>NC_133577.1:14734218-17134218 GCF_964106895.1 Numenius arquata | reverse complement strand
TTGCCTAGTAGAGCTTGATAAGGCATACTGCTGAAGTATATATAGACATCACTAATACAATGGGAATCTCAATTTTTTAGAAGCCTCAATGATCATACAATGAAGAAATTCCTTCTGCTTTTTCTTCCACAGAAATCCTTTCTTCCTTAGCAATCATTATAACATAGTGTGTTTGCCATGCAGTACAGTTTAGCCTTAGGAATCTTACTAGGAATTCTGCACTCATTTTATAGGAAAAAAAAACCCCAAATGTAGACAGGCTACCATGGACTGAGTGCTAAAGCAGTAGCACTACTCTTGGGCTTTAATCACCCAAGGTATCCCACTGTCTGCTTAGGTACCAAAATAGTGCTATGTAATGCAGAAAAATGCAAATTATGATCTATTTTTTTAACCATTATATAAATATTTTCAATATTGTTATATTTTATTAAAAACTGACTAAAATTTTTGCATAGCTATATAAATTTTTATATTGTTGTAATGATACTTCAGTAACTTAATTTGCAGTCTGGAAGATGCAGTGAAACAAGTGGGTGTGTCAGTGACAGATTTTTCTACATGAATCTTTCTTTGGACTAAGCTGAGGCATTTGCCCAAACCAGTACATTAGCACTGTCTGTATTGTCTCAGCATTGGGGTAGAAAATTAATTTTGCTGTGTAACAAGCTAAAAACAAAAGCTTATCACTACAATTTTTTCATAGACTTTCTTTTTTGGGAGTATGTTTTATGTGCCAATGAACTCTTACTTGTTACCCTACTGCAATAAGATTCCAGGCTGCTTGTAAACTCAATTGGGATTGAAATGTACCATAAAGGCTAATATGAACATATATTTATATGAAATGTAATGTAAATCCAACAAGTAGAATAATAAATAAGAAGGAAAATAGAATAGAAAATAGAATAGAAAAAATGATAATTTTTTATATTAATAGCTGCCAAATGAGCTGTGGAAAGTAAACTTGAAAACAAGGTGCATAGACATTGCTGGAACACTACAGAAAATCTATGACAACATTCTTTTTTATTAGTTTCCATACCATCATTAAGTATCAACATGGTCTAGCAATACCTCAAGAGCCACATAATTATCCAAATTTCTGCAGGAATCCAACAAAGTTATAAATGGATAATTACTCAAAATCCTTTTAATCAATTTTTAAAAAGAGTAACAAATGTTTTCATTATTTGAATAATCCAAATTATATTTGATAGAACATTCAGTGGTTGCTACAGGACTTACATCTTTGTTCCTATAATATGAAATTCAGAAAGATCAATTAAACCTTAAGATATAACAACTTAATATAACCACACCAGGCAAGTATTCGAGATGGGTATTCTCACGGAACAATGAAAACTAAAAATAACTAAACACATTGAGAGGTAAGTGATCATAATCAAATTTCAGACTTAATACTCTGTTAAGATTGATGTTTCTGTTTTTATCTCCCATGGCATTATGATTATAACATAAGATGTCTTCTTGAGAATACCTAAATAGACCAAAATAAGATTTTTAATATTTAGATATCAAGTTTCATGTGAAAAACCATTCTATTCCATTCGAATCACTGAAAATTATCTCATATCATATGCAAGGTCTGGAATTTCAACAGAATATTAGGGCACATGTTTTTAGGGCAATTATCTATGGGAACTGGAGACAGAAGCTTGGTTTTTTTATAACCAAACAATAACTAGCCACTAGTTCAAGCTTCAATAGTCATCTATGCAAATTCAGTTGATGTTCCTAGTTCATTGTCACAAGTAAGCCGAACATGTGTGGCAGCCAAAGGATGATAAGAATTGAGCTATCTTTTCAGAAATGAATTTACTTTCTAAAACAAGAGAGGCCATGTCTCCATTTCAGACAGGGAGTTTGGCACCCACTGTTACCCCAAAGACTGTTACTTGTGCACAAGCTCTGAGAAGAGGAAGGAGACAGCGGAAAAAAATGGAAAAAGATAAAATGATACTAGCTAGCAGGTTTAAAAAAAGAAATGCAAATCTGCCATTCTGAGTCAGAGCAGCAAACTATCTCATGTCTCATACTGGCTAATACTGATACTTCAGAAGAATGAGCAAGAAATGCTTGTTAAAAGCATGTTCCTCTCCAACTCTGATAAATGAAGCTTATAAGCAGGATGTCTGTTTCGTTCAAATTTTCAAAATTTTATTTAACCAACAATTACAGTTCTGATTCTTGATATGAATAATTTCTTAGCCTCAGTGTTTGCCTGTAAGGATACTTTTCATTGCATAAAAATTTCTTATGCATTATATAATCAATATTTGGTCTATTCCTAATTTCAAACTTGTAAGCATTGTAGTTTCTCTCATCCCTATTCAGAAGTATTTTGTCTCCCAGTGGAGTATGCCCTCAAACGAAATTACAAGAGAGAAATTTCAGGCCTGTGACAGTAATATCCAATCCTTCGATTTCTAATCACCAAACTTAAGTTCTTAAGTCTACTAACTGTCTGGTTAGTACACTGAGGCTGTGACCAAGGTATAGTTCAAATTGCATGTGAAACAAGAATAGCTTCCAGCTCCTCAGCACTGCATAATTCTTAGCTACTTCCAGGCTCCAAGTTAGGGAGAAAGTATGAGGACACGTACAATTTCCTCTCTCAACTTCCATCCTCCTTCAGAGGGAAAGGCACCTAAACAGGAAGGCCGGAAAGCATTCCCTGTAAAGTCAGTGTCCCAGGGTATACTACGGCAAATACCTATTTCACAGTTCAGAAGTAACGTAAGATTGTACCATCATATTTGTGATAGTTTTGTTCAGTGAACAGAAAAGTCTATGGAACTACTTGTTAGTGGGACAGAATATAAGTCCTCAACTTATTCCAAAGGCTCATTAGCTCCACTAATTTTGAAATAATGGATTATTGTCATGTACTACCAAACTGATGAAATATCCCAATGTACCAATTTCATGGTACAAAGGAGACAAATTTACATGAGCAGTAGCTCCATCATGGTTCAGTCCAGGATCTTCTGAAAATTTATATGGAGTCTAATAAATTTCATTTTGAGAGCTCTCACACTCTTTGTGAGACCAGAACAATAAGAAATTGCATTTCATCTTCCTCTGTTTGGGGCAAAACTGCCTCAGTAAGACTGGGGTTATCAGACCTAGTCTTTTGGAATCATTTAGCCAGGTCTACATTTCAGGAACCAAGTTAAAGGCCTTCTTTTTTTAACTTAAATTCTGCATCATTGAGAGTGCATTAATATATACATTTACTCATTAGCATGAGAAGAGAGAAAATTCTTTAACAACTAATCCTTCTGAAGAGAACATGTGAGAACATTGAAACTGAAGCTATTTGTATTATTCCTTCTGCCTTCACTTATAGTTTCCTTTACTTCCTTATCTCCTATACATAGGAATGACAATTCTAAATCTTTAAAAATAGGTCTTTCCATGTCAATGCGCCTTCAGCTCCCAACAGCATTATTTTATAATTTTATTGTGAGTATCAAAAATATCTTAACTACCATGCTTAGGTCGTTAAAAAAAAAAAAAAAAAAAAAAAGAAAAAGAAAAAAAGTCAAGGATTACTAAAAAGCACATCTAAAGGCAACACCAGCTTCTTCACGTAACTTCAGCCAAATACATCCCAAGTAACGTCTGTCAAGAGAAACACCTATAACTAACTTCTTCATAACCTTATAGACTCCCCACATAAAACGTATGCTTATCTCAGAAAACGTATTTACCATTTTGGGAAAAAAATATTTTTTGCTGTAATGCCAAACGTATTCACTGCAGTCACACTAACACTTCAGTTTTGAATTCAGATTTCCTGTCATCTTCAATATGCCAAAACACTGTTGTTTGGCTCTCACACACAGTAAAGATGATACAAGGAAAAACAAAAAAAAACCCAAACAACAGAAAAGGGGAATTAACAAACTATGTGGCTGGTGGTAGGGTAGATTTTACATTACAGACAGACAGCAAAGAAAGCCACACTTAATCCATCAGTTCACAAATAAAACAAAAAATAACTATAACAACTATCTACACTTTAGGGTAAGTTCTCAAAAAAAGTTCCTCATTAGTTGTCAGCTCAGAGTAACTTCAAAAGCAATCCCTGAGCATCCAATAATATATTTCTGACAATCTCCTTATCTCTTACAAGCTGTTGTGAGAGCTGAATCAAACCAGCATGTCACAAAAACTGCTTTCTAACAGTGTAAATCAAAGGAATCAGATGCATCTGATCAGTTAACTACTCCTTTCCAGATCATCACAGCACGTTAAGTTCATAACATGAAAAATACCATAGACAATCTACTTCTGTCACCCGACCCTGTTATTTTTACTATAACAAACACCATGGAAATATATTAAAGGTGATTTAAATACACAATTCAAAACTTCAAAACTTTATAGCTGAATTGTGATTTCACATTTCCACATTTAAACACTACATTTTGAAAACAGAGTTAGGAAATTATCTTGGACTAAATTTTTACTTTCCATTTTTTTCATGTGACATATTACTATCTGCATTCACATCTGCTTTGTAAACATATTTGCATTGACAGCTTCCTGAACACATTGCCTCAATAAAAATTCAGGCTCTGAAGGCTGAAATTACCTAAGTATTTTGACAGAACAATTCAAAACTCAAGATAAAAATCATATATTTGTGTTTAAATATTGTCACTTGTAAAAAAATAGGTAGTATGTGAAAGTTTCACTTTACCTCTTTTTTGTAGCTTTTAAATTCACCTGAAATTGTAAAATATTATTTTTTTTAATTCTCTCCTCATACAGAGATGGAGAATAATGCATAGGACATTGGACCAAATTTCTCTGTAATTGCAAAAGCAATTTGATCTTTGAGTAATAATCATGGTACATTCCAGACTACACAAAAGACCATTACACTGTTGAGCCTCTAAATGCCCATGTGTACAAGTATATGGATGTTTATATACATTCCTTCCTTTTTTTTTCAACAGTGAACAAAAGAAGGTGGCAAGGAAAGGAGTTTCATCAAGATTTCTGTTCACAGTATAAAATACTCTCCAAATGGTAGATAAAGTAGGAAACCACTAACATGAGCAAAGTGGAAGAAAGCACCTTATTTGTTGAAGAGTTTCACATGCTTAGCCCTGCAATCCCCAGAAAATCTTCATTAGCTGTGATGCAGTTCTGGAAATGCCCCTAATAAGATCCTCTAGTTTTCCTCAGCCTGCCCCAACCACCTACTGTGTCCAAAGGATTTATCTTTGATTCATCTGTTTTCACATAGAATCATAGAATCACGTAGGTTGGAAAAGCCCCTTAAGATCGAGTCCAGCCATTTATAGTATTAACTGACAGAGGAAATATGTAGATCTGGTAGTACACATCTAGCTGACCAAACCATTAAAAATATCCCAATTTTTCAGGAACAGATTAATTCAATAAATTTTATTCCACACATGTGGATGTAAACATTAGATGACAGGCATCTGATTGTTCATGCCTTTTGAGAGTTAATATTGTCAGCATTATTTTTTATGCTTTTGAAATTCAAGAGGTTTTAGAGAAAGGTGCCAGCTTTAATTCTATCAGTAGAACTCTGCACAACTGATTTCATACTCTGCGAGTCTCATCTAATTTTTCCTTTAGTTCACTTCTGTTTGTGGTTTTACAGCCTCTTAATAAAATTCTTCTAAAACTACTAGCACGCAGTCAGTGAATGTGACAAGACAAAAATTAAATTGTGAAATTAATACCTTCAAACACCTGAAACCCAAATGCCTGAAATTCATCTGAAAATCTGAACAGCTGAAATTAACAGCTTCATAAATGTGATTTCCATATCAAATGAACAACATTGTTGATATTGTTAAAAAAGAGGGTTCAGCATAGCGTAAGATTTCTGTAACTTTAATATGCATTTGACAGTTAGCCTTTAAGGGTTGCAATAGTTTCAAAAATCAAGTGTTTTCTTTTATTTAGTATTAACAACACTTGAAAGACACTTCTTTACTCACTGAAGAATCCATATTTCAATAATTTAATGAAACTTTGTGACTGATGAAGAAAGGAATTTGTATAATATGTATATATATAATATTATATATATTATACATATTATACAATATAATATAATACAGGTCTGAGAAAAAAAACATTCAAAGGTAACAATAACTTTTGCAGTTGCAATATTCTAAATGTGCAGTTAGACTGTGTCCTAAAATGACAAATCCTAAAAGGCTTAAAAGACTCAAGGAAAAACCACATGCTGTTTTCTTCAGTTGCTATTATGTTCAATAGTTTTAATAATTTTTTCAACTCACAGTGAAGTTAAAGATGAGATAATAGGTTTGGATCAAACCTTAGAAAAAAACTCTTATTTTTAAGCTATTCCCTTCTAAGAAACTGTATGATCATTTTGGGCGGAGTATATTTTGTGTTTGTGTGTGAATGAGGCACACCAGTTTTTGAATGAGATAGTTAACTTCTAGAAAAAATGCAAAAATTCTGGCGTATATGTTCTAGGAGAAAGCCTGGAATTAAGCTTTTAGTGCAGAGTGAAGGCTAAAAAAGCGGGTGTCATGAGTAGAAGCTGCTTCTAATTGTTCAATTTCCCTCGTGTTTAGGAAAACATGACTTCACACTTTATTGTAAATAAATGAAATTGCATTAAAACATGAACTCCATTAACAGTTTTTCCTCCTAGCTAGAAAGATGTGCAAAATGTTTAACTCTAATTAAACTCTTTGGTCAGAAGATGTAACAAACAAGTAATGTGTCTAACTGAAAGAGAATCATGTTATAGAAAACATGTAAATATACTTATTTACACAGTAAGGATACTTGTAGGCAAATGAAAGAGCCCAGTGGTTATTTTCATTCACATAACACTGTAATGTCATGCAATGTGCTTATATTCATATTAAGGATTCATATAAATGCAAGCTGAATAGATGCAATAAATCTTTGCATAATTTCACAGAATTTCACAGAATCTTCTTGGTTGGAAGGGACCTCTGAGATCATCGAGTCCAACCACAAAAAAAAAACAAACAAAAAAAAACAAACAAAAAACCCCACCCAACCAACCAACCAACCAAAAAAACTAAAAAAAACAACGAAACAAAAAAAACAATAAAACAAACACCAAAACCAAAACCAAAACCAAACCAAAACAAACGCCCACAACCACACACCACACCCACCCACAAACAGACACAAACCAACAATCTCGGGCACTAGAGCATGCCCTGAAGTGCCATGTCTACACGTTTCTTAAATACCTCCAGGGATGGCGACTCCACCACCTCCCTGGGCAGGCTGTTCCAGTGCCTGACCACTCTCTCAGTAAAGTAATTCTTCCTAATATCTAATCTAAACCTTCCCTGCCGCAACTTCAGACCATTTCCTCTGGTCCTGCCATTATTCCCTTGGGAGAAGAGGCCAACAACCACCTCTCTACAACCTCCTTTCAGGTAGTTGTAGAGGGCAATGAGGTCCCCCCTCAGCCTCCTCTTCTCCAAACTAAACATGCCCAGTTCCCTCAGCCTCTCCTCATATGACTTGTTCTCTAGATCCCTCACTGTAAGAAGACACAAAAATGTTCCTTTATATTATGCACCATCTCTCATTTTAAGTCAACTTTTCTCTGTATAGAAAATGTTTTTCCTGTCCAATCACCCCAGTGATGACTTCCACTTTTTTTTCTTTTTAATTCACACTTCTTAGGCTTGTATACTGCAAAACCCTACTCACTAACTCTGAAAACAACAACGCAAGTAGATTTGGATCACTGTAACACCACAGAACTAACAACAGCTGGAGAAGATGGAGAGAAATGGGAAGATTCTTCCAGCCAGTTTCAGTGGCCAGCTTGAGTCATTCTACAGAAATGATCCCCCAATGCAGATTTATACAGATCCAGGGTAAACTCTGGTATAGGGGGTGGGCGTGTGTTGTTTGAACATGTTTGTTTGTTTATTTTGTGGCCATACAGAAATCAGAGTGAACAAGGATACACCTGAAATCTAGAAAGGCAAGAAAAGATAAGATCTTGTCTAGAAGAGGACCAATGGAGGTCTGTCCCTTGAGTATAGCCAGATATCAGCAAAATTTTTCAGAATATCTAAACATTCAACTAATAGATTGACAGTGAGCTGCATTTGGGCATGCAGATCATTAGGGCTATAGAACTTGCTGCAGAATTGAAATCATTCCTTGTGAAAAAGCAAGCAGCTACTAAAAGAAGATAGGAATGTTTATTACTCTTCATATAAACTACTGTCTAACAAGTTTGATGGAAAATGTGCCACCATTATGGTTTATCTGAATACTTAGAAAAGCAATATATTTGCTTTCCAAACAAAATAAATTTACAGTGGGGATCTAACTACTGAGTACATACTATGATTTATTGCATAGACAAGAATTGATACTGCTAGAAATGTAAGAGGTTTTCCATCAGGCACATTAAAACATAATTTCCAAAACTGTTCTCATACAGAGCAATCTCTACCAAAAATTCATAAAAATGGTTTTGAAAATTGGTTCTCTGAAATTCAAGTGAGGGGTTTGAACAGACAAGAAAGTAAGGTGACCTCATTTCATCTGCTCTCTGTTTTACTCCTGCAGAAAACAATGCATTAAATCCATGTGTTTTGTTTTTTCTTTTACTAAGGATTTGAGTCAAAAAAAGGGCAGTATGTAATAAAAAATAAGGTTAAAAATACATATAAATATATTTGGCATTTGAGCATATCTTCATTTGAGCATATCTTTGAATTTTGCATTAACACTACTTAGCATAATGGAGGTCACTTTATCTTAAATGTGGCAGCTAAGAGTGAAAAAATCTACAAGACGTTTTAGAGGAAGCAAACTTTACACTGAACAGTTTACAGAGCACAGGACTAACTAGTGTCCTATATTAACAAGCTGGGAAAACATAATGACAAATAAAAATGAAAGTTTTAGGATTATATAGCCAGTTGTCTTTCTTTTCTCTCAAGCATAAAATATCACTGAATCATAGAATGGTTTGGTTTGGAAGGGACCTTAAAGATCATCTAGTTCTAACCCCCCTGCCATGGGCAGGAACACCCTTCCTGGGTGCACTTCCAGGGATGGGGCATCCACAACTTCTCTGGGCAACCTCCAGTAATAAATTACCAGCAAGTGCTCTAGCCACACCACCCAAGTCACAGAAGGCAAGGGCAGGGACTAGGAGAATGAGATACCGCCCATTGTAGGAGAAGATCAGGGTCAAGACTATCTAAGGAACCTTAAGGTGCACAGAACCATGTGACCTGATGAGATGCATCTGCAGGTCCTGAGAGAACTAGTAGATGAAATTGCTAAGCCACTATTCATCATATTTGAGAAGTTGTGGAAGTCTGGTGACATAACCCTCATTTTTAAAAAGGGAAAAAAGGAATACCTGGGGAACTACAGGCCAGTCAGTCTTTCCTCTGTGGCTGACAACATCATGAAGCGGATCCTCCTGGAAATTATACTAAGGCACATGGAAAATAAGGAGGTCCCAGAAGTCCACTAGCATTTTTGAATTATTCTGGCAGCTTACAGCAACACTCTTTGATCTCCTTTATTTTTATCACTTTCTCCAGATGAAGAGTCCATTGACTGAAGCCAGAGATCTTACTATTCTATTAAATTTCATTTCAGTTTAATTATTTGAGTTTTCAGGGTCATCTCATGGTTTTTTGTGTATGATGATCTAGTCTTTTTCAGTAATGCTGAAACCTTCTATTCTTTATATTGCTTATTTCTTTCTTATTCTCTTTAACTCTTCTCCCATCATTGCTACAGGACTCACTAAACAAATAATTCCTAGGTCTGATACCTGACGAATATTATTAGAAAATTCTTTCCATCTGAATAATTTTCAGTTTACCAGTCTCCATTTTACCCATTTCTTTTTCAACTTTGATATTCTTGTATTAATCCTTATTGCTACATTAAATAAATATATATAAAATAACCTAATGCAAAAATAAATTATCTTTTTGAAACAAGACTATATGAAAAGCTTTACTTAAATCAAGATAGATTAGTTTCATTGATTTACAGTTAAAACAGAAGTTTTTCAATTAGAAAAAAATTGTAGTTAGTCTAGCATGATCTACTTTTTATAAAATCGTATTTTATGTTATGGCCTTCTTTATCTTCTCCATGATATTGTCAAACTCATTTAGTTTAGGGTTAGTATCTAAGTTCTAAAAAAACTCTGCTTTACTGAATCAGTCAGGTTTTTTTAGTTTAGTTTTCTTGTGTGATTTTAGCCATATAATGCGGCTACTCATTGGGTTCTTAGTTTAGCCCTGCATCAACTTTGAAAAGGATAGATCAAATACGAATAACAGATTAGAAGTGCATATTCACTAACATTTGAAAATGGGGAGTCTGTTGTAATTTTCATCCCTACAGAAGACTTCTCTGCCACTTCAGAGAACTGCAAATCTGTTTACAAGATGAATAATATAAAGGCTAATAATGTCTGAAAATGTACACAGCTTTAACATTTCAAAATTGTTAGTACCAGTAGACTTATTATTATTTAATCAGTAAACAGATATTAGCAGTAATTATAGATACATACATATAGCTGTATTTAGAGATTGCATCATTTGTAGTATTTAACTGTCTTTAGTGATAACAGGTCCTAAATTACATGAGCAAATGGCCACCTTCTTGAAGCTGAGTTATATGGAGAGGATATCAACTGACCTGTTTAGACATTTCTGCAAGTATGATTCCTGAAGATCTACTAAAGTTTTCCATAAATATAATTTTGCAAGGCTGATTTGCTTGGGAAATATGTCTCTGATCTCTAATGAACGTGATCACCGATGAATAGTAATTGACTAACATTTTCCGGCTTCATAACAACAGAGAATGCTGTATTAGAGACCATACAGGCAGGAAATAACACTGAATGCCTTTAGCAAGGGAATCCACTCAGGTTGGAAAAGTGCTTTGTTTTCAACACTGATGATTGATACATTCCTGAGTTAATAGAAACTGAAAGTAAATTCTATTCCACTCAGTGCTAAAAGCAGTTTGCAACATAAAAGAATTTTAACAAATGTGAAGAGCAAAGAGATTTTAAAACACTACTGTGATGTTCTTCTTGTTAAACAAAGGACTTTTGGGAATGGACACAAATTCCTGTACTGAAGTCAGCATTTGAAATATCTCTTAGGTGTGTGGTAAACACAGTAATTGTAATACACAGATAGGTGTCATAATTTTATTTCTACTTTCAATAGCCGAGATGGAATAAAAGGAAGTGTTACTCAAATACCTGATATGTAACAGGTATTAACACTAGCATCAGATATTGTCTTCACTGATACAAGACGGAAGAACTGTTGGAAGGTTTGGAGTAGGAGAAAAGAGAAGAAAGAAGAAAAAAGCCCAACTTCTAATCACAGTGTTTTCCAAAGAAAAAATTCCATTTTTTGTGATAGCACTCCCGAGGTACTGCTTAATAGTAGCAGGAAGAATGAAGCAGTTTTGGTTATTCATAAAGTGAATTAAAACTAGTTCTATGAGACAGTTTTGAGACAAATTGTGTTGAATCTTTTTTCCAAAACTTTTTTTTCACTCAGATCTAGAAATATTCCTTAAAGATGGCCACCTATAAATGAATTAAAACTCTATTATTTTTTTAAACTAAGACTGTTGTCTCTCTATACCTCTTTATCTCATCTCTTTCATCAGCTGCCCTTCCTGCCTACTGAAACAGCATCATTTCCACTGCTCAGAAAATTTCAATTTTATCCTTTTAAATAAAGAATGCTTCCAGGGATAGAGATTATTCCAAATGAACCATTCTCCAGAAAGGCTTAAAATGAGTTCTTTGGCATACCTGCCTATAAAGTTGGCAACACATTGAACATTTCTTTCAGTTTGAGTTTTTCTTTGCATAAGTTTTGTAACTAAGTCATTATAAAATATACTAAACATAATGATTAATTGCTAGTGGAAATAATATTTGAGTTTCTAAATGAAGATAATTTTTCTCTTTACTATAAAGTCTTTATTTAAAATTCACAATTTAATTCTAACTTTGAACTTCTTTTTAGAAGATTATTTGGCTATATTTGTTCTCTTATATAGTGAGAAGAAAAATGTTATCTCTCAATCCTCGAATATTACATATGACCATCTGCCCAAATTAAGCAAGGAAAATGGAAGCCAAAGGCTGTGGATCTGTTACAGACACCAGAAGGTCTTTGGTACAGGATACATGCATCTGATTCATAATCAGTCTCTATGGAGCTCAGTATGAAAATATACCACAATCAAGGATTTCAAATAAGTATACTTCAAGATAGACAGAAGCAAAGAGATGAATTCAGTTAAAGACACAGCTAGAATACTCTTAAATATAAGTGAAGTTTCAGTTGTAAAAACTAACTGAAAGTTTTAAACTTTAACTGTGAAACTTTCCTTCTACTTTCAGGACATAATGCTAAATATACCTGGGTTGGAAAGTTCTGCCATCCGTAAAACATAGAGCAGCTTTTATTGTGCTTGATCACATTACAGTGCAGCTGTGTTCTTTTCCAAACAGAAATAGATGAATTTAAAATGAAGTTGTTTGCTTGAAAAAACTTAGCCCCTGTTTTAATTGTTTTGATAATAAAAAGAAATTGTTATAAACACAAATAAATATCATGCTTTGTAATACTGGTATAAATCAATTGCACTTGCTAAAGGATATATCAGATAAATTTCCTACAGCCTTCATTATCACCAAACATATTTCAGAGCTGGAAAAGTGTAATGTGGGCATCTGTCTATTTACATGCATTAAAGTTTTGATCCATTATAAAGGAACTCTAACTGCATGGTGAAAAATTCTGAACAATGTATGAACAGGCAATCACACCACCCCTTAAAATGCAAGATAGATCCTGGAAAAGTAGAGCAGTCATAGATCATTAAAATAATTTCTTCACTTCAGATGAAATGACAGGAAAAGGAAGTTTAAATGCTACAGTCTTTTCTCCCATGAAGAACAAAAAGAAAGTGTGGGGCTCGTTGCCCCTTAGGGAATGAAACGAACCATACAAACTTCACCAAACTTTTCTGTAAACACTGGGCAGTTGCTGCCACCAATTCAACTCTGCTACCCAAAGGTAAGAAAGACAGAAGTTGTTTCAAGTTTCATCAGGAACGGATGGTGTTTCCTAACATGTCTTATATGACATTTCAGAATAAAAGAACGTTTGACAAAAGTAATGGGAAGGGGATTGGAGGGTATTTGCATTGGTTGGAGAAGGATCCTGGTGTGAGGAGTTTGGGGAGACTGAAATGGGAGCTTCAATTGAATTAATGTTTATTTTCTAAGGAGTGTGTGTGTTTCCAATTTGTGGGAAATGCTGACATTTTTTGTGATGCAAAAATACCTTCTTCACCCATAAGAATGTTGTTTTACATTAACAACAACAGTTGTTCCTAGTTGCTAACTAAAACTAACTTTTCCAACAAAAATAATATTGCCAAAAAATAACTGTGTAAGCTTTGGAAGCTTCAAGTCCCTACTCCTGGAGCAACGAATATAGCTGTAGTGTTTCAATTGTCTTTGAAGATTTTGTAACAGAGTCTACATGACACAGGTGTGTTAGTGATGTGGAAGCTGGAACGTTGGGCTTCTCAGTGGCTTACCAGGAAACTGGATAGATTTATAGTGGGAATTTGCTGTGATTCAAAAGTTCATTTTGACAATGCTTCCACAAAGCACTTCTGAGTAAAACTGGAGATTTTTCAGGCAAGACTCATTTTTTTTTGAAAATTCTGCCAATTTTATTTTTAAATACCTTCTGCAAATCTGAATAATCAAAAGCTAAACTTCAAATATATGCTTAAATCTCTACATGAGGCAGTAAATTGTTATTGACACAATGCCACATCCAATTAGGTTGGTCAAATACAAAGCAGACTGAACAAAAGGGGACACATTAACAGGTTGCTCTCCTTTACTGGTTCTATGTGAAACCTCTTTCTCTGGCCAAACTTTATGCCTAGTTGAAAACTCAGTTAACTTTGTGAGCAATATTTTTAAAATTTTCCTTCTGGTCCTGCTTCTGGGGTCACACAGTGCTTCTGTAAACATAGTATCTGTAGGAGATGTCCTATTAGTGAAATGCTTCATTACATTGCTATGAAAAAACTCTTTTTAATTTATAGCATTATTTTTTACAGATAGCTACAGAGGAAAATTCTATAACAAAGAGAATATAAAATTACAGAGCATAACAACTTTGGAATAAACACCTAAGAACTCATCTTTGTATTTAAAAGACTTGTTTAATATATACTGGACTGGTGATAATTAGTAAGCTATGGTTCCTAAGTCATATGGTAGCACTACTTTTTATTATGATATTGTTTAAAAAATGTTTTCACAACATTTTAAGCCAATTAGTATGTTTACTGACAAGTTTAGAGAGTCTAAAATGCCTTTGTTCCTTTCTACAGCTCTTTCTCAGTACTCCTATGTAGACAGTTATCATGCTTTTAAATAATTGCTTTCAAATACTTTGGCATCCCAAAGGTGATAAACTCCTTGAATTTGAGTTATGGCTGATCAGTGCTCTGAGAACTGGATTATTCAGGAGCACTTTCTAGGTGCAAACCTTTGGTTTGTTCTTCTAGCTTACAGCATTCTAACATCCAGCTGTTTTATACAGTGGAAGCAATGTTTCACCCCTGCAAAGGTAAAAACCAGTACTGTGTTGAGTACCTTGAGCACAACCTCCCAAAAATCCAGTTTTGTGTCTACTCATCGCTCATCCAGTCAACTTAGGATAATATATACAGTCTTTACTGAAGAACTTTATGGACGTTACTTTTTAATGAAGACTTCACAGACCCAGGCAAAACAAGAAATACCCATATGCAAATTATTTCCTTCCCACTGAAAGACCCATTTAAAACATGAGATCATAAAGTCTTAACTATAAAATGCCCTAAAAGAGCCATCAAACAATCCTGGCAGTGTCAGAGGTCCTGCATAATGGAATGAAGTTTCAATAGAATGAAATCTGTTCTTTAAGAACATCACATGGGGCACAGTTTCTGTATTTTTATGGCAGCTATTCACTTTTCCAGTCACACAGAAGAATAGCTCCACTCCATATGCAAATAAACTGAATATGCAAAGGACTTCTAACACCAAAGGTTTTACATCTGTTGTGAAAGCCATGTACAGCAATGCTGTGTACAAAAAGAACAGAATAGCCAAATTATAGCGGACCTCAAACAGCATGGTCCTCAGCACCTGCAAAATCTTTGAAAAGTTCCTCCCACTGGTGCCGTACACTCATCCAGCTTAAGCTTCTGCCTCTCCTTGACCTGATAGAGCACCCATTTTCTCTAAAAGAAGGACCTGATACTTCCCATTATTTTCATGCCTGGATTCTTTATGCTCACTGTGTTCACGTGGGGCTGCTTTCAGAGGATGTTCAAAGTTTATGGTCCATCCTGTGAGCCTTAACAAGATACTGCAACTGTTACTCAAAAATGCCATTTTGCTAATGATGCTCGGTTGTTGATGGTCTGTGCTGTATTACTTCTGATATGGAAAAGTCTTACATCTTCTCCCATAAATTGGAAACTTTAATTCAGATTGGAGATTATACTCAGAAAGCACAGTTAAAGAAATAAAAATAATTTAGAAATTTACATGAAAGTATTATCAAAAATGTCAAATTATTCTTGGGTAATTATTTCTGTTTCCTAGATTATAAAATTTACCAGAGGAAAAAATGTGATCTGGAGTCTCAATCTCATGTTTTCATACCTCATCAATCACCACCCTCCAAAAATACAGACTTTTTAAGACATTTGCTGACTGAAGTTACTCATTCTTTTTTTTTTTTTATTTTATTTGCAGGGTCTCTGTTGCTGTAACTGAAGCTAGGTAACGAAATTAAAAATATTTTTGTCACTAGTGTCAAATATGACTCAAATGCCACAATAGAAATAGATCTACCAAACAAGGAGTTGACATTTTTATATAATCACTTCTCAAGAGTAGACATTTATTTTGATGCTGTCAAGAGGTATTTCTACTTTATATGAAAGAAGTTTAAGAATATATAGCCTAGATACTGAATAGGAAAATGATTAAACACAATATATTTATATTTATATTTCTACATGTGCACACACAGATTTATTTTACATATATATATATGTACAGAAAAGTAAGCCTTCTTTCTTTGGCAAAGGTAATGTCTCAGATGAGTAGGCAATTTTCTCACTAGTCACTTATGCAAATATACGTATCTTTACTATTTTTCAACAATTTCAAAGATTACTTCAAAAATAAAATCAGTATCATTAGATTTCAATAAATAAAGACTTCCTGCAGCTTCAAATGAATATTTTTATAATTCATTTGAAAAATTGAATAAGATTTAATGTAAAGACTTCAATGGAGCTTCTTTCACTGAACATTTCAATGTTATGAATATCATGATATAGTGATCAGAATATAACTGACATACATGCATTTACGTCGGCTTAGAGAAAATCAGTAGATTCTTAATAACTCATTTAGTAAGAGCTTATTTTATTTCTTCCACTTCCCTCTATTAAACCTATGTCTATTCCACTTAAGTACTTGAATAGAAGATTTAGAGGCCCAAGATGAGAACTGAGGTTGTCCCTATACCTGTACATAGAAAACTCTAAATGACCTTCATCCTCAGACTCTTTCTCTCCGGTGGGCTTTTACCGGGAATCTATTTCCTCTTTTTCTTCTTGCTTTTTGAAATGCAGTTTTAAATCTCCCATTTTCTACAAACCCCCCTTTTCTCAATTTCTGCTAATCCATTTTTACCCTCCCTACTCTTTTCTGTACAACTTTTCCAATCTTCTCTCCTCTCTAAATGTTCGCCTCACCTACTTTTACTTTCTCCATTCAAATCACATCAGCTTTCTCAAAGACTGAAAAACTGGAATGCAGAAATACAAAATAATATGCATTGTCATAGCCCTTCCCACCTTGTAAACAATTATACTTTTTTAATACTAGGCTTATAACACTGTTGCAGCTTCATATCTTCTAATAAATTAATGTATCTCACTCAATACCTTCTAAAGAAACAAATACATTAATCAATCCTTTTGTTACTTATTGTTCTGCTGTTAAAATTATTTCCTTCATTTGCATTTCAATCCATTTAATAATTTTACTCTTTTCAGAAATTATTCTATAAACTTTTTTTCTACCTATGTCAGGATAGCAATTTTAGCTGAGCTTTCAGCTTTCACAATTAAAGTATGATACATAAAATTTCCCATCAAAATTTTGTTTTAAATGTAACGCCCAGAAAACTCATGGAAGTAGGGTGTTCAATAGGCTGTTCATATGTTATATCATATCAATTATGCAAGAAGAAGAAATTGCACCCTTTACCTGGGTGAAATCCAACTTGCTCCATGTTAATTTCATGATGGTTGATTTTTAACAGAAAAAGAAGATTTAGAGAACGATAAATGTCTTAGAATGAAAAGCTAAAACCTGGTGCTTTCTATTTCTATTTGTTTATTTGTTTGCCTTTTAAAACTGAGATGATCCAATTTCTGCTGATCTACTATAGCTGCATCTTCTCAGGGACTGTATTTACTAGAAAGTCTCTTGTGTCTTTCAATAGTTTACCAATGTTAAAAATGCACGTATTCTGTTAAACACCTTCAATACCCTAACTTTTCTATCTAGTATGCCTACTGAAACACTGTGCTGTGAGGTACACCCTCAAATAATTAGACATTAATGTTACTGACTTCAGTGAAAATTGTTTATCTTAAGGAATCCAAATATTTTGTGGCAAAAAGCCCCACAAACAGAGACTACAAATACTGCTGAAAAGATAGAGACAGACAACTGTAAATTCAGTATATTGGATTTGGATACAGAATGAAGAAATACCAAACATGTAGGTTGAAAAAAAAAAAAATAAAAAAAAATCTGCTTTCCACTGAATTCTCATGTTAGGAGTTCATGACAATTCTTCTCTGCAATAAAACACATTTTCATCTTTTAATTTAGTTGGGTATCTGAGCAAAAGTGCCCAGTAATTTCTTTCCTAAATGTCTGCCAATTTTCAAATATGTATTCAAGTCTCCTTAATAGGTTTTGTTTCTTTTATTTTGGGCCATAAAGTTCCATGCCCATGCTGTCTATTGCTGTAGTTTGTTCTCTCAAAGAAAATATACAAAATTATATTGGCATTGCTGGTGCTTTTCAATATTTGACAGATAAGTTTAGGTTTAATATTTGATATAATAAACATAAATACAAACTCCAAACATCTTAAAAGAAACTTTCAAATAGAAAGAAATCAGAATATAAAAGTCCTATCAGTTTATTAGGTAGATACTGATTTAAGCAGTGACTACAACTCAAATATACATTTTTAATAAAAAGGTACTTCAGCCTAGATAGCTTCGTGTGTTATTCAAATTCAATATGCAACTATAAGAAAGAAAACAGCCATCCATGATCGTTTGATCACAGACCACAAAAGAATTCATCAGTTTATTTTGACTTAAAATATTATTGGAGAGTTCTTCTCTGACAAGGCTGATTTAGATAGTAAACAATGGTCTGCATTTATTACTGCAGGAAAGATATCTATGAGATCTAGGTTAAAAACTAATAAACCACTTTTTTATTGCTTAATGCAGCAGCTGAGAATAATATGAGGTTACAGATGCAGTTTTACTATTGACATGTTTCAGGTGTTTCTCAGAAACACAAATTCAAAATCCACATATTCTAAAACATATGCTATTTTTCTGCAAAAGAACAAAAATTCTAGAAATAATTTGAAAATTATTCTATGGATAAAATAAAGTTATAATAAAAATAGGTGCTGAAGAAAATTATTACTTTAGAAAGATGATAAAAAGTTGTATAAAACTGAAAATTATGGTCTGAAATGTGTAAAGACTTGTTTTCCAATACAAACTCATTTTCCATGTATGGTAAAACACTATATCAATTTGCATGTAAACTGACTTTCAGATGCATGAGCTCCAGCAGTCTAATCTGCTTAATTCATAATGGACTTTCACATAATTTTCAGAAAAAGGGACATCCCTTTCTTACTGAATACCTCAAAAATTCTACAAAATGGACAGGACGATATGTTAACAATAACCTATGTCCTGCTCATTACTGAAGTAACACACAATCTGAAATGTAATGAGTCTTACTAAATGCAAAACATGCCATACAGGTGAAAAAAAAATACTCCAGCAAATTGGCTAAATAACCTCAAGAAAAAGTCCAACTCATCAATCATTCACAAATAAATAAAAATGACTGTGCTTATTAGGGAGCTGCATCTAAGCAGTAGACAAAAAGTTAGAATTTAGAAAGCATGGAATAGAAAGAAATACAGGAAAAAAATGTAATGCAAATCATCTGGAATATTTTAGGAAGTAATGATCACTTCCCTTCAAAAGAAGCTTCAGGATTAAAGAGCGTTCAGAGAGTGAAATAGTCAGACTGATTAAGGATTTAGGAAAAAATCTCAGGAACTGAAAAACTGTGATAGATTACTTCAAAAAGGTGATTAATAAAAATTATTATATTAGAAGTATATGAAATAGTGAATGGTGTACATGGAGATAGATTGCGAGCTTTTGTTCTTCCTGCTGCAATGAACAGTGGGACAGTCAGTGAAATTAAGAAATTAAAAAAAATAATTAAAAAATAGTAAATATTTATTCATAAGGTACATAATTAATGCATGGAACTCGTCATATAATGTTGCAAAAAACCAAGGGAAATTCAAATGACTAATCATTTGTCTTACTGAAAAAAAATGAATTTAATAATACAACACAATAACACAGCAAAAGACATGAGTCAATCCTTTAAAAAGTATTTTGAAATTAGGAGTGTGGGATACCCTATGCTTCAGAGTATCGGTCAATTTGCAATTATAAGAAGAAATTTTCAGATAATTCTATATTTCTGCAGTGGGGCTTCCCTTACTTTCCATTGGTTCTGGCTGAAACAGAACCCAGAATAAACAGGTCAGGGCTAGCCATTCTCTGATCTAGTATAACAATTTCAGTGCTTTGTAGTTGTGGTGCAGAATTAATGTTACAGTATGGATGAGGAATTTGACAAAGAAACAGTGCTTCAGGTAAGGTAACACTGATTCTTTGTTTTTCATGTATTTATTTTTATGTATTTCAAGGTATTTAGAATAAAAAAACCACTCTGACCTTCTGAAGAGTTATACGAACTCTAGATGGTTGTCACCTAGAACCTTGAAACTTTTCATTTTAAAATGCAATAAGATCATTTATAACATCAACAGTTACTAGCAGGAGGGAAAATATATACTCAATAGGGGAAAAAAAGGAAATAAAAAGCCAATCATTGTTTGGGAATGAACTTTATTATCAATTATGAGTTATACTCCATCTGGCGCTGCTAAAGACCAATATTTTTCTTTGAGTATGTGAAATTATCAATTGCACCTTCCCAGGAAAAAAGGTTCAGGGTTTACCCACTTTACAGTACAGTCCTGAAATGTATATAAGTGGAATGTCTCAATCATTTGAAACATAGAGTACCTCTTAACAGCTGAACTGAAAGGAGTGGAGGGGTTTATATATTACACAACTACTCAGTATGAATGGTCCGTTACTGAAAAAAAATCCACAGCTAAGAAAAGAAAAACAGTATTCTTAAAAGATTTGATATATAGAACTATGAAAGAACAAATTCAATGATGTCAAAAAAATACCTTAATGACAATGTGGCAGCAAAACAATTTAAAGACTAAAAATTAAAATTAAAAAAAATCGTAAATTAGATTTCAACTGCCTGGCAGTCAGTGACAGAAAGGGTCCTGTTTAAAATTTTTTAGGTTTATTATCAAGTGTCAAACACAGTTCACGCAGAGATGGACTGCTACATTTTAACACTAACTAAAAGTACTAATTAGACACAAACATTTTAGCCTATGTACCTCATCTTTTCATTCTGTCAGTACAGTCAGAATTATAAGTAGCTTTCAGAAAGTGTGACTTTCATGGGATTCTCTTCTACTATTATATGCAAAGAACACACTTACCGTTAGTCTTCACGATTGTGAATAGTTTTAAAGTTAATATCTCTTTGCAATTCTCCATTTTTCTCCTCTAAATTTGGATTATCTTTTAGAGCTTAGAGATTAGTACAGTTTTGCCTACAATATATTTCTCCTCTACAAGCTGACAGTTTGCATTGATGGTATCTTTTTTCTGACAAGATGTGCCAATGTACTTTTAAAGAATCTGTGTGCCATCACAGATGGATCAAAAAATGTAATAAGAACACAGCAGAATGGAAAACTGTTCTGCAGGACAAAGGGGGACAAAAGAGCTGGATGACCCCTTTCAAAGCATGTCAACCTCTTCAAAGTCAAGCAAACATGGCAGAAGGACAGCACAGATGAATGCAAAATTCCTGACTGAGCTCAAACATCAAAAGAAAGTATACAGTAGACAGTAGACAGAAGCAAAGATGGACTACCTATGATGATTAGAGACCCAGGATGACTACCCACGATGACTATAGAGTGTGCAGAGTTGCAGTTAGGAAAATCAAAGCTTATGTGG
This sequence comes from Numenius arquata, assembly GCF_964106895.1. Lineage (NCBI taxonomy): Eukaryota > Metazoa > Chordata > Aves > Charadriiformes > Scolopacidae > Numenius > Numenius arquata. The sequence goes on along the minus strand of NC_133577.1, from coordinate 17,112,561 downwards.
AGTTGAAAGGAGAAATTTGAGGGGTAATAAGAAGGGCTTGAACAAGAATGTTAGCAGCAAAAAGAAAACTCAGGAAAACGTGGGTCCAACATTCAGTAGGACAGGAAAAAGAGAGACAAAGGGAGTATTGTAGCCAGCAGGTCAAAGAAGTAATTTCTCCCCTCTATTCTGTACTTCAGAGACCATGTCTAGAATACTGTGTCCATTTTTGTGATCCCCACTACAAGAAGACATCCAGTAGGAGGCCATCCAGATGGTCAGAGGGCTGAGACACATGACTGAAAGAACATCTGTTCAGCCTTAGGAAGAGAAAGTTAACGGGGAATCTTACTGCTGTCTTCAGCTACATAATGGAAGAGAAGAGAGAGCCAAACTCTTCTCAAAGGTGCACTGCAATAGGCAAGAGACAATGGGCATGACATGGGAAACTTGAACTGGATACAAGGGAAATAAATTTACTGTGATGATCGTCAAATATTGGAATAGGTTGCCCATGGAGGCTGTAGAATCTCCATTCTGGGAGATGTTAAAAAGACTCACTTGGGCACAGCTCTGAGCAACCTGACCCAAGTTGTTTCTGCATGGGAGTTTGGACCAGATGACCTTCAGAGGCCCATTCCAACAACCCAGTATGAGTAATGGAAGTTTATTTATTAAACTACATTTATCTCAGCCTGTATTTCACCACTGTAAGAGAAAAAGAACCTTTTCTAGTGCTTACCTCCCCATGAAATAGAGTTGCCTCTTACTTTGCTGCTAATGTCCCAGTGAGAAATTGTTATAAAAACTGTTTTTGCAAACAAACCTTTTTTCATAATACAAGAGAAAAAACCAATCAGGGATAAATTTAAAATCAAAGGAAGTATTTTTTTTCATAAGAAATTGCAGAGTTTACTAACAAAATATATTGTAGAGATGAATTAGTAAATATATTTAAAAGGATTAGGAAAGGTCCATCCAGTTTTCCTAAATGCAAAAATTTGAATTCAGCATCCCATTTAGGAATCTGCTAAGCCTCTGATAGTTGGAAACTTGAAGGATATGCTGGAGAATCTAGAAGAAATATTTTCCCTGCTGATATTTTCCCTGTTTCATCCCAGTCACTGTTAGAAATGAGAAAAACAGACCTTTGAATGAGTATGTAGTGTCTTGTTCTTATAAATAATAAGATACAACATTTTCTTGGGCTCTGAATTGAAAAAAGAATATGATCATTGGAATTTGAAATCTACTTTGGGTAACAACAATGAATCTACAGTTTTAATATTCACTGAATTCAAGAGTAATCTTTTTCATTCCCATTCAGTGCTGGGATTGTGCATATTAAAACAAATGGGAGGCTTCAGTAACAGGCCTGAAATTCAGTTTGAAGTGACATGTATAATTGTCAGTAAAATATATGAGCTGAACATGAAAAATTAATATGAGGTCAATTCTTTCTCCATGTAATTTAGTAGTAGGATTAAAACAGGTACTACTCCTGCAACTAGGCAAATGACATCTATTTACATGTCAAAGGAACTTCTAAGATATAATATACCAGAAAAGTGAATGTAGAAACAGACTACTAAGGAAACTTATTTACCCCTTTCCCTAACAGAACACACAAGTATCACTTCATTACCACGCAAAGAAACTAATCCTAAAATGAAGGGAAATTACTGGAGAAGAAACTATGGACAAAAATAATGGAGAAATTAATGATATTAGAATACTGAATTGACTGCAAAATTCATTAACAGTAATATTTAATTGATGGAGTTTTTTTTCATTTCCACAAGAAATCTCATCAGAAGCATTTCAGAGGTAGAAGTATGATGGCAACTGTTTTAACCATTAAGAATACCCCTACTTTAAGATAAATAAAGTCTATTCTGTAAGACTAATAAGGCTTTTTAAAAAACAACGTGACATTGCTTAACGGAAAAATTTAGGTATGCCACTAAAATCTCTCTCACTTGATATTGAACTATTACATGGCATTCATCAAATATTCACTCACTGCAATATGAAATAAGTCTTTGTTTTACACAGCTGTATTTATCACAGGAAGGCATTAGAAGCATCCCTACAATGCATATTCTCATTTCAAGAGATTTTTTGCATTGCTACGTTATAACTTTCTAAAGGAAGTAAATGGGTTCGTCTATTATGAATAGTAGGGAATGCTGGCTTCCTCCAACTGTTCATTTCCGCAGCCCAGTACTTTTTAAAATCCTTTCTCCTGTCAGATATGTATTCCTTGACTGTTTTAAATCTCATTAAAAATATTCTGGCGTCCCGGGTTTTCATTAAACAACACAGATTATAAAATAAATTATATAGACATTATTAAAGGAAGTACATACATATGATTAATGGCTCAATGTCCAAGTGGTGGCCAGTGACGAATGGAGTTCCTCAGGGGTCGGTACTGGGACCAGTGCTATTTAACATCTTTGTCAGAGACATGAACAGTGGGATAAAGTGCACCCTCAGCAAGTTTGCCAACGACACCAACCTCGGTGGCACGGTCGACACGCTGGAGGGAAGGGATGCCATCCAGAGGGACCTGGACAGGCTTGAGAGGTGGGCTCATGCAAATCGCATGAAGTTCAACCAGGCCAAGTGCAGGGTCCTGCACCTGGGACGTGGCAATCCCAGGCACAAATACAGGTTGGGCAGAGAACAGCTGGAGAGCAGCCCTGAGGAGAAGGACTTGGGAGTGTTGGTGGATGAGAAGCTCAACATGAGTCGGCAGTGCGCACTGGCAGCCCAGAAAGCCAACCGCATCCTGGGCTGCATCAAGAGAAGTGTGGCCAGCAGGTCACGGGAGGTGATTCTACCCCTTTACTCTGCGCTCGTGAGACCCCACCTGGAATACTGTGTCCAGCTTTGGAGTCCTCAACACAGGCAGGACATAGACCTGTTGGAACGGGTCCAGCGGAGGGCCACAAAGATGATCAGAGGGATGGAGCACCTCTCCTATGAAGACAGGCTGAGAGAGCTGGGGTTGTGCAGCCTGGAGAAGAGAAGGCTCCGGGGAGACCTCATAGCAGCCTTCCAGTATCTGAAGGGAGCCTACAGGAGAGCTGGAGAGCGACTCTTTGTCAGGAAGTGTAGTGGCAGGACAAAGGGTAAGGGTTTTAAATTGGAAGAGGGGAGATTTAGATTAGATAGTAGGAGGAAATTCTTTACTGTGAGGGTGGTGAGGCACTGGAACAGGTTGCCCAGGGAAGCTGTGGATGCCCCATCCCTGGAAGTGTTCAAGGCCAGGCTGGATGGGGCTTTGAGCAACCTGCTCTAGTGGAGGTGTCCCTGCCCATGGCAGGGGGGTTGGAACTCGATGATCTTTAAGGTCCCTTCCAACTCTAACCATTCTATGATTCTATGATTTTATAATGTCTCTATCTAAGCCTTCTCTTAGAATTCTCTCATTCCCTATGTTATGACAATTGCTATTATGCAAATATATCTTAATCTATTGGTGTAGACAGAATATTAGACTTGTACTATAAACTTTTTCCAGGTTGCACGGAAAGTGTTTTGTATTGAAGAAACTGATAGCTACTTCTGGAAAATTACTGTTACAGAAGTGAAATGCAAAAGATTCTTAGTATAGGTCTGCTTTCTTCTCACTCACCAGGCAATGAGACCAGTTTCCATTTAAAAAGTTAGTTCTTATGGCAGGATTTTCTCAGAAGTTTCAGCAACAGATATTGAGCAGGATGAAGGGAAAAATAGCCAATATGAAATTAAATATAAAAACAGTTTTGCAATTTCAAATTAATTCATTAAAATGTTTTTAGCAAAGTGTTATATAGTTCTGGTTTTGATTGCAATTTAGCTTCTAAACTATATAGTAGTAATTACTCAGATGTATTTATTTTCACATGACAGTTCTAGCTAATCACTAAAAATATTTAAAAACTATCATAAGGAGGTTAATTAAGCCATGCTTGTGTGCTTTGACGTGGCAGTATTGTTTCTGGCAACCAATTTGGCACGACTTGGTGACACTATGTCTTATTTCAGGTCAATTAAACTGTATTAATATAAAATTAATAATAAAATCCAAGGAATCATAAATATGACCTGTAAAACTTCCAGCAAAATTAAGGTACTTCTTTCAGTACTTGTGTTTAAATTGCTTTTCTTCTAATTCCAGACATGGTCCTAAATATCACTGCCCAGAGGAATGCTTGCCAGAAGATATTCTTACTGGAGCAGCTGTAAGTTACCCAGCAACCAGTTCATATCAATTCCTGCTGGGTCCTCTGTCAAGAGCAAGAAATCAGTTATTTGCCTTTCTCTCTTTCTTCCCTTCTTTTAAACTTTTCCGAAGGGAATACTGTTGTTCCACAGTCATAATGCAGAACGTACACACACTATTCATGAAGTTTAAACAGATCAGGTGGCAAAACATTGTGTCTAACTACGAACAAACAAACACTTCAGTCTTTTCTGCCTGAAGATTGCAACACTGTTTTGTATAAAAACTCCCACAGTCTATGTCATTAACCACCTTCAAATAGTTTCTTGCAACATCACTACAGAAAGGATAAACAAAGTCCTTTTTTATCAAAAGGATACAGATCTAGCTGTTCTGATTATTTTATACACTAAATTGAATTGTTCATGGCATTCTAACATACACTTTATTACAAATTAATGGAACATGTATAAAGTTTTAATATTAAAAAGGTTATCAAATAATCACTTCTCAAAATATTTGGAGAACTTAGTTTTCCTGCTTTGTTCCTGTCATAACTCCAAATTTTGCAGAGATATATTTATAAGCGATCAGCTGCTAAATTCAAAAAATGTTCATAATCCCCAAATAAAATTAAATAAGTGACATTCCATTTTGTAGCTCTCACCTCTGCAGTAAAACATAACTTCCCCATTTTTACTTTGGCTAGTTAAGCGATAAGTATTTTCTAAAACAAAATTGTGGGCACAATTAGATGGTTTTTTATTTTAATTTAGGCTAGAATTAATGAGTCTGAGTTTGCTATCAAATGCAATACCTTTTATATTAATAAATAGTTACAGACATACAACAGTCCGGGCATCTTCCGGAAACTGCAATTTATAATGTAGGTAACAATGGAAGTTTAGATCCAGTAAGTATTGAATAAGTCCTCTGACTGTTGTACCATTTTGAAAAATCTATATCAACAGAATGAGGAATCGTGATACAACCTTTCTCTGCAACCACATTACTATTTTACTATTTCTTAAATTTGTTTCAAGAATGTTGCTAAAGAGCCTGTAAGTCTGCAAATATAGTTGGAGTAGAAAGATTTTTGCCACATCTTTGAGACCACTGGGTAAAACTGGAAATTATACAAAAAAATTCTCATTCTCAATAAATCTACAGAATAAAAATACTGACATTACTTTAAAGTATCTGTCTTGTTTTAGCTTGCTTCATGATGGCAGAATCCACTTACAGGTACAAGAAGTATTTTTTTCTGTTACAAGTGTAAGTCAGATTTCTGAAGAAAAATTGTCCTGATAACCTGTTCTTAATTATAGAAATGCTAAGTGCTTCAAAGCAAATAAAAAAGCAATTAAATAAATAAATGAAGAGAAAAAATAGGTATTTCTAGTGAAAAAGTTATTGTTTTGCACTCTCTACTGGCAATGAAAAGAAACCCTGAAGAAATGAATAAATACAGTGCAAATAAGAAGGAATAATTTTATTTTCAAACTGTTTGAGATAAGCATACTTATGGAGCCATGCACAAAAAAAATTATTTTATTATCTACAGGAATTTGTTTCTCCAGGAATTACAGTTTTGACATATATCCCTTCCATAAGGCTTTCAAGTGGTGCCATGCAATTTGGAAGATTATTCCAGATTTTAACCCCTGACTAAATTTCTATTCACAATTTATAACTGTGTATTTATTCTGAATAGCCATATTTCCTTCTCAAGTTTTGTTTGGCTCAGCCAAATATGCCACTCTCCTTAAATATCTCTCTGTAAAACCGGTATTTTATTCTCCTCGTCATTCTGCGAGTTCTCTTCACCTGTTTAAGCTAATCTTTCTTGAATACAAGTGACTGGACCTATAGAATATTCCAAATTAGGTCTTATCAATGCCTTGCACAACACTATATTTCCTGTCTCTCCTAAATGTACTAATGCATTGCAAAATCGCATGAGTTGCATCATATCAGTATCCTGTAGCCATCTTCCAGTCAACTGACATTGTCAAAACTTTTTTACCTTCTGTTTTATCTAAGTTAAACACAAACTCCCACTTACATCACTGAAAAAAAAAATCCCTAAGAATCAGGTTAATATTACTATGAGTAACTTTTACTATTATTCTCTATACACATAACGTTTTGGTATTAAGTTTCAACCCATTTCTAGCACTCCAGCTGACAAACTTGTCTAACTTTTCATATTTATGGTTCCTCTCTGCATTAGTAACACCTTCCAACTTTGTATCACTGTTACCCTCACGAAGGCTTGCAAATACCTCCAGAAAAGGGAAACAATTACAACGTATAATAGGTCCCAGAAAAAAAGAAAAAAAAAAAGGTCACTGGTATTGTGATTAACTGAAATGAAGAGTAAAAATAATGCCACTGTAATAGTGAGAAAATAATTATGAAGGAAATGGTTGGCAGCATCAAAGATGGAATGATTAATTTCATTCATTACCTGTAGAATATATCTTTCATATGCTGCATTACATAACATATGAACCATACACACTAACCTAGAAAGATATGAGAGCCCCTCATTCCTCCAACCCTAAGTGACATTGAGATAGGCAAGAGTAATGTAGACAGCAAACTGATATAGATCCCTGATTTGTACGTAATTCTGTCACTGGAGAGCATAAGGTACTGTTCTAACTCCAGTATGTTTTCCAGGGTACTTTGTCAATTAAGCACCTCCTGTTGCCAAAATGAAATATCCAAGCTGATGCTTGTGGGAATAAGTTGTCAGAGATACCATTAAAGCAGCAGAGTTTCCTATATCCCAAAAGTTTTTGACAAGCAGAATAAATTAACTAAGTCAGAGTGCCTAGATGAAGCATCTGTAGTGGTTTTTTTCTGGGCATGGATCTAGTTTATATCTGAAGTAACTTTATATAGAAGTTTATGCTTCACTTTTGTGTTACAGTAACTCAATTAGGAATACAAAAAGTCACAGTAAAGCTATTTACACTGACAAGCGCTCTAAACTACTCTTAGATTTCATAGAAGATATATAACCAAATGCAGGGAGATAAGCTAAAATCTACAACATTCTGTAATACACTGTTAACAGAAATAAAATCAGATTTTCTTTAAACTTCAAATAACATCTTACATAAGTCTTTTGCTAAATTAATTTCTTAATAAGCTAAAGAGTGACTTAGGTTGCAGTACTACAGCTCCATATTGTTACTATGAAAAAACATGACAATGAGAAAACAAAGGTTTTATGGGCAACATGTAGGCCATCTAAAAATGAATGTCAATTAAAACTTTATACTGCATCATACCACTATGTAGTCTATAAATTTTTCATATTTAAAATAAATTCTATTTTATAGACTAGTAATGCAAACACACTAGTCTTAATTTTATTCTCTCTCCAACTATAATGTTTCTTTAGGACTAAAATTACAATTAACGATATCTTCAAAAACTTCTAATGATCTTCTAAAACCTAACCAAATACATTTAAAGGATTTTTTCATATATGTTTTTAATATATTTTTCACAATCTAGCAGGGCTAAAAGACATTTTAATCCATTGGAATCAAGCAGATAGCTATGGCTGTCTAACAGCAGAAAACTCCTATTCCTACCTGCCTGAACGAGCTATGCATTGTTGGACTTCTTCGATGTAGGAATTACTGTTTCCTATCTTGGTTTTCACATCAGTGAAGGACAGAGACTCCTTTCTTGGAGAGAAAAGGTTGAAATACTACTCTTATTCCTACTCCTGTATTGTTATCAAAATAAGAAGTAGTGATTTGAAGATGCACAGAAGCAGGGACAAATGTAACTTGTCTCACATGCAGAATTTTTAATGAGATTTTCAAGCTAAACACATGGCCATATTCAAATACGTTTCTCATTTATACTATGTCAAACGAGAAACTGCAGCTAGGCAAAATGATTACTTCCACTTTATGTTAGATTATGTACACTGCATGTGACTGAGCAATCCATTGGATTACCTAATTAATTTTAGGATATCTAAGTGTTTGGCATGTGACCAAGATGGCTTTAATTCACTGGACTAGTAGAAAATCAAAGGAAAAGATTACACAAAGGCTTTCCGTACAAAAGCATAGGTAATTAAGACATATTAGATGCAATCAAAGGAGGCAAAAAGCTTTTGAAGGACACTCCCTGAACAATTTTCTTCATGGAGGGAACTGAAGTAAAGGTGGTAAATACAATCAAGGGCTACATAGCACATAGTTTCAAGAGATGACTACAACAATCTAGCTGCCTGACATAGATGACAAAGTGAGGTCCCACTTCCTCCTCTCTCTCTCTCTCCCTCCAACTCCATGTCTGGATGTGCACCACCCTTCTGTCCTGCTTGCTCTGACATTGTCCTGATCCCTTGCTGATCAATTCAGCTCACCAAATCAGCAGCATACTATATCCACTGTGGGTTAAGTGAGCAACACTGTGTCTCAGGCTTAGTTGAGCAGTAGGACTTACCCAAAGGAAGCAGCGTGAACCAGCAAGGGCAAATTATCATTTTAGGAGCAGCAAGCTATTTTGCTGGCTCAATCACTTCATGAATCACTACGGGTCATGGCTTATCCAGAGAAGTCTACAGGTCTGGGCCTGGTTGAAAGTAGTGGTTCCATGATCATTAATGAGAGGCTTGTGCACTACTGGATCATTCATAAATCATAACATGACAGAATCCCTACCAGATTAGTAGAGAGCCAGAGAGTTCCTATTTATTGCACCAAGGCCTCTACACAGCCAAACCACACTATGAAAATCATGTGTTTTAAAACAACTGATAATGAATAAAGTACAGCAACTTAGGCAATACATCATTGCATGGTATAAATGTGACATTTATTTCAGAAGAATCGGGGACAAAAGTTTTACTCCTTACTGGCAAAATTATTAAGAAATCTATAAGATCATGTGAAACCAATAGAACCCTTAGTCTAATTTGTTAAGGTTATTTTAGCACTTCAAATCTAAGCTTAATCATTTACCCTGAGATCTCACAAAATACCAGTGATTAAAACTGTCTAGTCAAAAACTGAAATATCCAGTAAAATTTTGAACCTGTGCATCAACCTCATCAACATTTTTGCCAAGGAGAAGATATTTTGTGTACTAAGAGATCTTTCTAATAAAAAAGAGCCTTGGGACAAATTGCAGACTTGTCTAAATGACAATAAAACTACAGAAGGTTTATCCACACAAACATCAATGCTCCAAAACAAATGCTACTTATATTGTGGTTTGTGATTTTTCACATGGTAGTACAATAAAAGGAATTTATTCTATAGGTTTTCTAATAATACCTTCATACTTAAAACATGTCTATAGAGCCAGACACAAATAGCTTTCTGCGGATGAACACAAATAAGCTGGAAACCTTAACACAAAGATTTATTATTATTTTACATCAAACATAAACAACTGCTGCTCTTAAAAGTTTAAAACTCAAATGGTTCCTCTCACAGGTTATGCCAAAGCAAGGTTTCACTTAAGTAAAATATACAGGTGGTCCCTTCATACCAATTGAATCTACACGAGAAAAATAGTTGCTCAAATGTTCCCTAATATACTGAAGCCAGGCTATATGTTACTCACATATTACTATCTTCAGTATAGTATTTGTTCATGGACAAACTAATCTAAGGATTTTTGATATGAAAATATTGACTGATGTAACAGAATGTAAATTTGGAATGAGTATTAATACATCAAACAAAAACTGTCCTCCCTCAAAGTTCATTGCCAAAAGACTGGACTTCATTTGACTTTTTATATATGGTGCTAATATTTATTTATTCAAAAATATGGTAATAAAATTTTAATTTTTTTAAATGAGTATTTAGTAATTTATATACATTAGCCTGAGTACAATTGTCTTTTAAGGCAGGTTTAAAATCTGCAGTCTGTGGAGGTGATTCCCAATTCAAAATTCCCATTTACTTCAATAAAATAAGGTTTGGGAATGAGGTCAATAATACTAGAACAACCTAAACAAATTTTATCCTTTTTTTTTGAACGCAGATAATGGCACTGCTAGCAAGGCAAATAACAGTGTGTTTATTTCTCTAACATTCCATCTACTTGCCTGAAAACCAGGTTGCAACACGATTGTCACAAAGGGAAAGTCAGAATATTTTGAAACAGTTGCACTTTATGCAGTGAAAGTATGAGCAAAAAGAAAGCATTCTTACTCCTTAGACTTAGTCTATTAAAAGAATGCTACAGAGAACAGAGCATGCAGATCATCTGGAGAATTCAGAACTTAAAGTGATTAATTAGACCTTATTTTGTCTCGAGCAGATTTACTAAGCTTTTTTCAACTTAGCCCCATTGTTTGTAATTACTAAAATCACACCTCCATTGGCTAGTCTTAGTTGTTTCATGCATGAACAGCAATCTGATTGAGCACTCTTGTTAGGATTTCATTCGTCATTGTAATTAGCCATAATCATAGCCTTCCTGGGTGCATGAGAATGTGCAAACGACCGATTCACAACCCCAACCTATTTGAATATGAATCTTCTCAGTAAGTAGCAATAAAATAGTGGAAACAAAGCAGTTTCTCTAGGGAATTTTGTAAAGCATCCCTGTCTCTAATTCTCCCCCCTTAAAAACGTTCCCTTCTTAGTATCTGAATTCTGTTTGCTAAAACAAGGCTTGCTTAATGAAGACAATGGCTTATTATTTCTTTAAGTGGCACAGCAGGGCCCAAGTATTACAGGCCCAGCTCTTTCAGCCTCTGCCAAGGACACAAGGAACAAAGGGGCAGGCAGTAACGCCAGGCAGAGAGACCTCTCCTTACACTGCGGTTTGGGAGCACTTGCCTCAGAGCAAGACCCAGGTCTCGGCTGTTCTGGAACTCAAAGACAGGGCCTTTTTCTCCTCGTTCCTGTAAATGACTCGCACATTGCAAAAGCCCCTCATGGCAGCAGCCCCAGCCCCAGCCGCGGAGAGGCAGGGGCGCGGAGAAGGAGTGGCACAGCTGGTTCCACCACAAACGCATTCACAGTGAGCCACCTAATGGTGACAAAATGGTTGCTCCTTTTCATCGCCAGGCAAAAGTTCCTGTGGGAGACAGCCTTGCGCATGGGCACCGGATGACAGCCAAATTCATTCTCTGCCAAAGCAGAGAATTAGGTGGGAAACCATGAATTTTGACGACTGCAGCTCTGGCACGACAATCTAGTTAATTTTTTAACATGCTTAGCATTATTTCGGCAAGAAGTCGTCTCAGAGGCACATTAAATGTTAAATGTAAAGAATTATTAGTTAAGTTGCCACACACCTCTGGGCTGAAATGAATTCTGACTTGTATGATCCCAAAACCAGCCTTTCTTGAATAATGAATATGAATTGATTTTTCCTTTATTGAGGAAATAATAATATGTAAATACAGCCTGGGATATCTTAGCATATAGGCTTACAGGTTTTTTAATACATTTAATTCTGAAATTATATTACCTTTATTTAACACAATATGTTAAATTAGTTTATTTTCTTGCTACCGTTTCTTTTTTCCAGATCCTCCAACTTATTAGCAGAGCCATGCAATGATATTTTATTCACACAAATGTTTTCTTCAGCTAGCTGTATTAATAATAATGTTAATTATATTAATAAGCTATAGACAAAATAAAGCTTTAAGTAGAAAGTCCCTTCAAATGAGCATGAAACTAAATTCACAGCATTAAACTTAATTTCAATGGAAGATAAGGAGATAAGATTTTTTTATATATATATAGGTCTCTCTACTTATATGGTAGAAATGGAAGGTCCAAGTGTTTCCCACTTACAGTCTTGAGTCAGCAATTTTTAATCGTTGTAATTAATTTAACACCTTTTTCCACCCCATCAAAACAAGTCTAACGCATTCATGAAAAAGAAGTTAGAAAGCTCAGGATTTATTGCAACTAATAAATGTGATAACTACTAGATTACATAGTAAATAATTTTGTCGATTGACCTTCCCTACTTTTAGAAATCTTGCTAAATGTTGGGGTGGGAGGCTTGACGCTTGTACTACTTCTGAGGAAACAATTAATTTCAGTGCTGAGCTATGCTTTCTGAGATACTGGTGAAATCTGTGGTCAGACCATCCTGAAGAAACTGCAGCATCAAAGAGACGCAAATTAAATCCTGCTACATGTTGCTCTTCCATACTAGCTCAGAAAATAGTTCCATAGCAACCATTTCCCTGTCAACCCTTACAGTCCATGCTGAAGAATCTTTCCCAGATGCTGGGAAAAAAAGTACTGTTTTAATTAGAATAGCAAATACTTTTTAAGTAGCAATGTTCAGCAAGCTGCCACATAAAGGCAGCTAGTAACATAGAGCTTTATCTCCTCTGAGTCTTCTCCATTATGTTAGAACAAGCTGAAATCAGGGAAGCAAATAGGACAGAGTCAAAGTTTTGTGCAGTAGCCACTGCTGTTGCAGTTGCTCCTGTGTGACCCCTTTGGGTATGTCTCAATACATTGCCTGTTGCCGCAAACATTCTATAAGGGTATTTGTATTCTGAAGTCATCATTAGAAACCTAACAAGATTGCAGGATCGCCTCCTGCCCTTCAGTAAACAACCATGCTGAATAATACCTACCTTAATATGCAAAACATTTTACAATAGACACAGGCCTTTTAGAGAATTGTTGCTACTTTCTTTGAGTTCTGTTTTGTTGGTCAGTCGAAGAAAACCAGTTTCTGACACTTCTACAGCATGTGCTTTCAGTAAGTTTTGGTAAAGGAAAGAGGCAAAAGATATTCTTCTCAGTTTAGTGAGATTTATGTCACTCTTTACCATTTAATTTAGACTTTAGGACTTCATCCTCTATGTTTGACTGATGTTTTGGGCAATCACTAGAGAAAAAACACTTTAAATTCTTTATACCAGTACATGTATGACCATATTCCATTGAAACTGAAAGGTAATAAGCGGAAGATCTTTTAGCTCATTAGATAAAATATAACTTGTTAAACTACAGCAATATGGAATAAGATGCAAAAATATTAATGAATAATCACTTTATTATAACCTGTTCCATACACATTTATCATAAAAATATTTCACCAAAATGTTAACACTTTTCTGCATCAAAAGTCATCAAAATATGAAGAATGAAGTTCACCTCACCCATGCAATCTAAATAAAAACTGTGTAGGGTGGGATTTGCATATTCCATTCAAATAAGATCACATGTAACCATGAAACGCCAAAGAAAAATCTTGGCATGTTTTTTTTGGAAAAAACAATCTTAAAGTTATTCCTCTTTCTGTGGAGAGATTAAAGAATTCTTCCTATGCCCTATGCTTAACTTCACTCAGAAAGATTTAATACTTGTTATGAGTGATATTTCACATCACCTAAATATTGAGATTCTGCTGCAATGGATGTCGGCTTGTTAACAAACAGTTTCTGCTGTCTCAGTATATTTTTCCACGATATGTATGATAGATTCACTTTTGCTCTACTGCTGTTTTTCCCATCAATGTGTGGCTACTAACAATTTGTAAAATTTAATGTTTCATTTGCTATTAAAAGCTTTTCTGCAAAGTTTATTCAAATACTAAGATAAAATGAAATTTACATAATTTTGCTTTATTATTCTATGATATTTGTTATATAAATCCAGCCAACTGAGAGCATGCAGCCTTATCTGGAAGATGGAATAGAGATAATATTCTGAGTTGGCTATAAAATCCACATATTTTTATATAAGTATATATATTTACATAAATATAAATATAAATATTTACATACATGTTTAATGATATAAGTCTCTTCTCATTTTCCATTATTCCAGACAAACTGTCCTCCTAAACTACAGATTCCATGGGATTATATTTATGACCTAAACTTGTGAGTAGCCCTCTGGTTGTATAAACACAATGCTCCACAGTTTACTCTGTACTCAGGGTTTCACAATAATGAGATTTTCTACCAATTTTGTTTTTTGTTGTATACTAATATTCAACTTTAAATAGCTCATTTTCCATCATGGTTCTATGAAAAGTTTAAGATATATCAACTAGTCTTTTGATAGAGAGATGGAAACATTTGGTTTTGGGGTTTGAGTTTTTTTCTTATGTAAGAGGTAAGGGTTTTTTATTTTTTTCTTAAATAAGATAATCCTGTATTCATCTACGCAGAGATATTATTTTTTTTTTCTTCAAAATATATCTAGCAAACTCAGTACACTATAATTAGGTTAAATAACTAAAATTTGGCATTACAATAGCAACTGGTATAAACCTTCATTGTAGAATACTTTCAGTATGTGTCTATAACGCACAGCGTAGGATAGAAAAATATTATATATTCATCTTTAGGATAAAGGTCTTAGGATAAAGATAGGATAAATACAAGCAGAATAGGCAGGCAAATATTGTAGTAAAAAATTACATGACAGTTCTAAGTTGCACCACAGCACTACAATCTTAGGAAAAGTAATTGTTACAGTTGCTGCACAATCTAAAATGTGATCTTTGTTTTTTACAATAATGTCATAAAGCTTTTAACTATAGAATCAATCTTCCTCCCCTCAAAAGGATTGATTTACATATTGTCTAGAAGGATCCTACTCAGAGAAGAAACACGGTGAGAAACAAGTTCATTAACAGCTTGATGTCCACAAAACCTTTGATTCTTTGGCTAAAGAAGTTGAAAGGTGTGTTCTTACTAAGAAAGAAGAACTTCAGGAAAAGAATGAACTGGGGCAATTGAAAGATGCGCTGGAGGGCCCTGGATGTCCTCTTTCTGCCTCTGACAAAAAGCTAAATTTTATGGCCATACAGTATTTTACTTTAAAATTTTCCCATGTCCACTTAAATGTTCACTCCTTGGTTTCCAGCGATCATACTTCACAGTCCTGGATCTGATTTGCAGAAGTGCCAAGCAGAAAAAGAAAACAGGTTTGGTTTGGTTTTGAAAGAAAAGGATTGTTTCAGGTCTGGATGGAAAGTACATTTTCTAGGTTTTTAACAGGAACATTTGTTTCATTTTACTGAAATAGTATACTTTGATTCTGATCAATTTCAAAACATTTAATTTAAACATTTGAAGAATAATATTTAAAGTCGTTCAATTAGAGCCTTCATAAAAATTGTGTAAGTCAGCAGGAGTTGCATTTTGAACAGAGAAAATAAATAAAATTATATAATCTGAACACTCAGGTCTTAGAATAGAATTACCAGCTTCTAATTAATCACTAAATTATTAAAATAATTATCAGAGTTAGGTTAGAGTTAGAAATCTAATACGAAGTCTCCCTCTGTGACCTTTCTCTTTATCTGCAAGACAGGTTTAATAGTGTAAACTCTGTAAAATAAACTGATGAACATTTATGAGGGTGTGTGATATTACACTGAAAGCATTACAAAAAAGCAGATTAAAAAGATACAAACAAACATATTCTTCATGCAATGTTCCTGGGACCACTGATTTGATATTTTATATTTTAAAATGTTATGCATGTGTAAAATGGAAGTCTGGCCAGGATGTATAGTTTATTTATGTACGTGTGTGTGTGTATACACATATATATACATACACACACACACTTGTGGGCACACCCACAGACCTTGGAGAAGATATTTTCATAGCAACATCTAAAGTGACTATTGACTTTCCTATAGTATGTGGGTTTTATATCACCATTTTACATCCCCCCAAAACATTAAAGGCAAAGCTTGATACTAAGAATGATGAGTAACCATACAACAGCTTAAGTTCAGAGAGACCTTTAGAAACTTGGAGACTAGGCCAACAGAAACATTGTGACACCAACAAGTGCAAAGCCCTTCAGCGGTGATAGAGCAACTCCCCACACCAGCACAGTTTGGGAACTGACTGGCTGAATAGCAGTCCTGCTCCCTTGAGGGTTATGGAGATTGCCATGCGGAGTAACAGACAGTAGTGTTCCTGTCACAAAGAAAGCAAATCACATCCTGGGCTGTATTAAAAAGAATGTGGCCAGCAGGTAAAGGAAAGTTAATATCCTCCTTTAATAGGCAATGGTGAGACTATACGTAGAACATTATGTCCTGTTTCCTCACCACACCTTAAGAAAGATGTTGAGGAACTGGAGAGGTGATTCTGTCAATGGTTACCAAGATGGTTACCAGATAAATTAATTATTATTTCATATGTTGCCTCTAAACTCTGGTATTCAATAGCTCTGTTGAAGATTTGTGAGGTATTTTATATTTATTCCTTATTTTTTTTTTTAACTTGAAAAGGAAACTGATAAGCCTCTCTATTTGAGTCACTTTTAGAACCTAATACTACATGACAGATACTGTTAAAATTCTTCTACTTTCATTTAAATCACATGAAATCTAGAGGCCCAAAGCACTTTGTACAATGTCAATAGACTAATCACAGTCATTTTAAACATTTCTGCATTTCCTGCATCAAGAGGGGATTTTCCTCAGTAAGTGATATCAATTTCAAAGTCTTCTAGAAGAATCAGACTGACACAAGTTTAGAGAGCCGCTACAGTGTGTTGACTGTAAGATCTAAAGCTGGAGATATTTTTACATTAAGCATTTAGTTACAGTAAACTGAACATGAATACAAATGTCAGACATCTTATGAATGCAATTGTAAAGTTACCTGATAAGGCTAGGAAGTGATAACTATGTAATTTATAGATATATATCTATGTATAAATAATGCACATGAAAGAAACATGGCTTTAAGTTAAAGGAATGTTAAGAATATAATGGAATAAATTAAGTCCATTAACAGCATTTAAAGTTGTGGCATTAATTCTGTGCCTCAGTTTCTTTACCAGTAAAACATCTATGTTTGAGAAGCACTGGGAAACTGTACTCATTAAGCAGTAGTACGTTTTGGCTTTTTCAAAAGAAAGGTAATGCAGAAATACAAAATATTAGGCTCATCCATTTAATTTCATAGAATCACAGAATAATTTACTTTGGTAGAGACCTCTAAAGATCATCTCACTCAATCCCCTGCCCAAAACATGGATAACTATTTTTCCACTGTCCAACTGGAATTGTGTCTGAAAGTGTCTGAAAAAGTGTTATGTCCTCCATTATACCCCCTTAGGCATTGGAAGACTGCAATTTCATCTCCCTTAGCCTTCTGCATAAGTGCTACCAGCCAGTCATCCATTCTTCAACGTCTCATTTCATTTAATTTAACAAAAAGAAATCCATCAAATTTTGGACTTCAGTAATCAAACTCTCTTGGAGTCAGTAAGCATAAACTATAGTAAAACACATGTAAAAAACCCGCCAAAATGCCCAAAAAACAAACTAAGAACTAATACATAAATTTATGAAGACCAACAGTGAGAAATACAATAAAATGCCAGGACAAAATATTTGCAGAAACTCAAAATTATCTGGGATCTCAGATCATTATTTAGAAAGGCAAGGATTTTGATGAAAAAGTAAATACCATCTTTGTTATAGTTTTGTAAAAGCAAGATACAAACCCAAAGACTTTCTATTTTATAGCAATAAAAATTAAGTACCAACAGCAGTAAATGATGTGGCAAAAAAAAAAAAAAGGAAAAGAAAAAAAAAAAAAGAGAAGATTCTGGAATAAACTCACAAAATAAACCAGATGCCGGGAGTTTGAAAGGAGTACAGAGTGATGAATGCGCTAGAAAACATTCACACTAATTAATAGCAACAACTGGGCCACAGATCTGATGAACGGGAAATGTAATAACCTTCCAGAAATTATAGAACTATAGTTAGTACACCCCTAGTTGGTAAAAATGATGGAACTTCTTAAAAAATATAATGATACTCAGATGAACATTTTACAGGATATAGATACAACACTTTGCTAAGGAGGAATGAGCGTTTTGAACTTAGAATTCTTGGAAGATGAAGTTGTAGGCAACTGAGAAACATTTGATACTATAAGCTGCACTTTAATCAGAAGGCCTTTCTTTAAAAGGTCATTAAAAAGGTTTTGTCATGGTTCTTCATAAAAGAGTAGCATTTTTTGGAAAATAGGTTAAATATTTCTATAAGACACTTCCCCCCCCCCTCCTCCCCCAACAGGTTTAAAGTTAGAAATAAATAAGAGTAAAAAGCCAGTACAGTTAGTAGAAAATATTAGGCCTGCTAAACCTATGAATTAGACAGACTTACACGGGAATTTGTGATCACAGAATCTGCCTATTTTACAACTTTACCAAGAAATTCAAAGTATTCTGCAACAAATACTGACCAAACAACAGGACTTAGGCACTACATTTTGCTGAATGACTGCAAAGAATTCCAAAGATGCACGATATTTCTTGGTAGATTCTAGGTAGGTCATGGTAGCTTCTCCTGGTTTAGTGAAATTTAATATGTATGGAAGGACATCAAACACCTGAATCAAATCTCTTTCAAATGAGGTCATACTGGATCAGACATAACTACTTTTAAAAATCCCCCTGGAAAAAAAAGGCAGTAGGTTTTATCTAGATAATATTTTAGAGGCTTATCCTGTTATGCCACCATACGCATTATCTGCAAGTGAGAATGTGCATATAAATGAAGAGATTTCTTAGCTGATGCGAAAATATTATTGTTTTAAAAATAAAAAGTTAGAAAAAACATTCTAATGTTCTCATGCACATTATCCCCTATCCTGCATAAGGACAGGGGAGTAGTTTTGTTACAGAAGTAACAGCAGTGTAAAAGGCTACCACTTCATAATGAAATATACATAGGTACAGAATTAATTATTAAAGCAGAGAAAACATACTTCACTCTTAGAGAGAACTCACTTTTACATTCTAAGGTTTATCAGCAAACTTCTTTGATAAAATTAAAGAGTAAGAGGAACAGCACAATTCTAGCAGTCCCAACATGTATTCACTACTTTTAAATATTCATCAAATAACCCAATGTTAACCAATAACTGGAATTCTGGACCACAACTAGTTTATGTTTCAAAAAACTAGATTAATGATCTAGGATCCTAAATGCATAAATAAACAATTACCTGGGGAAAAGGTATGGGGCTGAAGTTCCTGCTCTCCATGATTTTTAGTACTGATGATTACTAGCTGTGTCTAACGCATCAGAAAGTGGTCAAGCAGTTGGACTAGATGATCATTGTAGGTCCCTTCCAACTGAACTAATCCCTTCCCTTCCCTTCCCTTCCCTTCCCTTCCCTTCCCTTCCCTTCCCTTCCCTCTCCTTTCCCTATTCTAATCATGTGAGCATTCCAAATCAACTTCATGCAAAGTCAGATAGTTTAAGTCACCTTCTGAGGTGGTAAATCCATAAAAGCATGTCTTTCCATGCCCTTGAGAGCAAACAGATTTATTGTCCTAATTATCTACAACTTTGTAGCATAAATATTATCTTGTCTGTATTCAGAAATGTCTGTAGACAAAAGATCTCTGACAGACTGTTTACAAGAGCTATATGAACAGGAAGTTGTATTCACTTCATCCTTTCATTCTTATACATAGCATAGGACTTCTATTGCATCTGGACTAAATTGTATGGTCGCCTTTTATTACCTCACAGAAATAATATAACAAATTTATCACAGGTGATTAGAGACACATTGCAAATATTTTACCATGCATTTCTGATGTAATTTGTGAATAAATGATTTGAGTAACTTCAAGTTTAAAAATTAATAAAAATACATGCATAAATTCAATAAAGATCTAGGATTTTCCTTATCAGATAATCTTTATCTAAAATTCAGTGATGTTACCGAAGAGTTTCAGATAGCTATTTTTCCTGCCTCTTCGGAAATGCAGCAAAACATAAAAGGAATGAAAAATAGTATAGCAGAAACAAGAAATAAAATACAGGTTTAATTCTACAAGAAAAAAATGAAATGCAGCTTTTTTTCGTCTTTAGCTTAAACTAGAAATTTTCTCTTAAATCCCAAATTGCCAACTATTATTTGAACTCAGACTGAATCAACCCGTGAGAAATGTATGATGGTGAGAACTTTAAACAGGCAAATTAACTTTAACTCTGAAAGGAATAAAGTAGTCTTAATATCTGTGACACCCAAATTGCCAAACTTATGTATATTATGCCATTTTGTATCAACTTAATAGCTCACATTTCCATCCAACTGGTGCACAAGAACAGGTTATACTTTGGCACAGGCATAAAAAGGACTGCAGTTTTCACTGTTTTCACCTGTGGTTTTTTTGTGGTTCCTGGGTTGTTTGTTTTTTTTTTTTTTTCTCAGCAAGCATATGAAATGATTGGTGAAAATATTAAGCAAAAAATTCATATTAAGATCAGCTAATAATGCATACTGTCTTTCACATTGTGGAAGCACAAGGTCAGCAACAACTCAGAGGAAACTGAAATTCACCTGAGTTCCAAGTGTGAAATTGAAACTCCAGCTAGGGCTTTGTTAAAAGGAATGTTTCTGCTGCAGTCAGGGGCTTTATCCAGGGGCCCCATTTTACCAACCTAGGAATAATAAGAGAAGCAAAGTTCTGGTGCTATTATTAAATGGCAAGGCAAAGCAGGGGCCTGCCACCTGAACTGGCCCTTTTAGGAGTCTGAAAGGACAAGATAAGAAGCACAAAGCGGGAACATCACTTACTGTACAGGGTCATATAGCTATTTATGATTTCTTAAGTGTAAGACCACTAGCTTCTGATGCTAGTAGAATTCCTTTGGATATGAACAGAACACTTCAACTTTAATTGTGTTACTTTTTCAGACAAGAACTCTACTTCAGTGTGCTTAGTCTTCATAAGACAAGATTCACTACATTACAATACAACTCATGCTCATAAAGAGGTATATTATTAGACTGAAGTTTAGATTACACTGGAAGCTACAACCTTTTTTAGCCTCATTCTAGCCTGAGGAGATGTTCATCTGAATATTCATACCTCTTTAAAAATCATTATTTGTGGCATTCTGAGGTATTATTTGTCTATCCTTTTTGTAATAATTCTTTAAATAAAGCATGGATTTACCTGCACATATAAACATAGTATTAATTAAAACATAGAAAATCAGTTCCAATGCACAAGACTTAAATTAATTATTTTTAAGTATAATGTGCCAGTTAGGTGGTTTTGGGTTTTAGCTCTGATGTTATAAATATAGACTTCCAGTAGGTCCTACAGCACTTAGGTTGTTTCATTATAGAGGGCCTGTTTAGCTGGTATTCCTTTAAACCCAAAGTAAGATACGTTTTTTGGCATGATATTGAAGGAAATCACAGGAGAGAAAACTAGCAACCCACAGATTCTGTCACTTAGTACAAAAACTGCAGTATTTACAATTCCCTATAATTGCCTGTTGTTTCCTGAGCATTAATGTGCAAAAGCTGAAAGCCAAGGGGAACTATCTCATTTAAATATTTAAGGTAATTTATTTTAGCCCTGATAACTTGCCACACGATACTACTACTCTCAAATATCCACATTGCTATTTGAAATGTAAATATAGACTCAGTCTTCAAAGTTTTCATAAAAAAGGCACTATTCAACCACCTCAATAGAGTTGTTTTGGACACATTTAAATGAGTTTCATTTTTAAAGGTCTTGACCATTAATGTCCTAAAGATGCAATAACATTAATTTGAAACTAGCACTTATTAAGAAAGTTACATGATTATGATTAAAAACAAACAAATATAAATATCTTTTTCTCATTTTAGAGGTAGGTACATCATATCACTAACACCACTGCTATATAGTATAAGCAAAAGTATGGCTTCAGTGGGTTTGATCACAAGGCATTAACTACATGCTTAAATCTCTGCAGGAACAGATCTCTTTCTTGCAAAATTGATATTTTATTGAACCAAGCTGACAAGTTTCAAAGGAAGAGGGAATTTGGGGTGTGTGTGTGAAAAGGTTAAAATTTAAGTCTTATTGTTTTAGGAAGTTTTCATGAATCTTATCTGAAAGATTTCTATTCAAGGACACATTTAGACAAAATAAAACATGTAAAAAACATTCCTTATTCGAGTATAAAGCTTAAACCAGTTCCTTCTGAGCTGTCTTCATGGATAAGTTCATATGAAGAAAATTCTTCACAGATAAGCAAGAGGAGATACACATGAAAGAACCAACAGGAAAGAAAGGAAAAGGACAATAAAACTAGGTATTAAGCAAACAGAGCTTTAATTAGCAGAGTAACAAGATAAGGAATAAGAGTAGTGCTGAGCCCAGATCAGAACTCTGCAGCATAGTAGATGTGAACATGAATTTGATGTCAAAGGTTCCTAGAGGCTAGTGACGAGAAAATGATACTGAGATGATGACAAACTAATTTATACTTGGGAAACAGTATAGCAAATGAAATGGAACTGAGGGAGATAAATTTATCCCATGCACACACCTAACATATAGTGGGCAACAAAAATGAAAGGGTAACAAAATGTATAGCGGTTCACAAACCTGATGAGAACAGACACCCATTATAATATATTTCTAAAGTAGAGGCATTTGTTGAATATGTGTTTTGAATATATGTTTTCAGAATATATGTTTTCAGCAATAGTGAACTTTTCTTGATTAATTTTTACTAGAGATATACAGTGTGAAGTTTTCTTAAACACCTCACATTCTCCTTTACACAATTTACAATTTTATAAAACCTTATTATAACTGTATAACACATCTCCTCAACACCTCAACACAGCGAACTAAGATGTTTACAATTTGTATTTAATTGTCACAGTTTATTAGCTCTACATTTTCATCATCTTTAGTCAGTTAATAGCATATACAATATAGGGATACCCAGTACATACCCTGGGTACTGACTTAAGTGTTTGAGATTCCATTTATACAACAGAAATAATTCATAATAGTGATCTAGTTAGTCTGCACTGCTCTGCTTTTCTTTATCAAGTTATATGATGTTCAGAAAGTATACTCATTTAAGTGAGTTAGGTCAGGATATCCATGGCTACATAACATTAGGCGATTGTGGAAAGCCACAAAGCAATTTTTTTTTTTAAACAGATGCTACAGATACTTCAACAAGAACCAAGAGGATTGTAGAGGATGATTCTTCCTGTTACTCACATGTACTTTTTATACTACAGCTCTGTGTTTTTCAAGGCAAAAACTGCCCCCCGATTTTCACATTAAAAGACTCTATTTGCATCATTTTTACATTACCTTTCTTAAGTTAAGAATGCACTTAACTATATGCCATTTTTTCCTGAAATTATTAAAAAAAAAAAAAAAGACTTGATAAAACAAGTAGTTGAAGAAATTATTCAGTCTCTGAGCCTCAAAGTAGAACGGTCACAGTATCTGGCTACCAGGAATGAAAACATCAAACACGCATTGATTTTTATGTTATCAATTCCATTTGTTTTGTCACTTGCCAGACAACTCTGCAATATTTGGGCAAAAGGAGAAAGACTGACAACTAATGGACAGAGAACAAGCCATCCATTAATTGGAATAGGGCTCAGAAATCAGAGTAGATACAGAAAATCTGTCAAAGCTCTGTGGCACTGAACAAAACTTCCTGACAAACAACATGAAGCACTTTTAAAGGCAGATGTTTCTGCTTGCAGCTTAAAGATTAAAGTCGAACAAGATCTCTCACTTATAGATGACAACCTTTGTAGCTAGGAAAAGCTTATTCTGCCTGAAACACAGTATAACAAGATGACTTGGCTATATTACCAACTTACCTCCTAAAAAGTTTCCACCTTTAAGGAGAGAGGTAGCTGTTTAACTGAAGGAGGAGGAGCAATTTGTTTTCGTCCTATATGTCAATCTACCAACTTTTGAAGCTTACAACATCACTTGTGCCCTCTAGGGTCCATAGTAATGTGAATTGTCTTTATCCAAGTGCCTAGCAAATCATTGTCACATAGCAGCAGTCGACCTTTCTTTTCAATCTATGCTCTTTTCAGGAGTTATAAATCAGTTGACTTTCAAGCTCGATGAGATGGCATATGCCCTGGTTTGAAGAACAGATGGAGGCTTGGGGGAAAATTGTTTCTGCAGGCTTGCTACAAGCAGCACTGCTCCATAAAAGTGAACCATTCGCACTAATTTCTCACATAAATTATACAGGCAGGGAGCACCAGCCCATTCAGCAGAAAATCTTTCATCTAGCTTTCAGAGGTCATTTAGCAAATTTAAATTAAAGTTATTTCTGATACATGGCTGGGTTTTCATTCCATACGCTTTCAAGAGATGGCAATTTACATCAAATAAAGGAATGGCTTTAATTGTGTATGCAGGGAGAAAGGAACAGTAAATTAACTGCCACAATATTACTGTTTTCTAGAATCCTGGGATAAGTTGTGACTATTAATTAGCCACAGAGGAATTAATAATTGAAATATGGCAGCTCTGTACTATAGGAATCAGGTAAACTGTCGCTACTCTTTGCAAGGCCTGTTTTAGACTCCAGATGAACACTAGTCCCCAGATTCAGCATTGATGCTCTTAAAATAAAGAAGATCTCAATCATTTCCAGGAAAGCATCCTTTACTTTTTAAGGGAAACATATTATTCAGCTGTTAAGCAAATGTACATGTCATATTTTTAATAAATATGGTACTTTATCTGAGCATGGAGAAAAGAGACATTTCATTAGATTCTTAAATTATAAATATGAAAGAAATGGAAAAGACCAGAGGACTGTAAAAATCCTAACTCTAGGAAGAATTAGATTTTTGTGACTCACAAGTGGTAAGAAAGAAGAGATTGCATTGAGTAATCTCTAATACATAATGTGACATAATTCATTGTTCACCACAAATATTAGTTTAAGTGTATAAACTAAAAACAACTGATGAGAATGTCTATAAGTATTGAAATAGTTACTTTGAATTTTATGGGATTTCATAAAAACAGTGTTTTGCAGCAGTGTTTTGAAAAAGCATTTTGATAAGCTTCTTTTTAAATCCCCAATGTCACAAATTTCTTCTGAGACCTGCAAAGACATCTCCTTTTCTGATGTGAAAAAGAATTTAACAGAAAAGAGGAGAGTCGTGAATGATTTGCAGATTAGTATTAGGAAGTAGTGAGCCAACAGAAAAATGCATATTGCAGAGCCATCGGCTACCCAAATTTTTAATGACTGTTTTAAGCATGCAGTTAATAGATGCATTATTATTAAGAAGTGTTTTTCAATTGAAAATTAATTCTGGTGTAGTGCTTTTGAAAAGTAAGATTTGAACAGACTAAATTTATTTGGAATTAATGTTAGTTAGTGATAGGATCAAATCAATGTAGAAGTTTCAAATGAGAAACCTATTGCTCTAACACTTTCTGTGACTATATGTATCATGAATGAAAACTGAAAGCACCCAGAGTTATTCAACAACTGTTAAACTGTTGCCTTAATGGAAGGACATCAGCTTGATACCCTGTTTTAGTTTGTAAATAAAAGATGGATAATTTTAGCTAACTCACATAAATTGATAGAGTCAGTATAAACAGTGACTTTTGAAGAAAAAACCAACCATGTATCTATTGAATATAAATATAAAATTAACCCATTATTAATTATAAATGTGATTAGATATAAACTAACACTTCTTAGATGTAAGAGAGAGATTTAAGTCTGCTATTATCAAAAGTATGATCATAACTTCTATAATTTTGATAACTCAGGACATTATAATTTATAATTGATCAGAAATGGATTCCTGTGAGCATTATCAAGGATTAAAAACCTAGTAGATCAGTAGGAAAATTTATTATACCACATGCAAAAAAAAGGGACAAGATAATGGATAATATTTATCTATGGCAACAAGGATCCAATTCTAATGCAGTCAATTGGAATTCTGTTGCTTTATTTGCTAGAAAAGATATTGCATTTATTCTGTATCTCTTTTGTATGATTTCAGGTCATAGAGTGGGTTGTACATACACAATATTGCTTAAGAGATTTAAAGGAGTTTTCATTTAAATGAAAATCAGGTCATAGTCATTAACATGTTGCTATTTTTTAGTATTATGCATTTAGAAAGAAAATGAGAACAGAATAGTAATTACAATTTTTAACAATCTAAGAAAAAGTCACACGCACATCAGCAAAGACAGAGCCTTTGATAGTCATTAGTTGGGCACTAGTACACAGTCACAAAGAAGAACGAATGAATGAATAACGAATTTGTCTATATACAACTGTTTATGAACAGTATTTGCTCTTGCTTGCTTCAGTAAGCCATAGTATACAGATTACTAATGATTTCTGATTTAAGATGGTGCAACAGAGCTATTGCAACATTTTTAGTTTAAAATTGAATAATTCTTTCTTGCTACCATGCCGTATCTCAAATTTGCTGTATTACTGTCTGCACAGGAAACTGAGTTTTTTACTGTCCTTTAAAAAATAAATTTATTATTTCCCAAACTATTCCTTTACACTGAGTCTGTTAATATAATTGGGTTTGTTTTAGTTTGTTGTTTTGTTGTTTTTTTTTTTTTTTTCCCAGAGGTAGCATTTAAAATTTGTTTCTTCCAGACTTTCTTTTTTTACCTCCACCCATATTTTTAGTCTCTCTAAATTATTATTTCTTACTTCTGGCTTAAGCAATTCTTGCTTTCAGATGCCTTCTTTTGAATCCACACTGCAATTTTCTCTTATACCAATACAACTGTATTGGAGACAGGCTTAAAAACCATCACCGAAGTGATTAAAACAAGGAGCCCTCTGGGGAAGATAAACAGAAGTCTGTTGCAGAAGAAAACTCTGAACTATTTCTTAAAACATTAATGAAGACATTAAATAAAATGGAAACTAACACTACTCTGTGCTGTACCCACTGTGCCTAAGCACGATACACAGCCACTCCTCTTTGTCTATAATCTTGCAAAGCCCTTTCATTCTGCATGACAACACTTGTGGGGGATTTACAAGTTTTCTTTAAGATGAGAGTGTCCTCTCAGTATCTTTTACTAAGAAGATATTAAACATAGTTTAACAAAGAATGGAAGCAGAAAAAAAAAATCTCTATATAGGAAAATAAATGCAAAAGGAAAGTAATATTTTTCATAGGCAGTTTGTTCTCCTTGCTTTCAGTTATCTGAGGCTGCAATTCCATGAACAGATAAACTAATCTAACAGTTCATTGCTGTTGAAATGAAAAAAAGTTTTGAGATCCTTCAACTCACTCCCATTCTTCACTGTACTTCACTACTGTTTCTCTCTCCTTCACCATGCTTTACCACTCATGGACCATTTTGTAATCAAAGTTCACAAGACTGTGGACATGTTGCTAATCGAGAAAAAACACATCCACCTTTTTTCCCTGAGTTAGTGAGATAAATTTACTTACAGAGAGCCAAACAGCAGAAGAGGCGAAGGAAAGTTGGACCTTCCCCTTCTGATGGTAATAAGCTATTAAAACCCCTCAACTTCTACTATTACTACAATCTCACCTCTATAAATTGCAAAACATTAGTATAATAATGGGGTCATTCTGTAGGGCAAATGAGCTCCTTCCAACCATTTAAAAATTGTTTGGGGATTTGAAGTCTGGGAAGTGTTACCTAAGTTTACTTAGTACTACATAGGGATTGACATACGGTGTTTATTCATGTGGTTTAATGGCAAGACAATGCTACAAAAATGAAAAATACTGAGAGACGTTACTTGGGAGCTCTGAAACTGAAACTCCCCTTCCAACTATATTGCTTGATATAAAAAAATATATCTTCTCTCACTTAAAACTTATCCTTCAAATCATGGAATCACGGAGTTGTCAGAGTTGGAAGGGACCTCTAGAGATCATCTAGTCCAACTCCCCTGCTAAAGCAGGACTGCCCAGAGCACATTACTCAGGACTGCATCAAGGCAGGTCTTGAAAATCTCCAGAGAAGGGGACTCCACAACCTCCCTGGGCAGCCTGTTCCAGTGCTCTGTCACCCTCACCGTAAAGAAGTTTCGCCTCGTATTTAAATGGAACTTCCTGTGTTCCAGCTTGTGCCCGTTGCCCCTCATCCTATCGCTGGGAACCACTGAAAAGAGTCCAGCTCCATCATCCTTCAACCCACCCTTTAGGTACCTGTAAACATAGATAAGGTCTCCCCTCAGCCTTCTCCAGGCTAAAGAGCCCCAGCTCTTTGAGCCTTTCCTCATAAGAGAGATGCTCCAATCCCTCAATCATTTTAGTTGCCCTACGTTGGACTCTCTCCAGTAGTTCTCTGTCTCTCTTGAACGGGGGAGCCCAGAACTGGTCACAGTATTCCAGTTGTGGCCTCGCCAGTGCAGAGTAGAGGGGGAGAATGAGCTCCCTCGACCTACTGGCCACACTCTTCCCTATGCAGCCCAGGATTCCATTGGCCCTCTTGGTGACAAGGGCACATTGCTGGCTCATGGAAAGTTTGCTAAACAAAACAAGCAAAAAAGGTTGCATTTCCATGAAAATAAAACAAAATTTAGAACTCAGCAATCCTGCTTTAGCAGGGGAGTTGGACTATATGATCTCTAGAAGTCCCTTCCAACTCTGACAATTCTGTGATTCTGTAATTTTATGGAGAAAAACCCCAAAACAAAGCCCAATGCCAAAACCAAAGAAACTAAACCAAATCAAAAAACAAAAAAGAATTTTCTTGGTGCTGGTTATAGGTACCAGCTTAATCATGGCACCTCAGAATTTTATATAAACTAATATACAACATGATGATAAAAAGCAAATAAAGAATGAGAGATAATAAAAATTGCAGTTCTGTGTCATGTTTAAATTATTTGTAATCCCTCTTACCAAAAGCAACCTTCAATAGTCTGCACAAGGAAAAAGTGGATGTACAATTCCAATTCACGATGTTAAGGGCGGAACACTTTCTTTTACCACTGCATCTAGTTTCTATCACCAAGAAGTAATTTTGCTACCATGGCTTATACTAGTCCCTGAAAAAAACAAGCTATGTAGGAAAGAGAGGATGAAGAGAAATTAAAATGGTAAAAGTCACATCCTTAGTGAACATAGCTATTCTAGAAAAAAAACATGAACCCCAAAAGATGGTAATCATGTTCATTTTGACATTTTGCTTGAGAAGTTTGTGGTTCTGAATTTGGTTTTCAGTTCTTTGAAATTGCTAAAATTCTTTTGAAGACCAGAAGCTTTTTTTTTTCCCCTGCATAATGACTTTTATAATTAACCCCAATCCCTAAAAAAAAAAATTTCAAACATTCTGATGACTTTCTGTATGATACAGAAAGACTGCATTTCAAACACATTCTTAATAATTCAGAAATACTTTCTCAGTTTTATCAACTTTCTTAGTCAAAGGTTTAATTGCATTCTGACCTTTTTTAATTCAGTAATGTATATTTAAAAATGGAAGTCCTTTTCAAACCTAGACTATGAGCTTTTATTATTCGTAGCTGGGTGTGAGATTGTGCAAAAGAATATATTACTACATTTTGAAATAAATTTCTGATATACATAAGCTAAAAGAGAACTGCAGGATCCCACATAAGTAGTCAAAGGGCTTATAAATATTTTAACACATTCTTTTTCTAAAAAGACAACTTTCTACTATTATCTAACTCTAAATAAGGAACAATTTATGTTCCAAACTTTTATGTTTGATACACATCAGAAACACATTTTCAAACCACACTATTATTATTCATTCTCTGTTAGTAGAACAAAAACCAAATGCGTCAAATTTGGAAAGACCCTTGAACATTTTTTGAATAATTTAACCAAAGAATTTGTTTATTTCTAGATCTCAAAAGTTATTAATTTATAAAAAAATACAAGTATTATAAATTTGCAGCAATTTTAAGGCACTGATATCTATACAGTTCTATTTAATGAAATCTGAATATTACATTGAGTGTATGCCATTTAGCAAAGAATTCACTGGCTGTTAGTAGATCCCCTTAATGGGGATTAGAAGTCTTGAATTCCTTTTGTATGGATTCTTTCACTGTAATTGTAATCAAACCAAAAAATTGTATAATGAGTCATAAAGATGGTGGGTTTCTTTTCACAAACATAATTAACAAGCCATTCTCTACATTCACCTTTTGAAAATGACAGAAGGACAAATTTTCTCTAATTTTGAAAACAAAGATTAGGAAAGCAAAACCGTCATGTTGTCTTCTCTCAGAAATAAATGTAATTACAGCCTCTAACACCAGATAATTTTAGTTTGGTATTATGAGAGCTTTTTTAATTTTTTTTTTCTTTTTTTTTTTCCTCTGGATGGTATTCTTTTAAACCAGGTTCAATTTCCTGATCTTGTATATAATGATTTATATATTGGAATTATATTTTATCTGTTCATCTGTTTTCTTCCATTAAGTTAAAAGATGTTTATTTCAACTTGCAATAATAGTAAAACTTCCCAACCAGAATGCCAATATTACAGGAGTATTCAAAGAAGAGATGCCTTTCATAAGTTAAAGACTTAGTCTGGGAATTCACATAGGAGACACATTTTGCTATAATGACTTTGCAGTGGAACAAATTTGCTTTGGTCCCTCTTTTAAGAAAAGGCGCCAAGGTAAACACCATGGTATATCTGCACAGTTTAATCTTGTCTGGGACTTGCTTAGGACTAAGTGGAGTAAAAATGCCTCTAACTAAATTTAAATTAAGCTAAACGTTAACAACAAAAAAGCTCTGTTATTTCAGAATTAAAGATTCAACACATGCAGTTATTCAGCAATAGTTCTAAATAGTACCTGAACTTTAAATTTATATCTTATCTAGGTATACAATCATAGTCATATGTAGTCAGCCCTTACAGGAAATTAACCCTGGGCTTAAAATTAGGGATAGGCAAAACTGTTACAAAATCAAGGGTCATTTGTGCGGATCTTTTTTGTACATATTAACTCAATTCATGGATACTAAGACATTTCAGATTCTTCTGTTCTAGCTGAAAATGACTATTCTGTCCACAGAATTACCATATATTGAACAAGAGTTCAAATTGTTTTAAAAATATAATCAATGTCTGACAATTATGGTTATTTTGTTTTGTTTCAGTAACTATAAAAAATTAACAAAGAAAAAACCAAAAACCAACTGTGTGTTTTGTAGGAAAGAACAAAATCTTGTGGTATTTTCCTTTGTCAGAACAAATCATGGTTCTGAGACCCCCTTGCATTTTCTCTCTCCACCACTTGTTAGACAAACTAACAAGAGTGAAATGAACTATGATCTAGATGATTACATCTAAACAAAGCAAAAAAACCCTTTCACAATAAACCATTGATTTTGTGCAATTATAGCAGGATTAAAATATCACTTTTACCATTTATTCTTTTTATCCTTCCACTAGAATTATGATTAATGCAAAAAATATAGTTCACCAAGATTTTATAGAACATTTTGCCTCAACACATTTCATTATTAAAATATTTTTTTCATTTTCATGAATTTAAGCAGTATTGAGTAAAATATATTTCTAAAAAAATTACGTATTTAATCAGATTTACAAATAAATGTGATGAATTGATGAAAATTAGCCATTAGATATATGTTGGATATTTTGACTATTAGTGTGTCCTTAAAACAAGGGATAAATACAGACCTTATTTTATCTGCGCCTTTAAATATTAGCTAATGATGAACAACATTCTCACCCTTTTACAATGGTGGGCAGCCTCTAAGACTTCAGAAGCTATCTAATGTAACGTTTGAACTAGAAAACTACTCTTTGCCTGCTTCATCTACTTAAACTGCACGATAATCAATGATGGTTGTATGCCAAATTAAACAACAGCTTAAAGTAATTCTACAACCTCAGTACTGTCTTCTTGAGTGCCTGCCACAGAACCCGGTCTGGACTGATTTGTGACTAAATCAAGTGGCATGGAATAAGGGAAATGAGGTTGGACCCTGTAACGCGCTAATGTAAGAATGGAATAGTCTGCTACTATGCCTTCTTGCATGCATGCTGAAGTAGTGATAATATATTTTGAAATAAAGGATTAACAGTAATAGCAAAAGCAACTGTTGCGCAGCATCTCAGTCCTACATTGCACTAGCTACATGCCAATGTTTTACTGTGGTAGGTGGACACTAGAGAGACATTAGGCCTGTAAGATTGCAAATTGTGTTAAGAAAAAATACATGCTGGATCTTTGACTAGAGACTCCGCTATAGTGACTGTCTTAAGGTAGTATGTTTTCAACAATTCAAACTGTCAGCTACAAGGAGCAAACATTTTAGATATTCAGCTGTGGCTGGAAGGTTTGTAGATAGCAAGTTAGCAAGGTGTCACAGAATCATAGAATCATAAAATATCTTAAGTTGGAAGGGACCCAGAAGGATCGAGTCCAACTCTCTACTTCTCACAGGACTATCTAAAACTAAATCATATGACTAAGAATGTCATCCAGAAACTCCTTGAACACTGACAAGCTTGGTGCTTCCCTGAGGAGCCTGTTCCAGTGACTGACCACACCTCTCAGTGAAGAACCTTTTCCTTATGTCCCATCTGAGCTTTCCCTGACACAGCTCCATTGCATTTCCTCAAGTCCTAAGTCACCTAAGCAGTCACTAGTATCATCTGGTGCAATGCTAGTCCTTATGATACAGGTATATGAGTCAAATAGTAATTAAAATGAGGTAATTTTCTTGTACGTCTCAGTCTGATTTTGAGAAATTGGGAGTGATAGTGCCTCAAGATAAAACGTGAAGATAAAATTTCTGAAGATCTTTGCAGTTGCTTGGAAAACACCTTTGGGTCTTAGCTGGTGATGAAGATTAGAGTGCAGACTTATGTTGTAAGTCTGTGAGTTTTAGTCCAAAAAGGGCATTTCTAGGGTCGTTTAAATCTCATTCTGATCATGGGTAACGTCTTGTTGGATAGCGATTTCCTTTGCTGCAAGAACTATTAATTGTTCTTTGTGCTGATCCAGCACTGCTGTGGGCAACAAAACAGTACCACAAATCTCTTCTCTAGACTTCAATAAGCAAAAAAAGCTACCTTAAAATCTAGTTACTAACAAATTACATAGTACCACTTACTGCACTATAGGTCTAGTCCTATTGGCTTCATTAGGAGTATCAGCTATAAGATTGCAAAATCTCTTCATTTTGTGTTGAATTAACACAGCCATACATTTAAAATTGGTACCAGATTCTTGACATGAACAATTTAAAACATTTTATGAATCTGACATATTTTGCTTGTGCATATCATGTTCATTTTTTGTAACTATCACTGCTTCCAGCAAAATCTTATTCTAGTCCAATAAATAACACAAAACAATGAAGTAATTCATGATAACCAAAATAATTAAATAGTAGGAGCAGGTTGAAGATCAGCATTCATTTTTCAAATTAAATTTAAAAGTCTGCAGTAGTTACTTAGAAGATTGGCAAGTTTTACAAATAACATCACCAACCCTTTTAGAGAGAAACACAGCCGCATTAGAATGGAGTCATTAGGCAATACATTTATTTTGAAGCCAATTAACCTTTTGTCAGAGAAATGTCGGAGCTATAATGGTTTCAGCAGTGGAGGTCAGCCTCTAACAGGAGCACGTCTGACAGCGATTACGCTGTCTGACATATGCTGTAGACTGAGAGTACAGCTGCGGAATGAGAATCTGCCTTCGTTTGTATTCTGCTCTGCATTTTCAGGGAGCAGGCAATCTTGACCTATCCATTTAGGTAATTAAAGCTTCTATTTGGAAGTGTCCTGCAGGAAGGTGAAATTTGGGGGAGATAAATGGCTGCTGCTCACTGTATCCAGCCACTTCCATCATTTGATGGACTGTCTGAAACAGACTGCATTGCCAGGTCCTCATAAAAATAGAGAAGAATTGGGCAGGAAACAATTCTCTAAGGCAAAGCAACTCTGTCATCTTCTTTTTGCAGCATATAATTTAATTGTTAGCCAAGGTAGACAGCTGACTCAAGGGCCTTTCTCTAACAGCTTCCCCACCATCTTCCATTTGCTAAGAAATTATTTCAGTTTATTTACTTATAAGCCAACTTTATTTGACAATGAGAGATGTCACTTCAATAAGCTCAGTGAGCTGTCACAGCTGTGCCATAACTTACCTTCCAGTTGATTTTGTTTCCTTTGGTATCATGGTCAAGGGCAATTGGGAAGTCTCCTCGCTCATAAAACTTGCGAAATGCTGTGGGCTTTATTGGTCTTTCTTTAAATGCTCCTGCAAGTGGAGGCCCTTTTACCTTAAAAAAAAAACAAAAACCAAAACTAAACCAAAACCCAAAGAAAATAAAAAAACCCATAGGTCAGTACTAATATACTTTTAGAAAAAGCCTAATTTACATGGCTCAAAAATTGAAGCAGATAAGAAAGATGAACAGCATTGATCTGCCTAATTATAATTTGCTTTCCTCTTTACATGCTAGACCTCAGTAACAGGTTTTGTTAACTGTTTTTTTTTTTTTGTTACTACTTTCAGATTGTCCCATAAAAACTGTAGCTATGTCCATTACCATTTTAAGAATAAAACACCAAGAACATATTCACATTATGAAGTAGAAGTTCTTGGAAAATTAAGCATTTCTCCTTAAGAAATATTTTTCTATTTGCTTCTGTATAGAAGTCATTTGACTTGGTTTCCATCGAATATAACTGTCCTCACTTTCCATTGTCTTTCTCTGGCCATTTCCTAATCTTCTTCACCATATCCCTCCAAATGCTATGGATCTGGCTTTCACATGACTTCCAGCCCTTCAGAATTGATGGCTGAAGCACTGGAAGAAATGAAGGAAAGCCTTCTCTCAGACCTCTTCTCTCTGCCTGTATTGCCTTGGAGGAAGAATTTTCATTCAGCTCCACTTAGTTCCTTATCTGAGTTATTGCTGGTCAGCATATTGTGTAGCCTGAGTGCCTGAATGACAGTCCAATTCCAAAAAAGCTCATTCTGGAACTTTTTCTTAGCCAAACATAGTAGTAACAGCAACTAACAATTGGCACTAAGGTAATAGAATTTCAAGTACTTATAAGAAATCTATTGTTTAAGCTAATTAACAAAGCTAATCTCAAATGCTAGAAGAGACTAAGAGAGATAAACTAATCTCAAATGTCCTTGACAACTGATTCTTCCTCGAGAAACTCTTGCCTTTGTTTTTTGGTTTTATAGCCATACATCTGGGATAAGAACTTCCTACCATTCTCCATGTATCTCTTTTTTCAAAAGTGCCTTTATGACTTGCTACCTTTTATAACATGGAAAGTGTCGTTCTCAAAAAATATGAGAGCTTCAACAATCATAAATCATACCCAGTACTTTGTATTGTTCTATTTGTCTCTATGTCTTCAGTGACCCTTACATTAGTTTCTAGCAGTACAGACATTCAGCTTTCCAGTGAACAGAATGCAAACCTGTAACATCCTTCATTAGTGCTATTCTGTAATTTAACTATGCTAACTACGGATCTAAATCTGACCTGGCACTTTTTTCTCCAAAGTATTTTGACATCATTTTCCACTGACTGAGGTAGAGGGGTGCACTAGTCATATGTCTACTCTGTACTTTACTATAAATTGCTTAAACTAGGGCTACTAAACTGTGAGCTATTGTTGCATATTGCTGTCACAGATAGACCATGTCTAGTGAAAACAGATTTGATATGCATAGCTGTAACTTTGCTTAGTAAACACATTTGCAACATTTGAAAGTAATACTCCAAGGAAAGCACTTCTAACCAATGGAAATAAATCTACACTTATTGTTCTGCAGAGGAACAATTTGTTCTGTGCCACTAGTATAAGTATTTTCACTTGTTTAATTTTTTTTTGCATTTCAGGCAAATCTATGAGTCACTGCTCATTTGAGGCCACTAGAAAAGCATCTATGTTCTTTTTGTATATTTTTCACACACAGGACCTTCACATGTCCTTTAAAACATTATTTTCTGTAAAATATTAGAAGTCACTATTCTATTAAATTTTAACTTACTGATAAAGAATGCGTTGTCTTGATTACGTGAGATACAACCATAATTTTTTCTTGCAGACTAGCACGATGCAATCCCAAACTGCATTTTACGTGAAACCAAACATTTTCTTCTTCCCAAATCATGTTAGTAAATTTGCTATGAACCTTTTTCTACTGCACTTTTGCAAATTTTCTAGAAAATACATTTGTGTTAATTTGACTTCTTCCTACTCTTTATCCAGGAACAAAGAAACTAAAAGGACTAAAAGAATCTTGGTTATCAAATCCATTCCTCTATTATTCCTCCAATATTCCTCTATTATATATACAAGGTCTTTCAAAAATTTATTACAAATCTGTTTATTTGTGCCTTGCCTGTTGAAAGGCTTTTGTAATTATTCTTACTTCAGTGGTCAGAAAACACCTCTTAGATAGTTTGCCTACTCTGACCTACCATCTAATAAAAAGCTATGGTAGAGTAAGAAAAGGTTCAGAGGAAGATTATGACTGAGGTTATGGAATGGCTTTCAGAAGAAAAGAATAAAACAGGAAAATGATGATTAAGGAGGAATAAAATAAAGATATGTAAAATCATGACTTCATGGAGAGGATGAATATGGACAGATTTTCCACTGTCTCGTCCAGTAAAAGTACAGGGCTTCAAAAAAATCTAGTAAGTGACAAGTTTGGAACAAACAAAAGTAGTTATGCATCCACGCAGCTAGTAGCAGATATATAGAACTACTTGCCAAAAGTTTTGGGCATCCTAAAAGTTTCTGTACATTCAAGCTATGACTGGAAAAGTTGGTGAAAGAGAAATCCATTCAGGTTTACTAAATCCACATTATCAGTCATCAGAAATAAAATGAGTATTATACTTTTTCACACAATACTGTCTGGTAGATCTCCTCGCGTTACATTTAGTCTCTCATGGCCACAGCTTGCTGGCATCTCACAGTTATCCTTTGATTAACTGCCACAGCAACTATCTTTTCCAATTGATGAGCTCTATGTTAATAACAGAATTTCTTGTCATTAGTTTTAAGTGCATTATCTTGTACTTTGTACTATTATTTTTAATTCCATTTCTATTACACCAGTTCTTAAGGGCTTCCACTTCCATCTGTGTGACACCATGATCTTCATCAGTTTTAATAACAACTCCAAACATTATGTCAACTATAAATTTCATTATACAATCCTAATTTTTTTTTTGTCAAGGTCACTAATGAAAATATTAAATAAGGTTAGCCCTAAAGCCACTTCTTGAGAAGTTCCATTAATAACCTTCATCTATTACTGTATCTCTCATTTCAACATTATATGTCATTACTGTCTCCATTTCGATATGGAGTTTCTTACCCATATTATACATCTCATAATTCTCGTACTGTATAACTAGCAAAGTAGCGTGTATAGCTAGAGAATTAGCTTGATAATAGTCTAGAGAGAGAATTGTTGTTTTTCTCTTTGTCTTAAAGATGTTTTTCTTGTCAGTTTGGTATGTAACAAGCATAGAGACCTTTTAAATTCGAGGAAGAGCAACTGGCTCAAAAGCAATGAAATGATCTAGACAGGAATGAGCCTAAGATCTGCCAAGAGTGAGGGAATATCACCAATCAGGAAGCGAATGGAACTGTCCCTACATTGAAGAAATGGTACCATGAATGATTGAAGAGTACTGTTGCTCTGCTTTAAGTCTATTACATGGAGGCAAGTTGTTCCTTTTGTTTGCATCTGATAAAGGTAGATTACTAGCCATTAGCTAGAATGGCTGCACTGAGCTAATACTGTTTACTTTTTGCAAATAGTTTCCTTTCCTTCCTATCTTTATTACTACGGAGACCACCACTATTATATTTGGTATTCTGAACACTGCTCTCTCATGCAGACTTCTCTTTGTGTCACTCTAGCCATGCATCTTCAATAGTCTGCCTGAGGAAATGTATATATGTATAATTTACTTTTTTCCCTTTTTGCGATTCCTGATCTATTTTGTTTTATATATTTATTTTCCTATACTTAGATTTTAAGTAGCACTTTTTGAGACCAGAATTCTTTTTGTTTTCTACTTGCAGGCTATCACAATGCAGGAATGCCAGTAAAAGATTCAGATTAATTGCTATAAAAAAGTAATAAAAGAGCAACAGTTAAATCCTGGAACAGAGTATCCACAGTAAGAAGCTGTCTCAAAATCTTTAGGCCAGTTACATTCTCCAGGAAACAAAGTCAACTTTACCTCTTTTTCACTTTTCATACAGAAGATGTTTATCACAATAGAAAACTGCTGAACGTTCTTTCCTAACGGCAGAATGACCATTCTTAATAGCTCTTTTGCTCATGCAGATTTAGCATTTCTCTATGTACAACCCATTAGGACCTTCCTAGCTGCAATGTGACAGTTTCTCAAGATACATTTGGACCATAATTTCTGGGAAAAAATGTAGAAATCAGAGGGATAATACTTACTAATCCTGGTGACAGCTGAAATAATGTGCTTACATTACCTGTTACAAAGGTGCTTACATACACTATGCTTTTCAAAATCTTACTGTTATGGCTTGAACTTTTAGGGTAAGACTAAGACGCTTTTACTGGCTCATGGGTGGCTGGTCACAAAGGGTGTTCCTAGAGGTTGGTATTCAGTTTTATACAGCTCAACATCTTTATAAAGGATGTGGATGACTGAACTGAATGCTTGCTTACCAAGTTCGTGGACCATACCAAACTTGGAGGAGAGGGACTATACACCAGAAGGAATAGCCACCACGCAGAGAGGCCTTCACAAACTAGAAGCCAAGGCCAACAAGAACTGCATAAATGTAATGTCTTGCACATGAGGTACAATAATCTCAAGCAGCAGTACAAGCTGGGTGGGATCTGACTAGTTGGGGTGTAGCTTTGCTGAAAAGGATCTGAGGATTCTCGTTGACAGACTAAACTTGAGTGAGCAGTGCCTTTGTAGCAATGAGGGCAGAATGAGCCCTTAGTTGCATCAGTATTGGTATAGTCAGCAGATCAAGGACATTTGTTAGGACACACCTGGAATATTGTGTCCAGTTCTGGTCCTCCCAGTTCATGACAAAAACTGAAAAAAATGGGCAGGGTCTATCAGAGGACCATGAAGATCATTAGAGTTCTGAAGATCTTGACAGAAATTTCAATAAAATGGATGTGTTCAGCCCAGAGAAGAGAAGGCTCAGGGGAGGATGTAATCACACTTTTCCAATCCCTAACAGATAGAGCAGATGGAGATATTCTCTTCAACAGGATACACAGGACGAGAGGCAACAGGTGCAAGCTTCTTCAGGGGACATTGTGTCTGGATACAAGAGAAGACTGCTTCACCACAGAAACATTAAACAATGGAACAGATTGTCCAGAGAAGTGGTAGAATCTCCCTGAAAAAAATTCAAGATTTGGCTTGTCAAGGACCTGAAAAAACAAATCTAAGACCCAGCTCTCAACAGAAGGCTGGACCAGATAATCTCCAGAGGTTCCTCTCAGCTGAGGCTTCTCTGTGACTTTATGTCGCTAAGTAAAATACACCAAAAAAAGTTTTGTCTTACATTTTATATTCTTACAATTACTGACTAAAAAGGTCATTCTGAAAGTATTCCATTTATTGGAAAAACTGTAACAAATACTATCTTCTTCAACCTAACAAAGATATTTCATTGCAACATAGCTAGAAAGATTAAGATTAGAGTTCCAGTTAATTAAAGGCTAATATTCATGATGGCAAAGTATATGAAGCAATAAACAGCTTCTGAGGTTCGTTAAATGCCAAAGAGAAGTTGAAGAGTTTGATAATTGCAAAACTAATCTATTGTAATTCTATGCCATTGAACTATGTGACAAGATAAAAGATACAACCCATTAAGCAAAAAAAAAAGGAGAAAGACCATATTTCTTTCACTGACTCATGGGCATTTAAACCATTGTATCAGATTGCATTCTTAGACTTTTCAGTGATGGCACATTAGGAAAATGACTAAGAAAAATTATTTGAAGCCAGATTTAAACAGCGATTAATTATCTGAAGACTGAATTTTCCAGGTTTCCTAAGTGAGTGTCGAACTGTATGCATACTCAAGGACCTTAACTCGTACCTCATAGGACAACTGGTGATTTTTGTAAAAAATTTTCACAAGCAGTTTAAGCCAGACAAAAATTGACAGTGACACAGAGATAAGTGGTCTTTCTTACCACTTTCACCTGTATGCTACCACAATGTACTGCCCTTCATTAACGGCAAAAGGTTTCATGTAGGTATTCTGAGGACAGATCAGAAAAAGGGGATGGTTTTTGTTTGGTTCAGTTTTTGGTGTTGCTGGTTGGGTTTTTTTTCTGTTAGGTTGATTTGTTAAGTATTAGATCCTTAAGGTGTTTACTGCAAAGATGAGTGAACACTTAAGCTGGCACAAAGGAGAGAGCAGCACGTAGTGGGACAGGAAGAAATAGGTGACTAATTCTTCAAGGACCAGTGCTGAATTTATACTGAACATCAAGAATTAATTGGACATACAGTTTCTCATCTGCCTATGCAGCCATAGGTTGTTTTATTCAAATCAGAAGTCAATAATTGCTCAAGTGTTGTGTGAAAAATAAAAGATGTGATCACATATTAACTTGCAGAGAATCAAGATATTAAGAGAAAAATCTTTTTACTTCCTAAAAGTAGAATGGACTGAGATTCTGCTGTTGTTATATAATGATTCATATATTTAAAAGAAAGAAACAAACCAAATCAGTGATATTGTAATAAAATTTAATGGTTAAAGACGTATCTATATTTGACTAACCCAGGTTAATGCATTTAGATGACAACTGGGAAGAATGAGAAAACATCCAGTTTTTTGTTTGTCAGATTCCTTACAGGAAGACTGGAATTTAACCAGATCTTTTTGTGTTTTTTCCTCACAAAAGTATTTCATTAATTTTTTTTTGAAGCTATGGGAATCAAAAGTTATATGACCACTCAACTGTTTCATCTAAAAAAATCAGTTTTCCTTGAAAATATAATAACACGTTATTACCTTGAAGAGCGAAATTTTCAGAAATAAAATCATAAATCCTATTTCTTTGTATTCAAACTAAAAAATGTATTTGTATAAAATTGCACTCTGTCCACAGGATTGAGTCTACTAATGCATGCTACTGTCTCAGGGCAGATGTAAAGTTGATGGCATCAAGGAAATGTTTGTGTAACTACTGACAGGGTCTTTGTCTCATCCTCCACTTGTACTGGTGTTAAACTAACATCTACTTGGCTAATGCAGCACAGTTCAACCAGCAACCCACTTATTTCCCCACAGGAAAGATCACCATTCATTTCCTTGTGTACTGGAGCCAGAAGCTCCTGCCAAATCCTAATATAAAACTCAAGTAAAATGTAAGATCCATTAAATAAGTCAAATAAATTACACCATGCAATAAAGAAATACTCAAGCTAGCAGGAATAAAAGCCAAATAATATGCTTAGCACTACACAGTGCCATGTTGACATACAAAGCTTTACTAGAACCATCAACCACTAGGTACTCATCCATACAGCGTGATAGACCTCATAACTTGGCTGACCAGGCATCAGCACAACTCCGCCTAGTTACAACTCGTGCCCAGAGAGCAAGCCTAGGTGTAAAAGCCATGATCCCCAGTTTGTGGTTCTGGAGTTAATAAGCACATAGGTACCTTATGTGTTTCTATACTTGTAAGACAGACAAGCCCATCATCAAGTCAAAGCCAACAATCATGTATAAGAAAAGATCAAGATTTTGGCAGTTACCTACCAACACAACACAACAATAGCATAACAACAGTATTTGGTGACAAATCCACAGATTTTCTAATATACAGAACTAGTAGTAAAGACTTGGAAACACAAATCTTACCAAGTGTTAACAAACAGGATCTGCACTGGCACCCCCAAGAGTGTCTACTCTGACTGACAATAAGCAACAAAGCCTGTACTGCTCTGTCTTCATTTGCTGATCCTAATTTGATTAAACTAACATAGGTGGTTAATACATTCTACAATCATGTTTTGATTTTGTTACGCAGACATACCAAAAATTGAATGAGAAACTTCAAATGACAGGAGAGGCACAGTAAGATGCCCCAATAGGTACTCTTGAGTTCCAGATTAATTCCTTTTATTTAATATCAATATCACAAGCATTCAATATCAAAAGAACACGATCCATCAACATGTATCAGACAAAAGCTTTTTATACCCAAAAAGGGAGATCTTTCTTCACATGTGCCACTCTTGATATGCTTTAAATGGTGCCACATCTAGTGCTTACAAGCTGCTTCTGGGGCTACTGCACAAATCTGGACAACAGATCAAAGCCCATCTCATAGCTTCAAAAGTCAAAATGAGAGAAATCAATTTTAAGACCCCAAAATGAAACTACTGATAGGTCAGCAAACATTACAAATGCTTCTAAAGCACCAGAACTTGAAAGAAAAATCAGACGTGATTTTGTACAAAGATATTGTATCTCATTATTGCCTTGAGACACTACTGAAAGTAAGTCCTAAGCTGAATACAGAATTACTCTATTTCATCACCTCAGAAATGTTATTTTTGATTGGGGAGAAGAAAAGCTGTTTTGATAAGCCAGATGTGCTTACGTTACAAACTGTTCTACAGCACTTTGTTCTCAGAAGGTCCTTCATCTCTTACTCTCCACTGGAGTATAATGTAACTACCTCATATCATTTAGATTCCTCTCCTGATGCTTGCCAAGCAATTTCCTTTAATGCAATGGGGGAAGAGTGACAACTGCTAATAGATTTCTCTCCTTCTTCCAGTGTAAAGATGAGTACAGTCTTTTTTTTTTCTTGCTTTATTAGTTTTGCAAGGCTTTCCACTTTCCACATCAATTCCACTAAGTCTGGGAGCATCCCAAATTTTTCCCAATTCTTCCATCTGTAGTCTAATGTTTAGAAAAATATAAATTCACTGTGAGTACATTTACATTTATGTTTCAGCTGGGATCACAAGTGTGCTTCTGAAGTGGCACCCAATTACATCAGTGGCACCCAAGTTCACATCATGAAGCAGTTTCTAAGTGAATGAAGTCCTTTCAGATGACAGTCAGTCTGCACGAAGAAAATCCCTGAAATGTGTGAAACATCATCTCCTCAGCATCAGCTCTTTTCCTTTGGTGACACTCTCCTATTGGCCTGCACTGCTCCCTGATGAAGAAGTAACCACAACATTCTTTATGGCTGCATATGTATTTTTAAGGGCCAAATCAACATGTTGTAGCTCTGCATACTGCAAGTTATAAGAATGTTGCTGGCTAGGAAACAAAATTAAACACATGGCTTTTTTTTTTTTAATATAATATATATAATTCAATTACAATTTTTCTGATTTCTGCAATCTTTATATGCTCCTAGATATAATAATGGCATATCTGAGGGTGTTTCAAAGAAATGAACAGTTGGTAAAACTGTAAAATAGTAGGAAAGCTATTCTCAGCCTGTTTTGCCCTTTCATACACATGTGTATGAAGGTCCATGTTGGAATACACCTAACATCCTAATTTATTACTGTGACCCTGACAGAGGATATCTAGGGAAGAAAATAAAAGCAAGGTCATAATATAGCAATCCTGCTTCTTGTTATCCTAAATTGCCAAAGTCCTACCCTTCCTTCCAGTTGGATCTATACTATCTCTTCTCTTACACTAATTTCGGTGTTGTCTGATCCTGCACTGAGCCATTTCAATGCTCTAATCTGCCAGGAAACTATTAATGTTATTTTCTTAAAATAGTTTTTTGCTGTAGAATGTACTGAAATGATTGAACAGAGTTGGAATGCCACCACAGTTGCTGAAAGTGAAAGAGAGGGAATGGCATGGCCATGGTAGCTAGAATTAAATTAATGTAAGCTGCCATAGAACTAAATCTGATTGAAGGTTAATTTCCACGCCCCTACTCCTCCCCCGGCAGTTATTCCATACCTAGGAGGTGGTAAATAAGCCTTATCATGTGTTTTGGTAAGCATGTTTTCTAACACTGACATCTTGTGTAGGTCTAATGTATTTCATTGGAAAGCTTAATTCCAAAAAGCATACTAAAAAATCTTTTA
This sequence comes from Numenius arquata, assembly GCF_964106895.1. Taxonomy (NCBI): domain Eukaryota; kingdom Metazoa; phylum Chordata; class Aves; order Charadriiformes; family Scolopacidae; genus Numenius; species Numenius arquata. Next base: position 17,068,456 of record NC_133577.1, on the reverse strand, counting down.
AAGTATTTAAAAATTAATTTTGGGGGGTGAAAAATAAGTATTAGAGAGGAAGAATAACAGGTGAGATGACAATCTGGAGCCTATGATAGCAACTTTCAGAATATACTGAAATAGCACTATTCTAACTCCTATTAGAACTGTACAAATAAATTTATCTCCATATCATGGAAAAAATTAAAAATACAGAAATTTCTCTTTGCTCTAATTCTAAAAATATCTAGGTTTTTCACAAAAGAGAACAGTGCCCCTTTGGGTCAGTCAGCTTTTGAATGACTGGTTTATCAACCCTAAGACAATCCAGGTGAATCACTTATCTGAAGACATTGATTCTGAAAGACTGGATTGACCTGTGAGCTAGCAAGAAACTTACTTGGGTCATGACAGAACATTGTTTAAAGGATTAGACACTGGGCTGAGAAGACAAAATCAATACATCCTAATTCTAATTGTGACAGACTCCATCCATGATTTTGGTGAAATATTTTGGCACTAATTTCCCATTTTAGAACTGGATTAGAATTGCTTACTAACCTTATAAAAATCCAGAAAGTCAAATGGAGTTGTGATGAGTTAACAATCACCTTTCATAAAGTCATGCTTCAGCTCTCTATAGAATGCACCTGGAAACTTCCCGTGGCTAGAGGCTTCAGCTAGCAGAGCAGTTACTACAGGGCCCTCAGCATCCTCCCAGATTTAAAAAAATGCACAAAATCCTGTCCTATGGCTATCTTCAATAGCAAATTACTTGACTGCATATGAAGAGATAGAATAGAAACACTAAAAACAACAGCTAAAGAGGAAAGGAGAGAAATGGTGGATTCCTCATTACCCCCATTACCTGTCCTCATTTGGCTCATCTTGAACAAACAGTACAGTTCTATGTCCAGACCCCAGATGTCCTACAGTCCTGTATATGTTTCCCATCTACTACATTTTAAGCCTGAACAACCAAGTGGTAGAACTGAATACTGAGACACTCCAATGGGAGAAGTCATTATCTATTAAAAAAAGCTGTGAAATCAGAAGCCCCTGATATACATTAAGGAATTGCTTTAAAAGCTGCTACATATTTTATTCACTTCATCAAGTACTTATCTAATAAACATAACAAAGGTAACCTGAACTTAAAAAGAACAAAAACTTAGTATCTGAACAGCCAAAGCAGTTCCATTTTCTTTCCAACTTCATGTGTGATTTGCTTCCAAAAACCAAAAAAAAAAAAATTAGAACAATGAATCTGAATGGGAGATGAGATGACACTAACAGCTAGATGTAAAACTATGTCCCCCAACTTCACCTCTTTGTAAACATAAGGAAATGAACTATTTTTAATTGTCAATTTCTTTTGCATCGCTTGATAAAGTAACTTTACCTACTGTTGTTCAGTTTGAGAATTACTGCTGAAATATTTATGAAGCACTTAGTTGCTTATTTAGGAACTTTTGCTTGTCTTAGATAGTAAATCTCACTTGTAGAAAATAATTCCTGGTGTGTTATAACCACAAAATTCAGTTATAAAAATATTTCAAACACTATTCAAAGGAATAGGAAACCTTTCATGAAATCTGATGAGTTTGAAAGGAAAAATAAAAAAATGATATTTCAACCAATATAAGAATATGAATAAATCCAACTGCCCCAAAGTGGATTTTATTTCCTTTTCTAATTTTATTAGGTTCCTGTTCAAGCCACTACGTTTTTGTTATGACTTCGACCATTAAGCGGATTGTAGGTCTCATCTTACTCTCCATGTAGGTGTTAGTAGGCTGCATTTATTAAGTGAATTGCCAAACTTTCTTGGTGAGCAAAACTCAGAAGACAGTTTCATACTTTACTTTTTGAGATCTTAAGCTACAGAAGTGAAGGCCTTTAACTCATGATGAGAGAGCATGTTATATGCATGTTTGCTCTGACTGCAGAAATGAATTGTCAAATCATGCATTTTTATAATAAACTTGAAAAAAAACAGTATTTATCAACAACAGGATGAATTTTTAAGATTCCTCCAAAACCAGTCTTTACATATGATACATATTTTTCTTTTCTCAAATTACTTTGTGAATGATATAGTATGTTGGAAAGAAAACACTTCTGCTTTAACATAATTCAAAAGAACATGCCTGACTATAAGCATCTGCTGATTTTCACTGAAATCAATATATCCTTGCAGCCCCAATTCACAGTAAAATTAATATGATGTGATAATATTTTTCTGATTTTTATATGAATGAAAGCACCTTCTTATACTATTATGAACATTATTATCAATAACAGTAGAAATTACTGTCACATGAACTGATGCCACTGTCAAAGAGCTTTTCAACAAGCACTCAGTCAGCCATTTGCCACTTGACCATCTCTGCCTTTTGCAAAGTACACCTTACACAAATATTAAACTGCCAGTGACAATACAGAGAACAGACTTGGTGTAGTTGATGTGTCACTACGTTTACCTGTAGTTTAACCAGCTTTCAAAAACTCCCTCTCCTCACCTTCATAGGTGAGCCTGTGAAGAGCCTGTTTCCAACCAAGAATAAATATTAAGTGGAAACTGCATAGAATTTATTATGGTCAGAAGAGCAGGACAGGTTCTAACATGATAGTTAGACAGTAGAACACCTGGTATCTTCAGCAGGGTAACTGTTAGAGCAGCCAAGTCTATTCAACAGTTGTACTTTTTACTTTCTGAAGTTAGTGCTGTCTTGGTCATGATTCATGTGATCATAGCTCCAGACAGAAGTTGATGACAAATTTTCCAGCAAGTTCCACAGTGATATCATCAAGGCCGCTGTTTTCATAGTGATGTCATTATTGTACAGTGCCTATCATAACATGTATGCAGGGCCTCATGAAAACAGAGGGTGAAATCCCTTGCTGCCAGCCACAGGGGCAGCTGGCACAGCTTCACATCCAGCAGCTCTGTGTCCCTGAGAGAAATCATCTTGCTGCTGCAGCCTCTCTAATATCAGAGAAAGACTTTCTGTTGTTTCCCTTAGTCCTAAAGAAGAGGTATAAACTCAGTGGAGAGTAAAAAGTACAGTTGAAACCACAGCAGAGTGACAACTGTGAACTAGTAGTGAAACGTTAGCCTTCATCCTTATTTTCCTCTTCAACTCACTCAGCTTATCACAAGGTAAGCACAAGTATGAATTCATTGCTTAACTGAGGATCAACAAAAAAAAATTATTGTTGCCAAAGATGAACTACTCAGCCATATAAACCCCTTCCCATCCCTTCACTCCTGATAATTTTCAAAACCTAATGACTCATTATGATGCTGATTTCAAAAAATCAAACTGAAGAAATGGAAGATTATGCATTAAATAATAGTTTTAAAGATCCTTAGATTCGTAGTAAATAACCTTGTTTCTAACCTATTACAATTATTTAATTTTTTATCAGCTCTATTTTCCTTGACACATATGAGCAATGCATGTAAAGACCTGAGGTCTACACATAATCTAGCAATAAGGTTTGCAGATAGGGTGAATATCTTTTATTAGATGAATTGGTATAACTGGCAAAATCAGAACAGAAGCCTTCCATCAGGTCTGTAATAGAAACTACAATTTCAAAGGTAAACAGAAATTGAGAACAATTGCTGACATTTTTATTTGATATATATTAGTTGCATCATCTCAGAAAGAACAGATAGTTGGGTAATTGTGAAGTAAAGATGTGGCAGACAGGTGAGCAGTAACTATTATTTAGTTATCAGACCTATTCACATTTTAAGAAGGAACTCATTTTCGGTAATACAATATTTGACAGTTCAGCTGTCAACTGAGAGCAACTAGTACTAACACTGATGGAAGTCAGAATAAAGTACTCTAGCTAATCATAGCACAGCAGGAAGTCATATGACTAAACTAAAAAAGAAAAAGGATTTATTTATAATGCCTTTAGTAGTGTATTTCAAAGTCTTGCAAAAATTAGCGCCTTAGAACCATATAAACAGTGCAGTAGGATTGTAACAATCAAACAGAATGTATCAATCCAGTAAATTTGCTGACACAAGGAAATTATTTGTTTATTATTAAGGAGCTTCAATATTTTGTAGCATCTCAAACAGGCAATAAATCTACAAGTGCATCACCAGCCTCAATAAAATTCATCGTTCTTTTAAGACTGACAAGATCAGAATAACCCAGATAATCTAGTATCAGTCATTTCTTCTGCTATCAGGGAAAAGCTAAGGGCAGATCACATATTTATTTTTCTTCAGAATACACAGTATTTTTATGGTAAAAATATATGTCTGTATTTGACATATAATTTGAGCATAGTTGAAATATTTAAAAAATAAATAGAGATTTTGCTTTTTATAAAAATATTAATTCAGGACAAACTCAAATAGGTGCCACTAAATGGAAGTTTTTCCCTTTTTAAAATCTTTTTAGATTTTAAATCTTTTTAGAAGATTTTAGAAGGCTCACCTAATTGAAACTGTGCTTTGTATAAAACCAAATATTCACATTAAAAATTCATTGCCAAGTTGTTGAAAATATTTACACAACAAATCAGTACAATAAATAAGATTGAGGGAATTCAGATATTCTCATGAACACTTCTGGAACAGTAGAAGGTAAACTCATTTGAACACATTGAGTGAATTACTTACTATAAATTATTTCCTTTATTCCTGAAGAAAATGAGGCTCTAAAATCTCAGGTTTTTGTAATCAGTCACCTTTTGCTTTATATTTATCAATCAAAAATGCTTCCACATAGTAATAACACAAGGAAGAAACTAATCGTGGTTACTGGTGAAATCACAACTTTTAAAAATCTCAGCAAATATGCCTCAAAGGCTCATACAGTGTTGCCACAAAAAGAATCTGCAAAGATGCACAGGCAGACCATGGAATCAGTTAGAAAAACTAATTTCCTAAATTAATCCAGATTGTAACTGGCATAATAAAAACATTGATGTCAGAGACTGGAGTTTGCAATAATAAAGGGACTTAGAGAGGATTAAAGAGGATATAAGAGATTATCAGACTAATCACAACTGATATTGGCACAAATAGGTATCAGAGGCCATACGGTATAACCTTTGGATGTGTCATCTTTAGAAATACTGTCCTAATATCTCAAAAAATAAACAGAAAAATATACATTAACAAAAAAGACCAGTATTTTGAAAGCCTAGCAATTTCAATAATTGCTCCTTTGTGCAATATTGCATATTGCAATACATACTGAACATCTCCAAATATTTATGTTCATCTTTCACATATAGAAATTAATTTTCATTACTGCCATTCCAGGAACAGGAATATAATTCAAAATGGGAAACTTCTTAACCAGGTTATATACACTACAGCAAATTCCCCATTACTTTTTTAAGATTAAATTTTGAAAAGATCTGTTGTATTACATGGACAAGAAAGTAGTACAGGAACTGAACATAAGATGATACATTTTTCAGAGGACAGCTTCCATGGAATGCTGACTTAACTCTCCACCTAGTGTTTAGCAATAAGAAACATAGCACTCTACTATGTATTAATTTGCAGTTATCTAAAAACTCTGTCAAATAACCTCAAAATGGAAAATAAAAAAAAAACCTGAAAATGAAAGAAAAAAATTTATCTCTCACCTTCCCTCTTGTCCCTTCCCAAACCAGAATAGAGAGATTGTCAAGGTATATGTAAATCAATATGCAGAAGGAAAAATTCTCCTTCTCATAAGGATTCCATTTTTCTGAATAATTCTTTGAGTATTTCTGACAGTTGGCACATCCCATTTTAAGGAAGGATCTGCTTAAAATAAACAAGAACACAAACTTTTAAGGATGTCACTGTAAGAGCAAGTATCTTGAAAAAGCAGAATGTCATTAAACAAAATAAATTTTGCCACATTAGGATATAGGGCATAAAACTCTTAAAAGTCAGAATTTACCTACATCATAGAAAGATTTTTTTCTAACAAGCTAAAATAATCTGTAAGACTACAGGTCTCTGAGAGAGGAACACAGAGGAACAAATTGTATAGTGTGACGTTAAGTCCACTGAAGTTAAATACAAGTTGACATTTAGATGTAGAATCTAGTTTCCAAAATCAAGAATGAGTCTCGAGGATCTTGTCACTAAAACTAAGCTAGTTGTAGAATGATAAGACTTATAAAAGATTCTCATATCTCAGTCTTCAAAATTTTGGCTTTTGTAACTAGGATGCAATGTTGATTCCTTATATACAAGACTAGTAACAGATTAATTTAAACATATCTTCGCATGCACACACAGCCCGAACATTTTTGTCCAATACACCTGAATAGAACACCCAGTAAAAATTGAATGTATTGCAAAGAAGAAAAAAGAGGGTAACGGAACAATTAATGATAAATATATTGGATTTCATGGGTTCAATAAAGAAATAATCCTAATAGACTTCTTTTTTTATTTTAATTTTTACATGTGATTACAGAAAAGCCTACTCTGTCTCTTAATTTCATTGCTTGAAGTAGGAAATCATGTATGTCAGTGTGTATTTGAGAGACCCCTGTGAAGTGTAAACTTCAATACTGGTTTTGCTATCACAATATTCCTACACAATGAGACAAGCTGATCTAACATCTCACCACTGCTTAAAGTTGGTTTCCTTTTTCTCCACTCCCTGCTACTAGACACACACTCCCAACTTCTGACTTTTATTGGCTAATGTGCTTGTGAGAGTTCTCTGAGTTGATTCATCTCAATAATTTGGTAGAAAACTAACCAAGGAGATAAAAGGTGATACTTTTTTGCTGGGTTAGCACACCAAACCAGCTTACGCTAGGAGAGATGGCACCAGAAGACAGGCTGAACAGTAAGGAACAGGGGAGAAAAAACTGAGCAACAGTCAAGACTTCTTCTGGGCAGCAGCAAAGCATTATATGAGCTCACCTGCTCATGGAACCACACCTGCAGAAAGGATTTACTGCTGCTTTTGGAGGAAGCTGGTAAAAATGGCTGCTAAAATGCACACATGCATTAATGAGTAGAGGGATGTCTCCCTTCACTCTGGAGCAAGACAAATAAAAAGAAATTCAATCAATGTAACACTTTTCGAGAGTTCAATAAATCATCTGAATGCCCCATTAAATCCTATTCAAAATTGCAAATTGCCTTAACTCTATCTACTCTAGTAAATATTAAAAGCTGGCTCAGTAGTTCTGAAAGAAATTTCATTGAAGCAAGGGGAATTAAATCCAGTGGGCTCTGGATCAAGTCTGCAGGGTACACCATTAACACTCATCTACAGTTGGAAATCTTCCAAAATGTTTAATATGCTCTAATTAGTTTAGAACAATTGTTTCTTATAAGCTTTTTCTCCTCAACTCTGTATGGAAACACACCTAGGAGCAGAGTATGCACATAGAGATAATTATTCTAGGACAATTATACTTTGGAAAAATTGAAAATGCACATTAAAAAAAAGGATAAATATTCCATTTACATGTCTTGCAGTATAATGGAGTTACACATAATGCAAAAAATTATCTTCACGACCTATCCCCAACTGCTGATATTATATATGAGCAAAATAATTTTCTTATAGTCTCATTTTCAGCATATAGATCCTGCTCTGTACTTTTGGCCTGCGTTTCCTGATTGCAGATTGTATAACCTTACAATGAACTGTACAAAAATACATTTTGTTGGAACACTCATAATAGCTCAAACAAGCCATGTAGGGAAGCCTCAGGTAATCACACAACTAGCAACTTTGAATCAACAGGAAATAGAATACATCTTGCTGAAAATTACAAAATTTGCTTTACAGGAACAGAGGTAAGTTTTGGAAATTTCAAAGCAAATGTAATTTTTTATTATTTAAATTCTTTTGAAATCAGAATATTTAAGAACTATAGTATTCACTCTAAGATTTTTTCTCTCAAACAGTCATTAGAAGAATAACACAGAATCTTCAAACTTTCCACGAAATTAAAAACAAATGAAATTCAACTGTTATGACTGGAGTTGAAATTTTTTACATCCATTCCAAAAAAGCTCGACTACATCCGATCTCCACAAAACCTCCCCAAAACCAAAATCCAACCAACAAAAAAAAACCCCAAACCCTTTTTCTTAAGAAGAATGGCTGTCTGGTACCTCTTAGTAAAACTCCAGTTAAAGGTTATCTGTGGTAGATGACCTTCTTTCATCATCAGACTCATTACTTCAAAAAATGGCTAATAGGTCTGCTTCCTGTTAGCTAAATTCAGGTGCAAGTACAAGGCTCCTTTCACTTTTTACATCAGCTTTACTTACATTCCAAGAAAGCAGTTGTCTTCCAACAAAAACAATGAACCTGAAGATATGTATATTGTAAATAAGCTTATATGACAACTGCTTGCAATGCCTTTATGAAGACTGACACAGTTATGTATATTATAAAATAATATATTATGTATATTATATAATATATAATTATATTATATATAATATAATTATATAATTATATATAATATAATAATAATATATTATGTATATTATAAAATAAAGAAATCTTGCCAAATAGTGTATAGAATACATAGCTAGAAGTGTTTTTCTTAGTTCCTTTAAATTGTAAACTTTCTTAACTTTGTGGATACATAAAATAAATCAGATAATATCAAGAAAGAAGAAAATGTTAAGTGTATTACAGACTATAACAGAAAACACATATCAAGTGAGCAAAACAGATTTTGAACCAGTTGGCTGAAATTACAACTATTTGTTGCCTTTATAAATTACTCCATATGAAGATCTCCTGAGACTTTAGAAATATTAATTAAAGGCATTTCAACTTTGAAAACTTGACTGTTGCCATTCATCTTATCTGCAGTCTCAAGACAAAAGCAACATAGCTACACTGATCAGAACACAGATTAATGATTTTAAAATGTTTACCAGTAGAAATTAAACTAAAACAAAATGCAGACAAGATTTTAGAGCCCTTCTGGAATTTACAGGCCTACTGGTTTAAATAAATGCAAATCCTTTACAAGCAGACGGGATAAATTATTGAAAAAATCAAAAGCACATGAAAAATATGAAACCAATAGTGTATTTATCCCGAGGAATTTTAAGGTTAAAAATTATACTTAGGCAATCTTATACCCAGTAATTCTGCAGAATTAAGAGTGATGAAGTAAGACCCTGGATCTTTAACTAACAATAAAAGCTAAAAAAAGACAGGAAAAAAGGTATGTTCAACTACAGGGACAAGTTAAAATAAGTAACATGACACTGGAAACCGTTCTAAAGGGTAAAAGCTGCTTTGATCCTAGAAATCCATAACCTTATTTCTCCATCAGCCTCGGTGAACATTTCAGTAATATAATCAGTGTTTTGTTCCTACTATTTTAGGATATCCAAGTTAACATTTAAATTCATTAAGGCCATTAATCCATTAAAAAAATGGAATATCCTTTTCCTTTTTGCTGCCCATTCAGCAATGTCTTAAGCTTTCTGTTTTCAAGAACTAAAATTGTCTTATGTAGAAGAGTCTACAGATCCTCCTTACACAAGAAACTTCAGAATTTTACTGTATTCCAAACCACCAATGGAGATGAAGCTTAAACCTAATGATAGGAAAACATGGTTTGTTGTTCGCAGGTTTTTTTGTTAGGATCAAAAAGACAGACCTTCCCCAAAACCAACACATCAGTTTGCCTAAAATTACCCACACTTCCAAAAACCTCTTCAACCTCCATAAAGACTAATGTAATATAATGTCTGACTAAAAAACAATATAAAGCAAGTAGAATTAAAATTGTTAAAGTTCAGATGATGCAAACTCAACTTTCTGGAAGAAAAAAACCCCACAGATGAATATTAACATTCACTGTAATTTTAATCAGTAATATGCAAAAAAGGTTGTGACTTTCTGATATGAAATAGTCCTTGACTTTCATAATTCTTAAGCACTTTCTTTTATCATTTTGCTGATGTATGTTCTATTTTAAAATCAGAAGGATAATGGATGTGCTTCTTACACAGTAAATTGGGTTTTATATCAGAGACCTGTCAGCACCACGACAGGTTGACCTGACAGTGGTCTTGCATTTGCAGCTCTCCTTCATGACTGCTTTTCAAGGTGATAGGTCAATCTTAAGAAAAGTGCAGATTTCTTGATCCCTCAGGAAACATCTCAGAGTCATAACATTCACTGCTTTTATGATCTTCGTAACAGATTAAAAGCAGAGTTATCCTTTGCTGTCACATATATTTTTATTAATCAAGGGCATTTAAGATTTGGGTAGATAATGTGAATTAAAACACATTTGATTTTTTTACTGCCTCTAGGGCAAACATCAAAATTCATGAGAAATGGGTTATCTCTCAATGTTACTGATAACTACAACACAAAAAATTAAACCATGCTTGTTTTTAGTGAATGACTTCTTTGATTTCACCCATTTTTAAATGAATGGATTAAGACAGCATCTTAGCAGAAACATTAAGATTTTCCTTTTTTATTGGATATGAATTTTCAATAAAATAGTGAAAATCAAAGCTCGGAAGATAAATGGTTAATGGTAACATCAGTTGCAGCAAAGTACTGAAACACCCTGAATGCCCATCTTTGTTCAACAAGTGCTGATCTGCCACAGTACCTCACCGTACATATTCGTTAATTTATTTGCTATGCTGATTACTCCAATCCTAATGATAATGGTTTTTAAACAAAATGATAATGTTTTTTAAATCTACTCACATTGTAGAAAGACTGTTTTGTAGGTATTATTAAATATAATATGATTGATCATATCCTTGAAGACTACTGGTATCAGCACTGCTCTATAATACAACATGGATGAAAGGAAAAAAAAGTACTCCAAAAACAAAGAGCTAACTATTACTGAATCTGTTTCTATTCTGTTTTTCAGACTTCCTTGTTTGGCTTATATAGCTGTGGTTATATTTACAATCTACCTTATATGGAGTATGTTATTCTGGGCTGTTACTGAGATTTTCCATGAAAGCTTTGTAAATTTCTAAAAAGAACAGATGCAAGTGTCTAAAATCAACTTTTTAGAGCTGACTGTATTCTTTCACTAATCCTAATGTGTAGACTGGAAGCAAGCTCTGAGTTATGACTGTATGACCATTTTGTAGTGCTATATTTACCAAATTTGTATTTATAGGAATGATATGTAAATATACTAGAATTCAACATTTACAACACAGGAACCTCATCAAAAACCACAAATGATGAAGCATTTGGTGTAAACGCATATCATATTTAAAAAAAAATATATTTTTTTTAGCATCATATCTGCATGTGTCTACTGAAACAACTTTTCTAAAGCAGTTTCAAATATGTACTCAAAATTCATAAAAGTAAATGACACGGCAAATGCAGTACAGAAGTCACTGTTGACTCTTCTGACATAACATGATTCTTCCAACAAAGCTCCAGAAGGGCATGTATTCTCAATTACATTTCTGTCGGCATACCAAAAGTAAACGCTATCATACTTTATTTTAATAACTGATAATGTAAGCATTTACAAGTAACTGTGCTGTGAAAACTATTTATCAATATATTTGTAAGCCAAAAACAAGTGTTTTGGTTTAACCCCAGATGGCAGCTAGGACCTCGCAGCCACTCACGCAGTTCTTCCCCTTTCCCCTCCAGAATGGCAGGGAGAAGAAGGAGAAAAGGAGGGGAAAGTCAGAAAAAACAAACTTGTCGGTTGAAATAAAGACAGTGTAACAGAACAATAACAGAAAAAGGAAAATAACAATAATAATAATGTAAAAGATAACAATAATAATGTAAAAGAACACACAAGATAAAGTAATACAACGCAAGTCACTCTCACCACTCAGTGAATTGGTTGCTTAGCTCATCCAGAGCTGTGATCATGGATTCCTGCACCCCAGACACCCCCTATTTAGGTACCAAGCATGATGTCTGTGGTACGGAACATGCTATTGGCCTTTCCATTGTTCTGCCTATGCTCCTTCTCAGCTTCTATGGGAAGCTGAAAAAAGTCCTTGAATAGTATAAACATCACCTAGCAACAACTAAATACATATGCATAATTGACATTCCTTTCGTACTAAATCTGAAACACAGCAACCACTGGAAAGGAAATTAACTCTATCCCAGCTGAATCTGGGACAAGAAGAAAAATGGATACTGTACTTGAATTACATTTTGACATTTTGTCTTACACTGTTAAGTATCTAACAAAGTGAGCGTGAGAAAAATATTGTTCTTTGGTGCTGAAAATACCATAGTAAACCTGTTATATCAATTTGGTCTTCTTGTTCAACCAGCTATTTTAAGTTTGTATTTCACTGAATGGTAGATGAATGCTAACACTGCTTTGCAATGAGATACAATTAACTTACTTTGAAATTACCTCAAGTAACATACTAAGTAGACTTGCTAGCGTCCACTCCAGGATGCCTCTAAAGTTAAGGAGTAAGGCGTGCAGACACTGGGAATCAAACATTTTTACTGCAGCACTTCCCCAGTCACTTTTGCCATTAATATTTTTAAGACATTCATGTTTCCAGATTCATTCTGTAATTATGTCCAGTACTTTAATCTGCTTTTCTTAAAGTGTAATCACCATAATTTATAATGATATTTTACTTAACCTTTAAAAAGATGTCAGTTATTTCTGAAAATTTAGATACCAACGCTGTTATAAACCGATAGAGAATAGTACAAAGACAGAAGTAAATACATCTACTTTTCTAACTAAAATGTCTTTTAGTATGTTCAAAGCTGCAGTGCCACAACAGCCTTATAGAACAGTTTGGGTTGGAAGGGACCTTTAAAGGTCACCTAATCCAACCTCCCTGCAATGAGCAGGGACATCTTCAACTAGATCGGGTTGCTCAGAGACCCATCCAACCTGGCCTTGAATGATTCCAGGGATGGGGCCTCTACCACCTCTCTGGGCAACCTGTTCCAGTGTTTCGCCACCCTCTTTGTAAAAAATTTCTTCCTTATGTGTAATCTAAGTGCACTGTTTTTATCTTTGGTGCAATGTTTCCTTAATGTTTCTCTCTTGCCTTAGACCTGGCTATGCTAAGCTGTCTCCGTGCACTAAGTAATCAGAAAAGTACATCCATCTTTAGGAAAAAGAGGGGTTACTTTTCTGCCAATTTAGCATGCGAAAACAGCTCCTCCCAAATGTAAAAGCTTAAATCTTTTCATTCTGGCCACTTTCCTGTTTGACATGAATATCAGAAAGCAATAGGAAAGATTAAGGATATATATGTATATATGGACGCTCTTGTGAGAAGTGGATCTGAATCGCTTCAGCCCGAGAATCAAATCTAGACCTTCCACTTGTTAGCTAAAATCTCCAAACGCTAGTTTATTATATAGAGAATAGCAACTATAGCAGTGGCACAGGATCAAGTCCTGACTTCTTATCTTCAAAGAATACTGGTAGCTGTTTATTGTCCGAAAAACTCGAGTCTTTTGACTTCAAGTGAATGAGGGTACCTCCCTGCACCTCGGAGCCAGAGATGATGAATCTAAGTTGATGTGATACCATATGACACTATATGTTTCACATTTCCTATTGAATAGACACAAGAGGAACCCCTTCAGAACACAAGTTTTGTGGATTTTTTTATGGCACTTATCCTCAAGATGTTATATAGGGAGCTTAGTGACTAAGCTGCAGATTCCGTATTCCTCCTTGGGGATCAAGAGTGTAAAATTTAGGATTGCATTTTACACCCATTATTGGGATTTGCAAAGCCTCTTGATGATTGCAATGCCTAATCAAACAGCTGGTACCTGGTTCAAGAAGCAATGCAAAACCACAGGGTTTTTAAAAGAGAAATGTTATACAATCATCATCACAGGGTAAACCAGACTCAAGACAAGGACTTTATTGTTGGCAAAGTGCCAATCAGTTATATTTCTCTTGTGACTGGATGAGAAAAAATAAATCCCAGTAACATATGATTACAATGACATTTTATATTTGAGAATAAGTCATGTTATGTCACACCAAATTAACAGGAAATGTTTAAATGAACTGCGTATTTTATGGCAGCTTCCCAAATACAAAAATCTATAGGAATCAGCATTAATCTTTTATAGGTTTGCATAAATCTCTACCAGGGTTATTCCAGTTATGCTAACTTTAAGTAGAATGGTAACTGCAGTGGGAAGAAAATCCTTCTCAATTTTCCTTCTCTTGCTTTTCTAGCTCTACTAAACTTCGTAATTATGACATGATTTATGATTTTTTCATCGATGTAGCATGCATCTCAGTATAGGATATGCAATTAGCCTGCAAGAAGCTCTCATGAATAGATTTCTCTGGAAGACTACTATTTGAAGAAATGCTATAAAACAGCAAGTTGAAATTAGAACTACAGAGTAACTGAAGTTCATTCTTTCTCATAGACAGCTAAGTGAATAGCTTATTAAAGATTACTACATCAAGATACTAGAAGAAGCAGAATTCACAATGAATGGAATAATCCTTTTTTTTTTTCTGACTGACCACCTAAGAATGTTGTATCAAAGGACAAAAAGCTATTAGGACAGTCAATTGTTTAGTACCCTTAAAATACCAAGTGTTCATAGATGTGAAAAATATTTTTTTAACGATGTTTGCAAGCAGATTTATTCTGAATGGTTTAGAGACAGTGGACTGGTTGAAAAAAAATCAGTTTCTGTCAATAATTATTATTTGCATTCAACAAAGCAGTAGCATAGTCAAGCCAATGATTCAAAATCAGAGCCAGTCATATGTCTCCGTCCTTGAGTATGCGCAGTTGTTATCGTGTATGTTGTTAACTTTTGTAACCTTTATAAATTAAGGCAGAGTATGTGTTCAAAGAGCGAGTTGTGCATGCTTTCCTTCTCCTGGGAAAATCAAGTATAGATACCTAATCGGTAGCATTACTAGAACTAGAACTTTAAAAGTTCAGAAATATAAATACATATTCAGCCGAGTTATATTCCTTTATGACAGCAATTTATGTGGTAATATCGTAACTTAAAGAAATTACTCACAAAGATAGGTATAGGTGCAGAAATATAATATATAATTAAGAAATGAGGGCAGAAATTGAAAGGACATCGGTCTGATAAGAAACGCCACCATTTAAAGGTACATATGAACCAGGTTATTGCTTTTTTCACATGACAGGTGATTTTGAATCCTTACAATTCTGGTTAATTCTTAACAGTGGAAATCAATCTAACATTGAGGTTCTTTTGAGATTTTTCTTATTATCATATGAATAATCCTCCCTAAACCCACATATCCATATATATAAATGTATAAGCTGAAATATTCAGAGCTATTGATTAATCTTAAAACACTAGCTCAAGACATCAACAATTTTTCTTTTGCTAACAAAACATTTCAATATGGCTGATGAGAGGAAAAAACAAAAGTTGAAGATAGAATTTTCAAAGTAAGTTGATCCAACATTGACATTATTTACATTTGGAGGATAAAGATATAACTAATGAAAAGATTAGTCAAGGTTCGGTTTTTCAAAAAGTAAGATATGTTTTCCAAGAAGAAATGTTATTGCTTATGCTCCATTTCAGTTGCCTCTATTTAGAATTAACATTTTTAGAGAAAGTTTATATAATCATTTAGTTAGCAATTCAGTCAATCAAAAGTTTATGTAAGAATTTTTCACAACTACTTTTAAGACCCCATAAAATATGTTTTAGAGAGTAATATATTCTTAGCATATAAACTGCATATCAGGTTTTAAAAAATCAACATTTACAAAAAACATCTAATTTAATTTTGTCAGTCAAGATTTCAACAACCGTTTTTTTTTCACTCAAGCTGTGATATAAATATACATCAAATAGTTTTCCATTTACACAGATGCAACTGAAAAAAGAAAAACTGTTGAGAGGAACAATAATTACTTATTGCGGCTTGATAGCTAGAAAAGCAGTAAGCATCCACGAGCTTACTTACTTACTGAATTATGTGAATACGTGTGAATTACCTGTGTGAATTACCTGTATATCTTTAAAAACCAAAGTATTTTAAAACATTTACATGTACTTTGGCCTTAACAAACTTGGTGAGAAATCATACAACTCTGTATTTTAACCGCTGGGCTCCAGAAGAAGCATCGGTACCCTAGTTTTCCTGTTTAGTTAGCCCTTTGGAATGTTAAAGAGTCCTTTAAGGGCAAGTTTAAACATTTCTACAGCATCAATATAGAAAAATAAATTGTTCTAAGAATAGGGAGACTTCCAAACTGGAGTTTGCTACTGTTTTATAGTCTCCTCCATAGTACCAAACACCACAATAACCCCAGGTCCTTTAACACGTCTTAGACCTTGCTTTGCTCACAGTAACTCTAGCTTTACCTCTCTCCCTTTGAAACTAGGTTTCAAAACACAGAAAACATTTCTGTGGAAAGAAGGGCGGATCAACAAAAAACCATTTGGAAGCATATTTTAGAAGCATATGCAAGGAAGACTGTCATGTTCTTTAAATATGTGCTGGAGGTAGTCCCTTCTGCAGACAGACAAAGAGTAAGATGGAAGTTGAACATTCAGCAAGTTGAATGGGCAGAAGGGAAAAGTTACAGTATTAAAAACAGTCAGAAGGGCTTGAGTCATAAGAAAGGACAGGTAACTCACAGATGCTTTTCTCTTACTTCTCAATTTGCCTCTTTAGAACTACTGAACAAAAATGGAACAAGATCTGTGAGCTGATTAGCCAGGAGAACTTATAGTGTAAATAGCATGAATCATAAAGATAATCAGACAAAATGAAAAAATCTTTATGCTATGAAGAA
Organism: Numenius arquata; assembly: GCF_964106895.1. Taxonomy (NCBI): domain Eukaryota; kingdom Metazoa; phylum Chordata; class Aves; order Charadriiformes; family Scolopacidae; genus Numenius; species Numenius arquata. Next base: position 17,051,712 of record NC_133577.1, on the reverse strand, counting down.
GTCTGCAAGCTTCAATGGAATGAACGTGCAAAATTCATAACTATTGTAATCTGATAAATAAAACTCTAATCTGCATACAGGAAATGATGCAAATATAGGGCAGTCATCACATAATGAGTTTGAGCTACATAATTTATATATAAACGGAACTCTACCATGTTTTCTAAAATTTGTTTTGTTCATAATGCTTAGCAGCTAAGACTTCTATAACTAGAAATTCTTGTCTTCATTGCATGCATGGACACAATAATGGCAAATAAAGTAAGATATGTAATTTACTAATCATTATTAATTATCGTATTTTATGATCAACTAAATTTTAGCATTCCTGAATAATAATTTCCCCAAATAATTGAAATAAAATGCATGACATCATACAGAAATTTCTAAAATATTAATTTCCCAGATACTTGCTTATTAGATTTTGTCACATCTGTCTACATAGAGTGATTGAACAAAAGATTTTAATGTTGCAAAACAAAATAGTAATCTAAACCCAGAAGATTTAATATTGTACATCCAATCTCATTTCTGACCCTTCTGAGTTCATCCTGAGGACTGAGTAATAAAAGTTAGTATACTATAACATTATTAAAAGTTATAGCATACCATAAATGCACAAAGCAGCAATTAAGGTCTCATGGGCCATCTGGAATCTGGCATTTCCTAATTTTGGTGTGCTTTACAACTAAGATAATATTTGTTCCTATGTAATCCCTCCTACATGATTGTTTAAAGGAAAAAGTAAAAAAACAAACAGTTCCCCCTTTGGCAAACAACTCCCCCCACTCTCTTTTTCTCTTCCACCTCTCATTATTTTGTTGGAATATTAAGATACCTCCACGACCATATGGTGCTTGTGTCAGAGGCAGAGAAGGAGGAAAAAAGGGAGACAATATGCAGGAACAAAAGGCCCTGGACATGGGGAAACATTTACTTGGAGTCAGAACCGAGCTTTATTTCTTCTGCAGACAGTTTCATTGGGGTAGGATAAAGCCGAGTTCTGAAGACAGGAGAACTTGGCTTGTTTCGGCTCCTGTCCCACCCCTTCCAATATACAGCAGCTCAGAGAGCTCTCAAGCTTTCACTTTGGCAGAAACACCTGTCTGTGTCCAAATATCAATGCAGTATTTTTCTGGTAGTTGACCAAAGTTCTTCAAGTAAGAAAGGAAATCTCAACATTCAGGTTTATATATCAGCAAAAGCTGAAGAGAATTTCATTTTACAAAAACGACACCAGAGACTTAAGGGTTTATTTACACCAAATTAAAGATCTGCTGCAAACACTGTAAATGTGACAGCTTCTCAAAGAAAAGAATGTAAGAATCTATTAAAATGGAAAAGGTTATGCCATCCAAGTATTAGGGTTGCTAGCAACGCCCCCATTAGCTACCAAGCTATGCTATGAAGGCTGTAACAGGAAGGAGCACAAGAAATACTGCCATTATGAACTGCCACTTTCAAAAATTTGTAACTAGGAAAAGGAATCTTTAGGCTAAATTTTCTCATACTAATTCTATGCTAAAAGGTTAAGCTTTTAAAAAGTACTTTGTAATGATCTCTGCACATGTATATAACCTAATTAGTTATGTATGGTAACAAATAATGATAAATTGCCTTTAAGATTGCATAAACATTTTCTCATCCATGCCTTAGTTTGTTTTTTAAATTATCATGTATACAAATGGTATGAAAAAAGAATTTGAGAAATGTGTCAAAGTAAATTAACTGTGAATATAGCTATCTTTGTGTGCAAATACAAGAACACAAGGCTACTTATATTTGTACAGGTATCTGTATCAAGTATGTGTGTAACCACATGTATTTACAATTCAGTAACATATTTTATATACATCATATTAAATGTAACTAGACACGTTAAAAATCAGAATGACCAGTGTTGTGAAGGTGCTCCGCTGTGAACATGATTAACACAGCACACATAAGCACACTCTGTACCAGCTGTATCTGAGCTGACACAGGTAGCGGAACTGTCATTAGGTCTGCAGTTTCTGGTACAAAAGTGATCATCCAGATTCCCCAGTAGTAATCTCAGTAGCTTCTCTGTACTGAACTTCATGACACTGCAGCACAAAGTCTTATGTTCCTGCTCACGCTGAAATCAGACATATGCCAGGATTACAGACAAATCCTAAATATCCCAAACAATTTTTCATTTATACCAAGATCTTTGATGATCTGAGTTCAAATGGACACCTACGCTTGTATACAGCTCATCTGACTTCTACAAGAAAAATGAAAATGTGCATGGGCTCAGGAGCCTACATATATATTGCTCAATACAAAAAGTGATCTTAGATACTAAAGTATAAAAGCATTCTGAGAGATATAGATAGCTTTGTGCAGGCACAAAAGCATAACTGTGTAATTGATGTAATGTGATTTTCTTTATCTAGATTCTTGTGGGGAAAAAAAAAGATGAAAAATTAATGAAGCATAGGAACATATCAAGTTTGATGTACCTTCTTATTTTCATTTTTCATAAAATACTCACGCAAAAGCCTTACAAATACAAAATTTGATGGATTTCCATACCCACAACTTAAATCCTGCAAAAGCATAGTAAGTGACCAAGGAAATGTTACTAGAAGAGCATTATAGTAAATGTATTATTTATTCATAGGCTACATTGATTATAATTAAAATGTTCGTCCTGATGAAAAGGATACATTCTTATTTAATGTGTTGATTTCTCAAAACCAATCTCAAAACATTATACCATTTTTTATGATTTACAGAGAAGAGCTCATTCCTTGCTAACATTTGGAGAAAATGCAGACGGAAGCTCTGACATCCTAACATTTTACAACAGAACATTAAGCTTTTTCACCCTTAGTTACATTTTACCTTATTCATAACAGTGAAAGTTGGGTATACGTGATTACTGTTTGCTGAGTTAGGTTGGCCACTGAGTGGCTCTAGTTCTGAGTTACCACACAAGACGTTATTACAATTGACAGTATGGAATTACTAGGTAGAAAACTAATTTCCATTTTTACCCCAAATGGGATTCTTTTCAGTTGCCTCGATAAATATGTTGGTAAAGTACAATGAATGTTGAGGACAAGTAAAATATTTAGGCTCAGTCAATCTTCGATGCTTGAAAACTTTATATTCCCCTTAAATATTTTCAGGTTTTTAGAGTTAATTCTTATAAATTAACGTGATACAGTGCAATGGATCACTAACTATACATCTGGTTAAATGCAATGATATTTTATAATAGAAAGTACAAACTATAGTTTTAATCATTATTATTTTACTGATTTGGAGATAAGTTTCAAATTGCATTAGAAGTTTGAGCATAACAATATTTTTTTAATGAAAAATAGAGTGTTTTTGAGAAATGGTAAACCTGAAAATGATTTATCATTGCCCTTTTCCTTTGCTGAATAACTTTCTGACAACCATGCAACTCCAAAAGTCCTTAAGATATGATCCATTAAACACATGCAGAAAAGTTGCTTGATGATTCCTTTTTTCTTCTAAATATTATTTCAAATGAAATTAAGATATGATTGTCCTCTAAATTCCGCCTGATCCAACCACATACACACTTCCTTTACGCAATGCGATCTGATTACCAGAGATAAAGTACTCAATGTGAATCACACACTGTGAAAAATGTTATTCAGTATTTCATACAACACACTCTGCAAGAATTTAATAACAGATGAACATTTTCAGGATGCTAGTTATTATGAGGTAATAACTCAGAGAATTAGTAACACATGACTTCTGCCATGTAGCTCTAGGGATGCTTTGTTTAATTCATATTCACTGTAATTTGTTGCTCAATTATACCCCTGCTCACTTGTAACTGTGGTCCTTTTGGTCAAAAGCAAGCCAAATGTCTACTGACATTGCAGACTGTCTGCAAACTAAGCTACAGAAGATAAAGTCAGTTTTGACACCTATACACTGCCACCATCTTACTGTAACTGCTGAAACAGTAATGAAAGATGGCTAATATGATTATACAGTGCCAAAGTCCTGTAACAGAAGATGACAGCTACCCTTTAGACTTCATCAAGTCAGACTATCACAGGAAGACTATAACAAAAAGTCAGACTCGAATGATAGAAAAAAAGTAAAGAAAGAGTAAGTATGTTTTACTTAGGCCAGTCACAGAATAAATACTAGGTTACCAACCTTTTCAACATGTGTCCTCTACTTCCATTCCTAAAGCTGATGGATTTTATAAAATACTAATGAAATCATGTTCAGAAAGATGACAAAAAACAGAAGGCCAACTTCCAAAACAATAAAAGCAACAGAAGCCAAGTTATACAATAGCACCTGAAGCTTGAAAGGTTACATATATGAGATAGTACGCTCATTAAGAAGAATGAGGGAGATAATAGAGGCACTTTTTAGAGCTATCGTCTTTCCATGGAATTTAATAAATTAGGCCTGGTTTACCTGATGTCTAGAAATGGAATCTGGAATCTTCCACTGATATTGGTTAATTTATTCATCTAGCTTTCATCACCTACCAATACAACAGTTTATTCAGCCCACATCAAATCACCATCAAATATAATTACAATAACACAGTTAAGTAGCAGCTAGCCATCTCTCTTTCTCCACACAGAAAACCAAGTCATTAACAAACTTCTTCCAACTTAGATCCTGGAGTTCTAAGTGAAAAATTAGCTAGTATTCAAATGGTACAAACTCAGAAAGCATTTCAAACACTGCATTGTAATATTTATTATTACTGTTCGTATGCTGAAACTTTACTTGTACTACATAACCAGAAATCTACAAAATCTAAAAATGTATAATAAAATTCGTGTGTCCCTGTTAACACTAATTACATTGCTGCTCCTTCTTGCATCAAGGAAATGTAATTATATTTTTTTAAAATACACTTTCAGGGGGAATAATAGATACAATATATAGTAATATAATAATAGATTTATAGTCTTTATATTCTTCACACTGGGATAAGATAAGCAATTCATCCCTTCAAGAAATGGTGGAGAATGAGATTTTTAAATTATACAGCATAAAAGAAGCATATGAGTTGATTCTTATTCTCAAGGAGCAGGGAGTAGTTGTAGAAATTAGTTCATGCATGGACCCATGATCTTAATGAGATGGAGACATTCATATATGTGTAGTGTAGCATCTAGTGCCATTTGGCAGTCTACATCCCATTCGCTTCAAGTGAGTTCTATGAGAAACTGACCACAAGGAGGGTGGAAAATGGTGGGGTGTTGTGCCCAAAGGATAGCACTTAGTTGACTGACTGGTAGGGGGTTACATGAAGCGTTCTTCAGGGATCACTACTGAGCTATTTAACATCTCATTTAGAAGCTGGACTATGGGACAGAATGTACCCCAAGACACTTTGTGAATGATGTCCAATTTGCAGGGGGGCATTCAGAAATATCTTGACAGGCTGGCAAAATGGGTTGACAGTAATTTCACCAAGTTCAGTAATAGTAAATGCAAAGTTCTGCATTGGAACAGTTCAGGGTAGGCAATGACTATCTAGAAGGCAGCTTAGCAGGAAAGATATCGGTGATCCCTGCGAACAACAAGTTGAACAGTTGTGTACTCTTGTGGAAGAGATGAGGCAACTGCATTCTGGGCTACATCAAGAGTGTTGAGGGAATTCAGCATCCCCCTTTTATTTGATGTTTGTGAGACAGCAATTCGAGCACACGGTCTCATTTCAGACTCCCCAGTACAAGAAAGACATTGATATACTGGATCAAGGCTGGTGGAAGGTCACCAATATAAAGAGAGGGCTGGAGTACACGCCACATGAGGAGAGGCTGAGAGAAAGTTTGTTCAGCCTTAGGAAGAGGAAGCTTAAGGGGAATCTCATTGTTGTCTTCAGTTACCCAGCATGAGGGCACAGCAGAGATGAGTCAGGCTCTTCCCAGAGATGCACAACAAAAAGAGAAGAAACAAGGTCAGAAATTGCAAAAAAGGACATTCTGACTAGACAGTAGAAAAACCGTTTTTCACAATGAAGGCAGTCATTGGAACAGGTTATCCAAAGATGATGTAGAATCTCCATCATTGAAGACAATCAAAACCCAGCCGGACAAAGACCTGAGTAGTCATGCAATATGAACATAATCTGGAACCTAAATAGCATTTTTTAAAACAACATGAAAAATTAAGTGTTAATGCCCAGGCTGAAAAACTACTTTTAGTCCAAATGTTCTGTCCAGCTACTACTTAATAGAGCTTTTTATTCCTGGGAAAAATGATCATAAAAATAATTTAAAAACCCAAATCAACAGAATTTGAATTCTCTGCCAATGACCTAAATCTGCGCGGTAGGGCTTTCAGACTTGGTAACAGCTTTCAGAGTGCATTAGCCTTGCTTGCGAACGATCTCCTCTCTGGCACAGCTAAGAGGAAGATATCCATGCTTACCTCATTAAACCTATCAGCAGTGTTTGACACTGAAGATCAGCATGTGCTGCCGACTTGCCTAGGAGACTGGCAGAAATTAATCAGTCACCCTGAACTGGATAGGTCAATTCCTATCAGTCAGCTTAAAGACAATTCTGATGGGTGGTTTCTTTCCAGCCCTGAAAGCCTTTATTTGTGTGAAATTACAAGGACTGGTTCTACCACTTGTTTTGCTTGATAAAAAACTTTATGAGATATCTCGAGACAACACACTTCTTCAGTGGCAAAAGAAACTAGCAGATTTCTTATTTCATTTCACTCCTGCAAACACAGATGGACTACAGACTTAAGGCCCTTGTCAAAAACCTGGATATATTGTTAAAAAATGTCTGTAATGACAGATAGGTAGGTGTCGCACTGGGAAGAAAAAAAGACAATTAGAAGATACGCATGGCCAAACACTGCTGAGAGTTTTGATGAGGTACATGTATATCCTCCTTGTGGCTGTACTGTAAAGGACGTGGTTTATTAGGAACACTAGTACACTCTGAATGCCATAAGCAAGACTGAAGATCTGGCCAAAACTAAGTTACTTAGGCCCTCCTGATTTTTCACAGAGCATCAATCCACAGTGCCACCATGCATCCATCCATCCATCCATCCATCCATCCATCCATTTTCGCTTTCACATTTTCCATTTGTACATTCATTTTATTATCTACATGTTCACTTTCAATCTGGAATACTGCAAACAGTGTAGCTGAGGATGACATGAATGACTCAAAAAATTCAGTTTTGTCTATCATACTCAAACTACTTATATCATACTTCAAAAAACTAGGAGTTTAAAGGATAAGCACGTATATTTTAGTTTTAGACAACTAAATAAGAGGCCTTCCATACTAAGCACCTAGAATTCTGCTTAGCAAGTTCATTTAAATCTTAAAAAAACCTCACTTAAGTGAAAACAGGAAGATTTTGTCTCTTTTATATTCCATTAAGGTTTTTGTATACAAATTCTGAAAATATCAAAACTTCTACACAAATCTTTAGCAAAAGCATGATTTTTTTTCATGTTAGGAGTTATAATTTCATAGATGACTTTTGGTTGCAGCACACAGTCAGTAAATCATACCGTCTTGAGAAAATAAACAGCATAAATACAAGGCTTATTCCACACTCTACACTCTTCACAGTCTAACTTCTCAGCTATCGGTTTCTTTTCAATTTTTGGTAGCCCACAGAAAGCATATCTAGTCATTAAAAAGTAATTTTTTAATGTAGGATGTGAATCTATTTTGAACACTACCAAAAATAATTATATACTCTGAGAAAATTAAATTAAGTATCGAGTACAAATTCCTATGTCAGGAGTAAAATTCTGGCTTCTTAATAAAAATTACCATAGCTTTCACCAAGACATTTCATCTAGTACCTTATGATAAATTAAAGTTGTCACTAAATATTTATGTTCCATAAGCCTATTAACTGAACTCACAGATCGCTGAATCTGATTTGCTTTTTTTAAAAAAATGCAAAATGTATTATCCCATGATACTACCTTACCTCTATCATTCAAACCATTTTATCTCTAAAACAAAGTAAGTTTTCTAAAGGTAATTTTCCATAAAATACCTATTCTTGGAAGAATTCCTTTTATTACTCTTCCCAAGATACAGAATTGTACACAAAAGCTGGGAAATTAAGTGGTACGTCCATGTTATAAATTGTCCTTCACTTACATAAGTAGCAAAACCACTTTAATCTCACAGGTTTACTCATATAGATTACCTAAATTACAAAACCATATTTTATCTTAATGAACATTGATAAAACTCTTTTTGTCTTATTCTCAGTCACATGTAAACACAGATATTTGGTTTATACATAAAGCAATTGTTTCCTTAATGCCTTTTATGTTTATCTACCACTTCATTCTATTTTATTTATAAGAACTTATTTTTGCAAGTCTGGTTTTCAGTAATACTATACGAATGTTTTCTATAATAAACTCTTCAGTATATATTAGAATGTTTAGTCTTACTAGTAGCTTAGCAGTTGCAGTCCTTGACTGTGTGTTTGCAAAACAGAAGTGCTACTACTATTACTAGCTTCCTGTGTTTACATATGTATGTTACCTGAAGACATCTAGTAAAGTTTGAGAAATGTTTCTTAAATAAGTCATACCTTGTCATTAAAGACAAGTTTCTAGTACATTAAAATCAGGAGGTTAAACAATAGGAGACAATAAACAACAATATACTTATTGTTTAATTACAAAACTTAGTAAACAGATTCTTTAACCTTTAGTAATGTGGACTAATATCTACAGGCTAAACGTGGAAGCCAGAAAGTAGTCAGAGGTTTCTCCTCTATTACTACAGAAGAAGTACTTCTACTTTCTAATGAAGTGACAAAAAGGATCTGCTTCAGATATTCTGATTCTACAAGCAGTTCTGTATTGTGCTGCTCATGCACCCTGCTGTCAACTTTGGTGATACTACCAGTCACTTAACTGGAAAAGCAGTGAAGTCACTAATGTTCTTGTAGTTCCAAAAGTGAAGTCTAGGCACTGAGAGATATAGTTTATTTTCTCAATGAAATTATGTAACTCTGTTATTAAGCGTTCAGACATTTTGGTGCATCTTCAAGCAATGGCTTCTGATTGAAAGGAAGTCAAACTTTTTCTTACTTGTATGATTCACTTTTTATATTGCAAGAGTTCAATTTTATTTAGTTTTTTTCTTTTTTCTGGCAAATGGAACAGATGCATAGGGGTACTTTTTCTAAAATAGCTTCATAAAGAAACAAGGCTTATACATCCATGCTCTGTGTACACTTGCCTGCCTTCATTCCTAAAGAATGTGTATCTGTCGATCATTTTCAGCTGAATTTGAGAAAAAGATTTCAGGCATAAACAGTTGCCTTCATGTTTTATGGAAATACGGGAGAACAAAGAAGAGTGCTCCAATCAAGAGGCTTGTCTCTCATGTTATTAGACACCAAATATCTTATTAAATATCAGCAGGAAAAGCTTAATTTTGACACTAATCAACCAGAAAACCAAAAACCTGCAGGATATCAGGCTCTGTCAGTTTGGATGCTTATTGAAGCATCTGGTGAAATGGTTTACTTCCACTTTGTGTTTTTTTCATGTAGTAGCATAATCTTCCAGTGGTTAGGCTGTAGATGTTACACAGATTTAGAAAGTCCTTTTAAAAACATAAAAACCATGACTATATTTATAAAGGTCTCCCCTAAAAACACATCTTATTTCCTTTCTTTGGAAAAACATGATCCAAAGCGATCATTTTAATCAGACTTTACTTTTGTGGATTTTTAAAGATAGTATCTCTCTGTAAGTAGTTGTCTAAAGTATTTACACAGTGAAATTTGACTATTTGTGGTAATTAGATATAGGTCTGGACTGCAAATTACTAATGGTATCACATTGGTTAAGTTAAGCATTGGCATAATTTACAGATATAATGGACTCTCTGACATCACCATTACCTTTAGGTTGTATTATTTTCTAAAAAACATATTTTCTAGCTCAACTAGAAGTTACACATTACATGCAGAAATCACTTTCTGAATTTGACAGACTATATTACACAGGAGATCAAATCAAGTTACATTAATTGTTCCTCTGACCTTGAACTATTAATCTAAAACCTGACAAAAAAAAATGAAGGGCAAAGAAATTTAGAAAGGCATGAGTTAGTAAAATACTGTAAAAGATGTACAAAAATCAGCTAATACACACACAGTTCCTGTGAAAAATATTTTTTCAGCCATACCTTACAAACTTGCAATTTAGAAGATTGAGCTCATTCCTTTGAGGCTTTTTTTTTTTCACAGTAAAAATGATTATCTAAGGTATTCTAATAAGGTCTGGGTAGAAGCTTTATAAGTGCTTTCTCTAAAAGGTTCCTAGCTGTGTGGAACTGCCCTCCCACAAAGAACCCCACCTGTTGAATGACATTGCAAGAGAAATCCACCAATACAGAAAAACAACACATCTGGAAGATGTGTAAAGTAAACAAAGTCAGAGAAAAAGAGAGCATGGAGCAGTAGATAAGAGTGCAGAAAGAGATAGATCAATAGACCTGCTTTGGGAAGTAAGAATGTATGTTTTCAACTTCTGTGAAAAAAATAGGTTTATCAAATTCAGTAAAGTATGCATGCACCTTTGCCTAAATAGTTTTAGCTGAGAAGATATCCAATACAAAACAGTAATGTCACAATAAATCATAAGCAATAGGACAGGGCATAATTTATTTTTTCTAAAGATTTAAATGTAGACCACCAGTCTTTTCTAAATAAGTATATGATGACTAGTCTTGAAACAGAAAACTCATATCAAAGATTCTCCCTTGATTTTATGCAATCAGACTTACAATGAAAGAAAACGAATTCAAAGCTTTTGGATTTTTTTAGAACATCTCTAAAATATTATTATAAAAAGGGGGCTGCAATGGCCACACTCGGGGGTGCACACAGAAGTGGGAGTGTGCACGCGGGTGTGCACCGGCCTCGCAAGCATGGCCTTTCACAAGCCCTTGAATGCTCCCAGCCTTGTACGGGTCCTTGCACCCTAACTCCCTTGCAGGGATGCTCCTTGCATGAGGCTTTGCTCACTTGCTCCCTTAATTTTAAAAAAAAAAAAAAGTAGGAAAGAATATTTCCTTCCATATTCCCTTCCAGCTGTAATAATACAGCTGTCATTAAGACAAATCTTACATGGAAATAGCAGAAAAGAACTCCTATCTGAACAATTATTGAAAGAATGAAAGATCTGCTAAACTTTAGAAGACTTAACATGTACAGATATTTTCAAGAACATGTGGGTAAGTCCAAACAACGTCTGAGATGTAGTTCATTCTTTCATATTATAATGAAATGCACAGTGAGACAAACATTTTTATTATAATGTTCATGTGATAATGGCAAAACTAATGAATGTCAGGCACACAAGACAGGCAAGAAAATACTGTACTCTTGATTTGGATTTATATTGCTTTTTGTGCAGAACACTATGTATCGCCTACTAACCACACAAAAAATCTCAGTAATATGCTTATGACTAATGAAATAGGCATCAAAACATACATTTAAAGACCTATTCTTCCTCCAAATGCTTGTTACATAGGAAATTAACAGTATCCCATGCTTGCTTCAAGTTTTCATAGCACAATCATTTCTACAGTGTATTTTATAATATGTTTTAACTTCATCACACATTGTGCAGAACTTTTGTACTTACTGCAGTATACAATTGTTTACTCTAGACAAGTGATAAAAAGACTTCCATCACAAAAAAAACCCCGCACCAAAACTAACCCAAATAAAACTAGTCTGGATCCTCAACAGGCTAATGACATTAGCTTTCAATTAAGGCACAACATGCTATCCACAAACTTCTATTATCAAACTGAGAACAAATCCATATTCATTCTTGCTATCAGGATCTTGACATCACCTTTTGCAGAAATAGGTGAAAAGTAATTTTTTTTTAAAAAAGAAAAATCTTGCTTTCAAACGCAAGCATGCAAACTGAGAAGTATACATGAAAAAATACCATCACAAATGTATGAAAAGCTAAATTATGTGTTTCCTATCCTACTATATTTCAGGCAGGTTTTATAATCACATCAGAATCCTGTTTTGTCAAGAGACCCGACAGAAGGTCTATCTGACTCTAGAATTACATTGCTCTTGGGAACAATCCCTTTACTTACATGCATCCTCTCTAGTTACAATCGAGACCAAAATTTGCCACTATAATAAGCATAATATTTGTAATGTAAGCACAGAGTCAGAGTGTATTTATTAAATACAAAACTTCCATAATGTGCTTCCATAGTCCATAAGACTTCAGCACATTGCAACTGCATACTGGACCTTTACAACTTCATCTTGATGATCTAATACATATTTTATCTAAGAAAGGAAGTTATCAGAGAACCGTAAATTTTCCAGCAAAAAATATGCAACTATACTATCAAAATGAAAAGTTATGCCAAATGGCTTACACGAATGGAAGTATATCAAGGAATCAACTGGTGCTAGGAGGAACCACTCAGTCTTTCACAGTATTTTTTCTATCACACTGTCTAGAAATTTTATCAATATATCGATAGCATTATTTGTTACTATTTTTTTGGCTTTGCAGTAATTGTCATTTCAAAATGGTTTAAAAAACTTCAAGACAAAAACAAAACCTCCCTGATCCCTTCAAAGCCTTACCAGATCATGTCAGTTAAATGTAGACCATCCAGACAACTGGATGTATCTGAGAGAAAAAGAAAGAAAAGTTCCATTTCCCAGGTATGGACCCCAGCCCTCTCTGTCTGCAACAAGGAAACACTGGCTTGGCATATCAGTGCGTAAGTTTGGTGAGCACAGCAAAAGCAAAAATCATATTGGGTTAGTGATCACCCAGGTCCCCACTTTGAGGAGTGACATTTAGTTCCTCTCCCATTTCCCCAGTGTTCTCACAGTACTTTCCCTAGCGCAAATGCCACTATGCTACCTCTCCTGTCTCCTTCACCCACTTAAAGCTTCCAATGTCATTTAAGTTAAAGCAGTGACAAGAGGAGACTGTGAAACAAGGGACAGCATCCAGAGGTTGACAGCTACAGACACAGCCTGCTGTTTCAATTCCTAGCAGCAGTACTCACTACATACTTGTTAGAGCAGACAGTATAAGAAGAATTAGCTGCAGTAGGGATCTCAGCTGATGAGCACGTGTTGCTGCTACTCAAGTACTGATGCAGACTCTCTGGGAAATTGCATTTATAAAGCCAACCTTACATTTACAATGTAGTTCACTATTATAACCAAAACAATATGGTGTTACATAGTTTTTTTGAGAGTCAGAAGGGAGACCAACTTACCAGAAAAATAAAGTATCTTCTCAGTTGTAGCATTTATTGCCCCCTTCACATCACATCTTCAGAAAAGCAGCAAAGCTACTAAAGCAAACACTTTCAAATGCCTTTTTACTTTTTCTTTCCCCAGTTCCAGTGTCACTTAATCATCAGTAATTTGTCTGACCTTAGTAGCAGCAGAGCCATGGAGTGGCCACAAACCACCCTCATATGGAAGGGGGTTTGGAACTAGATGATCTTTAAGGTCCCTTCCAACTCTAGCCATTCTATGATTCTGTGCTTCTATGAAAAGGTACAATCGTGGGAAAACCCAGGTTGGAAAGGACCTCGGGAAGTCTCCAGTCCAACCTCTTTCTCCAAGCAGGATTACCTCTTAAGATCAGACCAGGTTGCTCAGGGCTTTTTCCATTTGAGTATTGAAAACCTCCAAGGAGACTGCACAACTCTGGGAAACCTGATGCACTGCTTGGCTATCCTCATGGTGAAAAAGCTTTTCACTATTCTGAACACTGGTACCTTGGTAGCCTTCTCTTCTCCAGGCTGAAAAAAATACACTTCCCTCAGCCTCTCCTCATGGAACATGTGCTCCAGAATCCTGTCTTGATGGTTCTTTACTGAACTCACTCCAGGTATCCCCAGTCAACTAACAGAGAGAAAACTAAGATAAAGGCTGAAGCCTACATAGAGGTCAGGATTTATCTCAGCTGGAAGGAATTAGATCAAGTTGAAAGAAAGAATACATACTTATGTTCTTTGGAAAGTGTTCTGGAGTCTGTGTGCTGAGAAAGGTATAAGGCAGATCCTTTCTAACTGATCTCCTTCACGTTTTCTATTGGCTAGCTCCAGAGATGTGCCCAGCTGCAGGTGGGAAATGCTGCAATTCCCTATTTGGCAAGCTGACAGCTTAAAATCTTGACTTTTGTTAATAACTATTTTGTAATACTTTGTTCTGAATTCCTACACTTGCACTCAAACAACTGAAAACTGAAAAATGTGAAAAATGCCCACTTGATTTAGTGAAACACCAGACTAAGACACCCACATACTCAGACGACCGCAGAATTTTAAACTTGTATGAAAACTGTAAACATGTAACACCTTTTCTCTCATATACTTAAAAAAAATTAGTCTGACACTTCTCTTTTATATTAGTTTCAGTTTGAAAAGTTTAAAATAGTGTCATTCCAATGCAAGAATTGACAGAATTTGACAACTATCTCTGTAATTATATCCAGTTAAAAATACTTTATTCATTAGTTCATAACAAACTGATTAGTAGAGAAGTCTTGAAACATCACTGTCATAATATTTTCAAATCAATTTACATTTGCCTCCTCTAGCTATGGACTTTAAAACCTTCCAGGGTCTTTCTATGCAAAATATCATGAATCAAATGAAGTGATTTGACAACGAGAAATGTCAATCAAAAACATGAAATGAAGTCTAACTGATAATTTACTTATCTGTTGTAAGACATATGACTGAATTATAAAAAAGGGTTTACTGAAGATTCAAGTGTGTAACAGATTTTCATAAATGAAACAGCATGATTTCTTCGTGCTTGAGGATATTAAACAAATCTTATCATCTTAGCACTGCAACTATGAACAATATCAACCTTTTCCCACATTTGCAAAAATTTAAGGGCTGATTTTAAAATATTTTAAAATAACAAGAGCAGTATAGTTATAGCTGGAAAACATAATATGAAATACAGGCTTTTAGAAGACATTATGGTCCTAAGCATTAGTATTTTTCCTGTGTATTCTGCTTTTATGTTATACTATCAATGTGGTCATTACAGTAAAAACAAGCATGGAATTGGAAAAGAACATAACTTTATGAGGGGAAATAGGGAAATAAAAACCTCCTTGCACTGAAGCTTTTGATGTTTGGATATAATGCAATTAAAGTGCCTCATCAATTCAGTTGCATGACTGTGTTTATTGACACAAGGGAAGAGGTACAAATATGCAGCAGAAGCAGGCAGGGCTGTAGCAGCCACAAATTTTGTTAGCTTACACTGTTACTAAACTGTATGTCAAGTCCACACTGCTATGAAAAAAAATGCTGAGCTGCTTTTAATCTAGGCTTAACCGGGACCCCAGTCTAGTCCACTGCATGGCCAAGCAAAAGTTTATATTGCACAAAGAATGTATGTCCAGGGATGAAAACCATGTGGAGGAATGGCTGAGTGAAAAAGGGCACGACTTGATTGCAATGAGCAACCCAGTCTTTGATAAGGATGAAAGCCCGGAGGAGGCTGTGAACTCTCCTTGAGAAACAGAAGTATGAAGAAGTAGCTACATGATAAGTAAGAGATAAGCGGTACTGCCTCCGGGAGATAGAGAAACATCTGCTGCGCGTGGACAAGAGGTCTGCACTAATTGTGTGAGCGCTCTAGGCGTGTGAACAGAGACTGTAAGCCAATCGTATAGCTGTCGCTAGTGCGTGCTCTGCTTGTCTGTCTTTATATACTCTGTGAGAACTTGAATAAAGGGAGAACGACCATACTCATATTGAGACTCATCGTTACTCCGGGTCCGTCTCCCACTCCGACAAAACCATACCTTTCAATTTTGGTGCAAGTTTATGTTGCTTTAAATGCTTGTGGAATTACCCTGCTATAACTCAGTTCCATAACTGGTTTTAAATGAACTGAGAAAGCAATGTTGTTGAGAGGGTCATTCCCACCCAGACAGCTTGTGCTGACAACATATTCCTGTTTCCCCTTCTCCTTGCATATGTTAACAGTTGTTAGAGCTGATCCAACTTCCTTTGTAGTTGCAAGAAACATCAACATAAATGGAAGAGGGGAGATGGAAAAAAATGGAACAATTCCTTCAAGATGGACATACTACTGGCCAATAAACATTTATCAAAACATTCCTTTCACTTGACATCTACTTGCTCCAAAACGTACTGCCTTTGCCAATAAATCAGCTATTACAACAGAAAGGGAAAACTTTTTTCTTGTAAAAAATGCTTTCCTATAGCCTTAAAATCAGTTCAGAAGCCGTTACTGCTACAAAGTAAATTAAAAAAAAAAAAAGTCTTAGTTATACAATGTGGATGAATATAAATAGAATATCAAATCTCAAGTTTCAGAATGTAAGCAAATCACTTTATGATTAAAATGAAACCCTTGCTATGAGTTATTACCAAGGGTAAAGGGTAAGAAAGTCCTTCACAACCCACACTACTGATACTGGCTTGAAAGAGGATTTTAAACAACAAAGATTGAGAACTCATCGCAATACATACAGACTGTAAACTCCTAAATGATGAACAGAGGAATGAAAATCCAGAAGTGCAATTTAAGTAACATTTTTCTGCTTATAACCAATTACACTTCTTTAAGGAGCAGGGACCTGTGCTTCTGCAAGTAGCTGAGACTCCCCCAGGTTGAACACCTCTGCTTTGGTTTTTGAAATCCAGGTTTTTAGCATCACTCCATTTCTCAGGCCATCTAGTAGGCATTCTCACTTTATCCCTTACACACGGACATTACTAGCAGCAGTTTCTGACAGATTTCATGGAACACAGATAGATGTAATGGTGATATTTTCTGTATAAAACCTACTGGTTTATACACTAAGCCAAGAAGAAAATCTGAATTCAGTACTCTGGCCAGAGGAGTTCAAATTCATGTGCTGCAGAAGGATACTTCAACTTACCTGGCAATAGTGTTACTAAGGAAAGACCTGTAGAGGAAAGATAAACTCATTCTTTCCTGCTGAAGCTCTGATGTTTTGTAGTGAGGAGGTAAATGTTCAGGAAAAACAGATAAGAAAAACCCCAACATCCTGTCATAGCTTTATTGGCTCAGCACTTGGGCAGTATGTCTTAAGTTCCAATTCTACACCAAAACCATCAAATCCATTCTAGCAAGCAATGATGTACATACAATTCCAAAACCCAAAGCTTTCAAAACTCCTGCATGAGTGATGTATACATGAAAATATATTGTCCAATAAGTTTCCCACCTTGCCATTTTCTAGCCCTATGAATCCTCTTTGCAGCACAGTAACAGCTCTTTGAAAGGACATGTGGAGACTTTTCCTTCTGTGATCTTTTCCACCTCAGTAATCTTGTAATTTGTTGGTTAAGAATCTTTTAAAAGTTGGGAGATAGACTGGAGTTCCCTTTCTACAGTTCCCTTTAAGTAACAAAGTTAATCCTCTCCTTGAAAAAGTGCTTTTACCACTAGTTTATTACAGAAAAAGGGGGCACTAACTTTATTCTCTCATGTACAGTTGCACAAAACAGGAAAAAATAACTGTTTGGAGAGAATCAGAAGTGAACAGAGGTGTCTTTGTGCTGTCCACATTCACATACAGACACTTTTCTACTTGCTAACCTTTCTATTAATTTTCAATTATATTCTAATTCTACTCATGCAGTACATGTAATGTATGAGCATCTCACATGGAATTCTTGATTCCACTTGAAGGACAAAACAATCAAAATGTAAATGTCACAGTATCTAGCTTGTTAGTGTAGAAAACCTTTATTGGATCTTGCTCTTAGTCTAAACTGCTGTATGAATTTATAGTTTCGGAATAACATAAAACACTTTCCTCAGTTCAGGAACAATTTTTTTTTTGGTGAATATTTATTAAGTAATGTATTTCAATAAGTAAATTCTAGACTTGGCCAGAGCTGAGAAAAGTCTTGAATATTGTACGTACTTAATTTCTGTACTTACTAATGGCTATGAAAGCAGACTTGGGAAGAAAACTTTACTTAGCAACTTTCATGAAAAATGGTTTAGTAAAATGGTCTTTGCACAAGCAACATCAAAGAATTCTGGAACCTTTCCTACAATATTTGCAGTGATATATGCGTAATGGTAATCTATTAGACTCTATGCTAAGAGTTTAAGACTGACTGCACGCTTGCACCAAAGGCTATTAATCTGTACCTAGTTGTTTGACCTTGAGATGCTGAACACGTTGCTGACAACCCTGTTCCTTGTCATGCTGTTAACAAACGAATTACCATGTCTTAAATATATTTGCCTGCTGTGCTTTTAACCCTCCAGTCAACTCCTGAGCCTTCCATGAGGCTGCCCATGAGGGCAGCAATGAAACAGGTTGCCCGGAGAGGTCCAGAAATCTCCTATGTTGGAGGGTGTCGCAGCTTAGCTGTGGAAACTCATGATTGACCTGATCTAGTGCTAGTGACAGGCCCACTTCAAATGGGAAGTTAAGTTAGATGATCTCCAGAGGTCCATGACGAAACCCCATCATTTCTATGAGTCAATGAGCAGCTCTAAAGGTTTACCTGTTTGCTGTTGCTTAATGACAGTACCACATGATTTAACATTCTGTTAAATTAGAATTTCTGTTAAATTAGAATTGCAGGCATAAAAGTTAAACCTCTATAACTATTTAAAAGAAAACTTAAATTATGGCTAAACTCATAGCTAGTTAACAAGTGAAAGCTCCTTTTTAAAAATGAAATATATATTTCTCAAACTCCACTGAAACTGCTGATTCTTCTTGACTAAATCAATTGTCTTTTACAAATCCAGGTGTAAATAAATATGTACTAATATCCATGACTTGAATTTTGTCCAGGGAAGAGGATGTTTTTTAAAAATTAATCCTTAAACTCACTGAAGTGTTATAGTGTATTCCACACATCTCTAGAATTAAAAGCAAACAAACCAAACAATCTTTAAAACTAAGGGCTTTTTTGGTTGTTTTCACCTTGTATTTTTCGCACTAAGGTGAAACATATTTTAGTTTTACTAATAAGAAGGAAGTTTTTAATGTACATAATTTCTACCCCATTTAAAATTTGTTTAAAGATGGACTTGTTTGGGTTTTTAAGAGGACACTCTTACAGATAACAAGGCCAGAGAGACTGCTCCAGGAAGACTATTTCAGGAAAACAGGGGAAATAATGTATTTCATAACTGTTGTCAGAAGAATATATAGAATTAAAAAAAACCATGAGAACACAAGACTTTGCTAACACCTTGGATTATGTCCAAGTAAAGAAAAATACAATTCAGGAGCTGGAGAATTAATGTTTGTTTCCAGTTTAACATTCTCCTGTACCATGTGTAAGCTGTTTATTATTTTTCAAGCTTATTTTTAAAATGAATGTATTTACCACATCTTTGCCATCCTGTGTGATATTCACATCAGATTAATACCACACTGTGCCAGTATACGAAAACACTTTCAAATAATACTACAGTATCAATTGACAGGATTTTGCTAAATGTGAGATAGTAAGCCTTACACACAATTCTATAGACTGACAGTTTAATACAACGTGCATTGTCAATACAAAACTATACAGAAAAATTGTGGCACCAAAAGAATATACTTGGAGGCAAAGCATCACCATTTCCACAGGCACAGACTGTTTATAAGGTATATATCATATTACCTTATGATAATACTCCTGACATGTTTCATCCCCAGCTCTAAGTCACTATGCCTCCTGGACCCGTGAGAGTTAATCAATTAACATCACCTCTATACTAGCAGCAAACATACCACAGTGTTTTTCATCATGGCTTTAATAGTGAATCCATCGCAGACCTGCTGCTTGGTTTTCTTCACGTGCCCCAGTGGCTCCTGCAGCTGAGGGGACCTGTCACCTACAGGCTTTGAGGGGCTTGAGCCTGCTTTCTCCACTACCATCTCCCCACCAGCATCCAAGACGGACAACAAGCAAAATACAGACTGGAAAAAACCAAACAAATATCAACATCCCACCCCCAGTAGGTTAGAAAACGCAGCAGGTCTGCCTCTGCCCCTTCCCAACTAGAGACACCCCCTCACACACCTCTCCCGCGTCTTCCCTGCCCCCGACAGGCCTCCTCGCCTGCCCCTCGCCCTTCCCCAGCCCCTTTCTGCACCTCAGCAGCTCGTCCCCCTCCTCCCCACCGCTTCTCCGTCCCGAGCCCTTCGACACCACCTGCTCTTCTTGTCCGTTCCCCTCATACCCGCCCGGGGCCCTTTTACCCCCCCGGCGCCTAGCCCCGGCCCCGCCTCACCCCCAGCGCCCCCAGTCAGGCTCGCGCCGCGGGGTCCGTTGTGGGCGGGGGCGGGCACCGGCCGGCGTTAGTACGCGTCCCCCGCCTCACGCCCGTCTCTAGGCAACGCGTCAACAACCCGCTGTCTCGCCGGCGGGGGTCACGTGGCCGGGTGAAGCACGAGGTTAACCAAAGAAAACCCAACGGCAACAGCACGCGCGCCCTTCCCCCTTTCGCGCCCCCCTCCCCCTCGCGCGCGGCCCACAGGCCGGTACACCGAAAACCGGGCAGGACAGAAATTAACAGAAAGTAATTAACGAGGGGTGGGGGGAAGAGGTCACGTGAGTAGAGGCGGGCGGTGTGAAGAGGCGAGAACTACGATACCCAGAGGGACTCCCTTCCCCCCAGGCGCATGCGCGGTCCGCCGCCGGCTGGCCCTGCCGCTCGCGCCGGCCGGCCCGCAATCGCGAGGCGCTGAGGGCTGCAAGGGGAGCGCTCGAGCGGCGGGTGCGTGCACGCGCGCGTGCTTCCCCTCCCTCCCTCTCCCCCGCTGCCGCCATGATAGGTGAGTGAGCGCGCCAGGGAGGGAGGGAGAGAGCCCGGATGTAGATCCGCCTTTTCCTGCCCGCCGCGTTGCTTCTACTGTTGCGGGCGGCATCGGCCCTGGGTGGCGGCGTGGGCCGCTTTGGGTCCCCTAGGTCCCCCTTGGCCCGTCCGTCTGCGTCGCCTTCCCTGGTGGCGCGGCGCTGCGCCTCGCCTCGCCTCGCCTCGCCTCAGCCCCACCCCCACCCTCACCGTTGGGGGTGGCGGCGGGTGCCTGGTGTTACCGCCCCGGCAGGTCCCCGGGCAGCCCTCGGGGGTCAAAGTGCTGAGGGGTCAGTGCTCTCCTTTAGCTCTCTGGTGGGGGGATGACCCAGCAGCGGCCTGCCCAGGGCATGTGATTGAGATAATTTTTAAACTTTTTTCATTTCCCTTCAGTATATCGCTTGTAAGTGCTGTTGGGCAAGGTTTATGTGATATGTGAACTCCTTTGACTGTGCCTAGTATATATATGTTATTGGTCTGGCATGGCCCTTGCTGGTGGTGATCTGAAAAAGAAGCAACTTGGGCCTAATCGTGTTGGGAGTTTGGTCCTTAAGTTGGTTTCTGTAGCCATCTAATGCTGGCCTGATATGTAAATCGATTGTTTCAGCAGTGGGTTTTCTTCTGGTACTTGTAAGATGAATCTATACCTGGAGAGTCCCACAAATTGCAGGATCTTCTTTCTTATTCAATTTTGTGAATTATTTAAAGTAAAAGCCATAAAATGTTGTAGATGCGTTTATACTTTAACAATTCCTTGTTTTCTTCAGGCTTACTGTTTCATCTTCAGTGTAGTTGTCATAGTTGCTGTCTACATAAGACCTGATCAAGTTGAAAAGCATGCTGTTTGTTGTCAAAATATTTATTGTTTTTAAATTAAACGTCTCAAAAAGTGCAAGAATCCTATGGGTCTTTCAACTAGACAAGTTTTTTTCTTAGCAGTATATGAATGTGCATATTTGGGTAATGCTCTTTTTCTTTCAGCTTTGCAAAAATTAAAAAGTTAAAAGTTATTTATGTGGTATTTTCAGTCTGTGTAAACATTTATGTAAATGGTCTCTTTTCAGTTGTGGAACATTACTTACAGGGTTTTCTTGTGATTTGAACTATTTTCTTTTTTTTCTTATGTAGCAGAGAATATTTTAAATTAAAGGCTTGGCTTAAGGAAAGCATAGAGGGTCCACTGTCTTTCATCTTGCAATGTTATGTCCTCTGCTGATTTGATGTCTTGCTACAGTATATAAAATGCTTGTGTTTATAGAACTACAGTGTGTATTTTTGAATGCTTTAGATGAGTTGAGTGTACATAAGGGACTGCCCATGTGGTTACAGAGTTGATGTCTGTAGCCTTCATACTGAAATCTAAATGTTTACTTACTGCTTATGAAGATAACATTTATATGACTGAGGAATTATAATTTTATTTTCCCTGTGGCAGATGGAAATGTTTGTGAATATTGATTATGAAATGTGCATGCCAGTTAGTTGCAAACTTATAAACACACATTTGCACAAATTGCAGCCTTAAATGATTTAAGCAGTAATGTTTTATTTTAGTGGAAAAAAGAGAAGGTGAAAAAAACATCCTCACTCTGAAAGTACAAGAATTGTTTTCAAAGTATATGATGTAGAGACCTAGTCCAATTTCCTTCTTTCTGAAAAGTCTCCTCTTAACACTTATGAGCTAGAAATACCACAGAAAAATTGGGGGCAGGATGGGAAGGGTGAAATAATTTATGTAATCTGTGCCCGGTTTTTTTACCTGAGTGTTTAAAGAATTATCCTAGGAAGTACATGGTTTACAAAAGCAAAATGTTTTACAGTTTCATATGCCTGGAAATACTTTATGTCCTCATGAGGTCTTGTGGCAATGAATTCTACAATATAATTGTGCAACGTGGGACAATTCCTTTAATTGATTTTCAATGTCCTATCTCTTTTTTTTTTTTTTTTTTTTTTATGTCGCTTTGTCCTTGTGGTATGAAGTAGGTAGAACAAATCTGACTAACATGTTAATATTACTATTTTTTTCTAATTCTTCTCTGGTGTTATTTTTTGTCCAGTGAAATAGGTGAACCTTTTTACTCCATCTTCCTCCAAAGTGTTTGACCGTGCTCATGGTTCTTCTATGAACTCCCCTCCCCGCCCATGAAACTTTTTAAGATATTTTGCTAGGGAAGATTTTTTCCATAGCACTTCTCATTCCAGAAGAGGTTACACAATTGACTTGTATCACTGGCTTTTTAATAGTCTTATATGATTTCCCATCCTGTTTGTTACTACACTATCCTGTCTTGTTAGTTTTTGTTGACTGAACAGAGAAAGATTTGCTTATAAATGAATTTCTGAGTGCTAGCATATTACCTGAAAAAAAAAATAGTATATGCTTATTTTCAGTAAAAGGTTATTCCTTGAGGGAGGCCTTCAAAATATGTAACTGTATTTATTTTTGTCTGTGTGACATCTGCATTCGGAATATCATAACAGCAAGTTAATTATGTAACAGTCCATTTGTGTAGAAATTCCATGGACAAATTTGTCTGGAAAGTCCATGGCAGCTGACACATGCATGGCATTGCACTGAGTTCATAAGTGCTTCTGGAATTATTTGGTATATCTTTAAAAGTATTTATCAAGGTAAAAGGTGAAGGTGGCTCTTTCTTTTATAAATGCTTTTTGAAGATTGTTCTGTAACGTGCTTCACTTAAGTGAAGTTGCCAGAATGAGTCCTCTTTTGCTTATGCGTATAATGGGTTTTTTTAAAGTTACTGTTTGTTTATACTGCTTGCTGATGGGCTGTTCAGTTAAGGACTTCAGGAAACTTGTGTATAGAAATTTATTTAATTTTATTTTAATAATAAAAAGTAGTTAATTATATAAATGCAGTAATATTTAAGTTATTGTTTTTCATTTTGACTAGAGAATACTATATGTATATATTCTGGCTAATGTAAGATAAGAATCCTTGCAAAAATTTCTGCATGGCCAAATTCATGTTGCTTTCTGTATTGGTACCAGTGATGCAAGTTAAATGAGTGGAATATCTGCTGCTTGATGGACCTGTGTTATATTTCCTTATCTTCTGTCAGTCAGTCCTCAAAGGAATTTACTGTAGATGAAAACATTTCTGTGCACAACTTCTATACTACCATTTACCATAAGCTTACATGACTTCACGTCGTATTCCCATATTTGTGTCTTTTTTTTGGTCACTTTCCTTCTATCCCCCATTTTTTTTCTGCATTCGTATTTTCTTAGTGGCTTTGTTGTGCTTCAGTAGAAGCACATTGGAAATGCCAGTCTGTTGCAGATCATACTGCTATTGCAGTTCAAAGCTTTTCAGCAGTGTAGGTAGTGAAATTTAGAAAGCATGAATTCAATGGTAAATTGTGTCCAATGGAGAGAAGAAGGATCAGCCTAGAGGCCTGATGAGCGCTAGCTGGAGTTGCCACCACCTGAGGTCTCTGTCTTGTAATGCTGGGCTGCTCAGGTGCCTTGAGACCATATTTTCAGGGTTTGTGGCTGGTGTGGGGCTAGGGTCTGCTGGTGACTTCTTCCAGTGGTGTTTTCCCTGATCAACAATACTGTTTCTTGGACACAAAGCCGTGACTGAAATCGACCTTACACTAAGCTGTTTTGCAGCCTCTCCTAAACAACAGTAACTGTGCTTATGCCTAGAGCTTACTCTGTTGTGTCATCAACAGTCAAGCAAAAATCTTGGATAAAATCTTGACCAAATTTGAGGTTTTGCAGAAAATAATATTTGATTGCTTATTGTAAATTCTGTCCTAACAGTGACTCCAAGGTGCCTGTGCCAGAATTCATAAAGTATGAATACTTGCATGCTTTTGTCTTATGTTTCTATTGTTTTAACATACCTTTTTGGACTATACTGACATGATATAAATTTTCAAACAGCTTAACTGTATCGTATTTTTGACCTCACATACAGAGAGTAGCCCCAGGCAGACTATGATTAGGTTTTTCAGATAGCAGCAGAAACCCACTGGGGTTGTGTGTAGAGAGCACAAGTTTTAAGCAGCACTAGCTTTACGGTAGGGTGAAAGACCGATGTTTAGATCATGAGTTGGAGGTTAAGACTGGTACTTGTGGTATTAATATAATGCTTTAAATTTGACGTTTACATTTTGTAAAAAGTTGGAAATCATGTTCTATTGGGGAAAAAAACCCCATCATTTGCTCATCCATTCATGATTCTATGATTTGTCCAGAAGTTTTCACAGAATTGTTTCGCAGATCTTTAAAACGTTTTTTATCTATTTCAATATTTGAAAGATAACATTTCTTTAGTGTTTTTTATACCAGCGACATTGGTAAAATACTAGATTGCATCTTTCTACCTTGGTCAGACCAAAATAATTGTTTATACTGAAGATCTCAATGTTACGTCTTCATTTTTAAATTTTTGTTTAAAATACAAGCTTATCTGTATGACAATGTTATACAATTTTAATCTTTTTTTTTTTCCTTCAAACTGGTTGAACTCTGTAAGGTCTAATAAATAAACTCAGTACAACAATGAAATGATGCATTTCATTGTGCTTGTCTGTTACCACTAGTGCCGTAATTCTCCTGCTTCACAAGGAGCTATTGGTAGTGCTCTGTTGAAATGTTGGAGGCCTTTTGTGAGGACATACAGAGAATATAGAATATGGCCTGAAGTATTTATGAAATATATTCCGCAAAGAGTTTGCAGTTTACAACTTCTGATTATGGATGATAATTTTAAGGCAAATTGTTTTCTACCTCTAAAAGGAGAGATAGAAATCGATGTTAATTAAAGATGTAGTCATGAAGTAAAAGACACTAGGAAATGGTGAGAGGGTTGTATTTAAATCATGGAATCAAGAATGGTTTGGGTTGGAAGGGACCTTAAAGATAATCTAGTTCCAACCCCCCTGCCATGGGCAGGGATGCCTCCCACTAGACCGGGCTGCTTAAAGCCCCATCCAGCCTGGCCTTGAACATTTCCAGGGATGGGGCAGCCACAGCTTCCCTGGGCAACCTGTTCCAGTGTCTCACCACCCTCACAGTAAAGAATTTCTTCCTAATATCTAATCTAAATCTCCCCTCTTCCAATTTAAAACTATTACCCCTTGTTCTATTGCTACACTCCCTGATGAAAAGTCCCTCCCCATCTCTCCTGTAGGCCCCCTTCAGGTTCTGGAAGGCTGCTATAAGGTTTCCCCATAACCACCTCTTCTCCAGGCTGAACAACCCCAACTCTCTCAGCCTGTCTTCATAGGAGAAGTGCTCCAGCCCTCTGATCATCTTTGTGGTGCTCCTCTGGACTCACTCCAATGGGTCCATGTACTTTTTATGCTAGGGGCTCTGGAGCTGGATGCACTACTCCAGGTGGGGTCTCATAAGAGCAGAGCAGAGGGGCAGAATCACCTCCCTTGACCTGTCGCCCACATTTCTTCTGATGCAGCCCAGGATGCGGTTGGCTTTCTGGGTTACAAGCGCATGTTGCCGGCTCATGTTGAGCTTCTCATCAACCAATATATGTGTTTAGAAACAGAGCATGGCTGTTCTTGTAAGCCAGGAACTAATGGAATTGATAAAATATTTTGTAATGAAAATTTTATGTATGACATACCTTTTGATTGACTTTAATTAGCTATTCATTGATTAATCTTCAATAAAGTTTTTAAAATTAGCAATTACAGAAAATTATTAGAGGTAATTTACTTTGGAAAGAAAATATATAGCTAATAAAAATAGAGCTCATGGTGTGCTCGGTATAGTTGTGGATTTTATTTTATTTGCTTTAAAGGATAAAATAAAGGTGGTCACCTAAATATGAGGATTTAATCAAGCTGAGGGCTGCTTATTTTTAAGTAAGCACTGAAAGACATCAGTTGACCCCCTAGCATTTCCAGTTTCCTGGTTACGCTTCTTCCATATTGGTATCGGTGTCAGGAAGACGGATTGGTCAGAAAGTGTAATACGCTCATGTTACTTTGAGGATGACAGGAGACAGTCCTTGTGGGTTGACAAGAACTGGACAAAAACTTCCCAGAGTTTTGTGTACCTAAGTTAATTTGGTAAGAGAAGTTTTTCAGTAGCAAAAATTCACATCTCTCTAATGTGGTACGGCATTGTTAATTTCTGTCCCGTGGTAAACAAGTTTAAGAATTTAACAGGGCATGTGTCTTCAAGTGCTAGTCATAAACAGCAAGTAACCCTTTTTTGCAGCTGTTTAGCAGCATATGGCTTTTATGTTGATACCTTGTCACAATAATGTTGCCCTTTATTTCTAAAAAGAAATAAAAATTAATCATATCTACTGTTTCACTGTTTGTTATGTTAAACAAGTCCTAGTAAAATCAGTAAATACTTGTGTTAAAAATTGGAAGAAGAGACAAGGCTAACATGGTCAAATGTTATTTGGTATTTTATATTATTCTTACCATAGGAAGGTGGCAATTCTGTAACTTTAGTAGTTTTGCAGTTGGGTTTTTTTTTTTTGTTTGGGTGGTGTGGGTTTTTTTTTTCTTCTTTTTAGGTGGTAGGATTAAGTAGGCTTCTTAAAGATTTAATTAAAAGGCAAAATAAATCCAGTGGAAATTAAGTGCATAGCTGGTTCCCAACTTATTTTCCCCACAACCCCCCCAACAATTTTAAAATTAGACTATGGAAATATATTTTCAAACAAGGAAATAACCCCATTGCTTAGCAAAGTGCACCATTGGAAAACATCTCCTTCAGATGCTTCTATTTTACATGTTAGAGGGGAAAAAAAAAAAAAAAACCCAAACCATAAGTTGCAAATTCAGTGTATGAATATATCTTTCATAAGGAGTTTCTCCCAGCATTTAAAAATTACCTGAGATTTTATGAATACACAACAGAAAGCCACCATACCTATGCTAAGTACTGTAGATATAACACAGGAGACAGACGAAGGTTAATATGTACACTCTAAAAATAGGTTAGTATGAGGCTTTTTTTTTTTTTTAATATTAGGAATTATGCTACAGCAGTGCTGTCTTTAGGTATTGCTGCTTCTCTTGCTGTACACTACTTACTCCTGCCTTTACACCAGCAAGCTAATTTTCAGTGCAGCAGAGCAGCCATCTGTTCAGGTACACTGTGAAGTCAAAAAAGAATCCAGAAGAAATAGTTTCTTTTTAATCTGGGTCAGTTCCCTCAGTTGGTTCACAGTATGATAACATGAAGGTTATATGGATGTAACTAAAGGGACGTCCCTTAATGCTGGTTTATTGCTTGACCCTTTAAATTTCTGAGTCACATACAGACGGTGGTGTTGTGTATTGAAGCTGATTGCCACCTAAAGGAGAACATTTTGGTGCCTGCCATTCTCCCTTGCTACCTACCGGTGTGTGTTCTTTGAGCTGACGTTGATACTCATTTGACTCCAGAGTGAGCTAAGTGAGTGATCTGGGTTGTCAAAAACCCTACTTACTTAGGGGTGTGGGAGGTTTTTGTTTGTATTTTTGGTGTGGGTTGTTTGTTTGTGGTTTTTATTGGGGATTTTTGTTTGTTTGGATTTTTTTGTTTGTTTGGGCTTTTTTGTTTGTTTTTTATTGTTTTATTTAATACCCTGCCTCTGCTTACCATTGGACCAGCTGACAACCAGTGTTGGTGCAAGGGAAGTCAGAAGCCGCAATTGGGTTGGCTGAGCTATTTCTTAGTCAATAACACTGGCAATAATGTTACCTTCCTGAAAACCCGTTCTTCAGTTTTCAATAGATAGTACAGAAAAAAAAGATTAAAACAGAATTTGAAGGAAGATATTGGGGCAGCTTCATGGAATTTTTCAGGAAATAACTCTCAAAGAACAAAAAACATGGGAGAAGGTTCCAACCTGTTTTAAAAATGTAGAAGATGGGCTCCGGATAGTTAACGTGGGCAGGTCAGCATTTCTGTAGTGAATGAGATACAAAGGTGGTAGTAGAGGCAGGTTGCGAAGGGCTTTGACAGTGAAATATGGTTCATACAGCTGTAATGAAGTTAAGGGAGAATGGGAGCCTGGGTGGAAGTTTTAGCTATCCGAATGACCAATCACTCCTCTGTGTTGCGTCCTTTTTCAGTGTGTTGCTAATATTTACTTTCGGCATAAATATTTCTGTTTCTCATTGTTATGAAAATAACCTTGAGGAAGCGAAATGAGAATAAACTCTTAGAATTTCCCTGTATGAATTCAGACTAGAAAATAATGGGGCCGGTTTAGCAACCAAAGGAAAAGTATTTTGGGAATTGTTTACTTAGATATTATGGCGATCTTATGCTGCAATATTTGTTTTCTTTTGTTGTCATCTTGATGTTCTATTTCATTTTATGTAATGCTGTAGATAGTTCCACTGCTATATGTACCTTTCACTGGAACAATAGCTTGAGTTGTAGATCACTGTTACTCTTACTTCACAAAAATGTGGAATAATTTTTCCGATGGTTAATTTGATTAAACAAAACCTAAATCTCAGAGTATCAAAGACTTCGCATTTCATATGCATGACCTGTTTTACTGGGGTTGTTTTGAGCCTGTTTTTCCCTCTACTAGCGTAACTGTATTGCACTGTATGTACAGAACTGCATCACGTAACATTGTGTGTTGTACTGGATTTATATTTTATTGATTATTTTGGTACAGAAAGCTTTGTTATGACTTTACCAGCAAGGTTTTTGAAAGTTAATATCATATGAAATAGGTTATCTTCAGAAGACATCTGATTTCTGTTAGATATATGTTGACATTCTGGATTTCTTTGTTTCCTTGATGAGGGATGGGAAGACTTTTTGCTTGGATTTTTTTGAAAGAAAAGTAGCAAGTGGTGAGGAAAGTGGTTTTTTGATTTTTGAGTGTGTTTTGTTTGGTTAGGTGTGTTTTGGGTTTGGTTTTTTTTTTAATGGCCACAAAATAACAGTATTGTAATATCAAGACACATTACAGACTAATTATGCAGCAGCTAAGGATGTTCTGATGCAATTTTCTGAGGCTTTCAGATAGGGTCCTGCAGATAGAGATCTGGCAGTTTTTTAAAATTATTTCCCATTGCCAAAATCCCCATCCTTTTCTGTATTATCTGGTTACCTAGTGATATATCTGTAAAGAGAATGGTGAGTGGATATATATGTATGTATGTTAATTTAAGATCTGACTCTGTGTTGTGCTAAACTCTTGTGACAGAGTTCCATGACTTCTGATCTAGCTGAATCAGTCATGAAAAGGTTTTGCTACCATTTCTTTTTCCCTTCTCCTTCCCATTCTCTGCTGCTCTCTGTGGACCTACCTCATTCCTCTCACTGACCATGTTACTGATTTGACTGCAGAACTAATTCAACTTGCTATTGTAGCAAAAAACCTGTCCATTTTTGCTGGATATCACCCTTGAAGAAGGGCCCAGTGAACACCAAAGTCAGCTCGAGGTAAGTGGTAAATGCAGAAGGAGATAGCACCATACTAAAATTATTTAGTCCCATTTTTGCTTTTTGATCTGTTTAGTCCTTCTTGTGCATCTTCACCCTCAGTTGTTGCAGAGTATGCTTAGCTCCTGCTGATGTTGGGACCGTATC
Organism: Numenius arquata; assembly: GCF_964106895.1. Taxonomy (NCBI): domain Eukaryota; kingdom Metazoa; phylum Chordata; class Aves; order Charadriiformes; family Scolopacidae; genus Numenius; species Numenius arquata. The sequence goes on along the minus strand of NC_133577.1, from coordinate 17,021,280 downwards.
CAGAGCTGATAAAGGATTTCACAGTTCTTTGGACAAAGGCATTACAAAGGAGAAGATGGTATTTAAATTCTTATCTTTTTCTGAGTGACAAAAAAAGATAAACTGGAAAAAAATTTTGCAGAAGGAAGGATAAATTCTTGCATATGTAATGTGTAAATATAGTACCCATTGCCAAAACATTTGGTCCTGCCTATCTCTGAGATAAGAATAAAATTAAGAATTTCAAATTCCACTTATTCACAGAAACAATTAAGAAAAGGCCTATGCTAACAAAATACGGAAATATTTTGGAACACGTAACAGCAAATGCAACTGCCAAAGTAACGTATGTGTCTTTTGTAGATACTGTGAAAGCCAAAGACATTGTTGGATTCTGTTTTGGTAACATTGCCTCAAGAGGTGGAGTAGCTTTCTTAATTGGAAACACATATATCCTGGTTTACTGAAATAAATTAATTGGACCAGCATACACGGTAGCATGGAACTGTCAGTTGCGTAAGTGGTTGGGCCACAGCAGCAAGTGATACTGAGAGTAGTGCAGGTTTTTCAAGTTACTATATTTAGTGGAAGCCCAAGGTAGAATAAAACCAGTAGTGGAGACTTTGTTACTTTGCCAAACAGGTTTATGTAAAAGAGATACAATTCATTCCTTTGAATCAATTTTATTATTGAATGATTTTTTTTTAATTTTTTTTTTGTGATGCACTGTGTATTGTCGGACTGAAAATCAACTTCTAAGACAAAACGTAGCCAGTGATGTATGAAGCCTTTCATTAAAAAAAGGAAAAATGGAAATCTTAGAAATGTGGAGCTATATAACCAGAATTCACAGAATGCCGCTACAAAGGCTGGTTTGGAGATAATTAGCAGGCAAGCTTTAATTATATAATTGTCAATTATTTCACAATACATGACTTCTTCCTTCTGAGCTACAGTGTGTGGCATCTTGCAAATGTTTACATTTTATGAGGACTGACTTCATAAACATTAAGTAACTAAATTTTAGTGTGGTAAATTATGTTCTTTAAAATGTATATTTTAACAATTTTTCAGTTTCCAAATGTTGTACCTTAGGCCTCTCCCAGTCTTTTGTATTTTTGTCAGTGCAAAAGGAGTGGAAAGATGGATGACCTTACAAAATAAGGATAAAAGTCCATCACATTTATCTGATGTAGAAAAATGCATCAGTACCATCTTGTCTGCTCTGTTCCTGAGGCTGGACAAGATGGAGAAAGAATCAGTTCATTGTTGTGCATTTTTTCAGACAGATTAAAGCCTAGCTGATTGTACTGAAACAGCTTTTAAGCAGTAACTCTTATGTTGCATCACTTTTCTCAATAAGCAGGTTTACATCTACATTATTGTTAGTTTGACCCAGGAAAAAGTGTACCGTGAAAGTTGTTCTTTGAGGCGTATGAAAATAGTGTGAGAGATTTGCCACATTATTAAAAAATCTCTGTTAAAATAACAAGAGACAAAGAGGAATCATTTAACTTCTGAAGCCATTAGTCAAATATTAAATTCAGGTTCAGCAATCTTAAGGGTAGAAAATAATGAACAATTAATCATGAGATTGGCTTTTATTTCATGTCCTTGAGAAATTTGTGCAGTGGTAGCTGATATTTGTGCTGGTAAACATGCATCTCTTATGAAGAAGGCAATCTGATTAATGAATTCTTATGAATCCAACCAAAAGATTGTAGTTAATAATTTGTCACAATTATGATGCATTAAGTACTAGGTAGCTTTATGTAGTACGTTTCAGTGATGTCTTCTTACAGTGCCTACATGCCTATCGTGGGTAAGCCACAAAATCTTCAGCAATTCCTTCTAAATATATGCCAATGCCTTCCAAAAGAAGTGGCATTGTAAATTATATGCTTCTGAGAAATTAACCACATTAAGTGTTTTTCTGCTTCATTATTGCTAAGCAGTTAGAGTAAATTTTTACTGCAAAAGCTCTCTCTTGGACTTTGGAACCATTTGAGGTCATCTACAGAAGTTAATACCTCTATTCATGCTAACCATCTCAATGGAGGAAAGTGTTTAAACTCTGACTTTAAAACTATTTTAAAGCTTTTATCCCCTCTGATGACTTCTGAAATCATGATATTGTATGCCATTATTCTCCATTTATCTTTGGAGGGGGGAAAACAATGATGACAACGCACACACATCTAAAAAGAATGATTGGCCATTGCCCATTAAACATCACCAAAATAAATTATCTGGATCCTGCATTCTGTTTTTAACCTCTGAGCTTTATTCCTGTTATGATTGTTAAGGAATACTGATGATTTTTCTATACTCAGCTGGTTTGAGCTAAGTTGAAATGATGAAAGGAAGCTGGTTATCAAATGAACATTTTTAAGGAGTGCCTTGCCATTAATGTCTTCCCTTTTCAACCCTGATTTTGGAAATCTAACCAAGGAGATTGTGTGTTTATTTTCTGTGTGTCAAAAGTTGTTTTGTTATGTATTATTTGTCCCTGTAGCATAGAACTTTTGGTAAGAAAACAACAAAAATATTTTTACGTGTTTTGTTTTATTCCATGGTTTTTGAAATTGTTTTGACATTCTCTTATGATTTGAAGTCACAGTTTGTCTTTGCCTCCAAGCTTTAAGCCTAAACCCTGCTACTGAGAGTGCATGCAATCCTGACATGAGTGTATGGAAGAAAAGCATTTCGAAGTTGATTTGATTTATTGTCTAAGAGCTTCAAAAGCTGGTAAAGATGAATGAAGATACTAATTGAGGAAAGAGCTTGTCATTCCATGGCAGTTAAAAGGACAGCAAGGTTATAATATATTAATGTGTAGGAAATGAAAGCACAGCTTTTTAGAGTGCAGTTGCCATCAAAAGGTGTTGGTTGTGCTGTGTTCTTTGTGAAGATGGTACGAACAATACATTTGTTATCACAACAGTCAGACATCCTTGTTAGCTTTAGTTTATCTGTGAAAACTTACTCATGTGATTACAAATGTCTGAAATTTTTTGGTGTACTACATAAAACAGTAGGCTTACATACTAAGCTTGCTTATGATGACATAGATGAGCACTGAAGTAAATTCATTTAAATTTGTAAATTGCTTGTGATGTATAAAATCCACAAGCAAAAAAAGCAAATTTGTCTTTCCAGAAACAAGATATGCTTGGTTTTGTTCATCACTGTTGAGATGACCAATGTAAGTGTCGTTTTGTTAAAACTGCAAAGCTCTTCTGTAGTAGATGATGTAGTTCCACTACTTCCTTTGCTTTGTTTTTCCAAGATTTTCCTGTTGTTTGTGATGCTGTTTTCTGTATCTTTTGTTTAGCGTTTCTAAATGCTTTGCTCAATGGTGAATTTCCCCTCTTAGTTCATTGGTTCATTTTTTTTTTTCTAGTAAATGTAGACAATAGGACTGTCTTGTGTCAGATCTAATATATCAGATTTAATAACTTTCACTGTATAGAGCTAAGGATATTTAGTTAACTTCAAAAGAGTAAGAATCACAAGAAACTGAAATACCCGGACTTTTCAAGACTACTGTGTGAGCTATTTCTCTAAGACACCCTTTCCATCAGTGGAAACATTAGCACTGATTAAATTTTTCACTTCAATATTCAAGGAACAACATTCAGCTGCTTTCCTTCTTAATAATTTTCTGTGTGTTTTTTGCTTTTTTTAAATATGCCAATCCTGTAACTTTCTGGTAATGTGCTTTGAGGTCATGGAAAATATTTTCCATTTTCTTCATTGGTGCTAAAAAAAGGGATTGTAGATGATGGAAACAAAAGTGGTTCATGTTTGACATCATATTACATCTCTGGCATATGGTTCTCCTTTCAGTTTTTATTTTTTCTGATGAGCTGAAATATTTTTGGTACATTTATGTTTGCATTTTTTCCCTTTTTTGATACACTGTCCTCTGTGGAATACTCTCAGTGGAAACATATGTTCAGAACTTCAAAGTAATTACACTATTACTAAGAGCTTCATAATCAGATTACTGAAACTAAATGTTGAAAAAAAAATTGATTTTCCTTTATCCAATCATATCAATTTCATTCCAGTCTGCTCTCCGACTGATTGAAGAAACATGGCAGGACAAAGTCAAATACTGTTTAGAATGTCTAAGTCTGATATAGACCAGTTCCTGAAGAAACAAAGGGAGCTCAGGGCAGTTTTTAGTCTGAGGGAGCAAGATAAAAAATAAGTATATATATTGCCCATTTTAGCAGTAAATTTTTAGTTATGGATACCTCTACTTGGGAAACAGGATGGGGATAGCTGAAGCAAGAGCTTCTCTCTGTATGATAGTTGACCCTCTTTCTCTGAAGTAATAGGCTCAGTATGTATCTAAGCTGCTTTGTTTACAAAATATTGCCTTTATTACCTTTTTTTCTTCCTGTAAGAATAAATTTGTTGTGATCAAGTGGTTGCAGCCTATGTTGAAAAAGCTATTTCTGGGAACAATTTTCAGGGTCTAAGATACTGATTAAAAAATCATTAGGAAAAAAAAAAGGAAAATAAACCCATTCGTTTTACTCTAGCACAGTCAGGACACAAGACTTCAAAATTTCTTAGTCAGATTTACAAGATCTGAAGAACAGGAACTATACCTAATCTTCTTTATCTTTTGTAGCTTATCTGGAAAATATGATGTCTTTTGAGAACGTGAGACATTTTCTTAATGGTCTTGAACAAAAACGCTGTGTCTGTTATGGTCTTGCCAGGCCCTGGGTATAGCAGTCTGTTGACATGGTACATGTTTTTTTTTTCCTTCAAGCTTTATGAAGCTACAAGCTGACCTTTGAGTTGAGTATTTTGACTTGCTTTACATAATTTTAAGGTATTTTATTGATACCAACTCTGCTACTGTAAGAGATCTAGCTTTAGCCTGGTTTGTGCTTTATGTAAGCAGATGGAGTTCTGAGGCAGACAAATTCTAAAATTGATTAATGATTAATGTTTTAAATTTTTGGCTTTTTTTTTCATAGTCTGCGTCTCATTCTACTTGCCCTTGTACACAATAAAATAGCAGATGAAGCTGAAAAGTTTCTTCTACAGTACTTTTCACAATTTCCATTAGAATTATCTTGTTGGAAGCAAATATCCCATCTGGTTTACTCCTTAACACAGCAAAACTCCTTAGTGAGCTGTGTGGCAGAGCCTGGCTGAATTCCACACAATGAGGCTCTTGGCCCTGAGCAAGATGAGCACAATCTGTTTCCCATATTTCTAATAAAGGAAAAGAAGAGTTTCTTCATTTGCTTTTTTGTTGTATAATGTTTACACTTTATGCCTTCCTTTCTTAGAATAGCTGCTTTCCTGCTGTTCTCCATTCTTTCTTTTCGGTACAGGTAAAATGAAAATGCATTACAGCCTTATAAAAGTACCAAGTGCTGCTCTGAAATAACATTAAAACTCAAATTTTTAAAGTATAAAGCAACACTTTGGCCACATAAGTCTCATTAAACATCTGAAGCTTCGGGGAAGCACTTCAGGAGCCTTTTCTGTTGCCTTATTTGTCCTGCAAATAAACACAAGATTTGAGTAACCTGTACTAAAATCAATGGGAGTCACAGAGCTGATCCCAGTGCTGCTCTGAAAGTTTACCTGTGCTGTCTGAATTCAGTTAACTGCTTCAATCCATAACTTTATTCTCCTATTTGTACCTGAGAATTATTGAGAACCATATATACTTAACACAAGTTGATTTTACTGTGGTGTGCTTGCAGCTCTGCTCAGGTGCTATGAAACTGCATCTCTGAATTCATCTATGGATTAAGTTTATTATTTTTTGTTATTAATATGAAGATAAAAATAATGGCATATTTAAAAAATAAGCATCAGATACCTTAAAATTGTATTTAGCACCGTACAGTTAATCTAACATTATATCAAATAGTGAACACCTGCTGTATGTTCACATACTCACCTTTTTGCAGAGATTTGAGTTCTTAGCCGGGTAGTATCCTGACCGAAGGACACATAACTTCTGTTAAAGTAAGCAGGCTGTTTTGTGACACTAGCTTTGTAAAATGTCACAAACAGATTTAGGATTTGATTTTTTTTTTTTTTTCCCGGTTGTGTAGGGTTTTCTATTAAAAATGCCAAGTAATACTCAAACACTGGTAAATAACTCTTGTTTATGATATTACTTGTATTCAGTGACAGACTTAAAATGTTTCTCATGATACACTCCACTTCTGAAAGCCTGGTGTTTTCTTACTTTTGTTTGATGGTGACAATGGTTCCAACATATGTTTTCCATTCCTGATTTTTCACTATTAAGAAATTGGCATTTTTCTTTCATGCAAGTGAAATTGAAAAAATTAAGTACTCTTCATGGGTATTAGAGGAACTATTGCTATAATTCTGGTAAGGAGCTAAGGCATCCTTGCGTATTACTATGTGGAATGAGTATTCAGTATCAATTCCCATTTCATTTCAAATGTGTTATTTTAGAACTGTTCATATAATCAGTTCCATCCTGAACTAAGAGAAAGCAGACAGCCAGCTGTAAACCAATTTAGGATGCAATTGCCACACAAAAAAAATCAGATAGTTGATTTCATGTGAATAGAGCTTTTGAAATCTTATTTCATTTCTAGATGTGAATATGATTAGGCAGCCCTTTGAGGACAAAGGGCTGTGTGCACAGGGAGAATTTTGATTTACTTTGCCATTTGTGTGAACAGAGGGGCTAAGATGCAAAATCAAGACTGTTTTCTTTGTACATTTTATCTACATGAAACTGTTGTGCATATCTACTTGTTGCATGTCATTACTATAGAATTAGACTTTAACTCAACAGTGATGGCATAGTCAAATAAGACAACGGAGATTTCTTCAGAAGGAAAGGTTGGGTCACTTTTATTGGTTCCCAGCTGGATTTAGACATCAACTATCTTAGGAGGAATAAGTGACTTTTTGAGAAGGTTTGTCAACTGTTTTGCCTATAAGGCAGTAATGAAACTCTGTCCTTGGGGATTGTGCCAGGAATAACAACCTTCCTGGGCTAATACATTTCTGAACAGGGAGTGAACGAGAAACACCAGGGTATTGTGTAGATGATACAGAATCAGTACCTGAAAGTCTGACCCTCCTTGTTTTCTCCAACATAATCAGAACTGTTTAATCTAAAATTTGCCTTTACAAGTATGTAGATAATATGTCTGGGGAATGATGATACAGGCAGTAAAGACTGTCTTTTCTGTATGTCAAAAGCGTAGTAGTAAAACACTTAGTCCCGCATACCTCTGAGGCTTTGCCCTTTTTAACCTTTATCTGTGCTGGACACTGACTGCAAGTTACAGCAGGCCACTCACTAATACCTTATTTCTTGACACCAGTTCTTCAAATACTGTAAATACTTCTCCAAAATATCAGATCCAAGCATTTGAAAATTACAGTGATAAATGAGGAAGGCCAGACCAAAGCCTATTTAAGCCTAAAGGTGGGGATGATTGAGGGTCAGTCACTTCTCCCAAGTCACAGGTGACAGGGCAAGAGGAAGTGGCCTCAAGTTGCACCAGGGGAGGTTTAGATTGGATATTAGGGAAAATTTCTTCACTGAAAGGGTTATCAAGCATTGGAACAGGCTGCCCAGGGAAGTGGTTGAGTCACCATCCCTGGAGATATTTAAAAGATGTGTAGATGTGGTACTGAGAGACGTGGTTTAGCGGTAACTTGGCAGTGCTAGGTTAACAGTTGGATTCGGTGATCATAAAGGTCTCTTCCAACTGAAATGATTCTATGAAACCACTTGCTGGAGGTGAAAAGCAAGAGGGAATAATTTTTATTCTCTAAGTGTTGCTGCTAAAGATATGGAATTCCCCTGATGTGTACTTCTGTGTGGTGGAGTATGCAGAATTTGGGAAGGAGAGTTCTATCTTTTATCCTCCTCTTGGCTGGAGGTGGTGACTTTTTTTTCCTTCCTGGTGCTTTCTAGCTTTCCCCTCACTTGCAGCCATTCACACCATTTTTATAGTTCTATTATTCAGAAAAATAAACTTCCCCCTTCCTGCTTTTTCCTATGTCCAGCCCCATTCCACAGGCTGTGTGGCCACTGTGGCTGTTCCTTCCCCTTATTTGAATGAAGTGGTGGTGGTCTGGGTGAGTTTGAGCTTCACGTGGAGGCTTACCAGGATCTGGCACTTTACATAAAACTGGCGCTCTTGAGTTCTCAAAGGTGTGTATCTACCAGATATTTATATAAGTGATGGCTCTGCCATCCTTTTGTGGCAGCATAGGAGCATAGCTTCTTACGAGAGTAACCTCATATGAAGATGTTAATCAGTTATAATTCATGCGTAGCAGACTGACTCAGTTTTTCTTTTGAACCTAATGGCATTTGGAGTTCTGCATTTTGCTATCTGTGGAGTCCAGCTTTTTTCTAAAAGTCTCATGTTAAAAAGTTTTAAAGTATTTCTGAAACTCAAATAGCTGACCAAGAAGTTGCAGTCTCTTATGCTGTATGAAGGACCTAGAGTATTGATGACAAGTAGTTGGGATTTTTGTCTGTTTCTTCAACTGTCCTAGGTAAAAATTTCTCAATAAGTATTTCATTAATATGTGTTTCTTAAATTCAATGTTTTAAGACATTAGGTAGAAGTTTAAAAGTATTTCCCGTTTTTCTTTAAGGCTTTTCTTGTTTTTCATCCTTCCTTAGAGAATTAAATTGTCCAAATGTGTGCGAGTACAATACTCTTGAGAAATGACAAGTGATATTGATTTGTCTCCTTCTCAATATTTTTTTTCATTCCTATCTACAGGTGTGTGCAAGATAGGTGACTATTGACTATTCTAGGTGTTTGCCTTCCAGGCCCAGGAGATAAGCTTTGTACCAAAAGAAGAACAAAAGAAAAAAAAAATGAAATCTTGATGACAAGTATTTGTATTAAACTGTCTCCCCCCTCCTTGTCCCCCATAAAGATGAGCACACATAGATGTGGATTGTTGTAAAGCTGAGCATACATAGACAGTTCTTTTCATGCTTTGGATTAGGTTTTCGTCTTAGCCAACTGGGTCCAGGGACATCTTTTTTCATTTCCTTCTTAACACCTGTGTAGAAGATGGTATAAAGCTCACATTAAGTAACACTATTGCTCCTACAAGTTAAATCCCATGTTAGTGTAGAAGCAGATTCAAAAAATGTGTTTGTGGGTAGGAAAGGCAGTTAAAACACTAACAGTGTTTCCTCTTGTTACTTAAAAGAGTCAAAGATGGGTTTCTGATTTTCATATGACTAAGATGTTTTAGTGCATAGGTCATTATTTTACTCAAAGAGCAGACTAATCTTTCGCAGTGGACTTGCTTTCCTTCTACACCAGAGTTGACTAACTCTGTAAGTATAAATCTCGTTTCTTCCGTGGTGTTTTACTAATGCGTCAAAGTGAGTTTTGCTCCATTGACTAAATGACAAAAATGTAGTTTGGGTGTCTAATCCCTACCTCAATATGCTTATAGTGAATGACATTTTTTTTCTGAATCTGTCCATCTAGTTAGTGCCATGTGCATTGCAGTCAAATGCGTTAGTAATACGTGACATAATTCTGTATGAGCCATCTATTCTGTGACCATGAAGAATGAAGTCTTGTGTTCTTTATGGTAATTGGTGTTGATTATAACTGCTTTAGTAATAGGTATTTTTTACTATAGTAAAAAATCTTCCAATTCCAAATCGTAGTATTTTTACATCATAGGTATGTTTAATGGGAGAGACTTTGTTTAGTCCTTAATTGAAGTAAAATATTCTTGTTAAAGAGGTCTATTTCAGAGTAATGAGAGCATGAATACCTTTGTGGTATAGCTAAATGCATGGAAATTTGACACTTCAAATCTGCAGTTAAGCTAAATTTCAGTAGATAGAAGGAATTTTGTTGTTTTCACTAATCTGTTAAATTAATATTAACTTTTAGAAAGGGATGTAGAATGCTGGATTTAGCCTGAAAATTTTAAGAATTTAAATTCTTCAGGGCTTTCAGTGTCCTCGGGTTCATGGTAGGCTCCTTCTCATTTTGATGGTAACACTGTTTATCTGACTTTCCCTGTTAAGTTATTTCAATAAGAATAATGCCTTAAGAGTGATGCCCCTGTAGTGAACTAAGGAAGTTGCCATGAATTATTAATAACAAACTGAGTTTAATGTGGTTTTATGGCCCCTGAAGGAGTTGGAATAGTGTACTCTGTAAAACCACTCAGTTCACCTGATCTTGACAAATTGGAAGCATCAAAAACATACTCCTACTTGTTAACACTAAAGGGGAGAAAAGGTGACTTGAGAATGCATCAATATTTAGCCTTCTTGTAGAATTTGGAAAGGATAATGGTGAACAGTGTTCCATAAATAACTGTCTCCTAACCTTGTGCTTTAATGCAGCTGGCTAATGCTTTTCTGTGAAGTTAACTTTTATGGCTTCATTTCTATTTCACTGAAAAAGAAAATGGCAAGTTTGTGATAGTGCATCTATTGTTTATGCTGATAATATGCTACAAGTTAAAAAGTGTTCTCTGTAGCAATAGAGTAGGTAACAAAATCCTACCAATTATTTTAAAAAACAGCATTGTCTTAACAATAGATCAGCCAAGCTAAAATTATTTTGAAAATGCATTAAGAATTCCAGAATTGGTGAAATATACAAAATGCTAGTCTGTTTCAGTGCAAAATAACATAAATCTGCTGTTATCTTCAGGTGGGGTTCTAGACTTCTTTTCAGATTCTGACAAATAAGGTCTGGCCAACCTTACTGTGGCACTTCACAGGTTACTGCATGCAACAGTCAACAATGTACTTCTGCTAGAAGCTACTGCCTTCAAGCATAGTTAGCAGAATGAGGGCCATGTTGAGACGCGCTCCACAGCTGCTACAGTCCACAATTGGGCATCACCCAGAGGATTATCTCCTCCGAGTTCAAGAGTGGTCCATCCCGATGCGTAGGAAGTGTGGCATGGGTTAACAAGGAACTCCTGATAAAACACTAAAATAAAAAGGAAACATGCATGAGCTGGAAGCAGCTGAAAGCAGGGTCAGGGACCCAGGAGGAATAGAGACACTGTCCAAACGTGCAAAGATGAGGTTAGGAAAACAGAAGCCTAACTGGAGTTCAACACAGCCAGGGATATGAAAGGCAAAATGAAGGGATACTGCAGGTGTATCAACTGCAGAAGGAAATCTAGAAAGAAGGGAACAAAAATGCATTCCCTCTGTTAACCATTCTGGAGTGTTGATGTTCAGCAACGAGAGTAACTAAATAGCTTCAAGAATGTAGTGACTTCAGTTGTAGCCGTGTGCTCAATAAATGCAAATAATATAAAATCAATTGCTTGGATAAGAGATATTTCTCTGCACCAAAAGTACCACCTTAGAAACGATCACTTAATTGAGTTATTCCTCTCCTTTTTCCCCTCTTCCACCCTCTCATCCACACATTGCTTTATTGAGAGCAAGATAGGTACGCTGTTAATAATTTGGAAACTTTTCAAAAAATGGTCTCCATAAAAATTATGATGAAAATCTGAAATATCACCTAGCATGGTCAACTTAAGAAAATATTGGAATGCATTTCCATCTCTTTAAGGTTAGAAAATTTTGCATCTTTCTTCTATGCAGGCTTGTTGTCTTCTGCCATTTGCTATAGAGAAGAAAGCATGGTTTTTGAAGTTCCTGAGTAGTGTTAAACAAAATGGTTTATTTTTTTTTATTTTGTGGCCTATTATGAAAACAGTTTTCCATGTGAAAAATACCTCTGGAGATGAGGTATTGTACTCAATGATACAATTTATAATCGTTAAACTAAGCCGTGAGTTGTTACATCCATCCGTTTGTGATATGAAGGGATATTTCAGGTTGACTTGCCATTACATACAGGCCTGATTTCCTAGAGTAAAACTTTATTCCACTTTTATGTGATGGGGAATATTATCCTAGTAAAGGTAGTTTTGATAATTTAGTCTTTGTATGAATAAATCCCATTCAGCAACTGGTAGCTAACTAGAAACAACATTAGTTTTGTTTTTCCAATAGTACTAGTTAGATAATAGGAGAACAGAATTGAAGAAGCCTGACGCCCGGTAAGAGTTATTACCCTATTTGAAAACTGAGATTTCAATTAAAACAGTAAAAATGGATTTGGAGACAACATGTTAGACTGAACTTAAAATAGTTGTAGAGCTGGCACACGTTCTGCTGCCCTCCTGGGGAGGCAGGTGGCATCTGACCAAAGGTGAGGTACGCAGAAACGGGCAGTAATATCTCAGCTCTCCCATCTAAATGTTATGGAACTAGTCTTAAAAGTATTTCTCTGAGATGATGGCAGGAGAGAGGGAATTTGCCATCTAGAAAATCCATCAGATTGTGGATTTTGTTTCTTTCTTCCATATGTAACTACTAGTTTAAGAGTAGATCTTTATTTGGTCGTGCTTACTTTCATTATATGGCTTCCTATGTGTTGGCACCTTTTTTGTGTGTCATACGTTTCATAGTCAATAAATTTGCAAAGAACCTTAAAATTAAATATGTGTTTGGTGAATGTTTCTTTATGCCAACAGGCTGAAAAATAACTTACAATCATAAACTTGTACTCTTTCAAATCCAACTAGTAGATTGACATACCTGCTTGCTATTCTTCGGTAGTCATATTGATTTCAGTGAGGGAAATGCTGGAACTATTCATATATTAACTGCTGTTAGAAGCTCAAAAAAGATTAATAATGTTGAAAATTCTCATTTAATTGCAATAACATTTGGTATAAGAGTATAACAAAACCAAATATTACATTAAAATTAGCTATCATTATAGGCTAATATTGTTTTAACTGATTAAGTTTGTAACATAGCAGTGTTTAAAGGAAAATTTTAAATTCGCTGTTTCTCTTTCAGGAAAGTCAGTGTTGGTATGAAGTCATGGATTTCTACTGAAAAAAAAAGACTTTATAAATTTTGTCTTGTTGTGAGGAAGGAATGGAATTGCATGCTTTGAACAGTCATATTCACTATCTGGAAAGTGAATTAGGTCATACCTTTATCTCCTTGCTGAAGTAAACCTGTTAAAGTCTCAGTCTGGTCCTAGAGGCTGTAAAGCAAAACACTGAGCTCAAAGAAGTTGGTGTACTTCAGCAAACAAAATCAGTCTTTCGTAGCATTCATAATATGTCAGTAAAATATAGATTACTTATTTGAAACAAAGTCTATTAATTTAGAGTTGATTGGAGCATCTTCACATAATGATGAGGGTAAATCAAGAAAATTAAATGGAATCTGCAGTGTGAAATATATTAGCAAGTATAAGCTGCAGAACATGTTACAACAGATGACACTTTCTTAAGATAACATGGTGCATATAGATAAATCTCTTTAATTAGATTTCCTTATTTATGTTGAGTTCTATCGTAAGAATGTCTCTAACTGTAAAATAATTTTTGCTTGAGGTCTGGATCATTTAAACAGTTACCTGCTTTTGCATAGGTGTTTAATCATGATGGCAAAGTCAATGAAGAAAAAGCTTCTTTTTTTTTTTTAAATTTGGATGTATTAATATTTGTTTACTCTAATGTTGATAGACTTCAAAACTGATCTTAAAAATTGTCTTGTTTTTACTCATTAGAGTTACAAGTAGTTGTTAAGCATTTTATGTCTTTTAAGATCGTTGAATAAATTATCCTACTTCGAGTTTTAGATAGGTTGTAGTAAATGAACTCTTCAGTAGTACTTAATAGTGTGATTATGCCTTTAGTTTACTTTTAGACTACTTCGGTAACTTTTCTAAATCTTTTGTGTGAATGAAATTATTCCTTCATAGTTTATGCTGTTTCCAAAATATGCTGATCTTTCAGAAGCTTTTTTAATTGATATTCTGATATTAGGGTACGCATTGTTTTAATTATGCTAATATTGCATCAAGATATTTTTAACATTACACATTTATGAATGTAGACCGATTGAATATTACTACAGCATCATGATCAAGCATTCCAAAAGTAATGAAATATTGTAATTAAGGTCTTCTGTGTGCTGCTCGTGTACATCTTGTTATTATATATAGTATTGTAATTATATAATAGATATAAGCTGGTTTATGCAGCAAAAGCATGATAGCTGCACTAGTGTGTTGCTTGATGCAGAATACATAGGCCTCATCAGTAAGCATGAAAGGTTCCTAGAGCTAGTAAAGTATGTAAGTACAGTAATGCTGCTTTGAGTACTGTGTTAGCTGAGGTGGAGCTGACACAGCTGTGTCTGAATAGGCTAGCACTGTGCTGAGTGTTTGCCTGTGTGTTTCTGCCACTGTAATTCCTCCTTATGCAATACCTCAGTATTGAATGTGTCTCATTTATTGTGGCTATTGAAATCTGATTTGAAATCTGGATATATGATCTTGCTTTGACGATAAGAATCATGGTGTTGGAATGTTACCTAATGCATTCCATTGCTTCTTGAAACATGATTTTATTTTTTTTTAAATATTCCTTTAATAGAAAATTTCTTTCTGGATATTTAAAACTCAGTAAAGAAAAAAGGAATTGAATCAAGGTCTTTCAATAGGAAACAACAAGCAATCTAAATAACAAACTGTGTTATACATCTTGCTTATAATATGCAGTCTCTGCTTATGCTCAGCCATAAACCACAAAAATACATTTGTCCTGAAACCATCCTTTTAGCTTTACGCCAAGAGATGCAAGAGCAGTTGGGTTTTATAGTATATTTTCTTTTTTAACTTACAACACTTGAGATAAAAAAAAAAAAAGAAAAATTTTTCTAACTGTAACAATTGCAGCTGTGAACTATTGTTCTGTTACTAGAACTTTTATGGAGCTCTCTGTCAAACTTCAGGCGAAAAATAATCTTAAACTATTAGGAGTGTATTTGAAAGTCTAAAGTGCTGTTCAGAAGGATGTAAACAGTGTCAAAAGTACAAGTAGAGGCTTTTGTTTTCTCTGTATGCACCTGCAGCTAGCTAAGGGGACCTCAGTTGGTCAACTGAGCCTGTTGGTTTTGGAATATTAGCCTTCAAACTAATGTATTCCCAACCTTGTAGTAAGTTATTCTAGTTAACATACTCCAGGATTATAAACATTTAGAGCTTTTAAAATGTATTACCTTTAAAAAACTCTGATTGCATGCTCAAATTTGTGATAAAATGCTATCTTCCCTTGATAATTTTATCGTATGTTTTCAGACTTCCTCATTATGTATCATTCTCTCATGCACTTGTGCTCTGATAAGATCATGTTTGGAAGTAAGTTCATATAGGAAGATTTCAAGAAAAGAGATGGGAAAGACTGGAAGTAAGCATGCTGTTTTATGCAGTCAATTTCACTTTTAATTGTAGTGCAGAGTAGTGTCTTCTAATTTTTTTTTTTTTGTTTGTTTTAGATTGCAATTTTAATTCTGGCCTAAACTGCTTAGCAATCAAAGCTAGTTATCTAAGAGATTTGAAGTTAGTTAACAATTTCTATCTACATCCTAAAGAAAAATGGCCACATTAGCATCCTAGCAGTAACCTTATTGGCAGTATTGGCAAAGTGATGATTAGAATGCATCACCTTCTTAATTCTTAGTTTGTTTGGGGTAGCTATTAGTAGTTGAAGCAATTAGTGGAGATTTAGTTAGAAGGGAAGGGTTTGATTCATTACAAACTTAGTAAATCTTATTGTTAACTCTAATTAGTTCCTTATAAACAGTAGGCTCTAAGCTAGGGCTTATCCAGCCTTATGATGACAGAAATTCCTGTTTGAACATATATGAAATGAGAACACTTACATCAGCAAAGGCCCCAAATTATCCTTTTTCAAAGAATTTTGGAGAGAGAGTAATAGTTACTAGAAATACACACACGTATATATATGCTGGAGTAGACAATTATCTATAACAAGATCAGAAGACAGATAAAAATGCAATGTAATATTTTTAGAAAATTAACTAATTAGGGGACTTGATTTTGGAAGTTCTAGTGACAGGGTCTAAACTCTAGAAAATGGCAGTGCTGGGGTGGAGCAGATTATTTGAATTCTCAGTCTTTTGTTTCTTCCTGAAGAAAAGAAACTATTATGAAGTGGTGGAATTGGCATGCCACAACTAAAAATACTGGCAACCTTTTCTGGCTTCCCCCTTGTTTTGCTTGATCTCTCTTCCTCACCCATTCTTCCACTCACTGTGAATCTACAGCAAGGAGAGGAAATGGCTGGCAAATAAAATAAATATGGCAAAATATTAAGCCAATATTGCCTCAGTCACATTTGTTCCAAACATCAAGTGCTAATTTCTTCCCACATATCAAATTTATGATTAGATCAGGAAATGGCTGAATAAATTAATTAATATAAAAAATCTTTTACTGGACAGGTAGCTGAAATGAAATATACTCAGCCATGATTTTAATATAAGACTTCTTATAAGCAGAAACTTTGTAAGGTAGTAACATTCATACATTGCATGCTTCTATGCTTCAGTAAGTTTAAGGAGTAACGCTTGGATTTGGGCTTGTACTGGATTTTGCAACATATGAAAAACAACAAAATACAAATTTTGTACAACAAGTAGAAACTAAAAATTTGTTCCTAATTCTCACTTACACACATGTACTTTAAATTTATTTATCAATGCAAGCATAAATATATTTACTCTGACTTTTGGTGTGAAAAATAGAAATTAGGTAACAGTTTACAGCATGTAATGCTCTGGGTAATGTGTTGCTTTCACCATGATATTGGTTAGCAAAATTTAAGTAGCTCTCTAGTTTTTAATTATAAGTTAGTTTACACATGTTAACTTAAGCTTTTCTTAATAAGGACAAAGAAACATCTGATTTTATTTAGCAGTGTCAGTAGCTGATGTATTAGGATGACTAAGCGTTCATATTAGTTGTTCTGGCCCTCTGTACAGTCAGGTTGCAGTTTCAGTAATGGAGACACTCATTCTAGATGTCATCTCCAAACAAGTTGAAGAGCAGGGGGTTATTGGAAGTGGGCAACATGGGTTTACCAAGGGTAAATCATGTTTGACCAATCTGATAGCTTTCTACGAAGCTATAACTGGTTGGTTGGATGAGGGGAGGGCAGCAGATGTCATCTACCTTGACTTCAGCAAGGCTTTTGACACAGTCTCCCATAGCATCCTCATTGGGAAACTAAGGAAGTGTGGGCTGGATGAGGGGACAGTGAGGTGGGTTGAGAACTGGCTGTGTGACAGGACCCAAAGGGTAATGATTAATGGAGCAGGTTCAAGCTGGAGGCCTGTAACCAGTGGTGTCCCCCAGGGGTCAATACTTGCTGATGAATATGTTCAACATATTCATCAGTAACCTGGACGAGGGGACTGAGTGTATCCTCAGCAAGTTTGCTGATGACACCAAACTGGGAGGGGTGGCTGACACCCTGGAGGGCCGTGCTGCCATCCAGCGAGACCTGGACAGGATGGAGAGCTGGGCAAGGAAGAACCTCATGAGGTTCAACAGGGTAAAGTGTAGGGTCCTGCACCTGGGGAAGAAGAATGTTAGGCACCAATACAGGTTAGGTGTGGACCTGCTGGAGTCAAGTTCTGAAGAGAAAGATCTGGAGGTCCTGGTAGACAGCAAAATGACAATGAGCAAGCAGTGTGCTCTTGTGGCCAGGAAGGCCAATGGAATCCTGGGCTGCATAGGGAAGAGTGTGGCTAGTAGGTCGAGGGAAGTCATTCTCCCCCTCTACTCTGCACTGGTGAGGCCACAACTGGAATACTGCATCCAGTTCTGGGCTCCCCAATTCAAGAGGGACAGGGAACTACTGGAACGAGTCCAGCGAAGGGCAACGAGGATGATTCAAGGATCGGAGCATCTCCCTTATGAAAAAAGGCTGAGAGAGCTGGGACTCTTTAGCCTGGAGAAGAGAAGGCTGAGGGGAGACCTTATCAATGCTTATAAGTATCTAAAGGGTGGGCTGAAGGAGGATGGAGCCAGACTCTTTTCAGTGGTTGCCAGTGAGAGGACGAGGGGCAACGGGCACAAGCTGGAACATAGGAGGTTCCACTCGAATAAGAGAAGAAACTTCTTTATGGTGAGGGTGACAGAGCACCGGAACAGGCTGCC
Source organism: Numenius arquata (assembly GCF_964106895.1). Classification (NCBI taxonomy): domain Eukaryota; kingdom Metazoa; phylum Chordata; class Aves; order Charadriiformes; family Scolopacidae; genus Numenius; species Numenius arquata. The sequence goes on along the minus strand of NC_133577.1, from coordinate 17,003,230 downwards.
CAGGGGGGTTGCGGAGTCCCCTTCTCTGGAGATTTTCAAGACCTGCCTGGATGCAGTCCTGAGTAACATGCTCTGGCATGCTCTGGGCAATCCTGCTTCGGCAGGGGAGTTGGACTAGATGATCTTTATGGTCCCTTCCAACTCTAAAAATTCAGTGAAATTCAGTGAAATTCACATCATTTGTTAAGATGGGTAGGCAAAACTAAAAAAAGCTAAGTCATCTCTTCCAACTCCTTTCATGTGCCGGTACTCTCACTAGTCTCCAGTGTTGAGCTGATTCAGAAAGCTTAAACTGACAGAAAGTGTTCATGTTTTTCCCTTTGTGCTAGTTGTTGTCATTTTAGCTCCCCTGAACTGGCTTCCAGTGAGACCAGGTGAGTACCAGGAGGTGGGTGCAAGCGAAGTGAAGCAAGTACAGAGGAGAGGTACTTCTGAGAGCAACTCTGAAACTCTGGCTTGTGTGTACAGCTAAGGGCTATGAATAGGACACATTATTCACGGTTACAACTGAATTTTGCTTTTTACATATACTTAGCATCTGTACAAGAATTTTAGTTGAATACAAAGCTGGTCACCCATAGAGGTGTTGGAGTGACTTTTTGAGGGTCTGTTTTAGACACTTAGATCACCTTCACTTGTATAAGTACTTTGAAGCTTGCTTAGCAGCTTTTAAAAGCCTTATATGCTATCACAGCTGTGTTAAGCAATGTTAGAGTATTCCTCTTTGTGCATGAATTAAGCCATCTTGTCTGCTTTGTGATCTGCTGATGCTCATTGAAGCCAATGGCAAAACTCCATCTGACTGCCCAAGGATCTGAATGAGTCCCTTCATCATGGTATGGAGTTATCGCTCCTGGACACGCCTGTGGTTAATACAGGAGCAGATTTGGATTCCAGATGCTTTGTAAACTTGGTCCTGAAAAAGACTTTGTGCATGAATACTTTATAGGACATTGACTTAAGTTCTTAGCGTTTTGCTGGTAAGAGACTAACTGTATTATGCATACACTGTAGTACTCACTGATCTGATATTCACTGTTCTGTGCCCTCTATTACCTAAAGACGTACTGAACCCTAGAGCTCCAAAGCATTTCCATAGAGTCATTCCTTTAAGCACAATAGAACTATTCTTGAAAGTGTTAAAGCTTATCTCACTTGTCAGAGCTTTACTGGGAGATAGTTCAAAGCCACTGAAGAATTTCTGTACAGTTCCCAGTACTAGATGCAGTTAGCACTGCATGCACTGACACCTACAGAGAATAGCAGATGTAAAATAAGTAGTAAATTAAATGAAATGCACTTGATTCATATGGAACAGTTAAGAATCACTCCTGACTTTTACTGTTGCTTTGTTGATTCATATGCTGTTTAACTACTTGTTAGATTTTTATCTTTAATCTTATTTTTAATCTTGCAAGATTTTTTTTATAAGGGGCTATTAAGAGCCTGCCATAGGATTGAATGAGTGTCCAGTGTAAGTCCTGAGAAGACAGTCAAATGCCAACAGTCTGATTTCAGATGCCTATACGCTTATTAAATGTTCATTTAAAAGCCCTACAGATTTTAAAGATTTTATTTAAATGATTGAATTATAAACTTAGGGTTTCTTTGCTCTACCCTGACTGTTGGTTCTCACAGTAGGAAACTTCCCATTCGTTGTGGCTGTGTTTGACAGTAAAAGGAAGCCCTGTGGCTTCATTTCCATCTCTAGTTCTACCTCTTTCCAGGCATTTCTTATCCAAAGCACCTCATGGATTATGTGACTCATACAAGAATTAAATCTCTGTAGCCTTCTTCCCTTTTCATTCAGTTTATGACTCAATATAAAATTTTGTTTTGTTGCTTTTCTTTCACATCAATGGTTATTGAGTTTTCTGTATTTCGCACCTGAATTCTAAAATAATAACTACGTTCATCTTCTAATGTTTTACCAGAGTTCCTTGCTAACATTGGTTCAGAATGCACTTTGATTAGACAAGTGTGTGTGTGTATGTGTATATATGTATCTCTTGTGTCAATAAACAGTATCTCCTCACTTGTTCTGAAGAAGTCATGTAAAATCCATTCAGATTTTTTTTTCTAAGATGTTAACCTAAAATCTTTTAAAATTTCCCATTTTCTTTAGTAGTTATACTGTATTGAAAAAAATCACAATTCTGACCTGGCTGGTAATGAGAATTCTCATGAGATCCATTAAATTTAGAGGGTTTTATTGTGCTTTTAAGTTTCAGCAATTTATCATTTTAGAATGGGAAATTACTTCATGGAATTACTGTCCATGTTGAAAACTGGAGGAAAAGAAAGTAGATTTTCTTCTCTTAACCGTACAGTCCCTGCTTTGTATGCAGCTTGTGCCCTGTCTTTGTGCTCATTGATATGAACTGCCACAGAAGAAACAGTGGACTCCTTTAAATCAGGACTTGATTCCTGCATGAACTAGTGATACAACCTGGACTTGCAATATATGAATCGATGGAAATCAATATTTCTAAAAAGAAACAGAATTGGTGTTGGGGAGGGGGTGGCGTTGAGAATTTCTCTACTGTACAGGCTTACACAGCATCCACTAGTGAAGACAATTAATTATGCAAAGATCCAAGCACATTTAAATACTGTTTCCTGAAAAGAGAAGAGTCAATTTTGCACACATACACAGGATCACCAGTTGTTAACTGAGCGTATCTTCATGTCTGACAATTTGAATGCGTTTGAAACTTTGTGAAAGTGTCTGTGATGATGATATGCCTCATGCTATGACCAATTGAGAGAGACTGACTGGCATATAATGAGATAGGAATTTATTGCTTAATCTTGGTTACAAATTCTGATGATTTTAAGAAAATCTGAATATTCTGGATTATTTTGAATATTCTGACATATGTTCAGTATATTGTAAGGAATGTGAATATTAAAGCCTCTTATTTTTAAGAAAACAAATTTAAGAAATGCCTTTAAATGTTGCAAAGTTTTGAAGTTCCAAACTTTCAACTTTTTTCCTCTTGGATTTTCCTTTTATTGCATGGGAAAACGAAATTCAAATATTGCTTTTTTTTTTTCCTTCAATAAAATCAACGTAGGTGAAACTGAAGTAAGACAGATGCCAAGCCTTTCTCTTAATTCCGACTCAGCAGTGTGGCTGCTTGGCGTACACGAACTTGACCCCTTTGTGTTGCTGTCTTGTGTGTTTTTCCCTTATGAAAGCCAATACGATCTGCAAAGCCAGCATAGATAAAGAGCTCTGTAGGGTTGTAGTATAGTAGCAAGACTGTTTTGTGACCATGTTCTGAAGGCACACTGGAGGTGACAGTATTATTTACTTTTGTTGCTTGGGGTCCAAAGAGAGAATAAATTGCTATTGATTTTTCAGACATTACAGTGAAGTGTCTGAATGCCTGCAGAATAGCTGGGTGGTAGGATAGTCAGAGTCTGCATGGAGACTGCTTCTGAAATGAAAATTCATTTTCTTGTTCTGTTATGTTGTTGGGTTGTTTTTTTTTATTTTTCAGAACCAGTTACTAGAAAACTTTGTTGTGGGTGCCATATTTATTGTAAATTTATTTTATCTCTCCAAAGAATAGAATTCAACAGCCATTTTATAACAATTTGAAATTGATGGATAGAGTTGGGTATATGGCCATCTGTGTACATTACTGTTAAGAAGGGAATGCTGAGTCTCTGCATGAAATTAACCACTTCGTTGAAGACATCTCTTCCAGAGGTATAACAATTTATAAGAAGAAAATTAGCTGTATGAAAGTGGAAATGATACACAACTAACAGTTTTCCCCACCTTCTCATCAAAAAGCTGGTTTCTGCAGATTATTCAGGTTTGAAATAAATAGTCTACAGGGGTGTTTTTGTCATTTGGGGGAGAAAAAAACCTGCTACTTTTATATTTCTTTAAGGTTTTATAACAATGCTACGTTGTAGTGACACCTGCTGGGAGAAATCTAAATGAAACAGCTGAAACTCTGGCTGCTGCCTGTCAGCTCTTTTCCTTGAGTCACCAGCGTGTGCCTGGAGTGGCAGCCCGGGATGAGTCAGGTTTGTAGCTCCCCCGGAGGGCATCTGCTGTCATTCCCTTCCGAGGAGCCTGGCTCCCCTGCCAGATTTACTGAGCCTCAGAAACTCAGTAGAATGTCATTATACATTTGGATCTTCCATCTGGGACTTAAATTCACAACACCAAAGAGCCTAGGTGGATGTGTAAGAATAATGATGATAGCTATTCAGAACAATGCACCACAGGAATTAATCTTTTCCACTAAGGGTGGCATGTATCAAAACAAGATTTCTATTTTAATTGGTCTACATTTGTGTGTTTACCATTCTGCAATGATAATTCATGACTAGATTCATACCTGTTTGGCTCTTTACCATGGAAAGGGGATTATCTTGTATGATGAAGCTTCTCAGGACCAGCTTCCAACTGTAAACAAGCAGAAGCTGATTGATTCTTGAGCTGAAATAGTGTAAGGAGAGCTTCAGCTTTCTCCCACCCCCGAGATGAATTGAGTGAAATTTCCAAGACTACTACCAAGTTGTAACTTGCAGTTTGCAAATTATGTGGAGAACTGTGAAACTTGCAAATATTTTTTGACGAAAGTGAGAAGCAGTGGCATCATTCACTTGTTCCTGGGCTTCTGTAGTCCTATTTTTGCTTGCATCTAGTATAGTTTTCTGATTTGTAGTTTTGACGTATTTGTCTTGAGATTTGCCTCAAAACAAGCTGAGTACTTGAGCTTGAGAAATAGCTGTCACTATTGTGATTTCCATCCTGAATACTGATTCTCAGAGACTTTGTGAAGATTTATGTAAAGCAGTTCCCTGGACAAGATCATAAGGCTTTTGTCAGTTCTTAAAGCTCCATAAACCTATTTTTTCCCCTTCAAATTCTCTGCAATTATTTCTTCATTCGATTAAGAAAGTTCTCAGAATTGACACCAAAACTCTAAGGGCTTCAGTCTCCTCTCCTTTCCTTGCTGTGAAGGCTGTGTCTTGGCGCAGGATGATGATTCTGGGTGACGTTCTATTTCCATTGAAAACATTAGTGCCAGAATTTTTCTCCCTGTATCTAGGTATACATATTATCCATCCATAAAACTGTGATGTTCAAGATTTAGTTAATTGCTATAGACAAAGAAAATATATATTTCTGGCTTCTGAGCAATACAGCTCTGGAAAAGATGAAAGACTGTGAAATTACCTCCCTTTATCTTTCCTAAGTAAGGGTGACTTTTATTTCCCAGACTGACAGACATTAAGCTAGCAGCCTCTCTGTAACAGTGAAACCGTGTAACAGTGAGGCTGTGCCAGCAAAGATCAATAACTGCCACTTAGTTGAAGGGTAACAGTCTGTTCCTACCTGAACCAGTGGTTTGCCCATGACAAATAATCCTTGAAGATAATCAGATCACACCACTTGATGTAATTTACTTCCTACAGCAGGCGTATTTGTTCAATGGACCACAAAACCCTCTGGTTTAGCATGGCTTCATATATACTTGTTCATTTGTCTTATTCCAGACTATTACATTTTGTTTCTATTTTTATATCTAAAATTTCTTGCTGTATAGTATTAAAAAGTAATTTTTCCTTTAAAACATACCCTACTTCAGCTCCCTACAGCAACTCCCTGGCCTAGTAAGCACCAGCTTCCAAAGAGCTAAAACTCAAAATGTTGTTCTGATGGTGTCGTTTAGTATCGTCTGATGAGAGACTGGTGATGGTCCGTCTGCTCTCTTTCTGCTGCTCCTGGCAGACTCTTCCATCCAATAAATATTTTACAGTAAACTTTCTGTGGAAGCTACTGGAATGTCTTCCCCTGTGTTTTCTTAAGAGCTGAGAGAAAGCTCAAAAGTGAATTTGCAGGAGCCAGGCCAGCCTATTTTCATTACATCTGTATTCTACTGCTGCCCTTCTTCATTGTTGGATAACAGACTTCTAAACTTCTGTAATAATGCCTAGTCTTTATGCCTGTACTTGTTTATCTAAGGAATGTTTTATTTTTTTAATATTTAAACTATGAAACAGCACAATGAATTTTATGTATCTTCTATTAAGTGTAGTATTATAATTGTTTGGCTGTGTTTGTTTTCATGCCTTACAACATAGCACCTGGTATCAAGTGGGTTAATGCTGTTGCATGTCTGCACAGAAAGTGTTTTTATGATAAAAATAAAATTACTTTGAAAAAAATGTAGTTAATTGAAATCCCATTTAAAGGGTAAAATTATGTTATTGATTATGATCAAAATGTCCCAGACGCTGATGAATTCATCAATTCCTGTTTTAGACGTGTTATAAATCTTTTAGTGGAGGCAGGGGAATGTGAATGAGATGAATATTTTCAAATTATAGTGGCACATTGCTTTTTATGTGTAAGTTTTTTGTTCTTAGCAATGTACCTGTGAATGGAAATGGCTTTTTAAGAGCTCCTGTAGAAAAATAACAATGAAACCTACATTATAAATCAAGCTGAAATCAAAGTGTTTTATGCCAATAAAAAGTATGTTTAAAAAGTCATGACAACTGTTTCAAAGCTTGCTGAAAAATGATTTCAGTAGTTACTCTGCTAGAAGAAAAAATGTATAGTAAATAAGTGTAAAAGATTTAACTTTCAAGTATAGTGAGAAATTGGACCAATATTTTTCAAGTACTGTAATTTGCAACATTTTTCATTCAATTTTCCAGGTGAAGATTCATAAAATAACTATTTATTTCTTACATTTATTTGAAGATTATCTATGATGAATCTGTATTACAGACCTATGTTATTTGTAGCAATGAGAAAGTCTTAAGAATAGAAACTACTCACCGGTAATACTATTTTCCAAGATGTACGGCACCTTATTACAGGTAGGAAATCTTCATTTTTCTGCATGGAGGAGATGGATTGTAAATTGGATACGTTTTGGAAGGTACCTTAGCTCCACCTAAGTTCCCAGAATAATCGGGCTTCTTGGGCAGGGTGTGAGCACAGCTAATGCACTTTGATAGCATCAATTTCAATTCAAACCACACCTTGTAATACCAACCTTTTACACAGGCAATGGGTGGTTAGAGAGCACCAACAGAAAACCATAGATAGAGAATCTGTCTGTGTGTATGATTCTCTGCTTCAGTAAATGTATTCCAAGCTCCTAGCCAGGCTAGGACAGGGAAACTGGATATCACTACAGTTGGAGCTGGGACCTTTTGTAGCAATGCAAGATTCATGAGGCAATAGAGACAGCTTCTGTAATTGCTGAGGCTGGTGTGATTTGTAGGCTGTGATCCCTTTGTGCACGCAGTGACCCAGATGCTGTGGAGGAAGATCTCCCCTCCTGGTCCTGTCTGCAGCATACAGCTTTTTCCTAGAAAGAAGTTGTGGCTTCAGGGTGACTGTGGCCTGGAAATCAGCACTCCTGCTTTCAGAGGAGTGCTCTAATCACTATATTGTTGTATAAAAGGATGACTCCTACCTTTCTCTAACTGAAATGAAATCAGTATCAGTGTGCTGCTGACATAGTTTTGCATGCTCATTTTTATACTGTTGAGTATTTCCGTTCTCAGAATTGCTTATAAAATTCTACTGAGCTGTGAGGATTGTTCCTTCTTGAACGGAGGGTGAGGCTCCTTGGGCTGTGATTCATGATGGAAGGTACCTGCTTAAGATATTGCCATTGTTCCTTGTGCTTCTTGTTACCCCCATGATAATCTGTGCTCTCTTTGTTTTAGGGGGTTTATGACTATGCTATATAAGCTGCACTGGGAAACCGATGATATTTTTGAGAAAAATTTTAAAAGTTTTTTGGCAAGTTTTTTTTTTTTTTTTAACTACCTCAATCAATTTTTTATGTCATAACCAACAAGACAATCTCCAGCTACAGTAGTGGGGAGAGTGGCCACTTCATAATGTGGTAGATAAATCAGAGTGTTTGTAGCAGGAAGCTGCAGAAGGACTGCTTTTCATAATGATGTCCTTTATTATGGCTTGTCTGCAACACTGAAAATACGAAGCATACTGTTTTGCTTTCTAGAGAATAGATATTTGGTATACTTGAGTGTATACGAAGTGTACTCAGGGATGCAACAAATACTGGTGTGTTTCTTTGGTTTGCTATTTAAGGAGGTGCCATACTGTCCAGAGGAGGGGGTGTACGTTCATTGCCAGGATATAGGGAGGAAAAGGGAAATAGAAAGAAATAGAAAGAAATAAATCAGCTTTTCTTGATGATACCTGTGGCAGACAGAGCCTCCCTCCCCCCCCCCCCCCCCCCCCCCCTTTATATTTAGCTGTGGCCCTTGTAAAGTGCTGTGCAATTCCTGGAATAATAAATTGTAAAAAGATTCCTTGGGGAGTGGGAGCATTGTAACTATTCTAATCTTACTGAGAAAATGAATCAAACTCCAAATTAGGGGAGTGTTTATAAATACAGGAATTTAAGAAGAGTTCATGAGTAACAGATGTTCTGGGCATGTTAAAGGCACCGGTAACAGGGCTTATAGATGGTCTGTAATCATCTGAATAGACTGTGATATAGCTTATGAGCAACCTGTTAGGTTCCATAATCAGTTAATTAATAATTTAATACATTAATTTTGATAGCCTATTATAAACTATTTATAACTCCAGTCTTCAAGTGTGTATGGAGATGTGGGTTCCTCAAGAATGAATAGACTAGTGCAACGTCATAATTGTTGAAGACAGAGGTTAGTCAACAGAGTTGTAGAAAAACATCTGTTTATTCAGATCACCCCTCTCAAGCAAGAGGTCAATAACATGCTCTGTTCTAGGAATTAGAGCTCCTCCCGAGTTTAGAGTTTCAGGCTGGAGAATTTAAGTCCCATTATTTAAAAAGTCATCTACCAGAAAATTCATGTTCTGGTTGGATCTTCTGAACATGCAAATCCATGTCTCAGTCTTCTGCTTCCTGCAGCAAATCTGTCTGCATGTGGCTTTCCACGTCAGTCTACTAGTTATCCTAGTGATGCTTATGAATATTATAGAGCTGATAGTAACAGACTGAAAGTATTTGGCTGCTGAAATTTAAATTAGAAATTAAGTTGAATCTGGAGTCTGAAACTCCATAAATAAATGAAAACAGTAATAACTTCTTGAATATAATTAGAAACAAAACTTATGTCATGGAAAACAGGGTGCATTTTAGTAAAAGAAAAAGTTTGCCACTACCAGAGAAGTGGCTTCAGGTGTGTATGTGGATGAAGGTTTAAGTGGCAGCAGTATCAGAGGCACTGTTCAGACTTTACTTTCACAATCAAATCCAGTTATCTTTTATCTGTCAAAAGCAGAGTTCATAGTCTACTTAGAGCAATTGTAATCTTCAAAGATGTAAAACTTCCTAAAAGAGTTTTTTTTCACAGCTCTTAGGAAATGTTATGCTATAGGTCCAAGGCAGTGTGTGTGGCCACAGAAACTACACTTTGGTGCAGGCTCTGAGGATTTGTTCTAGAGATTTAGAAATCTTTGAGATTCTGAGCAGCATTTCACTCATCTGAATAGTGAGAGGGGAGAAAACACAACTAACAAGTTTTTGTGCTAAATATTTTCTGCTATGGGCTAGAGGATAACAAGCTGAAGAGAAACGTTATAATAGCCTTTATTCTGATTGCCTTCATCGCTATATATTTTTTCTATGGAGATAAGTATTTGTTTTTCCTGATTACTTCTGTAATAGAGGCTACTGACTCATGCTAGTATTATGATTATTTTAGGCCAGGGTTGCCAGTGCTTGGGGACTGGCTGGGCATTGGTTGGCTGGTGGTGAGCATTTGGGAGCTTTTTTTGCATCACCTGGTTTTGTTTTTTCTTTGGATTTTGGAATTTGTTTGGGTTTTTTTTACTTAGTAAACTTACTAAGTAAGTCTTTATCTTAACCATGAGTTTTCTAACTTTTGCTCTTCTTATTCTCTTCCCCATCCTGCCTGGGGCAGGGGGAAAGGAAGGGGCTGAGCAGCCTATCTGGACTGACCTTACAACGGTGAGTTTTCATCTGTAGCTCCCATCAGCCAAAACAGAATCAATATTGGCTTTGCAGTGATAATGATATATAATGCATGGGAGCATGTGGTTTAAAACTTTCTTGACCCACAAAGTAGCACATTATTGGACAGCAAAGGTGTTTTTCAACTAGTATTGTAATTCTATCAGATCTGTTAAAACCATGAACAAACTAGCAAACAGGAACACATGCATAAATTAAGTTGAAATGAACACAAACTCTAATCACTGAGCAACGAAAACCTGCATTTAACATCAACTAGTGGTTTCAAAAAGTTCTATTATCTCTGTTTTGATTTTATGCCTCAACAGGGAAGCACAACTTAGTGGTGTTTTGTGTTGGTTTGTTGGGTTTTTTTTTTTGGGGGGGGGGGGGGAGGAGTGGGTGAGAATACAGAAATTTTGAGCATTTTCTTTCATTTTTGAGTATTTCTGATCCTGCCTAAAAGAAAAAATACTATACATAATTTTATATAACTCTTGATATATACTTTGCATCTTAATAATGGACTTGAATTTCTGAAACTGGTTTCAAAAGTAACCTGACTACTTGCATTGTAACCTGTTGAAAGGATAAGAACAGTATTCTTGAAAAGGAATTACATAGAGTGTAATCACAGGCAGCACAAAGATCACATGAGAAATATTGGGAACTTCATCCAGCTTTGTTCAGGAGTTGGCAAAACAAAGTTCTGATGTTATAAAGCAGTAAAGGTGTGTTTTAGTAGAGCTTAAAATCAGTTTTTTTACTAACACAACAGTAACAACGCTTAGTCATTATTGACTTGCATTGTGTTTGTAGCAGTGACCTAGGGGTGAAAGGCTCCACATCTCATTTCCAACCCTCTGAGCCATGGAGTCCTCCATAATTTAATTTGATGCAAAGCAATTATCAGCCAATTGATTTTCACTGATTGTGGTGTAGGACAGAAACATTCTTATTGCAGCAGGCAAGAACTTCTGGGATGGCCTTCTACCTGTATTCAGAGTAAGCAGAGAAGTAACTGTGGCTCTTAGTGACCTTAGACATCAGTAGATAGTATGTTTCTTGCTTTACTTTTTGTGTCAGCATATTCCCTCTGATCTTTCTTAAGCAGTTCTTTGTCCTTTTGCTGTCCCTTATACTTTCTTTTGTTTTAATGCTTGCTTATGTCTTGAATGTTTTCTAATATCTCTTTCCTCCTTCCCCATCAGAATATTTTCAATTGACAGATGACTTTTGAGTCTTCCTCTTACATACATATTTTGCCTCCTTATTAATTTCTGCCATATTTGATTACCCTGTATTGCTATTCTCCCTGGATCCCCATTCTCTAGTCTTTTATTCTCTGCTTCTCTAGCTACTTTTGTGGGGATTTACTTCTCTACATTAGCAGTTGCTGTCTCAGCAGGTGCTAACAATTTCAACTCCTTTGTATATCTGAGTTGCACCTGTAGAGCTCTCTTTAGAAAACTACAGCTCTGTACCATTTGACCCAGGTGTGTGGTTGCTTTTGTAGCATGGATACTTCCTCTAACAAGCATTGAATTGAGAATTATTCAGATTGTTTCAAATACAAAAGACTGTGATTTTTATCACAGTTGCCTATTCTGACAAGAATTAAGACAAGAATATACACCACAGAATTTAATGCTGAGATATAATTTCCGAGTGTCTCAATATTATCTATAGAAGGTAATGTAACACAGATTTAAGAGTTAAAAAGTGGGGGAAAGGGGAGCAGTTTTTAAGAGTTCTGAACTATTCTGAACTGGGTGCAGTCCTGAGTAACATGCTCTGACATGCTCTGGGAAGTCCTGCTTCGGCAGGGGAGTTGGACTAGATGATCTTTATGGTCCCTTCCAACTCTAAAAAAAAATTCAGTGAAATTCAGTGAACAGTTAGAACTACATTTAAAATATTGATTTAGTTTTGTGATTATTGTAAATACCAGTGTGTCTTTCTGGAGTGTATTCACTGTGCATTGATAGGTTGTTTTCATTCCAGACTTTTTTACTTAAATTCTTGTATATTCATATTATTCTACTTGGCAGTAGTTTAATTGCATAGGGCCAAAAAAGTAACTTGAAAATTAATCATAACAACTCATAAAATTAAAACAAAATGTTGAAATAGTTTTTTATAAGGACTTCCAAAAAAAGGTTTATTCTGAGTAATTGTCTTGGCCTTTAGCTCTTTGACAACACTGTCAAGGAAAGTGGTTAGTTTTACTGTTGCTCAAGCAACAGAGAAATTCAGGTCATTGGTTTCAATAGGGGCAGTAGAAGACTGATGGTCTACTTATGGGAATTGATAAAGGTTTTGGAAGAGCTTTGGGAAATCTTTCGACTGAAATATTGTTTGTTGATTCAGTGTTTTAGGAAGCTTCTGCTTAGAACATTCCCCTGCTCATCTTCGTAAATTGTTTAATTCCTTGCAGTTCAGGCTAGATTGATAAGCATGGTTAAACAGTTTCATTTTGCCATCACCTTTTGTGGCAAACAGATGCTTGAACACTATTGTGGTAGTATTGTATCTTAAAGCCACTTTGGTCTTTTTTTGAATGATTCCAGCAGGTTGCAATTCTGTCCAAAAATATTATGTTGCTCATTTTTTCTTTATATTTACAAAATGAAATAATTCCTATGATAAAAATGCAGAAAATGACATTGCCTGATGGAAATTCCAAGTACTCTTCTAAGTTATAGTAGTTGTTTTATTTGATAAATGTTTTATCTATTAATAAAAACTACTTAAAATCATTTTAGAGCAATTTGGAGAAATGTCCTCTAATTTGCAGGACTCCAAAAGAGTTTTGTATTCATAGTCTGAAGCTTTGGTATGAGATGGGAGAAAAAAATGACCGCTAAGGAAGGTTAATAAGATTCTTGACCTGCAGATTTGGACATTGGATTATAATAGAGATTTCCATCCTCCATTTCAATAGGGTACATCTGCTAAAACAGCGCTAGCATCTGTCTCTGTTCTTGTTTTTCTTAATGAATGTTTTGCTTTAGGGTAACATGGTGTTTAACAGGATGATTTTGTTGCTCTGGCCTGGGCATGCTTTTTTGTTTTCACTATTACTTAATTTATTGTTTGTCTTTGGCTTTTAACCCTAAAATAAGTGGCAAGGTTATTTTCTCTTTCCTTTTTTCTTTTCTTTTACCTTAACCTTGGAAAGAAGAGCTAAAAGTATTTCAGATCTGAAAGCAAAAACACTTACTGAAGAGTCTTTTTGACATACCCCATAATAATTGGATTTTGGGTTTTCTCTTTTAGATCGGTAATGTTTTATTCACCTAATGAGGGTAACTATGTATTGACTTTTGCTAGTCTTTTGGATTTAAAATGTTTGAAAGCCTACTTTCCATAGCATCAGAGCCAAGGAATTTATAAGTTTTTCACTTGTGGTCTCAAAAATAATTTAATGGAAGGGACCTCAGAAGGTCACCTAGTCCAAACTCCTGGTCAAAATACAGTCAGTCAATTTGGAATAGATTGCTTATGTCTTGAGTTTAATTGGGTCTTGATAATTGTTTGGAGATTCCACAGCCTCTTTGGGTAACCTCTACCAAAGCTTGATCTTTTAATACAAAACACAGAAAAAGAGAAAGAGTTGGATATTCACCTTTCGAACCCATGTACAGGTAAGGAAAGAATTGATTGATTGGGGGAGATTATAGTCATCAGAAACATGATGGGGAGACTGTTCTGTGTAACTAGTCACAACAGGGCACAGTTAAGGAAAGCCTGATGTCAATGAGGAAAAAAAAAAAAAAGAGGACAATAATGTTATTGAGAGATTATAAGGAGAGGTGAAAAACTTTGAACGGAAATGTTAGTCAGAAACTAATAATATTTACCACCTTAACAATTTATTCCCAGGAAAATGAGTGTTGGGTGTAAATGATTAGGAAGAAGGATGTGGCATTCCATAATTCATGCTTCTGAGCTCCATTTTGAAATCTTGAGAAATTGAGCTGTGTTATAGGTATCAGTCAAGGTTAATGTATAACTAATATAATATTTGGGGTTTCATTAGTTTTATTTCTGATCAGCAACATATCCAGCAAGTTAAAATCACTTTTCTGCTGTTTGAGCATAGATATCCTTAACTATTTTTCTGTGAAGCAGAAGTATAATATTGGAAAGAGTGGAAACGACTGATTTTTACGACCTAACAATGAAGATAATGTATGTAGCTTTAGAGTTTTTGTATAATTATGAAGGCAAACTTAACAGCTATTTTTTACATTAATTAGAGGAAATAATAGAGACAGATGAAACTTCATAAAATAATAATAAAATTGAAACTACTACAGAATCACAGAACAGTAGGGGTTGGAAGGGACTTTCCGAGATCATCAAGTCCAACACCCCTCCAAAGCAGGATCACCTAGAGCAGGCTGGACAGGAACGCATCCAGGCACATTTTGAATATCTCCAGAGAAGGAGACTCCACAACCTCTCTGGGCAGCCTGTTAATACAATAATCCTCAATGTAGTGAATAAAGGGAAAAGTGAAGTAATGTCTTATGAGTGTCTGTTAGCAATTAGCATTGGGAATATTTATTTGGTGAAAACAACAGTGTGTCACTGCAATTTTTTTTTTTCCTGTTTAATATAAACTCAACTTGCAAAACTTTAAGATTTCTTACATCTTTAGCTACTGCCAGTAGATGTATTTAATCTGAAAATTAATCTACTCTAAAACTCCAGTCAGGCTATGCCATATAAAATATGCAACATCATCGATTCCCTTTGAATACATGGCTTCTTAGAGTGCCCAGCAACTCAGGGGTATAGTTCAGCACACTACAGAACTGAGATCCTATTCAGTTGTCCCGATAGTTCATATTAGAATTTTAAAAGAAAATCCAAACCAAAACATGGTATTCAATAAAGATGGATTGTTTTGCCTGCTTGGTGTTTACAGCAGAGGATAAGAAAGAATGCAGTATTTGCCACCCAGCATGTGCTTTCTAATGAGCTCTTGTAAGTAGAGGAAGGAGTTGCCGCCACCTCAGTTAATGCAGCACATAAATAAATTTTAAAACTATCAGTAGTTGACAAAGCCTGCTATTTTATAAATTTTTTTAAAAAACACTATCACCAGAAGAAGAGAGCATGATTTGGGATCAAATATTTTACCTTGTGTATTATTTTCCTAGTTTATGAGCATTCCTTCATCCACAGGCTTATTTCTAGTCAATCTTTATGATACTTTCCTTGGGTCAGGGGTCGTGAAATTCTGTGCTAGGAGTCCTAAGCAGTAGTGTACAATGAAGAACTTAATTTGAAATCATTTGGGGGCAGAATGACAGATCAATGGCGGGATCAGTTAAGTATGTAGGAGAGAAATCAATTTATAACAGATAAATCACTACTTGTTAATGGATTAATTAAATAGCCTAGAATAATCCCTTAAATGATTTCTAGAACGTGATACATTAATTGACAGTACTGTGATTGTTTGTTGAGTTATTGTTCCTTTTTCTCTATGTATTTGAAATAGAAAACTGCTTCATACATAAGGAGAATTCAATTTTATTGATAGTTTATTGGTTGATGAAGTTCATGATATGATGATTACAAGCATTAAATGCTAGATCGTGGAAATGAAGTGCCAGTATTGTTCTTATTTGATAAGTTTTTAGTTTTCAGACATCATTTAACAACAAATTATAGTCATCATTGCACAGGTAGTTAAAAGTTTATTATCTCGGTATATTCATATACAGCATGCTAACTAATATATCTCTGGACTTTTTGCAGTATTACACTGGTCAGATATAATTATGGCATCAGGTGACTGGGGCTAACTTTCACAGTTTGCACACACACACACACACACACATACTTAAGAATCTGAATAAGTAAGAAAGCAAATTATCAGTTTGGATATAACTAGTAGGATCATGAAAAGAAATAATAGGTCATTTAGGATAGTGGAGACTTTAATTTTAAAAACAAAACCAAACCATGAAACATAGATAAAGAGACCTTTTTAGATGCCAATCACATTTTGACAATAAATGGAGAATTTGGTGTTGCAGAAAGTAGTATTTTAAAAAGGAATGATCAGTACTTTGCTGTCGGTAATTTATATAGGAGTCTTATTCAAGATAATGTTAAAGATGATCATCTTGATCTCTGAAATCTCCCAAGAAGATAAATTGATTTAGACTTCAACATAGGTTGAATGTCCAACTACAAATCACTTCAAATGAATCAGTCCATTCTACAAGATTGTTTTCAAAATGTTTTTAACTCATTTTGTCACACTTTCATTGGTTTGTATGATAACAGTAATTCACATAAATACTTGAAAGAAGTGACTGCCTGTTAATAATTCATTTTTGGTTTTCATTCTGGTGCCAGATATACATTTTGTAGGAATACGCACTTAACAACTTCATATGGCTCTTATTTGCATAGTATATGGTAGGAGTAAATGACTAACAGAGCAATAGCAGTGTAAAATGGTCTTAGTCAGGTTAACTACATGAAAGTATAGCTAACTTTAAATATATTATTATCACAATATTTTACTATATATTTATCAACCTTCACAGAATTAAAATGTGTTTTAAGCACTCTTATTTGCATAGTTGCCCTATAATAATATGTTGCCATTAGGGATCTTGCATAAATAGCTATATTCAGATATTAGAATTTTCCTGCAAGCTCGGTTTTGTCACTGAACACTAGGCAGACAATGAAAATATTGCTGTGGCTAACATTTGCTTTTATTCAATTAATTAATAATTATGGGAGAGCTTACTTCCCTTAAGTGCAGTTATCTTCTTGTGTTTTCAGTGGCTTGCAGTTCATTATATTTCTAAATGAATAATAACACAAGCCAAAGAATAAATGCCATTTGGGATTACAGTTGATGATGACCCCCAGTCTGGCTCATCATTTCCAATATTTCTGTCTTATGGTTCTAGAGATTTTCAAAGTAATTGAATCTTTCCTTTTTGTGACTGAACTCCAAAGGGGCTTTTTCAATTCCCCTGTTTTCTATTATAACCATAAAATTAAGTTTTTTATCCCAGGGCCCCTAAGTTAGTAAAATTTCTTTAGACACAAATTAAATATGAAAGCCCTCTAACTGGGAAGAAGAGAGATTTAGCTTCACTTTACTAATCAGGTCTGATAAAACACAGCTCTCATAAAATTGTAGGCAAGGAAAGAAATTTGTGGGCTTGCCATTAAAAGAACCCCAAATCCACAATAAAACAAAACTGGTACAGTTCAAGCTACGGGAAACATTGTTGGCAGTACTCTGTATAATTGTATGTCTTAAAATGAGATCTCAGTATATTATAGGAATAATTTGCTAATATATATATTAGCAAAATAACTAATTTGCCCTTCAAGACTAGTAAGATTTAATTTTTTTTTTTTTTTTAACGTCAAAGCCAACTCTTCTGAAGTGAAAATGTGTTCTCTGAATCATGCTCTTCAACTTTGAAAGTCCATGTGATCTAACCCTGTCTGTCAGAAGTGGGAACGGAGACCACATTTCATGAGTCTCTCAGCGAGTACTCCCAATTCAGTTACATTGTGCAGCACTGCAGTAGTAGCTGCTTAGCGAAAGTCAAGATGAGGGCTCATTTACAGAAGCAAATCTGAGATAGCTTTCTTCAGTGCAAATCTCATCTATTGCTGCTAGAGAACAATGAAGGAATATTTGAAAGAAGGGAGAAACAGCTTTTCTTTAGCTGTCTGAAACTAAAATGTGTTCTTGATGGGCATTTGACAGAAACAATCTCACTAGTAAAACCTTGATATCTGAATATTTATAAGAAAATATACAAAGAAGTCTTCATTTGACAGAAATTCAATTTAGTGATAGAATTATGACACAACAAATTAGATTTTGAGACCTTTTTTCAGCTGGATAGTATAAATCTGTGGGGTTTGTTTTGGGGTTTTTTTGGGTTTTTTCGGTTTTGTTTTTGTTTTATTTTTAATAGTGACTGATGTTAGAATTTTTCAAAACCAAGATTAATTTTTCTTCATTGCTGTGACCCAGTGATAAAATTATCTAATGAGGCTGTGTGGGTTACCTGAAATCTGTTTGTTCGGTGTTTGGTGGTTTTCTTTGTTTTAATGTCCAATCATGAGATAGAATATTACACCTTATCAACTGTACATTTCTGTTCCTCTTAGTTTGAACTGCAGCTTCTTGAAATGCTATTAAGCATTTAAGCGTTTCTGCCACGTGCAAGAAAAGTCACAATTTCAGTGATGGGTAAAATATTGCATATTCATCATTATCATAAAATCTGTGGCATGTTTTGGAAATTGGGAAAGAAATATGCCATTAAATACTAATCCTGAAAAAAAAAAAATCTCAGTGATAAGAGTGTATATGAGTTTCTTTATTCATTTGTCACTGTGTAGTACATTTTTAATTTTAAAATACTTATGATAATAATGTTGTACTTTGAATAGCTCAGATGGACTAATGAAAGCACTTTCAGTTCAATTTCCTAGATTTTGCTTAATACGTTTTGAGTTTTAGGTATAATTTGAAAAGTCCAAGAAAAAAAAAAATATATTTCAGAGAAGTACTACATCAACATTACACCTTAAATCCTATGAGGAACCTCGGCCTCTCCTCAAGTTAGTGGAGGAGCCATATTTAGCTCAGTGTTTCATATAATGATTTCTAATATGAAAATGAACATTGAATGTAAATTTTGGGATATTATAACTAGGATACTTGGTCTGATTCAGAGTAATGACTCTTGTGTCATACCTTGTTTTTACATATATATGCTCTCCTTCTGACCTTTCAGTTCGAAGATCAGTTTTTTAATAATCCAAAGCAAGCAGTGTCAGGTGAAGAATTGGGCATTAACTTAGTGGCAACACGATATTTAATTTTTAAGCAACCAATTAACTTGAAGTGTTGTGTTGTAATGAAATGTGGCAGGTGCAAGAATATCACAGGCTTGATGTATGCATATAAGGAAGGAGAATTCAGAAAGAATAATTTTTATTGGACAGCTTTCACAGTAATGTTCTGCTTTAAAGAAACATTTTTGTAGTAGGAACCTGATCATTCAAAGTTGTTACGAATTATCCTGTGAAAGCGAGACCTGGAAGTTGCAAGGCTGCCTTGTATGTTGCTTTGGAATACCTTCCCTTTAAAGGAAAAGATTAAGAGTTTTTGTAAACTTTAATATTGTAAATGCCAGCTTTGTGCTTTTTCACCCCTTATTCTCACATTCTTCTGTCATGATCCTGGTATCTTTTGCATTGGCTACTCATCACCACTGCCCCTTACCCTCTGTGGAAGCCAACACGTAGGACATAGCTGGTTGGCAACCCACAGATCTGTTTCATGATTTCACCTTGCATGTGGGCTTCCAATGCACGGAAGAGATCCTATAATGTAAAACAGTTTGGTATCACAGCCTCCTCATAGACATGTGGGTGAATCCAGTAAGGTGTCACCAAGACATTTGGGTTTATAAAGACCCATGAGGTATAAGAAGGACAGAGCAGGCTGTGTTTGGTTTTAGGAAGAGAAGGCTAAGAAGAGGTGTTATTGCTGTCTAGAACTCTCTAATGGGGAGATATACAGTGAAATGGAGCTCTTCTCAGAGGTGCACAGGGGTAGGACAAGACTAAACAGACACAAGTTGTAAAAAGGAAAATTATATATTAAGGGAAAGAAAAAAATTATGAGAGTACTCAAACATTGGAATAGGCTGCCTGGAGAGGCTGTAGAATCTCCTTCCTTGACATTTATACCTTGTCTGGACACAGCCCTGAGCACCCTGATACAACTGGGTCTGCTTTAGGCAGTCGTGTGAACTAGATGACCCCCGTAGGAAGGCCTCTTCCAGCCTTAACTGACTCAACCCAGGGTCCCCATCAGTCATGCTGGTACTAGGTGTCTATCACGCTGTCAGACTCCTTTTTCCCCTTGTCTGTCTCTGGTATTGGGCTCACATGCATTTCAGAAACCTGGCTTAGAGAATAGTGGGGGAATACTGCAGTGGCAAAACTAATCTGCTAGTTCATACCTAAAACTGAAATGGAAAGCAACTGGGAATTTAATGGAAGTAAGGCTGTTTGTGTGGTAGTTCAAGCTTCTTAGTGGTGGACAAATGTATTTCAGAGGACGAGGCATAAAGCCCACTATTTTAGCTGTTGATAACACTTGCGTCCATATCTTAGAAAGTATGATATATTCTGGATGTACATGATGGACTTGTCTGTCAGCCAAATGGCTAGCTCTAATAAGTATGCTTTCTGAAAAAGCAGGCACAGCAAGGCTACTATGGAAATAAGCAAAGTGAAGGGTGCATCTTGTAAGTGACCCCACTTTGTATAGTTAGAGGACAGCTATTGTCATCAAGGTGTCTACTCAGGCAGCATTCTTTAAGATGCAGGCTCCTAGGCAGCACTGAAGCCATTCCCTTGTTCAGCCTGCTCAGCAGAGGAAGCTGAATGGAGTGTGGGAGCTGGTTCTCAGTTCTGCCAGCGTGGATCCATCCCAGTGTGTACTTAGCGTATGGTGTACAGCAGAGTCACATTTTGGTGCTGTGAGAGGGGTCAGCCCTGTGTCAAAGCCAACACACTCTGAAAGTAAATGTAACGCACTCCAGGACCCTTCTGTTTTGTCAATTGTGAAACTAAAATCACCTTATAGTCTGACAAATACTGCCAGTAATAAGTCAGCAAGATGATGTCTACAGGTGACCGTTGCATCAATGTTAAGTAATAATTTTAGAAAACCTTTTAATTTATTCAGTGAAACTAACCTTGCGTTGGTTTCTAAATTGATTAAACTGAAAAAGTATGTCTTTTGAGAGTAAAAAGACTGGGGGTGGGGGAAGTATAAGACAAAGAAATAGGTCTTGGACCACAGAAGCCTGAATCATGGCATTCTCAAAAGCCATTGGGACGTAGTGCAGTTTTCAGGTACTTATCTACAACAGTATAACGCTTGGCTTAGAGTGTTTGTTGCATGAATTTCTTTGAAGTCAAAAGGCTACTGATGCTCTTGAGCACCATACTCTTTAGCAAATGTTTGCAAGATTGGGATTTTATGAACGTAGTTTTCATAAATACAGGTTTCATAATTAAAGTATGAAAGCATTTTCCCAGAAGGGTGATGACTTTGAACAGTAGCCATTGCGTGTGCGCTATGTGAGGAACAAAGTTGGAACACAGTCTGTCTGTAACCTCTCGGCAGCAGCTGTTCAAATATTGTTTCTCTGCTTCCATCTCTGCAGAGAATTTGTCTCACAAATATGAACGCTGTGAAGTCGGTAGGTTGTCTTGTTTGCTAAAAATAATGACTGCTAGTAAGTAATAAGATGATGTACTAATCTTTTTCCAACTGATGACTGTAATATTTGCCAATTGCCTCTGAAAACAAATGCTATCTTGTTTGGTTACTCAATCCAAACTTTTCAGTGGTCATTTAAAACATGAAGTCACTTCTGTGCTGAGACCAGCATGTTAGTAGAGTTGGCTGCTGCAAATCTTGAGGATGAAGCTGGCTTGCAGGCTACAGGGTCAGTTACTGTGATGTGAGCTTTTTTTCCATGTACATGGTGAAATGTTGTGAAGAAAAAAAATAATCTGCCATTTCAGTGTATATGTGATTGCTGTGTACACGGGAACCAATTAATGCAAAATTGTTCAAATGAAATGGACTGCAGAATAACAAGGTTCAAAGAAACCCTGGAAACACCTTTGTCTTCAAATAACTTTTAAAACAAACAGAATGAATATTCATGAATCTGTAAAACATTTATGGCATGAAATGAGGGCAAACATAAAATTTTTATGATCTTTCATGGAAGCAATGTCAATGGCTAGAAAGTAGTCAGGTAACTGATAATTAAACAATTAAAGACTTAAGAAGCAAGGCAATATATACAAAGGGAAAAAGCCTCTTTTGACATTACATTCTTCTTAATCTTATTCATAGGATTATAAAACAATGCTGCAAAAAGGATTTTTTGATTTATGTTTTTCCATGCTATATTTCAAGAAAATATTTCTAGTTTTTGTATGTCTTGGAAAGTGGAAGTCTAATAGATCTCTGTCAGAAAGTATTTTCTGAATAGTAACCTACAGTTACCCACTTACTACTCAAAAATATGAAAGAGTCCTGAAGAGAAAAGATTTCTTTCCTCCATCTCATTTCATTCTTCTTCGTTTGGTAGAGCTTACAAATTCTAAGTATTTGTACAAGACTTGTATGTAACAATGTTTTTACTTTGTATCCAGATTTGGTATCTGAAGAGGCAGTGAAGAACCTGATTTTGTTTCTGACTCCTAATCTGTTGTCTGAAAATGCTTTGTGAAATTTTATTCCATATAATCGTTGTAGCTTTTTTTTTTTTCTCTTTAAACTAGACAATAAGGAAAGTGATTGAACTGTAACTTGTGATATTGAAATAAGTTGCAGAAAATGTCTTCAGTGTTCCAGTGTCCCTGTTGTCATGTTTAACTGGCCTGGAAACTTTTTAAATAGGAGGGGGGAAACTTCTGTATTACCAGTAGTCAGAGAATTCAGGATCTGAAATATTTAGAATGGTGATTACTGAAAACTACTTCTTGAATTCTTGTGCCACATGTAAAACATTCACTAATGAAATTCTGAGTAAAGAGCTGTACTTTAAAATTAATATTTACAGAGCAAGAATCTTCATGGTAGCCAGCCCTTTGCTGGAGGAGTAGGGGTCAGAGCATTTTCTCAGACACTTCAGTGCACTTGTAGACTGGGAAGAATGGCCAAGCTTCTGCTTTCCTAGTGAGATGGGAAGGACCTGTATTTGAGGGGAGCTCTCAAATACCAAGTGTCTTACAGCATTTACAGTGAACATGAGTTTCAATTCCTTGGAAGTACAGCTCCAAGGAACTCTTGAAAGCTCACTCTGAAAGCTTCAGACAGAATAATGCAGCAGCCTAAAGCTTTGTCCAATATATCTGTAGGACGCATTTATCTCAAATCATGGATATATGGATATGGATGAGTGTTTCAGACTTATCTGCCCTTGTTCTTTTTCTCTGAGTTACTGGGATTACTTCTCAGTTCACGAAAACTGCATTATGTCAGGAGAGTATTTAAGCGTATGTTTACATCATGTCCTGAGTAGAGATGTTCCTACTAAAGAAAATGTACAAGAAATGTAATTCAGTCTAGATGTTTGTGAAATGCTTGGCTGGAGCTAGAACTGCTGTTATGCTAAGCATACAGTGTACTAAAAATTGAGCTGAAACGAACTTTTAACTCTTAGGTCACCAGAGTTTCTGAATTAATCAGTAATTGATTTTTTTTTTTTTCTTTTCAGTGCAGAGGTACACTGCATTATTAACTTCTATCTAAATGTGAAAAAAACCTTATTAATGCTCCTAAAATTCTGCAAATAAATACAGAAAGCAATTAAATCTTAAAAACTAACATCCACGTAGATGTATTTAACAGATTGCATAACCATTACTTACCTAGTGTAGTAGAGCTTCTATCTCTTTTTCACTAGAAACAGCTTTGGTTTTAGGTGGGCATGTGTCAAGCAGAATTAGCACAGCAAAAATTATACATAAGTGTGCAGGCAGAAATTAAGATTGTTGAGATGCCACTTCTAATAATGAAAAGGCTTTATATTTTAATTGTCTAAAAGAAAACAAGGAAACAATCAATCAAAAGTGTATTTGAGGCACTTGCCTATCAATACATAATGTATGATTATTGGTTAATTAAACTTTACTTTGAAAACGTTCGGAAAATAGACTTATTGCAGCTAGAGGACTGGCTGACAGACAAAGATACCTCCCAGAATATATTATGCTTTCTAAGATACAGACACAAGTGTTACCAACAGCTAAAATACTGCGCTCTGTGCCCAGTTCTCTGAAATAGCATATTTACAATCATAATGTAAGGGTAACATGCCCCAACATTTGAATGAATAAAAGCTGAGTATTTTTAAGCTAGCTCTCAAATCGTTGTGTGCACTTTCTTAAAAGAAAATCAATTATTCTTACTTATTTTTTCCCCAGACTCTGGGTTTCCCTAAAGTTTTCCCTTTTATGCTCAGGAACTACTGTTATTCACTTCATCCCTTGAACTCTGATTATAGGGCTCCAGGGCCATGATATGATGCAACAAGGCTATGTTTTCTAGCATTTACAATACAGACTAACTTTAATGTATTACTTTTCATAAAATTGTATCCCAAGACCCTTTAGAGGATGAAAAATTACAAGCTGTAAGACAGTCAGTGCTATAAATCATGAAAAAGGCTTGTGCAAATTCATTGGATGGTGAACAAATTAAAGCACTCATTGCACATGGCCAATAATGTTTTCTTATATTAAACAGTTAACGGTATTTATTTCTATATCACTAAAGCCTACCGTGAGTGTGTTGCTTTCAACAATGAAAGGTGACAGCAGATCTGCTTCTCTGAAATAATTAGCACATTCATCAGGGCATGTTAAACAATTCCAAATTATTTTTTCTTGTAGAGGATTTTTTTTTTTGTAGTACAACTGAGAATCAGCAAACTCATAAATCACAAAGACAGCAGAATGCACTGAGTGCCAGCCAAATAGAAACTAAACATTTCCACAGAAAGTAATGAAAACAAATAGTATTTTGTTAAGTAAAATAGAGAAACATTAATAATAAAATAGAAGCATGATAGAAAGCTTTTTTAGATATAGCATAAAAATGACATTGCTGCTAGACAAGAATGGTCCATAAACTCAATTTTAGCCCTGTAGCCACATGTATAATTCTTTCAAGAAATGCATTTGTAATTGTATTGATAGGTTTATCCTTGGAGAGCCAATATTGCTACAGTTGATTTGAGTCTTATAAAGTCTAATTTTCATCCTCACAGAAAAGAAAACGAGAAGAAAGGACAGGAGGGAAAATGACAAAACAGCTATTTAACAAAAGCTTTATTACACTGTAAGTTTGTAGTTAGTCAATGAAACAAATACTAGCTCCTGTTTTAAGTTAAAGCCTTTGGAGATCTTTTAGTCCAACTCGCTGTTTAAGCCAGAGTCAGGTTGCTCAGAGTTTTGAATCGCTCTGAGGGCAGAAATTGTGTGACCCCTCTTGGCAACCTTGTTCCAGTGTTTGACTATCCTCATGATGTAATTTTTTTCCCTTTTATCTAATTAGAACTTGCTCTCTTCCAACTTGTTTCCTCTTGTGCCATCTCTGGGTGCCAGTGAGAAGAGTCTGGCTGTATTGTCTCTGTGCCCTCCTGTCAGGAAGCTGAACACAATTGGAAGATTTCTCCTCAAGCTGAACAGAGCTAGTGCTCTCAGCTTCACCTTTACATAGTGTTTTCTACTGGGCTTGCTCCTGTACCTCAAGTTTTTATCAAGCCTGGAAACCCCAAAACTGGCCATGGGACTTCAGATTAAATTTTCACAAGTGCTGAAGAGGAGAATAATCACTTTTCCACCTTCTGGCAAACAATTGCTAATGCAGTCCACTAGGCCACTGGGTTTCTGGACTGCAAATGTACACTGCTGACTCATGTTCAATTTACTGTGCACCAGCAATCTCGGGTCCTTTCTAGGCAGCTTGCTTATGGCCTATACCGTAATTGGGTTATTCTATCCCAGACGTTTACCTTTGAACTTTGTGAGGTTCTTGTCAGACCAGTTCTCCACCTTCTTCTCCAGGCTTGCCCTACAGGATATTGACTGCTCTCTGCAGGTTGATGTGAGCTATTTAATCACTTGTTCCAAGGCAAAGCTTTGTGCATGTGAGCAGCTCCTTTGCATAGATTGACACCCTGCATCCTCACCTTCCCAACCTATCTTTTCCGAAGAGGTTATATCGATCCGTTGCAGTAATAGAGTCACGTGAACAACACATGCTCCACATCCCTCTAATCCCAATGACGTCATATCTCTACAACTGTGCACAGGTTTCTCATTTTTCCTGGTTTTACCCAGTGCTATGTATATTTGTGTATAGGTGCTTGATGTGAACCCTCAGTCACATTTCCTTCAAAAAAGAAAGTATGAAAGCCTCCCTCATTGTGAAGTTCCCTGGTCTCTTTCTCACTGCTCTTGCATTATTGCTTTAGATGATTATAAGCTTTCTCCAGCATACCTAGTTTAAAGCCCATCTCATCAAGTCAATAAGGCTGTTTGTTCTCTTTATGTCTTGAAGCAGATCTTCAAGTACTGTAAAATGACATAGCCACACTGACATGAAGGGACTCTGCTGTTTTAAAGCACTTAAGAAAATTATGTTTTCATTTCTAAGGTTGATATTCACTGCGTTATTAACTTAAGGTGTAATTCAGCAATTACATAAATGTGATTTTATTCCAAACCTAAAATGTAGAGCTCAGGATTAGCTGAATGTGAATAGAGATAGGAACACAATACCTGCTTCAATCAGTGCAATCAATCTTAGCTGTGTGTTGTTTCACTCTGACTGCTCTCTCCTGAGCTAGGTTGGCTGAGGAAGTGATACCTCTCATGGAAATTATTTCAGCTAGCTGTAGTGAGGCTGAACACTTAGTCGTTTTTAATCTACGCATGCAATGTTTCAGTTTCCCAGGTGGGTGGTAGATCTTCCTTTTTTTTCCCCTTCTTAAAAAGCTTTTATCATGCATGTGTATCTTAGAAAATATAGCCATATTCTGTACAAACATGTCTCTTTCAACAACAAAAAAAAAGTATTTTATCTTCATTACCATCTTTTCACAGGAAGAGACTCAAACTAATTCAAGCTTGCTAGCTCTTTGACAGGGATTTTTTTTGAAAACTTACATTGGGATTGTGATTCCATTTTTTACTTTTTATTAATAGTCACATACTTCATAATGAGGCCAGCCCAAAACTGTTAATCTAAATAAAGTGATTTTATTTCCCCCAGCACACTGCTAATTAACCTAATTTTGGTCATGCTGTGGGAAAGAAGAAAAGCAGATAGGAGAAGTAATGCTTCCTCATTAATTGGCTCATGCCACAGAAGGCCTTCATGCAATGAAGTCAGACTTGACTGTTTGAGACTGTTTCAGTGTCTTAGAAGGGTTCAGCAGTGCCAATCAGTTAAAAAAGTGAGTAAAAGAAGAGAACTATAACTGCCTTTGGGGCCAGGGTGCTAGCAGTAGAAAGGTCTCATCTGGATTCTTTACTCTGCTGAACCACAGATATGTGGTGTTGGATTGGATTTGTTGAAGTTTTAACCTGCATCATAATTAAGTTTTTATTTAGAAGGATTTTTCTGCCACCTCAACAACTGGTACTGAAAGTGATGGGGAAAAGGTACATAATACTTCGGTACCCAATATTTTGGCAGTAGGAGCCGTGTAAAGACCTGAAATGAGATATATGTCAGGAAGGTGCTCTAAGTTTATAAGCACGTTTTTCAGATTGCTATGAAAAAACAGCTGGAACAAAATCTCCACTGACATTAAGAATTGCTGGGGAATCTGTTTAGAAAGAGGGAGAAGAAGGGACTTAAAAGGCTGTAACATGGGAGAAGAGAAGATTAGAGAACAGCTGGTTGGGAATCTTCTGACCAGATGTCTTTTTGTCAGAAATGATTTGCCAGTTGAATTTGAATAACGCTTTCATCACAGATTTTTCCTAGGCTCTGCTGCAATTTATGGTCAAAATATAAACATAAATAGTAACCCTATCCCAGAAGAAACCACAAGTGTAATGTTCCCTTTGCCTCTTGCAGACTGCAAACTTAAATTTCCCATATGAAATGCCTGTATTAACTATCACATTGTTGTTTGTGTTTCTTTCCTCCTTCCCTCTTTGTGTTGTCTGAAAATTTTGAGCACAACATTTCTTAAATCTAAGAGTTCTATGAGATGCAAAATCTATCTCTTGGTCACCTCTGTCAAGCAGGAAGTGTTGGAGACAGGGTAAGAAATAAAAAGGAATAGTTAAAATGAAGATAAGACTGATCTCTGCCTTGAAGATTGTAAAGTATAAGAACTTGATATGAGGTGATGTGATGCCAGAGTAAATATTAAGGTGTTGTAGGTGATATTTGGAGAACTGTGACAGATAGAATTTTAGTTGCAATGGCTTAGATATCAGAGAATCACAGAATGGTTGAAGTTGGAAGGGACCTCTGTAGGTCCTCTGATCCAACCCCCCTGCTCAAGCAGGGCCACTTAAAACAGGTTGCCCAGGACTATGTCCAGATGGCTTTTGAATACTTCCAAGGATGAAGACTCCACAAGGTCTCCGGGCAACCTGTGCTAGTGCTCAGTCACCCTCACCACCCTCTGGTCCCAGCCCTTCAGCTGGTTTTCAGTCCACCTAATTGTCTGCTCATCCAGCCCATACTTTATCAGCTTGTCAATGAGGATCTTATAGGAGGCAGTCTCAAAAGCCTTACTGAAGTCAAGTAAGATACTGAAGATATAATAGAGAAGAAACCATAAAGTCCATCACTTGCTGTAATGGATAGGTATAATTATATTTTTCAGTTTGGTCATGGTAATTTGCATTCCTCACTTAACCCTAGTATTTATATGTTCCTTACTAGAAATAAAAAAGGAACAAAGATTTGCAGATCTATTAGGTAGTGTCAGACAAAGGTGTATCAGTGCACTGATAGCGTGATATGACTGAAGAAAAGAAAAAGAAATAGTGTAAAAATAAGACATTTCTGGCATTTTAATTTATTTGAAACTTTCCAATTAGTGCAATTTATGGAAATGAGGACAATTTAATTTAAATTACAGAATCACAGAATCACCTAGGTTGGAAGGGACCCTTTAAGATCATCTAGTCCAACCAATGAAAAAAAAAAAAAAAAAACCATACACAACACACCACACACAACCCACACACACACCACCACACCACCCAACACTAATCCATATCCCCGAGCACCATGTCAACTCCTCTCTTGAATACCTCCAGGGATGGTGCCTCAACTATCTCCCTGGGCAGCCCATTCCAATGCCTGATAACCCTTTCAGTAAAGAAATATTTCCTAATATCTAACCTGAACTTCCCCTGGCGTAACTTAAGGCCATTACCCATTGTCCTATCATCTGTAACTTGGGAGAAGAGACCGACCCCCGCCTCTCTACAGCCTCCTTTCAGGTAGTTGTAGAGAGCGATAAGGTCTCCCCTCAGTCTCCCCCAGACTGAACAACCCCAGCTCCCTCAGGCTCTCCTCGTAAGACTTGTGCTCCAGACCCCTCACCAGCTTCGTTGCCCTTCTCTGGACCTGCTCCAGCACCTCAATGTCTTTCCTGTGGTAGGGGGCCCAAAACTGGACACAGTACTCGAGGTGGGGTCTCAGCAGTGCTGAGTACAGGGGGACGATCACCTCTCAGGTCCTACTCACCACACTGTTCTTGATACAGGCCAGGAAGCTGTTGGCCTTCTTGGCCACCTGGGCACACTGCTGGCTCATGTTCAGCCGACAGTCGACCAACACCCCCAGGTCCTTTTCTGCCAGGCAGCTCTCCAGCCACTGTGCCCCAAGCCTGTAGCGCTGCCTGGGGTTGTTGCAAATTATTGCTTTTTTTTTTTTCGGGAAGCCAAGGATTTTTATAATGAAGATACATTAGTTATACTGTTAAATGTGAAGTATCTTACAGTAGAAAAACATTTCGATGCATATACATATCTAAAGGAAAAGACTGATGCATTTATCTTTGTAGAAATGTGCATTTTACTATAAAGTATGGAGATGTTCCTGTTTGGGAATGATTTAAAGCAAACTCTTAAAATTGTTGTCTTCCAGTTAGCAGTTTTGGCAAGCTAAAGCTGGAAGTCCAACTGATGAACATTTGTTTAATGATACATCAAAGCTGTTTGGTTTTTTTACTGTGGTGATGTTTACGGGACCGCTACTAGAGGAATATCTGAATAATTATTGATCTTGGAAAATTGATTTCTTTCTTGAGCAATATAAACATATGAAGGAGAAAAATAAAGTATATGCATAATATAAATAGGCTAGGCAAAGTCTTTTATTCTTAGCTGTTGGAATTGTAGATCTGAATTTGCATAATTAGTTGTTAATCAAAGAGTGGAACTTCAAGGCTCGTCTGGGCTGCAGGGTGGTTAAAAAAGGATTTTACTTATTCTTTTAGTTTTGTCTAGTTGGCAAGAATGCCTCAGCTGTGTTCTGCAAGTGATTGTAGTTTCCATAATTGATAGTTATGTTAGAGTTCTTATATTGCAAAAGCAATAATTAAGATTTAAACTCTAATACATGGATGGTGAAGTATTGTTAGAAGCAGATGCCCTAAATTAGACATGGCTTTTACAGAATGGATCATTAAAAAATGCTAATTGCTTTCTATATCAAAAATCATTATTGCATCATTTTAATGCTTGTCAGAGTATATGCCCAGGGCTACGTTGTTTTTACACAGCCGAAGAAAATTCTGATGCAAATATGAATGTTTTCAATATTTTTTCAACTTCCAGTTTTAAAGCAGTACAATGTGTATGGCTGTAGCTTTTGTTCAGTCAGCTTTTTGTTTAGGAGGTGTCTCTTCTTTACAGAATTCAATTGTAGAATGGTAGAATGTAATTTGCAATTCTGTCCATTAAGTATCATGAATACTAAATGCATTTTCTCTGGTGAGGTTGAAAAGATGTGAAAGAGAGGAATAATACTCAGGAGGAAACATACTCCAGTTAATAATAACCAGCAGCAGTAAAACTGGTGCAGCAATTTGTAGGTAATTAGCCAACAGGACAAAGAGACCATATGGTCAGGCATTATGTATTACTTACTTTTCTGCAAAAAATTATTACAGACTAGGCCTTTAGTCTAATTAACTTAGTATTATTATTTTATTTATGCAGTATATTTGATACTAAACTAAAGTGTAATTTATAAATTTATATAAATATGTCAAAATGTTTTGGCTATGTTTTCTCTTCCAGATGGAAAAGCTGGTGTAATTTCATTCTTGCATCTGATTTTAGGAGACCTGTAGAAGTATAATTTTAGGTTTGTTTCTAGTATGGTGGCATTGACTAGAGACACAGATTTGCATATTACCATGATGATTTCAAGTTTTGAATTATAAAAATTTTTACAATATTTTACAATTGAATTTCAGGCAATTGTTACATAACTGCTGATCATGGCTAAAGCGGAATGCAGAAGTGTAATGTCAGAAATATATATGCTTTCAATCCAGTTAATAAATATACAAGAATAGTTCACTGTCAGATAACTAGGTTACAATAACGGCAGTAAAAAGTTTCTCAAGCATTCACTTGTTATGTACATTTCATAGAGCCTTCTATTTATGCGGTCTTTGGGGATGCTTAGGTGTTTCTGTGTCGGCCTTGCTGTTGTAAAATCTGCAGGCTGGTTACATGAGAAGCCATAGCATTATGTTATTTAAAATCTTTTAATTCTGAAGATAGACCCTGTTTGTGCTTACCCAACAAAAATTGCAAATTACAGGTTAGGACTCAGTGGTACAAACAGTGGTTGCAGATGTGGACATTCAGTTTTTCTGAAAGAGTAATATGAGCTTCCTCTGAAAGAGTGAGATGAGCTTCCTAGTCATACAAAACAAAGGATTCAGTTCAAATTTGTTTTAATTCATATTTTTCATATAGTACGTGAATGTTTCTTCAAGTTTGAGCCACAGGCAAAAAGGTAACATTTTGCAATGCTCTCCTAGAGTGACAAATTGAAAAATCACTACAGGTAGATTTGCTAATCAGTGTTTCAACCTCAGAAGGGAAAGTGCTTCAGAACTTAAATAGAAATGTGAAAAAATGTTACAGTATTTAAGAGATGTACACTATATAGTAGGCATCACAAAAGAGGTAATCCTAATATTTTTATCAGCAGTTGCAAATTGATTTTAAGGAAATATTGAAGATTCCTTATAAAAAAATATAATCTGTAAGGAAATATGAGAAGACAACTGTAAGAAAAACTATAAATAAACTTTATCTAGAGCAAGTTATGACACAATTGCAGAAAGTGCTTCTGAGTCTCTGGAGGCACCATCTGTTCCCCTTCATTAATCAGAGATCTCAAGAAAGGGTAACACTTAATTACACCGTTTGCTTTTCTTTCTTACATAATTTCAAAAAATTTGATATCATCACAGTGCAACACATATACCACAGCAAACTTATTAATGCTGTCTTTGGGGTGTTTACACCTACAAATGAGAGAAAGTGAATAGCTAGAGTTCACATCGCAAATATGCTTGCACTGCTGCACTGATGAAAGCTGATAGGATAATTTTTTTTATGATCAAATCATACTCTATGAAAAATAACATAGCAGGAAAGAAATAGCAGGCACTATATGGTGAATGAAGTTGAAATTGAGACATACTTTCTATAAAGTGATATTAACTGTATAAATGTATGTAGATAAAAGAGATATTTGCAGGACTTTTAAGTCTCTCAAAAGTACATAAATTGAAATATACTTTTATAGCTATGGTCTATGACTAATGTATTTAAGGTAATAGAACAATTATCTAATTGTGATGTTACTTTAGCTATGAAAATGAATTCACATAGAATTTTATCTTATGAAAATATGTTCTTTATAATTAGAAATCTTTCATTTATAATATATTGTGGAATCCTTTATACAGGAAGCACCATGAAGTACTTGCCTGAAAAAGTGCTTAAGATTTCATTTAATTCTTTAAGCTAGATAAGGCTTTCTTTTAAAAATTTTGGTTACAGGAGGCAATTATAATGGTTTAGCAGTGCAAATCAAATAGATTTGATTATACAATTTTATTGAATGTCTTGTGGAAAGTAATTATTGTGGATGATGCTACATCATAAATACTTTGCACGAATAGGCAGTGCAGAGAAATCAGTGAAACATAATGGCATTACATCAGGATGTTGACCAGTGTGCCATGTCTGAAACTCTTTGCTTGTTACTTACAGTCTTCAACATAGACTTTATTTTTTTAGTCTGAGATTTATGGATTTCTGGATACAAGCAGTCTATTCATTTAATAACTTAATGAAAAAAACCCAGAACTGTTAAATAAAAGTATATATAAATACTACTTCCTCTGTTCTTCAAAAACTTTTCCTGCTTTTGATGTTTTGCAATCCTTGATAGGAAAGGCTAAAACAAATTTTCAATATAGCATTGTCAAATACAAACAACATTGATCCGAATATGACAGCCGATGTATTGGAACTGCCTAAACAGTGAATTGGTACTCTTTATGTTTTATAAGTATTGAAATATCTCAGAAGTGATGTACTTCATTATTTTGAAAGCATGGTTTTTATAATATCCATTTCTCCTTCAAATCTAATCAATTGTTTGAATTGCTTCGAGAGAAAGCAAAAGTAGATGTTCACTCTCAGAATACAAAAAGCTTTGAAAATGGAAAAATGCATTCTGCCTTGTCTTTGTCTAAATTTTGAAATGCTGTCATTGAAAACTCGCATCACTATCAAGCAAAAATGCATGCTGAGCTTATGAAATCAAATACACTGAATTGTGGCCAGAGACAGGTTTTCTAATCAGAGGGGCAGATAATTGAAATGAGTGTTAAAGTGGAAATGCCACTGCTCCATTGGTGCTGCCACTTCATTGAAGTATTCTTCTTAATATTAGAACTTGGCAAGGTACAGATAGACAATAGTTTATAAAAGTTTTCACTTTCAGTCCATTATTTCTAGTTTGGCTTAGGTTAAGAGTAGCCAAATTTGCAATCCACTAAATTAATCTCTGATCTAAGGGTTTCATTCTGCTCAGCGACACTAATAGCAAAGCGTCTTTAGTTTAAATGATGCAGATCTTTAATAAATAGTGTCCTTTAATAAAGGGATAAAGGTGAAAAACTGTAGCTTTCATCCTATTGACAAGGCCAATAGAATAGTAAAAGAATCCAAACTGAGACAAAGCCACCTTTTCATGATGTAGCAGCTTCTTTTTTTGAGAAAGATTGAGAAGAATTTATACAGACTGTTGAAGAAAGATAGGAACTTGCTTCAGACTAGCTCCAGCTGTGGGAGATGAAGGAGCTATAGACCAAAGCTGACATCATAATGTTAGGTTAGCCCTGAGCCCAAAGTTCTACCTCTCCGCTTAGTGCTACAACAGATGTGTTCAGATGTTTTTTAGACCTTTTTTTTCACATTGTTTATGTTAAGATTCAACAGGTGCTGCAATGATGAGTCACCTTTGACTAGCTCTTTAAAAAAAATCTTGAATATGTGTAAGTCCATGAGGCAAGCAGATTACATCTAAGGGTGCTGACTTGTGCTTTATTTCCTGCCTCAAATTTTTCCTGCTTTACCTCTGCCCCCACTGTGCTTTCAGCTGTATCTGGCTTTTGTAGACCTTCAACCCAGGATCAATGTCCTTCGTACTCTTTGAGGATTCTGGCCCCCTATTTGTTGGCTTCCAAGTACGACACACTGTGTGGCTTTTTCTCCTTTAGATTGTGGCTTAGAACAGAAGCAGTTATACTTATGAACATAATAGCGTGAGGAAATTTGATTAGAGAGCTACGCCTTATTGATTGGATGGATGAAAGGAGAAGATAGTTCAACTAGGGAGATCTGGCCTTTCTTACCTGGTGGACTTATATTCAAGCTTGTAAATGATGCTGAGCTTTTCTGGCAGGTGTTCACTAAGTCAGGTGTTAAGTTGGGTTATATCACTGTTGCTTGACTGTCTTAATTGAAGTCTTGTTGATTTACAGGGGTTTTAGATGATGCATTTTGTGACCAAAGAACTAAAATAGAGTTGCACAGGAAATAGATCATTACAGCTCTTGGAGTGGATTGATGAAAGCAAGAATAGTCTTTCCTGTCATTTCTGAGTCAATCTAGATAGGCGATCATTTAAAGTTTCATCCAAAAGCACCTTGCATTTATTGTGACAGAGTATAGCAGACTCTGTTAGGGTTTCTGATTTAAGAAAAAAAATGAACATTTTTTACAGATAACACTGCCTGATCACACTGCCTTATTAGCAGTCTGTTATAGTTTCAGCTGGGATAGAGTTGATTTTCGTACTAGCAGCTGGCATAGTCCTATGTTTTGGATTTAGGATGAGAATAAAGTTGATAAAACACTAATGTTTTCAGTTGTTGCTAGGAAGTCAAGGCCTTTTCTGCTCCTCGCACTGCCCCGCCAGCCAGTAGGCTAGGAGTACACAAAAAATTGTGAGGAGATACAGCCAGGGCAGTTGACGCCAACTGACCAGAGCGATATTCCATGCCATGTGTTGTCATGCTTATTATATAAAGCTGGGGGAAGAAAAAGGAAGGGGGAGATGTTTGGAGTTACTGTGTTTGTCTTCCCAAGTAATCATTACAGGTGATGGAGCCCTGCTTCCCTGGAGATGGCTGAACACCTGTTTGCTAATGGGAAGTAGTGAATGAATTCCTTGCTTTGCTTTCCTTGTGTGTGCAGCTTTTGCTTTACCTATTAATCTGTTTTTATCTCAAGCCACAAGTTTTCCTTATTTTTCCCGATTCTTTTCCCCCTCTGACTGGCTGGGGCAGGGGGGAGAGAAGTGAGTGAGTGGCTGCATAGTCCTAGATGCTGTCTGGGGTTAAACCACGACACAGTCTGAACAGAAAGCAAAGTGATACAAGTAAGGACAGACTATGTACTATTGTCATGACAAGTAAGCTGTCCTTCAGAATTGTAGCTGGTAGATTGGTATAATGAGGTTTGTACTGCCAATTCTGAATTCATTCACGTACATGGAAGAGTTCGGTCTCCAGATTTTTTTAATTTGATATCTTACATATCAAACAATAAGAATAAAAAAAAAAAAAAAAATCTGTCAGTAATGTTTGCTTTTCATTTAGTAGACCACAGCCACAAAGATATTTTGAGTACCATGCAGTTCAGGGAGCAATATATTACTAGTTTCACAGCAACTGTGTTCTGCCCCATAAAAAGGGAAAATATGTCTGAATGACTTGAGGCAACAAAGAGAGCATGTAGAAAAGCAACAACAGAAATAAAACACAGCATAACTCTACTCAGTTTATAAACATACTAGTATGCAGTGCTTATTTTCTTAGGCTGTTTTGTCAAGCTCTTATTTGGAATTCAAAATTTACCTATTTTTGCCAACATATTTTTCTCAAAGGCTTAATACTAGACAGATATAATCATCACTACAATACTGTTTGCAGTTTGAAAGATTGCTTGACACTAAAGAATCATAAAAACAAAGATGAAATATTTCACCCAAGAAAGTGTGTTCTTTTTGAAATATGCTTTTTAATATACTTAGTGACAATATATTATGGAAAAAGTTTCTTATAGAAACTGTAGATTTCTAATATTTAATAATATTCATCACAGCTCATTGTGGTCAACTGATTTTTCAGATCCATCATTTTACTGTTATAGTAATTTTCAAACTTCTTCATTTGACAGAAGACTACTTCCAGTGAAGGAATGACTTTTCCTTTTTAGTGATGAATGCTAGCATTCATTTCTTACTAGATATTTGAAGACACATTCTTTTACATTCTGAGTACTTGGCTTATGTCAGCATTTCTGTGAATTTATGATAACAGTATGAATTCTTCAACGAAATTGTTTGTGCATTAATATAGCTTATGGCTTCAAAGGGAGTGCAAGCAAAAATATTTTGGTGGTTTTTTTTTTTTTTTTACTTTAAAAATAAACTCATGAATTTTTGATCCACCCAAGATGAAATTTAAAAAAAAATGATTTTTCGTTTTATGAGGATGCTAGCAGGTTGGGTGTAGAATAAAGCCTGAATGTCAACCCTGTGCTGTTTCCCCTTTTCTTAAAAGGAGAAAAGTTTTCTATTAGTATTCTTCTTGTAAATTGTTTGTAGATCCTCCACCCCTTTTCCTACAAATAGAATCCACATTCTGTATTTCTGTTCATAGCAGTATTTCAGGTCGTGTTTCCAGAAGATTTTGCCTCCATCCAGCTGATAGAACAGAGTACCTATTTTTTTTCATATATAAACCAGTGTGCCTAATTGTTACTTTGAATTCAAGAGGTCTCTCATTCAGCGAGTAAGACCAAACTGTGATTTTGCTATAGGTCAATTAAAAAATATCAAGAGCTGTACTTTAATGAAAGCAAATTTTAAGTGTTCTTGTCTTGCTCTGCATTGTGACTGAGAATAGAGGCTGGTAAATGAATATCACCTAAATTTTGTCATGCAACATAGTACGATGAAGATTTATCCAAATATATTTATTGAGTGCAAGCAAATGAACAGGAATAATAGAAAATGAAATAAATTGATGCAGTTGAACTGCATACAAATTTAAAAGGGCTAACACAATGCAAAAGCAGGTGTAGCTTGGATTTCTTCAGATTTTCTCTTTCCTTTGGAGCCAAACCTCTTACATGAAAAGACATATTTGATCAAAGTTGATCTAAGACCACAATGCCAATGAAAATGATGGTCGGGTACTCTGTACACCGTTGTCTGTTTTCTTTCCTTGTCATCCATCAGTGATAGTCTTAATGTTACTTTAAGGTGAATCAGATAAGGTCATAGATCCCACTAAAGCCTAATCTTGCATAAGAGGGAAAAAAAGGGAATTTATTTTTCTGTGGTTCAACTTATGCTGCCTATGAAATCTACAGGAAACTTGGAGTCTTTAGATTTCAGTGAAGCCGCTTTGCTTTTAAAGTTAATAGCCTGAAATGTGAATTTAGAAAGGCAACCACATGACGTTATTTCTTTTATCCACACTTATACTGTAAATAAGTTTGCATATTTAAAGATAATGGCAGTCAGACTGTCTAGCTTACCAATGTTTGTATCCTAAAGCAGTTGAAAGAAATTCAGCAACTCCTGTTTGCTCTTGAGTCTTATTCTATTTATTTCTACAATGTAGTTAAGTATTAAATTGCTCATTGTTTTCAGTAATTTATCTAAAATTGTCACTGCCTTGGAACTTTTTTTTTCATAAGGTTATTCTTTGTATTTAGCAAAATAGAAAAATTAAGTAAGCAGGGATACCAGGTCATGTAAATAATGTTTATGGCTCTTATATGCTTAGAATTAGCATTGGTATTTAGGATTTAAGACTAATAAGTAGATTAACAGAAGGGAGCTGGGCAAAAATAGGTGTTTTATGATTAATTTGATCTATTAGGGAGGAAAACATCTATGGGTTTGTCAAATTCTAGTTCTGATGAATACACTGTAGTTAATAAATTACTATAGCCTTTTAAAATAATAATAATAAACCAGCCCTTATTTCATTTTCATGTGCTATATTTCTTTTAAGCCTGCCTTAACATTCATTATGTTTACAAGCTCACAGAGAATTCTTATTTGTGGTCAAAAAGTTTTAGACTATATGTTTTGTAAGGTCTATTACTGTGATGGCTCTGTTGCTACTACCAGCATATATCATTACAGCCTTTAAGATGTCAGCAGTGTTTTCTGGAAAAAATAAAACTCTACATACACAAGGAAAGGAAGGGTTTTTTAGGTTTTGGGTTTCTTTAACTTCTTCTTAAGTATTAGGAGTAAAGGATGCTTGGTTATGCTTGTATTATAAATAGATGAGAAAATTAATAACCCTTTAGTGATGAAAGAGATATCATGATACCTTTACCAGAAATGGCTTGTTCTCAGCTGGTATAAATCAGGCAGCTTGTTGGCTTCAGGAAAACTCTGCCATTTCACAACAGCGAAGAGGCCTTACAAATTTCGACTAGCATACAGGTCTTTATGTGTTTTCTTAAGTCACAGGGAAAATAAAAAAGAAATAATAGTATTTCTTGTCTTGTTGGATGCAGATTCAGGTGCATAAATTTTTGGTGTCAAGGCATCACTGAGGCATGGACGAAAACATACCTCTTCAGGTGCCTCATTCTCAAATTTCAAATAGGCAAACCAGCAGTGGGCACATCAAGTCTGTCTGTAAGGATATGTCTCGAACACTGAGGGAACTTTGCAAAAGCACAAATACTATCTTGCACCTACTAACTTTCAACTGCTGTTTTTCTCCCTGTGCCTAGAACTTGCATTGTCAAACAGCTGGTTTAACAGCTGGTTAAAACAGTAGTCATATAGTAGCAGTAAGGAAGAGGTATTAAATCAGGATATTGCATTCTTTGCATTTAAATGAAGACCTACATGGCTTTAAACTCGTACTAAGCACTTGCCCTGAGCTATACTCAATAGAGAATGTATTAGTTTAACAAAGACACTGTAGCTACCTCATGTTCTTAGTATTTGGTGATTTAGCTTTCTCACTGGGGTTCGTGATTTTATTTTATAACATGGAGTGATCTGGGGCTTTTCAGACCGACGATACTCCATCTTCTGCTTCTCTTTAGCTGACATCAGTGGGGATGCTCCAGTGAGAATCTCGGGCCATATACAGTACAGCTGCAAGCAGTTTTTCCTGAAGAACTACTTATTTTATATTGCTGTCCAGATCTAAAATTGCTCATACCAGCTGGCCTGGTATGTATGCTTTTAAGCTTACTTGACAAAAAATAAATACATTTTCAAGGTCATCCAATCTTGTGGTATATTACATTCTAGACCAACAAGTAATCTTAACCATATTCCTAATATCAGTCTGTCCTTATCCCATTGAGACTTCTTCCAAGTTAATTCAGGTCACTTTCAAGAGTTGTGGAGAAATTATTATACTGTTGCTTCAAGTGAGCATTTGATGTTCATCATTCTATAGTTCTTTACATTTTCGAATATAGTAGTCACAGAACATAAAAAAGAAGATACATATTTTATTGATAGACAAGTAATTAATTTTTATTTGAGGGGAGAAGAAGGTGAAGAGCAGTAAAATACATCTGTCAATATTCTGGAAATATATGTGTTTTTAAAATTGATAGACAAACAATACAGCCTTACATTTGTGGTGCCAAAGATGTGTCACCTCGTTTGTAATAAAACTGAGGGAAATATAAATCCACAATAAAAATTCCCCTCAGAATTACTTGTTTTATTTAGATTCTTAACTCTAGGGGAACATTTTTATATAACATAGGAGAAATAAATTTTGATTTCTTGTGCCTTATTTAAAACATATTTCATTTTTGTATAGCATCTTTTAATTATCATCACATAGAGCTTTCAGTCTGTGAACACGTGACTGTTCAAATACAAAAGGTGCAAGGGTAAAGGAGAGAGGGCAGTAAGTCCTTAATGTATAATACCAGGAGCAGGAGGGGAAAGTTTTGATTGGGCCACTAGATCCTGGATAATTAGGCTTTTTTTTTTTTCCCCTTTTAATTTAGGGCATATGGATACCCAGTATATCTGTAGAATAGTTTCTAAGGTCACTTCTGAAAGAGTGTCTTGTGAATTTGTGCACTAAAACATTGGGTTATGGCCTGTATATGGCCATAAAAAAGCATCATTTTGATAGCTTGCCTGTTGAACTCCATTTTGAAAGACTCACTTTATATTTTACATCCCTTTCATTTGTGGTTTAGTGCTGCTAAGTTGCCACTTAATGTTGCAACTGTGTATAAGCATACGATATATTGTTGCCTAGCATTTGAATTTACAGGGTACTTGGTAGGACCCTGGTAGGTTGTATGCTTTACTGTTCCATTGGAACTGTGTGAGCCAATGCAGGCAGGATGCAGGAACAACCACAAAACCATGGATTAAGAGCAAAGAACAAATTTAATCTCAATACCTGATGGATCAGGGAACCTCTGAAGCAGCACCTGGGCAGAGGCAGGCAAGCAGGGGACGCAGGCACCGCGCAGCGAGAGTCCTTATTAGCAAGAGAGTCCTTGCTAGCAAGGGAATGCAAGAGCGAGAGAGCTCCCACTTGATTTTTGGGCCTGTATTTCAAGGATTCTGTCAGGCAGAGTTTTCCGCTGTGCTTTGATCTCTTCAACAGCAGGGCAGGAATCTCGGGCGTGTTTGATAAGGTGCCCCTGAGTCCATCCCGGGCCTGTATTACCTAAATGCAGATGTCCTACTTGTTGAGCACACAAAACTAAGCAACAATTAGTGTGATATATGTGTTTTCCAGCACCCCACGTGCGAGTCACTTGAGCGTATTTACAGTCCTCCTTGCCAATCTTCCGTTACTTTCCCACAGAAACACTAGGTAAAATTTCTCTGTATCACTAACTAAACCAATTTTCTAGGGAAGTGAGGCTTGTTCAAGATCACTCTCCATTTGTCAGTCCTCCCTGTTTCCTCCATGCCTTTCTACTTCCTGATGGATTTTGAACATTCTGGCCATGAAGACTTCTAGGAGGTTTTGGGGATAACTTCTTAAAACGGTACTGGATGGGTCAAGCAGGAATGATGCAAAGCTGGATCCTGCTGCTCACTAACAAGGAAAGACACAGTTGTGGTAAAATGTCATAATTGGTGACAGCCCTGGATGTAATGACCATGAAATAGAATTCCTGAGGGGAGTGAGGAAGGAAAGCAGCAGAGTGCAGATCCTGGTGTACAAGCAAGAGACTTCACCTTATTCAGGAAATTGTGGTTGGGGTCCCATGGGAAGCAGCTCTGAAGGATAAATGAAGTTGGGAAACTATCAAGTCTTTAAAGACAGCATCCTTCAGGTGAAAAAATGGTCCTTCCCCTCCCTGGAGAGATAAGGCCAAGGTACTCAATGCATTCTTTGCCCTAATCTTCACCAACAAGGTCTCCCAGGCTTGTGTGCTTAGTGACTCAGTTTGAGGAGAACTACCAGCAGTGGACCTGGATCAAGTCAGGGCTTACTTGTGAGAAATTGGCCTGTGTAAGTCCAGGTGACTAGATGGGCTCTCTCCAAAGGTGTTGATAACATTGGTCATACGGTATCTTTTTACAGTATTTTATAAGGACAATCTACATCTGAAAGTGAGCAGAATGACCGGTGAAGCATATGTGCATATTGTTATATATACACCTATATGTACACACACAGTTTTCAATACACAGAATGATGTCAATTACTTTACAAATAGTCAGAAAGTACCTTCTGTAGGTTTCTTTCTGTCACAAACTTATTTTTATAATTTCTTTATTATATATTCCTGCATGTAATGTTTAACATTTAATATTTAATATTTTTCATGTTTGCTTACAGAATAAATAAACCAATAATCTAAGAACTGCTTATGAATCTGCAGGAGTACAGCAGTATTTTCATAGAAGCACCATCTAATACTATGTTTTTACTGATGTTGCTGACTTTAGACAAGATGGCCGAAGTGGAAAAATTACAACAGTAGAGATTATTTAATATGAAAAAACCTAAGGAGATTACAATTTTTCCATTATTGGCAAGCAAATACACTGTTGTAACTTAAAGGTACTTTAAGTGAGGAAATGGAAGACTATTCAAATTTCAAGAAGTTGTAGTGGAAAGGCAGACAAGATGGATCAAATGAAAAACTAAATAAAAATTTCTGAGAGTAATTCTGAATAGAAATTAAACACTTTGTTGGAAATTCCCAAGAGAAGAAGTACCTTGTACATATGTTGTCAATCTCTATGATATCCGGCTGACATAACTTTAAAAGCAAACTAGTTTTTAATTCTGGAAACTGAGTTTTTGCAACCAAACTTTGGTAGATTTTCTTGTTGTTTTTCACTTGTTTTATAACTACAGTCCTGCATGGACTAGACAGGTTGTAGATTCTTTTGCCTGCCTTAGTGGCACATCTGCATAGCTTATAAACAAGCTAAAAGCTTTTTATATGTAGAAACTTCTGGCTAAGGAATATAAAATCACTTAAAAACCAGTCTCTTTCCTTTGACGCTGGTGGATTAACTAATTTTAATCAGTTAGTCCTGAATCAACCTCTCCAAGTTTTTGAAGCTTCTCAATTTTAGCCACTCATATTTTCCTAAAAACTTGCATGCAGTTTCATTATCATTTAAGATATGAGGTTCTCAAGAGGTGAGGAAAAAAATTGGAAATTATAGTATGAAGAATGCAATAATGTTATGTTTTTGAATATCCACTGATCTCTGCTCTATTTAGAAAAGACAATATGAAGTGTTCCCATAAGATGAGCAATGTTTTGGGCTTTTTTTTCTCACAGACATCCTAATTTTAAATGAGCCTGTGGATCCCATTTGTGCATGGGCCAGAATAGCTTTGTATTGGGTGTGTAGAAAGTCTGATTTCCCCACATATGATGTGGAGCTGTGCTGAGCACGTGCATGCGGTAAACCGAATTCTTGAGAGTTCTTTCTTTATCTGACATAGATAGTTTTACTCTGTTTATCCAATTGTAAATAACACACAGCTTAATGCAGTGTTTAATTTTCTACTTTCAGGTTACATTCCTCACGTACATATTTCTTACTTTGCTTCAGTACAGATCCTCTGGCTAGAGCTGTATTTTTCACTTTCTATTATATTTTCTACTACAGATTTGAAGACAGACTAAAAACATTGTCATAGTGTCTCAGTATTCTTCTCCTTTGTGTAAAGGATTTAATCCAAATCTGTCAAATTCTAGGCAGCAGGGAGACAATTAGTTTGGGAAGTACCATTAGGCATCTGCCCAAATCAAGTACCCAAGTATTTTTGGATATGGAGTCCTTCAAGCTTAATATTTTCAGAAGTTGTGTCAGTATAAGCATTGGTTTTGAAACACTTTTTGAAACCTCTAGCATATCTGTTACCAGGTAAACAATTACACAAAGTTCAGATTTGAGCATGACCTTATTTATAGTGTTTCTTTTAAATGCCAGACATTGGGAAACACAGTTTAGTAAAATAATATGTAGCAATGCACTATAAAAATAATATCAGAACAACACGTGTAAATAATTCTAAAATTAGTCCAACATTTTAAAGTATCAGTGAGTGCTTTAATGTGAGGAATATGTATATCTTAGATACAACTACATAATTGATGTTTGAAGACTTTATAGTTAGCAAGAAATGAAGTATAGGAATAGTACGTTAAATATTGCTGGTGTTGCCTTGAGTCCATTCTCATATTTTGCAACAACTGCACATTTTTTGTTTTTAATCACCTCATTAAGACATAATGATCTTCTTGCAGTGCCATACCAGATAGCCCATTAATGGACTGGAATAAAACAAAAAGCTATCAGGGGCATATGTTAGGGTTGATTAAGCACTGCATTGCTTCAGTTTTACTCTTGTGTAACTCCACTGAAAGCAGTTGAAAGGCACAGATAGACAGGTGTAGTAATCCAGTGGTGAAATGGATCTCTTAACTATGTTTCAGTTATTGCAAAAAAAAGAGAAGCACCTGCACTAAGAAAAGTGTTTCAGTGTAGCGAATTATACTCTGAGAATTTCCTGTGTGATCAGCACTGTACTTGAGACACTCAATTTGAGAAATAAACAAGC
This sequence comes from Numenius arquata, assembly GCF_964106895.1. Taxonomy (NCBI): domain Eukaryota; kingdom Metazoa; phylum Chordata; class Aves; order Charadriiformes; family Scolopacidae; genus Numenius; species Numenius arquata. The sequence goes on along the minus strand of NC_133577.1, from coordinate 16,958,961 downwards.
TTAATACAACTTACTCAGCATTTGGTCTAGGTTTGACTCTTACAATTGAGTTGCCTATCATGCACTGAATGAAAGTTTAGTCTTTGTAGATGCATGGATAACCATTTAAAAAAAGATAATCTGACAGATCTCAGAAGACAGGTAAAGAAATATATCCAGAAGTATATGAAAAGATGGCAGTAATTTAAGAGCCAAGAAAATGTAATAAAGAAAAGCAGTGGCATGAAAGACGACCAGTGGATCAAAAAATACAAAAGAGGAGACCGAGGAAGAAAGATAAAAGGGAAAGGCAGTATGAAATGATGTGTCAAAAGGCAAGACTTTTTCATCATGGTGAGGATAGAAGGGCCTGGAGCATAAGTCGTACGAAGAGCGATTGAGGGAGGTGGGACTGTTTAGTTTGAGGAAGAGGAGACTGAGGGGTGACCTCATCACTCGCTATAACTACTTGAAAGGACATTGTAGAGAGGTTGGTGCTGGTCTCTTCTCACAGGTAATTAGCAATAGAACAAGAGGGAGTGGCTTCAAGTTGCAACAGGGTAGGTCTAGACTGGACATTAGGAAGAAATTCTTCACAGTAAGAGTGATCAGACACTGGAACGGGCTGCCCAGGGAGGTGATTGAGTCACCATCCTTGGATGAGTTTAAGAGTCGTTTAGATGTGGTTTTGGGGGATATGGTGTAGGGAAAAACTTTGTAGAGTAGGGTAGGTGGTTGGACTCGATGATCCCAAGGGTCTTTTCCAACCTGAATGATTCTATGATAGAATGTACGTTCATTGGTTAAACACGAGTATCTTTACAGGTTACTTTTTTTTCTGAATTATAAAGGACACTTTTTTTGTTTTCTTCTAAAAAATAAAGACATTTCAGGAATACAGCAGCATAAGAGAAAGGGCAGAATTCAAGGAAAGGTCTTTGTTTCCAGAGAACTGAAGCAGAATCAGTGGCCCCAAACACAGGCAGAAGAGGAGGTTTTGCTGTTAAGAATGACCACAGGAAAGTGAGAGAGGAGCAGGGCTGAGCATCACCTGCTGTTAATAGCACTGTGCTGTCAACATCTCTATCAATGTATCTATCTAATCACTGTCATAAAACATTCAAATGATACCACCCATGAGTAGCCAGGACTCAGTATTAGATCCTGTCCTGGAATAAAGGAGAAACTCGTATCTCAGATCTAAGTATATGATCCATCAAATGTGGACTAGTATCTACTTTTCTGACAGTTAAACTGTTTACATGCTTACACATCTGCAACTGAACCTACACAAAGTGCTCATCATTTAGGTATGCAGAAGGGGTACAATCTCTATGCCCCTTCCACGTACCTAAACCTGTTTTGGAGTTCATAAAGCAGATATTCCACTCGAGAGCAGCAGAAATCCTTGGGCCATGCCTAATGCATGAAGTAATGGAGCAGATTTCAGCACATCAGTCAGTAATTTTTCTGTCCACCATTTATCGCAACGTAGAGATTACAGCATTTAATCAATAACTATTGTAGTAAACGCACTTCAGTCTGTAGTAGTGGTAACTCTAACCTCTCAGAGGATGGGACACTTCTTGGCCACTGGAGTAGAGATAAGACTGTCATGGCAGAGACTCGTCTTCCATCCCTTCTCTTGAAGAAGGGACACAGTGCAACAAGAAATAGCAGATCTGTGGGGCTGGAAGCAGTGTAATCAAGTTTGGCTTTGTGAGAGAGCTAGCTTTAGTATCCTTCATGATGTGATAATCCTGACTTCTCCTCCCTGTTCTTGGTGCTGTTTATGTATTTTGTATAAAGACTGCTTAATAAAAAGCTAAGCTAAACAGTAATACTGGCCTCCATTCACCTGCGTTCTCAGGTGAGTGTCCTCATTCATTCAGATACTAAATAATAATGCCTAATTCCTTATCTCTGTAGACTTTGACCTCTTCGTTCACAAGGGTATACCTGAAGTAAACAGGCTAAAAACTTTTTGAGCTTTTTGGTGATTAAGGAAATCATGCTCTTAGTGTCTCGGTCAGGTGGATTTCTACTTTGCATCCTGGTTGTGAATCCTGTTTTCAGGCCCTAAGCTCTCCTTATATAGGTCATTTCCATGCCAGCCCTAGATTATAAATTCCATGTTGGGATCAGGTGCCTTAAAGTTAGATATGATCATATTCTACCTCACCACATCTAGTGGGATCAGACTTGCAGAATGAATAGAGAAGTGAGACAAAATAAATGAGAAGGAGGTGAAACATTGCACAGAGATCACAAAGCAGGACTGTGGTAAAGGGAAGCGTAGAATCCAGATACCCCAAATCAAGTCCAGGGGCTTGATCAGTGTGTTGCATCATAATTTGAAAATATATCTACCTGTCCTCAGAGCAAATATCTGTGAACACTGAAGACAATTTTTTGCTCAACATTTAAGTTAAAGGAGTCAGTTTCCCTATCCCCTGAAAACCTGAAGGAGGGATTCAACCCTAACTCAAATTAAGCTGTAAAGTTATAGACATTGTCTGTCTCTGATAATTTCTTTACTGACGCATTTTCCTTGGCTAATGGGATTTTATTAAATGTGATATGTAGCTGTAAGATCACATTTATCTGGGTAATGTTTCTTTATATCTATGTTAGAAATAAGTAGACAGACCAATGAGTCAAGAATTATAGTGGAAAATAATTGCCTAATGTGATAAAAAGTAACCAACAGTAGCCTATTATGCCTAAAGTAAAAGGCTAGCACACTAGTCATAGCTGTGTAAATCAGTAGAATAATTTCCTAAGAGGTTTTGTTACTAAGAATCTGCTATATAATAATAATGCCATTTCATCCAAAATTTTCCTACTAATCAGGTTGTTTCAGTGATAGCTATTTACTGATATGCTCAAGACACAGTTAAGATAGTTAAAATGCAGTTTCCAAAGGAAACCCTGCTGTAAATTTTTTATTTTTAACAGAAATAATAGTATATTTTTAGTGGTTTGATGAAGTGTTGTGAGCTGCTTTCAGATTATTATCTTAGGAATGAAATGCTACAGTGCTCAATATGAATTTCCAATCATTTTGTGTATATGTGTGATAAGACTTATTTTAGTTTGTTTTATTTTCTGTTAGTAGATCTGGTGCATAATTTTTCACTTCTACTAGAAACAAAACCCCTTTAAATATGATTTTCTTTTCATTGATATAAATGAATTTCCATGAACTCTGAAAACATTGTTCTTTTCATTTCTCTAAGAAAAAGTCAGAATAATTCATGAATAATACAGAGTGTTATTAGGAATTTTGGTTTGTATTGATCATACTTAAAATTAAGTGCTTGTGCATTCAACACAGATCATAAAAAATTGCAGTCTTCCATCTTGCTGAGTCCTTTGCTGTTCTAAATGTGAGTAAACGCTCCAGGCTGCATGTGCTGCATGTGCTTCTGGACGAACAGAATTTTATGAACTGTATGTCTTTCTTTTTCTTCTGTTTTGAGATTAATACTGTGTATGAGAAACTAAAATGGAAGGCCAAGTGGAAAGCCCAAATCTGAAGGGCTTGTTTTGCCAGATTTACTTTTCTGCACACTTTGTTTAGAAGTTTGGAGTAATTTAAATTAAAAAAAATAAAGAAAAATAATGGTAGTATAAAGAAAAATGGGATCATGTTGAAAAATTTACTGGGTTGGCTAATAGTACAAGATTTTATATTCCCTTGGTGTAACCATGAAGTGATTTGATTGCTAAATAGTTCAAATTTTTTTTTATGTAGTGTTTGTTTTTTCCCCGAGCTCAGTATCAATCTTGATAGAAAATTGTAAAAAGTACATGCACACAGTATATTTGTGTCCCTGCAGGTCATTACATTTCTTCTATGAGTGTCAGTAGTTGATTTGGGTAAATTTGTCCTTTTTTGTGGGAGTGGTACATTGCTTTTTATAAAATTATGAAGAGTGCATAGCAGTGATATAAGCCACAAGGTTCACCTCTAACCCCATAGGACAACTGCTATTGCTAACAATCTTCAACGTTACATCTTCCAACAAGTATTAAAGTTCAAGCAAGAATGTAGGGGATTAATTTTACCATTACCCTTTCTAAGGATCTTTATTGATATTTTTTGTTATCAAAACACATCTCTAATAATCTGCTAATTGGGGAAAATAACTTACATAGATCTTAAAGATTAATTAGGAGATATATTACAACAAATTCAAAGATTAAATCTGCCACAAAAATATTAAATATTGTATCTTGAATGATCCAAATTAGCTATTGTTTTCCTTTCATTATTTCAACAAACTGTTGAGACAGGTCTTTGCTCTCAGAAAGAATTAAACCTACTATCCTATAAAGACTTCCACGTCTTGGCAATGGATATTTAATTGGCTGTCTGAATTTGACACTTAGGAATTTAGTACCCACTTTAAACATAGCCCAATTTATTTAATATTACACTTTCATTATTTAAATCTTATTTTAACAATTTTCAATTTGTGACTCTAGTGCAATTCAAAACATCCCCATTCTGCCATCAAGGATTTGGCAGAGCTGATGAAACTCTAGAATATTAGACAAAAACTTCAGGTTTTATCATATAAACGAAACAAAGTGAAAGGAAACCACTGTTGCTTAATCTATTATCTTATCTATATGTTGTTTAATCTATTATCATCTAATTATTACCATCTTTATATTCACCATATATTAACATTATTTGATGTTACTTTAAATTTCCCTACACTTCGTGTGCCTTTCACAGAATCATATGGGGTTGGAAGGGACCAACCCCATCTGGACATCATCTAGTCCAACCTCCCTGCTAAAGCAGGTCCACCTAGAGCAGGTAGCGGGTCCACCTAGGTGGTCCATCACTATAATTTTTATTTATTTGGAGCTTATGTACTACATTAGATTAAGCTTCACCACAGGCTTTGTCCTGTACTTTCAGCCAGCATTAAACTACAATTTAAGTCATGTCATAATGAGCTAACAGTGTCACTATAGTCTCAACAAATAAAGGCTTAATATAGTTTCTGAAATAAATGGAAAGACTCCCATTAACTTTCACCATTCATCAGATTGTCCCTAATTATTCATTATGAAGTTTTTTAATCACAGAAGCAGGATAGGGTTTAACTGATTTGACCTTGCGTACCTGAATGACTGTTATAAAATGTGTAGATAGTTTGGTGAATCTCTTTGTTTTAATTTTCTGTAGTTTGTATACACAGTCATAGCAATGCAGTGGGCCTTTTTCTTTCTTTTTTTTTTCTTTCAGTTCACCAGAAGGAAAATACACATGTGTAAATGTGGATTTGAAATGAGACATTTAATGTGTATTTCTTGTATCATTATATGATACTAATACAAATATACTAATACAAAAAATACAAATATATATATGAAATACAAAAATAAAATACCTTTTATGTGAAATACAGAAGAGATTAAGAAATGTCAGGTGTCATAGTAAGGCTATATTCCCAGTTAGCATCAGCAACTATTCAGTAGTAGTGCAAAAATTAATTTGATAATGCAACTAACTGCATTGTCTGTTTGACATTGATATTCTGCATGCACAAGGAATAGAAAAAGTGTTTATTAATGGAGACCGTAGTATTGTGATTTTCCAACAGCAGAATAAGAATGGATGTGAAGAAGAGGAAATATTTCCTGACTCCTAGTGCTTTAGCTGCAGGCTGATAAATAGTGTGGTTTGGAATCAATTTCAGCATTGATCTGAAAGATAATCCTCCTCACAACAACCACATCCTGAGGTTTTTACTGTCAGGTGTGAAAATGAATGGCAGGTTCTAAATAAATAAAAAGAAAAGAAAGAGAAAACAGAATGAGGCCTACAGGGAGAGGGGTAGTTATTTGTCTGTCACACATGAACTAATACTCTGCAGACATTTACTTAGAAAAAAAGTGAGCTGTACATGGAAAGGGTATTTATTTTCTTAATTGCCCAAACGATGCTCTGAAATTGAAGAATCAATCATGTTTATTGTTATATGTGGGAAATTAAAAATATACAGTATACGGTAATTTAACTTGCAGCATAAGGAATCCATAGTACACTTCTAATCGATATTCTGTACTTCATGCTAGCTTGGTCATGTAGGGCACCGGGAGGGGAAGAAAAAGCTATGGATGTAGACTCAGCTGTTCAACTTGGAAGGCTTTTATTCTATAAATGCTCCACAACAAATAAGGATTACAAGAGGTACCTGAGAGAATACGTGTTACTGTTTGGAGTTGGAATGTGTTTAATCCAGTGTCTAAGAGTTTCTGGGAATCAGAAATTAATAGTTTTATCTTTCCAGCTAAAATATAATAGAGGAACAAAAGAAAAGATTTTACTGTCCTATCAAAAAATGAGAAGCTTATCCTGTCCCATAGGCCACAGCTAAATGGATTTAAGGCACTCCGTTCTATCTAAACCTTTACCATCTTCATTTCTTTGTCACATCATCATACTTAGTTGAAACACAAGGGCGTTTTTGAGCGAGACTCAAGTGAATTACACTTCTGACAAGTTGAGCAAATGTTTCCCTGTGGTACAGAATGTGTCCACCCCGCACCTTCAGATCCTGTTTGAACTTGATGTCACACTGTGAACTAGTTCAATGACATGAGAATTCAGGGGCAGTAGTTTCACTCCCCTTATTTAAAGTTTTCCAAGATTTTGAAATATTATGTCTCTGCATCCAAACAATTTAATTTCTTTCAGATTCAGCAAATACCATTAAAATGTATCTGGTAAAGACAGATAGTAGTTCATTACAATATCTATATCTTTGTAATAAATTATGATATCTTCTTTCTTGCATCATTTAAAGCACTTTAAAAATGAATAGTGATGATATTTAAAATGTCATGCAGACATCTGAGTTTGTCCATCACCAAAATGAATTTGATTTCACATCTGAGATACTGCATCAGCATTATGCCAACACCGGTAGCCAGTATTGTAGCAGTGATCTGCCGTTCACATTTCAGGGCCTCCTGTTTCCCTGCAAAAAGTTTCCAAACTGGGTTGAGATTGTTGCAATATTTTATTATCTCAGGTTTTCAGGAGCTTTTTGGATATTCTTTTAGCATATTATTCCACTTTCTAAGATGGTTATTACCACGCGATCCAGTTTTTCTCCAGTCCGGTAGAACATCTACCTGCAGTCAAAAACCTGGCCTCTGTGAAATGAATGGGAATTTTGCCACAGACATAGTAATGGCCATGATCTCACTACCTTTCCTACCTTTAATGAGGATCTGCTATGGCAGAGAGACAGGACAAAACTACACCAGTTTTTCTGATGCAGGTCTCAGTGACTTATTTCAATTTCGGAGACCACAAAGTTTGTAGTAGTTGAAGAAGTGGAAACTGTTGTATTTCCTGAGACATGTTTCAGTAAAGCTAAGCATGATGCTTAAAAGCTAGGAGATGATATGCATTGTATGTAACATAAAAATAGTTCTACTCAATCTTTTAATTAATATAGCAGGATGCTTTGCAAAATTAGAAAAGAGAGGTTGGAGTTTGTAAGAACACTACTGACCAGTGAAATCTGTCTTTTTGGAAGTGAAACTGGAATATAGAAATCATTTGAATTGTGCAGAATATGGAGATTAAATAATACAAGACAAACTGATGAGGGATTTTCAAGTAGCAAGAGAAAATTACATCTTTGGAATTTGGCCAGGACAGTTATCCTGGGCATGATATTCTTACAAGTCTTATAAATTCTTCTGTGTTTCGTAGTCATCAGGACCTAATTTTCATAACCTCCAGTGGCAGCATGTTTGCTCTTTCTGCTTTGGGAATATTATATTTTAAAAATAGCCAAATAATTTTGCTACAGCTTAATCTTAAAGCCTAACAGAGATTTAATTGATATAGAAGATATATCTGCAAATGTAGGGTCATTACATTTGGCTGTAAACAAGAACCATGCCTTGTCGCCTTGTCTACATACCTTACATATTAAGTTGGATAATAAACTGCTGCTTAATAGTGTATCTGAAGGAAGCAGTTGTTTTCTGTGAGTATATGAGTAAATTTGCTGTTTATTAATTCTTACTTTTGATCCCTGTTGGGAAGTGCTGACTTTCATTGATGAGTGAAATAGTTCATAAGTGCCAAATTTTACTAATCCCACATAAACCTGTGTGCAAACATCACTAAATCAAAATGTACATTGGCATAAATAAAATAATCTCACTTCAACTGTTAATTTCAAGGTGAAGTATACTCAAAACAATTTTATTGTTACAAATACTAACTGAAGCTATTGTGCATTTGATTTTCAGTTCACTTGACTATAATAGTGAGAAAGCACACAAAAGGAAAGTGAAGATAATTGTAGTTCAAATCATCTAGGAGTAGTGCTGGCAAAAAACCATTTTATTAGATGCTTAACTTCTTTCTGGGCTTGGATGATGATATTGGCTTTTAGATACTGATGCAAGTCTGGATTAATATTGCTGGTTTTATAGATTTAATTAGTCATATGCCCCTTCGATTCCATTAATGTTTTTTATTGGCTGAATCAATACAAATTATATTAGTGTTTCAAAGCATGAATATCAATTCTGGTAGGCCTTCTGCTAACACTTGAACTTTATGGCTTATATAGAGGAAATGACTTGTACTTTTTTCAGATTTTCAGAAACTTTTTTTTGCTTCTGTGAAGGAAATAATTTCATTATTCAATAATTCCCTTCTATGAAGTGAACCATTTCTGAGTATAATACTTTCAACATGCTAATTCAGATAAAAAAAAATTTAATGTTTTGGGGGGTGTCACCTGATTAAGTTTGTGCCTGCATTGTAATAATGTTTAGAAGAAAGAAAAAGAAGAGGCGGTATGGTGGAATGAAAACATAAGCGAGGAAATTAGAATAATAAGAACTATTGGAAGTGAGATAAAACATATGCTTTGCAAGGACATTAGCTTGGAAGTGGAATGGAAAGTACTTGTTACTTAATATATTTTCATGGACATCAATGTTGCATTGTTGATCCATCTGAATCTTTGCCAGTTACTTGATGAAGATCTCAGTGAGTGACAGTGAACAATGGTGATGAAATTAAAATCAAATTTAGACATGAATATTTAATAACGACATAATAACATAAGACTGGAATACTGATTTAAAGTAGAGCAACGTACAACGAGTGCTGAGAAGTTGCACACCAAAATGAAAATTCCTGGACACCTTTGTGCCTAATTCACGGTGCCTCTGGAAGACTTTAAGAAGGCTGGTTTACATTAAAGAGTGCAACAAATTCCTTCATTATTCACAAGTTTTTCATTGTGCTCAGTTGCTTTGCAAGAGAAGCATGAGCAGGCTCTCCAATACTCCCTCCTCTTTGCCGTAAGACTTCAATAAAGCATTGTGGAGGCTGATTAGCTAAATAGACTTCACATGCTTTATACATGCTTACCTGTGCTTGCGCCATTGCTCATTATATCTGTAAGATAATAAGAATAATAGTAATGCAATTAAATTGGAACTGTATATTTTCTGCTGTGCAGGCACACTATTATAATGGTGTTTTAAAATAGGAAATTGACAAACTTTCTTTGGAGCTATTAAAATTATAAGGATTTATCTTTGTGTTTGGTCCTTGAACTGAATATTTCTAAGACAGTTTTTTTGGCTACAGAACTGAATACTTTTGAAACAATCATATTTTGACTCTCATTTTGTAAAAGTTATTTTGCTGTGAGTCTTGGGCAGATCTGTTTTGTACAACAGCCAGAATTACATGAATCTAATCCTGAGCAGAGCCTCTCTGCAGCAATCATGTAAATGTAAAGGAAGAGGCTAGTCAGTCGATAAAATTATTTCCTCTGAGTCAACTGTGGAATCACTCCTTTAGCAGCTTACTAGTAGAAAACTGAATGTTTGGCAGAATTGCCTTTAAGAAGAGAAGCAAAATGGAAAGCACCAGTGTTAGCCATTAAAGAACCCATTGCTTTTTTAAATGAGAGCTTTAAACTCTAAGAAACTTGTCAAATTCAAACTATATCTGTATTAATGAAGTTCATTTATATTCTAGGATAAATTGTGACTCTGGCTAGGCAAGGCAAAAATATCTTTGTGACCTTTCCTCTGCCATGTAAAGCTGCGGTGTCAGCTATTCTCTCTACAGTCGCTTCTAGCCCAGGGAGTCTTTCAGCTTCTCTGGGAGGAAGATCTGTATTCCCTCGCTGCATGTCTAACAAGCCACCAAAGTGGCAGAGAAAAAGTAAGTTATATCCTGAAAAGAGTGTATATATTTATATGATGTTGGGCTGGATGACTTCCAGGGGTCTCTTTCAATCTAATTTATTCTATGGTTAAATGACTTGAGCTTTCATGGTGGGTTGTTACAGCTATTTTAGCAGATGTGTAGCATCTTGTGAGTATAGTAATAATTGTGGCTATCAGTCTTACATCTTTAACTTTTAACTCATCTGGATAAAAAGGATGATTTCTAATAATAAAATATTGAGAGAGAGGAGGAAACAAGGGACATAGCCCATAAAAAAGACCTAAGAAATTAGTTTATTGACTATGCTACTTCGTTCTCTAAGTCAGCAGAGTCCAGCTGATGGCTTGTTCAAATAAGCTTACATATTGCCTGCTGCCTTGGTATGGAGGAAGTACAAAATACCTGCTTGAGAAGTTCAGAAATAGCTGACAAGTTCCTTTTGCTTATTGCTGGATCAGATTTTGTAGCTGATGTTGTATCATAACACATGGGTACTGCTGCTGCTGCTACAGGGACCTGCCAGGGAATTGCAACACTGGGACCCACAGAATCACAGAATGATATGGGGCTGGAAGGGACCTCTGGAGATCATCTAGTCCAACCCCCCTGCCAGAGCAGGTCCGCCTAGAGCAGGTTGCACAGGAATGTGTCCAGGCAGGTTTTGAATCTCTCCAGAGACAGACACTCCACCACCTCTCTGGGCAGCCTGTTCCAGTGTTCTGCCACCCTCTAAGTGAAGAAGTTCTTCCCCATGTTTAGATGGAACTTCCTGTGTTCAAGTTTGTGCCCGTTACCTCTTGTCCTGGAAAATTAAACTGACCCTCGGTCTCCTGATCCGTGGCCAGTGGGCAGCAGGTGCCCACCTCCTGGGGAGTGGCACTGGCAGCACCCACCTCTATGCCCATGGCTTGGGTTGGCCCTGGACCTATCCCATGTGATTGCCAAATTAAACCAACTTACAGGTTACCGGGACAGTAGCATACCATTTGGCAATATTAGAAAAAATGAATATGATAAACACAAAAGACTTTTAATGTGCATTCACTATACTGAGTAGATATTTATAGGCTTCTAAGCTGCTTTGGATTTACATGAGTTAGGTGAAAACTATGGCTTCACAGTTTTAATTAGTGTCAGATTCCCAGTTACCTTTGGTCTTGATATTATAGCAATACATTCAGTAAAAGAAGCAAAAAAACAACGTGCACTTGATGTTTCTCGGAAATATCATTGATTTTTCCTATATTGGCAGCTGACTTCCTGGACAGGATTCAGAGCTTAGGAATATACCAAGATTGATTTTACATTTCATATGGCTTACTATTTTATTTACAACAGCACAAATAGCCTTGGATATTTCTGTACAAAAATAAAATGTTCTATGTATCTGATAAAAGAGTTTTTAGGAGTGCAGCTATCAACAGCTACAAGTAGCTTTTCATTTAGACGTAATACACTTAAAGACATTTTTGCAAGATATTGTACAACTTACAGCATTGCCTCCTCCTGTTCCATAATATCAAATCTAGTGTAAAAGGCTGTGTCTGATGCTGCTCTTATTCTTGCTCTTAGATATAATATTCCCTTTTTTTTAACTGAAAATAATTATTAGAAGAGCAGTTTATTCAAAGTAGGACACAATAGATGGAAACAATAATTTTCCTTTAACGTATATGTGAATTTTTAATGAAGTTTAATGCATCTTTACCAATCATACCATTAATGTTCTAGAATAACTTCTTATGATTGGTCTTTGTAACTACCACTGGGTATTCACAAAAGAAAGAATTTTATTTCGGTTCATTGAATTGACCCCAAACGTGTGCTTCAAGTCACTTTGGGGAAATCTATGTTTCTATGGTTGTACTTTACCTCCTGGGAATTCTTATTTAAGAGCTTGTTGCCCCCAGTCTCCTCTTTAGCGTGGGTCTCCCTGGCTAGAATGTGTTTCCCTTTAGTTACTCAGAATTATACAACTGGATGGATCACCAAACAGTTCCTGATCAGAAAAAAATCATGTAAGGTCATGGAACGTGTAAGATGTGGTATTTCAGCAAGTTCAGTGTGCGTAAATCTGTTTGCACAGATAAGGGAATGAAATACACTCCCTTACGTAATGCTTGGGCTTAAGTTAACTGAAATAAAATCCTTGATTTGGGTGGAGCTGACCCCAAACCAAAGATTTAATTTTGACCTTGCAAAAGGAAAAATCCCATTTTCTTATCAAAATGAGAATTTTCTTGTGGTAAGGTTTATGACTTCCCATTGCAATTCCTATCAGATGAATGTGACCGGAAGTTCCCAGCCAGCTCTGCCCCTCTGTGTGCATGTGCGTGTGTGCCTGCACGCGCTAGATTCTCTCTCTGCGTGGGGCTGGAATAGATCTATACCAGGCTCCAGGTTCTGGAATCCTATTTGGCTGATAAACTCTTGTGACAAACTCGCTTATAATCTCTGAAGATTCTGCTTATTATTTATATTTATTGAAATAAGTTAATTTTGCAACTTTCCTACTTTCCTCACACAGCTGGTAGATAATGTAGAATAGGCATACAGTTACATAGTTTAGTTTGGTTGTTAATCAACTATAGCAATTTGTGATACAGTCATATAAAATGCATTATCTGAAATAGAGATTTACTTTCATTTATCACTATTGTTAGAAAATAGACAACTGTGCTGGACAGCCTGTAGTTCTAAAGTGTAATACCTGTTTATTTTTGAGTCCAGATACTCTTCAAAGAGCCAATACATTCACACTTAGCTGGCAGACAAAAATTTAAGGAAAGGAAAAATAAAACGTAGCATTTCTGTTGAAAATATGTGAGCTTCCTAACATTGCAGCCTGTGATTTGGAACGGCATTGAGAATAAAATCTGTGCCTTAATTCTAAATTAAGGACAACGATATTTTTTTTTCTTTTTTTCTTTTTGTTAATAGTGTTGTCATTATTATATCATTGTGAATTATGCGTGAACTGAAAAACATCCTTCTATATTGCAGAGAAAGAAAATAACAGACAGTGCTCTAATGCAGAAAACAGTTAACTAGACTCTAAATTTAAGAGTCTGCCAAAGCTGGAATGAAAAAAGAATAGCTCATACATTTTGTCCCACAAAATTTAATATAGCATTTCTGTGATGCTTTCTGGTAGAACTGATAACTTTGACAGCTTTATGTCTTTGTTATTTTGACCAAGCATTAGTTTGTGTCTGTGCCATTGAAATCTCTTTTGAAGCTCTTTGAAGCATGGTATGGCCTTCTGTGCCCTCTGTGGTGTTCGCTGGCACGACAGGTATGGCACAACCTTTTGCACCTCCTGTGCCAGATGCACCGGGCATATGGCAGGTTGATCTCAGTGTCCTGCAGAGATCAGAACGTGCTTTATGCCAGCCTGTGGCTGCTGCTGTAACTTGTTGATTAAATGTGCTGCTATGAGCTGCCTTGCGCTGTTCAAGAGGCAGGGTGGCAGACAGTGGTCACAAAGCCATTGTGAAGAGAAGGACCATACACTTTGTCAAGGGATGTTGCCATCCTTGAGCAACTATAAGCGTCTAGATTTTCAAGGAATGAAGGAGACGCCTGCCTGGGATGTTTCCCAACAATTTCTCTTTCAGGCAGCTATGGCTGCGCTACAGCTGAAGTCCAGGTCAGCCCCAGTCACAGCAGGGAAGTCTGGGACCCATCAGGGCCAGCCTGTCCTTCTCATGGGCATGCAGACTTCTGGAAAGGAGTGTCTCCATTTCTGGCAATCCCAGACTCATACCAATATATTGTCTTTAAGTCTGACTGAAGGGAGATACAAGATATACATGTTTTAACAAGATACCTAGAGTAACACAGAGTGCCATCTTGGCCATAAGGATAAACCCAGATGGAAAATCAGAAGTATCCTCCTCCTCCCAGCTCCTCAAAATACCTAATAAATATCAAGAATATTTTCAAAATATACTTGACATTAAATTTATTGAGACTGCATTTTTTCACACTTGTAAATACTGATATCAGAAAGAAAAAATATATTAAAACAATGACAGATGTAAGTTCAGATATCTCTCTCATCTTAAACTGATTAGTGTTTCAACAAAATTTGAAACAATTACCTGGTGGCCAGGACCTTAGCACTTAACGTATGTTCCATCTCTGCTTTTGTAGCACTGGGATAACTCTATAGTTCAGGGGCGGGCAGCTCACTTGCATAGATGTGAGGGGCAGCTACAAGCTCATCCAACAAAATGTATACTCTAAGGAGACAGTAAGTTGCAGAGATTGCTGGCCATCTCCATGTGTTAAGATGAAGGCTCTCGTCTGAGTTTTTCAACTGAAAAAAAGGGAGTATATATCTCATAAAATCATAGAATCATAGAATGGTTTAGGTGTTTCAATTGAATTTTCTGTTTTCATTTGGTTACGCAAAAATAAAAGGTCAGGTGTATTTGTGCTGTCACACGTGGGGCTATTCCAGTGGGTAGCTTGTATATCCCATTATTAGTCTTGTCTGCCATTGGTTTCAACCAATCTGTATGCTTACTAGATGAACGGTGGCCTTATTATTGTATTTTTCCACCTGTCTGCCTATGAATTTTCATATAAGTCTATTTTATTGTTTTATCTACATTGGTTATAAACTGTGTGGGACAAGAATTGTCTATGTTGGTTATTCACTTGTTTAGCACTTAGTGCAAGAAGGCTGGCAGCACTAAGTAAGCCTAAGGCACCATCACAGTTTTAATAGCTACTGTTCTTCTATTACCAGTTACAAGTATTTACATTGCAGTCACTGAGCAGCACTTGTGAAAAGCCTCTTGTTCGTCAGCTGCTTCTAGATAGTTTGTTTCCTACAGGAAACCAGAAGACGGGTGTTTGTTTTGCTGGTCACAAATAGAAATACATTTTGCTGGTTGCACTAGAAATACATCACAGAAGGATGAAACAGAATGAGGCCTGGAAAATCCGAGGCACCATGTGAAGTAGTTTTAGCATCTTTTCCTCTCTCACCTATAATAGATTCTCTTTGTTTCCATAGCTGCACCAATAATAAGATCATATCCATCTCCTGGTTTGATTTACAGGTCAGACTTCTACCTGATCTTAGTTGTTTGAAGGCTTGCAAGAGAGTCTTGACATCAGGGTTTACCCACTGAAACTGCAGAATCCAGTTACTATTTACCCACCATAACGATCTCATCCAGTTGGTGGTTACAACAAGAGTTGAACAGGAAAAGGAAGAAGCAATTAGCAGGATTGCCAAGTGTATTTCCCTTCATTAACTCTTTTTAGTTATCATTCGAATGTCAAAGCCTTTCTTCGTTTACAAAGATGTTTGTCAGAAATGTAGTCTAAAACACCTACTGGGTATTTTCAATAAGGCAGTGGACCCATTTTGTCAGCCTTGGTGAATGAACCACAGCTACTCCATTTCTGTAGTTGCATGAAATGCAAAAGGAGGAAGATAGCTTGTTTCCTCAAACTTGACATCTTTAATTTTAAATAGTACCAAAGAATGCCATACTCAGTTTTTTAAGTACTCTGTTTTGGTCACAGGCTCTTAATGATTTCAGCATTTATGACATACTTGGTGACTTCTCTAAAAATTCATCATAGAAAGTAAGCTGTGATTCAGGTTTATTTTGCTAAGTATCTGAGGCTTTGAAAGGGCAGAGGTGCAACAGAACAGAGAAAGCTGACAGAATAACTCTTATGAAATATTTCTTACTGACAGCAAATTCTGACAGTTACTTGTGAACAAGAATATGTGTTAATTCATTGATTCACATAAAGGTATGCCCTACTGCTTAAAATGCTGAAGGAAATGTGACAGACTGTTTTGTAATGCATGCATAGTGACCAGAGATTATTTCATGGCACAGCTGTGGTACAGCATCAGCTTTTATGGCAGAAATTGCAGTATTCAAGGCTTTGCTAACACTACTTTTACATTCTTTTGAGTTTTCATGTTTTGTTTTTCCATTTCTTTTTTTTTTGTAAACTTTCAGAATATTGTCATGTCGCTACTGATAACAAACCAGAAATTTTAGTACGTTTGCAGAAGCATAGTGCCCTTGCTTTATCCCAGTGCTTTATCTACGCTTGTTTGCAATGAGAGAAGTCCATCTTTTTCCATTTAGTGGATCCTACTAACTAATCATGTTGCAGAGTTTTGTGAGCTTCCTCCTTTCATCCAATACTTATCGTACTGCGTTTCTCTGAATAGGCTGTACAGCTAGAGACAACTCTATAGGATGCCAGTTTCTTATACCCAGGGCTCTGTCCTTTAAAACTGTGTATCTGCTTGTCATCTTGTGGTCAAAATAGGGAGCTCACAAGACCGTAACTGCCTCTTCTAGCCAGGCAAGTCTATTCTGAAGATAAAAGAAAATGAAAAAGCAGGATGTATTAGTATTATAGTCAGTATGTCTACTCTGATTCTGAGATCAAAGACCCAAAATTTTTCTTTTGACGTTGCATATGTTTTGTAGTGTGACACTGAAGATAAAAAAGTTCTGTTCTCCCCAAGAGAAAAGAAGTCATGCCCCAGGACCTCAAGTGGAAAATAAAAACTTAAGGAAAAATAATTACAGATTAGAAAAGGAAAAATGGAGTCAGTTTTACTTTTGCTAAATCCTAATACTTTGGGGTTTGGAATCATAAAGGTCTGATGACGTACGCCCTAGCTACTTTTTTCTTTTATTTTTCATTTGTTTCTCCTTAATTTTTTTAGGGGAAAAACAGTCTAATCGCCTTCTTTTATATTCAGTTTCCTGGATTTATTTGTAGTGTATTACCTGGTTCTTTAAAAAAAAAATAATCAAACAGCATTTGCTCTGCGGTAATTTTTTTTTTTTCTGGAGTGTTATGCTCTCCTGCACACACAAGTGAACAGGTGCTTTCAGTGGTTACCTAGGAAAGCCAGCACAGGAACATGTGAAAACTGAAATGATCAAGACAAAAAGAAGCAACAAAAGTGAACAAGACAATATCATTGTTGTAAAAAACGGAGAACTTCCAACACACACTTGGCTGAAACAATTCATTTGAAGACAAGCAGCTGTGTATTCATAAGATTAAGATCTAAGCATGAAAAGAGATTAGAAAAAGTTGATTAGAAATTTTTCAAGAAGGAAAAGTTTCAGTCTAGTATGAAATTACTCATTAGTTGAGGAAAATGTTGGAAACACATCTGCTTTGCCAATATTTGAGCTCGTGTTACCGAATTTGAGGCACGTGTATAATTTTCAGTTTTCATGATTTGGAATGTTTAGAAACAGGTAAATCAAAAAATAAAATTGCAGTCTCCATCAGAACTACTTCTGGGAATGCTTCCAAGTTTTGAGGACAATGCGAGTTGTGTTCTCATGGGTCAGGATTCTTCTCCAAGAGCAATACTTTCAAAAAACAATTAGAGAATATATATTGTATTCTTCTGCCCTTTGGGCATATTATTTTGTCGGGATTTTATTTTATTTTATTAAAAATGTACTTCAGCATCCTCTGGATATAGATAATTAGGTGGTACATTGAAGCCATCTATAAAAACAGGCCCTCAATAAGCTGACATTATATATAGCACCACATGCATTCAAAGAACAGCTTCCATTGACTTCAGTTGCAGCTGTGTGTCTTTTTCCTTTTTTTTTTCTTTTTTTCCCCCCTCAGAAATTAGATACCAGGATCTAAGTTGAGCACTAAAAAAAGAATAATCCACAATTGCAGACCACCTCATAAAGTGTTGTCAAAGAGCATCTAGAGACACATCTCTAGAACAATGTAGTCTAAAGCAGATATCAGATATGGTGTATGTAAGCCTACATGTTTAGAAGTTTAGCAAAGCTGTCAGAAGAGAAGCAGGACAATAAAAAGGAAAGTGTTAAGCAGCCCCTATGACAGGTTGCAGTTACTTTGTTTTCTCACTATTGACCCATGCTGAGGCTGAATTAACAGCTTAAATAACATTCAACATGAATTCACTACACTCTCCACTTCGCCCTCCTCTTTCACTGTCCTACCAGCATTTGGCATGATGTGTGTCAAACCTCCCACAGTTCAGTAGATTTGAAAGACTCTGGGTCATATGTTCATTAATTGTGGTTTTCTCTCTGGAACCCATAGTGTAATTAGAAATCTACTTAACATGATGGTAACTGTTAAAGTCAAGCCATTTGATCACTTCATTCTTGTTATAAAATTGTTACAATTCTAAACTATGCAAGCAGAACACTCAAAATTCCTATTAAATTAATTTAATTAAAGTTTAATTTATGATTGCAACAGTTTCTAGAGCCTGAAAGCTAAAAGCACATCTTACATTTAAAATATTTTAAAAGTTAGTGTGTTTCATTTTCTTATTAGAAAAACACAAGTTGCATTATATAGAACCTGATAATATTTTTAATATAATTTAGGAAATGCAAAAATAATGTAGCCAAAGTAATTTTTAAATGCTGATGTTTGCAGCAATATTGAATAACAGACTGCTGTCCTTTGCATTTGAGCCTCGTGTGGAGAAAAACATTTCTTAATGGTTGGAAATCAGGAGTTCTGGGACCTTTTCTTGGCTGTGATGCTGACTTATGTCTGGTAGTTTATATAACTCCTCTGTGCTTCTGCATCAGCAAAATGGGCAACCCTCCACTTAATTAGTATTTGCAAAATCCTTCACCATAATTTGTGATCTCAATAGAGAACTGTGTTGGAAAGTCTATTGAAGATGTACTCAATATTTTTGGAAGTCTTACTTTTTCAATTATATACCTAGATGGCAGATCTTTTTGAACATCGGACATGACTTTTGAATTCAAAGAGCTTTTAAAAATCTGACTAAAGATAAGTCAGGAAAAAAAAACTGCATTATTTGAGAAGCAGCATTTAAGCATGCAGTTCATTGCTATATTCTGATGAGTACATACCAATCTCTTTCATCCCATGCTAGAAAGTCCCTTCATATAGAACCTTTTCCTTAGAAGATGCGGGTGATGCGTGAATTTGTTTTGTAAATAAAATTTCTCGTTGCACTGAAAAGTTATGTTTTAGGGACGTAAGTATTTAAGTGCCAAATTGCTATTGCTTCACGTGGAAAAATCAGTGCAGACTGTACATGAACTGAAGGATTGTAGAAAATGTACTTCCCAGAATAGTAGATGATATGGAAATAAGGAATAAGTTTTTGATTTTTTTTTTCTTCTCCTGCAGCTGAGTGTCCTGTTATGTCGAAATGACAATTTGTACATTTTGTTATTTCACCTACTTTGCAACACCATTGAGAATTTATTTGCTGTATTTTGCTGTATTTAATTTCCCCAATTCTCAGCTGGTAATGTGTTGTCGTTGAAAGACTTGCCATGGTATTTTTTCCTATGATTCATGAAATTGCGGGAGTTTAATTGATTGGCATTAACATGACTTGATCTTTACATTGAAAAATTATTCTTTTTGACCTTGATAAGTGTTGTATTCAGTTTTGAGTTGTCATCACAAAGAACTTCTAGTGTTCTGAGATCTTGTGTTTCCCATTGTCTTGCATTTCCATTTCAGTGTACGTATCAGTGTAGTCCTGCAATTTTTGGTGAAGTCCCTGTTTGTTCTGAAAATAGAACACTTGCAGGATCAGACCCGGTAGCTTCTTTTGAAAAGATTACTTTTTAAAATGCCTAACGCAAAGAAAGTGACTTTTATCTTGATTTGGAGCCACTAAGTGTAGATAGAAATTAAGAGTGGAAAGATTGTCAGCAAGATCAGCGAATGCTTTGAAAATTGATTTTGTAAGTTACCAATCTTTACATTTTCCATAGAGTATTTTTCCAGTAAAGAGAATGGTAGCCATTGAGATACTAACATTGATATAAAATTGAAACAAGTATTTTTACTTGAGTTTTGTTTGCTCTTTGTCTTTATGATAACATCTCTTTGTAAATCCTGAGTTAAAAGAACTGGACTTGCAAGGGAACAGACTGAGAAAATACCTGTTTTGCAGGAGATGGCACTAACCTTTGAAAAAACTAATAGAAAAATTTTCCGTTTGGTTCTGGTTGCACTATAGAACACTTAAAATAACTGGATTGAAGAAAATTAATGTTTGACATAAAAGGCAACATTTCTTGCTATTTTTGATATTCAAAAATCTCATAACACCTTTTCAAAGGGAAGTAGCATTCATTGTTGTTGCCAGTGTTGAAATTATGTCCTTTTAATATTCCTTAGGAGTTTCAGTAACAATAAGCTGCCTAAAAAGAGGTCCTTTGCATTGTAATGACAGACATCTCAATAAAAATATATTGGCTTTGCCATATGGACTTCCTCAATCCAAATTAATTTAAGCAGACTTTGTAGAAGTTGGATAGGATGGTGTCTACTTGACTTGAAATGCTATGTGGTAATGTTCCTTTATGCTATTTAAAGGCTGACTTCTTTCTTTAAAGAGAAAATTGTTACATTTCAGAGTGAGCAATGGAGTCGTTTCCATCCTGATTAACAAAGTGCAATTCTTACACCTCAGAAGAAATTCCATCATTACAAAATCAGAGAAAAAAAGACAATGAAGAACACAAGGAGTCAGATGAAGACATAAAAAAGATAATAAACTGTATATTAATTTCATTATGTTGATTCCATGGTATCCACAGCTTAGAAAGAATAAAAGAAAGCTTAAGAAAACACCAAGGAAGCAAACAAAACTTACATAAGCTTTATCAAAGAAGACACATGTGGGACCAAAGAATCTAAATTAAAATAGACTAGCAAAGAGTTGAGCGTATAAAAATCTAAAAGGGTAATTATTCATTTTCTGAAGTCAAGCAGTAGCCTGAAGCTAAGAAATGAAATTTTAGGTGAGTTATTAAGAGTAGACACTTAATATCTGAGCAGTAGAATAGCCTACTGAAAGGAATGGTTCTTCTACATAAATGTAGATACTTAATAGCAAGCTAGGAAAAGACAGTATTTGACATATGAGCACTGGAACAGAATGCCCAGAGAAGTTGTGGATGGATGCCCCTTGCCTGGAGGTGTTGAAGGCCAAGTTGGATGGGGACTTGAGCAACCTGATCTAGTGGAAGGTCTCCCTGCCCATGGCAGGGGGGGTGGAACTACATGATCTTTAAGGTCCCTTCCAACCCAAACTATTCTATGATTCTACATATTGCTGATCCAGGAGCTGATCCAGTCGTTCACAAAATCACATCTTATCTTTAGGTATTTTATATTTAACAGGGATTCATTTTCTAATTTTAGAAAGTATTCTTTTTAATATTAGTCAGAAACTATTATTTGCATGATAAAACATCTGTAGATGGACATATAAGAATTATGGTGAATTTTTAATCTCATTGAAATCACCTTATTACATTAATTGATGATGTACTGTTATTAACTATTTTAATTTTTCTCTATGCCTCATATAATGTAAAGGGGGATCACCAGAACTAATACGTAGTTACAGTATGTAATTACTTTATTACTACATTTGCTCACCTCTCCACCCCCTGCCAAGCAAAGGATGGTGCCATTTTGTAGCATGATGGCCTAGGATGGAACAGAAAAGCCAAAATGGAAGTGAAGTGAGGGTCATCTGCTCAGAATCATTCAGAAACATCTTCATGTTTAAATTACATCTTCAGTTCTGCAAGTTTTTCTTCTGCAATAACTGTGTCCTGTGCACACAGTACAAGGAATAACTTGGGCCATATTAATTCGTATTGTAATGACTGAAATGTACTTTTTATGTAAAAAGTCTTTGGAGCAGAATTGCCAATGGAAAAGCTCATGCACCAGTAATTTTCCCAGAAAACTTTGTTATTCAGCCGGCAGTGCTCTGATGAGTGCAGCGAGATAAGAATTGTCAGGGGCCTGAGCCAAGGCGTGTTATTTACCATACGTCAGCTGAAGCTATTGATTGCAATGTAGACCTTAAACGACTTCCAAAGATGCTACAGTTAACCTGGCTAACTTACAATGAAATGCATTTGCATTATCAGTCATAAATAAGAGATAATTTAAGAAGCTTTTTATATAGTCTTTTCGTTCAGGGTTATTGCGTGGTTGATAGCCGTGACTGCCTTCTTGAAGAGGTCTTCCAGGAATGAATGGGAATGAGGATGGGGGAAAGGGAAAGGACCTGTGCCAATGTTAGTTGATTGTTGAAGTTCAGATGCAACCACAGATCACAGTATGGAACCCACTCTCAGATGACTTAATTAAGGTCTTCTGTTTACTGGTTTTGTGTGGGGTTTTTCTTCTGTGAGATAACTAATGTATGGCAACTGTCTTGGGATTCAGAAGACAAATCGTTCTAGCTTTACCACAGTTGTGGCATCTCATGTCATATTTTGTCCAGGTAGTCTTCCTGAACTGCTTGTACAAGTAGGCTACTGCCCAGTGGAATGCATAACATCCACCTTCTGTTTTACTTGTTCCTCAGACAGTAATGATTTAATGCCTTCTCATCTATGCATCTTTCAGCTTTCACTGAACTTTAGAAATTATGTGTTTTGGTATTTCTACTCCTCTTTTGGAATTAGATTGAAAATCGATGAACTGAAAAGTTACTAGAGGGAAGAAAGGCCAAAAAAATGTTTTAGTTTGTTTCCTGAAGAGGTCAAACTAAAAACACATTTTCAGATGGTCTTTAATTATTCCCTTCATATTCCCAGTGCCTTATTTGCCCTCACAGTCTGGATTTTCTGGTTAATATCACTAATGCAAGGGTATCCATAGTAGCAGTGGCCAATGTTGCTTCTGTCATTTTTTCATCATGATTTATAAAATCTGCAAGAAAAAAACAGCTATTTTTTATTGTAAGTGATCTGTCAATACATTTAATGTGCAACTCCAGACCAGCTCTGTTCCTGAACTTTGTACAAAATACCTAAATCACCTAATTGTAGAGCAGGGGTAAAATATGCTTGCATCATCTTTCATAAAAAGTCAGCATTTAGTATGTTAAAACTTTGTGTGAAATGCTGAAGTTCAGAAGAAGTTGAACAAGTTGAATAGATTTCTCTGTATAAAATAATCAGCAGCTCCATTCTGTTGTCGGTGATGTCGGCTTCTTTTATTTTTACTTTTCAACAACTTGTGGATGCAACTGGAAAATGGAATTCTATGTGCAGGAAAGAAACACTTTCTTCTAGGAAGCTAAGGAAAAAAGATGAATATAAAAGAACATCACTCCTGTAAAGGTCACCCAAAGCTCCAGAATGGAGAGGTGATCAATGTGGCAAACAGAGGAAGGTGAAAACCATTCTCCATAAGATTTATGAATAGAAATCTTACCTACTCAATCAGGCAGCAAAGTAGCAAACTGTAATGATTTGTCAGTTTTATAGTTTCCTTTCCTTATTTTAGAGGATTGTTTACATAACTGATATCTGCTTTGACTTCAATAATGAAATTTTTCTCACAGCGTTCATAGGTGTTGACACATGCAGTGAGGGATAATGCTTGGGAATGGTTTCCCTGTAGAGAGGGAGGCAATAAATAGAGGGGGTTTGAGTGACAAAGCATTACTGAACCAACACATCAGTCTTTGAAATAATTGTTGAAGCTGGCAAGGAAGTTTGTCCTTTGTGAAATTCAGACTTTACTCTGTATTCATTAGTAACTGTAAAGTGATACCGAGGATATAAAGTAAAAAAAAAAACCAACCAAACACTAAAAAAAGAGAGGTGCAAAAGAAAATATGTCAATTATACAGTAAAAAACCCAACAATGTTCAAAGTTCCATGATCACTGAGCTTTATTAACCTATATTAGCATGGTTGACAGTTTTGAGGGGAAGGAGATTGGAGGACAAAGCTATTGGCTTTGTTAAGACTGATGAATTAGTTCAATTACGGCAGCTGGAATCCAAATAGAAAGCTCTTTTACTGCTTCTAGGCTGGTAAATGGGAGAGTGAAGTAATTGAACCAAGAGTCATTCCAAATACTGAAATACTGAATGACACTGAATGTATGTGGACACCAAGTAATGTATTGGGGTCCCTTATATAGCCCTTCATATTCCTCCCTTAATACTCTCAAACGCAGAAAGTCAAATTTTACTTTTCTGGTACAGAAGGATTACATGCTGCTGGGCCACGATCTTATTTGGTATAAAATCATACAAATCCATTGATTTTAGTGGAATTTTTCTTCCTGTCTGAGTCTAAATGTGTATTTGTACTGACCTGAATGTTTCTGTTTATGATGGTACTCAAATACAGGTTTTTGGAGAAGACAAGTTCTGAATACCACTGGTATTTAACTTCTAAGTTGCCTTTTGGAGGAGGTTTCTTTGTTTCTTGGAAATTGTCATTTTTTTCAAAGGAGGTATTATTTTATATTCTGAATGATAGCAAGAAGATTAATTTTGGCACTAATGGAACAGAGTTGGATATCATTAGCTGGAATCATGTACATAGTATGCACTCATTATACCCATGATAAGTTTTTCTAAATGACTCCCTGAAGACTTATATGTATGGGAATGTTACTTCAGAGTAACTTTAATGCATTCGACTTGTATTATCTAGCAACCACTCACATCTTTTTAAAAAGTGAGTTATTTTGTGCACCTGGTAAGTAATCTTTGGAACAGCATGCCACCTATAGTGAGTTTGTGTACTTAAGATCCGCTGGCAGTCCCCCAAATATCTTTGCACCATGACTGGCATGTCTCTGTATCTATGTGTATTGAGGACAGCTTGACCAGATGCCACTTCATTCAAATGCTGGCAGTGATGCAAGCATTTGTTTTTCAGTACTAGCAAGTTCATATTCCTCTTATAAAAACTGGGCCTTTAGTGAAATCCTTTTTGGATCTGCACAGCTTGAGAAGTAGACTATCCTTTGGGAAAACATCTGGCAAAATGAGACATAAATTTTTGCCTTAAGAAGGGTCACTAGAATGTAAATATCCAGAATACAAGGTAGTACACAAGGAAGAGTAGCTGTTCCTGGAACTGGAATAAATCAGAACTCAGAGTGAAGGGATGTACTTAGAAAGAATGCTGATTTATTTGTTCATCTGCTAAGGAATTAGCCTGGTATCATTTTTCTGTAGATCTTCCAGGTGACAGAGCACTGCTAAAAATTTATATTACCCAACTACACTTTCCTTGGAAATAAAGCTGAAAGGACTGGCCATGTGGCCAAGCACTGTGTAACCTATGAAAATACCCAAACTTTGGTAATTATACAAAAAAAAAATCTATTTAAAGAGTCCACATGAAACCACAGTGAAGGAAAACTTCATTAGTATTTTATGTTGAAAGAGCTGAAAAAAAAAAAAAGAGTAAAAAGAAAAGTCAATGGTATGGTGTTGCATAAGCAGTTTTAATGGCTGTTTTTTCCTAAACCATTTAGTTTTCGCAGGAATAAATCGTGAAATACTCAATTGTGAAAGTCAGCTGTTGAATGGGAGATCACATAGGACAGTCAGGACATTCCCTCTGACAGGTGGAATTGTGGAACCCCTGGGAATGGACTGAGAACAATTATTTCTTCAGTACACACAGGAAAAGGAATAATCATCTTTGCTGGGATACCTTATGTGATGTGAGAACACAGAAACAGAAAATACAACAAAAACACAGAGATATAAATAAAAAAATACAACAAAACACAGAGATACAGAAAAAAGTATCTCTAAACCCCTGAAGTAAATTAAGAACTGAGTGGTTCCAAATAAATGAGTAGAAGTCTCTAATATTTTTGTGCTCACTAATTCATGGGACTATATTACAATACTAAGATTCGTGGGACTGTATTATGATACTACACCAATTGGCATTTCTGTATCTGCCACTGAAAGGAAGTTTCTTTGCAGAGCTACTGACTTGTCCTATCACCCATTGTGAGTTGTGGTCATACCTTGAGGTATTTTCATCTGGGATTTTTATAATAGTAGTACTGAAGGTGAGAGTTATCAGAACAAGGAGAGTATTTATTATTTCATTGTGGAACTTATATGTGGAGAAAAAGACACACAGAAGTGAGAATATGCCACTTTGTCCCTTACTTTAGCACATACCACCTGTGAAAAGTCACTAGCAGAATTACTGGTATCTTGGCTTGTACAAAGGACTTGATTGTTCACTATACACGTTTTTTTTCTTCAAATCTTTTAGTTATTTTTTTCTGACTGTTGAATTTTTTTTCCCATCTAGCCAGGAACAAGTCTTGGAAGTGTCACTTCTCTGAAATACACAAATGTAATGGATAAAAATGCAACTTCCAGGAAGGGGCAAAGGGTTCTACCAAATCAGTGCTTTAGTAGTTGTTAGTACTTGACAATTATATTAACTGTTTCAATTAGACAGAAATCTTGCTAGTGTCCATAGCAATACATTTCATTTCAGATGTTGATATGGTGTTGCATTACAACTCTTAAAGGCTGACTGATGGAAGTGAGTCATTGAGCAACTTAAAGCTTACTGGTTAAACTGTAAAAGAAATCCAAAGTAGGTGTCTAGATATTTGAATTACTGTATTAAGCACTAATTTAGTTCTTGCATTAAAAAACAACGCTATTTCTCAAAGGATTTCCTTTTATGTGTTTGATCCCCTGGAACTGTTTGGAGGATTGGACTGTTCACCATAGTGTACAAGAGACCTGATAAAATAAAAGCCATGGTATAAATGATAGTTCTACATAAACTAAATTTCAGGAACGTAGGGATGCAACGTTAGAGTCATCATGAGTTATTTAACTGATATGTGAACTATGGTGTGATCGCATAATTAGAGAGTTTATTTAGCCTGTAAATACAACACATAAGTAGATGCAGCTAAAAACATGTGTGTGTCCTTAATTAGAGTATTTCCTCTGTGAATGTTTATGTAACCTTAATGTTGCAGGGACAGCTCATCTATAGGTTCAGGAAGGGCTCTGCTGGCCTAATCACCCACCGGAGTGTATTTGCTGTATCACTCCAGGTGATTTAGCTAAAGGCAGAACTGAGGGAGTCAGACCAGTAATACAGGAAACTGCAGGCAGCTCTCTGAGTTTTTCTTAGAAATCTGCCTCTCCTTTTTTTTTTTGTAACCAAAAATAAAAAGTAACTTTACTATCCAGATTTTTCAGTCTGTGAATAAAGTGCAGACAGATTCTGTGATTGTGTTTAGAGCCAATTAGGATTCCCCCTGCGCTAAGAATAAAAAACATCAGTGGGAGTGTGCTTCTGGCTTGCAGGGGCGGGAGCTGTGGACCTTGTCAGGTACTTCAAACGGATGTTCATTCCCACTTGTCTTAGAAAGCAGATGGCAGTCCTCAGCTTCTGCACTTGTATGTTCTTCTATTGGCCTAACGTGTGAGACATCTTTTTTAAGTGTGAGTGGTTTTAGAAGTTGCTCTGCTGACTTGATTTAATTACTGAATCAGCTTAGGTTGTATACTGTGAGAAATATATCTTTGAGTTTTTCTTGACAAAGGAAAATGAAATTCCTTTAAAGAGAAAGGACTTAGTGATAAGTGATAGTGATAAGGCAGTCATAAGAGAAGAGCCATCACTCTGGATCCTGAGATACACTAGAAGGAGTAAACGGTAATGTGGAGAACCATTTAAAATGCATAGATTTTAATACCAGCATAGGCCCATTAGGAGTCATCAGATTTGACCTATTGAGCAGACGTCAAAGAATTCCGCTTACTAGTTTCTAATTTATGCCCAAACCTTCTGTCTGGACTACAGCATCTCTTCAAGAGAGATGTCTGGTCACGATTTAAGGACTTAAAATCACGGAGTATCCCTTGTGTACCTAGGTAAATTATTTCAGTGGTTAATTGTCCGTAGTAGGAAAAAAAAAAAAAAAAAAGTTTATATATATATATATTACTTAATTATAGTCTCCATTTATTGGCAGTTAAGTCAATTTTAACCTCTTCATGGATAAAAAAAAAAAAGATTGCAGTTTTGTTGTCTAATTATAACGGAGTTTATTTCTAATTTTAATCATTCACACAGCTCATTCTTTCCATCTTTTTTTAGTACCCTGTTTAAAGCAATGACAGCAGAAATAATTACAGTATCCCAGCATTGATCTTTCTTATTTTATATACTGCAGTTATAAAGTGGAAATAGAGGGAGTTATATTCCCCTGCTTACATGTTCAAGGTAGAAATATTAATTCCACACATTGACAGGATGGCTTGAAACTGAACAATTACTCAGAGCTACAGTTAACTGAATGCTATTTTGCCTCCAGTTTCTTATGTAATATTAAATGCCCCCCTAACAAAGAATACTCTGAGGTATGATGATTCCTGATTTGAAGCCATCAGTTAACCAGTTATATATATTGTATAAAATTGTAATTTTCTTTTGAATACTTTGTATTGTTAAGATAGATTTATGTAGGATAAATACATTTTCATAATGGTGTGTTAAAAAATGTAAAGTGGAGTACCAGCTGCCAGTGCTTAGCATTAAATTCTCCTGTGCTTATTTTCAGATTTTTAGAGCAATATTACTCATTTTAAATCTCTGTTCTGTTAAAGATGAACCATTTTCCCTAATGAATCAAAAATGTTAAGGCTCTCATACTATTATCTTTTTTGCCTTTTTACCACTTCTGAGTCTCAGTAGAAAACTTGTTTAATTCCCTTTTCTGTCGTAAATCTTCTTCAAAGTCTGGCAAAAGGTATTTTTAAGACCTGATGTATTGTGCATCCTCTTAGTAGTCATCATGCAGCATGCCACAAAATAATGGGTCTAATTTTCCTTTTGCTCCAGTGCAAATCTCTTGAATTTTATAGTTTCACAGTTTTGCACCTCTCTAATTTTAATTAAGTCAAAATTTTTGTAAAATAGAAATGTAACAGTTTCACGTATAAACAAAATCATTCCAGGATGAAATCCTGAAAGTTTCTTCTTTATTTAATATTACTGTATTGTATCCATTTCTAGATACTAAGTTTTAACTTGGTCAAATACTATTTATGATGGTGAGGGCTGCAGGGTCTTAGATGTATGTCTCATTCAACACAATGTCATTTTGCACTATGAAATAATGATAATTTTGCACGACTTGTGGAGCATCAACCTTCACAATAACAAAATTATCAGAATTGGATCAATTTCTTTCATGCTTCATCTGAAGACTGATCAGACCACACCGTACAAGGCTTCTGAATTTATACTCCAGAATACTAAACTCTTCATCTCCTTCATGGAATTTCATGTTTTCCACATTGATTTTAGGGACCTGAAATAGAGATGTGCAATTGAGAGGACAAATCCCATTTTTAATAAAAATAATAGCATGAAAAGACTTACAGAACACATTTATCTACCTTTTTTTTTTTTCATTTTCCTCTTATGGTAAGAGAGTTAACACTGTAGATCAGTTTTAAGTGGCTTTAATCTACCAGCCCCAGTACTATGCTTCTTCCTCCAGCTCTGGGGAAGGTAAATTGTCCACAAAATAAAGAATACCAGAGGAAAAGTTTGGGTATGAACGACAATCTTGCCTTTTTTTCTTTTTTTTTCCTACCTTGAAATCAGTTACAGGTCAAAGGGGGAAAATGGTAGTATATTTATGTGATTGCGTATGAAATTTTATTGGACATCTTCTGAGTATGTTGTCCCATGATGTTCCTAGGCTTTTTTTTGTAAAAACTGACATTCAGAAATTTACATTTCAGGAACATCAATGTACCAGTTATATCAGTGGAATCAGCGTGGGTTTTATTTACACCTGATTTGTCCAACTCGATGCTGATTTCCCTTTTTATACTTTATGTAAAAAGGAACCGTATAAATAAAAACTGCAGTGTAGGCTAAAGATGCACTTTTAAGTAATTGGATGTTGCATTAAAATGTCCCTGGGTTTCTTTTTTAGTGATGCTTCTGCTTAGAATTGAGCCAATTTGTCTTCATATTTCCTCTTCTCTACTATTATAATTGATCTGGCAGTTCGCCACATTTAGACCCAGACAGTAATCACTTGGCATAGAGGATATTCTGCCTCCCTAATTTGACTGACAGAATAAATCCTGGTTTTAAACTGCTGTCATGTGGTTTTTATCAGTAAATAACACACATTTTATTATGGCATGTGTACATTGAGATAGACAGCTATGTCTTTTTAATGTGCCTAGCCAGCAGCAGAGGCGGAGTCACGAAAAGCAATCATGTTTTCATCAGCTCTACTGTAAGAGCGCAAACCTTGAAAGTGATTCTTAGGAAACAAAAACAACCCTAAAGCTTGAAGATATCTGTTAAGTTTTCTTTTAGATGAAGTCATGTGTGTGTTAAACTGATTAACAAGCTGAGGAAAAGGGGCTTTACAAGTACAGGCTGTATAAAACATTGCAGATTTTTTTTTTTTATATTCCATACTGTAATGCATATGCAATCACTGAAAAACATTACTAGTTTTGGGAAATGTATCTGTGCATGTATAAACAATTTATCTATTAATAGTGGTAAAGCTAATATTGTGCTCTGTTGAAGTTATACCCAGTTCTGTTTTGCCTGGGAGAGGACAAACTATTTGGATGGCATGCATACTGTTTTCAATTATGTCCAAATAAATAATTGTTTAGTAATGAATAATCTGCTGTCAATAAATAACAAAGTCCCCACTGCCAACAACATTATGCTAAGTCAAATCACTGTATGCACAAAGATCTCCTAGAAGCTCAAACTGAACCTTGTCAACACTGGGAATTAATACTGCAAAAAAGGAGAACAAAGGCAAAACAGTTGTTACATGATTGCATGTGAAACCATCTTATCAGCATCAACTTTGCTTAAAACAAACAGAAATAAGTCATTACAGTAGTAGAAATAAGTATGTTCCAGAAAACAGTTAATCAGTAAAATGCATACATTTTTCACTGAATATGAAAGATTTGGATTTGCCAAGAGTAACATATGAAATGAATCCCATCCTTCAGGGCATTAAAAAAAAGCCTTCTGAACCTATTGGAGTCAGAGGGGGCTGCTGAATTTAATGGATTTTTGTTTTAGTGCCTTAAAGATAGTTTTTCATCTGAGCTATAGTTTTCAACATAAATGCCACATTAAAATTTAGCCTTACATTTGTAGCATGTTTTTCAATGAGGGCTGGGCCCAAAACTTTATTGAGAATGGTTTGTTATATTGTAAACTTGCAGATTGATCACTCTGCGATGGTTCTGTCCTCTCTACTCATGCATGTGAGCCTTTTGGTACAGGGGTTCTGTTGGATGTGTCAGCCATGGGGCATGACCCTTCTCAGAGGTATTTTAGTAACCCAGGCAGATTGCCACAGGAATTTTGAATACCTGGGGAGAAAATATGCTGTTTCTGCATTGAACGGAGAACTTGTGTGACAAGCTGGACTGTGGGAAATGGGAGGTTTATGTAATTTTCTTTTAAGGAAAAGCAATGAGTAAGACAAATGGATTTGTTAATCAGTTCAAGATTTGTCATCATTTATCAAATCCTTAATATTTAATGTGAAAAACTGTATTACTCTGAGAAAATAACATTTCAAAAGTTGCAAGGTTACTTTTCAGGCATTCAGCTCAGATGATAACTGAGAGCATCATGATGTGAGATTTTTCTTGAGTGCCTTCTGTGTGGATGATTGTATTTGCTATACTATGGGAAAAAATGATGATGTTACACACTATTGTATGTCTTTCTTTGCCCTGAAGAAACAGATAATTTACAGTAAAAATTACAAAAATATTTCAGAAGCTTTTTAGCTAGAGCTATTCCTCTTGTATCACATCAAATGTGTTTTCCATTGTGAATTATTATAGCAGGTCATATTTCCACTTTCTTTTTTGGATTTGTGTCTGATGTCATAACCTGTAAAGGAAAGCAGGCTACAAAAGGCATCTATGCGTTTTTATTTTTTTTTAAAAAACACAGCAATTTATAGGAAAAATACCTCTTTTAAGGGGATTTGCACAAAGAATATTACTTTAATCAAAATAAGCCTTCATTATGAAATCTGGATAAAAGAAATATATTTTGTTTAGCATAGGATAGCTCATGTGTTTTAGTTTCTTATACTGAGGTACAATTACATAAAAGTAATTGACAGTGAAGGCAGAAATGTCTGTTGGTAATGATAAAAGAGTTATTTAGGATATGAAACCTAAAGCACATTGACATAACTGAATTAGAAGGCTGCTTTTATATACAGTATCATTGTATGTGTAACATATTATCAGAAGAATATCAGTACCACAGGATGTTCCTAAATATCCTTCATATTGTAGGTTAGAAGCATGTGAATACATCTGATTAATACGTTTGACCAGAAAATGTTACTTTGATTGTGAAAGTATGGAAACTGGTGTTGACAATACAATCTTCTGTCTTGTTTAAAGTGAGGCTAAGAAGAGCCTATCTAGAGTACAACATGCTGCAAAATACATTTCTGTCTCCCTCTGACCAGAAGAAAATGGCCTTTATCAGGAAACTAATCTAAATAACGCAACACCCCACCCCCTGCTCCCCCCCCATTAATTACAGTCTAAGTCTTCAAAGAGCAAATAACAGCTTCTAAAAAGAATATAGACTTATTTTTACTTTAAAATAATTTTTTTTTTTTGTAAAATCTGTTAGGTTTAAAAAAACTACATGGCTTTTCTTCTGTCTTGACTAGAGGTGAGAAGTTTTTGTTTTTAGAGTAACTGCACACTCCTGAAAATATATAGATATGTAATGAACATATATGTATTCAATATAATTATATATTGAATGACTGTGTATTTTAGATATCCTCTCCCTAGATTTTCCCAATGATCTAGTAGGTTTTGAAGTTGTAGCTGTCAGAAGTGTGTATAAAGAAGTGGCTATATTACTTGTCCTAACTGTCTGTTAACTGCTCTACAGATGGATTTAATATAAGGGGAAAAAATCTCATGGGTGTCTGTGAATGCATGAAATATGTGAGTTCTCACATGAGTAGAACCACTTATTAGCAAAGGGTGCCATATGCGTTCCAAAATAAAGATTAGGCTTTTTTGGTGTTTTCACTCGAACTTGTGTGTTCAAAGTCGCTGAGCTGGTAGTTTCTTAGTTTAATGTAGTTGGTTTATAAAGCCATTTGAAACAACCAGAGAAGCATATGTTTGGGCTTCTGTTATAGAAGTTGGGTCAGTGATCCTGGCTGTTCATGCCATCTGGACAGAAGAAAGGGAGGTGGGAATGACCACTAGCTCTGAGTGTATACCCTGTGCCATTAACAAAACCCTTCAGTTTTCAAAGGGCTAGAGAACTTTTCATGAAAACCGTCATAGCTAGTAAAATGAAAACAGAATTAAAAATGGTTGAAGTGGAGCTGGAAAGACAAGTGCAGATGGGGACAATAGTTTGCCCTACAGCCATGGCTACAGCAGAGCTCAGACAAGGCCAACGTGCCTCTGAGGGCACATGAGCAGAGGTGGACCTCCTGCCGCTCTCTCACACAGCTCAGTCCAGTCTTTTTGTGTTAGCTTCCCTTAAGCTGACTTTTTAGCTGGTAACTTGGAGTTCCAGGTTTCCTTTTACTGACACATGCAGCTTATAGACTGCCTGTAAGTTAGATATCCTAGGTGTCTTTGGGATGGCGTGCTTGAAACCCTTGGTCTGCGTCTCTCTGCTGGACATTCTGCTGCTTCCGGAAATTTCATCACATGGCCAAGGGCACAGTGATGGAAGCAAAGACTTTTTAAGACATGAAGATATATTGTGTTTCTAAGATGCATGTTTCCTTCTTTTCTGACAGATTTGGAGCTACCTGTACTTATTTATGAATAGTACATCTTAACTGGGCTACCACAGTTCTAATCCACCAGTTAATCCACTGGTAATACTGATAAGAAATGTATCTCCAGAACTTAAGACATGGCCAATATATCACTTTCCAAACATATGAAGAATATTGTTGAATCCAAGTACTGTGAAGTACTGACTAGCTAGTTTGCTAGACAATTTTGTCTCGGAATATTGCGTCTGTTTGAGATGGTAGGAATACAGTTACTTTGATTGTATGGAAAAATGCAGAATATGTCTGAGGGAGAAGGTCAAGACCTTACGGTTCGTTTGAGGCAAAAAATTTCTAGAAGCAGAGCAATTCCTCATCAGATATCTGGGTAAGATATGCCTTCTTTTATTTTTAGATAAAGCAGGTTGTGCGTATTTATGCTTAATGTTAATTTTTTAATTTTTTTTTTTTTTTTGCTATGTTGTATTACTTTATTAGGGGAAACAATACTCTCGTGATTTATCACAGTTCCCAAAGAAAGGAACTGCAGGTCCCAAACCAGCAGGATGTATGAAATGGGTTTGTACACAAGCTACTCTAGTCTGTGAAGCTGATTGATTGTGGGATTCGGGACTTAAGTCCAAATTCCAAACACCAGAAGATTGACAACATTGAATACCAGAGAGCCAGGATGTAGCTGGCTGTGAATGGCAAGAAATGCCAGCTACGACCTAGGCTTATGCATCCTTGAGTGCCCAGTGGCTCACTATTGTCAGGCATATTAAAAGCAGCAAATATTTGCCAGCTTCAGCAATGTACAGCATCAATAATCCTAACACCTTTTCTGACTGTAAGACTCATTTCTTCACGCCTCAAAGAACAAATTAACTCCATTCACTTTTCCTATAATCTTTAAAATAAGAGTCAAATATAAATAACTGTATGCAATCATTCCCTAGGCTTTAGTCTACTCCAAGTAAGAAAGTGATAGTGCAGCTGACTCTGCAAATCGTGCTTTGTGATGGTGTTCACTGTCTCATGGGCTCCGTACAGTGCATGCAGAGTCTTGTTAGAGTCTGGATAGATTATGAAGGAAAGCTTCAGATCTGCTCTATTTGATCTTGACCATTTTCTTACAACTTTATGATAAGATTTCTCATCTTGATGTAAAACTCTTTTCTTGCATAATTCTTGCATTTATACCAACCACATTTGTTTTATGCACCTTACATATACCTTTTTTTTTAATCAGTTGAACTAGGACAAACTGGTTTTAGTAATTCAGGTGTTAAAAATAGTTTTTAAACTCAACACTTTCAGAACAAATGATAAGTGCATTCATTTCGTGATGTCACACTTTTGTGTATCCAACAGCCAATCTTTCAGTGTGCTTGGAAAGCTGAATCACCTGATTTTTGGTAGGCAAAGTTTATCAGTAATAAACTTTTTTATGTTCTCTTTATTGCTATGTCAACATAATCTGAAAATGTAATTTTCTGCAAGTGTTTCTCCTGGAGAGCAGTTCTCTTTCCCGCTATCCACTCTTCTTGTTTGATTTGATTACTGACCAGTTTCTCTGAGTACTAGTACGGGAGTATAAGATTTTCATATTTGGTTCTCATTTGAATGAATTTATGTACTCAGACCACTATATGTGTTTCTGTTACACATGAATATGAATCTTTTTATGAATATTCGAATAAAAACCTCCTTAGCTAGATGCATTATCAAAAAGTTTCTATCACCAGGACTGTCTTTTATCCCAAATGAAACCCAGTCTGATTGCTCATCACCTAAGCATTATCTGCTCCAAAGGAAGAATCAAGAGATCATGAATCATAAAAAACAGAGCTGAAAGAGATCTCAACATGTTATCTAATTCCCTGTCCCCTGCTCTGTCTCTCTTCAGTTAACTCCACAAATGTGTTTCTTCATTGATGTTTCTTTAATCTCTTGATTGAGATTCCACAATCACCTGAGATTTTCTATTCCGGTAGTACTACTCTACCCTTGCAGAAATTAAGATCCTTTACACCTTGTCTTATATCCCATGGATATGGAGAACAGATTAGTCCTATCTCATTGCAGCAGCCTTTCACAAACTACCAAAATCTGTACTGGGCTCTCCAACAAACAGAGGCTCAAGGGCAGTGCTCTCTTTTGTTCACTTTCTGCTATGAAGCAGATCTTCCCTGAGGACCAAAGGAAAGGATTCCTCAGAGGCAGGATCTTATAGTCCAGTTTACTGATACAGAGATGTAATCCATCTCCTGCTGAAAAAAGGACAACCTGCTATCACTTAATTTTTCCATTTTTCCAGGTCAAGAGCTCACTGCCTGTTAGTGTTCCTACTGTCACTCTCACCCACCACAAAATATATAGCTAAGAATGATGGTTTAAAAATTAAGATGCTGTCTGAGTTACTGGGATGCACAGACTCAGTTCTTTTCTTTTCTCATATGGTTTTGGATAAAGGTAAGGAGAAGAGGGAGAAAAGGAGACAAAAGAGGAAAAAACCCTCATGGGTTGAGATAAAGACAGTTTAATAGAACAATAACAGGAAAGGAAAATAACAATATAAGAATAATAATGGTAAAAGAACATAGAAGACACAAGTCACTCTCACTGCCCAGTGAATTGGTTGCCCAGCCCAACCTAAGCAGTCATCACAGATTCCCACACCCAGGCCAAACCCATTTATATACTGAGCATGAGGTCTGTGGTAGAGAATATTCCATTGGCCATTCCCTTGTTCTGTCTGTGCTCCTTCTCAGCTTCTATGGGAAGCTGAAAAACATCCTTGCATAGTATAAACATCATCTAGCAACAAATAAACCAATATGCATTATGGAGCTTTGGAAGTGGTGCTGCACGGTGCAAAACAGTTTAATGCTTATAATGTCAAATCTGGAAACATGGAGAGTTTTATGGGTTGATGTGTGCACTCTGGAAGTTGTACTTTAGGACATGAATCTGTCCTGAGGATGGTTATGTGAGTCCTGGTGAGGAAGCACTGAGCAATACAGTAGTGCATTACAGTCATTTAGTCATTTTTAGTCTCTTAAAACAGATTGAAATTTTGATTGAACTACTTTTCCCCCAATTCCTTACAAAATTTTAAAAGATTAAAGAAAAGAAACTCCAGAAGAAACATTATGTAGTACTTGTGATATTTTTTGTGGGACAAGGGTATGAGTTTTTTTTGTTGCCCCTTTCTATTTTTGCAGGGGGTGGAGAGGTAGGTATTACCCTTTTCTTATATCATATGTGCTATTTTTGCCTTTATTTTTAAATAATATATTATTATATTAGAAATAACTCAAGTCCCAGGCATACAAATTGTGTGGTTGTCCCATTAACTACATTATTCTCAATACAGTTTGTAGGGATTCTAATTATATTAGTGGTCCACAAATACACTAAAAAGAACATAGATAATTACAGAATTAATATCATGAGTATGTATTTTCAATTTATATAATTCATACACAATGAATTCACACTTTGCACACTCTATTTATATATAATCAATACCTGTCCTAAACAACTGTTTAGTCAGAAGAACAGTAATATAGAGGAAAAAAATAGTTTGAGATGAGAAAAAAGGTATTCAAACTTGCATAAAATTCTTTGTAATGCGTTCTTTATGAGTGGCAACTGTGAAGGTTGATTCAAGTCAAGTGAACGGCATGCCCCAGATAAAATTTTCCCGACCACCACCTATGTGGCTGAGCAAAGCTAGCAGTGACCCTGGCTGTGTTACATGGGCAGTATTTTTCTGCAGAACGCATTGTTACTGGGCACAATGATTTATTTCTGACTTCAGGCATACAGGCTAGAGAGGATTGTTTTTTCACCTTCAGAAAACGTACCGCAATACCTCACCCTGTTTCTCAGTGATCCACTACCGTGTAGATAATGATGCATTACACCGTCTGGCCCTGATGCTCATGTCCATTTCAGAAGTGAGCTATGATTTAGTAAGAAAGGCAGGTGCTCAACTTTCTTAGAACACATTATGTCTGCTTTCTTAGGAATTATAGCAAAATGGAATAGCCTTGTTGCAGGGAACAACAGCTGAAGACATGCTTTAAGATAAATCAGGATTGAAGAGATTTACTGATTTATTAACAACATGTAATTAACTGGCAGTCAGTGAACTATACTTACAGGATCAATGTCAGCAATAAAACAGATAAACCACAATATGAGACACCTAGAGACTGTAAACATATTCTCGCAAGTTGCTAAACACCCTGCTGTACTTGTTCCTAGGAAGTTCTTCTCCCCACACACAAATCCTTCACGCGGCTGGATGCACGCAGCCCGCTGGCCCTGACAGTGTGGGCTACAAGCACCCCCTTTCCTGTGAGTGCCAGTTCCTGTATTTACACACCCTCTCCGTGTGCCCAGGCTGCTCCCTACAATCCACTAATCAACATACTGGTGAGAAACCACCCCTGGAGTCCCTACTTGTTGCACCCCGTACTGTCAGCCCACTCATTGGAGGGCAGGGTACGGATGGCATTTGATGGGAACAATGCTCTTCCAGGCCTAGGTGGACATTGCAATGCCAGCGGGGCGACTTCTGGGAGTACCAAACCCTGTTTGGCAGCTGCTGACACCAGGGTCACCCCCAGTCAGAAATTTCCATGCTTTTTTTATATTTCCTTCCTAACTCACTCCTCCTTTTGTCAGAAGTCTCTTGGTAAACCTTGGCTATTGTTTAATCCAGATGGTGGTCACCTTAAGCAAAATGTCACTTTTAATTTCCTTTTAGCATTGTCAGGTTTGGGGCAAACACCCTCTCAGCAGAGACAGTTTTGGAAAATCTGTTCACACACACTGGCTACACTCACAGTCTTCCCACATCACCCACTGTTATCCAGGTGATGTTAACAAGAGCAGACTGTACAGATTCCCCTATACCATTTCCTAAAAATGTTGGTGCAAAACTGTGCTTTACCTCACAGAAACAAATCTGGAAAAAAAAAGTGTAGAATCATACAGTGGCCAAATAATCACAATATAAATATAGGATTGGCAAATATGGATTGAAAGGCGTACAATAATCATTCCCAGAGTTTAGTACTGGCCTCTTGGCTATGGAATATAATATTTCCCACAATGGGTTTGTTTATTAGTACCTTCCCATAGTTGAAAGGCACGTCTGTAACTGAATACATCTTCAGCCTGACGCATATTTGATTTAATGAGCTTTTGCATTTTGGTCTTTTTGAATGCAGAAGGTAGATTCCTCCCCCCCCCCCCCCCAGTATGTGACTGTAGCTACAAGAATATATCCCATAGTTCCTCATACAAGAATGTCCCATGATGAATGAGGACATAAAAGGACCATAAGGCTGTAAAATTGTAAGCATTCAAATATACATCTTTTTCGAAGAGTATTTTTCTTTGCTATTGCATTAACCTAGCCTGGTTTCTGGATACATGTTTAAGGAGTCTAAGCAGTATAATTTACTGATGAGTTATGAGTGGTTGAGTTACCCTGTTCCACTAAATGTTCCCATTTCAAGCTTCAGGTTTCACTGTGCTGTCTTGTCAAGGCTTAGCGACCGGGTGTACAACCGCACTGCTAAAAGATTCTGTCTTCTTAATGAATGCTTTGGGCAATAAACAAAAGGCAGAAAAATTACAACTACCTAATGATCAGTAGTAGGTTCTCTCCTGTGGTTCCTATAGGTTAGCTCAACCCGTTAATCAGTAGGGCACAGTTAATGCAGGGAC
Source organism: Numenius arquata (assembly GCF_964106895.1). Taxonomy (NCBI): domain Eukaryota; kingdom Metazoa; phylum Chordata; class Aves; order Charadriiformes; family Scolopacidae; genus Numenius; species Numenius arquata. The sequence goes on along the minus strand of NC_133577.1, from coordinate 16,919,324 downwards.
CATCACTTGGAATAAAGAATAGGGAGCTATGCAGTTTTTGCATTAGAGAATGTCAGTGTTCTGTGCAGAAGTAAAAGGTAACATTGAAATTTCTCCTTAGGCATCCTTCTTAGATCAACTTAATTGAAATCACAGAGGACATTTAGAGCTTTTACTGGACTCTAACTAACCCGTCATGGTAATGAACATAATTATTGTGGGTCTTTTTTTTTAACCGGCAGCAAATTGTGATCATTGAGCTTTGTCTCACATTATTCATCTGTATTAGCAGCATGTACAGTACTACGTCGTCGGGGCGGGGAAAGAAAAAGATGTAGTCACTTTTTTCAAATTCGGATACAGGTACCTTTCAAATGTTTATCATTCTTTTTGTATAATTTCATAAATTTACAATTAGTATATTATGGTTGGATCCTATAGTCTTTGTTTCGCTTAGAAAGAAAATTGTGCTTTTTTTCCAAACAAGATCTGCTGGCATACACAGTCCTGAATTTTCAGCTTTCCTGGTTCCGTTGATTTTAGATTGTGAACTCTTTATGGCAGAGACTGTCTATTTCCTTTTATGTTTATACAGTGCTTCACATAATGGGAATCCAGTCCTAACTGGAGGCATCTAGGGAAAGTACCATTCTTGAAAGGTTATGTAATTTATGACATACTATTTTCCCATCTGAAAATGGTAATGTTTGAGATAGATAAGCAGAATTAATACAAATGGTTTGCTTAATAAAGACAAGAGAAATACATTTCCAACGATATCTTCATGACTGTGGATTTGAAAAATGAGTAATAGATGTAAGGTAGGCCCTTTTTATTGCCTACCTAATACCTCCAACATAAAACTGTAATTGAGCATAAAAACATAAATTCTTTTAGCACAAAACATTTCTTATTAAGATAAACCTGTCAGTATGATGAGACAAGCAATAACCTTGGATTACAAGAGTGTGGGATAGAAATCTTTATAACTAATCTCACAGAAGTCCTCCCTTATTGACTTATATTTTAAGAATCAATTGCTTCAGTTTTTCATTGGATTGAGAAATTGGTTGAGAAAGCCAGAATGAAATGTATATAAAATACTGATATCCTTACTTCTGCTTTCTGAAAACTTCAATCATGCAGTTTTAGCACAGGAATTATTACTATGATTTGCTCTTTTTTTTTTTTTTTTTTTTTTTTTTTATAGCACTTACATGCATTCAAGTGCACCTGAAAAAAAGCCAAAAAAGAAAAAAGTAGGGTTCGGCCTAATTGCAGATTTACATCTGAAATTCTGCACTTGTAAATACAGTACTCTCTACTGTCTCTGCAATCTACATTTTAATTTACAATTTAGGATATTAACACCATACATTTAAAGGGAAATATCTGGAGCCATCATCATATATTCATCATTCATTTTTCTGAATGAAACCAGAGCTGATTCACTATTTTTTATATATCCTATATTACAGATAAACAAGGGGAATAATGTGCTTAGTAAGAGGCTGTTTGTTGAAAAAAGGTGGATTCTAAGTCTGTCTCTCCTGGTGCTTGAAGTTCTACACAATGACAGTCTGAGAAGTCCTATATAACATAGCAAGAGTAGAGATGCTCTGCTTGTTGTTCCATATTTTTGTGTTACTGTATATGGGCTTATGTTTTTATTGCCTACTTCTTGAAAGCAAAAATAGAATTGTCTTTCCACAAAATAGCAAAAACTGAAGCAATTTTAGTGTGAAAACAGAAAAGGAATACTTTAAAGTTTCAAATTATTATAGAAAGATTTCAATTAATATGTGATTTCATGAAAGCTGAATTTTTAAGCACCTAAATTTATAGCTAGATTTGATTTGAAAGTGTCCCTTAGTGAAATGGAAGTCATTAGTCAGAAACTATGTAATGCAATTAAAATCAAAGAAGGGTCACAGCACTTTTAATTGGAAAGATTCAGTTTGTGTTAGAGACAATATGTTTGGTCTCCCAGTCTTTTTTGTGGTGAGTTTAGTTGGTTGAAATTAAAAGAAAGATATGTATCCTAATCATTCAGACAAGCTAAAAGAGAATTCTGCATTTTCTTTTGACCTACAGTATGTACATGTAGACAGTAAGATATAAATTAGTACATGTCTTTTTTGTTAAAAGCATATTCTCCAAAATTAGTTCAGTCAGGTTGAGTCCTCTGTCTTTCAATATGTTTAGCAGTGAATAAGCTTCCTCAAACCTGTCCCTCAAATGCACTCCATCCCTGTTCTAAATTAATCGTGTTACAGAGCAAGGAAGCTTAGCTCCAAACCTGCAGAATTTTTGGGTTCTCTGTATGCTGAATTTTCACTAATGCTGGGTAGATCTGTTGGTCTTGAGGTAAGCATATAAATGCTTATTATGAAGAGGACTGTCATTTTGTGTGTCATGTCTATATAAAAATACAAAATAGTAGTAGCTCATTTCATTAATGGGGATCCTACTGCAAGTATCAAGATTGAATGAAATTATATGCTCGTTTCTTTCTCAGTGTCATATAGAAATAATTTGATGGGTCTGGGTATGCAGTACATGTGAATAACATTGGTTTTCCAAATGCCACTATTACAAACTGAAAACACGTGGCACATGTAATCAAAAAATAGTGCTTGAACCTTGCTTCAGAAATGATATTGTACAAAAACACTTAGAAAATGGGTTTTCCCCTGTAAGAAATTTGAATTTCCCTCTCGTGTAAAACAGTAGAAACTTTATTTAAGTAAATAGAAAACTGTATCTATATATAAAGTTTTCAACAAACTTATGCATGAAGGAAACGTTAGGAGATTCCTTTGCTCCTGTTGCTTGTTTAACCTGACAGTGGCTGTGAGCAAATAAACAGGGTAGCAGGGGAAAATCCTGCAACCCACTGAAAAAAAAAATAATCATCATCATGTGATGCAATTCTGAACCAAAGCAAAAGTGCTGCAGTCTGGGAATTTTTCTTCCACTTCTAATCCGTGGTATTTTTTTTCCTGTGATTTGATAGTTTTAGTTGCCCTGAGGCAGTTGCCTCTACTTTTTAATCTCAGAGTTCTCTGACTTGAAGCCATGTAGCCGTGGCCATTATGTTCCAGTGGTTTCGCTGTTGCAGATTTTATGGCTTGTCTCAATATACTGAATTCATATATACGGAATTAATTAGCGTGAGGGTTTCAATAGTTCGATTCCCCATACAGCAATTCAGTGCTAGTAGCAATTTAAACCTAGGAAGGAAAAACATCTGTGTTACTTTGTAGGGAAGGACCTGAAATAGGTGGTGGATGGATAATTAGAATGGAGGTTCTTCTGGACAGCCGCTGTTCCTTACATTTGTGTTTGTTTAATGTTAAACACAACAGGTCTCTGTTCATGCAAAAAAATTAATGGAGTTCAACTAAAAACCACTTAAACCCTGTATCTATTAAAGACAGTGTCATTTTGCTGCAGATGACAATGATGACAATAAATCTCTGCTTATAAGCACAAGCCTCTAAGGTTTATGAGAGGTTTTATAAAAAGTGGTTTTTTTTTTTTTCTTTAAATATAAATATGACTAATGAAAGAGAAACAATCAAAGTGAAGAGAAACAGAATTCTGACAGGATAGGTGGTTGCGAAGATCATAGTACCAAAGTTTCTCACAGTCTCACGGCATCATTTACTCCATTTATCATACATAGAAATGACCTTTCCAAAACCAGTTAAAAATAAAAGAAAGATTTGCCCTAGATTTTTCTAGCGGTGTGTCACTGAATGTTTACATTATAAGATGAAAATAGTTTGCTAAGTAGTCAGAATTTAAGAGCAATTTAGATTAAACCTTTTCATGCTCATTTGTGCAATGCCTCTGGTATTTTAGCAGTATAAAAAGATTTTCTTGGCTTCAAACCATTGGATCAGGCTGATTTTGACATCCTTAATCTCCCTTTAAGAGCATTAGATTTTTTTTTATTTAAAAATCTGAGTGGTAAAAGGTAGAAAGATGTAATTTTCTAGAAATAGTCCTTTTTAAAAAGTTATGTCAGCAAACACTGTGGATAAAAGAAGTGACTGAATTCTAAGCTAATGGTGCCAGAGATAGTACAGACATACAGAGTTTGCAAGGTCTAAGGATATGGTTTTGAATAAAATGTATAGCCTTGAGCTGACTAGTCCACATGCTCACATGTGTGCAAGGAATTCAGCCCCAAGCTAAGAAGCCTCTTTTCGGGGAAAGGCGATTCCAGAAGAAATAGTCTTTAGGGATCTGCAGCATGTTAACTCTCAGCTAAAAACACAATCCACTCATTAGTAGCATTGCCTGTTCCTGGTGCAAGAATAATGCTGCTACCAGTGTGGGAATTGCTCTTCAGTTGTGTGGCTTTTTAGGCCAGTAACTCATATGAGTTAATTATTAGTACGTACTACATTGAATGAATGATCCTTTTGGACTTTTAGCAGCAGTTAAAGGTGCTTTCAGTTCCACCATAAAGCTATTGGTAGCACTCAGGTGCAGTCTAGGTTATGATTTACTGATGATGAGAGAGAAAATCACAGTTTATAAAATCTTCAAACACCAACATTGGTGAGGGAAGAAAGAATAGTAGTTATCTGGCTATAGTAGATCAATTCTACAAGGTGATCTGGATGGTACATTAACATTGGCTAATATGACCAGTATCTGTTTAAATAAAGATTAATGCAAGGTCGTATGTCCATAAAACAAAGGTTGTGCCACTTTTACAGGATGGCATTTGTAAAACAAAGAACCTAAGGATCATAAAGGATGCTGTTCAACTGATCATGTGATGTGGTGGCTAACAGAGCAAATGTAATTCCTGTACACAAGCAGAGGACCATAAGTTATAATTGTACCTATATATGACATTTATTAGAGCATTATTGGGATGCTGTGTTCATTTCTGATGTCCGTATTTGGAGAAGAATCTTGGTAATTTGGAAAGAACTTCAAGAGCAATATAAGATCTGGGAAACCTCTCCTATGGTGGCAGACTAAAGACAACAAATCAGATTTTTTTATCAAAAAGACATTTGTAAAATTACTTGAACATAGTCTGCAAGTATTAACATGAAAATAAATTACCTTATTACAGGGGGGTTTTAAATCTAACAGGCATACAAGATGGAATACATGGAGACTAAGCTAGAAAGATTCAAGCTAGACAAAATTAGGCTAAAAGTAATGCATATTTTTACAATGAGGCTAACCGATTTTGCAGCTTATTTAGAGGTATGATGAATTCTCAGCTGCGTAGAAATTGGCTGTCTGAGCAATGTGTGTTATGGTTCAATCTGAAGTTATTAGGAGTGTATAGAAATCATTTGGGTAAAAATGTATTGCTTATGTTACAAAAAAAGGAGGCAACACACAAATAATAATTCAATGCCTTAAATCTGTAAGTAAAATTCTGGCAACGAGAGTAAAATTCAGCCACAGCGAGGCCAGGATTTTACCTGTGAAGCACTGGGGAAAAAATTCCATGATAGACCTATGAGAAAACCAAGGTGCTCTCCAAGGGTTTGTTGGTCCTGCCACTACAGTGCTACATGGATATAGCAATGTTGCTCTCATATGTGAGGTATCAGTGGTAAGTACACTTGAGAAGATTAAACAAGCCCATGTGATCAGCCTGCCAAAAGAACTAGTTAGGACATTCCCCTGTAAGATATGCATCATGGATATGTCTTGAAAAGTGATGCTAGTAAAAGCCTCACATTTAACACTCCAATATCTTGCAGACACCGAAATGACATGATGATGACATTTTTGTCTATACTGGAATAGTGCATTGGATAAATTGTAGGATCTCATTGCCTTTCTGTGACTAATTACTGCATGAATTTTGGCTGTATCTGCATAATTAGCCACCAGTTTATAGCAGAATCTTCTGCTATTCCTTAAATGCTGTTAAATTTCATCTTTTATGGTTTCAAATTTCAAGATCATCTAGCTCTTCTTTAATCCTATGCTGTACTGATGATGCCTTCCAACTTCGGAAAGTAAAAATTAACAAATTTAAATATCTATAAAGTCAAAGAATTACAAAGTTGTTAATCCCAAAGCCAATCCTTATGTAATTTATTCTAGCATAACTCATTGTTTTCTCCTTTTTAGCTTTTAAGATCTTACATTAGAGTTATACAAGTTCTACACTTTTATTGCCATGTGTTAGCTCCACTGAACTTCAGACCAATTAAATTTTCATCTTCCAATCTTAAAAAAAAACAAAGAAAAAACTGTTTCATAGAAAGATACATATTTAGCTTGGCACAGATCTTTACAACTTTTGTAAACTCATGTTGCCTTTTATCACATTTTTCAGCAATTTTACTGGTTCAATTATACTTCCCTTCAAAATTTCTTCTAAAGCCTTTCAGCCATTAAAGTAAGATTAGTGAGCCTGTAATCACCAAGATCACTTTTATCCATTTCTTAAATATACACTTGGCAGTTGCTACTCTGCGGTTATATGCTGTTTTCCTGGTTTTGTTAGATTTATTAGCAATACTTGTTCTCGGATTTGTGTTCTTGTTTTCCAGAGATTGGAGGTGATACAGTTATACTGGGATATTAAACTCTTTGCATGGTGTTTTGTGCTGCTATGTTGTATTCTGTTGTATTCTCATTCCCATTAGCCTTCTGTGTTTGCTTGTTTTTCATTATTTTTACTTACGTATCAGATAATATAATCCAGAAAGCCAAAGGAAAGGCCTTTTCATTATAAAGAATGCTGGCAAATGCTCAGCTAGGGATCATTCGTATTCAAGAAAGACTAATGGAGAAAGCAACAAGGAAGAAAAGCCTCTTTGGCATTTCTGGGCTGCTAACTAAGATTAAGGCAGAGCCAGTTCAACTGTCTGGCAACTTTGGGAAGGTCAAATACCTAAGTTAAGATGCATTCATTTAGGCACCTGCAGGAGTGCTTGGCTGCCTGTGCTCCTGTTCGTGTCACTGGTCATCCAGTCGATACAGACAGTGCAGTGTTGAGGGTCATGAGAAGCAGAGACGAAATAGTGACTCTTACCCCAAAAGTGGGCACCTATGACATGATTCGCTTTCCTACACACTGTCATGTTGTGCCATTCAAGATCCTCTCCTGTTTCTTACCTGGTTTCCAGGTGTCACCACCTGGTGAAGTGCATGGTCTCCCATGTGTTCTATGCCCTATATGCAAGCCCCATGAGCAAGTCTGGGATATTGTGGTGGATCTCAAATGATGCTCTAAAGGAAAGGAATTACATTTCAGTGAGTAACATTACTGTACATCTGAGCATATGCCATGATACTAGATGTCTGTCTCTCGCCTGTCTGCAGTCTGCAGACATTATGAAATGCATTTCTGTTCTTGAAAGGTCTCCAAAAATATCATATATGCTTGAAGCAGCTGTGACGTGATAGCAAAAGTTAGGTTACTTAAGCTTTGCCAGCTATTGCTGAGAACTGAACAAAGTCTGCCACAGATGTAAGACAATAAGCTGTCTAAAGAGCAAAAAGAAGGGAAGGACAAGGTTAAATATACTTACTTATTTCTGGAGAAGGAAAGTGTGAAAGGGAACACCAGACTAATATTTTCAGCATGCTTTTTTTAGTAGCTATATTCGTTACATATTAGACACATTAATTAATTCTCACTATTTTTATTTTCCCAATAATTGATTAATTCCATAATTGATTCATTGCATATGTACTTATTGACAGAACTGGTTCACTCCATTACTGGTTATCTATGTTATTGATTCATAATACTTTATTTCTCTCCATATTTACTTCATACAGTACTTGATTCATCATATAATTACTCCACATCTTAATTAAATCGTTGCACTATACAGCAATTCCACATTAATTGCTTTCAAGAAAATTGATTACTTGTCAGTGTGACCAATCGTAACTCACCTGTCATTCTTTACAGTCTACTTTCTATTTCTTCTTTTCTCCTTCTCAAAACCGTCCTTTTGTCCTCCTTTTTCTGTGGTTCCCATTAACTCTATGTATCCCTCTTTTCACTGTTCCCTATCTCTTTCCCATTGAGTTAGTTATCTCCTTGAACATGTGCTTGATTTCCCGTTTACCTGCCCCAGCTACAGCCCCTTCTTCCTGACATTTGCACTTTCCAGCTTCCTGATCGCAATATAATAGCAGAATCTTAAAAGGAATGGTCTTGGTCATTTCTCAGAGCCTCCAAGTCATTCTTCTTACCCTCCATCTGGTTTTGATTTTGCTGATCATATTAGCCTGGTGAAAAAATGTTACGGTGCATTAACTTTAAGGCCCCCAAGTCCTACTATTTCTCTTCCAATCACTTCTTTGCGATTTTGCTTTATATTCTCACTTACATTTTTGATCATACAAGAGTCTCTCAGTACCTGTGTCTTCCCTTTGCACTTTGTGTTTTGGTCATCATATCCATTTCTGATTTCAAATGCCAGCTCTCTACTTGCCGTTAACTCTGCCATTTTGCCCTGTTTTGTTTGCTTCTGTATGCTCTCAAATTCCACTGGTTTTAGGCAGCTTGTGAATGTTTCTTTTTTCGGTTTGAATGTGGCCAAAATTGAAACGTTTCAAGTAATAAGATACAAAGGCAACAATAAAAACATCAGACCTGGTTATACCGGATCACACCAAGGTCATCTATATCAGAATCTTATCTGCAATGGTAGCTTGTAGCAGATAAGGAAAAGACTATAACAAGAAAAGTGCAGAATAATACTTTTGCCGATTTCCCCTCCCCTGTTGCAGCAATCCTCTACTTACAGATTTCCATGATTTCCATGCATCTCTGAACTTGTCTCTTACAGTGTGAAAGTTGGTCACTATAATTTCTCCCTCCATAGTTGCCAGACTAAACCTCTGATTATTCTTATCACAATTTTCAGTGGCTTTTCTTATTTTACTTATGAAATGGAGAAATCAAGATTTTATGCATCTGCTCAAATTATGAAAGAATGCTATAATGATACAGTAGCAAAATGAAGTTTTGTGTGCTTTATACCCTATTTAATAAATCTTACGTTGAATTTACCTTTTTAACTACCATAAATTGGATGATCTCAATCCTAAGGGATAAAATATACTTTGGAGCCCATCGTTCACATTTAGACGTATGTTTTCCAGGTGTATAACATGCATTATTAACAACTTATCAACAAATCTCTTGATATTGTAATTTTGGCAAAGTGGCTTTAGTTTTATGTAAGACAATTTTATGTCATAAACAAACTTTGTCATCTTACCTTTCAACTCTTTTCCTGTTCAATTATGACTAATCATGAACAACTGAAGGTCCAGCACAAACTACTGTGGGATTCTGCCATTAATCTCCATGCATTGTGAAAACTGATTATTCATTTCTGTCCTTTGCTTCTTATTTTTAAATGGATCAACAATCCATGAAAAAGCATTTCTCTTTATGATATGTTTAGTTTCTTTAAGAGTCTCTTTTAAAGGATATTGTGAAAAGTTCTGTTAATTCAAATGCATGTTTTTGACCAGATTACTTTTCTTTCTTATGGTCATCCTTTCCATCAGTGAAGGATGTCTTTGTAATACTTCTTTCCATCAAAACTGTATATACACTTATTCATTGTACCAGCAGACTTGTAATTCCTGTATGTTCTCCTGTTTTTTCATATTCTGCTGCTCATAGAAATTCATGGACTCTTTTGGCCTGAGTGTGACTTAAATTTTGGCTTGTATCTGGTAGTTGGTAGGCTTGCAGTTATATATTTGAACTTCTTCAGAAGTCTTGGATGAGTGCTGCCAGTTACAGTTATGTCTTAATTTTCTCACATTTTCCATTGATACTTCAGTTTGATAAAGTTCCTTGGATTTCTCTTTTCCAAAGATAGCTCTACTTAAGCTTTTGCATAATGAACATGGGGTGCAAATTACCTTGAGATCTGGCTCTTCTGTTATAGCTGTATCTTTCCTGAAAGTTTCTGTTACGCTTTTATTATCCTCTGACTGTACAGGCTTTATAGCAGGTTTCTTGCTTAAGATGTATTTGAAAGACATTTTTAGTGACTTTTATATCTTTTGCAAGTCATTTCTCAAAATCTTGTTGGGCTGCGTTTGTAGCTTTAGATAAAATTTATGAGAGCACATTCTTTCATGTTTTCATCACATGAACAAACATCCATGTTTTAAAGGTATGTTATTAATTAAAATAAACTATTTTGCCATTTAACCTTTTTGATTTTTTAAAGTATGATTAAATTTTTTTGAGAACTGGTATACATTTATTCTGAGCTTAAAACACTTGCTCCACTGATGCCAGCGCTTCACCCTGTTCAAAACCACTAGAAACACAAAGAATTTTTGGAACCATGCTTCCGATGTGGCCATTTAACATCTATTTGACTAAGTCCAATCCTGGAGGATAGATCAATAGGTACATTTACATATGTATTAATTTGAAATCTTTTAGGTAAAAGCCAGGCCTTTATAAACATGAAAGAATTTCTGTCTTTAACTAAAGTTCTTCTTATAAGCATTTGTTAAGGAACTTCAGAGGAAGATGGATTATTGAGGAGGGAAAGGCAGAGGAGTGCAGTGGAGGAATTTATTTTAATTGTGTGTAGAGACAGACTGCTTCTTTCAGTTAGAATTTTTCTAATTTGTTTTCAGCAAACCCCACCACTGGTTTAGTAATGATTAATTTATATTTATTTAACACAGTTCATCTAAATAAATCCCAAAAGGATTTAATAAATTTACTAAGAGATAGAACTGACTGTAGATAGTTTTAAAAAAACAGAAGTGGTTAAGCCAGCATTGAATTTGAGTGACCCATAGGTGAGCAATAAAAACAAACAAAGTAGTTGAGGTGAATATGATGTAAACATATCTGTCTTTGAAAAATGTGCCAGAGAACATTTCCTATTCCTATGTACTTCCTAATCCTGTCGGTTTGGTGTTTCACATCAAAGCTGTAGAAACCTCATAGTCTGTTTTGATGAAAAGACCATGTCCATTGCGATTGGATGCCAGTGGGAGTAGCTTGTAGTCTGGTCTGTGCTCTCCAGAGACGAGCTGTGCACTTGTGTGAAGCCAGGCTGATCATGGGACAGTAACACTCAGGCTAAACAAAGGCTGCACCCTCAAGAGTACCAGTGCAGGTTCATTGTTGAGCATATAAACAAACTTTAATTGGATACGTCATCTCATTTTTAGGTTTTTTTTTTTTTTTAAACTGGAAATGATGGTCCAGTGAGTGAAGCTGTGAACTGGGACCCAGAAGTTCTGTGTTCACACTGAGTTCATGTAGGCTTCCTGAAGGACCGTTTGTAACTCATGGAATTTATCTTATGCTTCCGTTCTTTCTCTCCTACATGGAGTTGGCATTTATACTATGAGAAATCATTGTGGTTTCATGGGAATAGATTGCTGATATCTAAAGGCTCTACTTAAAAAGCAGACTATGCTGGAATGAAACAAAGAGGTCTATTATTAGGAAAAATATACCCTGCACATTTAATTTGTTGTTGGAATACCATCTAGTACATCCCATCTAACACCAAAATGCTTACATTAACATTGGACATCTTTTCATGAGAGTCTGTAGAAAGGGCAATAAGCATCGTCAACTTATGTCATTGATGTGCTAGTAATTGAAGCTTACCGAAGGATCACTTTTGTACTGACCCGTATCCTTTGTAGGTGTCTGTCGTGGTTTCGGCCAAATTTACCAAAACCAGACTGACAGATGGCCGTTCCCTCTCCCTCCCCCCCAAAAGAGGAGAGAGGAGAGAAAGAGATAAGGAGATTCAGGAGTTTAGAATGAACTAAACTACTTTAATGAAGAATTAATATTAAAATAAAAATAAAGAAGAAAATAATGAAATAGATACAACATATACAAAACCGTATCAAGCTCCCAGGATGACAGTCACATCACCGGCAGGCACTGGGGAAGTCCCAGACTGGACTCAGTGACAGATGGGAACTGGATTCCAGCTCTGGAGTCAGGAACACACGGATCGGGATCAAAGGCAGATGAACGGACAGAGTCCTCTCTGGACGTTGGTCACTGCAGGAAGAGGGTTGACCCTTTGATCCCTCAGTTTTTATACTGAGCATGGGACAGATGGGATGGAATACCCCAGTTGGTCAGGTTTGAGTCACCTGTCCTGTCCACTCCTCCCCACCGATGTGACCCCTCTATGTTTTTTCTGTTTCTGACCCTCTAAGGGGGCAAATGACGAAATTGGCTGACCTTGGTTGTTATGGCAGTAAGTATAAGCAAGGGCCTCTCTGCATACCATTCCTTGGCATGGAGCACAAACATTGTTCTTATCATTCTGAGAACGAGCAGTTTTCTCCACAATATGCCGTTAATTTCAGAGAGTTAGAGCTAGGATGTAGCTACAATCCTAGCTAGGATGTAAAGTTACAGAACAGAAAATTGGTTCAGTTTTACTTCAAACCGGGACAGTGTCTTATACCTTACATTGAATAGTAAGAAAGTAGCATCGAATTAAATTAGACACTTTGATTATTAAAGTTGTTTTTTAGGCTGGGGAACAACATCTCTCTAAGTAGACTGAGGAGAGAGACTGATAATATATGCAGTAGATCCAAGCCCACATTGGTTACCACGTGCGAACGATGCATTCAGTGAGGTTCCATTAACCCAGACCTTGTGTTTTATACACTGAGGCATTAAGATGAATGAGACTCTGTTGCAATGCTCACAAAGATAATTGCTATAATGTGTCACATAATCTGAAGATGCCTTGTATAATTAATTCCTAACATGTTTTCAAATACCACTTCCCTGTATGTAGGATGTATGAGACATATCTGTGGCCAGTCTTAATGGGTTAATAGGCATGAATCAGATGGAGAAATCGTATTTAGTATATCAGGAAACACTTACCAAGGGTAGGATTGATCTAAAACCAGGTTCTCAAATTGATAAAATTGAGTCACTTTGACAGAATCATTTATCCTACAAGTTTATCTTCATTAACTACAGATGTAGCCTGGGTCACTGTTATGTAGCCTGTTGTGACTGTGATAGTTTAAATGCATCAAATACTCTCATGGATAAATGATTAAAGTTTTACATGACTAAAACTAATCAACTGCTTAAGACCTGATCAGCTGTCATTTTTGTCAGTAACCTTTTCACTGCTAATACAATTTGCTGTAATTTATACCTAACCCTTTTAGATGGTCCAAGGTCTGCAAAACAGCCTCATCATTGTCATCTTCCATGTAACTTTGAAGACTACTGTTCTTATTTCAGACCTGAGGAAGAGCTTCTGTGCCTTAACGCCTCTCCTCTCTTTATCCATCTGTAGCAGCCTATAGGCATCCTGTCTCCCTAAAACTGTGTCACGACCACATCTTTAGACTACATCAGTACAATGGCATTGCTGTTTCTCAAGGGCAACCGATTCATCTAGGTTTCTTCTATAGCTAAGGGGATGGATGCTCTGCAGGTGCTAAACTCTCTGTTGATCTGAGAGGGAGTATAGAGAACTAATTTACGTTAGATGTTTTACTTTTATGTAGGTAAAGGGATAAAAATTCAGTAACAAAATACTGTGCATTTAAGTAATAAACTTAGTTTCTACACCATTCAAGGATAGTAATTTTCAAGACAATATGAGCATGCATGTTGATTTTTAGAGTGCCTAAAAATGTCTGTTAAATTAGAAGCTCATCTCAGTTTAACTGTGGTGTCACTCCACTAATTCAAAGTCATAAAATATGCAGTGTTTACTTCCCAGAGTCATCTCATTAAAAAAAAAAAATCAGCTACATCCTGTATGTACATACTAGTCATCTGAAAATACATATTATTTCTCCAGTCAGATGTTAGTTACGCAAATTCTTTTTTTATTATATGCATTATTTATAAGAAAAAAACTTAAGCTCTTGGCTATTGGGTGATTTTATCTTGTCACATGCATGATAATTTTTAAAACCTACATTATATACTGGATAGACCTGCTAGACTGCTCCGCTGAATAAATAGAAACCTTGGGACAATCAACAATTTTGCAAATACATGCTATTTGCATAATCCTTTTCACAGAAGTATGCACAATATTTTCGAGATCTGTTTGTGAATAGTGTTAATTAGAAAGGCAATTTATCTTCTAATGGACCCTAAAAGTGATTATGGTCTCCTCAGTTGTTGCTTCTTTGTTTACAGATTTCAGCCTAAGAGATTTTTGGGAATATCTCTTTTGTCAGTGTAGGTGTAGCACTAAAAGTCCATGCCTGTTGTTTTCTAGGGCATTAGATCGTGTTTCCTCCACTTTAAAGATCTGTATTACATTAGTTTCAATGCCGAAGAACCTTTGATTTACATATATTGTGAAAATGTTTGCAAGCAGTACTCCACCATAAGTTATTTCTGTGACAAACGTGGATGTTAAATCTCAGACTTCTGGAAAAGTTTCATCTTGAGTTATACCTCCTAAAATGCAGATTTATGTACTTGAACTGCTGATTAATGAAGCTATGATATTTATGACTTAAGTCGATTCTTTGGTATGATAATTTTGATGAAGCTCAACAGTATCTAAGCTTTGGGGTTTCATTTTTACTTCTTTGTCGTGCAGACTTTGTTCTGCCTTGCACCATATTGATGTAAGTCTACATTAAATGACTGGAAAATCCAATTACTCTATTTATTTAATGTAATGAATATGCAATATATTTTTTTAAGATTGGATAGGTTTTAGTTTCTATTAAAATGAAAAAAGAAAAGGAAAAAAAGACAGAAGGTGGCATTAGTTTATGCCCCCTATATTTTGGATCTGCTTTGAGAAGGGTAACTTGCTTTCAAAGTTGTGGTTTTGCCTGGCTTTCACCATGGCAGCTGAGAGTGCTCCACAGGAGGAATCAGTAGATCCATGAGGAGTGAGGCCTGAACAAGTTGTCTGCACATTTATGCAGATTGCCTAAGGAAAAACTCTCAGTGATTGCTGTCACCCTGTTGTTATCAGAGAGGGTGATCATTCTGACAGAGACAATCGCTGCCCCAACATTTCTGTTAACATAAAGATTGATTCTGCCCTTAGGCATGATTTTGAGGTCTCAGTGCAGTTCCTGAAGCTTTTTCTTTTCCCTTGCACATACTTGCTTCGCTTCTTTCACGCTTGGCATTAGTAAACACATTTCAAAACATAGGAATTAAAACTGTGGACAAAGGATGTTGCTAGGTACTGTATTTCTTCAGATTGACCATACTTGAAGGCCAGGATATGGATATATTTTCAGAGAAAGGCTACAGAAAATATATATTAAGCATGGCCTTCAAGCAGGATCTGGTGATGAAGTATTATTACCATCACTGTAAGTTATTATCAGAGGAAGAACGTGTATTTTTAGTTGGGGAAGATTCTAGAACAGGATTTTTTTAGTATGTGGTTGGTTGGTTTTTGTAGGGTAAAGCTTCAATTCCTCTTCCCAAGGATATACATTAGTCCTTAGATAATCAGAATGCTGGGAATGATTTGGTATGACAGCTGAATAAAATGCGTAATCCCTTCCAACAACCTAAGTTATTTAGTATTTTTAAAGTTAATTTGATATTTCTGATTATAATAATCTTCAAAAATTTGTAGCACAAAATAAATCTATTCTTGAAGAATTCTGTAGTAGCTTATTTATTATATTTAGCTTCTCCATAGTAGGAGCTTTAAGGTTTTATAAAAGAAGCTGGATATTAGTGCCAGAGGCCAGCAGATAATGAGATGACTTATTCCACTAGAAAGGGCTATTAAAAAAATTAATTTTTAAGATGTCAAGAGCAGTATGTATGCAGATAAAATTAACAAAAAGATAGCATGTAATTTCCTCTATGTTATTTTTGTACTGCTATGATTTTTTTCTTCAGACAATAGTTGCTTGAAAAAAATGCATTTACTCCCTGAGTCGTGACAATGATTGAGAGCTGGTTGAGCATCCACCTGCTTGAGTAGGCTTGTTTTGTCACCAAATGCATGCTTCTGTAATCTACAAACCAAGTGTAAGACAGTAAAATTTATTCAAGCAAGAAATAAAAATTTACCTCTCTCTGACCAAGATTCCCAACAATTCATCATTTTAATGTATGCTTTGCCTCAGCATAAAAACCTACTTACAGGGCTTTAACTTACTCTGATATGACGTGTTGAACAAAGTAACGCTACTTAGAGAACAAGTCCTGTTGCAGTTAGCACCACAGTTACCCTGATGAATTCTAATACTGAAAATAATTTACTGAAAATGACCTGTCACAGTATCACCTATTCAACGACCAGACAGGAGAGCGTGAAATCCCCCTCAGACACAGCTGCAGAATCAAACAAAGGTCACGGGGTCACGTTTCAATATTGAGCTTGTTTTCGCTTGTGTTCTTTATAGTCTATGAACTTCTGACTTTGTTATTTAGTATGTTTGATATATTGATTAGTAAAGGTTTTGTTAGTTCACAGTGCTGGAAAAGCATAGTAAGGCTAGAAATAAACACCTCTTGTATCTTATTTGCTGTACTAAAAATAATCCTTTAGACACAATTTGTTATTGTTTGTCTTTCCCAGCTGGAAGGAAGTAATCTAGATCTTCAAAGGTGATTTGGTATGGGTAAATAAATGGATATTGTATGTCAAGCATGGGAGACTATCTGTTCCTGTCAGAGTCCAGTAGTCTCTGATCATCTTCTTTTAGATATTACAGGTATGGAAAGTTTAGTGTTTTACACCAAATTTACTTATTTGAAGTTCTAGGACGTCACATGGCATTTTTGGGTTGGCAGAGCAGTACAACAATATACTGAAATCACAGCACCAGGACAAATTACACTTTGCATATAGCAATTTCAGTATATGGTTGAATCACAACGTGAATATGATTCCTATTACCAGTCTGAAAAATATGCTCACGTCATAATGGTGGGTGTTCCCAGTGGCCAGAAAGGAATACTTTGAGTGAGGAGTCAGCTCAAGCCCATTGCTACATCCCAAGCTCTTTTTGTTCATTGTTCTATTTCTTTGTATTCTTAGTTTGGCCAAGGTGCGTACAAGTGCTGGTCTGGGACACACAGGAAGACATTTGCTCGCTTTTGATTAACTCAGGGAACATAAGAGGTTCCACTCGAATATGAGAAAGAATTTCTTCACGGTGAGGGTGACAGAGCCTTGGAACAGGCTGCCCAGGGAGGTTGTGAAGTCCCCTTCTTTGGAGATTTTCAAGACCCGCCTGGATGCAGTCCTGAGTAGCATTCTCTAAGCAATCCTGCTTCAGCAGGGGAGTTGGACTAGATGATCTATACGGTCCCTTCCAACTCTAAAAAAAATTCAGTGAAATTCAGTGAAATTCAGGGATGAACAGTTACACACCTGGTTGGTTCACTCAGTTGACATAACCAGTTGATCCACTAAACTGATTGCAGCTGGCTGGTCCTCTCAGCTGATAGAGCCATTTGTTCAGACTAAAGCCACCCTCTCGGCCTCTTTGTATGGAGCTAAATTCAGCTTTCTTTGCAGCACGTGTTGCCAGTCACTCCCTGTGTCCTCCCCTGAACTTCAGAAGCACATTGCCCTTGGCCATCTTCTCTGAGCCTTCATCCATTGTAGGGGTTCTCTGATTGATCACAGGTCCTCAAAATGATGCACTATTATAATTTAACATCTATCACCGAAGGAAAGTCATAGTAGCACCTTTGCAAGAAATTCTTCTTTCTACAAGTAAATCAAGCTGTATCCCTAGCGCAGCTGATGGTTCTCTGCACACATGAACACAACAGGGTGTCTCACAGCAGTGAATTGCAGTGATAGTCCACTATATTAAAAACTCTTCAGACAAGCGGGTCCTAATTGTCAGGATGACAGCAGTCACTGCAGATGCTGATGTTGAGTGTAACACAGATCAGACTGAAAAGAGATGGTTAATTTTTTTGACTAAGTATTATATTCAAGGAAATAGATTAATAACGTCATCATAATTGAATAAAAAGCCATGCAGCTGCCATTTGGAAGCTGTTTCTGAATCAGGTCAGTTTGCCAAATTATTTTGTCAGAAGATTTTCCTGCAAGATTAATGAAATCAGCAAGGAGGTTTCTTGCCCAGGGAAGCTGTGGATGCCCCATTCCTGGAGGTGTTCAAGGCCGGGCTGGATGGGGCTTTGAGCAACCTGCTCTAGTGGAGGTGTCCCTGCCCATGGCAGGGGGTGTTGGAACTCGATGGTCTTTAAGGTCCCTTCCAACTCTAACCATTCTATGATTCTGATTCTATGATTCCTGTCTTCTTTATATCTAAAAAGAGGTACATAACTTAAGATACAGAACTCAAGTGTATATGTCCACTTGTTTTATTTTATTATTTGATTGATCCATATTTGGCATAATAACTGCTGTGTGAATTACTATAGGTTAATTTAGATTTTCCTCCTAGTTTCATCACAGTTTTGGCTGACAAAAAAAAAAAAAAAAGCATGTTTGGACTTTTTTCCTATATCATACTTGGGCATTTATTAGAGAAGAACCTGGAAAAGGTTTTTCAGTATCCCAGGTTAATATTACAAATACCCAGACAACAGTTAAACGTGAGTTTTTTTAAATTATAGTTCAATGAATGGCAAAATTCTCGAGTGAGGTAGAGTGTAGCCTTTCTGGAAAACTCAAAAGAATGATGACTACAGCTCCTTAACAGTCCTGAAATCTGTATTTTCTCACATCTTTGAGTAATATCCTACCTAAGCACTGACAAGCAGGCTTCTTACTCCATTTTTAAAAACAGTACTTAAATCTGTCATTTTACTTTCATTGCTTTGCTTTTATAAACCGCAGCAGGAGAGAAGCAAAGTACTTCAAGCGCAACGAAATTGTGGTCACATGTAGTTCCCTTATTCTAGACCCTTTTCTGGTCTTAAATTTAAGGCCTCGTGGTTTATTTTTTGTGTAATTTAAGAATGCATGTCTGTATTGTACCTATTCAGAAAATATTATTTTCCATCCTGAAAAGGAAAAAAAAAAATTACAATTACAGGCTGGAAGGAAAGCATCCTAGACTGGGATGTAAAGCCAATGTTTTGAATTATAGCATTAAAATTTGAAGGATAAATTTATTTTGAAAGGATAAAAGAACATTCTTGGAAAAATTCAGAATTCTGCATACTAGCTTTCCTGAAATGGAATATTTATCAAGCCTTAATGCATGGAAATTTGCTAAAATATTGTCATGGGAAAATTAATCAGTTTGTCAGAATGCTAATTGTTTTGACAGTTCCATAATATGTTTTTAGTCTGTATATTAAATATTATTCTGTTACTTGAATTGAGTATTTACTATATCTGATATTCATAAGAATGGCAGTATCAGTAATGTTCTGTAAGGTTTTATATTCAGAGTATTTTTTAACAAGTATCCATTGGTAAAAAAGTACATGTCTTTATCAAAGCCACAGTGTGATACAATCTGTTTTAATATGCTGATATTTCCATTAATACATATGAACATGTAGTTGGTCACAGACTTGGGAAAAGATAAATGCTAAAAAATTACACCAAAAGTACCCAGAAGTGATATTTTTTAATATCTTAATGAACTAACAATCCTCTTTGAAAAAAAAACCTGTTATGATTTCATGTTTATAATTATTTATAATCTGATCCAAATATTTATATGATAAATTCTAAAATATTCAAAATTCTGTACTCTCAACCAGATGGCAATTAATACACCCATAGCATTTTATAATTTAAAAACCTATCGAGTGAAATCAAAACGTTGATTTGCTTCTGTGGTGGAAATAAGCTCTCTTCCCATGTCCCTTATTCATTAGTCAGGCATGGCTGACCTGAGGCACTTGAGCCAGTGGCAGCTCAGAAGACAAAGGCAGCACTTGTAGTAGGGCTGTGGCACATGACATCTTAAGAGATGTGTGGTTGCATGCGGGCTCCTGGATAATCCCTTGCTGTGGAAAATAAGCACATGGATAGGTTGGCCATAAGTATGTAGGGATCCAATTTTACGTCCTACTTCATCCTGTCCTTGTGTAGAGAGGTAGGGACCCTTGGAAAACCACTGTCATGTCCCGCCTGTGAACTGCAGCACACCCAGAGCAGCCTCTGTGTCTGTTTCTCCAGCATGTGTGGAATGAATCTTGTGGCTCTTGATCCTCTGGTATTTTCGGAGTGTGGTTCATGGGGTCAGGACTGTTGATATTATATCAGCTGTATTGCTTTTGTTTCCAGTTTTAAAATAATGCTTTTTTGCATAATTTTTTTGCTGATGCACTGGTTCTTAAACTGTGTGGTTAAATAGAAAGAGAGCCTTTGAATGGAGCATATGCTATGCTGAGAGCTGGGGTTGTTCTGCCTGGAGAAGAGAAGGCTCCGGGGAGACCTCATAGCAGCCTTCCAGTATCTGAAGGGAGCCTACAGGAGAGCCTACACTTTGTCAGGAGATGTAGTGACAGGACCAGGGGTAACGGTTTTAAATTGAAAGAAGGGAGATTTAGATTAGATACCAGAAAGAAATTCTTTACTGGGAGGGTGGTGAGGCACTGGAACAGGTTGCCCAGAGAAGTTGTGGATGTCCCATCCCTGGAAGTGTTTAAGGCCAGGCTGGATGGGGCTTTGAGCAACCTGCTCTAGTGGAGGTGTCCCTGCCCATGGCAGGGGGGTTGGAACTCAATGATCTTTAAGGTCCCTTCCAACTCTAACCATTCTATGATTCTATGAAAAAATGTACCTACTTACAGGTATAAAGCTGCTGATGTCCAGATGACTCTAAATAGGGCGAGTGAAAATTTTGATCAGGAGAACTTGACAAACATCCACTATATCTGAAAATACCATAGAGTTTGTAATGACCGTAAAGGAACACTACATGTTAAAATCCTTCGTTTTATTTTTAAACGCCTCATATAATGTGTACTATACTCAGTATTTCTGATCTACCGCTGTCTCGCTTCCACCATCTGCTTTTACAAAACTATTTTTACCTTAACAAGTATCAGTAGCTGCCATTGAATGGCCCTTTGATGTGCAGTCAATCACAGACAAGAATAAAATTGCATAATAGACCATAATTTCCTATCTGATCATAAGCTCAGCCTTGTGTGCTGGGAGATTTCCTTCAAGCTACTTGACAAATGCACTGGCACAGGGAGTGACTGGTAGCAGCTGTGTGCCTGTTTTATCAGGAAGACAGAAAGAAAGGAAATCTTGAGAAGTATTGAGGTGTTTGCGAAATTGAGATGGATCTTCTTCTGGGAATATTCATAGTTAGAATGAAGAATTTGGTTTTTTGTGGTTTTTTTTTTTTTTTTTCAGCAAAAAAGACTGCTTTTCTTTCAGGCCTCAAAATAGGTTTTGAAAATGAGTAAATCCCATATAAGACTACGTTGCTTTTTTAGCATCATTCCTCCTGACAACAGGAGCAATGGAAACACAGTGCATGACCAAAAATAATAACTTAATACCGGCCTACCACGTTTTCTTCAGAGAGCTGAAAGGCTTGGTCAGCACAATCTGTTTAAAACCAAAGTTAAGGTAGATTCTGCTGTTTCAAACTGTATTGCACCTCACGTGCCTCACAGAAATGGCAGTGCATTTCTGTCTTCCACCCATAGTTATAAGGTGAGCAAAACAGGTTTTTTGCAAGAGAATTTGTGGAACTTTGCTATGCAAATACATCTTGGTAGCAGTGTGACCCATTCCCAAAGGTTAGATGCAGCCTGAACTTGCTGCCTTTCACTGAACTTCGGCCTTTTCAATGTAAGGCAGAAAATAGCCCATGTATAGAGAATTGCATGTAATCAAACACAGATTTATTCTGCTTGTTCAGAGATTTTACCTTCATGCCTTGTTGGTTAGAATGAAAATTCTGAGCTTCTGTTCTTTGGGGAAAAAAGTCTAAATTTTGATCTAAGAAAAATGAAAGGCATGTTTTAACTTAAAAATTGTTTTAAATAAATTTTCACTTCAGCAAGAAGGAACTGATTCATCCTGTCATCATCAATTTAGCTGTTATTTCACATTTTAATTTACATGGATCTTGCTTTTTTCAAAGCGAATCTTTTAAATAATTTCTTTATCTGACATTTGTGATGTGGTGCATGCCCACAAAACCTTTGGTTTCAGTACATTACATGTACCAGTGGAAACATGCTATTCCAGGGGAATTATGACCTGAACTAGATAAACAGTCTTCTTTCTGACATCTGAGATATTTTGATCTATCATGGCGATAAGCTAAAACTTCAGGTTATGAGGCCTCCTTTTTAATGGTAAAATTACTTTTTATAGCCATCTCAGTCTTTAATAAAAAATCCTGTAGTTTCTTAGCTTTCTAGTGAAATATACCTCACAACTATAGGCCTGAAGGCCTAGAAATATCTAACTTCTATTAGCTATTGACCTAGATCTGACAGAGAGAGACAGAAATCATTACATCATCTTCTTCAATGTTGCTGATACATGGGATAGTAAAGGTAAATCCAGCAAAACAGACTGCCAGAGAATTGGTAAAGTCGCAAGAAACATACACAGTGAATTTGTGCCACAGCATAGCTCCACATGGTCTTTGCTATTTGGTGTTCATTTTACAAAAGCAGAACATAAGTGAAGTTTCTTGTTCAGCGTCTTTAGTGTTTCACCACTTTTATATCATCATATTCAGCTGATGTACTATATACATCAGCATTTATCAATCTGAGGCTTCCTATTGTATTTTGGCATTTCATTAAGATTTGGAGTCATGAATTTTTCATATTTGTAATAGTATTTGAGTTGTGTGCCCAGTAAGCGTTTTTTGTGAACTAAGTACTGGAGTCTATACTCTCATCCTACTCAGCAAGTTCAGGTCTACGTCTCCTCAGTGAATAAGGATTTCACTCAGTACTGAAATAATAACGTACTGAAATAATAACATCCTGAATTGGGGATTTTGTACATATATATCTCTCCCTATCTATCTATAATCTATTTACATCTATGTACACACCCACTTTTATACATTTAATATAATTAAGGGGTGATTGTAAATGACTGTTGAGTATATTTTAAATAGCTGTGTTCAGAGAATATAGTGAATTCATAGCATTCTGGTGTGATATTTGACACTGGGATATTTGATATGTGCTTATTTTTTCCAGCTAGCTAGCAGTTTTACAGCAGGAATGATAGACTATTTTTGGCAGATAATTTGGGCCATATGCTTTTCTCTGGCAAAAGTGGCTGCTGAGTGTTTTCTTGTGTCAGGGACTTAGAGGTATTAAATGTGTGTGTGAGATGATAGATAGCAAAAGTAGATGTTAAAAAAAATCAACAAAGGGAAGATGAGCTTTGAAAAACTCAGGAGGGGAAAATTATCTTTGAAATATGGTAAATCCTCAACCTTAGCTACAGGAACTTCTTTTTTAAAGAATTCAGAAGAAAAGTTTGGTATACATTTCTATTGCACAACGGGAAACTTCTTTGGCAACCCATCATTTTATAGTTCTCTTTTGATTTAAGGGGTTAAATTTTACTGTCAGAGGAGCAAATAGCTAAGATAGTTTTACTAAAGCTACTGTAATTACTTAGGATCTTTAACCAATCTTTGCATTACATCTTTAATAGATTTAAAAATAATTTAACATGGACCTGTCAGGATAAATTCCAAGTTGCTACAGAAGCACTGTACGTTTTGGAACAAAGCATGTTTTTCAAATGTTGAAAGGCAGGGACAAGTTTTAAAATTGTTTCGAATTGTTGAAAGGACAAGTTCTAAAATTGTTTCGAAAATATCAACAGTATGTCCTTCTGAAAACTTTGGAGCTGAAGCAGGCTGCCTGGAGCTGGGGGTGCGAAAGCCAGGCAGGTGGCCCAGGCCAGGGATCCCCTCTCCGAGTCCCACATGGAGGTGGAGCGCCCAGCAGGGCCTGAGAGTCCGGGTTTAACCGTATTTCTGTCAGTGAGATGGTGGGAGGAGGAAAAGGCCGGCCGTGCTGGCCCTGGCATGGCGGAGTGCCCCTCAGACAGCCCTGCCCGCGCACAGCCACATGGGCCAAATCACGTCTTGATGAAGGAACAGGAGCCCGGCTCCCACCGGCAGGTCTCTGCCTCACACAACCCCTGTGTGATTTTGGAGCCTGTTTTGAGACTCTCAGGTTTGCCGTGGCTGAAGAAATGTTGACATTTCCTCTTACCAGCGCACTGCCTTTGCCAGGAGTGGCGAGAGCGGGGTGGTGCCACCATGGCAGAGCGGTGGCCGGAGCTGGGGCCTGGCAGGGCGGCATCTGGGCCTGTGGTGAGGGACAGAGCAGGGATCCACTGCCAGGTCAGTGCCAGGTGGCAAGTCAGGTCACATCCGTGCGAGAAGCCCAGGCAGGAACAACAACAGGCTGGTCTGGGCATGGGCCCTGCTGTGGCATTGCTGGGGCGGGAGCTGACAGACCTGAGGGCTGACATGGGGCCCTGGGCCATGGGGGAGGCCTGGGAGTGCTCAGTGATGAAATATAATTTCATTTGTGCATCGTGTTTTAAAGCAAATCAGGAAGTTATTGTAATGATGCTGGGATCCCCACAAATGGGATGAATAAAAGCAAAGAAACCTAGCGACTCAAAAACTAACATCAGACGTGTAAGCACCAAGGAAAGCCATATTATGTTCCTGTTCTCCATAGCAGCTGGCTTCATCCCCTCCCTTCAAGCAATGCACATGGCTATACTGTATACAACCATGTACTGGGCTAACGCTGTCCTGGGCTACTTTATTTGTAGTAGCTGTTGTAGAAATAACAAAGTGAAAACAAAGGTTTCCACATCAGTAGGTGGGTAGGTAGGTATGGTTTCTCTGGAACTTCTGGGGTTTTTATATCTTCGTAGCCATTCCAATGGTATATTAGATATGCCATTTTAATCCATATTATAATATGAATTGTATAAATTTTTTATACTCATATGTCCTATAGTGAACAACTAACAAACTTCATGAGGTGAGAAAGCTCCTTCCTTTGTCAAGTTTGACAGCTGCCGTATTTATCATACATTTGTTTGAATGGGTCCTCAGCTATCCACCAATGCTTCTAGTATTTAGCAGAATATAGACACTGTAAGAAAAATGTGTTACATTTCCTGGGGAAATGCAAATGAGCGCAACTGTTAAAATAGTGGAATCTCACTGTTGCAGTCCTCACTTTGCAGTCCCCTTTAAAGCCTTAAAGCTGCTGCAGTAGTCCTATTTGAGATTTTCTGACTCTGATGAATTTCATTGAATTCATGCGGTCTTTGCAAAAATACTGCCCCATTCTTCCACAGGAGAAGGTTAATTTAAAAGCTGCAAGAGTATACATTTTATTTTAAAATGTAATATTTCTTATTAATACAGAAAGCTGTAGCATATAGCTGGAAATATGTCGTTTAAGGACTCTTATCCATATCCAAGCACATTAAAGAACAGTATGCATCTATTTAAAATGAAACATGAATTTAGCTTGATTCTGTATCAAGGAAGTTCATGGCAGCTTTGTGCTGACATAAGCATCCAGTAAATCAGGACAAAAATAGCTAGGAAAATAGCATTTTTAAGAAACTTTTTAAGGAAATGACAACATAATTGTAGTGTTGGCTTAGCTAGCTATGCATTCCTCCAACTTTAAAGAGAATTTGGCTATAGCAAAACTGAGTGAATTATTCACAGGAAATAATTCACTGGACAAATTTAGCTTGTCTTTTGGATTAAGAGGCATACTTCCTAGAACAAAATTGGGTTACTGTGAGAATTGCTGAGTTTAAATTTGCCTCGCTGCAATACAAGAAAGCAACTGCATGTGCATGCATAGTTCTGGAGGAAAAAAAGAGTAGTGCTGAGCTCTTGTCTTTTTATTTGCCTCTATTTTTGGTTTGGATTACTTGGTAGCGAAGAAGAGTCAGGAGGAAACTATTAACCTGCCTACTTGCAAGATTTTACTCAGTGTTACATTCTGTGGAGTACATGTATGGAAATACAAACCCAGGACATCTACAAAAGAGCTGCCATAGTCATTCAGAACGAGAATCTGTTTAACCCCATGTCTCCAACAGTGACCGTAAGAAGAGAAACTCTTCTAAAGAAAGACAATAGGGCAAGCATAGGTGATATTTCTCCCTGATGTTCTCACAGCTATTTTTAATTCAAATGGCAGGAGCTTTAAAATGTATTTTCATAAGAAAGGCAAAAAAAAAAAAAAAAAAAAAGTGATGGTATTTGTTACTTTTTACTGTCCTTGCAGTGATAAGTTCCTCTTTGGCTCAGCATATGACTGGAAGACATAGCCCTTCTAAGCTTAAAACCTACATATAGATATTTATATCATACTAGTATATATTATCCTGTCCTTTTCATTAGAGAGATTACTCAACTGCCCATGTTTAAGAGTAACTGCCGGTTTCTCTTCTCCCCATGAGCTGAAGTTATACATCCTGCATCTACCACTTTTTTCAGAGTTTTCCAGAAGGTCTGTTGATAGTAGCATAAGCAAACATCTCATTTTTGTCTGTTTGAACCTACCTCCTACAAGCCTAAGATGATGCCCCCTAAATCCTGCAATGGAAGTGAGTGCCCTGTCCCTACTCACCCTTTCCATGCTGCTCATGACATTGTAGGAAACTGTCATCAAGGACAAATGTAGCATTTATGAGTACTACTGTATTGCTTTCCATAAACAGTTGTTTGAATAAAAGTCAATCCTGATTTTTATTTAAAAAGGAAATTAAAAAATCAGAAATCTCAATCTTAAAATTTGAGCTTATAATCAGGGAAAATTTTTAAATTATATTCATTTAGTATTAGCTAGAACTAAAGATGTTTCTGTGAGAGAGTTTATTCCTTCCTAAGGAGAGAAATAACCTCACCAAGGATGGGGTTTTATAGACATTGTTTATGTTAGATTACTACATTGCTCTCTCTGTGTGACTACATCATAAAATCATTTGTTCAGTGAAGGTAATTTACAAATGATCAGAAGCAACCAAATTGCTCTAGCTTAATGAGTTGCCAGTTATTGCCTGTGTAGGCTCTTTTTCTGCTGTGGCTGTGAAGTTGGCTTACATTAATGTGCATTAATTTTATTTCACAAATGCAATGATCGAGGAGGTCTTATGCTGCCAGTTTTCATGGCTCAGCAGTGAATCGTAACTCATTAAGTCATGGTTAACTTCATTGCATATACCTGTCAGTCTGAACCTGATGCGAAATATACAGCAGGCCATTTTGCCAGAAAAACATGATACTAGTGCATCAATATCTGCAACGGCAACCTGCTCATCTCAGGGTAGTGTTTAAGGTGTTGATTTTCAGCCATACAGACTGAAATGTGCAAAATCATTAACTCCGAGACACTATCTTACTTCTTGTGTAGACAGCAGTGGCTCTCTAGTTGGATTTCGCTCTTTATAGGAGAAGGGAGTTGTTGGCAGGATGTTCAGTGCAAGGGCATGAAGACTCGGGATCTTGCTATCTCAACTTGGCTCTGATTTGTCAGAATTTGGCAACTTTTTGATGAAAAGACATCTGTTTGAGAGTTTCCTTGGAGAGAGCTCAGGATATTTTTTCTAGCTGATGAAAGGGCTACATGAATTCCTGGGGGACTGGTTATTCTAGTGCTGATAAGATTTTATTTTATCACATGTCAAGAAAAAAATCAGGCAAGCCAGTTGGCCAGAGCTTTGTGACAGTGACAGCAGCCACCAAAGTGGGACTTGGTGTAGTGGTAGTAGGGTAGAAATTAAAATGGAGCTCACTGAACCGTCCTGCTCTCCAGTGTTCCTGGGAGCAAAAAGTGTTGGGAAGGTCTCCTGTTCAGATGCGGAACCTAGATGCACAAATCTGTGAAGAAAAAGACTGCAACCAGTTCCAGGCTGCTGGAGTTGCTGTGGAAAGAGACTTCAAAGAATTTTGCACAAAGTTGTTTAACCGTTTGGTTGGACTTTCAGTAGCACGTGCTGAGTGGTTGTTTAGTAAAAGCCTGCCACAACACTGAGCTATTCCTTTACAGACCTGACCTCAGCTTGCACGGTCTCCCAAACTCATCTTTTCCTTTCCATTTTTTGTTCCTCCTTCATCTTTTGCTTTACTTCTTTCCCTTTTTGCAATTCCCTTAACACACTGAAAACCAGGAAATAACAATAAAAAGTTGTGGAGTAAGATTTACTGCCATCAAATTATATTGTGTTCTGCTGCTAGTTTCTCACACTACATATACCTTACAGTTGCATTTCTACAGTTTCGGTTCTAGAAATTCCAGCAGCAACTGACATTCACTCGGGGTTTACAAAGTGCCTACAAATGTATCTTATGTTGATTAAATATAAAGATTAAAATAGTAGAACAGTATCTTGCCATATGATTGAGGATGAGAGAGCCCTGGGCATCTGAATTTATTTTATTTTATTTTATGTATTGAAATAAAAAGTATACTTAGAACAGCTGCCTTCAGCCTATGCCTTGAGAGGTGATGCGCAGTTGTGCTGTAGTGGAGGGACTTACAGAACATTTCCACAGCCCTCTAGCAGGTGGTGAGGATCTTACATTATCTCAATTTCTACCTTCTCTTCCTTATTTTATCCTTTCTGTGCATTTTCCTGTTTTTAATTTGCACTAAACTGGTTCTTTGTACTGCATAAATTATTAATCACAGTTTCTGAGAAAGATTTAATATCGAAAAGGAAAGGATAATACTTTCTAGTGCGAAATATTCTAGATGTAGGTTTCTGAGCTGAGAAGCACTGTGTTCTGAAGTCATGTGCTGAGCCAAAGAGGAACTGATCACCACAGACAGATAGTGTCACAAGACTTTTTTTTTCCAGTCTTAGAGAAATACATTTCAAAGGTCTTGTCATCTGACCTCAGCAGGGAAAGGGCTTTTACAAATCAAAAAAGTTTCATGTATTTCACACTGTTCTTGGGTAAGATATTGGTTTTATTCTTTTTGTCCCTAGGAAGAATGGGGAATGAAGAGTACTTGAAGCTGTCATAGTTATCATGGACACAATATAATCGCTCAGCAATAAGAACTTAAAGTATAAATGTGTGCATTCTGTTGCCACAGATCATTTATTGTACATTATAGCTTTTCTTTGGTGTGCAGCAAAGCAGGATTGTGTGATTCACTACTTCAGGAAGAAAAAAGAATTGGCTATTTCATGTCAAAAGCTAAAAAGAAAATTTGTGTTTTGCATGTAGCAATGTAAAAACATCTACAACTTTTTTTTCATTCTTGGCACAGTTCAGGTGTTTTGGTTCTATATAGTGGGACTGTGCCTTCTCAGTTTATTCACAAGCAGGGCCTAAGCTGCTCCAATATGCAATATTTATCTTCTCAATTCAGAACTGGAAACCTGTAGGATTTATGACAGTGGAGATTAGAGCTTCGGCGCTAATGGATGGCTTGCTGAAGAAGAAAGGCTGCTGAAACCCAGAGCCCTGAGAAATGGGCTGTTGAGATCCTGGCAGGGCTGCCTGCCCACTAGCTTTCTTCCAACCTTCTCTTGAAATTCTGCAGCTCCCCTGCACGCCTGCCCCATGTACTTGTGTCTGAGTTTAGCCAGTTTGTATCTGCATCTGCTTAAATTTCCAATTGAGTTTGAACTAACATGCTGAGTTGTAACCAGGCACAGCGAGATGCAGCTACACGTGTCTTTCAGTATCCCAGTTTTATGTGTAGCAACCTCCAGTGTAAGGGCTGGGCAGATGGCCAGGGGCAGTACGTAAACTACCTGAGATTTTAGTCATAGTCTTCCTCGCTTACTTATGTTCCTTTCACTAACAATTCTTGTATTACTTCATGGGGAAAAGTTATTCATCGTAATGTATCCTAAGTGATTGAATTGTGCTGCTGACTCCATTTTGATAGTGGATGCAATGATGTGTCGTACTGTTTGTGAAACACGAAATCTTCAGGATAGCAATACTTTATTTGGGAACTGGTGCATTTCCGTATTGTATTCATATGAATGAAATGGCTCATTGTATGTGAATTTATTAATACAAGTCACTTCAGAGGTGATAAATTCTTAATTTTATTACAATCACTTGAATACAAATCAGCTAAAAGCCAATAGGTTGTATTCCTTGGGAACTTTTAGTCAAAATAAATGCTGGGCTGCCTCTATCGTGATACACCCGCGTTTCCTCATGACCACAGCACCCACTTCTTTCTGGGATTTCTGTTGGTGTTTCATTCTGAGGGAGAGAATCCAAACAGAGGGGTCCAGTCAACAGGACTGGAAGAATAAAGAAGTATTTGTTTCCATGTAGTGCTGCAGAACGAAAATATTTTAACACTTACATGGTATTTTTTGGCGTATTTGAGATGAAAACCAATGTCAAAATAGTGAAACTTCCCACAACTGGGAATGAAGATTTTCATGTGACTCAGTATTTACTTCTGTGTAGGCCTCCACTCTCTGGTCCAGTTGGGGCAGCAGGGAGAGGTGGAGGGGTGCATTTGTACTCCTCGCTTCTGTTCCCCTAAAGTGCCAACCACTGTGCTCTGCCAGCTTTCACCTACTGCTGCATGCTAGACCATTGTTTCTGTATATACAGTCTCTTGCATCTTCTTTGTACCTGATTACACTTCACATACCCTGCATCTCTGTGTATTCTGATTTTGTAGTATCAGTTTCTCAGGGAAAACACTTGCTCAGCACAAATGTATTTCCTGCCCTTACACCCAGAGCTGAGAACTTTCCCGCTGCCACGCTCACAGAAGTGGCATGCCAAAGGATTAAGCCTGCAGTCTTTAAAGAAGCCAGTTTCCAGCACTTGAGTCATTATGCCGGACTGAAAAATTTCTTACTGTGTAGGAACATGCTTGAAAAAATGTGCATTTTCATAGGAAACATGGGAAATTCCTCTGGAAATATGTAAAAGTTACTTTATCTGTAACTGTTCCCTTATGGAGCACTTGCTGATCCTTCCAAGCAAGAAATTAATGCTATCCAACTCGTTAAATGTAAGATTGAAATTATTGCATGAAGATGTACACCTTAGATACTAGAAAGACAGAGTGAATTATATATATACTTCTTTTTTTATTCGCTCTTTCAATTATACCACTTTCCTCCATTCAGTACTGTGCTTAAAATATGTGGATTTAAAACGGAGGTTTTAAAGGTATGTTGAGATTCAGATAGGTACCAAGAGAGATTTACAAAATCACTTAGGTACCTCTTGATCCCCCTGGGAATCAGATCCTTGTGATATTTACAGAGATTATATTTGGCATGACAGTCAAGTCTCAGAAAGTTTCCTTTTGTCAGACAAATTTTACTGTTTGTCACCTCTTACAGACGTGGGAGTAAGAGAGCTTATCCAAATGGAGCCTTCTTGCTTCAGCTTGGTTTGGCTACTTCTGAACTTGAGTAGCTTGATTTATTTCTTTTGGATTTCCATCAGCAGTTTAGGCCTCAGGTAAATTCTCTAATTTTCTGTTAAGCCAGTATTTATTTAACTTCCAGTACACAAACTTTAACTTCCAAGTCTTTTCAAAGTATGTATTCTTTGGAAGAGGTCTCAAATGTCTGCATAACTTCACCTGTGATCTCATGAATAACGTATGCTGTTAAGAGTATCAACTTGATAGTGATGATTTAATTATCGAGTTGAAATGTCAAAAAAAAAAAAAGTTTCTTTTTCCTAAAAAGACAGCTTGAAATACGATGTTGATGAAATTCTGCTTTTATTCCACAGACTGAAGTTTTGTATTTAATCTTTTTATGCTCTGTGCAAGTAAGCAAAGCTCCCTTCTGTTCTTTTACATTAAAGTGTTAGTGGATTGCAGACTTTGTAATGGAATAAAAGTGATTAAGTGCAAAATATTTGTAGATTAGAACTTTCCAGCAGGCAAAGTTTGGCATTCTAGCATTTTTCTGAGTTAGCTCTTCAGGCTTGCAAGAGAGTAGTTGTAATCTTTGCTGTGGAGTCCAAAATACTGTACTCACACCCCTGTTTCCCATGTTTGCTTGTGGTTACAATTGTAAGACTGAAATTTTTGCTACCTGATGCACGTCGGGAGTCAGAGACTCTACCTGTTGGAAGTGAATAAAAATAAACTTATTTGAGGGGAAGGGTGGGGATTGTTGATGATGAACATGAATTACACTTGCAGTATGTGTTGGATTTATACTGTCTTTAAAATGAGCACCGCTTTATAATTAATTTAAATGATACTCCACTTGTTTATGCTTCTTTTATCAAGCACTTTCCTGTTACCAGCACATTTGATTTGCAGAGTCAATGCACTTGCTAACTTTTTTCATTTCCAAAGCCAATAGCACTGGGTTTCGTAAGACTAAAGATAGAGAGGATTATTTGTTAGTTAGGAATAAGTCTTAGGGGATGCACATGTATGCGTTTTATGTGTGTATAAGAGCATACCTCTAGAAATGAATAAAAAAGAATCCACATAGTCAGATAGAGCTTAGCATATTAAAAAAGTATATTCCCCATTGATGTAACTTTATGTTTTGCTACTGGCCCAGATAAGGTTATTTACAGTTGAGCATTATGAGTGTTCTGGAAAGATGGGAAACGTTCAATTCCCATTATTTATGTATGTATGTAGCTGGAACTACTTTTTATCATGTAAGTTCCCCTTTACTCTCCAAACCACAACCAAAATAAAATTCAAATTCCACTGATTTTTCTGAGCAGTCTGAATATAGAGCTTGCACAGTTTAGTTATTTGCAGAACACCTTTAAATAGAAATCAAACTCAGTAACAAGATGTACTACAGGAGACTGTTAACACACTGCCGGGCACATGTACTGCACCCTGCCTGACACAGCATTATGCAATCCTACCCTGCATTTTAGTACCTTAACAGGGTACTTTCAAGAGAAAAACTTAAAATGTTTTGTAAAATTTTATTGGTATATGGTATATGAATTGGTTTATTGATATATGAACTGAAGATGTGAAATCGCAGATATTTACACATTCATTGCTCAGCAAAACAATGGCAGCATTCTCAGCCATATTCAAATGCTCTTAAAGAATCTGACAACTTTGAAGTGGTCAGGTAGACTTTATGTGTTTGAAAAATCATAAAGATCCAATTTTCAGTTTTAAAAATTGTTATTTCTTTAAACTATATAAATACTTTAGAAGTTATGCTTCTGTCCGTCATCAAAAATGCAAAGGAATATCTTCAGCTAAAACATTGCAGTGCTAATGGGAAATAAATCTTTTTGAGATTGTAACTGGTTATTACAACCAATGCCCAAGCAGTTTAGGTGACAGGTACCCACTATCTAATTGATATAAATGATTTTTTGTTTTATATTGAGTTTTGCTAATTCCTTTGCTTCCTGCCTGTGGAGCTATTGGTTGAAGTGGTCCACTGGGGACATGTCTGCCGTTCACACAATCTCTGTGACTGATAGGAGTGTAATGAGGTTTTTTCCTGTTTCATAGTTCTTGTAGTCATTCCGCTGACCGTGGGCTCAATGAGCACATTCAGGCTCCTTATGAAAAACAGCTCTGCCAGCTGAATGGCAGGAAGCTTATGAGTTTATTTGCCAGACTTCTCTGGATGTGTAAACCAGTTGCTGCAGCTCTAAAAATGATATGACTGGTGCAGTGGTGATTTTCTGCACGGAAGGTGGATGCCGGGAGGAGTTATGTACTGCAGATATTTTAGTGAACTCTGAAAAGACCGTGCTGTAATACAACACTCCCAAACATTTCTGCTAGCATGTGATTTTTCTCTCTATCATTATCTTCTGTAGAATTATATCTGTGGGAAAGCAGTTTATATGACTGTGCTTTACTGTGTAACAAGGAATTGTTTTCCCTTGTGTTATTTAGTGCATTTTGGTTCTAAAGCATACCTCGCTTTCCTGCATTTATTTGCTATATGCAGGGGGATGTGCACAAGAGGCACAGAAAGCGTGTATACCCCTTGCCCGCTAAGGTTAGGACTGAGCTGAAAATCTATTGTGCCAATTAGCGACTACTTAGACATCTGCCTAGCTGGGTCTCTTTTGATTATGACTATTCTCTGTAATTTCTAACACTGCCAAGGGGAAACACATGGTTTTTATTTATTGGTCACTATTCTGTGATGGGAAATCTCATTTGGTTCCTCCTTTCAACATGGCACACTGCAGTATTAATAGCTTTTCTCTGAAAATAGTACAGTTAAAGAGTAAGCCTCTTGTAGTCACTCTAGTACAAACACATCATGAGAAAGGCTCGCTCTAAAAGGTGTTTTGCTCTTGTTCAGTGTTTGTCAGGTTCAACTCCAGCCATGGCTTCCCGGTGGAGGTTGGTTTGGACGCCAGCATCCTCCAGCTGAAGGAGGTGGTTGCCCAGCGACAAGGAGTTCCAGCTGACCAGCTGCGGGTGATTTTCGCAGGGAGGGAGCTCAGCAATGACTTGACACTGCAGGTAAGTCTCCCCTGGTAGCTTCACTTCTGGACTGCTGCCAGCTACACTGCCTCTGCCTCTAATGCTGCCAATCTGACATTCATGCCTGAAATCTAATAGAATAAATAGTGCCTGGGGATTCCTTGAACTTTACTCCACACTGCTTCATTAATTCTGACCTTCTTAATTATGCATTAAAACAGCAAGCAGGAAGGATAGGGAAAGAGAGAGAATACGAGGAGAGAGCATGAGAGAGCTGTGCCTAGTGAATAAATGTTTACTGACTACAGAAGCAAGCCATGCACAATTTCTGTATCTGTTCAATTTCTATCTTACTTATTCCATTGGAATCTTAATGAAGAAGGATGTGAATAAATTGCTCTAAATCAGGCTGCACA
The DNA here is from genome assembly GCF_964106895.1 of Numenius arquata. Lineage (NCBI taxonomy): Eukaryota > Metazoa > Chordata > Aves > Charadriiformes > Scolopacidae > Numenius > Numenius arquata. Next base: position 16,884,599 of record NC_133577.1, on the reverse strand, counting down.
GTCATCACATTTTACAGAATTTGTAACCCAATTGTGACCCCTGGAGGATAGCTACAGGGCTGCTGCTGCTCCGTGTGCTGCTGCAGACATGTGCATGTGAATGTGCTGCTGGAAGGATGGTTCCAGATCAGAAAGCCCACAGAATTGTACTCCAAACCACTGAACTCATAAACGTATGGTGCTGAGAGAGGAGCTGGGAGCAGGCAAGAGCAGCTCTTAGTAGGTACCTGAATTTCAGCTCCTGAAGGTTGGCTAGCTGTTCTCTTCAATGAAGGCAGAGGGGTGTTCAACTGTGGTGAGCAGTAGTAAGCATGGAAAGATAGGTTCGACTTTCTTTTCCTCGCCTTTGCTACCGTTACCAGTGCAGGTGATTATATGAAAGATTCCTCACAGGCAGGACTATTTCAGATTAATTGGCACTCATATTTCAGAAGTATTGCTGTACGTAGGATGGCTGCTAAGCCTTGGTAGAGAAAGTCACTACTGTATTGATGACCTATCACTATTTCTCCTTGAGTATATTTATTGCTTTGCAAAGCGTTTTGGGGAGTTTCAGCACACAAAGGAAGATGCAGAAATAAGAATTGTTGTCAGTCTCCAATTCATCACCTATGTTGTGTTGATGCATCTATTAATGGCATAGACAGCAGTGGGCTTCAGTTACTTAGATGTGAAAATATATACATGAAAATGTAACGATAAAAAAAAAGTGAATTGTAGAAGTTGTCAGTTGCCAGTGCTAGATTTGGGTGTCTGTGTTGTTCTGTCAGAAGCTTCTGAACCACTTCGCATTTCCTGGGAAACTGTAGGTATTGGGGTTACTGCCATTTTATGTCAGGATGAAACACAGATTTTGAGCCCAGTTGCATACTTGTAACCAAGTTTGTTATTGGCTACAACATTCAATCTGTTGCCAAGGTAAATTAAAAATTGCTTTCCCAATATGCAGGCCTGCTGATGACTTAATTAATTTCATTGGAATCTCAGAATTACCATGTGTAGTCAAGACTTTTTACTATTTAGTAAACTGTATCTAGACTCATTGCTTTGACTCTTGGCTTGTAAAGCAGGTAAGTTGTTCAAAAACTGTTTCAGATGGTATAATCCATATTTCTGTATTTAAGTGTCTTAAACTTTGCAGTGATTAATATCATCAGTGGGATATCAACTACATTTTTATTCTTGATATTTAATTAAGTGTATTTTACTCTGCTTCTGTGCTTGCAGTTTTTTCTGACATATATTTGTGTATGCGTATTTTTTTATTGTGAAAATTTGTCAGCTGAAGAAGAACAGGTGATAGTTTGAGGTGTTTGAGTTCCCATGGTAGGGTGTTTGGGGCTTTTTGCATAAGCAGCTGAATGCTAGTAAAACTTGGGTGCTAGTGAAATACTAACTGCTGGCATTTATGTTGCATCTGTAATTTCAGAGTTAACATCACGTACAAGCAAATTAATTAGCTCTTGTTGTCTAGACCTACAGATTTGCATGCAGAATAAGAAACATGAAACATAGATTTGTACTCAGCTGACACTTTTAAGTTATTTCACCTTATGGTAACATAGAATTTCTAGTAAGACCATTTTGTCCTTCCATTTTTCGTAAAGATACTGTGGGAGAATATAGAGGTCGGGAAGGAGAGCTGATAGTATTACAGATAATGAGATTATAAGGACATGGGAAAAGCTGTGATAATTGCCGGAGTATTGCAGGGATATAGGAAATACTCTAGGATAGCAAATGTTATTGGTTTCACAGCTGACAGAACAACTAGATTTGGCTTGACAGCTACTTTAAGATCCCAGGCAGCTGATACAAAACATAACTGAGAATGTGAAAGCTGCATTTGTTTTCCTGTTTGGAGAGAAGGAAAAATCTTTCATGGTAGCTGAAACCTGTAAAAAAGAAATGAAGCTGGAATGGACAAACATTAAAGAGAAATTATTATAAGAAAGAAAGTGCCAAGTTGAGATCTTAAATAAGTAATTTTATATCAACAACAACAGTAAAAAAACTGTAGGAAGGATAGAAGTGAAATGTGCGTGGAGACATTTAATTTGGTACCTCAGATAAGTGTTTTGTCCTTGAAAAAAGAGAGGAAGATTAGACAGTGATTCAGCTGTGCACAGGGGAGATCAGTATCTTAGGGCTAAGGGGCAAGTAGTGAAATTAGAGCCATGGTAAGGAAAGATTGGTAATGGCTGGATGAAGAACGAGACCTACAAATTTGGATCTCATAAGAAGGAATTAGAGTAATAACCTGCTTCCTAAAAGCACAGCAAATGGTGTCACTTTAAGGGTGCTAAATATTCTGAAGAATGATGAAGAGCTCCCTGCTGACTACAGTTCACTTTGGAATGAATAGAAGTAATTAATTAATAGATACCCAAAATAGGCATTCCTTCAGAAGACTGTAATGAATATATGAGAACAGTGGTAAAATCTTCTTATGGCAATCATAAGGGTGAAAGAAGAACAGAGCCATAACAGAGTCACCAAAGGAATAAGCAGGAGGTAGCTGCGTATCAGGAACATTCAAGTGTTGTAACAGGAGATGACTGCTTACAAAAATATTGTCCTTGCCTCCAAGAATGGCAAAATTAGTTAACAAGCCTTCTGGAAGCAAAATATGTATTATTTATTGATGCACAATTTTGCTCAATGCAAACAATTTGAAATTTTCTACTGATAATAGAAGTAGCATTATATTAGTAGAAGTAGCATTATATTAGTGCAGGCTTGCCCTTTCTTGGAGAACTCAGAATTCCTTTCTGTGAAGAAGCTCTTTGCAAACAGTTTGTAAGAGAGAGTCCCTGCCTTGCAGAGCTTACAGTGTAAATGAATAAGGCAGACAAATGATGTGATGGGAATCAGTAGCCTGTCTCATTCAGAGTCAGTAGCAAAACAGGGATAGAATTCAGTCTTCTGTTTCCCAATCTAGTACCATTTCTTTTTGACAGTGTTTCTTCTGTGAGGTAAATGTAGAAAATACAGTTCATTGAAACAGAAAAAGAGTAAGGATGTGATTAGTAGCAGGACTTGTTAGCTTTAGTGCAGTGCTCCACTGAGACAGCTTCTAAATCAGAGTTAGCTTGCATTTGACTGGAGCATAGGTGTGAGGCTTGGGGCAGAGGCTTCGCATGAATTTGGCTTTGACTGCATCCATCCATATAGGCGCTTTCCTAAAATTATTTATACATACATTCAAGAAACAAGCAAACATGATTCGAAGTATTATTAAACACTGGTGTGTGAGCTGATGAGCATAACTGAAAATGAGTAAAAAGGAATGGCATAATGGGAATAGCACCATAGATGATCGTCTCTACAGAGGAGGGAAAAGAGAAGCGGTAAGGGAGAAATGGTGCTGTAAGTACTGTTAGTGTGCTGCAGTCTGACAGTAGTTTGGAAAGAGTATGTTTTGTTGTGGAAGAGTTTCTGAATAGTAAACATGAAAGGTCAATCCAGAGGGCACCTGGCCGTACTGAAAGCACTTTCCAATACTTGTGTGAAAAGCTCAAGGACAGAGAGAGCACCGTGTGACAACAGGTCCCAGTTTATACCTCTCAGATTTTAAATATTTATGAAAATAGGGTATCTTTAATACCATTGTTCTCGGTGAACAACTTTTTTAGCAGAAACAGGTATTTGAACAATGAAACACTGCATTTTATCAAAGAAGGTCCTTGTGTATTTAAATGTATGGCAACTTTCTTAGTCTCTAAGCACAGCTCAGTACGGCAGAGCAGTTCTTGTATTTCCCTTTGTTTACTGAAGGTACAAAGGAGAAACCAGGTGACACACTGCAAAAGTTGTCCCTAACCAGCAAAAACCCCCATGTGCTCAACTTCAGTTAGAAACCTGTGAACACAAAGATTACAATGGGTGTTTTGACATACACAAGTTGTGCCTTTTGTTACAACCTACAGTTTTGTATATAGGATACCAAATCATTCCCAGGAACATCTTTGATGTTGAGCAGTTTTGTGAGTTACAGAATACAATTGAGCCAACATTTGCATATGTAAACGCTGTTCGGAGAGATTTGCTCACGGACATCCTGACTGAATCAATCATCCTATGTGAAATTCAAAAAAAGAAAATGATTTTTCATGTGTGTGTTTAAATCAGTATTTTGGGTCAATATTTGATCAATCTGTGGATCTCTTCTTACTTGTAAAGCTGGAAGAGATGTGTATTGTACTTCGTCAAGACAGAAAACACTAGCTGAAGAATACTTAGGTATACTATAGTAATAAAGGAAATCTGGAGATGCCATCTGTGTTGCCAGGTAATACAGACTTGGTCGAATGAGTGGAAAAGAGTACCATTCACTCTTGCTCCTTTTGATGGCTGCAGACTCACTGTACGTGACAACAGAGACTCTACATGTTGAATAAGTTTTTCCAAGACTTGTGGTGCACCTCGTGGTATTATATGCCCATATGAATGTGGAAAGTACCATGTAGCCATATTTAGTATGAACTTAAATCAGGGCTAGCTCAGGTCTACAGATTTTCCATGTCTAAGAGGATACATTGCTCGTTAATTGTTCTGGCAGATCAAGATCTAAATGCATTAATAAGTTAGATCTTGGAGCCCAGTAACACATTTCCATTCTGCTTTTAAATGCATTGCTGTTCTATTCTTTGCATGCCAAGATTTTCCTGGAAGTAGGAGACTATGAAAAAGATTTAACTATAACTACATAAGAGATAAATTATCTTCAAGTAGTTTGGTAACTCCAGAAAGTGAATTGTCAATATTTGAGGGAGCTGCAGTATCTAGGATGACCTTGAACTTTTCTGGTACCTTCTGGATTCTTCTGACATTTCTCGTGTGTTTTAGTTGGTGTGCTGATGGTTGAGGAGGAAGTGTGACAGGGTTTTCTTTGCAAACTTCCTGTGGTGTGCACTCTCTACAGATTTGTGTTTAATTTCTAGAAGTATCTGGGGTTTGGTATGTAGATTAATTCTATGTTGTCTGCTAAATCTGGTTCATGGCTCCCTGGAATAGGGCTGCTGGTGCTATTATTATGGTATCCGCTTTACTGATTCGTAATATTTCTGAATGACCTCTGTCGCCTTTTTAGAATCATTTCCAAATTTTTAAAAGTGACTTTGTTTTCCACTTTGCTGACAGTTTCAGTAAGTTGGAAGTCTATTGAATTAATTTCTGTTCCGTGTATAGTTGTTATTACTTTCTTATATGTGAGAAATGTGAGAACATGTTCAGGCAGCAGATGAATTTTTTTCTTTTAACTTCATTTCTCTTAGGCAGTTAAAATTCACTACATTGAGGCCATTAAGTGAATTTTACAAAATCCATTTCTGAAAGAGCAGTTGCTTTGCGTGGGACTGATAGCGAAACAACAATACTATTTGCACAAAATACAGTATGTTGAGAAGAAACTTCTCCAGCAAACCACTGTAGTTATTCTCGAGACATAGTGTTTCAGAATGAAATTATCTTGAAAATTGCATTAATACTAGACGCGCTTTTGTTTTCTACCGGAATACTTGCATTAGACAGGCACTTGTTGAATTTTTCTCCCTCGTGATGAGTATAATCCAATTGATATGTTTACAGTGCTGTCCATTTTTTTATTCAGATCCTTCTTTTGGTTGCAGGAGGGAAAATGTGTAAGAAAAAACTTCAAAAACCTGTAGTTTTTGGAGAGGTGGCAATGAATAATAACTTCTATGAGTTTTTAAATTGTGACAGTTAAAGAAAGGTCAGCCCACAGCTTTCATTCATCACCTTTCTAAAATGCTCTGGTGAAATTAGCATATTACACACCATTACCAAGAACTAGTTGAATTAGCAGAAGTTCAAGGGTAAGAGGGATAGTTCCTTCCTTCTTCCTCCCTTTTCCCCAAAAGAAAAACATAGTATTAACTATTCTGGTAGACTGCATTTATAAGGAAGGATCCATAGAGACTATGTATTTTCTAATTCGTAGAAAATACAAAATAGAACAATCATTGACAAATATTTGTATTGTGTTAAAAACCAAGAAAAAGTAGTATTTATTTAACACTTTACATAATGAAAATACTTGATTAAGAAACGGGAAGTTGTGACATAGTATCTGTGGGTTGTTTTTTAACATTGAGAATTTTGTGTCTGGAAAATAAAATCATAAAGTAGGAAAGAATTTTTCACAGAAAGAGTGGTCGGGCATTGGAATAGGCTGCCCAGGGAGGTGGTTGAGTCACCATCCCTGGGTGTGTTTAAGAGACGTTTAGATGTGGTGTTGGGGGATATGGTATAGGGGAGAACTTTGTAGAGTAGGGTAGATGGTTGGACTCGATGATCCCAAGGGTCTCTTCCAACTTAGACGATTCTATGATTCTATAAAGGAAAAGAAGGAAACTTTAGTGTTGGAAATATAATTTAAAATAGCAGGTAGTATGCCAAATAGGCCTCCTCAATAGAAAGGTGGAATGTAGTCCCTTGCCATTATAATTTCTTTGCTTTAGTCTTATTTTACTTACTTAAATTTTTGAAGCTCTGAAATGTCATCAGTAATCTGTTCATATTTGTAATTATCAAGGTCACACAGTTATTTAGTAAACCATTCTCAGTTTAATCCTTCTTTTATTTTTGTTCTTCAAGGATTCTCACTCATTTAAATGAAAATTTGATGAAATCAAAAGAAAAGAGTTGTTGCATTATGATAGCAAAGGCCCCATGAAAGGAAATAACAATTGTAATCCTAAAAAAATAACACCAACACATGCTTAAAGAGAAAGAAGACAATTAATTAGGAGTTATTGAGGCAAAAGTAGGTATATAATTCCTTACATATCATTTCAGTGGAGCAATCCTTGATGAATTTACAATTCCTAGAAGCTTTCTTATGACCTCTAAAAGCCTGTTGAAGAAATGAATGTGAAGTGTTAAAAAAAAATTGGTAATAAGCAGAACAACAAAGCAATACAATTTTCTCTCCTTGTTTAGACTAAATAAAGCAGCAAAAGTACCTGTTCCACAAATGAAATAATTTTCACTTTCTCATATACAGAGCACATTGTTATTTCATTTTTTCAGGTAAAACATTGACTCCATTGATTTAGTGAAAAAGATGCCACTGAATTTGCCTTAGCCCCCCACACACACCCAGGAAGCTCCGCAGTTAGTGTGAAATGCTGTACCTCCCGTTCACAGAAGTTTGGATGTGACTCCATTCCTGCTGAGTCTGCTTTCCAATGCTGTTCCTGAATGAATTGATCAGTGTTTTCCTCACTTGTACTGCTTTTCTCATTATGAGTTTCCCACAGTTTAAGTCACTCTTCTTGCTTCCATTTCTGCGCCTCCCAATCAATTCCAGTTCTTTGAAATCCTGTTTCCATCCAATATCTGTTGTGGTGTTAAACCAGCTTAGGAAGTAACTGTGCTTTCTAATCTTTCCCTTTCACAGCCTATCGAATAAATGGGGGAGAGGATGAGAAAATTAAGTTACCTTGCCATCTGTTCTACCTGGACATTTTCTTCTACTTATGGATTCTGTGTCTCATTGGATGATGTGCTGTTGTACTAACTGTAGACCTCCTTGTTTTCTGATCTTCTTGTATCTAACTAAGAAGCTGACAGATCTGCAGGAGGCTAAAGAGCTACAGGGTAATATGCAGGTCGTGGACGGGGTCTTGTGGGGAAATGTAGGGAGGGTTGTCTCATCTCAGACACCTGATGTGTTCCTGAAAAGAGAACAGCCATCTCACAGTCCTCTTGTGAGATATTGGACATGATGCATATCTTCATATCGGTTTGTCTCTATATGTGTATATAATGTATGAAAAAAAATATAAATATTTTAATATATAAATAAATATAAAATATAACCTTATTTTAGGTAATTTTCAAAAGGTGTGTAAATGTTGGCAATTTTTGGTTGATGAGGTTACACTTCTCATGGACAGACATGTACATGACTCCAGAGTTGCTAGTTTTATGGTAGAATCAATATTAAAAAAAAGACCAATAATGAAATATCTTTAAACTTCAAAAACATTTCTAATACAGTTTTCCCCTATTAAGTATTTGACATAAACCAGCATGATGGAAACATATAAAAGTTTTATTGTCATATATTTGCTATGCGTGATATAGCAGCGCTCTGACTTTGTGATTTGTTTCTTATGCAGCTCATCCCAAATTATCCTATAAAATATTTTTACTGTACTACCTTAGCATCTTTAACATATCAATCAATTCTTTGTATCTTTCACAGTATGCAGCATATTGTGAGTGCAAAACAGATAAATGTATGCAAGTATGTTTAAGTACAGAAAATAATACCTATTTCCCTCTTTATCCAACATCATATAACTTTTATTCCTGCATTATTTTTGTTACCCTAGATGGTGATTTGGGGTCTTTGTTTACTATTTATCTTATAGCAGTGTGTTAATTACTACAGCTTAAGCACATATCATTTAAAGTCAGAGCTTTATGAAAGGAAGGATCAATAGAATTTTAAAACACCTTAACATTTCTACTGTCATAATTTTATAGCAAAAATGTCTCAATGACAGTAAATGCCAATAAACAAACTAAAATGACCAATTGGATATATATCATTGGAAACCTTATTATTTCTGAAAGTGTTCCCTTTTTCTTTATTAATAGTGAAAACTGTAGTGCCTTTCTTCTGAATGTACTAAGATGCTCATCTTTATAATACTGAAATTTTTATGTAATATTTTATGTAATTTTTATTTCTGGGCCACAACTAGTAGTGGAAACTTCTGTTAGTTTTCTCAAAACAATTTTATAAATTTTTATGCTGTCATAGAAATGTTTTCAATGCATTCCACTGTGACAAACAGGAAGAGAGGAAGTGGTGCAATAAAGCAGCAGGATAAGAAAGGGAAGAAAGGATACATGTAGAAATATATGCCATGCTGGTGTAAACATTTCAAGACTGAGTATCAGAAGGCTAGAAGGATTGTGGGAATTTCAGATAAAAAGAGTTCAGGTAGACCTGAAAGGTTTGATATAGAGGGTTATGCTTAATTATATGGCATTTACTAAATGTGAGGGAGATTAGATGAGCAACTATTGCAATTGGAAATTTTCAATGTGTTAATATAATTTGCAATGTAAGGTTACTTACATTGGGGAGAATATGAAGAATTACATTCAAGGTCTGACACCTAAAATAACAGAGATGAATATATTACCGCCTTCAAAAAAGGTGTGCAGAAATCTACCTTAATGGTAGACCCACTTAGTGGGTCACCAGACCCAAGTGATTTCTTAAACATATGATCAGATAAGATTAAAGACTTCACCCTTGAAAAATTGTGACTTTTTTTTTTTTAAATTAAAAAGAGTAGGACTTTATTCAGTACATTTTATAAAGAAGCGAAAAAAAATCCCAAACTGAAGAGCAGTAATCCATGCAAGTCTATTGTGTGAGAAACGGATTTAGGAAATACTCCAGCTCATTTACCTGACTTTAGCTAGGCTGTGAATGCATTACCTGCAACAATAAATTGGAACAAAATACTAAACTTAAACTTCGTCAACATTACCATTTATAATGAAGGCAGATACTGGGAATTATTATCCTATAATCCAGCAAGGCAACTGAAGAATTATGCAATGCAAAATTGCATGCAATTCTAAATACGTTATAGGAAACAAGATTTGGGAAGGTAGAACCAGTAACTGTTGATTTGGGTGGGATATATTTTCAACCAGAAATGTTGGTCATATAAACACTACTCAGCCAGGTAAGCACTTAGCCTTATTATAAATTAGAGCTATGAGTTCTAATTCTGATTTCAGAAGAGTGAAGAAACTGGATAGACGTAACTGTATTAGTAGCTACACTATATGCCTGCAATGATTTGTGCACTTGCTTTTCAGAGGACCATTCTGTAAATGCTGTCCTTTATCACTGCAGAGGTAATAAAGGCAGCATCCCCAGAAGTGTTCATTTCCGATGGAATTCATTGCTGATCTCATCTATTTAAGTGAATGCAAATGAAAGCTCTCTCTCCTGTTTCTCTGAAGGATTGATGCATTTCTGACTTGTGAGCACTGCACAGTGTCAGTCTCCAGAAACAAATGGAGGAAGATTGACACAGAATGGGTTCATACCTCAAGTAGCCACAGGATTTAATCTTCTTGCGTCTCTGGGTGTGTATGTGTCAGTCATAAAGTAGTCTGTGAATTACTTATCTCCTGACATAATTCAAATCTCTCAGAAATGTTATTTTTCTATTAAAAAGAAGGATTGACTTTGCAAGGCTCCTGTGGGCTATAGAAAATATTGAAAAAACTGCTATCAATAAATAAATGAAATATAGAACTCGAGAGAGAGTTCACTTTGTTCACATTTATGGAAAATTTCATATGTTCTCGTGTTTCTCTGCATTAGGAGACATGCTAGTCCATTGTAAGATAATTTAGTGTGCTGTATTGTGTATTTATAGTTAGAGGTAAAAATCAAACTTTTCTAGCAGCAGAGAACAGTAATAGCCCTGCAGGATGTACACGAGCTCACAGTAAGGCCAGTATCCACAGTTTTAAAGTTGCGCTGTACTGGAGACTATCAGTCAACAACGGGGTTTCTAGTGCTGCTTACATGAGAGAATTTGCATTAGAGTTTAGAAAGAAGAGGATTTGAGAGAGAAATAACCTTTCCTAAAATGAGAGAAAGATTAGGTTTGCTTTTGAGGCTTGTTTTGTCATTGCCCACGTCGAAATCTCTTTGTGGTAGCTTCGTTCAGTCCTTTTAAAATGGCATTGGCTTGCTGACATTTCAAAAGGTGCACACCGGGAACAGCATGTGAGGTCTAGTTGAAGATTGTGTGTCATCTCCTGACTTTATTACACTACAGGGAGGAGGCTGAAGCATGTATTTTAATGTCCCTATAATCCTCATAGTAATTGTCATAGTTGTGTAACTTTATGTTGTTTCGAAGCAGACTACTTCCATTTTCTGGAGTAAAATGGAATTTAAAGAAATTACTTACTTGGGCATGTCAGACTGGTAAGTTTCTTGTGTAAGTCAGAAAAAGCTTTTGACATGCACTTATATTTCTGGTAGAAATTTATTTATACTAACTAATTTTTATCCTTCTTTCATTTGAATAGTAAGTTACGTCCATGTGATTTGATTATATCAGGGTGTCTAATTAATTTTGAGACTTTCATCCTAGAATGTGAACTGCAGAGTTTGAGCTGCAAGAGGCACTACAACCTGCTGTTATGAGTCCAAATAATACTTACAGTGCAATCTGCCAATATTGCTGCTTTTGTATTTTAGTCTACTGTTATGTAGACTGTATTAGGGGTTCTTTCTCATGTAGTCGATACATTGACCATGTAAGAAAAAGCACACTTTCTGGACGCCCTGCTTATTCACTTCTCATTCAGACTTTTTTTTGCTGTTGTTGTTTTTGATCTCAAATGTGTCTGCTGTAGTCAGGATTTCTTCCAATGGAGAGTTCAGATTGATGATCTGAGGTCTTGTGCACCAGCTTTTGGGGACTTCCTACCCTGGGGCTGAATGAGTATGAATCAAACTTGCATTCTTTTTATCAAACTTCTCTTTAGAATTGTGGGCTTTGATGTTTTTGGTTTTTTCTATACTTTACCTCTTCTGCAATTTATTACACTTTCATGTGAAATAGTTCAAATGCTGCACATAAAGCAATGTTTGTGTTTTAAACTGAATGTTCTGTGGAAGAACCGAGGTTCTATGTTCATCCCTCCTGCCTAAGCAGTCTTCCTTTTTAGTTCAGTGGGAAGATGTGTATTTTATCATGCATTATGTCCGTGGGTAATACTTAAAGCTTACTCTCAGTTTATTTTCAGCTGTTACTTTTGAAACAGTAAAACTGGAAAGTGAAAGCATATGTTGATGATGACCACATATGTTAAGATGCCCACTTTAGACAGTAAAGCTGAACAGATAATACTGCCAAAGGTTGAATCTTTGTATGCCCTTGACTTACTTTCTTACTACAGAGTTAATTACCAAAGTCCTCTGACAACTTAATTTTGATTAATCTGTATGATTAGTATATTTTTGGAGGTTGAAAGAAATAGATCACAGAGTTAATTGAACTTCATTAAAAAGAAGCTCAAACTTATAGGACCTCCTAATTCAGTTTGGTATAGAGCAGCCATTCACTGTACCAAAGATTCCATTTGCATCTCTAGCACTCGGCACTGGGCAGTGGACCACTGCTGATTTCCCGCTGCCTCTCAGGACTGTCCTCCTGATGCACAACATGATAGCTCAGGATAGTCAGAAAAGGGAGCGCAAAGATCTCGTTCATGCTCTGCATGTTTGGGAGCCAGAACACTCCACTAGATTAGCAGAATATATACATTAGATATAAAGTGACAGTGTAATAAGTAGTAATAAGGCTTCTTCCCATTTTATAGCTAAGGACAGGTATGCAGGTCAGGTGTTTTAACTTGTATATGGAGTGCACTTGTTTTCATTCAGTCTGCAGTGCAGTCCTGGAGTGCATAAAAACGTTTTTTTTTCAAATGATGTGTTCAGACAGAATGTAGAATGTAATTTTCTGAGCATTGTAGTTAGCAGTTCATTTACATTTTGGGTTTTAAGACAATTCAGCAAGTTTCATTACCATGAGCAGTTTTTACATCCTATGGAGCCTGCACTTGTATGTACTATTTATATATATATGACTTTCTAGTCTTTCTAGCTCCCAGTAGAAAGTTAGCCCCAAACCCTCGGTTTCATTTGCCCTGTTGTAGGTATTTGGAAGATATGGGAGGGAATTTTCATTGCAACTTATTAATTTTCACTCATGTTTTGATTCACAGTAAGCAATTAACTGCATCTCTTATGTATTTTTCAAATTTTGAGTAATTTGGGAATCTGTATCAATACTGTCAAAATACTTTCCAAAATGGTTGAACATGTGCTTAAATTTTTGCTGGGGAGTTCCTGTACAACTGACAAAGAGATTGGGGAGGTAAGTGCACGACTTGTGGTGAACACTTGGAGTCATATTAACTATAGAAAAATGAAATAACCTGGGGAGAAATTGCTGCCCTGTTTATCAATGAATTCTGCGTGCAGACTTTGAAGGAGGGAGTAAACAATAATAATTAACAAGTTTAAGCAAAAGTGTAAAAAAAGGTTAGTACTCTAAGTTTATCGGCAAGTCTGACATTTGAGACCCCATTGCAAAACCGAAAAATAGGAATTAAGAACTGTTTTCAGTTAGCATTCTTTAAAGTAACTGTTTTCCTGTTGTCTTAATAGGAGTATAAACATGAGAAAAAAGAAAGTTGGACATTTCATATTTGTGAGAAACTGACAGAAAGACAAGATGTCTCAAAGTTCGGAATCATTACGAACCCCCTCCCAGACCAAAAATCAGACTGGGACCTAACGATATTATTATTAATAATATTTTCCCTTTTTTTTTTTTTTTTTTAAGGCTTCTTATGTGTTACTCGTTCTAATAAAATCAAGCTTAGTTGTTTCAATTTGGATTCCTTTCATCTTTCAGAAAATAAAGGTGTTCGAATTGTTGATGAGTAGGACAAACAAAGCTTTTAGGTAGGAGTTACATTGCTTGGAATTGGAAGCAATCATTTCCCCATCCTTCCCTTTTATGCTGATTTTCAAATTTTCAGTTTTCAAGATGAGAAGACATGGAAGCAAGCTTTAGAATATAATACCCCATCTTATTCTAAGGTTTGTTGCACAGCTGAGCACCAAATGAACAAAATCTCTGTATTCTCCTGACTTAAGTAACATGGAATTACCTGGGAACAGCTGTATTTGCTCAAATACTTCTTTGAAATATGGTTATAACAGAAAAGAACAATTTTTCAAAATCAATGTATCCAGACATAGAATAGTTTGGGAATATGTGGAATTCTAAGTCCTTAATACCTGAGCCATCAGGCAACTCACACTTCTGTCATACCAGAACAGTAGCAGAAACTCTTCATGGCACAGTGGCATCTCCTTCCCTTGTCTGGAAAGCCTTGGAACCTCTGACAGATGTACCTTGTGGAGATAATTACTGCTAGAGGTGCAGAAAGGAAAAAACCTCAAGCCATGCCCTGATTTATCCCATTTTTGATGATAGAGTGCATTGCCTTCGCAATGTGAAGTATGTAATAGCTGATAGTATATTTTGCCTCCTAACTACAAGCATAAAATTCAAAATAAATTTTAATTTAATGAATTTTTAATAGCTTTAAAGAGAATTAAGCAGTCAAAAATGTATGCGTATTTAGCTTGAAATGTCATTTTTTTCCAAATAAGACTCCAAATCAGATGACAGTTTCTGGACAGAAAAAATGTTCTTTTAGCCAATTTCAGGGTACAACAATCTAATAATATTTTAGCATGTTTTGCTGCAAATTTCTAATGCATGAGAATATAGACTTGGTAAATGCCAGGAAAAGACTAGCTCAGAAAAGTGTGAAATTTATGAAATATGAGATATATATGTATCTATTACACACACACACACACAAAATAATTGTTGCTGCATGTTTGTTGCTAACTCTTTCCTGAATTAATAAACGACAGCTAAATTGTTGGCCTGAGTCACTTTTCCATAATCCAACCACAGAAAGAAACTTTTCAATTGCTCATACTACTTCCTGTCTTCATTTTCAGTATATGATATATTACTTTTCAGTTAGTTACTAATTGATTGAAATTGTTAATTTCAGACAAATATTATCTCAATTCCAGTTGAGGCAGAATGTTTGCCTAATTTACACTATTTATTTTACTTCTGCAACTCCTGGAGATGCCGTGCTGGAAGTTTTGTGTGTCTTTTTTACCTCAGTCATTGACAGGAGCAAATATCAAGAACATACAGACTTTAGGAAGCCTTTCAAAAAAGTATAAAATCAACTGCGAGAGCTATTGTAATATTGTGTTCTAAGGCAATATATATACCATAGGTTTTACCTGGATGTCATTTTTTTCAGATAAGGGTATTTCATTCCTTGTGACACCTTTGCTATTTCTCTTCATGTTAGGAAAAAGGAACCTTCATGTCAAAATATTAAAGTGCCTTTTTGGAAACTGATGAAAAGTCCTGCTCATTCCTTCTCAAAATGTTTGGGTTTTTCAATAAAATATCACCCAGTCACTGACCACATCTGGTATTGTCTCCATTGGGTATTTCTCTGCAGAAAGAAAAAATGTCATGTTTTTAAACCCTGTGGCCGTGCTTGGGCAGTTAAGCATATCAAGGAAAGAAATATATATTTAGATATTGATTTATACTTGGATGTGATTTTAAATCAATGGAATTTAACAGGTAGCCATTACTGCCACATGCTAAGTGGATAGTCTTCTCCCAGTATAAGAAAGTGTTGTGTTGGTTTTGCTTTCCTCCCTTTTGAGATGGTAAAACTAAACTATAAAACTTTAGGAGCTTGAATAAAAAGATCCATGTGGGAATTTGACTTGAGATTACTTCATTTGGTAGAATTTTTCTGGGTAGATAAATGCTCAGACAGTATTATAAAAATTTGAATCCTTAGAGCAAAACACCAAAGCTCAGGATTTGGTGGAAAGACCAAACTAAGCCTTGAATTGAAGCTGATAGGGAAGATGGAAGATAACTTAAATTTATGCTCCTTTCTGTGATCCCATTCAGGCTTTTTTTCTTTGTTAAAACCCGGCCAAAAAAAAAGAAGTCCCATGCTGCAGCATTTCTTAAGAAGGTCACAGCAGATTTCTGCATATATCAGACACTTATGTGGCATATAGTGATTGCTCTATGACCTCTGCTAATTAAAAATAACTGAAGAAGGATTTTATTTTGATATTCATTTACAGAGAGCATTGTTCTCTTTCTACAGCATTCAAATCTAACCTTCTAAATAACTTCTCTTCAGTGCTTGTTCCCTTTTCATTTAATAGAAGAAAGACGGCAATCAAAAAAAGAACTAATTTATTTTTATCACTCCAAACACTGCGTTCTCTTTCAAAACAAAGATGGGCACACATGTGCATGCACTCTGCATCACTGCAAAGAAATATTCTTCAGACTTCAATCCCCAGGCCCAGCAAGGCAAAATGTGGGTTAAGTTTTCAGTAAGCTAGTAAATTATCTTGTTCTTTTAAGTAGATAACTAAATGCAAGAGCTAAAAATAGGTTACGATGATTTTACTGGATCTATACTGGAGGCACTTTGGCCCACTTCGCTAGAATTAGCTCTTAGAAATTCTTTTCTTTGGGCTCTCCTTCCTCACCCCTGCCTTGGGAGATGGTTTCATTCTCTCCTGTCCCCCTTTCCACTTCAGCCTGGCCAGTCCTAAAACACTTACTTGCTGTTCTTATGCCCTCACTGTTCTCCTTGTCCTTACAGTATGTGCATTTCTGGTAAACAATTTTCCAGTTTGTCACAATAAATGAGTTTATGTTAAGTAATTAAGAAGTTTCATACTTTTTGATTCAGCATAAACCATCCCTCATTAGACAATCATTAGGAAGTATACATAAAAAAAATGTATTTTTTCTAAGTGCTAAATGTCTTTCTGTAACAATGTTGGCTATTGTCTGTATGGCATAATGCTCTTGTTATTTAGTCTGTGATTTCTAATAGCAGGCATTAACACTGATTAGTATCAATTACTTCTTAGTTATTAGCAAATGTCAGGGAATAGAAATGTATTCCTTAGTGTTTCCCAGTAAAATAAATTCTAATGCATGCAGAAAACCTATTATACAAAGCATTTACATTTTCTGAATATATTTTTAGCAAAAAGTCTTTGACAGTATATCTGCTTATTTTCATAATGACTTTCCTCTTTCATGCAAGATTCTGACATTACATACCAAATCCTACAGTTTAGCAGACACTCCTTATCTTACAGGTCAGCACACACTTACATATCTAACTGATTTCAAGGAGTATCACTCCTTGTTTACAGTATGACCCCAGTATGTGGTGTATGTCACTTGGCATCTTCACATGTTGAGAACATAGAGCAGCATCTTGCTTTTTCCAGATCCATTAGGACCTTCTCAGCAAACAAAGAGCTTAATGAAATCTACACCTACCAGCTGAGTGTCCTATGTTAGATGAGAGGAAAAAGACAACTGTGTCCTGTGCCCAAGGTGCTACAGGTATGAGCTGTGGAAAGGCTGCAAATCAAGAAAATTTCAGCTTCAGAAACAGGGGATGAAGAAACACCCTCTGGGAAATTGCCACAGTCTACTTTTCAGACTATTCTTACTTAAACTGTCCTAATTTGTTCTCCTCCTTTATTCTGTAGTTCAGAGTATTCCACCTAGAATTCAACTCTTCTTTCCTTGAGCCAAAGAAAGCAAAGTTGCACATGATCAAGTTTGTGAGTTGCAAGAGTCCTCCCTGGATTTTAAGTACAGGCATTAGTAATACAATGTTTTGTTTCTTCTTTCCCAATTGTCTCACGTGAATTTAAACTTGAAAGGAAAAATTCATTGCCTGCAAACCATTCTAAAAAAATCCATGGGTTTTTTTCCATGAAGAGTTATGCTGAGTCACCTATTTGACAATATTATCTAAGTTAAATGAAGTTTCTTCTCAACTCTACAGTATTTGTTTTGTTAGATTAATATTTCTTCTGTAAGTACTATTTCATTATTTTAGGATATTACTGTATGATTTTATGCATTATGGAGATGGTATTTTGTTTTGCTTTACTGGGTGCTTAAGTTCCCAGTAGTTGACTTTTTCTTGTTCTTTCATTAAGGTAATCATACCATTTTTTACTGTGCTTCCAAGCTGTTCTAGCACACAGCACAAATTCCATTTGCTATCACAATTATCTATTACGAATTCCATTACCTATCAATTCCATGATCTATCTATTCTATGTTATTGCATTGGTGGGCTTGTGATTACTGCTTTTTGTTATTACAAGAGACATGAACTTGATTCTTGTTCCTGTCTTGTTCCCTGAAGTAGTAAATCCCTGGAATCCTGCACAGTTAGTCGTTTCTACACAATTAGTAACCTTAACACTGGTGAGAAGAATAAGAGAGAAGCCCTTCTGCTCACTCCCCCGATGCTGTAACCTCCTAGGAAGCCACGCTAATGAATTCTTAGAAATGGGATTCCATACTCACCATCTTCATGGAAGAAAGTTTGTTTAGGGTGTAAATTGGTAAAAGCAGTCTATAGTGAAAGGTCACTCCAGACTTTCCATATGAAAGCCTTTCATATGGCTAGAGATTGCAGAGTGATGGCAAGCCTCCTGGGACTTTAGCGCTCCTTTATTAATGAGGAATCCCTTTTCTGCCTGCAATCTCTTCCCGTGCAAATTAGCTGGCCCCATCATCTGTTGTCTGGGATATTTCAGGCATCAATTGACTTTGAAACTCTCACCACTAGTATTTGCCTGCACTGTCCATGCGGACTTTATGAGCAATTTCAAAACACAATTTAACCCCCTTTTCTTCATTAACAAACTCTAAACCGACAATGTTTTGCGAATCAACTCTTGAATTGCTATCTGAAGCAGCAACCGTCCAATTGAATAGGCGTCAGTTTGGTTATTCTGCCCAGCTTTCACTCTTCTGCCATCCCCTGCCCTGTTTCTTTCCAAGAGTCTTTCTCGTGAGACCCTGCTTCGTTGGCAAGTCCTCGTATGAGAAGTAGCTCCTACAAAGGTGCTACACAACAGCTACTGCTGAGAGAGGAAAGATGATTAGACCCCCATTAAAAAAATGACTGTAATTTTTTTGAGGTTTGAAAGTTTAAAGATGGTGACCCTGCGCATCAGGAAGTCCCCTGCCTGAGAAGGAAGATTGGTTTGTGCTCTGAGCCTGTAAAAGGCTCACTTCTGAAACAGACGGCAGGTACACCATATCTATGTGGTGTATGCTAAAGATGTGGAATTTGTTGGACCTCTCTTGGACGACTGAGTTATTTTAAATTACTGGACCATTGATGGCAGGCTGGGATGTCACTGTAAGAGTTGCTTTTCAGAACTCATGTCTGGCATTTTGCCTTGACACCAACAGGAAGAGTCAGTTTTCTGTTTCATTTTTGCTGTTAAATACATTTTGAATTCCCTAGAGATTTTGATAAACCTGTTTCCTCGGGTGCTTCCTCTGCTAGTGTAAAGTGAGATGTAAAGAAGTACTTTACTTACAGTGTAAAGAAAGGTGTTTGAGTGATTATGCAACTGCCAGCTGACCAAGATATTTTTGGTATCTAGGTCCTTGCCTCTTTATGTTAAAAGCTAAAAGGCCACCTTCTTCACTGAGCCTCCTTTTTCCTTTTACAGTGCAGGAGTTGGAGGGCTTTAGTGACTATACTACTCTTGCCAGTCCACAATCAGGAAAGACATGATGAATTGCAGGAACGTTTCTACTATGTAAATCCAGATTTTCAGTGTACAGTGTGTCTCCATCAGTCTCCTCCTTTCATACAGGTTTGCTATGCTGCACTGCTTATCATGGTGGCAGCTTCTCCACCACTTCTCACAAAGTATATTAGCAGCTGTATCGAGACACCTCCTATACATGGGGAACGTACTCTTTTTCCACCCTAGTATCCCTTAAGGATTTGTTTGGAGGCTGGTCTTCTGTGTATGTTTTCCCTTGCCCCTGGTAATAAAAGACCCAGTCCTGCTGTGGGACATTAATCTAGTCCTTACGTCATTAATGTACCAGCCCCTTGAATCTATGGTCATGACTTCCAGCAGGATGGTAGAAGAAAGCTATTCCTCCCACGTGATCTTTCATGTACTTTTTTTTTTTTTCTTTTGCCCTGTTTTGTTTTTCAGGACAGGATCTATTAAAATCTCTTTTAGAGCCCAAGAGTTTTTTTAATTTCATTTAAGTCTGGAAAGTAACTGCCAGCCTTTTTTGCTAAGCTGTACACTTTGCAGAACTGAGACGCCTTCCCACATTCAAGGTACCAGGAATGCTCTCTTTTCTTTCATTGACAGAAGAATCCCTTCTGGAAGACGCTTTTTCTGTTCACGTCTGTAATCAAGACAGCTAGAAAATGAGTACTTTCACCACTGGTGATAGCTCCCTGTCTAAATGTCTAAAAAATAGTTATAAAGCTACAGAGATTGTTCTGTTTGTGGCTACCAGACCACTTTCTATGGAGTTTAAGCAGAAGGCTGACTATTTTTTTCAGAATATCACTTTTCTGAGAGCTGCAGAGCTGGTACTGGCGTCTTTACACTCAGGGAAGTCTGAAGCACAGAAAGGTCGCAGCATACAGTATCCTTTTATTTCAATGAAAACTGCACACAGAGGGCACACCCAGCAAGTATTGTTAAAGGAAAAAAAGTAGAGAGTAAATAAGAATGAACTCAAAAAAAAGAAAAAAAAGCATACATACACACACACACACTACAAGTTCACAACTTTCCTTTATTCTTTTTCTTTGTTGAGAAAAAGGTGTGACTCTAAAATACTTCACTTTACAGGTAACCCAAATCTTTTTGTGTTTGAATTTCATATTTAAAGAATTTTGTCTTTTTTTTTTTGTCTGTGGTGGATTTCTTTAGGAGAGGAGGCCTTGAAATTATGCAGTCTGTTATTCTGAAGGAGCGATTTTCCATTCAAATGAGAGGTGTCAAAGTATTTCTTATTCTGAGTTTTGTTTTATTGTTATTGTTATGGCTTAAGGAATTTCAGCATCTAAAGTAAATCAGTTGTCATTTCCAGGGAAAGAATGAAAAGGTCAAAAGGACTCTCTACTGTTCGAAAACATAAGTATCAGTGGAATTTGAGCAGTTTCCAAATGGACCTATCTCTATCAGAAATTAAAAAAACAAACCAGCAGTATTGATTCTTTGCAGGTCATCTCTGTAGCGGAAAAAAGATGTGTTTTTTTTTTTCTTTCATGAGAAGTATGTATTCACAGAACTATAAAGTGGGAGATGTGGATGGATATTAGGAAAAATTTCTTCACCAAAAGGGTTATCAAGCTTTGGAACACGCTGCCCAGGGAAGTGGTTGAGTCACCATCCCTGGAGTTATTTAAAAGATGAGTAGAAGTGGTGCTGAGGGACATGGTTTAGTAGTGGTTTTGGCAGTGTTAGGTTGATCGTTGGACTCAATGACCTTAAAGGTCTCTTCCAATCTAGATGATCCTTTGACTCTTTGATTCTATGTTAGAGTAGTTCAGGGAAAAGCAAAAGAAGGTTGGATTATGCAGTAATCTTATTTTCATTGATAATGTATTTTGTTAGATGTGCTGGCTCAATGAAAGCTGCTCAATTGAGAACTTGTTTTCATTTATGAAAATAAATTAGTTTATTTCTTCTTTTACAGTGGCATAAATGCATACACTTTGTAAAAAAAATAATCGGCTGGGCTTTCTTGCTCTCCCAGAACTGAACTGTATTCATTAAATCTTTGACTCTGCTCTGGATAGATTAGTTTTGAAACTTCCTTATACTGCTAGATTTGAAATACATGTTTTTATTGGATTATTGCATGGAAAATGATTGCAGTAAATTTTAGCGATACTGTGAAGTTGACAATGTAATAGACTTAGCAGAACGGAAACAATTAAGTATGCATTTGACAACAGCGAAGCTGTAAGTGTCAAATAGCAAGAAATTGTGTATTCCTCTGTTCACTTGGGAACTGTAGGATGCTGCAACTGGATTTGCAAGAGCATGGACCTAACTTTTAAGATTACATGTGAGGCTGGTCTCACTAGAGTCAGATACACGTTCCGACTTTTGCAAGAGTGTTTGCAAGAATTTACCGATCTTTTCTATTCAGTCAGCTGAAATTATATGCTAAATGAAATTGCTAAGATTTTTTTTCAAAGTGCAGATTGCTTTTGATCTGTTGCTTTAACTTTGGTCTCCCAGCCTGTAAGTTACGGCTTCTTTCTCTTATCTTTCCTTATGCTTCTGGTACTTTCTTTAGTCTTTTTCTGTGAATAGATACTTGATACGGAGTCACATATTGTGTATAAAAGTTTGTTGCATTATTATGTGTAGGTTCATAAATCACTCGTTCATCCATGGAACTCTTCCATCTTGAGACAAAGCATATTCTATATAAGATCGTTGTCTGAAGTGGTTTCTGGCTGGCGTATTCCAGGAAGGGCAGAGGAGGAGCATTTTAGACACAAAAGAAGGAATCTTACAGCTACATGTGAAAAAACCTCTGACAAAGTCTTGTGTTGTCTAAAGCAGCATTTGTTTCACTCCTGTAGCCTGGTAGCCTATGTAAGATTGAGGGAGATACTGTAGTGTGGATTCCTTATGGTCATGCAGAGTGTTTTGGTTAATCTGTTTCAGACAGTTCTTACTGCTTTTAGAAGAGTTTCAGCTGCAGTTTATAAATTCCTATAAATTAATGTAAGGACTACTGTGGAAAAAATGAATTTTAATCTTATGAAGAATGTTAAGAAGTCGCTTTTTGAAACCCACTCCTATTTTTGTTTTAAACACAGTTTGTTCTATTTTTTTCAGTTATTTTTGCCATTTCATATTACAGCAAATTACTTTGGGTCTGAAAGACGGGAAAGTATTTTGTGCTCTAGATTTGGGTCGAAAATTGCAAGAGCCTTAGAAATCACTGTTCCTGATAATGGACTTCACTTGCTGCTCTCTCTGTGAAGATGGTCCATTCCAGGACTGAAATGCTCATAGAAAGCAACACAATTTATTACAGTCACACCGCCTGATTCCTTCAAATGAAGTGGTTCTTGTAACAACGTGTGCAATATGGTAGAGGTTCCTTACTATTGCTGAGCTCTTTTAACGCTCTAAGTGCATTAACTGTAGCTTTTGCATTCTGTACTTCACCATCTTACATGTCCAAGTGCTGATAAAGCAGACCTCAGCAAGGCTGGGGGCAGGACGCCTTTCAGGAATGTCCCAACCAGAGGACTGTCCCTGCTACATAAAAACGGGGCAATGACGCCCAGAGCCCCTTCTGGCTCACTCTTGAGAACGTGGAAGCAGACACACTAGATCAAATGGCGAATGCTCTGCACATTTGTTTTTGATTTTAATGTGTAGCGATCTTCAGCTGAAACATCTGCTATAATGAACTTGACATTTGCACTAATGACAGTATCGGTTTACTTAATGTCCTGCGTTAAATTTGCTTCCCAAAAGAGTTGTCCTTTTTCAAAGAGGAGGATGAATTGCTACTTGTGTTTTTGGAAACTGAAAGAACCGCCTTGTAACCATGTGGCTGATGGCTGGTGGCAGGGCTGGACTCTGGCATATGGAACAGGAAGCAGTGGGATTGGCTGAGGAGAAATATTCTAGATTTGGTGCTGACAGGGCAAATTTGTGAATCCAGGGAGCAGCAGTGCATGAAAGCAATTAATGAAGAGTGAATCCAGTCTCCGGTGCTTTGGATTTATTTTCTTTTCAACGAGGCTTTGAAGATGGGAAAATTTATTTAAAGAAAGAAGTAGAATAACTGTGACATAAGACTTTCTGTATATTTTAGTTCTATTTCTAATGAAAAAATGGCTATTTGTTTAGAAATTCCTGCTGACTTTGTAGAGGCTGTTGAAAACTTCCTTCAGAGCAGCTAGCTAGAATGAGAAGAAATAGGCAGTTCAGTGTTATAAGAGAAACAAAGAATCAAGCTCTTATTTCACGTGAATGGATCTGTAGCTATCTGCTTGATTACTATTTATTCTTAATCAGATTTTTTGCCTGTAATTGAACCTGTGAAATTAAAAGTATCCATGGTAAGAGAAAAAAAACTAAGATCTTTGTTGCTGAGATCTGTTCTCTGTTAGAAGGAAAATGTTTGAAATGTTCAACTCTGTATATAAAGCAACAGAACAGTGAGGATTTTGTTTACAAACAAGAGCCTTTTTATTTACCTTTCCATAATGTTTTTGTATGGTAGTGCAGTTAGTCACAACATGATGCATCATAGTAAGAGGTGATGAGATAAGAGGAACTACACCTTTGATGTGACATCAGTTATATGGCTTTGAATTTAGAGAAGGTTTGTAAATTGGGGAAAACATTTGCTTGTTCTGTGCATAAACAAGCAAATACCATTTAAAAAACTGTAATCTGAAATAACAATTTTAGCCTGATAGTGTTTTTCCCATAGCTGTTTTTTGCTAATTAAAGCATGAAAATGTAAACTAAATATAGCCTCAATTTTCCAGATGACTGACTATGCCATAGGGCTGAGCCTTTTGACATTAGTGCATCTCTTGGGTCAGTTTCTGGTTCTTTTTCGGTTATATCTTTTATATACAGATGTTTTTGTAGAACCAATGCCAGTATAACCCCATTGCGTCTTAGAAGGACATCCACTCACCTTTTACAAAAGGACAGATATCTTTCCCTTTCAGAATATGGTAAATTTGAAGATAAGCAGCACATTTTAGTGCTTACCAATTTTCCTTTTTGGTCTTCATTATCTTTGTTATATTGCAGTTTCTACAGATTATCTTGGAAGGGTTAAGGTCAAAAGTAATAATGCTGTGCGTTTGTGAAATGTTTTGAAATATCTAAATTATGATGATGACTTTGTGTTTGCAAAGTATATTCAACCATGTAGATATTAATACCTCCTGCTATTCTTATTAATTGCATTGATGCCAGTCATATATAAATAATTCATCTCCCTCTTGCTCCATTATTCCTTCAAATCTATGTATGTTTATATAATTCAAATTTTATTCAGATTTGTGTCAAAAGAGTGTAACTTTGGTTGCAAAGTTAAGCATTTGCAAATTGAAAATGGCATTTTTATGCCTGTCAGTACAACGTTAATTCAGCCCCCTTCTGCATTCATCTGGTGGGCTGAGTGATGTCCTGTGGAAAAAATAGTATCCAATGGGGTAATTAAAATTTATATCACAATGCATAGATATGAATGTAGCAAGGGGAGAATTAAATTTACACAGGCAACCGGGTAAGCCTGGCATTTCCCAACTTGCAAGTGCTTGACTTTGCAACCTCAGTATGCTTATGAAGTAGGCTATTGCAGACAATTCCTTCTTTCCTTTAAGAGACAAAAGAAGGAAGTTGCTATAGACCATAGTACTGCAAACCCCTCGTCTTGCAGCATCTTTAGGGATGTTGGAGACTTGAATTCTTAAGTTAGACAGCGGGCCCCTGAGCTGCTGGACTCTCAGTGTATTAGTTTGCTGCTAATGCCGAAGGGGGTGAGAGTATATTGATACAGATTTCTTATTGACTAATCAGTCCTGTGTCCAGAGGTATGGATTTCTGCTGTGTGGGAGGGCTGGAGTAAGCACTGAGTTATAATCAAGTGAAAATGGGATCATCTAACTGGCAGGCTTAATTAGGTTGTATTTCCACTTGCATAATACGTGGTAGGAATATTTTTAATGCATAAAGCAGTAAATGCAAAACCCAGAGAAATCAGAGTCTGTCTATCAGTATACAGGGAGCTTAAAGGTAGTTTTAGGCACAAAATGAAGAAACACGCTGTACCCAACTGAAATGAAAAGGGTTATGTAAAGAGTACCTCGTGACACTGGGGTTTGGATGTGTAAGTTAGCTCTTCCAGATATTAAGTTTCATATCCCCTCTAAAACTTTGCAACTAATCTGAAAAACTCATTTACTTCTTGCATACTATGAATTTAATGATACTTTTTAAAATAAGCTTCATCCTGTGAAGAAGGGTTAACTGCTGATTTGCAAGTAAGAGAAAGTAACAAAGGACACTAATTTCCATCTGCATAATAACAAACAAATCAGTAGTGCTACTGTTGCATGGTAATTTGCTATTATTGTGGTTACATTTTTCAGAAGTTTAAAATAATATATTAAGTTGTGTCTCTGAGGGAAGGCATGAGTTCTGTATCAATACTAACTGTAAATATTCACATAGAAAATGGAAATATTTATTTCATTCTTAGAAGAAACCAGAAAGATATGTATTTCATGTACTCCAGGGAAACATCTTGGAGCGGTGAATGATCCAGATATCTCAGGAAGCTGATTGGGAGTGGTTCAAAAATATTTTGCAATAACTATCTCTGTTGTCATTTTTCCTTACACATCATCATACTGCCTTCACTCGGCCCAGTATTTTCTTCTGAATAATGTTTTTAAAATTCTGTTCCCATTTTATGTTCTTTTAAGCCATAACTACCGCACAGAATAATTGGCCAATGCACGCGCCATGAGGCTTGCTCTGCTTTGAGAAAGTTGCAGGGATAGCTGTGTAGGTTAAGAAGTGGTTAAAAGTGCAAGTGATTCAGCAGTGCTGGTAAAGTCCTGATGCAGACACAGGTCTTGTGGCCTTTTACTAATGTTCCATTCAGAGAATCGTTTCAATATCTTCAGATTTTTCACCAGCATAAACCACTTCTCTGTATTTGCTAGAACTCTGCAAAGACTTGTCAATCTTGACAAAGTTGTCTCTTCCATCCACTAGAGGTCTAGACAACAAACTCTTGACAGAAATTCCGAACATTCAAAAGCAAACATGAGAATTAATGACAGTCTTCCATTGCCATAACTCAACATACACTTTTTCAGCTAAAAGTCATTAGCAGATTAGAAAAAGAGAGAATAAACATTTTTATATTTCCATCATGTCAACATACACATTTTTAATTACTGTTCTTCAGCTTTTGATTATTTAGCAGAATACTGTAGCTAGAAGAATTAAGCTACTATGATCTTGAAAGCTAGGAAAAAACAACTTAACATTAGATGTTTGTTGTAATGCAAACACTTAACATTTCAGTAGAAACCTTTTTATTTGCACATTTCCAACTGCGCTTTGCAAAGATGTGCAAACATAAGTATGGGGTTCAACACAGAAGGGGTGTGAATGAGGAGGATGGGCAGCTCTGGAGGTGCAGATGTATCCCATGGCAGTGCAGTGCATGTGTTACACCTGGCAGCACTTATAGGGATATGGGGGCTGGGAGAAAAGGAGGGTGGGACAGATTAAGACAAGCCTGTACTTCCCTTTGTCCATCCCACTATAGGAAATCCGTGCCCAGTTAGCCTCATTTTATACATGGAGAATATGTGAAACTATCTTTCTACTTCTGCATACATTTACAGTGTCACTCCTTGCTGTAGTCTCAAATCCTCTCACCTCCAGGGTCTGTGTCTATGTACTCCTTTGCTGCTTTGGTTTTAATTTCTTTTCTTTTTATCCACAGGCCACTAGCTGTGGCCTCTCTGTTGTCTGTTTTCTCATGTGGTATCAGATCAGATGGAATCCAAGAGCAAGCACTGGGAAAAAACTTTTCTTTTTACAATACAAATTCCACAGAGCGTTTTCGATCTGCATGCAGACATACCATTAAACACTCTTTCATCAAACTGGTGTACACTGTTTCCACTGGGCTCCAAAGGTAGTTTTGTTTAAAATGTGCCAGAATATTTTCTTGTTTCCTTTTTCTTTTGATAATTCAAATTAAGGTAGATTTTGCGGGTACAATTAAGTGGGAGGGAATTCAAGGCAGGGCCTGAATCCGAGTCTTCCTGTTCGTAGTTGACTGACCAAACCCCTGAGCTGAAGAAACAATCAGAATGTATTTTAGCTGTACATTAAAACTTCAGGTATTGATTGCAAAGTGCCCCAGCGCAGCACTAGGCAGCTGGTTGGGACCTGCACCCAGGTACAGGCTCTGACTCAGGCTGTGATGGGAGAGCCTGGGCTGCCAGGGTGGCCTGTGGATGGATCTCGCTTATGCCAGAAACTTCATTCTTGACCGAAGAAACTCTTTCCTACACACAAATAATTGAAACTAGTGTGCTTCCACAGTTCTGATTTTGACAAATTGACATCCTCTGATAGAACATGTACCTGAAAAATGCCTGGGAAGGCCTCTGTAGACCCTGTTTTCCTGTTTGGCAGACAGTAGATACTTGACATTATGTTCTGGTTTTGTAACTTACACTGGTTTTTGTGTACTCTTTGAAAACAACCAAAGCATTTAGTGGTGCTGGATGTTATTCGCTGTCGGCTTATATATATTAATAACAGACAATACATTTTGTTTTTTATTCCATCTTTTTTTTTAAAAAAAAAAAATTTATGGTAGCATCAGGAGCCACTGTGAATGTGGACCTTGAAATATAAAACTGAGATTTAAAATATATATACTATATCTGTGTGGTTTTTATTTTCTTCCAGTGATTTTCATTATAAATGAATCAGTTTGTCTTTTTAAGAACGCATTTGCAATTTAATTTTTCCAGCTATCAAGCATTAGACACTTGATTAGCTTAAACTAAAAGGATTCGAGAAAAATTCTTCATGCATGATTTTCAGCTTCAAGTAAGATGTAATAGAATAAAATAGATGTTAATTAAATACCTCTGGTGCTGGACGACACTACCACATTATACAAAATAATTCTGATACTTCTCACCCCAAATTAGTATCTAGGACAGTGTGTTACAGAATTTAATTCTGCTTTTTCCCACCTGGCCTTGCAAAATTTTATGCCCTTGAAATTTCAGCACATAGGGATGTAAAATTATGAATGGAAAAAACCATTTAATTCAGTTACAAATACAGTAATTACATCCACAGGTAAAGACTAGGAAGTTTAAATACTCTTGGCAGTCCACAGGTAGCAGTTTTATTTCTTCCAAGCAAAAGAATGCTTAAGGCTCCGGAGCATCTGTCTGTCTCTCAGTATGGGAGTGAGAGAGCAGGGGTTGATCAGGCAATGAGCTTCCTGGGAAGGGCACATAAAATAAGAAGGGGCCCAAGAAATGCTGCTTGTTAGGCTGAGTCTACAGTCCTTTTCTATCTTGCTGTTTGCACTGTTATAAAAGCATCTGTTCAGCTGGTCTGTCAGAGGGAGATATTCCATGGGCTTAAAGCAATTCGCCTGTGGCTGTGGTGCTCAAGGGAACTTGTGTACTGTGATCATCTCAGAGGCATCGATGGGTCTTTGCGCTGTCAACTCCTGTCCCGTTTGGTTTCTGTTCTCTAGTGCTGCTTCTCTTAGATATTGAGCAGGGAGACAGGGGAAAGATAACCATACTTGACCATGGCAAAGAAAAATTAAAGCCTTGTGTACTCACTTTCCTTCCTTTCATTAGTACAGCTAAAGATCCCACAGCATCATGATTTTACAGGTAACACGCGTGATACTGTTTTTCCATTGTTGTTGTGGTTTAGGATTTCTTTTCAACTTTCAATTTGTGCTGCACATTGATAGCCATGAAAGAGCATATCCAGCCTGCAATAGCTCCTTACTGAATTGTGTCAGCGAGTGTATTTAACTGAATTGTGTCCTGGAGGAAAACAGAAGGGCAAAGCTGCAAATTTGCCACTTTGCTGGCTTTGCCATTACACGTTGAGGGCGAGTTCCTGATACACCGTGGTGGCTTTACAGTCAAATCCCAGGAGCAAGCTGCCTCTGGCATTTATCACTGATGAACAGATAGCCATAGAAAGTTGGCTGTGTGGCCAATACAAAACATTGGCCAGAAGCCTCCTACTAGTGTGACCCTTTGACTGGTTAAGAGAAATACTTGCACTGGAAGGATTTACTGATCACTCAGTTTAATTGATTTGCACAAAGATGGCAGTGGCAGCATTGTGTAAACAGGAGGCAGAAGTGAGTAGTTTCCATTTGCTTGTTTGCTTATTTACCAGTATAGTGCTGGAATTCAGTATAGTCTCCTGAAAAACCTAAACTTGTTGGACAGAATGAGATGTTTTCCTTTGCCAGTATGCCAATATTTTTATAAGAAAAACAGAATTAACTCAATTATAGTGCATTGACTTCAAGTACCAGATAACACTGTCATACATCACCTCTTAAAGTGTTTTTTAGGCTTTCATGTGGATCTTTTCATATTCAGCTAGAAGTCTATTCTAGTAGAGATCTCTGAAAGGAAAATATTATTAACAATTCATTCTGTCTGGATTTCGTTAATTTTTTCATGTGTGGAAATTTTTAAAAAATAAAATATTTATGGTAGTTGTTCTGTAGTATTTTCCTTTTTTACCCCTATATCTGCCCGAGTACTTTTTTCTTTGCATCTTTTGTAATTTGTCTTTATACAAGATACCCAGAATTTCAAGGCAAAAAACGGGTTTCATTAACAAGCACATGAAACTGAAGGTGATATCTTAATGTTACTCTGAAACTGCAGAGCACAGGCATACCATAACGTGTTTCTGCACAATTTTATTCAAGCTATCTTAGATAAGAAGGACATTTAAAAAGTAATTATTAAGCATGACATTTCTTTTTTTTTTAAATACAGATAGATATGGAGCACCTATTGATTGACATCTGCATGTAATCCAACTTATCGGATTTAACTAAATCTCTCTTTGAAGTGTTGTTAGACTGAACTGAGATGCTTTCATGAAATTTCACAGTAGATCGTAATGGATTTTTCTAGTTTGTCATCTATTGAATAAAATGTATAAACTTAAAACTCTTTAAAATGCAAATAGAAAAGGCAAAAAATATACTCTTTCTCTGAAACTTGCCTTGTGATTAAATCATTCTGTGCATGTTCTGAGAGTTACTTCTTTATTTTAGCTCCTTATAGTGTATACTTCCTAAAGGGCAATGCATCAGAATATTCTTGTGAGCAAATGCTGGCAAAATTAGAGTTTAATCAGTGTACTGGACTGGGTTTATAGATTTTGTCTAGTCTTTCAATCTTTTTCGCATGTGTTAACATTTTTTTTCACTTTTCATAGTGTTTTCTAGTGCTATATGTTATTTTTTACTTTACTTCCTATGGATTAGTACATGAATAACTGTTGGCACCATACTCTGCTGGCACCATCTTCCCAGTACATTTCTGACTTGTGATTTATTTCTCTGGTTTTGCATAAAATTTTGCCTTCATAGTGTTTGCGTATCACATATAATTGTAAAGATGGATTTCAGTTAATAAGACATTCAGTCATAATCACCAAATGTGCATTCTGTGTATCAGTTGAATTAATATCTGAAATCATCATTTTATCTAGCATAGTTGGCTTTTAGTGTTGTGTATTTATTTCACTCATCTTTCATTCATTTTCATATTTAGCCCTGCAGTATTTAAGCACCTAGTTGATAATTCAGTAAAAATAGGGCTTCAGCTACTGAACTGAAAATACACCCAAAAATATTTCCAAACTTTATGGATTTATTGATCCCCTTATGGAACACTGCAAATTAGAGATGTCAGCTTCTTCTGGTGGCATACTATTTGGATGGTATATTGAGTTGGAAAGGCAGTACATTAGCTAACAACTTTATTTTGGTAGCTTTTTTGAAGTTCCACTGTAAAGAAACGAAGGGTATGTTGGCATGTTATTTGAGTTACTGTGCTAGCTGCATCTGGAGCCATACCCTGCATCTGGGCTAGCGCGGGTGATAGCCACAATGTCAATTCTGCATTCGGTGTGGACTGAAGAAGCTTGCCTGAGCAAATGGACTGTACAAAATCATATGCCTCTTCATTTCCATTGTGATTGTTACCTGAGGTAGATGCAATTAAAATAAGTTTGAGGTTTGCCTACATGTCTTACACTTTTCTGGATGTAAATTTTAAATTCCCAAAGGCACATAAGTGGCTAAAGACCGAGTGCTATGAAACAGCTGGAGAAATTGAACCAAGAAATAAGCATTTTTAAAAAATAAAGTTGGTGGGATTGCCTCTTTGGCAGAAGTCTTTAAGAAAGATATAGATGTGGAAAGCAGAGACTTTATGAATGCACTAAAGAGTATAGTGGGCATTGAAACAGCACATGTAATTGTACAAGAAGGGAATAAGCTGGCATGTGTAGTGATAGTAACAAAGCAAAAATAAGAGATTTGCCCTTTTTGTTACTCAAAGAACTACTAAGTGCTAGGAGGAAAATGTTAATGAAAATGAGAAGCAAGGAACTAAAGCACAGTACATCCAAGTATCAACAGTTTACAGGGTAAAGATAGGAACAGTAAAAGATACGAAATGAAAGAATTCTCCTGACAATTCCTTCAGGTGAATTGAAAACACTTTTGAAAGAGAAAAAATAATATAGGAGGAAAAGAAGTCCAGTAATAAATGAGGTGAGGAATGGAACTGCTGAATCCTTCCAGTTTCTACCCAAGAGCCACATCTTCCAGGCAGGGGAGAGAGCGACCTTGTTTTAAAAGTTCCTTTAGAAAATGATTCTGCCTGGCTGCTTTGTTTCAGCAGGCACAGCTTCTTTGTATTTTTATCCCCTTTGTGTCCCTGATGTAGCAAAGGGAATAGTTTCTTATTTCTACTTACTGATCTTGTTATGGATAATTCACAAAGAGTATAGTACTGCTTGCCTTTCCCTACCTACGCAGGTGAAGGTTAAACCAAGAAACACTGTATCTCGGTGTCTCTCAATCTGCATCCAGCTGTGAGACCGGAGATACGGCAGGACGGAGGCCTCAGTGCCTTGCACCTCTCTGAAGAGAAATCAAGCTGAGCTCCACCTGTGCCGGGAATCGGTCCTCGTAGCCGCAGGCACTCTGTGTCTGCCACCTGTACCAATCTCCGACTTCTACACTCTGCTCAAACTGCCTTCCACCGTATCGCTTCTTTGAAAACACTGTAAATCTTAATCAGTTTACAAATTTCAGGATTTTTAATCTCAGGAGACTTTAGGCTGAGTCTTCACGGGATGAGATTTATACCTCTGATAGGAACAGTTTAGCCTTTATTATGTGAGGTTTGATTAATTCACTCTCTAAGCATGCCAGTATCTTTTGCACTGTGTGTTTTTATTAGGTAATTACCACACAATAGCTAATATGTCAGTGAATCCCTGTTGGGGTGCAGTGAGGCGGCTGTCCCTGTGCTATGCCGTGCCAAGCACTACGCCAGGCGAGGCGGCCACCCCAGCGCCGGGAGCCAGGGCCAGCCATGCTGGGCAAGTCCTGGTGGTGGGGCAGGTCGAGGTGGAGCCAGGACCTCAAGTCGGGGTCCAGGAGACGCGTGGCCAGGCACAAGCATGGCTGCAGCCCCTCAGGCACTGGTGAAGTGCAGCTCACCAGCAAGAGGGGCTGGCCCCGCTGCCACAGCCCCATCCCTGCAGCCTGGTCCACGGGTAACGCTGCATCGCGGCAGGGCTGGGCCTGTGCGCAGAGCCTGATGTTAGCCGCTCACTCTGGCCTTCCAAGGTCCTTCTTACTGCCTGGTGATTTTTCAGCTGCGAGCAGCTATGACTGCAGTCTCAAAGGAAGAGCTGTGTTAGCAGAAGGGGATATAAAATTTTCACTGTACAAGCAATAAAGATTGAAGAGGGTACGATGTTTTTGCTCAGCTTCCCCATGTGTGCCTGTGCTGTCTCCACGTCTTCAAGCTCTCACTGTCATAGGCGAGTTACAAAATTTTCTGATTCTTGCTGCAAATTGGCCCTGAAGTGCCACAGCATCCCAGGAGCTTTGTTTATATCTTATCGGACAAAAATAAATAGGCCTGATACATCTAGTTACTTTGAACAGTGATGAAATGCAGTAAATAAATGTCACCCTTGATGCTAGTAGAAGTAATACAAGAATATTTTATAGGCATCTGCTGTATATTCTGAAATGCTACCTAAATTTAAGATAGCTGAAAATGCAAAATACCACATAGGGATTTTTATGCTAAATATACAAGTGAAACTATTCCAAGGCAGCGAATGGAAATGTTACAATATTGTTTGAGGGCTACCATGGCTTGACTAACAATGTTCAGAACATCCTTAGTTCAGAATTATTTGTGTGAGGTTTGAGTTCAGTCCAGGTTCAGCAATATGCTTGCGTGTTTTCTGTAGTCTTCCATAGCTGTTGTCTACATTAACAAAGAATCGCGGGGGGTAGGAGGGGATCAGTGGATCAAACATTTGCATTGAGGCACCAACATCTTTAGTATATGCAGTCCAGGGATTTTACCTGCGGCTAGATTTAGTCTGGTCCATGGACTGAGGTGGTCTATACCACATACATAATTCAAAGCTGTCCAAGGGACCGCTCCTTCTTAGGAGTTAAAGTACATTTCATGCACACCTGGTTCAGTTTTCTTCACAAGGAATCTAGTTAAAGTGCACCAAAACTGCTCTGGAAACCTGATCCTTGTACTGAAAAAAGAAGTGGGGTGATTCTTTTCAAAACTACCGCAGTACTCTGAACCAAAATGCTAATGTAAATACAGCTTACATATTCTATGTATCTAAATGTTTGAAAACTAATAATGCTCATCTATAACATAATAAGACCTGTGATTAATGATAACACTGTGTTAGTGGTAGAAACTCTGAGACTGCTTTCAAATAACGTAAAAAAAAAAAAAAAACAAGTCTAATTTTGTTCTTTGGGATGTAATTGATGCATGTTTTAATGTTTATTTTTAGATCTCTACTCAGTATCCAGGGGGAATTGGAGACAACTGGGCTGGCTACTTGCCTTAATTAAAAGACTTTAAAAAAATAAATTAATTTGTGACTCATTATTCATGCCTTTTTTTTTTTTTCTATATGTTATTTTGATTTTAGAGCATCACAGATAGCTGATCTGTTTATGGACTGTGTGGCAATCTAAAGTGAATATGGTATTCCAGGCTATGGTTATGAAACAACAAAAAGCAATGTATCAGCAGTATGAGGAGAAATTGGGCTTTGGAATAACAGGAATAGAAGTTGACATTGGGAATAAGAGAGTACATCTTTAATATCCTTAAATAGAATGTTTTTTTTCTTTTGTTAATTCTCTAGAACAGCTGAAAATTTTCCACACTTGTTGAGGAATCAGTAAGTACAATAATATGTAAGTGGCTGGTAGCTAGATGTTTGCAGCATACGAAATGTTTTAGTTCTGTAAAAAGACAGAAAAACTGGCTGACAGATCCACTTTACGCTCCCCACCTGTGCTTGATAAATAGAGGATAACAACAGTTATTGCTTTTAAGGATCTTTTAAATCTTAGTCATTTTCTCTAAACTTCTTTTTGTTGCCAGACAAAACAGGATGTTTTGGAGGGGGGGGAACAAAGGAGCACTCACAGAACAGAGCATGCACCAGGTTGCCCAGGGAGGTCGTGGAGTCCCCTTCCCTGGAGATTTTCAAGACCCGCCTTGATGCAGTCCTGAGTAATGTGCTGTAGGCAATCCTGCTTTGGCAGGGGAGTTGGACTAGATGATCTCTAGAGGTTCCTTCCAACTCTGATGATTCCATGATTCCATGAAATATTTGAAAGAATCTGCCTGATATGTTTACTCATATTGGTAAAATGGGCAAATTCATGAAAAAAAAAAAGAAAAAGATTAAGGACCTGGAAGCTCCATTCTGCCCTGCTCTAGTTGATGGAGTGAATGTTGTGTTGCATACTGTGCATTGGCAATCAGCTATCATCGTTCCTTTGAAAGGCAAATAGCTTTAAATCAGAGCTTCAGCTTATGTTGGGAAACATTTAAGCCTTTTTCTTTTCCTTCCTTTTTTTCCAACGTGAACGTCAGTCATGCAGCCATTTTCTATTACAAATTTGAGAACACTTCAGAGAGGGGCTGATTTCCCTCCATTTTAAAGTAATCCTGTAAAGGTCACCGTCTGACCAATGTGAGCTTCCAAGATAAGGTACTAAGAGTGAGTAGTTTTCTATTATGCGATGGAATATTTGAGAGCTTTCTTTGAAGTTTGCAATTTCTTTGCCAGCTGGTCCCCAGTTTGCCAAAGCTGACCTAATAACACATAGCTGGTAACTTACGAGCTTGCGCTAATTACAGAAGCACTGGAACAAACCTCCTAAGCCTGTTGTCTCTTGGTCAGACATTCGTGTAAAATCTGAGAGTCAGGTTAATTGCTTTGAATGTTTCAGATCCAGCTGTTTGCCTGACAAGTCAATGGCTGCTCTTTATGTTTTCTAAGAGGCCAGCGGAGTTACCAGGCTTTGCTGGGATTTATGATCTCCCATAGCACTTAAGACTGTAAGCCAATAAAGGTGTGGATTTGGCTTTGTTATGTTACTTTCTGAAATGAATAAGGATAAAAACCATGAATTATGTTGGTTTCTCATTTCATAAGTGAAAAGCAAGCTCATATTTTGGTTTCCTGTTGGTACTTTTTACATAAATTTCCACAGAGACTAGCCGCTCGAAAGCAGTTTGTTAGTAATAGTGTTAAGCGATCATAGTGGTAGTGTTAAGGGACAGTTTTGACTTATTTTGCTGCAAGCAGTCTTGCAAAGCTTCATAATGTGGTTTTTGTTTTGTTTTGTTTTGTTTTTTAATTATACAACATGCATTTCTAACTTTTTAGAAATTTTATTCTAAGTTTAAAAAGGGAAAAAAGACTATTTTGCTCAGCCTTCAAAACAGACTGTTTTTTACATTAGAAGAGTCAGATCTCTGAGGTTATCCTTGTGCCCTTTATGTTGCCTCTGCATGTTTGCTCTTTGTGTGGAAGGACTGCTCCTAGAAGCAGGAAACCAGTTTGACCTCACTGCTGAGCTTGCCAATGGGCTCGGCTGAAGCACCATGAACACTTCCCATGAGAACTAGACTGAAGGCCCTGCTTTTCCCAGCTCCTCCCAAATATGTTTCATGCAAACTGCCAAACAGACAGGATGGTAATTACAGTTGTTGGTCACTGTCAGTATACTCTGCCTTGGACCACTGCTGTAGCTGAACTGCTCTCTGTTCCTTTTCTGATTCCCTGAGCTACCCAGGCATTCCTCCCTCCCTCCCTCCTTCCCTTCAGAGCTCATTCTTTAGCTGGGAATTATGAAGAAAATTTCCTTACACCTATTTTTTCCCCTGATAAGAAGTGGTTCTGAAATAGAAGAGAAAGCTCATTAAAGCTGTAAGAGTTTAAAGAAGGAAATAAAAATGAGCAATTAAGGAATTGCATAGAATTTCAGCATTACGGACATAAACTCCTAGAATAAAGGAAAATAAGAAAATCCACTCCCTGATTGAAAATTAGTTTCTGTTTCCATTGTTATAATATTGAGGCTTAAAAAGATTTTTGCCAGGTTTTTCTATGAATCCATGGATGACCACCAGTGCTGTCTTATTTATCTGTTTCAAAAAGAGTCAGATCTTAAGACAGAGAGACCTACAAACATATGCCTAGATGAAACATATGTTCAGTAGATGCTATTAAAATGTTAGATTATATTACTGATCCAAACTGTTTTTTATAGTTGAAGACTTTGTCATCAAAAGAAACAACCTCATAAAAAACCATCTCGTCACCTTCAAGACTGCAACAAATTAGCTCAGGGATCTTACTCTCATTCAGCTGAGTTTACTTCATTTAAATAAAAGTGTCTTCACATCAACGTTGTGAATTATTACAGTGGTAAAAGAGAGGACTGATGGAAATGGTGATGTCAGATCCACCACCATACTGCATAGTGGTAACCATGTCTCCAGAGCCACAGAATGCTCGAAACAGCAGCACTGAAGACTAATAATTTTCCCAGCTGATAAAAAACACCCCGTTGAGACTCAGTGTCTGCAGACAGCTGCAGTGTGTGATGGCTGGACTTACTTGCTTCATTTGTGTTAACCTGTAATGTATTTGAGCATCTGTCATTTTTCTTCCTTTGTGTTTAATTTATGTACATTGGAGATTTAGATGGAAAGGATTATTTGATTTTAAGTGTATTTGTGTCTCATTTCCTGTTTTAATTTATTGGCAATCGGTGCTGTATCTACTGATCCTCAAGGGTGGTATCTCTTAACTTTTTGGCACATTGCCCTATATATTCTGCATGTGGTCCCTACCTATCTATTCATTAGCTATTACTTAATGGTTGAAGAAAGAGAAACTTTGCTTATCAAATTGATTTTGACATCAATTCCCTGGTCAAAAAACAGTCTGGAATACCTTTAAAGAGCTATGGACAGCAAATCACCTGCCACACTAACAGAAAAAACTGCTGCAGCTAACTCCACAACTCTGAATATAATCTGAAGGTGGACAAAGTGGTTTTTGTCTGCCAAATTCCTACTATCACTAAAAGCACATTCAATTTAATATTGTTTTCAGAGGATGTATGCAAAAATTTATTTTCTTTCTTTCAAAGCACCTGGCACTGTAAATATTCATGCTAAATGGACGTTCAGGTAGATAAGGATGTGCAAGATCAGACTCCTTAATGGCTGTACCATTGACCCTGATGAAATATTGTAAAAAAGTTAATTTGGTTGTAAATGAAAATTTCCTTCCTCCAGGTTTTCTTGATCTGAATGAACAATTTTTTTTCCTGCTTTTTGGCTTAGTCAGTGCTCCAGAAAAACAAAATAGAAAAGGAAATGCTTTGAGCTACCATTAAAGTTTAAATATCTTTCCAACTGAATCCCAGTTACTGGAAGGCCCTATTTTGTCTTGAATTGTGGTAACTTCAATAGTGTTTAAGTCTCTCATTAATAAACTGTATGAATAATTTTGTAGGTACTGAATTAAAATTCATTCAGTGGTGGCATCACAATCTTCTTAAAAGAAATGTATTCAAATACTGCAAAAAGGAACAAATTTTTAATAGTTTAAAAACGGAGGTACAATAATTGAAATAATATAAAAAAATTTTTGAACAGACTTAAAAGGTTGCTTGTAAAAAACAAGAGTGACATTGACTAGTACTGGTATTCTCATTGAATGCAGTCCCATAGAATTACATATTCCTGTTTAAGACATAAAATGACAGGTGTGTATTTTAATAAATAATTATCTACAAAAGCTAATTTTTAAGAACATTCTAATTTTTAATAACATTGTAATTGGAACATTTCATGTTTTGTTTTGAAATTATTTTCCAAGCCTTCAGTGTTTCCGTACAATGCTGTAATATAAGCTCTGGATGTGATTTCATAAATTCATTTGGTAACATCTTTTCTGTATTAAAATGGTACTCAAACCCTAATTTTATATTAGTTCTCATTTTAACTCCTTTTTATGTGCTTACATTCCATTTCCCTTGAAAGTAGGACTTTGATATTTAACCGTAACTACTCACAGAGACACGAACAACAGAAGAAAATAGTAGATTTTCATATAATAGCCTCAATCTATATACATTTGGTCCAAAATTTAATAGGAGACTTTTGACTGATTGCTCCACAAATACTCAATCAACGTATATCATCACTTCATCACGGCTGGCTAAAAAGGTTAACTCTGGAATTAAAGAAAGACCGTTCTTTAATGTCTCTAAACAAGTTAAGCACACTTTTTTCATCTCAGATGTAGTAAGTACAAAGCCAACATATATAGTGAAAATGCAGGCATTTCAAATTGACTGATGTTTACAAGCAATAGTTTCACCACACTTTGAAGGGCATTCCTACCCAGCTAATAAGATGGATTGTCTTGTTTTACAGCCAACTTCAAAGGTACTGGATGAGATGCCAAAGTTTCTGATGAAAATATTTCAGTTGTGATGAAAGGCTCTTTTAAAATGTTGGACTTTCTTTTCCCCTTCTAATTTTCACTAAAGCTCAAAGCTGTCAAACTATTTCATTCTAAAAGTCAGCATTTATCTACTTTCTCATGAAGACCAACTTCCATTCATGAGAAAAAGTTTTTTAAAAAATCAGTGGAATTGCTTGAGAGAGGAAAGAGGAAGGATGAAAGTACTATTAACGATTAGAATCAGGATATCTGTCCTACCAGACTTATTTTATACTTTGACAGTTACCTTTGATTATTTCTCATAAGCAAAGGTTAAAAAAGAAAGAGTTGGACAGTTAAAAAAAAATGTTTAAGATTTTTATGGTTTCATTTCTTTCCTGCAGTGAGTTTTACTCTAGTGCCTCCTGAGATCCCTTTTAATTTTCATGGCATCACAGTTTTCTCACTGATCTAAATGGATGTTGACATTTGAAGTTTGTTGATTTACAAAATGTCAGATAATTATAGGAAGAAAATGAATTACATCCTCCTTTCTCCAAATGAATGTTAGTATCATGTACTAACCTGGGATTATGAAAAAGTTAGTTATAACTGGCGTATTATAAAACAGTATTTTATTATGATCCTGTGAGTCTTCCCGAGTCTTATAGGGAAAGCTACAGTTTTATGTAATTCTTTTCCTTTTGCTTTTGATATATACAGCTGTTGGTTATTTTCTCAGGAAACTTTCTCATGGTGCCTCAAAATATCTAGTTTTGGAAAAGGTTATGGTAATCATTCTAAAGAAAATTCTCAAAAAACTGGGGAAATTAATACTGTGCAATGATAGACTTAAAAAAATAGACAAAAGTGAAAGAGAATGCTTTTATCTTCCTCTTTCTGTTCACAGCATGCTAAAAATATTATTACTAGGAGTGACTCCTCTTCCAGTTGTTTTTTGTACTAACCATTTTGTTCTGGTCACTCGAGCCCTTTGCTGAATATGAGTCTGAGGATACAATGCCTAATTCAATAATGCTGCTGCTTTTTTTCCACTGTGTTTTGCTTGGCAGACCATTCTGTGTATCTGACATTCTGTAGGATTATTTTCAGCCTCATTCACTAGCAGCATTGATTTCATTCTTTATTTTAAAAAGATATATGCATCTCTCTGACCACACAGTATGCAACTGCAAAGCTGCAGATCTGCCATAGTGATCACCCTTCATAGCAGGGTGCATTAGCCTTTAAGCATTCATTTCAAAATTTCCTACTATTCCAAAGATAACTTTCCAGACTGTGGGAGGAATGTAAGTAGGAGCTGTGGTCGTATACTGCTGTCCTTCTGATCATTCATGCAGCTTGAAGTATTATTTCTGACATGGAGGGAGGGAAAATTTCTCATTTATATGTAGTCATGCGAACTATGAATCCAAATTGTTATCTTTGAAATGTCAACGTTATCCTTTTAAAATGGGCGAAGTAGCATGGGCTTAAGAATAGTAACGTTATTTAGGAGAGCTGGGTATTCATTCTACCATTTGCCTTTTGGTGATACTTCTCTGTGCCTTGTATTTTGTTATCAGCCACATCTATTGCAGACTCTTTGTGTCATTTTTTTTTTTTCCCTCTCAGCAGTCTAGTAAAAAGTCTAATTTCAGCTGAAAACTTCAAGCATTGCTGAACTATGAACAGTAATAATTTAAATTAAAATGAATTGGTCAGGCAAAAATGTGGTTAAGTAAATTTTTCAGAAGAATACAGTAGGAGAGCTGGCTCCCATCCAGAGTGCCCTTCTCCAAATCCACGTTGGAAAGAAAAAGAACCATTTCCTCCTTAAAGCCTTGATCTCTTAAATGTCTAAGCTATTTATCACAACTTGTTAGGTAGCCAGACCTCCAGCTGCACCCATCCTGGCTGCCAAAATCTCCAGCTTCAAACCTGACAACTTCTACAGTTATTCATAGGTTTGAATGTTTCAATCTGTGACCTTCTGAAAATTTGTGGCAGCATGAAATTCAATTAGTTACATATCTAAATGAATAACAGAAGGGATCCTAAAGTGCTTGTATTGTTCATTTCCACATAAATTTCATAATACTTTTTTTCTTAGTATACTTGAAGTTGGGATGGCTGGAAACATATTTTTTCTGTATGGGGCAATGTTTTTTTTTTAGCATTTTTCATAGAAAGTCCATACGAAAGGACTGTGTATCACCCACATCACTTCTCCTGAGATATTGATAAGTTGCAGATATCATGATGACAGCTGTTATACGCTGACAGCAAACAACAAGGTTAGTTAAAGATAATTTTTAAAGAGTAGAAGTATTACTTTTTTGTTTCCCATTTCATTTATTAAGCATCAGAAAAGAGATGTCATTTTTGATGATTCCTTTATTGGCACATGCCAAAACACTGTACACACATAAAGTCTTCAAAGTATTGGTTTCAAAAAGCACCCCCCCTTTTTCAGAGAATGAAACCTTAAGTTAAACAGAAGGCTTGAATCTTTTCAAATATGGGTTCATTTCTCCAGCCTCTCCTGGTGGGAAACATATGGTGGCATAGAAATGAAGTGGCTTTTCACCAACTAGATTTATATGCTATACTGCAGGATCAAGCAAAACCAGA
Organism: Numenius arquata; assembly: GCF_964106895.1. NCBI lineage: Eukaryota > Metazoa > Chordata > Aves > Charadriiformes > Scolopacidae > Numenius > Numenius arquata. Next base: position 16,842,724 of record NC_133577.1, on the reverse strand, counting down.
ATGTTTTCATTCATCTCATTCTGGGAAATTTGATGAGATGTTAAATGACAATAGTGTCCAGGTACTTCAGTACTGAACATTTTTGCAGAACATGAGGTGGCATCACCTGATGGTCAGGTGATAGAATTAGGTACCGAGCGCTTCAGGAAAGCTTAACTATTGCTCACAGCATGGTTTTGTTCTTTCAGCAGATTTTATTTTAGGAGTTGTTCCTTAAGAACTTCAGAAAATATCTCAGTGATAAAAATGACTCAAAATTTCTTTTCCATTTGTATATAAGAATAGACTGTGAAAACAACACCTTTTTTAAAATTTCAGAACACATTAAGAAACAGCAGGTATTTAAAAATTGACCACCAAACTGCATTTTCTATAGGTCTACACAAAAATAAAGGAAGATAAAATAAAATGAAGCATAAACGGATCTGTAAGATCAACTTTGAAATACACTTTTGGATTTTCAGATGAACAAAGAGAACTAAGGAAAGTTATTAGTCTTGTCATTGAATTAAGGGAGTATAGGGGCTAATCTGATATACACTTGTTTATACGGAATGTTTAAGACATTGATTTAAAGTTCCAGTTGAGGAATGTCTTTGACAGTTACTATGGTGATTTCTTTAGCATTTTAAATGGATTAGTTCTTCACTATATGTACAGATAATATATTGCTTTTTTTTCTATATTTGCATTCCTTTCCGTACAGCATTTTATGTACTAGTCCTTTGTACTTGTTCATCACTGAAAAGTTTTAGCGGAGTTCTGTGACATGAATACTCATGCATGAACATGAGTTCTGTTCATGCCATGAACGGGAAATATTTCAATGTTTTACCACTTTATAGAAAATCCAAATAATGGAAATGTGAGGAAATTGAAAACATAATATAATGCACCTTAATAATTAAATAGAAGAAAAATTGTAAAATACTTTGGAATGATTGTAGCAAAGAGTATTCTACACTATTTGATTCTGCACCCAGAAAGTGCGATCAAGAATTTCTGGCATTTGGCTTCATGCTGAAACAGCAATCTAACCAGAAAACTAACCAAAATTTTTTTCATACTTTTAAAAGGCTAATTTTGTTCTAGTTAAACTAACAAATTCTTCTGTATTTCTGAGATTTATTTCTTGTATGTTTGTCTTTTTCCTTCATCCATATATCCAGTTATTCTTTGTCCATTTGATAGTGCTTATGTACTGGCTGTTAGTATAGATAACAATGTTGAGAGCATGCCCCCCAAATTTACAAGAGTGATTGAAGATCCATCTTTTAGCCCGATAAAATACGATAGAAAATGTCTTTCTATAACTGAGCATGAAAATCCTATTGAGTTTTATAACTTTCCTTGAATAGCAAGTTTCTTGTCTTCATTTGTAAATAGTAGATTCAGTTTTGAATAGAGGATTAATACTACTTTCAGAGTATGTAAGCAAATAACTGGTAATCCGTAATGTCTTCTTAGTTCTATAATAGGCAATTTCTAATCAGAGCATTTTGATGTCAGCTCAATGTCTTCTGAATTAGATTTACTGTCATTTGATAAAATGTAACATCTTTAACCAGAAAGAAAAGTAATAGAATTCAATGCAAGCAACAATCTTTTGGGGTAATGACATCAAAGAGAAAGGTACCCAGTTTCTGTGAAATCAAGGATGAAGGCCCAACACAACAATCTGATTTGCAGCTGTAAAATGACAGTGTGCTCATTCTAAGCCGGGGAAAAGGAATGAAATATGGAATGACTCTTGATGGCTTTCACTATCGCAGTTATTCCTAGAAGCCCTGATAATTACAATAAATGGTTTAGTTTTTACTTTATGAACTCTGAAGGAGGTATTACATTGATCACAATACTTTGCTTCCCATTTTTTCTCAGTTATTGTTGAAAAATGGGAGGAAAGGAGAGTGATCTGGAGAAGTATAAACAATGTAATTGGTAAAAATGAATCTTTGTTTTGCATGCTGTAGTCTTAAAAATCTGTTTTCATTCTTACTGATTAAGTAGTTGGCTTCACAAGCTATTGAAATATAACTATGACTCTCATTGTTGATGCCATAGTCCTCCGGATTTTGTCATTTGATTCAGTTGTCTTAGATTTGTTTCACATTCAGTAACTTGTTAAGCAATTAGATTTCTGATTGTAAAACAATTTTTGAGTCATTTTATGCTCCGGCAGTATGAGTCATAAAAGTAAGAAGAAACTGTCTTGTAAAAATTGTAGGCCTTATTAAATGACTTATATATAGAATCATAGAATGGTTTGGGTTGGAAGGGACCTTAAAGATCATCGAGTTCCAATCCCCCTGCCATGGGCAGGGACACCTCCCACTAGAGCAGGTTGCTCAAAGCCCCATCCAGCCTGGCCTTGAACACCTCCAGGGATGGGGCATCCACAACTTCTCTGGGAAACCTGTTCCACTGTCTCACCACCCTCCCAGTAAAGAATTTCTTCCTGATATCTAATCTAAATTTCCCCTCTTTCAGTTTAAAACCATTACCTCTTGTCTTATCACACCACTCCCTGATAAAGAGTCCCTCCCCATCTCTCCTGTAGCCCCCTTTAGGTACTGGAAGGCTGCTCTAAGGTCTCTTCTCCAGACTGAACAACCCCAACTCTCTCAGCCTGTCTTCACAGGAGAGGTGCTCCAGCCCTCTGATCATCTTCATGGCCCTCCTCTGGACGCAATCCAACAGGTCCATATCCTTCCTGTGAAGAAAGGACAGACTCTAAGAAAGAGACAGGGTCTCTTATAATTTAGAAACTTTATTTATGGTGAGCTTTGCACTTAATAGTACTCCTTTCACATGCCGTTTCTGTGATGTTTACAATACTACTAATCTAATGAAGTTAGATTTCTCATCCAACATACAGTGACCTATTTCTCACGCTTTTTTGTAGATAATAGTACCCTCTCTGTGCCCCCCAAACCCTTATGTTGCTTATTGGTTAAGATTGCTACACACCTGATAGACCTGGTGCAATTGGTCAAGCATTTTGCTATATAGTTCTTTTGCTCCTTGCTTCTTTATCAACCTAGAATTTTTTCTTATTTGAGGAAAGATTAAATCACCACTGACTAATATAAGAAGGGTTTTTCAAAAAATAATATAAAAATAGGCCTTTATTTCTACCTTTTTCCTCCTCCAGGCAATGCTGGGATGTATGTAGACACTTGAGAGAAAATTTTCAAAAGCGTTTAACCTTGTCTATTCTCTGCTTCCATTGAAGTTCAGAGTAAAAGTTAGTGAGAACAATATTAAACTGAAAGCAGAATTGCTAGGAATTTCATGTGTGAGCTAGATATATTTATTTTATAAGAAGAAAAGGAGATGCTGAGTTGCAGAGTTTAAGTGCCTAACAGCTTAGAATTGTTTTTTAGCTAGTCTATTTAATTGAGAAAGAATGCATGAACTCAGGACTGTGTAATGCCAGCCTATGTTAAAAGTACCCTCTTCCAAAATATCATCACTCCTTATCAAAGGCAGATTGAAAATAACATCTCTTTTTTCTCTTTTTTTTATTGAAGCTATGAGCGTTTGGAGAAGAAATCTCTTAGCTTTGATCTAAAGATATACCTGCATTAATACTGTTCCTAATAATTTTGTTTGATACTATGCTGGAAAGTCAAACTCTCCTAAATGCCATAGTTCCTGGAAGAACCTATTTCTGTCTTTTCCAGATAGCATAATCAGCAATATCCTACCACTATTCTGTGATAAGAAATCAATTAGTAATGAAAATTAGGCAACATAAGGAATGAGTACAAGCATTGGAAATATATCCTGGCACATTTTCAGATGACTCGGTGTGCATGCCTAGAACATATAGCATAGTACCTGTGGATGGAAATCAATTTTCTTAAAGGTATTTTCTAAAACTGTGGGAACAAATACATTACTAAATGGCATCACTAAAGGACATTACCCAAAGACATTACTAAAAATGGAAGCTCAAAAAGACAATGCCTTAAAAACTAAAATGTGAACTATGGGCAGAAGCAATGTCACAAGTTCCTTATGAACGGCTTGTTGAATCTGCACCAGATTATAGTTATCATGCTGGTGAATGCACACAAAAGTTTACATTTCAAGAACGAAATGAGCAAGACATTATTTAATTTTTATTTTATTTTAATATTTTGTTACTCACAAGTCTTACCAAGATAATAGTGACTTCTGTGTGGTTTAACAGCTGTGAGCTTTTGCCTAAAAATTTTCAGTGGTGATAATTGCCTGAATAGTTACTGAATACTTGCCTGTATTAAACATTTAACATTATTATAGCTGAGTGCTTATATTGGAAAGAATACAAAAAGTAAGCAGGCAAGAAATGAGGATCTATACATGTGAAACATATCCCTAAATGATACAAAACTGTACACTCAGTATGTCTAAAAATTTTGCCAGTTTTTCCAGCACATGCATTATTTTCTTTTCATGGCAAACTCATGTTAAAATAGTGCTAGACTTCCCAGTAGCACTTGTTGATTCTCACTGTCTTTTTATAAAAATTGGAGAAACACAGCAATAGCTTATTGACATGGGATCCAAGAAAATTAGAGACACTACAGAAATTTCGAAAGGGCAGACATGGTAGAAGTTAGAATACAGGTACTGAGTATGGCAAGGAAGTTTCCTAACAGTAAAAAACATTTTATTACTGAAACAGGCCAAAGTAAAATTGTTACATTGATTGAAGAGGATACTTGCATAGAAGTGGTAAAAATAAATAGAAGAAATGCTTCTGATCTCATTGTAATAAATTTTGCCATGCGATTTGAAATTCAGGTTTTCAGTTGAATGAGTTTACGGTATTGAATTTCCCTTCGGTTTCTGACTGAAATAATTTTATACAACCTCCACTATTTATAGAGTAGAAGGGTCATAAATTTTAACAGATCTGTTATATAAATGATGCAACTGAGATGAGCAGAGTAGAAATACCTTTATAACTGAACAGATATGGCTGTGTTTGAGATACCATGGCATTGCTATGAATAGGGAAAGCTTCCGCACTGCAATTTTGCTGCTAGTGATAATAAGCACAGTATTAATTATGAAGGATAGAAAACATGTAGAACAGCAGTTCCATCTGTCTGTAGTGAAATACTAGATCCACTCAAATTAGTGTCTCAGTTCCCACAGATTTGATTTTCTTCTACTGACTGGATTCCCACTATTGGTTTAGGGTCCAAAACAATTGCTACTTGCCTGAGTACTCTTGTCATGTTAGGTCTGACCTAAAATAGTACAGTAAAGTTCTAAGATAATGAATGCCGGAATGCTGAGGAAAGAGAAACTCAGGCCAAAGTACCTTTCAGGAAGCGCTTGGAGAAGAAACTGGATAGTAAACCTTTTTTACCAGCTCCTGGAGTCATGTGGACTGATGGGTCACTCAGCTTCACATCTGAAAGCAAGGTGAGAATCTTTCAGCAGTCTCCCTCTGTGACCTAATATCCTCTGGGGATGCATTTATTTAGGAGTGTTTCTCTATGTTTGCATTCATTTATGGAGTTTTCTCTCCTTTATGGAGCTCTCTATGTCTAGCTATGAAGTTCTCGGGTGGAAGTAGTTTCTGTTTTGGGAAGTTGCTGTATCAGTAAATTAAGGCTGTATTAGGAGCATGGTATGTTTTTTCCAATTTGTAGTTAATTGTCTAATTCTGTTTCTAATCAATAGACAATGTTAGATGCTTCCAAAAGAAGATTTTACTTGCCCATCTTAAAATACTGTCTTTCTGATTTTCTCGCTCTTTGCTAGGACAGTATCTAGATGTCACATCTGAGTTTACTCTGACTGTGCCACAGTGATAATCCCCTTGTGGTATGGGAAGGATGGAGCAGAAAAAAAAAGCACAGGTGCGCACACATGCACACACACAAAAACTGCTTCTTACGCTCTTGTTTACTTCACCCAGTTATATAGTAACAATATTTATATGTATGATTACTGAGTGCACAGTAACAAAGTCTGGTGATCAGTAAATGAAAAGCAATGATCTTCCTCCATCAAATGGGGAGAGAAGGAGTATACCTTGCTGTCATTGCATTGACAGCATTGTTGCAGCATTGATCAGGCACAATGTCCTTAATCAGGGAGACAATAATGAAACAATCATTCTCTTTCAGTGCTTGCTTTTTTCTTGTTCTCGTTGGGGTTGTGACTGTCTTATACCTTCTGTTATGTCCTTTGTGTTCTGAATGTGTATGGCATACTTCATCTATGTTGTGTATATATATGATCTTTTGGTCTTTTTCCTAGGCATTAAATCCTAGGGACTGTAATTTGCCATTTGCAATTTGTACTTTAATCTTTTGGGCCTCTGTCACCATCCAGTGCTTGCACTTTCAAGGCATATGCTGTGATCCTGTGCATGTATTCTTGGAGGCCCCTGCTATGGAGAAATCTTGTTAGAACTTCACTCTTAAATGAAGTTAAATTAGATGTTTGAGGTAGAATTAATTGATGTCTTTACCTGAACTAGCTAAATGTTTCTCTGTCTGAGGAAATTCTACATCCTTAGTTAATATTTTAACAGTAAAGCTCTTTATGATAAATTAGAAGACTAGGAAATCTTGTTTGCCGTCTGTTTTCTTGGGGTTTTTTTGTGGAATTATATACTCAGATCAGCTTCAAATCCAACTTCAACAATTCCATGGTTAATCTTGTAGCTAGGATAGTCCCTGTCAATCTCAGCTTCATCAATTCTTGTGTCTTTGCATTTATAGTTACTTTGCCCTATCTGCATGAGGCTGTATGACTTAAATCCTCATATGAAAGTAACACTTGTCTTAACATGTGAAAACTGGGACCCCAACTAGTCCTTCTGTAAAAAGAGGTGAAATTTATGCCAAGAACTACTTTTCTGAAGACTTTTCAATGTGACTTCGGTACTGCAGCTGAGTCCTGCTGAATCTTGTATAAGCGCGTGCATCGTAGCAGGCATACAAAGATCATGCTGTGTGTTAGAAAAGCAGTGACAGTTTTGGTACCTCTGTTTTCAGTAAGACAACTTCAGTGCATCAGTATTGGTCACCTGGCTTGTGTACTTACAAGTGAATGAAACAGGGCGGTGGCAAAGGCTCAAGCCCTGCTAAGCTCTCATCCAGGCATTTTTATTGCTAGCACGCTCTCTGCCGTAGGTTTGATCTGTTCCAACCGAGCAATCGCCCAGAGAGCTCTCAGGAGTGGCTTGAGTCAACAGCATGTACTAGGATCTGTTCCCAATAGGCACTTTAGATACTACTGTACTATTTTGAGGGTGAAAATAATTCTGGCAAGTAAATAAAAACTGCAGGGTTGCCAGCCTGAGAACCAGAGATTAGTCCCTAGCCCATTTTATTTACTCTTTTCCTTCTGTAGACCAGTGTCAGTCTCAAAAGTATCAGAGTTTTATTTGGAAGTGATATAGTCTATCTGTGAGGCTTTTTGAGTCTGGTAGCTTCTGGTATATACAGGACATTACTCTTACTCTTTTCCATTTTAGTTTGTTGGGACTATCTAGAGCCTTGGTATCCTTAGGCCTTAAGTTGCTCCTTAGGCCAAATGGTGTTCTTTAGCTCAACAGTGCATTCACTGACCAGAGATCCTACACCGAAAGCTTTGTCATATTAGCATTTTCACATAATAAAAGTTGTTTTGGAATTTAGGTCCACTTAGGTCATGTGGAGATTTCAAGAGTGAACATGCAACATTAGAATCGTATCCTTACAGTTTCCCTGTGAGTCCTGTTGGAGTTCCCAAACTATTGCAGGAGATGCATCTTCCACATCTCCTTAGAGAGTCCATCCATTCTTCCTCCCTGAGATCCGGTTTCTGTTCAAGCACCTGAAAGATAACACACTTTCTAATGTTTTTTAAAACTCTACTCTCAAACAATGATTGAAAACAAGCTCAAGGAAATGTGAAAATATCATGAAATTAAAATAAAAAGCATAGAGATGTTTAGAAGAGAGCATAAAGCTGCACACACATAGTAAGATGTGCTAAAAAAGTGTTGTAATTGTAGGAAAATGTTCTCCATCTGATAAAGTGAGTATCATTACAGCTATAAAAAGAAACAATGTATATCACGTATACCAGTATGCGGATCATCAGTATATCTGCAGATGCTATGTGGTTGTTAAGAACCTTAGGATGGATATGTCTAACTGGGGTAATGCAAAACATGAAGTTTCTCATCCTCTGCAATGTGTCCTAATGAAGAACGCTACTGAGACGTGTAAGCATAGTTGCACAGTGGATTTGGCAGTAAATGTAGCAGATCAGGCAGCGCACAAACTGTGGCAGTCAGGCAGCCTTAAGCAATTAGTCTAAAATCTGTAAAGACGCGGAGTTTTTGAGAGATCAAAAGCCATTTTTTTTTTATGGACACAAAGCAAAAAATATCAGCCTTACTGTGAATTTTATAAGAACTGGCTTGCTGGAGAGTCACAAAACAATATTGCTGAAGACAGGCAGTATGAGTTGTGTTTCAAAGACTTGGCTTCAGAGCAAAAGCTGGGATGGGAACTTTTTATAATTGCCATTTCTAGGGCATGCAAGGCAAGAAAGTAGTCATTTTCCCCATTAAATTGCACATTGCTAATCAACCCCTTGGGGGAATTCAAAGTTAAGAGGTAAACAAGACAAAGAAAAACAGAAACAATAATGCCAAAGCAAAATGAATAGCTAACTCTGAAGTTAAACAGAAGAAAATTAAGATTAGACAAAATGCAACGAGGTAATCCCTTCTGCTAGTGTTAAAGTGTCAGACTTGTTCGGCTTCTGATTTCAATGGGTAATAGAAGGTGGAAATGCAAAACCATGCATGAGCTCATAATTTAGAGAGTGTTTCTGAAGTGATGACAAGGGAAGTTCACAAAAAATGTGCTTCAAGAGTTAACAGCACAACTTGCTTTTGAGTTGCTTCTAATCCCTGTTGTAACTGCAAAGCCTTTTTCAGCTCCTGTCTTCTGCCCTCCGTGTCATGCGTAAGAACTGCCTCGCTAGTATGATGTTGACATACATTTATGAATTTTAAATGCAGCGTGGCTGTTCAAGTGGTCAGTTATCAAGTACAGGAAAATGAAATGATAGAACAGAAACATGCAAACTGCTGTAGTTGTGATGCTTCATTAAGGTTCCTGAAATGAGAACGTTCATGAGAACTTGACTTTGAAGTCCTTATCCATAAAGCTGTTTTTCTGAAGTACTGCCAGGATGAACTGATCTAGTCAGACAAGCTCTTTTAAACATAATGAACTATATAGTATCTTTCTTGCAGCTGTGTCAGCTTCCATGAGAGTTAACAGTGGGTTATGTAAACAGGATGTAGACACAGGCTGGCATAAATCTGGATTCCTTATCAGCCCTGTCATGTGCACTACTACTTACAGTCATCAAAACAAACAAACAACAGTGTATTAGAAGAAAAACGTGAAGGACAATTGGTTTTATGTCAGGATATTGGCTGCAAATCAAACAAAGTAGGAGATGTGCTTAAGTACAAAATACCACTGTAGCAGAGAGGCACTTTTATATAAGCATCTCTTTACAGACACATATGACTTTTAGCTGAAGCCTATTTAGCAAAGAGGTGATTTTTTTTCAAATTTGTGAAAATTGATTTGACACATTGGTTGTGAGCTTAAAAAGATACCTTATCAGATGAGACTTTCCTCATTTTTTTTTTAAATCCAAACTGTGCGATATATTACTATTCTGAGAATTTATAATCTTTTTAAAAATTTGCTGTTGGCATGTGAAAAATATGTTTTTCATACACTGTTCAATGTTTTCATTCAGATGCACCAGCAGCATATAGTAAGAGTTAGGGCGGAGCGAGTAAGGATGTTGGTCTTTTGTCTGTGAGACTGCATATTAGGAATGTAGAAGAAGAAAACCAACAGCTGGATAGAGAGGATAACTGGTTAACTGGTAACGTTTGTTTGCAATACAGTTAAGTCTAAAATCCACTGGAAAAAACCTCAAAGTGATTTATTTTAATCCCATAGTAAGAGAGAAAGAATGGAAATTATGTAGAAAGGTAGGAAATAAAGCTTGAAAATTTGAAATCCAACAGATAAATTCCTCCCCAAAGTAATAAATATGTTAAAAGTAAGTTAACTGAACAAGAAATTCTTTCAAGCTTTAAACTGGGCTTCTACTTTTTCTGTGTTCTACTTCTAACTTGTATTTGAAATCTATCAGTTTACAGGGAGATTGTAATTGCTGCCTCTGAAGACACAGCCTGAGGCTGGAGCTTTAAGCTAAGATTTTATTTTCTATATATTAACATTCAGAATGTTGGGGAGAAAAAATATAGCATTTTCAAAGAGTACATTCAATGCCATGTATGCAATTCCTTTGCTATCCACTGTTTTGTGTAGTGTTAGTTTACTTGCAAGTGATCAATCAAAATCATAACGCACAAAGAAGGATGGAATCTTTTTTACTCTCTTCTACCTATACTGGAATTAAGCACTTCAAAAACTTTTGAAGCCTAGAAAAGCAGTTTTACAACTTTATTCAGTAAGATGAACAATTAAGTCTTACGGATGTAGGCGTGTATCAAATCTGAGTAAAAATGTTTTTTTCTTTTTTTTTCTTTTTTTTTTTTGTAAAGCTCACATACTTTTTTTTCACTAATATTTTTAAATGATGCAGAAGTTACTGCCCTATCCCTGCATTCAGTTACACAAGAATCTCCTTCATTAGGTGGCTGAGGAAAGCTTTGTACTTTAGACTGTGAAATGATGGTAATTAAGTGACAAGGATATAGGAGAAAGTTTATGTTTGTATCTCTACTTTCTACCTCCTTTGTAAAGCAAATAATTAAAATTTAGAGCCTAATTATGTACAAATGAAAAAAAAGTGAAGATTTCTGCACTCCAAATAAGAACGCACTGAAATGTCAGTAACTCATTTTATATAGCTCAAGTATTAGCCAGTACTTATACAACATTAAAATAAAACACTTCAAGTAGTTTGTGCTCTATTTTGTAGTCAAATGATAGCATTCTGCATTGTTGATTGTCTGGGATTCAACTATACAACTTGAAATATATTTCTTTAATAAAAAATACAATGATTTGTCTGTAACAAGAAAAGGAAATCAACAATAAACACTGAATGAAAAGCAAGATAAATATATTCTCATTAATAAGATATGATAGGTAGGTCTAAAACGAATGTATAAAGCCCAGGAAGCTGGTTCTGTGCAATTTAACGTGGTTCCAGATGTCTTTCCTTATGTATTTTTCTCTTTATGTTTTATTAACAAATAGTTCTTTTTTTTTTTTTTTTTTTCCTATGAGCACTACTCCATCTGCATAGTGCAAGCACATTCCTTTACATTGCCATCTCCACTGAAAGGTTTTGGTCTTTTTTTTTTTTAATGTTTTGTAACATTCTATTACCTAAATGGGCACTGAGACATTTTTGATAATAAAGGGGACATTGCAGTGGAGTGGATTCTTCGTCAGATGAAGTGTAAACCAAGAAGAGTGCCTCTCCAAAAGAGAGAGGCATCTCCTCATGCAATTCATAGGTTTCGTGCAGAAATTGCTCTGTAAAGCTGAATCCGGATCCAGACCTGAGAATCATAATAGTCCACACTGACTGTAAAAGCTGTGAACTTCATTTAATACAAGTCATGGACATTTTAGCACCTGGTGATATCTTTACCTGCCCCACACTGAATTTGATCTCATAACGTGGAAGTAAAGACCCTGTTGTCAAATGTATCCTGTATCCTGTATTCAGCAGCTTGATATGAAATTAGATATTTTACTTCAATTTTTATATGATTCTTATAAAACATTTCTGTAGAATGCTACATCTTCCAAATATGCGCTCAGGAATCTAAGAATAATCAAGTGTAAATTGCTTTTAACTTGAAATACCACTAATAACACAAATATAGATATGATTGAGATTTTGATAGTAACCAGAAACTGTGGTGATTAAAACTAACATGACCTGAATGTCTCTATACAAATGTATTTAAATTCACAATATTTTGTAATACTGCCATGCCAAGGAATTAAAAAAAATCTACTAGAGAATGGTCCAACTTTTGCAGCTCTTGAATGCTAAGGATTATGTTTAAGGAAACTGTGACAAATGGGATTCTGTATCAAATCTCCACCTGCACATATGCTATTGTATGATACTTTAGCAGCTTTGGTTTAAGTACAGAAATTTGGCTTCATTCCTGTTTGACCCTAAGGCATGATCATATGTTGGAAGTGAGAAGTATTTGGATGAGATTAATAAATTTGTCACTATTTAGAAACAGATTAAGATAAAATGGTAACATACCATAATGAGAATGGTGTTGTCACTAGCTTCATTTGATCCAAGGCAGTTAAATTACAATGTGCCTTTCTTTATGAAGCACTTTTGCCAAGACAAATATTGTTAGTTTAGAATGAATTGTGCAGAAATTTGAATACAGCTATCTTTGTTTTGAAATGATGTTACTGCCTCTTCTAAGGACAGAATGAAGTTGAATCAAAAAAGAACAATGTGCTTTCTTGTTAAAAACAAAGTAGAGTGTATGAGAATAATGTTAAAGCAAATTAATCTTATCTGGTGGAGTCATTTTCCCTTGGAAAATGCTCATTTTACACAATAGAAATGTTTCTCAAGACTGTCAATTCTGTCAAAATTATGGAAGTCATGCAATGAGTAGTAATAGCCCAAACCCAGAAACTCCATTTTGCAAAACCTGTGGAGGTTTGGACATCTGATTCTATTTCAGATCTGATAACATTCAAAAGTTTTCATGAAAAAAAAGCACAATATTTGATAGACAGATTTACATTTTTGTAACATTTGATGTAGTGCCAGAATCAGTCTTCGATATTTTTAATGAGTGCCCTACTAGCAACTATTGGCTCAGTTGAAGAGAATCAGGCTCAGCATCTGTCCTCTTCCATCTCCTTCTAAGTTTTTGGACGGTTAAGCTTATTTTGTTTACCCATCTGTAAAAATATAATGTATGGGTTTATGTCCTCTAACAGTGTGTAAAATCAGCTTCCATCTTAAAGAAAACATGTAGGTTGGTTGTTGTTATGATGGTCACAAAATGATGATTACTGTCTCCGTTGCATTGCCTTTTGGACAATTGCATCTCTCTTCTCCTTTATGGGCTGCAGGAATGTACTTAAACTTCAGGCTCCATCTTCATAGCACTGTCCAGATCCTTGTTTTTATAATTTGAAAAATAATAAAAAAAAATGTTTTGTCTCTTAGACATTTTCTAATCCAAGGCAAAATATTACTTATTTTATTTATACATTGAATCATCGAATCATCGAATCATAGAATGGTTAGAGTTGGAAGGGACCTTAAAGATCATCTAGTTCCAACCCCCCTGCCATGGGCAGGGACACCTCCCACTAGAGCAGGTTGCTCAAAGCCCCATCCAGCCTGGCCTTAAACACTTCCAGGGATGGGGAATTTTAATAATATGATTCTGTAATGAGAAAAAAATTCTTACTCATATCTGACACAAAGAAAAAGTTGTCATTTCCAAGTATAAGCATTGCTTTTTCTTTTCTATTTTCTCCCTCCTCTTTCCTGAAAATTTGGAACCATAAATGTGATAACCATATGAAAATTTCATAGTCCAGTGGATTATGCATCTTTAATAGAATTTTCTTACCAGAAGCTTTACCATTCAGTGATTATCACTTTTCATAATGTAACTTTTAGAACTGTGGCACTCTGGCTGTGTTCCAATTTATAAAATTGAAGTGGCCACAGTTCACTAATTTTTCTATGTAGGAAATAAAGTTGTTAGATGTAGAGGTGATAAATATTGCTAAGTAATGGATTACACTGTATAAACCCAACAGCAATTATTTTATGGTAGTTGTTAAAATGTTCTTTAAGCCTGTGCCCAGAATCAAAGTTGAAATGATTAATATTTTAAAGTTTGCTGAAATTTACCCTTCTTAATTTAAAGAAATCCCTGCTTATTTATAAAGTACTAAAATTTTGGTGAAAATTTTCTAAAAATAATATTATATTATATTATATTATATTATATTATATTATATTATATTATAAACCTACTTTAATGTTAATAGCATGAAAGAAATTTAATTTCTCAAATTATACCTATACTGGAAAAGTTTGTTCATTGTGAATGATACAGAAACATGGTTTTTCTTCAGAGTTTTAAATCAGCATTTTCTTATTCTAAGCAATAATTACAGGAATTTTTTTTAATAGGTTTTCTTTTAAAGTATTCATACTGTCCATATTTGTTGTTGTATTTCTTCTTTGCATGTTATGTTAGTTTCCCAGAAGAAATGTATTTCCTTCCATCATCCTATAATATTTGGAGGTTTTTGAGTAATTATCATCTCATACATCTCCTGTCAATTTCTTAGCTATTGCTTGAATTATTGTTCATAGGATTTTTCCCATGTTTTATAGCACTGTGGTCTTAGTATGTGAATAATAACATACGACTTTATTAGAAGAGCATGGATAGGGAGCAGTTGAAACTTGAGTCTCCTTCTGACATCATTCGTAGACATTCATGAGCGTTCATAGAAACAATATGACAGGCAACATGTGGAGGAAGATCAGTTAGCAAACTCTCTGTGAGACATTTGGTGTACTTCTCCCTCTGGACATTTCCAAGGCAGACTCTTAGCAGGCCATGGAGGACACCCACTCAGTGCAGTGGGGCCAAAGCAGCATTGGTGAGATCTTGGCGAATATTCTGTATGTCCTTCTACAGAAGGTGACTGTAAGGTGAAGACAACGCTGATGTTCTGGAGAGGATAGCATACACTGTAAAGAGCTAATATTTTTAAATCTGTTACAGAAGGTAAAATCCCAGGCAAAATTTACCTCTATGCAGGTTTGGATGATTTAGCATAGGGTGGTTTTACTAGTTTATGAATGTATATGCGTTATTAATTTTACTCAAAAAACTCATTTTAATAAGTGACCGCTTTTAGGAATGTCTCACTAATGTTTCAGGGATCTTGGCACAGTTCTCCATCAGGACTTTCAGTATAAACTTCAGACTAAATACAGTCATACAGAACACGTTTTTATCTTTACATTGCAATTACCATGAGAGTGGCAGAAGCTGTGATAAGGCTCACATTCTCAGTTACAAGTACTAATTATTCGATCCCGGACTCAAGTGGCACAGTAATCATCATCAAGCCCAGTAACTAATGATAATAGATGAAAACCTGCTGATCTTCCAGCTGCCAGTGACGATGAGAGAGATATTATGGAGGCAGAGTAGCAATTTCTTTGTTTAAGACTGCATTGGACTATGAATATTGTCTGAACAGCTTTTGCCAGTTTTGGTTATGAATAACAATAATATTCTTATCTGTATTTAATTTAGGTATCCAAAAATCCATGCTTTAAATATACATTATATAAATTATTTCTCTAGAAACTCCATAATATTGAGAAGTTTTCACATACTGTTCAATCAAAAATGAACACTTAGAAAAGTTTGCAATAATGCTTTGTGGGGATTTTATTTTTTTTTTTTAATCTTCAGTTTTCTCAGTAGATTGGGCTGAGAACTGGGCAATTTAAAATTGCTGGGTTTTATGCTGGTGTCTTTATTTGATTAAGAAAAATAACAGTTATTCATTTAGTCGCTAAATTGCAGACCGTGATGTTGAGACACAACTTGTGCTGGCAGGACCTAGTGGCATTATGGAATTTCAATGACTTCCATAAACTGAGTAGAAATTGGAGTTTTCAGCAATTGACATGGGCAGAGCCACAGAGCCTTGCTCCAGACAGTTTTTGTAACATTTCTGGTCTCCACTTGGGAATTTTGAAAATACATATTTAATAGTATGTCATCTATTGTATTAAAGTAAGAAATAGTATTGAAACTTAATGAAATCTTTTGTTTTGGAATATTGACCTTGTGTCATCCTAAAAT
Organism: Numenius arquata; assembly: GCF_964106895.1. Classification (NCBI taxonomy): domain Eukaryota; kingdom Metazoa; phylum Chordata; class Aves; order Charadriiformes; family Scolopacidae; genus Numenius; species Numenius arquata. Next base: position 16,826,793 of record NC_133577.1, on the reverse strand, counting down.
TGGATAGAAACAGAAACATAGATTATGATCTGGAAGGAAGTTAATATTTTTGAATTTCATGCTGTTTTCTCATCCATAGTTGTTTGATAGCAGAATGACCAACTATAGTTACTGAAACAGAAGCAGAAATTGGGGTACTAAAAGAGAAATGAATCTTTGGAAAAAAGTGCATGCGAATATATCTCCATAGAGCTGAGCTTTGACTGGACTGAGGAGGCCTAAGCAGTGGCTGTGGCAGCAGTATATTTTTGGGTGGGTTTCTGTGCAAAGACCACTGTATCTAACAAAATTCTTGATAAATGGAGGGTAGACTTTTCTTTTTCTCCCATTCTCTGCAGTGGAACTCATCAGTCCCATGTCAAATTATTAGGTTTTATTCTGAGAGCTAATTTCTGATTATCAGAAAATTTTAACTATGCAAGGCATGAGCTGGAGCATCCTTTAAAAACAGCCAGCAGTTTTATTTGAGTTGATATATCATCAGTTGTAAGGACTGTCTTTTGCAACGCAGAAGCTGGAAATTAGTGCAATGATCCAGGCTGAATGTTATCTTACCAGCAGAAAATTCACACAGTCCTTATCCAGCTTTGGAAATCCCTGAGTTGAAAATAAATAGAGATTTGAAGAGTGAAAGGGAAGTATCATATATGCTTGCCATAGTATATTTCTCCCGTCTGCTGTTTGTAGCCACCATTGAAAACAGGATTGCTAGGGTAGATGGCCCTTTGGCCAGCTGACTTCATATTCTTGTTTAAAGAAAGACTAGGACAGTGCATACCAGAATATGATATTTTGAGACTGAATCTTAATGTTTATATTAAGCACTACCCCAACCTATTTGTAAGATGAAAATAAACCAGGCTGACTATTCAGTCATCTTCAGCTGGAAAACTCTAATTGTTTTTGACATTAATCAATGAATTTTTAAAATAATATACCAACATTTTGTCACATTGAGACTGAAATGAGAAAAAAGATTGAACCATAACTTATACCAAACGACGAATAATTTTTTTTTTTTTTGAATGGACAAGAAGAGAGAGCAAGAGCAGCAACAAATCTTCTGCACCTGTAACCATCCTCCTCAGGGCCTTTCAGGATGCTTCATGTCTTCTTAACTTAGACCTCTATTCTTTTGCGGAGATGGACTCTGCATGCCTACGGGATCTACTGTATTATTAAAGATCACTAAATATTTCATCTTATTTTACACTCATGAAGGGTTGTTATAACCTGGCAATCTCAAAGCACTTTACTGAGAGAGGAAGATTTTATATCTCCAGTATATGAAAACCGCGGCAGTTGAAAACAGCTGTCTGGAGTCACTGTTACATGCTCGCTGGATCATACTGTTATATTCTTTCATATAACCTGTTGCTGGATTGACCAAAGAAAGTACTCAATAGAATGTATGGATAATAAGGGCAGTTTTTATAATAAGTTAACAGTTTTAATATGGTATTTAATTATCTTAATCAATAAGATGATAGAAGAAATAACTGATTAAAGAATGTGCTACTCAAGTGTCAGGGCTCCCTGGGGGCTCGGGGTGTCAGGGGTTCCCCATGGTGGGACGGCCAGGCAGGGTCCAGCAGCCAGGGCCCTTCCCACCCCCAGCCAGGAGCAGACGGTCAGGGGCACTGGGGCAGCCCCAGTGCCAGGCATCAGGCACCTCCCTAGGAATGGGCTGAAGACAGGCTGGGACATGTGGCTATGGCCAGGCAGGGCTGTGGGGAGCTGGAGACTGGTCCTGCTGTGGCATTGCTGAGGCAGCAGCTGACCGCCCTGGGGGCTGACGTGGGGTCCTGGGCCATGGGGAGCTCTGGGGGGCTGGGCAGGGAGAGCCAGGGCTGGTGGTGCCATCAGCGCCCTGACTCCAATAGGCAGATGTATAAATTTAATCAATGAATTTAATACTCTCAGAAAGACTCCAAAAATGTCTCTTAATTAATATCGTAAGATGCTCTTCTGAAGATTCAAATGCATGTTTTTCCCTTTACCCGAAGTTGAACTTGCCACTACTAAAATGGAGCAAGTTTCAATACATTCTTTTTAACGCTATCTGGATGTTATTTCAGAGAACAGTCTGTGAAGGAGAGGATGATTTGACTTGGGTTTTGTGGAACTACTCATAAAACGAGCCGGAAAGCTGAAGTAGCTGCCAATTTCCTTACACATTTTCTGAAAATGTTGGCTTGGCATTATTTGAATCTTTGACTGGAGTTAAGAGTAGGAGATGCTGTTGATGAGGCACACATCAATCATTTTCACATTTTAATAGCCTCCATATTCATTCTACTGTTCTCATGCAAAACATCAAGAGAATTAGCATTTTGTCATGAGCCTCCATCAGTTCAGTGCTTAACAGTTGGCATCATGTTATGTGCCAGATGGGTGGTTTTAACTTTTAGAACAGGAATGGCCATTTGGATAAACTGCCCTGCATTTCATAAACACACCAATAAAACATCAGAAGGCTTGAGCTGTAAAAGGGTTGTCATACATACCTGGGACAAGAAAAAGCATACATTGAAAAACACACACAACCAAAATCTTAGCTGAATGTTTGAGATCTGGTGGCGTGTTATGTTTCATATAACTATCCCTACAGCAACAAGAGATTGGTCTAATCCTGAAACTGCTTATAAATGGAAAGACCATAAATTGCTTTTTAAAGAAAATTCAGAAAGAACACTGCTTTTATGTGTTTTTCCTTTCTTTTCCACATGTTTATACTTAGGATAGGTCAAGACTATGTTGAAGCAAATGGCAAAATACCTTTTGACTTTGATGAGACAGTGGTTTCACCTATATTGAGCTCTTGGAATATAATGAATACTCTGACAGAGCCTAGAATGAAGTATTTAAAAAGCCCTGATCTGCAGGCAATGCTATTTATCTTGGAGAAATTTATGTAGAGCTCGCTTCTTGATTTTATCTCTTATTGTAATGCAGGTTGCCCTCCATTGGTTTTCACACTTTATGAAATGTATATCTACTTATTGCAAATGTAGAAGCTAATACAATTATAATTATAAATTCCTCCTTCCGTACAGTTGCAAGCGTTTGTCTGTGATCAAATATTTTTTTTCTTTGTGTGATCACTCAAGTGCTGAAAACCCACAAAGGAGGCACGTAATACTAACCTTCTTTGTGTAATTATAGAGGATTTTTAAAAACAGAGTGAGGTTGCGGAAAGCGTTATTGAAGAGTTGTGGAGGCAAAGAAGGAAAATTATTTCATGATGGAACATGAAGAACAAAAGGAAAGGTTTATATGGCAGAATAAATGCAGTCCTGAAAGTAGAGATATAAGTATTAGATGTGCAGCTGTAGCTGATGAATTTATTGGTATTCCTTAGAGACAACTAAAGAAAATATCAGTCACTGTATGCTTGTGTAACATACTTCTATTGCATTTAAATAATCTTATGTTCAAAGTTTTTGCTGGTCTACTTGCAGAGAATAAGCAAAAATGTGTTTTATTTTTATGTGTGATACAGATTCTGGGTGGTTTTCGTTCTCTTTTGGCCACAGATAGAGATGGGATACTGGTCAAGGAAGCCTTAGTGGCTCTCGGAAACCTCTCAGGGGAAGTGCTTGTTTGGTGTGTATTGTGTATCATCACTTAAAGAGATGACTAAGATGAAGATATTTTCATTCATGTTAGCTCAGAATAGACTGCAGAGATTTTCTGGCCATTTGTAACATGGTTTAGTTGAATTACCCAACTTCCTCTGCCTGATAAATTTGCTTCCGGTGCAAACGTATTCCATTATTTCTTGGCACTCACTCTATTTTTTTTTTTAATTCATGAATTTTGGTACTTATGTTTCAAGTTTATTTGTGGAATGATGCATTGAGGAAGATTTCTTACTTGTTGTGTGTGAAGGGCAAAGAATGCTTTTTCTTGTGTACCCTTTAGATAAACATATATATTATATGGTAGTCTGTTATTGTGAGGGTCTGCATTTAATAATCAGGTAGTGCCAAATAACAAATAACCAAATAGTGCCAAATAACTCAGTAGGAAGTTTTAAATTTCTTGCAACTATTCAGTCAGCCTAATCTAAGTGACTCTGAATATGTTGAAGTACTTCACCAATTTTGTTGATATATTTTTCAGTAGAGTGTTAACCATGCCTGAAGGAGTCTGGTAAAATATATTGAAATTACACAGCATAATCACATCTGTGAAATTCTTGACAAAATAAAACTTCCTAGAGAGCAGTTGTCAACCTTGTACTATCCCCTGGCATATTTTGAAAAAGGCTTCAACCTGATGAATAATATTCACGGTACAAGTTATGCTTCTTTGCAACTTGTGAGCTTGTCATCTTTGATTCTCATAAAATGTGTTTGTTCTCCACTGGAAATATTCTCACCATCTTTTTCTGTCCACTGATAACTTAACAGCATATCTGCAGTTTAAATTCCCTTAAGATGATGAGAATCCTAAGTGTAAATCTATTGGGGAAACTCTTGTGATTATTTTTGTCATCTTTAGTCTTTTAATCCATCAAGGTTTTTTTAAAAGATTTTCAGAAAAGTTGAATGTAAATGTGTTTTGGAGATGTGAATATTTGTCTCCTCAGAAACTGTAGAAGCATAAACTGTGGCAGTGCAAACTTTTTTGTTATTTGAAGACCAAAGAATAGGGTTTTTATTGTAATCCAACTGATTTTTTTTCCTTCTTCGTAGAGAATATGTATATCCAGCTTTTAACAGCATTCTGAACACAGTGTAAAGGAGGCATTAATGTATTTGTGAAATATATTTTTTAAGATGTTATCACTGTTGTTTGTAGATTGAGTCTATATTTAAGATTTTCTTGTCTATTGCATATATGTGTATTTGTGCATTATATGTAAACATACATCTTAGAATTTAAAGAGATCATAATTTCTAAGTAGTAAACACAAAAAGGTGTTAAGGAAGAATAGCAGATGATAGCCACAATTGGATAGCCCTTCTCTCATTTCATTCAGAGTAATTGCAGATAAAGGCTTTTTGGAAGTCACTACGTACTCTTACAGGCTTCATCTTTTTCCCCCTCTAAACCCCAGATTAAAATCAAATTATGAGGTATCAAGATATGTAAAGATATTTGTATAACATTTTAGAAAAATTTCTCATCTGAGATTACTACTCTTTGGAAGACAGTGCCAAATCCAAAAAGGCCAGGGAAACTGATTCTATTTTTATTTATTTTGTCTGGAAAAGTTAAGGTTCAGTGGAGAAATGTATAGAATATTTATAATTCAAACATATGCATATTCAATTAATCTGTGTTCAATACAAGTCCGTCACAGGAAAAGCAAATATGTCAAAATGAAATCATAACTTAATCTACATATAGGAAGTAAATGTGGAAGAATATGCCAGCCATTGCAGTAATACTTTTTTTTAATTTTGCAGAATAGTCAGACTCAAAACATATATAACATTTCAAGAAGTCTTTCTCTCATTCTTTAATGAAGCCTACCTGCATGTAATTTTTTTGCCACATTGATTGATATGATAACTAAGACTAAATGAATGCCCAATTATCGTAAATAGGCTCCAACTATAATTCAAAATTTAGACGACATTCTTTGAACAATTATCAGAGCCAAGTAGTGAATTGCTTTTCAAAGAAATGGAAAGAAAAGTAGCAAAATGCAAATGAAATCTACAGAGCTCTTGGGTTTTCTTTAAGACAAAGTATTTGAAAAGTAAATTCAATAAAAATCACTAATTAATTTTGAATTGGAAACCCACTGTGGCATATGCAGTTTTTCATATTAACCAAATCAAAGATAGTATATCACAAAATGTACTTTGTTCTTTCTTTTGACAAGTTAGTTTAATTTTAATTATGTTTACTTCACTGAATCACAGTGTTATGTCTGCTAGAGTATCCTGAAGATACTTTACTGAAGATTTAAGGTCTACTCCAGTTCATGCTGAAATCTGTAAGAATAGGTATTATTCCTAATATTCTGAGTCCACAAAGAATTCATAGGTATTGCTTTGCAAATGTTGCTGTTTATTGCTGAAATATGTGATGACACCAAGGTTGGCTAAAAGGTGGATTAAATGGATTTACCTGGACCTGTTTCTGCAGTGAAGTGTCTGAAGGAGAAAGTCTTTTAAACTCAACAGCCCTCACCCACTCAATAACTATTCCCCACTCCAGGTTTTTATTAACTTAGAATTCAGATTAACTTTTTAAATTAGGACAACTCAAGATTATTAGATAAAAGAGAATAGAAATAAAACCAGTTTATAAAAATCTTTGCTCTTTCCACACTGTCTTTCTGAATGGATTCAATTTAGTGTCAGCCAACTTGGTTTTCTGTGTGACAAAAAAATAGGTTTTCTTCCATCACCTCTAAAGCTTTTCAATTCCCTTCTGCTCTTAGCAGTTTCTTTCCTTTGTTGAGTCCTTGTTTTTCTGTTGATCTTTCCCGTCCCTTACACACTTAGTCTCTTCAAGAGAGAGGACAGTTTCTTCAAGCTTTCCTCCTGGAGCATATCTAGTTCCCCTCCAAGCTGTAGCATTCTTCTTCCCCATCTGATGGGGCTCACCTGTCCCAGCTTGGGTTAAGCTAAGCAGATACCTTAGTGGTTTAGAGACTGGCATCTTGAGTTGTGGCACAAACATTTTCTGTGTGATGTCTATGTGTCTAAGAAGTCCTACTCTCACTAACCTCTTGCTCAGATGTGGCTGTACAATTACTTCTGAAGCCATTCGGTAGACTGGATTGGTGAGATGATGAAAAGTTCTTTGCAAAAATGAGTGGTTTAGGCCGGACCATTCCAGTCATGCTGTCACACTGGAGGAGATGGGCAAACTGCCCCAGTAGCACAGGAATGGGTGACTATTTGCATGATGGGTAGGACCTATTGAGAAAATAGTTGTTTAACTAAAGTATAAGGATTCTGGACAGTTTAGAGGAAAGAAACTGGAAGATACTCAGCTGATCAAAAAAGCTATCATAGACCTGAAGTCTCCAAGGAGAGCCTAAACAGAGAGGCCAACCACCAGGCAGAGCTGTGGGTGCCAGCTGGTTTTCTTGACTGCAGACCAGCTTATAGTAGATGTAACCAGATAATTTCCAGTAGGCGTCATGTGCTGTTTTACAGTTTGGATGTAAAGGGTAATTCAAGCTACTTTCCTCCCAGTGGCATGCTTGATTCAATGAACTTCTATGTCTGCTGAGCTTCCTTTCTTGCTCAACAAGTTCAGAATTGTTTCTTTATTGGGAACTTTAACCTCTGAAGATATTATTTCTGTGGTGTGAAATCCCACAAGTGATCATAATTTCCAGAACTACTTCCTCTCCTCTACTACCTAACTTTGCCATCACATCATGACTGTTTGTGTCTTCTGACTCCTAACACAGGTAGTTTGCAAAAAATCAGTGTACAGGCACATTCCAAAATTAATAAAAACTGTAAATTATTCCTGGCTATTTTTAATCAGATCCTCAGCATTTTTAACCCAGTTTAATTCCAGTTAGGGCCAACATTTATTTATTTTTCAGTGTACAGTGTGCTGACCTGCGTATGGTGAAAAATAGAATTTATGGAAAACAGAAAGTTCATTTTTGGGAAAGGTACCGCAAAAATAATACTGTTTCCTTGGGGCTGAATATATGGAATATCTTTCATTTTACCTTCTGCATCTTCAGAGGAAATAACAGTTCTTAAACAATAATCTTACTCAACCTCCCTGTCAGCAGTAAGATATCTCAAATGAGGGCATTTTTTTAAGAGAGGAACATCATTATTTTTCAAGTTTCTTACAGCCGTTTTTCCTTTTCATAAAGGCTGAGGATGTTTTATATCAAAGAAAAGTTATATGGTTTGGACAGCTATTTTTAATCCCTTGAAGTGTGAGTAGTAGGAACCTCAGGCAAGAACAATTCTTAGTGTTAAGTAGAAGATTAGAGCTGAGGTCCAAGATTTGCATAATGTAAAAGGTGTACATCATTGTAAGTATCATTAATATTTTTGAGTCCTTAGGCAATTAATAAAAGGCCAACTTTAGAACTCGCCTTTGGGTAATTTATTTTTACATGACAACAAATCAAAATATTATTGGTTTAATTATATTTGACTTATATTTCCTAGGTAATTTTTTTGTTGTTGTTGTTTCCTGAAAGGAATTATCAAACCATCTAAATAGGTTTTAGGGGTGAGGCTAATGCTTCCATAAAAGACTTATAATAAATAGTTCTTCTAATCTTCAGTATCACCAGACAGATAATATATAAATTTTTATTTTTCTTTTGCAAAGCATATAAGATTTTGAGGCAGCCTTTAAAGCAACGGATTATTGCTAGCACTTCACTGTGAAGCTCAGTATGACCCTTGATGAAAGGAATCTTTATCTCTTTGTATCTCAGTGAGCTCCAGATGGTGGTTTCCTTGTGTCTCGCAGACCAAATTCCCCAATTTCTATTTGATTTTTGTTTTTAAAGTTAAGTTAAAGAAACCTCAAACTTCTTTTCTTAAGTGATCAGCCAATAGCCATAACGTTGCAATAGACTTATAAATCTGGCAAATGGGGGGTGTAGGGGCATTTTGCTTTCTGTGGGGGTTATGTGTGAAGTGGGGAGAAAAAGAAGGAGATGAGGGATGAGTGGAATATCATTTAATCTGCATCAGTTGGTATGATAATAGTCAAGTGAGTAAATTTTATGCATAGACTGGAATTTTCCTTGGCAGCATGGCTGAAATCATAATGCATGATCATTGTGAAATTAAATGTGATTCCTAAAGCATTCCTGCCTTGCACAGATGTGCTGTGAAACCGGCTAAAATTTATGGAATATGGCATATTAAAGTCATAAATGATATTTCATGCTGATTCTAAGAAAACACACTATCATGGAAACCAAAGTAAATAATTTAAGGTTCACTTAATATGTCCTAGATATGAGAACCTAAACATCTTATTGCCACTCCAAGTCTTGATCAAAGATTGGACTGAACTTCTGGCATATTAGAGGCAGGGAGAGTTTTGCTTTATTTTAATGTATGTTATAATCTTTATTTTTCTAGTTGTGGTTCAGTCTTCAATCAGTGTCACCTTTTCATTCAAACTATTCCCACTAATCTTTAGAGCAGACAGAAAAGAGGGGACTTGAAAGTTATGATGATTAAGGGGTTTTTAATATCTTTGAGAACCTGTTTCTACACCCTGGCTCAGTACTAAGTAGAGCAGTTGTGCTCTCGACTTCAGTTTTCTGTGGTTGTAGCTGGATTAGGTTTTGTCCTTTTTTTCCTGACCTGCTGAGTCTGTCACAGCACTTGCCAGATTACAGCCCAGGTTTCACAGTATTTTGATGGTGAAAATAAGTGAATTGTATGTATCGTGTATGTATATTTTGACTTTAGATACCCGGGCAAGTCTCCTAGTGAGATGTACGTCTCTTATCAGTGAGTGACTCATAATCGTAATCTTTGAGGCTCAAGGACAGGAGAGATTAATCAGACACTTTCAGACTGCTATTTGGCTTTTCTCTTCTGTCAGATGTCTCCTGAATTCATAGGGATGAACAGTTCTATGATGTTTACAGTATATGAATAGTGATCTATATAGATATCTGTAGATGTATGTGTTTTTAATAAGCGCTGTTCAGGATCCTGTTGTGATAAGGGCACTGCAACATAGAAAAAAATATATGTAAGATATTTTCCACCATAAAACTGTGGAAAGGAAGAAAAAAGTGTGGAACAGAGATTCAAAGCCAGGAGGTGAGCTCATTCACATGCCACTAGTGTTCTCTCACATTTTACCCTCTCATTTATCTTCTGCCCTGCGTGGTTCAGGAGGAGCTATGTTGAGCAAGTTGTCTCTGCTTGAAGCTGCCAGTACTCATAAACAAGAGGATCTTAGAGAATGAGTAGAACAGCCTGCGGACTCCTAATTAAATTGTGTCCACAGATGTTAGAGAATTGTTGCAGTTTAGTGCAGGAAGGTATCTGGACTAGCTTTAAACTGCTTCAGGTGGGACTACTAGTATAGCTGTGGCAGTGTGGGTGGAGCTTAGTATGGGGTCTAACTTGCTTCTAAATAAAAACACATGCTATAGAGTCAGAGCCTTCTGCTCTTTGCAGGGGTAAGGAGATCTTCAGCTAGAGAAAGCCCTTGAGATCATTTTGGCTCACAGTGTTAAATCACTATGTGTTAGTATAATTATGTATATGGGGAGAAAACTGAGGGTAGGTGTTGTCTCCTGCTGCTGAATCATGCTCAGTGCAAATGTCAGGGGATTATGCCAGGAGTGTGGAAATGCTTTTAGTTTACAAAGATCTATTTATATGTTGCTCTCACACAAAATACACAACTCCTTTCATTTCAAGAAAACAGTTAAAAATATTGTGGTAGAGGGATGGGTGATACTGAATGATTCAGGAAGTAGATAATAAAGATATGGGTCCTGTCTAATCAGTCCATTGTTGATAGGGACAAAAATATTACTATGGTTTCTCATACAGGGAGAGTCTTGACTTACAAAAAGAATTAAGTTCCATAATTATGTTCTTCTTGTTTCTTTGTTTTGACACCAGCTGTAAGTTGCTGGTATCTTATTGTTCTTATAATTTGTAACCAGATCCTAGTTTATACCTCCAATTTAAGATAATTGTACATCGTGTAATATTGAAAAATCCAGTTATTTTATTGCTGTATTAGACTTTTTTAAATTCTGTGATTTAAATACAGCTAACAAAAATCTCAAATGTATCTCAAACAGGAGACATTCCATTTCTATCTTGTCTCCTCTGTCAGTGAGTAGTGTACAATATATGCTGGTTTAAAGAGCTTAGACAAGCAATAGTGTAATTGTTGCCATCAGATTGTTCTCTGATCTTTACAAAATTGTAAATCTACTTAAAGGGTATGTATGTATTCAGCACCATTATTCAGTTCAATGGAAGAAGCTACATAATGCTCTTTTTTGTGGTGCGGATGGTAAAGGATTCCTGTCCAGTGCAGTGACCGCTTAACCATGACTGACCTGATCAGAAGCTAAGCCGGACAGATCAAGAAGTTGCCTGGTTTTCCTGCTCATAGCCACATGCTCCCACTGCTCACCTCTTGAGCAAGTGGAACTCCTCTGTGATCTGGTGTAACACCCTAATCCAGCAAAAACGACTCCTTTTATTGTCAGGATCATTTTCTGCTGGTTTCTTCTTTATGTGTCCTCAGCACAGAGCCCAGAGAGAATCACAGTGGTGCAAGGGAGGGTACAGATGGGCTGAGAGGACCCATAGAGGCATCAGTTGATAAGGATTCCTTCTGAAATTATGTTGGGCTGATCATTCAGAAAAATAGGGCTATGAATCATGAGGTTTTGTTTGTTAGCATTAACAAACCAAATTACAGCAGTTTGGCCATATTGAGAGATCATGAGAACAGTAATTGCTGTCAATCAGGAAGTTAGAAAAGCACAGTTGTGTAGCACAGACTAAAGAAAACTTCAAAATCTGACACTTTTATGAAGACATCCATCTATTTAATTTTTTTGTGGTAATTATCAGCATTATGGGAAATTATGACATATTAAAATGTTTCTGCCTTTACTAAGAAAAGATAAGTAATAATGAAAAAGGTTACATCATGTATATAACAGGTGCATGTACATTCCATATTTAGAAGCAATCTTTCCTTTAAAAGAAAAACGGTTCATCAAATTATAATGACATTTGTATCTTTTCTCCTTAACAGCTTAGCAGGAGTTTCTATAGACCTGTTTTTGAAGATTTGATTACCAGGTATCCACCAGTGTTGACGATTCCATAAAAGTCACTGAAGCAAGTACTAGTGTAAATCGAATGTGAAGAGGAGCCTTTCATTTTTACAGTCTGGCTGCTAACTTTTTTACAGAGTGGCTCTTAAGGTGTGGAACCAATTAATGTAAGAACCATCGGCTTTCTCTGTCTTTCTCTTGTTAAGCTCTATGGCTTGAATGACTTCTCATCATATTCTACATTTGATATTTCTACCTTATGCATCGCCACACATCAGTTTTAAGTTAAAGAGTTTAACAGATTGAGCTCCCTGTCTTAAGTTGTGAATAGGCTTTTTTACCAGATGAATCTTTTTTATACCTCTTCCTTGCATCCTTTCTATATTTTTATTTCATAAAAATAATTATCTTAAAGCTGTACTCATCAGATATGATTTTGTATTTATTCACATACTCTTGATTAAAAAGTGTTGCAAAGCATCAGGCTTAGTACCAGTGGCTGTGGAAAAATTCTTAGATGAGCCCCATTTGATAATGAATCCTTTCAACATTTTGTTGCCATAAATCAACTCGGTGATAGTTCCATGAAATGGAGACTCTGGTGGAAATTTTAGCTCATACGAATGTACCTTTTCACCTTCAATCTCTCATTCCTCCTACCTTTGTCATGCAGCTCCATGCCTTTCATTAAGCTTTGTGTAACTGTCACTGATCTGGAGAAAGAAATGTGGAAGAGTTTAAAAATGAGGCGGAAGGTGTTATTTCAGATGTAGATTTAAGTCTGTCATCCTGTTCGCAGGGCAGCTCCGCAGACTGTGCTGGAACAGCAACTGGGATGCTGTTCAGGCTGAGAGTGAGGAGGAGAGGCAACTCCTTAAGTTAGTGATGCTGGCAAAAGAAGGTATCTTTCTCAGCCAAGCTGCCCATTTCCATGTTAAAAAATGAAATGGTTTGTTTGGCAAGACCTACTTTTCCATAAAGTCTTGATGTCCCAGATGAATAGTACATATATTTTTAAAGCTTTAAGTACATTGTTTGTAAACTTTTGCATTTCTTTTTCTCTGGATTGACATCCAGCTACCTGTCTTATACTAGAGCAAGCAGGTTATCTTGCTTACTTGTTTTCAGCATTACAAAATAGTGTGTCTCAAACTTAAGCACAAACCAACATAAGGAAGTCAGAAATCTTCACTGTCTGGTTCATTAGAATCCTTGAACCTAGACTGCCCAAGTCTTTTGATATTTTAAACTGCTTATAGATGTTTCAACACCCTCCTTAGATGCTAAAAGGATGGAGATTACTTCTTCATCCTTATATGATATAGTTACTCACTGCTTCATTTTTTTGCAAATGGAGAGAAAAAATATTTTGTGCACTTCTTCTGCATTATTAGTATTTTTTCTATCTGTATCTATAAAGTGGGCTTATGTCACTCTTCAAATTCAAATTCCTTATTTATTCCAAAACACTTTTTAAGACTCTGCTTATTTCCCCATGAAATAAATTTAATTTTATATCTTTTGCATCTCTTGTTATTTTTTGCATCAATATTAAGTGCAATTTGTTTATTTTTTTGCCCACTTCTTTTTCAAGTTTCAAAGCGATTATTCCTCTTGACTGCAGAATCCTCTAATAAACTTTTATTGAAGAAATACTACTGGTAAAGCTTTTGCAAAACATGTAAAACTGAAATCTATACTAGTTTGCTACTGCATGCCAGGTACATTCATTTGATAACATTAACTAATTAACTTTGCAGCGTGTGCAGTTGAAAAATCTCTTCCTATTTATCTTTGGACACAGGGGTTTTCATATGTATTAGATCAGAAATCAGAAGAGGCATCAAGGTAATTTTTTAGTGAATACACCTTCACAACCTAGATTGTGGAGGTAGCATCATGCATCTCTAAAGTATGCTTACATGCCCAAAACATACAAAATGTATATGAATAATTTATGAATTAGATTCCAAATGGTTTATTAAAAAAAAACTTAACGAACGAACCAACCAAAAACCCCAAAACCCCAAAACCTAAATTATGCCATCTAATTCTATAACTTACCTGATTCTGGGCTAGAACACAGATGTGGAAATAGAAATTATTTCCTCATTTCTCATATCCTTTTCATGATTATATCAGTCTCAGAGCAGATTTGACTGAGAAAGACTACTTTGGCCAATCATTTTCAATACTCTATTTCAGGAATTCCCTTTCTGATATATTTGCCAGCCCAGTTTGTAGTAAGAATTTATGAAGAGGAAATACATTTTGATCTAATATCTTCATGTTGTATTCAATTATATTTAGCCTGATTATAAATGAGACAAATAATATATTAAAATTAAAAATACTATATGCCACTAGTATAGTCCTCAATATAGCTGAGAGAAACCTATTAATTGGTCCAGGAATTGAAAATTCCTCTGTTGGTGCTATAAATTCACTTGATTTTTCTTGAGCGGTCGATTAAACATTTAGGTATTTGAATTACATCAGAGACTGGAAAAGTTCTTAGAGCTGTTAGATGCCTATATCTCTACATATAATTATATGTAAAAATTATTTCAACTAGTACCAGTATTAACTTACATTGTTCATGTTGCAGTGACATTTGGTAGGTAGAAGTACATGTATCCTGTTTGTCAACAAATATCCACATTAGGTTGCACTCCTTTTTATGGATCCTCTATTGGAACATGCAGAGTAGAAGATAATCAGTCTTGAAGCATAAGGAAAACTAAAGAACACTAATATAGAAGAAAATGTTTCTCTTCCTCCAAAAAAGAGAGAGAAGCTCAGATGGAGGGGATGGCTTGACTAATGCTACACTTACACAAATCCTTTAAATATGAATGTCAACAAACTTCAGGATGCCTAAAATACACATCCAAATCCACACTGAACGAGCTCTAAGAAGGTCAGCGAGTTATGCAAATTTTATGTAATGCTATATATTAGAACTGCAGGCATGAAGTAAGATGGCAAAATTCAGATCTTCAGCGGGGAAAAGAAAAAATGGGGAGCAGGTGAGCCACAAACAAAAGAAAAGGAAAGAATACTGGTGAAAGAAATCTCTGAATTAAGGAAGAGTGGGAAAGCCATTTCCAATGATGAGAAGCAGATTTTTTGTATGTTTACAGAAAGATTGGACTGGGTAGGTCTATGCTGTTTATATAGAGGGGAGAAGGTGTTGGGTCTGAGATCATTGGTGTGGATTGACTCAGACCCATGATGCTGATGTGTCATGGCAGAAACCTGGGTGCTTCCACACGGTGTACTGCTCACCCTGAACATCTGCTGGGACTTAGCTTCTGCCCTCAGTTTCTGTGGCACAATTATCATTTTTTGGCAGTTTATTACATCAGAGTGCCTGAAATAATGAAAGGGCTATGTCATGACCTTCCAAAGTAGTGATTTTGTAACACAATGCCTATGGCCTTTCTAGATTTCCATTTAGTCACATCCCTTTCTACTTTGTCCTCTCATTTCCCATTTGTACTACAGACTTGTAACGCTTTTCTCTCTTATCTCTTACTGCATTTTCTTGTAAGAGGACTTTTTGATTTTTGTGAGTTTTCCTTTTTTTGAACATCTGTATCAATTTGTTGTGACATCTATTTATGACCTGTTGGATGTTCTTACTATTTTTTAATATTCCATCCTCTTTTCCACTATACCCTAGCATTCATAATCCTTTAAACTTTACTTATTTAAAATAACTCAGTGTTCTCTCAACAAATCTGTTCGTTGGATTCAAGTACTGACAAAAATGAGCATCAAAATTAACCATTGAACTGAATTATGTCATCAATGCCATTACTTACTTTGCTAGTAAGAAAGTGATCCAGAATGACTTTTTTCCTGCTTAGATTTTGTATTTTCTATATAATACATTAAAGTCAATAAACAGGATTGTGAGAACAGGGAGATAGTGAAGCTATTTTAAGAAGATATGAAACATACATAAATATATGCTTATCTAGTGCATCTTTCTTTGCTGGGACAAAAATCTACTGTGCTTGTGTGTAAAAATTAGGTAACAGCTCACTCAAATAACTAAAGGCCTCACTGGGGTCATGATAATATCAGAGATAAGTCAGCCTATGGAAATGCCTCTAACAACCTTCCCACATTTTTTTCCGGCTTAGATTGTAATGAAAAGCCCTTTCTTAAGTGTTATTCATGTTTCTTCCCTCTCTCTCCCTCCTTCTGTACATCAAATCAGCCATTAACTACTTTGTTATTGCTGAAAGCTGCTAATGCAACATTTGAATCAGTTAACTTTTTTTTACTTTTGCTGAGAGAAGTTGTCGCATCTTGAGCTAAGAACCCTCTTTTTAATAGATCTTGCTAGATAGAGTTTTTTGGTTTAAAATATGAAAATAGCATAGTTTTGCTGAGTTTGTCCTTGAAATAGAGAAACAATAATTTATGTCAAGGAGAACAAAAAAGCAAATAAATGTTGCTAACTGCAACGATATAAACCGAGATACAAAAAAAAACCCAGATAAGATCCCTTATCTTGAAGTCTCTTTATTCTGATCTGAAATAATACTAGCATTGGGCAAGTAATAGAAAAAGCTTGTGTAGGGGAGGACTGTAACAGGAAGAAATAGTGCCTGCAAACATCAGTGCAAGAGACCCAACATTTGTGTCCCCAGATTGGATTGTGCTGCCTAGAAAATGATCAGGAGATACTGAGCAATATATATATATGTGGTGGTGGTAGATGGGTGGACGTATGCTGGCTAATCTAGTCTGCTGTTTTACCTTGTTTCACTTTTCTGTATGATCTGGATACAGGACACACTCTGTTCAGCTCCAGGAGGTATTTAGACTTTATTCTGAGATGACTCAGTAGAGGCATGCACATAAGGAAGAACAGCAAAGTCAGCTGATGTTACTGTAAAAGCAAATGTAATTTATGGTGCTATACATCTGTGTGGTGACTACAGCTGCCCTTGGGTTGCCTTACGACGTGTATACATGCTGCCATACAGAATGCATCAGCTTATCCCTGGGATAAAGTTGTGTAGCCTCAATACAAGGATGCATTCACATACCATGGACATGACAATGTTTGGGCTAGAGGAAGGGCTTGTGCCCAGGTACGACATTGAAAACAGTCCCTTGCAGCTTGCAAGGGTAGAAGTATTAAAGCTGACATTCCCTTACAGAATATTGTGAAGTTCTACCATAGTCCCTCCTTTATCCTTCTTCCTCTCAGTTCCCTTCTCCATCCCACAGTGTTTGTATAAATTCCCCAAGCATAAAGCAGTGTCTAGTAGCTTAGGGATTTACCGGACTTGATTCTGTATTTTCTGAACTGCATATATTACTCATCAGCACAAGGGCTGGATTGTTGCTTTTTAAAAAACAGGAGGACTAGCATGCTTTAATCTTCTAAGTTTGTTTTGTTTATTTAGTATTCATTAACTGATTATAGATTACCCTATAAAATGTGATATCAGTTTTGGGAAAATCACAGGGAACATAAGGAAATGCAATTATACGTTGTATGACGTATAAAAAATATAGAAGAGCATCACATTGTGGAGCATGGTGTCATAATTAGAGAACTAACAAACACTTGACATAACAAATTAAGATTCCCAGCTGTTATAATGCAAAGTGCAATCAGTCACTAATATCCCTAGAAATAGCTTTCAAAAAAGCAGTAGACCCTTCTGTTTCCTCTTCAGCTACTGTTGAAGATAAATTACAGCTTTGCTGTCATTGGACTATAATTTTTAGGCTTGTTTTCTAAGGAAGTGCAGTTCATTGTTATTGCATTACCCTTGTGTACACATCTGCCTGTTCAGCTGCCTGTCTGTGCTCTCATATCAACTTTCTAAATTGATGGGCAATATCAGTCAAACTTAACAGGAAGGTAAGAATCTCAGAGATTTGAAAAAAAAAAAAAAATCATGAAAATCACATTTTCAGTAGAGGAGAAAAAAAGCAAGTAAGTGTCCCCACTGAGGAGATGACAGGCAGACCTCAGCTGTCATCCACTCCTTCTGGCAGCAGGACCAGCTGGTCAGCCTGTGTGGCTCTGAGGCAGCCACGGGGTATTCTGCCAACTGAGGGGGGTCAGAGGATGTGTGAGGCAGCTTGGAGAAGAGCATCAGGATCTGTGGATGTGGTGATGACATGGCAGTGTGGCAGACAAGGGAGAAAGCTATCACAGGAATGCACAGTGAAATCATAGTTGTTAAAGTAGAATAAGTGGGATGTGGAAACAATATCCTTAGGAAATCAGGCTTTATTCATTCTTTTCTTCCTGGCACAGGTTTGTTTACCTGTTAGGTTTGTTGTATTAAAAACAAGAAAAAAAAAAAAAAAGAGGTATAGCAATTCCTTCACGATTAAAGCTCTCAAAAAGATTTCAGAGACCAAAATGATTATTGTTATGTAAAGTGTTAGAGGTATAGTTCAGAACCAGATTTGATTTTTGTAATATTCTGAAGGTTCCCATGATGGATTGAATTTAGCCAACTGTATGTTGTCTCTTTTGTGTACTCTGGATATATGGAGATATGACCCTCTTTGCTGCTAATGAAGTTTGTGATGGCGATTTGTACATTCATCTACGTTCAATTCCATACCAATGTGGTAACAGCTGAAGCCTTGTAAATAGAACATCCTTCTAAATGTGACCATCTAGCAAGTACAATAGCATAAATAATATATCTCATATAACTATGATGCAGCAAAAACCAAATAGCTTCTTCTTATGTTTGGCAAAGTTTTTTAAATGGTCTTTTTTTCAGATCTCTTCAATACCCTGAGTAAAACGGGTGAACTTGAAATCACCATTGTCTTAATCAGTTTCAGACACAAACAGGAAAGTGTCCATGATAACCATTCCCCTGAATAAGCTATTTTTTGCCATCCTTCATACAAGCATTAAAAACACTCCAGCCTCTCTGTTTTCAGTAAGGGACAGCCAAGTAATGCAGAAGGAAAAGAAGACATAATTTCTGTCAAGATGCATTTGTCTTGGAATAAAGAAGAAACAGAAGAATGTGCTATAACCTGGTAAGGATTAGAGGAAAACTAGATTTTTAGATCTCCTTGTAGATGATCCACATGGTTTATGATATAACCTGTAATGACACAGCCAGACTTCCGTTTTCTACAGAATAGATGGGTTTTTGTAAAGGTAGGATCTTTTTTCTTTTTTTTTTTTCCCCAGCTTGCTGCACAATAATTTTACTTCCAAGACTTATTTATTGCACAGTATTTAAGTCTCAAGATAAACACACAGAAGTTGTCTTCTTGTTAAGAGCACTTTGGGAGTGTATTCTCTCCCTGTGGCCATGGGCCCAAGCCTTTATTTCAAATCTCATTGTCCTTGTCTGACAAATTCTTTATTGATCTTCACATTTCATTCAGCTCTTGGCCCTTTTCTCACCTTCATAGTCCCATATCCTGTGCCAGTTACTGGGTTTTTCTACCATCACCTGGTTGATGAACATCAGAACATTTTCTAATAAGGGAAAAACCATATTTTTTCTTTAGTCTTATTCTTACAAGTATCTGAATTATTTAAACTGAGTTTTTTCCCTAAAAACTGATCCTTAGACACAATTCTGCCAGAAAAAAATATTATTCCAGATGCTTACAATGTAGCATTATATTATGAAAAATGTAAACCAGAGCATGATAATGACTGGTGTTGAGGAACTTCCATAATAAGCCATCAGCCTATAGGACATTTTAATTAAATGCTTTGATGTGTTTACTACCTCATCCCTATAACAAACAAACAAACAAACAAACAAAAGAAATGTGAATTAATGTGTGATAGAAATTAGCTTCTTGACTGTTTTGAAACAGATAATGGGAATCTTTTCATTCTTTGCTTCTCCACAGGTTCACTAACTATTACTGCAGTTTGTATTAATGACACAAATTTATGATGCACATTTGTAGCGTATGTTCTATAGGACTTTATATACATTCATATCTGGTACCTCAAGATTATTGGGAAAGCTTGAGTTGAAACAAAACAAGACAAAAAAATGCTCAAGTGTTCTTCACCAGAGCTGTCTTTCTTTCAGACTGATGTTCCTGCTAAAGCAATTAATATCCTCTGCAAATCCATGCATTAACATTCAAAAAATACAGGAATTCAGTAAATTTTCCACCTCCTTAAAAAAGATGTCATCGTGCCTTTCAGTGTTGCAAAGCATATTTACCATGACAACTCTCATGTACAAACTTCAAGATAATATCAGTAGGCTCTACCATTTTGTGTTCTGTATAAAATGATAGATTATCTTTCTAGTACTAGTTTAAAACACTAAAGCCTTCTTAAGAACCAGGCATTACAATTTTGGATCTTCCAGTAATTTAAGGATCATTACAAAAACACATCTTCAACGTTCTTAAATAATGTGATTTGAAAAGAAATACTGCAAGAAATAGTTTTTCTTTCATTTGCTTTTGGCAGAAAAATGGAATAGTGTTTTAGTGACTAATCTGCTTCTCTTCATGTTATCTACAAAGACATTAGTTTCTTAAAAAATTAACATATTTACTTTCATTGCCCAAATCTTGGAGACCTTCTTCATTGATTGCAAAATCTGCTACTGAGGTCATGCTACAGTAGAAAATCAAAAGGAAAGGCATTTTGAGAGATTTCCCTTAGGAAGAAATGGTGGAAAACTTCAGCCTGAGCCTTAACCCGATAGCTACTGTTAACCTCCAAAGGAGAAAGCATCACGTGTACTTTGTCTGCAGCCTCCTGTTAACAACATTTTTCCTCTTTTCAGGAGCATGATGAAAATGTTAAATGTTTGCATTTGTCATATTTAAGCTTTTTCTACAAAGGGAATTTTTTCTTCTTTTACATTACCAACACCTCACCTAGGAAGAAAAGTATTTACCAAATCTGACAATCTATCCTGTAGGCATCCTGTCAGATATAGGAATAGTTTAAAAAAACAACTAGGGAGAAATATAAATAGCACAACAGGAAAGCGTCCTCACATAGTGCTGTTTTTTAGAGATAAATGATCTACTTCCCTGTCTGCTGGTGACCTTATAACCCTCAAGCACCATCCCTTCCCAACCTCCCTGTGCCTTGAGGCAAGGCAGCTACAGACAAATAAATGATAAAATTTTGGATGAAAAATTACAGCCTTTATCTTGCGTTATACCTGCCATTTTCATCCTATGCTTCCTTATTATTTAATAACGAATAATCATTCTTTTATCACCTTCTCTGTGCCACTCATGAATATATACCCGTCTCTCTCTCTCTCTGGCATCTTTCAGCCTGGAGTCAACACTGACAAATCATCAGCTTTTCTCAGGCATTCTCTTGACACACTGCAAGTCTGCCACTTTTGTGCTGAGTGGGATCAAGTCAAAATATGTTCCTAAAACCCAGCAGTTTATGTGCCTAATGACTGAGTCCTCCTGCTTGTCTTCATCTGTCCTCACATATTTGTGAGAATATTGCCTGTGTGAGAAGACATCATGACAAGGTGGGGCTCCATGACAATCCTGTCACTGGGATTGTTTGTCCCCTGATTCAGTTTAGTACTTTCCTACCATGAAACTTTTCTC
This sequence comes from Numenius arquata, assembly GCF_964106895.1. NCBI lineage: Eukaryota > Metazoa > Chordata > Aves > Charadriiformes > Scolopacidae > Numenius > Numenius arquata. The sequence continues at coordinate 16,805,468 of NC_133577.1, read as the reverse complement.
CTTAGCAGCCCAGGAGCTGAGAACCTTGTTGGATCAGCTTAAATTTCATTTATGGATTCATCTAAAGGAGGTGCTTTATCTCCTTAATGCTTCTGTGTCTGGGATATTAAAGACAAGATTCTGTCTGTGAGGGGCAGGAGCAACGTGATGCGCGTCCACACTCATGGAGCAAACACCTACATAGCACTTGTGTGGGGAGCACAAGCCTCCAGTCATTTGCCCATGAATTTAATTTCATTTGTAACTTTTTTCCCTTTTCTCTTAAGGTTGTTTTATTTATGGTTATTATGGTGTGTTTTTTTCTCTCAGGAGTCAGAAATGGGGAATTTTGCAGCCTCTTCCTTTCTACTATGAACATCATTATACATTCAAACTTTAGTCACTGCAGCAGCTCACTCTGTTCTGGAGCTCTGTCACTCTGCATTGGCCTCGCTGTACTGTGAGACTGTTGGAATGACATTTATTTGTATAAACTGAGGATCTTGTCCAAATATATTGAAACCTTGGTTGCCATCCAGGTTTAGCAGGAGAAAACATATGGCATTTGTTTAGAATATTTTCTTCCTCCACAGTTCCAGGTGACGTTTGAAATGAGCCTTCAGACTGAATAGTTCTCATCGCATTATGGGTTTAAGGAGGTCAAGCAAGTCTTGCAGGCAAAACAGTCTGGACTCAGGGAATTTTTACTGAATTTAATTTATTGTCAATTAGCACAAACTTCTGATCACTGCGTTGAGTTGTGAGTAGAAAAAAAAAAACATAAGTAACCAAACACTCACCCCACTCACCCTAGTCTGAAGGCCCCTTATTTTCACTGCAGGTTATGCTCCCCGGTCCCTTTGGTGAGGCGATGGGCAGCAGAAGCAGTTGGAGTCAAGTACATAATGGTTTCTGTCTGACACTCCTTGCTGGTTTTCCTTTGCCTTTTCCTCATTCTCAGCGTCCCTGCCTGGCATGCATCATCTGTGGGCTTCGTTCCCTCAGAGGTGTCCCTCCCTGGTGTTTGGGGTCTCCCCGCCCTGGCATGGCTTGCCTGTGGGCTGAAGTCCCCTATGAATAACCCCTTGGAATGGGGACCTTCCTTCAGAGTGCCTCTGGCCACGTTTTCACCACAGCACCTTCAGCAGCACATCTCCAGCTGTCTCTTCAACCACGTGCCTCCAACCATCGGTCTCCATGAGCCTCCATCCATCTTCCTCAGCTTGGCGGCTGCAGGTTTTTCATAAATAGGCTGGGTCTGGGGTGCCACAGGCTAACCTACTGTCCTGGTTTGAGGTAAAACAGAACTAATTTTCTGTTCAGTAATTTTACCTTTTTAGCTGGGCCTCTTCTAACTAACTAAACTCTGAAATTAACAGCATATTGTTCAGAAACTGCTCGCTCTCATAGTGATAAGACCTGATTATACCAAGGAATGGTATGCAGAGAGGGCCTTGCTTATACTTATTGCTATAACAACCAAGGTCAGGTAAATTTGTTATTTGCCCCATTGGAGGGTCAGAAGTGGAAAAGCGTAGAGGGGTCACACCTGTAGGGAGGACCAGACAGGACAGGTGACCCAAAACTGACCAACAGGGTATTCCATCCCATCTGCCCCATGCTCAGTATAAAAGCTGAGGGATCAAAGGGTCATCTCTCTTCCTGCGATGGCCGACGTCCAGAGAGGACTCTGTCTGATCATCTGCCTTTGATCCCGATCCATGTGTTCCTCACTCCAGAGCTGGAATCCAGTTCCCATCCGTCGCTGAGTCCAGTCTGGGACTTCCCCAGTGCCTGCTGGTGACGTGACTGTCATCCTGGGAGCTCGATACGGTTTTGTATATGTTGTATCTATTTCATTATTTCTTCTTTATTTTTATTTTAATATTAATTCTTCATTAAAGTAGTTTAGTTCGTTCTAAACTTCTGAATCTCCTTATCTCTTTCCCTCCTCTCTCTCTCTTTTGCGGGGGGAGAAGAGGGGGGGGAAGAGCCATCTGTCAGTCTGGTTTCAGTAAATTTGGCCGAAACCACGACACCTACCTGGCTGCAGTTTTGGCATGCCATGTGCAGACGTGGCTGGGCTCAGCTGTGACTGGCACAGGACAGTTCGTGGCCTCTTCCTGCGTAGCTCCCCACCACAGTCCACCCCTACTGAAACCCTGCCATGTACCTCCCACATGACAGGTAAGGCTGAAAGCCCAAGCTTTGTGCTGTATTGGTGTTTTGATAATGTATATTCTCTTTGAAGTTTGATGGACAAGTCAGGAATGTATCTGGAAGTCGAGTCCTCTGTTAAATCTTAATCATCTCAGAAATATTTGACAATGGAAGAATTCCTAGGAAAAAGGAATATTAACACGTCCATGTGGGCAGGCACAAAGGCTTTCCTCCTTTGCCACTATTGGGTACAGTGGAATCATTACATATGTTTCTGTTGTTTGGAGCTCTTCAGGGTCATGACATATCCTTCAGACTTACTTTTTGTTTCCTGATCGATGGAGATGTAGCCACAGTCAAGTGTAAAATGATATTCATGTACCTTCTGCCAAGAAAGGGGAAAAAAAAAAAAAAGAGAACAACAAAGGAGCAAGAGAAGCTTTTCTGATAAGACTGAAATCAGAACAAGATTGCTTTTGATAAAAGATTGATGAAGAGGCATTCACTGCTTGCAGGAGAAAACATTTGTGAAAACAATTGATTTTGGAAGCTTTTGATAAGACATGCAAAAAAATTTCATTTTAATATTTACCACTTGTTGCGAAATAGATAGGCAGCTTCTGCATGATGAGGTCATGAAATACGAGATTGGTTCAGGCAAATTCATTACTTTTGTCCTCTTTTTTTCCCTCTTTTGATATTAGTCTGCCCCTTCCCAACTTTATATAATGTAATTTTTCTGTCATCTTTTATAAAATACTTGGGTGCCCATCTGGTATGCGAGTAGGCATAAAAATATATTTCAGAGCAAAGAGGGCCTAAGTTGACACACTAAGAGTCAGTATTTGTAAACCATATTAGAGATAAGCTCAGTAAGATCAATCCTCTTCTATGGATTTGTGTTAAATTACATTGACTGGTGCCAGGGAAGTCTGCCCTATTTAGGTTTTTTTAAAATCCATGAAATAGACCTTAAGGGTTTAAATCAATAAAAGAAATTACTTATGTAGGTATTCTGCAATATTCTTGTAGAATTCTTGTATCATGTGGGACTTGATTTTATGTCTGATTTAAACAAACAGGAAAACAAATACAAAATGCAAGAGCAGGGGAAGAAGAGGGTTCCGTGAAACAGAGGTGCAACATCCATTAAAACTGAATCACACTACGTTACTGTTCAGTCTAGACATTAGCAGTGCAGAAGCTGCCACGCTTCTTAGTGCTTTTTTTGGTTTTTCCTGACACATTGCAGCGTCACTACAATAATCAAATGCTTTAGCTCAGATCAGAATAGCAGCTGTGGGGGGGACGGTGAGCCATGTACCTTCACTGGTACCAGGGAAACTTTTCTGTAAGAGGAGAAACTGGAAAGACTTGAACTGTTTATGTGAGAGAGAAAATCAGCGAAGGGACATGATAAACATATAAAATAACAACTATAAAATGACTATAGATTAGAAATTTCCATTCAGCTGTTTTGTGTGCATGATGTAGTGGGAGTTTATAGTATGAGTGCTGTAGTTTGAGGAAAAACATTGTTACAGCTATCACATTGACAGGCCCTTTGGAAATGAAGGCAGTAGGTTTCCTAGAGCTTTTCTGTTTGTGTTATAAAGCTATATACCTGTGTATGAATTAGGCAAATATCTAGAAAGACTAGGAAATGAATGGATACTCACACTAATATTACAGGTAAAAAATCCCTCCATGGGCAAATTTTGCTGTAACTGCCTTCTGCAGAGTTTCTTATGATTTTCCCCTGAAGCAAGTGATAGTGAGTGAGATAGACCCTGGTGGGTCATCCACTGTAGCAATTCCTCTCATCTCATCACGTTACTATTGTAGAGCACTCCATTTCTTCAACTGAACTTTGTGTCATAATCCTCCTATTCCTTGCTGCCCCAAAATTCTTCCTGCCAAAATATAATATTGTAGTATTCTTTAAAATTACAGAAACATTGTTAAGCAATAAGATGAAAACCAAAAATTATCTTTTCTTACACTTAAAAGCACTGTAGTGAAAACTGTTGCACTTAGCTTCATGGGGAAGGTGTTTGAAGATTCTGTTTTGCAGCTCAGAGGGAAAAGACATCTCACAGGATGTTAGGAATTTATGAAAGTAATTAGTGATGTTTTACTGAATACTAGATTAAATATTAGCTTGGAAAGCTATGTAAATGTCCTGAGTGCAAGAAAGAGCTGCCCCAGGGCTTCAAAGATTTGCATATGTTCATTTAGAGAAACCTTCAAGTGTAACTTAAATATGTGTAACTATGTTTTAATCTCTATCACTGACTGATTTGTGCAACTTGTGGAGCACAGATTAAAATTAACTTTTTTTTTTTTTTTAATCATGAGCAGACAGCTTTTAATAGTGACTTGCATCATTTTTGTCTTTGTGAATACATCAACACTGCCCATTTAAGTGGTACATCAGTGCTTGTACTGAGCCAAGCTAAGATGAATCTTCTATGTGCATTTTTGTTCTGCGTACATCCTGGGTGGCGGAGGCTGACAGAGGATTGCTCATCCCACAAGGTCTCTTTTCTGCCACAGCTCCCGAAGTACTGATTTATTATGATTAATACTAACATTGAATGGAAGTTTTTTAATGGTTTAAAACATAATTTGGAAAGTATGCCTTTTATCCATTTCTTCTCAGTTTTTTTTCCTCAGGTACAATGGAGGAATTGTCACATTGCTGTCAGAAAATGACAGCACAGGTTTGAAAGTGTAGTAATCTCTTCTGTAAGAACATTGACCCCCTGTAGTAGTATCTGTATGATTTTTCAGGATTTTTAGGAAAAGTTTTTATACATAAAGCTTTATAGAGCAAAATTCCACCATTTCTGTGAGTGCCTTGAGGCTGTATCTTTAAAGGTGATAAATAGCAACAATTTTGTATATAAAAAATTTGTAACACAAACATAAACTATTGCTAATTAACACAGAAAAGAAAATCAGATACAATTAATGTGGTTACACTTAATGAATACATATGATTTGCCTTACCAGTTGTCTTAATTTTGCAGTAATTTTTACAAGTTCTTTTTGAAGAGTTGTGTTAAAATATTACATGTATGCAGAGGGGATCATAGACAGTTGAATGTCCAAGTTCACAAATGGCCATTAAGCTGTGTTCATGCCTGTCCCTTGCTCCCTGTCCTTATTAGCTCACACTTGTTAGCTTAGCTCTCCCAGATAATCTAAGGCAGAGATGTCCAAACTCTTGGTGGGGTGTGTGTGTGTTTGTTCATAATTTTATGTGGATGGAGGCCCATGCTGGCAAATCTCTGCTGCCGTGTGATCAGGTACATGCCTGCAGTCAAAATGCAGCTGTCGTCAGGGACAGATTGTCCTAAAACCCAGTATGTGACTCATTGGCCAGGCAAGAGGTTGGAAATGCACCTAGTACTGTGACAGAGGACATGGCTGCCTGGCCCCAAACAAGTTCTGGTCTCTTCGCTACTGGCTTTCAGAAAAAAGGAGTCATGAACAGTCTGGGTTTGCACTGCAGGTACTGTATGTGGTGTATCCTCGGATGTGTACTGTAAGTACTGTGGACAAGTGAACCTTTAGCAACTGCTGGAGCTTTGGCATTGCCACAATGTGCAATCATACCTTGATACTGAGTAGATCATTCCTTCCAGAATTAAGTGGCATCGTAATGACAGGTTATCCATTAATCTATGCTTACAAAATCAAAGTGTTGTTTTATAATAAAGAAAGCTGTAGCAAAAGTGGTGATTCCACTTCATAGAATCATAGAATCATAGAATGGTTAGAGTTGGAAGGGACCTTAAAGATCATGGAGTTCCAACCGCCTTGCCATGGGCAGCGACACCTCCCACTAGAGCAGGTTGCTCAAAGCCCCGTCCAGCCTGGCCTTAAACACCTCCAGGGATGGGGTGTTTCTTCTCAACTTCTCTGGGCAACCTGTTCCAGTGTCTCACCCCCCTCACAGTAAAGAATTTCTTCCTAATATCTAATCTAAATCTCCCCTCTTCCAATTTAAAACTGTTACCCCTTGTCCTGTCACTACACTTCCTGACAAAGAGTCCCTCTCCGGCTCTCCTGTAGGCTCCCTTCAGGTATTGGAAGGCTGCTATAAGGTTTCCCTGGAGCCTTCTCTTCTCCAGGCTGAATCATGCTGAATCTCCAGGTTAAATCATGCAAGTAGCAGAAAATTTATAAATAATAACAATAAAAAAGTGTTTATAATGTTTTAAAAAAAACAAACATAAAATAAAACTTTTTTTTTTACAGTTCCAGAAGATTGAGGAAAGCTTTTGTCTTTGCATAATGCTTTAGAGGAGAAACAACTTTGAACCCTTTTTACAAGAGAAGCAAATGAATTACTGTCTCAAGGGTCCTATGCTGAAAACTATCGTCGCGTCCTGGTTGTCTAAGTATTTGGGTTTTTCACAGAATGCTAGATAAAGACAGTTTCTACAGTGACTGAGCTGTTTTCCAAATAACCTGTACCTTGAGCATTCTAGGTCTTCTTAGATCTGTTAGCTATGTCTACACAGATGCCTTCAGTCCCTTTCAAAGTGCAGTGCCCTAAGGCAGCTTGTGTTCACGCATGTGGGTGTGCAGCTTGTTGGAACTTGAAAAATGCAGCTTGGGTGCTGCCTCTCCAGGCCAGCTAAAATAGTGCTAAAATCTAAAGATATGCAGCTTGAGTCCAACAGAGCTGTCATCCTGCTGGTTTCGTTTGAAAGCCACAACCTGCTGTATCTAGAAAGCTGTATTGGACTGGCAGTGCCCTGTGACAAACAGCATCCAAAACCTGTGCAATGTTCCTAATTATTTGCAAATAACATTGCATCTTCTGGCCTTATTTTTTGTTCCCTACCCCTTCCCAATCACAGGGCAAGTGAAAGCAGTAACTGGTAATTTATTTTCTTTGTGAGTTTGCTTATTAAAGTACTTGTATACATTTGATTCTTGTGCTTCAAAAAAACCAAGAAAAAGTTGAAATAGAGGAATTCTTGCTGGTACAAATTTACCTAAAAGCCTGAAAGGTGTGGATGCTGTGGAGTACCAGTGCTACTAGAACCCAAGTAAACTGAGTTTCAGTATTCTGCCTGAATTAAAAAAAAATAATTCTACACATTGTAGAGATTAAAAATGCAGCCATTTATTGACATTTGCAAATTAAGAAAGATCTAGCGCTGTCCCTTGTGTTTGACTTACATAAACATCTCTGTTGAATAAGGGAAATTCTTTCCCTAGGTAGAGACTCAGGAAAGCTGCCAGATCTATGGCCCTCCCTATCCACTCAAACCAGCCCATCCCTGTTATCCCTGTGTCTCTTCTGTTTTCAATTCCAGTGGCAGCTTATGTGAAGAAAGGAGGATAATTTATGCTATACTTGTAAGGGTTTCAGTTTTACATCCTGTTAATTGCAGCCAGCCAACTCTAGCATTATTTGAGTGGACACTGATGAAAGCATGTGAATGTAAGCTCCGCTTCACTCTTAGCTGTGTGCTTCTAAACATGCACATACTATTATTGAATTCACTTCAGAGCTTTCCTCATTCAAGGCAAAGAGGATAAAAAAAAAAGAAAAAAAAAAAAGTGACTTTGCTTGTTATTGGCATAAATGTTTTCAGACACTTTTTGAGAGGGACCTAAGTTGAAGCTGGACAAGATCAAAGAGCTTTAGGAAGCTAAATTTGTAGTATCTGTACCACAAATTATGGTGTTGACCCTTGCAGGGATAAGAGCAACGCTGGCTCTTACTTCTCAGCAAGATGAAAATTCCAGGACTGTTAAAGCCAGTCCCCAACTGAACTCGGAAAGTGTTCTCACACCATGAAATAATAATTAACACAGGGAGGGGCTGTGAGGGGAAGGGTTGCATCTTATCTGTTGGAGTACCCATCCACTCTGATAAAAAGCCTGCTAAAAGACAGGGACAATGCTTGCTGTGTTGTGACGTGACAATCCCTGTCACAAAGAGCTAGAAGCTGTGCTGGTAGTCTCTTGGCTTTTTCTTATTAAGTGTGGCAGTCATTGCCTTTGTCTTGTTTTTTTAGTTCCCTTCGTCAAGTGTGGTTGACTTACCTGTTTTCCAGCTGTAAAAGGTGTTCATACTGTACTGTTTGTTCAGCTCTAATACAGAGATGGTTTCCAAGTCCAGCCTTCAAAGCTTCATTCCCATTGCTAAGCAGAATTCACTCACAGGAGTTTGTATGCTTTCTTGGCACAACTGTTAACAAGGCAATTGTTTTTGAAATAATAAATTTTTAAATCTGATTTTTAGTGGAGCTAGCTGAGTGAACCAGGTCTGATCCTCTGGAGAAACCATTACAGTGGTTTTACTAGAAACAAGAGTAGAAAGAAATAGGTAACAATTGTAAAACCTGTTGAATCTCCACCCTGTAAGAAAAATGGTATCTAAATCTTTTAAACAGAAGGGGGGTAGTTCTGAACAGAAGGCAGCATTCATTTTCTAATCTTCATTTAGTCATTCTATGGTACCTTTTTCTCTTTCCTTCAGTCTCTATAAACCTAGATAATTGTAAGGACATCAATTTTAATAAAAGTATTATCTTTAAATAACAGTAGTATCTCCCCCCCTCACCTCCACCCCCCGCCACCTCGATAATCTGAAATGTGTCTGCTGATGCGTTTGATGGGAACTCAGAATTAGACAATTAGAATTAGGCACAAGTGTGCCTGCACTTGTGTCTTAGTTTGAAACAGGAGTGCACTTTTCAAATGGATCATCCCCATTTACTGTGTTTTGGTTTGCATCATGGAGCATCCTCAGAGCAAATGAAGTAGATGCCTTTTGAATAAAACTGAACAGGGAGATGAATTTCAGGACTTCACCTACTGCACTCCAGTTGCAAAAGAGCATGCAGTCATTAAGGCAAGACTAGAGATAGTCTAAACTCAAAAAAACCCCACCCAAAAACTGCAGCCCCCTAACTCTAGTGTGCATGTCGGGTCCTCAGTATCAACTGTTTTGCAGTGGAGAGCTGCTTGTGTTGGTCTGTATTGCTTGGTAATGCAAGTTAGGTTGCTTGCTTGGCTACTTCCTACTGCAGACATAGCCTGATGGACCTGAAGAAACCTCCATCTCAGGAAAACTTATAATTTTTGTAGCTTTGGCACCACTGAATTTCACAGCACACGTCCCTTCCCCATGAATGCTCATAGATTCCCCTTCTTCCTGCATGTGTTTTCAGAATCTGAATCTTGGTCTGAATCCAAATTATACAATTCCTCATCCACATGAAAAGATCTGAATATTCCAGATTTTTCAGATGTTCAGAGTAAGAGTTAGGATTTACCTGTGACACACCTCTAAAAAGCATGTGATATGTTGCAAACAGAATGTGTACAAAAGAGGGAAGACCATGATACAAAAATCTTTAAATTAATTTTCAGGAACCTCGTTTGTCTTAATAATCTATGCTTTCCTAACTAAATCTGAACTCCCCTATCGTAGTTTGATGCTATACCACTGGAGATTTCTATCTTAAAATTGAATGGCCTCAGGGAGAAATTGAAGATTTTTTTGCAGGTAAGGATAAAAGCATACTCTTAAAGCAGGTTTCCTTTATCTTTTTAATGGGTCATTATTCTCTTGTTCTGATGTTCAAAACCATCTTTCATCTGTAACTCAACAAGGCTTTCTCACCTCCGTTTTATAGTGGTAAATTTAATATACAGGTGGGTTATTTAGCAGAATGAACCTGGATTCACATTTATGTCATGTTTTCCATTTATGGTAAACATTTTTTGAAAAATCACACAGATTACTTAAAAGTAAAACAAAGGATCTTTTCATTTTAATAGAAAATGTTAATTCGTTATATTATATCTTCTTGTCATTCACCTTGTTTGTGTTAGTTTGTGTTCTTCCTCTTAAAATAAGACATGATTGCATAAAGGATGAGAAGGAAAGAGGTAACAAACTATGTCCACATGTACTGGGTGTAGGGATTAATTTATTACATGAGTGTTTTCTGATGTAGCATATATTTCACAATTAGGGATTGTAACATACCTAACTATACCTCTGGCAAACCCTTCCCAGCTTCTTCTACCCCAAAGTAAAATTCAGTTAGATATGCAGCTGTACTATGTGTTACTGCACTACATAGATTTTCCAGCAATGCCCTGTAGGTTTGTTTATCCTGCTGGGATATTTTTGGTAGACATATCCCAAAAATCAAATCTAAGACTATTTTCACCTGCCATGGTAACTGTTAGGTTAAAAGCAAGCCTTCAGGTAAACTCAGGAAAAGCTCTGGAAAATATTTGATTTCTTGTCATTGTTTATACTAGTGGGTTAACAGGTTACCAAGTAAGCCTACACAGGATGCCCACTAGGCTTTATTTGTGGCTGCTCAGACTGATACATAGATGCATGCACTGGGATAAGTAGAAGACTGAAGTGCTCTTTGGTTGGGGTATATACCAGGTGCTGGCCATAAAGCATGAAAAAGACATCTGTGAATTACTAGTCAAAGTAATTGAAATAAATATTTATAGCTGTTAAACTTTTGGTGCACTATGCAATAAATTCGTATGAAAATTCACTTTCCACAGTGGAATATTAAAAATACGTAGGAATTATTTCAGAACTTATTGGAGAAGGGAATTTTCCAAATTTCTTTCTGAAACACTACAGCTGCCACCATAGTCCCCCCATCAGCATGAGGGACCACTGAAGTCTTTAGGATATTTTCAGAGCTCTGTGTAGTAAGTGGCTCCCCATTTTCTTCAAATACAATTTATGTCTCTTTTATGTCCTGACACCTATTAAGTGTCAGTGTGAGGCCACTTTTATGCCTATTCCTCACATGCTCACTAATGCCTAATGTACACGTTAAGCGAAGACAGACAAGTATGACCAGATTGGCACCTTCTACCTGGCTGAGAAAAGTTAAAGAAGAATTAAAAGGGAAGAGGAATTAAAAATTAAATCATATGTTAATCAAACAACTTATAGTCCACAGCCCTGAGGCTGTGCTGCAGACTATTAACAGTGTTTGCTTATGAGACTTTTTCTGAGTTTAGTACCTTTTATGACCATTTAACCCAGAATAAAATGTGTCCAAAATGTAATTCATTCAAGCATTTTACAGTATACAACTGCAATTTGTTCTTCTTTGGGGTCTTCTTCTTTCTTGAGAAGAAGTCAGAGCAATGAAAAATATGATCCCTACCACGTAAATAATAAGCTTTCTTATTTTATGTTTACAGCTGGAAATAACATATTCAAAGAGTGCAAGTTCTATCAGGTAGTTCAGTGTGGAAAATGGAATAATAATGAGATTCACTCAGTTGCATTTAGGAAGGAAGCAAACAGTCACAAAAACTTAACTGTATTCATTTTTAGTTTAGTATTATAAACTTTTCATTGATCTGTTACTTTCTATACAGACATTATAATAAATTGTGATTTTATAGGTTGTTCTTAGTGCACAGTACTTGAAATTACGAGAAGGAAAAATTGTTCATTTACTGAGGAGAAAAGATGCATGTGAATTTAGTGTTCATTTGACTGTATTTCTCTTCCATTTTACATCAGTATAATATGTTCTTAATGTCACTGTTGAGATACTAATATCTCTGTAAACATAATATCAAAAAGTCTGGCTGCCTTCTATGGTTTTTGCAGATCATTGTGTGGAGTTCTAAAGGGAAAAAAATAATCTAAGCAGGTATTTTAATGTTGCAAGCTATTTCATATGCTGCCATTTGTATTCAGCTTAAGGATTAATTTATGTTTCTGGAATTTGCGCTAGAAGGCCTACATTCAAGAAAAGTTATCATATTAATAATGTCATGGTATTAGTAATGCCATTTGGAAAGATGTATGTATGATTGTTAAGGTCTTAGATTGTGTACAAAAATAATGACCCTGCAAAGTTTCTAACTAAGAATTACGTCTGTGTTCCCTCCACTGAGCTAGAAATTAACATGAAATTTTTGTGTCTTATAATGTGAAAAAGATGGAAATGAAGCATACAGTGATTTGTAAGTGAAGGAAGAGGAGGGATTCTGACTGAGTTTAAATTCAGTGCAAGAAAATTTTAATACTATTGGTTGAATACATTTCCATTTCCAGCAGATTAGTAACTCATTAAGGGACTAGTCAGTATCAAATCATAAGTCTTCTATTTCTCTTTAAAGAGTATCATTCAGAGTAGAACCTTTGTAATATATGACCTATTGTGTTAGGCTGTAAATCAGAGAATTTTATTTTTGTAAAGGCTATAGTCAAGGTTTCCTGCTACACAGGGCGACCATTAGCTGGAGGAGCTGTAGTAAATCATGCAGTGTCTGCCTCTTTCCCCTTGCCCAGCTTTTAATGTGTATGGATTAACCCTTTTTGTATGACATTACATAAAAAAGTACCTGATAGAAGAAGTAGCAAGCAGTTCTCGTAGTGTGCTCCACATGGAAATTCAAAGCAACGGTAAGATTTATGGTTTTAAGTAAATGTCTCAGGACTCTTAGGATTATCTTTCCTTACAAAGTGTAGATGGAGTTTCTTCCTCTCACCTGGCACTTGCACATGGGACAGAGTCTTTACAGAGGTCTTTAGAAAGTTGAGTCTCACAGGAAGAGAAAATATATAGCAATATATACAATTACTGTGCTTACTGTTTGCTCTAATCCTGAATTATCAGTTGGCAAACACAGTCAAGACTGTGACAACTTTGCAGAACATGGCTTTCTCTAGGGGAGGTTATGAAGTGGCCCCGATTTGTTGCTCAGGAGCCTTTCCTGGATTCCACTAAACTTCATTTGTCTGTGTAAAAATAACTGTTTTGCCTTTTGCTCCACCATTCTCAAACAGTAAGAGACAAATTCTATATCATACTTACAGTACAGTAACATCAAAGCAGGTCTTTTTATATGAAAAACTTTTTTGGGAGGCTGTTGTGTTTTGGGATGAGTTTCAGAGAGTCTTTAGAGTGTCAAATTAGCAAAAATTTGCAGGCATTACACTTCATCAATGTGGGTCACTTTATCAGTCTCTAAAATGAGTCCAAAATGTATTGTATTCAATGTGGGATTGTAAACAGTCTTGGCAAGAAACATCTTTTTACCTTACGTCTCAATGAAAGTGATGTTTTAATAAGATACTTGCAAAGACTATCAGTACTTACAGAAAAACATACCATGTAAGAGAGAGAGAGAGTAATATAGAATAATGTCAAAAGGTGTATTTTGAAATTAAGACATTGTCATGGTTTTGACCACGTTTTTGAAAATCCTGTCATTGATTTCTTATATTGGTAATTGGGGTGCAAGGCTCCACAAAAGCGGACTTCAAACTGAAAACTAGAGTGAGAGCTGGAGGAGTCACACTTTTCTGAGTGAGGAGATGATGCAGTCAGTTATACCTGTGTTTTAAAGGGAGTTTCACTGTGAAGTTTTCTGATTATCTTTAATTCAAAGCTGTGATATTAATAATGCCAAGTGAGGTAGTGTGAGATCTCACCACCTCTAATGGCTGCAAGTGATAAGGAAACCAACAGGTTGAATACCTCTGCAGTGGCTCCCACCTAAGTGCCACACTTTTATATAAAACTTCATCTCCTTACAAAGAGTTTGTAACAAAACTCAGAGTTTGTTCCAGATTTGTTCCAAAGTAAGGCTTACCTAAATAAATAGTTAAAGACTTGGCACTCTTCAGTTCAGTTAGACTTGCTAATGGAACAAAATAAAAAAGATACAAAAAGACAGATAAAAATTAAAGAGGGGAGGGAGGAGGAGGAGGGGGAGATAAAAAAAAATACATAAAACAATGAAGCCACAATAAATATGGCTTATCTGGGAAACAGTAAATTTATATTGCTGTTTACTGTATCCATCTTCATTTACCATCATTACAGAAAGAAGTTTTAACCATCATAACATATTAAGAATGTCCTAACCTAAGTTTAGGTTTTTAACCTAAACCTAAGTGTTTTGAAGAGGTATCGTCCCATTTCCTCTTAAAAGAAGGCAATTTATTATATTCCATCATCTTAATGTGCCAAAGGCCTGCCTCCCATTCACTGTTGTTTGCCACTGGTTATGTCAGAAACGTAGTGATTCTACGTCAGTCATTTGCATCTGGTTACTCTCAGCTTCACTGAACTGAACTCAGCCGGTTGAACTGGAAGCTCTTATGTACTCCTTCCTCCATTTGCTGCAATAGTCTGTCCTTGGAACTCTGTTAGTGGTCCTTAAAATGATACTAGGGTTTGGATTTAGAAAGAAATGAATCCTTTTTCATAGTACATTTTTAATATCTTTCCTTTTATTCTATTTCTTTGGTATAGTCAATATTTAAACTACTGCAAGAACTGAATAGGAAGAGATTATAGAAATTAGGGTAAAAATATTCTGCAAATTGAAGGGTTTCCTGCCTTTTCATCACGTTTATTTGAATAAATTATTTCAATAATACATATATTTTTCTTTCTAGGTGTTGCTTAGCACCCACAACATTCTGAATACTAAACAAGTACAGTAATGTGTAACTCTGAAAATGTTGAAAGGGTGAACTGAAGTCAAATATAAATATATTCCACAGCATCATAAAATAGCAAGGAGTTTCTGATTGCTGGAATTTAGCTCCTAAGTGGCCTGTGTAATTTAGGCCCAGTGGTCCACTGGCTTTTTTCCTGTGCCGCATGTAGAGCAATATTTAGTTCACCACCACTCAGCAGACAGAATTCACACAAATGGATGGCATTATCAGATCAGGGTGCTGATTTACTTCATTATTTTAAGACTGGTTAATTTTCCCTTCAGACTTCCCCTTGCCATGACCTGCAGAAGAGTCTCTGAGCCCAAAAGCTTATTTGGTTTTTCTTTCTGCAGTAGCTGGTTAAATAAAAGATATTAAGTCTTCTTGCAAATCTTCCTTCCTATTTCTTAAACCATCATGGCTCAACAGAATGTTAATACTATACCTGTATTTTGATTTTAGGTAATCTCTACTTTGAAGCTCATTCATTAATATTTCAGCTTTTGCTCCCTATGTAATAAAGGATATTTTTTTGTTGTTGCTGTCTTGCTTTTTTCAGGCATTGGCCCGTGATCAGGGAATGAAAATAGTGTTGTTCTTCCTATTGATTTCCTTTCTGTGCTGCTTTTGAGACTTGGTCTCTGTCCTTGGATTGTGAGAGGATTAGAGCAACAGTAGGGTGAGGTTTGGTGGGCTTATTTTTCTCTCTTCTGGGAACTTCATATGTTTGTGTGATTGGTTTTTTTTCTGTTTAGAAGGTCGCCTTTAATGTCTCTGTACACTATCCAAGGGTAAAGATTTTTCCAATAAAGTCGGTGTGTCGTCTGCACTTTTACATGCGTCCTGTTGGTTTGAAGAGGTGTATTGTGCTATTCAATACTCTGGAGAGTTTTTCTATTATTTTGTTAATTCTGCAGATTAATGAGACAAAAAAGTTCCCCTTGTTTTCCCATCTGATATTGAAATGCAGCACAGTTAAGAAAAAACCTAACTGAAAAGCCAACATTTTGATTCTTGTTGATCATTCCTAGAAGTTTAAAACACCATTTCTCAAGCGTTTACCTTGTGTGAATCTCTTACTGAGTGGCATCAGGCAGTCTATTATCTGCTTAATCTAAATAAGCAGCAGTTAGGGAATTTTTACACTCTATAGGCTGGCCACCGGGGTTCGTAGGCAAAGATGTGGCTCAGCAGATAATAGGAAAAGTTTGAACTGGATCTTAGGTAGTGGAATGTGAACAATCGCTTTTTGAGTGTGGTAGGCAATAAAAAAAAACCAAAAAACAAATACCTAAAAAAACCCAAATGGTGGTTAACACGAACTGAAAATATTTAAAATTCCTTTTCAAGTCAAAACGCCACAAGAAGTTAGCTTTCTTACATTCAAATCCAAAACCTGACGTTGTAGCTGTTCTCTGCTCTAGCGTTTCTTTAAATAAAACATTTCAAAATAAAGTGTATTGCACTTCAGAAAATATAATATGACTTCTCTAGCGGGTTATGTATTTGTTAGATGGAGAACACTTCTTTCAGTATTGATGTTACTATCAAAATATGTTGTCAAAAAGATATCAAGCTGAAATCTGTCAGAACAAGAGGATTTCAGAGTTGCTGAAACGCACTCATCATTTCCTTCTTCATAATTTAGCTCATTCTCCCAAAGTGACCTTCTAGTTAATCCACAGCTGGCAGCACCAAAGGATATCGTGTTATTCACTCAGGATGTGCTGATTCAGCCTTATGAAGCTCAACTTGAGAATTCAGAAAAAAATACGAAAGCAAAAGATTTGAATGAAAAAAAGTTTTAATTTCATCTGCTATGAATAAATTTTTCCAAGTTGGTCAGAACCCCTTCTCTGTAAAGAACCTGTCCTTAATACTGGGTTTCTTCACTTCTGGATGTTCTCAGCTCCCTTTGCTCTAGTGCAAGGAGGTGCTTCATAATCTACAATACATACACTTGCAGTATTTCCCTTTGGAATATGGATCACAGGCATTAATTTGGATCAACAGATAAGACAAGACAATATCTCTAGAATCATTAATAATAGATATTCTCAAAAGAAATGTTTCCTGAGGCATAAAACAAATACATGAAGAAAATGAAAGTGACATTGACATAAACAATTGTGTCTTAGATTTGTGTTACAATAGTAACCTAAGGCAAAACCTAAACAGTTACAGAAATAGTTTGGATTCTACCTCTTTTCTCAGCAAAAAAAAAAGCTGCAGACATAGCCCATCTGCCATCTATGAAATGTATCTGTTATAAAGCGTTAATCACACTAATTCTGGGAACTGCTTGATGTTATTCTTAAAGAGGTCTCTTCACAATTGATCACAAACTTTTTTTTTTCTTGGACTATCTTCTCACTTTTCTTGCAAAGGTTGAGAATTACTCTCCTTCTTTAACACAAGCCAAATTCATTTCAAATGTAGTCAGAACAACATTACAAAACTGGTGATTTGGGATTCCATGTTTATTACTACTCAGTAGCTTCCATGTTGAATATACTCAGTGTACAAATCAAAGGATGTTGTTTGTTTTTCCTAGCTGCTCTGTGAAAGCTTATCCTGGGATCTGCTAATTAAGCTTTCCTGTGTCTATGACCTACGTTATCATCATCAGTAGTGATCTCAGTATTCCAAAGTTTGTTCTTGTTTTTGATGAAGAGATGCAAGAAAGCTAAGATGCAACATGTTCACCTGTCCTTTTAAAATGAAAACTTTTATTAAATGAAATCCAGGAATATGCTATTGTTATGGTCATACGAATGTATAATTGCCCAAAGTGCAAATTTTTCATCTGTTTTTGAAGTGTGTGGTTCTTGACAGTGTTGGAGAGAGAATAGTAGATAAGATGGGTGTCTATTTTGTCAGCCCTGGCTTTCCTTTAAGCAAACCACATACATGCCAGCCTGCAAAAAGAACTGGAAAGGCATCTATTCTTTTTAAAGATCAGTTGATTTAAACCATGCATCTAAATGTGTAGAGCAGTCAAGATCAAGCAAGAGTGATTGAAAAAGGTTGTGGATTTGCAGGAGCATTTTGCTTGATTTAAGCAGCCCTTATGATCCTTCTCATTCTCTCTTCTGTGTCATCCCCTCAGTGTGACTGTGGCACAGCATCAGGCTGTGAACTGAATCAGGGAACTGATGCAAACTTTACAAAGAAACAAATTGAGAAGGATAGTAGATGGTGAGAAAAAATAAAAGGCAGGACAGGGGCTGCTTAGGCAAGCAAAACTGCCAGAAGAGATGCTCATTAAAACATGGTTTGACTGATTGACAGTTGATTAGGCGTTTCCAAGGTTGGGAATTTTTACATATATATACCTATTTCCCTTTGTAATTCTAGCTGTAACTGAGTAAATCACTTCTGAGCTCCGCATTCTCCTAGGTTATTAATTTCATTATTAATTTCTCTTAGGTTATTAAATTCTTTAATGTTATGTAGCATTCTTAGTTGGAGAAGTTTTAGGGTGACAGCTGTGTTTTGGATTTGTGTTAATGAATGAAATTATTAAGCCATTTAAGTGGATCTTTTTAAAATATTATGGGCAACAAATTGGACAAAAAAAGGAGACCTTTAATGTCAACATAATGTTTTAAAGTTGAAATCTAATAACTGGCTTTTTTTAATATAAATTTTGCAGTGTCGTTGCTCTGACAAATCTCTGCTGACCAATTATTGCTTCACTAAGGAAAGAGTGGGTTATTAAAAATTCAATTTAAAAGAAACACAGACTTTTGCCTTTTAGAACTGCATTACATAAGAAAGAAAAGTTGTAGGGGGAAGTACTGAGAAATAATGCAAGAGAATGAAGTAAAACCACTAAACAAAAATGAGACCGAAGGAGAAAAAGTGCTAGAAGAGAGAGTGGGATAATAACAGCACTAAAATATCTGTAACGGAATCTTTTGCAATTAAAAATGCATGTAATAATTGTAAATAAAATCTAAAAAATTTTAAATATTATGTAGATACTGAGACAAATGCTGCTGAATTCTCTTCCTGTTCTTCCCAAATATAATCAGCGTTCTGCCTTGACGTTTCAGTGCAGACATGACCAACATAATGATGCTGAGAAGAGTTGGAAAATTATTTTCTTGAAGGAAATTCAAACTTCTTTGTGTGTAGGTTGGTGTTTGTATGTGGTTCGCTCATTACACTGGAGAACTAGGTGTGGATCTCCAGGAGATATCACCCAAAAAAGAACAATTTTTGTTGCAAGATGTGCTCTGGGAAGATCAATACAAGTCTTTCTAGAAAGCCTTTCATTAATGATAGTTCACCTAAAAGCTCTGTAATTTCTGGTTCTAAGGTAATATTTTGTTTTCCTATTCCGCATTTGAAAAACGCTGAACAAAATGTGAATTCCATTCTGATTTATCACAGATAAACCTTTCATAAGATCCTTATTCAGCCTGTTTTTTTCTAAGACATAAGATTTGTGAAGGCTGTCTAAGAATCACCTCTGACGAGAAGTGAGAAAGAGGAAGTACTTATGTATATGTGAGATCTCTTGGGCTAATGGGTAGCAATCCTATTGTTTTACCAGGAAGGACTATAGCGGTCATGAGATCTTCCAGAAGCTTTCTCTAATTCTGAAGACAACAGTTGAATGTCATCTTTGGAAAGAATGAGAAACACATCCTGAGTCTACATCTAAAGCCAGATTTAGATTAAAAATTGCATTAGGGACAAGAAATAAGTATCAGTCTTCATCAGTAGCATCATCTTCCCTGTTTCTGTTTATAATGATACTTTGGAGTAGCTTGGTCCTGAACATTCTGTGATTGTCAAATGTGACCCTAAATTACTACAAGAAGAGTATGTATCAGCGTTATCTGTGCAAATGCATAGTTGTGCTCCCTCTGGAGTTTTTCCTTTGTACCAATAAACCAGACTTATTTAGAGCTGTTGGCTCTGGTCCACCATTTCCTTGTTAAATGTTTAGAATTTGCAAGTGTTGTGACCCTTTTGCCAATGCAAGTAATCCTAATTCCAGCAATTTACACTTGTCACTTTGCTTTATACTCCATTACTGAACACTGAAATTCTACACAAAATGGCTTGGAGACCATTTAACAAATAACAAATTGGAGATAGAGGGATTTTGTCCCTTATGTCACAGTTAATTATTTATTGGGATTTTGGTTTTGTGTTGCAGAATTGTGACCTGGGCCAGCAGAGTATCGTTCATATTGTTCAGAGTCCACAGAAGAGCAGTCAGAACAAGGATGAGACAGAAGATAACCATGCTGGAGGTATTCTAAAGGCCTTGGAAAGAGAACCTGAAAGTCTAACTCGTGTAGATCTCAGCACCAGCATCCTCCCGTCACTCTCTGCAGGGTTGGCTGTTATTCTGGATACTACAAAAAACAGCATTTCTCTTCCCTCAGAAAAATCAGGTAAATCAGTGATTTGGTACATTTCAATGCACAGACCTGAACAATTTTCTGTTTCTTTCTTAGGATGAGTGGTTCTGTACCACAGGAAAAAACCAAACATATGTCTTTTTTCAGTTATTAAACAAAAAATACAACTTTATTAAGAGGTGATAAACATCTGATGTGTTTTCTAGGAAAATAATTTTTCTTAGTGGGTAAACTGAGTGATTTCTTGTGTTGTTCCTGTCTCTAACTTCTATTATGCTAATATTTTTACAAAGTATTATAAGCTGGCAAAAACCCCAGAGGTCTGTTAGAAGGCAAAAAATAGTCTCTGTAATATTTCCACAACAGAAGTTCCCTTAACTAGAATGTTGGGC
Source organism: Numenius arquata (assembly GCF_964106895.1). Classification (NCBI taxonomy): domain Eukaryota; kingdom Metazoa; phylum Chordata; class Aves; order Charadriiformes; family Scolopacidae; genus Numenius; species Numenius arquata. Next base: position 16,785,060 of record NC_133577.1, on the reverse strand, counting down.
AACTTATGCATTGAAAATATGTTTAATTCCCAATTGTTGTAATGTTTGCATATCCATACATTTTATAAAAAATATTTCTATACAATAGACTTATCTATGAAAACATAGCCGCCACAAAATATGATTATAATTCATACTATGGATTTTAGTAGTTCTTCATCCACGAAATTATTACTGAGAATATCTTCTCTTCATCATGAAAAATCACCTGAGGCACAGGTAAAGTTACTGCAAATGGGTTGTGCTGTAATATTTAAAATTGTTCACAAGAAAGAAGCTCGTCAGAAGGAAATATAAGAATCTTTTAGCTATTACATGAATCTTCTCAGAGTAACCCCCTCCTCACACACAGTCTGGCTAACACTTACTGATAACTGCGTTTGTCCCCCTGTGTTCTGTGCAATGCCAGAGTCTGAGTTCTGATTTATTTTAATAGTCTATCAGAGAGATCTTTTTAGAAAGAACAGTACGCAAATACCCTTTTTAATACAATATGGAAGATAATACCAAACATATAGGTCCAGAGAAGAGAATATACTTTGTGAATACGACAGAGCTACCTCTGTGACTAACCTGAGCACAGAAATCATCCTGCTTAACATCACGGCTACTGAAACTGTTGAACTAACTTCTAGAGAATTTCTTAAGTCACTCATGCAGGAAATAAACAATTCGTGGGAGGGTCACAGAAGTATTCCACAACTGACTTGATCAACCTCTCACTGCCAGCTAATGATGAATGAGTGCAGTTTAGGAACAAATTAGTACCCAGCTTAATGATCCACATCTCCCAATCTGAATGAATAATGAGATGAGGGGTGCATGCCCATTTAAATCTGGTAAATTTAGGGACAGGGTTTCAAGCTGGGCTTACAGTCAAAAGCAAGGCAATGGTGTAAGCTGCTTTTTTTTTTTTTTTTTTTACTACTGTACATGATATGTACAGGGCTTTAATAGTTGTGCTGAAATTTACAGAACAGTTTATACATGTGTAAGGCCTTTTAAAATTTGTCAAGTGGTGTGTTTTTCCACAGACTACAAACTCTGTGAAGCCAAGTAGAAACTGATAGGTATCTTCTGTTACAGCAAGTATTTTCATGGCAGAATGACAACTGAGGAGAAAATGTATTGAGACTATATTTGGACTAGTTTTATCTTTGATTAAGTTAAATAGATTTTTTTTATCATAAGAAAAAAAGAAAAAGTAGAGCCACTCTAATGACTTACAGTTCTGCGTGGAAAGATGTTAGTAACCAGTACTTTTTAAAGGCTTGTTTTCTTCTCCTGGGCTTGTTTTGACTCTCACTATGAAAACTTGTCCTTGTGTCTGTTCAGCCCCACCACTTTTGTTCAGTATGGGGGATTTTGATGTTTTTGTTATTAAGGTTTAGGGTGGGTTGACTTGTAGTCACATAATTCACTGAGTTTAGTAGTCTGGGTTAATAATAGTAGGCAAGAAAAGAGGAAAAAATTAATCCAGAGATCAGTTTTCCAATCAGCTTTACTATATAGCAAGGGTTTGCTTTGGCACAGCTGAAATGAGTTATAGTATTGGGAATGAATGGCTGAAGGCTGCATATGCCACCGCTGCCACTTGAAATTATACTTATCAAGCTATTGTCTTAGAAGGTGGATGTTTGTTGTGGTGATCAGTCTACAGTAGAAACCTACACAGTAGAGCCAAGTATAATCATTTTTTCTGTGTGTATGAGATCAAATGCAATGAGTAGAGGACAAATTTAAATTTACAATTTAGAGGCAGAGGGTTCATTAATTGACTCTTATTTAATCTAACATACTACACAGCTATGAATGAAACTGGTGAAGGGTCTAGAGAACAAGTCTTATGAGGAGCTGAGGGAACTCGGGTTGTTTAACTTGGAAAAACGGAGGTTGAGGGGAGACCTTATTGCTGGCTGCAACTGCCTGAAAGGAAGTCTCTTCTCCCAAGAGGGTCCATCTCTTCTCCCAAGTCACAGGTGATAGGACAAGAGCAAATGGCCTCAAGTTGCACCAGGGGAGGTTGAGATTGGATATTAGGAAAACATTTCTTCACTGGAAGTGTTATTAAACATTGGAACAGGCTTCCCAGGGAAGTAGTTGAGTCACCATCCCTGGAGGTATTTAAAAGACGTGTAGATGTGGTGCTGGGGGATGTGGTTTAGTGGTGGACTTAGCAGTGTTAGGTTTGCAGTTGGACTCAATAATCTTCAAGTTCTTTCCTAACCTAAATGATTCTCTGATTAGATGTCATCATCATTACTTTTTCTTTACAACTTTTAAATATTGCTCATCTGGCCTGTTGTCTAGAATATCCTGGTGTTCTTTAGCTAGCCTTTTAAAAATGCTTGCATGCAAGTCATCTGTGTCTCTTAATCTTACCATGTTCCTCTTTTCACAGAAGAGTAAATAAGGTACTGGTATATAAAGGTACGGCTATAGGTACCTATATACACCGCTTAGGTGTGCCAAGTTGTAAATTCTAGCAAAAAGAAGGATTGATTCTTTTCCACCCAGTCAGGAAATGCTTTACCAAAACTTCATGTGTGTTAAAATCCCCTGTCCTTACAAATAACACAAAAATTAGTTAAGAGCAGGTAAAACTGTCATTAGCAAAACCTCAGTATTGCCAGTGAATAAGAGCATAAAGTGATGAGCTAGTTCTCAGTCTGTGTAAAAGTCTGATATATGAAAGACACAAACAAAAACATTTAGAAGGGAAAACCACAGTTTAGGGTTTGAGTAGTCAGAACTGTGCATACTTCCAACAGAAGCTCTGATGGAATGAAAAAAAACGTATCACTTAACAGGGGATATTGCTGACACAGTACAAATACTTTTTTGAATGGTATACTGTTGATTGTGTGTTAAAAAACTCCTGTGCTCTCTAATTGATACTACATTTTATTATGATTCTTTTAATCAAAAAGCCTAAAAGGGTAAGGATTTCTGTGTCAGGTTTGTTTGAAGTAAATAAGAGTAAATAAGTAGTCTAAGCTCCTGAAGTATTTTAAAATTACTTCACAGTCTTATAAAACTTTATAATGTCTAATTACTTCCAGATAGGGCAATGGTATGGTGCACGTCTCTTCCTCCCCATTTTAATATGGTGTTGGGCTGAGTACCCTTACCCAGTACCAAGCTGAGTACAACTGCAGCTTTTTCTTATCCCCTTTTTGAGAATGCCATCAAAACGTGAGCACTGATCCATCCAAAACAGCCTCCAGTGCTGCAAGAACATCTCCATTGATGCTCTGAGACATGAAGCTCTGTAAGTGTTCAGCAACTGCACCAGACAAAACTATTACAAATGCAGCAATGAACTTATTTTCTCATGACCTGATTTTGCTTCACTGTGTCACAAAACTAAGTATCTAAGAAAAAAAAAAGATAATTTCTCTCCTGTCATTTAGCTGCATTTTTACATGGGAAATTAATAAGTATAAAGATTTTTTTCCCCTTGTTATCTGTACAAATCATTTGGTGATTAATTATAAGAAAAAATAATTAATTAAATATACTTTTGGTCCAGCGTATTGTAAATCAATATTTTGAGGAGAAATCGGCAGCCTGAAATTTACATTTAGTGATGAGGTCTTTTTTTCCCAGAGTTATCAAAATTTTCTTCTAACAACAAATGATCAAGAGTGCTTACGCTGACCTTTCTTAAATTTCTTGAAATATTAATCCACCATTGAATGGTGGTTACATGGTTCTTATGGTAGTTACTTTGACAGACATTAATTTGAATAAGATTCATATAGCTGTACAAGAAAAAGTAATAAATTACCTAATATGCAACCAATGTATTGTTTCAGTAAACACATTCAAGTAACTAGGTAGGTTACTGTGCTACTTTTTGATTTGGTGAACTGACAGTTTACTTTCCTATTAGAATTAAACCACTTTTAATGTAAATGAGAATGCATTATGCAGCACATGGTTATTTAGTCTACATTTGATTCAGAGATTTTAAAACGCTTTATTTTACGAACTTTTAAATATGAAATGCAAAATCAATTTTAGGATCAATCTACATCTAGAAAAGGGAAGGAACTAATGTAATTTTGTAGAAAAACAGAATAAAGTACCAACTCGGCGATAATATACTAGTCCTGATTTTGGCAAATACATTCTGGGCAGCATGGCTGCACTTGTCTTCATTACACATTGTGTAAGTGTACTGTATGCACAATTTTGTTTTAAACTTTAAACCAACACTTTATAAAATTCCTGCATTAACAACTCACTTTGTGCTGATGGTTAGTTCCTGTACATTGTTAATCATTATTCCTATGCATTCATTACATATACAAAACTTTTAGACTTTAGCTGCTAGACTTTTTATCTTAAATTTGCTGTGAGTGTACAATACCACAGAGGTCATGCCATGTAGGTCACACTGATGCCTTATAGTTGCAGAAATCAAGTTGATAAAGCCTGAGAGCTCTTTGACAAGAGTGAAACAAAAGCAGACTTGTCTTCCTTCCTCTCCATCTTTCCTTTTCTTGTTTGATATTTTTATACTACTTGCCCCCATATGAAAATGGAATCTCCTCTGCTTACCTTGATTTTGGTTTTGCCAGCTCCCCTTCATGGGTGTTCCATACCTGCAAGATGTTCTTCCCATTTGCAGTTCCTTGTGCTTGTTTTGTTTTGTTTTACAACCTTTTCTCACTTGGATGTCTCCTGTGTGCGACTACACACCTCTTTATCCCTTGGGTGGTCACATTGTTCGCACACTTAATGCAAAATGCTTACACATTGTACCTGACTAGGTCATCACAGTGTTACAATATGCTTTTCAGAGGTAAACATGTTTTAAGTATGCTTATCTGAGGTCTGAAAATCCTGACGTGTACTACAAGATTATGACCGGAACATTTATGTATGGTACAGTGAGATTACATTTACTCTTGAATCAATTCTGCTAGGTATTTCCTATGCGTTTCCTATGAGAATTTCTTTATAGTTTTAAATGAGTTTGCAAGCTGATTGGTACATATTGTATTGCAAAAGTTCTCAAACTGTGATCTATGGTTGAAGCCCTGAGATCCAGAAGGGTATTGTTGATCCATTGAGATACTGATCACAGTGCTCTAGCTCCACTTACTTGTTTTCAGCTGCTAAAATACATGCAATTGTATATGGTAAATTATCCCTCTTGATTAGTTGCTGTAGCTTCTTGGATTATGCTGTAAGGGTAGGTTTGGAGGTAGGGGAAGGCATATGCATAAGACAATGCTTCCTGTTAAAAGTTCGTAATGTTTCTGAAACAACGCTCTATTTTTTGATGCCCAGCATAAAAGAGGTTTTCTGGATACAAGTCACATCTCGGCCACAAAAGAGCTATTATACAAGATCAAACCAATTGTCTATCTAAATATAGTTCTCTTCCTCTTTTAATACTTACCTGTTTTGTATCCAATACTTCAAAAGAAAGAAAAGATTCTTATTATATAGTGTTATATTTAGAGAAGGAGAATTTCTTTTGCAAGTAATCACCTCTGTCTGATTATCCTTCATGTCTGCTACCTGGGTAAGTTGACAAGAACAATAATGGCATTCTTTAATGTGACCTTCACTGAAATAGCACTTCCTAAACAGTTTCCAGTGTCAATTCAAGGGTAAATCGGAGAACAGAGGGGGAGTTTTCAGCTCACCTATTAACTATTTCTAATTCTGTCAAAATCTCTTTTGAAATAGGTAAGCTTAAGAAAAATATTCTGGCTATTCTGATTCCAGTAAGGTTATGAAAATTTGTCATTACAAAGTCCTTGGAAGTTTGCTCTTATGTATATTGTATCTTCTGTTGGGGTTATTAACCCTTGATAACTCACTGCTGCAATACTTCCAAGTTCTATATATAAAAATTTATATTCCTTCTTCACCTTCCAGCAACAGCAAAAAGTGATTTTATAATACATTAGCATAATGGAACCTTTTCAATAAAATGATAAATTGAGCCCATTTCAGAAAACAGAACACACACTTGATAATTTATTGCAGTCAGTGCCATGCTGGAGACCTCATTCGTATCATATGCTTTTAACACTGATGAGAATGGTGCCATTTCCCCACACCTTACATGTCTGTGAAATTCATTTGAGAGGAGAAATGTTCTTTTCTAATAGACCCAAAAGCACTTCTGGGAATGCTCATCTTTATATGACATAATTATCTCTCATGAACGTGTCTAATTCCTTTATTATTTTGAAAGACCCTTTCATGTTAATTGAAGCTGGTAACATTTGCTAACTCCATGTGTCAAGGAGTGGGGTGGGAACACTGTTGTGTCCTTGGAATGTATTTTGACTGCTCATGGGTGACAGCATGCATGGGCTTTCTTCTGCAAATGCATCACTCACATCTTTATGCCACCAGCTGGAGGTGGCATTTGTAAGTGTAAATTTTCTGTGTTGATTAAACAAAACTATAAATGTTATGTTTTCCAAAATAATTGTTGGCATGAATTAACTACTGATGCCACAGGGAAAAATAGGAAAGTAACACTTAGGAAACACCTCTTATGTGTAGAAACACAATAATAGAGAAGTAAGATGATTCTTTTTTAACAGGAAGAGTCCAACTACATGGTTGCTGTTATGAACTCTTACCACTCAAAATGACGTGAGACATAGTCTTCTCTCAAATCACGTGCTTAAGATTCATTAATATCATTGGGAGTTCTGCACACACAGCAAGGACATTGGGAGAACAGACCTATTAGAAAGACTTGATCTACAGAAAGTAATTACATGGAACAGATAGTTTAATAAATTCAGTTGATACCAGAAGATAAAAAATAGCCATACAAAACGCATCCTGCTCTCTTTTTATAAAGACAAACAGCTTCAATGGGACTAAATTTGAACTTCTATGAAAGGTAAAGATCATTGCATTTGGCAGGGGAAGACAGATTCTCTGATGGGTTGTTTTTTTTTGAAGAGAATAATGGTTGTGGTAGGGAAGTGGACACTCACTTCAAAAGATCTAATTCATATTCACAGAAAAGCAGAATTAAGGTCAGTGTGTGTTCTTCCATTGCTCTGCAAAAAAGCCTTTAGAATTTTGCCATCAGCTTTGTTTCGGTGAAGGTTTCACATTTCCACTGCTACCTGGGTGACTGTTGTTAGAGATGCCAAGGTGTCCATTCAGGCTTCTCTTCAGAGACTGCCAACAGGGATTTTAGTTGTTTTGTTCATCTTTTCTGCCTCTGGGCTTTTTTTGGTCTTTTTGTTTGTTTCTTTCTTTCTTTTAGAGAACACCTAACCCTAGGAACTGAGATTCTGTATCAGCTTTATGTGGATTTCCAGAAATCCTTCAGTGTAGGGCATTTTTCTGCTGCTCTGAGATACATTGAACCTTTTGCTTAAACCTTGTTCATCCTTACACATTCTTTATGAGGCAACACTGCCACATTATGCCAAGCAACTAAGATTTTTTCCAGTTAGAACAGAATAATGATCCATGCTGTGCAAACAATCATTGTCCTATTTAATTACTAAACATTTTCTACAAGTTTCTGGAATGTTGACATTCTATGGAATCTGTTGGCACTGGGCAGAAAGCTGAATTTAGGATTACAGCATTTGTGATCAAATTATCAAACTGAAAGGAAAAAAAAAATGAAGAAAATGTTTTCCTTAATCTGCCTTTTACTTATGAGACAGAACGATACATTGACCTGCAAGTGAAGCTGTCTGGAATATTTCTGAGGTGAATATATGTCCTGTGGCACCATTTTTTGTACAACTGCTATGTCAGAATCATAGTTTCCTTAGTGAGATACCCAGGGTCTGGAAGTCCCTATTTAATGGTTAACCTTAAGATTCAAAACTAGCATTTTTGAATGCTAGTTCAAAAAACCACAAATCTTTGTATTCACTGATATACCTGAAACTGTATGTTACAAGCTTATCTATACTGTTGGCATCTCCGAGGTATTCAGTCTTAGGTCTTTGACCTTGAGAATCTCAAGATTCTGATTTAGCAGTTTTATTCGACTGCTGCCATAACTGGTATTTGCAGATGAATGCTTCAGATTTAGTTTTGACAATCTATCTACCTGTAATGATTTCTCATTTCCGGAGTAGAATATCTGTAACTAAACTTCCACTTAAAGTGCAAGCCCATCTGGTGTGTGTATGTGTGTGTGTATATATATATATGTTCATATATTTTAACTACCCTCCCACTCAGAAAAACAAAGATTAAAAAATCAAAGGTGACAGCTGCATCGTGGAGCAGAGTGTCTTAGGGTACTCTGAGAGGAACAATGTTTGCTGAGCACCAGCACTCTCTTTCCAAGGCTCCATGATGCCCTACTGGTGCAGCACTCAGTTCTGTGGCTCTTGACATGTATCATGTCAAAAGACAGGGATAGAGAAAAAGAAAGAAACATATGGTATGTGGATGTGGAATTGGGGTGCAGGGGAGGGCGAGCAGCAGGATATCGTGCTCCAGGTTGAGCCCTTTCACCGTGTACAGCATACATTGATGTTCAGCTTCATGCAACACTGCACAACTTACCAAGGATTTTACAATAAACCCTGGTATCCTGTTTTCCAGTGCTGGCTGACATTAGTTTATTGCATATCTGCTATGAAGATGGTTTAACCAAAGTTGTGACAAAGATCAAAGGTTCACTTGAGCAACCAAAGTGCCTGGAGCCCTGATCCCTCCTTTTGTTCACCGCAATTTTCTCCTTAGCTTTGTCACACAGTAAATGCTCAGTATATATTACTGAAAGAAAACAGGCTGGCAACAATCAGTTGGTTTCTGGTTTAAGCTATACCACTTGGCAACTGAGTTTTTATCTAATCTACTGCAACTCTTCTCAGCCTCCACAAATTATGTTTGAAGTAGCTGAATCAAATATCAATAGTGTTTTAAATAAATTCTGAACTGTAGATATGGCAAGATGAAGACCTTGATTATCAGGGACTTTCCCTAAGCAGATTTTAGTTCTCTTGACAAGAATGTTGTGCTAATGCTAGTAATAGTGAAATAAATACCAAAACCTCCACTATCTTCATCGGTGGAAGGGCAAGATCTAGATGGAGGATTTGATGCAGATCAATAATTATGGATATTGTATTTTTATACCTCAAGTTATCCAGTCTGTGGTGAATAGCTATAGGCCATCTTATCCTGATTTCTAACCCATATAACATTGTCCACAGCGATTTTTAACTTGATAGAAACATAATGGTGGTCATAGCTGAGCTAATATTTGACTCATCTTGAGAAATATCTTTCTAACTTTAACCATTGTGAAATAGTTAGGATGGAGATGCAAAAAAAAAAAGCCTGTTTCAGTTTTAAACAGAAATATAACCTGTCCTCCACATTCCATCTCCTAATCTGTATTAGAGACTTTTCAAGTATGTTAAATTTAGCAGTATAGATGTGAACAAATACATTTCATTTCTGCCATCCAGGCACAAAGGTCTGTCTTTGACCAGCAATAAGTAGATAAATAAAACATCTTCATTAAATATTGCCATCTGTAACAATAGCTTTAATTCCGATAGTTCTCCTTGACCTCTTCCATATTTCATTTTATTATTCGTGTTCTCCTGTAAGTCCCCGCAAGTCCAGGTACTGAAATCTCTTTCTCTAACTGAATGGCTTATAAATATACTATAAATATGGCAGAACTACAGGGCTGATTGCCTCCTGCACAGACATATAGTAGATCAGAAATCTGAGTTAAATACTGGAGATGTAGAGATAATACCTTGATTGTTTCCTCGAGTATTGTGATCCTTCATTGAGTAACACATGAGAATCAGCTAGAAATGAAAGGGTTACTGGTGAAGGAGGTGGGGAGGCATCTAGATGAAATCTTGTCTCTTTAGAGGTTACAGGAGTGTCTTCTAACTTACAGTATGATTTGGGTATTCAACACTAGAAAGGAGACCCCCCAGCATATACATTTGTGAAACTGTCAAAAGCATTGTCTAGAAAGAAAAAAAAAAAACAACTTCATTAATTTCACGTGAGATGGGAGAAAGGGAACAGGCATTTTTTGAGATTAGGAGGTGTGAAGTACATCTCAAGTTGAACGTACAAAATAGTTGTTAAGCATTTCTGTTTAACTTCGACCAAACCATTCTCCAAAATCAATTGGCTTAATTGATTGGTGTGGTACTACAGGAACAACTGAGAGTTAAGCTGGCAGCCACTGCTTCAGTGTCACACTAATCGGGAGTAAGTAACAAGAAGTTGCTAAAGCTCTGTTGTGTACATAACGTGGCGAGCAGTGGAGTCTCAGCAGTTCATGTGGCAGGAATACTAACCTGGGCAGAGGGTGGTTTCCTAAACTGACAGGCTGAATAAAGAGTGATAGTAGGACTCGGTTTAAATTAATCTTCTTGAGAAGAGAATGGCTATGCACTTTAGTCCCTAAAATGCAATGAGCATTTAATACTAATATCACATTTAAAGATACTCTACATGTAGTATCAAAAAAATCCAATAACTGATGAATCAGACAACACATTGATAAATTGTAGGCCCCATGGGGCCTACATATTACTGTGTCCTCACTTGATCGTAGGTTTGCATTAAGGGAAAAAGGGGTAATCAAGGAGTTATAGTGACAGATATCTAGATATAGTTTTACAAACATCATCGCAAGTTATTTTAAGAATTTAAACATTAGCTTAATTCCTTCTGATGGAGAAGCCATTGTATTCCTTCTGGATAATAAAGTGTTTTCCTGTTGTTTATGAAGATGATCAAGCCAACAGTTTTTCTGGCTGGAGACCCCCTGAAGGGTCTCCAGAGAGTGCAGTGTGGAATGGTTATGAGCTGAAGCCTGGTAGAAACATGTATCTTGGCAAAGCAAGGGAGCTCACTACATGGTAGGTACCATCACCTCACTGCAGGGAATTTTCAGATGTAAGAATTGCAAGGGTAGGACTAGTCTATATCACTGTTTCACATATTGAGAATGTTGTTTCCATCCTTCTTATCAAATAACATGCGTAGATGATCAACAGAGTATACATATAAACATGTCAGTGAGGATTACTATGGTTCCATTTGCCATGCATTTAACTGTAATGCAATGAATCTTGCTGTCTTTCAGCTAACCTGTGGATGGGGTATTCTGTTAGTTAATGCAGGGCTAGAGGAACTTCAAGGTTCAAGGACTTAGGGCTCAATTACAAGTGCACTCTGTCTCTCTCTTTGTCTGTCTGTCTTCCTTCTTTTCCTGAAATACTTTGTTTTGTGTTTTCCTTCCTCCACAAGATGAAGTTAGCTCTTGGCATGTGTAAAAATTGAACACTCTAGTACACGTTACTTTAAATAGATGCTGTTTACTTCCCATTGATTAAATACCGAGGGCTAGTTTTAATAGCCTGGAAGGCCTGCATCCCATCTTCCCAAACCCCTTTGCTGAATGATTTAAAGAGATAAAGAAACTATTGGCTTAGATTTATATTTTCAAAACTGTCTTCTAAGAGCCAAAGGCTGTTGCTGCATATCCAACATTTCCGTTTAGAGCATATATGAACACACTATGTGAAATTCTAAGTTGATATTTTTCTTAAAATCCATTCCTACTCCTCCAAACATTGTCCTGGTATTGCATTATGTGAAAGTGATGCAATGACCATACCGTTATGTTGTGACAATACAGTATGGTAAAGTGGCATTTTTACACAGTGATTTCCATTTTTCTGGACAAGTCTTATAGAGAGTTTGTCAACTAATATAAATCTTGTCACTTCTTTAGAAGCAGCTAAGGATCTTCCTCAAAACATTATTTGTAATAAATTATCTATGTCATTAAATAGCAAGTTTTGTAAACTAAATAGTTCAATTTTGATGTATTGGTACTGGTATTTTCTCTCTATAGTGAAAAATGTTTTATAAACTTAGTTATAAATACATCTTTCCTGAGCCATTTTGCTGCTCCCTATTATTTCTAAGAGAAGTAAACCGTCTTTAAAATTCTAGTTCTGTGGGAGCTTCAGAGTGAAGAGCCTGACACTCGGGGCGTTGACAATGAAAAGGAATACCACAGATCAATCGAAAAGGCAGCTTCTGTGATACACTCTTATTGTGAAACATTTTTTAACATGCTGAAATATTTGTTAGAATAAAAGCACTGGCAAGTTATTTAGTACATTAATGGGCAGTCCTGATTTCACTAGTCATTTATTTTTCTGCTAGAATAATGATCTAGTGCTTGTTAAGGAAAGGAAGGAACAGGCAGGGTTAGCTGTACTTGTGAGTCAGATAAGCAGTTACTTGTCATATTTTTCTTTGTTTAAATACACATTGGTTATATACAGTATAAGTAAAAAATAATAGCTTTGCTTGGAGAGCACTCTTGCCTTAAGGGGAACACCAGTTACAAATATAGATATTATTGTAACGTTTTGGTAGTGTGGATTTGTCAGTTATCTCCACAACTTCTGAAGATCCATGGTCAATGTTGTGTGCACAGACTTATAATACCATCTGTGTAACTGATAATGTCATTTCTGTGGTGTTCTCTGTGTTACTGGTGGAGATCTTTGAAACCACTACCTGAAACCATACTGAACCTGCAGCACATACGCTAAAGCTGGACGGATGCAGAGAGGATTAGTCTGGCAGGGATGATATGTAAAGAGACAAGTTTTGTGCAAATATCTCAGTTTCTTTTAGTTTATAATAAAATAATGCTGTTTCCTGTAAGTTCAGTCATTCGGGCTAGGGACTCTCTTTTGGTCAACAAAACAGAAAAGCCTTGACAAACCAGTTATTCAGTTTGTCCCTCAATATTAGGACTGAAAAAAATGGACATTGTGGTAGGGGAATAGATTAGCTGTTTGGTTATAAGCTCAATTTCTGCTGGGCTTTGTCCCCGAATTTTGGAATAAACATCCACCATGCAATCCTATTCATAGCTTCTAGAGTGTTACTTAGGGTCATCTCATAGTAAGCTGTATCTGTCATTAATATTTATACAAAGTATATCTCAAATACTTTTCCAGAGATTTTTGTGCCCTTTTTTTGGTCAGCAGTTAACTGACTAGTTTATTAAGAGCTTATAGCACCTTCCATAATGTGGTTTCCAAATATTTGTCATTCTTCTTTCCTGGATTGTAGCCTGTCAGTAATTGTGGCTTTCATTTTGTAAATGCTGGTTAGAGTATCTTCTGAGGTCAGTGTTAGGTTCTGCTGCCCTACGTTATGATATTTTTACTCATTTAGAAATACATTATAGCTTATAGGATCATTTTTTAAAGCTAAAATCTCTGAAAATCTCCATAGTATTTGAAGCTGAAACTCTTAGAAGCATATACATAGGTGAAAGTAACTAAGATCATTTTAAAGAATAGATGCAACTTTGGTGGAACTCTTTTTTTTTTAATTCAAGTTGCATGTCGTTTCCTTTGTATAGCTTTGTTTTTCAGTTTTGAATAATGGGATTTGTAATGTATTATTTATACGATGATTTTCCTTTTCCAAGAGTTGATAAATGTCACTTGATACATGTTTATTTAATACTTTAAAAAGCTTTGTGTTAAATTTTAAACACTTAAGTTTATATGAGTGCATGCATGTGTGTGTGTAACCACAGTGTGTTTGCTAATCAGTTCTACATGCATCTGTTGCCCACTTTTTCTGATGGTTGTCACTCAGTCTCAGATGCAAGAGGTTGGTTAAGAGGAAAAACAGAAGTTCGTCTAAATTCTAGCTTGTAATATAATTGAAACATAAATTTCACTTATTTCCAGTTACAGAAATGTCCATTTGGTCTGGTTTGTAAGACATTATCACTTCTGAAGACATTGCAATTCTGAGTGTGCAAGTCTTTACATTCTTAAATTCCATATCTACTTCATATACTTTTTTATCCATGCAAAGCATCTATTCTTTACAAATAATAATGTTTGGCAAATTCAGATTCTTTCTAAATGTAGAGGTTGGAAGTTTGAATTATTTTGAGATTTTCAAATCTCAAAGATCTTTCTAGTCTCTGTCACTACCATTTTTTACAGCTGGAAAAAGTGCTTTATGGATGCTAATTTTTTACAGTGAAAGGGTGTTAGTGAGAAGTAACTTGAGTTCAAGTTAATTTCCATTATTTTTATTACAATATTTGTTTTGAAGTATCTTACTGTTAAAATGAACTTTCAGTAGGGCCACTCCCAAATAAAGTGCTTTAATTATGCTGAAATGTTTTATGGGTTATGCTATGCATAATCTCACTTCACTTTATTTCCCATGTGGTAAAAAATTTAATTCCTATTTTGTGAAAGTAAGATGATTGCATTCAAACTTGGAGCTCCTTGGCAGTGCAGCTATCCATATGGTCCCTATATAGAGTGACATTCTTATTAGCTTTTCACCCTTTTGGTGCAAATAAGGTGTAGCATCATTCTTACTAAATATATATACACCTGTGAACGAGATTGATGATTAAGATGAAAGCATTTCTTACTCAAAGAGCAAGGTCTTTGATTTAATTTTTAGATCATCAAAGGCAGGTAAATTTTTATCATTATTTATCATGACCTCTCTGGTCAAACCCTCACACTACTGTCATCTGGTACACAACAGTCCTTATGACATGACAAGCTCTTTCACTTTTTAATCAATACATTGTGGCATCCTTATTGAAAATTGCCAATACTTCTATCTGTTCCCTGTTCTACTTTCTTCTGTACCAGCCCTTATCTTTTTGTAGCTCACCTCTGATATAATACAACAATTTAGCTTTATATATCCTTTCAGGGATAATATTCCTTTCCCTGATCGTTCTTCCTTTATTGTGTGCCTCTTTTTCAGAGTTAAAACGTGATTGCTTCATTGTTAATTTCCTCTACTATTTTTATACCTCTTTGATCAAGTCTCTGGTTCTCATCTCCAACACTCAGCTTCTCTGCTTATTCAAAATATCTCTTTGATAGTATGCCTGTTACTCTGTCATCTTGTTCAAAATCAGCAAATCACAGCGCTGCTGTCTGGTTCTTTTCCTATGTCATGGAAGGAGCGGTTTTGACTAGTGACTACCTATGTTTGCTTTACTTCTGCTACTGCTACTTTCCCAAAATGTTTCCTAGATCCATATCCATCTATGACATTTTCTGCCCTCTAATTTTTCTGTCAGTATCTCTTCACATGTATGACTTCAATATTTTAATTATTTTCAATTAATATAACTATTTTAAAAAGCTTTTCATTGCCATTTTTTACCTGCTGTGTCGTTTGCCACTAGGGTTCAGTTCTGTGTCTTCCTTTTCTGTTTCTTCTGCTGCTCCCATTTTCCTACTGTCATTGTTTTCATTCAAAAAATTGTAGAAAATGAGTCAAAACAATGTTCAGTTGAATTAACTTATTACAAAACTGAAAAGGAATCTACAGCAATGAAAAATTTAGTACAGCATGTGAATATTGGTGTTTAACTGTCACAGACCTTATCTGCCAACAGTCTGTACCAGCTGACTCCTAGGTAGAGCACCATTAATGTTTTCCTACCTGTGTGGGGTCTGTTGTGCAACTGTGGACAAGACATGGATTTCTCAAGTCTTCCCAGAGATAGCAGCGTTTCCCAAGTTTTTCTCATTTCTGCTGAGAATAGACATAGGGCAGTGGAATCATCAATTCGTATAAATGTACGAAACTTAAACAAAGTATTAAATCCCATCTTTTCTAAGTATCCCTGAAGCATATTACATTTTTTTAGTAATGCTTTTGAACCTGAGAAGGTGCATGTGGAATACTAAGCTGTTGCAAAATTACTATGTTCTGTATGGTCAACAATTGGCCATTACTACCAGGTTATTTGGTATATGTTTCTATACATCAGGCAGGATCTTTTTGAAAATGTCTCTGGATAGCAAAAAATATTCAAAATAATAACATTTATTTATAAAAGTAATCTTTAGAACAGTAAAACAAATGAAAAATTAAAAATAGCTGGACAGATCTTACTCTTCTGAATGCTCAAGGGATCAGAACTAATAAAAGGACTGAAAGCATTAACAAAAGAACAGAAAATGAAGAACACTTTTTAAACATTGCCTTACAAGTTATGATCATTTTGTGGTCAACATGGAGACTCTAAAAAATATTGCTGTGGAAGAAACATTCTTCAGAAAATTAAGGTACAGTGCAGAACACAATTAGTTTTTAAAGCTTAAGATGATAGCTTGAAATTGAAAAAAACAGGCAAGGAAGTTCAAGGGAAATACATAAAGATTTATAATCTAGTGTTTTAAACTCTTAGGAATTGCACAAAGGCCTGATGTTATTTAACTGCTAAAGTATCTGTTACAACAGAGCTAAATATCTTCACTATTTGTGGGTCATTGTGGGTAAAATCAAGAGAATAAATATCTATACTATATACTATATACCATATCTATCAGCTTATTTCATGGGCAGGGACACAGAATGCCTCCAAGCAGAGGGCATGGTCTGGGTTGCACCAAAGCAGGACTGTCCCATGTCTTTCCTGTAGCACCCTGGATGTCAAAATAGGTTGAACCACTGCAAGTAAGGTACAGTCTCTCTGAAGGGACAGAGCAGCACAGCGAAATGTAGTAACAGATTATTTCCATCTCGTTCTCACATGAAATACGACAGTGGCTACACTAGCTCAGGTCAAAGATTCATTTAGTGTAGTATCCTATTGGTAGTCCATCGCTTTTGCCAGTAGCTTGTATAAGAGTAAATCCGCCTGGTAATGATATTTTCCTGGGTACTGTCTCACTCTTGGTCACTTTCTCTATACCTCTTATGATTTTGTAGACTTCTATGGTATTCCCATTTAACTGTCACTTTTTTGGGCCAAAAAGTCATAGTCTATTTAAGTGATTGTGGCATGGGTGCTACTGATCATCCATTCCCTCTTTTTTGTATGTTTTCAGTTCTACCATATCCTGCTCTGAGATGGAAAGCGTAGAATTGCACATGCTGTTGAAAATGGAGCACATCATGGATTTTTACAGCATTTGTTCAGCACTGTTTTCTGCGGTTTTCTTTCTCTATTCCTGTCTTAATAATTCCTAGCATTCAATTTACTTTTTTGATTGCTACTGAACATTGAGCTGACATTTACATAGAACTATCTATTATAACCCCAAGATCTTGTTTCTGTGTGGTAATAACTAGTCAAGACCATCACTGTTTGCGTAAAATTATTTTTCCCATGTACATTACCTTACGTTTATCTACAATGAATTTCATTTTTCATTTTATTATTAGTCACTCAGTGTCCTGCATTCTTCAATGTTTTTTTTCCATTTGGGCTTCAATTTTACTACCCTGAATAAAATCATGTCACCAGCAAACTTTGTAATTTCACTGCTTATTTCTCTTTTTCTGATGGTGAATACTCACATCCTAGCACAATTTCCTTTAGGGACTGCACAGAGAAAATTTATCATTTATTCCTGACCTTTGTTTCCTGTGTTTCAACCAGTTATTTGGCCACAAGGGCATTTTCCTTTTTATTCAGTAACAGTGTAATTTCTATTAAAAAACTGCTAAGAAAGTTTTAAAAATGTTTTTGTACCTTGAAAAACTTAATTATCTTTCATAAACTTTGCTACCTCACTATTTATTCCTTAGGTTCCCTGAAAAATGAACTTTTCCAGAATGTTTTGTAATAGGGTAACTCTATAACAAAACTAACAGCAATTCTGTTGTTGCTGCTTGTTACCAGCCTTTCGTAGTTACTGACAATTACTATGTGTTAGCTTATCTATATCTGGACAACATTAGTTGGGTAGAACTGGGCTTTTTTGGACACTAGTAGAAAGCTAATACAAAGAAGTAACTCATTAGGAATAGCCATTATTTTGGCTAAGAGTATGCTGTTATTTGAACTTTCAGTCAAAAGAAACATCTATTTACATACTGTGATTGCACACTAACACTAGGAATAAAATTTAAAACTAATCAGAAAAGCAAAATTTGAATTTTACATTCTGTGCTGTCAAAAAGGTGGTTGCCTAAATTGTGCGTGATCTATGCAGATGCACCTCTGTGAAATGTCATATATTTGTAACTATAAATAAGCTGATACAATCTCATCTTCAATTTGCAAATGCATGCATCCATTCTATAAATTTAAATATAATTTCTTTACATTTTATCATGCATTCTCAAATAAGATGATTTCATGATATTTTGTCCTTTCCATGATATCAGTACTTTGTTTATTGTTGGACATGATATCTGGGATATCACATGCCTGATATGGTGACACCAAGTGGCTCTGCAACTTCTTCAACCTCCCTCCCTCCTTAGGTGTTTAACAGGTTATATCAAAAGCCAGCTGTGGGGGATTTGTGTAACCTTGGATTAGACTTCTGTGAAAAGAGCTGTGTGATGAAGAGCTGCTGGAAGCCTTGTCGGAGGTCTCCACCTCATCCATCCCCAGGGGGCCCACTGGTCTGGAAGCTGCATTTAAGCTCAGGTCCTTACCTTTGTTCCATGCCTGGGCTATGTTTTCAAGTATGCTGTATCTAGATGTACATCTTCTTGATCCTGACCTTGATTGGCTGATTTGGCTTCCTGGCCTGACCTAGGACCAGCCTCAACCTTATGGACTTGCTTGGTGACTACTGATCTGTGTGTGACCATTGCTGCCCTGCTCACCTTGCTCAGGTGTGGTGGGTCTGAGCCCCTGTTGGCCATACCCTGGCTACTGTTTGCCATACCGTCACCGTTGGTGATGTTGGCTGCCCTGTCCTTCCCCTGCTGTGTCCACCCTGGCACCTTAATGTTCAAGATTTTTGGGTGTGCAGCCATCCAGCCATGGCTATTTCCCTAAGTGTGCTGCTGACCATACAGAAATCTCAAACAAGTGTGTGTGTTCTCAAATTCCACTTAGACATAAAGGAGAAACCAAAGCTGTGCTGGAGCTGATCAGAACAACTGGATTTTAATTCGTAAACATTTCTTAGTTTATTTGCTGAAGCTGTGCTCAACTGGATCTGCTGTTCATACTGAAGCCTACACTGTAGGAAACGTGCCATCCATGCTTAGTTTTCTGGAGGAGTTTCGCTTCCCCTTATGTGCTTAGGCTTAAACCCAAAAGTCCCCATCTGCAACTGCAACTAGGCCAGTTTCCACCCAGTTGTGATCAATGTAGGTCATGCTCAGTCCCTTCAATGAGGTAAAAAGCAGCTCAGGTTTGTGGGGAATCTCATGGTTGGTGCATGGTGGTTTCCCCATGCACAAAGGATACATTTGCAGGTAGACCTTCCGATACCCTTGGTCTTGAACACTTTGGTGATGTACAGGGTATCACTTTTTGTCTCCCTTGTATATTTGCCAAGCTTTCAGCAGTTCCATGAAACAACTGTCTTTTTCTGGTGGCTTTTTTTTGCCTTTTTTTTTTTTTGTGTGTGTTTTAGTGTTTGGCAGAATCATCACAATTGTATTTTTCTCTTTTTGCTGCCTTCACTGCTTATTGCTACTACAAACCATGCAAGATGCAAGCTTTAGTGGTGAAGTTTGCTCCTTTGTCTGAACATCAGAGAGCAAACTGAAGGAGAGCATATTATGAGAAGTAAGAGAAGGGTGAAGCTTATGTAGAGGTCAGGAAAGGGAATGAGAGGGGGAAAGGTGATTACAGAAGTTATCTGGGTAACAAGATAGTAAAGGAAGAACTTGGGTGAAGTATGAAAGAAAGTGAAGGTAAATGATGCTGGGGCTCAGAAACGGGAAGCTGAAGATTCTTTCATGATAAAGATTGAAAGAGAAAGCCTAATAAGCCTTTTCCCTTCCTCATTCCAAATTCCAGAAATTTAAAATAGATAAAATACTGGGGTTTTTTTCATTTTTTTTAATTAATAGAAGCCTCCTGGGTTTTTTTGCACACAAGAATTTTGCACTGAGAAGGAAGGAGTTAAAAAGGTAAATGTACCCCCTGTTGCCTTTGTCAGGTGCTTCGGATATTGCACCTCCTACACCAGCATTACACCCTTTTCAGCCAAATTACAACTATTGTTAATATCTTTTTACTTGCCCTTGTTACAGTGACAAGTCCATTTCTTTTTCCTAAATAGCTGTGTTTTCCATATACTTTAATCACCCGAGATCCAGACACATTCTGCAAATCGTATTTGAGGCTCAAGAAAAGGAATTTTTTTTTTTAAGGTTTAGTCTGTTTAATATTGTTACCCATACCACAAAATGCCGCAGCTGTTTATCATGAGTTCTTGTGTACAGCAGCACCAAGTGGGATTCAACTCACCTAATTTTAGTTGTTTGCAATGCAGATATCTCTATCAGACCTAGTAGTCCTAAATCCCCACAACAGACAGAAACAGACCCTTTTAGGTACAATTTATCTGACATATTTATATTTTTTCATACCTACTTTAGGATGAATTGACTCAAAACATAAAAGTGCCCATTTTTCTAACTAGAATATAGCACGACCAGTTTAGATGAATCTAGCTGTCAAATAAATGCCGTTCTCATGGTCTAAATTAGATAGATAGGCATCATAAAGGATAAGTATCATCATCAACAGGTAGAAATGTTTTATAAATTTGTGCATCTGCATGTATGTGTCTGGGGAAGAAAGCCATGTGCTCTAATGAAATATTTACAGGTAAAGATGGGCAGTTAAAAAAGAAAAGATTAGAGGCAGAACATACTGCTTATATCTTTGGAAAGTGAATGGGATCTTTTAAGTCATCTCCCTTTTTTTACGTAAAGAAGTGCAACTTCCACACTTTATGTGGAAATTTTCACTACCTTGAGACTACTGGCCTTACACTGCAGATATTTTTCCTCTTACTGTTTTGAATCAAGCAAAGTCCTTAAAATTAAGACAGTTGGAAAAATACTTTTTTTTCACTTCTAACTAACTATGTATTTTTCGTCATGTGGGTGCAAATTGCCAAAATGGTCTGAAAGGTCTTTGACAGTCAGTCTACATTTTACAAATCACAACTAGTCTAAATGTAAATATGATGGAATCTGAAACAACATTAGCTTTATGTAATTTTCCATCTGTTGAAAGTCTTCCTGTAGCTGTGTCCTCTTTTAAATAGCTGAGTTAAAGGAAAAAGTCAGTAATCATTATCATCTACATGAAAATGCAGTTCAAATGAAAACAGTAGGTTAGCTCCTAATATCCCTATTCAGATGTTATTCACTTAAACAGTCATATGGATGATAATGGGTGTTTTGACTGATTAGAGATTTCAGGATCAGGTCTATAGTCATTATGACATTTTTTTCTGATTAACTAGTCATGCATATCAAAATAATTGGTCTGTGCTATTACTAACATGTATAAAGCTCCCACAGCATGTTCATCATTAACAACACAGAAAAAAAAGAGGTAATTCAGGACCTAAGTAGCTTAAAAATCTAAATGGGGAGACAGTAAAAAACACTGGGATTCACATCAGAGAAAGCTACTTTCCCTTTTTATATAAAACACTCAAGGGAGAGAACAGTTTTAATACTTTTTGTGATGGGATATTTGTGAGAAAATTAGGAAATTAGCTTTGAAGAGGTACAAAAGAGAGAGGATGCCTCATTGGGATGAGAAGACAGATCCCACCATAGATCATAAATACGCAGCCTTTTGCATTCATATCTTTAAAAAGTTTAGTAAGAATTCAGAAAAAATCCCTATTTTGCAGTTTTCACTTTCAAATATCATTAGATAAAGCCATTTATTACTGGCTAGTTTTAGTAAAATGCGTGGTGGTTTCCTCTATAGAGTTAATTTAATTATGCTGCTTTTACCGGCCAAAAAGATTTATAGAGATATGTACCAACAAAATGTGTGCCTCATACATTTACATTATACATATATATGTATAATTCACATATGTACAAGTATAAATATATATTCATACATATTAGCCATACACATTAGCCTGGTCTCTGTTAAATGTACATTGTTTAAAAGTGACCGGAGACATTGGAAGTATAAATGATCATTAAACTGCTTTTAAATACGGAACAACAGATTTTGTCTATCAGACCCACTGCTGCTTTTTAAGTAGGAAAATTCTATCTCAGACTTCTGATATTCAGGTGGAGGTAATTTATTGTATACTTCTCTAAAACCGAACAGGAGGAAGCAGTTGGTCTGATCTTATACAATTTGCAGTGTGGCTTATTCAAACTTTCTGCATTTCTTTTTCTATGGCTAATTTGAAGATCTAAGTCAACAAATAGCAAATACAGTAAATACGCTAGAGAGAAAAGCAGAATCTGAATTAATAGCAAAAACATTGAGAAAGATTTTAATGGAGACCATTGAGAATACACGAAACCTGTCATCTGTGTATCTTGGATCATTAAACTTCAGGCTCTCAGCATACAGCGTCACACCAAATAACCCCCTCATTTGTTCATTTGGGATTTTATAACTACCCATGTTGTTACTTTTCCCCTTGAATCCTTGGCCTAGTGACTCCATCTCTGCAACCCTTTCTATCTGCCATTTTATCTTTCCACAAACTTTTTCACAGCTCTTTCTCACGACTTGGTCATTTCTTTAGAAGGCTGAGCCAAGGTTATGATGGTGGGTCCCTAGACCTTAGACACACTTGAACGCAGATAAATAAGCCCAAGGTGGAGATGGCAGGGAAAAATTCTTACAGGGGAGCTTATGTAGAGGGGGTTACAATACTTAGGATATTTCTGTGTCTCCTGATACTTTGTCTTGCTCCAACACTTTTCTCTTGACCTTTCCCTCATCTCGCTACTCTAGTATTGCCCTCAAACCCACTGTCAATATTTCCAGTTGGGAAGTCATTAGGTTCCTCCAACAATTGCAAGCTTCACTCAAATGAGAACACTGGTAGAAAAAGTGGCCATCAGCACCATGACACCATTTTAATTACATAGTATTCCTTATGATTCTAGCTCAGAATTATTTCTTATATATTTAAGGAGCTATTAAACATCCATAGAAGTGCATGCAGTACGAAATATACTAGAGAAAAATTACTGTTGTTGTTTTTCTTCATCTATCATCCATTCCTGAATGACAGCGCTGAAGGACATTAAACTTTCAAAACTGATCCGTAACCTCCGTAACACCACCTCTGATGACTTAGTTTGAGCAATTCAGTTTACGTAGGACTTAAACTCAGTTTTTTTAAGAAATTATTTCTGGCTATTAGAAAGGAGATATGATGAATTTGCGTTAATATGTTATGTTACTTTATATCTTCTGTCATGTTATTTCATGATTAATATAGAAAGATAATAAAAAATTAAATAATTTATTTCTACCACTGTAGCATGACCTGAGGCTATAACTTATCTCATTTCCAGCCTAGATGATTCTATGATTCTATGATTACCAGAGAAGTAATGAGTAGTAGGTTAGCCTATGCGTACTCCTGCTTTGTGTTCTGGAAGGTCTTGGAACCTTCAATAGCAGTTCTTGATCAAGTAGTTTCTTGCTTTATGTTTTACTGCAGTTTTTGTTAGGAAATTTTGTTAAAAAAATATCAGTACTAGATATTGCTTACAGTTTAAAAATAAAAAAAAAAAATAGAACAAGAAAAGTTCTCCAACAGCTCACACTTATTTTCTGCTTGCTCCCACATAGATAACTAAATTTGATACTTTTTGAGACATTAGTATAATTTTTATTCTTTCAAAGTAAATGTCCTCCTTATTGAATAGAATCCCAGAACTATTGAAATAACTTCTAGAACTCACAGAAAATAAATAATATATGGGAAGAATTGAGGGGGGAATCTGGTGACATTTTTTAAAAGTAATGGAAAACTAGGCGTTTTAAACCTAAAAGTGTAATTGAAGTTTCTGAAAACGTTTGCAGAAAAAATCTAACACTTGCAAGTATCTGAAAGAATCCAAGAACAAGAGTAAAAATCAGCACGAATTTATCAAAGAAAACCCAGATAATGTTGAACTGTGGAGAGAAGAAAGCAGTAGATATCACATATTCACCTTTGTAAGGTTTTTGACAATTTAGCATGGTACTGTAATGAGCAAACTGGGAGTCCAGATATAGGCAAAAATACAGGAGTGTAGCTGTGAACGTGTCTATTAACCAGTAGCTGGGGAGTAGTTATCAGTAGTTCATCATCAGGCAGTTGTGCATTAAATAAGTTTTGCTATGTTGAAACAAGTTATGGGAAGAATTTACCAATGCAGATGGAAATTATTCATTTTTCTGCTAATTTATCACGTAAATAAAATGAAGTACTTTTTTTTCTGTGTTCTAAGATTTTTCTGAAGCTTGTCATACTGGAGACAGTTTCTTAAAAAGTTAGTCTATGATCATGTGCTGAAAAAAGCTTTTGGATCTAAGAGAACCTCAAGTTTGTAAGGTCAGCTTTCTGATGGCATCTTTTTCAGTTAACAGGAAATTAAATTGCTTGTCAACAAAATTACAGATCCTTGTTGCACCATCTTTAAGGATAAGAGTAAGATAATGGTGGACACCCAAAGTAAATGATACTCACAGGACATGCTGATGTACCAGATGGTGTGGGAAAGCTAGAAAAGTGTCCACACAAACAGATGAATTGTTGATGGTGAAAAGAAACTATTACAGGACCCTTGACCCACAAATAAATATTTGGAATATGGACCTGAAAATTGAGATTTCTGTGCCTTTATCTTCTCAGAAGAGAATAAGTACAGATACAGCACATTTGTTTTTCCCTCAGTCTTCCTCCTCCCGTCGATGTATGTAACTGCTAAGAAGACAAGTACTTATAATTTAATTTATTTATTTATGGCTTTCATGCTCACGTTCGGTATCAGAATCAGCATTTATAGACTTCCATATTTTTTTTTAACTTGTAATTTGCTGCGTTTGCATATTCTTCCTGAGTGCCAGCAGTATAAGTTAGTAATGAAAAGCTTTATGAAAACTTATAGGCCATGACTGAATGAGGAAAGTCGTTGAGGTTGGTGCTGTAGCAATTGTAGTGACTACTGGCATGGTGCCATAATTACAATCCTTATTGATGCTGCTACCTCAGGGCTGGTGCATAAAGCAGATTTCTTTGTTTCTGTTTCTCTCAGTTCTCCTCTGAAAAGGGATCCAAGGGATGCAGTCTCAGCCAAGGACCATGCTAAAATACATAGTGACATTAGCAAGTCAGTGAAGAGTTTAGTGCTGGCCATCAGTATAGTACCCTGTGCTGACTTTCAGCATTTGCATTTTTAATTTAGTCTTTGCTATGCCTGGTGATGCTGTTCAGGACATACACCTAATGATGAAACTGCACTTTGTGAGACTGAGATCGGCACATCTACATAAAATGGTGGCTGGATTGCTGAAAATCTCCATTTACACTTTCCTTCTAAATTCAGAACATTCCTCTTGTCGTGTTGTGCCTCTCCAGCAGCCTTGCTATAGCAGACATTTCAAAAGTTATTCTGGGTCTCTGAATAGATCTGTGCTGCTTAACTGCTCCGACTCATTATATTATAAATTTGTTTCTCGTGTTTCAAATTTGTGCATAGGGGATGTGTTTGGGGGTACTTTTTATATTCATGAAAAAGAAAAAAAAAGGAAAGTGCTAAGAAAAATGAATATTGAGCTAACTTACTCTATTTGTGCACGGAGTAAATATCAAGCTAATGCATAAGATTTATCCTCTATAGTAAATCAGCAATATGTCTCATTTAGGCCTCTCCTATGACTGCTGTTTTTTACTGCAGTATTCAGTCATGCTGATTTATGCCATACTATCCTGTGAATATTTTGCAGAGTGTTATCAATAATATAAGTTTATCTTTTGGTGCAGATGGAATGAGCTTAGAACACAAAGCAGGGAGAAAGCATGATTCCTGCCTCAAGTAGTTCACTGTTTGAAATAAACTTAGTATAAAATGTGAGACCAGGACACAAGACTTCAGGGAGTGGAGGACTGGATCAAGAAAGGTATCAGCCCCATTAACCAAATATTTTATTCTGTAAGGGCTCATGTACTCAGTAAGATGGTTCTATTTGACTGGAAGGGTTTCATTAGAGTCATGGCAGGAATCCCTCTGGAGAGTAGGTCTGAATTAGGATCATGAGTAGTGGCATCACAGATCTACTCAGGATAAGTGCTTCTGCATGTGAATAGAAGCAGCAGTCTCATTAATCTCATTAGACTGCCCATATAAGAAATCGGAGCAATGGGAGAGGACAGGCGATACCAAAATAGGTAAAGGACTCTGGTCTCACTTCTTAAACTTGAGACAGAGTCAGGAGTAAGTGGCTAAAATCATCTTGTTTATTGTGGGCCTCTATTAGCAATAGCATTCTTGCTTGCTTAAGTCATGTAGTATTTCCTTTGAATCGTACTACAGGTACTGCCCTTTTGGTTTATTGATTCACCTGCTGATCCTGCATAGTGGAACTGCCAAAAGTAAAATTCAATCATTTGCAAGTGTATTCCTCCTCATTTGCAATACCATAGTTTAGATCTTTGTTGTGGATTCTATCTCCAATGGAGTTTCATTCAGACATGCTCTCAGTCCTAGTGTTAGAAGCCTCAGGCAAAATATGCCTGTATAGAGATCCAAATGTCCAAAATTTTTTCATATTGAGTTTGGAATCACCTCTCAACATTGTACCAGATATTAAATAGCTCAGCATATGCCTTTTTTATTTTAATTGAACTAATTTCAGAACTATGTTAGAGACTGATTTGAGAAGTGTGCTCTCAACCTGTTGAGTTGCACTTACTCATATGAAAAGTTTGTATGTGTATGAATGTATGGATGTGTGTTAATTTTCCCCAAAAAATGTATCAGTTGAAATTCTGTTATGCTTTGTGTTCTATGGTGATTAATATTCCCCAGGGAAGCATAATGAAAGTACTTGATAGATCAGTTGACTAAAATTACTATTGGAGACATCACTGATGTACTCTTACGTAGCATATATTTCTAAAAATTTGATAAACTTTGGTGTGCTTATTTTTACCACGTTATAAAATTTCTTCTTTCAGCAGTGTACATCTTTGAAGACATCTACATCTTTTTTCTTAGAAAAAAAGTTTTTTGGACAACGTAATTCCCTGAAGTTTGAGTTTTGGAAACTAGTCGCACGTGCATGCTAGGACACCTATGAATAGGTGTAACATAAAATTGGTAGGCATTTTCATTGGCGGAACAGAGTGTCTTACCCTTAGCATGTGAAGAACATGTAAAAATAAAGCAAGTCAGTCAGTCTGAAAATATTGCTTCAGTTCATATTTACTGTGGTAATGTTAGGATTCAAATATACATAGAAAGTATATTGCTGATAAATGCAGGGAGAAGTAGGAGATTGGGGAAGAAGACAGTGAAAAACTTCTGATCTCTAAAGGACTGCTTTTGATTCTAAAGTTCACCACTGTAAATGGGTCAAATCACCACAACCATTCCTCTTGATATTGAGAAAAATCTGGTAAAAACTTTATTCTGGTCTCAGTTCAACTTCTGATAATAAGTTTGAGCCTCTGAACTTGGAGATGGCTAGTATAGATTAAGTCCATATTATGAATCTTCCATCATTTTCTGAGGAATAGCAATAGCCATCCTAAAAAGTGGTTTACTCAAAACGGTGATCAGGATTGCATGTGAAATCAAATTCATTAGCATTGCCCCAGGCTTACACAATTCTCTGCATATCATCTTCTGTTCCATAGTTGCACAGAACAGAATGCGTTTCATTTCATTTTCCTTGAAAATTTACTTGGCCTAATATCTTGGCAGCAGTTTACAAACTTTGCTAGGGTATACTGCTGCCAGCAAGAATAAAGAAATGGTTCCTGGTCTTCCAGGAATAAAACTAAATTTGCTAAATTAAATATTTGTTTTCTTGCTGTGATATCAGTCAAACTAATCTTTTAAACTTCATCCAAGGAAATTTTCATGCAATGTGAACTCACTAACACTTGCAGCTAAACAAATTTAGACTGGAAGTAAGATGCAAATTATGTAGAGCTGGGGTAATTAATCTCATACATCACTTGCGGAAGATTATAGTCCGTGCTTATCAGTGGTAAGCTCAAACTCAAGACAGGATGCATTTTCTAGGGGTTATGGTGTAGTTCGCCTATAACTGTTGATCAAGAAGCAGGACTTACTGAAAGGTGTTAAGAACTAGAGCAGGTGAGATAAGAGGATCGCAATGCTATCTTCAGGCCTTAATATTAGTCAATTATTTTTTTTACTTATCACTTATAAAGTCAAATAGAAACCTTTTGTTACAGTTTGTTACTGATTTTCAGTATACATCAAATGCTTATGTTTTTTTTTTCTTTTCTTCCTGACAGGTGTAGCTACTTACAACAGTTTTTATGTTTTTTGCAAAAATTTCTGCCAAGCTGTGAAACCTGGGAAACTGAGGGTCCGCTGCATTGAGTGTAAACAAGGAACACTGACATTGGCCCGGGTAAGCTTGTTTGTTTGTTTGTTTGTTCAAGATTTTGGAGTATATGGAGATTATATATCTGGTTTTATCTATTTACATACATGTGGCTATGTATATATGTATTTCTACTTAAATCTTTTCTTGCTGTTTGTAACTGAGAAGAGTAATTCAAAGATTTGTGCAAACTTCATTCACTTATCTCCATTACTTGCAGTACTCACAAGAAAAACAGCAGACTAGAGCTCCAGTTCTGTAAAGACATTTTTAACTTATATTTTAAGGACTGGTATTTTAATCTGGTAGTATGCACGGAATATACAACTAACTACGTGTGTGTGCTAAAGGGTTGGAATTATAGGAGCTCAAACAAAGCTTGGAGCAGTCTTTAAAGCCAAAGAAACACCTGAATTCATTGCCATTGATTGTGGAATGAGACAAGCAGGCATTAAATGGCTGTGCATTTGAGAATATTAGTCTCAGCAGCCTAGCTCCTGCATGTAAAGTCAAGGAAAAATGATTGTGTCGTGACAGAAAGTTAGTAGGAGATCTGTCAGGCTTGGTTTGCATCCTAAAATGAGAGAGTGTCATTTGACTTGAACATGCAGTCGTGTGAAGTTTTGGAGGGCTTTTTGTCTAAGCGCTGCTGAGTTTCACTGGTTGTGCTACTGGGGAATGAGAGTCCTTCCTCTCTCATAAATCAATGTTTGTCAACCAGGTTTGTTACGTGAGAGGCTTAGGTTTTGCAGAAAACTGAAACTTGCCATGCTATAGATTTTGAGGGGCTTTCTGTGGTATTGGACACATATTGAACTATATGTTGTAATGACAGCACAGAGCGTGTCCTCTGCTAGACACACTGGCTTCCTTTGGCATGCTCACTTTTGGAAATGATGTGATGTTTTGATTTGGAATTGTTATGTTACTTGTATTAAGCAGAAAAATAAATTTCCAAACTTTTCAGTTGTTTCAGTATCTGCTAAATAGTGTTCTTCATTTTGGAGACTTAAAAAAAAATAAATAAATCTCTGTATTGTCTCCCAGGAATTCCTCATAACTCCACGATAAAACTCCCTATTATAAAAAGTTCCAGTATGGCATATTTCTAAACACAATTTCTGTATCTGATTGTCTGGTTTATATGTAGGCCTACGTTTTTTGGCAAATACAGACAATCTGATAATTTCCATTGAATGAGCAGAGCACAGCTGCTTCTTTATTCTATTAGCATATTTTAGAATAGTTTTGAAAACAGAGTAGCTGGAAACTTGTAGTGGAAGAATTTGCTAGTTTCCAGATTGGTTCAAAAAATCCCAGCTTTCAGAAGATTTGAGAAGGTACTTCCACATAAAAGTACAAAAGAGAAAAGGAAAATATCTCTCAGAAAGCATCAAATAATAGGGTTTGTGTGTTTTAGTTTTTAAATAATACATGACTATGAAAATAATTTACGCTTAAGGTTCTGGTTACTTTCTCCCCAAAGCAAAGAAAACCTGTTATTATTCTTTTCCTGTGGAATTCGAGCAGAGCACGATAGTTGAGAACAGTGAATGTGCCAATCCAGCAGTTTGGGCAGGCAGGCCTCAGGACTTTGAAGTGCAATATTTTCACTATGGGCACACTTATTGTCATGAATGTGCTATGCAACAGTCAGTTTGTTTTATAAATACATACCTTCTATCTCAGTCCTGTGGTCATGAAGATTAGGTGCAGATTTGGCATCTGCCTGGACCTTGTGGCCTCTCTTCTCACTTTCTGGTTCGTCTTCCAGGGAGACAGAAAATAATTCCAGCTGGGGAAGCTTGAAATATGTACTAATCCCCATTTATTTTTCAGTACTGTGCAGAAACCTCTCTGCATTAATGCTAGGCAAAAGTGTGGTCCTCGCAGCAAGTGCTTTGTATCTACCCTGCTTTCTTCAATGCATCGCAGTAGGCAAGTTATGTCAGGCTGAAAACATCACTGTCAGTCACTTGACTTTTGTGTACATTTAAAAAAAAATAATGTAAATTAGTCTATTATCCCAAACCCTCTATCTTGCCCTTCCAATCCCACTGGACTATGCCAGTGACTGCTGATAGACATCTTCTCTACTGGTACTACAATTATTTTCCCTTTAGAGAGGAATTAGTCAAAATATAGTTGACACTTTTAAACAAACTATAAAAAAGCTTTTCTGTACCACCATACCACAGATTTGTCAGAAAAGCCATTATTTTTTAAGATTTTTTTTTTCAGTTCTCTGTAAACTGTGCCCGACCTTTACAAGGCAACACAGCAAGTTTGTTGAGGAGCTCTCTTGTGCCATAAGCAGCAAAGCACCATGTAAGCCAGCGTTTGTTACACTAATTCTTTCATTGAGATGAAAGTGAATACCTGTGTAAAACCCACACAAAGCTTTGGGCAGCCTTAACTTACTCTACATGCTAATCCTTTTCCTACCTAAGCCACAAATGACCAACCTAATTAAATTGAGCTTTCTTTTTTTCATGGTGTGTTGACTGACATTTTAAAATATTACTTACTCATTTAAACAGTCTTATTCTAAAACCTTATTTAACTGTCATGCCTATTTGCATACCATTATTTTAATATATGATGCTCAGACTAAATTTATGATCCTACATTTCTATCAAATTAAAGAGCCCCCTGTTTTTATTTTTACTAAAGACATCCATCTAAATATTAAATTTGTAATTTTCCAGATGACACTTAGGTTGGTGTTTTATGAACGTTTCATGACCTAATACTTTCTGGGAGATATATACCAGATTGATTTAATTATAAGAAAACATCAGTCACTGCAAAATATCACCTCTCTCTAGTTTCTCTAATTAATCAAGCGCAAAAGCATGTCCGGAAAGATGGAAGTGTGGGAATCTTATGTGGACCACCTACAAGCCTGCCAGCAACTTTCTTCAAATAGCTCAAAAATTTTAGTCATTAGTTTCTCATTGTTTATACCTTTTGTTGCTTTTAAAAATATTTATTTCATATACATATAATGCTGCAATTTGCCATGATTCAGATAATTAGGGTAATCCTCTTTCCATAAAGAAAAAAATAAACCACCACAAAACCCCCTGATTGTAGCAGTCACATGTACAGTTCTTTTTTTGAGTGATAGCAGTGTTAACATTCATTCACATTGTTAACTCTATAATGAAAAAGGAAAATGCATATCTTCAAATGGAAGGTCTGGATCTGCAAACTGGTATACACCAAGTTATACACATAAAGCCCACTTTTTCAGTGTAACTGACTCTATGACATGCTCCTGGTTTAGAAGACGGTAACATTTACCTTGGTATCTATTTGTTGTAATACAAATTTTAACCAGAGTAAGATTGAAGTGAAGTAATATGACTTTAGGTCTCCATACTCAGCCGCAGGTGCTATGGTGAGGCCATTTCTATGGCAAGGACTCGTGACTCATTACCATCTGGTAAGTCTTCATATTGTGTCCTTGGTATTACTGGTTGAGTTTTCAGTGTATCCTCTATTACAAGTGCCAAAAGTGTTTTGCACAGCTTCTTATATAGTTTTCAAGTGTTCCTTATAGCTCAAAACATTTTTTCAGACCTTTTCAGACATGAGGATCTGATTTGGATCTGATTTTGCTCCCTGCAGCTGAGATGAGACTTAGTTTCTGGCACTGACAGAACATCTGGATTTTATTCAGCAGCTGGTGCATATGGTCCCATTGCTGTCCCTGCCCTCTGCGCTCCAGAGGAGGCTTCTGAACTCATGGGTTTTGTTAAACTGTTCTCTGCCGCTGAACTGCTCTTTCATCATTTGTTGTATCAGGGATATTGCTTTCATCTATTGCTTTTCATCTTAAAACTAGCAAAGAAATGGACATTTGCTGAATTTTTTTCTTTGGCACCACGTAAAGCTTGTCATTAGATAGCTTGTCAGTTAGTGTAGGCTGTGTGGTACATCAGAGTTCTGCATGAAAAAGCACTAGTGTCTTCCAAGTGCCTTCCAGTGACTGACAAATAACAGGTCAGATAGTTCAAGTGCTCTTCCTAATAGACAATAGTGTAGTAGTTTGTATTTGATACTTTCATATTTCCTAGGAAGGGAAAGATCTTTAATACAGTCATTTTCTTTGAGATCTCTGCTTCCTATGTCCATTTTAATAGTTATTTAAATAGGGTGTTTTCTTTTTAATGAATACAAACTTAGCAGAGGTTTTCAGTAATATAAAATAAAAAGGCAGTTTACTTTTGATCTTTCTTTTTTTAATATAGCTTTGTGAAACTCCATTGCACAGTGCACTGCCTCTCACCACTACTCATTTCAGATCACATATTTTCCTCAAATTCATTACTTGTATCCTGGCTCAGTGACAGAGAAAGAAAGGAGAACCGCTCACTGCATTGGAGCAAGGCTGACTGAAAGAGATAGGGACAAGTAGCACCTCTGCAATTATCTAGCCTTAGCTGCTGCTGAGTCATCTTCTCCCCACTGCTGGTTGCCATTGCTGGGGTAACACAGCAAGCAGGCTACAAAAAATCAATTTTCCCTTTAAAGCTAAACTGCAAAATAAACTCTACCCAGTGGAGTGCTATGTGTTAAAGTGTGATCTCATTCACAGACTGGGGAGATACTAAAAGTACGATTGCATTCTTGAGACTGGATGACGTAGGTATTTGTGTCTCCAAAATTACATGAGTGCTGTGAGGATAAAAATGGTTTTGATACACCTTGGCTAACACATGACAAACACTGTGTGTTACAGTACTTTGATTGAATACTGTGCATGGGAAAGTTACCATCTTAATGCATAGTCCTTGGTCAAACTAACAAATGTGAGGCAACCATTTATTGTTGGGTTCCTGCTAATGAATGTCTTAGTACAAAAATAGCTTCATTTCCCTCCATTTGGCCAACAAAAGTAGTACTTACAGGAAATTATACATATTCAATATATGTGCTTCTTTCTACATAAGTAATGAAAAATGTCTCAATTCTGACATCTAAATTACCGCTACTGGGCACTGATGTTAATACTGTTTTGAGAAGACCAGTGCAGAGAAAAAGAGTTGTCGGAACTATTTTTTCCAGGGTTTCCCACAGATTCAGGAAATCCTTCTGCTTTAGTTATATTAAGCCAGCATATTTAATCGTAAGCCTAAATTTTTTTCTAGTGAACTAGTGATTTTTGAGAGTGAGGGAATGTTATTGTGTTGTGTACCCCAAGTCCAGCTGTGCCAGGATGCTAGAGAGAACTCAGGCATATTCTGATCCTCTCCCTACCTGATACCGAGACAAATGTACTCTTGTGTACTCGTTTCTCATGACCTGATCTGATGGTGACAGCCCTGCTGAATATGAACTGCTGAGACTCTTAGTTCAGGACCGTATTATGATAGTAAGTCCTGTCTCCTAGTGGTGTTTGCAGTTCATGCCCAGTTTGTTCTATACTAGATACAAAACCTCTATCCGTCATATCCATTAGCTTGAACAGCTTCCAATAACAAAATCTGTCACAGAAAGGAATATTTTTCCATCACAGCAAAGGAAAATCTATTACTAATTGGCCTGACCAAAGAGGCCAATATTTTTAGTATTTTTACTGTAGTTCCACAGGTGCCATTCTGTTAAGGAATCTGTGTCATCTGCTCTTCCTTATTGTTGTCCCATTGCTTGCAGTGACTTGGTGCAGGGCATCAGCATTAAATAAATAGAGTGCTGAGCTGACCCAGAATCCAGAATTATTGGTGGAACTTTCTTAAGAATGATCATTGCAGGGGGGGTGGGGTCTGCAGGTCTGATTCTGACATTGCTCAGCCAGTGTCTTCATTGCTTTTAGCAATATGAATATCAGAAGAAACAAAATAATGCCTACATTTCTACCTTAAAAAGTGTGTTTCCTTTGATATGATAGATTCTGCCAAATCCAGCCGCACCCTGAAGAGGCTGCTGCAGCAAATGTTCCTGTGCCCTGTTTAAGATACTGTGGCACTTCCTATAGGAGTAAAAAGCTCAACATTTGGTGACTGCAAGATTATTGCATAACCATTTTATTCTTTCTTCTCCACTTCTTTCTTTGGCTCGAGTCTCGCTTTACCCTGAGCACTTTAAAGGACAGCCTGCCTCTTGCCCCTGCCTTACATAGTGACACTGCCATTGAGGCTGGCCTCCAAAGTGCTAAGCTCCATCTGAAGAGAACAGTTGGGAGGATTCAGAAGACTTGATGCAGACTTATTCAGGCTTTTGGCTACCTCTTTCATTTCTTTTTCCAATATCCCATAAGACAAATTTCACTACATTGGACATCAGTTGTTTAATTTTTGTATATACCGTAAATGAAAACAAATGCATACTTGATCTGTGAAGAAAATTATTCCATCCATTTCAAAAGACAGGAACAGCAATTCTTTGATGCAAAAGAAACAGTTTTGCCTCTGTGGTGAAAAAATAATATAAGTTTTGCTTTCATTTTTAAAGGATAAGAAAGTATATTTTAACTTCTAATTCTATTAGAAGCTGTGAGATATCTATGCAAGATTTATAACATTTATTGTAGTATGTGTTTTCAGTGAGAATACACGTTATGAAGTGTCTTAAAAGCTGGAAAAAAATTACCAATTATTGGAAAGAGGGAAAATGACTTCATCATTATGTAACACTTCAAGTCATGCTGTGAAATAAAACTGCCCTTTAATGTGGAGCATAAAGTGAGCTTCTCCAGCCTGAGTGACAGCAGTCATAAAGGAAAAGGAGAACAGTTACCAAACGTATTTCCAGATTAGACTTTTACATGAGTCTCTGAATCAAATGTCTAATGAACACTTTTTGCCAGAGAGGATAGATGTGTGCCTAGTAATGTAGATGGTGTTCAGTGTATATTATCCTCACAGTTGCTGGGATGTCATAGAAGCACAGACTGACAGATTGGTTGAGGTTGGAAGGGACCTCTGGAGGTCATCAGATCCAACCCCCTTGCTCAAGCAGGGCCACTTGGAGCTGGTTGCCCAGGACCATGTCCTTTTGAATATCTCCAAGGATGGAGACTCCACAGTCTCTGTGGGCAGCCTGTGTCACCCTCACAGTAAAAATGTTTCTTCTTATGTTCAGACTGTGCCCGTTGCCTCTGGTCCTGTCACTGGACACCGCTGAAAAGAGCCTGGCTCTGTCTTTTTTACATCCTCCCTTCAGATATTTATATACGGCGCTGAGATCACCCCTAATGTGTATTTCATTATATCACTGAAATCTTGGGACTAGCTAAAAATACCCTGCTTAGAGTAAAACTTTTGTCTAAAATATTCATTGCATTTGAATTGCTTTTGTGTAAGAGTGCACATTCTCTGAATTGTACTCAATGATCCTTTGATAAATAGATCCTGTATTTCCTAACACCTACTTCTCCTGAAATCCTTAGAAATTTGGAGCACTTACCAGTGGGTGGCATGGGATCATGTGTACATGTAGATCAGATGGTGAACATTATCTCTTCTGTTCCCTTATAGATCTTGTGCTATTTCTGTTCGTGTTTTTTATATCTTTTTGTTTAGATGGATATACCTTTTGGGGAAAAAAGAAAAAAAAGGGAGTACCAACAGATGTGATAAGTGAGCCTTATTCAGCTTTAGTTTGGGCTGTTCTTGGGGGCATAAATGCAGCAGTAGAGGGACTCTTTCCCTCTGCTGGCATATGCACAGACAGTATGACTGCAAAACAGTGTTATGTTTGCCAGGGAAATGAAAAGTTTGCATATCTTTAGGTTACATCTTTTGGCATATCAGTTATTGGAAGCTCTGCTGTCACTGTCTTAACAATGTGTAAAGACAGCCTTCTTTCCATGCAGCAGCTTCTCCCCTCACAAAGAAAGGCCCTCTCTCCAGTTTCTTAGCCTTTTACGTTGAAAGGAGATACAATGAACGTTCGTCAGCTTTTTAAAGATTAGAGCCATAGGTGCTCTGTTGGCACCTTAAGCTGTTTGTGTAGGTAAATCCTTCTTGGTCTCCCCTTCCCATATATATCTATTTGTCCTTTAGATCCCTTTTTCTACTCAGTAAGACCATAATGTGCTGTGGATGTCTTGCTGGCATTTGCAACAGTGCAAACAGATCTTGGACTGCGACAGTGTGTTTTTTTTAATATGGCAGCTGCCACTGAGATTCAGATATCCCAGTGCATAACTCTCCTAATTTGCTTTCTTTATTAAAGTACAGCCAAACTTCTGTCTTCCTGGTATTATTCCTTAGATAGCTGTGGGTACAAAGAGATCATGCTCGCACTGCATTATTTCAACATTTTTCATAATGGTGAATATTAAACAATTCTAAAGGGTCAGTAATTTTTTCCTAATTTTTAAGGTGTTGGAATAGCTGATGCACCAGCTGGCTCAGGAGGAAAAAATAACTATATTTACTTAAGGTATTACAGTAGCAGAAGTAGCAAATGCCAAACGATTTTCTTAAATGTGTACCTTCATTTCCATTAAGAAGCTGATGTAATTTCTAAATCATTACCATTAATTAAAATATTTTTATATTAATTACTGGTAATTAAGGTGAATAATTAAAAACAGATTTAAGTAACTGTTTACCTCTAAATTAACTATAAACAGGCCTGTATTCTACCTCATTGTGGAAGAAAGACCTCCAAATCTGTACATTTTTGCCTCATGTCTGTGGCTGGTTTTTTTTTTCTTTCTGGTTTTGGACTGAATTACGTTAAAAAAAAGAGTTTAGGGTACTTAAATGTGATATAAGCAAAACCTCAGACTTCTGTAACTAAAAGATGAGCTAATTTTGAGTTATATTGATTAGACTTGTTTGGATAGGGTCACGATCTAAAGGTATTAAAGTCAAACCTTTCCTCAGAGCTTCATTAGTATAAAATGCCTTTAAGATGATGCAGCCACAACCATGGTAGTTATATTGATTTAACTTTCTTGGTAGAGGTATGCAGTGTTCTAATGAAGGTTTCCCCCCTCTTCTCAGGGAAGTTTTCCTAATGCATAAATAGGTCCTTAGGGACATGTGGTGTCCCTAAATAATCCACAGATAAACTGTTAGTATTCACTTAAGTTTTTCTGCCCTAAGCAGCTGGACAAAACAAGGCATCCTCAGTGCCTTATAGTAATCGCCGTATATTTCAGGCTTGCTCCTTATGTGGTAAAAAGGCCATTTGAGTTCACTGGTGTATCTTGAATATAGAAGAGTTTTATGTTTGTTTTGTGCAAATACTTCTGTGTTAAGAACATTATATTAGCAGTGGGTTGGGGTTTTTTCTGTTTTTAACTATACAAATATAAATTTAACATTGTACTCTGTAACTTTCCTAGACTTTATTTGGAGAACCTGTTCTTTGGCAAGAGCTCTGAACGTGGGTTTATTATTATGTAAGACTTAATGGTTTAACAGGTTTTGTTAAAATCAGAAATAAAATTGGGGGCCTCTATAATAAGTACGAAACATATTTTGGAAGTGACTTGCAGAGAAATATTCCAGCAGTCTAGTGCTGTGAAAATCTCAATTTAACTGAAATAGGGTGCTTTTGTCAAGACGATACACATAGGCTTTTCAGAATAGGGAAAATACTTTGGGAAGGAGAAGATTTTAAACTTTTTTTTAGGCAAAGCAATATACTTCCAAGAGTGGGTACATTGACCTCACAACTCTATAAATTAGAACAGTTACAAATGAGAACAATCTGTTCTGGTGTAAGCAATTTTTTTTAGCTACCCATGCAACTGCAGCCATCATAGGATTGCTGTATTGTTTGAATGATGTTAAAATGATGTCGTTAAAACACCACAAGTTTTGGACATGACACAGCATGAATTCATGAAGTTTTTCAAGCAAGAAGTGGTTGAATATATTGTGCTTGATAAAATATCTGATAGCATTAGATTTTTAAAAAGAAATGTCTCCATGGAAAGATTTTCATTAAAATCAAATTTCAGGCTACATCTCCTAAGACAGTCAGAGAGCAAACTGTACTGAAAGACTGAGATCTCTTTTTTACACCAGAAATTATTCAGCCTGAAACACTGAGTATCTGAATCTAAACCTTGTTTGTATATACTGGCATTGAAACTTACTTTTTGGAAGGAAGATAAAGACAACACTAACTGCAACTATAAAAACATTTCCTAGCCCGTCTTGAAATTCCTGGCACTGATGGTGAGTTTAAGGATTTTAGACCTTACAACGATGGGCTTCCTTAAGCTTTAACCAGTACCCTCCATTCAGACTATGCCTTGCTATTTTTACCACTACTTAAAAGTCTAGGTTCCTGAACTCTGGCTCCTAGACTGTGATATCTGTACCAGTAACCTGATAACAAGCATTAACTGTTCATGTTGCTGCATCTAATCATGGCGATACTTGAGCAAGCTAAGTTTGGGTACCCTTGCCAAGGGCAGTCCGTCATAAAAGATGAGCTAAGAGAGTATCAGTGGTATTTTTACTTAGATTATTTATTTATTTATTTATTTATTTTGTACTCAGGCTGTATTCATTAGAATCAGTATAATCTGCATGTCCGTATTTCCATAAGCACCACTTGTGCTGTCAAAAAAGTCGGCTCATCTTGGCAGAAGTTACCTGTTTCAGAGAAGGTACTGCATTTTAGCTGATGCCTCAGGTTCCTGTAAAGAGCATCAAGAGATGTTTTTGTAGCTTTCTTCTGTCTAGCTCTGCACGTAGCCTGCCAGCTGAAACCACTGCTGTCTCGTCCCTACCCAGGAGTGTTGCTGAGAGTAATGTCCATGACTTTGAAAAAGAAAAATATACTAACCAAGAGTAGTGTTATTTGTCTATTACCAATATAGATGTCATAGACAGTAGGTCACATTCTCAGAATATCAAAACATATTTCCCTGAGGTATGTTGGTCCTCTCTGGGGTCATGGTTTTGGCTGTCTGCTCACACGCTACCACCTGTGTGACTAAGAGGACGTACAATTCTTCACTGTCTTCATCTGGACAGCGCATACATTCTGGGTGTTAATATTCTCTGTATACTTCGAGTTGCTTAATTTTAAAAATTTATTTTCAGATGGAAGAAATTAATTCCCCCAAAGTTAGGTTTTTCATTTCAGTCAGGTCTAATTGCTTTCTTCCTTTTGAACTAACAAACTTAGACAAATAGGGAAAAATGTGTTTAACTCAAGCTTTGCCTGGTGTTTTATATGGTGCTTAAGAGGGGGAGAATAATTTTGTTTGAATATTCAGTCGCTTCTGGATCTGTAAATATACCTGCTTTAGCTCAGATCCAAAGCTTCCAAGTTTCTTCTAAATGTGGTTAGGAATAATTTCATACAATTCTGTAAAAAACAATCACCAAACTGAAAGACTGTCTAGTTACCTGCATGAGTCTTGACCCTCATGGAACTTTGTGTCAACATCAAGTCACCAGATTAAGCCTCTGTCTGAAGTGTGACTACTTTTGTTGAGAAGTAAAATGGATTTAAAATAGTGCAGTCAGGTGCCGTCAGAAGGAACAGTTTATGCATCTCCTGCTTTATAGGATATAAATCAGTTCAGTCAATTGTAAGATGACAAGTTGAGGGTTGTTTTTGTTCTGGGCTAATAGGAAAGGATATTTAAATGCTCTGTGGTTTTGTACAATATTAAAAATCCTAAAACAAACAAAAGCCAAAATACCAACTCATGTAAGCAAATGATCTTCTATTGTGCAATAGTTTTATTTTATCTTTGAGAATGTCACGTTTTAACTTTTATTTTAAGCAATGTATTTATTATGTGGTATCATACATGGGTGTTTTGGTATAAGACAATGTCAGAAAACCACATCAGTTCCTGATGGTGATGTACAGGGTTATTTATTGAGGATGGATTTTAAAAATAAACTAATTTTGCCTCATTCTCGGGCTTTTGGAACAGTGTCAAGAGACATTTTTTTCATTTTTCTCTTAATTTGCCTGTGGGTCTTGACCTCATGATAATAATTCGTTAACGTGCATCCCTAATTATTCGGTTGATGTAATCGTACGTTAGACCTGATTTCACCCTGGCCCTGTGGCTAACCCAATTAAGAGAGATGCAGGATGAGGCTGTTCAGGTTCTAAGCTGTGATCAGAAATGGGGGTCAGCAGGTCACCTCTCTGGTTCTCCTGTCACCTTCTGCCTCAGTGCTGCATTTTTGCTAATGTAAAAAGCAGAAATTTCCTGAAATTCAGGCCCAGTGATGAAGCTTAAGATTGCTGACTTTGGCAAAAACAGTAATTTAAAGAGGAAATTAGACTTCATAGGCTTTATTTACTTCAACTTGAATGAAATAGCTGGATTAAGGTTCTTTTAAACTCTAAACTTCTTTTAACTCTACAAATTGTGTAATTTTATTTAAAAGATTTGTAGTGTGCTGGCAAACTTTTCCTTTGGTTTGACTCTTAAATTTCTCTTCTAGCTTTTATTTCTTTCTAGCATATTTAATTTACAAATTCCTTTAAAGAGAATTGACATTGTTTAGCTTTCTTATTTAAAATGTAACTGATACACATGAATTTTGAGTTTGTGCAGTGAGCAGAATCTTTCTGTATACTTCATGGAAGCCACATAGTTAGCTACAATCCTTTTTTCCCTGTATTCTCTGATAAAATTAATTAGGGGGCCTGAGTGTTTGTGTCTATCTTAGGTGAGGAGGGGAGGGAGGAGGTGGGAGAGTAAAAAGTAAATAGTTTACTTTTTGCTGGTACAGATACTCATTTTGTGCTGGCTGGCTATGTTTCTGCATCAACAGTAACACGTCACAAGAAAATGAAGGTAAAATTGGGTATGGGTCCTGTTATATTCTGATAAAATCATGACTGTTCTTTCCTAATGCTAAATTTGTTGAATGCCAGCTCGTCCATAACTATAATAAAACCAACTAATGCATAAATGAATTCTGGCAATTTTAAATAAAATTTTAAAACCTGATATGACAGGGAAGAATGCTAAGAGGTAACCAAGTGTGTAAACACTAAATGAAGGATTATCCTTATTTGCGAAAAATCCATTCCAGCGAGAAATTGAATTGGGGGCTTCTCTCAAAAAAGAAGGGCTACTGTAGCTAGTGAGCCAAATCAGTGCCTGATTTTATTCCCCTTAGAGCAATACGGTTATGTGAGACCCATAAACAATATACAAATGAGAATAAATGTAACTGAGTACTCTCTGCTCCCTCCTCTTTAAATATTCTCCTCGAAATAGTAAAGTTCTGATTGTGCCAAAGTTTTAAAACTGGATGAGATCAAGCATATTAGGAGTGATGCACTTCATTTGTTAGAGCATATTGCATAAACAGCCTCACCTCTTGTCTGATATTTTTACTTTGCTGCAAGGATTTTCTGTACAAAGTGCATAGGAATGGTATATGCATAAAACAACTAACACATATAAAGCAGTAGATCTTGTATTTATTACTCTTTCAACTGAAGAAAGAAGATTTTACCTGATCAGTGAAAACAGCTGGTCCAGAACCTGGTCTTTGTCAGTATTTGAAGTGACACAGAGGTTAATGATAAAGAAAAGATCACAAATCTCCGTGCTACTGACACTGACTTTTAATGGGTCTCAACAACATGTAGCAAGCAATTTCAGAAACTAGACCTGTAAAGAATATTAGACTGCAACAACCTTGGCACTAGTTTACTGTAAAAAGATGCATCCCACTTAGAAAACCAATTTGTATTAGACTTACCTGTCCGTATGTACTTTAATTGTATATAAACATTCTCCAATTATACAGTGTGCATAAATCCAAAAGCTGCTGGTGAAAGCTAAGACAGTAGATTAACTTCTTGAACAGGCTCTTTTTAATAAGTAGACTCTAAGCTTCCTGTACTGTGAGGAATTTAAACTGTCTCAATGTACAAAGTGCTCCCTCACATGCCGTGTCTTATGCAAAAAAGACAAGTGTTGTAGCAACTGGTATAGGACACAAAAAACCAAAAAAAAATAAAGGAGAAAGAGACGGAGAAAAACATATGGATCTGCTCCTTTCTGCTCCTTTTCAAATGCAGATTGTTGAGGCTGGAAGTCTACCACTTAGTCACTGTGTTCTTCGTTGGACCATATGGTTGCAAAATCTAGTGGAATGATATAAAAACCGTCTTTCTCCTCCTGAAAGTAAAATACCATAGAAGAAAGTGGAAAAAGAAGAGGATTTATTTTATTCATTCTTGCTGCATAATGTTTAATATGGTTTATTTTCATTGTCTTTGATATTTTATGGAATCTATATATGTCTATCAGTATTTAACTTGGTTACTGTCTTTGCCCTTGAAATATATAGGGTGAAATCTCTAAGTATGCTGCCTAAATTTAAGATTAAATTACAAGGATTTTTCTATCTAGTTCCAGTACTCTTATAGCTATACTCCATACACAGCTAAAACTCAGCAGAATGCAACACACCTATTAACAAGGTATCTCATGTTTGTGCAAAAACTGAAAGCACACAGATGGAAAAAGAAGTTATTTTGTGGTCCGTTACAAGCTATGTCAATCTCTGCTATTGATGAATTTACCGGGATTCAGTCTCCATATGAAACGAAAAAGGACATGACCGTCTGTAGCAGCTCCTTGGCTACCCTCCTGCTCTGACTTTGCAAACAAGACTCAAGAGAGGAAGGATAATGCAGATACAGATGAGGATTTTTTTGGGGAGACAGGGGGTGTTTAGTGTGCATGTAAAATACTTTTCAAATGGTGATCCTGAGGGAGGGGGTCTCTCAGTCTGTCACCACCAGCACCATGTCTACACTGGAATAAAGTTTCAGTTTGGGAGTGTTTGGAGATAATCATGTCATGATGAACATGGTTGTTTCTTTTTTGTCTTTTGGACATTGGATTTAAAAGAGCACTTTACCGGGCTTCAACTGTGGTATTTCACAGTTACAGTCTAGTTTTAGTATAGTGTAAAATCATGTAAACAACAAGATCCGTGCAGTGAAACTTGTATTTGCAGGAAGTCCCACTGGCTAAGGCTGTCCTCAGGCACTGGGCTCATTGCGTGATGCTCGGGAACACAGAGAGACTTACAATCTGTTTACAGGGATATTGTATGATAAACAAGAACATTGTTCTCTCTTTATTTCAACAGATTACTTTATGTCTATTCATGGTTTGAAAATCACAGTGTTACTGTACACAGGCTTTTTTATGTATACATAAATATACAGTATTTCTTCATGGTTAATAACTATGTACTGTAAAAATATTTGAGTAATACATTCATTCTAGCCTTTAGTAACTGAGTTAAGGTATATATAGAGTTTGAAAGTTCATGAAGGACAGAAGGCCTTATTCTCCATCACTTGCCTATTTTACATTACAGTAA
The DNA here is from genome assembly GCF_964106895.1 of Numenius arquata. Classification (NCBI taxonomy): domain Eukaryota; kingdom Metazoa; phylum Chordata; class Aves; order Charadriiformes; family Scolopacidae; genus Numenius; species Numenius arquata. Next base: position 16,741,413 of record NC_133577.1, on the reverse strand, counting down.
AACTTTTAGATCTGTAATAAGTGAAGTTGAGTGGTTATACTTCATCCTCACCCATAAAAGTGAAAAGAAAATTAATCCTCCGTGAAAAATTAATCTTCAACTTTTTTACACTCCTCTTCATCACCTTTGGAAAGCGCTGAGCGAACCCTTCGTGTTGTGGTATAAAGTTTTCACCATGATTTTGTATCTTTGTAATAGGATTTAGAAAATAATGGTATTGGCTGCAGTAGTTACTCAGCACCATAACAAAGCCACAAACTACAGACTACTACTTCTGTGACTGCTGTAGCAGAAAAATCATAGAATCATAGAATGGTTAGAGTTGGAAGGGACCTTAAAGATTGTGGAGTTCCAAGCCCCCTGCCATAGGCAGGGACACCGCCACTAGAGCAGGTTGCTCAAAGCCCCATCCAGCCTGCCTGAGCAGACCCTATTAGTTAAATTAATTAACCTGTTTGCTACACAAGTGTTTTCAGTTGAGGTGCAAGTAACAAGGATGAAGTTGAAAATTTTTCTTGTGAGAACAGTAAATCTGGCATTAACTATGCCAAGAGATTTACAAAAAGGGTAATTTAACTTCCTAGATTTAGCTTCCTGTTGCCACCTGTCTGCACTTGGATATGGGAATTTGTTTTAATTTTCTAGCCTATTGTTGCTGGTGATATGGTCTCATGGATTATAGAGCAGAGCAGAATTTGGTCCTGTGTTGATGGTTGTGGCTGAACTTCCTCACCTCTGCAAGGCATGCCAGCATTGTCTTCAACCTTGGTGCTGAAGGGTCAGCCATAAAAAACTTTCTAAAAATGCTGTAAATCCCACATTTAATGATATTGTGATTGTCATCTCACTTCTTCCCCCCACCCGGACCAAGCCTATCACTTTCAGAACATATGGTTTCGCTCAACAGATAGGTTACCGTAATGCCTAAATTACTCCTGTTCCTTCTGTATTACCAGTTCTGCTCTTCCATCTTGTATTTCCTCTGTTCATGATTTAGGGATTTAAGGAGAGAGTCTCTTTATTTACCTAAGAAGACTCTTTGTTCTGTGAGATAGCAGTGAAATTATTGATAAGTAATTTATGTAGTCTTTACATTTGCACAGTATTTTTTTTTTTTCTAAAGGAAAAACCAAATATTATACTCTGGGTGTCTCTGTGTGAATATAAATATACATGTGGAGAGAAAGTATTATAAATTCAAATATTAAAATCCATTGTGGGATAAGATAAGGGAGAGAAATCTTAATCAGACTCCATATACTTCTTCACTGCAGACGACAGCGTAGATATCAGAGTGGGCTTTAAACTTGCTAACTGGGACCCCAGAAGCAGAAGGTCAGGAACTCAGTGCTGACCAGCTGACCCCACTTCTCTCATATGTTACTAGCCTCTGTTGAGCTCCAACTTGTTTTGTCTAAACTTCTACCAGTACCTAACGTAGCCCTTTTAAAGGTCTGGCACTCCTACATCTACAGGCCTACTCATAGGAATAAAGCCTAGTTTTTTGTGAAAAACAGAGTAGGATCTTCAGCATCCCGTTACTGCCGGATGAGCAGGCAATTCTTTCCTGTTTAAAGTCTCAATTAAAAGTTAATCAATTAATGAAATGCACTTTATTGAATTCAGTTACATTATTTCTAAGAGATGGAGACCAAGGAGACTTACAGACTTATAGAAGTAGAGTTATAGGATATGGCCCAATTCTTAAGCTTAGAGTATTCACCCATCTCTTTCAGCAGGAAAACAATGAGCAGGTCCTTGTTTCCTCAGTAGTAAAACCTGTTTTCTTCCCTTGTTAGACACTGAGGAATTTACCTCAGAACTGGAGTTTCTGTATTTGATGTCTTTACCTAGCAGTAAGGTGTATAAGCAAATGGGACAAAAGACAATTTGGAGTTACAGGAAGTAAAGGGATAGCTGTTGGTAGGTGGAAATAAAAGTGAAATGCCCTCTCTTCTCCTTCCCCCATTCCTTTCTCTCCCCATTGGTGACTTCTGAGGTCTCATTTGTTTGTTCCTAATCTGTACTCTGTCAGTTGTCTGCATAGAATCATAGAATAGTTTGGGTTGGAAGGCAACTTTAAAGGTCATCCAGTCCAACCATCTTATTTGCATCTTATTTACAGGCAAAGTGAACCATCTCCTTTACTTGCGCTCATTTTCCTTTTGCTCTACTGTCAGAATATAAACTGGCTAACCTTCTATGTTCACATAGGAATATATGTTTTATGTACAAGTTGTAATACTGGTCCCTGACTGTGATGGGTATCTGATAACTATTAAAGAAGTTAACATTTTACAGAAAATATCTAAACTATTTCTATTTTATCACAAACAGTCAGTCAAGTCAGTGGCCTTTTTTCAGAACCTAGGCTTCTGTCAATAAGTAGTTCTTGCACAGCCAGATTTTTAAAAATAAGGCTACCTAGTCAGAAAATTTTAGCTATAACTCATTATACAAAAGTGTGCACAGGGGAGCAGCAAAAGAGGTTTTCTGGGTTGTGCTAGAAATTTCTCTCTCCTACCTTTATTTTGTCTCAGGTTTTAATGTGTAGTTGTAATCAGGAGATTACAAGGAGAAAGGAGAAAAACTTCAGTGCATTGAGTACTGAAGAAAAGAAATGGAAGCAAACACTTCTCAAGTGAGCTTATTGCTTTTTAATTAGTGCCTGTGGGAAGATACTTTGCAATATCAGTGCCGTTTATACTAGTACTATCTTGAAACAGTGATGTGCAAAATTTTTCCCACAACTCCCACTGTCTTCTGTAGCCCCAGAGCAGACTTACATAAATATGTAATGGAAAAACTAGAAAACAGGTTCAGTCATGCCAGATTTGCTGATGCCTGATTAAGGGAAAAAAAGGGGAAAAAAAGGGAAAAAAACGGGGGGAGGGTACAGAGGAAAATGAAGAGTATGTACTTCATAAATTCACTGTAACAGCTGTTGTATGAAAGGCTGGGATCTGCTATTCCACATAGCACAGGACGAAGGCAGAACTTGCAAGAGTGTATTTCTCTGTGTAATGAGGTAGGCAGCCATGCGGTTAAATCATTTGCTTTCCCTGGGACACTGCTGGGTTCCTAGCCATTGCATTCAACTGCTCTCAGGTACCAGAGTGTCATTCTCACCACCTTTATTATAATTTTTCCCCTTGTACTTCCCAGTAAATGGGAAGTTTTATAGTGGAGCAGCTGTTAGCAAAATTATTGACCTAAAATAAAGCAGTCAGTATTTTACAAACAGTTGGATGAAGTCACTTCAAACTTCTGCGTACAAGAAAACAGAAGCAGCGGCTGGATGGCAACTGTTTGCTCAGGAACTGTTTTGGAAAATCTTATTAGGCTTGTAAATAAGTCCTGCCAACTTAGTTTTCCTATTCACCCAGCTGAATTTCCAAAGATAATCTTAACTATTATATTAAAAGCAGAGTAGAGCGTTGAGAAAGTAGGATATCCTCTCTGAATTAAAAGACTAAAACAAATAAAAATATACATAAAATCATTGCTAAAAGCTTTAAGATTTTGTATAAAAGTAAAAATTAAGCTTTTTTTTAAAATATAGAATCAAGTCACTAGTAAAAAACCTAGTTTGATATCTTATATTGAATCCTGGGATACAGATGACTTCAGATAAAAAATCGTCTGTATAACACTGATTTTACATCAACAATAAGTCAACTTATTAGTTACACAAATATTTTGCAGTGTCTTTGGCTGAAATAAGGCAACTTGAAAAGTGTGGAAAAAACCTTCCTTGTGGGGTAGGCCTGTTAAGGTAACTGTAGCACGTTGAGTAGATAGTCTTGATTTAAGCCTGTTTAAACTGTAGTGTCACGTCTTTTCTGAAACTATTTAAGATTCTAACAATGTTTCTTTTATTCCTAACCATGGCAATTAAGTTTACTTCTTGAAAAGCAGGAATCCAAAAGAATCTGGGCTCTGTTGTCATTGCTGTGACACAGCACTGACTCTTTTTTCCATGAGGATTTTCAAATAAAGACACTACACAAAGCCAATCAAATGTACAGGGCAAAAAAAATCTGCTTGCCATTGTGCTTCTCATGACAAGAGTGTTTGCTCCATGTCTTCAGGCGTATTTAACGTGAAGTGTGGAATGTAAGAAATAGAATGATCCCCTCAGAGTGTGTGTATATATTATATTAGTATATAAATATTATTTACCCAAAAGGTCATACTCTGATCATTTCTGTAAATATGTACTTAGAGAGCTTTGTTCATGTAATAAAAATCTCTGTGGACCAAATCTGGCAGATTTTATCTGTCTTTTCTAATGGAAATCTTTTCTATTAGTTCCTGAATAAGTTTTGACTAACCATCACAGTATTTGGCCTTTTGAATTATTTTAAACTTCTCAAGTGTGGATTGTATATTTTATAAAATGCACTGTTTGGGGTTTTTTCAAGGTACATATTTTAGTGATTGGATTATTATAAACAAGGGATAGTAAAGGAGCTTAAGGAAGCTTTAAAACCTCCAAGTTATAGCATAGCTTTGATAAATATGTAAGGTTTTTTAACCCCTCTCTCTGTTTATTCTCAATGAAATATTTCTTAAAAGTGGAATTAAAAAAAAGTGTTTATGACTTATAAGAATCTTTAATTGCTGGAAAGTGTTTAGTTTTTTCCTGTTGAAAGGAAAGCAGAGGATTTAATAAAATCTTGGCATTTGGGCTGAGATGTCTAAGGCTCAGGAAAAGAGTGTGGTTTATATCACCTCTGAAAATGTTGGTTTATAATGGAAATTTTGATGGATCAATAACTATGGCATCATTAATAGCTATGGTATGTCATTGAAGGAGGTAATATGATAGTGTTCATATTAGTTCTGTGTTGCCAGAGCTGTTAATGACTGAACTCCTTTTGCTGCTTTTCTGTGACTCTGTAAACTCCTCAAACACCGCTTCAATCTTTTAGGAAAACTGCTTGAGAAAAATGTTCGAGTCCTCTAGAATATATTTTGATTAATGTCATCAAGTCCTGAGGGTTTCTAAACCATGACAGAATTTGCCACACACCTCATCTTTGTTGAATCCGAGGTAAAGCCCTGATGGACTCTTATGCAAGCCCCTGATGAGGTGTGGAATCCATGGATTTCTACCTCTCAGATTTCCAGCTCAGATCAGCTACCAGAGCATCTCATCCCTTTAGTTTAAGATTCTGACATTCTCTCTTGTGCAGTGAAATATAACAGATAAAGTAGAGACCACACTCTGACTGATACCAACTTGTTCCTGTTTCCACTGATGGCTTTGAAACAAACTTCCCTCTTTCCTAAATGCTAACTCCAGTGCAAATAGTAGTGATGAAAGTGTCATAGTCAGGTATCCAGATTCTTCGACCTGTACAGGCTCCCTGCAGGAGCTTAAGGAAAAGCAGAAAGTAAACTTAGCCCTGATTTAAAAATTGAGGTGGGAAGAGATCTCTGGAGATATCTAGAGCTGGTTGCCTAGGGCCATGTCTGGTTGGGCTCTGAATATCTCCAAGGATGGATATTCCACAGCCTCTCTGGGCATCCTGTTCCAATCTTTGACCATGCTCACAGTTAAAAAAAGAAAAAAATATCCTGTGTTTAAATGGAATTTCCTGTGGTTCATGCCCATTGCCTCTTGTCCTTTCACTGGGAACCACTGAGAAGAATCTGGCTCCCTCTTCCTTACTCCCTCTATCAGGTATTTAGGTATTTGTGCACATTGATGATTACCCTGAGCCTTCTCCTCTCCAAGGTGAACAGTCCCAGCCTCTCCTTGTATGGTCAGATGCTCCATTCCTGTAATCAATTTTGTCATCCCTTCACTGGACTCACTCCACTGTGTCCATGTTTCTCTTGTACTGGGGACCGTAGAAGTGGACATGGAACTCCAGATGCATCTCACCAGGGCAAAGCAGAGAGGAAAGATCACCTCCCTCAACCTGGTGGCAGCACTCCTCCTAATGCAGCCCAGAGTGTTGGCTTGCTTTGCCACAAGGGCACATCGCTCATTCATTGTCCACCAGCACCACCTTTTCTGCAAAGCTGCTTTTTAGCTGGTCAGCCGCCCTGGTGCAATGCAAGGTTGTTGAGAACTTCAAACATAAATACCTTGTGAAAGATCCATGAAACTGGAGAACTCACCTAAGAATAATCACAAAGATATATATGAAGTTTTCAAGGCATCTCACACCTCAGATATTAGCAGATCATATGAAATCTGAGCAAAAATCATTGCTGGTATTGCCTGAAAGCTGCAGAAATGCACTTGATCTAGAGTAGATGCCCAGTATCACTTCAAATTTTTTAAAAAATTGTTTTAGTTTTAAATGTTTTAATTATCTTATTCAACAGATATTCAGGGTCACCAGAGAGCCTGAGCAGTGTAATTCCACTTCTGTATCGCTGACACTGAATCTTATACAATAAAGTGAAACAATGAATGAGGATCTCCTAGTTCACTCCAAGAAATATATCCCATAACGAATCTTGTAAAACTCTATTTTTGTATTGAAATAAAGTCACCCATTAGAATACTTTTGCCTGTGATCTCAACTGGGTGTCACATATTTTGGATAATTCACTGCTTAACGTCTGACATTACTTTTCAAAGATATGAATAATTTTCTTCTGTCTCTGTGCAGTCATCAACATTCAAGAACATGTTCAGTTTTCTGAGGCCCAGGACGCAGCTACTCCAGCAGGCAGCATGGCAAATAAATGTATTCCTTCTCAGCATAAGCTTCACAGACCATTCTTCCAGTAAAGAAACAGAGGCAGAAAGAATCTCCCATATCAAAGGATTCATTGTGGAGGCATTTCCAACAGGAGAAGCCACTCCTACAGCTCTACTCCAGAACCACTGAACAGATTCTTATTTTATTATTTAGAACTAAATATCCATGAATGAAATAAATTATTGTTCATCTAAAGGTGCTGTGTTCATCTTCATTTCCTTAGGACTATTCTAAGCAGAATATAACTCACTTTAGACTTCCTTCTGGGAAACTTATGATTATAAGATGATACTAGATGAATATTCTAAGAAAATACTTCAACTTCAGAAAGGTTGTAGAAAACCATCTCTGATTGCAAACCTCACGTGTTCCAGCCATTCCTCACAAGCATCTCCCATATCCTGACCACCAAGTTTCTAAGCAGAGGGCTGGATGTCACTGCTGATACAAAGAATTAATCAGCTGAAGAAACTTCTGCTGAGTAACACAAAAGTCTTTTCTGTTTGTCTGGGGCATGTGCACCTTGGGATCTAAAGAGGACAAGAATTGAACCTTGCTCTCCCCAGAGGCTGTTCAGTGTAAAGTCAGAATATGAACGCACATACCTGCAAAAATGTGCTATTAAAAATATTTTGGGGAGTCCTGCATTCTCTTTTAGCCCAATGTGAAGTTGCACAGATGGTCAGCATGGACCCTACCAACACAACACGTCATTGCATGCCCATAGATTTCATCGCAGGCACATAGATGTCCTTTGGCCGATGCTTCCCTTTGTGCATGCGCATTCCCTTTCACTTGCACACATGTTGTCTGCTCATTTTCTACACAATTAGCTTTGAAAATGTTTAAGTGTGTGCCTATGTTAATAGTTAGAGAGATACATTTGCTGGTTAGTAAGATTAGTGAGACGCGTGGCTCACCGTGGGTGACACTAATAAGTAGAAGCTATGTTGTTTAGTGGAACTCTGTCTCTCATTCACAGAGGGCTCTATGGTGACACCCCTATTGCACTAAATGTGTTTTTTGGAAGTATCACACTGTTTTATGGAGCTGCTTAGGACTGCATAATGTGCTGTGTTCATTTTCTTGGTTATTGTCTGGTTAAAACCATTAGATTTTTTCCTAGCCTATTTGGGTAGTCAACTGAAGCATGATTTCAGGATTTTATCAGTCTTCAACTGCAGAAGCTACCAGCTTTGCTGTTTTTCTTCCATCCCACTTCTGTCAGCCTCGAGCTCTGTCATATAAGTTGTGTGTATCTGCTAGTGGTGATGGATTTTAAGACAGTTTTTTAGGCTACAGAAAAACAGTGGGATGTATAGTTAAAAGTGATAGTCATTAGGAAAATGCTATAGGGGCTGATGGCAGTTTCAAACACGGAATTTGATTAATGAGAAAAAATGAGCAACGTTCACTGCAGAAGGTTTTCAGCACATTTTTACTTCCTATAAAGATAAAAGGAGGCTTTTTAAAAGTGGAAAACATTCAAATAACTTTCATGAGTAAATATACCTAAATGCACACTTCCTTGCTTTTGTGTATGGCTGTGCATTTCCTAATTGCCTGTGCCACTTCTGCTACTTTTAGTAGGTGTTTGGATCTTTGCCTTTTCCTCCCCCTACTATTAGCATGCAATACGTACAGTTTTTTTCACTGTCATTACCCACAAAAAAAAACCCCAGTTTAACATTTGAGCAACCTGGAGGTGGGAAAGTACAGGTGCAGTGCATCCAGCTCTGGAAGCACAGGTCCTTTTGAACAGAGAGGGTTGGTGCTGGTCTTTTTTACGTTGACTTTTCTCTGAACACACAGTCATGTTTGAAGTCTCTAATAGGTAGTCGCTAATTAACTAATCTTTGCCTAAGAAACTGTTGTGATTCCACCTTTCATAACACCACTGAGGTCTCGTATACGTGAACATACCATGCAGACCTTGACTTCACTTTTCAAGAATGCTTGTAATATGCAAACTCATGGTATACTTTAGCTTGCCACAAGCCAGCTGGTCCACAGCAGAATGTTTTCTAGTGCTAGCAATAATTCTGCATCTACTTAACACACACAGTCCTCTACCAAGCCTGCTTAGTTGATCACCTCTTTCTCCATTAAGAAACATGCCTGGTCTGTTGTACTCTGTTAGGTTTCATAGGCACCTAAACTGATTTATTCTGATGACTTTTTTAACTTTAAGTAAAATCCTTTAAATTCTTTGTTCCATGGGTTAGACTATTTATACTGGATCTTAAGAGAACATTGGTGGCATGCAGATATTGCACAGTTTGCTATCCTTCCAGCGAACACTCTGAGAAGTTTCTTAGCAGTCATTTTATTTTGCTTAGTCACCCCATGGCAATTTTATTTATTGGTGTCCTATGAATTACAAAAATTCTATTGTTTATTGTGAAGGATTATGTGTGCATGTATTTGACAAAATTTTGGAAGCCAACAAACTTTATATTTTTAGGCTCCACTTTGATTAGCTGGATAGGTAGAAAATAGATACTATACATATATATGTATATATATATATATGTAGTTACTGTAGGGGAAGTCTTTATATTGGCTTGGACAAAGTAGCTGTGGTGGAAGATTTTGGGATTCAGGAGACCAGAGATATTCCTTCAGCCTTGTGTCCTGACATTTTTTCCCATTTGGCAGTTCCTTATGTGCCAGCGATACGTGTTTCATGCAAGGTCTGTGCTCCAAAAAGTTCAGATTAGCTCTGGAATCCAAGTTTTAAGTGAGCTAAGGACTCCTTCGGATGGGTGCAAAGCACAGTGCTTCTGAAAAACTGGGAGTGGTTTGAGATGTTTGTATCGGCAGATGCTGTTGAGGAGGTAGTGGATGAAACAGAGTTGTAGTAGAAGGTAGCACATGGGTCCATTTCAGATTAAATGCAACACAACTTTCTTAAACCAACTCTTCAAGTAAGTTGCTTTCTATCTCTTTTTCCCATACTAATTCAAACAAGTCTAGAAATCGCAATATTTTCTCCGAAGCATGGAAGGAAGCAAAAGAAAGATAATCATTTCTGTATCTGTTTTTCAATATTTGCAAAGTGTTTAGTACAACAGAAATGGGGACTGTGAAAGATGAGTAGTTAGGTATCAGTCGATTTATCTTCCAACCAAAACCTTCAGCAAAGACATGATGATTGATTTTTGACACTACATTCAGCTGTTGGCAAAGCAAAAAATAAAATTCTTTATAGTTTCAATCTGAAGTGTGGTGTGTACTATAAGGAGGGAGATTTCTGCGTGAAGTATTTTCAACAGTACCAGAGAATACACCGATGTTTCTTGGTAAATAAACATGTGAGATGGTTATTGTGTGATTTGTATTAACACAGAAGACCCTAAAGGAAACTCAGTACAGTGGAGAATTAATTTCTCAGTAATATTTGCTAAGTTCTAAAAAGTTCTTTAAAAGGACTTTTATATGTAACATCACTACCATTATGAATATGATTTTTTTTCCCTAATTTTAATAAAAATAAGATTTATTGAAAGTCTGCTATTATATTAGTTTATGCATCCAACTAGCCTAGCTTAATTGTTTTAGGCAAACGAAGTAAAGAATATAAATAAGGAATAAAAATGGTAAATTAAATTTAGGATACAATCTTTATAGATAGCCAGGATTTCACAGTGCCGTTTCTAAAATAGATAATAAATTTACAAAAATTAGTTTTTCCTGGGAGAAATTGAGCTGACCAAAAGCCCAAAGTAAGCAGGAGCCTGTGAAGCCGGTTGAAGGGTCACTCTGCTCACTGTATTTTAAATGTCTTGTTAATTCAGCAGTGAGCAACTGTTTCTTATTAGAGGAGAAGCACCATCAAATCCTTTAGAAGCAGGATGTTCTAGTGGCACAATGCTTTCCAAGCAACCCAAGAAAGTGCAACCATGAGAGAAAGGAACAAGCACAAAGACAAACCGATGCTGTTAGAAAGTCCTTCAGCAGGGGAGTACCATGGATTTAACTATGTGAGTTTTCTTTGTGAGGTTAAGCTTCAGCTTTAATAATGAGGTTTTGAGTTTTTTTCTTTTACATTTACAGTAAGAAGAAATAGACCACTTTTAGCACAGCGGCTATAAATTTATATTTGGAAAGCCTCTGAGCAGAACTGCCTAACCAAATAGATATTTTAAATAATTCTTTTAGAGTTCTTTTGTTACTTTTGCAGAGATGTTTTGATACCTCAAAATAGGCCATTCTAATGTATTTAATAAAGCAGGTGACCTAGTCTTTTATTTTTCCTGCACTAGTTATTTCTGTCAACATGCTGAACCGTTACGTAATCATACTAAAATATATGTTAAAATGAAAGCAGTGCTTTTGCTTTTAAGAATGCATTGGGTCCAGGTCTTATGTGTTCCTCATTTTGCTGTTGTTGAGGCCTTCAGTTCCTTCACGGCTGCTTGTACATCCTTCTAATGATTTTCGGTTAACCATGCATCAAACAAAAGTTATTTCTGTTACTAACATACATTTTGTGTGATCAAAATAGACTGTTGTTTTACTGCAGTGACACCCTGCATGTACCTGATGGAGCCCAAATGTTGGGCAGGTCATAAAGTGGAAATACGGTCAGCATAATCCAGTAAAACCAAAGCAGGATATTGCTTCAGTTCTTGAGGAAAAGCGTTTATCAATTGTTTTACTTACTTCTGGTTGAACTGTTCTGTAGTTTTCCCACCTGGCAAAAGAGAGAGATTTTGGGTGGAAGAATCAAAGAGAAAAGACACGTTTTTTTGCATTTGGATTCATTCAAAGGACCCAAACATAAAACACCATGCTATTCAGCATCAATAAAAAAACAACCAAAAAAAATCAGGTCTGTTCAAAGGATAGGTTCCCAAATTCTTTCTTCTTTATAGTAGTATTTAATAATAGTGTTACTATGAGCAGCATACTGAAACATACTGATTAGGATTAAGTTCCTTTAGATTTACAGTGTTAGAGCCTACACTGACATTTTGGCCTCTTTGCCTCGTGATTGGATTAGGACTAGCAATTCACATCATTTTTCTTTTCTGTGTATGAAGTTCACAAGTGAAAGAACGTAGCCTAGGAAAAAATAATTGTTACATCTCAGTGCTGCACAAAATGGGTGATGTGTCAGCATCCAATGTGATGAGATAAAGGTTTTTTTCACCTTTTACCTTAATTTTATTTTAAACCCCTGTGTTATAGTGGATGCAGGCTCTTCTTTTAGTGATTTCATCTTAGTACTTTCCAGAGGCAGTCTGAAAGGACCAACCTGTAACCAGGGAGAACCTCCCAGAATTGCTGGGGTTTTGCAATCTAAAGTAAACTGCAACAGGGATTTTTTTTTTTAATGAGGCGACTGAGAGGATGAAGGTGGTAGTTAGGCTATGTGACACTGTCAGAATGTTGCTAAGCTTTAGAGTGGAATAATTGCAATTGGCAACATCCTCATTAATCATAGCTAATGTTAATGATAGCTCCCTGTAGTGACTCATGAAGAGGTGATGGCCTTAATGAAAGCTGCCTTAGAGGCTAACAGATGGTGGTTGAATTTCAGTATTTTAAATATACAATTGTTCAGTTCTTTTAAATAACATTCCTACTGAATGATAATATGGTAAACTTGGTATTCAGCCCTACTCTTTACTGAGCTTGTTTTTTTGAATTATTGAGTACATAATAGACAAGAGCAAAAGGAAAACATCGCAGCATGCATTGTAAATTCACATCCATGCGTTCAGGTTAAACATTATGTTTTCTGATCTATGTTTAATACTATAGATGCCATTGTGAATGTACTGAATAACACAAGAGTATTTACTGTTACATATTATAAGAAATATTGACTAAGATGTGGAAAAAAACCCCATAATAGTCTGTTGCTTCATCTCTCTGCTAATGCTCGATAGCTCAATATTCAGTGTTTACCAGTGTTGCTAATCTCCTGGTTATGTTTATGAGTGCCTTTGGCTTCTGCTGCTGTTTTTGGGAGCTTATTTGAATAGGAGAAGAATTAAAATCAGCTCTTAGCTAAGGCACCAGTTAGAACCTCAGCAAACTTCAAAATTTGGCTCTCCTAGCACTTTACTTATGAACCTGGACTTTTAAGGGGTCTAGTCTTGAATTAGTAAGATGCTTGTAGTTCAGTTACAAAAGTGGAATTAGTCAAGAGCTTAAAGTTAATACTTCAGTAAATACTTCACTGAACCAGAACCCAATACCTATGTTCTCTAACAGAAAAAGAGAAATAATACATACCTATTTCACTAGAGTATTTGAGGATTAATATATTAATACTTGTTAAATGCACATATTTTATAATAACAAGACTAAAACTTTTAAAAACATTTTCAGGGAAAGTTTTTTTCATAATTTGCATTTCTCTTGCTTATCAGGTTACTCTTATATGCTTCTTTTTTATATGCTTAATCATTTATTCTTTCTCTAGAAAGGTACAGCATTAGAAGTTGGAAACATTTGTTACCTTAGCTGTTGCATGCATATTTGTCAATTATATTCTGGAAACAGAATTAAACAAAGGTGTGGTTATGCAAGAGCTAGGTAGGAAATGCATTTTAGCCTTCTTTTCCAGTGATGGAATACCTTTTATACACATAGGTGAAATGTATATTGACCCTTTTCATTCCCATTACATGCTCATCTCTACATCAACTGCCCTGACATCACATCACATCATGTCTTTCAGTATTGCCTTTGTCTATGAAAGGGTGGGTCTCCGAATATATTCCCTAGAATCATGTCGTGGTCCTTTTACTTACATTTCAAGTTGCATCACATTTTATTGGTAGGTGCCTAGACTTGTCTTTGAATATCCTAGTGTCCTTAAGTATTAGCTATTCCTTCCAGTTTAGTATGTACAAGAATGCCAATTTTGGAACATTTAAAGTAGGCCTTTAAAGAGAAATTCTCAACTTGACTATGTCAGTAGTTTATACTGTGTTGAACTAAGGCTAGCCTTAATGCAATTCACCTTCTTTATGTACCGGCACCTTCTCTACGTACCTTTCAGTACTTTGTCACTGTCACCTCTACTTGTCATCTTACAACTGGTTTCCAAACATGCCAGTTAGAAAGCAAAGCATACCTGTATTTATATGGAGATTTTCTGAGACATTGTGTCAAAACTTTATCATTAATGTCAAGGGACCTGTTGGTTAAGAAACACTGCACTGAGTTGTTCAAGCCTCTGAACATTACCATCTTTTGTTGAGCATTGGTGTATCACTAGTATGCTATTTATTCAATAAAGAAAATGTTAAAAGTACTGTAAGGTACTGCTGTATTTTATATCCCTTGGTTTTTGAACAATTATACTATTTGGGGTTTCTTTCAATTACAGTGTTTTGGCATAAGGACAAGATACACTGTAATATCAAGTTAATTCAGAAGAAAATCTGCCAGTTCTCTAATGATGTGAGCAAACTTCATTGAAAGCTTTATCTATATGATTCCCAGGGCTACCTCCTGATTTTCCTGGCATCATGGCAGGCTTTTAGGAGATACAAATTCTTCCCAGTTCATGGAATTAATTTTCATTGTTCTGTTTTGAGTGATTTTAATATGAGAAACAGTCAGACATCCCAAAGAGCTGGGTGGGTGAGGGTAGGGGGTCCCTTTTGGGTTTTTTCCTCCATGCTAAGTTTTTTCTTCGGTTGTCAGCTCCCGTGAGCACACTGATACCTGAAGTAAAAAATTTGACCCTTCGCTATATGTAATCAGATACAAGAAAATGGTGTAGGGGACAGGATGTCAAATACCAGAGGTCATTGGGATGGAGGGAGTTGCCACTTCCCTGGAAAAACAGCATGTTAAAAATCTTTTGTGGTGGAAGTAGAAGCTGAACTGGTGAGACAGAAAACTAGATTCATGTTTTAAAAAGAGGAAAGCAAAGAGCATCCATCATCCAGACAGATAGCAGCCTTAATTGTATTCCCTTTTAATTTGTGCTGTTCAATAATGCATCATGTTAGTCATCTAAGTTGCACCTCTCTGTGTTACAGTGTGTTGCAGGTAGGAAAGTAAGTTTATTACACCTAATCAAACAATTACAACACAGTTCCAAGGCAGGCACCTGATGAAGGGTTGAAATAATAAATTATAACTTCTAAGCAAAAATTGCAGACAAAAAATAAGCCAAATGCAAAGAAAGGATGTTGGCTAAAATTAGGTCAGCGAGGATTCATTTCAGGCAGTTAATGCTTTGTATTATATTTAAAAGTTAAATGCTTTGTATTATATTTCAAAAGGAAAAAAAAAATAAGAAGGTTCTCTGGGAATGGTTTTGTTTCACCCATTTTAACTAAATATTTGTGCTGGTTTATATCTATACCACAATATGTACATATTGCAGTGTGACAGCACTGTCCTGCCATACTAGTAGAGAAGTGGGAATCAAAAGATCTTATTTCATTTTCCATGTGCCATAGACTTAAATTATTATGTTTATATTTTGTCCTTCATGTAATAATGTTAATACTAATTCTTCCTTCTCTTTCTCAAATTCTGTGAGATCACAAATATATTGTTTCTTTCATGGTGGTATCTGCCTTCTCCAAAACTCTTTCCAAATAATATAGGAAGGTAGATTTTGCTTTCTTAAAACTTCACTATGTAATTGCTAATGAGAATATACTGCAAATTTCAGTCATCTCCCCTGCTATATTCACTTGACAATCACATTCCTTCTCTTTACATTTCAGATACAATTTCTGGACCTAGTATCATTCTGAGGCAACATTCTTCAAGCTGGTTATTGCTTAGGTTTCATGTTTTAGTCTGTTGACTGATAAGCAGTAATGCTGCCATTGACTTCATTGGGTTTAAATCAGGTCTTAGCAATGGGCTGCGACTGTCCCTGAAGTAAATCATGTTCTCTGGTCTGCTAAGCAATTGGAAGTCATGACAGCCACAGGGCTATCCACCAGAGTTTAAGGTGGGTTTTTTTCATTATTACTGAGGTTTCACAATAGTTTTGTAGTTAAGACATTTCGTTGTATCACCCACTGTTTTTTCAGAAAAATAGATTGTCCTCCAAAAATTACTCCTTTTCTTGAGCATGGAATGAATTTTATCGAGGTCTGTAAGCAGGTCCATTTAAATATTAAACGGAATTGGACTGGAAGGTTAAGAAATTTGGTGTTCTTCAGATTCGTCTTTCCTAGCAGTATTCAGAATACAGAATGCAATGCTTTTAAGTTGCTAAATGCACATACTATACTTTCAGTAGTAACTGTACTACTTGTCAGAGGAAAAATCATAATTAACGAAGGGAAGATTCTTTTGTTGCATGTTTGTTCCTGAAATACTACCTAGTAATGTTGAACCTAGACAAAATTAATATTTATAGGTTTGTAGTTTTATCAGAACTTTCTTGTCTGTAGATTTTTTCAGATCTTTTACTAAGCCAATTTTTTAATCAGATTCGATTCGTGGCTTTAGTTTTTCTTTTGGTTGCATACCCATGCAGTTTTTCTTCTTTTTTTTCTTGTTAAGGGTTTGTTGAGTCCTTATTCTGTCTTGGTTTTATGCTCTGCTCGTATCTCTTGCCATGCTGTTGAAAGTGCTCCTTAGAGTTAGATAAAAGCCATTTCCCTGAATATGGAGTTGTTTTAATCCTTTGAGATTGCTACAGTCTACTCTCTTTAGTAGTATGCACTTTAGTGTGAACTTTTGTGAGACTTAAAGCATATGATTATACTATTATACCCATTTTTATTCTAGTTGATATTAGGCATTAACCAAATGTTCCTTCCAACAAATAGTCTGGGATACTTTTACAGGGAACATAAAATGGAAACTATTATAAGAGGTGTATGAAAAATTGGTCTAAATGTATATTATTATTTTAAAACTGAAGCTCATTCTTCTATAGATTGCATGTTAAAATCATACGGAGAGATTCATAGGCTACAGGTTCAGTATTGTAATATAAAACGAAGGATAAAATTCTCAGCAATGATACTATGCAAAGGAAGCAGATCAATTCACATTTAGGTGGCTTACATGTCTGAAGTATACTTTCTGCAGCACAGCAGTGCCAAAGATGTCATTTTTTTTCCTGTGTTATGTAGTGGTATCATGGGTTGATGGGATGTCAAAGGAGTCCCAACATCAAGCATTTTTCAATTCCTCACATAAACTTCTCTTTAAGAGACCAAGCCAGCATTTGTTTCACTTTTGTGACTATTGAAAAGTTGCAATTATGTAAAACAGAAGGCAAACATACCTACATACACAGATATATATATAAAGTACAAGAAAACATTGGTTTAGTCTCATTGCTTTGATTCAGGCTGCTTGGACAGAGAGAGGGAATCCTAACTTAGGATGTCATGTTTGTCTTCTGAGCAATTTGATTTCAGGGTTTGGATATCACTTACTTTGTTGAGATCAGTAGCATTTACCAGTCCATTTTCTCTCTAAAATGCTGTGCAAAATAACAACATCAACAATAAAGGAAGGAACAGCAAAAGCTAATTTTGTCAAATCATCCTGAATAAAAACAAACAATCAAAACCAATGAGCCCTCTTAGGCAGAGCGTCCATGAAATTAAAGGGAAATTCGAATCATATGTTGCTTATTATGCGTGACTGCCACAGTTTGATGTCTGTCTGATGGTAAAAATCAGTAATCTATTTTTCTACTCTGTTTTGTTCATCCCTTCCCTCTCCCCTTGTGGCTCATTCGTCTTGCTTATAGCATAAGATTGTGAATACCTCTCGGTTATTCAAAATACCCAAGTATTAATTTTTCTTCCTTCCTTCCAGTCCTATAAAGGAAGTAATTTCTTTAAATCTTTTGTCCCTGTAGAAGTAAAAATTAGGTACCCATTTGTAATTTCAGTCCCTTTGGAGACAGAGGTATGTTTCTTTGGGTTTCCAAAAATAATTGCTCTGTGAAAGATGATTAAGTGTCTGTCCAAATACATTTTAATGAATTCTTTTACTCTTTGGTGTGAGATGCCCTAAATACAATTTATAAACAATTCTTACCTGTGACATAATTAAGCTATATTAATAACCTTGGCAAGCAACCGTGTTTTGTTGTTATTAGAAACATAATCTGTCACTTTAATTTATGCATTTATTTTTCCTGCTTGTGCATGTTATTTGCCTCCTATTTACTCTCCAATTAAAAAGGCAACCAGGATAGGTTGGCACTGCATTAATCTGCTGCCATTCTGCGTACATTTCCCCTGGACTTAGGCTTCTGTTGAGTCATAAGATATTCTAAATTCCCCTATAAGAACTATTAATGAGAAATTTTGAAAGCACAGCGATGGCTTAGTTTACTGGGGAGAAAGCTGTTTGGTCAGCACACATGAAGAACATTCATTAGAACTAGGTTAGATGTGTTACAAAACCATGGTTGTATCGGTAGAGTAACAAGGGCTTTGGTAAGATGTTGTCATTGTAAAATGTAGGATGTATTTCAGGGTCTGGTTTTATATTTTCAAGTGCCTTTAATTCTTTGTTGGCATTTTAACTTACGACCAAATGAACATAGTTTGGAGGGTTTTTTTCTTCCTTTTATTCTCAACATGTATGAATATCTTCCTGGCATTCTTATGCTGACAAATAGACAACGTTATTTGGGATTTCTTTTTCCTGTTAGATTTTAACTGACATGCTTCAAGGATTAGCAAAGCACGAGCAGAAGGGTAAAAGTTATATTGCTTTGTCTCATTTTGTTCTATGATTGCAACTCTGTGAAGAAGTCAGCAAAAAGGGGAAGCAAGTGACAAAGGTAAGACCCCTACAAGGGGTTCCTGCATCGCAGGTGTGAGCTGTAGCATCCTGGTGGGGAAAGTTCAGCCTGACGCTGCCAGCACTGCCTCTGGCCTCTCAGTAACTCAGCTTCTTAACTGGCAATCCAAAAGTTTCTACAAGCTTGCAACCTAGTAACAAAAACTGAAAAAGTTATGAGAAACAGCTTGACAGTGTCCCTCTAAGATAAATGTGTATATTAGAGATTACACACTTGAGTTATAACTCAGATGAGTATTTTCATTTCCAGCATGCTTCAGTTATTTTCTTAATATCCATCTGTTTCTGTGTTCAGTAATTTATACTTTATTTACTGGCAAAATTTAGCTCATAGCCTCAAAAATAGGCTGTTTGCAGTGTGTTTTCTGGACTACTTATGCCTTCCCCCCATCCCCATGCCCTGTAAGCCAATGTTTGGACAGACTCCCAAGCAGGTGTAAGGCTCTATTTGAGGCTTTACCTCTGTGGTGGCCTCCAGGAGCTCTGTCAGAAAGAAACACAGGGCTCTGTTTCATGCATCTAATAGAGCCATGGCACATGATCTGCTACGAAATTAGAAACAGGCTGTTTGAGACATTTCGTTTATCCAGCAACACCAGGCATGCTTAGTGTTTCAAAGTAAAATTTGGATGCTTGTTAGTAGATGACAGAGAAAGTCAACTGAATGAAGTAAGGAAGAAGCTGCTTCATTTTAACGCAGCTGTTGTTGGAGATCTCTCGAGATCCTTACAGATTCCCTACAGGCAGGAAGTCATATCAGGGATGAAAATTTGGCTGCAAGGTGTAGTGGTTTCAAGTTTGCATCCTATCTCCTGGAACACCTTCTTTTTCATTTTATTTGAATTACATTAATTATTAAACTCTGCTTTAATGGAAGAAAATTATGGGCGAAAGAAACATCAATGACAGTAATTTTCATAAGATTGTTTATCATGACATGATATAGATAGAGACAAATATTTTGCTTAACATGATTAAATGGAATATTGGATGAAAATATGTAGATATTTTAAAGATGTTTGGTGGTAACTTTTGTAAATTATTGTCTTTGATTATTTGCAGCTCACGAAATCCCTTGGGATGTAAGCACACATTTGAATATATTGTTGAAAAGACTGAGTTCAAGGGCAAACTTAACATTGAGTATGTGCTTTAAAAACAATCCACATTGTGTTTGAAATAATTTCCAATTCACCACTGAAGAATCTCAACTGTGTTTTGTGTCAAGGGTTTATGGAAAACCTCATGCAGCTCTTGATCTGTACTGTATTGTACATAGGTAGACCAGTATGGTCAAGGAAAACCCCACTGCTGCTTACAGCCAACTTTCAAATATTTTGTATTATACAATGTTTTACTGTCTAAGAATTTATTATAAATATATTATTTCATTCCTTGGTTAACATATTTTCAAAAGCACAAAAGCACCTAGAGTCTCATGCTTACATACACATTGACGGTATGAGTTAACATTGTTAACATTTCTATGTGTAGTCTATAAATTTATAGAAAATAGGGTTGAGTCAAATAGATGTATTGTAACTCATAAAAATAAACTTCTAAGTATAAAAAAGATTTTAAAAAGAAAATTAAGACATCGCTTTTAATTATGAGGTAAGTTGTGAGGATGATGTAGTATGCCACACAAAGTTACCTTCTCTCCCCCACAGTTTTCTTGTGAAATTCATATTTCCCGATTGCTGCTTTTCTTTGAATGTTTATGGTACAGCTTCTGAGTGTAGAAAAAGACCAAACTTCTTGTAGCAATAAATTTCTACTGACATAATTCATCTGCGTGTGCTGGACTAAATTGCATTCTTTTTGTGCAGCTGTTTCAGGGGATTCTTTTGGAAATGCTTGGGGTTGTTTGGCACCTTTCATAAATGTAATAGTTGTCACTTTTCTCCCATTGGCAATACTATGCTGCTTAAAGAATACAGGAAAACTAACATAACACTCTTTTTCTTTTAAAATAAAGCTAGAAAAAGTGAACAGCTTTTACATTCTCAGCTTTCTCTCTCCCTGCCCCCCTACTGTGCTTTATTTTTCAGTTGTCATGATTGTTTTTCTTCACTGTGTGGCACAGAGCACCTCTGAAGCCAAGCACAATTTATATTGCCAAGACAGATGCTATAAAATGAAGCTGAACATGGCAGATGTTGAAAGAGTTGTATGTTTGCAAATGATTAGCTGTCATTATATGTTTCTCTGATTCTTTATTTTTTTCTGAAACACTGGATTAGAAAAGAAAGCAAGGTGGCCTGGTCTTTCTGTGCATGATTTGATGCCAAGGAAGAGGAAGAGTATGGCTGCTTTCTTTTAGACTAGAAGAAATAGCTGACACCATAATTTAATTCCAAATAACATGTTGACAACAAACACAGTGAAAAAATGTTACACAACTTTGAGTAAAGCCCTTCTGTCTTTCCTTAGTGTAAATGAATTTTGCCTACCAGAAAGGGACTCTGCAGGCTTGGGTAGAGAAAATCATGAAGAAATTCTTAAATTGTCATTATAGAGCCTTATATTGCATGAACTCAAAAAGTTACATAATACAAGATGCCTTTGTGTTAGTAATTTTGCTTAGACCTAATTTTGAAAGTTTCACAGAGAACAAAAGATGGAAGAATTTTAGTAACAGTAACTGTTTTCCATTTCACTGTCTAAGAATAAGTCTAAACAAGTGGGAGATAACGTTAGAGATTTATTTTAGTTTAAGTAAGACATTTAAAGCTCTGTTGAAAATAGTTTGCAGAAAAAAGATTGGATTGAGATTGTTCAGTGATCCATTTTGTAATTCCACTGAGTATTTTCTTTTGAAAGACATTGAGCAATTAATGCTGAGGAACCTGTGCTTCACTGTCTCTGATATTCTCTTGATGGTAGAAAGTCTGTTCAGAGAAATGTTACAACATCAGAAGCAAACCCAAAACTCCACACACACGTCATCATCAGAAACAGACAATTCTCCTAAGAGCATATGAAGACTTGAGGGTGCTGAGTTTTTGTAAAGTCTGTGCGTCCTCCAGACTCTCCTTGACAGTAAGACATTTCTCCTGTCAGTAACTTCTGTGCTCTCCTGGAAGTTAATATCTCCTTGGTACAGGTGGATGCAATTTGCATCTGACTTTGCCAACTGTTGTGGGGGAGAGATGCTGGAAAATCAATTTTATTAGTGCTAGCTGCATCATATTCAGTACAACCCGGAATGTTGTTCTATTGTCTCTGAAATGGCTTCAGTACAAAATTAGATGAGTAATTTAACATTGCAGAAAACCAAGAAGTGCAAGAAATAACAGCAGTAGCAGTACCCTGTTTTGCTTTTTTCAGTAGTTTTTCTGACTGTACTTTATCGTATTATCAGCAAGATATTAAACAACAGGATTTTATAAAGATAGGAAAAAACTTCTGAAAAATAATTTTGGAAAATATTTTATTTTGTGTGATCCCCTGTGGTGACACATTTTATCCCCAGGAAAAGTAATATGCTCTTAGTCATCCTAGGTGATGCTAGGTCCAGCTGGTGTTATGTAGTCTATGCTATTTGGATGGATAACTGGTGTCATTTAGTAGCTGGCTAGTCACTGGAGCTTACTTATATTCTCGCTATATTTTGATTCTTTCTAGGGGAAGATGAATGTGTTAATATGCAGCATCTCTTACTGCATAGATATCAAAGTTACTCAAGAGATAACCAACCTGAAAGAAAAAACAAGTATTTTTTAGTAGTTAGAACAGTGGCATGGATGGTATTTACACCCTGAAGAGATGTAGGGATAGATATGGGAAGAAGAGCAACTGAAGTTAAAAGAAAAAAGCAGTAAACCGAGAACACAAATAAATGAATGAATGAAGTTCAGAGCAATAATCAAAATATCTTTATAATACCTCTCTAATAATGGGAGAATATAAAAATTATAATATATATTAAAATGGTTTCAGTGTTACATCTTGTAAATAAGACCCACATGAATTATTTTTGTTGTATGATTGGAGGACAGTGTATGAAGATGGATTTGAACAAGTCTGTAGTAATACAGCCATTGCAAAACAGTCAGCTTTTGGGTCTTTACTTTTTGATGCCAAAATACCAGTGTGACAACCCAAATGTCCTTGCCTGGCTGTGAAGCTCAATGCACAGGGTTTTTATCACCCCATTTCCTTTCAATTCCAAGCTTATTAGTTAAAATAATCTCTGTAATTCTTACTGCGTCCCACCTCAATGTGAAAGAATAGATATTTTAGAAATAGATCTATATCGTTTAGCTTATTAATTATTTTGAGGATCTCCTCTTGTATTTTTTATACTTAATAGCTTTAGAAATTACATAATGAAATTAATTGCTCCTATATGGGATGCTGTGTGGAGGGAGAGGCAGGAGACACAAAATGAAGCTTTGCAAAGCTAAACAGTTGAGCTGTGGGAATGGTGTGCTGCAGCAAGGAGTCTGTGTTTCCAGAAGAAAAGGTTGGATTCTTGGAAAAAAAGCCTTTTTTAAGGCTGGATTTGACTCTTAAATTTATCACAAGGCAATTCCATACCGGTAGGAGCTGCTCCCCGAGCTGCTCAGTCACTGGCCTTCCGACAGCTCCTGGCAAAGGCTTATGGATGAGACTGACATCCATTCATCTCCAGTTGGTCATGGATCTGGGAGGCAGGTTGGTCAGGGCAGGCAGCACTTATCTGACTCACCCTCCTCTTTCCATTTGACTCAGGATGTTTCGGTGTGCCCACCACGAAGGAGTTCTCGATTCTTCTGTGACTGTAACTAGCACAATATTTTATGCCTCTTAACACTCTTTTTTTTTTCCCTATGAACTACACCCATGGTATGAGACTCATGAGGTCTGCGGATATTTATTTGCCAACAGCACTTCCATTTCCAGAAGTTTGCTTAATTTCTTTCACCTTCCTATTCTGCCCAGTTTTAATTATTTTTTTTTGGTAAATGTGTCAGGTCAGATAGTAGCTGTTCTTAATGCTCCTGTTTAGACTTTGAAAGTCTAGAAGATGAAAGACTTTCAGGAAGAAGTTGTTTCTGGTTTTTTCCTATTTAGCTGATATTTTTGTGGAAAGAGACATTTTCAAAATACAAGGTTAGCCAAGCAGTTTCACACTGGATTCCCTTCTCTTTGTTGTGCTACCTTCTTAAGGAGAAAAGAAGAAATGTCATATTAGTTCATTCTAAGGTTTACAGAATATAGCTACGTTTCAGATCAAAACTGAAACTTCAGTTTTCCACTGCGCAAAGATAGTTTTATTTATTGTTTGGGTCATTACAGATATTTCTTAAAAGCATTTCATGGCGCTCTTCAATCTAGTAGTCCCTGCACCAGTTTTTATGACTCCCACACCAGTTTACTGCAGCCTGGCTACCAGTTGTAATTGTCAAGAAAGTCTGGTTGAATTAAAGTTATTTCTGCAATTTCTTTTGGGAAAAGATTAATCTTGTGACCCAAAACAGCTTATTTGAAACAAACTATTGTTTAATTCTGTAGTAGGAACAACATAGAACAAGAGAAGGTGATTTTAACACGAACAAGCATCCATACTTGTCAGTCTTAATCCAAGTACTCCACTTCTGTTAAGTGGGCTTCAGTCAACTTCCAGGCAGTGTTTGATTTTCTCTCCTTCTCTTCTTTTGGGACTCTTCTTTTCTTGCCATTCTCAGGATCTCCAGTTTCTTTATGTTTTTCTCCCCATAGTTTCCTAACAGGCTTCTTCTCATCTTGCACAACTGCAATATTGATCTCTATGTGGCCTGAGCAAATAACACTTGCACAGTTTACTGAGGATGAGGGAATGGGGCTTTCAGAAGTATTTATCTGCTTTCTTGTCTGCTAGCAATTAGCTCCTGTTGGAATTAATTCTTTGCCATTGCATAGCAAACACCACCATAATCATCAAAGAAATAAGTGGATTGTATAACATTATTAAAGCATTATAGGCAAGTTTCAGAGTTGTCTTACCAAATATGTTAAGATAGCACAAAGACGGAAGGGGCAGAGTTTCATTGAACTATTGCATGTTTAATTATTATTTATTATTATCATGGCGATGGGTGACAACGTGCAACTCAGTCAAAAAGAAAGGCAAAGAACCCTCAGACTTGATCATCCATTAGGCTAGTGCTCTTGGAGTAAACTAGCTTCTGTAACCAATAAAAAAGTTATATTCATTTAGCATTATGTCCACAAACAGGGGAGTTCCCAATCTAAATTAACAGGGTCGTGTTTACACACAGCAAATTTCAGCAAAAATCTACAGGAAGCCTGGGAGCTGTGTTGAGACACCTCATCTGCTCTACCACCATGCTTCGTATCTGACTCAGCAGTGCTAAAGTCTTTGCATAAAATGCAGCTAAAAGTTTAACTGTAACAGGGACAAAGGAAGTGAATTCCCAATATGTGATATTATAGTTCTGTCTTCATTAGGAAAAAGATATGCGAACTTCTTAGTTACTTAGCATTAGACAAAATTTTAGGGAAGATAAAGCCTTTTTTTTCCATACTTGTCAGATAGTTAAGGTAGCAGTGATGGGTGATCATAGCTTTCGCTTGACCTTTGGCTCACAACTACAAACTATATTCCTAACTCACGTTACCTTGAAATAGAACACCCAAGTATAACCCCCAAATCTAAAATCTTTTTTTAAAAAACTAGGCCCACAAAGATAAGCATGCTGTAACCATAATAGTATGATTCTGTGACAAAACAGGACTGCAATACATAGAGTTTGTAATTTTAGATTGACATAGCCTAAATGAAATCTTAAATGCAACTGTAATTCTGAATTTCCTGTGTATATAAAATTCAGTTTGGGACAACTGTAACATCCCTTTACCGTATTTTTTGTCAATTATGAGCTATTCCTGGTACATCCTTTTATTCTTAACTGCCAGCAAACATTTTGGTTTATCTCAGATATACAAATTTACCTGCCTTTCTGTTAACCCTCACTGTAAAATAACAACATGGTACGGAAACGGGTGGTTGATTGATAATAGATAAGGTTACGGTTTTGAAAAATACCAATGGCAAATCAATGATGGAAGAACCACCTTGCAATGCTTTGCTCGCATTGACTGTTTTAAGGTTGCCATGTGTAGCAAGCTGTAACCTCAGCATCTTCTCCAGTCATGGAACTTCATGTTCTTAAATAACAAAGCAAGGACAGCGCTCTGAAACATCAATTTCAATCCCCCAGAGAGAAAGCTACTGATGTAAAAGGTCAGTAAACTTCCATTTGCTCTGCGGCAGTGTGGTAGGGGGGAAGGTAGAAAAACAAGAAACTAATGTGTGATGTTATAGTGAAATGTATGTGTGTCTAATGAATTGGAGACACTGCTCAAGAACACTTCAGGCTTAAAAAGCACCATCTTCATAAAGCTGCCGGGATCAGCAAGGGGCTGACTGCTGTGCCACAGAAAAGTGGAAGAAATAATAAACTTCTACTCTACTTCATCTCATTGTCATTCCCTAGTTTTCTCATTCACTGTCCTTTTTTCACCTTTTCAACACCAAAGATGCCTCAAGAGATGCAGATAATTTCTTATGCTGTCACTTGTGTTGATCCTTTTTCCATTTTTTTTAAGTCAGACAAGAATATTCTCCATGCCATTTCTCTCATAAGAATGAGCATGTGGCATTTTTAATAGAAGTGATTCTGCATAAACATGACTTGAGTAACTAGCCATAACTGTACGGTGATTCACTTTCAGCTCCAGCCCTGAGAAATCTTTGTTTTGCGTTTCTAAAAGGACCAAAATCCTGACAGGTGCTCCTTAAAGGCTGAGAATCAAATGCAGATTTTCTTCTCTCTGCCCCTGCCCCCCCTGCCAGTGCTGAGGGAGAATGTGTGGACCACAGGTGCGTGCCAGAGCATCGAGAATTATGCCTGCAGTCTTTGGGCTTTAGTCTAAGAGAAAGAAGACGATCGTTCCGAGGCATCTCCTCATTTCTGCAGCATCTTGAAAAAAAGACAAGGGAATATTTAGAATCCGATCCAAAGTCCATTCAAGTCAGTAGAATGTTTATGTCAATCGTTGGAGATCAGCATGGAAAGGATGATTGATTTACATGTTCATGTTATAGACCCTAAGGTATATATTCCATACTAGTTAGATATTCAATGTGCATACTGTACTTGTGCATGGACAGTTGAGGTATTATCTGTGAGGAGAAGCTTCTATTCAGAGGCATTGCAGGTTATACTCACCTGTCAGTAATACAATAGCACAATTTTCAATCATGCTCAAATTCCATTGGGATTTTTACTGAAACATATTTAAGAATTATAAGCCATTGTACTTTACTAAATTGTTTATTAATTGTTTATTATTGGGCATTTGCATATTGTTTATACATTTCAGAATCCATTGAAAGAACTTTAACTCTATAAAAAACCACGCAAAATTGAAGAATAACAGATCTCATTTAAAAGCATAATGTTTTGGTACAAAACAGAGTATGAATTACATTGTCACATGAACCAGAATATTGCATTGAAAAGTTTCTCTTTCCTATTTGTTGTAATCTGTGTTCAAGAATATCACAGTTTTAGGAAGTTGTTTAATCTGTGTGGTTTATGTCTAAACTGAGACACGTATTCCACACTCCACAGATTAAAAACAGAATCAGGAATAGGTTGTGTAAACAGGCAGAGTAAAATCTGCTCATAAGGAAAAAACTATATGTACTTATACACAGAAAATCTCTTTTTAATAAAAAATTAAAATCATATTATAGCTATTTTGAGATTTTGAACTAGCTTCCTCACTGAACTCATTTGTTCTTACGAACATTTGAAAATACTGTGTTTTGAAAATACTAATACAGAAAGGATATTCCTTTAAAAACAACTTACCAGCTCCTCTCCAGGAGAATCTTTCAGATTGGCACAGTTAAGGAACCACTCTTTGCCATCCAAAGACACAACCACATATATCTTTTGGATGTGTAGACTAAAATGTGAATTGAAAGAATGGATTTGTTCTTTTTTTCTCTGTATATTCTTTTAATATTTTTTTCTCTTTATATTTGAATTTTTCTTGTCCAGAAGGGAATGCAGAAATTAAACCTGATTCTTTGACATACACATATTCTTTTCTTATATTAATACACACTATGGTGACCTTTGCATCCTTTTTTCAAATACCTCAAATAATTTCCCAGATATGATGATATTTTTTAATCACTGCTTTGTACTTAACTCAGATTGTGCACTCTTGTGATCATGCTGTGAAATAGACATTGTTATCCTGTATTTTTTTCAGATGGTTTAACTAAGGTGCAGAGAAATAAACAGCCTTTACTGTAGAGAACTGTCAGGCATGGCTTTTCCCATCATAGAGAAATGACTGATTTGTAGGTCAGAGAACTGCAAACAGACAGAGAAATGGTGCATTAAACTCATTACTACAGTGGGGACAGAGGAACAATTACGCAGAGAAACTGGTGCAACTGCATTTTATTGCCTTTTTTTAAAAAATGTGTTAATTATAAAATTTAAGGCATGCTGAATGATTGTAAGTACCACATTACCGAGTGTCTTTATAAAGGCATAAGGTAATAATTATGAACATCCAAATGGTGCAGTGCTGCCTTGGTGTGCACACTATCGCAAAACTGGACTAGCTCATCTTTTTCAAAGGTGCTGAGCAAGTACAATTCTTTTTAAGTCTATAAGAATTTCTGGTGCCCAGTGCTCCTAATCATTACTAGCTTTTAATATTTTATCTGAAAGGTGCTTCATGTAGCAAATTGCATGGAACACTCTTTACTTTAGAAGTATAATGGGCTGAGACATTCCTGATGAAGTTTCAAGTGTTAAAAAATGAATATGAGGTGAGGAAAAGTTGTTGTAAAGTGTCTCTAAGTATGGGTTTTTTTCAGAATTTTTCCATTGAATATGTGTTTTTATTAAATTTGTTGTAGCATTTGTTGTACAAAGCAATTATTTTGAGGTCATAAACCACATCGTTTTGTAGGTTAGGAAATTATTTATAGGGTCATTCTCTGTACCTCAGATGTAATTTACTGTGTAATTCTTATTGTTTACCTATTTTTTGTAATGGTTTCCTAAAAGGCTGAGAGGGCTTCTGCCTGGGTCTCTCTTAAGCCTCTCCTTCCAGAACTCCTTAGGTAGCCTGTAAATGTGGATGAAAGCAGTTTCCCCTGGTACGCAGCAAGAGCTAGCTCTTTTATCAGACCATTTCTTCTCCTCACTTGAAGAAGCAGCAAAAAATATCTCTGAGAATCATCTACATCCTGTTCCACAACAGTCTCCAACACATCTTCTGAGAAAATGTGGAAAGGGAGTTGAAAAATAGCCAGGTTCTTTGCAGCATAATTAGCCAGCTGCCACGTTCGCCCTGCTCTGCTGCCACCCCCCAGCAGCCCCGTGGCCCCCTTGCTGCTCACCGGCCGCTAAACCCTCGCGTATCCTCTTTTGAGGGGAAGCCCTGTATTTCTGCAGGAGATAGGCATGTGGTTATTTTATAGATTTGTTTCTGCCTTTTCCTGCAAGTGAGTCTTAATCATGGCAGAGCTCATTACCACAGAAAGGTTTCTGACATGCAGTTTCTGCTTTTTCCCTGTTCTGTCCCTAAAGACGTGTGACGAGAGCTTGTGGAGCTGTGGAAAGTAATAGTCTCGGTTGAGGGGAGAAAAAAGGAGAGCAGTAAGTGAAATTTGGGAGAGGAGGGTATTGGCAGCGCAGAAGAGGCCACTGAACTGTTCTTGAGGAAGAATATATTTGCAGTGAGAAAGTGATGAGAGGACAGAAACAGGGAAAGTCGATACAGGACCATCTGAGACAGAAGGAGAGGAAAAGCAGGAAGGGTTGGTGGGGGAAACTGAGGCTGTGGAGCAAGGGCTGTTGGGCAAGGAAGGGAAGAAAAAGGTCAGCATTGAGGGTGCAGTCACACCTAAGGAGAGAAACAAGTAGCAAACTGTGGGAAAAGGAGGGAAATTATCATGGGAAGTGAAATAATAGTAAAAAAGAAAGAGAACAGATAGGAAAACAAAGATGAATATGAAAGTGCCATAATAAAAATTACTGTAATTTTAGCATACAAGTGATGTGTGTAAACACCTGATGGGAGGGAATGCAGAAGACAAGAGATGTGTTCTTTTCAGTAGTGTCCAGTGCCAGCACAAGAGGCATGGGCGCACTCTGAAACAGGCTGCCCAGAGGGGCTGTGGAGTCTCCACCCTTGGGGATATTCAAAACCCAGCTGGACACAGTCCTGGGCAACAGGATCTCTAGAGGTTACTTCCCACTTCAACACTTCTGTGATTGTGTGGGCATTTCCAAGGGGTTATGAAGAAGATGGAATTATTATTTTTTTTCTTTGCAACTTGTTGGGTTTAACTAATACAATGCTTGCGGGTTCTCTGCTAATAATTTGCAAGGGCCTGGAAGGATACTTCAGTACCTAGGCACGTAATTTGGCTTGAATTGTTTGGTTGAGATTTTCGTCCTCTTCAGAAGTAATGAAAAAAGCCACAGCTAGATAAAAAATGTATGCAGTTGCTTTTTATTATAATAAAATCTCTCACTTTGCCTATGTGATATATCCCACTCGTGCTTGGAGTTAAACTCACACCCCCTGTGTAACAATACGTTGTTTTCTTCTTTTTTTTTTTTTTTTTTTTTTTTCCTTTTTCTTCTTTTTAATGCACACCTTAGGTTTGTTTTAGGACACAAAAGATATTTTGTGGTCGTGGTCTGATAGTGTGTAGAGAAGATATTTTATAGATAGCTTTGAATTTGACAACCTTTTATGGAGTTTTGCAGTTGCAGAAAACTGACTTTGTCTTCCCTTTTGTCCCTCTGCTGTCCTGTGTTTTTATTTCAGCAAGGAGCTAATTTAAAGGAAATAAAAAGGAAGGAATCCTTGTGATTTATAAGAGAAAAATATAGGTGTATGGTCACTTGCAGACATTCTTGGAAATGCATTTCATCTGTATAATAAGCAAATAACACTGAGTGTAGTGATACATTTCTTCTATTGATTTCAAACTGTCTCCATTAAACCATGTTTCTTACCCTGAGATCTCAGCAACATCGGTTATAAAGATGCTTGCTTTAAATAGTTACTTAGTTTTGTTTTATTCTTGTGTTGTTATTCTCTGTTGTATTCTTGACATTCCTTACCACAGTATCTGAGAAGCTACGTAAATATTTTCACTGAAAATACTGTTTAGCTGGAAGTCCCTATGTTATAGGATACTTCAGCCTTATTTTAATTACTCTGAGGGCCAAGTAGAAAGCTATTACAATGCAATTACAGATAAAACAAACATAAAAATGGAATTAATTTTGGATTGGCCTCTGCTATGACTCTCAGTTATTATCCCTAGAAAACATAAATATTAAAGGATTAATGAAAGCATTCTGAGACAAATTGTTATAAATAAAAGTAAAAGAACTTACTAGGGGACAAAACCAGAAACAGTAGACCGAAGGAATGCAGAATAAATTTGTTGGGTCAGATTTTGATCTTTTGACAAAATATTCCAGCTCATTGCAGATCAGATTCTGTTCACTGTTGACACTGCTTTATAATGCATCATAACTCGTTGTTTTGATGCATTCAGATTCTTTTTGCTTTGCTAAATATATCAGAAATTCACCTCATATTTAAGCTACACGGACTTCTCATTACGTTCATTGAGCTGGTATCCCTCATAGGTTCAGGAAAATAATTGAAAGCACAGCGCTGTGGATGTTAGGATCCACAACATGGCTTACTGTGCATATTTCTTATATCAGTGATATCTTGAAATGTGCAACAGCTATGTAAGTTCAGGAATGTGAATAAGACTCATGAAACATAATTGGCTCAAGCCCAGGTGCAGCCAAGCTCATTATTTCAATGGAGAGTGGTTTTATGTTTGAAAGTTAACCCTGTGCTTGAGTTGCTGGGTTCAGGCTTTTAAAGATACACTGGTTGTATAAAGAGTGACTTTAATACGCATTAGAGTTAATATATTGGTTGACAGAGCAAATGATTGTCAATGATTTTGTAGATAATATTTTGAGAACTATCGAGTTACAGATCTAAAGTAATTACCTTCTAGAAAAAGCAAAATGAAATATGGGTTTATCTTTGATACACAGTAACCCATAGTTTTGACATAATATTACCCGTTTTAGTAATGTTAAGGATGATTTCTTAAACTTATGGTCAATTTTAGCATCTTGTGGTTATATGTTTTGTTAAGAAAGGACTGATTTCCATATTGAGTGTTTGCAAAATCTTATTTTGTGACAGATTACGAATCATTAACCAGGAACAGGATTCTGGTCTCGACTGTGTCTGTAAATATACTGTAATACTGTTAAAGCCATTACATTTAAAACACAAAGACCATTCCTTGCCATATGTAATAGTTCTGTTTTCTTGAAGAATGTCAGGAGTTCCTTTGTGAGCCATCACTACCTGTTGACCTAGTCCTTGAATATTTCTTGCATCAATGGGGAGCTTGTGTGAGAAGCTGTGGGTAGTTAAATGGTTCAGTGTGAGTTTTGTAGGTATTATTTTTCATATTATTCTACTGAGGCTTTTTTTGGTTTTCAATTTTGTAAAAAAAAAAAAATTATTATTATTGCTGTGAATATTTTAGGTATTGTAAGTGTCCCTGAATGACTAAATGGGAAACTTCTATTAAATAAAAAGGAGGTTGGCAAGGCAGGAAAGGGAAAACTGAGAAGTGATAATATGTTCACAAACTTTATTCTCAAGACTATATTAGCTTCATCTTTTTAATCTGTTTTCTTCTTTGTTTGTCTAATTATTTTTTGATTAGAAAAACTAGCCAGTTGTAGTTTTAACAGATTAATTTTTGGAATGTATTACTAAAAGCCTCATTGAATAATTGACATTTCAATCTTATGAAACAGAAGTTTATGAAATATTGTTTTCTTATTTCCAGAAACTAAGATTCTGGATTCTGCATTACTTTTTTTTTTTTAGACTTAGAGTTTTTTGACTTAGAGTTTTAGTCAGAAGTTAAATTAGAATGAGACTGAAAATACAGATGTAGAAAATACAGCCAGATACAGTGGTCAGATTTTTTTTTAACCTATATCGATTTAAATTATATTCAATTTTCAGCATATAGTTGCCCCCGTCAATGGGTCTATATGTAAATCTTAAGCATTCACTTGCATACCTTCCTGAATCAGGGCCACTGTCAGGGCACATGCTACTGTGAAATGGTTTTATTCCTCCTTACTTTCAGGACAGTTCTATTAGTAATAATTCTTCGCAGGTGGACTATTTTTCTTCCACTCGAGTAATTTAAAACATAGAGGAAGCATTCTCTGATAAAATACATCCCACTTATTAGTAATTAATATTATTTATAGTCTTAGGGAATTTTAATATGGGAGAACGAAACCAAAAATTGGCAGATTGCAACTAAATTTCGAGACATAAACGAGTGGAAAATGCAATTGACTTTTGCAGAGTATCCGCTCACCCATTGATTTACCTTCAGCAAAATCAGATCCTTTTTTTAAGATAAGTAAATATATATGTAGATTCTTGCTAATATCCAAAGTTTGTTTTCTAGAGCCAGGTGGTCACAATTATTATTTAATATTTATCTGTCATTAGCTTGTTGTGTAGTATAAAGCAAACCTGAAAGTCAGGTTTCTGAAAATGAGTTTCAGACTAAGAAATTTTCCAAGTATCAGAGAGAACATTAGCTCTAAAGGTGGTTGTAGGAATTAGAAGTTTTGCCTTACAATCCTGTCCGTTACTCCATAATGGCACCAGCAAGATCCTGAAACATTGCATTTGGGGTTCTTACTCTAGTCATCTCACATTCTCCTCTAGCATGATAATGTGTGACATAAATGTTTTTAGATGGAGTTTGCTACTGTCATGCTTCCCTCCAGCATGCAAACAAAGCCGAAACTACCTTTTGAAACTCTTAAAATACTTTATTTTGTAATTTATAAGTATATCCTCCAGTTAGCCATCTTGTATGAGATTCTTTGCAGAAATTACTTAATGGTACTTTTTTTATTAATATATAATTTGGATTGATGTTACTCTTGAAGTAAAGATTTACAATCTACTTAAATTACAACCTAAAGCTATCCCAAAACCATTTCATTCTCTTACACTGCCTTATTCTCTTTAAAAGCTTGTTTGTTTGGTAGTTGTAATAATGATCTATAATAATTTTCTCTTCTGCTGTTAATGTTGGTCTTTTGAAAAAAGGAATTTTCTTTTCTTTATTTATTTTTAATCGTTCAAATTTTTTCCAGTCCAAATCAGTCTCCCATCACTATCTATTGGGAAACTTAGTGCTGTCTTCTTGTCTGCTCCTAATGCAACAGAAGATGTCTGGGTGCAGCATCTGCTCTCCTTCCTCTGAGCAGAGGCATAGCTTGCTCATTTAAATCTGTAAACCAAACACCCAGCTACTTTCAGTGCCAAAACTCAGATGTAGAACATCATTATGAGCTTAAGTCCACATCTGGCACTGAACAGTTCAATGTCTGAGTGCGGAAGCAAGAAGTAGTTGATATGTTGAGAACAGGATTTCACAGATGAATTTTTATGGATATCAGCACTGAAGGGTGTTGGCTATAGGCATGCAGGGAGGGGAGACTTATTCGGAGAAAAGAGAATTTCATTCGTGTGATAAACTGAATTCTTGGCATTTATTTCCCAGAATGCTAACTTAAGCGTTCCCTCTCCTGTTACTTAGCCCATGCCCTTTTCTGGCTTTGTATCAAACATTGTTAAAGGCTGTTGATTCTCAAAAGAGTCTTTGAAGTAGCTATCTTCTAAAGAGCAGGCAAGGATATTTTTCTGTAACCTTTAAGAAGTAAATAGAGTGGGGCGATGATCATGCATACAGAGAAAAACATAGCTGCAGATTGACAGAAAGCAGTGCTTAAGGAAGTTATATGAAATTATATTTGTTTATGATAATCCTACCTTGACAAAACAAATACTAGGGATAATACCAAAGTTTTTAGGTGTTGTGTGAAACAACTCTTCCTGTTAAATATGTGATTGAGAGCTTTTTAATGGCGGAGGGATGGACAGTTTTGAATGTAACTTTGCTATTGATTATACTGTATGCAGATATAACTAGTACAAATGAAAGCATCTCTCCTCCTGTTTAGTTTAATAGAAAGAGCTCTAAGAAATAACGGTAGATCATAATGTTGACTTTACAGCAAAGGAGACATTACATTCTAATGAAAATTCTGCCATGAATCATACATAATTTGCTCAATAATATTTTACACATGGCTGCACTTTATTGTGTTCAACAGAATGTAATCAGGCTTGATGACCTTTAAGTCCTCTTTTAAGTTAGGTATCTAAAAATGTGATCTGCACTCAGCAAGGTCTCAGAATTGCATTTTGTACAGAGCTTTGAAATAAACAGCTCTGCAAAGACGCAATTCATATCCAATCTGTGGATTGGCTGTACATTTTAACATTTCTTCTCAGCTTTGTGCATAACTGATTTTTATTTTGTTCATGTCAAATTTTAATGTATTGTATTAGTGATTAAGGAGATGGTTCAGCCTGGAGCCAGAAATGACAGAGAACACAAAATGTTTCTCTAAGAAAATGATTTTAATAATATTAAAAAGAATAAGAATTGTATCAACTATATATGAGCTGTTCGGTAGGATACATTAACAATATACCAGCTCCATCTCTAGAAAAAGATACTTCAGGATAAAGTATGTTCTGCTGTTGAAATGGCAAGCTCTTTTGCAAGTGAAAAGTGATGCTCCTATCTGTGTTGTCAAAGAGAGCAGAGATCCAGGTACTTTTTTTTGTAACAGCCTTGGACTTTAGTGTGCAACTAGAAAAGAGTAAAATTAAACTCACTGTACTTCTTTTGGGTAGATCATAATCTTAAGCCATTGGTATAGTTAGAATCACTGCCAGTTTTGCTAGAAGTGAAAGACAAAAATTACAAATCTCCAAATTTAATTTTTCTCATCAGAAGCTTTTTCCTAGGATACCTTAATCGTCCTTCTATGAAGGCCCTCTATTTCTTTGCTTCCTAATTGAGATAAAGTCTAATGGGGCTGAACTCAGCTTTCCTCTTCTCTTCTGAAAGCTTAATTCCTTCCCTGCCACAGCACAGCAATATGTTCTGACTTGGTTAAGCAGCTGGACTGCTGTGACAGCAGGTTGCTGAGCCAGTGTGACCTCTCACAGGAATTCTCCAGCCGTTTCGCTATTGATATTAAATGTATACACCTGCTCAAAATAAAGAGGTATTGTCATGGCATTATGGAAGTGTAATTAAAGGCTCTCAAGAGAAATAGGATATATACTTGTTTTTTGTATAATAATTATTAACAACAAAACAAATTCACTCCAGTCCCCTACTTCCCCCATGAGGAGCCATGTAGATCTAGGTGAAAGAACGTATAGATCTTTGCTCAAGACCATTCCTGTTGTCCAAGGCATACTAGGATTTGCTTGGTGCTTATTTCAATGCTGGTTTATGTGCATTCTCTTGGTAACTGATATAATTGCATTAGCCATCTACAGCTTCATAGATGATTGTGCTACCTTGACATTGGGTGTATTCACCAATTTGACTTAAAGTATTTTGGCATGCAGTCGCATGCGAGAAAGCTCAAACATTATATCCCTTTATAATTTTGTTCAAACTATTGTCATGAATTAAAAGGCTAGAGTTTTGTCATCTTTAATGAAAAAAACAAGCATCATCAAATGAAAATGTAAGCTAGACAGCAAAGTAAGAATGGAAATCATTCCTAGGTAATAAAATTTCAGGGTTCTTTTTAAGATAAAACATCTAATTGAGGCATTATAAAATAAAGGCTCTTTCAGCCTTAACTAGATGCTCAGTAATACAGTTGTAATAATTTGATAAATCTGATTTCAGATTATTATTCCCAGCATTCTCCAGAAGAGCAAAATCAGGAAGCAAACCTTTTTTAGCCTGCAGTTTTGCTTATTCATCCTTAGGCCAGAGAAAATGCTAATTACTGTTTATTTTTTCAAGTTGAACATTAAATGACATCTAATTCTGACCCACACAGACACACATTTTATCCAGTTTTGAAATTATTTCTATTTGGAGATTTCTTGCCTGTTGCTGTGTACTTCTCTCAGCAGGTAGATATTGTGGACCTAATCTCCATACTCAGCATCATGCTCAAGGGAATTTGTTTAGTCTAGAAACAGTAACATCAGCCATGTTCCTTTATGTTGGTAATGTCACTCCATTCCATAAATTTTTTTATTATACCTTATTTAATATGCCTTTATTAGGATTCAAATACTTATTTCTTTCTTATTTACTCTATGACCACGTTAAAGGCATATCAACACTGTAAGCCCCTTTTATTATGAAGCAGATATTCCCTGACCTCATATATCCCAAACAGGTGCAAATAATTAATATTAGCAGTTGTTTTAAAGAAAAAGAACTCTACACTGATTTTTTATATCAAAGCTAGCACAGAAACCACAATTTTCTTCTGCATATCAGTAAGGAATAGATTCACCTCACCTAAACTTTAACATTTATCACATAGATACCCATGTTTGAGTTAACTTGATGTTCTCTTTATTGGTAAAAAGGAATAGACAATTTCAGGACACAATTCATCTGACCTGTTCTAGACATCTGCTTGAGAATAAGATGAGTCAAACTCTGAAACTATGTATTTTTCTCCATTATAAAGAGAGCTTAGGAAGTCTTGCTCAGACATAAATGTCTGTATTTGGTTAAATAAATACCACTGTAGGTGTCTCTGGACCAGACTTTCACAGGTATTAAGTTGCTTGTATGCTCAGCATTGAGATGTTCGTGTGATTTATATAACTCATATTTAAGAGTCATAGGTGAATAGGGGCCTGAGCGTCAGAGGAACTGCGATTTACTGCTGCCTTACGCTTCCCACAGTGGGTCTTTGTCATCTTAGTTGCGTATCCCTTCCAAAACTGTGCTGCCGTGTCTAAAAAAGTTTAAAAATCTGAACCTTTGTCTCAAGATAGATAGATACTTGGTGTTAATGTAGGAAAAAATATTGCCTTGCTCATTAGTAAAAAGTTGTGGCGCTTAAAAAGGGTAAACAGGGAGTAGAAATTAAATGTGCTATGTAGTTTCAGTATTTTGGGTAAATACCAATAAGCGAAGTTGGTAATTTGTGTAAATATTATTGAAATCCAACAAACACGCACCCTCAGCTGGGTTAATACATTGTGTCATTTACCTTGTTCAGAGTTACAAAGCTTGCTTCAAGTAAAACAAAATATGTGGAATGCTGATGGATGTAGAGAGTTTTCTTCAGATCTATATCCCCGGAGTTATAACATATAGAATATTAAACACGGGGGCCAGTTTCGTATCTTTACTATTAGGTAAGAAGATTACCAAGGTATTCTGTGCTTTAGTATACGGTGGCAATCTTACAATCACTGAACTAACTGAGCTGTTCTGGCTTGCTTTTCTCATCTTTTAGTCAAATTAAAACCAAGTACAAATCACCTGCCTCATTGACATAGAGTCATTTCCCTTTTGCTGACTACCCTTGTGGATCTAACTTCCTTGGGATTGTGTAGGCACAATGTCTTTTTGTACTTAAAGGTGCCTAAATGAGCCATAAACACAGAATTTCAGCTTCCTTGACTGCTTTAACTGTTAACAGAAAGCGCTTCCTAGGCATTTTTTAATTCTGAGTAATTTTCAGATAACTACTTTAGCCAATTTAGGTGAGAGCGCCTTGAGAGCTGTTGAGAGTGTAATGTTTTCTGGACCTGTGCATCTTCCTAGCAATAATATTAGTTACCCCCCAAATACCTGGTTAAAAAATATAGATATGACAATCCTTAGTATATTGCCCACGTTCTCTATTCTCTACTGGAAAGGATGTGACCTAAGTAATGCCATTGGCATTTGCAGAGACCAGAGCTCCTATTCCAAGCTCTGGATTTCTCAGCCTTTCCCTGTATTAGCCAGGACCACCTCTTCTGCCTAGTTTGCAAGTAGGTCCAGGTGCTGTCTCAACACACAGGGCCTACAGTTGTGCCTCGTCTCAGCCTTCACCTGGGATCCACCAACTGCCCTGGCACTGACCCAGTGCCCCCGGCTGGAGTCAGTCTTCTGACTGGGGAACTCAGCTGCATCTGAGATACAAACCATCAGTGAGGATCCTGCTCACCTGTTTCCATGATGCCCCTCACCCTTTGCCCTGCCGCAGTCTCGAAGGGAAACTCAGAAGTGCTGAGGGAGAACTCTTATTGGTGTTTTGGAATGACAATGTTTAAAGGTGGATATCTGTGACTTCCCAAGGTTTTTTACGATCCATTTCTTATGCTGGAAAGAAGAGAGGTGTATTTCTGGTAGGTGATTTTCTTTGTATTACCTGTCTCTCTGTGGTGCTCTGGACAGATAGAAATTCAGCAGACTGGAATTCCAAAACCTGGATGCTTAATTATTTCTTCTTTTTTTTTTTTTTTCCTGTTTGGATCTTTAAACATCTCCTGTTGGAACAGGTTTCTCTTCAGTGCTGGAGAATGCTTTGCTAAATCATTCTATTTACTTACACCCCTCCTTGTCTGTTCCTCTTGTTCCCCTCCAAATTTCTCCCTTTCCTGGTAAAACAAAAGCAAACAAAAGAAAAATCCGAAGTAAAAAATAAATAAAACTAGTATCTTTGTTTGACAACAGCTATCTCTAAGAGTACTTCCCAGGATTGTGCTGTTTGCTTTGGTCTGGGCTTTGATTTGCACAGGAATTTCTCAGTATTAATCCACAATATTTTAAGAAGGTATTTCCTTTTTCTTCCATTTGTCCTAGAGGAATATTTGGGAATCTTATCTTCAGTTTGTTAAAATAAATGTGTCCTAATGAGTAGAAACTAAATATGTCATGATGAGTAGACTTGAAATGCTCCCTTTCAGCTTACGTCTTTCTTTTGGGTAAAGCTACTTAACAAGAGACGTGCTATGGAATTATCTGACATGAGGGAGTTTAAGTATAACTAACATCAAATATGCATCTTCACTTCAGTGTTTCTCTATTTATTTATATCTCTGGGCCTGTTTGTGTGTTTCACCAAAAATAACAGCACTCGGGTTGATAGAGTGCAAATATTCAGTAGCTGATTAGTGCAGTATTTAAAGAGGAAGTTCAGCCAATAAATATCTGTGATGTTCTCAGCAGGAACCAGACAACTGGAATCGCTGATAGGAGTCAAGGGAAAAAGTGCAGTTAATAATTTGTAGATATTTACACCTTTGCTGGTTTCTTTCACGGTACAAAGGCATTAGCGAAAGTGACAGAAACGAGTTATGAGCCATTTACTTGGGCTATCTGGAGGGATTTAATCTCACGTGGGTCATGAAGTTGAATTCTCTGGGAATTGGTGTTACCGTGATAGGCTGTATCTGAAGGCCTGGAGTGCAGAGATAAGACTTTAAGTCCGGCTGGAATTAGAAGCAATAGAATTAACTGGATTGTAATGCTGTAAACCTTTCGGTTCAGATCCTGAAATGCCTCTGGATGGTAGTTCAAATCTCTTCCAGATGGAGGTTTGGCTCTGGGACCTAAACGCAAGACAAACATTAGCAATGTCAAGGACTTTTTTGGAGCATGCACAGTAAAACCAGCCTTACATGGTTCAGCATGCTTTTTCTGTTGTTCGGTCTTACCGTTCTCTTAATATGGCAGGGAGGATGGTTTACTTGTTTCAAAAGGCTAATTTTCCACTTCACTGGCACTCACGTGTTTGTTTGTGGTTATTTCTTTTAAAGGAAGCCTAGGAAAGTGTTTGAAAGGTCATTGCTTTTGTAACAAATGAGGCAAGGCTGAATATAGCTGGCATATGCATATCAATTTGAGATAACAGGGATTGCTATCATGAAAGACATAAAAGAGCTATAAAGGAGCTGTTAAGGGTTGGGGGTTTTGGTTTGTTGTTGTTACTGGTTTTTGTTGTTCCCCCTCCTTGAGTTAGCTTTTCAAGGAAATGATTTAAAATATTGGATGCATGGAGACCTACCAACACATGCCTATTTTCCATAATGTAGTGTGTTTCTGTGATCATACAGTATAATCAGACAAAAGTGACAATGCATGAGTTGATTATTTCTATACTTACATTAAGGATGAGAAGTTAATTGCAAACCATGATTGTAAGAGACAAAAATTTACTAAGCTTAAAATCAAGTGGTTTCCCCTAGTGTAATAGGAAATACAGTCTTTAAGTCTGCTGAAGAGAAATAAAGTACACAGCTGATGATATTTCTTATTGTTTGTAATACAGACAGACAATGCTGGTTCAGGGATTTATTTTTTATTATTATTTTTTTAAGGTCTGAATGGAGAAGAAATCCTTCTTCTGATTTCAATGGAAAACATAATTTTATAACAAGCCAGTTGGACTACTTCAATTCTTCTTTTCTATAATAATTTTTATTTTTAAATCAATGTCGTTGTTATTAACATTGTTAAATTTATACTAAATTATGGGTTATGCTAAATTTAAAAGTGAGGGCTTCTCAGTAGATCTGAGGAAATATGAAGGAAATCAATATATTATGGATTTAGGAACTGGTGGGCAAAGAGAGAAAGTGTCGATCCCAAAGCCACTCAGTAGGCAAGTGAGAGCTCTGAACAGAAGCCTGGTTTCTCAAATCCCAGTCCAGAGCTATTCCTTTTAGATATTGGACTACAAACCCTTTCTATAATACATTAAATTGATTACTACAAAACTGCAGTCTTCTCTTTCCTGTTTGTAATAGGATTGTGTTCTGTGCTTGTGTGACTCTATCTCAAAGGCGTTATACCCGATGGGAGTTTGTCCAATGCAGCGTATGGATATTTGCACAGTATAATTAAATGCTTATGAATAATTATCATGCATAAATGTATGTCTATAGCTATGTGGTGGTAGCACCAAAGCTCTAAAATATAATACTTCTTTTCAAAAGTATTTTCCTGCATAAGGAAGTTTGGGAGAATGTAGCAGGTGAAGGCTCTAGAATCAGAGAGCATGAATATGTTCTTTATTTTATCTTGCTTAAATTTTTAAGGGTGTCTTTTTCAGATCTAAATGTATTGTCAAAATGCACAATAGCTTGAGAATATTTGGTGTTTCAGCAGTTTGCAAACTTGTAGAAACTGTATGAGAGAAAAACTTATGACCTTGTATTGACAATTCAGAAATTGTTCAAGTGGAATTAATGGAAGGATATTATTTAATAAAGGGTATTAAAAGGAAGGCAACATAAAGCTGATGTATAATATAGCACTCTTATTAGTGTATATTAGAGTTCTCTGTGTTTATAATGTAGCATTTTGCTGATTTTGGCTGTTATTGGCAATCTAAATTAATGAAGCTATGAGAAGAGACGTCGTGTCATGTTTTAACTTGCTGTCAAAAAATAAATAAAATAACTTCAGGTGGCAACTCTTTCATAGTTTTCTTTACTTTAGTTATAGGCAAGTAAAGCACCTCCCAACTTGAGAGATGGGGTAAAGAAGTTGGATGAAGATGATTAATTACTTGGTTTCCTCTCATTTGGGAAGGATTCAGTTTATTCGAACCTTTTGGTTTTCATCAGAGGAGTTCACTGTGTAATATCTGGTGTCAGTTTTTGCAACAAGGAGATACTGTACTGCATTTTCTTGTCTACAGTCTGTACTCTATAGAGGTGATAGGATTACATATGCTTTATCTTTGTGAAGAGAAGCCAGTACCTCGAATTATAATTATCTCATTTGCAGTGTTGCAGTTTTGGGCTATTAGTTGCTCTGGAGATACAGTGTCTGTTCAGACCAGAGCAGACCAAAACTTGAAATAAAGAACATAAAATAACAATGAAGAACAGCTTGTACCTAATACATATTACTCTAAGACAGTTTCTGTAAGACCTGGAATGGTGGAACACAGTTACAAAGAGCAGTTGTGTAGAACTCAATGGCTGGGCCAGTGTGTGTATGTGATCAAGGAAGTTCTGCATGTTCTTGTTCATTAATATATAGTGTGCACATAGTTCTGCACATCTGTGTTCTGATTAAAGTGCTGGTTCTAGATCCTTTTCATTATTATAACTAAATTGGTTATAGCTAAGCCTGATGATGATAAATAAGTAAAAAGTACTGATTAAACCACTGCCATAAGCACTGAACTGTGAATTAGTCATAATATTAATTCTATTTAATCACCTCAATTTTATTTGTTGTCATGGTTTACACTGAGCCATAAGCAAGGAAAACATCGCAGTGAGAGTATGTTAGTCTTTCATTATAAAATGCTAAACATTTAAATAACACATCTATTGTCTTCCCTGGTGACAAAAGAAAGAGATACTAAAAGAGATTGCACTAAGAGAAAAGGAAACTGTGTCTTTAGAATAAAACGTAATGAAGGCTGTGGAAATTAAGATTAGTTTGCAATGACTGCCCAGCCAATGTAGAGGTGCCCTGGTTTTTATGTCAGAGGGCCTGGTCATTTCTAAAACTAATAAATCATTAGCGTACTGGGTTTACAGGTGGTCTTAGCCTGAAATGGATTCAGTAAATTGAATGCAAGTTGTAACCTCCAGAAATGAAATAGAGATTATCCTGTCTATAAAACTAAAATCTTTCACTCGCACT
The DNA here is from genome assembly GCF_964106895.1 of Numenius arquata. Classification (NCBI taxonomy): domain Eukaryota; kingdom Metazoa; phylum Chordata; class Aves; order Charadriiformes; family Scolopacidae; genus Numenius; species Numenius arquata. Next base: position 16,698,270 of record NC_133577.1, on the reverse strand, counting down.
GTTTGGAATTCAGTGGAAATCTGAAGCTTACCATGAAATTAAATGGTATTTTATGTAGCTTCTAGGTAATCTATCCTGACTTATGCATTTCAAAATATCTTGGTAGCAATCACCTCTTAAGGTAACCTATCTCTGTACATTCTAGTGCTTGTGAGGTGACTTCAGATGTACCACTCATGGCTGGAGAGTTACTCATTTTATATCGGAGAGTATCTCGCTTTACAGTATGGAAGGAAACCAAAAGCTAAACCTAAGAAAGCACTGATGAGCCTGAAACAGGGTGAGTGCAGAGTGGAGTTACCCAAGCGATGCCTTTCTCAGTTGCCTTTTAAATCTTGCAGGTGTCTGTCTTTTCAGCAGACTGGATTACAGATAAATTCAATGCTTATGTCTGAAATTCCTCTTATTTAAGCAAATCAGCTCCTAGAATTAAATGAACAATTCAGAGCAGGTATAAAGAAATGGGGCATTTCTCCAATGTAATCTTCTTCAAAACCTGATCCAGGAAGACATTCACAGAGATCACCTTGTATGTACCAACAAGATTGGGTAGTTACTTCAGGTGGTAGGGGCACCCTTTACCTTCATGCAGAGGTGTCCTCAAGAGCTTCTGTCAGAAAATTGGCAAGTTGGGTTGAAATGCCCCTTTAGTCTGAGTTGGTTTACCTGTTCTTTGGTTGGAGTGAAAACTGTAAAGATTAACCCCAGACATGTTCAAATTGTGCCAATATGCAGAAAATATTTCAAGAATAATTCAAAATAATTCAAGACTCATGCAACCAGAGGGGGGAGAGAGATGAAAAAAGAGGCTGAGCTGCAGTCTTAAAACACTGCATTAGGAGAAGAAAAAGTTCAGGAATTTGATACTACGTTATAGGAATATATCTGTGTTACTAAATGGTGTTATTGAATGGCTATTTTGGATCAAGTTTACCTCTTCTCTGTATATACAGTGCTTTGGTGGCAAAGACAGGATCCTGAACTTTGCTCTTACGTCATATTTCTAGGGCTCAGACCTCTTAGTTTACTGGAGATATCTACAGACAGTTTTTTAATTAATGCTTGTTTACTTCAAAGGATTTAGCACAGCAGATCAGATTCAGATAAAACTCAGGTACCGTAATCCAAAACAGGTTCTTAGCTGAGGGATTTTCTGCTGTGAGAATAGATCCCGTACTGTTTATCATGCAACACCAGAGCAGCAGTTTGATTTCACAGGGGTGAATGCTTTCCTGTCTCTTCCTGCTTATTTTTATTTTTGAGTTTTTTGGTCCCTTTTCTGCTTTTTCTTAATTTCTTCCTGGGGTGTCACACTGGCTGCTCTCACTAGCGTTTGCACACTCAGATGTCTGCCTGCCAGCCAGGGATTCTGTGTGACGAATGGAATCTCTCACAAAGCTTTCACTAACGTGCCTCACACAACCTTAATTCTTGAACACTAGCTATGTGCTTGTGTAAAATGCTTAAAGAATCCTCTTTTCATTTCTTCTGTGTGTCTCAGTGTGATCATGTGTGGAGAGGTAAAAAACAAATCAAACCCTAAAAACACCATGCTTCCAACATAACCTTAAATCACTCTTGAATTAATCCGAATAATCCACCTGATGCAGGGTTTCCTGTATTTCTCAATACCTAAAATAAAGATGTATTCACCTGTGAATGCTGTGGTGGGTATATAAATTTACCATAATAATAGCACTCGTAAAAATAGCAAATATAGTAATATTATTTAGTTGGAGTTTTGTTGGGTTTTTTATTATTATTTTTTTAAAGTCTTTGATATCCTATTACCTTTTCTTTTGGAACATAGGGATGTTGTTGCTGGAATTGGTACAGTTTTGTCTTTCAGGGTTTCTGATTATGTGTAAAATCAAAAATGGACTATATAACAATATTTTCTTCAGATACTGTAGTGTGTAATCTTGATTTTACAGTTTTATATAACTGTCGTAACTGAAAAAAATTGCTTTAACACCTTATGAAGTTAGTCTCTTGCTAGTGGCTCTTTTTGCTTTAGACCTTTGTGTTGATTCATTTACAAATTTATTCTCAGTAAAAATGTGGAATGAATTTCCACCACATGGGGATGAATCTTGTATCCTCAGAGAGTGGGTCTTTCCACTGGAATGGGAGGGAAAACCTTTGTACAAGGTAAAAATAGCGGAAATAAGGGCACAGTAGACAGTAGCTCAGAGCGGGAAAGAGAATGGCAGGAACGTGTAGCTAAGGGTAGTATCCTCTCTATATGGATCTACCACAGCCTGAGTAGTTGATGTGACTGTTGTCCCTGGATATGTCTAACGGTGACTTATGAATGTGAATCGATGGGGTGATGGCTTCTCCAGGTATTGTTTATAACTGGAATGCTCTACAATCATCTCTCTATCAAAAGACGTTTTTAAATCCTTGTCAAAAAAAAAAAAAAAATTAAAATTGAACAATGTGACATGCAATTATCACATCTGAATTAAATTATTGCTGTGGAATATTCGTGAGGTTTGGAATTTTTTTTACATGTTTGGTTTATTACCTTTGTTTAACTACAACTCAAGTTAATTTGAATTACAAGGTGTCTAATTAGCATTATTAGCAAAACGCTAATTGTAGTCTGTCCTTGGTTTGTATATTGGCTTGTTTTAGATAAAGTAGTACAAAAAAGTACAGTATTTAGTTCATATATTTCCCATGCGTACATAGCTTATGATTCATTCGAATTGCAGGAATTTTTTTCCTTGCCTCCTCCTTGCCTCCTCCTTGCCTCCTCCTTGCCTCCTCCTTGCCTCCTCCTTGCCTCCTCCTTGCCTCCTCCTTGCCTCCTCCTTGCCTCCTCCTTGCCTCCTCCTTGCCTCCTCCTTGCCTCCTCCTTGCCTCCTCCTTGCCTCCTCCTTGCCTCCTCCTTGCCTCCTCCTTGCCTCCTCCTTGCCTCCTCCTCTCTCCATTTGTGCCAAGTCAGTCCAGGCCCTTAGGGCACAGAACAGGCCTCAGCAGCCCCTTTCCCCCTGCCCGGTGGGGCCTGGGGGAGGCTGCCTCCTGCGGCTGGGCCCTGGTTGGTGCTTCCCTGGGGCAGCTCCTCACAACCTGGAAAATCCTGTGGGACAAAGTCCATGCGCTGCAGGCAGCTGCCATTTTAGAAAAAGCTAAGGTATAAGTTGGGTTTTAATTCACATTTAGTCAGTTTACAGCTTCTAACTGTGAGTTGGGAGTGGAAAGGACAGGAACAGAAGCAGTATTTTAGATAGACTTTGAAAATAGACTTTGCACTTTCTGTTTTCAATCAAAAGCCTGTAAAACACGGATGAATATTTTTAACGTAGAGAGTTGTAGCTCAACCAACCATGAGTGTTCTTGCCTCTGTTGGGGTGTGCTCGGCCCAGAAGAGGGGATGCACCTTTTAGGTTTTGATTTCTCCTGCCTGTGAGCTCCCTGAGCTGGTGGCCATCTGCCAGCTTCCCTTCAGGAAGACCCCTGAAAAGTCACCACAGCAGTAACTGCAACTGAAGCCAGACAGTCGTCTTTTTTTTTTTTTTTTTTTTTTTTTTTCTTTTTTAATTATTATTTGGCTTCTGGATATACTGACCTCGATGGTGTTTGCTGGTGTTAACACTTGTAATTGTGGATCATTTTTTTCGAATACTATTTCAGTGGACACAGTAGATACATGGCATGTTTAAAGAATTACAGATATTTTCTCCGGTTCTGTTTTCTTCTTTCAATCTTGAAAAAGCATTTAATGCCATCCAGACAAAGAGTAATATATTTTGCATTTATAGATTAGAAATAATTAGTCTGACAGATTGCTTGAATGGCATTTGGTGGTTTGTTTTAGGAGACTTAACTATGAAAGAAGTGGTAGATGTAATCTCTGTCTTTCAAGACTAATGTTAACTACGTTCCTCTCAAGCAGTCAAGCAAGGCAGGACTCTTTTAGTTCAATTTTTCAGCTGCAGTTGTTGTATTTGAGTTCTCTTTATTCTCTGTTTGGTGGGGAGGGCCCACCAAAATAACTTCCCAAAAGCACATTATGAATCAGTGTTTTGCTTATATAATATAATAATTCTTAGTGTTGGCAACACGGTACATGTTGTAAAATGTTAGTGATGAAGAGGTGACTCTAGAGATCTTTCTCTTGTGTGTCTTTGCATAAACTTTCATTATTCAGTTGGGATCCGTGGGATTACTCTTGCAAATCCATGTCCTACAATACAATGTGAAAAGGAAGACCAGAACTCATTAAAAACATCGTATTAACAAGTTTTCTTTTGTTTTGGGTTTGTTTTTAACAAAGATACCTGCGATAAAAAAAGAAAAAGTAATGATCAGTAAAATAACATGATGGAAATTATTTTTACTGTACTTACCTGCATTTTCAGTTACATATCTCTGATTTTTGATTTGAAATAACTAGCATGCAGGAAGTCTTCTTAATTGCACAACTGCGAGCAGTTCAGCAAATTGTCAACTACTTAATTTTGAAAGAGTTATGACTATTGACATAAAACTGTCAATTTACTAATTAGCCAGGGCACTCGGAAAGGAAAATTTCATCTCTAAGATACCACTATAAATCAAACCAGTAGGTTCAATCCTTCAAAGACTTAAAACATATGATTTATTCTACTTTGGTATTATTTCTCATATGAATAAAACTATCCATGTGCTTTATTGATTGTTTTAATGACAGAAGTCAATAATAACCAAAAGATTTGTTCTGATGGATTCTTTAATGTGCTCTGTAGTCTAAGCAGTTAACTTCCATCCTCCCATTCCTATTCCACAAATCCCTTTAAAACTACCCCCAAGACTAATTAAGTGGTGTTCTTCTATACTGCTCCCTGCTGTATGGGAGATTCCATATCAAAGTTGGTCTGTCATAAATTGTTCAGTTTGACCTTGTTTTCCTTGGTTAGTTTCGCCTGTGGTGAAGTGTGTGGTAGGAGACACTCTCACTGGTACCCTGGCATGAGATGCAGAGTCATGTCATTCACAGTAGCATTATTTGAATGTGGGGTATAGGAGAGAAGAACTCCAGTGTGTTATTAAGTCAATTATGGGTTGCTGGTTACATCCGTGTATCCTGTCACCTGTGTCCCGGTCAGTTGGTATCAGTCTTGGCAGAGATGTCAAAAAAATAAATAGCTTTGGAATTACTCTCTCGCTGCTGGAAGTGGCCTTTTCAGGTCTGTGTAAACTGTGGGTAGGCTTTAATTACCTCTGCCTTTGTGACAAGCTTTGTGGCTAAACAGAGTATTTTGGTTATAAAGGTTGCCAATCTGTCAGTTTTTACCTCCGGTAGATTATCTAATGTAATAGGTTTTCCAGTATTGTAAATAGAACATCTGTAAAAGGCTAGCAAGCGCTTCCTGGCTAAATCGGTAGTAATGTCTTTTATAAACTCTAGTTTTACCTTCTTTCTCCAGTGGTGGATGCTATTAGGTTGTGCTCTGGGCATTTGGAGAAATGCATTTTGTGCTCAACTGGATACTGCTGTTTATAGAGTTTTGCTTAGGAACAAAATAATAATGTCTATCTGATATCTGAGCATTCAGTGGAAATCTAGCAAGTGTCTTATTAAATAAACATTTTCTAGTTGTATTCATAATTGTCAAGATAAAGAATGCTGAAATAAATATGGAGTTTAATGTGTTCAAACAGGTTTATTTCTTCTGAATTGAAATGACATCTCCAATCTCTTTGCTATTCGAAACCTGCCATACAAATCTTTTCTGCTGAGTCTAATTGAGTATCACTCACGTAACAGCTAGATTTTTCTTAGTAAGTGCTTCAAAAGATGATCAGATTGCTCTCCTAAATTAAGCCTGTTAAGAACGTATAAAATGCGGATTGGTGTATCTAAAAGTCTTAATTTTTTTTCTCCATTACTGCACTAATAAAGTAGGATGAAAGCTTTTATTTGAATGTGTTATACCCATACTATCCTCCAAAGAAATAATCTAGCATTCAGCAGTGCCATCCAAATGGTGAGTGTGGAACGTGAAAACCAAATCATGTTGTGGGCTCAGGATGTTGACTCTAGACTTTTCCCAGTTCCTTGGGGATTTATCACCTGCTGACCCTTCTTCAGCCTTACCCATCAGTTGCGAGACATTCATGAGCATCGGGGATCTGACTATCTGTAGTTGTCTTACAAGTGACTTGCTCTGAAATATTATAGAAGTAGTATAATAAGAATAAAAGTCTCTAGTACTAGATTTTAAAGAAGGGGACAAGGTTTAGTCAGGTGGCACTGAGGCAAGCAGCTCTGATTATTTATTAAATTGCCTATGCTGTTGTAGGAAAATAAGTGTTCCCTTAAAAAATACTTTTTCTAGGCTGAAGTACTCATTGTGAAAGTGAGCTCAAACTTGCATTGAGAAGAGGAAAAAAAAAAAACCAGCAAAAGGATTGTATCATTTCTGCTAAGATGGGTTAGGTTTGTGACAATAGGTGGGATCTATTGCTGTTCATGTAATATTAATCCCCTGTGTTAAGCTGTGTTTTCAGTTGTATGTTTATTGTCAGAATACATCTTGGTTCCAAATGTCTGGGGGACAGAGTTGTCTGTGTGTACTGGCGCTGGAAGCAGTGGATTGTGGTAGCTTGGTGTGGATACCCTTGATACAGAGGGGCGAAAAGGAGATCAATTTTCAAGTAATCCTACCATTTTGGAGACCTTTTTTTCTCTTATTGCCTCAAGATACTAAAATCGTGCAGAGGGGTCACCATACAATGGTTAGCTCTTTTAATACTCTCGTGTAGAAAGGTCAATAACTGTCATTTTGTAGAGGAGTCTTGAGGGCTTGCATGGTTTGCATTAGATTTAGCACTTTTTCAGTGGCTTGTATGCTGATTTTTCAAACCCTCTCAAGTACCTGAAATTATTTCTTGCATTATTTTAAAAATCCTTCTGCATTAATACTTGTCTCTTGGTTGGGTCATTTGCTCAACATTTTAATGATTTATGTCTCTCGTAGATATTAGCAGGTACGAAGATGTGTTTTAATGATACTCTGTTGCCTATTGTTCACTGGGGGAGAATATAAAGCAGGGAAAATAAAACGCACTGAATACATGGATAGTTTCCAGCCTTTTAAATGATTCAAAGTCTTTGATGAATCACTGGTTTCTATTGCTGACCTCTGCTTCTGACCTTTCCCTGACTTCACAGGTCAACAGGTCTGTCAGCAACTGCATTTTTAATAATTCGTCATCTGAGATCTCTAGATACTATTTATGTTCTCAGAGATTTTTATTATTTTTTTTTCAAGTGGTTGTTGACCAAAAGTTAGTTGTGGTTCTACAATACAAAATCAGATCTTGGTTACTGGAGGGAAGGTATTCTGGGAGTAGAGTGTACTGTTCACTGTACTGGGCACCAGTACAGTATACTGGTGGAATGTACACAGGTTTTCGGTACTTCTCTCATACATTGAAAAAGCAACTCAGTCCTCCCTGTTCTCCGTATGCTGCACATGAGCTTCAGTTCAAATTTCATATGCCATCTTTTTTTCCTGTTTTCCCACTCAAAAAGGGAAGGAACAACTGCCATACAATCAAAGCATAAAAATTTCCATACCTGATTATTTGGAAAATACTCAACTATGTTCAACATGACTTGTTCTGTTCAGTGGTACACTGCTGTTCTTTCTATTTCTTTCTTTATTCTGTTATTTTCCCTTTTATACACCGGAAAAGTCTTCTCTGATAGATCCATTTTAATGCATAGCTTTCTCTGGGGGCCATTTGGCTGTGTACAAGAGGGGCAGTTGCTTTAATTCGCAATCAGAAGGCTTTGTTCTTCTCACAGAGTGTTCTTGATTAATGCAAACTAATAATTATAAACTCTACAGCATTCAGTGTTACAACACCACAAGTGATTGGCCGGCCTACAGTCTGACAGGCTTTTCTTAGACTCAAGAAAGAACGTTACAAAAATTGCATTTCAAAGTGTTTATCTTGCCAGAATTCCTAATTTTATTTTGACGCAATTATAGCAATGACATTTAGCAGTGCTGTTGCTAAAGAAACATTAACACTTTGAATACACAGTGTTTTTCAAGGACAAATGTATTTTTTGCTTTTTTTTTGTTCTTTGAAGGTGGAAAACTAAAATTCTCAAGCAAGCTCAGTCTTTTAGAAGTGTATTACATTATCATTAATAATCAAATACGACATAGAGGCATAGAGTTCTGTAGGGGTTTTTGTTAGTTTGGGTTTTATTTTTTGTTACTTTCCTCACACACACCTCCTCCCCCTCCTCCCCCTGCCCTGGACTCTGTAGTGCCAGACAGGCGCAAACCTGAGTTATTCTGCCAGTCCTTCTTGCCCTCTTCCTGCTGGATTAATCTCTCCTAAGAACTTGATCTAAGCCTTGCTGGAGTAAAGAGCAAATGCTGTTGACTTAAAGCTGGGTCTGGTTAATGTTATCAAAAGAGTTAAATACATCTGACTTTGTTATGGGTTTTTTGGCCGTCGTAAGTGTAAAGAAGCATTGGATGGGGTGGGGGTTTTATGAAGGAAAAACCAGGAAGTTGTTAGCTACAGTATGAGTGAACAGCTGAGTAGATGTTGATAGTGTGGGACTGTGCTACTAGTTCCCTGTGTATATGCTTTTAGCATGCCTTAAGTGAAAGATGACATATTCTTATTTTAAACAGAGAGCTGCTTCATGTGAAAGGTACTCTTGTGTGCATGAGAAATGTCATGAGGAAATTATTGCAGGGAGTGAGAGCACTGTAAGTTCACACCATGCCACATAGCACACTACCTTTCCCTCGTGGGTAAGACCTTAAAAGGTGACTACAGAATTCATACGATTGTTGTTTCTACTGACAAATAAAAAGGAATTTCCATGTTAAGCATATTTGGGTCTGATCTGGTGCTAGTTGTAGTAGTTGAATTCTAACTAACAGTAGTCAAAGTTGTATCAATTCCTTTCTGTTTTCATTTCTTTCAGGATGCTTTCTTGATTATATTTTGCAGATCAGCTGCTCGTGTCTCAACTACTATAAGACTGTGGCATAATCAATATAATGATGCTACTTCAAATCTGTTTTAAATATGCACTTTTCTAGAATCTCACTCAACCTTACAAATGGTCCTATGCATGTTTTCTTTCCCACTTAAGAATTACTATGAGTTCTTACATTTTTGTGATTGTAGACCTAGACCTGCAAACTACTGAATACGTGGGAATTTTTCTCCTGAAATAACTTCAGTGACGTTAGAGGATTAATTCCTCTAAAAAGTTCAGCTTAAAATATTTTCTTCTTATTAAATCAACTAGTACCAGAGTTGATAACTTATACCTGGAACTGCCTCTATTAGGCTGCTCTAAATTATCTTATTGTGTAGCAGTCTCGTGACTCTATTTTAATTTTTTGTGTGTATACTAGCATAGCATCATTAACTCTGAGAATCTCATATTAATCATGCAGGGATGAAGTAACAGGAAGATTTACTCCTGATGTTATTATCAGGACCGAGAAAAAGTGGTTGTGATTGGGGTTTGAGTGGGTTTTGTTTGGTGCATTTGAGGTTTTTTAGGGCTTCTTAATGAATGTTCCCCCCTGTCCCCATCCCTTCCCCTCCCCCAACTTTTATAAAGCACACTTACTTTTTGTTATCCTTTCTTTCTAGTATCCTCTTTCTGAGTGTAAATTATGTAAGGATTGTCTAAAGATATACAAACCTACTGATTTCCCCTAAGTGGGAAAAATCAATGTTCTAATAAAAGTATGCTAAAAAATTTGAGTATGAAGGAAAAGGGATAGATGTTAAGGAAATATTAACTTGTTAGTCTTATTTGTCTTTAACAAGTCAGTGAGTTATACAGTATCTTCATGGAGTGAAATTCAAGGCCTGAAAAGGGGAAAAAATGTGAGACTCATTAACAGCCATTTGACTAGATGATGATAGCAAGCCTAACATGCTGGGGAAAATCAAAAGCTTGAAAGTATAGGAAAAATGATGATAATAGGATATTAAATTGCTTTCATGTAAATTAGGTAAGTATCATGTCAAACCATGATCCCAAGAGTAAACTTTTAGATGCTGTTGGGTTGTGTTAATGGAAAAGTTGATCAAAGAACATGCAAGAGAAGGTAATGCAGAGGACCTGGTTTATAATGTTAGTAACAAAGACCTGTTCTTTAACGACGACTGTAATACATTTACATTCAGCAACTTCCCAAAATCTGAGAAAGACACAAGTATTGAACTTACTTTTAGGTAGCTTTTCTTTTTAAAATTAAGGGTGCTTGTTGAGAAGAACCTGGATGGGGCAGCTAAAAAGAGTTAAATCTTTGGAGAAGACATGAAAATTATACTGGAATCAAAGATTATGCGCACAGAAATTTGAGGAGGACTGACTGGAGGCTAGTATGACTAAATTTTGGGGATAAAAAAAAAGGGAGGTTATTGGAATCTAGGATGCATCTTTGAGAAAAATAAGTAATGAGATAAAATAAAAAACAACCCCTATACCCCCAGCAAACCAAAACAAATGCATAATTCCAGCACCTTAAATATAAAAATGCAATTAGGCAATAAAAAGTTTATAACTTGCAAACAGCAGAAAAACTGAGTCCTTTTAAAGTATGACAGGAGCAGAACATGTACAAGTCCACTAGATGATTGCTATATAAAATAAACCCTTGGAGAGGGTGAGTTGTACAGCTGGGAACAGTTCATCCTTGGGAACAAATAGGTGTGTTCAGTATGGAGGGACCTGAGAAGTACCTATTAGAAGCCCCTCTGTGGACCTTGGGATGTACACTTAATCTGCTGGTGATGTGGCAGATGGAATTCAATGTATGTTAGTATTAAGTGATGTGCACTGGGAATATAAACCCAAATTTTATATATGCATGATTGATTTTGAGATAACTATTACTTTTAGGAATGAGACCTAGGAGCAACGATAGTTAATTCCACTAAAATGCTGCCTCAGTGCTTACTAACCATCAGCAAAGTAAATCACAATGTAGGAAAGAAATAAAGAACAAATTCAGAGATGCCATCTTCCTGTTCACTAGTCCAGCACATAAATAAGTCTTGTATACTGTGTGATGTTCTCATATTCTAAAAAGGTAGAGTAGAATTCGAAGAGGTACCAAGAGAGTAAACCACTGATAAAAGGTAAAGAACGGCATCTGCATGAGGAATGGCAAAGTAGATTACTTTTCTGCCTGGAAAGGAAACTACTGAGAGGTGTGCTAGACATCTGCACAATCTTTGGTGGCATGGGGAAAAATGGGTAATTTTTTTTAATTAACAATGACTGGATAGCCTTGCAGGTAATGTAAATGTGAAGTGAGGACTGTTAGTAGATTCCTGGACATTTTCATTACATTTTATTATAGTTAGGTAAAGGCTTTATCTGGGAACAAGCAGCCATGAAACAGAAAGCTGCAACAGCAGCCCATGAAAACAGAAGCAGATTTCAGCGAAGTTACAGCCATTTAATACTTAAACAATAAAATAGAAAAAAGCTACTGAACCTAGTCTTTGTGTTATGCTCCAGTGTTTCTAAATGTGTATTCTACTTCCAATTGTTGTGTTTTCCCATTTTCCTCTTAGTCAGCTGCAGGCCCAGGTATAAATAGTGTTGCAGCAGCAGATGAGTCTTTGTAGCTTTTCAATCATAAAAAAATTATTTAGAAGTCCCTGTCTTAAGCTGAGAAAACGTACCTACTGTTCAACTCCTATTCACAGCTCTGACCTAAGGACACAGGAGCTGTACGTCCTGTCAGAGACTGAGCTTTATTGAGGAATATTGTCATGTAATCTGTTTGGACTTTTTCAATGTAAACAACTTAAAACTGTCTAGCTAAAGTCTAAAGAAATGGGGGTAGGAAAGAAGGCAACAAAACCAACTTCTATGTTTACTTACTAAGTAGATTAAAACCTTGATCTGCTTTGGTTTTATTTTGAAGGGTCCGTCTTGCTGGGACGATGTGCTGATTCCCAACAGAATAAGAGGGGTTTGCCAGTCCCAAAGGTGCAACGGGAACATAGCGGTAAGATTTTGTCATGTTTCTCCAAGTACTGTGGCACTTATAAAAATTGTTTGTAGGAATTCTAACAATATTAAAATTGCAGAAATTAATGTGAATTGACACATAAGGTGCACTTCAAAAGAGCTCTTCAGCATCAGGTAATGTATAGCAAAAAGGAAGAACTTGGTCAGTTGCTCTTTGGAATGAAGGAGGAAATCATCTTATGTCATCTTCACTGAAGTAGAACTTAGATATTCAAGTATGCATACATTAAATGCAGAATGTAATACTTGATTTTTTTTATGTCAATGCTTATTTTATAATTATTGTGTATATATCAGTGCCCTGAAAGCTTCAAATTTCCGTGTCATCTTGCATATCAGATATTTCATATCAGATATTCAGGGTCTGTCTGCAGAAGTGGATTCTTCACACTGTTGATTATTTTACAATCTGTTCTCCCACATGCTGTTGTTTACTTTAAGTGTTTCTCAAAGTGACATCAATGAAAAGCCTGAGTAAGAAGCAGCATAGACATCTCAAACTCTTAAAAATGAAGATTTTTCAAAACATTACTTACGTATACTTATATTTTTCATGTACTAGATATATTTCAGTAGTATTTAGTACTAAAGAGGTCTAAGAGGTACTTTGTTCTCAGGAAAAAGCTTAATTTGAGATGTTCCTTCTGGACACAGCTTTTTAAGACAAACACAGAACTGTATATATGAAAGGATTCTGTTCCTCAAAGACTTGCATACTGGGCCAATGTAAGTGCCTTTCTTCAGAGGCACTTGCCTCTTCTGCTGTAGCCTTCTCTTTGTCTTTCCTAACAAGACAGTTGTGAAATAGCACATCCATGTGGTTCCATAGGTGTCTCCGGTTTGGCTGCAGATGAAGTCAGAAAATATATTTTTGCTAACTTTAGACAACAAATGGTTGCTTTAACAGCATGGGATTTATGGTTGTCTCCATGCACAGGCAACAGAAAGAGGTCTCACAGCTTTTGGGCTTCTACTAGGAGGGATCCCCTCCTGGGATGTATTACTCTCTTCTGCTCTGGTAAAACAGCCTATCTGTACTGTGCCTATTCCCAGAATTTTTCCTACCTGAAGTAGGTACATAGTGACTTGATGTCATCCGTTTTTTTCCCAAATACCATGTGTGCTACAGATATAAAACCTCCTGCTGGTTCCTGAGATGATCTGCAGCCAGATGGCTAAAAACCCCACCACAAAAGCAAAGGAAGATGTAGCTAACTCACCTGGGCTAGGTCACTTGCATCTCTTTGCCAATGTCATCTCTATACTATCTGGAGGCAAAATCTGGTCTGCAGAAGTTAGAGACAAGTTTGATCTTTCCTCTGGAAATGGGCCCAAGAATTTCCATTGCATGTGAAATACGGCTTTTTTCTTTTTTCTTTTTCCTTTAAAATAGACCAAAGATCTTGAGCAAAAGTTTTTGGCTTTTTAAATCAATGATGAACTTCATGCCTCTGACTTTCATGAATGCATCATATGTCCTTGGAAAAGAGAAAAAATAACCTTGACTAATTCACAAGTTGAAACCTCTAAGCCTTTCAGAGATTAAGTCACATTTTATGATTAAGTATTCGTTTTTGCATTGTCATGAAAAAGTTTGTGCAATTATATTTTGTCTGTCTTAAATAGCTCCACAGTGTATATGCTTCTTTACAGCGATGGGTAACAAAAAACCTTTGAGACTCTTAGTTGTCAGTTATCAACAAACTGCAAATACTGCTGTTTAAGCAAAGAAGAAAAGATTCCTTCATTACTTTGCCCCCAAGACATAAATGTTTTGCTTAAAAATCGTTTTTCCTTGGTTTGCAGTTCTTCTAAACACCAGTTTGCAACATAGCTTTGAGAAGCAATGTGTGTTTTCCTAAAATACTAATTTGTATGTATTTTGATATAAAATTAGTCTCTTGCCAGAAATTACAGACTTTTAATTCTTTTGGTTGCAAATACGAAAATAGAGTAGTTGACAAGTTTAGAAAGCAATAGAAATCAAATTTAAATTTAGTTAAATAAAATTTGTGAGTGATTGCCAGAAGTTATAATGAATTTCTTAATAATAAATGCACTGTGATTTGATATATCTTCCAATGTGCTCACAAATATGAAATGTATCTGATTAATTTTTGTGGCTTTGCTCAACATAAACTAAAATGAACTTAAATTTTCATATGTATGCTCTGTGCTTTTTTTTGTGATTACAACTTCTTTTGAGCTTGCAGTGAAAACCAAATTATTTTGTGATGCTTTGTTATATTCCATAATTATGAGCAAAATAAATGCAAGAGAAATAATTATAAAAGGTAAATATTGCAACTGTAACATCTTAAAATTTGACTGATTCCTGACTGAGAAACTGGAGAACTCAGAACGCTGTACATCAGTCCCCTGTGCTGCCTTGGGAACTTTCCCACAGGTTCTCTTCATGTTCATTTCAATTGCAGACTGTTACCCCATCGCCTGGGGTAACAGGCTCTTGAGAAGTTGTGTGCTCTATCGAGAAATACAAAAGCTTACACACACAGGTGAAAATAGGGTCTAAACAGAGAATGTGGATTTTGGAAAGATAGGCAGTGTGTTTTTCAGAAATTTGATGTTAGACTACTTTATGAAGCAAAATGAGTAGTCCAGTGTTTTGAGAAATAGTGAACAACATATACAGAGTGTCCAAAGCAGAGCTCAATTATTTTATTTTATTTTTTCACATTAATTGGAGTCTATAAGAAATAATACATTCACTCTGAACTTCTACAACTCCAAAAGGATGGAGATGGTGTGGACACATATGTTAGTGCCATTGTGGAACACTCAAATCACTTTTATAACAAACTTCAAATATATTAATTAGAAAATGGAAAAGTTGACTTTAGCTGATTTGCGCTGACACATTTTAAATGAGGATCAAATTGGAATCTTTCAAGCAGTTTTGAAAACCAAGACCATTCACTAAGTGAGGCAGAGCCTTGTACTTTGCTAGCTGTCTCAAAACACTTGCAGCCAGAAGTGCTGTATGTAGCTGTGCAGGTAGACACTTATTCTAGAGAAATGATTGAATGCACTAACAATGCTCCAGGCTCTGGGTTTTCAGACATATTTGTTTGCTTTTCTCTCTGAGTTTTTTTTTCTTGTCATTCTCTGTATTCTTTGAAAAGGGTAACCAAAAGGCTATGGAAACAGGTGTGGTTCTCTGAAATTCCAGATACTGCTCTCACACAAGCATAATTTAGTTCCAGCTTGAATAGCTTGAACTGTTTTTTTTTTTTTTGTCACCTAGCTAGATAGGAAAAGGTTGCATTGTTCAGTGCAGAGCAGCACCATAGTTCAAGTTTTACAGACCCATAAAAGTGTATGAAGGCTTTACTGATAGGTGAGATTTGAGGTTCATTAGTAAGTGATTTACCAACTGCTCTTTGTATCATGAAGAAATCTCACCTGTACCTCTGAGGTCCTTCTTGTGTTATGCCTGAATGTTATCAGAAATCTTGTTCTAGACAGAGGGAGATTAAATTTTGTTCTATGGATTGAGACACGGTTTTTTCCCTCCTACAGGAATGTACTTCTAGTTTCAGTGTCACAAAAGGCTGGAAAAGTTAAGTATGCGTTTCTCATGTCATTATTGGCCCCCCCCTTTTTTTTTTTTCTTATTATTTTGCTTTATTTTTGAAAGAATAGGGTGCATTAAAGGAGGAAATAGCTCTACATTTTTGTCAGCCAGTGTATTCTTAGACTAGAAACATTGCCAAATGGCTGCATAACTGAAAAGCAAAGAGTATTGCCACGTTCAAAGAAAGGAGTCCCATGAACAAGCTCCAATTCTCCTTCTTATAAAAGACAAAAACGAACTACTTATTCTTATGAATGCAGTTCTCCTGTTTAGGGAAAAGGTGATTCAGTGGTGTATTTGAAGTAATAATTCAAAGTTTTCTGGTATTTGCTTAATATTTGTAAGACTTTCAAATAGTCTTAGAATTGTTTCGTATAATTACTTTGTCCAAATCAATGACTAAATCATGATAATGAGATCACAGTAATTTTTCCAAGAAGATAAAAAGAAAACAAAGCTTTGCAAAATATAGAATCAGTGATGTAGAACTTATGTTAAGTAGAATGTACCATACCTCGGAGTTAAAATTAAAGTGCTGCTTTTCTCAGAGCATTATACTTAATCAGCTCCAGTAACTCAGAGAAAAGGACAGAAGCAAGCTATTTCTCAACTGATTGCAAGCTTGAGTGAGTGCTATTGGAGCTATCTTGAGTTTGGGTTTTGTTTTCAGTGTAATGGTAATAATTGGAGCATATGCTTTCTGCCGAATAAATACAGCTGTTGAGTGTAGTTAACAAAAATTATAGGTATTGTACCTCAAATGAAATTTTAACTGCTGTCCTGTTGAGGGTCTGGTACTTGTTCCTCCTTTTTGTAGGGTTGGGGGGAAAGGTATTTATGATATTATTTTGGTAGGTTCATGTTTGCACTTATAAGCAATCTGAATACTGAACTTTTTATTCAGTAAATAAACTTTCCTTATTCAGATAAAATATTATTGAAGAAGTGTTCTTATTAAGCTCAAACTTCTGCGGTTCTCTAAAATACAAAAGGAACACTTTGTTTAGCATCCAATGAAGTGAATTTCTGATTGTGAAGAGGAGTTTTCTACTTCTGTGTCTAAAGATGCTATTACATTTTTTTCTCTTCATTAACTCCTGCTATTCAGAAATCCTCAAGAGCCACAGAAATAATATGGCACTTTCCATAGGTAGGCAGAGACAGAGCTGTAACACCTCTGTAAACACTGAAGTGGTCATTTCAGGGGAATCAGCTCCACATCAGTCCCACACTCAAGTGAACGTGCATCAGTTTCTGAAAGACATTGCCATGTCTCCAAGGCAAAATATAGGGCAAATTGTTTTGAACTTTAGAAACCTGTGGAAAAAGTATTGATGTTCTGTATGTGTTCTCGAGATTCTCCTTGATGTGCTGGAAGAGTTGCTGTAGACTTTAAAATCTCAGAAACGATATTGGAAGGGTTAAAAAGGATTATAGGTTAGATATGGTTGAAGCTATTGTGAATGAGGAAACACAAAAATTATTTTAATGGCAATATGAAAGTACTTCTACCCTGGTGTGATGTCTCACTACTGTTATCTTGAACTTTTCATTCCTGATGAAGACTGCATCAACTGTACAAAATGTACATCATGATAACTGAATAGCGCTTTTATATTTTCTCCAGTCTCCAAAACACATTAGGTTTCCACAAAGTGTTTCTACAAGAAGCAACAGGACTTCTGTGAACTTATAGAAGCGTCTCTGAGTATTCAGTTTCCTTAAATATTAGTATAGCCTTCTAATCAAGCTCTATAGCAATCTCCTGTGTCCAGAGCAAAGACTTATTTTCCAGTTTGGTCACTTATCTATTTTTACTCCATTTTTAAAAAATGATTGGTATATGGTCGTTATACATGGTTTCTAATGGTCACATTTCACTGTACAGTAGCACTACTGTTCCAGTGTGTGTTTGGGACAAAGAGTTTGCAATAGCAAGCATGTTATGTTTTTTCATTATGTAACTTCTCTTATTATTTTAATACATTTCTTCCATCTGATTTGAATCTTGCAATTTTATTATATTGATATTGTTGAAGATGTGTCATGAATACTTGTCCTTGTGCATGTTTACTATCATTAGGTTTACCATTAAGGACAGCAATATTATGCAATCTTTTCCTAGCCAGCCTGTTCCACAGGGAGTCAGTGCTCATCTGGAATAGCTTGGACTAGGAAATCAAGGGAATAGCATTCAGCTTGGATGCTTTAAATATGCAGCTTACCAAATTTTTTTTCTTTCAAGCATCCAAAGCTATTTTTCTCAAACCTCACTGTTCAGATGAAACATGCTTCATTTTTTTCATCACATTTTGCTTTGATCAGCTGAGATCTGTTTCAGCTGAGAGAACAGAAATAAATTCTGTAGCAGTTAGAGTATCAAGAGTAAAGTAGTACATTTAATGAAGTTATCAAAATGTGAATATAGTAAACTAAAGAACTATCATCTCATTATAGAAAGGCTCTGATATATTGCTATATTACTTATTCATTATTCTTTATTTACAGTTATGTGGTTGGTTATTTGTGAAAGGAACCACGTCTGTCTGTCCTTGGAACCATTAGGATATTTTCAATGTCTAGTTTTCAATTACTATGAGTAATTTTAAAAATTCTGATTTGTTTCTACCTACCAAGAAACATCTTGACTTTTTGTTTCTTTTATTTCATTTCTTAATCAAAATGTCAGTGCCATATCAAATGCCACACACAAATCTGGATACATTGCAACATCGCTATTACGTTGTTCCACTAAATTTATAATCTTATGAAAATGTCAGGTTCGTTTGATAGGATCTAGTTACTATAAATCCCTGTTGCTTGACAATAATTAGACTTTTTTTGTTTTATTAATAAAGTGCCATGTTAGCTATTTATTCTATCCAGGGCTGGTGTCAGGCTTACTTGCCTATAATTACCTAGATTACGGCATATAAAGCTGTCCTAAGCTATGCCACGATGTGGTTCTGTTCCTGTAAAGCTCTCTGTTTTAAATCATCTCTAAATATGGGTGGGTTTGTTTTGTTTTTCCACCAGTGCATTTTCTAAAAAAGAGCCAAGAGGGGAAATGGCACTGAAAATAGCACGTGTGGGACTTGTGAATAACCTGCAAAGGTGCTGCGATTATGTTATTGTAGTTTTTGCTAGGCCTTTAAATTTATGTCCTTAATAGCAATTACAGATTAAAAATGCTTACTTCAAACACTTGATTAGTGAAGAAAGAAACAAGGCAGTTAACTTCCCTCAGTATTTGTAGATCTTTTAATATGTTTCCGAGTTCTTTGCACTGTAGTTACAAATTATTTCAGCTCTACATTTCTTCTCGGTTACCTCTTCAGCAAACTATAATTAGATTTTTCTTTAATTTTTTTTTACAGATACTTTCAAAGTAGCCTCATTCTGTAGTAGATCAATTTTTCCTTTATAAAGAAATTGTTATTCCACTTCTTAGAGCAGAAAAATCAATGATAGGGAAAAAACTGAATTATGAAATAGAAATAATTCTATACAAGGACAAAAAAACTAAATTATTTATCTTGGAAAGAAAAGTTAAAGCCTTTAAAATTAAGACCTATATTCACTCAAATAAAAATAAAAAGTGAATCCTTATTCACTCTTTCCAAGTGCAGAAATACAATATTTCCACAGTACATTGGACATTATTTGTGGGCCACAACTGGTGTCTGCCTCAAAACCCACCATCAGCAAACATAACTATGACTGAGAACAGCTGGTTATATATTAAATGATTCTCTCTCTTTTGTCTGTTTCTTTAAGGAGCTTTTTTTGACCAAGGCATTATTTGTGGCACCATAAAGATCCTCAAACTGAGATCAAACCTGGTCTTCGGATCTTTTCGTCAGTTTTCTTATCTCGCCAACAGAGTAAAGAGTTACTAATAATTTTTGTGAGCTGGAATTATGTAGGTGTTCTGGCAAACCCAGAGAAAGTCATGCGTTTTTAATCTTTTGAATGGTCTCTGTATTGCTACCACCATTTCTATTCACATGTGGGGAAATGTCACAATTTTGTAAAAGATCAAACAAAATATGCTGAAGATTATAATGTCAAACAAATCCTCTGCTCTTTGATGTTGTTCTTAACACTGCCACTGAAAGAAAAAAATAAAATCTTTTGTTGCTTGTTATTTTTTTTTTTTTTTGCATCTGGTTTAGTTCCAGAAAACCTTATCTGAAAACAAGCATTAAGCATACTTTCAGAGAAAATTTTTTTCTGTTTTATTCTGTCTTATATTAACAATTCCTTAGCATGATTGCACTCAGCTACGAGGTTTTGCTGGTCCTTCCGAACTGACTTTTAAAAATAAGCAGTTGTTTTGAACACAACTTCACACCTCCTTCAACGATAGAGTTCGCGAAAAAAATCTGCAAATAGTGCAATGCTTCAGAATGTGATGAGAGGCAGCGTCAGGTGAGTTGAAGATTTGTCCTGCAACAGGAATCAGTGAGAGTTTTGGCAGGACTCATACCTCAGATTAACAAGTCAACAGTTTTTCTTCAAGTTTTGTGATGCCCCTGGATTCACTGAGAAACCAGTTAATGTTTTATGAATGATAATTTTTACATCCTCCTTGAGACTCTCAATATCAAGGGCTCAATGTTATGGATAGTGAGCAGAGCTTGTGTTCATCTGTCCAGATCCTAGATCGTTTACAGCCTCTGTAATACCATTGACTATGCTGACAGGTAGATTGTATTCGCAAACCAAAACTGAATGTAAATGCACCTGTAATTTTTTTAAGACATTTTACTTTTAGAAATGTCTGAAAAACATGTTGATGATGCACTGTGGCAAGGAACACACTTTGTATCCATGCTGTGTTGGCTGTTTTAAAGACTTACCATTGTATGTTTATAACATCCCTGTTTTGGTGTGATATAGTATTCTTTTCCAGTTGTGATGTTCAAAACAACCACAGGGAGATTCTTCTTTTCATGGTATATAATTAAACTGCAGAGCTCTTTACCATGATACGTTGTGGAAGAAGTTATAATAGATTCAGAAGGTGACAAAGTAATGAAAGAAAAATCCACTGAGAAGAATTAAACATGAAGATAACCTTTCTATTTCAGGAAGTCTCTGAGCCACAAATTGTTGGAGCTTGGGAACATACTCTAGACTGCCTTTTGGTTGTTTTTTAACGTGTATTCTAGGTGTCAACCATTCACTTCCTATTAGAGACAAGATAATTGGGCATCTTAGATGGACTGCTCTGTGGTCTTATTCCTGAGATAATCAGATGTTACCAGAATAGATTTCTTACAGAAGCCAGATAACTATGACTGAGATAAAGGATAAATATGACCAATGTATTTGTCACAATCTGTAAAAAGGCTTCATTTTTCTTCTTTACATTCTGTGTGTGTGTCTGTGTACATATGTACACATTTTTTGTCTTAGTTACACCTAGCATGAATACTAAAGGGAAGTGAGCTCCAAATTCAATATATTGTATTCTTATGCCAGGGGGGAAAGTGGGAAAAGGTGTGTGCATGTGTTATTGCCATAATATAGTCCCAAGACTAGTAGTGAGAGCAGGGTGACAGTTACTCTGTTCATGTTGTATGTTGTTCCACAAGTCATTTCTGCATATAATTTTGAGGGGATTATACTCTTTGTGCATTCAATTTGTTAGTTTTAGAAAACTTGCAGGCATTCAGGGACCTAAACAAATTGGGAAGGAATAATTGAAACCTATGAATGAAATGCTATTATATTAAATCAGAGAAACAAACTCAAGAAGATAGATTAGAATCCGCTCCAAACCCTAACATTGTGCTTACTCTGTCTCGTTTCACAAATCAGACCCACATTTTTTTCAAATACAGCTTGTTTTATACATATTTTTGCATTTGCTGTGGCAACGTCTAATGTTTTAAGGGATAGCTTTTTGTAATTCAGTGAATTTCAGTAACAGTTTCACTGAATCTTTTGTGCTCACTGCACATGACACATAAACAATATGCTACTGTCTGCAGCTGTTGCAAATTCATTACTGATGATTGAAACCTTGGATTTCCACTCAAGCATGCAACATGTTCTTGCAATCATCTGTCAGCAATCAAACCAGATGAAGGTGATTTTGTTAGGGTGCGGTTTGGTTATATAGGAGTCTCTCCTGAAAAGTCAGGCAGTGTTTATATGGAAGAGCGCAATTTCTTCATTTGCATCTGGCAAGTACTGTTATTGAGTATTTAATAACTGTCATTTTGCAGATGGACTTGCTATGTGTTATATTCCATTAGATATAAAAGCTGCTGTGAAATTTACCTTGGCATAAAATATGTTTCCCACCTTTAGTTTCCATGCTTGATGTTCTGGTCTGAAATTCTAAAATGTGAAGCTATTAGGTTTTGATTAGCAATTATCTACTCTTATTTTTGGTCTAGGTACTTCTAAGAGATCATGCCTGTAACTGATTTGGGATCAGTTTGTAAACTCTTTAATATGTGTCTTCTCCTTCTGGGCATGCAGTTTATGAAATAAGTTCATTTTTACAGATCAGAAGTAAATTTAAAATAAGGAAGCACTGTTTAGAGGATGTGGTGATGTGAGGTAATGTCGTCAGTGGCATCACCTGTGAGCATCTCTCACCAGGGGCTGCAAGGTAATTCATGTTGGAAATACTGCTCCAAATTATAGGCTCTGTCTCTCGTGGTTCTTGCTAATGCAGTGGGGAGGTATTGAATAACTGCTGTCAGAAATGCCTGGAATTGTCATGTAGTATAGCTATATGGGACCAGGCAAAACATGGTTGTCTTCAGTGTAAAAAGTGTATTTTAACTTGGAGAAGTCAGGTATAAGCAAAACTACAGTTGTTTTGAGTCTAGAAAGTTTAAATTGGAATAATGAATGTATTTCTGATTCTGTTTTTTGCCTTAATGGCCCAGGAAGATACTTCAAGTATATACCTAGCTTTAAATGTTCAAATAGTCTGCTGAAGTTAATGCTGCTCTATGCTTTAAGCACCTGCCCCAATGGGATGTTAATTTGAATGAATATTAATTAACTGCATAAATACATAAAAATGGCTTAGTGAAGCTCTTACAATGTCATTAGAAATACTTAATATTTTGACCTGTTTGCTGGGAGGGTGCTTGGAAGTCAAGTATTTTCCTTGCTTCAGCACAACAGATGGTTGGAAACATAGTTTAAAAAACCCCAACTTGTTTAGAGCATGTTATCCACAGACTGGTTTTGACATTGTGCATTGCAACAGTTCTCTTTCAAATCTTTGTGAAATCTCATATCTCTGAGTAATATATCAGCTGATCAGTTATACAGTATATCATAGCAGCTCTTTGGGACTTCAGTAAATGTTTGGGGCATTCTGAAATCAAATGTTTGAGGTTTTCCACTGGGGCACTTCAGTGTAGGTGGGCAAAGTAACTGTGGTAAAAGCTGCATGTGCCTAAACTGCTGCCAGGAGAGGAGAAAAGAGTGTTCAAGCGAAAAGCAGGCTTCATCCTTTTGATGCATAAAGCTGTCTCACTCTTGCTAGCCCACCATTGCAACATCAGAACTGACACAGGAGTATTAAAGTTGCATTAATGGGTTTTGTTGTCTTCTGCCTTAAAGAAAAGCTGTGTGCTTCTGGTGCCTGTGTGGTAACTACAAAGAAAGAACTTCTCACCGAACACCACTATTACAGTGCCATTAGGAGAAGCAGTAATTGTGCATATCTCATTCTTTTCAAACACAAATATCAGCTCCACACAAATTTGAGGTTGTAAAGGGGAAAAGAATAACAAAATTCACTGTGGAGATATCTGTTAAAGATGCTATGACTTTTATGTGTGTTAGAGGTGGTATCCACAAACAGATTGATTTCTGGAAGCTGTATCTTAAACACTGGTAGGCAATAGTGCGTTACTTGCAGGATCACTAGCCTGTCAATAAGGATTTGCTGTGATAACTTAATTCTTGTAATTCACAGTTTTTGCTGGAGCATTTGTATAGCTGGAATTCTGTGAGAATCTCTTTCAACTGATTTTCTAGCTGAGAGAAATCTGACCTAAAAAAATTGTGCGGTTTAAATAAACTTTAATTCAAAATATTTAGTTTTTTAAGTAGCTGTAAAAGCCATAACTTTTTTTTTTTTTAAAATATGTATGCAAAGTATATGTACAAGGAACTGAGGGAGCTGGCAGATCTGCTCACCGAGCAACTTTCTATCGTTTATTAGCAGTCCCAGATAACTGAGGAGGTCCCAGCTGACTGCCATATAGCAAATGTGATACCCATCCACAAGAAGGGCTGGAAGGATGACCTGGGGAACTACAGACCTGTCAGTCTGGGAAGGTGCCTGGGAAGGTTATGGGAAGGATTGTCATGAGTGCCATTGTGCAGCACATGAAGGACAACCAGGTGATCAGCCCCAGTCAGCACGGGTTCATGAAAGGCAGGTCCCACTTGACAAACCTGATCTCCTTCTGTGATAAGGTGACCCAGTTAGTGGATGAAGGAAAGGCTGTGGATGTTGTTTTCTGGACTTTAATAAAGCCTTTAAGACCATTTCCCACAGCATTCTCCTGGAGAAACTGGCTGCTCATGGCTTGGATGGGCATATGCTTTGCTGGGTTAAAAACTGGCTTGATGGTCAGACCCAAAAATTGATGGTGAAGGGAGTTAAATCCAGTTGGAGGCTGGCCGCAAGTGGTGTTCCCCAGGGCTCAGTACTGGGGCTGGTTCTCTTTAATATCTTTATCAACAATCTGGACGAGGGGATTGAGTGCACCCCCAGTAAGTTTCCAGACAGCACCAAGTTGGGCAGGAGTGTCGATCTGCTTCAGCAAAGGAAGGCTCTGCAGGGGGATCTGGACAGGCTGGATCGATGGGCCGAGGCCAATGGGATGAGGTTCAATAATGCCAAGTGCTGGGTCCTGCACTTGGGTCACAACAACCCCATGCAGTGATACAGGCTTGGGGAAGAGCGGCTGAAAAGCTGCCTGGCAGAAAAGGACCTTTAGGTGTTGGCCAAACAGAAGGCCAACAGCATCCTGGCCTGTATCGGAAGTAGTGTGGCCAGCAGGACTAGGGAAGTGATCATCCCCCTCTACTCAGCACTGGTGAGGCTGCACCCAAAGTACTGTGTCTGGTTTTGGCCTCCTCACTACAAGGAAGACATTGAGCTGCTGGGGCATGTCCAGAGAAGGGCAATGAAGGTGGTGAGGGGTCTAGAGCACAAGTCTTATGAGGAGCGGCTGACAGAATTGGGGTTGTGTAGCCTGGAGGAAAGGAGGCTAAGGGGAGACCTTATCACTTTCTACAACTACCTAAAAGTAGGTTGTAGAGAGCTGGGGGGTCAGTCTCTTCTCCCAAGCAACAAGTGATAGGACAAGGGAAAAGGGCCTCAAGTTGCACCAGGGGAGGTTTAGGAAAAATTTCTTCACTGAAAGGGTGGTCAGGCATTGGAACGGGCTGCCTGGGGAACTAGTGGAATCACCATCCCTGGAGATATTTAAAAGACAGATAGATGTGGTTTAGTGGTGGTTTTGGCAGGGTTAGGTTAACAGTTGGTCTCAGTGATCTGAAAGGTCCCTTCCAACCTAAAAAATTCTATGATTCCATGAGAAGAACCATACTGGAAAACATTGGGTCCATATTACCATCCCCCTGCCGCAAGAAAAAAACAAAACCCTGAACGTCCCCTCTTCCCCTCCGCCCCCCCAAAAAAACCATCAAAAACCAAGTGGCAAAAATTAGAAGAATGTTAGAACATTTTAAAAACAAATAACCAACATGAATTAGCATAATACTTGCCACTACCTATAAAGTAACACTGTTTTCCCTGTTACCACATATGTTTTGTTTTTATTTTAAAGACTGTAAAATCCCCTGTGTGTCAGATAAATATATTCAAGAAGAACTAAATAACTAGTGTCTTGGAACATGCTTCTTGAGGGCCTGTTTTTCATTTTGTTATTTAGAAAGCTCCTGTGATTGGGAAGGGCTTAGAATAAACAGTGTGGGTTACCTAGGAGATGGCATACTGTAGCAAAAAGATTTTCTTAGGGAAAAAAAAAAAAGCTCATTCCTGCATGAAGTAGTGTTCTGTGTTCATTTTTTTTACTTATTTTTCATATTTGTAGAGAATGCTAGCCTGTTCTTAGCAGCGTTAGGATGGACTTGCTGCCTGCCCAGGTTTGGAGCAGGGAATTTCAGGGTGTCTTGCAGGAATTTGCATTAGAGCCCCTTTCAGATCCCTGGGTGTACGAGAGTGATACAGTTGGAAATGTCGTTCAATTTCATGAAAAAACTGGTGTGTTATATTTGTGATGTCTTACCGTACATAAATTTATGTTCTTCAAGAGCGAGCAAATTGTACTCTGGAAAAACTTGCAGTGTTACTGGTCTGCCAGCCTTCAGCAAGGCAGACACCCAGCCCACAGCTTGCTCCTGGCTCTGCTTCTTGGTAGCAGTCAGCGTGGGGGTCTGAACCAGCATAGGTTAGAGGACGTTTGCGCTTCTCTGGAATTAATTTTCAGCAGGAACTGTCTTTTCATTTAAGTAAAATAGTTGGGACTATTTAATCTAGTCTGTGGAGGAAAGGGTGCTTTACCTGCGATGTACTGCAGAAGGGCACCACCACCACTATTTGGCCTGTGACTTAGAGTAGGTGTGGTTTCTGTGGAGCAGTATGCAGGGGACTGTTTGAGAAAGTGGGCATGGGGTTTTGGAGTTTTTTTTTCAGACAGTAGCATTGAGTGTAGTTAAGTATTGTCCCCAGGTTGTACTAGGCTGTACTGTCCTGAGTTCCAGTCCCTGCTCTCTGTGCTAATTAAGCATTTTTGCATGACAGACTGGGTAAAATATGGAGCATGTGAACTATGTATTTGTGTCTGTAGGAATGCAGTTGCATACCCACTCTCTAGGAGCTGAGTTAGGAGCTCTGTTTGTTCAGGAAAGAGCTGAACTCAGGTTTTCTACTTTGTATAAATGTGTGTGTTTTCCAAGGTGTTGCTATGGAAGGTCATGTTATGGATCTTGAAGAAAAAAAAAAAAAAGGAAGGTTACTTGTCATATTAAAAGCTGGACTCCTTTGCTATGGGAAGTAGTGATTTAGAGGTGATGGGTTTTGTTTCCTCAAGAGTGGGTTATAGTGAGATAGTAGTTAAATAAGTTCAAACTGTAAACATGTGAGGGGGGAAAAGCAAAGCAAAACTACATCCAACACCCAGCTGTAATGTCTGTCTGAAATTGGAAGGGTGCATTTTTATAATGTTACACAACTGCACCTCTAAATGAAGTGTGTATGTTTTCCATACAAATGTATTTCTCATTTTAACTTCTAATTACCCTGAAGGGATTATTTTATTAAATGTACTTGATATGTGATGGAAAGTTCATTTTCAAGTTTTGAGCTTTCCTAGTGAACACTGCTGCTATTAAATGAGATAATGCCTGTACAGAAAGAACAGCCATCAGGAAACAGCAAAGGCAGTGCTAAGAGCATGGCAGGATTTGGCAAATGCTAGCTGTTTAATTGCTTATGCCATCTATGTGACAATTTTGGAGTCTGAAAAAAGATTTGTCATAACAAATGCTATAATAGACCTGTTATGTTTGTGTGAACACAACATTCATGAGGCCAAATTCATCTTGCTGGCTCAGTAACCTCCACAAGTTGTACATCTTACACAGGGAACTTAAGCCAAACAGATCAGTATCTCTGCGTTTGGCTCTGCTACCACATACCTGTAAGTCAGGGGCAGCTTTAATTTCCAGCAGTTATTTTAATTTCCAGTGGTTATTTTGCTAGAGCACTGCTAGTGCTCTGGACAGCGTGAGTTAGTGAGTTAGTTCCCACTGCTGTAAATACATGAACATTCGTATATTTACAGCACTAGGGACTTGGCTAAGTGTGTTTGAAATTTTGTGAATAAGACAATGCACCTGGACAATTCTTTTAATGTCCATGGTGACGTCTATCTTTCTGGTTTTCTGTTCTTTTCCTGGTAGCCCATTACAAGGCAATGATTTTGGTCATGCATTTGTATCTTTTAAATTATTGGTTTTCCTTACATAAAGTTGAAGTGGTTTAATAATAAACACATTTTAAAATATTTTTTTTTCAGAAATACATTCTTGAGGTAATTTTCAAGTTAAAACTTTGGCAATTTTATTTGCTTTGTAAGATAGATATCTGAATAAAATGTCAAATGGAGAATGTAGCCTTGTGTGGAAGCTATTTCTACAGCTAGAAAACTACTTAGTAAAATCAAGGAGCAGAAAGTGTTTTGCAATACAGAAGGGCAGAAGAGTTCTGCCCGTAGTTGCCTGCCTGGTCAGAAGACCAGAGGAAATTGGTCCAGCGTTTCTAGTAAAAATCTTCATACCTGAAGGCCAAGTGGCACAGCATGGCTTATCTGCAGCTGCTAAGTTTTCTCAGTCCCCAGGACAGGGATGTAAACCACATACGAAGAGCTGCACCTGGGTGTGCCCACTCTTGAACTCTGCTTGTCAAGGATCTTGCTTGCTAACACTGCAGCTGTATGGATGACTCTGTTCAGTCACCCAGAAATGCTCTTGGATGTTCTTTAACAATAAGACATTTGCTAGTGTGGATGTAGCCGTATTCTCCCTGGATACAATTTTTTAACTTGGGAAAAAACAGTTTTATTTTTTTTTTCTGCTTGTTTTTACAATGAAGGCAGTGTAAATAGATACAAGTTTGCTGGGAAAACCTAATTGAGTCACTTTAGTGAAAACAGTCTATCAAGACACCACCAGCGTTATATTAAAGCTATGCAAATAGCCATCTACACTAGATAATATGTCTATGTATTAAATTGTGTCAAAGGAAAAATGTCCACATCTTTCTGTTTTTAATAATAGAAAATATCTTTTCAAATCAGATACTGTGCTGTCAGCTACTGATAAATGTTGGCTGCTTCTGTACTGCTATCCACGTGAAATAAGTTTGTGTGAAATGCTTGTTTAACTTATTTGCTGCATTTTCATTTTTATTATTTTTTTTTTAAATGCTAGAGACTATAGGTAGCATGGGAAATGGAAACAGAGAACATTAAACTAAATGCCAGAGAACAAACTCAGCTTACTGCTAGGATTTTAGCGAGTTTTGCAGTACAAGATTAGCCAAGGAGAAGAGTTTTTTTTGGTGGGTTTTTTTGTGGTTTTTGTTTGTTTGTCCCCTATTCCCGCTTCATTTACTGCAGCCCTCTGTAACTTTCAAGAACCTCTATTAACTTGTAAGAACCACTGGGGAAAGTTTTTGCAAGACTTCAGCGTATAATGCCATTTTATTAGATAGTTGTATATTCAATTCCATAACAACCCTGTATGCATTTTTTTCTATTGTACCAGTCATGTAAAACATTAGACACTTATTTGTATTTCATAAGTTTGAAGTAACTAATTGTGCATTTATGTATTGAAAATTATAACAGGGTTGTTAGGAGGTGTTTCTACTAGATATATTTCAAATCTTGCTTTTTAAAACATTATCTAGAATGCTTATCTCACTAATGAAATGTTTTTATCTCATTTCACAGAAGTGGAAGAAACAATTACAATGCTCCTTGTGTAAGGAGTTATGTACAGATTATACTTAGCTGAAATCAATAAAATGAACTAAACATATATGTAGTCCTTTTCCCTCCTTGGATGATGGCAATATGAATGAACTATTTGCTTCTGTCTATTCATGTGACTATATTTGACATGATTCCTCCTTTTCTACTTATATATTCTGGGCATCATGCAAGGTATTTTGTTTGGTTGCTTTTTGTGTTAAGAAAGCTTCACTGGGTGTGATGCAACACAACTATTCCATCTGACTGCTCAGTCCATGTAGAAATAAAAGGTTTAAACCAGAGGTTCAGGAGAGAGAAGACAAATTAAACAAACCCATCTAAATTTACTCTCAATCCCATCAACTCTGGCAACTGGACAAAGCTGAAAAATAATTATTGGGAAAAATTTTGCAGAATTCTTCCAAATCTTTGGGTTTACTGTGTCTTGCTCGATGTGGGTTAGATGTTACTTCTGCGTATATAGGTGGGACACAAGACTGGCCCTTCAGCACCTTTGTAGAAAGGAGAATATCAGGAGAATAAACCCCAGTAATTCAGTAAACTTGATTAAGACTTAAGGACAGCATAACTATAGTTGTGCTAACAGAATGCAGTCAGGGCAAGGAACACACTTCAAAAGAAAAACAGCAAGCTGGTGGGTGGGAAATAGACGTCAAAAAACCCATTGTCTGTTCAGTGAATATTCAGAAGGTGCCAAACATTCATTAGTACATTTTTGAGTCCTCAGAGCAAAAGGCAAGCATATCTTCTACAGAGGGAGAGAATAACACTTCTGCCACTTCCTCCCTTCTCTTGCAGTTCCCAACATAATTGGGCAGTGTCTTGGCTGGTTTGCTCTCATTCATATCCTGATCTATGGCTGCCATTGGAAAGATGACAGAACAAACTGTCAAAGTTTTCAAAGCTGAGATGCAGAGATGAGGCAAAGAGCCACTCCTGTGGTATTACAGCCTAATTCTGTCTGCCCAGCATCCTCACATAAATACTGATGCTCCCCCTGAGGCAGCCTTAGTGCTAAATGAAAGTTGTCTTAGTACAGCCTTTCAGCTATGTTACAGACTTGTAGATCATCTATATGGTTAATGGATGGATGTGAGGCTTTAGGACATTGGTGATATTAGCTGAAGGCTGAAAACCTAAAACCAAAAATAACAGTCATTTTTTAAGATGGCTGTTGGGTTAAAATAACCTTTTTTTCCAAGCTTTGAACCTGACCGGTTCCTTTGATATCAAAGGATGAAAAAATGTAAATGTTTCAGTTGTTATAGGAACAGATGGATGGGAATCTACTGCATATATTGCAGAAACATAGCAATATTTATAGACTAGACCATGGAACTGGTTGTGTCATATAGAATGCTCATGAAAGGTAGCAGCTAGTTAAATAAATGATGTAGTTTACTTACTTAGATATTTGTGATTTGTTAACGCTGCAGGCTTTTCTCTGAAGCTCGAAATGAAATTCTTTGGGAGACCTTACAACATAATTTCACCTGTGCAATATTTACAGCTCAGGTATGGGAGTCCTGCTGCTTAACATATTAGATTTATTCTGTAGACATTTTGAATTCTTGATCACTATCTTTACCCCAAATGCTTGTTAGCATGGCTGGAAAAGAAACAAATCACTCAAACCTGTAATTGCGAACAACTTTTTGTGCCTTAAGAAGCACAGCCTGAGGATCTGATATCATATAGTGTTTGAGTTTCTTCCCTCCTTGAGCCCTTTTTGTGGCTTACTCTCACATAAAAATTCAAATCTGATTGCCAGAGGAAATTAAGCTCAAAGTAAAGGATTGATTCTCTACAGGAAACACTTGATAACAAATTTAAACAGTTGGATCCTACTTTAAAAGAGGCTGATGGGAAAGTTAAGTCCTAGAAATCAGCACTGATGTTCAGGATACGATGATTATAATACATTCTAAGTAGCTGGTCTGAAACTGAGACTTCTGCTGTGGTTCAAGTAATTCAAAGAAACTTTTCCAAAATAAACTACTTTCATACATGCTGAAACCTGGTGAACAAATTCAACAGAACAATTTGGGTTGGGCTCCAGAGGTTGAGCTAGGTAATTTAATATTTCATTTATTATATAATAAAATTAATTTATACAATTAAAAATAATTTATTAACCAAGACAACTACAGTCTTGGTTCAGCCCATGAGTTAGTGTTGTTCAGAGATTGTATTTCGAAATGAAATATGGATGAAAAAAGTTTGGAGCAGAGAGGGGAAGGGGAGAGTTTGCACTCTTTCAGGGCAAGGAAGGTGTAAACCTTTCATGTTATTTTATATGAAAGCATAGCAAATCTCATTGAAAAGTTGTTTACTTGCAGCTATCTTACTGTATCTTTACATATAATGGACATTACAGTACCTGAGGCATGTTATTTATGTATTTCTGGTGACTGGCTAAATATCTATAGGGCCTTTGATTCCACTATGAGAAAACACTCCAGGCAAAGATCCGTTTTATAAGGAAACACGATGCCCTACAGCCTTCATTTCTTTGCCTACACTATGAGAAAATGGGTGATAGAAAATCTGGATCATGCTGGAGTCCTGTTCAGTCTGTCTGCGTCATGGAAATATTGCTACTCGAAGGAATGACAGCAGAATTAGTGACAGGATTGTCTGAGCCACCACTTGCAGAGAAAGGAAGCAAGTATGGTGTGTGGCTGCCTTTAGACAAGCAAAGTAAATGAGGAATGCTGCTGTTAAAAATTATAAAAGTCACTTTCACACAGAGTGCTTTCCTGGGTGATTGAAATAGTATTGTCTGGGTAACAGCAGCAGCTCAGGGATTCCCAAGGCGTTTGTGCTCTTTTTTCCACTGTCTCTTCTAGTGGACAAGGAAAGAATAATAGGTGATAAGTACTGCATTTCTTGTTGCTTTTCTTGTACACACAACTCCCATGAAACTATAGTTGCACCTTATCTCCAGAGGCCAGATGTCATTATAACCTTGTATAGTTAATAATCCATTATGCCAGTTATTTGAGTCTTAATTGTATCCATCTCCTCTTTTTGAATTTTAATACAAATTATTAACTGAAAAGTAATAACTGGTTCGGTTTTTTTGTAGTGCAGACAATAGATATGCAAGATGTATGCATCATTGTACAAAAACAACCTTATTGGTATAAATCACTGAAAATCACAAACAAATAACTGATGGCTCCCTCAGAAATGGATAGTAAGATCTTTTCAATCATTAATAATCTTATTTATATCACATTAGACTGCTGGTTAAAATTGAATGGTAACTATAGCTGGCCTATAATTAATTTTTGAACAATATCTCTGTTGTTCTTCTAGTGAATTCTGGAAAAATGAAGGATAGAAATATTGTCCATTGGCAAGGGGAATTTATACTTAAATAAAAGATTGTTTTCTGTTTGTTTGTGGGTTTTGATTTCAGAGTTTTTTTATTGAATGTGGATAAAAGTTGGATCTGGGTGTGATGAGAATAGAGGCTGTGCTATTTTATAGCCCTCGAAAATGTCTCGTAGAAAAACATTTATGATGAGTTTTTAGATACCTTTTTTTATATGCCTAAAACTTTGCTTTGAGTGATTTGGTCAGGACTAAAACACTAGATCTTTTAAAAAATTATGAATAACATGTACATTTCCCATCCCATAATCCTACTACACTCAAAATACTTTCCATATCTTAGGCTACCTGTTCAAATATTTGATATACAACAAATCGGTTTTGATATCTTCAACTGAATAAAAGACATTGTGAATGTGTTTGACACAAGTTGGAACTGTACGTTTTTAATGAGTTTCTTACATGAACTTATTTATAGTTGACCAAGAGTAGAAAGGAGATATTGTAAAGATGTATCGATGCTTTTTTTTTTTTTCCTCTGAAATACCAGTCTTTTAGTCACTTAGGTATATTTAGATTGCAACTCTTACTGCTGAACAGAAAAGAGTTTGGAAAAATGCAGGAGAGGAACATTTCTGCCCCAAACTGATGCTTGTCTCAAAATCTTAATAATAATTTAAAAAGTTAACTTCCTCCCTCCCTCATCCTTCACACAGGTCAAAATTGGTGTATTCATTGAGACCAAGCATACTCTGACAGCCTCAGTGAAGAGTTGGCAAAGGATACTCATCATAAAGAGCTTTTATTGTGAATAACAGATCTTTCTTCTTCTTAGCCAGAGGCAGTTTGAGAAGGGCAATGGAGTTCAGTTAGAAGGCAGGTATTAGAGAGATGCTCATATTACTTCAACATTTTTATGCTGCTTTTGTCTCTTTCCAAATTAAATAAATATATACTTATAGACATTGAAATGTAATATATCAGCAATTTATTGTCATTCTTCACATCAAAAGATGTTTCAACTTATCTTTGAGGTCATCTTAATTATCAACAGTATATTAACAAGGCTTACTGTATAATATTTGATCTCTTCTGGGATATCAGTTTTTATCCTTGCGTCCTATAAAGGCATTTCTTTCAAAGCTCACACTTCTAGCAGTGTCCATGAACTGCAATGCTGTTCTCCTGCTGCATGTTCTACTGCAGAGATTCTGTGGATTTGAAAGTGTAAAGGCTGGGGAAATATTTGTGGAGATGTATATAAAATATGCTGGTATTGGTGGTATTCTTTTATTTTCATTCTTGCTGATTATTCTGATTCCATTCTGAATATGTAGGTCCCAGATCAGGTGCTGAGTTTTTCACAGAATCTTCTCTTTCAAATAGAAAAATTACTTTAAGATTTTTTTTATGGCAAAGAAATGTTGTCTTAGTGAATATGCTTTTTGAAAGATTTGTTTTGGTATTGGTATGCAAATGATTAAAGTGACCAATATCTTTAATACTCATGTCACAGTATTCCTAAAAAAAAAATCTATGCTAAGGTCCTTCGAATCCACTGTCACTTAATAACCATGGTTATTGTTCTGCTTATCTTAATAGAGAATTAGAATCACACAGTTATTCCACTTTTTGTAGTGATCAATTTCTATATTTCTTTAACACTGAAATGTTCTTTTAAGGAGTTCTGTGCTGCAGCTTGAAGGCTGGTCTAATACTGTGTACAAATCCTTTCCTTCAGAATGAGTTATGTTTGTCCGTAACCAGTGAGGCAGTCCATGGAAGCTGTATCTACTGCTAGTTTGCCTAGGAGGTGATCCCGCTAGCGGTGCCCGAGGGGCAACGGCACTGCCCAGCTCAGGGAAGTCAGCTGCCCTTTAGATGAGTTTTTACAGTATTGATACCATGATCAAGCATAGAATTTATGAATCACAGGAAATGCCCAGAGAGGAGGTTTGATTTTGATTGGGACCTCAAGTAGGAAAGAAATATTCTTGAAGGTAAGATGATGGCGGGCGGGCCTGAGGGCTGCTGCCAGTGGGGTGCAGGCAGTCTGGGCCCGGCTGAGAGACTGAGGCCATGGCAGCGGGGAGGGCTTTCTGTCAGTGTCTGATCAGCGGGTGTGCAGCTGTCTGCTCAGTGGGGGCCTTTTTGGTGTCTGCAAGGTGGGCTGCCATGTGGGGGAGGCAGGGGGATTGGCCTCTGGGCTCTGGCTCTGAGGAATCCAGGTTAACCCGCCTGTGCGCTGATAGCTTTCACCAGGTATTTCGCCTGACCCAAAGCCCATTGAGGGCTACAAAGATGATCAAGGGAACGGAGCATCTCTCTGATGAGAAAAGGCTGAGAGACTTGGGTCTGTTCGGCCTGGAGAAGACTGAGGGTGGACCTCATCAATGCCTATAAATATCTGCAGGGCAGGTGTCAAGAGGATGGGGCCAGACTCTTTTCAGTGGTGCCCAGCAACAGGACAAGGGGCAACAGGCAAAAGCTGGAACACAGAAAATTCCATCTCAACATGAGGAAAAACTTCTTTACTTTAAGGGTGACAGAGCACTGGAAGAGGCTGCCCAAAGAGGTTGTGGAGTGTCCTTTGGAGATATTCAAAACCTGCCTGGATGCGTTTCTGTCCAACCTGCTCTGGGTGATCCTGCTTTGGCAGAGTGTTGGACTAGATGATCTCTGAAGGTCCCTTCCAACCCTGACCAGGCTGTGATTCTGTGAATGGACATCACCTTAAAAGAAAGGAGTGCTGATGACAGAAGTATAACCTCAGGTTAGTTTCTCAGCTACAAGAGTTGCAATAACAGTTCCAGATGAACTCCAAACATAAAAGAAGCAGAAGAATCTCTGAAATTTAGGTAGCTATAAGAATGCTTTTGTTTTATTTATGTGTTTTTTGACTCAACCCAATTATATTGCAAAAATTTGATTCATGGTTAATACTTTTCTTCCTGTGATCTCAACAGTTGTTTAGGTCTCAGAGTTATTACTTAGTAAAAACAAACCACGCAGAGTAGTAATCACCAAATAATTCATACAAGGTGATGCTCACAATGCTCAATACCTTCTTGGTTTTTTGGCAGTACCTGCTGAGCTGCATAGAGGAATTGGGAAGTTGTTAGCACAGGCCACTATTTTGAGGAAGATCTCTTCCAGTAACCAGAGCTAGTGAAAATAGTGTTGGCTCAAAGAAGAAAGTGGAGAAGTCTTACATGTACAACTCATTCATGAGTTTATCACAAAATCATTTAAGACTTGATTGCGGTAATCTCCAAGAATTATTCTTGGGCAGTACAGCCTTCCTCATGTTAGTTAGCCAGTGTAATTCAAACAGCTTTTCTAGCACTTTTTACTTATGTAACTTTAAAAGATGTGCCTCTTCTATATGTGAACTGTGACGTTTTACAGATACTTTTTTTCACCAGAGATATTCCTTTGTCCTGGAAAGCCACTGTTTGCAGTTCTTCTCCTATGTGGGAACCTTAAAATGCCTCTGCTCAGAGCTGAACCCAGTCTTTCCCAGAACATCCTAGAAAAAGTGTTTGATTCCACAGCTGTTCTGAAGTGAGTTTCTTTCAATCTGTCCTCAGACCCGCTGCATATCAACTTAATTTTTCAGTTGGATAAGGAAATGAAGCATTATCACAGGAGCATGCTACAGCGGCGTTGAAGTTTTCTCTCATTCAGGGGAATAATTATGGTGATATAGATGAAGGGAGATTTAAGAATGCTGATAATTTGAAAAGTAAAAACTACACCTTCAGTGGCTGTAACACATATTAATAAATGGCTTTGCCTGTCAGTCCTAAGTAAACATATCTGTGGGTAATTCAGGGGAAAAATACCATAGGGCCCCCGCCTTGTTCTGTAGCTTATTAAGAAAAGGGAATAAGAAATTCAAAGCCTGTTCTTCCTTAGGATTTTTAACCAATTTACACAGCAGTGAATGAGAAGCAGGGTTAGGAACCTGTATTCGCATGTGTATTTGTTGTATATATTTGCTTTTCATCAGCCATAAGGAGTACGCAAGCTCCTGCTTTGTTTGAAAAGACAAAATTTAGGGAGAAGTGCTCTTTTTCTTTTTTCATAAAATATCAAACAAGGTTGTGTTTTTTTTTAAATAAATTTGAACATTTTCTTCTTGAGTTTCATAAAAAGTAGCTAACACTGACCATGTATCTTTGGACCTTTTCTTCCGCCTTGCACTTTTTATGATGTTGCGTAACACAAAAGCCATAACAGGAGTGAAGAATATGACAAAGTATGTTAGAGCAATGCCTGCTCCCTTCTCTGAATAACAATCTATCAGATACACTGCCAAAGGAAGACATTTGTAGTGTTAAATAGAATGTTCGCAATTTCATGGGACCTATGCCTTTAGGCAAGAAAATTATCTAAAGATATTCACTGCAGTAGAAGGTGACCATAAAACTACTCACTTTCAAGACTAAGAAAAGCACTAAATTTTGTCTCGATTTTCGCATTAATTTCTTGACTGACTTACTCATTGCTGAACAGAAATACTTAACAAAAAAAATATTAATCAGAAACTTTTGTACCAAGTGAGAGCACTGGTGCAGAAAGGAGGAATAGTGTGATTTCTGCTATTTTAAAGTATTTTAGAGGTGGTCAGAGAGCTATGTAGACTGCATAAATTTTTGCCCATCACTTTCATGTTATTCTGTAAGGGTCTGTTTTTATTATAAGGCTAAAATTCTGAAAGTATTGTCTCATATAGTGTAAGAATTTAAGTAGAGAGAGACTTAGAGAGAGGCTGAGAGACCTGGGTCTGTTTAGCCTGGAGAAAAGACTGAAAGGGTACCTCATCAATGCTTATAAACATCTAAAGGGCGGTTGTCGAGAGGATGGAGTCAGACTTATCTCAGTGGTGCCTGGTGACAGGACAAGGGGCAACAGACACAAGCTGGAATACAGAAAATTCCATCTCAACATGAGGAAAAACTTCTTTACTTTAAGGGTGACAGAGCACTGGAAGAGGCTGCCCAGAGAGGCTGTGCAGTCTCCTTCTCTGGAGTTATTCCAAAACTACCTGGATGCGTTCCTGTCCAACCTGCTCTAGGTGAACCTGCTTTGGCAGAGTGTTGGACTAGATGATCTCTGAAGGTCCCTTCCAATCCCTACAATTCTCCGATTTTCTGATTTTGATGTTAACATTAAGAAGTAACAACTGGTTCTGTAAGTGTGACGTTCTGTGGCAAAATTAGAGGATTAGTTCTAAATTTGCTGGCTCCATGGTCTCTACACTTGTTTGGAGACTAACCTTGGAACATACAATGTTTTAGATTAAATAATCCAGCAGATTTCCCTCTTTAGGCTATCATACACTGGGTGAAAGACTAGATAAAAGAATAGCTACATTTATATGCCTCCTGAGAAGTGGCTAAGCTCTTCCCACTTTTATTTTACTCTCAGCAATTTCATTGCTGGAAACAGTTTTGAAGCAACTTGTGATAATGAGTTATCTTTCTTCATAACTTCATACGTATATGCCCCGGCATCAAAGGATTGTGTTTACGTAACGAGAAGTATGTTCACTCTCTGGGAATTGGGTAGATGCCTTCTGCTAATCCATTCCAAACCCAGTAGAGAACTGGCTTCTCGGGGCTGTTGGGAACTGGTAAACAGCAGAAGGGATCATACTGGGAAAATGCACCATCATCAGTGAAGACATCTTTAGCACAACTGGTTTCAAATTGTATGTCTAAAATGTAATCTTGTAAATGTATCCTATATAACAAATAAATACTTGTGGATCGTTTATTTACACAATGTGTAAAACCAGGCCACATAAATTTTTATTTGCAACTGGAAACCTAATTGAGTTCATGACTTTTTAAAGCCTTCAAACAACTGGAATGTGTATTGCTATGATTAAAAAAAATATATAAAATGTGGAAATGCAGTCCACACTGTGCCAAAACTGTTAGGCGCTCAGCATACTGTGTTTTTCAGATTCCAATCTCTCCCTGTATTTCTGAACTCCCATCATAGCACAGATGTCTCAGGCCTGCAGAAGTAGACTGTTGTGTTGATTTTATAGAACTGTGCATTGTGTGGGTTGATACCTTTTGTTTTTGCAAGGACAAACATTTTATAAATGGGTTAGTTTTACTGTACTGCCAGTCTCAACACATTTGTTATAAATGACTTTTTTAATTCTTTAATCTTGAAGATTTCTTCTGAACAAATACTTGACATGTAAACTTGAGGGCTTTTTTTTCTATATAATTTTAATGATCTCTCTGTTTGTTTGGATTTAATATTAAGATTTGCTGTTTCTTTAATTGCAGTTTACTCAAGCAGGGAGTCTTTCAATGAATGCTTTTGGAGAGCAGTAATATTTTCTTTTGTTATTTCAAATAGTATTTTCACATTCCATAATATTCTCCATTCAACAACAGCAAAGCACATTGTAAATGTAATTAGTGGAGGAATTTTCCTAAAGCAGTTTTTGGGCTGATAAACAGAGGTATAGAGGAAGTATTCTGGGAATGTAGCACTTCAGTGTAGCACAATGATGACTCTTGACTTTTTTCATTTTCTTCGCTTCCCCCCAACTTGTAGGCAATATGCCATACATCTTAGAGTATGGAATAAGAATTGTATCGTTTTATTTCCCTTCCATCTTCATTAAACAGCTTTCATGATGAGAAACTTGTAGCCATTGTGAGGTATTATCAAAAGCAATTAGAATCATCAAACAGACGCTCTGTAGAAAAACAAGTATAAATTAAGTCTAAAGCTTTTTCAATTGTTTTAGAGCTTACTTCCTTTACTACTCTTTTTCTTTTTGCTTGTGACCCAAAAAAAATTTTATTATAGTGGGGAAGTAATTTTATAAAAAAATTATTTTTCTTTTGTAGGTTTCCTTGCCCGTAGATTATCTGTTCTGGAATAGTGAGTTCTCAATATTCTCTTAGTTGTATGCAGAAGATGTACTGAAGCAAGGAGATATTTTCAAGACTTCTCCTGCATTGAAATAAATCCTTCTTACCATTTAATTCAAACAAAAGTAAAATCAAATTAAAGGGCAAAGAAAACCCAAGCCCCAATACCCATTAGCAAATAATACAAAGATCAATGGATACATTTTTAAAGGTTGAAAATAAATTAAAATTACAGATTGTCTAAGGTTTCATTCCAGATGAATGTGTAGTTCCATTGACTCACTCTAAATTACCAAAATGCTTCAAGCTGAGCTGATATAACTGGGTCTTGAACAAGAGAAAAAAGGATGGAAAGTATAGTCTAAGGATGACTTTAAGCATATTTTCTTGCTTGGGACTACTTCCTGATCTTATGGAACAGGACAGAAAGATGATTTAGTTATTTTAAAAAGTTAGCTCTATGTAAGTATGTACAGGTGATTACTTCAAAAGTTCTGTGAAAAATTACTTCATTTCAAAAATAGGGTTCCGATTAAAATATACTCTTACCTCTTAGTTCTCTCAATAAACTGCTACTAGCACATGCTTCAGACAATGAGTCCTTAACTTACAGTGGAGTTTGAATATTTCATTTGTGTTTAATCTATTGCATGTATCAGCGCATCTCTGAGAAGCAGGATCGACTAACCTAGGACGAAGGTTGCATTAATACTCCTCGTATCCTAGTCATCAGATTCCACCTTAGAAGTATTACTGCATAGAACTGTGTTCGTCTCATGTAGAAATACACACTATGTCTAAATGATCACCACTGAGAAAACACAGTAATTGACAGCTGTTTTGCAGACGAAGAACTCCCTACTGCAAGGCTCAAGGCAGTGAGAAAGAGCTTTTTCTGGACTGATTTTAGTACAGCATTATAATAAATCTCAGTGCCAGGCTGTAAAGGGGGAAGGTCATTTTGTATTAAACAAAACTGATTTCATTCAGCCACATTCATTATCTTGTATTCATATATACTAGCAAACACTAAAATATACGTCTAGCTAGGAAATTGGGGTGACAATAGGAAAGGCCACCTAATTGGTGGTGGGTTTTGGATGTGGCTGAGTTCAGATGTAACTTTTGCACTCTAAAGAACTGTGACTGTACTTTTTTTTCTTTCATCCTGTTCCACCACCGTGAGTGATTAGGAAACACTGCTGATTTTTATTCACTGACTCTGTGGGGTTTTTTTCTCTAGCTGCAGTTTATTCTTTTTTTTTTTTTTCTTTTTTCTCTCTGGGTGTATTGAGAGTCATCTGTGATCTTAATATCCCATCTTAATATGCCATCAGCACCTGTCATTCTTTTGTGCTGCCTTCTTGTCATTTCTTCTGATGCTTTTACACTCCCTCCTTCCAATTCACACGTCACCTGTAACAGTCTTAATGTTTTCATTACAAACGTCCACAATTTGATACCGCAAAAAGGTCTCATGGGAACAAAGGAACTGCAAACTGTCACCTGTGGCTCCTATTGCAAAGCATGTGTTTTCAGACTGCTTTTACTTGCATATACGTACAGCGATTCGGACATTTAAAACAATCTCTTATAATGAAACCTTATCAATACACATCATGATTAGTATGCCCTTCTCTGGGGTGCAGTGGAAAAGAGAACAAAGCACATAGTTGTGAAAAAAGTATTATGCTAATGAAAGAGTCTAAGAGGCTATATAGAGCGGTATGGACTAAAGCAACTTAATTCAAACACAAAATAATATATAATTGCAAATGTAATATGTGTCTCATGAGAGCTAGAGCTTCTCTTTAATATGATTGTAAAATTATATAGTATAGATTTCCAACATCACAAAAGCAAGGCTAGACATTACCAATTTGGAGCTAAAATTCTGTGGTTTAGAGTTCAGAAAATGGTAATATCTGTAACAACAAAAAAAAATATGTGGAAATATTAATGCATAGTGGCAGTGCTTACTATTCTGCCTTTAATGACTATACTTAGATGAAGTAAATTGTTTTCTATAAATCTAGAAAATCCCAGAATGTGTCAGACCGGTATCAAATTAGTACACAAGTAGATATCTTCTTTGCTAGGGAAGTTACTGAACAAAATACACACCTATACTGGTATTTTTGCAAGGGATTCCTCGTAAACCTTTCCTAATGATTGTCCTCCTTTTCTGCTGGCAGTGGTGATTTGTCTGTTGTCTCAAATGTCAGTTAGCCTAAGATAAAAGGAGGACGTGAGCGGCGGGTATGTAATCTTCTCTTTATCTCTCCTTCAATGTTTCAGGAGTTTTACTTTAAATGTGGAGCGCACCCAACCACTGACAGTGAAACATCTGTGGCTTTGAACCTCGTTACAGCAAACAGTCGCTCTATCACGTGTATAACATGCACAGATATTAGGTAAGTACAACAAAAAGTGTCAGAGATGCACAGTCTCAGTGCTTCAGAGTACTTATCACTTTCAAAGAGCTTTTTTTTGCTGCTGCTGGTTTTCCTTTTAAAACACTTTTTTCCCCTGGTAGCATGATAGAAAATGGGCCACACTTTCAAATGTGTTCTTTGTTTAGCTGGTATGATTGCAATTCATATTTTTGAACCTTAGTTGAATTGCAGGTGGAAATCTGACTGCTTAAGTTCTAACTACAACCTCAAGTGCTCAAGATAGTGGTGTGTGTAGATCTTTGCTGCTAATCCGTATTTAAGAGCCAGTGAATGAAAGTACAACTTTGAGGGGGACGGACTGTTCCTGAAGAAAGGAATTTTTTGTTGTTTGTTTTATAAATCAAAGCAAAATTTCTTATGATGCACCTGCTCTCGTGTTCTTGTTTATTGCATTTTTAAATACTGTAATCCATCTTATCGCATGGTATTTGGGCACATACATTCAAGAATA
Source organism: Numenius arquata (assembly GCF_964106895.1). NCBI lineage: Eukaryota > Metazoa > Chordata > Aves > Charadriiformes > Scolopacidae > Numenius > Numenius arquata. Next base: position 16,655,904 of record NC_133577.1, on the reverse strand, counting down.
CCATTACTTGCAAATGCATGGATTAAAAAACAATTGCCCAAGAAAGAAAGCTACCATTGTTGTTCAGAATTACCTGAAACACATTTATTACTGATTAGGAGATATTTTGAGGTGGAACCTCAAAACTAACACCATGTTATACACTGTAAGTATTGCTATTGATTGGTCTGAGTTTTCCAATAGAATAAAGAATTTAGAAAAATCTTATAGGATAGCAGGAAGTGTGAATGAAACTGTTAGGAGATATCTTTTTGGGGAAGAAAAGCCGTATTCCTGGAAGTAAATTTCCTATTGAAAATAATAGGTGGTTGTTCCTATTCTGTCCCAGACCTAGTATGATTATATTATGTTGTACTTGCCTGCTACTGCATTGATAGCAGCTGATTGATTGCTGACAGTATTTGGCTGAAGAAAATGAGTCTTTGTTAGAAATTAAAATATAATTGTGCACTGAAGAGTACGGTGTCCATCAATTCCCACATATACAGGATTACAGCATTGCCGTGTGTCTCTTTCAGAGACTACCTTGCAGGCATACATGCTGAATTACTTAGATAGCTTGGCTCCAATGGTAGGTATGCAACAGTATTAATCTCTCTGTAATTAAGGATAATGCGAAGTTCCCATTCTAAACCCAGCTTTCTCCCTTTCCCAAGAACAAGAGGGAAGAGCAACAGCCATAAATATGCTTACTGGGGTGTGATACCTGGTTATAATTATTTCAATCAAATTTGAAATGAATATATTGCCATTTTTCTGAATTGGTATATTCAGTACAGACCTACTCACTCATATTCAGGAAGCAGTAATTTTTTCTCTGTTTTGTGGTAAAATCCCAAGGGAAAGAAAGAGGTAAGACTTAATTTTCTGGATTTGCTGAGCTGAACTTTTCCCAGGACTAACTATTGGCTTCTTAAACTTTACTAGTGAAGTTTAGTGGGACTATTTATTGACACATCCCAAAAGCATATCAGTTCTCATTAATTTATATTAAGGTGCCAAATAATTATGGGACACCTAAATTTCAGTAGACTTTTAGCTCAGCACATAATCTGGGAATATTTATTTATGAATAAATTTATTGGATTTATACACTAAACAGGGAAGGTAGACACATCTTCCTGTTGGCCTCATGGTGTTCAGATTCTTTCTAGCTTACAAAACCCCTTCTGAGATGCCATTAGGTGATGTTAAAGTATTTTATTTCTAAAAGTTTGTAGGAGTTCTGAATGAGTACTCTAAGAAACAGGGTAGGATTTGGGTGCCTCAGCATCTGACAAGGCACTAACAAGTTTTAATTACTGGTGATATCTATCTATGATGGGGACAACAGGTTCTTTGAAGTTACTGATGCACATATCAAGTCTTTCAGTCTTCTGTTTATTTTATGTAGCAGATTCAGTTGTTCATATGTAGGTTTGTCTTCTGTTATGGAGCATAGAGATACTTTTTAGATAATGAAAGTTCGGTTTAGTTTTCTGAATGGCTGACAGATTTTATGTGATCATAGCAAGATCCCTGAAGCCTGTGGCATGAGAATAGGATTAGATGGCAGATATTATAAAAACAGACCAGTTGCATCCCCTTCAATTCTCCAAAATGTCTGGAGAATACTCTTCTGACCCAGTACATCTTGTAGGTCAGGGAATTAATTGTTTGGCAGGAGGCAGTGAAATCAGTTATCCCAAGAGTGAGTGGGAGAGTACTCCAGCAGCCAACTCCCACCCATGAGCAGGTCTTTTGCACTGGCCTGTGGGATTGCACAAGATGAAATCAGCAGGAAGCAGGCAGTATTATGTCAGCTTCTCCTCTCTTTCTTGGTTAAGTAGCATGAAGTTATTGTACCTTGACTCTGCCTCGGTGCAGGTTTCAGAGTCATGTATTTTCCTTATATGAAAGTATATACCAAAGAGAATTGCAAAATGATAGCTGTTGGTCAAAAGAGAGAAGTTGCAAAGGACACTTGAACTTTGTAGTGATTCACATGGTTTGTCGTCTGGAAAGAGCAGATTTTGGCTGCATCCTCCCCACTGTATTTACAGGACTGGCTCCTAAGTACAGTTTAAAGGCCAAATATCAGTCTCTGACAAATTGGTACCTCAGCATTTTGCAGCAAGGGTGCAGACTAAACTGCTTAAAAGTGGCTGGTTCTACTGTCCCTTCTAACAATTCACAGGACAAGAAGAACGATTTGGCTTCCTGCAGTGCGGAGCCCTGGAATGTGTCTGTACAGCTACATGAAAGAGGTCCAACGGCTCATCCCTGGTCCCAAGCCAAATGGCAACGATTGACAGATGTCCTATAGAGTACTGTGATAGGTAGCCTGGCTCTTTGTCACAGCCAGCTTGGGATAATCTTGAAGTGAAACCCAAAGACTCATTGCTGAAACTAGACCTGCAATGAAAGTATACCTTTTATCCTAGCAGTAAGATGGCATAGAAAAGGCTAATTCATGTCCCAGTATTCTCTTTGGAAGGGTTTGGGAAGCATCAAAAAGAGGTTACCAAACACTATGAAGTACAATGAAGGGGTGAAATTGCTGAACTAACAACTGAGCTTTGTGGGATAAACAGTACCTATCTCCAGGACCTGGGCCACTGTGTTGTCAAAAACTCAAAAGTATTTCTAGACTGCAGGAAAAGTTGTCTGTTCTTGACAACTTACCGTGTTTTTCTTAGGCTTTCCTCTCTATTTAAATAAAAAAAATTAAAAAAAAAGAAGAAAAAATCTAAAAAACTTGTCTAAAAGCCTCCTCTCTAGGCAATGTTAGAGAAAATAAAAAGGAAGAAAATTGTTCTGTCTCGTCATATCAAAATATTGATATGCATTTCCATGACAACTCTAAAGTTTTGGGAATTTATCCTTACATTAAATGCTGATTATCTTTCAGAAGTTGGATTTTTAAAGTCATAAAAGTCTATTATGCAGTTTTATGTATTAAACATTTGTAGGTGGTACCCAGAAGACCTTACTCTGCTTCATTTTTTATATGGCCAGTCTTGTGAGTTGTTAAAATATAATTTCACATATATCTTTGGGTGAACGAAATAATTTTCAAATTAAATTTCAAATTAAATTTCAAATTAATTTTCAAATCTATTTAAAAAAATAAATTTTAGTTTCTATTCCTGATTTTCTTTTTTTTTCAGTTGCAAGGATAGTAAAAGATAAACCCATTTTGCAAAGAGCTAGACATCAGACCAGACCATAAAACTAATTATCAGTGTTGCACAAAGGTCATTGTAAATTCTTGGGCTACGTATGAAATGTCTGCTCAGTTTTTTGAGTTTCTAGTTCTTTTCTGCAACGTGGTGTTCTTGGAATATTTATATATAACTCAAAGAAATTACACAAATACCCATAACCTTTTTAACTTTAGTTAAACATTTAGGTGATTATATGTATCTGTGCTGGCCATTACTTTCTAATACTCCAATACAGTTGATAAGTAGGAACTAGAGCACTCTGCAGTTTGTAGCATTTTGGGAAACATACTTTCATCTTTCTATAGCATTCAGGTGGAAAAGAAGAATAACTGTATTTGGTACATTAACTATTACTTTGTAGTACCTTCACTACAGTAAAAAAACTGTGTCTGTTCTTCAAAATACATTTTTCTTCCTTCTTGCTGAACAAATTTAAACAGGAAAAGATGACAACTAGCTATTATTTATGTATTTCTTAAATATTATTTGCAGCAAGATATACCATTTCTCTTGTTATTTCTGTCCATTTATCATGGACAGTTAGTCTACCACAGGCAGAGCAGTTAAGCTCCAAGAGTCTTGGCATGGCATATGTATGGTTTTAGCAAGTTTTGCAGAGCTCATAAAAATTGCATTTAAAGGAGTAGAGTGCTCTATGGCAGATAGAAAAAATACAAAATGGAAGTAATGTTTAAGCCTATCGCTGGTTTTTATTCTTAAGTTTACAGTAGGCACACTTTCTGTTTGCCTTGGGTTTACATTTTATATTAATATTTTCATGCAGCTCTGACCAACAGAGTGGAATACTTCAGAGCCAAATACCCTTGTAGGGTTATGCTAAGTCCATAGGCGGTATTCCATGTAGTGTAATGCCTTCCAATATATTCTGCTTATCTACAACAGAGTTAGCGTGAATTGGCAGCCTTTATGCATTTATTTTTTTCTGTAGCATTCAAGGTGATGGGTTGCTATTTTATGTCTTTGAAGAAGCTCTTAATAGGTTGAGCAAACGGCTGAAAGTTGAAACAAATACTAAAACTGTGCAATCCTCAAGGGGAGATCTGCTTTTGTCAACTGTTTCCAGTAGAAACAACATCAAAAGGGGCTAGGAGTACCCCAGGGTACCCATAAATCAGGCTCAGGAATAACAGCAGTGTTAAGCAGTGTAAAAATAAAATGTGCAGAACAGAAGTGCCTCACGTCATCTTTCACAAACTAGGTAAGGTAGAATTCCTAAAGGCACCATTATTTTTAGCTTCCAACAGATATGGATAGCTGTAAAAGATATATAGGGCTTGCTGTCACTTAATAGGTAGAAAGAATTATCCAGAAGGAGATATATTTGCTGTTGTGCTATCAGATTTTTTTTTTTTTTTTTATCAAATAAAACCCTACTTCATACTCTTGGACAAAAAACCATTTTGTTTTGTTTAGACAATGGAATCTTGTAATATGTTTTTCTGCTATTCGGACTTCCTAATAGTAGAGTTGAAGTGAGAGCTTCATTTTGTTAGTGGTGAGAGTTAGAAGTACATATGCAAGATGTTCTTCAAGGGTACCTGCGATGTAAGGTCTTTGTCATAATTCTTTTCTACCAAATCAATTCAGACTGTGATCACATTAGACTTTATGGGCAGGAGAGTATTGGAGAAGGTCAGTACTTGGAGGTAAAAACTCAAAGGGAATGTACTACAGGAAGTCCTGTTAGAAATTTGGGAGACAGTTGTCTTCTTCAGTCAATAAAGAATGAATGATTCTGCATGTTGTTAGGGATAACTGTGTGTTAATCTGGTTCTGGTGGGACTATTTGAACCTCCTAAGCCTCTCACTAGCTCTTAATCAGCCATCTTTTCTTTTCAGTCTTTTTTTTCCAGTCTTTTTTTTCCTAGAGAAGAAGTACAATTTACAAAATTTTTCCCTCCGGCAGCGGTTTGTATCACCCCCTGTCACTCCTATTTACTCATTTCCATGACTGTAGTCAGGATTGAGACTGGTGAGCTTCATTTTTATAGGTTAGTATTTCCAAATTGATAAGAGAAAGAATAATTTGTTTCTCAATAAATATATATGTGAATGGTTTTCACTTGGGGATTTTATCTGTGGATTTTACCTGCCAAGGAAAGACCAACTCCCCCAGGTTATTATGGAGATCAGGATTTTTTGAATATAGTATTTTGGGTTTTGATCTTCATGGCATTATTGTTGATATAGAAGGTGTGCCAAGTTCCTTATTGACCACTACATGCTGTCCCATATTGTGCATTAACACTGTACATTGCTTTGAAGTGAAATATTTTTCTTCTTTGAAGAAATCGATTGGTGGAGCCGCACCCTGCCATCCTCAGGGAAAAAAGAGCAGGTGAAGGCTCCACGAGAGGTAGAGGATCCCCTGCCCTCTTGTCACCAGGCAGAAGGCAGGGAAGCAAGAGAGGATGAGGGTGAGTGAATACAGGTACCTGCTCGGGGCAGCAAGAGAGTCCCCTCCACATCTCCCCTGCCTTCCCAGGTGCCTGTACAGAACAGGTACAAGCCTTTGGAGATAGAGGATGAGGGAATCAAAAGTACTGGTAAAGGCTTGTCCAGGGAGTTGCTGAAGCAGCCAGCTCCACATATTAAGACTGCCTCTGTGAAAAAGAGGAGGAGGGCAATAGTTATAGGTGGTTCCCTTTTGAGGGGAACTGAGGGTCCCATATGCAGGCCGAACCCTTCCCAGAGGGAGGTCTGCTGCCTTGCTGGGGCCCGTGTTAGAGATATAACTAGGAAGCTTCCTGGCCTGATACGGCCCTTGGATTATTACCCCCTCTTGATTTTGCAGGTAGATAATGACGAACCAGTAAGGAGAAGTCTCAGAGCGATGAAGAAAGATTTCAGGACTTTGGGACAGCTAGTCAAGGATTCAGGAGCACAAGTTGTGATCTCCTCTGTCCCTCCATTTTTGGGGACCGATGACTGGATAAACAAGAAGATCAGGCAGATCAATGCATGGCTCTGTAACTAGTGCTACCAGCAGGGCTTTGGGTTCACAGACCATAGCTTGATTTCTAGGACACCGGGTCTGCTCGAGCATGATGGAAAAACCCTATCCCAAAAGGGGAAAAGGGTATTAGGCCAAGAGCTAGCAAAGCTCATGGACAGGGCTTTAAACTAGAATCGAAGGGGGAAGGGGACAATACCAGGCCCACTGGTAATGAGCCTGGGGGTAAAGGACCAAGGATGGGGGTGAAATCGGGAGCCCAGCTTAAGTGCATCTACACTAATTCACGTAGCATGGGCAACAAACAGGAGGAGCTGGAAGCCATTGTGCAGCACGGCAGCTATGATGTAATCGCCATCACAGAAACATGGTGGGATGATAGGCATAACTGGAATGCTGTGATGGATGGCTATAAGCTCTTCAGGAGGGATAGGCAAGGAAGGAGAGGCGGGGGTGTGGCTCTGTACGTTAGGGAATGTTTTGATTGTATGGAGTTAGATTCCAGCAATGATAAAGTGGAGTGTTTATGGGTAAAGATGAAGGGGAAGGCTAACAAGGGAGATCTGGTGCTGGGAGTCTGCTATAGACCACCCAACCAGGATGAGGAGGTAGACGAGGTATTCTATAAGCAGCTGGTTGAAGTCTCTCAATCGCCAGCCCTTGTTCTGGTTGGGAACTTCAACCTATCAGACATCTGCTGGAGATACAACACAGCAGAGAGCAGGCAGGCTAGGAGGTTCCTTGAGTGTATGGAAGATAACTTCCTGACACAACTGGTAGGAAAGCCTACCAGGGGAGGTGCCTCACTAGACCTACTGCTCACAAACAGAGAGGGACTAGTGGGAGATGTGTTGGTTGGAGGCCATCTTGGGCTTAGCAACCATGAAATAGTCAAGTTTTCAATTATTAGAGAGGTAAGAAAGGGGGTTAGCAAAACTTCCACCTTGGACTTCCGGAGGGTAGACTTTAGCCTTTTCAGATCACTGGTTGGAAAAGTCCCATGGGAGGCAGCCCTGAAGGGCAAAGATGTTCAGGAAGGCTGGGTGTTTTTCAAGGAGGAAGTCTTAAAAGCCCAGGCGCAGGCTATCCCTGTGCACTGTAAAGCAAGCCTTCGGGGGAAAAGGCCAGCCTGGCTGAGCAAAGAGATATGGTCACAGCTTAGGGAAAAAAGGAGAGTTTATGGCCTTTGGAAAAAGGGGCAGGCCACTCAGGAAGATTACAAAGGTATAGTAAAGTTATGTAGGGAAAAGATTAGAAAGGCCAAAGCCCAGCTAGAACCCAACCTGGCCTTGGATGTTAAGAACAATAAAAAGAACTACTATAAATATATTAATAGCAAGAAGAGGACTCGGGAGAACCTCCATCCTCTATTGGATAAGGGAGGTAATGTAGTGACAAAGGATGAGGAGAAGGCTGAAGTCCTGAATGCCTTCTTTGCCTCAGTCTTTAGTAGTAGAGTAGGGGGTTCCCTAAGTCTCCAGACCCCTGAACTAGCAGACAGGGGCGGGGAGCAGAATGAAGCCCCCGTAATCCAAAGGGAGGTCGTGAGGGACCTGCTTCAGCACCTAGATACAAACAAGTCTATGGGACCAGATGAGATCCACCCGAGGGTACTGAGGGAGCTGGCAGAAGTGCTTGCGGAGCCACTCTCCATCATTTACCAGCAGTCCTGGCAAACTGGGGAGGTCCCAGCCGACTGGCATCTAGCAAATGTGACGCCCATCCACAAGAAGGGTCAGAAGGATGATCCGGGGAACTACAGACCTGTCAGTCTGACCTCGGTGCCTGGGAAGGTCATGGAACAGATCATCCTGAGTGCCATTATGCAGCGCATGAAGGACGCCCAGGTGATCAGGCCCAGCCAGCACGGGTTCACGAGGGGCAGGTCCTGCTTGACAAACCTGATCTCCTTCTATGACAAAGTGACCCATTTGGTGGATGAGGGAAAGGCTGTGGATGTTGTTTACCTGGACTTTAGTAAAGCCTTTGATACAGTCTCCCACAGTGTCCTCCTGGAGAAACTGGCTGCCCATGGCTTGGATGAGAGTACCCTCCGCTGGGTTAAAAACTGGCTGGAGGGCCAGGCACAGACAGTGGTGGTGAATGGAGTTAAATCCAGTTGGCATCCGGTCACGAGTGGTGTCCCCCTGGGTTCGGTACTGGGACCTGTTCTCTTTAACATCTTTATCAATGATCTGGACGAGGGGATTGAGTGCACCCTCAGTAAGTTTGCAGACGACACTAAGTTGGGTGGCAGTGTCGACCTGCTGGAGGGTAGAAAGGCTTTGCAGAGGGATCTGGACAGGTTGGATCGATGGACTGAGACCAATGGGATGAGGTTCAACAAGGCGAAGTGCCAGGTCCTCCACTTGGGTCACAAAAACCCCAGGCAACGCTACAGGCTTGGGGAAGAGTGGCTGGAGAGCTGCCTGGCAGAAAAGGACCTGGGGATGTTGGTGGACAGCCGGCTGAACATGAGCCAGCAGTGTGCCCAGGTGGCCAAGAAGGCCAACAGCATCCTGGCCTGTATCAGGAACAGTATGGCGAGTAGGACTTGGGAGGTGATCGTCCCCCTGTACTCGGCACTGGTGAGGCCCCACCTCGAGCACTGTGTCCAGTTTTGGGCCCCCTACCACGAAAAAGACATTGAGGTGCTGGAGTGGGTCCAGAGAAGAGCAACAAGGCTGGTGAGGGGTCTGGAGCACAAGTCTTATGAGGAGAGGCTGAGGGAACTGGGGCTATTCAGCCTGGAGAAGAGGAGGCTGAGGGGAGACCTTATTGCTCTCTACAACTACCTGAAAGGAGGGTGTAGAGAGGGGGGGGTCAATCTCTTCTCCCAAGTCACGGGCGACAGGACTAGAGGAAACGGCCTCAAGTTGCACCAGGGGAGGTTCAGGCTGGATATTAGGAAAAAATTTTTCACTGAAAGGGTTATCAGACATTGGAATGGGCTGCCCAGGGAGGTGGTTGAGGCACCATCCCTGGAGGTGTTCAAAAGACAGGTTGACGTGGTGCTGGGAGACATGGTTTAGTGATGGTGTTGCTTTTTGTTGTTTTGTGGGTGTTTATTTTTGTCAGTTAGGTTGATGGTTGGACAAGATGATCTTGAAGGTCCCTTCCAACCTGGAAGATTCTGTGATTCTGTGATTTCTTCTATTACAATTTAAAAGATTGTTTAGAAACATCTGAAATTATGTGCCTTACCTTTCTTTTTGTAAAGAGCTGATATTAATGCAGCCCAGATTAAAAAAGAAAAAAAAAGGGAAAGAATGTCAAAGGAGGAATATAGCAGCAAATATGACAAAAAGTTTGAGGTAACAGGTCTGCCATGGTATTCAAAACCTTTAAAATACAAATCATTTCAGAATCTCTAGTTTCATAGTTTGAATCAAATGTTAGAGCTGAAGGGACAATTTGCAAAATTCAGCTTCTCATAAGGATCCACATCTGAACTGTAAACATTTTCAAAGTGAAGAAGCTGTCCTACAAATTTGATTCAGGTCAATTTTGCAGTTATTTGAAGAGATTTTTACCAGGGACCTTCTGTTCCCTTCCAAGATCAAAATGCAGACTCTGTCCATTAAAAGACATTGCCCATGTGATGTTCTTCAGAAAAGTAAATAGCACCTTATTCTAGACTTATAATTGCTATTTCTCTTCACTTCTGGGGTATAGGATCCTAAAATTACCCTTTGGGCCATTATAATCCAAGCAAGTTATTAAATCTATATTTAGCTTATCTTTTTTAAAGTACGTTTTCCCTCTCTGTGACCTGTCTTGATAATGTGATTTCTGCTCCAAATCTCTGTCTGTTACATTCTGTTGTCTTTATATACCTTTCGTAGTTCAAAGAGGAGTGGGAAGAGATTATGTTAAGAATTAAATCTGCTTTGTCTAAGTACTATGACCATCAGGGACAATGTCTACTTCTTTCTCTCCTAATGCCCCTGAAATTAATGGGATTTCTTAAGAATCACTTATTTAAAGTAAGAAATTAATCAAATACCAAACTAAGAACTGTTACTAATTGGTTTAGAGCTTTTTTCTTTTCCCCAATAAGGTAGCCTATAGAATACTGATTTTTACAGCTGTAATATTTGAGTTCTGATACAAGCAAAACCATGCAGAGAAAACATTTTGTTGGCACTTTTGTTGGTAATTTTGAAATGTGAACAAAATCTCATAATGCCAGTAAGTGACCTTCATTTCATTAGTGGCATATACCATGGGTTTTAGACTCAAGCAGTTGTACCATGGGCTTCTGGAAGATGTGCCTTGTGCGTGAAATTCAGTTGCCTTAACCTTTCCGTTGAATTGTAACCACTAGTGTACAGCAGCCCCCTATGTCAATGACAGTACAGCATTGCAATTCTTATTATTTTTTTGCTTCTGAATCTATTAAGATCTGCTCTGCAACTGCATCTCAGTGAGACAGCTTCCAGCTTCTACAGATTTATGAAGAAAAGACTAGATTGGCAAAGCTATTATATTGTCATATTGCATATGTCCTTTGCTGGCAGGGGACAAGTGAGGAGAATTTTATGCAACCTTACTCATCTCCTTTGCTAAACATAAAGCATGAACTTCTTTTCTTTCCATCTGGGAGAGCAAAACCTACCTACTTTCCCTTCTTTATGGTGCAGAAGTACTTTTACCTTGATCTTTTGTTTCCTATATATGTGTTAGTGTACAGTTGACAGGAAGGGCAAATGGAAGGAAATGTCTTGATTACTTGCTGATTTTTTTTTACACTTATCCATACATATGTGAATATAAATATATATGACTTGTGGTATGTTTACATAATTTTGAAGCAGCCACTGCTAAGAATTTTTAAGGTAGTCACAAGTGAATTTTATTTCAGTAACATGCGTCTCCAGCTTCATGTGGGATTCAGTACGTATCACCAATTTAATTTTTCATTTGAAGTTTCACCTGAAGCCTGCAGATTGCAGAATATTATCAGTAGACTCTGTATTAGATTTTTTATCTTCTCTGTCATTCTAATTTATGGCATGATTAATACAGTGAGCTGTTTTTGCAGATGTCTTCACTTATGTATTTTAATGCATGTTGCAAGATACAAGGACTTAATAGTTTAAATGTATTTGGATTAATTAATAGTTTTAAAACTGTAAAGTGTCAGGTATCCAAGTATACCACATGCAAAATTTGGTGAACATCACTTCCAAAATATTTTGAGGAAACCTAAGACTATGACTACTTACATATAAACAATCAATGAAAAATGTTAGAATTAATGAAATGAAAAATGTTAGAATGTTCCTCTGCTTCCCATTTGGCTCACAGTTATGTATTTTTCCTACTGTATCGGGGCAGATTTGAAATTTAACACATCCCTGAGACGACAGTCCATGGTTTCAAAAGAGGAGTGTACTTATTGTTATATCTTTCCAACTTTCCCAGTCACAACCTCTTCTCAGCCACTCTACAGCTACTTACAGGTAGAACTGCTCTGTCCTGATTAACTCAACACCAGCAGAAGAAATGAAGGCAGAAAATTGCATTCATTTTCAGCTTAACTGAAAGAATTTATCAAAGATGGGAAGGAGTCATAGAAGGGAATGTCACTGCTGATTTTTTACACTTATACATAAGTTTGTACATATAGGTATATGACTTTTGATACGTTTAAATGTTTTTGAATCAGCCACTTCTAGGAGTATTTGAAACAATCACAATATCACAATTGAATTTTATTTCTATTGTGAACTGATTTCTGTAATGTGCATTTCGAACTTCATATGAAATACAGTAGATCTCCTCAATTTCATTTTTCCAATTTCAGTTTTATCCAACTCTGCTTTTTGTTTTACTCTTTATTTTCTGTTTTCTAGAGAGAGAGAGTATATGCAGAACAGAAATTATTTGAGTTGCTACTAATATGTATCTATTTAATTGAGTTTAGTTGTCAGAAATTTCCAGTTCATTATTATCAATTGTTGATAAGGAAAGAAGTGCATTTCACTAGGACAAAAGAAACTGAGAAGATATAGATCGCTCCGCAAACTGAAAAAGGTGTAGGGAGTGCAGGCTGTTATTGAAGAAGAACTGAAATAAAAATAAGTAAATTCCTAAACATTCCTAGAAAGGACATTGAAACATGATGAACACTAAGTCCATTAAAGCCTAATTTTTGGAAGGTGACTTTGTAAGACAATTGTTTAATGTGGAAGAAACAGAGTTATTAAATCTATTTCTGCCAGAAAGTCATAAAGATTTAGTAATTTGTTAGTATTTGCATTACTAATTGATTAAACCTTTTAGGCTGCTGTGTCTTGGACGAAATCTACAAGAGTTAATGTAACTGTAGCTTTAGATACATAGAAAAAGAAATATTCTGTATATTTAGCCTTATAAAGCTCTACAGAGAAAAAAGTAACAAGAACATATGCTTTCCACTAGGATTCATACATTCTAGATTATTTTTAAGTCATAAAATCATAGCAAGGTCATTGACATAGCAGTATTGTCAAGCTCCAATTATTGTAATTTAGCAACAATTGGAAAGGAAAAGAAAAAGAGCTTGTGGAAGATGTGGCTGGCAATTACAACATAGAGAAACAAGAGTGAAAATAGAAGAGAAAGAACCTAAACCTTTAGACAAAAACCTAAATATGCACACGACAATAATTTTGATTTGCAGAAACTTAGCAAAAATTGGAAATAGAGGTATAGAGCAAAAGTACCAGGATGTAGTTTCTTAAATAAAACACATGAAGGGCTCTTCATAAGACAGAGAACCTGTCATAATATGCAGGGAATTTTATTAAATATTGCTTGACACTTCATAGAGTCTCTTAATGATCTAATACGGAACAGTAACTGTTGTCTGAGGGAATGCCTTTAATAGCCATTCCATTCCTCAGTATAAAAGCTCAGTACAGATTGTTTTTATATTCTATAAACCCCTAATTCAAATAAACATTTTAGGAAAATAACAATATGTATAAAATTTGAGGGCAATTGTACACATACTGCATTCAATAGATGTCCAAGGCAATGTACTAATCCCAAGTTCTAGAATCATATTTTTTAATTTTTATCAATTTCAGGGGCATATGGGTACAAAATTTCATCTGAGAAAACAAGGAGGGATTGAGAAATATGTTCAAGAAATATGTTTGTTTATGTATTTATAATAAACAGGCACAGTTATTGTTTCATTTTTCTATAAACCATGGTGTAGAATAAACTGGCACTGTACTGAGTTGACATCAGTGTAAGGAAAATAGTTCACACATTTTCTATTGATAGTTATAAACAACTAAGTGTGCAAAGCTCTCAGTGCATTACAGTCTTGTGATCTTTCAAAAGCAATTGATGGAATTTTAATGGAATTTATTACCCAGAAATACTTTTTTTTTTTTTTTTACTTAGCAGCACATGATCATTCATGGTTCTTTCCTCCTCCCTGTCATTTTTTGGATGTTGTTAAAGATGTTGTTAAAGGTTGACTCTGAAGATGAGACAGTTTCTGAAACCAGTCTCAGAAAGAGTCTGTTCTTCATTTTCTTCTGTAAGAGAAACCAGTAGGGTTCTAACTTTCTTAGCTCTTTTGTGGAGAAATCTAATTCCTTCTTTCTCCAGAGGAATGTATTTGCATAAAACTTAATTTAATAAATTTAAGTACATGTTTACTTTAATTTTTTTCAGGTTTGTAATATTAAATTATTTTAATTACAGTATCATTATTGTATAATGATAAATGATAGTAAATATTTTATTGTAAATTGTGATGTGACAGACTAAGTTCATTATCAACTGAGATATCAACACAACTAAATTTTCCGCAGAAAGGAAAATTCCAGGAAAAGGTCAGGCAGGGACAATGAAAATTAATTCAGTCCCCTGGTGGAACTTGAAACATAGACAGAGTTAGAATTGTTTATAAATAACTGTTATGAACTTGGTGCAAAAAGATGCTGATTTGCAATGTGGTCTGAATATGACAAGAAATAAATCATAGGGTTTTTCTTATTAAGGTCAGGCAATGTCTGTGATACGTTAAGGGAGTTGCCTGCTGACATTTGAAGACTGATGAAAATGGACACCGTTAAGGGAATTATCATTTTCCCCATACAATCTCATAAATGGTAGGGATAGTTGCACTAGCAACTAGTATCTTATTTTCACTTGAGATGTTTCTTTTAGTTTATTTTAAAGTAATTCCTTATCAGCATACACTGAAAAACAGGATAAAAATAAGAACAGTTGTCCATCAAAAGGTTTTCTTTTTTAAAAAACATAATTTCTTGAATTACAGTGATATAACTTTCTGTTGCAGAGAAGACCTATCTTGCAGTTGGTCTCTGGAGACCAGCTGTGACTGTGTTTGGAAATGTTAATGGAAGAGTTCAGTATTAGTGAATAGTGATTAAAATAGTAGAGAAAGCATGCATTGCTAGATAGTAAGATAAGAGAAAAATGATGCCTACTCTGCTGAATACATGAGTTAGCATAAATGCTACTGTTTGTGCAGATTTCTGAGCTTCCTCAGAGGTTTTTTACAGCTATAAACCTTAAAAATCCCTCCTTGGAGTCAGTTTCTGTTCTGTGTGACTTTAAGTGTATGTATTCCTCCATGTTTATTTGTCGTGGGTGATTAACTTCACTCTTAAGACAGAAGTAGTGAATATTTATTAAGGTGAAATAGTGATTTAACCAACTTAGTAGTAAATGTGACAGTGTTTTACAAGACTCGATGGCAAGGTGTCACAGAATCACAGAATGATATGGGGTTGGAAGGGACCTCCGGAGATCATCTAGTCCAACCCCCCTGCCAGAGCAGGTCCACCTAGAGCAGGTTGCACAGAAACACGTCCAGACGGGTTTTGAATGTCTCCAGAGATGGAGACTCCACCACCTCTCTGGGCAGCCTGTTCCAGTGCTCTGCCACCCTCAAAGTAAAGAAGTTCCTCCTCGTGTTTAGATGGAACTTCTTATGTTCAAGTCAACAGTTTATGTCTAAGGGATTATATATCCGCAATCAATCCTTTATATTACTTAGCTAATATTTCAAAGTTTGGCATGCTGTTAGTCACTTATCGAGAATCTGTTGCCGCAAAGAATCACAGAATCACAGAATATTTTTCGTTGGAAGAAAAAAAAAAAAAAAACACCCACGAACAAAAAAAGAACCACACCCAAAAAATCCCAGAACACCAACACCAAAACCAAACCAAAACAAACGCCCACAACCACACCACACCCCACCCACAAACAGACACAAACCACAGTCTCGGGCACTAGAGCATGCCCTGAAGTGCCATGTCTACACATTTCTTAAATACCTCCAGGGATGGCGACTCCACCACCTCCCTGGGCAGGCTGTTCCAGTGCCTGACCACTCTCTCAGTAAAGTAATTCTTCCTAATACCTAATCTAAACCTCCCCTGCTGCAACTTCAAGACCCGCCTGGATGCAGTCCTGAGTAATGTGCTCTGGGCAATCCTGCTTTGGCAGGGGAGTTGGACTAGATGATCTTTAGAAGGTCCCTTCCAACTCCAACAATTCCGTGATTCCGTGATTCAGACCATTTCCTCTGGTCCTGTCACTATTGACTTGGGAGAAGAGGCCAACACCCACCTCTCTACAACCTCCTTTCAGGTAGTTGTAGAGGGCAATGAGGTCCCCCCTCAGCCTTCTCTTCTCCAAACTAAACATGACCAGTTCCCTCAGCCTCTCCTCATATGACTTGTTCTCTAGACCCCTCACCAGCTTGGTGGCTCTCCTCTGGACACGCTCCAGCACTTCAATGTCCTTCCTGCAGTGAGGGGCCCAGAACTGAACACAGTACTCGAGGTGAGGCCTCAACAGTGTCAAGTACAGAGGCACGATCACTTCTCTACTCCTGCTGGCCACGCTGTTCCTGATACAGGCCAGGATGCCGTTGGCCTTCTTGGCCACCTGGGCACACTGCTGGCTCATGTTCAGCCGGCGGTCCACCAATACCCCCAGGTCCTTTTCTGCTGGGCAGCTTTCCAGCCACTCTTCCCCAAGCCTGTAGCGTTGCCTGGGGTTGTTGTGACCAAAATGCAGGACCCGGCACTTGACCTTATTAAACCTCATCTCATTGGCCTTGGCCCATTGATCCAACCTGTCCAGGTCCCTCTGTAGAGCCTGCCGACCCTCAAGTAGATCAACACTCCCGCCTAGTTTGGTGTCATCTGCAAACTTACTGAGGGTGAACTCAATCTCCTTACCCAGATCATCAATAAAGATATTAAACAAGACTGGCCCCAAAACTGAGCCCTGAGGAACACCACTGGTGACCGGCCGCCAACTGGATTTCACCCCATTAATTACAAATCTCTGGGCACGGCCATCCAGCCAGTTTTTTACCCAGTGAAGAGTACACTTGTCTATGCCATGATTCGCCAGCTTCTCCAGGAGAACGCTGTGGGGGACGGTGTCAAAGGCCTTATCAAAGTCCAGGTAGACAACGTCCACAGCCTTCCCCGCATCGAGAAGGCGGGTCACATGGTCATAGAAAGAGATCAAGTTGGTTAAGCAGGACCTCCCTTTCATAAACCCATGCTGGCTGGCCCTGATCCCTCGGCTGCCCTGCACTTGCCGTGAGAGCTCACTCAGCCCACCGTGAGAATCACTCAGCCTCGAGGAGCAGAACCTTAAGCAAGCATCCCCACTCAAGAGGAGATCCTGGCATGCAGCCTGCTGCCATGAAGGAAAGTTCAAAGGGCTCTAGGGTTGCCCACTATTTATAGAGTAATATATTTGACCTATAGTCATATTCTTATGGGAACAAAATATCTAGGTCCCCACTGCAGACAGTGTTTTGGCTGTGTTGCCAGCCATCCCCAAAGTCCAGGTGCAGCTCACCACAACTCCCACTGATGGTTATGGCTTGAGCAGGAGCTGGGGGGGAAAAGGGGAAGAGCACACCGCCACATTATTAAGCAAAATGGATCTTTGATTAATTTCGTCATATATATTTATATATAATGCATAGATATACATGTATATATATATACATATTTAAATACATGTGTATATGTACTCGTTTCTTCCTCTATCTTGCTTTCTTCTCTGTAAGCAGTCTTTAGTTATTTGAAGTGCTTTACGTTTTTAAACTTTTTTCCTTCACAGTAATTGCACTATTCTTATTTCACTTTGCACAGGAGACAAATCCACCTGTATTTCTGGTAAAAGTAGGAACCAGAAACAATGCTCTTTAGCATGTGAATGCCATTTGCATTTTTCAAATTGCAGATTCAGTTCTTCCCTCTTGTTTTGTTCACAGCATTAAAAAGAACAGTCAAACCTCTTTCCATAAGGTACATTCTCTGTGATCACTAAAGCTAGTATCATAGAAACAGCTGCCAAGAAACCCAGGACCAGCCTCTTGAGATACACTGTGCAGTAAAGCTGACTGCACCCAGAGATGTTACCTCTATGAATCTGGCCAACCTGTTCTTGTAAACGATTGACAGTGCTGATGTCAATCTTGAACTATACTTGTGAGCAAGACTATGCCTTTGCTCCCTACAGAGCCTCCAAAATGGCTGACTTGTATTGGATTTTCTGACAAAAGAGGTTATATTTGTTTACTTTTTCTATATGTGCCTCAAAAGGAATCAAACCATGCCCTGGTCAGGAGGCATGTGGTGAGAGGGAAGCCGCAGTATGGTTCAGTCTGGTTACATAAAGATAAAACAGCTTCAGAAAGTCATTTATTCAGTTCAATGCATTTGTAATTTAATCTTGTGTTTAAAGTAAAATACCAAAGTAAGGAGAGTGGAAAAGCTTTTTAAAGACTTCCGTCGTTGAGTTTTCAAGAAATAGCTCCTTTCCTGTCTTGTACTTCAAATATATCCATAATTTCACCCAAAATAGTTCTTATAGTTTTGTGGGGGTATATTTTTGTGCACGTATCTGCTAAAGTAATGGTGTTTAAAGACATTTTAAAAAGAAATAAAAATCCTGCAGTAGGTGTTAAATCAAACTGATTTTTCTTAAAAGCTTTTATTTCTTTACCTTATTTCAAAGGTAAATATAATGGCCCCTAGATGTAGAAGACCTTTCAAGTAAGCATTCTGATTCTAAGTACTCATGATCTTGATGGCTGGTGAAGAATGGTCATAATAATGCAGCTGGATAAACTGGTCCCTACCAGGTCCTACAGGTGTGAATGGTGAGGTTATTAAGCTGCTTGTCAGGAAGAACTGGTTACCTGTTTATGCCTAGGTCACTCTGGTGGCTACCATCTGACATCAGAACCATTCATCTCTTTCTTGAGTCTACTGAAACATTTGGACTGTTTCTCCCCTAAATCGGCCTCCAGTGGAATTTCCATGATCACTATTAGGAGTTACAGGTTGGGGTGGTATTAGCAGCCATTTAAAGCTCCTTTCCGTCACTAAGATTTCCTCATTTGAATCACTCTTGGGAGACAACAGATCCTCAATTAATGTCAAACTTGGGTAGCTCTCTCCCTTCTTTCTTTAGCAGCTATGTGATCCATTTTTATTTCAGCTGCTTGCTTCGTTATTTTTCTTTGGCTGTCAGATTTCTTTAAACAAAGCCAGGAAAGCTGTTTGGATTTTTTTGTGTGTGTGTTTCTTTGGACTTTTTTGCTTGGGTTAGGGTATTTTGCCCACTTTTTTACTAGGTTATAATTATTCCACAATTTTTATAATCCCTAAATTTTCTTAGTGGAATTTTACTTTCAGAAATCTAATTTTAGTACTGTCTGGCCACATATTGATACCTAATAATTTGTTATGGTTCACTTAGCAAAATGTAAGTCTCCTCAAAGACTCTGCATAGCTGTGCTGTCCTGGGATCAGTGGAGAAACAGGATGACTGCTCAGAACTGCACTTTCCTCCCTGCTGTGCCCTCTTGGCCAGTCTCTCTTCCTTCTCCCACCTTCTCCTTTAATGGGAGAGGAAGCTGCACTGGGCAACATAAGGTAGGAAGAGGAGGACAAAGCTATATCTACTATCATGCTTCATCCCATCCTGTCTATCCCATAGTTACCCAGATTCAAATGGGAATGACGCGTTCCCATGGTGGGTGCAATTCCTCTCACCTTCAGTATATTCTCCTGTCAGCTGGAAATCCTGTGATGGGTGTGCAGGCACCTTGGGCAACTCTCGTTTGACCCTTGAGACTTTGATTCTGCAAGCAATTTTATTTTATTATGTCAATGGGGATAAGTGTTTGCAGGTTTGGACTTATGTACCGCATAACCGCCTATCATTTTCACATAAATAGGACTATAATTTTTCCAGAAATAAGTATCTTCTACAGATGCACAGCCTGGCTCTCTTGCATTCATCTGTGACCTTGAGAACTGATTAACAAGATTGTTCTCTAAAGGACGCAAGGCTTCACATAAAGCAGTGAAGCATGTGCAGGCCCTTGAGGGGTACTTAGAGTTATCTCATAGACTCTAATGGTCTTTCCTTTCTCTTTAATGCTATTAGGTGATTCTGGCTTATGGCGATCTGTAGTACTTTTCTCTTTATTTAATTTCTGTGCTACGGATTTTATGAATTATCCTATTACAACTTGTCTTTTGTGTTTTAAAGAGGAAGTGCTCTATATGTCTGGTATGCTTAGTATATTCTCCAGCTACTCAGATATTTTGGTTTGTTTTATTGGTTTTACAATGTCATAAACTTTGGCACAGTAAGAAGATGAAAAGTTAAGGAGAGTTATGAATAGCTAAACTTGAAAACTAAGTAGTGCTTGTGAAAAGCATGCAGAGTGCTCTGAGTACAGAATACTAAAAGGGAAAACACTCTACATTCAACTCATTGGCATTTCTTCCATTTTAATGCAATAACTTTTAGATGCTGCATCTAATATTAAAAAAAAAACTCAGGAAATATTCTAGGCATCGTTTGTATAGCTTTGGATGAGAATTAGAATACTGCAAAAGCCAGGCATTTTTCACAGGTGCAAATGAGAAGAAAATCAAGACTGCAGTGTGCCTGCTTGGTAATACAGGCACAGGAATTTTCTCCCAGTCAATGTACTTCCCATACATAAGTAAGGCAGCACTTTAATAGTCTTCCTCCCAGTTTGAGATGTTCAGATTGGCTTACATAAGCAGCAAAATATATGACCTTCTGCTGATGTCCTCTGGAAGGCCTCAAGGATTTCCTTGGTCAGAGGCAGAATAATTAATTTCTTGTTTCTGAATTTAGATATTCCATTATGGCTGTGTCAAAAAAAGTGTCTTCAGTTTACAAGAGTGTCTATGTTCAAAAAACTTGCCACAGAACCTGAATCTCTGAATTCAATAACATGACCTTGATTACACTAAAATTTTTATGTTATATTTTATGCTCTTCCTTCCAATGTTTCATTTAAATAAAATTATTATTGTTATTTTAATTATTTTTAAGCAGGCAAATAAATTGATTGTCATTAGTGGCAATACAAAAGATATTGTACAGAGCAAAGGGCTATTCGCTGCTAAAATATCTCATAATAAAACCATAACAATGCGGTTCATATATTGCTTTTTTTTCTAAAATGGGAAATTGTGGATATCTGAAATTTAATGAGTGGCATTCATCTAACAACCTGACTCATCTCAACAGTTTGAGCCACTTCTATCACCTTTGATACCAGATGAATTTTCCTGGATATTCCTGCATTTCACAGAATCATAAAATTGCCAGTTGGTTGAGGTTGGAAGGGACCTCTAAAGGTTATCTTGTCCAGCCACCCCTGCTCAAGCAGGGTCACCTAGATTAGACTGCCTGCCACATTTCCAGACTGCTTTGGAATATCTCCGAGGATGGAGATTCCAAAACCTCTCTGGACAACCTTTCCCGGTGCTTGGTCACCCTCACAGTGCCACAAAGGCACATTGCTGGCTCATATTCAACTTGGTGTCCCTCAAAACTTCCAACTCCTTTTCTGCAGAGCTGATTTCCAGCTGATCAGCTCCATCATGTACTGGTGCCTGGGCTTTTTCTTCCCAAGGTGCAGGGAAGAACCTTTTGTTGAACATCAAAAGGTTCCTGTCAGCTCATTTTTCCAGCCTGTTGAGGTCTGTCAGGATGGCAGCACGACCGTCTGGTGTATCAGCAAAGCTGCTGAGAGTACACTCTGCCCCGTCATCTAGATCATGAATGAAGATGTTAACAGGACTGGACCCAGTATTGCCTTTTGGACTACACTGCAAGTCACTGGCCTCCGACTAGGCTTCATGCCAGTGAAGACAACATGACAGTGTTGAAAGCTGTCATGGTTTAACCCCAGCCGGCAGCCAGAAACACACAGCCACTTGTGCAGTTCTTCCCCTTCCCCTAGAAGGGGAGAGAGGGAGAAAAGGAGGGGAAAGGGGAAAAAAAATCCTCACAGTTGCAGAAAAGGAAAATAACAGTAATGATAATAGACAAAGAATATACAAGGCACAAGTCAGTCTCACCACCCTCGTAAATTGGTGAATTGGCAACATCCTGAGCAGTGATCACAAGTACACCCCTGCCCCAACTAACCCCATTATATCATTACGAACCCCTCCCGGACCAACAATCGGACTGGGACCTAACAATGTATTGACCATGATGCCTATGGTATGGAATATTCCGTTGGCCGTTCCATCATTCTGTCTGTGCTCCTTATCAGCTTCTATGGGAAGCTGTAAAAAGTCCTTGAAAAGTATAAACATCACCTGGCAACAACTAAAACAATACGTGTTATTTTAAAATGTATAATAAGGAAAGTATGAATTTAATATTGCTAATCTTGTGTCACATAGCTCTAGTATGCAAGCTATATGCAGTTTGATAAATATGCCTTAAGATTATATTTCTTTATTGTTTTGGTATTGAGAAATGTTATTCAAACATATTTCATTTATTTCAGGAACACATAGAAAAAAAATTCAAGACAACTACGGTTAGCTGCATAGGTTTGTGGGTTTGTGTATATGCTGTATTCTGTTAAGGTACGTAGAATTATATCATACAAGGTAGTCAAATAAGGATTGGTATATTTATAGAGATCCTGGGTAGCCCACAGATGCAGACTGGATCACCTGCTTAGCACTCCTTAAGTAGCGTGTGGTCTTAAGTTTCAATGGAAGTTGGTGGGAGTTTGTAATTTCTGGATTTTAGGTGGTTTTCTGTAAATTACATCAAGTACCTGTGTATTATTAAGCATAGAAATACATATTCAAATTCCACTCTAGTGGTGAGGTATTGCAAGTCTTAGTAAGGGGTAATCTATGGGCAGTACTTGTTCTACTATCTGCTTTATTGTATGCTTGCATCGTTATTTTCTAGTACATTAACCTGTTCTTTGTGCTACAAATTCTCACTCATAGCCCATACTTTCAAGAAACTCTGAAAAGAGTCTCACTTAAAGACTCTCTTTTTAGGACTTTCACTGTCTTGCCACAAAAGAAAACGGGTGAGTCAGTCAAAAAAAGAAGTAATTATCATTCAATCATGTTCAAATATCAATACTTATTTCAAAACATTTTGGAGTATGAGTTTAAATAAAGTTATTTCAGACATTAATAGCATCTAGATAGCTATATTCAGTTAGCTAAATAATCAGAGGAATAGCGATTTTAACAGTGTACCTTATTTTGGATGTAAGACCTCATTTCTTTCACACAATAAGGAGTACAATTTGAAAATACACTATTTGCTACATGCAAAAAGTATTACTTTTATTGTTATTTAGTGACATTGGCAAGCTGTGAAAATCTTGTTCCAAAATTAACTTCCATTATTTAGAGGCCTGTAAATTATTGTACCTTTGACTTTCTAACTCTCTATGTTCGTATTTGAATTATGTTTTGGTTAATGAAAGACCACCTTCTAGAAATCTGAGCCATTTAAAGTAACTATTTAAAGCATTCTACATGTCCCTCTCAATCTTGCTGCCAATTTTTGTCTTTAAAGTCAAATTCATATTACAGAAACAGGGAAGTAAGCTATTATTTTAAGAAATCATTAGAATAGCAGAGGACATCAAAAGTATCTCTGTAAGTGACAATGAAAACAGAAGGCATGGCTGAATAGCTGCTCTTGAAGACACTGTAATGTGCCAAGGTACAGGCAGTGTTAAATGGAGCACTCCCCCCCCAGTCCCTGCTTTTGGCATATAATTTGGTAGATCTGTTAAAAAAGCCCAGGTACCAAAAAACTAGGATGTTTTTGCAGGTTTTTTGCCTGTCAATATTAAGGTATTCCAGCATTCCTGGAGCTAGAAAGAATGGGGAGAAAATACATAAATCAGTTTAGTATGTTAGAAGTGCTGTGTACCTATGAGAGGTGATTATTTCACATGCCGATGTGGCAATGTGGCCACTCAGCAACTTCCGCTCTGGCTGTGGTGCATTTCCCTATCCTGAAAAAAGAAAAGAAATTTAATTTAGTGAGAAATAATTTTCTTTTCTCTGATGTCTTTCATTTAATACAGTTTTTCATGTTTCTTGTAATATCAGGGATTAAAATATTTCTATAGAGGTATCCTTGTTATGCTGACAGTGTCTCTATGGTTGTTTGAGGTTCTGCAGAACGTTCAGACCTGAACTGTGGCCTCAGCTACATAAATGGTTGAACCTGTGTTTAGCTTATCTGAATAACCCCATCAAAATCAATAGGATTTAAATGCAGGTATATGTGCTTTGCTCAGTCAGGGCCTGGATTCAACCACTCTAAGCATTCTACTTTTTCTGAATGATATCCTCACATCCAAAAAGTAGTCATGGACTGTCTGCCTGTGTGAGGTGGGATTTATAATGGTTTTCATCACAGGAAACAGAGATAATAGTGAATATTCAGGGTAGGGTTTTCTCGGTGAGAATAAGACAGTTGTTCCTGGAAATGTCTAGATTCATGAAAATCAGAGTATCTATCACTGGAGGGGGCTCTGTAACAATACCTTCTCTTCTGATAATCTGTGCTAAACTGTATGCATACAAAAAGATGTATCTTTTATCTTTCGCTTTGCCATTTATCCTGATGCTTTGTAATGACCCCTTGTTTTCAGGGAGGTATTTATATTTTTTGTTTATACCATATCAGAGCTTCCTGTTTTCTAGAAAATACATTACACATACTTGCTATTCAGATGGTATTTATCTAACGGTTTAAGCATTAACACTAGTATTAAAACATGTTAAAAATATTTCTGATGAAAATGAGTATTTTTCTCAGTATGGTGGGCAATATTTTTGGCATTTCAAAATGCGTCGCAAAAAAGTGAGCATTCCTTAAGATTGTAGTTGCTGATAAAGAAATAGGATACTGCTACTCTGTGTTCATGTTCCTTTCCTTTTTTAGTTTGTTTGTTCTTTTCCAAGTGTAACAATATGTTATTTCTTCCTTTTCCAATTCATAAGATTGTCTTAAACTTCTAAGGAAGCCACGAGAATATCCTTTGAAGTCCTTTCTTCCCTTGTCCCTCTCCTTCTCCCTGCTATGTTTATTAGATTCTACAAATAATTTTAATTTTTTTTTTTTTTTGATCCAAAGAAAAAGGAAAAGGCAATGAAAAAGAGAAAGAAGATTTTACATTAAATCTGTTAAGAATGTGCAGGAGGGTGTTTTTGATACCAGCAAGCATTTTTATTTCATTTTTTCATTTTAAAAGAAAAATCTTCCATTAGGTGTTTTATATTTGCAGTAAGCAATCATGTGGTTGAATCGTGCTATAAGAAGATTTTAAAAAGATCTGGTATGAAGCGGTTTGGTCAGTATTGTATTGTCCCCAGTATAGAATATCAATGTTAAATAGTAGTTTTTGTCACTTGGGCAGAGTATTCCATAAAAATGGTAATCTCAAAAGAAAATTTTCCGCTTAGTGTTTACTGACATCTGTCTTATTGTTTACTGTGTGCAAGAGTGAAAAATATCATACAGGTAAAAGGATCTATTTTCAGTTATTTTTTTAAGTTGTGTTTTCAACATTGCATTTTACAGTTATTTTACCTTGGCTTTTCTTACCATGCACCTTAGTTTGATTCTACAAAGTTCTGAGTACTCAAGTGGTAGTATATAGTATGTCATTTAAACATGTTGAGTAGTGGCTAAATACACCAACAGAATAATGCAGGCTTAGTCACATAAGCTGTTTTTTCAGTTTCCCTTTACTAATTTTTTCTTCTTTGGTGGTTTGCCTTGTCAAGGTTAGGTCAGAATACCTAAATTTTGAGAGCCAGGAACAAAGGTGCACAGATACCACAGAAGCAGGTACTTGCAAAATCTCAGTGGGAGTAACTATCAGTCTCCTGGTGGCTGGATTTCAGGATCTGGGGCAGACGAACAATCAGAAATTACTTTGTTAGTAGGAATAAGGAAGCTTAAAAGGCAAAATTATGTTGGGAAATAAAGGTTGGAACCTTCCATCCTTGTTGGGATATTTTTTTTGTTTTTCCTTTTTAAAAAAAATAACTCTTGGTCTCCATACAATGTCATGTTTCTTTGATATTTAAACCTTCTTTACTACTTTCATGACAGTATACTCTTCTTAAGTTTAATTAGTTTGGGGTAACAATGCCAGTTAGTACAGTAAGCATGAAGTAAATGATTTGTAAAAAGGTATGGTCATATAACTAACAGTAGAAACCAGAGAAGTATTAGCTTGGTCCAGGCTCAGTTGCCTGTAGGTTAAATATTCTATAAGCATTGACACACAGTCCACTTTTGTGCCCTGGATTTCTGAAACACCACTTGTGTAGCTGGCGTTGCAATAGCTGCTTGCTCAAATAAATAAATAAATAAATGCTTTGTTTTTTCAAATACAATTTCTAGCTATTAGAATAAGTTCATAGAGCCAAGGAATCTCTGGTTATAAGTTAGTAAATCAAATAAGCAGGTTGCAAATTAAAGTGGTTTTCTCCCTGGCTGATGTCTGCTGGGTTCTCACATCGGCTTTAAAAGATCTAAGGGCCGTCTCCCCTCATGAGACTGGGGATTAAACATCAGCTTCAGGTGAGGGTGTTAACTGTTGCCGTGGGTAGGATTTTGATTCTGGGTCTGAGGTCCAGTGCAGAGAGTTTGTATATTACTTTTTCTGTAAAAAGAGATTGATATATTTGGTATTTTGATATATTTTTATAGGAAGTACTCAGAAAATATTTGTCAGAAAAACTGTGGACGCTTGGGCAAAATTGTTTACCATTCAAACAAGGAGATTAAAAAGGAAAAAAAAGACTAGCGTCTTTGTGCATGCCAAGACAAAGGATTTTAAAGACAGTGGGAAGATTTGTTTTCAATTATATTTTTATACACAATTGCCAGTTCATGGACCCAATGTTGAGTAACCTAAAGAACACTAAATTTGCTACTCAGTTATGAAATTGATTTTGAACACACATCAATAGTCAAAATCCATTATCTCTGGTAACAGGATGTTACAATGACAGTATCTAATGAATAAATTTATTTGATTTATTGAGCAACTAAAAAAAATTGATTTTTTTTATAGATAATTCATCTTTAGATAGTTTAGAATGTGAAGGGGCAGTTGTGTTATGTGACCTCATGCTTTGGGGAGGTGTGGTTAATCCTGGTAAGATCTTTAAAGTGGTGATTTAGTTCTATGTAAATGGGTGTCCATTTTGCCTCTGCAGATCTTTCAGAGATGCTAGCGTACTTATGCTGTGGATATGGATTTATTCTGCTGGAAACTCAGCATAGACATTTAGATAGAACATTTTTACATTACTATATTTTAGTTTGGGAAATAGAAAGCCTAATACCTACTTTGGGAATCATTTAGACTTCATATCAACTTTGAAGCTTCAAACTACAGCATTGCCTGCATGTCAATAAAGTCTAAGTATTTTATTAGCCTGTTATATCAATGCTATCTTTGAAAATGTGCTTACTGTCCAAAATTGTTGATTATCTCATGGCTGCTCTTTGGACAGCATTAATTTTTCCTCTTCCCTATTGCAGGTAAATTACAAGGGGTTTCTGCATAGCATCGGTACAGTTTTTACACGAACAAATGCTTTTCTAGAATTAGACCAATTATATGACGTGGCAGACAAAATCCTGTTATCTTTTGAAGTTGACCACTGTTGTTCTCACATGCTGGTTGAATGCTCTGGAGGTTATCCTCCCAGTCACCACCAACAGATTTGCTCAGGATTCATTCTGTCTCACACGGCTGGTGCAGAAACAAGGGGTTTTCATGGTTTGAGGTACCTAACATTGCCCTTCAGTAAGCCTGTTTTATATTTCTATTAATTTAGAAAAAAAAATCTATTTTCTCCTCTCCAGAAGCAACTATATGTTCTGACCTTGGCCTGCAGTTTTGTCATCTCTGTAACTCGCAAAAAATAAGTCATATCTGTAAGCCTGGTTTTGATAAATAAGCTTCCAAAAGACATTGTTGTGTGTGAGGTGACAGCAAGCTGTGCCACCAGCTACGTCTTCTAAGACACCTCCATAGAAACCTAATCAGATTAAAATTGCAACTGAGCTACTTCATTTCTCCCTTATTAATTTAAATCTTTTCCTCCTGTTTCTATTTAATTCTGTTAAAATTTATGAGTTCTAGTTCTAGTATTTCGCCTAGTGTTTACTTTTTTCTTTTTTAAAATAAAATTATTTAAAGTATTAAGGTTATTACCCTGAAAAAACAGCAGACTAATAGTTGTCTGTCCAGGGAACCATAGAATTGTCTTTGTCACTGTGATGTTACACTCTTTCCACAGAAAATTTCAGACCTTCGTAACAGTTTTGGTTCAAGTGATATTATTTTCCTTAGCTTGCTTGACTGTTGTCAAATTCTTGATGCTTTGTTGCCTAAGTGTGTTTGCCCTCTCTGTACCAAGTACTTCTCCAACTCATTCTCTGTTGAAAATCCTGACTTAATCTCTTCTGAGGTCTGCAACTTTTTCCTTTTTTTTCAGCACCCCAGAGCTCCAGCTTATTTGTATTTGATTGGCATCCTTCAGTTTTGTTTGTTTGATTTAAAAAAAAAATGCAATTAGAAAGGTTTATAGAGTGAAATATTTTATGTGCTGATTTTATGAGTATAGCTTTATTATTGTCATGATTTTAAATGGCAATGACATGAATTTTCTGTGCTGGGTGAGTTATTAAAAACTTCTCTATTCCCTCCTTCAGAATAATCTTTTTTTTTTTATTATTATTTTATTCTATTTTTCTAATCTCTTTTAATGATGCCTCCTAGGTAAAGAGATAAT
Organism: Numenius arquata; assembly: GCF_964106895.1. Taxonomy (NCBI): domain Eukaryota; kingdom Metazoa; phylum Chordata; class Aves; order Charadriiformes; family Scolopacidae; genus Numenius; species Numenius arquata. The sequence goes on along the minus strand of NC_133577.1, from coordinate 16,627,543 downwards.
TTCTTGATAACTTCTGAAAAAAACAGTTTTGTGGCTGAAACTTTGCTTACTTTGTGACCTACATGTTTATTTTGACAAAGGATGTTTCATGAGTGTTAAAATACTTTTTCCTATCAAGAGGGCAAAATAAATACTTCACAAAACATATTTTAACCAAATACTGAAATAGAGACATATTTACCTTGGAATATAAAGGCTTTTTAAATTAAATACTTAATAGTTGAGTCAAATATAAAGCTGATATTCTCATAGCTCTTTGATGCTGCTAAGTAGTGGATAATGCCTGACAAGGTACCCCCAAAAAGCATAATTGAAATTGTTTGATCCCCTGCAACCGTTTTTGTACTTTTTTACATTTTATCCTGACAGATCATTCTCCTGACCGTAATTACAGCCAGGTTGATGCCAATTACAGAATTGTACTTCTTGCTTTGTGGCCATTTTTATATCCCAAACTTGACCTTTCCATAATGTCACACATACTAGGCTTAGCTACATCTTGCTCAGAAAAGGGAAAAAAAACCCTGAAACTGTTAAAGTTATCAAGGTTGTATATCCAGTGTAAGATTGTTCTGTAAGAAAGCCCCTGAGGTTTTGTCTAGATTAAATGACTTTTGAGAACAGGACTTGCAGAATATCCTGTTGAAGTCTATATGCTACATCTTTGTACGTTTCATCTCAAGGGATTTTTTTCATTGTTTATGCTAAATTTGCATGTATTCCATTTTACCTAATTATTTCTTAGTTATTACATACTCTTTGACCATTCTTAATAATTTTTTTGCCTGTGTGCTTTAAAAATTCAGTATTTCAAAAACACTCTAATCCTTTTTCCTCTCAGTACTTAATGTTGCACTATCGTATAAAGCAGGGAACAAGTGTCAAAGCCCTTCACTGAAGATGGTGGTATTTTACTTCTTCTGAATTCATTAAATGTTGGGGAAGGAGGTAGCAGTTGGACTTTGGTGTGTTTTACAGGCCATATCTTTCTGAGGTAAACATATTCTAGGCAGGGGGGAGGAAACCAAAACAATATGCAATTTAAACGTCTCCCAAGATCAGTTGTCTGCAGAGGAATTTATTTTATAGTCAGTGATGCTTAGTCCCATTTTCTGAACAATAGGCATGCTTTCCTTTTAAACTATAATCTGTTAATTTTTCATCCTATCTCATTTACTCTAATTCTCTGGGCTGGATTGACTTCTTTTTATTTATTGTCATCCTAGACTTGTTTTCTCTATTTGTTTTGTTCTCTTGTTTCTCTGTATTTTTTGTGAGCCTTATGTTGTTTGAAGTGATTGGAACTAAGAGTATGATGCTTTGAATCTAGAATTGAATCCCAGTTGTGTTTTATTTACTACCTGTAGCTCTATTTACCCTGAGTGCGTGAAAATTATTTCCACTTGAATCTCCTTTGGCATGTAGCACTTGTGTTTGGGGCTAAACTTGACCAACTAACAACTTTTGACAAAAAAAAAATTGTTTGTATTTCATTTGTTAGATCCACAAAAATGGTTTACTTCTCTCCAACAAATACATTCTTGGAAATTGTGCACAGTCTGGCTTCTACTCCCTTTTTGATACTTCATTCCATCTTTTTTTTTCCTTTTCCTTCTTTCTTAGATTTCTTCTGCCCCATGTTAATTTGAAATTCATTGCAGAGACTGACCGTTCTCTTGAAAAATTTACTTGCTAGCAAAATTAAGCTATTCTTTACTGCTTCCAAGTTAATCTCTTCCAATAATCTGTTTCTCTCAGTAGTTGATACTGCTAAATATTGGATAGTGATTCTGAAAGCTCAGTTCTATGACAATTTTGTATCAGAAGTGTGACCAAACAAGATAGCATAGTTTTTATGCTTGAGCAGTGAATGGCAGGAGCTTTCATTTCTCTGTAATTTTCTGGGAAAGTACTACGCACAGCAAGTGAAAGTAGGAAACAGAAAATGCAGCTTGAATCATGAGGGATATAATTGAGTTATCTATATCTCTTTGGGAGAAGGGTAGTTGCTTTGGATGGATAATCTGTCACATGGGAATATATGAGAAAAACTGTTCAAAGCATAAGCAAATAACATAGTGAAAAAAAGCTTTGTCATGGCCTGAACAACCCTTTTTCTGAGATTGTCCCATATATGTAAGGAACAATTTCATAATGTTCCAAAAATAAAGTACAAAGGTCTTTCTAAGCATTGTAATTTTTCAGGTGATTGAACTGAATGTGTGCACTTTTAGTTTATTAGACAGTAGAGGACTGAATGGACATGGAGACAAAACTACTATGTATATCTTTTTATTTTTTTCATTTTTTATTGTACATCCCACCACAGTACTATTTCTTGCTCTTTCTACCAGCAGGAGAATTTTTTTTTTTTTTTTATTTTTTTTTAACCCTTAATGTGTACTTAGAAATCGGCAGCCATGGGACTTAATTTCCAGACCCATTCAAAGATTGGGTTCAAACAATAGTAGTATTCCCCCAAAATGTTACCGCTGTTACCTGTATGTTAGAAGTTGGGTGCCTTACTTGCTCCAGTCGTTGGTTTCTTGCTAAGTTATTGCTAGGCTTTAAAAAAAAACTCACATTTTGTTTCTTAACCTATATTATTGTTAGGGATGCATTCTTCTTACTGCTCTTTTCTAAAGTACTTTTCAGATACGTGTTCTCACATAAACTTACAATCAGACTTCAGTTTGTCATCAGTCCATGATTTGTTATGATCCCATTAAGTGCAGTGAGACAGTGTCACTGACTGAGGAACTTTTCTGCTGCTGGCAGTGTCTAAAGAAAGATAATTTCTGTGTTACTCTTTATGGCGCCAGATTTGTCGGGCATGTGCATATGAGCATCCTGTAAACACAGCGGTAAAGGTTTCAGCATATACTTTTGCAATGTCAAGGATAAATATTTCAGCTTCTCACTGAGGAAGCTGGCTACTCAGATGTGAAGAGACCCCCCCATGCACTCTGCAGTTTTCTTCAGTTACATCCAGTATCTAGAGATTTCTCAGGTCCCAAGTCCATAGAAGTTGGGCCTGGCATCATCTTTGGGAGAAGACAGAACTCCCTAGTCTGGAATGACATTTCCAGACTTTCTCTCCTTGCCATTGTGAGGGAATGGATCCATACTGAAAATGCTGTGTTATAAGAATTTCAGTTTATGCTCAAAATAAGTTTTCTGTGTTGTTTTGGTCTCATACTCTTTATCAGTCAGCAAATTAACATGGAATAGGTGCTTTTGAAAAATGTAACAGTAGCAGAAACAGCTGCTCAGATATTCATTATAAAAACAAGCTAGTGATTGAAGTAGATGATGTCTGAATTTAAAAGGCAATTTGCTTGTAGTTAACATGAAATTCAGAAATTTTTGGACTCTGTACAACTTTAGGTAGGTGTTTTAGGAGCAGCCTACAGCAGACATAGAACAGTTCGATAGTGACTATTTATTTGCTGAGGCAAAAGCAGTTTTAAACAACTATAACTCTGATGATGCTACAGACAATGTTGTATCAACTAGACCATCTAATTTCACCATAGGTAAAATCATTCTTAAAACAAGCTTGTGTAGGATTTTATTTTGGGAAGTGTTGAAAACATCCCTCACTGAAGAAGTAAATTCTGCTTGTGATTTTTTTCTAAACAGCATGCAAGTCAATGTAAGGCACATTTCACACTAGATGTGAATTTTCCTACACCTCCGTTTAATGGCAGGGGTTTTCACTCACAGGCAAGGCAAATCAGTCTGCCTCATCCTCTCTTAGAGATTAATTGCTAGTTCTGAGCAGGAACATTCTAAAGTGTGCCTAAATGCCATTTTCTTTATATTAGTAAAACATTAAGGAAATATAGGCAGAATTAGGTTCTCTCCCACTATGTATGAAAGATGCAGTCTTGTGGGACACATCAGACAAAGCACTGGAGCAGGGACAGTGCCAATGAAGGTGCTTTTGATTTTCTTTGCTTTGCTTTGCTTTTCCAATAGCAAAAACAAAACGGGGAGACAGGAGACCCCATATAATTGCCAAAAAGAGCAGTAGAAGCAGTAGATTGATTAAACTGGCTGTCTCTGGGTCCATGCTTGCATTTTTTCAAAAGTCTGTGAGATTAGAAGCAAGGATTAAAAAAGAAAGATCAGGTGAGTCTGGTAATGGTGCTTCTCAGCGCAGAAGGTTGAAACTGGCCTCATTCCTTTTCTTGACAGATGCGTTTGCTGACTGGTGTGGAAGGCCAAAATGATAGAAGAGACCCGTATCTTGCACATTTGTTTGCACTTCCCTTGCCCTTTTCTTAAACAATCATTTACTGTTAATTATGATGGGAAACAATAATGCTTTAACAAAATATAACTAACTCAGATTAATCAGCTGCTTTGCAGGCAGACACTTCCTCAGTTCCCTGGGGTTTCTATCAGCAAATTGTAGTAATGATGCTGATTTGCACAGAGCTATTGTTTCAGCTGTAAATACCTGAATTGATTACCCAAGAGCCCTGGTCTCAGTGTAGCATTATTTTGCTTTGTTCTTTATTATGTTAGGTATCCTGCATAGCAGGGGGCCTGTAACCACGGCAGAGTCACCTTGGGACTTCAAGTATGGTAATCTAAATGAATTCTTTGTTGCTGTAAATTACAAACAGAACAACAGCAGCCTGCTCCCACTTTTATAAATATGTATGGTTTCCCTGCCAATGAAATTATGGTGAGGGATAGATCAAAGTGAATTAGTACCTGTCAAGCAAATTTGATAGGTCATTTTGTACTTTAATTTTATTCCTTTTTCTCTGTATTGTGACACAATAACAAAATTAACTGTTCTGCTCTCATTGTAGCAAAGGCTGTTGACCATGCTAAATATTTTCTTCAGAAAATGCAGCACTGACAAATGAAAGATTCTTCTATATAGACCAGCTTGGTACCACATCTGGTGCATATGCAAAGTGCCCACAGCGGTGGCGTACGCTTGTACATCGTGATGTATGAATTCTGTCTTGCTGTGTACATTTGAAACAGTATGAGCTGTGTGACAGAAAGTGTCTGATCTCTTCTTGTGATAGGACTGCTGCTTTTTCTTTTTTTGTCATGCAAATTGTTAGGCCTTTTGAGCCTGTAGTCACAGTCACTATCAAGTTTCTGAATATTTCCTTGAGCATACCCACACCCAGTGCACACAAACACGTGTGTGCTCTTTCTCCCCCACCTCCTTTTCTCTGTTCCTTGTAAAATGGGTATTTCTGGATCAGGCTCACTTTAAAGTGGCTGAAATATTCCAAGAAACCATCAACATTTCTTTCTTGCTATTTCCACTTTCAGCCTTTAATTATCACTTACCAAATGAGACAACTTCATAGCGGGTGGCATCTCTTCACCTTAAAATGGTCTCTCAGACAATAAATGATCTACCAGACAAAGCAATTATTTTCTGCTGTTCCCACATGCCTAGCAAAGATCTGAAAACAGACACTTTAAAAGAAATATTCATGTGAAGATCAGAGACGAGATTAAAGAAAACTCATCTACATTTGGTAGGGAGAGCTGTGTCTGCCGAACAACTTTTTTATTTTGCTAACCTAGATCTGCAGATAGATCATAAAGATCTGTGTTAGCAAAGGGAGACTCCTTCCAGCAGAAGCGATGTAAAACAGACTGGAGAAATCAGAGGAACTGGGACAAAATAGCAGGAGTTTCTTGTTGCTTTCTTCCTTTTTCTTTGCATACTCTGAGGCTAGAATTCATTTGTCTTAAGATAAAAGGAATGAAAAAGGGAAACCTTTTCATTATTCCTTATTGCTGGTCTTGTTTTGCCAAAGCATTTAAATAGTTCTATACATGCTTCCTAAAAACAACATTGCCTTGAAATTAATTTTAATAAAACATGAATGGCTCTGTGATGGGTACATTACTCAACCCTGCAGCAATAAATTAAGGACACATACCCCAAGGGGAAGTCCTGCCCAAAACAATCATGTTCCCACAGAGTAGAAGTCTAAGATACTGGAACGCTGATATTGTGAGAAATTAGATCCTGATTCTACAAGCATATGTTAGCAACATTAGTGCAAGTAGTCTCCAGTGGCTTTAACTGGGTAACTGCTTATCTCTGCTATAGAAAGGTGCACAGTCATGTCCTCTCTAGATATTTCTTCAGATCCACTCTCCAATGAATTATTGGCTTTTTCACAACAGCTGTAACTGTCCTCAGTCATGTGCCCCACATTGTATTTTAGTTGTGGAAGGTGTACTTACTTTTGCCTACCTGCAGAGTAAACAATGGCAAGAGTTAATAGAGTATGCTATGTTGTGCCATGCTGTCTTTAGTTTTTTCAGCTGCGTCCTGATAATTGATGCAAACCAAACTGCCCTGCCATACGAGTATTTAATGCATCCGTTTAATCTAAGGCTGTTTAGTCCATCTGGGTATGCAGTAGGTTTGGATATATCACAGGCATGTAATCTTCAGTTCCTTTCACTCAAGTACTATCAAAAATTGTTTGCTTTCCAAAATGTGATACTGTTTCCATAATTGTTACAGGCTTATATATTTTAGAGTCAAACTGGTTGTGTAGAAACAGTTTTTGGGGATTTCTGTTTAAAAGCAAAATAGGACATAGATTACAGTGTTTGGGCAACTTCCTGCTGGTGTATCTTAGACAGAAATGTTTGGTCCAAATTCTTCCCTGGTGTAATTTTGCCAAGCACCAGTGATTTGGCAAGAATTAGTTTGGCCCATTGAGTCTATGTGAGTTAGAAGTCAGTTTTCTGTGAGAAAGCAAAAAAGTGACTGTAACAGTTGAAAAATTACTTACTTTGATATTGAAAAGGGGATTTTAATACACTTTTAAAGTATATGTTTATTAAACGATGTTGGGAAGACAATTATATTTTTAAAAGAAGAACAATAAGAATTATTTCTGCTGGTTTTATTCTTTGAAAGAGCTACATACCATCCTCAAATGTAGGTCAGGGAGTTCTCCATCCTAACAGGAAAGAAAACAATATCCTGAAGAGAAGTCTCAGGTGACTGTAGTATATGGTCTGATTCATCAGTTAATGTGCCAGGTTAGGCTTGGCTGCCTACCCCATTGTCATGGTCGTTCCTTTCTCTACTGCTTCACTGGGACTGGTTTCTCTGGTAGTTCACAGTTTGTAAACAGCAGGACGAGGACAGGAGAGTTCTCTTATAAACATCTTTTTACTAATTAGTGTCTAAAAATATTTTTATTCCAACCAATCAGGATTGCAGGTGGACAGATGATATTCCAATAACAGTGGTGCATGAGACTAAGGCAAGTCTTCAAGAGGTAGTAAATTAGCAGATGGCAAGGGTAACAATTGGCTTCTTAAGCTTAATGAATTTAGAAGCTTATTTGCTCAGGAAGTGTGGGAGTTTGGGTTTTTTGAGATACCTTGTAGCACAATGATATTGTGTTTCATTAGGAGCCGGGGAGTTGAATCTGCATGTGAGGCTTTAGGCTGATGGATCTGGGCATGATACAGGGTTTGTGTACAATATACCGCTGATATTGTATATACAGCTATACTTGACACTCAGCATCCTCTACAGGTATAGGCTAATGCATGCCATGGCAGAATAACAAACTATGAAGCTATCATGTCTGACTTTATGATGGCTTTCTGACTTAGTTGAATTTAGAGGGTTGTATGCTATAATTGTCTCTTTCATTAACTGGAAGGATCATTTTAATGCTGGTTGCCAGTTTTGTACATTTTTAAGATTGCCCTTTTCATAGCTATTATTTTGTATATGTGAGACGCTTGGGAAGAAATAGAAGCCATCCAACCCATATAAAAATCTTTGCAATAATGCTTGCTATAGTCAGTAAGTGTTGAGATGTCTGCGTTTTCCTGACCTTGCAGGTGGCAGAAATCTGCTGTGATACCAGATGTCAGGCTGAAATAGGAAATGTAGAAAGACATTATTAGGACACAAATTGCTTCTTTTTTTACTGCTAGCATTTAATTCATAATATAGCATGTAGGCTTATCTCTGAGATTCCAGAGTGTGTATTAGAATTTAAAATTTTATACTTAAGATTTTTAGGCTAAAACTGGTCTGTTACACACACTCATAATCATGTTTGTGCTCTAATAATGAAGAGCTGAGAACTTTGCCTAAGAGTATAAACTAACAATGGTAGAACTTAGACAGTGTCACCTGATTCTTGATTAGCGGGCGAAATTCCACTCACTACTTTGACCAATTAAGCGGACGCTGAAGAGACAGTCATTCACTTCATTTTGTACATGCTCATTGTGCTTCTTGAATCCTTTCAAGTAGCTTCAAACTGTAGTAAAGTGAAAGCAGCAAATAAGTTTTGATAGGTTTAATCATTAAGAGAAAAAGGACTATGCTCTGAATTTTTAAAATGTAAATTATATTTGCCAAGTATTCCTGATTCATACTGCTCTCTAGAAAATTTAAATTATAAAAAAAGCAAAAATTTGTATTTATTCACAACTTATTCTTTCTCCAGCAAATAATGGACAAATTTACATGAAATCAAATTTTATACCTTCTTTCCTGCAGTCTAACCATACTAGACTACCTTACAGTGTAATTAATATGCTTAATTCAGTACAACAGTACAAATACTTATTTCTTTGGAAACCCTTTCCTTTGGATGTATCCCTGAGAACACAAGAGTTGGGAGAACTGCAATAGACTTATCCTACTAAGTAAAACCAGACATATGACCACTGCTACACATCCTGTATTACTAAAATTCTTAATGTGTAGAGAAATCCATACGATTCTCCATCATCACTAGACCGAAAAAATAGCAAAGACACTTTACAGAATGAAGCTTGAATGTGTTCTGTATCCTGACCTGAAAAGTTTGACATTTTTAATGCATATCTCTTTTAAATACTTGACTATATTTTTCTCTGAATTCTGTTAATTAACTGCAATGTCAGCCTTTTTATTTCTATACTTTGAGGTCAGTTTGCCTAAACTTTTAAATAGGGTCTTTGCTTCCCTCTGTATTGTTACTGTTCATTTCTTGCTGTGATAATAATTCTAACCAAATCACTGTGTAAAAACCGTACATTTTGCTCTTCTGTGACTGCATATGCAAACAGTTATGTGCGTGTGTTTGTGAACAAGTGCACAGGCATTTGCACATCTGTGCAGGTGTGTGGCTGTATATACTTTTATGTACATATATGCATATATATACACTTATGAATGAAATTCTGTAGTAGGGAGCTATAAATTTAAACTTGCTAGATTTGTTCATCAGTGCTTTTGTTTTGTTTTAAAATATACACTAAAGATGGTTCACATTCTTTTACCTGCAGATTTCCTTCCAAACTTTGAATTATTTGGAATATTAGATTACTTTGTTTTCTAATTCTAATCACAGTGCCTTCACCCTTTACAACAGGAAGGTTAAGGCAATGTAAAAGAACACAACAAATATGATATATGATCGAAGGTTACAGCAGCCAAGAGTAGATGAGGTGGCCGTAGAACACTAAAAGATTAAAAGAGGGTAAAAGGCTAAGGAAGCCCAGCTCTCCGTAACATATTGCTGTTCAGAGTGCATTGCTGCTAAATTGAAAAACGGGTTCAGACTGCAGGTTTCCAGGATGCTGCAGAGTGGAATGCATACCAAATGTGGTTACTTCAGCCTGGGTAAAGAGTAAAGGAACATGAACTATTGAATGTTATTGGCACTGTTAGCAGCTGTTTACTCTTTTTCCAGGGCATAGGTTAAGGACAGGGACAAAGCACAAAAATCAAGAGAAAGGAAGTGGGTAAAACCAAATAGACTTTGGAGACACTGTAATCCCATATCAATTGCAAAATAGGAATGATTTATCTCCTCTCCTTTTTTCAAAGTTATTTATTTTATATGCATGATATCAGAAAGAACCTCCAAGTCATTTACAGGGTTTTTTTGACATTTACTGAGAAAAGATCATTTTCTCAGTCAGGAAATAGAGATCTGTGACTTCAGTCCCTCTCTTTGTCATAAATGTCTGTGTAACCTGGAGCCCATCTGTGGCCCACTGCCACAGGTGTTACAAACAATGTCAGTAAGGAGACGTGAGAGAGAGACAATGCCTAAATCACCAATCTAAATCTAGAAAAACCTGTTTCATGTTCCCTTTCTGATACAGAGTTCCTCTGTGACCTTCAAAAAGTTGTGTAGTGTCGTCTAAGGCTGATAGTACTGCCAGTCTATAACAGTGTTATGAAATGTTATGTGCCCTACAAATGTTGAGAAGTTAGGCCTAGGCAAGCATGTGTTCTTTGTTTTCTGTACTATACATATGTCTGTACTTCTGTAATGACATATGAGTAGACAGGATAGTTTTTAAAAAAATGGAGACAACTGTCAATTGGAAATCTTTTAAAGGTCTGCTTCACAACTGTGAAATACTTGCCAGCATTTCCACACACCTAGCAAAAGCAAGAGATCATTCTCAAAATGGTATTTTTCCATTTTTTTTCCCCATATCCATTGAACAGAACTGAAAAAAGGTAATTTGAAAACTAATTGGCTATTTTTATACTGTGCCAAAATGGTAGGAATTCATGCAAAGACCTGCAGTGAGAAAAGTCAATTCTTCCACAGAAAAAAAGTAAGGTTGTGTCCTCAGGTGGACACTTAGCACTTATTTTATGTTCTTTAAGGGAATGTATCAATTGAGTATGATTTTTTAAAATTTTATTTTAAAAAAGTATTCTCTGGTGTTCGTTGTACTTTGTGATTTTGTGCTTTATTGTAAATTGGCTCTCCATTCTTCTTGTAATTAGATCAAACTTTGCTGGAAAAAGCCATCTTTATGTACTTTCTGGCACAACGGGTTCAAAGCCAGTTTTCCAAAAGGCTTCTTTAGCTGAATCTATACTTTGTGTATTTTGTGTGTTGCAACAAAACATCTGTTCGGCTTCTTCAGCAGCAATGTGCAAAAAGCAGATTGAGTTTAATTATTTACAACTTGTATCAAGCAAGACTCGGATAGAAGTTCTCTTTCCTAGTTTTGTTTCCAACAAAGGCTCTAATCATACATCCTAAGTAATATGGCTAGTGGATTAGGAAGGGAAATTTGTAACACCTTCTTTGCATTCACCTGTTTACTTACTGCGATGCATTAATCCTTAGTTTTTCCCTAAAACAATATCCGAATGATACCATGTCTATATGTACAGGAAAATCTTTTAAGCCATTATTTGGAAACAACTGTGAATTGCAGAAATGCTTGTGATCAAGAAGATCACTTGGGGAGTAAAATAATCAAAATACAGCTTTATTAAAAACAGATTTCATCACTGTATAGTGACATAAAATCACTGTAGCTTTACTACTGAAGGATATAATGATTTGCATGACTGCTGTATAGTTTTCCAAAAGAAAAAAATAAAAATAATGAATACTGCAGAAGAAATATTTTGTCTTCTGCTCTGTTAAAAATCAGATTGCAAGTTAATGTAATTTTAATGTATTAATTGACTTCCAAAATATCTGTCGGTGATGAAAAAAAGAAAAAAAACTTGATTTTAATTTTAATTTTAAAATGAAACCTAACATTTTAAAATCACAATATTGAATATTAAACTATCCTTTAACAGATTTAAAAAAAATAATTAGATTACTGGTGATATCTTTTTGGCCTACAGACATATTGTACCATATTGTTAATGCCAGCCCTGTGAACTCTTTAAAACTGAAGAGAAATTATAGCAGTCAACAATGAAATTTTAACTGTTTACTGAAGTAGCAGCTTGTTAGGGTAAATAAGCTGGCACTAATATGAGAAGGTGGTACTGCATCGTAAATTGAAAAATATAGATCTGTATTTTAGAATTTTTCTTCAAAGATCTTAACATACTATTACTATTTAAGCACTGGAAAACCATGGTTTTATTTGAGACTATATTGCAAAAATATATATACTTTTTGTTTAGTTCTTATGGGTAACTGCATCCCAGTCATGACAGTGTGGCACAACTGACAGTGTGATACCTTGGATCTATTATTTCAATGCAGGGTCCTGCACTGAAGCATAACTTCTGCTGGCATTGCTACATTGCTAGTAGAAGATAAGGCTAGGGTACAAGAAAAAAAAAAAAAAAAAAAAAAAAGAAAGGCCAACTGAGACTTTCTGGGCCTTTTCTTTACCAGGAATCTTTAGTATCTATTTGAGCCTGCGTGGGAAGATCTTTTCTGGCATCGTGATGTCTGATCTCGTCCTTGCCACTTCTAAGATTGTTTTTATGCCTGTTTTTTAGACTGTACACGCTGAATGATGGGAGATAGGTGGGAGTAAATAGCGGTTGGCAATGCGTCCTGGTCCCTTTGTGCCTAGCTCTTTTAACACAAATAAACTGTCTTTCAATAAATAAAAAAAAAAGAAAAAAAAAACGTTACTTTTATATTATTCTTTTGAGCAGCTGAAGCAGCTCCTAGTAGTCCCTTAGGGCTTCCAGGAACACAGTTGTGATGTTGTCAACAAAGGAAAAATAGCATAGCAAAGCAACTGCAGTGCTCTTGCTCAGCTGTGCCTGGACTGTTGCAGCACTGGAGCAGCAGCTGCTGCCCTTTCCCAGCAGTGACTTCTGTGCTTCTGAGTGTGGGGTAGCCATGAAACTCCCTTTTTATCCCTTTGAAGAACAGCATCGTTTAAAAACAAACCAATGGAGCTTTATTTATTATTAGTGTTAAACCGTAAGCTCCTTAGAGTCCAAGTGAGTTTGGGCTGGGAAGTATAATGAGATTTCAGTTCCAGAAAATGATTTCTGTTTGATTTCCTGACGTGGTCAAGCTGACCTGCTGCTTGATGTCTTGCCCAGACTTGTGGTCATGAGCTAATGAATGAACTTAAGGCAGAAAGATGTGGCAACAGAGGATTACGAGAAAGGTTAAATTTAATTTCAGTTGGGGAAAAAAAGATACAGATAATCAGCTTTCCATATGTTGTGGGCTTCAGAAAAATGCAAAGATGGTTACAGTAATAGGGAGAACATGAAGAAAAAGAGATATTCAAAAGTAGAGGTGCTGGATAATTATTCTGTCAAATATTCCCCAAACCATAAAGAGTGAGTAACTCTGTGTGGCCTAGTGTAAAACGTATCTCTCTAACTTTTTCCAGCTGCAGCTCTTCTTGGGCTGCCAAGCCCTTGTGTTTTGCTTTGGCTGCTATGATATACCCAGGACATACTAGAGTACTGCAAAGTCTTGCCTGTAGATATCCCCCTGTGGTGGGTTAGATTTGGTTTACAGCCAGACTCCCAGCTGCTTCCTTACTCTACCCCCAGCAGGACAGGAGAGAAAACAGGAAGAATAGGAGGAAGAAAGCTCACAGGTCAAGATAAAGACAGGAAGATCCCTTACCAATTACTGTCACGGGCGAAGTGGACTCAATTTGGGGAAAATGAACTTAGTTTGTTGCCAATTAAAATATATATTTAACCAACAGAGGCAAGAATCTGTCACAATTCCTCCTCGTAGTGCTGCTCTTCAGATAAAGCGTGTTTACCTGCGGCTGCAAAAAAATGTTTTCCTTTTTGTCACATGTAGCAATTAGCTTACCCCTGAGATTTGGCAGACAGCAGAGGGCAAATTTTCAGATACAGTGTTTGGATTCATGTGGATAATTAAAAATAAATGCATATATATATTCAAAAGGCAGGATGTATGGGCTGAAGCTGTTAAAAAACAAGGATGGGGAGAGATATTTTGTTATGGCAGGCTGCAGAGGTTCAACATCACTTCAAGAAGTAAATTATTTTAGTACTTGCCAACTCCAGCTTTGCTTCTGGGTAGCTGTTGCATTCCCAGGCCTATGCCAGTAGTAGCACTGGCTACTCTAGCTCCAGTCACAGATTTGAACCCAGCTGTAGAAGCTACACTGACCATTCTAGGTGACTGCTTTTGCAAGCAGAGGTGCTTTTGCTACTTGATACATCTCTTCGTATTGGTATATGAGGACTGACCTTGGCAATTATTGTAATGTTCTAGATCTTTCTCACCTGCTGTCTGTCTTGGAAGCAGACTTATCTCAAATACCACTTCAACAGCTGCAGATTTCTGAATGTCTCAAGAAACATCAGCAGTTTCCTTGAGTGCAAAAGTTACTTTTTTCTCTTTTTTTTAATGCCTGGCCAGAACTGTTAAATTCCACAACTTTCATAGGAAAATGCATTCAAGTATTAAATATATGAATATATAATTCCAGATAGTTAGGGAGGTGAATCACATGTTCATATTAGTGTACTGTAATTGAACCCTGTCTCACCAAAAATATCCTGAATTACCTCATAATTTATAAAAGGTACTGTGTAGATGATGTCTTTTTGCGTTCATCAAAAAGGGTAGAAAAGTCAAGCACTCCGAAACTGGAAAATACCAATCAAAATCCTTTCAAAAATAATTTAAATTTTCAAAAAATTTAAGGGAACTGTTATCTGTGCATTTCTTGTTCTCATTAAAAATGAGGGATCCAAAATATTTTATCTGATAAATTTAAAAAAAAAAATCTATTAAGAAATCCTGATGCAGTGCTATATGGGAGCAGGAATTTTCTTCATCTAATATCACTGTTGTCCACTATTAGTTTAGTACTGTCTTTGACACACATTTTCTATCACTAGGACAAGGGACTGTGGTCCATCATGGAAAAATTGGTGTGATGGTGAAGCCAGTGAATGTTTCTCTGGATAATAACAGTTGAATGTGTTATGGTAGCAAAAGTGACTATTATTTACAGTGTAATTAAGCAGACATACTTGGCATATTTTATCAGAATGACAGTATTAGACTTTTGCTTAATTGAAACCTGGACTTCCCTTTGAAGTCAGTTTTCTGCTGCCACTTATTTTATTTCTTAAATGGGAGGGAATAGTGAAGTTTTGCTGGTTTAATTTGTAAGCATAAGACCCACTATTGCTGGTACCAGCCTTAATATTGAAAACTTCTAATTTTTAAATACTAAAAGCAAATATGTGTTTGTATTCTGAGTGGCATTTATCTTAGAAAAATAAAGAAAAATACTGAAAAACAAAAAGCAAAAGCAAAAATGCTGTCTCCAGCGAAGAAACAACAGATAAACTTCCATCTTGCATGAACCCTTGCAATGGCATTTGGCGTTCTCCTAGAAATGGAAAAGTCAGTGTAGGAGAAAAAAGTGAACAGCTGTTTAGCTGCACAACATAATGATAGTACTTTACGCTTTTTGTTTTTGCATGCATTTTAAGAGACGTGGAGATACTAATACAAGCTGGGCACTTTATGCTTGCCTCAGTGAACTCACTGTGAATTTCAAGCTGCAAAAATGGAAATTGAAAATAAATTGTAACTAAGAAAAACCATTTGTAAGACAAAACTTCACCTTAAACTTGCATATGAACACAATATTACAGTATATTACAAGAACTTCTAGAGAGGTTTATCTAGTTTGTGTGTATCTAGTTTCAGATGCTTTAAAATATCTTCAAAGATTTTCCTTAATCTAAATGTAGTTTACTCATAGCAAGTCATCTGAGACAAGTATACAGCCTATTCCACTTCAGTTAGAGCAGCTATGCGTATCTACTGCCTTAGTGTGATTATTCTGTACAAATTAAGCAAGTAGTTTTCTCAACAAAGATTGCAAAATATTTTAGTCGTGTCATTCATTTTTTTTTAACAGTTTCCTATCTCCATCCCGTTTTACTTGTTCAATATGTCTCATCACTAAATCCTTCATCTGGTTGATTTCTTCAGTATTAGACATCTCAGATAAAGCCTTTCCATTGTAATTACTGCCCACAATACATTTCATTATTTGAACTGCATTCACCTAAAATCTGCCTTGTCGTAATAGATCTGTGTTAAAAATCCTAGTCATCCCTGAATAACCTGTCTCTCGTAAATTAATCTTAACACCTACCAACACCACTTTTTTTGTTGTTAGAAAATACATGAACTAGATGTCAGATATGGATGAAGTCAGTTTTATTTCAAAATAAGGAAGGCCCAGTCATTCTGATGCCCTTTGTGGTAAGCTGTTCAACACATATATTAAAAGCATAATATTACTGTCAGAGATTTGATTCAGACCCTTTTGGCCAATCAACATCAGTGCTTATTTTGCATTGTAAAACTATCCTCCCCTGAAAAATTCTCCCATTTAAAATTCTTAGAGTGGCAGTATTTCTCTAAAATGGAGATGAACTTCATTCTGATGTAACAATAAGAGCCAAGAAAATTTAAAATGTATTTCATGTTCATTTTATATGAAACCTATACAATATAAGCATAATTTCAAACATGTATTTCTGATCCAACTTTTGTACTGGAATCCTACCTCAGTGTGGGAAGTGAAGTACTTCCTGGGTTGCAATTCCTGGACACATGTCTCTGGTCAGCAAAGATGGTTGGCATTGGATAAAAATAAATATTACCACATCTGAAACTGTGATTTGTGAATATACTCACTGAAAAAAATGTTCCTCTTACTGCAAGGGAAAAGACCTCACAGCAGCCTTGTTACTTCTTATTGAGTCCTGAAATGCAATTAAATCTGTACGATTCAACAGGAATCGACAGGACAGTTTTCATATATATGATAGGAATATTGCTTCCGTGGTGAACCAGTGCACTGTCATACTATAGGGTTATACATATGCGTCTGGACAGAGGTTGTAAGTCAGTGTCAGGATAGAGGGAAAGAAATCCAGTAACATTTTTACTCCTAAACTCTCTAAAAATTATTCCATAAAAACAGTTAGACCATTCAGGAATTGTAAAGGAGCAACTCCAGGATTTCTCTCAGGTAAAAGTTCAAAAGCGAATTGAATCACCAGAAAATATGCTTGCTGTTCTAAGAATTTATTAAACATATTTTTATTTAATGTGCATCTCTGAATGAATTTAAGTATCACAGAACAAATTCTGGCTTTGCTGTCTTCACTAAGGCAATGATTTCTATTTATAGTATGATGATACATTACCAGACACCATATTTCAAGGGGCTTCCCTGTGAATGGTAAATCAGAAGGAATACCTGTGTTGATGGCAAGGCTGAAAACTCAGTCTCACTCCCATTGAGTTTAATCTCTATTATTCCATTGATTTGATAATGAAAAGATTGAATCCTCATGATAAAGCATGGAATAAAATAACAGAATAAAAATAACAGGGAATAAAAATGTCATTGACTTGTGTGGTTAGATCCAGGGTTTTGGAAAATGAAAGGAGACAACGATGAACAATTTGCCTTACTGGGAAGAGTATCTTATAAAAGCAGAGTCTGTCCTTGAGATAGACTTGAGGAATTTAGTCTTTAGGCATTATTTCCATCGTATATACCTCCCTATGTAGACAACTTTCCCATCTGACAATCGAGTAAGTCCAAAAGATCTTTTACTAGCTGCTGAGGTGACTGAAGAAACTATGGTCTAACTCCTTTCAAGTGAACTTATAGAGGATTGACTTGAGAAAATAACAAAGTAAAGACAGGACCTTAGTGTTGTATTTTTGTTTGCACCTGTGAGTTCAGGAGCTGTAAATTTTATGTCTTCTTTGGAGTTCGGTTGCCTGTGAAGGCAATGATTTAAGTTGTTCCTAGACCTTGCTGCTTTACAGACTATTCTCCAAAAGAAAAAGTAGACATCAGTAGTCCATACATCTTGTCTAGCTACGGAAAGGTCATCATCGTTGTGAAGACTTTAAGAAAGGTCTCAAATGGATGAGGTAAACCATGATACCTAAACCTCATCTATTTTCAGGAATTCTGCTTGAAAAAAAACAATATGAATGAAAATACGTATTTATGCAAGAGTGGAATCCTAGCCTTGGGATCTTAGCCTGGAAGATACAGAAAAATTACCACTTCTAACATGATTTTGATGTAAAGATGTTTGATTTTCAAATTATGCAGTTAATATTACTTAAATTTTTGGATGTTGTTCTTCATTTATATGGAAACTTAAAATTAGAATTAATTGGGTTTTGATGTCTTAATTCTTGTTGCATATTTTTTTAAAAATTATCATGACTATCCTATAGAAATATGACTGTTCATTCCTGCCCTACCTTTCTGTAGATGTAACAGACCTATGCTTAAACCTTCACTCTTGTTGCTATTGTGTGTCTTTCTTCAAAAACAATGCATTCAGGTAATCTGGAGTTGTAAAGTTTGCCAGGCTTTGTCCATATAAAATTTCCAGGTTTTCATTTCAGGCCCTTTCACAGCAGTCTCAAAAGCATAGCTCAGCAATTTCTGGAAATGGCATTATGGAAGACAAGTTAGTTTGGAATAGATTGGGATTTTTTTAATAACACAGTCATGAGATTTATTCTTTCTTGTGAGTTTGTAGGAAGGTAAGGATTTTTCCAGGTTGGTTTCAGCAGCTTCCTTCCTTGCTGCTCTGCTGGAATATCTGTAGTTCTTGTATGTGGCCAAATGTGCCTGTTGGACTTCAGCTTCACTTCGTTTTTCCTCTAGAGTTGCCTTTCTGTTTTTCCCTATTTGATCTTTGTAGGAATCATATGCACTAGTGTTGCCTTCTTGTGTTTCATACTGGATTTTATGAAGCTCTTTCCTCTCCTGAGCACCACGCTGCTTCTTCACAACAGTTTCTGTGAAGGAAACAGCAGAAGAAATGCATGGTGACTAGCAGTGAGCATCCAGCTAACAGTCTCTGAAAGAACACAGCTGGAATAGATACGTGTTTGTCATGGTAGCTATGGCACTGCTACCTCTTCTGTGCTTTGAAACCCACTGTAGAACAGAGGGGCAGATATTAGTGTTATGCGATTGTTTTTATTTCTCACCCAAAATTTCAATCACTAAGTCATGGTATCGCATAAGGACTAGATCAAGTGAAATAGAAGATAGATTTGCAAAGGCTCAAAAACTCAGCAAGGTGAAGACAATCAGCCTTATGGGGTTTCAGTGGAAGGTTTGAGAACATGCAGTTCATCTGGGAGGAGATATTTTTGGATTTTGGATTGTGACTGCAGGATGGCTTTTAACAAGACAGAGATACCATTCCAAAAGTGGCATCAGTGAAAAGAATATCAAAGTAGTAAAAATGGTAGGAGAGGCAGGTGGAGAATTCTGTGCCTCATTTCAGAGTGCATATGCACTCATATGTGGAACTTAGTGACCTCTCATCCTATGGATACATTTGTTAACTTTGAAGGATTGGGGCATAGATGCAATGGTAAAACAGGTTGATGTGGGGAGCTTTAAAAGTGTCAAGATTGCTCCTACTATGAGATCATTTGTCTAGAAACATAAAGCCCTTGAATCAGTTCAAAGATCAAGCTCCTGGTTTGCAAGGTCTGCTCTCTCCTGAAGTTCTGCCATGGTGCCAAGTCAGATAAGTTCTCAGGAATTGTGTGTAAGAGGGGGTGGCTGGGGAACTCCTTGACAAAAAACTGGGACAATAGCAGCTCAGTTTTGGCCCTCACATCTGTTCATTTTCTGTTAAGTCTTGAACTTGCAATCTGGACCACTGCAGCTTGACTCTCAGTACCTGTTTGGAGTACGTGTGTTTTTATCTTTTTGGGGGATGTGGAGTGCAGTTGGGTTTACACATCAGAATTCACCTGTTCAGCAATAATCGTATACTTGAGTTCTATATTTATGTGCTATGTCAATTAATGTTAAATCATATTCATTCCAGTAAAATTGAATCATAATAATTCCTTCTAATAGGATTGTTATGGTATATATGAAGAACTCTGCCCAAACGTATAAAATCACAGATATAAAATAATAAGTTTTTTGCACTGGCAGTCATATCAGTTATTCTTGTTGCAGAACAATTTTACTTGGTTTTGCTTTAAATTTAAAAACAAAATTGTGGTCTTAACTCTGAAAATGTAATAATGCATTATCATCTTTTTTTATTCAACAAACAACATGGACAGGGAAATACTATAGCCTCTCCTGAACACCAAGGGAGAAATATACATAAGATTATACATGCTAATTTAATTGAATCCAGTACAACTTTTTCTCTAGTTTTTGGGAAGTTTGATCATCTGATATTAACTCAAGCTAAAAGAAGACGGGAGTAGTGAAAACACCATTAAAATGTAGGTTTCATTGTATGTGACAATTCTTACATTCCATGTAATGCTATTTTTTGAAAATAAGCCTTGGAAGATGTTTGAAAGAAAGCTGTAGAAACCTATAAGGCACTTACTTGTGCAATACTGTACCATAGGGAGAAATTTCTTTCTGACTTATAATTTTCATCCCTTTGAATGTGACTGCAGATACTGTTCTTACTCATCTAAAGTGTCATAGTAGTACCTCCTAGGGACAAGTATAGTACTGTACAAACATTCAGCTAGGGCTACAACAGTTAATGACTATTGTCTTAAAGACTAAAGACCAGGAGAAATGGGGCATTCACCTCCTTGCCTAGAGCAGCCTACATCTAGTATTGGTACTACAAGTCTTATTGTAGATGAGGATTAGTGCCAGAACGTTATTTTTCTGTGTGCAACAGCTGTGAGTAATCTCCCTTTAAAATCTGACTGAGAGCTAACAAAAATAAAACTAAAACATCTGTGCTAGCTATGCACAGCTGTGTCTGCCTCTGTGAATATATCTGCAGAGCATTCGGTTTAATAGTTGCCCATTTTTTGGTGCCCTATTTAAAAGGATATCAATTCATAGGAGTCAACAGCACAATTAAAAGAAAAATCTGGGAAATCATTTAATGTTTTATTATATCTTTCCTGTTTCTAGTGATTCTTCTTGCTTTCCTAGATTTCCATACTCCATTCATAACAAAATACTTGCAGGCAACCTCAGCAGTAAATAACCAAAAGTGTTTGATAAGAGCAAGTTTTCTTTCCAGGGAAGCTGTCTTTTCACTCCTACACTCCTCCTTCAGTTCGTCACAATACTAGTCAGAAATTACTTGTATTGAGCCCTGCTCAGGCAAGCAGCTGAGCGTACTTAGTAAGAACTTTGAGTGTTCTCATTTCCTATTATCTCACACCTGGGTCTAGGTTTTCTGTCTGCATCCATGCACCCAGTGATCTTTTAATCAGGTGTAAACCCGGACCAGGACACCTGGTCTGAATTCCCTTTTACTCGCACTGAATTTCAAATCTCAGCCTAGGATTGTTTACCTCTGCTACTTTATCACCACTTTTGAAGTGGTGTTGAAATGCTCTTTACAAGTTTCTGGGGGACTTACTAAGGATATTAAATCCTGATATACTCTATGTCATCATTACTTCTACAGGCTGGTATAAGCCAGAGGTATGGCCATCATAATAAACTTTGAACAGTTGTCCCATTTTATATTCCACTTCCATCCCCTTTTAAATTTCATTTAAAAAAAATCTTTAGCTTAATAACAGCATTTTTTCCTGCTCAGTTACCTATGATATGCGCATCTAACATTTCTCATTTTCTGATAGTATGAAGTAATGCCTACTCAGTATCCAGATTAATTCTCCACATTAATCCTCTCACCAGTCATGTTAACACATGGATATCTGTATCACTTGCACTACCCTTTTTTCCTACACTTGGGGCAGATTCTGAGTGATAGGGAAAGAAAACCCAAAAATGTACACACTTCAACTTGAGGCAGCCCCAGGAGTTGCTTTAAATGGCAACTATATCCTCAGTGTCTTCTTTAGCCCTTGTTACGAACACAAATAACATATTTTCTTTGCTAAAAAATCCTTCAGTCTGCCTTGGATACAAACTTCAACAGGGGCTTCCTCAGCCTGGGAGCATTCATGACAGACCTGCTGCATGTCTGCTGTGGACATCCTACTTGGTTCCCTACAAGTTGTTTGCAATTTAAATTGTATTTAAATTAGAACTGATATTCAAAATTTCCTAGAAGATCAGTGTTCCACTGGAGTCATATTCACAGTATATTAATTTAATTTAAATTCATTCTAGGAAATAAGACAAAATTCGACTTTGATAACTCTGAAGAAAAACCATCTAAACTGTTATTAATTGGCAGGAAAAAAAAAAGCAAATTCACATAGTTTTAAATTCAAGCTAGAAATTAGAAGCCTCCAGCCTTGAGAGTAGAGCTTCCCACTAAGAATGATGCTGGGGAACCCCACCCCACCGTTAACTAATTTTAAGTTGGAGCTTGATTACTAGTGGGATAATATAATTTATTTCATACCATAAAAGATGATTTTTGACTGCCCTCTAAAGTCCCCTTGACTTTATAGAAAGCCTAGATGAATAGATTAGATGATCTACAGGGAGAGGTTGTGTGACTTGTTAACTTTGTGTTGATAAAGATCCTTTTCATGGCTGGCTTGGTGCTCTTCTGACCAACACGAAGATATTGATAAGTCCATGAACTTATAGTTCCAGAAGCAGAGTCCCTTGGTTTCTGCTGCTGTAAGAAGTGAACTTTCTCCTTGTTCTCCAGCATAGATGAATCCAAGCAAGAGCTTGTATAGCATCTGAGATTGAATGTGGCAGTAAAATGTTTAGTCTTTAATGAGAACAAAGCGTACTTCCAAATGTACTGAAAACATGTTTTCACAAAATCAACCCATTACACTTTAGTTATTCCTTAAATTGATAATTATCTGAGATACAGTCATACAGGATTACTACAGCTTACTGTGCATGGACTGTGTTAAGAAAGAGTCTCTGTGTTGAGACAGAATTTCTCCACCTCCACCCTTTGAGAGAGTCCAGAGAATAACTGCCTTCAATTTTTTTGCCACATATATTGGAAATGACTATGAGAAGATGAAAAGGAGTTGTTTTAGATTAGTGAAATGAAGAGTAATTGTATAGTAAGGATGAACTGTAAATATGTAGTATGTGAGTTGCGTTAACTCCTGAATTTTACTGCTCGCTGTAATCAGCCTGGAGAAAAAGTTGGTACAGGAGCCATATAGATGAATCATACATACAAGGATCATACTTTAAGTTTTACCCACATGCAAAATAACTTTGGTAGATATGCATTATAGCCCTTCTCTGTTTACTTATAATAATACAGAATGCATCATTTTAATAACTCAAATAAGTAACTGAGTTTAACAGTGTTGAAAATGTTTACAGCCTGTATGGTTGGGGAGTGGAGTTTTGAGTCAGTCATTTGAATGTGTCAATGTTCTTACTAAACTTTAAAAGTAAAAAATAATTTAAATAATTTTTTCACTACTCAATGTTATGCACCTCTTCTTTGATAATATCCTGAAAACATCATAGTTTAGTAACACTAAAATAGTCCTGTCTCTTCTCCATTTGTATTTTAGTATCAAGCTATCACAAGCACAGGTTTGTCTTTGTTTTAACAAACTATTGGGAAGTTGCCAAAGCCTAAGCAAACACAGAATCAAAATATAGTTATTATAAGCTTAATCCAAAACAAATTTGTAGCTGAAAAAATTAGATAAACT
Organism: Numenius arquata; assembly: GCF_964106895.1. Taxonomy (NCBI): domain Eukaryota; kingdom Metazoa; phylum Chordata; class Aves; order Charadriiformes; family Scolopacidae; genus Numenius; species Numenius arquata. The sequence goes on along the minus strand of NC_133577.1, from coordinate 16,604,168 downwards.
TCTGCTGTTATCATTTCTCCTTGATATTATTTGTCATGTATTTGGTTTGGTTCTAATGACCCTTGTGAAAGTTTTAATGGTCAAATTTAATAGGAGTTACAGGGTGTGGGTGTGTGTGTCTTGTTTCAAATAGATTCATACCAATTATTCAGTACATTTTTTTAATGTAGCCACCAAGCATCATGCGTTAGTGAAATACATTTAGTGTTCTTAATTACTGAGATTGGAGAAAATGATTGAGATTGGCTTTGAAAAAGTAATTTTAGTGCTTTTTCATTAATTGCTAAAGTTTCCACTTCCAGTTAATATTCTACACTGTTTACAGTATAGAAAAGATTGTGATCATATAATGAAGACCTTTGGAAGACAGAAGAACAAAAGAAAGATGATAATCAAAGATTTGATATAAAGTACTATTAGAACTGAATCTTTGATAAAAAACAGAGCTTCTAGTTCAATTTCTGTTTAACTAGTTGTCTAGTGTTTACCTCCACATCACATCCCTATTAAGTTTTGCAAGTTCATGTGAAAAATGAGGCATATTTCATGAAGTGAGTAAAATAATGTTCAAAACAATTAAGTAGCTATAAGAAGGAACTCTTCATAGGCAACTTCATCTAATTTTCTGTCTCTGTTTTAAGAAGTCTAATTTTTCAGGAGCTGAAATTTAAAGTTTCTGGAACATGATTTCAAGGTGAGGTAATATAACCCTTTTCCCCCACGTTGGTGTAGAGTTTATGTTGTTGCTGATAATCTTTCGGTTTTTGGTGAATTACCTATTTCTCCTTAATGACAGATGTTGTCTATAGATCGCATTGGTTCATTTTACATTTCCCAACAACTGTGTTATTTACTTCCACACTCAGAGAGAACTAGTTTGTTGTTCAAATTACCTGAAAATGCCAGAGAAGATGTTTAACTTGTGGTAAGCACAGAGGATTTTTAACACATTACTGTTAGAAAGGGGAAAATAGAGTAAAAACTGTGCAAGTCTGCAGGGACATAAAGAACTGAAAAGCTTAAGAAAAGTCATTTGATTAAGAAAAGTCAGAATGAAGACTGTCATAGAAATGTGGAAGTAGATATAGCTCACCAGGGCACCTAATCAAACCTCTCATCCACGGCAGATTCAAATATGCTGAAATTAATCCAGGCTGATATTTGTCTGGCTTGCTCCTAAAAAACTCTGAGGATGGAGGTATTGTACACTCCAAGCAATCTGTTTTCCATGGGATATCTGTTCTTATCTGTGAGAAAGGATGTCTTGTGTCTTCTGCTCTGGTAGGCAAGCTGATGTTTTTGAGTCTTTTCTCTTGTGTATATTAAGAGCAGAGGGTCACAGTGTTCTGGCTGTTTGCCTATCAGAAACCCTCCATGATATCTACCTCCATTATCTCTTTTCTAATCTGAACAAAGCTAATTCCTTCAGTTTCTCTATATAGCTTGTGTTTAACAACAGACCTAATGTTCTGTTGTTTTCCTTTGAAATAGCTCAAATTTAGCCATATTTTCCTTAAACTGTGATGCTCAAAAATAAGCGGAGAATTCAAGTTGTGATAGAGCACAATGATTGCCCTCAGTGTATTTCATATCGTATACATGTCATGTTGAAGTATGTCTCAACATGATCTTGTTGCTCCGTAGAAATCATGGTTAGTTTGCATTTATTTAAGGAGCTACTCAATTTTTTATTTATGTCTTTCTGCTGCCTGGAAACTTATTCTGCATTTTTAGTCCCCATTCCATTTTCTGAAGTTTCTCTTTTTCCTTTGTCTGGTTAATTTGGGGGCTCCCTCTTCAACTCTGATCCTGTCCCTTTGGCATTTGTAGTCTTTCCAAGGCTAGCATGAGAGATGAAAGGTGTGTTCTCTATTCAGTCCTACAAGATGTTATCGAAAACTTTGAATAGATTAAGTTTCAAGGCCTGATACTGATAATTGCTCTGGGCACAAGCTTTAATTGATATGTGCATATCATGATAGAAATTTTACCTGGACTGTGTTTTCCGAGCTTGCTTGTGAGATTGTTGTAGAGGACACTATCAAGAAAAGACCTCATTTCTAAGTTACCCAGACTAGATTGTGAATCCAACAGGCAAGATTTTCTGCCCGTAAGTTTGTACAACGTTAACTAATTTTTAAAATATACGAAATACTAGAAGGCTACCATGGCTAAGCAGCATGTGACTTCTGGGCTAAATACAAAACAAAACACAGAAAAAGCAACTACATAATTTATTTGCAAGGAAAGAAAATAAATTGCAGGAGTGAGAGTTGAAAGAATGAATGTTGAGATTCCATCCTAGATGAGACCACGGAAACGCTGTTGCTGCATTGTTTAGGTGGCTTCCCCTGGTTCTGGCTGTGTCCTAGTATTCTGTGTTTAATGTTGTATCCTTGGAGATTCATATTCTTGACAAGCTCACAGAGGATGCTAAGTTTCTTTCTTTGTCTGACTGTGCAAGAAAAAACACAGAAAGTGGAAAACCTGTTCTGTTTGATAATGAGGGCCTGTTAATGATATTCACCAAAAGATTTGGAGCTTACTCACAAAATCATGTGTTCTTTGTTTGAATCAAACTGATTAAATACAGAGGAAGAGAACAAAAAACAAACAAACAAACAAACCAAAAAAAAAAAAGAGCTTGCTTGATTTATTTGTTCTTTGGGCTTTTTTTTTTGTTTTTAATTTCCCTTAAAAGAAGTTCTCATGTTAGGTTGATACCAGTTGCTGTCAAATTTTGGGCGGTGTTGGCTTTTTCATTAGGCAAGTTGAGTCTGCTCTGTCTGAGGACAAAGTGGTAGGCTAATCCAGAAAAATCAGACCATTATTCAACAAAGTTTATTTAATGAATGCAACAGATCCATGTGTAAAATTTAAGATACTTTAACATCTCAAAACTACTGTGAACTATCCATTAACCTCAATACCTATCATCAGCAGTAGTTAGAATAAAATACTGTAAAAGAAGCAAATCATCAGAAGCAAGAGCAAAGATCACCAGGATGACTTCATGGTCTCCATATAGTTTCTGCTTCTAGGCCCATATAAAGCTATAAGGCTGTATCCATTAATAAGTTGAGATTTCCATTACATCTTCTAATTCAGAAAATTGTAGCTAGAGCATGAGGGAAAATTTGGTTAAATAATGTTAGGTAATTAGTTTGAGAGTCCTTCCCAAAGTCCTGGAGCAGTCGTGTATGTTCAACCTATTAGTATTTTTCTTAAAAGTAGGATGTGGCATTTGGTCTTACTGCCACAGTACCTAATCTTATGCCTTATGAAGTGGTGCCCTTCTTGACTTGGGGCTAGAAAAGGGGAATGCCAGATAATAGACTCTGTAATTAGCACTTACTTTCTGCCCTGGAAGACTATAAGACACTATGTCTTTTATCATACATATTTCTATAATATACTTTTAAAATATATTGCAATTTTTTCTTAACTGTATTTGATATGATTTTTCTCATCCTCCCTTTGTAGTTGAATTTGAGCACGTATGCTGCTTGTCCATATAGAGGAGAGTATTCTATGATTCTGTGACTCTGTAACTGTCCCACTAAAATGTCTTGAAGTCACCTTGTAGGTCTGGAATGCAAAATGCTGTAGGTTATATGCAGATGATTTTTCCATATTTTATTTTGACTTTTTTCCATGATCTGATTCTCCTGAACTTGTGGCAGTGAAGTGTAATACCAGCCCACTTAGCCAGATCTTGAAATGTACAATTGCATGTAGGAAAGGCTAATAGTGCTTATTTTTCCTAGTGTTACCAGCCTCACACTGTTTTTATAGCATAGAATGTATTAAGGAAGTAAAAAAAATAAATATGGCTGTGGCCCAATTAGCTACCACGTTATTATTTATAGACTTATTTAATGCCATTTACAGGATATGAAAGAGTTGAACAATAAAAAAGTGCAACTGTGATTACATTACACCATAAAATGCAACATGCTAGCCTGTTAAAGGCTAAATCAGTATGAATCTTAGGCATCATCAGTTCCTTCCTAAATATTTTTTCTCTCTGTAATGAGGTACTGATGCTGGATAATTTATATTCCACTTTCATTTTCTGTCTTTTAGTGGTTTCAGATTTTAGATATGATAATCATGTTCCACAAATCATTGATGGAATTCAGGATTTGTTCTTAAATACAGCATCCGCATGCTTTCAATGAAGAATCAAATTGCAGCAATTACCTTGCAGTCCCTGCTTTATAAGATTTAGGGTAGTATTTGTAAATGGCTTATGCAAAATTAATCATACCTTGCAAACTGCATGAGGGGAATCGTTCACGGCAATGCAACATAATCCAGCGGATGAAGCGTTGGTCTACAAGGCAAGAGAACAAGGCTGGTGCAAACAACTTCTTGCCATTCCTCTTCTGTGTGCTGTCATATAAACAGTGTCACGTCCCTAAGTTACTCTTTTTTTTAGCCATCTCTTACATTACGTGGGTTTTGGAGGAAGAATTATGTCTTACAATGTTTTTCTTTACTATCTAGAAAAACTGAGCCTTGATATTAGTGCAAACTTATAGGCACAACTGTAATTCAAATACTAAGTCATAATTGCCATCCAGTGTTCAATTAATGGAAGTCGTTTATCATTCAGGATTTACCAGATATAGCATCTTAAAGGCACCTAATGCAGGTGCAATGTTATAGCTAAAGGAATATATAAACTCGTGGCTGGGATAGCTCACTGGAAAGGAATGGGAATTCATTGCAAATAGATGGAAACAATAGGTTGGTTACAGTCTTCTGGTCACACAGAAATGAAAAGTCCTGCCAAAACACCATAGTAGATTGAATCTCTAGAAGCAACAGGAGATAGAATATTCTCAAATTGTAAATTTTACTAATAAGTAGGCGCAGTCTCGAAAAAAGGGCATTGTATAATCTTGACATTAATTCTGATAGTTTCTGCCACTCTGATGGTATCATATCCATTTACCTGAGATTCAGTTTTACCAACCAGTCTTCAGCGATATGCTTCATTCTTGACCAGATGCTGTGTAACATATTTGGCAGCATTTTCTAGGTTAGATGGAAGAAGGGGCTGTGCAGCTGCTTTTCAGCAGTATGCAGAGAGCATGAATAGCTTTGCATCCTCACTTTATCTTTCAGCACCCAGATATTCATTGATATTTGCCAATACTGAGGAAAAATAAGAAATCATGTAGCATTTAATATAATAATGTTCTTAGGAATGACTGACCATTTTCTTTGGCAGTAATAAGTACAGAGGGATCAGAGTCTCTTATAGAGCAGCCAATTTGCTCCCAATATACAGTTTATATTTGGAAATATGGAGCTGGTGAAGGGGTTCCTTAATTTGGGACTGACATGAGCATCCTTAGAAAATACTAGAAACTCATATTGTACAAGAAATGCCATGAATTAAGCCCTGAAAATCCTTTAAAAGGGCTTGTTTGCACTCTGCCAAAACTAGGAGATTCAAAATCATCAACTGCTTTCTGAAAAAGATTGTTTTTCGTAATCAACAGCAGTGAAAACAGTTGATAGTGTCAATATTAGTACAGGCATCCGTCTTCATCTGTGATTTCTTATCCTTTTCTAAAAATCTGCAGAAGTGATAAAATAATCATCTTAGTATGCAGTATACATAAACTGTTTGGCAGTATATTTCTTGAAAATTCTGGGTGTGGCTGTCTGAGAGAAAAGTTTGAGTCTGATGCCTTTTTTGATTACACATTATTTTCCTTGTATAAGGACTTGCCTGGCAAAGCATTACAGTGTGAGTAACTTCTTTTGTTGAAAGCACTTCTCTTGTACTTGAAATAATTCATGGGTGCTCATATTTGCACTATTAGGTTTAAGCTGAAATAACTAAATTATGAAGTATTATCTATTATCTGTTTCACCAGAAATAAAAAATACATATTTTGATGACAAAATTGGGCAATTACATATGCAAAAAGGTCACAGAGTTACCTAATCTGCATACATAGATACACATTCTAAATGAATACAGATTGTTTAAATAGTAGCCTAAATGCTTGCCCATGTTTATATGAAATATGTACAAATATGTTTTCAGGAAAATGTCTCTAAGGCATGAATATATATTTGTTTATTTTGGAATTTTTAATGAAGCGAATTGTACAGACTGCAAAATAAAAGGCCTGCGTATTAAAATAATAAATGCTGAACATAAATGAATTCTTAACAGATTCCTTCCTCCCATTGGTAAATTGGCTTCTGTACTTTTTGTTTGTTCTTGCTTAGGTTACTAATTACACTGTTTTTTCGAAATACCAGTATCTTAGTCCTTCTGCTGTTTGATCATTGAATAGCAGAGATAACCAGGGAAATAAAGGTTCAGTGTTATCAGCATCGGAAAATTATTTTCTGTATTTTTAGTGTGTGCTTCCATACATTTCATTGAAAGAGAATTCCATATTCTTTGTATGATATCTCTGCTGTGAAAGTTGAGTATCCTTTTGGGATAAATGTGTCAACAGCAAGGCACATCACAAAAATAAATGGAATAATTGCAAGCAAACAATTTTCAGCTTGTGTTCTCAGGACTCTTTTATTTTGATTGATGTTTCACTCACTCTGGGAATCTTTCCTGATAATGTAATCTTCAAAACAGTTTGGTTCTTCTCTGACCTTTGCATTCAGAAACATTTGTTGAAGTGGTTTTGCATGCAATTTTTTCCCCTAAGGTATTGCAGGAAATTCTGATGAGGGACTGTTTCACTTAAGTGTAAAATGGCTCTGCACAAGATCACAAGTTTAAAGGAGGCACACAGATAATATTTCCTTCGTATTTTCCATACACCTGCCTCAGTTTTATCATTCTGGCACTTTTGCGTCTGTCTACTCTAATAAATTAAGAAATATAATAGCAACAAGGATGCACCATCAAAGAAAGGACATTTGAATTTAGTTTCTCTCCAGCGTGGGGCTTAGCTGCCTTGCTATCGCATCTTTCTTGTTTGGATCAGTACATCTGTCTGGGATCCAGACCCTCAAGTCCAGTTTGCATTGTATCACCAGAAAAATTTGAAGCTGATTTTACTTGCTCTTTGTTGACTCCTAGGTGTGAAAAGATAAGCTCGGTACTTGTTAGAAACACGGAATAACAAACCCAGTTGCTTTTGTACCTTACTTGTGGGCTGCAGGGCCCCAGGGACGTGTTTGGGCCACTGATTTTGATGGCTTCTTTGCCCTCTGCCACTTTGCCGTGAGCTGTCTGCACAGTGGGGCCACAGCGTCCTCACACTGGCCTGAGACTGGAGCCGAGCCATCCAGCTGACTCTTCCATTGCACTTGGGTAGTGCATCAGCTCTTAACTATTTTTTTCCTTTTAACCTTACTTTTCTGACAACCTGGTCTGAGCTATTTACTAGTAATGCCACCTTGGGGTATAAATCACTTCATCCTTTCCAGATCACTTCATCTGAAATGCCAAATAGTTAAAAAGGGGGGTCTTGACACTGATTGTGTAGCTCTGACATCTAAATAGAAAAACTCTTTCTTCATGTTAAGATGACTCAGAGCTTTTCCCTCTATTCAAATATATAATATCCTTGTGGCAGCTGCAATGGCTCCTCATATGACATGAAGTATACTTTAATTAATTAGAATCAAGAAGCTATTCTAGCAGAGGAAAAAAAAAGGGTGAGTTAGCACTTTGCCTAGTTATCTTTTAGCAAGCGTTTCCCAGTACCAAGCTTTGAGAACAAACTGTCGTATGTAGAAGTTAAAAAACCTTACTAACAAGGATAATCAAGCTTTTTAATGACAGTCTTTGCCGAGTCACTGTGCAAAATTATGATTATGATTAATTTCCTTAGGGAATGCATGACTGACAGCAACTGACGCTGGCTATCACACAGCCATAAATTGAGATGTGGTTAAGTCGCCCTGTTTGCTAACCAGAGGCAAGAAATACAGACTTGCATGTTGAACCGCACAGGACAGACTATATTTTTTTAAGTGTTTTGTGTTGCCAAACTAGACTAACAGGGCAGGATTAGTTAGTATTTAATTAGTATTAAATCTTCAGTACTTTTGCCCCAAACTCTTTCTGACCTTTTGCTGTGCTCTCTAGTACATTTGACATTCCAGAGGAAGACATAAAGCAGCACAGCAAATATTTTCAAGGTTTTCTGCAAAGAAAATTATACAAGTTATCCTGAGTCCAGGCTGCCATCATGTTCTGCCATTTGTGTTTGTTGTCTCAGTAGCTTTAAACAGGTAGCTAAGTAGTTTAGTTAGACTTTTCCATTTCTTCTTTCATGTAAGGGCAACCTAGAGCTAATGGTCCTTTTTAGCCTCCCCTTGTCAAGCTGCCATCAGAGGAGATAAGTCCAGAATGCATCTGAAGTGCTGAACTGTCCAGAAGTTCAAAGATGTCTTCTGAGGTTCTCAGCTTTTTGTCATTCTTCTGAAAAAGCTTCCAGCTTCGTTAATCTCTGCCTATAAGAACAGGACTGAAGCATCCCACACAGCAAAAAAGCAACTCTTCATAGTTCTGTTTCTCATGCTTGGGACAGTTTGGGCTCAGTAACCAAAGGTAGGGTTTTCTAAAGATGTCTATCATCACACATAATCCAAACTTCCAAGGTTTTTGAAATAATTTCTAAATCTTCATATGAGCTCTACAAAATGAAAAGTCTTCTTTTAGAATGTTTAGGTACAAGCCCGTCTGCCAGAAGGCAGTGAGTTGCCTAAAACAAAGACCTTTTTCTAAAAAGGGTGCAAGAAATAAAAACTAAGAGAGTTACACTTCACAGCTGCAAAACACTACCCCATGTCCTGTTCTACATTCCTCCTTAGCTTCATTATAAGCTAGAGAAAAATCTTATAATTAATTTTTAAAGTAGATTTCTTTTGTTTGTTTTTAAAAGAATATAGTCATTTTGGAGCCCAAACTTCATAAACTTTCAATGGGATCTGTGACATAAATGACTCAAGCCTTTTTGAAAATCCTGTCCTCAGTCATTGCCATGGCTTTGTTGCTGTTGCAGCTAGTCCCCCATCTGGTCTTTGCAGCATCAGGTGCCTTCATGCAGAGGAAACAGCCTGCTTGACAAAGAGGTGTCAGACCACGGCAGGATAGCTGGCCTGTTGTGGAATAGCAGCTGCCAGAAGAAAAGAAAAAGAGTTTGAGTCTTTTCCTTATCATAGGTGACAGCTGAGGAAAGTAGAGCTAGATTTTAATGCTGGAAACAGGTTTTACTTTAGAAACCAAATTGTTTTCTTTTTTTTTTTCCTAGTGTATTAGGATATACTGTACCAAAAATGTTACAGTCATCCCATAGAATTCATGGCACTGTCAAACCTTCTGATTTTTCTATATGTATATAAACTTTATCATAACTTTTTTTTTCTTGAAGACTTTTCTTTCCAGTTAGTTTGCAACAATAAATTTATTGTAAAGACTGTGCACACTGCTAATATTTTTGTTCCAATTCCTTCTCTTTAGGATGTAACCCCAGCAGAAAAAGGTTTTAAAGTGAATTTATGCACTGTATAAAGTGTATAAATGTTTTAACTGCTATCAACCCAGAATGAGAGGTACAAGCTTTCTTCAATAATAGGAGGATACATAAATCTTCGACAGTTTTCCTTCAATAACCACCTATTAATATTCTAGTTCTGGGAATGGTTCCTTCTTTGTAAGCGAGAAAGCTGGTGATTCTGGGACTTGCAGAGATTATTTTAATCCCTTTCACCTGGGCAGGGTTCTTTATCAATATCTATTTTCTGTTCAGACAATAAAATGAAGACTGAGGTGCTTGTGAAATTTCTCCCAGAAGTGAAACATTCAAGCTGACTTGCGTGGCTAATCAAGACAAAAAAACAAGCCTAAGCTTAGTTAACTGAAAGGCACGACTAAGCAATTACCCACACTGTATAATACTGTTTCCATGCAGCCACCCACACATTTTACTGATCCCGAAGACAATCATAATGCTGTTCCATCTCCTTTTGAAAGGAGTAAAGAGAGGCCTTTTAGAAGTATGATTTCATGGTACCCACTCCATCAGGAAAATAATATCCTGCTCAAGAAAACCTTTTGTCAAGATCCTTGAATCATAAAAACACCTTCTGAATCGTGACAGAAAGGAACAATTATATCTTATGTAGTAGGCAGGAACCTTGTAGGAAAACTACAGTGGTTACTTTTAATTCTTTTCAATACTTAAGCAATTACTTGATAGACAGAAAGTGAATGGTCAAAATGTTTTTAATTCTCATCACAGTTTAAGTAACTGTTCAATAAGCGATGTAGCTGCTGGTCACTCTGCTAATATTTTTCTGTGCTAACTTGCTACTGGGAGATTAATTGAGACAAGTATTTTATCTGACCTTAGGAGTAAATGGGAAGCAGAAATATGCCTAATTTGTTAGCCACCAGACTTCTGGTTGGTTCAGGTGCCGTTTAAAAAGATATTGTGAAGTCAAAGGGTGGAACATTGGGCAAACATAGAAGGCATGGCATACTTATCACAGTTTGGGATCCAGGGTTTGAGATGTGTTTAATAAGTGCAGAATTTTGTTCTAAGTTGAAACGAAATATTAGGGGGAAACTTGCCATCCAGTAGTGAAATGGTGAAATGCAATCATGTTTATGGGATCAGATAGTGAAGATATCAGAAGGTTTAGAAGTCAGTGAAGATTTAGAGTTATAAAATTAGGCATCTTTCCATCTGTAAAGCCACAGAAGCATTTAGAAAATACTTATCTGTTGAAATATTTTGATTTAGATGGCAATGCTGAGTAATTAATAAAAAATGTCAAAGAAGAATATATCTTCATTTCAATGATGATAACTTGAGAGGAATACAAGTCTCCATCATATCCATAGTGGTTATAACCAGTTTTTGAACCACAGGAATATATGTCACAGGTGGTAGGCAGTCAATCTCCAGGTGTACCTTCATGAATCTTGTTGTGGCGGTTCTAAAGAAATATAATCAGACTGTGATCTAGATATATTTTCTTTTGAGCTGTAGTGATAAAAGCAGGCATAGCCTTCATGGCTTTACTGTGCCTGTTGTCATCTTCAGAGTTCTGAAGGCTCATAGTGCCTCCTTCTAATGCCAGTGCAGAGTATAGGCTTATTTCACATTAGAATGGTGCAAACTGTGTGGCATTGACAAGACAAACCTGAGTTCTCATTATTCAGTTCCTTGATCTCATGGAAATATTCTTTCATACAGTTCAAAATACATGGATCACTGCTTATGGTTTGTGAGTTTGAACAATTTGGGAGAAGTCGGCCATGATTTTGAAAATCTGTTTCTTCTTCTTCCTTATACAGAATTAAATCAGAACAAAGTACTGAAAGTAATGGGTGTCATATGAGGATCAGTTGGTTGTAAATGAAAGAAGTATCAGGCCTCAGGGGTTTAACTGGAATCCTTGTCACTTAAAAATGGGTCTGTGTAAAATTTTGCTGTAAACTGTAGGCAGCCCACTTGGAAAATTATTTCCTGTAACTCTTAGCCTTTCAAGGACTATGTCATGATGCTACCTTCAATGAACACTGTAGTCTCTGGATAAATAGAAATTTATCCTAGGACAGTGATTTACAGTCTTGACAGAACTCAGTGGGACATATATTAACCTGAATATCCATTAACCACCTTCCTGCCTTCAAAAGGCGTGTTTTTAAGAGCTTCCTTAACTCTCACTGTTTTTGCACTACCTGATAGAATGATGGAAATTAGCACAACTGCTAGCAGATGTTAATCATGTAGCTTAATGCACTGCTGGAGGGCATTCGCGTTATGGTGGTGAGCATGGTGTAAGTACTTGTACAGAACAGATTAGACCATGTTGCCCTGTGTGTTTTCAACAGATGCCACACTCTCCACTCCAGAGAACCTGCTTGCAATGAAGCCATCAGCTATATTTTTTCTGCCTCAGTATCAGTGTTTTAGTCTACCTTAACTTCATGCAAACTTTTGGCTGGCTTTGTTGTTCTGGGCTATTTCCTCTTCCCTGGCACCTTTATCCTCTAGCTCTCATGAGAGCCCTCTCTTGGCTCTGCTGTCACTCTCCCTGTTTCTTTAGTGGCTGTTCTTGAAGATTCTCCTGTATAAGCCCTCTTTCTTAGCATGCTTTAAGATTTGCTCTAGACCACGTTTGTTGCCTCATTTTCTACTTTCGCCTGTGGAGGGTCTTTGCTAATTACTTCCATACCTGCTTCTTCATTCTAAATCTTTCTTCCATGGGAGAAGCCTACAGTGTCCTCCCTAGCTTACCCGGGAATTTTCTGTTTTCTTATATATAACATGGGTCCAAAGTAATCCATATTTTTGCTTTCCAAATTTTCCACCTGGTATCCATTTGCCAGTTTTGCTGTCAGTGCTTCCACTCCAACACCCTGGGCCTGAATCAGTCAGCCTGTGGGACTTGCCTGAAACTGGAGTTAAAATCAAAGTTGTTAAACGTTTGACTGAGGAAATGTATAGTAGGAAAATTCAGTACTGTGAAAAATGAAGCATTTCACATAGGTAGCTTTATTTTTTCAATTCATTTTAGTGAACAATCTCACTGAACATTGTCTGCTTGTCTCCCAGGTCTCATAAGCTGCAGCCAGCCAGCCCACCCAGCTTTGTACCTAACCAGATCTGCTTTTCTTGTAAGGCAGAACTTGAGGTTTACTGATTTTTTTCTATTCTATTGCACACAAAAATTGAAAATTTGGTAGTGTTTTCTTAATTCCAAATATTTGTAATTTTTCTCTGTTAAAATGACTACTCCACACTAATTAAGTTCCAGTCCTATCTCTCATTCTTCCTCGTTAGTGAAAACATCTGTCAGCACCTTTCTGTTTTACTGTCTAAATCAGAGACATGTTGAAAATATTTCCAGTGCTAGCAACTGTGATCTCCTCCTTTCTGATTTTTCTTACTCTCTTCTTTGTAGCAAATACTTTAGAAGTATTGCTCATAAGTGGTCTTTCTCTCCTATCATTCTGTTGTGCAATGTGTTTAGGGTCTCAGAATGAAACCTAGGCTATATATGGTTGTCGAAGGAGCTTGATTAAGTATTTTGCAGTAACTTATATAGCTTTGGGATTAAAGGAAATGGTTTTCATTTCAGTTCTCAATATATTGATGTAATTATGGGGATTGACTGCAGGTGCTGCAGACTTGTCTTGTCCATATGTCTACAAATTCAAAATATGGTTAAGACAAAATAGTATGAATTTGTTCTTATTTTTCCTGTAATTCTGTTTATACTTATTATTATGAATTTTCATTTTGTTGTTTAAAGCATCATTGATCATTGTAATCAAGTCCTTCATACTGGTGAATTATAGCCAATGAAAAGCAGACATAGTGAGTTCCAGTGAACTGCAAACCAGTTAGCTCTAGACATGGAATTTTCATGATTCAAACTCTTTTTTTTATTTTCCTCCATGCCAGTTGCACATAACAATAATTATAAAGGGGAGAAAAGTGCACATGTACTCTCGCTCTCTCTTTCCTTGTTCTTTTTCTTTTTGTTTTCCTATTTTACCCATATCTACTATTTATATTATTAAAGCACTGAATTATACTACTAGTATATCCTTTTTTACTGTCAGGTTATGCCTCAAATGAAGAATTAGACTAGACTTTTTCCTAGGTATAGTGTGTCTATGTTCAAAATCTGTCCATTAAATCATGCTTTTAGCTGATCCGGCTTGGAGTGTCACACGGCCAGATGAATAGTTTCTCATTCTCCTGGAGTTATGACCTGTACAGTTGGTATCCAGGTGGTAACTAAACCACTCAAGGTCTAGTAGCTCCCCAGTGGCCTCCTTCACTCCTTCCTGTGCACAGAGGTGCAAGGGGAGTTCAGTGTGCTGAAACACAAAGAATGAGATGATATGTGTCTCCTCTAGGGACATGGGGTGAGGTGGGTGGATTTTTGCTGTCCTGTAAAGACAGGGAAGGACACAGTAACTTCTGTAAGACTGTACTATGTAGCTGCTGATACCTGAGCTAGGCAATTGTGGTGAGTCAGACTGGCTGTGCTGTGAAACCTGTGTTAAACCTAACAAGGTTACTCTTGAAATCTCCTCTGACAGCTATTTAATGTCTACCAAGTGCTGAGGCTATAAAAATGCATTTTGCAGCAGCATTCAGATAATAAATACCATGAACAGTTTAAAGTCACTGGCTTGTCCTTGCAACTTTGTGCTGTAACAACAGTAGAGTCAACCTTAAGCCAGTTCTTGTTTCATGTAATCAGAATCAAGTAAAATCTGCATGTTCTTGATATGATATATACAGTATCTTCTCAGGTTGCTCAGAGAACTTGTGGATGCCCCGTCCCTGGAAGTGTTCAAGGCCAGGCTGGATGGGGCTTTGAGCAACTTGGTCTAGTGGGGGTTAGAACTCAACGATCCTCAAGGTCCCTTCCAACCCAAACCATTCTATGATTCTATGATTTAAGAAAATAAGTGACAAAACTCTTATACAGAACATTAGTATCGTCAAGAGGTACTATTCCATTTGCATTACCAAAGTTTTTTAGACTATATTCAAAGTGCTTTGCCTTATGAAAAGTTGAAAAATTGAAAAAAGCAACAATAATAAATAAAGTTTAATTGTTTGCGTTCTGAGTGTGGTCTTTCCCCAATTCATTAGTTTTCCAGCATGCATCTAAAAGGGGTAAAGCTGGCTGAGTTCCCTCTATGGGTAAATTCTGTATCGCCTTGTATATAGACAAAGTATCTGCTGCTTACACAGTTCTGCTCCAAAATTATGTCCAGTAAAACATATAATGTACTTAACTTGAGCATCAGGCTGGTCTGTAGTCTCCAGTGTATTTTCAGCACTGTACTGGTTATCTTTATTGTATATGCAAATATGGTGCTCTTTGATTTTATATTGCATGTATAGAAGGATATTTGGCTAATACCTTGATACTCTACAGTGTTTTTTAAGTTAACACACACTTAAGGACTGTCCCTCAAAGCTACAAAAAAGCTAAATCCTGTAGCTCTACCTGAGTAATGTTGTTAATACAGCTATCAGCTTTCCTTTTAATGTTCTTTAATTCCACTGGAAATGCACAAATATTGGAAAATTATCTGCATTATCATTCAGAATATTAATTTTCCAGAGAAAGTGATTGAAGCTTTTACTTCAAAAACAAACAAACAAAAATAATCCTCTCAAAAAGAAACAGAAAAAAAGAGAAAAAAGTAGGTTCATTTGCCTTTGAAAACTGGCAGTATTTTTGTCTACCTGAACTGCAGCCATAAATACTTCTATAACTGTAATTTAATGCCATGTATAAAAAGTCAAATTCAGAGGAACCAGTGAAGTGGAACTGAAGCATATAAGAGGAAAGATGACAAATGTTGGTAAAAAGTATATAGTCTATCTTGTATGGCTTTAGTGAAAATATAATAATATTGAAAAATAATCTTCATTGGAAAATTTCAAAGTCTGATCTGGTTAGAATCAATCCTTTCCTTTCCCTTCCCTCCTCTTGTCAGATTTCTGATGCATCTGACAGTGCTACCAGGCTGTTTATTACGGCTACAGATATCAGAGCCCTGGAAGCTTCTGTCTCTGAGCAGAAAGCCACATTCAGTGAAATGCCCTCTGAGGAAGGATGCCTCCACAAACAAAAAGAAATCTTTGTCATAAAGAGTAGGTACTAAAAGTGTTTCAACAAAACAAGTCATGATGACATTCTTTTAGGTTTGATAAGTATCACCCTTATATCACTATAGCAAATTCCATTGGTAAATGTTTGATATAATGCCCACTCTCCTAGAATTTTTCAGTCCTCAGTTTCTGAATAGTGCAGTGACAAAATGAAGTATACTATATTTTATGAGTTTAAAGAGCTGATTTTTTTTTAGAGAGCAAAAAGCTGTTTTATTATGCTTTACCTTTCCATTTGTTCTAAGTAAGCAGCATGTTATACATATGACATCCTTTACCTCACTATTAACTTTATTACTCAAAATTCTTTACATTGAGTTCATTACTAAGGGAATTAAAACACATATTCACAACTGGGATTTTTAATTCTTTAATATATTTACCCTTCTTTTTGAGACAAGGTAATATTATTTGCTTCAGCTCTTCATCAGTAAGACATGGAATAGGAGATGTTAAAGTCTTATTTGCAACAAGGGATTTAAATGGAAAATCTATTCTTGTAATAGCTGTGGCACTCTGCATGTCTTTCTGTATTTCTAAACAAGAACATATTATTCTGGAACAGAATATCTGCACAATATAGTCACTTCAAACATGGTAACTATATCAGGATATTAGTTGTGGGATAATTGTTTCTGAATATCTGTTCTAGTTAGTTGCCTGTGTAGGAAAGACCTCTCTCCATGTATAGGCAGCAAATCTCTTGACAGAATAAACTCAGCATACCTCTTCCAAACCGATTTAGATTAGATGTTAGGAAGAATTACTTTACTGAGAGAGTGGTCAGGCACTGGAACAGCCTGCCCAGGGAGGAGGTGGAGTCGCCATCCCTGCAGGTATTTAAGGAACGTGTAGGCATGGCACTTCAGGGCATGCTCTATTGCCCGAGATTGTTGGTTTGTGTCTGTTTGTGGGTTTGGTTTTTTTTTTTTGGTGGTGTTTTTTCTGGTTGGTTGGTTGGTTTGTTGGTTTTTTTTGGGGGGGGTGGGGGGTGGGTGGGTTGGGTTTTTTTTGTTGGTTGGACTCAATGATCTCAAAGGTCCCTTCCAACCATGAAGATTCTGTGATTCTGTCTAAGTGCAGGGACATCATTCCTTTCATGAAAATCCACTTTACAAATGCTTGAGTTCTTACAGTGCTTTGACAAAAAGAAGGCTTTATATAAACAGTAGCAATGTAACCCTAACATGTTTTCATTTACTTTTTTTACTGAGAAGTGGGGGTGTTTCTGTCTGGGAAACACATAATAGGTATAAAGGTGCAAGTTATTGCACTTCGTTGGCATAATTACTGTGATTGTCAGCTACGTTCTGATTGCTTATTTTTTCTTACTGGTGTGATTGTCAAAGGCAGCAGTTCTGGGACTTTTGGGTTCCCGCATGGCTTGAAGAACTAGAAATTTAAAAACATCTTCTCTTTGACAGGTAATCTGAACATATTTGATAGGCAGTCATTAGAGAATAAAGCTGGGATTTAGCAGTCTCATTTTACAGGCTCACTCTTCTACAGCATTATGTTAACAAAAATCCTGATGGCAGAATATGAATATGTCAAAAACAAGAGACTGAGAGCCCAAAGTGAGATGTAAAGCAGTTGTGAACTTCGAAAGTTTTCGTCTGCACTCTGATAGGTTCTTTTATCCTGATCAACTTCACATCTATTCAAAATTCAGATCTTCAATATGGAACACAAAGACCTCTCATCATAATAAACTGTGTGGGGTTTTTGCTGTGCCTCACATGAGAGCAGGTTAAACATTAATAAACTATTATCATTAGTGACCTAAGCTACTGTCTTAAAAATACTTAAAGGTTTAAAGGTTCAAAATTATGTTGAACATCATGGATTCACTTCATCTTTTGTCTTCTGCTGACAGCTGTTTTCCTGCAGTCTTTCACAACCATTTTTTAATAATTTCTTTTTACGTTAACATAGGATGAATCCGATTGTCTAGTAAATGCTACTTTTCTCAGTAAAACACTTTCATTCAAAATTTTATTTCTGAATTCAGTTTCTCTCTGGTCTGTGATACTGTACTCTCCTGTTGCTGGTCCCAGGAACCATTTAAAAGAAGCTTCTGTATGATCACCTTCCTCCACCCACCATCACTGTCTGGTATTGGTGTAGATCTCTTTATCTACAGATAAAGTTGGCTGCTTTATCAGCTTTCCTTTTGCCTGTCTTCCCAAGAGGAAATGAGTAAATTTTTCACAGTTTGAATTTTACTGAGAAAGTAAGAAGGACATTAAGTTCCTTGAACCTGTGACCGTGGAATCAGGTAATCATAGGCTCTGGTTATTTTTCTCTGTTTGAGTTAAATGTCTTGATTTAGATTGTTTGTGAAAGACTCTCATTCTGTTCCCACTGTGGCGGTGTGAAGCACAAACATCCAGACACTCATCCTGATTCAGGACACCTACGTGCTGTCTCTGTTGTTCACCTGGTAAAAAAGTGCCTATTATTCCAGAGAAGTGATTTTATTTCCCTATGCCTTTTTACCTCCTTTGTTTATTTAGATTCCTATCTTTTTTATGTCAGGAACTGTCTTTCATTCTGTATTTTATATTGTGCACAGAACAATGAGGTATCAGTCTTCCTTGTGTCTTCTGGTATGACTATAATTCAAATAATGAATAATAATCACCTATATCTTTGGGTATCTTGTAATTCAGTGGCATTTTCAGGAGCTGAGAATCTTGAGAAGCTTCATGAGAACCTTCCTTTTATTCTAAACAAGAGTTTGATTTATCTTATTTTGATGCAGGGGATTTATACATTTAGATCTGGAAAATCCTGAAAAAGTTTGGAACTCAGAAGCCATCTTTGCTAGTGGTTCCTCAGTGGCCGTAACACTGAAGATCACTGAATCCATTCAATGACACATTTCTGAGTTTAATCTCAGACTTCGTGTAAGACAGCTGACAAATTTATTACTGTGCCCAACTAGTAACCATGATATAACTACTTGTACTGTTTCAGGATTGTGGTGATTTACTGCTGATGCAGTCCAGGTGAAAATACCTTATATGAGGACAACCTTTCTTCTCCTTTCTCCTCCTTGTTATATGTTGTTTACATTGAAGAAACCACTGTTCAAAAAATTGTGCTGTGGACTCAAAAAAAAGGCATTTAATATAAGTAACAGGAAAAAGAAAAAACATAAAAGTAATCTACGCAAGATATAAACCATAATTCTGAGTGCGTTTTTGTAGTTCTTGGGCTTTGGGGGGAGTCTTGTGTATCTGTTGTGATTTTTTTAAGGAAAAAACTTAATTCACAAAAAAGTCTTTTTTGCTGATGGTCAGGTTAATAGTAGAATGGCAGAAGTCTCCAGAATTTTTATCAAATGTTTTAGTAGCATGCAAAGGAAGATACAGAGAAGACAGACAAGGTGCAAATAATACAAAGGAGGTCAGAGAAATGCCAAAGCATCTTAGGATCCAACTCTATTAAAATCCTGTCTGGCGGAGGTGGGCCATTTCTTATTAACGTCTCCTCCAGGGCAAGCATGTGAGATGTTGCTCTGATGCTGGCAAACCAAACTTTTATGTTTCTTTTATGCTTCTTTAAAATTTCTGTAATTTACTTTAGTGGTCTAGATGCTGCTCAAGGAGATTTCCACGTACACAGTGGATGGGAACTCTTGAACTGACAATAGGGGATTTGGCAACCTTTAAATTTTGCAGCTCTTTTTATGCCTTTGCTTTCCCCTGTGGCTTATCTGGCATGCAGTGTTTCAGTTAGTCCAAGAAATGCTAAAGCCTCTCCCACAAAGTTTACTTAATCAAGCTGGACATAAATAATACTCTGTACTCTCATTTTGCTTGTTGAATTTACATCTTAATTAATTATGTTTAAAGTGTGTAATGTGAGCTTATGTTTTGAGAACAAATAACGTTGGCTGTTTTCTGACTTGTGTTTAATTTCTTAGCATTTCAGGTTAGGTTTTGCTTTGATTTGGATTTTTTTTGTTGTTTGTTTTTCTCTGCCAGTTCATTAAGCATTATCAAGAAGAAAAAAAAAAAAGGCAAGACCTTGCCAACCACAAGTACCCTGTCAAATCAGGATGCACATTCATATCCAGTATAATTTACCAAGCGGAGCTCCTACCTGTGCTTTTTTTGTGACAGTCTTTCCAGATTTTTTGTAGTTCTTTTCTTTTAACATAAATGTAGACAAGCTGAAATAGATAGTAAGTAAGAAAGCAAGAACCAAAGAAGCCACTATGAATTATTCATAAATTGCCTTCTTTTCTGATGTATTTGATATTTTCTTTCTTCCCAGAGGATAAAAAATATTAGGAATAGGTATGTATGCCAACCTTAAGGTACATCAAGCTTGGTATTGTTCAGTATTACAACAGGAAATCCTTCAGTGAGGGTGGAATATGTATACATAGATAAATATGCTTTATATCACAGTAAGGTAAAAAACTACTACATATTTTTACTATCTTTACTATCTTTTCCAAGCCAAACTTTTTTTTTTTATTATTATTTTCTGATACAGTGACATAAGAATTCCAGGCAAAAAACCTATCACCAAAACATATTTATTTTCTGTTTTCAGAACAAGCAACTAAAACCCTTGGGGAGATAGGAGGGCTCTGCAAATGCTTTAATTGACAAATGCATTCTACAGCACTTAAAAGGGGATTTTTTGTGAACCAAGGAGCCTTAAGGAATGGTAATTTCTTTAATGCAAACAGTTAAAATCCATACCATGAGCTAAAGAGATAATTTCAAATGTCTTTATTTATTTTGCTAATATCTCAGTGTTAAGTTTTTCTTTGTTTGTTTTGTTGGGATTTTTATATGTAGATCTGTTCAGGTACAAAGAGATCTGAAGAGTCTTTAATAGGAAAACCTAAAGACAGGAATCAAAGTAAAAGAATGAAGATGCTCTGTACTCAAACTTCTAATTCCCGAGCTGAAACTGTGGAATTTGTCTCTGATTTCAGATCTGTAGGAGCTCTATGGTATAACATTGATTTAAAATTGAAAGTAAAAAAGCACATTATTTTTGACATTTGGTAATCATAAATTATGTTTTCACAGAATTACCATTTTAGAATAAATTTAGGGCTTACTCAGGGATGGGTGTTGCTAAGGGTCTTTCTACTTGATGGAAATATCAGACCTTCCATCCCTGAAACACATTTCCTGGGGGCTGCATATCAGCAATGGGACTTTTTGCTGTACTGAAGATGATGTATTTCATTTAAGAAGATAACTGACAAGATATCAAGCTTATTTTGGCAGACAATTTAACATTCAACCTGAACAGTTGCAATTGCAGAAGTAGTTTGCAACTTCCAATGGTGAAAAGGGGAATAAAATGAAATCTTTGCCTAAACTCCCTTTCAGTTTTTATTGCTGCTTTTACTAAACCTAATTTGCACAGAGGGAGAAGAACACAGGAACCGGCCTGATTTTCATCTGACCAGAACTGTAGAAATTGTAATTTAAATATATAGATGGGGCAATTAATACCCAAAAGATACCTTTTCTAAATGCCCAAACTTTAGGCCAGATTAACTGGCAGAAGGCCGCTTCATCATGAAGTGACTGGTAGTCATGACTGTGGTAACTTCTTTTAAGCATGTCCTTGCTGTTAAGAAAAACGGGTCCCTGAAGCTGTCATACCAATCAGCATCCAAACGCTGTATTTTTCTTGGTTTTGGCTGCTGTGTGTAGCCTGCTCCCTGGATAATCAGACAGACATGCTTCAGCTGCTGGTTTCCAGTTGTTGCAATAATGTGCTAACATGCTGGTCCCCTGAAACAGCCTGCTTATTAACTGTGATGCCCAAAATGCCATCTGGAGTGTTATTCAGACATCTATAATTATTCTGTCTACTTCTATTTGATTGTCTGTTTTGTTCCACTATGCGTGCTCTTTATTCCTTTTCATTTTTCTTTCCTTTATTTTTTTTTTACTTGGCATGGAATCATTTCATCTTCTCATATAGTAGTACCAACGACTCTTCTGTAAAATTCTTTTACATGAAAGTCAACATACAGACTTTCTAGAAGTAGTTCTAGGAAACAAACTGCAGAATCTCTCTATCCTCAAGTTAGAGTGGAAAGAAATCACATAATAATCACTTTGGCAGAGACTAGTAATCATAGTGGACTGAATTCTTTGCTTCCTGTCTTTGTCTATTTACACTTGTAGATAGTGGATGTAAAATATTTTCAGCTTATGGGACAGGGACTTGCCCTCCCAGCCTAAGTGGAAATGACTTTAAGAGGTGCAGGTCTGTGTGGGACAGGTTCCCAAAGCAATCAAGTAGAAAGGGACCTGTAAATATGCACGGTAACTTTTTTGATCTGTTTATATCATCACTGTTTGTTCTGTTATGTGAAATCACTCTTGAGGTCTTGCTAAAATCATGAAGACTTTGTGAAATTATTTTATTTGGGTATTAAACACATTCTCTAGGGATTTTTTTTGACTTTTCAATATAGTGCTTGTTAGTTGCAACCTGCTAAGAAAAGTGTGAAGCTGAAAACAGAACATAATATCATAATTTGCATGGCAATAAGTTTGAAAGATACTATGTGCCATGAGTTAAACTGAAAAAATAATATATGCCTCCCCTAGGTGTTTTCCACATTGTTATACCTTGTTGAAATATCTCAGCTTAGAATCTCATGACAGGACTGTCCCTACATCACTTGCTGTCTGCTGCTGTATGCTGAAAGCATACATAGCTTTCTCCGAGCAGTTGTTAGCTCTTCCTTTTTCTATCTGGTTTTATGGGACTGGATAGCTCTTATTGCAGGGTACAAAAAGGATGAGAAAGAGTTAAAGGTTTTAATATGATCACTGGCGTGTGCCAGGCTAGGCCAGAGAAGTATGTATGAAGGATGAGGGGGTTAATAAATGGGCCGGAGATTAATAAATAGTCAGTACTTAATTTTAGCTTCTTGTGCTCAGAGAATTGAATTTGTAATCCCAGCGTAGCGATTTGTGGACAGTAGCCCCATCTAGGGGTAGATCTGAATATTTCTGCTCTCTGGAGTCTGCCTAATGGGGGAAGGGGGGCTTTGGGAAATACCCAGATCCGGTCTGAGATAAAGCTTGAGAATAGAAACAGGTACATGCAGAGCATGTTGCCTTTATTAGTAGGATGTGGTGGAAGAGGATGCTTAAAGTAAGAATTTGAAAGATCAAGAAGAATTCTAAACTTGCTGATATTGCAGTGCTGTGGTCCTATGGCCACAGCAGTGAGAAGGGGCACGTGAGGGCCGAGTCCTGCCTTGCCAGTGTCCGGCGCATGATCTGCAGCAAGAGGGAAAACAAGCAATGAGCAGTTTGGGCTCTCAATAAGGCAGGAGCAAGAAAGCAGGGCAGGATGTTTGTAAAAGGCCAGCTGTTTCTCTGCAAAATGCAAACGGGTATCTTCTGCTTCCTAAGTATCTTCCCTAGCATTAATTTTAAATTTTAGCTGTTATGCTTTAGCTGGGCTCATTCAGGAGACTCTGATGAGAAGAAACATAGGACCTGAGCTATCACCCAGACTAGGTAACCTCATCTCCTTTGAGAAAATTATTTTATAGATGAGGGCTGAGGTCACTGGCAGGATGATACGGGAAAGCTTGCACAGGGGCCGTATAAATTGTGCCTGATGTGGAGAGAGGAGTTTTTTTGCTCTTAGGCCCTTAACTTTAATGAGCTGCATTATTAACATAAAGGGAGGAGAGGGGTGTTGCTGTTTTTTCTTATATAAAAATGCTCTACATGAAAATTCATCTTTGAAGATATATAAATAGTAAGGCAGTTAGAACATGAAATATTCTGTGATGTTATTGAAGTGACCTTGTTGCCTTTCTTTTCACTCCATCCTCTTTTTTTCCTGAAATAAAATTATTTGAACAAGATAACCTCTTTGGATCTTTGTAGAAAATATGACCTGCTCAGTCAGTTGCCCTTGCAGGGCTTTCTTAGCTTGGGGAGAGAGAAAAGTAAAAATGACTGCATGTAAGACTCCAGATTTAAGGTCAGCCATTCTGGATGACAAATTTAACAGAATTATGTACAGCATTTTTTCCCCCATCTTCATTCTGATCAAGTGATCCTGAGTAAAAGGAATAACCAGATTAGGGCTTCAACATGACTATTTGCATAAATGAGCCTGTATGTGCAACTGGAATGAACAGCCTAGCATTGGCAAAGCTCCAGAGACCCTCAATCAAAAACCAGAGAGAGAGAGAGAGACCGAGGGTGCAGGATGAGTACTGTGTTCAAACACAAGACACCAGGACAAATATTTGCACAGTTGTGTCACTGTGGGATGTTTATGATAAAATAAACCTGTTCAGCTCTCCCCCCTGAATAACTGCACAAGTTGTGATGAAGAAAATACTTGACTGGACTTTTTTTTTTTGTTTTTAGAAAAAGGTATTGTCTCAGTGCAGCACAAAATTCCTAGTGCCTTTTGAAATAATAAGCATATTTTCTACATTCACACACATACAAAAATATACTGTTGCATAGCAAAGCCAAAGTCCAAGCAAGGCTTCTTTCACCCAATATGTACTAGTAACAAAACTTCTAAGCTGTGTTGCTGTTCTGATGTGTGTGTGTGCTGTGTGGCAGCCCATTTATGCATTTTCCACTGTGCTGGAGTTTACATCACTGTCGTATTAGTCTAAGCAGAATGGAGCAGATTGTTTATTTTGGTTTAGCTCCGCTTCAGGCTGTAACATCAGATGTAGCTCCTAGAGTGACAAATTCCAATTGCAGTGTCACAGATTAAACAAGGGTACAGAGGAGCCCTGCAAGCAGTTTTGTTTCTCATGGGAGGGAAAGGTTACTGTGCTTGCTAAAGTTAGTATATAAGATCCCTACATGAACAAAATAAAATAATCCTCTCCCATAACTTCCTTCTGTTTAAAAAGTACATTGCCCAGCACCCCTCATGCACACTCCTCAGTTTGGGGTTGCAATCTTCAGTAGTTAGTTAGACTTAGTCACCTTTTATTAATGAATGGTTCAACTCTGCATTACTTTTATGAAATACAGTAATTTTTAGATTTGTTTGGTTATTCTACTGTATGCTAATATCTCATTCACAGAATCACAGAATCAAAGAATGGTTGAGGTTGGAAGGAACCTCTGGAGGTCATCTGGTCCAGCCCCCTGCTCAAGCAGGATCAGCTAGAGCAGGGTACTCAGACCATTTCCAGACAGCTTTGGAATATCTCTGAGGATGGAGACTCCACAAGCTCTCTGGGCAACCTGTGCAAGTTCTTGGTCATCCTCACAGTAAAAAAGTTTCTTCTCATGTTCAGACAGAAGCTTCTGTGCTTCCATTTGTGCCGGTTGCCTCTGGTTCTGTCAGTGGGCACCACTGAAAAGAGCCTGGCTCTGTCATCTTTAAACCTTCCCTTCAGATATCTATACATTGATGGGATTCCCTCTGAACCTTCCTTTCCCCACGCTAAACAGTTCCAGCTCTCTCAGCCTTTCCTCATATGAGAGATACTCCAATCTCCCCTTAATCATTTTAATGGCCCTTTGATGCAGTCTCTCTAGTAGTTCCATGTCTCTCTTGTACTGGAGAGCACATAACTGGACCCAGCACTCCAGGTACATCTCATCAGTGCCAAGTAGAGGGGTAGGATCACCTCCCTAGACCTGCTAGCAGCACTCCTAATCCGTCCCATGATACCATCAGCTTTCTCTGTGGCAAGAGCTTATTGCTGTCTCTTCCATCAGGACCCCAGGACCTTTTCTGCATAGCTGCTTTCCTACTGATTGGCTTTGATCATATACTGGTGCCTGGGGTTATTCCTTCCCAGGTGCAGGACTTTTGTACTTTTGCCACTTACATAAGCCTTTCTTTTTGCCTTTGACACGTCTCTAGAGGTTCAATTCCAGGTAGTCTTTGGCTTTTCTTACTGGGCCCCTGCCTGCTTGGACAATGCTTCTGTTTCCTTCCAGGTTACCTGAGCCATACTTTCTTTTATGTCTGAATTTTTCTTAGAGCTCCACGTTCATCCATGCAAGCCTCTTGGCATTTTTGCCTGACTTTTGGCATTGGGATGGACCACTTCTGAGCTTGGAGAAAGTGATCCTTGAATATTAACCAGCTTTCTTGGACCCTTCTTCCCTTCAAGGCCTTATCCCATGGGACTCTTCCATTCAGATCCTTCAAGAAGCCAAAGTCTGCTCTCCTGAAGTTCAGGGTTGTAATCTTGCATTTTGCCCCGCTCCCTCTTCTCAAGAACCAGAATTCCACTGTCTCATGGTCACAGCAACCAAGGCTCCCTGCAGCCCTCACATCCCCTACAAGCCCGTCATGGTTTGTGAGCGTGAGGTCCAGCAGAGCACCTCTCCTTCTTTGCTCCTCTGTCACTTGGGTCTGGAAGTTACACCTTCATAAATTTCACTTAGCAACTATATATTGCTCTACACACAGTTGATTTCCGGGATGATTAAGTATCACCTTTACTGTGGAGCATTAATATAATCAGAAAACATGTGAGGCATTTTCTTCTCAGAAACAGGTGCATTAGCTTTATCTCAGCTAGACTTTTCTGAAATATCCATGACAGAGAAGGATAGTGACCTTTTAGAATATAAGTTAGTTATATGAATAACTATAGTAAATAATAAATGATAAATAAGTGGATGAAATGGCTAGGGATGAGTTTCTCAAACTTCTCAGGTGGCCCATTTGCCCAATTTGAAGACAAGTATTTTTGTAATAGGCCTTCTTTTGTGTTACCTTCAAAATGTGCAATGCTGTTACCTGTGACACTGAACTTCAAAGGTTTTGCCCCCCCTGAAAACTGTTCCATTAATTTTATTTGCTTTGCATTGCAATTGAGGTGACATTTTTGCTGCAATTTTCTGATTGTTCTGATTGTGACCTCTCTCAGGATCATGACCTGTTATCTGAGAAACACTATGAGAGAGTTGCAAGTACCTAGTTTACCACAAAATTTTGATTTCCCACAGGTTTTACAGTTGACCAGTTTTACTGTCCTCAGTGTGTAGTCAGTTCTGATTAATGCAGAACTAAGCAAGATTAAAATTAGGCCCCATCCTCTGAGTACAGATAAGAATCTCAACAAGGTTGCTGAAGATCTTCGCCTTTCAAGGTACATAACAAATGTCTCCTGTGCAATTCACTGTAAGTGCAGGATGTTGAAGGTCGTGTGGGCACATGTAGCTTTTAAAGAGCTTCCCCCCCACCTCCGAGAGCGTGAATTTAAAGCATAACCAAACCAATCATCCAACTATTAGGTAAATGAAAGGTCTTATTTCATCATACAACTTATTAAATATTGAATATTAAAAGGTCAAAAGTTTCTTGGTAGCTAATTGAATGTAAAATTAAGATGTGAATAACACTAAGAAGAAATCCTTTGGCAATGTACAACATGCTGTGTTTATCATAAATGAATCTGTACCTGTTGCCCCTGTGTTTCTAGAAATTGGAGTTTGTACAGTAAATACAGAATGCAGAATCAGACTAACAGGAAAAATATCATGTAGTATCACTTTCATGGCAAGGTCATCCTCTTCTCTTGAACTAGATTCCTGGACCCGCAGGAACCCAGGGTGCTCAATCTGGCCTTGATTTGGAAATCATAGCTAAAGGTAGAACTAGAGAGTGATGTTGAATTAGGAATCTCAAAAACAGAAAGAAAAACAAAGTAGTAGGGAATTAATTATGGAGGAAAAGGAGTTGCTGCAGGGAGTACTCTATTTAAACAATGGAAGAACTAGCTGCTGAAAGCATTGTATCTGTCATGGAAGATGCAGAAAAATATCTTTTAAAAGAAAATATCTACAAATACATGAAATAAACAACTAGCTACCCCTATTTTTAGATCTCTGGGATGTCTCTGTAAAGTAGAATAGGTGGCTGCACAGACACAGAAAGAGACGCAAAGACTGAAGCTGTGTCTGGGGGTATGCAAACAAAATTCCTCATGTTTTATATATATATTTTTAATTGTGGAGTTCATGACTATGTATTTTCAATTCTCCTTTCTGTTACAAGTAGATGATGTTAGGAAAATCAGAACCCTTGGCACAGGTCAGAGATTTTTTTCCTGTTGTCAGCTGACATGTCAAGGTGGCTTTTTTAGCTGTTATGTTCACAGAGTGCAGGACACAGATATTTCTACACTTCTGTCACTTCATGTTAAACTTTAAAAGGAATATGTGAAGCAGAATTGGAAGATATGTAAGCAGCTGACATGTCATATGCACTTGGAAATGTGTCCTGAATACTAACAGTGTTGCTTCTAATCCGATAAACTTCACCCCTTGTAACAAGACTGTCTGTCGTGAGGCCAAACCTGAAATAAAAAGGTCCTTTGCACAAGTCCACTGAAGCCCTGGGTAGGCACTATTTATAAAACCTGTGTGGTTCCAGCACTCAGCTGAGCACGTGTAGGGGGGTGATTCAGAGCACCAGGAGGCTGCTGGGTTTCTGATGCCACAAGGCAAGGAAATGTCATTGACTTCTCACACTTTGCTGAAGGAGGCTGGGGTTCAAGGGCTGCTTTCTTCTGTAGCTCATATTTAGAAACAGAAGGCAAACCTGATGATATACGCACAGCTGAACAGATCACTGTCAGGCTAGCTAATGGAAGAGAGAGTGGGAAACATAATTGGTACATTATATAATTGGGAATGTGTTAGCCAGTTTTGATAAGAGTTGGCCTGAACCGTTTTTGGGAGATCAATCATGCTTGCAGGGTTTGGCAGTTTCTGGAAGAGCTCTGAATTGAATCCATACGCTTGGATTGCTTGTGTACTAGTACTCCTAGTAGCTGTCATTTCAAAGGTTATATTTCAGTTTTTGTTTGGGTTCCCCCCCCCGCCCCTTTTCCTTCCCAGTCTGAGCATTGCCAGGGAGATATGAAGTTGCCACAAAGGAGGAATGAGGACGGGTCAGCTCCAGTACCTGTTCAGCTGAAGATATAACTGCTAGGAAGCCTGGCATAGTTAGTAGCATGAGCATCCTAAAAATGGTGCTTTATTGCGCTTCTGGCTTTAACTTGGCTGATGAACTTTAGTTCTGTCTGATTCTGAACTCTAAATCAGTTCAGGAAGAGCATTGGCAGTGAGATTCTCTGGCCTTAACCATCCACCAGACTCCTGAATAAGTGGTTTGAGGAAGACGTTGATCATAGTATTTGGGGCTGAGGGAGAAAGGTACTATTTTGACAGACAAGGAAATTCTGGTAAAACTTTTATCAGTTATTTTTATTTCAGAACTGTCTTCCTCCACTTGAAAATACAAAGACATCCAATGAATGCTAAAGCAGAATGCTTTCCAGGTAAAAGTAGGCAGATGGACAGGTGTAAACATGTTTTCTGTATGCAGTTGCTGTGTAATTAAATTTTTTAGATGTGACTAAAACACCTGGTCTGTCCCTGTCAATGTAATGTATTATTATTTTTCACATTGAGTTATATCTTTTTAGTTTTTCAAAAAAGTGCAAGGCCAAATTTTGGTCAGCTAAAGGCAGTGACATTTTAGCTATTGATTATAATGAAAACAGAATCAGACCTAGGAAAGAACTGGCAAGTCTTAACTTTTCTGTTAGTAATTTTGGTAACTTCCCTGCCCGTATCCTGTGTAGTTTTTTGTTGCTGTGTTATTAGTTGCTCCTTTGCAGACTGCAACCAAATGCATTTCTGTAGCATCTTCAGAGAAGCAACACCAGATTCCTACCACATTCAGTCACTGGTTTTGTGCTAATCAAAGCGTATGCTGTGTCCATCTTTATGGAAATGAGTGAGGCTGAGCACAGTACACCACTTTCTCTTGAAGGAAGCGTAAATCCTCTGTATGAACTACTTTCAAAGACATGAAATGACATTGAGAGCAGGATGTATGACTTCGGAAAAGTTTGTGCTCTACTGGCCCTACTTGTTAACGCAATTTGCACAGCTGTATTCACAATGTGCCCTACATTTCTCATCACTGAATGTCAAGGCTCTCTTCATTATTACCAGAAAGTTTCTGTCTTCATGAGACTAGAATTTGGCAGAAAAATCATATATATGCTAGAAAACAGATGAATTAGAGTTACTTAGAAAGTAAATATCAAACATTCATTGACATTTCCTTTCTGAGTATTGTTACATGTAAACTTGATAATAGTGTAAATGAATAATGTTTTACATGAGCTATTATGAGTCTTAAGATATGGAAGTTAATATCCCATAGAAGTTCTTGCAGTCCATTCTGTGAATGGAGCCTTATACAATATGGCCTTTTAGATTTTTTTGAAGTAGAATAAAGAAGTGAGACTCTCTAATTTAAAATGATCTTTTTCGTTAGCATCTCTAAGGGTTTTCTATCTGAAGATAATGCAGTGCAGAGAGTTGAGGCAGGGAATCTGCATTTTTGTGTTCCAGTTTTTATTTTACTTTATGTGACAGAATCTACAGCCCACAGTCTAGCTAAGCTACTTTCCTCTTAATTACTAACATCCTAAAAAAAATGTTTATTTTTTACCATGCAAAATCTTAATCCCAGAAGTTATTTCTACATAGCATGTAAATTAAAAAAAAAAAATCCAATCAAACCATTCCCCTATGCGGTGGGGTAGAGTTTTTTGGAAAGAAAGTAGGTACATGTTCTTTCTCTTTTAAATAACAGTAATTTAAAAAAAAATAAATATAAGTGTAAAAACTTTAAGTAAAACTTTAAAGTAAATTTTAAGGGTTGTCGTGGTTTGGGCCAGACTGGCCACTGAAACTAATGACAGATGCTCTCATCATGGCGTTCTTAAGTGAACTGTTATATCATGCCTCTAGAGATCTTTGTTTGAAGTTAATTGGAGATGGTGCCCATTGTGGGACTCCAACAAGGCTCTGACAGTTTACATATATAATATCCCAGTGATTAGAAAAACTACAATAGTTTGAATGTTTCACTTAAAAGCAAAAAGTAGGGATTGATGAGTGATCATTGATGATTGATTTCCAATGATCTTTGGTAAATAGCATTTTAAATAAGATGAGATTGCCATTTATTTCAGGTGCTGTTCTATAATTAGAAACAGAGAAAATGCAGGAGCTTCAGAAACACTTCTTTTGGGAAATGTTTGTTATTTTGTCCTACATTTTGAATTGAGTAATGCTCATTTGTTTGTTTGCTTTGTCAATATGTTTTGAGAAATACCGTATCTCTCTTTGTTCCGTGAACAAAGGAAGGAGCAGGAAGGGTTTTGTTACAGAGTCCAAATGTATTTCTTGGACACACTTTAGTGGTGTACAGATTCTTAGGACTGAGCCAGCTCTGAGATGTCCTGTACAAATACACTCTCTTTGGCATTGTAATGGAAGAAATGCACCATTTGTGATGAAAGATTCCTGTATATTATTTTTAGTTTGATGAGCCTGTGAATGAACATAGGTGGACCATGAAGCTAAGTAATGATGTTATCGATGATGATTGCAAGACATCTCCTGGATATTATTTCACATGTTAAATGAGTTTGATTATGTTAAAATGTTGGTTTACTTGTTTTCCATTCTGTTTCCTTCTTTTTACTCGTCCTTTTTTTCCTGTTAGCTAGACTGTAATCTGGACCCTAGCTCATATGCAGTATGTATGACATGTTGAGGGAGTTGTCAAAAGGAAATTAAAGGCAGAGAAAAACTTACCTTAGGAAATGCCTGTTAATATTTCTGAACTTATTTGTCTTAGTTTTTCTCAGAAATTACTGAAATTACATATCAAGTTTCTACCTCTACCCTGTCTTCTGTCCCGAGACCAGATTATTTCTGCTAACAGAGAAAGAGTGTAACAGAAGAGTGAATATGAATAGTCTCTGTGGGAATGATCTATGTGCTCTGGGAAACCTGCAGATAAACATGCGAAGTCAAAACTATTCATTAGTGCTGATAATGATGGCTATTACATCCCCTCTAAGAAAGTTGCAGTTTGCTTGCTGCATCCTTCTCTTTGAGCAAACTCTCAATGAGGACAAGTAGGGGATAAGAGCAAAAATCCATACTCTTTTCTCAGCCCCTGTGTCAGTCCACGTAACTAGCTAAGTGTGATGTGGGAAGTAAACTGCTTCATCAAAACAAGGGAAAGATGGGCAAAAATGAAGTATTTGTGAGGGTTCCCAAGATACATGCCCTTTCGTGCACACTCTTTTTCTAGTGTCTTCATATAAGTTATTTGACATTTATATGAATAGTATATCACTATTTCATTAACTAAAAGCCTGATCTGCTTGAAGTACAGAGGAAATGACCACCACAAATTTTTTTCTTGCAAAACGTTTTCTTTCAGAAGTCAGTCCATGTTAGCACCACAAACAGCTTCCACAGGATTGTCAGAGATTATAGTCTAAAGCAGTATTGTGAATACCCTTGCTTCCATTCATACAATATTGAGTAAATTTAGAGAAAGGATAAATCTCACACATGCCTTTTTCTTATTGTCTTTTACTGTACTTTGTGTATCTTTTGGGTATCAAGATCTGGAATTGATTAGTCCTATAGAAATGCAAAGTTATATTTGGATAAATGTCAGTCTTCCTAAGTGTTACACAGATTATTAGGTCGGGTAGACAAATGGGAGAAGATTTTTCCCTGAGTACTCCTGTAGGAAGAGCAGTAGATTTCCTGAGTCCTAATATATACTGTAATTCCTTGAAAGAACAGGCACAAAGAGGACCTGCCAGTCTCCAAGTAGTCAGTACAAAACTAATGAAAATATATTCTGAGATTAAACAGGAGAGAGGCACATAAAATTATTTGAACTTCCAGAATCCTCTTCTGAGTTGAGTTTAGTCTCTGTAAATCTTTAGAATTTTCTGTATTTTTTTCTTTATTGGCCCAATTACAAATTCAGAATTGATACTTCCCAAACTTTGTAATAATTTTTCTACCCACGAGTTTTCTCACTTTTACTCTTCTGGTTCTCTCCTGCATCCCACCGAGGTGAGTGAGCAAGCAACTGCGTGGTGCTTAGTTGCTGGCTGAGGTTAAACCATGACAGTGGGATGGGGTTTTTTTTCTGGCTAGAAAGTTGATTCAATTAACTCTTCTATGTAATGGAAGTTGATGTATAGGGAAAAAGATGGAGGGGGCAAATGAAAAAATATAAACATAGAGCTGTGTGCATGTAGGGTATTTAAATTCCACACTTGTTCTTGTGACAAGGGCCATAACAAGATAAAAAAAAAAAAACACAATATGAATGTCTTATGATAATGGTTGTAAGCAGTATAGAAAAATGACATAAACAATCCATTCTCACTGCTAGTACAATTTTCTGGTGGACGTTGCAAACTATTTTCTTCAGACTATTAAGGGGAATTAACTGCTTTGTACACCTAAAGTCTACCATGTCAGAATGCATTCAAGGAGACTTCCTAGCCCAAGGCTTGTTCTTCTTCCCTTTGAGTGGAGGTGCTGATGTAGAAAGTGTTCTCAGATAACTGCACCTTGACGTTTATGCTAAGGTATTTGCCTTGAGGAGGAAAGGGTAAAATATTATCTGTAAATTATAATGATAGTGAGGAGTTGAAAAAAGTGGTTTTCTATAAAGAAATCTCTTCATTATAACAATAACTTGAGGGTGTTTTTGTTTATAAGATAATAATCATATCTTTGGTTGAGACTCATTTAATGGGAAGTACCCTCAAGTTATTGTTTGAATGAACACATAAATTGAATATTCATATTTGAAAAGAAAGATGAGAAAAAGCATAAAATGTAATATTAAGGTGGTGAAAGATAATTCTCTAGGAGCAGATACACTTAATGTATCGCTTCTACCTCCTGTTCCCTCTTACGTCTTTCTTTCCCTCTCCCCTTTCCCCCCTTCTCTACCTTACCTTGTTTTCTAGTCTTCTCCTCTATACATGTGAAGAGACCCAATCTTAAAGTTTGTGCACCAGGGTGTATTTTCAAAGCTAGCTGGAAGGGAATAACTGAAATTTACACAATGGAGACATGCTGTATCCAACAGTCCTAGTCCCTCCTGGAGTTGCAGGGAATGAAGAAGATAATGTGACAGCATCCCTCAAGATGATATCTGGTATTCTTTTCCTCCTGCGTCTTTCATGGATTTCAGCATCTACAAGAATGAAAAGAAGAGGTCATGATTCTGTCTTGTCTTTCATGTTGGGAAACTTTTCTTCTCTGTAATGTATTTACAGACAACATAATTTTCTCAGGCTATCTCAAAAGGTTTGGTTTTGGGAATGGACGTGTGAGTCTAAAAATAAGAAAACAGATAATAATGCAGTAAGCTTTGGTATTAAGAGAAGGGTCCCAGAATAAAGCTGTTCTACCATAAATCTGCACTATTAAGCTCCCTTAGTTTTTAAAGCAGAGTGGCCATATGGAGATTGCTGTTGCCTGTTGGAGACGGCACATGGTAACCCCTGGACTATGCCCAGGAGCTGTTTTGCACTTTGCTATTTGGAAAGCCTAAAACCATGCCAGGGCCCATTCTAAGAATTTAACAGCATAGACAGTTGCATTCCAGTGGCATAAGAACATTTGCTGACAATGTTAATTTTACTAGAATTGATGTGGGCAGTAAGACTAAATAAGGTTTAAATCCTTGGAAGAAATCAATGGAATCCTCAGCAAACAGTCAGGGGAATAAGAGGCCAGTAGGGTACAAAGGCATTTTGACTTTTTCTATTTATTCATCTTTAATCATCTTCTGTAGGCTGAGCTACCCCTTCCTCCTCTTATTGTGATACCCCCTCATTCCTCAACTTCATCGGTTACCTTGATGATTATTTTTTTTCTGAAAACCAAACTAGGTTGATTTCTGACTGTATGTCTCTAGACTGTCAAAGTTGAGTATCTCTAGTTAGAAAGTTAGGAGCCTGGGAAAGGGAGGCTCTTTGGGCAAAATGGAGTGTGTGGCTGCTGTGGGCTGCCCACGATGTGCAGTTTTGCCTGTGCTGCTGAGGGCTGGGTGCTGCCTTGGGGGAGAGGAAAGTCTACTCTGAGCCAGCTTAAATCCAGGAAAGAAGCCTTTGCAGCAGAGGCTAAAAGTGACATAGGCTCCGAAAGGTCATTGCATGCAAAAGAGCCAGTATGGAGGAATTGGTTCACAGTAACCTGGTGCTCAGCAAAATACAAAGGTTCTGAGTTAACATTTAAGGAGGTTGCTCTGCCATTCCTAATGTGTTCCTACTGATTATCATGGTCTTACTTCTGGTATGCTACCGAACACAGTTGCATGCATGTGTGAAATATAGTGAGCCTGACGCCAGGGCAGTCTTTGAGCTCCCAGGGAATTGCTGGGAGGAATAGAGCAGATCCAAGGGTCCCTGAGCTCTGAAGAACCACATCCATGCAAAGTCCTCCATGCTCTGTGAAAAGCAAAGAAGTTTCACGCGTATACTGTGCCATTGGTTGTTCTCATATTCCCACTGTCTACTGGCATCAGGGCTCGGGTTAAGGCAGATTATGAGCTGCTTCCTTTGTTCACGTTTGTTGCCTTTTGCTTCCATTACTGAGGTATTTTCCTTTTCTCTCCAGTGGAGCATTAATGAGGTTTTAAAAGCACAGATGAAGGAAAAGGTGCAGGTTCTACTGATCTTCTTTCAAAGCATGACTGATTTATTAGTTATTTGCTGTGCAGAGGAGCGCTGCAGACAACTAGTCTGATAGATTACAGGAAAAGTTTCTTCTCCAGCCTAATCACTGTCCATTCCTTGATATCATAAGATTCGGCTGTTAGTGCCAAGGGTGGTTACTGTGTCTGAATACAGAGCTCAGACAAGGCATGTCTGAGTAAGCAAGCATAGCATATATTTAATGCTGGCTACTAATATGAATGTACCAGTACATGTAACATAGAATTCCCTTGCCTGTGTCATCGGGAGGCAGGTGCTATTGCCTGCCACAGTGATCACAGATTTTACAGGCAGTAATGTATGTCACTTCCATAGCATGAAAAAAACGCTAACAACAGAGTTACCAGGAGCACTGCTGAAAGGGGCGCTTGCCATCATGTGCACTAATTTTAAGTGTGCCTGTTCTTCCCTCTTATATTCTGGTTTATTACTGTCGGGCTGTTTCTGGGTTCTGGCCTCTTGGCACTGCTTTCCAATAGGAGTAAGAAACATGAAAGCACATTTTAGAGGAAAACATGTAACATAATAGAGGAGAAAGTAGGTCAGCTTTCACTTTCCAATGCCCCTTTAAGTTAACAGCTGTGGGTCAGAATACATTTTTATACAGAAGCACAGCCAGAAAATTTAAGCTCGCACAGTGATGTCTCATGCTGTTCATAACCTTCACTTTATGACCTTTGATGGGTTGTGTGGCAACTGATCAAAGGCACAAACCCAGAACTTTTTTGGTTGTTTTAGTGGATTTAACATGTCAGTTTTCTGAGAATACTGTATTTACATATACTGTTTTTTTTAATTGGCACAGTCTATGTAAAGATATATTTTCATCCCTTACAAAGGGTAAAACAGGGATATACTTCTTGTGTGTTCCTAAAAGTCCATGAAAGATGGCTTCCTGACTGCAAAGTCATACCAGTGAGATTTCTTTCTTAGTACTTTATTATTGTTTCTTTTCTCTTGTAATGTCTTGATACCCATTTCAAATACTTACCCTTGTCTAAATATTTAGTGGCCTGCCCTGTTGCTTACAGGTTGTCTGCAATTGCTAGGTCACTGTTTCTATTTATCTATAACAGCTTATTGCTCATTAACAGGCAGGATTTGTTGCTATACTTTCCTCCAAACTGCCTCATTTCTAAAACAGAAATCACTGTGGTAATTTTTCTATATTTTCTATATTTATATTTTATATAAATACTAGCATCTTTCTAATGGAATTTAATAATCTACTCTAACTGGAAGTACTTGGAAGTATTTTCATGGTAAGAAAACCATGCACTTAAAGTGTTATAAACAGGCAATTTTTTCAATAGTTTTGACTAAGACCGTGGACTGTATGCAATAGGCAGGAAAACCAGATGTGGCACCAGCTTTGTATGAATTAGAAGACTATACTCTTCCTACATACAGTTCTTTGAGGAAGCCATGTGATGGATGAATAATTTGGCTTATTTAGGCATTGTAATTTTGTTCTGCCACAGGGATAGAGCCAAAACGGATTGAGTGCTGCTCAAGGACAGTATTTCTGTTTAATTACTTTTTGTTTATGAAATAGGAGAGTGCCTCTAGTGTCTGTGTCACCAAAGTTTATATTTTCCATAATTTCTTTTTATTTACACATTTCGTTCAGCAATTCATCTTTTCTTGAATGGTGCTTATTGATCTGACCTGTGAGTTAACAAAGATTCATTTTGGAATGACATAGAGATCCATTTATAAATGAAATGATTTAATGGTACTTATATAGATAGCTTTTTGAAGTACAGGAAGATTGCCAACATGGAAAAATGTATTAGAAATGCAGAAGTGTGGTATAATAAATATAGCACTCATAGGTGGGGTTAAAGGCTGTGATATAGCTGTGTGTATTCAGATTTATTTACTGCACAGAAATGAATCCCAAATGGCTATTTTTGCTTCACTGACTGTAATCCCAGCAAGGAAGCCTTATAGACATCTGCTAAGGTTTTTTATTATTATTTGGTTAAGATTTTGAGATTGAGGTGAGAAAAGTCCAACTGTCACCTAGAAATGACCTCGAGGGGGTTTCACAGATTTGTCCAACTTGTTTTTCACAGATTTCTACAGGCTTACACATATTCTTTGCTCCAAAGTGCTTCAGACTGTGGCTACTCACATTTTCTAAAAAGTAATGGACTGATGTATGTGGTGTGCTGTTTAACCTTTACTCAGTAAAGCTTTTTTTCAAAATATGAAGGATAAAGACCAAGGAGGGGACAAATTGCACCACATTTTTTTTCAGTAGGCATTGAAAGATGTACAAGTTAATCCACTGCTATGTCTGCAAATAATTCCTTATGCTAAGTAGCCCCTCACATTCATAGCCATTGGACTCACTCTCAGTACATTAATAACCATCATGAGATTTTGGGATATACTAGAACAATTTATTTCCCAGTGGGCTTCTTATCTAAACAAGATCAAATCTTCCTATCTTTATTTAGCCAGTATACTGTTGCAGTCTATCTGAGAATTATCTGTGTCTTGCTGCTTCCCAGTTAGAGAAGGAGGAAGGAACGTACAGACCAGATAGCGCCTCCAGCCGTGCTGTTGTTGTGCCACACAGTTATCCAACAGTAACAGCACGAAGCAGAAACATTTAGGTTCTCCTTTCTTTTTCATTTAAGTAAATGCATGCTGATAAAATTCTAATGAAAAGGAATCAGAGCACAGGAGCAAGTGACTTATTATGGAAATTTTCTGTGATGCATTGTAATGTTGGATTTTCAATTTTTAAAAGTGGTTACATTCCTAATTGGTGAACAAAAAAGACCAATTTATCCCTTGCTGTGAGAAACATTTTTCTTTTATATTATTCTCATGAAGCCTCTAATTCAGCCAAACACATTATGTAAATGGAACCTATGAAATACCTTCTAAAATGTACATCAGATTTACATTACTCGACTGTTATGTTAGATTGAGCAAGGGCCCTTGTTACACTATATGGCAAAATTTTTGACTTTCATAGTGCTCCTTTCTAAAATAAATTGTGTTTGGTTCAAGCAAGGCTTCTATTAATAACCCTTGGGGTTATCCTAAGTGAGTATTTACTACCTTCACCTGGGCATTATGAACATTATCTCTACATCTTTGTCTTTACTGATCTCAGGAACAAAACTTCTATCTGATTTTAAACTAGAAGTGTTTTCTTTTGATGCAAAATCTCCAAATGTTGGAATGCAGTGACTGTTCCAGTGCCAAATGAATTTGGATAAATCTGCATTGCATACAGATTGAGTTTCTCAAAGCCTTATGACACAGATACTGTGGGCTGCAGAATTATCAGGCAGTGTAATAGCTGTGAAAGCTAAGCTTGTGTTTTGCGACACAGTCAGAACCAAGACTTTTATCTAGTTTGTATGCGTTGCTTGTGAGTCTGACAGTGTTAAAAGATAGCACATTTTAACATTAATGCTGTTCCTAAAGATGCACTTTAAATGTGTACTTATATGGCTGTGCCCCTTCAGGAGAATATAGTTTGATTTCAAAAAAATTTAATATATTAAGAAACAAAATTTATTATCACAAAATAATTTACATTAGTATCTAATTGTAGCAATTCATTTGTGTAATGAAGTGCTGTTAGTCTTGGTTTTGTACAAGTTTACGTGTAAGTCTTAATAATGCCATTTTCATTTCTGGCCTGCGATTTTTAAGATACTCAGCTTTTGATGGCTTTCTCTTGTGGATCTCTCCTCACGCGTAAGATATATTTTGTCTTTGAAATGAAGATCAGAGAGGTGTGAATTTAGATCCAGGGAGCTTCCCATGAAACTAAAGATACTCAGGTACTGAAGCACTAAAAATGATCATTAACCCTAAAAGAGATATATCCGTTAAAGCTATAGGCAGATTTGATTATATGTGCATTTCAGGAAAATTTCTTGAAGTTACATTTGATTGGTGAGCCATGGGGACTTTTGCACTGTAGGGACAAAATAACTGCTCCTCTAGCTCTCTATAATGATTTTGGGACCATCCAGAGCTAAAATGATAAAGATCAGCTCATTTTGCCGTACAGCTGTCTTTTTAAAATTATTATTTGTTACATTCAGAACAGCAAGTGGGCAACTAATAAGGATTAGTAATAGGGAGGTTTTATTTAATTCAGTTTTTAAGCTGCTTTATTCAACAAAATCCTTAAAACACAGAGATTATATTTTTGGAGATACCAACACACTGCCATGAATTCTATAGTATGTGCAATTCTAAAGCATATTTTCATGGAAGATTAAATGCTTATATACAGTATCTGAAATTATTATTGATTACATTTTGCAGCTGTATTCACACATTGAAGGCTTGGTGATTTACTGTTTCAGTGGGTTTTCAAAGCATCATCTAGCAGGATTTATAGAAGCTATGGCTGTATTGCTAACTCTAATGATTTTATCACAAGTCCTGCTGTTGTATTTTAATACCGGTCTCCTGGAGTACAGTGAATATATAAGAATTCCTCCTTTTATTTTTAAAAATAATTCTCAAAAAAAAATAATTCTCTCTCTCAGTTACTTAAAAAAAAACCATTTAACATTTAACCCATTTCTACCTGTGTTTGCTCACAGACACAAAAAAAAAGGAGTTAAGTATTTCAGCATTTGAATGGGAATCTCACTGTTCTTTTCAGCTTAATGCATCTCTCTTTATTTTTCCAATTTTGATACTTGAGTTTGGTAACACTTCTCAAGGAGAAAAAGATAAGCAAGCAGTATTGTATAACACTTACAGAGCGCATACATTTTTCAAAGGGGTCACAGTCATTATTTTGGAGTTGACAGTTAAGGTATGTCCATCAGGAGTTAGCAGAAGTTAGCTTATATTAGAGCAAACTCATTATGTTTATCACTGTGTTCCTGCAGTGAAGACACATTTCATGTGTATGTAATATTTCCTAACTTACTCATTTTCTCCTTCACCTCCAGTGTACTGGTCCTGAGCAGGATTTGGGGAGATGCTGCCCCTCCTTGCTGCAGCCACTGCTGGAAGTTTTCTGAAGGCAGGCCAGCTCAGGAGTAAAATTGTTGATCCTCACTTTTTCCAAGTGATTCCTCTCTGCATCTCCACAAGCAGTATCCTGTCAAGCTTGGCATACCCATATTTATTTGTCTCCATGTAGGTGTCTACATGTGTGTGGGGTATCTGAGCTTCCATAATGGTCCATGAAGATTTAGTCCATACAGAAAATGGAGCCAAGTGGGTGATTTAGCTCACCCTAATGTAGATACCTGGAGGCTGATCAGCTCCAGCCTCCACTAAGTGTATTGGCTATAGGGGGAATTTCTTCTTTAACGTGCAGCTGGGTATTTATATGTAGCATTGAAGCTTAGTTGGCTTGCTCCCAAATTGAATCCCATACCTCTGACCAGAAGCTGAATTACATTGCTAAGGGAATGCCCTCAACGTAGCATTCCAATGGCTGCCTTGAGATGCTGAAGGCTCAGGGTGGTCTTCACAAAGTCCTGTTTAGCTTTCCTAGCTGGTCACATTTCTATTCAATTCTACCTAACACCATTTGATGTTTTACCATCTTACCTCACCTCATACAAAGGATTTCTGTTACTAAAGCACTTTTCTTGCTTTAGGTTCCAGTTTTCAGTAAAGTTTCAACTTTCAGTAGAAACTTATTTCCTTTTCCTCTCATCTGATTAATGTTAGGAACCACCTTTCTTTAAAAGTGCTGCAATATGCCAGGCTAAATTCTGGTTTTATGTACGTAATAATCTTGTGTACTACTAATGAAAAATTATTATAAAATTAGAAGTTTGAAATAAAGCTTTTTGTGGAGTTCAGGCCAGACCTTGTTTATCATTTTCACTGTTTTGTTTTTAACAGGAGTCCTGTGCTTGTGTTCCAGTGTGTGCATCGTCATGTCATTTGCCTAGACTGTTTCCACTTGTACTGTGTGACTATGCTGAATGACCGTCAGTTCATCCATGACCTGGAGCTTGGCTATTCCCTCCCTTGTGTAGGTATGTTTTGGCTAATTTTCTTTTTAAAAATTTATATTATTTTGGTTTCAGGGCAAGATTTTTTTAATCATCTATTAGATTTGAGTATATCTGTGGAATTATACTGTTCTCATAGAAGTGGTTTCATTTCATGGAGAAAATATTTTAATATTGAAGTGGGCCTTGTTGAGCATGTAAACTGGTGAATTAACTGGGTTACAAAGGGCATTTTTTTTAAAAGCAGTGCATACTTTCTTCACGTTAATATTTGATAATCATGAAGGGCTACACTTCTGTTTAAAAAAAAAAACACCTTGACCTCCACATTTCCAATTTCAAATTCAGCAACTTGTTAACTTTCTTGGCCTGTCTTCGAGTACTAATATAAAAGGACTGCAACAGGAATTTCAAATAGCCTTCCTGTTGATGAAGTTATTGGTACTAATTGTCACCTCATTGAGTGAAATGTAAATCTGCAAATGTAATCTACAACCCTGAGAAGGCTGTAGATTATCTGTTTTACCTGAGTAGGAAACAAAGTTTGACTTAACTAAACAAAGCTTACACTGAGTCTGAAAGATGTGTTTTGAGAATTGATTTCATTACACTGGCACATGAACTGCAAAATTCTTCAAAATTTTGCTGTGAAGAAATATATTAGAATTTATTTTTTCCGTTGGTAAATTTGCATATGTCAATATATGTTTGTCACAAGTGCTGTGTAGTGGTATGAGAATCATTTTCCAACATATTAGAAGCTGCATAGAAGATGGGTTTGCCTGGTTACCTGAATGGCTGACAAGTTTCAAATCACTAGATGGGAGAAAAATTGACAAAATTTCTTAGGAGAGTGGCATTTACTTAATGAGAGGATGTGCCTTGGGGATATTGAAAATATAGTAGTCAGAACCATTTAAAATTACTTATTTTTAATTGCTTCAGGAGCAATCTAGCAGTGGTCATCAGTTCATATTTCATTAAAATTGCTGTTTATGTGCTGTCTTGCCAGGTTTCATTTCACTTCCCCCAACAGTTTGCTTTGCTGCTGCATTTACACACTGATGTCATACACTTTTCAATGTTGTCTTAGAAAACTTGTCATGAGGAACCTAACAGGAACTTTCTATAGTACTGTGTGGTCAGTCTGTACTCTCAGCCTCCCTCCTTGCTTCTCCCAAAGTTAATCCATTTTCTCCTCCCACACAAATTAATTAGCTTCTTGAGATGAATTCATCCTTTTTACCCCCATTTATCAGTTCTTTTCCCTGCTCTCCTGTTAGCTCCTTAGGGTAATCAGTTATCCCAGTGGTGCGGCGTGCCACTTGTCTTTCTCCTCTCTTATGGGCCTCCCTGCAGCCATGGCGAGTGTCACAGCGCTTCCTCCAGCTCAGGCTGCTGTATTAAACTAATGCCCCTCCCACCACTTTCATCTGAAAACCCGTTGCTAGTCATGCTGTACAAAACTTGTATTAGGATTTTTCTGTGTGTCTTGCAACTTCATTTTTTCAGTGTAGAAGTTTTATTCTATGTGTTGAACACTATTGGAATTGAGCGGTAGAAGCAGAGTAGGGATGGGA
This sequence comes from Numenius arquata, assembly GCF_964106895.1. Taxonomy (NCBI): domain Eukaryota; kingdom Metazoa; phylum Chordata; class Aves; order Charadriiformes; family Scolopacidae; genus Numenius; species Numenius arquata. The sequence continues at coordinate 16,561,348 of NC_133577.1, read as the reverse complement.
TGAGGAGAAAATGCAAGACAGAGCTGAAATGCTCAGAGATATGATTTCAGTCTTTGAGAGGTGAGAAAGGCCTAAGAAAGGGAGACCGTAAAGGATGCATGAAGGAGGACTGTACTTCAAATGAGATAGGGTTCAGCTGTGGGAATGAAAAAGCAGCTATTGCTGCCATTCTAGACTCAGCTGTGTTGTACTGTAAGTGTTAAAATACCTAAATATGGAAATGCTAAAATACTGCTAATCTTAGAGTTTCAGAACTCCTCAAATCAGAAAGTTGGTTTCATAATACTGTACATTAAAGTAGTACTACAAGTAGTAGTAATAGTAATAATAATACAATTGCAATAAATTTTCTCTGTTGTCCAGTTAGTAAGACTTTTTTGTGGAAAAATTCCTGCAGAGGTGTTGCCCTGTGCCAGTGAAGTGCATAGTTTAGGCAAGGCGCAGTGCAGTGCTCTGCAGTACAGAGATTCTTGAGTGAGAGCCGAATCACGATGCCGAAAGGAAGGAAGTATAGTTGTGTTCGTACAGGACATAGGTCAGACTTTTTGCCACTTCTGGTAGGCTGATGAAGACTGATCAAGCAAATACTAGTTCAGGAGCTGTGCTGGTATCTCTGCACGGTGGTGTGTGATGCTCTCTAGGCATACCTGCGTGCTCAGAGCCAGCCTGGTTATCTCTAAGAAACATTGACATTATACTGTGCTGGCGAGCTTTGAGTTGGAGAGGTTCTCAATCACAATCTCTGAGTATTTGCGGTTTTAAATAATATTGCATATGCACCTAAAATTGATTGCTACCTCTGGCAGTTCTCCTTGATGTGTTATCAGTTCTGTATCAATAAAAGCATTTGTAAGCATTATCTTTCAGACTGCTTTGTAGGATGAGGAATCTTATCAGTGCTGTTTTAACTTCAATGGTTCACTTCTGCAGCTACCGGAACCTGACTTTCTGGTGTGCAAGAGATTTATTTGTTTCTAGAATTAGGTTACATTTTAGTTCAGAACTGATAACTACTTTTTGTCCTTTGAGAAAGTCATGAGGCTGAGTTGCATCATGCTTGTGAAGAAGAGGAATGCCTGAGTTGCCTTCTCTCTTACTGTTCAGCTACAAAGAAATGTAGCCTCCTTCATAGCTATGGATCCAGCACCTTTCATCAGCATGACTTCAATTAAGAAGCATTCAGAAAAGTATCATGTGATTTTCTTATCCACTTATCATGGCATTCCTACTGAATAGTATAAGATTGTATTTTTGCGATCTACATTTCAGAATCTTCATTTTTGCAACTGCAATTCGCAGTTGTATTTACATGTGAGGACGATAAAGCACCCTTTGACACAACTTTCTCTAATTACCTCAGTGAAGCCTAAAATTATTTCCCCTTGACAGGAATGAATACCATGGGACATGCCAAGAAAAGGCTTTTCTGTGGCAATGTTTGTTTAATACGTGTTATCTCTAACAGAGCATGTCTCAAAGCAAAATGTATTAGATCTGAGCCTTACTGAAAGGTTAGATGTTGATTTGAGCCTGCTTCTAAAAGGAATACAAAACAAAGTTGTATTTAGTGTAATGAGATTTTTGTTATGGTAGGTGAGCAGGTTGCACAGACAGATCAAAACAGTCTGTATTAATACATGTATTTTTAAACATCACAGACTAATACTGAAGTAGTATTTATGGTGTCTTGAACAGAAAATTCTAGTGTTCCGAGTTGGATTTTTTAAAAATTATTTTACTTTTCCATTTTCCTGTAAGAATGTATTTCCGTAAAAACTAGCCCGTTTCTTCAAGGCATATGTGCACACATTGCCCTAGAACTGTACAGGAGGGTTTGGTTTTGTAATTAAGCGTATTTAAATTGTTTGCACTTCCAATTAGTTCTGTTCATTCTAGTGTTTTTCAAAAATAGAGATAACATAATGAACATAGCCTGCAGTTTCCATTAACATTTGACTCACTGTTCCCGATTTTTATCAAGGGAATGTACCAACATAGCAAGTTTTTTTATATCTTTTATTGGATCAATCTAGAGGTGAAAGCATCAGACACACAACAGAATAAAAATAAACAGCAGCTGCTACAACAAAGGGTCACTGTGACAGACAAGATCAGTGTTATCACATGTGTATGATAACTTGAGCTGGAAAGGATCTAGGGGTTTCACATAAACGGTGTTTCTCAAGGAGGTTTAATTTCTTGCTTCCTGGCACAGATATACCAGAAGATGCATTTTGTTATTGTATTCAGGTATTTTGTGCAGTTATATCCTTGCTTTCCTTTGATTTCTGTTATGTGGCCTAATCAGGAGATAATATGTGTTTGGAAGAAGGTTATCATCTCAGCTGATGAGCTATGATATATCACCTTGATAATGCCATAGCTTCACTTTGCTCCAACACAAAATGTGTCATTGCTGTGATTTTTGGAAGAACAACATTAATTCCTTAGCGCTTAGCTGCTAATCTAGTGCCAGGAAGCGCTACTCCAGCTGAGAACAGCCAGCGTTGAGGACCAGGGCTCTGTGCGCAGTAACTGGTGCATTGATAGGATTAGCTGTTCAGAGCAGTGTGGCAGCAGCACCGTGATTCAAACCCACTGTATCAGCTCAGAGCAAGGACTTATAGATAGGAGCTGGCTGGATTTCATTGGTCATTAAAATGAAAAAGTAAACATTACAGATTATACTCTCTCTGCCCTTGTTAAATGGCAACAAAAATCTATCCCTTCTCTCTGTATGGTGTCTTGTATTAATGAGGCTTCATGCATAGAAATTTCCATGAATGGTGACCTCCAAGTATCTTTGAAATAATTAATAAGGTGCTTAGAGGGACAGATTTGCATATGCATGAAAGATCATTTATGGTTATTTAGTTACTGTGCAGGGCAAAGAATCTCATAGCATTACCTCAAAGCAGGAATTGTATACAAATATACAGTGTATTACTCCATTTAAACACATACTGTTCCTATGAACACTGCTTCATTTTTAAAATAGCATTACAGCACTATGGGTCTTTGTTCCCAGGGTAAAATAAACTTTCACAGATCTTTGGTAGAAGAAAAGTTGGTGAGGCCAAGGAAAGGCAAGGTTTTACACTGCTGTAGGCACTTTGCAAAAATGTCTTTGCATCAGTTTATTTCTTACAAGTAATCATATGCATGATGTATTTTAAAGGAATCCAGATAAAAAATGCACTTCTCCTGATGACTGTAAAGCACTATTGTATCTGGAAGTAATCTGATTTTACCGCACAGATATATAAATAAATAAGTGAAATTACCACCAGTTTGTGTATAGAACTGCTAATAAGGACTAAAGCTTTAGAGTATAATAAATTGCCTTAAGAGCCATGCTCCATTGCAGGAAACCTTCTGGGGAACGATTAAGGAGGCATATGTATTAAGATTAATTTTTTTATCCCCATTACATGCTATTTGTATAATAGCAGTATGTTCTTACTCCTATGGAGGATGTCATTGCAGTGGTGAATCTCTGCATCATCTTTCAAAATCAAAAAGATTCAAAAAGAAAACGGGAGAATAAATAGGTAGCCTAAGCAAAGTTTGCAAACCAAAGGAGGGAGGGAAACTGCATTTGATTTGATCACTCCAAAGAGTGTGTTTGAATCTTTTCTATTATAGAAAAAATCTCTATTATATTTAGGAAGGTCTTTGTGTGCAAGGGGTTTTAAAGTGAAGGTCAGTGAAAGTCAGATCTATGAGGAGAGCCTTCTCAAGAATGTAATGAGGATGCAGACATAGTTTAGTGGGGCCTAAAATGGAAGAGAGCACCAGTTGGTACAAGAAATAAGATTTACCTGGTGTGAAGACTCGATACATCAGCAGTTTCTGAAATCTGTGTTCACCAGTAACCCTTCTTAAAAATATTTGATGTAACTTAGGAAATCAGAAAATGCTGGAAATGGCAGTGTATTATTAGATGAATAAAATAAAAGGGATTGAAAGCACACACATTTGCAGTTTTAGGAAGTTCTTCAAAATGCTCCTTAAGTTTAATATTAAGGGGTATTATGTTCTTGACAGCTATAAACTTTTTCTAATTTGTTGTTGGTATGAAATATCTGAGCGTACAGAAGCAGGTGTAGGAGGCTGGAGAAATGCTTTTTATTTTTTATGTATTATACATCTTAGAAGAGGTTTTTTCCACGCGGAGGAATTAATAAACAAGCAATTACAGTTTTCAGAGCATTTGCGGTGACAGTTCTACTTGCAGTTTTCTTTTCCCAGCATTGTCCATGACAGGGAAAATGCAGATATACGACCATGTTGGTTTTTTCTGTTCTTAGAGGGATATATGAGCATCTTTTGGAAGAGCATTTGGCAATAACTGATTTTTTTTTTTTTCCTCTTTCCTGGACTCATTCTATCATTAATTTCCCATGGCTGAACCCGACTATCTAGTCTAAAGAGGGGTTGCATCCCCAGTAATCTGCTTCTTTTCATTATCCCCAAGGGGAAGATGGTTAATCCTTCTGCAGAGGGAATGCAAGGACTGCAGTGGTGAAGGGTGTTACAGAGGAGCAAACCCTTTTCTTGTCAACCCTGAAAAGTTCTTCTTAAAAAGCAGATTATACAAGCCAGTATACACATGCATGGGTTTGATGAATAGTGAACCTTAGATCATTTCCCTATATAAGGATGTCAGATGTTCAGCCTACTCATTAGTTCTGACTGTATCTTTCCTGTGTATTATGGGCAAAATAAGTATTAGGGATTATTTCCCTTCTTCATAGTCATACTATTACTGCTATTTTATTATGCACATTATGGTAGTTTCAACATACTCCATTAACATTGTTATATATATTTCTTAGTAAGAGGCAATGTCCATCGCTTTGGGCTTATTATTTGAGTAGGTAAAACATGGGATGAGAAGCAGAGGCAAGAAATCACATAGAGGTTACACAAGAGATCACTGACAGTTTATGCTGGAACCCAGATGCAGTCAGTCTCATTACAGTGCTTTTCCCATGAGCATATTGTTTCTTTTTCACCCCTAAAGTGTTTTAAAAGTAGATTCCTCTAATTTCCCTCTTTTTAACTTTCTACAAACTTTTGGTCAATATGCTGAGTAATGATTTTTTTCTGTAAGACTGTATGTGCACTGAACAAGTGGCATAGCTCTGTGCAGTCCCTGAAGGAGACAGCCTTGTTGACAAAAGATTGTCCACTTCCACTATTATTTCTTAAAACTGCTGGAAGCTTATCAGAGAATAGAGCTAGACTGCTTTCTACCCTGGTCTAGCAGGTGCAGCTAACCTAACGTCATTCAAGTGATTACAAGTTTATTGTAACCAGACTTTGACAGAGAAGGGAACCAAAAGCATATAGATAAACCAGATTTTTACTCTCAAGAGTCAATTGAATTTGCAGCAGTTTCCTGAGGAACTTTTTAAGGTTTTCTGTATTCTCCTCTCACTGTGGGCATAAAATAAACATGAACCAACAGTGTGTCAAGTGGTTTTTTGTGTTCCTTTACTAGCAAAAGCACATAAGGCTAGCTCAAAGGACGTGGTTAGAAGTCACAACAGTGCCTTCATTTCCATTTTTAGTGTTGACTGAAGTTGGAGCAGCTATGTCTGAGGGTTTGTTCCCTCAAGTCTTCGCGCGGTTTCTGTAGCAGCAGATTGCCAACTCTGTATCTAAACAGCCTCAAAATCTATAGAACAAACAGAGCTTGATCCCATGGTATATTTGAGGCAGGCATTGGATTCTTCTCTGGGAACAACTACAGTGAAATCATACCATGTGACCCTTACAAAAACCTGACTTACCATAATTAAATTCAGCATGACATGTCTTACCGTAGGTGTTTTTCTCCCTTATCTTTGACTAGTTCTTCTGTTGCAATATATTTCTTTTGTAATTGCATGGAGATGACAGTGCACATTGGCTTAATCTGGTTAGTAATAATGAAGGACAAGAAATAATGAAAAAATCTTGCCTAGAAATTAATTGGCTTTAAGAGCAACTAGGAATGAACTTTCAAAGCAGACTTCTTGTCCTATAAAATAAGATGTCCAGCATTAAAGTAAAATAGACGTACTGAAACAGTGGCAAAAGTGGGCAGGCGGAGGGGGTGTCTATCCGTCTTTCATCATTTCTATGTCCAGATGAAGTGGAGGTGAATTTTTGTCTGAACTGGAGTCAGTGAAAGCTGTGACTTTGTCTTTGGAAATGAAAGGTATTCGTTCTGACTGAGAGTGCTTCTGCCCATGTTGGTTTATCTTATAATAATCACTTGCTGTGGGTTTATGGTTGGAAAGTCATTTTTAAGGTGCCATCCAATTGAGAAAAATCATCACCTGCATGAACAATGAAGTCAAGTAATAGATTCTTGGTAGTCATCAACTTTACACTCAACTGCTTGAAAGGTTTTTAATTCAAGCTGTTTTCTAATTCATCTCCTAGAAGTGCTGTTATAGCAAGTACAATTTTGGCTGTATCTCCTTGAAGCCTGTCTTCTCCAGAAAAACATATTTTTTAAGAAAAAAGGATCAGCTTCTGAGCAAGAAACTTTTGTGTTCATTCATGGCTGCAGATTCAGTTTGAACCACTGCTAGATTCAGTTGTCTCTGGATGGTGCTTAGAAGTCCTGGATGGCCTTTCTTGGTGCTCCCATTCTTGTCTGTGGGTAGTTCATGATAGTGAGGAAGACTCTGGGTGAAATTTGGGCATAATGGAGATAAATGGAAGGAAGGAATAACATACAGGGAATAGAGGGAAGAGGAGGGAAGGAACTGAGAGAGGGGCAAAAGAGGCAGTGCATTAAGGAGAAGTGTTGGTGACTATTCAAAGAATGAAAGAAAGAAGATCTAAAGAGGGAGGGTAGGTAAAATGAGAAAATAATGCTTCTAGCTTTGCTCACATTTTGGCAAGGCCGGGAGTTTAGTTTTTAATGACAGTAGTTCAGTGGTTTTTATGTGGACTGTTTCTTCCACAGACTGGAGACACCTGAGTGTTTTTCCTAAAAATGTCCAGTGTACTGTAGAAGATCCTGATTTTTACAGCTGGAATGCACTTGAGGTGTTTATCTTACATGAGACCAGCATGAGGGAAGCTGACCTCTCATGCCTGGATAATTAGAGGTTTCCTAATGCATCAGTTTTTGTCTGAGCAGAGGGTCTCTTTCAGTATAGCACCACCTCTGAGGTGGGCTGTGCAAGCTGCAGCCTTTATAAGAAATCATTACTGTCTGCTCCTTATATACTCCATAAATAACCTGCTGGGACCAACTGAGGCACATTCAGCATGTGTTTAGTCTCTGAAGCCTGGTGATTAATATTCCCTGAGTCACTTTCTGAGCCTTAGTCTCCCACATGGCAGCATGTAGAGCTGCTGCCATATCACAGAACCAGCTAAGGACATTCCCCTTCAACGAGGAGTTGGCTTTAATTAAATTTCTGTGTCTGGAAAGTGAAAATCTAATTTCCTTTTTGACATTTTCTATATTACTACTTAGACAAAATTATGAAAATAATTAATCCCTGTGAAGCAGACATCAGCATTATAAGGGGTACAAAAATATTGCATATAAATAATACTACTAATCACCAATCTGTTATAATTTATTGATGCAAGTTCTTATTAAAACTCTTAAATCAGATTTGTTCTTGATATAGCAGATGTGTCAAATGATTGCACAATGTAGGTGCAAGTGAGGGTTATATAAAGTAACATGGTTCAAACTGCATCTCAATAAATTCTATTTCCCCAGAAATGTATTTTAAGAAAAGAAAGAAATGGGGGGGAAAGAGATAAGGTGTATGATTTAGAAAAGAGATTTTCACTCTGTATCTAGGTCAGATACAGTCCAATATAGCGGTGGCTGAAATCGGTGATGGATGAAAGGTCTGTGTGCAATAACAGTGTTCTCATTCTGGTCCATGCGGAATCCATGTTCACATTACAAAAGCCATCATGTCACCTACTGTCAGTTGGTAGCCTTGTTTCCTTCCCTAAGAATGCAGAAAAGGATCTTGTAAATGTGGAAATCAAACCATGTCTTTGTAGCTGAAGCACTTTGTGGAAATCAGAATGAAGGTGGAACAGCATGGTGTCATTTGCACTCATGAAATGCTACTAAGATGCAATCTGCAGTGCTTTTATCAAGATCCTTTCATACTAACTAAAAAATAAAAGGTTTATGAAATCTGAACATCTGTACATTGCACTGTGTCGGTCTTGGCGTTGACTGAAATATCACACTTCAGTTTTTTTCCTTAGAATTTTATGCCATAGGCCAATTTCAAGAATTGGTCCTTGGGTATTGCAATTGTAATCTGTCTGCTTTAGATTTGTTAGGGTTTTTTTGCTGGATGGTTTGGAACTGCCGTTGCAGAGAGAGGGTAGATGGAGCAATGGCACTGAACGCAGGCAGGTAGGAGAAGACTATAGAAAGAGATACTGGTCAAAGTAAGTTTGGATTTCAGAGTCACAGCCTCTTACAATAAGAAGACGCTAAACTGTCAAGCTATTGCTTATGCAGATTTGCCACCACATGACTGTAACAGAGTAGCCTTATTTGGAAATAAGTCTAGATTCTTTAAGATAAAAAATACATATGTTTAAGCAGACGTTGAGTTTTAAGAAAGTCTTGTAAAGGAACTTTTAGAGGCTTAAATTCAGAGGCTTACAGGTAGCATTTTTTACTTCAATGCCTGATAAATTTGGGCTAGTTTAGAAATGTATATTTTTCATTTTCCCATTTTAAAAGCAATGTAGGCTCATTGTTTCAATGAAAGTTAACAGGACAATAGGATCTACCAGAACAATTTAATATCTCTATATTTATTGCAGTATTTTATGTTTTGACCTTTAAATATCTGCAAGGACACTAACATTGCAATTTGCAGAGTTTAGGTGAATAACATCGCTGGACAGAATCAGGATCACCACCTAAAAAGGAACTCTCCTAGTACACAATTCAGGGGAGAAAAGGCAGAAGAGATACAGTTAGTTGAAAATGACAGCGAAACTTATGTTTTGTGTATGCATTGCTTAAATGGCTTGAAAATGAGGGTAAAGGAGGTTCTCTTATAAGACTTTCCCATTGCTGAAATGATCATGGAAGTGAAACTTGCCAGACCCTCACTAGTTGTGTGCTTCAGTAGCAGTTTAAGTTTGAACAGTATTCACACATTCCCTGTCAATATCTTTGCATACTTTGCCTACTGCAAAGGCTCATGGATGAATTTCAACAGTAAATAATATGTTGTAATACAGCAACATTTATAAGATTACATTATATGTGGAATATTGTGCCTTACGTGCTTTGAACAGGCCTAGACTGAAGCACCAAGGTGCATCCTACAATCTCTTTGTTTGTAACAGAGGTCGGAATGTTATAGGAACAGTTATATTTGAGAGCAACTAGTAGCATCCTGGTGTGCTCGCAGAGACACTCACTATCTGCCTGTCAATACCTGTTTTCTTCTATTCTTTGTTCCCCTTTGCACTAGATGTCTCTTTTTAAACCTCATAAAAAATAAGGCACCTGCTGTAAAAGCAATGACCTGGCAAAGTGTGCAGTTGTCGTTGTTTGGTGCACACCTCAGTGACTCCACCTTCAGCTTTGTGGCTGAGACTGCACAAGACACTCACCAATGCTTCAAGAATGCTTTTACTGATAGACTTTTATTGAAATGGCCAAAATATCCAGGACAGAATTTTATTGTATTGACATCAAATTAGAATTCTGAAGAAATTCTCAAATATTTGTGACTGTGAATCACTTTATATATGTGTAAAACACAAATAGCTTAGTTGAAGGTGTTATAAAACAAACGAAACATCTTACTGGGAAATACAGTGAAAAAGGTATGCACAGTATAAGTCTCCTGCTTAGTTGTTCTGATTTCTTTCTCTGTCTTTGTTCTTTTCCTCCCCCCCCCGGCCAAGAATAAGCCTATCCCGATTCTACATTATTTCTTTTCACAATTCATTGTTTCCTTTTTTCTTCTTTCTGAGAAGCAAAATATTTTCTATCTGTCTTTCACGGCCATTGCCTTTGTTCTCTTCCCATATTTGTTGCCTTATTTGTTGATCCCTAAATATTACTGGCTCACCCTCTGATTCTTTTCCATCTCTTTTTCTCTTGCTCTTCATTTCTCCTTTCGTCTTTTTTTTCTCTCCCTCACCTTGTCATGCCTTGCTGTCTTCTCCTGCCCTCTTTTTTCTAATTGAGATTCCAGTCACTCTTGATCTCTTCTGTAAGGACCACAAAGCAGTGAGGCCTCTGGGCAGATAAAAGACTAAGGAAAATTGACTCTGGAGGTGGAGTAACGTAAAGGGGTCACTTCTGAGGGTCAGTTTTATTGTCTGTGATCACTAGGAAAAGGGCGTTTGTTATTGTCCCTTGGCTGCATAGGTGAACCATCAAGGTCTTATTGCCTGACCTTTTCTTTCCCATGTCTCTGTGCCCAGCTTAGACACCAGCCTGTGAATTGTGAGCAGGAATATTCACATTCACTTGTTGCACGTGTGACGCTGTGACTGCACGTCCCCAGGAGAGATGCAATGAAAGGAGTTACAAATGAAGGCTGGTCCTGTCTGATAACTTGGCCCAAGACAGATGCTTGGGAAAGAAAATCCAGTGTCAAATGGAGTGTGGGGCTTGGGGGATTGCTTATTTGTTTTGTGACTAACAAATGATGTTTTCTTCATTATCCTTACTGGGTAGAAAACAGTTAATGAGAGTTCTCTCTTTTCTTCTGTAGCCATGCATGCACACAAACACACATAGGCACCGCCTTCAGCAGCAATTCTGGCCAGCTAAAACACAAACTAAAGTACCAAAAGTTGAAAAGCACCAAAAGTACCAAAAATTTGAAAAGTCCTTTTGTTTGCTTTCTACTTTTGTAATATGAAAGAGTGCAATGCCAGGTACACAGGAAGCTCAGCTTGTCAGTTAAATAGGCTGCCTGGCACAGTCAGATTTTGCTTTTCATGATCCATTGCCCCAAGTAATATCTTCTCTTTATATCACTGCTGGAGGAAGGCTGGAAATTATGGAGGCGTTTTTGGTAATAACTGCTAGCAGGGAGACAGTAGTTACCAGAGAGTCTGCGATGAGACTCTCAGGTAAATAATAAGCATTTTAGAAAAGCTACCTAATTATGTATTTAATCGCTTGGAGCCATTCCAGTCACTTGGGAAAATAACATGCATTTTGTAAATCTGCCTAATTATTTATTTGTGAATTAAGTCATTCTAGCCTCTGGGGTAAGTAGTGTGAATTTTATGACTTTCTGCTGTGCTGCTTGAGAATGTTGGTATTTAAAAAAAAACACCACACCACCCAAAAGTACCAAACCAAGAGAACGCAAAAATACGTTATTAGCAAATGAAGTAGCTTGTCCGCTTTTCTAACCAGTGCTCTAGTATTTCTATAAAGGCTTCAAACTTCATTCTGCTTTAATATAGCTGTCTTCTATTCTCAATGGGAAGATGAGCAAGGAAGTGCAAGCAGCTGTATTTGTAGGTGGCACACCATCTGAATAGGGAGTTTTGAGGCCACTAATGAATCAGACTAACTCTAGTCAACAGTTGTTAAAAGCCAGAGCACGATTGAGGTCAGAAACTGCAAAACGTCTTTGCACTGGACATGACAGTTTTGTCTTAAAATGGTATGAATAATGAATTGCATACTTTGACCATAATTAGTTACTAGCAAGAGAATTGAATGTCTGATATATATGTTAGAAGTAAAATAAGTAATTTTTTTCACAGTGTATGTCAGTTCCACAGGGAGTTATTTATTCTACTTGTATACGTTCTTCCCTCTCTCAATTTGTGCTTTTTTCACTCTGGGCCTCTTCATTTATTTGAGAATTTATAGACTAGTTTCCACAGACTATCATGAAAGCTATTCTGAATTTACTTGGTGTGACCCTGTATTTGCTGTGCATTTTTAAGTGCTACAGAAGTCCACATGAGAAATTAGTTTTTATTTTTGCAAAAAGCTAGAATAATTTTTGTGAGAAAATACCTCAAGGCAGAAGTATTTATAGCGAGTTGGGGGTCAGGCTCTTCTCCCAAGTAATAGGTGATAGGACAAGAGGAAATGGCCTGAAATTGCACCGGGGGAGGTTTAGATTGGATATTAGGAAAAAATTCTTCACTGACACTATTGTCAAGCATTGGAACAAGCTGAACAGGGAAGTGGTTGAGTCACCATCTCTGGAGGTGTTAAAAGATGTGTAGATGTGGTGTTGAGGGACACGGTTTAGTGGTAACTTGGCAGTGGTAGGTTAATGGTTGGACTTGATGATCTTAAAGATCTCCCCCAACAAAATGATACTACGATTCTATGATTTACAAATGATATATTAAACCTATTTAATGAAAAGTACAATTTTTCATAATAATAAATCTAGTCAAGAGGAATTATGTGAAAAATCAGTTTCCTGACACTTCATTTTCTTACAAAGTAAATTAAGGTTTATTTCTAAAAATGCAAAATACCATCAGCATTTAGAATATTTTCATTATCAAAACAAATGGAGAATATTGATCAAGAAAAAAAATCTTAATGTGTTGATTTGGAAAACTATTCATAGCTTCCTTATCTCCTCCCAACTTCATCTGGATTTATGGGCATGTTACATGAAATTCTTCTCCCGTCACAGAAGCAACATCAAAAGCTGAGGACAAAACTGTCAGGTTATGCCTATAATAAATGTTGCCCCTAAAGGACCTGCTTAACTGGATGACTTCCACAATAAATAAGAAGAAGCGTTTCTAGCAAAGATTTCTTATGTCATTCTGTCTCTATATCTCTGTTTCATCCCAGGGTAACCTAGAACTCCCCTACCATTTACTCATTGCTCTTATTGCAAGTAACCTATAGTGCATACCTTTATTTCCCTCTTTTTGGAAAATTGTGGATATACTGCAGCTTAGATTCAGTCCTTTACCAATGGAAAGAATATTGCTCGTCTGCAGTGCACAAGAACATGTACAATTAGCAGCACATGCTTAACCCAGTTGGTTGGTACTCAAATGTTTATGTTTATGCATGAACTTACATACTTCCCTGAATAAAGGAATTTTCATGTGTCAGACTCATTGCTAGATGGCATCAATGTAATCAAGATGGACTGATTCACTGAACTGCTTTATTATTTCTAAATAAACCCATTTTCCTTGCATTTTTACAGCATATTTGGAAATACATCCTAACGTGAAAAGCACACTGTTTCAAAACACATTGTGTTCAAAAGTAATTCCAACCCATCATACATTGTATGACTATCCAGATGCACAGAAAGCATGAATGTATTTCATGTACTGGATGAAGCTCATGAAAGCGTTTTCCCTCCTTTCTTCTACTGCTTTTAATTCTAAGTTCCAGTGAAGCATCATTCTGTAATAGATTTGACATTTAAATGTTGGACATATAAAATCCAGGTTGCTAATAGTAAAAAAACCCACAACAAAGCAACCTCCAATTCATCTGTGTTATTCTAATTTTATTTACAAAATAGTAGTCATTCACAGCTTTTGTAGAACTGAAAGAATATATGACACAGTGCATAGAATTCACACTCTATAACAACATACTGAAGCTGTGCAAAACAGTATGATTTAGTGCAAATAGCAAGGTCTAAAGTTAGAGCAAACCTAAGGTGATTTAACCTGTGCTTTTTTCTTAGCCATACTAAGATTTGGGAAGGGAACAGTATTTTTCTAGTATAGGCCAGCTCTGCGCTGGGTTTGTTCTCCAGATACCGTGCAAGTTGTATAAAGGATGTTGTTCAACAGACTGTGGCCACAAAATTCAGGACAGTCCCTGCTCCTCTTGCACTGGGAGAGTTTCCCTAACTCTAGTTTGATCCTCCTGTGGCTGCTGTGTGTATCTTAAGGTCACTTTCTCTGTTCTCTTAAAGAAGCCAAAAACTGTTGATAACCAGTTTGTACAGATTGACAGGAGAGTAGAATAATTGAAATTATATTATATGCAACATAAGGAAATTTATACTCATACTTTTGGTAATCCAGAAATCAGGACTGGCGTGGACCAAGATGTTTTCTCAAAGATGATTACTGCTTAAATTATGGTAATTAAAAGTACCATGTAATTCACATTATTTCATAGGTTAAATATTTGAAAGCAACATTAAGTTGCAACAGAAAGTCACAGATTCTTTTTACCAGAAGTCTCTATAGTGCTTTTAGAACAGTGTTCTAAAGTGATAGTTGTTATCCTGCTTTTATTGGAGTTACATATTTTTAAAATGGGAAATTTTGCTGCACAACTCCCAGTGAAACTATTGGGAGCTCTGGATGGATCTTGGTATTTGAGAATTTAAGCTAAAATTATTCATGGCTTAAAATGCTTCTCCGCCAACGTTTAAAAGGGTAACCGTTTGAATCTTGAAATTGAAAAGTACCTAGGATGGGGAAAAGTGTTTGGTTTTAGTTGTAATACTGAAATTCTTTATAATGAATTCAGCCTAGTAGCACAACACTCCTGAATTTGAAACCTTTGGTTTAGGTGGGCCCATGTGTATGGTGGGAGCTTCCTGGCCCTTTAAACAAAGACCAGAAAACAAAGATTATTTCTTAGATAAATTAAATGCCTTATCTTAGGTGCTATTGGAACATGTGGATTTCTGCCAGCAATAAAGACAAAATGAGATGAAATTTAGGCTCTCAGAATTCAAAAGCACGGAAGAGTCTTCTTATGAATGACAATTCTGTATTTTGGGGAGGTTGTAAATATAAAATGTTCTCTAGACCATATGTTGTGATATATCCAAGGAACCTGAAAATATGGTCCTCTGTCTTTTCTAGTTTCTCACAGTTCTGGTATGATGACATTCTTTTTTAATTCACTCTTTGCTCTATTTTGAGAGGTGGTTTTACATATGAAATTAAGGCATAGTACTAACAATATGACACATACAGTATGTTATTGTTTGCAGCCAGAAAGTGTATACTAATGCACCGGAAAAATCTGGAAGAGATAACACTGAAATCTTGGCTTGCTTCAGCCACCCACTTACAAACTGCTGATCTGGCAGCATGTAGACAGAGACGTACACCCAGAAATCTGGGCAAATCCAAGCAGATCGTAATGATTTCCACTTGCAAAGAGTAGTCCTGATTCAACTTGCTGTTCTGATGCTTTGAGTATTTATAAAATGAACTGAAGGGACTAAGGTTACTCTGGATTGTCGGGTTTGATCCATGTCTATCAAGTTTCATATGCATACAGATGTGTATATGTATCTGTATTTTGCTTTCACTTTATGTCATATAACTTCATCACGATAAAAATTTTATTTTGTGAAGATGATGCAATTCAAATGCATAAGTACATCTTTATTTAGCTTTACACTACATTTTTATATTTTTACACTAATGTACATACATAATGTAACTTTAATAAGCTAAACTTAACTATATCAGCTAAATTGTGCTCTGACCATTCTTTCAATATAAATCAATCAACGTTCCTGAATTTTTCAGCACCGTAGTGAATAGCTTTACACTGCAGTTCTGATCCAGTCACCCTACTGTATATTGAATATCTATATATAATAATAATTATCACGGCTGAAAGCAAAATATGATTACAGTCAAAATGATTGCTTTTAAGAATGAATTATTACTTTAGTTATCCGTGTTTAAACATGTATTCTTATTCTCTTAAGCACAGTTTTAGGTTCTTAAATTCTGTCGCGTGAGGCTTTCCCCTTACTTTAAAAGTCCACCTCTATTCCTTCTAGGAGGCTAGAGAAAGGTAACTTGGCAATGTAAATATATTACTTTGACTATTAGGCTTAGAAGAGTTTTTCTCTTGCCCTTGGAGAAATGAGATCTTCCAGGCTTTTTGAGACAATCATCACTCAGAAACTGGCCTTCTGTAACTGTCTTAACTCATTTTCTTGAAGCCAGAGTTGAAAAATTTACTGCCAAAGCAGTAGTTTCCATTTCCATGTGTGTAAACTAAAACTCTAACTTTCACTTAGATTATCTATAATACATGTTGGTAGCCTATATGTAAAAGGAAAAATTTAAACTCGGGTTGTGCAGTAAGGTTCATGTGGGTCTTCTCCTAAACACCACTCTTTGCAGTTTCCCTTGCGTGCCTGCTCAGCCAATCTGACTCCTGAAAAGGTCACTTATTTCATTCGTGTGTCACATTGTATAATGCCACACGCATTAGGTATTCATGTGACCATTTAGAAGCTGTGTGGTTACCTGCAATTATAGCCACTTTAATCAACTCTCCTGCCCTTGTCCCGCCAGGATGGAACGGCTTTCCAATTCCAGAACTCTGAGGAATATCAAATTGCACAGTTTTTAGTACAGCCTGCAAGAGAAAAATTTTTTGTTTTTCATGGTTTCATCTTCTCAAATGGTGCACAAACACTGCTAAAAGTTAGATTTGTTGAAGAGCTGGTCTGGGCACAGTTCAATGCTAGAGCTGTGCTGTTTAGAGATACCTTGCAAATCTAAGGAATAAAAATGGAAACTTTATGCTCTTAGACAGGGAAGAATCCTTGATTTCCATTGGCACATGCTTTTAGCTCACAGCAGACTTTATGATACTTTTTGTATGTTGGAAATCTGCTTTGCATAATTTGAGAGGTTTTAAAAAAAAAATTATACTATTCCTCTCCCTCAGGGCCCTCTACAGTTGGAATCTTAGTACTAAGGGAGCCTGCTTTTACAAGCAGATGGATATGAAAAATAATCCTAATAAAATTTATAAAACTCTTTTTAACATTTTTATAGGAATATATTTGTAAAATATACATAGAATACAGGATGAATGATGGGGTTTTATGGCTTAATATTGCTCAGTTAGGAAGACTTGCGTAGCTCCCTCATGGTTTTGCCACTGTTTATTTTATCCCTTACAAACTCATGTTATGCATTTTGTATAAGCATAAATACATATTTGTATGTGTGAGTGATTACTATGCATATATATTCAAACATAATACATATACGTATACACTCACACATTCACATAGGTATATAGACAGATATAGCTTTCGAGCTAGAAGTTAAGAAATGTTAGAAATTGCCATACTGCTTTGGCTACTTCATTTACTGAAGTCAGATTTTCCTTTTAGATATTTTTCCACAACTCCAAATGAAGTCATTTGGATGTGATTCTTTATGTTATGTTAGAAGAATTGAACCACTGGCTATTAAGAAACTGTAAATGTTTAACATCATAACATGAAGCATGCATACTCTGCAAGTGGTTCAGTTACAGTGGGAATTTCTGCCTCTATTTTTCACTATTTCCTTAAGTTGCATTCTTATATTCTTTCCTTTACTGTGGAATATTCTGTTCCTCTTTTTGTTTGTTGTTTTGTTCATTCATTCATCATTTAATTAAAAAAAAAAAAAAATCATATTTTTTACCATAATGTGATACTGCAAATGTAAATGTAGAACTTGTGTAGGTATAGGAATAGGAATGAAAGTGAGAATAGATATTAAGAGAAAGAAGCAAACATAAAGGAAAGATGAAAGCAGACTCCAGCCAGCAGAAACAGCTACTGAAGTTAAGGAGAGACTTGGTTGCAGGGAGAAGGCTTGGAATTGGCAGTATCTCCTTCTTCCAATACTCTTCAGAGGGTCACAACAGTGTGGGAGACATGATTTCCCCACCCTGGGGAAAGATGCAGTGTAGGTAATACTTTCCTTCTCTCCACCTTTTGGCCTACAGGGTTAAAACTACAGAGTTTCAAGCAAATATGCCTACTCTGAGGAACTGAAGGGGACTTTCAGAAAGTTGTTATTTTGCTGTGGCTTTCTGTTCCCTATGCTGAATGGCTGTTTTCTCAAGCCTCCTCCTTAGTTTTACTCCATAGCTGCCCATTTACTCATTTTGCGTACTCTGTTCATTCACCTTTTCTTCTGGACTACCTGGCCATTCACTTTTCTTCCTTCTCTTTATGATATCACTTCTTAATGTCATTTTTCCCATGTCCCAAAACAACATTTAAGGAATAAATGATATTTGACACTACAGATACATAAACTCCATGTGATGCTTATGTCTAATCACTTCTTCACACGTCTAGTTTACTTAAGACCTATGTAGCTTACTTAAAACAAAGGTTTGTTTGCCAGTCTAGCTCAAGGGGAGTTTAATTGGTGATTACTGTTGTAAGCTTGAATCTCCACAAGGAAAAAGGCAGTTAAAGGAAAGTTTTAAGGGGGGAAAAAAAAGTTGCATTTGAGAAGACTCTAGAAAACATTTTAAAAAAAGGAGAATCAGTGAGAACAATACTAAAATATGCATAGGGAAATGAATCAAACAATGGATAATGTTGCAAGACTTAAAGATGTTCTGGATGAGTCACTGAACATAGGTGAAAAAGAGAAGCAAAATTGCAACCATTAGATACCATGGGAATTACATTTGAGATAAATATAAGCACGAGAAAAAGTTGGTAGAAAATTATTCTGTCATCTAATTTTGCTGGCTAGTGAGAATCTATATGGCTATTAAGCTCTGAGTGGTTAGCATCTTGGAAACCCTGCTGAAGGACAAAAAGAGATCACAGTTATTAGAAGTGAAATGGGACACAATAGCTCTATCAGAACCCCCATTTCTAATAGTCCTTCGCTGCTCTCTGAAGCGGTCAGCACAGCATCTGTCTGTTTCTTCACTGTAAATGGCTGAGTATTCTCTGCAAATAATGCAATCAACTACATTACTGATAATGCTTATAAAATCCTTAGTGACTGGGAAAGGACTTTTGTTGCCTCAGATGTCAGTTCTAGGAGAAAATAATGTACAGATGTAACAGATCCTGTTGTACATGGCATTACAATCCATGATAAACCAGAATGGGACTACGGTTTACAAAACCGTTAATACCATGGCTAAAACCTGGTTAGAAATTTGGAGGTCTGTCTTAGTTATAAAATAGGACACCTCTGAATAGTGATCTTGCCGAGAGAAAGAACATTAGTGATGGATGGAAGCATCGATGAGATGTGTAGTCCTGAAAGAGTTCTCCATTGGTAAAGATGTATTGATTTCAAAAAGTGCTGTTAAAAGTGATTCCTTAGTAGTTTGGATTTGTGTGCCCATGTATCTCAGGCAAACAATGTAGATAATTAATGAAATATTAGTCAAATGTAAGTCAAGTTTCTTCTGAAACTTGCCTTTACAGACCTATAGACTTCAGAGCATTCCCTGAAAATAGAAATACTTCTGTTACTTTACTACCTTTTTTTTTCTTTCACAGAAATGTTATTGTGTCTGGTCACTCTGCAGAATTTACAGTGCCCTTTATATGAATTGTGACTTACTTGGCTTTTTTAATATGACTTTATATTCAGAGTTTCTTAGTGGAAATTTGGTATTAAAACTCAAGTTTCCTGATTGAGCAAACAGTATAGATTTGTAGTTTCATGTCTGGAAGTCACCAGGTGCTGGCAAACTGCAAATCAAACTGCAAACCAGCAAAGAGCTCAGAACTCCAAAAGCAGTGATATCTCTGGTTGCTGTACTGGAAGCATCCTTGATCAAAAGGAACTATATCTCATAAGAGGGAATCTGCTTATGGGGCAAAAGATAAAGATGAATAAAGTTGTTCCATCTCAAAGGAGTCTGTGCTGGTATATCTAAGCACCGACAAGGTCGTCTTACAAGTCATGCCAGTGTACACACATCCTGAAGTCCCTTGGTCTCACTGCTTGGCATCCTTTCTGTGCACCTTCAGATCTTGCCAGTTCAGCTTGCTGTGTTGCAGTATTTCCTCTCAGGTTTACTGGAATACTTAATGGCAGGTATAGTTTCAATTATTTAGTTTTAACATCTCATTGCTCCCCTCACTATCTCTCTCCCACTCCTTTGTGTTTTCACTTCTCACTTTTAGTCAGCAGAGATCTGATGTTCTCAGCACAGTGACACTGTCTTTCCAGTCTTTAGTTCCCTCCCATGTAACTCTTTATCTGCGCTCTGTGTCTTTGATTGCCCCCCACCCCATCCTCCTTTCTTCCATCTGCCACTCATTTTATTCTTACTGGACCATTTCCCCTCCATTCCTGATTGAACTTCACCAGTTTTCTCTCTTCTTTTCCAGACTCTCACTGTTTTATTGCTTTGGCAGCATGAGATATCTCATTTGTTTTCCATCCCCTCTCTTTAACTCCATTGGCCAGCTTTACCTTTCACTCTATTCTTTGGCCTTGTTATGCCTCTTCCCTGCTTTTATTACCTCCCACCTCCACTCCAATTATAAACACTGAATAGAGAAGCAGTTGGCAGCCAGCTTTGTGACTGCTAATGTCCTTTGAATGAGTCAGAGCCTATGGAGTGAATGAAACACAGCCCAGTTTAATTTGGTCAAGCTGTCTCTTTTTATTTCATAAAGCATGGGTCCCAGTCATATATTCTTGGTGTCACCATTTCCAGTGGCCTAGTGGCTGAGTGAAGCCTCCTTACAGTGTTCCTTGGCACAGATACTACCATCTGTGCACTTCAGTGTTTGGGTTGGGGTTTTTTTTGGAAGGGGAGGGGGGCTGCAGGGAGAGGTTCTTGTATTCTCTTTGTTTTCTCTCCTTTTCTTTTATTCCTAAATTGTTCCCATTGTTCTCTTTCTAATGCCCTTTTATACACTTTGCATACCTTTAATGCAAAAACTTTTGAAGATGGGTTCTGTTCTTGAAGCTGCAGGAGAAGGTAGTCAGGCTTGACATTGCAGTGATTTCTCTCAACTTCAAGAAACCATAAAGAATAGTCTCCCTTGGATTTGTGTTTCCTGGCCAATTGACTGTGCTGTCTTAAGAATATACAAGCACTGACTGAACAGTTTCTCACAACTGAGACATTTTAAGGTCAGTATTCTTTGTGGATTCTCTGCCATCTAACACATTATGAGCTCTTAGATCCACCTTTCCCATAGACAAAAGGTCACTTTCCTCTGTCTGTCTGCTTTTCACAGGAGTTTTGATAATTTTAATTTGTACTCCTCTGCAAAATCACCCGATGTTTTAAAAAAACTGGGTGGATGAGTGTTACGGGAAAGCGAGCGAAGAGTTTGTCAGATGCACACAGTAAGATCTTTTTTAAAAAGTCCAACTCCTGAGGCATAATGTCAAATGTGTCCTAAATGTCTTAGCTGCAGCTCAGGTTTTTTCCATACTGCCATTCTGCTGATGCAGGGAAAGCCAATTGCATTACCTTCCCAATGCCTTATGGTAGTAGTAATTATATATATGATGTTATTAGATTCTCGACATTCTGCATTAGGACAGTTATGATTGACTTATTGATGAATTCATTAATTCAGTCCAGAGGACAGAAGTTTAAGTATTGACTTTTTAAGATTTTCATATATAGGCTTTACAGGCTGAAAAATGTCTTAATGTCTAATTTACAGTTCTTTGAAATCACCAGCTTTTCCAGACTTATTAGTTTCAACAGTTATTAGGAAATAAAAGTCAATTAGCACTTCCAGTATACACCGTGAAAAGATATTTCCCCAAGGTGTAAATGTGTTACTTGGTAAAATTGCTAGCCAGTTATGTCCTGCCAGTACCCAGGATGTGAGAGCTTTGGATACATCTAAATAATAATGAGAAAATCAGTTTACACTTCACATACTGCAATAAGTCAATAAACAAAACTTCCCAGTGTCCTTTGGAAAGCTGTGAGATATGCTGGGCTGTCATTCCCATTAACAGATGAATAACTTAAAACACTGTGAAACTTTTACAAGCACATATTGAGTGGATGAAAAGAGTGACTTTCGCTGAATATATTAGTATTTTCTAACCTCCTTAAAGTGAGATATTTGCTTTCCGGAAAGGAGAAAGACCCTACATGACTGAGATTCCTAACCAGAGCAGAGAGGGTTGGTTGTCAGCAATTAACCTTCCAACCACCTCATCCTTTTGCCATGGCTTCACGTGTTAGAGGAGACACGTGCTTTCAGTCTGGTTCCTGCTTTCATGCAGTTTCATCGCTCCTTCTGGCTTCTTTCTGCTCTCATCCCCATTCCCTCCTTTGCTCCTTTTGCATTATTTTTATATCAAATGATAAGAGATTGGCTTTTCAGGATAAGTCCTTTGGCGAGGGACAGAAACCCAGCAGATTTCTCTCTTTGCTTTTAACTCCTTGCTTTAACGTTTGGAAAGATGTTTGCTCTACTGAAAGACGATGGTCATTCTCTCTCTCTCTCTCTTTTTTTCTTTTTTTTTTTCTGTTTTCTTTTTTTTTTTGGGGGGGAGAGAATTCTGTCCTCAATCCATTGAAAAACAGACACACATGGATTTTCATATCTTGGCAGCTTTTACTTCCACAGCAGTCCCTATTCATTCCGGCTTCATTAGAAAGACCTACAGAAGGTAACAAGCTCTTAATTAGTGCTGAGTTAAAAATGGCAAAATAAACTTGCTTTAATTGGGCCAGGTTCATAAGAGCCAGGATTTAACTTCCACAGAGATGAGTCACCATCATGAACTAATGCAAGTAGAGACTGTTATCTTGTTGTCACAGATCAAAAAGTATACAGAGGCAGGCAAGATGATATGTTAAAAGGTCATGTATTTGGAATCAGAATAACAAAAAAATATTTGCTGTGATTAAAAGAAGGAGTTGAAAAATATTAGGGAAAGTTTTATCTAGAGCATTCTTTTATGTTTTTTCTTTTAAGTGAATTTTTATGAGTGTGTTAAAAAAAGCTTACGAAGTTTATGCATTTCTGTTGTCATTTGCATAAATATAATAATAGCTATAGAATACATTTTTTTAAATATATGTACCTAGATGATTAGGAATGTGCTTTTTTAAATCAAAAAATTAAGTATTAGGTGTTCTTCAGAATTATATAAACTTTCTATTATGCAGCCTGACATACAAAGCTGAGAGGTGTATTTTAGTGACAGAAGAGGATAAGGAAGATTAAATGGCAATATTATCATTCTAATAATGAAGGAGATCTAACCTTGCTATATGCTTAGCTATGAAAGGTGAATTTCACCTTTATACAGAGAGTCCTGTGGAAGACTGTTGCTATAGCATTGCAGAAGGCTGGTTCGTTGGATTGAATGTTAGCCCTTGTGAACAAATGAGTTATAATAACTGTCAGGTAAAATGTTAAGAAGACATTTAGACATGGATTCTTCACTACCTTCCACTTTCTCTAGTAATTTACATCTGTAGTGTTATATATCCACTTCTCAGAGTTGTAAAGGGCTGAAGATGGAAAAAGGCTTGGGCCTTGTCTCAAGTCCTCCCACTCTTTACTTTACTGAGAGAGTGGTCAGGCACTGGAACAGCCTGCCCAGGGAGGTGGTGGAGTCGCCATCCCTGGAGGTATTTAAGAAACGTGTAGACATGGCACTTCAGGGCATGCTCTAGTGCCTAAGATTGTTGGTTTGTGTCTGTTTGTGGGTGGGTGTGATCTGTGGTTTTTGGTTTTGTTTTGGTTTTGGTGTTTGGTTGGGGTTTTTTTTGGTTTTTGTTGGGGTTTTTTTTGTGTGGTTGGACTTGATGATCTCAAAGGTCCCTTCCAACCAAGAAGATTCTATGATTCTGTGATTCTACTCCCCTTCTCTCCCAGTAGTGGTGTATACGAATGGCTTGAGAATTGCAAAATCATGTTTAGAATGCCCCAGCCGTATAGAAGACAAACACTAGGGACAATGTTTTTATTTCCTATTTATCAGTGTCAATTTTCAGTAGTGCTACTTAATTCAATTTTAGGTACTCCAAATTTACCCCTTATCTTACTATAATTAAATAACATTCTGCATCTGTATTTTGTGCATACATTTACATGAAGCTAAAAAGCCATCATACCAAATTGCTTCTACTGCATGGGATGTCACAACAGAATAGTTCAAGTGTCTTGCTGCGGAGCCGGGGTACATGCTTAAGCCTTGTTCTGAGCATTTGCGTTAACACCACCGTGTAACCGGGGACCTTCTCATTTGAACTAGGAAATCAAAGGCTTCTGGACACAACGTCACCCACGTCACTTTATTGTGTGCTGTCAACCATAGAATGGGACCTAACTTTTTTTGCCAGTGATAGACCAATAATGAAATGGACTTTTTGTTTTTCTGAAACACTTTGTGCACTAAATTGAAAAGCATTTTGCATGAAATACTTGATCAAGATTTTTAAAAATTCATAAAAATCCTAACATGAGTCATTTTTGTTCACATAAAGATCATGGTGTAGTATATCTAGTCTCCCTTCACCAACTGCTGAGTCCCTGTTAAGATATTTCCCCCACCTTTTAACTACATTTGTCATTGGAGATTTCCACCAAATTCCGTTAAATTCTGGTACTCTGCACAGTAAATAGCCATGAAAACATCATGCTTCTTAGTACAAATCCTCAATCCCCTGCTAACACCTTATATTACAACCGTCTAATTACTGTGTTCTACAGTAACCTTGCGGGACTTCCATAGGTAATTAGAACTCCAGAGCGTTTCTGCAATAATCCGGTAAGGACCTCTTAACTAGAAAGGATTATGTGGTACTAATATTTTTGCACCCACGTGTTCTTCACAGTTAATTGTTTCAATTAATATTTGGCAGCAATGAAGAAATTCATAAAGGTTCATAAACTGAGACAATTCTCAGGAAACTTTTAAGGCAAATGATTTGTAGTTGTGGTCACTTAAAGATATAGGGAACTTTGGAAAAAATGAAATTCCTAGTACATTAAGCTATTGCAAAAGAAGATTTTTATACTGCTTCTAGGGGAGATGCCTTATCTTGTCCCTTCTCTACTTTAAGAACATGGTATTTGGGTGAATTCTCTTTTTTCTTTCCTTGGAAGTTTTAGCAAGTATTTGTAGATGAAGAATACTATATGAGTAAAAAGCATAGTGAGTATGCTGTGGTACTGTTCTACAGATAAGTCTTTGATGACAGGAAATACTAGGAAGAGCTGATGAGATGTTCGCTTGATTCTGGATGGCTTTATTTCACTTTAACCTCACTTTGCCTCTTCTTTTCCTTTGAGAGCTGAGGATTCCACATACTATGCAGCTATACAGGCCCTATGTACACTGTACACACTGCACATATTGGCAATTATACAAGTCCTTCAAACCTTGCATTTGTATACTACTTACCTTTTTTAATAATGATCCTGATTCTTCACCACTTTACAACCAGTGTCAGGCCAATGGTATGTCTGTAGAGTTACAACAGCATAAAATCTGTGCAAGAAAAAGAATTACTCCATCAATTATGAAGTACACAGGGATGCGGAAAGCAGCTTTGATCCCAAGAGTGCATGTCCCTCCTCCCTGCCTCTTGCTCCCCTCAGCCTTTGGGCTACCCTCCTCCTCCCTCACCTTAGTGCTTCCAACAGGATCCTCCACCTCTTTTGGAGTGGCCCCAGACCACCACTTATTCCCATGCTAGGACAGAAGCAGCAGCCCTAGGAAGACCAACAAAGAGAGTGGGCATGTGAGGGGTGGGGATAGGCATGTTACTCCCTATTCGGCCATGTGCCCAGCACTGGTCTCCATTTCACACTGCCTTTCACACATTACACACTACATTGTCAAGTGTATGCTCTATCTTGAACTGAAAGGCCTAATGCTTTTCAAATCTGCGTGTCTCATCATAGGTAGCAATCTATGTCATTATTTAGCTATTGGTAGGGTAATGACTATACTTTATTACTTTGCTATTAGTAAGATAATGACTACATTTTATGGTTATCTAGCCATACCCTTTTAGTCTTCAAATGTCTCAGATTTTTGTTCATTGTTGTTTTCTGCTTTTGGTATTGTGTAATTGTAATTATTGGTTAACTGTAATATCCTGTAAAATAAGGAGAGGTCTGGAAGGAGTCATTGGACAGGTTGATTAGAAGGCCGCTTCTTTTCCTTGCATTAAAAGTCCAGAAGAACAAATGCCATACCAATTTATCATCATATGTAACCTTTGATTAAACAATTTTTTACTAGATCAGTGTGAGTGGCTTTTGGCTTCAGAGCAGATTACTGAAATTAACAACTTTAGCACAAAATAAAGAGTCATTTGTTTAGATGATTATTAAATTAAAAAGTCCAATCTGGAAGTCACCTTAATTAAATGTAAGATTGAGTCTACTGAACCTCTGTGCATTTTCAAATCAGAGCATGATACTTCCCTAAAATATCATAAATTGCCCCTATTCTGCCAGTTAGTTCTGCTGTTTTGCAGCCAAGATTATAAGTTAGACTTGATTAAAATAAAAGTAGCTGTTTCTTAGAATGTCCAGTCAATACAGTCTTTCCTTAATGGCCTTCTATCTATTATCAAGTTATGAATTTTATTTAATTTGTGTCACAAAGCTTCCAAAGACAATACATGATAACAGTCTTAAAACTGTATAAATAGTAGATTTATGTTTATACGATTTCTTATTCTTTATACCACTTTGATAAGGTCTTGTATTTTCCCCCTGATGTATCTAAGAGGGTAAAACAGCAAGTACGTAGGTGTGTAGGTGTGTGCACAAGGAGAACCACATGTAGTTTTCCTCTGAGAATAGAGAGTCACCATGTAAAACTCTCAGTGCAGTCTCAGAAAGATAGTACAAAATGTTCTGAGAGACAAAATTTATCACAAAGAGAATACCTCTATGTGGACAAACATTTGAATAATGTCCATGCAAATTACTATTCTTAGTGAATGGGCTGTGGCTTCTGTTTCTTACTGAACAAAAGAAAATTTACTGGCTGCCACACAGTGTGGGTAAAATTCAGATTTAGTGATGCCAGCAGCAAAGCCAGCAGAATTTACATTGTTTCCACAGGGCAGGATTTTGACACAGCTGTTGTAGATTTTTACAGCCCAAAGCAAGGACACAGTCACTGTTGCTGTATTGCTGAATAAGTTCTCCTGCATCAGGTGTTTTTTTTCCCCCTTTTTAAAAATTCTTTAATTTTTAAATTTGTTATTTATGGCCTTTGGAGATAAACTGTTCCCAGAAAAACTCTTTTTAATTTTTTGAAACAGATCTTCAAAAGACAAAAATCTGATTCTAGGTATGCAATTTTTCTAACAGTTCTCTAAACCTCCAGCAAATCTTAGCTGAAGATATGTGCTATTTTGCTCTACATGTAGGCTTAATTCTCCTGTGACAGGGAATTTAAATCTCCACAACAAATAACAAAGCAGAGCTTCTTGGCATAGCAAAAAATGAGTGTATGCAATGTGCCCACAGAAGGCTTTTGCCTGTCCATGTGGGTTCTCACTTCTTCTCTAGCATTTAACTTTTAAATTGGGTCTTCATTTCCTCATTTTTCTCAGAGCTCTTTTAACAGTAAACATGTAATTTCTTAAAATTGGGAGTGTGTGTGGCGGTGCTGGTGAATAAACACATGCTATTGATCCCCCTAATGAATCCATACTAATTACGATGGACGTGGGTAGCCCATATGTATAACCCATGCCAGCTCGGTCACAAGCCTGAACAGTAGCCTTCATAGGACCAGAAAATGGGTCGACGAATGCCTATTTCTTCCCAGGAAAGGCAAACCTCCCTGGATGTATTGACACTCTGCTATGAAGAAAGTCTGTAGAGTCTCCGTTTTGGAGGCAATCCAATGTTTTTGCAAGGGCAAAATGAACTACTCTCTAGACCCAGCTTTGTACAATTTGCTGAGCTCAATGAACTCTTTTCTCCTTTCCTCCTCATACTTCTCTGTTACTTTTAACAATGTGTAGTAGAAAATTTGGCAGTTGCTCAATGAAATCACTGTTAAACTTACCCTAAAAGGAAGATTTTTTTTGTGAATTTGCACTTCCAAGAAGATGTCATAGTTTTCAAACGAGATGGTGAGACTCTGAGTTAATGCTTTTTGAATAGCTTGAATAAAAGGTTGTCCCCAAGTCTGTAAAACAGAAGCAGTGAGGCACACTACCTCCTGGAGTTCCCTTTGGCCAGTTTGTCTTTGCACTGCCCTTAACTTGGGTCTGTGTCTGTTGGGCACAATCTTGTGCAAAGTAGTCCTTAGTACAGCTTAGAAATATCAATGAAATGGAGGGTCTGACCGATTTATTCGTCCTCTTTTTTGTTTGTCTACATCAAAACAGAGTTGGCTCACAGTATTTCTTTGCTCCATTATTACTTTTTTTGAGGGCTTATTCATTTAAGCCTCAGGAGGAAAAATTTTTTGTCTATTATTGATGTATATCACTGCTGCTTGTAGCAGGCCACTTCTGTCACAATTGTACGTGGCCACCAGAACAAACCTGCTCCTTGGCTGTAATACGCAAAAAGCTGCACAGAGTTATACAAAGCATAATTAATGGATTGAAGCAAAATGACTCAAATGTGACATTTGTTCTCCTGAAGATTAAATGGACATTGTGAAGACCCTGTTGAGGATTAGAGGGAAAAGGAAAAGAAAGGAAAAAGGAAAGGAAAGGAAAGGAAAGGAAAGGAAAGGAAAGGAAAGGAAAGGAAAGGAAAGGAAAGGAAAGGAAAGGAAAGGAAAGGAAAGGAAAGGAAAGGAAAGGAAAGGAAAGGAAAGGAAAGGAAAGGAAAGGAAAGGAAAGGAAAGGAAAGGAAAGGAAAGGAAAGGAAAGGAAAGGAAAGGAAAGGAAAGGAAGGAAAAAAAAATGTAGGTAGGAATTTGCCAATTTTATATGTATGCTAAAAGGAAGATCTTCAGCAATATGTACCAAAGCCTTGCCTTTTTATTTAGCATCTCCCCGTCCCACCCCCACCCCCCAACCTAGTCTCTGAAATATGAATGGATGCTTTTTCTTTGCTAGAATGAATAAGGAACATGATGTCCAGCGACTATGATCTTCATTATAGTTATGGAAACCTTTTTATATAGAAATACCACTGTTATCATGTTATTATTTGTATTGCACCATTGATACTGTAATGAAATCTGTCATGTGAAAATCTAGTTGATGCTCATGAGGACAACACCATTATAAATAACACTAGTGGTCCTTTCCTCAGCAAAGCATTAACCAGCAGAGATGAGTTCTGAGTGCCTCCTCAATCCATTTTTGCTGCTGATACTGTGAAATTAAAATATGTCAACTGTCCATTCCCAGTACTTTTGGCAAGCTCACTTTATGTCCAATAAAATCTAGAAAGCTAACAGTGATCACAGTTACAAATGATCACATCAATGTACTCCCTGGGGATGCTGAACCTTTTCCCTAAAGAATAACCAGGTAATACTAACACAAAATAATTGCAAGAATAATTTTCCGTAAATGGTTCTATGTTTTATTAAGATCCTCAACAGGATAGCATTCCATCACTTCTGTCCAAGTAAAAACTTGTGTTATTTCCTTTTGTTAAAAAATAGAGTTGCCATAACAACTTAATGTAAATTTCATGTGTGACTTATATAGAACATTATTTTTAGAATTTTCGTTGCTTACAAACTGAAAAATATTTCTATGTAGATAGTGGTGTTTTGTCTTCAGTTCTTTTACTTTTCTTGAAAAGAGAATCCAGTGTTTCATTTCCTTCAATAATGAAAGTGAAAGAAAAAAGAAAAGAAAAGAAAAGAAAAGAAAAGAAAAGAAAAGAAAAGAAAAGAAAAGAAAAGAAAAGAAAAAGAGAGAATTATTCCCAAACCCACAGTTGAAATAAGCAATCATATTTTCAAGATAAAAAAAATCATGTCCATAGTCTTCAAAATGTCTAAATGTTATATTTTGTTACAGTGAATCAAAAATAGTGAATAGTGAAGTTAGGTTGTTGCTCTCAATTATTTCCGAGTAGGTTACAGCGTCACTAAACTTATCCACCTAGTACTAACTAGCCATCTTCTTTGTGTGCTTCAGCAGAGGTCTGTAAGTGTAACAGGTATTGCGATATTGAGAACCTCTTAAAGTATTCAAGGAGTTCAGAGTATTAAAGTGTGGAAATATGGGTTGTAGGTGAATTTGGTGTAAATTTTTTGGTTCAGATTTGAAAAAAAATAATTAAGTGCTTTTGGGAAGCAAGGTTATGTGCTGTGTGTCCTATGTTTATATATACTAAGATAATTTGGCACTTTCTTATATCCTTAAACAAAAAAAACCCGAAAGGGTGAAGTGAATGTTTTAGTTCTGTGTAATTATTACCTTGGTTATAATTTTAATTTTAGTTTGGTTGTGAAGCTAAACATTCTGGCACACTAACTACATCAGTCTCCACTGGATGAATCCAATTGTCACAGCTTTGAATGTTCATGGTTTGGGATTTGTTTACAAGTTCATAATAATTGTGTTTCTGCACTATAACAGGAAATACACCAGAGGCTTATCTTTGATCTTCTGATAACTGTCCAAGTAGACAATTTGGAAGTTGGTTGTCAGAATGTATATATAGCATCTGAAATATCCCCTTCAACATTTTCTCATTAAAATTAATGTATTACTTGGGTTTTTGTCATAGCAAATAGTAAACATGTAGATAACTTTGCAAAATTCGTTCTATTTTTTTTTTCAGGGGAAATTTTTTTTAATGTGTAATAGTTCTATATAAAATCGTGTTTTACTTGCTTAATGCATTGGTGATGCTTTTATCTACTTTGGGCTTTTAAATGTTGAGATGTCTTCATTACCTTTGTTTTCATCTTGTTCTACTACTCGTCTTTTATATACCATTTTGCTTTTGCCAAGTAAGAAATGAGATCTGTTTTCTCTGGTTTGATTTTTATTTGACTTCTAAATAGCACATGCTATAGTCCAACAAAATGAACGTTAAAAACCAATTTGTAATTTGTCATAGTTAATGTATTTTGTTGTTTTACAGTAGGAAAAAAATTAGTGTCTATCTTTGTGTGTGTCACACCATTGATTTTTCAAAGCAAACCCCACTGAAATCAATTGGGAGTGCTGCATATAAATCCATGCCACGCTACGGTTCTTTATTTATGGGTTTTAGTTAAAGGGAAAGGATACTGGAAATCTCAGTACAGCACTATTGAGGTCTTTAGGATTTTTATTTTTTCAAAGTTCCTCCCCGTTTATGATCCCATCAGAATGGCAGAACAAGATGTTTATCTAGTCATGTAAACCGGCCGTGGAAAGTAGATAAATTTAATAAATTGAAGAGCTTACAGCATCATTCAAGCGATTAAATAGATTCTGCACCACCTCTTCCCTCCTCCGTATCCCCACTCCACATTATTCTTATCTGCAGGATTAGATTCCCTATTAGGTCTTCTGATAAGAATTCTCGTGGTTTCTGAGAGACTCACAATCCTCAGGGCACAAGGGCCAAGTACTGTGCCAGTGGGTTCATATATTATATCACATATTAAATCAAGAGAGGATTCAGGTTGCAGTAAAGAGTGAGCACAAGTAAACCTTTACGAAGCAAGGGATGGAACTTCACTCTAAGCTCTGTGTCATGTGTAGATATTGAACCGTGTGCGCTGTGGTGTGCTAAAAATACCACTTACTGGCTACAAATCAGACCCTTATCTTTGAATACAAACCAGACTATATTTTCAGTAAAATTAGCACATAGAACAGTTGCCTGAGATCCCAACTGAAAATGAGATGTATTGAATAAAATGCTTTCTTAATGTAGTTACATATAGGGTTTTAGTTGTGGGGTTTGGTGTTTTGTTTTTTGTTTCACTGATGAGCAGATTTTTCCAGTTGAGCACTTGAATCTGTTGCAGCTGTTTAGGTCACCCATTAGGTCTGTCACACTCAGATGACTAAGGTCAGTCCTTAAAGATAAAATCTCTCCTGACAACCTGGAGGTCTCAAGCTGTGACCAGGGGTCAGCTTGTAGGTGAATGGTGAATATTTAACTTCGAGAAAAATGGATGGATATTTCTGAATCATACAGCCTATGTCTCCTGCCTCTTATAGATATAATCCCTAAATAAACCAGAAGACTTTGAAGTATTTCCTGACCAAGGGCTATCAGAGGGTGGCCTATATCCACACATGAGAACAGTTTAAGCTTTCTTATTGTATGATTGCATATTCAAAGATACACATGGGTATCTGTACATTTATATGCACATATGCACACACGTTTCCATACTTGTTTTCAACCATATATGTTGTGTCTATATAACTTGTTATGTGTCAAATATATATAAGTTACAAATAGTGCTGATTTCTGCTATTTTGAATACCACTACATGGGGCATACGTTCACTAATCCAGCTGAGCTCTTGAGTCTGGTGACTTTATGTCACTTTCACATATGTATTTCAGTATATTAGCTACAACTAATGTTTTCCTTCATTTCTTTGTAGAATCTAAGACTCTATACCATCCATGGATTTCAAACAGCAACTTGTTCTTGTTTGTGTGATTCAACCAACATTTCTAGAGAAATTTAACTCATAGTCCAGGAATAAAAGCACTTAATTTTGGTTTTATGGTGATTAAGTTGCTGTGAGGTTACTGCTACTGTAACTTTACAGGAAATGAGTGCAAGTTATCTACAGGCTAGACCAAATTAGTTCCAGTGATTTTTATGTCAACGATGAATTGGCTAATGCATTGTTTTCTATTTCAAAAGGGTAATACTAATTTTATCACAATGATATATCATGCCAATATGAGTCCAGAAAATAATGTTGATTTGTATCTTTTACATGTTATGGTTTGCATTACTTTTAGGGCATTCTCTTTACCAGAAGAGAGCAAGAGTCTACTGAATTGCTTCTTAAGTCAAACCAAATAGTAATGATAATTTACTACCAGAAAAATATTTCTCCCCAGCTGAAATCTATATTCCAAGTTGTAACCTGGAGCTGCATTTTGGTTTTTTGAATGTCAGATTATACAGACTTGTCGACAGAGATTTTGAAAATTGCAACCAACCCTGAATTGTTCTATGATTCAAAAATACTGGGAACCTCTGGTTTTTGAATTCAACTTTGTATAAATATAAAAAAAGATATTTCGGGTACCAAATGACATCTTAGCATCACCAGCAGCAGCTATACAACATCTGAGGTATCAGTATTTCCCTACTTACCTGAGTTTAAGATAACTGTTTTTGCATTTACAATCAAATGGAAACAGGGCAGATTTTTATATAAATGTAAACTTTTAATCAAAGGAATAGCAGGCCACAAGAACTGTTAATAAGAAGGAAAGAAAATGAAAAATTTCTTCGGCATTAAAAAATTTAGAAAATGAAAGCAACAGTGCTTGGAAGATTGAAAGTTCAATTTGGATAGCTGTTCAGGAAAAACACAAACTCAAATTGGACTGTTATGGAAATTCAATTTCAAAACGTTTTTTTTGTTATCTTAGTTGAAGTACAGCCACATTTACTTACTAAACAGTTGCTTCTCTACCTCTGCTTAAGGCTAGGGAATAGAAAGGAAAAATGAATAAGTAATGTACATTTGTAGGTCAGTGTTCTGTTTGCACTGGATGAGAATCCAAGTCATTTTTTACTTTAAATACTGCACAATTTGTTACTGGAAAACACCCCTAGACTAAAATTCTACCTGGTTTGTGGGTTGAATTCCTATTAATATATGTTTGAGTGCTTCTTTCAAAACAAAATCTTGACTTTTGGAAAGGAAATGCAGATTTAGGGTTCAGAGAATATGGACCAGTGTGGTTTTGGTCATCTTATGGTAAGCCTGACTTTACCAGAGGAAAAGATGGAAATGTGTAGGAGCATCCACAGTTCTAAATCTGTCCCATCATAACTCACAAACGCTGTCATTCAGGGCTTCCTGGCAGTACAGTGTAATGAAAAAGAAGTTATAGCGGAGGAGCTTCTTCCCAAAATTCTGCAGCAGGCTGTAATGCATCATTTCCAAGAGGATTTGAGATTAATATGCTTTCTCCTTTTACTCTTACACTGATGAGATGTCTCATTATGCTCAGTCTTTTCTAATACATGGGCCATACTACAAGATTTAATTTATTTATTCTGTAGGTGATTTCCATTTCCTTTCATTTAGGCTTCAGGCAAGGTAGCCTACTACACAGCAGCCCCTGCTGTTTGGAAGGGACATGAATGGGTCTCTGAAACTTAGTTTATTTGGCATAAGAAATTGAGTCAGTCTGTGCAGCTCCAACGTGACTTCATAAAAGTAAATGATAGTAAAGCATTCCTACAGTTCAAAAAGATTTGTTTCACTGGGACTTTGAATAGCACATTTTTATCAAAATATGATTTTGTAATATTTTTTTTCAATCATTAGCACCGCAGCTTCTAATAGGAAAAGAACTTGAAGATATACATTTGTATATTATATTGAATATTTTGCATCTGTAAGTATATTTTAACTGTTATATACAAAATATTTAAAACATTTCAAGGCTTCACAAATTTAACAGAGAAGATTTTTTTAAATAAAAGATTTTCACTGTTAAAATATGAGCAAGGATTTTAAACTTTCACAAGAGCAGTTTTCTTTTTAATATTTGAAAAGAGACTCTTCTTGCTAAGTCCTTTAAGTTTCTTAATATCTTTCAAAAAGCAGTCAATGAAATGTTCAATTACAGTGTTATGTTCAGACTTTTAAAAATGTACTGCAGCAGAATGCATTTTTTTGTGAACAAAATAGTCCGAGGACATATGTAGATTAAATCTTATTGCATCGGGTTAGATTATAATGTGGTGGGTTTATATTTAATTTTGGGGGATTGGGCACTGTCATGGAAAAGTTTGGTAAGGCAGGTCCAATTCACTGCTTTTATATTCAAATTGCTTTTTAAATCCCTAGATAAATACTGAAACACTTTCTACATACTAAACACCTTGAAATTACTGCTTTATTCAAAAGAAACAGCCTCAAAGACTCCTTCAAGTTTCATTTATTTGTTATGGGTTTTCATCTCTGAATTATCCAGCACATAACACTAAGGGTAAATGGGTTTTTAAAATGGCAGCCTGGAAGCGTCCAATATGGGTATATCTGTAGGCATGATTACGTATTTGCCTAACATCATTTACCCCATTGAGGAGTCACTATTGAAGTTACTAGTACTTGCAGGGAGTAGAGATTTCTTCAGCACAGAGCTGGTCATTTTTTCCCTTTCCATTTCAAAATCACTAACGCTTTGACGTGCTCCAGATATTGCAATGTACTGATTTTAGAAAATGATTGACTATTTAATGATGCCCATTTAATTCACTTGGAAAGATTCAGTACCTTTAACATTTTCCATTCCATTGATACCATATAATCACGCTGCAAATACATCAAACTCTTTCTGTTCATTTTTCACCCTGCCACCATGTATGTTAGTTGAAACAGAGAGGAAGCAGCACAGTTCCTGATTACATTCTTTTAAATATATTTATAAACCAGTTTGATCTATGTCCATTATAGAACTTTTGTTCGATGCTTTATGGCAGTTTCTCAGAGTCCATAAGCTTCAGACTCATCAAATATGAAAAATCATACCTTTCTTTGAAAAAAATACATAATTATCTATTGACTAGGTTCATTATCTCTTTTAATGTTTCATTACATTAGTAGCATTCTTTTCCCTAGCGACATGTTTCTCTCCTGATGATGCTAGTTATTCTGTCTCTAATTAGCAAAAAGTTGTTCATCTAGTAAAAAAAGACACAGACATGCTATTCATGTTCTCCTTAGTAAACTGTCCTAAATAATTAATGCAAATAGACATCCAGGGTTGTGAATTTTGATGAGAAGATACTCTCAGAGATGAATTATTTGTTTTAAGATATTTTCCCTGCAAATCCATCGTTTTTTGTGTTAATTCATGTAAATCTGGTTTTGCCTTAGTCTGGCAGGGAGGAGGGGAGCAGGAAATTGAACTTTTTGAACAAATGAGAAGTGAGCAAGTACCATCAAAACAATGGAAAGCTAGGTTAAGCTAAAACTCCTCTGAAAAGCTGTAAGGCATTTTTGATGGAGTTTTCATATGTAATAGAACCTGGATCTGCAGTGCTGGGAATTCTCACAGCAAGAACAGTTTCCTTACGTTACTATAATATTTGAGTTACAACTTTATGTTTGACTAAAGGAAACTCAGTGCAAACACAAAATAAAGGACTGTGAGAGATTTACAAAAGAGATCACGTTTTCCCCCTTTTAAACAATCTTTTGGGAGGAAAAGAGGGGAGAAGGAGTGCATTTTTGTGGCATGATGCGTTCCATCCATCTTTTCATCCATATAGTTTGTGGAATTGTTCCAGCTTCCCTGGTGTAGCACAAAAGCACACAGTAATACACTTGTGCAGCTCCGGGGTCTGAGAAGAAAATGAACCCTGCTGATGCCAGCACCCTCTCAAGCGACATATCCTGCAAGCTCAACACTGCACATTCACTTTGCTTCCTTCCTGGGCATTCAGGCGCGAGTGAACTCAAAACAAATGCCAGTAGAGTCCAAAGTGTTCTAAAAGGCTTAATATAAATTCCTTGCTTCTGATGCTGTGATTCAATTGAACTCTGGGAATTTATAAGTATATCTACTGCCATTTTTTTTCCCTTCTTACACTGAAGATGTGGGCACAGGGTTATTTTCCATTAGCCCTTTTTTCAGTCCTCATCTATTTTTTGCTTGCAGGCAGGGATTGTCGGGGGAGTGTTATTTTATGCGCTTTGAGTTTTCTTTCTAGTAACCCAGCACACATCTCTTGGTGTCTCGTAATATCAGATGCAGTGCTAGTAGAGTAGCTGATTTTACAAGGCACCTGCCTTCATATTTGAGGGCAGGATCAAGTCCTCCCTTGATGACTGAGGACAGAAGCTCACTGCTTTTTCATGATGCTGTATCTGACTGTGAACAAGAGCTAGAAGTTTAGTCTCTTTTATGCCCCAGGCTATGTACTACATGTTAATCCCATCCTGTCAAACTACTTGAGTCCATTTGAGTCCAATTTTTAATAAATTGATAACTGCTGTTTTCGAAAGTCCACACTTCAAACTTCTCTTCACAGGTCACACATGCATCTGTACTTGGAAATGCAAATACACGGAGTATTTTTTAACAAATACAGTATTGCACCACATGTCTACTGTTTCATGCATCAGTGAAATGTCTGCCTTTGTCACGTAGGTGCCTGTGTTGATGGAATTGATGTAAAATTAGTTCCATAGGAAGGCCAAAGTCATATTGAAGGGAGGCTTCTCTTTGGAGAGGCTTTGCATGGGCTTTCTACCATTAACCATGTTAAGATCACCTTCACATATCTGTAAATAATTATGAAAATCTTTCACTCATTTAGTGTCCCCTACTGGTGGTTTTTGCAGGAACAGCCAGTTGAAGCAAGGTTAGAGTTAACATATCTGTGTTCTCTTCTTGTTTTCTAGCACAAATGAACAATTATGAGGAAATAGGAGCACGTATTTCAAATCTTTACCTATTCCTGAGAGAACTTAGCTTGAGTAAATTTTTATGCCAATGGAAGATGGCAGTTTAAAGAAACCTTGGCTGGTGTGGAACGGAAAAGTAGTATAGATCGAATGTAAATACATCCTCTGTTTTATGGAAGCAACATCTTTCTTTTTTTCTTTCCCTTCTTTCCCTTCTTTCCCCCTCTCCCCTCTCCTCCCCCCCCCCCCATTTTGAGAAATGTCATCCCCTTTACCTTGCAATCAGGTAAAAAAACAAAAGGCAATCGATATTTCTGGTTGGTGCTGTTATTTGAAATGCAGGAAATTCTATTTTTCTTTTAGGACAAAGGTAAGCAAAAGTAACTGTAGTCTGTCTGTTGTAAATTAAATTAATAAGTGATGAATAGCTGCAATAATGAAAAAAGAAATAATCTCTTCTATTAAAGAAAATGTGAACATTTGCCTTTCCTCACTCCAAGTCACACAATATGAGCTATGAAAGTTTTCAGACCTGGGGGAAATTTAGCTATTGCTTCAGTTGTAAGATTTGTACAAGTGTTACAGGAAACACACTTCGCTGACGTCTTTTCTGAGAAGTAAATAAGTGGAACTGTTTTCCATTACCGAAAGTTTTAATGTGTTGAACATTGTAAACTAACACTGTAATCTACGTCACTGTAGCTATGCAAGTGTGGGAAATAAGCAAAGGTCTTGTATTGAAAATCCTTTCTTGTATGATATTTACATTGATCTCAACAGTAGTTTTGCCTGCTAGGAAATATTGAGTTAGGACTTCAAGACCTGCATTTAAGTCTACAGGCATCCAGAAAACATATGTCTTAGAGTGGTTCTTAATTTGACCATAATTGAGTTGTAGGTCCTTTTTGGACCTAAATTCTTTCCATTCTGGAAGTTTATCTTTTCCCCCAGCCGTTATACTCATGGTTGATGCGTGCAGCATGCAGCGGGGTGAGGAGCAGCAGCTCCCAGATCCATCATAAGTGCTCCCTCTCCTGTTCTCCAGCAGAGGATGCAGCCCCCCTTGGGAAGGGCAAGGGACCAGCATGTTGCCTCAGCAAGGGTTAGGCAACGAAGATGTAGGGCTTTTTTCTTTGCTCCCCTCTCTCCCTCCCTTTCCTTTCTTTGAGATGAGAAAATAGGCCACCAATTTAGTGGGAACAGAGACTGGCCAGGCAGCCCTGTGAGCTTTGTGTGCTTGGTGGCTGCCCGCCATTTCCCAGACCATCGGCAGCCCTCTCTTACTGTTTTCCCTGGCTGCATAAAGAGAACATTGTGTCTCTTGGAAGCTCTGGCTCATACCCTGCCCTCTATGTGAGAAAAGGAAATGTTCCCTCCGTTCATGACTTAGCAACGGTTGGCAAAAATGATGTCATATCCATGGTAGCAGCAAGACAAAGAGAGAGAGAGAGACTGCTTTTTTAGACAGATTTTACACAACACACTGTTCCATGGAGGACTGAACAAAGAACAGGCATTGTAATGCTCCATTTAGGGCAGAATACCAGCCTATTTTTTCAGGCTAGAAAGAAATGGGGATTATTTATGACTGTTTGTGAGAGTCCTATTTAGTAACACTATAGCATGGAATATGAGATTATTTCTCTCAAGGTTTGCATTACTTTATTGTGTGCTACAGCCGCTCTATTACAAGTACATGTGCTATCATGCTCTTCTTTATTCTCTGTCTTTATTGCTACTAAATATAAGTTCATATTAAGTAAAATAATATTGCGAATTGTGCATAAAATGTTGCAGACTATTGCAACTGCAGTATTTTACTTTCATGGTCCTTCACTGTATATTTTAATAATGTGGTGTTACTAACATATTGATGTGGGCTTCAGTGAATTGAGCATCAAAATGTGAGCTTTTCTTGGTCTGTAGTTTTGTCTGTCTGTTCAGATACGCTACACAATATCAATGCCTGTGTTTAATTAATAGTTTTTGGAATAAGCCTATTCAGGAAGAGTGTGTCTGTGTAGGTGTTTAAGACTGAAGGGGAAAGAGGGGGGGAACCTGTAAATTTGGTATGTCCTGTTATACAGCCAATGACCCTAACCTCCAGTTGAGATTTGGGAAAACTCTAAAGCTGGTATGAATCAAATGAAGGCCCCTTCCTAGTTTTGTGGCAGGTGATGCTGTATGAACTTCAGTGGCTAGTTATTAAAACTTTGACAGATTTATGATGAAAGCATACGCATTTAATCTCCCACTCTGCCTTCATTCTGTAGGCCTTTCCCTGGAGAGCAAGTGGTAACCTTCTTTGCTTAACAGCAAAATTTGGAAACTCATAAAAAGACAGGTCTCTGGATATGTGAAGTGCTGTGGTCCTGAGCATCCTTCACTGACTTGGACCACTAAGTGCCTCCTAGCATAGGTTCAATACAGAGTGTGAACTAATTGAATTAACGTTCTGCATGTATAAATCCCAGACCTGAACTGAAAATTATTTTCTTTCAAATATATGTGTCAGGTTCTCCTGCTTGCTTTGCTATCTTTTTGTCGTGCCTGTTCTCCTCACTTTTTGTTCGTTAGAGATGATGAACATGGCTGTCACTGGAGATTCCCATACCATGTTCCCAGATGCAAGGTATCTAGGTTATTGGCAGATGTCACCCATTGTCGTCGTTACTGTCATGGTCACTACTTCCTCAATAACTTTCTCTAAGAATGAGAAATACTGCAAGAGATTGTAGCTGTTTTCCAAGGCATGCTTTTGGGAATCAAATGTAGGATAATGTAGCTTTAAGTTGAAAACTTCCAGTGGGCCGCTTTGAAGAATGTAGTAATAATCTGCATTAGATGCTTGTCCAGTCTGGTTTTCCCTTGTTAAGCAAGGCATGGCTTTGTTTTGCAGGTGAATCAAATATTTCTAGGAGCGTCCTATTCTGAGGTAGAGAAAAATTCTGTTGAATCCTAAAACAGTTGTTGCCAGCCAGTCTGGTATAGAGTTTTCTGCCTCCACAAGCTCCTACAGATTTTTGTTTATTCTTTCTGCAAAACAGAATGAACCTCTTTGGAATAGACATTGCCAGCCCTTCTTGAA
Source organism: Numenius arquata (assembly GCF_964106895.1). Classification (NCBI taxonomy): domain Eukaryota; kingdom Metazoa; phylum Chordata; class Aves; order Charadriiformes; family Scolopacidae; genus Numenius; species Numenius arquata. Next base: position 16,521,033 of record NC_133577.1, on the reverse strand, counting down.
TCAGTTTTAATATAATTTTTACCACTGCTGCAAATTGATTTGGAACAGAATTTTATTTCTGTTTTCTGCCAAAATTTTTGTCATTAATCTCTACTGAATGGAAGCACCATCATAAATACTAGCTCTGGCAGGTGTAAGGAAGCAATCTCTGAGGTACACAAGGCACTAGGAATGGTCTCCAGAGACCCTCAAGCATCAGCTACAGATTCAGTAACACTATGTTTGTGTTTGCTCCGCTTGAAATGTGGGCTTCAAAATTCGGTATCACCTTTTGGGATAGAATGGATTTAAACTGTAGCCACAATAGCAATTCTAATAGTGTAGTTTATTCTGAGATATCAGAGAAAAATTGCACAGGTGGCATGGGCATCCAAAATAAGCATTTGAAACTTGGTGGAGGGCTGAACATTATCATTTATTGTAGCCAGGTTAGGAATTTTTGGCTTTCCTTAAGGAGAATCCTTTCTGACTTTTTTTTTCCATTTTAGGCAAAATTGTTGCTGTCTTCATTAAAATTCTTTTGTGAATATTCTGATGGATTTATGGTAGGAGCACAAGTACATCAAGGAAAAATAAACAAAGGTTCTCAAAGTGTGTTCAGTTTGTTAATTGGCTGTGTCAATAGCAGATGGACATTTCTCCCTGTCCACATGCCCTTATGTGCCTGGAGCTCCTTCATCTAGCTGTAAATTTAGTATCAGCCAGAAACAGAAGAGAGAATGTCCTGCTATTACAACACGAATCTTTTCTGAAGGATTCTCTGATGAAAAAAGATTAGGTTATTTCTCTCAACTGCCAGGTAACACCTCCTTATCTAGGAAAGGAGCACAAGCTTTTTGCCTATCAATTTTCAACACCTGTGAAACAGTTTGGGATCCATAAACATTGTGCGTGAGATATTGCAAAAATTGGGATTTTTTTTTAGTTTGAATGAGAGGACTGAAAAGAAAATTTGAGTTGTAATATTAAAATATGTGTCAATTTACTGTTGAAAGGGATGGAATAACCTATTTCTAAAGTTGCAGAAAGGAGGTGTCCATTGCACAAACTTCCAAGTCATTTAATTTACAGAAACTTCATGTTCTCCTGAAAATAAGGATTTAATTTTAAAAGTACTAGGCAAAGTACACCAAAGTGAGCATAGTGGGGCTTGACCTCGATATGGTCTTGCCGATCCCAATTTTCCTAAAGGTAGGAGATTAACTTTATCAGAGAGGCTGTAATAAAAAACAGTTCCCTCAAAGAGTGAGTGAAAAAAGAGCAACCTCTCATCTTATAGCATGTACTCAGGGTTCTGAAAGTTGTTTCTTCATGAAGACCATCTTTGTGTGTCTGCCTTTTCTGCGTGAACCTTTTAATCTGAGTAACATCTTCTCTACTGAAAGGTTGATGGCATTTCTGTGAATCCTACCTTCTGTGCACCCAGGTAGAAATTATCCTGAAAGAAACTGGGTCATGGAAGAATCCTGGCTGCAGCGCCCTGCATTTACATCCAGGGAGTCTGAATCGTCTGTCACATGCAGGCCCTGTTTTGTGTCTTCAGTGGACCTAAGTGTAGCGACAAAACCTGCAGTTGTGGCATAACATATGTATTCACTGATTTATTTATCCTCAGGAGCATGCCTGTCCTAGATGCCATGTAATAATGAAAAATGCAGCAGTAAAGGAAACAAGCCTTTGCTTAAACAAAGCTGAACGTCATTTAAAAAGTCAAGATATCCTCTTATCTTATGCAAAACCAAGCCTTTCAACAACCCTTATAGCATACAATGCTCCAGAGTCCACAGGACAGGATATCTGAGCCAGCCAATATGCTAGAATGAGGTTGAGATATGCTTACTGGCAGTGTTGTAGATTTTTTTTTTAAGTCCGCATAGCACAAGGTAGTGACATTTAAGTTTTACCGCATGTATACAGGTGCAATCAAACAATATCAGTCTGGTGTCAGTATACTATTGTCCTGAGATATTAGATCTTGCTATCTGACCTCTGTTAGACTTCATGAGTCCCAGCTTCCTACAGCTGCATTGTTGAACTCTGCTTCATGTGAACTTGTGTGTCCTCCCACACAGACCTTCATATTTTTTCTTACCCCTTCTCTTGTCCCTGTATACCCACTGCCTTTCTTTTTATATTTCCACTTCTTACTGTCAAATACAGCATCAAATCTGATGCCTGTTGAATCACTTTTCCTTCTGGTCATCTCTGCTATGATGCCTATTCCTTTTCTGATGCTATAATAAATTCCTTTTTTTAAAACATTTAAACCTTTATTGTAACCTTTATTGTTTGCTTGAGATATGTCACTTCTTTTCTTTGACTTTACCATGATCTCTGCTTTACCTTCACATTTCCTTTCTTTCCTTTCATGCTGACTGTTATTATGATAGGAACATAAACTCTGAAGGAAAAGAAGCCTTTTTAAAAGCTATGAAAATGGTGTGAAGATCTATGCTTCTTAAAAATTCTTTTTAGTAATCTAGTGTGCTAGAGCCTGTCAGGGAGCACAGTATACTTACTGTCTTCTTGATCATAATGGTTTTCCCATTCCAGACTTGTTGCAGTTCTTCAGTGTAACAATGTACCATGTTACTAGCATGAAATTGCATGCTAGAATGAACGTCAGCAATTTTTTCGTGGTATGCTTTTTTATAGCTCTCTGATATAAATATTCTGAGCAATGCTGCTGGTGGTTAATTATGCATCTTAGCATGCATGGTTACCTTCACCAGGGATGCCAAGAAAGATAATGCTCAAGGACAACACATCATATATTTACTTTCAAGAGTGGCCCCAGAAGCTTTAAATTCGGGAGAAAGGAAGCCAACTTAAGCATTAAGCTGCATTCACTTTGGAATTATTTTTTTTAATGAGACCTACAATAGTTGTTCTACAGGTGTGTCTGTCATTTCAGTGGTTATTGATATACTGTTTAGTTTGGCTTCATAGTGGCATAACTTTAAATGCCTTCAGTAATTTTTCTGTTTGTTTGCTTGATGGAACCAAGCCTCTGCTTATTGTCAAGCATATCAAAATGCCATCGCAGGTAGCTCTGAGTTTAGCTAAACCTGCTGTTAATCAGTTTGTTTCCTTTTGATTTGCTTGCTGTGTCCAGGACCTTTCAGGTATTTTTCAGAAAGTTCACAGAATTAACAGAATTCCCTCATACGCAGAACAGACTAACACCCAACGCCAAATGCTTGCAATTTCGGTGTTGGATGAAGTATTTGCTTGAAAGAATGTATTATGAATGCGTTTTGGATTTCTGCTATCACTTTCCCCAAAGCAAGCCAGTATTTCAAAACTGAGCTTGCCGGCATCTTTGGCACTCTATTGTCCTGGCACCTGGTGTCTATACTGCTAAGTACTTGGTACCTTGGCTTCACTTCTAGTATCTATCAAATATCTGGACCGGTGATATCAAAACAGCAAATTAATGCTTTGTGGCAGTTATTCTGAGAAGAAGGAGAGTAGCATTTCATGAAAGCATCTAATTACAAATATTGTTAAAACATCTGTGGTTCCTGCTGTTGAAATCAGGTATAGAATCTAGGTATAGCGCGAAGCCCCACATCATTCATGAGAAATCATCTAAGCTTAAATTAAAGCCCATAAAATGTCTAATTTTTGTTTGTGTTTGTGATTGATACACTATGCCATTAAAGTGAGCAGATGTAGAGCTGCACATGGGAGCAGTACTAGTTTCTGCCTAGATTCAGTTATTAGGTGGCTTCACGAAAAAGCAGAAATTGCTTTGGGAGACAGAAGTTGCTATTTTTAAGAAGTAAATGTTTCAGCCTTGGCATTCAGAGGCTCAGCTCTGTGGGAAGCCAAATTCTGTAAATTTAATATCTGGAATAAGAAAAAAGCTCAAGGAGTGTTGCCAGGTGTGTTTAGCTGGCATTGCTCTGAAGTCTTTGGGCGAGTTTGATATCACATGAGCACATGTTCTGTTGTATTGTATCCAGGAATGAAAAGCTATTGTAAACGCTGCCTATATTCTTGCTGAAATTCTCAGCCAGTGCTAGATAGCTGTCATTCTGGTTTTGTATCTGTTATTGTCCTGTCCAAGTTATTCTAGAATAAATAGTTCAAATGTTCATTGACATAAATTTGCGCTGTTAAAAGGTGTGTTTTAAGAGAGGTTCCTTCCAAGCTGTGTAGTTGTTACTACTTAGTTTCAGCAAGAAATACTTGGCTGAGTAAAACAATTAATTTTAGACAAAGGTGGAAACTGTCCTTTACTTTCTTGAACAGGAGGATACATTACACTTTGAGATCCTCTGCTGCTCTCCATTTTACACACCTGGCTACAATGTTGTTGCTGCTAGCCATTCACTCAGTCCAGAAGGGGTTTATTTGTTTCTCTTCTCAGTTCTTTTGTGCTCATAGTTTTTCTGCTTCACTTTATGAGGCATTAGGTGCAGGTTGTTATGTGTATATGTGTATATTCTATGTACTTCTGTTTTTGTATTCCCCACATGATCAGCAGAGACTTGGCAGCACCGTGATGCTACTGTTCTGCAACACAATATGCTGCTGTCAGTCTTACCCCATCTTGGCTTATATTCATTATTCCTGGGACAGGGTGAGTAGGGTAGGGAGTTCCTGTGATAAATGTGAATACTTGCATGTACTTCTCAGTGATCTGTAGACATTCAGTGAGGTGGAGTCATGCCTACATTAGGGATACAGGGTTACCTTTTTGTCCTATGAAGTTGGGATCATTGTAATTTTCCTCTGGGGGTTCTTAACATACTCCATTATCTCTCTACCACAATGTATGCAGAATTGCATATTTGAACATGTTTCTTGTGATTTCTATGTTTGTGTTTCTATGTACTAAGGTAGAATAAGAGTAGGATTAAAATTAGAGACTGGAAATATCTGCCCTTTGTCAAAAGGGAAGGATTAGACGAACTGATGGATCAGTACAGCAATTCTATATTTTTGATTTGTTGGTTCCTTGTATCACTCTCTGTTAGTAAACAAGAGTGTGTAAAAAAGAAGCTAGAAGCACATTGCCCTTATTATTCACTTTATTTATATGCTTATGAGCCTGTCCATATCTAGGATACATCACAAATGGAATTGCTATTGGTTTATTATGCTACATAAACTCATTTGTTCAGGCAAGCTAAGTAAAAACTAGACTCCAGATACATTGCCATAATTATTTTACAGCACATAATTTTTAAGTATTTTTTTCCGTATTCTGTTTCTCCGCATAGCCATCAGAAAGAATTCTGCCAAAAATGTCAGGTTTGGTGCAATTCATATCTTCCTTGTGGCTGAACACAAATTGCTGCTTTCTTTCACAGTTCCTGCATTTGAAGTAACAGTAGGAAAAATACCTACCTTTTTGCCTCAAACTTCACAGAAATAGAGATCAATGTTCTTTCATCCCAGACAAGCACTTGAATGAGTATGAGGGAGCTCCAAGTACCTACTTAGTAGATATGATCCAACGGTGAGAGATAATTAAGCCACACATGTAGGCTTATTTCTACCTATTAATAGGTAATAGGAAATAGTGTCTTTTTCCAGGTGCATTTTCTACTTATTTTATGTACTTCTATCACTTCCATTACTGCTCTCAAAATGTACGTTATAAAGAAGCAAAATATTAATATTCCTACTTTAGTGATAGGGAACTGAAGAATTGAGTCTTTAGCTTGCCCAACGTCACATAGGAAGCTGATGGCTGAGTAGATGTCCCAAGGAATATTTTTGTAATTCCCAAATCTGAAATCACAGTTTTATGGCCCCTGAATTATTCATTTCCCATTGGAAATAATTACCACAGAGAACTTACGCATTTCCGAGGATGCTACCAGGTAGAATACAAGCAAGTCATAGTAGTGCTGTTATGAGGCTTATGCAAGTCTTTCTTTAAAACCAGCTAGCCCTGTTTTATGTGTTAAATTTATGTATATATTATGCACTAGCCTTTGTTATTTCCATTTATTGCATGTGAAGTATACACACAAACAAGAAATAATGAATGTATATATCTCGTCGAAGAGAGATAAAGCATAGCCAGATTTAGAAAAAATTGTCTGAGTGGAAAATTACAATGTTTCAACAGCAGCAGCCCAAACAAGCACTATTCCAAGGGAAATTTGTCCTTCATCTCTAATACTAACATTGCAAACTCTTCACTGAAGTGTGTTGGTAGTAATAGATGAAAATGTAGTTATGTTACTGAGTGAACAACAATTTTACCACACAAATTACTAGTCAATGTTTTTCTGATATATCAGGTTACAAAGAGTGTGAAAATGTACACGTTCAAAGTTTTTTGATCTACCGATTTTATTTTTTTTTTACACATTAAAGATTTAAGTTGACTTACACAACTAACTGCCTCACATTTTCTAATTTACAGTACATTAGATTTGACTTTGGGAAGTGTTTAAGGGATAGCAAAATCATTTAATATGTGTAACACATTTGGAGTCCTCTATTTCCCAGTCTCCTAACGCAAGTACAAGTGAGAAACTGCTACATGAATAATTATTTATGTGCACGTGTTGTGCTGTAAAGATACTCTCTGTTCCAGACAAAGAGGTGTTGCTCATCAGCACAACACAGCACATGGTAAGAATAGAAAGAGAGTGAATTCTTGACTATACAACAAAATATATAAATTTCAGGGTTGAATATTAATGCCATAGCTAAGATTGTGGGCAGGAGAGAATGTGTGGGCTTCATAATATGAAATTCAAAGGATATTTAGAAGATTAGAGGAAAAAATGGTCTCCAGAAAAGTATGGCTGAGGCGTGTCACAGGTCTTTCTTGCCCATACTACTAAGGCTTCAGGAATGTTGTGAACAGTGAATTTATGTTCATGAAATTATTATTGTTCAAAGTGTCACATTTGGAAACACCATTTTAATGTATTTGTTGCAAAGAATATGTGAAAATCACAATTCTTTTGTCGAGCGCTGGTTAGCCACCCATACGCCCATATGCCTGCATGAGATTATAAATATAGGAAAGTGTTTAACTCTATTCCAACCTGTAGAAAATATAGTTTCATGAATTCCTAGGGGACCACTTAGTCTTATTTACCACTGTGGAACTGGACTAGAGGTGCCGGCTTCGTCTCAGTGTGCTATTATCTACCAGTAATTGTAACAGCAGCTATTCAAACCCAATTGTAATTGTGTGCCTGATGACTGTGCTGACATACTGAACTCTTAGTGCCTTTAGCTGAGCGTTTGATACTAAAGCTTGCTGATGGTCGCTAGCCATCTCATCAGACTTTATTGTCTGTGTGGCTTAATAATTCAGTGGAAGTTAGTAGCAGGGGAAAAACATGGTAAAATTTGAAGAATATCAGGTTTACTTTTTGTTCTGTGAATATTAGAGCCTCATCTGAGCAATGATCAGTGCCCTGTATGTGCTCTTAGCCCAGGGCAGTGAAGACACTTTGCTTAACCTTTTCAAGTGTGTGCAGCACCGCTGTGCCAAGACTGGATGGGCAGGCAGTTATCACAGCTCAGCTCTCACCGCTGATGGTAGTGTGTCTTGATGTACTAACTTTGTGGTATATATGAAGCCTTATACAGTAAGGGACATTTACAGTGCCAAATAGTAAATAAATGTGGAAATATGAGGTTGTGAAAGTTTTTAGGTAATCTTTCATTTTGTGGTAGTCTATGCAGGTTCTCACATCATAACACATCTTGTTCTGGTTGCCAGTTCAGGAAATCTGATGTAAACTGAAAGAGGTGTAACATATTGTGAGGGTGAAAGGACAATGGGAGAGAAGCCAAAAGAATTTGGTCCCTTTAACATAGAAAAATGAAGATCTGAGAGGGGATGTAACTGCTGCCTAGAACTATTGCGGAGATGATAAATATTAGAGCATGAGAAGAGCTAAAACGCTATGTTCACATAAAACCAAATGGGTATAAACTGTCCAAAGAGAAGTTTAGGATGGAAAATATAACTTTTCTAACCAATGAGAGCTGCTGCTCTAGAACGAGTTTTGTGGATGTTAACAGCCTTAACGCTTTTACGATAGAGCATGATAAATTTCAGATAGGGATTGTAAGAAGTAGCTGCCTATAGAAGTAAATATCCATGCTTGGTGACTTAGGAAGTGCATTTCTGTGATATGGTTCAACTTATTTTTATTTTTATTTTTTTTCTAGTTTCTGTTTTTAACTTGAAGTCAAAACATACAGGGAAAAGAGCTAAAAGTGTAAGGTAGCCAATCCTGAGATTTGTGAATTCTGTTTTAGAAGAAGCACAGAAGTAGGTTCTCCTGTATGTTTGAGGTTTAATGGAGGTTATTTTTAAAGCTTTTTTTTTTTGTTGCTGATAAATAAGGTTCCTCCTTTAAATAAAACAATATATCAACACAGTATCAAAACATAAACAAAATATGTGATATAATTATAATATTAATAGGATGGTACCAAATGAATACAATATTCAACCATTTTTGTATCCCTTATTTGATCATGTTAATGATATTTTCTTTTTCAAAAATAGTAGCGAAGCCCAACTATTTGGATCTGACTATTCAGAATATAGGAAAACTTTGGTCCAAGTTCCGAACTTTGTGCCTGCAGTTCATTTTTAGATAGCAGTTCTCAAGAGCTACTGTGCTATTAAGAGGTCCAATTTTTTTGACTGATAAATATCATATTATGGTGGTGAATTTAGCCATTTTCAATTGCTGTGCAAAGAAATTTGTTTTTCAACATAAATCTTCAAATGCGAATAAAATTTTCTCAAATCACTGCTTTAATGCAACTATGCTATTTTATATTGGGGAGAATCAAACTATTACATGTATTTAGTTCATACTATAAAACTATTATACTATTAACTAGTGTAACTATTTCATTTACACTTACACAACCACACTGAATTTGTAACTAGGCAGAGTAATATTTAGAGTGGTGCTCAGGGACTTCATTGCATAAATCTCATTAATGTTAATTCCTAGGCACAGTGCTGAAAATGTACCCTTAAGTGTCTGGCAGACCAGCGATTCTTATAAAAACTTATAAGCCAATTTCATTTTTTAAGTAGTGGTCTAACACAGTGCAAATGCAAAGTTATTAAATATTAATACTTTAAGAAATCAGTCTCAGGCTGTTCGTCTAAAAACTAATTGTTGCCAATACATCATCCATTGATTTAGGAATACTCTCTACCTTTTATTTCAGCTGGTTGTTAGTTTTTATTGACCTAAGCTTATCTTTCCTGTTGATTTAACATATCTCTCATACTTCTTTTCTCAGAACTTTTTTTCTTCTTTACTTTTGAAAATGTAGAGAATAATCTTCTAAAAATGCCATCTCTAATTTGTTTATTCATCTTAAGCTATATTATTAATAAAGCTCTCTTTGTTAATATTATTGCAAAGCATTTCTTTTTTATTTCCAAGTTAATTATATTTTTGAGAAATGGACAGTGTGCCAGAACATATCCCCTTTTCTTGTGATTTTAGTCAAGGTGCAATTATTCATTGTACTTCAGAGCACATTAGCCCAACAGATATGTAGCAGTAAGATGACTCAAAGCTTAGGTAAGAAAACCTGATAACTATCACAGTTACTGTATATTTGCTGAAAAAAAAGCTGATCCTGCTGATTTATACTGAGAATTTCCAAGGAGGAAACCACAAGTAAGTGATATACCGCAGCAAAAAAGAGAGTTATAAATTCAGCTTGCAGCTGCAGGAGCATAATTGCATTGAAATTTAGAAAGTACAGTTAGAAAATTCTTTAGAAGAGAAACAAAACCCTAAGTTTTGTTCAGACAGGTTGCGTATGGTGTTACATTTTATCCCGAATGAGCTTGATCAATGCTAAATCTGATTCAGCCCTAGCATACACTACCTTAATAACCATATGAATGCTGTTTGGTCACACCTAAAGTCTAGTGTGCAGCATAACTTCAATGGTACTGTGAAACGGTTTAACAGTTGTTTATCAAATATGTGAGCCCGGGGTCTCAGAGCCCGCTGGTGGCCTACACCCCAGAATGCTGCAGAAGAGGCAGGTGGTCCCACAGCAGTGGTGCCTGAGGGAGAGTGGCCACTCCCTGGCCCGTGCTAGGGCTTCCCTCAGCATCTCACTGCTGCTGCTTCAGTGCTTCCCCGAGGGCCACCGGCTCCAGGGGAGAGCTTCAGTTTGAGCAACAAACATGTTTTAAGAGGGTGACTACTGGCTTGTCTTCAAAAATACTGGCTTTTCTTCATCTCTTCCTTAAGCCACCACAATTTCCACACTCAAGACTTTGGGGAAAGGAGGCAGTGTTCTCTGTACCGCAGGCTGTGTCTTGAGGCTGACGCTCCTGACAGAAGTGACTTGACAAGCCTGTAAATAAACAAAGACTTCCTGGCGCATCTGAGTCTCCTGCCAAGACTCCCCATCAGCATTTTGAATCTCTTTTTCAGAGAGATTCCCAAGAAGATTAACCAGATTCTGCTAGACAAGTATTATAATACATTTCTGTTCTTGTTCTGGTTCATTTTCTAATACAAAGTTGGTTTGCAAGTTTTCTGATATCCTCCACTTCTCAAAATGACAAAAATCTTTTTCTTCTTTTTTGACATTATTTTTTTGGAATTACATCAGGTGTTACAGCGAGAGCCCCCTGCTGCACAGCTTTGCTTGACAGGAACCAGCTGAGAAGCTTTGCAGACTCTTAATGTTGATACACAATAGGTTTTAGAGAACAGTTTTGAAGGGAGAAGGAAGTTAATGTGCTAAAATATTTCAGGAAGGAGAAACCAGAAAACTCAAATAACTGAAGGCCTGTTTGTTTTGCTTTTAGACTCGAGTAATGAAGAAGTAGAGAAGGATAAACAAGTTAAAACAAGTAAAACCATATTGTGGAAAATATGTGTTTTAAAACTAATCTTAATAACTGTCATGAAATGATGAATTTTGTTAGAAAATGAATAATGTTGAAATAACAGGCTTCTGAAAGTCTTTATAACAGCTTAGTAAGGCATCAGGTCTTAATGCACTAGAAGAGCACCAAGTAAATGTCATGTTTTTTGGTTATGTGAAAGACGTCAAATGTCATTGTAAAAGAAGAACCATAGTTAAACTGCCACATTATATCAGAAACATGAGGTATAAGAGAAATATATTCTTGGTTGTATTTACATTTTATGAAACAGTTGCAAAAGAAATCAAGATTGTGTAACTGTAAATAATAGGGAGAAAACATCAGTGATACAGAACAATCTGGCTAAGTTGCCAAATTGGGAAAAGAAAAAGTGGCATTTCATTAGGGCAATATATCTGGAAAAAGGAACAGGAATCATATTTACAGAAAAAATGAATCCATCCCTCAAAAGCATTTAGTCTGAAAAATATTCAATGGGTCATAGTAAATAATCAGTGATCTCAGTGCAATGCCATGGCATATAGAGCTAAAGTGATCCTGTATAATCAGGTGAATAATAAATAAAGAAACATATAAAGAAAAAAAAAATGCTGTTAGTCCTGTTTCTGGCATTGTGCTGAGAGCTTCTGCCATGCTTCTGCAGAGAACAACTGCAGTTCTGGATTCCATGCTTGAAGAGGTTTAATACTGTGAAGGGTTCAGTAGAGAGTCCCATAAGTCGCAACAGGAAGGAGAATAGATGTCACAGGAAAATAGTTTCATGGAGTACAAAGAAATAAGTGGCTAGGTCTTCCTAGTTTAATAGTGAAAAGCTTAGAGCATGACGTAAAGAGAACTGTTACATCTCTGGGAGACAGAATTTTGACAGTAGTGGTGATGAAGACAAGCAAATACAATATTTTTAACAGTGAAGGCAGTTAAACATTGGCTCAAGTTATCAAGGATTGTGATGGGTTCTTCATCACAGGCATCTCTAAAATAAAAGCTAAATGTTTTCCTAAAGGATAAAATTGTGTTTTACTTGAAAAGGAGTAAGTTGAGGAAAGTATTTTGGAAGGTATAACCAGCCACATGTACACAGAGGTTTCTTCTCACTTTCAAATATATCAATCGGTTAAACATAATAATCTCCGATTTAAGTACTGCACAATACTAGCATCATGATCTACTTCACAGGCTTCCTACAAGAAGCATATTTAAAACCTCATAATTTTGAAAGACTATGCATGATGTTCTAAAATGCTTTTTCTGTTTTTTCTTGAAAGATACAGTGTTTTCTGTTCTCACTTTCCACTTAAGCATGGACAGGTAAAATGACTTGCCCCATACAGTATAGGCCAGTTTCCTATCCATGGCTGTGTCCTAGAACCCTGATTCCAAAGGATCAGAGTTCATGCTATATTCGTAGGAAGTCATATCCCTCAAAGGAGTCACGCATTTACATATATTCACCCGGCATGTTTAATTTAAGAGGAATTATTCATATGGAAGTTGTATACACAACAATATTGGGAGTTTAGTTGAATGAAGACATGCTATTTTATGCAATAAGTGGCAGAAAATCATGGGCAAGATTAACGAGTGAAACTCTGCTTTGTTTTCCTTTCCTTTTCTTCCCCATTGAAATAAAAAAAGATACATAAAGAGTTAAAATATACGGGCCAATTCAAGAAATGAGTGTAATTGATGGAAACTAAAGGAATGTTTCCAAATTGGTCAAGCATTTTTCCCTGCATGCTATTGAATGGTGCAGTAGTTTAGCTCATAGGAATAAATCTTCTATGTACAAAGAAAATTAGATTATCATTGTATCTTATTTTAGCAACACTATTAGACATAGTCACACTTATTTCTTGTTTAATGAGTTCTGCGCCTATCCGTTTACTAGCCTTTTTAATTTCTTCATGCCGTTGCCAAAATACTAGCTTTATGCCGTACTGCTCATGTAATCCTCCAGCTTTCCATGGAGAACGGTTGGAAGATGCTGGCAATCTTTCACTGTGCTTTTATCCTTTTGCAAAGTAAACTGCACAATTTGTGGAAACAGTATTTACCTGCCAAGGACTCTTTATTGATCCCACTCTGTGCTTGCTACCTTTGGCACAAGTGGTAATCACGCAGACTAAAATAGCACTCCTGAAGCACTTCCTCAGTCTTTATAACCCCCAAAGTAGTACTTGCACAAAAGCAAAACCACCGCCTGTTAATCATTTTGCTCCTTAATATATTTCTCACCTGGCAGGCATAAGTTTATCAAAGTTTCTCTGAACTTTCTTGCTTTCAAAGAAATAGAAATTTAGTCTATCCAGATACTAATTTCTAAATATTCTAGTTAAATACTTTAAGGAACACTTTAGCTGTACCCAACTTTGATTAGTAATATTTTAGAAGATACTTAGGCAAAAAAAAAAAAAAAAAAGGTATTTATGCTAATTGAGAAGAAAAACAAGCAGAGGTGGGTTTTTTTTTTTTCTTGCAGAGTATTTTATGTTATTATGTGCTGTACAAAAGCTACCAACCTTCCATTTTCACTGGACACTTTGAGTGAGTTATCTGCCATAACAAAAAAAAATTTTCTTTTATGAAACCCCCTCATTTTTCATTGTGTATATATATACACACACAAAGTAATGTGGGATAAGTGATTGAAGAGAAAAAAATAAAATTAAGTATTCTATAATCTTTGGAGTCTTAACTATACTGAGGTCTGAGCTACAGTCTCATTCTATGGGCAGACTTTGATATTTCTTGATTTAAGCAGAAGGATAAACCACTTCAGAAGTGCTCTGTTTATGGAATCTCTCCCTTTCTACCACCATCTTAAAGCTTGGGCCACGCTTGTGTTGTCACTGAAGTTCCCATTTTCTCACCATTTCTCCTTTATATCGTTAGTATTAGCATATAGCAATATTTCTTACCCACTTAACACCTTTCAAATAAGGTGTGTTGTTTTGTTCCCTTCCAATCCAGTCTATTAATTTCTTCATTGTCTCTCATAAGGAATGCACTTACTAGTCCTAGTAGGAAAAGGCATTCTATCCTGCTTTGTACCAGAGAGTTCCTGAAAAGATACTTAGCTGCTAAAGAACAGAAAAACACTGATATGATAAATTACATACAAGGCTTTTTCCAGCCTGTATAAACTTACACTTTACAGTAAATTATATTTCATATATATTTTTAAATATACTTTCTATACATTAATCTCTGTGAATCTCAAAGAAACCACCCATGCATTCATCTTGTCAAGATTCTAGTGGGTTTAGCTGTTTCAATTGCTATTTCAGACATGAAACTGTAATCATGGTGCTTGTAATGGAACCACGTTTCTCACCAAGATGTTTTAGTGGATTTTCTTGGAGTTTATGTAATTGTCCTTGTCCTTGTAGGTAACATTATGGTTCAAACAGTAAAAAGATGGGGGGGGCGGGACAGAGAGAGAGTAAACTTTGCAAGCACATGGACCCTTCAGTGGAAAACTGTGTTTCAATTTGAAAATGACAGACATTCACTTAGTTATTGTCCCTAGCTGATATTTAATTAAAGTGTGTATGCAATTTAAATTAAAATGCCTACTCCGTTTGAAGGTCATGTCAAATTGAGGGGTTTACAGATAGTAGACTATTGAAATATGTTTTAAAGTAATTGTTACTGGTGTGACTGATTAGAAAAGAAAAGAATGATGCAGATTGAATCTACCATTCATATATATATATATTTATGTTTGGACTCTCTCTAGGTTTCAGAGGGATGTAAGTGTACCAGAGGTATATACTGAATAGCGCAACCTATCACAAAAAGGCCTTTTTCTGTAACAAATATCTTGACATGTAGGCAGCTTTCTGTCTACAACTTCTATGCAAATGCCAAGTAAATTATCTAAGCAAGTTAAATATCAGTAGGGTGTCCAGCATAATATCCCTGCTTTCCAGTTTTCCTGATTGCCTACTGTAAGGTCCTTGGTACATACACAAAAGCAATTATTTCACTGAAACCACAAATCCTTCTCAAGTTGGTCTTTATGAAAGAAATCAGACCTGGCCTCTATGGGGAGAGTTTTCCACAGAGTAGAACAGCTGTCCCTGCCTGCTCTTATCAGTTCTTAGTCTTTTCCACTCCACACAGGAAACCCAGATCACACTTTATCACGCTAAATACCATGTGAAACATTGTCAGTGGAATTGCTACTAGTTATGAAATGCTTTAGTCTATTAATTCTGAATTCTGTGGTTTCTGGGAGATCCTAGCTTGCTTCCAGTTTTCCTTGTCAGGATTGGGTTTTCAAAGGTATGTAGCCACCACTGAGTGTTAATAGGAATTGTGTATCAGGCGCCCTAAGATGCTTCATAAGCTCATTCAGAATAGGCTTCCACCATTCCCCTGAGAACTGAAGTGCTTTTCTCTAGAAAAGCAATTTAAGTCTGACCATAAGGACAGACTTACAGATTCTATACGTTATTCAAATGCATATTTAGTTCTGAAATATCTAGCTGGTAATGGAGAGGAAAGAAAAAGATGGGAAAGAAATTAAAATGAAGCTTGCAGCTAGCTGCTTAAAATTATCAGAGCAAGTGAAAATTCAGCCAGTAGCTGGTTTCCCAGATGCTATTGCTCATCAAGGCTCCAGGCCAATGAAGAGGGAGCATTATGGAATTTGGTTAATAAAGTTATATTTGATCTATTACAAAACCCCCGTAATAAACCTTTGCAAAACTGTTTCTTATTAGTTCATTTGAAGTTGGGTCCATACGTGATAGCTTCCAAAAGTAATTCAGAAGGAGCTCCACTGACACTATCATCACTAAACAGTGTGTTCAAATGCTTGCACACAAAAGGGCAGATCTGGGCCAAATTTTAAGTTACATGCATTCAGAAATACCTAACTCCCAAATATTTTTGCTAGGTTTACTTCGGCTCTACAGATACTAGAAGGCACATGCAATTCAATCAAGCGTCTGACACTTAGTTTTCAATTTGAGCTGAAAAAAAATCTTTTATTTTCTGCAGTTTCTTTGAAGTCATGAATTGGCCAAAGTGCAGTTGAAAAGGTTTGCAAGCCTTGGGACGCCTCTCATTGAACTTGATATCAGATATAAAAAAGGAAATCAGATGAAGTTCTCTTTTCATTGAGGTTTCCTTGGAAACATTTCCTCTGTACTTCAGGATAGTACATTTTAGAGTTCTACAGACGAAGAGGGATTTCTCAGTCTTCCTCTAGAATTTCAGATTTTCATTGCAGCAGCAGTGAAATTGCTGGAGTAGACTAGAAGAAGTAAAGAGGCAGGTTGGAAAGAAGATAATTGTTGAATCCTGGAGGTTCACTGTTGTCCAGAGGCCCAGTGAAAATGAGAAAGGCATTATTTCTCTGATTATCTGAATGTACTTTGTGACATTTTTATTTTGGCCAAAGTAAAGAGGAATGTTGATTCCAGGGATGTAGGGGAAAGATCTACATATCTAATATTTCTGAGATTTTGGGTTCTTGGCAGAGACAGATGTAATGAGGTCTTCCAAAGTCCTTTTTGTATGCTAGGTGATGTCCTAGACATAGTTGTCAGAAAAAAAAATTGCTCTTTGCACTTCTGCTTTCAGCAGGAACAAGGATTTTAATATGTTTATTCTATGACACTGCTGGCTCTCCATCTGTCCAAGGAGCTGGCGGTGGCAGCTAACACAGCTCTTAGTTCATCACTGCATAATGAGGTAATGCTTACGAATCACAAAGTTGCCAGTTCCCTCAATATGCAGGTTGTGTGTTGTGCCAGGTGCAGAATTATTGATGTAGTTGCCTCATTCCAAAGTTTGTGTTATGCTTCATTCACATGGAGTCGCTAAGGAGTTTGTAGCCCATGTAGTACTGAACCAGATACCAAAAATGTGGAGTTTGTGCAGCATCCTATATAGCATGGTTGCACTCTGAATAATGAATGAATGGCACTGCATTGCAGTGCTTACTGTGGTTTTGAGTATATACTTCATCTGCACCTAAAAATAACGTTTTCTCTATCAACCCCAAAAATTCAATAGTTAGCCTACAATATGAAAATAAAAGTAGGTTGGATGTCTCTTTGCTTATTGTTGCTCCCTGTATAACAGCTAGTGCAATTAAGAAAAAGCAATGGGTGATAGTAATAGGCAACTCTACTGAAAGGTACGGAGGCACCTATTTGCCAACCTGATGCACTCTTTAGAGAGGTGCGCTGCTTGCCACGGGCTCATATTAGGGATGTCAATGAGATACCACCAGGCCTCATACAGTCCACTGACTTACATCTGCTGCTGTGTTTTCACGTGGGTACCGGTGATACCACTAGGAGCAGTCTGAGGAGTATCAAGAAGGACTACAGAGCCCTGAGATCAGCAGTAAAGGATTCTGGAGTGCAAGCAGTTTTTTCATCAGTTCTCCCAGTCAAAGGAAAAGGGTTTGAAAGGGCCAGTCGAATCTGTTGAGTCTGCAAATGCTTACAGGACTGGTGCCACAGCCAAGGGTTCAGCTACTTAGACTATGCGACTCGCTTTGAGAAACAAGGACTGCTGGGAGCTGACAGGGTCCATCTGTCAGAGAAGGAGAAGAGCATATTCAGTCATAGGCTTACCAAGCTCATGAAGAGGGCTTTAAACTTAAGTTGCCTGGGGAGGGGAACCTCCATGCATCCCACTCCTACCAGTTTGATGCCTGCCAATAGATGCCAAGAGTCTGAAGAAGGATCACAGGTCAGCAGGAGAGCACCTGGAGTGCAGCACAAAGGAGCTGCAGCCACTCCAGCCAGTAAATCATCTTCATCAGGGGCCCAACTTAAATGCCTCTACAATGCAAATGCATGTAGAATGGGGAATTAACAAGAGGAGTGAGAAATGTGTGTGTGCCTGCAGGACTATGATCTTATTGGCATCACGGAAACATGGTGGGGTGACTGCTATGACTGGAGTGTTGGAATGGAAGAATACAGGGTCTTTAGGAAGTGAGGAGACAAGGAGGGGGTGTCACCCTCTATGTTAGTGACCAGCTGGAGTGCATGGAGCTCTGCCTGGGGATGAATGAGGAACTTATGGGTCAGGATTAAAGGGAGGGCGGGGACAAGTGACATTACAGTGGGGGTCTGTTGCAGGCCACCCAACCAGGAAGACTGAGTGGATGAAGCCCTGTACAGACAGACAGCCTCACGTTCACAGGCCCTGGTCCTCATGGGGGACTTCAGGAGGGGCTGGTGAGAACGTGAAGCTCAAGAGCAACCTTGGCTGCAGTCACCATGAAATGATGGAGAAATGATGGAGTTCGAGATCCTGAGGGCAGCAAGGAGGATACACAGCAAGCTCACTACCCTGGACTTCAGGAGAGCAGACTTTAGCCTCTGCTCAGCAGAGTACCATGGAAGAAAGCCCTGGAGGAAAGAGGAGCCCAGGAAAACCATTTAATCTTCAAGGATCACCTCCTCCAAGCTCAGGGACAATGTATCCCAACAAAGAGGAAGTCAGGAGAAAATGTGAGAAGGCCTGCGTGGATGAACAAGGAGCTCCTGGACAAACTCTAACAGAAAAAGGAAGCCTACAGAGGGTGGAAGCAAGGACAGGTAGCCTGGGAGGAATACAGAGAAATTGTCTGGGCAACCAGGGATTAGGTTTGAAAGCTAAAACCCTGATAGAGTTAAATCTGGCCAGGGATGTCAAGGGCAACAAGAAAAGCTTCTACAGGTATGTCAGTGATAAAGGGAAGACTAGGGAAAACGTGGGCTCTCTCTGGAAGGAAACATCAGACCTGTTTACCCAGTACATTGTCAAGGCCGAGGTACTCCACGACTTTTTTGTCTCCATCTTCCCGAGCATGTGCTCTAGCCACACCGCCCAAGTAACAGAAAGCAAAGGCAGGGACTGGGAAAATGAGGTATCACCCACTGTAATAGAAGACCAAGTTCGAGACCACTCGAGGAACCTGAAGGTGCACAAGTCCATGGGACCTGATGAGATACTTCTGTGAGTCCTGAGGGAACCAG
The DNA here is from genome assembly GCF_964106895.1 of Numenius arquata. Lineage (NCBI taxonomy): Eukaryota > Metazoa > Chordata > Aves > Charadriiformes > Scolopacidae > Numenius > Numenius arquata. The sequence continues at coordinate 16,502,157 of NC_133577.1, read as the reverse complement.
TGGATGAAGTTGCTAAGCCATGTACCCATGACATTTGAGAAGTCGTGGCAGTCTGGTGAAGTTACCACCAACTGGAAGAGGGGAAACTTAAAGATGTTACTTAAGGTCCCTTCCAAACCAACCCATTCTATGATTCTGTGATTCAACAGTACTCCCCCCTTCCCCATTACATTATTCTAATTTTTCAGAGATTTTTTTCTAAGGACACATAAGTGAATAATCTTATGACAAAAATTGAGGTTTTTGCTGCTGTTGTGTGATGATGCTCTCTCTAAACCTAATTGTTTGATCAGTGACTAACACAACTGTAGACCTGTAGAAAAGTTTTATTAAATAATTCTGAGAACAAATAATGAACATAAGGTGATTCATTTATCCTTGAACTGTCCTTCAATAATGAGTTAAGAACTAAAATCTAATAAAGATCATAGAATCTGACTAAGTTTGTTGTGGAGCAATATAAAATTCATATGGAGTTGCTTTTGGATTACAGAATTACACTTTGCAAGTTTTTTTAATGTCCTTAAGTGCATCTTACAATGGCAAATTCAATTTAATAGACACCTGGTAAAATTAGTTTATTTGAATGCATAAACTGAATTTGTACACTTTTATGGGCAGAAGCAACTATTACAATTAAAACGGTATAGGGTTTGCATGTGCAATTAGCCATTGATTTCACATGCACATTTCTTTTCACAATGTATTTGGGAATCAACAGATTAGATCCTTTTGTATGAGGTAAATTGAGCATGCAAATATTATTTCTTTTACAATGCAATAACAAACAAATAGCTCATTTACTTGCATAATGTTAATTGGTTATGTTAACCACATTCATGAATGCACATTTTATCTTTGCTGCATGTTCCTCTAATTCTTTATAGTACTGTAAAAATGTATAGTACATAGTCCTAGACAAAGGATCTTATCACCCTGCCTTACAATACAACAATAAATAATATTGGGCCAGGTTTTAAAAATAGCTTCATAACGCTGCAGCTCCAAGTCAGGCATCTTGTACAGAGAGACAGATTTTTTTCAAAAGCACTCAGCACCCAGCGCTTTCCACTGAGAACAGTGAGAACTGATGAGTAGTGAGCATTTTTGAAACTCTAGGCTCTTGTTCATATCAGTTGAATTTAAACTGCATTTAGCAAGAAAATTCTATGCTGTCGTCTTTGCAAAACTTCTCCTTCTTAGAGATACATTATTCCAAGTATTACAGCTGCAAAATAACCCAATTCTTTTCTGTTGGAAGAAGTAACTAACTAGTATAATGGCTGGGGTAAGAGGAGGTGAAATAACTGTAGTATACCTAGCACAGAAAATGTAAGAAAATTCATTATTTCACTAGAAGCTGGTTCCTGTCCTGTTCTGCTTTTGCAGATGTATGACAGATCTGTTCTTAATGAAGTTTTGATTGCGCAAATGTCCTGCATTCTAAGTATTTGTATTGCTTTTTTTACAGACACACATAATTTAGCTCAGTGCATATACATCTACTTTTCAAAACCTTGCAACAATGCTGTAGGTTAGTGAAGTTAGATATCTATCATGTAAATCTTACATTAGAAAACAGGGTCAGAAAAACTTGAGGATAAAGACTTGTATCCATTTGAAAAAAAAAAGAAGAGTAATCACCACAGAACCCCAATAATTTCCAGCCTCGGTCAGTCAATGTGTTTCAGCTCTGAACAAGAACTGTCTTCTGCGGTAAAAGAAATTAGTCTATTTACAGTCAGGGTTTGGCTTCTTTGCTGAGTTGGCAGCCATCAGGGTTGGAGACATTTTTTTGGCTAATGAAAGATGAAGAAAGCCTTCAGGAACATAGTGAGTCCAGCTCTCATGATCCAGTGATGTGAAATTTTGTTATCTGTTCCTGGAATTCTGGCTTAAAATGACCCATTTTATTTTGAAAAATGAAGGGAATCTCAGTCACATTAGAGTTTGGCAAAAAACTGAGCTGGAAAATTGGCATTTGTTGATTTTGTTTTCAACTAAGGCACCAAACCTCTGATTTTTAAGACTGAAACATAATAATGTGAGGAGCCGTTCTTGCAGTTATTGTTCGTCCTGTATCTTTGCTGATTTGGCAGAAACATGTCATTTCTGCCCTTGCTGATTTTAGCCTGACATCAAATTCATTTAGAAAGCACTGAAAAAATTCTAAAGAAAAGGAGGAAATATCCCAATTTACTGGAGGTGACAGCAATTCCATTGCATGTGAAATAAGAAATAGTTTATGAAGCAAGAGTTTGAGTTAAAAGGAACATAATTCTGTCCTCACACTGTAAGTTCCAAAACCTTTATTTTCAAAACCATGGTTGAGATCATTTTACTTTACCCTTTTGCACTCTGCTCATTTTTGTTAATGTTATTCAGTACAATCTATTTGCTATTGAAAGAATAGTATTGAATTTGAATTAAATCAAGCTGCAAAGAAAGTACACTTTCCTTTTGTGAAGGATTGCAACATACTCCGTTCAAAAACACAATTTCTTTTCAAGAAACTGAAAGATGAGTAATTTGTAAAGTTTAATTGCTCACAGTTTAGCCATGAACTAATTCAAAAGGAGGGCAAACAATGGGTATTTCATTTTAAATTAGTTCATATTTTAGTGTTTTACCTGCCGATGGTCAGTTATGTGCTATATAACCAGAAAAAATCAGAGAAGCGAAACGAACAGTGTTCAGAATGCTAAACCCCTGTGTGGCAGAAGTTTCGATCACTAGAGTAAAAACAGCAATGGCAAAAACATTTTAACAATACTACTAAGAATATTTTTATAAGATTCATGAATACCATATTTTGTTCCCATGTGTAAGAAAATCTTCACCTTTAATAATAAATGACAAAAGGAAAAACAACAATCAAATCAAATAGATAGTAAATAGCCTGTAATTTGGAAAATGATATATTCAGCCCACAACATACCCTAGCAATCAGTTCACACAGTACATTTAAGAGAATAAGAATTAATTTGGCAATTAACAAAAAAAAAAAAAAAGATTATTATTTACATGTGATATATTTGCTAAGGGAAATTTTATCTCTTTGCAGTGGCAAAAGCAAGTGTTGTGTAGTTTTCTAACTTTGTATCTAAATGTACCTGCAGTTCTAGCTAAACTTATCTTGACTGTAGCACTACTTTTGAAGCAAGTAAATTTTTCTCCGGACAGAAAGAATCCCTAAAACATTGACTTCACACCTGCAAAACGCAATGTATGTTTTCTTTTTTACTTTATTAAATGGGGATGAGGAAGAAAATCAAACAGCTCGGTTTGAATACAGTATTGCAGTTTCTCTAAGTTATATAGAGGTTATTCCACCTGCACCTCATCTTCAGACTGAGAAGCACTGAAGGTCCTCTTTTATTATTATTAAAAGTTATGTTGTTTAAGAGCTATGCAATTAGGTCTAATGTATTCATTGTACATCTTGCCAGGCATGACCCCAGCTACAGTGTTAACTTCAGTGGAGGAGGTTTATTTATTAACAACCTACTGCAGAGCTGCTAACTGTCATTTAGATTGAAAAATTCGGTAAAGAGATGAGAAGCAATTTGTAATCTCGACTGATTTTTCTCTATAGAAAGGTGCATTTTGTGTCTCATGAAGCAAATATTCTGACATGGTTCTAATCCTAAGTACTCTTTTTATAGGAAACTCAAGGTAACAGAGCTCGCTTCTTCTTTTCTCCCTCTCTGTTGAAGATGTCCTTCACAGAAATGCAAGGACTTTTAAAGTGATTTCCAGGCTTTCAATCCTCCTCTATCAGCTGCTTAGTGCCTCAAGCTAATCTAACTATGATATATGGTAAATATTTTCCCTTGCAGAAAAAGTGCTTAAAGCTATTTCTATGCATTGATTGAGCACATTAGGCTAATATTTATCCATTTGAAACCTGGAGGTTTAGCAGTACATCACTTAATAGCTATGCGCCGATTATAAGAAGTAATTATACATAAGAATATCAAAGAATATTAAGTCCCTTGTGGAGGAACCATCATAAATGGTTTAATGGTGATTAAATCTGAGGAAACTGGAGTAGTTTGGAGCACTGCTTATTAATTTTCGAAGGTGCTTGGCTCTCTGAGCATTACAAATAAATAGGAGTACTAACATTTATGCATTTAATGACATTTTGAGCTGCAGGAATGTAGCCTCCAGGTTTCTTGCTGCAGTTGGGTGCATTTCTTTGTTGAGGAGGCTGCCCTCTGAGCATTAAATTCACATTGTTTCAAAACTATCAGTATGGCATAAGTTCTTACAGACCCTTTCTTATCTTTCTTATCCTTTTTTTATGTGTGTGTGCTTGAAAGAGTTCTTCAGCCAGTGCAATCTTCTCTGAGTTCTCGAGGCCTCTTCTTCCTCTCCTTCTTCTCACTCTCTTCCTTCGAAACAATACCACTACATTTTGTCTTCACTGTCGCTGCGCGCTGTTTTCTCTTGCTTGTTCAAGACAAGGACCTAGTACAGAACTGGTTTATGAGAGCCATACTCTTCCAATTTCCTCTCACCAAATTAAAAAAAAAAAAGGGAGAAATGCAGACTTCCCAGGGATGATCAGCCAAGCCAGTGTTATGTCTGAGTAGTCTTTATCAAATGGGCATACATTTATTACACATTATAGCTTTGAAATAGCCTTTTTCAAGATTAAAGGGGCAAATTGTGTTGTTCTCTATGGAATAAAAATTTGCTCTTGATATTGTGAGTTTGGCTCAACTGGGGATACCAGGCAATGCCTTCAAGTTTGCCATTGCATATTAAAAAAAATATTTCATTTTCAAACTTAGCTTTAGTTACTGCCATGGCACTATATTGTGAAACCACATAACAAAAACATAAAGTATTTGTTTGCTGAAATATTGTTCAGTTTTTGTGGCAGCATGGAGTTAGTGTGATTTCACTGGAGCTACTGTTATAACTCTAAATGCTGTTGGGAAAATGAAGGCATAGATTAATCCCATTGACTTTTGAAGTCTACTTGTACACTGGCCTTAGAATCTGACCTATTTTCTTTGTATGCGCTATTTGGGCAAATGACCCCTTGTCTAATTTCGTAGAGTTACATCACAGATAAAATTGGCATATGTGCAATATATATACGCCTATTTAATTCCCTTATGGAATGGAGGACATATGTTATTTATTATGTACGGTGATGTCAGACAATAACTTAATTTTTTTGCAATTTTATCTTGTTAACCTTAGATGTAGATGGAATGCTAACTTGCAATTACAGTCTTTGGATAGTGTATGATAGAGTGATCTATACTCCCACAATTGATTTTAATACTCTTTAGAGTCTAGACACTCTTCATGTTATTATTTAAAGTGCAGCTCAGCTTTCCAAAGGGACTCTGAAAATTCTGTAGTATGATTCTGTGCTTAGTTTCTGACAGAAACTGCAAAATACAGCTTATGCGTTTAAAATTTGGGTTTGGTTGCTATCAGGTTTTTATGTAACTGAAAGTCACTTTTATGTTGAAGCATGAGTTGTTGCCTGCTGTCTGCCACCCAGTCCTCTCCTCAGGATGATAAAGAATGTACCACCATCTCCTATCACCATCTACCACTGTCTTAGAGGCAGGGATGCTGAGTCCACTGATGTGAGGTGTGATTTGCTGTCACTGGCACAGTTCATGGGAGACAAAGATTAGAGACCTGCCTTTGCTCTGGTCACTTAGACCAGCTTAAAGGGCTGCACTGTTGGAAAGGGCTCCCATTTCTGCCAAGAGGAATTCTGTAGTGACAATGTGGTTGAAGATCGATAAAGTTTAATTCTGAGTACTCCTCTGCAACCCTGGTGTAAGGATACATGGGAATTGGGAAGGGAATATAGGGAAGAAAACGCTGTGGGGAGTCTGGGAAGCTCTGTAATTTATAGGTTCCCATAATTTAAAGTGTAAATCTAAATTGATTATTTACGTAAATTTAACTCAGGATTTTTCATTAATGCTACAAGTTATTGTAATTCAGGTGTGCGTTCCAGCTCATAGAGTAGCCAAGAATTAAGATATTTCAAAACATTGTATCAAACCTTCCCTCAGTTTTGTCTGACCTTCTCTCTTGAATGCCTTCACTTTCTCACTCCCCTGTTGTGAAACAGGGAGTGTCACAAGAGGTACCTTTGCTTGGACAAAGAAGATGAGAAATAATCTTGGCTTAATACATGAGATTTCTCACCTGTAGCTTTCTTCTTGATTTACTACAAATGAATTTGTGGAAGACAAGGGCAACGAATGTGCAGATGTCTGTTTTATCTCATGGATTAAAAAATGCGTCAGAATATGTTGACTACATATAAGAGAAACTAGAAGTATATCCTGTGATATACTTGCAGTTTTCCCCTGAAATAATTGATGGCAGGCTTAGAAATCATCTATAAAGCCTGAAAGCTCTATGAGTACATCACAGAGCACAAGGCCATTATAGTGGTGCGGACGTGAAGTTCACCTGCTGTGGAATGTCAGGCTCTCCAAGAGCCACCATTCGCCATTGCTTCAGGAAAGAATTAAAAACAGACTGATCATGGTATAGCTATTTGTATTTCAGAAAAGATACGGTATTGGGTATTCCTGAGGTCCAACATTCTTTGGACAAGGCCTCTAACCTTTTTTAGTCCAATTTGTCCCTGTCTTCGTCTAATATCATAGAATCATAGAATACCAGGTTGGAACTGACCTCAAGGATCACCTGGTTGAACCTTTCTTGGCAAAACCATGGTCTAGACAAGATGGCCCAACACCCTGTCCAGCTGAATCTTAAAAGTGTCCAATGCTGGGGGATCCTCCACTTCCCTGGTGAGATTATTCCAATGACTGATTGTTCTCATTGTGAAAAACGTTTCTCTTGTGTCCAATCAGAATCTCCCCAGGAGTTACTTGTACCCATTACCCCTTGTCTTTGCCAAGTGACTCCTTGTAAATAGGTACTCTCTATCTTCTTTGTAGCCACCCTTTAAATATCCTGGGGCACTGAGTCCCAAGTTGCCTGTACTGTGAGAAAAAGGGATAGAAACAGTCCTAAGCACTGATTTACAGAGAGTCATACACAGTTAAAGACTGTTTCTCACAGTTATGGGCTATTTTAATTACAGATAGATTAGGAGTTTAGAAAACAAGGCAACCAATGTCCTAAACCATCTCCTAAAAATAGAAATTAATAAAAATAAACAAAAAAATATCTGTGGGCACAGTCAGTAGATGAGCAATTTTATGTAGAAAACAGTGTTTTTCAGAGAATCAAGTATATGTTTATGAGATATATGCATATTTATAATCAAAGCTGTTCAGTGTTTATATTATAAATATCACATAAAATCCTATAATACTGCAAAATTCTGAGCACAAGAATGTAATATATTGCTGGATATGAAAATATGTACAGTCGTTTATATTGACTATTTCTCTTGCAGAAATACTGGAAATATGCTCCTGCATATTTGTGATTGGGAGAGGAGTGGAGGGTCTGACCTTTTTCCTAGAAATACAATCCATGTTTTTGAGTTTAGCTCGTCGTTTCCTAAATAAAGCTCCGTGATAGGTTTTGATAAGAGAAGTTTAGATAGAGGCCCACTTTTCTTTACCTCTTTAGCACAGGACTTCCACCAAACTGTTAACTGAAAATATTGTCTTTTTTCTACCTGCAGTAATGACAAGTTAAAATCTACCTTTTTCAAATGATAACTTAGGTACCTCTCTGCTGCACCTCATCGTTCCTCAGCAACAGAGTTTCTGTCTTACCTGCCTGGTAATAGCAACTCTCAAGTGTCAAGTTTTCTAAAGCACTGTGCATTACAGTAAGTTGAGCTGTGTATTTCTGATATACAGCAGAGTACCTGCATCATTTATAAATGTACAGAAGTGTAGCTTTTGGCAGTAGAGACAGCCACAATACTTGGATGCAGATATGAAATTTCATAATCATTTGCTTATTTAGCATGAGGACTGGTTCAGATTATTTCTGATTCTCTGTGAGATCTTTAAAAGCACATAATTTATTGCAATCTGCTGGTAAGATGGGGTCTGCTTTTTTAATTGCCTTGACTAATAGTTATGCTTAATTACTTAATTTTACATTTTTTACACATCTTCATGTTTACTGTTATTTAACAAATGTTATTTTGAAGGATTTCTTCAGTTTCCCAATATTTGTGAAATATACTGACCACACTCAGAAGAAAAAAATTTTTTCTCATCCTTGATTTACCCTAGATTAAATTCACTGCTTTTTCTGCATTAGTCACTGAAGAAATAGAAATGTAATTATTCTGAGGGACTTTCAACAATGATTGTTCACTTCATTCTGCAAATCCTAAACCAGAGTTATAGGAAAAGTCAATATTTTGCTCAACTCTGCAGTCTGAAGATTTATAAAGCAGAAACACTATTCACCAGGAGTAAAATGCAAATGTGTCTGAAACTAAAGTTTTAATTACTCTTGACATCTCCCAGGAAGAAAGCTGTCACCAGCCAGAAGCTTGAAAATTATATCGTCTGACAGTGACAGGAAGTGATCCTATTGTAAGAGACTGTAAACAAATTTCCATCCTGTATAATACTGATTTAGCAATCAAGAAGAAAAGTTTAATCTTTAATATTTAAACAATTTGATAAATATTTAAAGCATAGAATATTTTATTTTTCTGTGATTCATCAACTAGTATTAAATCAGGATGGACGCTTCTTACAGTAGCTCATCTCTTGCAGCTGTGTAGCTGGTGTCAGAAATTATATTACTTTTCAGTTAGATGGATGCTATCATAGGGTGACTCAGAAATCCCTGCAGTAGTTACCTTTATTTTCAAATACTTTTCTCAATTTATTCTTGTTATGAATGATGTTTTAGATTTTGCAACTTTCATTTTATAGAAATTGGGGTCTGTTTTCTTTTAATGACTGCAGCCAATTCTTGCAGTTGTTAGTGACAGAAAATACAGGAACACGTATATAATTGTCATGCTAAAGTTTGATCACATCCCTGCAGTATTATGGATTCATTAGTCATAACTCTACAGTCAGTGATTCAGTGAAAAATAGAGCTAAACAGGGGGCTTAGTCCATTGATCTATATGAAAATACATATCCATTTATACCATTTTGTTTGGCTTTTCTCTCAAGCTTAATTGAAGCTGTGGTGTCTCCTATACACCTCTACATAGCATGCTGTCCTCTTTGTAATCTGACATTGAAACAGTGGGATAACTAGGGAAAACGCCCTGCTTTCTGAGAGACCTTTTCTGTATCCATCACAGTTTTAGTGAAAATACAGTTTTCCTTTTCAGCCAACCCCCAGATTGTCTTCTCTCCTTCCCTGGTGAGGCAGCAGCAGAGAAGACAACTATTCTTGAAAAGCAGGCACCAGAAGCAGAGTACACTACTTTTTCTAAGCAGACTAAGCAGTAAATTCTGTTTCTAAGCAGAAACTAGTGTTGAGCAAAGTGGAATTCATTTTCGGATAGCTGGAAAACTAGTTTTCAGGCCTAGGCTTTTGTTTCCTCATTCCTGATGGCAGTGGAACCATCTTGGTTTCCTTGCTTTTTTCCTTACACATACCTTGTGACCCTTTTGTGAGATCTAAAATTTGGGGATTTGGGGATATCAAGATCCTTTCACGCATTACCAGTTAAGTATTCTTATTTCTTAAAGTCTCCTCCAATTAGTCTAGCTTTTCTGCCTGAAAATGACTTGGTAATGACTGCTATAGTAGTTTTTTCCCCCTGCAGTATAATGGCAATTTTGCTCTGTGTTTTGGGGGCCTTGGAGTCTGCTTATGACCAAAGTGGGAATCTTCATTAGGTTCTGCATTCAGAGCAATTGCTAAGAAAAATCAGTCTCCCAGTGGAGGTTAGCAAATACAAGATAAAACCTTAAAATTGCCTTTGTGCAAAAGTTTACCTTAATGAATCTGTCTAATTGGGTTTGAAAACAGAACAAATCAGCCAGGCGGTTGTTTCAGAGTCTGTGTTACTATAAGTTTAGGGAACAGTGAATGATTCTCATTCCCAGAGTGCTCCGATTACCAGTGAAGAGTTTTATGTTGTATGATTGCTTCTAACTCACTTGTTAACCATCTGAATGCAGATACTAGGTATGTAATGGATGGCCCCTCTGCTCAGAAAAAGAGTACGTTTTTCACTATTAATTATAAAAGACTGACATGTGTTTTGGGGGTATGAAGTCTATTATATTCTGTATATTTGCAGCTTATATTGCTGAGAAAAGTGGTTCTATGACCAAAAATACAGCTTTACCTCACAATTGAATATTTGTCAGGTTTTCAGTAAGTTCAGTCAGCAGCTTAGTTAAATTAAATTCCAAGGGGGAGAAAAAGGTAGCAGAATTTTAGTGTCTTATCTTCTTGTAGGTTTCAAATGATGGGGGTTTCTAGAACGCTGCAGTTGTAAATTATTGTAAAGTATGAAATATCTTTGCTATACTACAGAATCTTAAAGGGAATCCCTGGAGTAATAAAATGCAAAGAAAAGAAATCAACTAATTTGCATGCAAGCGAGTTGTGTCTTTAGCTTCATATTATAGTAGTCTTTCAATATTTTGAAAGTCTAAGGACAGTTAGTTGATCTCTGTTTTTTTCTTGCTTTCTTTTTCCCCATCACATGCTTCCTGGGTTATCACATTTTGGATGAGTCCCTTTCATCAGCTAGCTCTGTCTCTGTTAGAATCACATATTGGCTTTAGTGTACTGCGTTAAGTTTTCATGTTTATGAAACAGGTTCATAAAGTTAACTACTTTTCTAGCAGATCTGAGAGAGCTGGGGTTGTTCAGCCTGGAGAAGAGAAGGCTCCGGGGAGACCTCATAGCAGCCTTCCAATATCTGAAGGGAGCCTACAAGAGAGCCGGAGAGGGACTCTTTGTCAGGAGATGTAGTGACAGGACAAGGGGTAATGGTTTTAAATTGGAAGAGGGGAGATTTAGATTAGATATTAGGAGGAAATTCTTTACTGCGAGGGTAGTGAAGCACTGGAACAGGTTGCCCAGGGAAGTTGTGGATGCCCGATCCCTGGAAGTGTTTAAGGCCAGGCTGGATGGGGCTTTGAGCAACCTGCTCTAGTGCAGGTGTCCCTGCCCATGGCAGGGGATCCCATGCCCAGGGATTAGAACTCAATGATCTTCAAGATCCCTTCCAACCCAAAACTTTCTATGATTCTATGATTCTATGATCTTGTGTTGAACTAATTTAGATGTAATTTTCAACAAAACCTGGAAAAGTTTCATGTATCAAAGTTTTAGCATTTTATTCTCATCAAAAGTTTTACCATTACCTTATGTGGGGAGAGGGAGCAAAATTAGTGAAAAAATACTCGTGCTATAAGCAGAAAGAGCTATTTCCCACTTTTTATTCTTTCTCAGTAGATAATGGTCACTGACGAAGCATAAAACATATTTGTTGTGTTTTCAGCGCAGGAAATTTGCTGAATGGCTGAGATTTGTTTTCCATTGTTCTGTAGATGTATTTCTAGTGCCTGGTTGATCTGTGGTTGACTTTTAATGCTGATATTAGCCTAAATGTATCTTTGCTTGAGTTTATTCTTGAAAATGAGCTGCAGGTCTTTTGGCTTTAGGCTTGATCCTGTGTGGTCTATATTTTTTGTTTAATAAGCATTCTACAGCATTTTGTCTACAAAGGAAAAGCAAACCTTTTAAAAGAGTCTGCTTCAAATAGGACAATTCCCAACTAGTTCCAAAGGCTCACAGCAGGCAAAGGCCTGATCCAGAGCCCACTGATTTCCCTGGGCTTTGAACCGATTCAGGGGGCTGTGGTGAATAGTCAAAGTCACTTCTGTGGAGAAGAGGATAGGGTGCAGTTCTATACTGATGCAACGTTTAGCAAGTACGGTCACTAGCAAGAAAGTCCATAGCTGATGCCATCTACTGCTGCAATGTAAATTCACGTCCTACTTTTCTGCTCATTAACTGTGTCGTTAATTCTGCAGGTAGTGTCATGACTCTTGTTTCATTGCTAGTCAGAACCCAGTTGTGTATGTATGATAGGCAACTGATAAAAAGGAATTAAATAAGATATAAGAATTTCTTTTAGTAGTGCAGAAAGGAAAAAGAAAAAATATCCAAATATAGTCCACATTTGTGTATGAAAAGAAGACTGAATCACAAGGGAGTAAAAAAAATGCATGCCATATAAACTCATATCAGTGGGGACAGACTCAAGCTGTTCATATTCCAAACCTATATTTGTCATTTTACTTCTTCTTAAACCACGAACAGGATGATATGATGTTTTCAGTAAGTGATATGTGACAGAGTAGGAGTATAAATTATGTAATGTACAGAGCCAGAATGTGGCATAATACCTGTTCCGGAATGTTGTGAAAGTTGGTAGGTGTGTTGTTTAAAATGGTGATGTGGCTATTTAGAATATTGTAAGTCTGATACTCAGCAAGTGTGGTATTTTTCAACAAGAAAATACAACAAATCCCAAAAATAAAGTGTATGTATTTAGTGATTTGGATTACATTAATTAATTGTGAATCACTGAAGTCTGAGTGTTGCTCAGATTTGAACCCCAGCATTGCTGTCATTTAACACAGCTCAAAATTGATTGCACATCTGGCAAATTTCAAAGTTTAAGTATTAGGAAACAGCTATTTAAGTTAGTTTTAATTTTTTAGGTTTTCAGATTATCCAATGATTTTTTTTGTAGTTGAGGAAGCTAAAGGTGTCTAATAAATCATACTAAAGTACTTACATTTCTCTGCTTTGATATCTGAATTAGTGAATATGCATTTGTAAATTGATTTCTGTATGCTAAACTCTGAAGTGTACATTGACTCTCCAGGTTTACTGGGAGCTATGAGTCATTGAAGCTCTCCTGGAGTTTAGTCCATTTCCCTCCCCTGCAAATTGTTTCAACATGAGTTACAGTTGAAGCACATATTTCTCTGGACTTCTAGACAATAAGAGAGTCAAACTGTTCTGAACTCTACTAAAATCAGTATAAATATTCCGGAATTTAGATGATGCTCATAATATTCGTTACACTATTTAAGGAAAAACAAAACGAAACAAAACAAAAGCCTTATAAACAAAATGTTACAGTTTTGCTATTTAGTCCCCTTGAATTGATGCCAGTCTTATTTTTCCATTTGCAAGAGCATCAAGATTTTTCCCCCGCAGCTTGTGTTGTTTCTCTGTTTTCCAAAGCTGATAAGATTTCCTGTTTATGAATAACAGATGGCAATACAAAATTTATTTGCATTTTTTTTTCCAGCAGGAAAGGAAGTATTGTTTTTTAAACATGCCTTCTAATACTTATCCCTGCTAGTTCTGCAAATCATAGTAATCCAGTTTGTTGTAAACCTAAACATGTATAAAAAGCTATGACTTCTCTTTCCAATGAGCAATGACTTCTCTTAGTCCAGTACGGAGTTGTCTCAGAGAGACAACACAACTCATCTTTGCATTCAAGTACGATGACTTCTGAGATTTTAAATTTGTGTTTCCCATTGGAATAATCACTGGTGCCTTCTGCAGCATGTTCACAGTATTAATCATGATATTACCTTATCTTGATCAGAGAGGGGCATTCCTTTCTTTGGCTGTTTCAGAACAGACAGTTGTTGACAGTACCTAAGCATGCCAGGAGTCTGACTGCTACATCCATGCAATTTATCAGCACGTTGAGAAACTGGAGTAGTTCCATGGTAGGTTCATAGAGATCTGCCTGTTTATTCAAGAGTGTTGGTATTTCCTATAAGACAGGAGATCTATATTCTATTGTTTCCTGGGCCACTGTAGGCTATCACAAGTTTTAGTCATTAGAATGAAACAGCAAATAGAGTAGAGGGCTGCTTTCCACCTGCCTTGGACAGCAGTGCAGTTGGTCCCTTACTTAGCAAGTTGGAGTTAACTGGTGGCAAGTGGTTTGCATTATCTTCCCAGGCACATGAACATAAAAGCATTGGTACATCCCTGTGATCTCATTCTTTCTTCTTGTGACCCACAAGAGATAGTCTGTGTCTTGCAGAACAAAAGGGAAGAGAGTAAAGACAAAATGAGGCAGAGCAAATTTAGGAAAGAATGTGGTGCATACAGGCATATACATCATGGGTGAAAAGTATAAAACCAATTAAAATAATTCATCCTACACCTTAATTCTATTTCCTCTAGGAAGTTACCAACTGTTTTACCATGAAATTCAGTAATGACATCTTACTTGTACATATAACTATTCTTCAGTGATACAGTTAATGTAACTATGGCATTTTCTTACATAGGACCACCTACACAGAACTTCGTTCTGCATCCCTCTGAACTTAAGCCTGTCTTTAATGGCCTAAAAAACAAGCCAAAGCTACTATATAAATCTTTCAATCTGCATTCATCGTGTATAAAAGCAGCTTGATATTTTTTTTGTTTTGGAATAACTTATTTAAAAATGGAAGTGTGTATATGCAGATTTAATTTGGTGATATAATGAATGTTGATTGTCATATTGAGACATAAATAAATCCTTATAATAATACTCCCTTAGACTTATACATTACTCAGCATATTTTATGAATAACTATGGATTAATTAATAAGATTTGGTCTGAATTGTACAGCTTTTCACTAATAGTTATACAATGTTTCTCTTTCTTACCCCTGTTTCTGCTGACTTTATTATGGTCACTCCCATTGGTGTAAGAATGTCTTCTACAGTCTCTCTCAGCAACTAGTAATACCATCATTATTAAGAAAACATGGTTTATATTCCAGGGTTCTGACAAATGATATTGCCAATGATAATGCCCGGCAGTTGCAATTTAATTGGTTTTCTTGAACCTATGTTCTTTTTATGCATAAGCTGCATTAGACAAAAGGGAAAGAGCGGGGGAAGTCTGGGGTCATGCTGAGTTGGCTTGCTTCCTACAGAGAGATTTTAAACTGCTTGGACTGTATGCTCATTATCAGGAGACAAATTAACCACATTTAAACCAGGTCTACTATGAAATAAATAGAATGGCAAATACTTGGGAATTCACTAGAAATGGCAGATGAGATCTGGACAGGCGGAACGTGGAAGCCAGTTAAGTAATTTAGCTCTGAGATTTCTCTTTAATAGGCTTCTGACGTACAAAAAGGCCTATGACAAATCTGTACCAGAACACTACCAGGTCACCACTGCATGTTTCAAGATAACAGAATTCTTAATACACTTCACATTTTTATGATATTACAAATCTTTATCTCCAGGATTTTTTTCATGCACAGTTCTCCAAGTTCCACCTCTTCCTCTCCCCCCCAATAAGGGGAGAAAGTAATCATCCTAGGGTATACATGGTGAGGGAAAAAGTTTAGAGGGAGGTATTAGTGTGTCAGAGAAAAGGAGAAGGAAAGATAGATCAATGGAAATCAGAGAGAAGGAAAGAAAGATAAAAAGCACAAAAAGAGAGGAACTCAACTGCCAGATACATAGTTGATATTTGTTAATTGATAGCGCTGACATACATTATTCCTTTACCTGTATCCACCTGGTCATTGTGACCTTACCTTCTTCACTCTTTGCTCAGTTGTGCTCTTGTTTTCAAATAGTTTCATTTTGATATGCCATTTTATGAAGCATCTGAAAAGCTCCTAGATATCATTGAATCCTCACTGGAATGTGTGAAAAATGTGGAAAACACACACTGTAGATAAATGTTTGGAATTTATTATCATATCATTCATCTGATGTTCTTACTCTGAAATTATGCAATTTTATTTCTTGGCTATTACCTTATCCTTGTGTTCCACCTATATATTGCTGAAGAGATGACAAAAACAGTTGGCGTGGCCAACAGCAGCAGAGTAGTTGTCATTCTGCACTCTCAAGGAGATCTGGAACCCAGGAGTGGGTCTCCTGATTAGAAGTACCCTCTGTCTCTATTCACTGACTAAACAAAGAGTCTCAGAGAACCACTCTCTGTGCCTAAACATATCCTTATAAACACTTTTCTTATTTGTATTTAACTATAAGACCCAGGTCAACTAATCCACTAAGGTTATTTAATGTTACCTGATGCCTTTAGCATCAATATACATTCAATAAACTTCAAAAGCTTCTTAGTTGGTTGCAAATAAAAATCTAGATGTTTATTCAGACCTCTTGAGTTTATTAAATGGCATTGGAAATCTCTCTACAAGAGGCTTTTGAGAGAAAGCCATTAATTCTTCAGCTTGTAAGAGCAAAGCAGCATGAAAATAGCCTTTCTCACATGAAAAATGTTTCAGAATGTTTTCAAACCTCACTAAGGCTTCAGTTCCCAAAATGGAAATGGACTGGATCATATAATTTTATAAAAGCCTTTAGTAAAAGCAGGGGACTGAGAAGTGGTTCTTATAGGCTTTCCTCCCCCAGTCTTAGTATTTTCTGCATCCAAAGATTTTTCCTTAATGAGCTGATATATATAAGATCTAAGAGTAAGGTGGAGAAAAAAGAACAACTTTGTCTTATTTTTTGGACTTTTTGCATGTACTATGACAAAACAGATTATTTTCAAAAAGTAATACTCTGGCTTTCCAGTGCATTGTCTTAATAACAAAAAAATCATTTTCTTCCTACACCATTGACATTGGTTTTTTGCTAGTGTTAATTTGTGAAAATATTCTCCCACAGCAATATAGTGGATACCTACAAAAGATAGTTCTGGCTTTGTGAAGCCAGGTGCCTTGATCTTCCCATATAATCAAGGATAGCAAGTCCTCCAGCAAAAGTAGGTTTGTGCTTTGAACTGGCCTCTGCAGAAGTGAAGCTCTCACCCTCAACCACAGAGAAGGACTAAAAAGACTAATCTTCCGTATTTAAAGTTATGAACATATTAAATTATAAACATATTTGTTTGCACCCTCTTTCACATTCAATTAAATAGTAAGAAAAGTATCTTGTAAGCTTGTGATTGTGAGGATAGCTCTAGGTATTTGTTGATAGACAGGAGCAGTTGGAGAAATCACCATGTTTCCATCCACCCAACTGCAAGGGATACTTTCAGTTATGGAAGTGATTAAAGGGTCCCTCTTACCAGAGTCCTCATCCTTTCTAAATTTATACCTTATCATCTGTCAGCAAACAACTATTTTTATGGCATAGTGACAACCAGGAATATCTTTTGATTGCAGTAACAACTCTACTTGGAAGTGAACTTCATTTCTACTTGCCATCTCTCCTTAAATCTCCACTTAGTCTAGAGGAGATTTTCCTTTAGAATTGGATTGATTTCTGTTAGGCTATCTGCCAGATAGTAGTGCATGAGATTTGGCATCTTCATTCCTCAGATCTTCCCTGAAGTACAGTGCTTATAATTTAGTAACTCTGAATTTCCTGTTAGCATTTTTATAAAGGGGAACATAAATGTTCTGGTGGTGTTTTGGAGGATTTTCCCAATGTTTTTAGATGTATATGGCCAAGCAGACTGGTGATGGTCGGTGTAGCCTTTCTTCTGATCAGCATCTGAGACAGAAGAAATTATATACCCGTTATTGTCTGTTGAACAATTACAGGTGCTTTCAAATGGGAAATAATCTTTCTTTTAGTCCATATTCCTCTTGCTAACTGTGATTGCTTTGGAGAGGGATTGTCTCATGCAATATTGCAAGCTTAACTTTATGGTGTTTAACTCAGTGAGACATCTCTCTAGATCAGTCCTCACACTTTACCAAATACACATACAAAATAAATGTAATTATCCCCCTTTTGTGATAAGGAGCAAAAGTAAATCCTCTATTCGCCAAGGCTGTAAAAAATGATGCAGAAAAATGACTTGCTATAAAAACATTTGACAATGTAATTTTCTGTTGTATTTCAAGATAAGGATATTTTTCTTCAGCTGCTACCGTTTGCGTGTTTCTACAGAAATGTATTCCTCTGTTAAAAAACATCGTCCAATTTCCAGTCTAAGTGTATTCATAACCGGCTTATTTCCACTGTTTTTATGGGAAAGTGAATGTTAACTTTTATTTTCTTTTTTTTTTTTTTCTGCCTGGCATTTACCTGTATCATGTTGTATCACATATCCAGCACAAATTGCCAATTTTTCTATCTACTTGCCTGGACTCCATGTTGATATACAAGCACTTTGGTTATTTCTCCTTGACCCCACCCAACTTACTAGTTTTATTCAGTGGAGTCCTAATATACCTCCTGTTATAGATATTTCTTTCTAAATTCCCATGTAGTACAACTTTTAGGTTAGCATTTTTCTCAGGAATTGTAAGAGACTTTACCTTTAGAAGGTGCTTTTGCAGTTCTGTGGAGCTATTTTAGTGAGACGGTACAAGCAGCAGGTCGTGAGACAGATAAAAGAGAAAATAAACAGGATGGGATGCATGATAACTGTAATGCAGCATGAAGGGAGAAAGACAGAGCAGCGCAGCACACAGCGTGAGATCACATAACAGTCACTAGCAGATGAGGAAGATTCATGCTTGCTGCTCTGCACCATTGCCTGTAAACCTCGCTCACCAGCACAGTGCAACAAATTAGATGGCACCCTTGTCTGTCTTTTTTTTTGCCAGCTAGAGTTATTAAATTATAAATTTTAAAACATAAATTATTATCCTATTTGCAAGTATTATAACTTCTTATTGTGTTATAAGGCATATTTGTTATTCCAGTGTTAAGGCTGATGTTGAAGTAACTTCTTTGTTTCCTTGGTGACTGCGCCTGCTGTCTGATCATACCACAAAAATGCAGACTTACAAGCAGGCTGAGCAACTTGTGTATAATATTTGAACCTCTTTGTTGTAAGTGGTCTGCTCCTTACAGACAGATTCTGATAAACCCGCATTACAGGGACAAATTCTCTAATTAACTGTGTGTTGATTTGGTAAGTTGTTAAGGATACACATTAGCAATTTGCATTTAAAGGTAACGAATAGGACACTATTCGATAAGAATATTGATAATCAGAGTGCCTGTTCTTTGGGCATTTTCAAGGAAAGAATTACAAATCAAATCATATTAGTGCTCTTCATCTTGTTTAAGTCTCTTTTATTAGCAAGTAGATAAAGAAACATGCATTGTGATAACAGGGTAATATGTTATAGTTCCATAACCCAATTAAGCTGCAATGATTACATGGAAATGAATCCATAAAGTATTCAGATGATATCTTCTCAATGTTGTTTACATTTGTTTTTTAATCTCTTTTGTTCATTGTATACCATTAACATCATTGACATAGTGATATGACTTGGGTTTTGTTTTTTCCTTGTAGAATGCTGTATAGGCAAAACAATGGATTTTTTTTTGTGTCACCTGCTCCTACTACTATTTACTCACTAGTGGAGGAGTGCAAATGAGTTGTGTAAACAAAAGTCATGTAAAATTGCCTCTATGTTGCTAGATTCACCCAATGTCTATGAACCACAAAGAAAATGAAAACTTCTGCATAGTGCCAAGTCAGAAATCTTGGTTGTTGTTGACAAAAGTTTTGTGGTATGCATTCAGCATTCAGCAGAATCAGAAGCATCTATCCCTGCAGTTTCCAAAAGTGGAACACATACTGGGAAATAATGAGTTTATATTAAAGATATCAAACGAAAGTTGAATTTGATTTAATTTCAATGCTAGGAAAGAGCTGGTTATTTGAGGAAATGTGTAACAGTCTAAACCAAGAACGTATGAGTAGTATAAATTGTGTTATTTGGCTTAGTGATATCACCCTTTGCTGCACTAGTGTCTCCACTTTTATAGTATCTAGAGTTGCAGGGGAAAATGTTATTTTTTTATAGTGTGATATGAAAATTTTAATGCCTAATATATTCTGCGAAAGACTATAGTATGTTTTACTACTTTGATCTTTTCAGTGCTCAGTATTTTGATTGGCTGGGCATTTTGCTTCTTCCCCACAGGTTTCTGAGACTGTAAACAGGGGAAAAATTAGAGTAGCCAGTCAGCCAAATTACAGAATATTGAAAAGGTCAAAGCCATACAGAACTGTACTTAACTTATAGAATATATGAAGCATTAAAATTCTGATAGCTCATTCTTGTGCCATGGATTGCAACAAGAGAGAATAATGCTGCAGTTTGAATCTATACCTATGATGGTAGTTATAATGAGAGTGGTAAATGGTACAAACATAACCTGCTGTCAATCTGACAGTCTTTTAAATGTAAGTACAAAAGCCTTTTAAAAAAGTGTTCTACATGTAGATGGATGTAGAAATATATTGTAAGTTTATTGACACTAAAGTCTCATACAGGCCCAAACTGTAACTGTCTTTCTTCATAATCAAAGAGAGACTGACTGTAAAAACAAAATGACAGAAGAGAAGAAAAAAAGTGCTATCTCTCATTTTATAGAGCTTTGCATATTATAATGGGCACAAAGATGTGATCATGGTTAGAGAAATGAGATCCAGAAAAAATGTCTGTTCTGATAGTTTGGTGTAGTACCTTTAGCAAAAACGGATGTTCCAGGGGAAGATAAAGTATCTCCAAAATGCTACACGTTTGCCTTTGTGATGCAGATATTATTTTCCAAAGCAATGGCAAGGGAAATGAGCGGTGGAAACACTTAATTTAAGAATTAAATTTAAAATTCTAATTC
Organism: Numenius arquata; assembly: GCF_964106895.1. Lineage (NCBI taxonomy): Eukaryota > Metazoa > Chordata > Aves > Charadriiformes > Scolopacidae > Numenius > Numenius arquata. The sequence goes on along the minus strand of NC_133577.1, from coordinate 16,481,601 downwards.
CATTGTTCTTTTTGTAGCAGAAAGAACAAGACCTTTTTTCAATTTGAAAACCAGTCCCTTTTAAAATCCACCTACACTACGTTTTCCCTTCTAGTTTCTTTTGTAAGTGTGAATAGTAAAACTCTGATGTCTCCATGTGAGTCTGAGCCACAATGGAAAGATCAGGATACAGAGTTAAACTCTACCAGGCATGTTAAGTATTCTAAAACTACTTAAACTTTTAGAAACTTGCAAATTCAAATGCCAGCATAGCTAGCTCAAGGACAATACTTCATCAGAACCCAAATTAGTTAGTTACTCATCGGCTTCCCACTTATTAATTATAATAAGGAGAAGGGTTAAGGGAATTTCTAGCCATATCAGGTAGTCTTTTACACCAGTTATTCTGCCTTGTCGTGCGATTTACTTTTTACAGAATAGCAAGAGTTGATGTTTCACCGCCGTTTAGCCATTTCTTTTATTACAGTGCAAATGCTTCTGGACTAAATAGATTACTGATGTATTTGAATATGTTATTTTATATTTTGTAATATTACTTGGTGGAGTGTATAATGATTGAAAAGAAGTAACTGATCTGTCCTTGCTCAGATCTTGTTAAATAAGGTGCAGAAGGGTTTTCCATATTATTTGCTTGTCTACCGATTTCAGTTACATTACTACCCCTAAGTGAAGTGTTTAAGCTGAAGTATCAAATAGTGTTGTTTATGTTGGCTGGTGAAATCCATGAGCTGTGTGAGTGTTAGGGACAAAATCCTTTGTTCATTAAAAGTTTATACACCCAGAGGAGCCATGGATTGAAGGACATCGCAGTAGGCATTGTATTTGTGTAGTTGTGATGTCCTTTTGCGTGTCCTGGCTTTTTATTAGAAGTATATAGGGACATTATCTCAGTTTAGGAAATAGGAATATATAGGAACATTTGCCAAGTGTCTGCCCAGTAAAATTGATAACTGACATCTCTTAAGTAAGATGTACGTGACATTTCCTATTCCCTCTTAAAATATGTATTGATAGTATGAGAATAAAAATTTGGTACAATAGGAACATTTTCTTCATATGAGTGTTTGTGAAAACCTGCTGCCTCCTACTGACTGTTCAAACACACCCTGTTGTGTTTCTGTTTGAGTAATCCCCTTTTAGCATTTCCTTACTAAAGGATTTTTATTAACAACAATCCCTGTCCATTCCCTGCCTCCCCTCTCCCTTGGAGAATTAACTTGACAGTTGTTGCAACTGCATTGTTTCTGCACCTCTGACAGAATGGACCCAGGTGGCTGAGGGGCACTACTCTAAAAAACTGATGAATGTGCATATGAATATGAAACCTTTAAAGAATTCACAGCCTTATATGTGGAGTTGGAGACTATAGCCTGAAAGAGCTTTACGAGGTCCCTGCCCACCCACCTTCCCAAAGGCAAGTCAGTAATGCCATACCATGCCAAAACGACAGTAATCAGGTTTATTCTCAACAAAATTCCAGTGACATAGGTTTCATCTGTTCTTCAGTGTTCAACTGTCCTTTACATCAACAAGCTTCCCAGAACAGATGAACCGAATCTCTTTTGCTGTGACTCATCTACATTGTTCCTCTGTTGGTTGCAGTCACAGAGAACGGTATCTTCTTGCCTCCCTGGGGTTCTGTTATCCACATTTGAAAGCTCCTACCTTCCATTTCTTCAATCTTTTCTTGTCAAGACAAAACCAAAACAAAGCAAAAACCGAATAAATAATCATTTTTTGCTTCCTACACTACCCCAGTCTGCTGTCTCGGACTACATTACACAAAACATAATATAGTCCATTTGAGTCAATCTTATCCAGACCAAGTAGACAGGGAGAACTACTTTGCATGCTCTTTGCATGACTTTTCCACATAAACTTAATCCACATTAACTTTTTCTGGCTGCAGTGTAGTATCAGATATTGCAGGATTGGTCTTCACAAATGCAGAACATCTACAATTCCATTACTAAAATCAGAAGGCACTGTGGATACTCAAATACTCTGAATATTGGTTCATTTTATTTAAATTTTCAAATGAAGTTAAAAAATTCAGGCCAGAGAAAATCATGAGGAACTCTTCTGACTGCTAATAAGGGTGAAGGATGAGGCAGCATGAAGGCAAATTAAATTCAACATGCCACATACGAAGTTATATGTACTGGAAATAGGCTGAATCATACATGCAGCAGAGTTCTGAATAGCTTGTTTATGTTTAATACTGCTCTTAATGTGCAGCAATTGTAGATATTGTAAACCTTGATATAGCTCTGTTAGAAAAAAAATATGTAGATAAACATGCTTGATAATTGGTGGTTCTTTTGCCTTTATTAGTTTCTTCCTCTTTCAGTCTTTTAAAACATCAGATTCATCTAGGTTTTTAACCCAAATTTTAAATACAGAAGTATTCTCAGCACTCTTTTAGGAGTCACAGACAAGAATGTAATTTAACGTCTTTCCTTCACAATAATATGGAGGTATGACAAATGTCAGTTTACTGTACTTAAATATTATTCTCAAGTAAAAGAACAAGTTTTACAGTAGAGAGATGACTGGTTATGTTGGACTGGTGAGTTAGCTACCTTGAAATTAGAAAAATATATAATATTTGCAAAAGACTTCAACTAGTTTCAATTCTCTGTAATTCTTACAGCGGAAGGCAGTGGATTTTCAGTAGTGGAAAAAGATACAGATTTAGTCTATTCTTTAAAATCATGTGTGTCATAGGGAAAAAGGCAGAAGAAACTAACCAATAGAGTGAGAATTAATAGTATTCAGAAAAAGAACCTTGTAAGTCAGAAAACACAAATAATCTCCAAATTGGTAAACTAGGATGCAGTTCCAAATTACATTTATGGAAGTATTTGAAAGAAAAAATAATATAACTCCTGAGGTATGTATTGCAGGTAGTTTCTGGCTGAGAGGCAATAATGTCCTCTAATCCAACCACAAGGAAGGGTCTCTTCCAATACCTCTCTGTACAGACCTACATTTTTAATGCTAAAATGAAATGTGCTGTTTACTAATGTGCCTTAAGTGTTGCTGTTTGTAGCAGACAGTGTCACTGGACCTTCATAGTATTGGCTTGGAGGCTGATGGGTTAACTGGATTTTTGCAAAGTTAGGCATATAGTCTCAGCAGATTTATGCTACGTTCCTCATGTGTCGGTCACCTTGTTCTGTAAATGTAATGAGATATTTTTCTGTAAGATTAGTTGGAATTATTTATGTAATGTTTACTGCATATTATTCTAGAAAACATAATAGCTGGTTTCATTTTTTATGATGCCAGAAATACTAGATAAAATATGCGGATTATCAAAATTCCCAGTAGAAGAAACTAGAAAAAACAATCTTTGAATGTTAGTGGCCTAACTCTTAAGATGTTTGTAATTTCTACAAATCAGTCTTTTTTTCCCCTGTTCATTTTAATATTAAGTAAGAAGTGGTCACTTTACGTTCAACTTTGCTCTTACGATACAAAGGCCTTGTTTAATATAATGATGATTTGAAGAGACTTCCACTATTAAAAGTCAAAGTACAATACATTAATCCTACCTGCAGATGCAATAGCACAAAGGGCAGATTCTTTTAGATCACATTTTCTAAGGTCTTCTTCATTGTATTGAATGCTTACAGGCTGAATTGTTTAACCTTCCTTTCTAAGCTTAATTAGATTAACCCTAGATTAACCCCTGGAAAAATATTAGAATAGCTGGAACTAATTGATTGTAAAGTTATTACTGATATATACTGCAAAAATATTATGCAATAAATATAATTAATGTCAATGTTATTGCATGTTTGGATGTAATTTTCCCTTAATGTTTCACTGAATTGTTTTACATACCTGTGCAATTATGAACTTAATATTCTCTTATCTTATTTAGCTAATTTTGATACAGTTAAATAGAAGGGAATAGCCTCTTCTGAGACAGATAAAATATTATGCCCACTGTCGCTGGAAAATTAAGCAGTTTTACTGCATCCTGGTGATTTAAACTTTGAAATTATGTTCCTTTTTCCTAGTATACAGGTAAAACTGATTAGCAATGTTCCATAACAAAAGTTAATCCTGATGCTAAAAATCAACGATGCAGTGTGAAAGTTTCTTCAGCGATAAGAAAGCAGCAGTTTGTGGTTTCAGAAAGAAGCTGAGAGTTTGTTTCCCCAGGAGCAGTGATGGAACTTCTCAAGTGATAATAGATGTGAACGCTTCAGAGGAGATAGCAAGTTAGCTGATGATAGAGCAAGTAATTGTGAATAGTACAGAATGATCCAGAGGGATTTAGATGAGAGAAGTTTCTTGGCAGGTGTATGGTAAATGCAATTAAATTTTGTGTAAGGCTGAGGCTTATAAACAAAAAGAGGGAAAATACCATGAAAACAAAGAACTTCCTCCAGAGAGCATTCTGTACCTCTTCAAAGAGGAGGGAGAACACTGATCCCTGTGGCACTGACACAGCTCCTGTCCTGCTGCAGATTCTTGCCCTCTCTTTCTGGATGTTTCTCCTAGCACTCTCTCATGCTAATACACTGGGTGCTGTGACTGGGACTTTTATAATGAATAATTTCAGGGAGTCCCTGCAATGCAACTAAGAGTTCTGTGGCTACCATTGGAAAGCAAGTGGACAAGTGAAGCATGTTCCAGATGATAGGCTCTGCCTCTGAATCTAGGGTTCCCCTTTATTGAAGACATTCTGGACCTCCCAGTGCATTTTATCATAGAATCATAGAAAGGTTTGGGATGGAAGGGATCTTGAAGATCATCTAGTTCTAATCCCCCTGCCATGGGCAGGGACACCTCCCACTAGAGCAGGTTGCTCAAAGCCCCATCCAGCCTGGCCTTGAACACCTCCAGGGATGGGGCATCCACAACTTCTCTGGGAAATCTGTTCCAGTGTCTCATCACCCCCACAGTAAAGAATTTCTTTCTGATATCTAATCTAAATCTCCCCTCTTTCAGTTTACAACCATTATCCCTAATCCCATCACTACACTCTCTGATAGAGTCCCTCCCCATCTTTCTTGTAGGCCCCCTTTATGTCACCTTGAAGTTCTGTGACTAAGAAGAATGAGGAGTTCACACAATAACATATTTTCTCATTTCTTGGAAATGAAAGTATTGTCTTGGAAAAGAAGAATGTGGATAAAGTCAGGCCAGCAACAGATGTAAAGTCTATTTGCAGAGTGGAAATTTTAGAGAGGCTGAGTCTATTCCTACAAAAATGTTTTGCCATTAATAGAAGGTAATATACAGGAACAAGTGAAACTTCTGGTCCTGCTGGGTCCTTTTACTGTGCTATAGATGTGTTTGGAGTAACTGAACAATATAGTCCATAAAACAAGGGGGAGGAGGCTGGTCATTTGCTGTAATAAATGAACCTGAGCTGCAAAAGTGATGCCAACACCTAAATTCTGGTTTTGTTTAGTCAGAATTTTAAAGAACACTTTTCAGTCAGATAACATTGGCATTAAAATCCAGAGCATTGCTTTGTCTCTTAGGCACTGTGTCCTGTGTGACCCATTGAAAATACTATAAACTGGAGTTCTCTGTTGATATTGTTATGTGTACAGATTATGTAGAACATATTGTAAGATTTTCCACATTGGCCAGGACACCTCCGTTTTGATCTGGAAAAAGGGACTGACTGTCTCCCACTGTCTTGTAATCCTTGGCCTTTTCCAACACTGGCAGAGGGAGATCACGTGTGAGGCACTTTGTGCGTAGCCACTGACTGGTCATGGTCTCATTTTATTTGGACTGAGAGTTGGTCTGTGTCTTATAGATTTTAATAAGATTAATTTGCTCCCAGAAAAGAGTGTATTCAGACAATTTATGTGGAGGTGAAGAGTACTATGTCTCATTACTTACCCCTTCATCCATCAGGTCAAAGAAGATATCATATTATTGTGCAGGTCCTGAGATCTGTTATAATTCTACTTTATTTTTACAGATTTATTGGTTTGTTTATTAAAAGATGTATATACAGGTAAATAGATGTGGCTTTTGTGTTTGTTATTATTACTATATTCATATTAGTAAGCCATGGACTAGAAGCAGTAACCACCAGCTTCATTACTTGGCCTTAATAAACTGATTTTTTAAGTGTATCAAGGAGAATTCTAATAAAATTCAAAGGATTTTTTGCCTTAAAGAGCATTTCATGGAAAGTGACCTAAGTTTAAAGAATTTCATTATATTTGTAGGAAGATCACTTCAAGAAAAATGCATTTAATTTTTTTTTCTGTTTCAAACTGAATCGAGAGAGAGAGACACTGGTTAGAAAATTAACACCCACGAGTTTCAATTTGGGTAGTTTTACATACATAGGGTTGCCTTCCATGAGGAGGCTCCATACTGTGAACACGGAAACAAATGGTATGAACAATGCTTTTTGAAACCAAAGTGTTAAGAACAGCAAAAAGTTCTATTTTAACTAAGCAGTGGAGGAGTTACACCATGGGGTTAGAAGGTGAAGAGCAGGGAGAGCATAATCACTTGGAGAAGAGGGTATCATCTCTCCTTTCCTTGAAAACTCCTGTATTTCTTTTGTCAATGTATAGGCTTGACATTGTGCCTAGGAATCATTCCTTCCATTTCTCTTCCTCTGTCTTCCACAAAATGGCCTAGGTTCCATTTTACCAGCTTACATATCATTTATGAGACAGACAGCAACATTTTATACATTGATAGCTATGACAGTAAAGTAAACTGATGTCAAATGTTACATGAAAATTTCAATTTTTTGCATGCATAATTTAGGTCTCCTGAAACACGAATGTCTGGCAGGTTTTAAACTGAAATACTGATGCGTATATGCAGCTAATTTTTGTACTCTCAACATCTTCATTGCACCAATAGCAACTGCATCAATATCCTCCATACTGAAGCTATTTAGGAGGTACTTTAATGTGCCTGTGCATAATATAGTAAAGTTCACTGCATTTTGATACAGTAAATTTCTTTTTAAGTTAAAAATCAAAGATGTGATTACAGCTTTGTCAAATTTGTTCGCTCTCTCAGTATGAGAGAGATTTTTTGTTGTTGACTGGAATTTTCTCAGGCATTTTAGAGTGCTTGGGCATGAATCAAAGGAATATTGAGGATCCTAACAGTGTATTCAAGTCAATGGTTATTTAAGAGCCTACATAGGCTTTGGACACCTTAACGTTCACTGGATCTATATGATGCTTCTGCTTGGAATGCTTATCTACCCTGTTTATTCCCAATTAAGGATTCCAGATCTATTTAGGTAAAAAAGAAGTTTAGATCTTATGATCATGAATCTGACAGTGTCATAGTATCAATTGGTTGCAGCCGCTCAGTTATGTGTCCTTTCCTTGTTCTGGACAAGGACACGCTGTAGCACTGATGCAAATCTCATCCTGGAGAGGCATGTCCATAATTTTTTTCCCATGAAAGAAATGCTAGCGGATTTATTACAGGGTGTTTTCTCAGGAAACTAATCAGTAATTAAGATGTAACTATGAAGGTTGAAACAAGTTTTTGTTAAATGCTTCTTAAAAATATTCTCATTACTTTATTCTACTGAGTTAACATACAGATCTGTAAGTCGGATCAGTTGACAGACAAATGTTATCTTTCAGAAACAACAAGGTTTAGGAAAGGATTTGAACCTGAAAAATCAAGCTAACACCTAATCCTACTGCCACGATCTATATAAAGGATTAGAAGTGGTAATAGAAAATCCATTCTATATTGTGCTGATATCAGGTCCAATGTATGTGCAAGCTAAGTTGCAAATACTGCCTGTCTGCCAACTATAATGGTCGATAGCATAATACATTTTCTCATGCTAAAACACTCTGCTTGTTCTGTATGGATGCATGTATTCAATATACCTGATTTTCTAAACTGGAAGAGAATCAGTGACTAAAAAAAATTATTTTAAAAAGAATTTATATTATATTTTCGACTGGTTTGCTTACCAGGTAGATCAATATTAATATAAGACATCCTTAGAATAACAACAAAGACAGTTACAAAAATCTCAGTTTCGGTTTCATCCATGATGTATCCTCAATATACTGAGTTGCAATATTTGACAATTTTGTTTCTTTTATCATTTCAGTCTTGTTATTTTTGACAAAATTATGTATTTCTGAAGTTTTGCAAGTGAAGTCTAATCAGTTATATCAGTGCATGACAAAGAAGCTGCTGTAACAATACATGGTAAGAATGGTTTTTTACCCACTGAGATCTACTTAATCTTTTAAATGCTTGGATGTGAACTGCAACATAATAATAATACCAACTTACCGAATGGTATTTTGCATTATTATAAAGTGCTATGTAAATACCAAAATTTCTGACAAGGAAAACTAGTACTTCCTATTTTGCCAGTGATGGAAACTGATGTGCAGAGGAGCATGTTCATGTCCAAGGGCAGCAACAGCAGCGATAGGGGCCAAGCTGCTGAGAGAGAGTTCAGTAGCTTGCTTCTTAGTCCTTGCACTGGGTAACTCTGGGTAGCTTGAAGCGCGCTGCTGACCTAGCACTGGGCTGTTGGAGGTTTCCTTGTGACTGTAACTAGAAAACAGTAGTTTTTGTAAGCTTTGTTGCCCATTCTGCTAAATACATGCTTTTGTCATACTGCTATTTCCTAGCAAGTTTTTTGTTCAGGCTCCATTCATTTGAACACATGAAACGTCATATGTTTCCTCTGCTTCTTAATAGCTGTCTTTCCCATATGATTATTGTCGCAAAAGTAATTTCAGTGAAATTCCTTCATTCATAAGTCCTTTCATTTTCTACTCAGTACTTACCAGGTGTACTGAGTTTGTCTGGGATTAAGTTAATTTGCTTGCCACACCCACAACACCAGGCTGTGTTAAAATTTACCTGCCAATACCTTTCTTTTCCTCCAGGAAATGGCCGGGCTGAAAATATGCATTTCAGTTTTGCAAGGGTGTGATCTCTGATTGTTGGTGTTCCGTGTGGCTTATGCTGTGTTAATCTGATCTACACGGACCCAGTACTGCTCTGACAGTACTGCGAAAACTCGGCTGTCATTAGCCAGAATAACCACATCCTCTGCGCATTCACAGAACGCTGAGTGAACTGGAATTGGAAGGAAGTTCACAGAACTTAAACAATAATAAATACAGTTTTAATTGTTGGATATAGTTTTTTAACCTATATGTCAATATTTGATCTTGCCTCCTCCTGGTCCTGCTGTGAAGCATTTGAAGAGAGGTGGCCATGTAAAGTGGTTCTGTCATGGATTCTAACATCTATTCTGCTTCCTGGCTTCCTATGGTTCAAACACAAGAAACTTCTGTATTGAGAAGAAAGTACCATGTGCCACTGCTTTTCTTTTTACTCTCTTTCAAGTTATGTTTTGTTGTTGTGTTGGGGTTGGGGTGATGAAAGCAGAGAATGGGGAAGAAATTAACTGACCGAACAAGAGAAGTATTCCCTCCTACAAACTCTAAGGCAGTTAGAAGTGCATGATTATATGACACCCAGAAAGGAAAGACTTCACTTTGCAGACATCCAGGTAAAATACTTTTGTCTATCAGAAAAGCTGTTATGAAGGTATTACATTAACAGGTGCCAGAATGCCATCTCTTATATCTCACTTTTTAGGAGAAGTCTTTCTGATTATTTTTGTTTGCCCACCATCATGGTATTTTATTTCATACAATTCAATTTTTATTTTACTGATGGCTGCTTTTTAGCCACTTAATCTTTTTATTATCACTAGTGGACAGTCTTTCTGGCTCATACTCTAACATTCACTATGAACACTTGACTCCCAGAGGTAGTTGAGTTCTGTAAGACACGGACTGCCCTCAAGCTGCTTCTTTCTGAGTTCTGCCCATGTGACAGAAGATAGTAAAGCTTTAAGTTTCATTCTCAGAGTTGACACTGAGAGCACTCCAGCAAAATTATTAGCCTTTGAGGTAATCATTGTTATGCATTGCACACAAAATGAGTCAATTAATCAGATTTTACTCTACTACTAGATTTCAAAAACTTAATAATGTTAGAGGTCCAGAACAATGCAAAACCCACTGGGTTAGCTCATTCTCTATATTAATTCTAATAACAAAGGGAATCTGTGATTTGTACAAATGCATAACTACTATAATAAAAAATCTGACCTTTATCTAAATTCTTCTGCATGCACAGTTAGAATTTCCTCTAAAGAGCAAATTCTCCAGCTGTTATTGTTATTAAGGACATGTCCATAATTAACTTTTCAAGTATATTTTCCATTTTAAAAGACTAACTTGGTTACATCACTATAAGCAAATTGGTTGGGGTTTATACTAATTTTAGTTGAAGCAAAGATTAAAAAAACCTCCTTTTTTTTAGTCTTCCTTTAGAAGAGTCTTCCTTTTATTGAGATATGAAGCTATAATATACAGTAGCTGGACAAAGTTGCCAGTTAATGTGATGGCCATCATTCATTCTGATATCATTTTTTCTTCATTTCCCATTAGAACAGGAAGGAATATTTTTAAGGAATATGATTTGTACCATCTGGTATGTCTTAAGTTCTGCATAGCTTGTTTTCATGGCAGACCAACTGACTCAAGGTGAAGGGAGGAGTAAACAGTTTTTCTGTAAGCTGATATTTTAAATCAGACATTTGACCAAACAGAACATCCTTCTTGGTCAGGAAGGAGTTCTGAGACTTCCTTCACTTGCAAGGTATTTCTCCTCGTTTAAGCTTCTTGTCTCATCTTGGGATATTGGGACTGTAGCTCTTTAAACTCTTTTGTTGCAATAGCTACTAAGACTTTTCATCTTTAAGAACACATTCAAGATGAAGCAAAGAAAATCTAATAGCTGGAATCAGGGACATTGCAGCTATCTTTATATTTAACTCTTTCTTTACACCTTTTAAAATGTTTTGTAAGTGAATTTCGTGTTTACAAACAGGGCTCAGCTAATATCAATGGAGATAGCAGACTCATTTATCCATAGTGTAGATACAATGCTGTGATCAATGTACTGCTATCAGGAACCAATCTTTCAAAAAACTCAAATAGTCTTCCAAAAAATGGAGACTGTGACTCTGTATCCCTGCTCTCTCCTAAAGAAGCTAATGTCTTAGGTCATCAGCATTATTAATTTGACGAAGAAGCTGCACATCAATACAATTTGACTCTCATTACTCCAAATAGTCCACAACTGCATCCAGAGCAAAGTCTGATACAGAAGAATTGTTTAGCTAATATTGCAGTGCACATGGTTAACTGGAACAGCTCTGAACTCCCACTAGTTGAATGAATAAAAAGCAAACTCATTTTTTCTAGTAATTAAATACAAGTTTCCACCCTGTCTTTCAAGATTGATTTATATTAAACTGCAGGTTGACATTTTAGTTAGGTCTAGAATTCTTTACCAGACCAGTTTAGTGCTGCTTTTATTATGAGCAATTTAAGAAGGACACGAAGAGAGTGAAGGGGAAATGCTAGGACTCTTATCTCATATTACCATTCTACAGAGCTCCAACTGACTAAGAATCACTTATGTGAATAACAGCATATCTGTTCCTGAATTTTAAGTTGCTCATGAAACCGTTAAAAATTGTATTCCTGGAAAAATATCATCCTGTAGAAATGCTAGCCAAACCCTCCAAAATTCATCGAGAAGTAGATACATATTAACTGAGAGAAAACCTTATAATGCTAAAGACTAGCTTTTCTCTAGTTCATAATAGCTCTAAATGACCTCCTGTAAAGCCATTATTTTATGTTAATAAATTACCAGAAGGACTGTTTAGCAGTAATTTATTAAATTGAGATTAAATAAAGGATGAACTTAACTTACCATTATGAATTAAACCAGAGCTCAAGGCCATAGAGTCTTGACAAACAGGAGAAAGGATGATGGATGCAGGCAGATAGAATCTATTTTAAAATGGCTCTTTCTCTGGTTTTGAGTTGCGAGCGGTTTTCTTCCTAAGGAGATTTTAGGAGAGCAGAATGATTTATTTTTTTTATTCAGTACAATTTTCTTATTTTAGTAGTTGAAATATTGCCTACCATATTTGTAAATTGATTTTGCAGTAGCAAAGAGCTTGAAAGAATCAAAAAATGAAACGTTTGGTTTAAATAATGCCTTCTATTTATTTGTTGTATTCTGGTGAGTCAAAAGATGATATATTGATCTGAATAGAAAAAGAATAGGATAATAGATTTAAGGGAAATCACAAGAAGTGTGCTACACACACTTGTGTTACGTGGAAAGCATCGTCTTTTCTGTGTATGTAAATGTCAAAATTCCAGTGCCATTTGCTACTGATTAGAGACAATCTGTAGTTGCAAGTGCTTTCTGAAGAGGAGTCAACAGTGAAAGTGCAGTGAAAACATAATTTTTGGCATGTGATGAGCCCAGGTTACATCAAGTTTTATGAGGGATTTCCTTTACATTTAGTAATTGAGTTATGCAATAGATATCTGCAGAGGACTTCAGACAGAATAAGAAGAGTCCTGTAATAATTTGACTCACACCCAGCAAAAGTGTCATGTCTCAGAAACCCAACAGAGAGGCAAGACACACAAAATCTCAGTAGCAGAGATCTCATTTGGGGGGACTTGGAAGGGGGAGTACATTATTCTTGTTGATATGCATATCCTTATGTAACTCAAGGGTTTGTTCTGTGTGTTAGTGGCCAAATTTTTTCCCCTGGGCTGACCTCCTTCTTAGTAAGGACTGAAGATGTTGGTCAGACTTATCACTCTGCTGGTTTTGGTAGGTTTTAGAACTCAGTTCTTTGTGGTACTTAGTCTTTATGCAGTCTTTCATCAACTCCCCTCTTTAACAAATGGTGCACATGGTGCACAAATATAACAGATTTCTCAATATGGCTGATACATCTCATCAATATATGGTCCTTGCATGCAGAAAAAATTCAACATGCTTTATATTAGCCTTGCTTTCATTTCACTAGTCTTTGACGTAGTGAATCCTTAACAAGTTGCTATGGGTTATGGCAAGTGAGTAATTTAATTTTCTGAGCAGACAGAAATGGGAGGAGGAAGCAGCTGTAGCAACCATTACCAAAAAAGTGGCATTGAAGATGGCACTGGAGCAGGTCCTGGAAGTGAATACACCTTGTAGCACTGTTTAGGTAGTCTATACAAGTGTTCTGCAAATGGGATAAAATTACTGGCTATCATGCTAGTCCATTTGTCTTACTGACACTGTTTATTCTCTTGTTCTCTTGTTCTTTTTTTTGCTGTGGGTTTGTGTCTGTGGGTTTTTTTTAAATTTGACTGCAAGTCCTGTAGGACATCGACTATCTTTTAATTCAGTGTTTATAGAGCATGAATTACTTGGTCTGTAGTTAAATGTTATGATGACAACACTGGTAATAATCTCAATAAAAATAATACCATAAATAATTGTTAGCAATGATCAGTCAATGCTTGGCAAAGAAAAAAAGCTATTCAGCTTCCAATTTTTATGGCTGGAGTAGCTGAACAAATATGTTTGATAGCACGAGTATGTGTGTGTGCATTGGTTGGCACTTTTTGTCTGTAGATTTTCAAGTACTATATAAATGCTGATACCACCAATTTGCAATTAAGGAGATTGAAATCTAAAGACGATAAAATGAAAGGTCATTCAGCAAGTCAGAGCTAGGGTAAGAAATAGGTCTCCCAGTGTCTTGACTGTGAGATCTTTTGCCCCATCTTCAACATCTTGCTGTAATTACATGGAACCTAGCAGGTGCCTCATTATTCTCATATTCTAAGGAGCTCAGCAGGGCAAGTGCTATTTTATTATATAGGAATGGGAAACTTTTATTAATTTTGTCCCTTTAATTACTTCTGTTCCTGATAAGGATCCAGCACAAATCTAGTCAAGTTTCAGCTTCATGAATAAAATATCAGATAAATTTCTGATTATCAAGATACCCCACAATGTGCATTAATGTTTAACTCCATAAATATTTACCTTTCTGCTGACATGAGATCTAATACCATAGACCCTACATGTAAGTAAACTGAAACTATGTCATATTGCTTATGTCATATAATTGAATAATACCTTCACATATCTGAAAGTATTCTAATCCTCATACGATATGCATATCCCCTCAGTCAGTTTGGGTCAGCTGTCCTGGCTGTGTCTCCTCCCAACTTCTTGCCCACCCCCAGCCTACTCCTTGGGCTGCAGAATGAGAAAAAGAAAAACCCTTGATGCCATGCCAAAAGAGTGGTGTGCTTTAGTCATAAATCCAAAACCCAGAACTATATGGGCTGCTCTGAAGAAAATTCACTCCATCCCAGCCAGACACTTTAAAATAACATCTATATCCCGATACCAACACTTTAAAATCCCAGTACACTTAAAAATAATAGCTATATTTGGTGGCACTACAGTGGCAGAAGAACATTTTCCTTTGAAATGAAAAGGTGGATTTATATAATAGTTTTTCAGAGCCTCTGTCTTTTTTTTAATATTGCTGTTACAGATGTGCTTTATGCATATGTTAAGCAAAATCATATCATACTGTATTTTTCATGGAAAATAAAGAGGAAATCTCTTTCTACAATATATTTCCACATTCCTGGAATCTGATGCGTGCTCTTGACTATTATGGGTGAGTTGCCAAAGAGCCATATATTGCATGGCAGCTTTGATTTTTTGCTTGAGGCCATAATGTTACACTGCAAACTGTGCTGAAGTAGTCCATGGCAGAGAAATGAAATTAAATATAAAGGATTATGCCTTGTAACTAATGTAGACATCTGAATCAAAGCTTGAAATGTAAATTATACCTTACCAGATCTAAGTGTGAGACCAATGTTTGTTCATTTTTATAGGCCTTTATTATCTTTTCATGAGCATTTTCTCATCCACTGTTTTCCCTGAGGAGGTACTGGAAATATTGATTCCCAGTATTTGACTGTGCAGGTTTGGAAGCTCTTGTTCAAATCCTTCTGAGGTGTCTGAAGATTGGTTGTTGGTACGTTGGCAAGAGCATTATAGAACCATCACGCACAGTTTGGCACAGTTAGAAGTCCACATGAGGGTAAAAAATTGAGTGAACATGAAACCTGACTGGCCACTTTGCTTTAGAAGAGATGGCACTGTTAGGTCAGATGTGAAGTGGATCTGCACTGGTGGAATAACTTTGCATTGCTTCCACTTGAACTATTCCTCGCTGGTGCGTGTGTAGAGGACTCGAGGCCTCTGTGCTGTCATTTCTTCACCCATCATGAGCACCACACTGGTAATAAAAGCTTAAGTAAACAATGAGGGGGAAAAAAGAAAACCTTATTGAATTGATTTTATTTCAGTGAGCTGCAGAGCATATTCAATTTCTTAGATGCATGAAAATATTAGGATCTTTATTGCTCAATTAAATTACACTTTTTGCATGCTAACTCTGCTTTTAAAAAAAAAAAAAAGGATACCAAAAGGCTAAAAGCACAAGACAGAAAATAAGCTAAAAAATACACAAAATGTGCAAGAGACATTTCCACGATAAAATGTGCTTAACACTCAAGTAATAAAAAAAACCAACTTGTTTGCCCAGGTTGAAATATTAAAACCATTAAGCAAACCCCCCCCCATCTAGAAGTTAATATCTGTTCCTGGAAATGATAAAAAGGTGCCTGCATCAGCATTTCAAACATTTTAAAACCTTCAATATTTATAGTGATTTAAGGAAAAAACTATTTGCTGTTGGCACTTCTCGTATCAACCTACTCCCTACTCCTCCCACACCCATATTCAGCATTATAAACTGTAGTGGTCAGTTCTTAAGGGAGGGGGGGATTTAATTGTCTGGATTGTCTTTTTAGCTTTCATTGTCATCTCTATTCACTTTCTTTTCTTTCCAAATATTTATTGATTTTTTTTCACTGCTAACAGATGAATGGTAAAACTTTACAGAACTAATTGATAAAATAGTGCTTGCAATAACAAATAGAAAACAGCTGCTACTAGTTATCTCATATTAGCTAATCTACAGTATTCTTACTAATGCAAAAAAAAATGAATTAAGTCCGTAGGCCTTAACATTTAGAAAAGTTTTTCAAGTGGTAACAAGTGGACGAGGCATGGACCATTTGAAACTACTAAACCACTGTAAATTTCTTTTTTATCAAAAAAACTCAAAAAACTCAAGAAAGTAACAAAATAATTAGTAAGCATGAGCTCTTTGAAATGAGTTCTTAACTTTTGATTTCAAATTTACGATCTTATTCCTTTATTGGACTTTCTAAGATGATGTTTGAATCATGTTGCAGGCTTTGTGTGAATAAATGATCTACATCATTTGTGCAAGGAGTACATGTTTAGTTATCGTATGATTAAGGTATTTTTAATTTGCAATGTTTCAGCCTGACAGTACAGTTTCATGTTTTTAATAGGCATTTGTCATTTGCATCAGGAATGCTATGGTGCTGTGCCTCTGTACTGCGTGCCTCATGAGACTTTATACTATGCTTTGTGGTCTGTCTGCCAAAAGTCAGTATAATCCTGGGGCCTAGGTGTTAAAAGTAACAATCCTTATAATTTATTTTCTTCCATCCCATCATCTTTTTCTTTTCTTTTCTTTTCTTTTTTTTTTTGGAGGTGGGGTGGGGTGGTGAGCTAAGTCTATTTTCAACATACTTTCAGACAGAAGCAAAAACATTAACAAGTGCTGTGCTTTTCAGATGATGCATCTAAGCAGACTTCTTCGAGCATATCTAAATTCACTTCCTGGCTTTAGAAACACAGCAAGAAAAGTTCCTTTAAGGCAGAGAAAGAGAATATAATAGAGTTTCTCCGAGTGTTTATCTGTGGGCATATTCACACTGCAGAGTGTGCATATGCAAGCGCTGTTAGCCAGTGTTACTAGGGTCATGCTCTAAACCCCTTACCTCTGCATGTTCTTCTGTAGTTTTAAAAAGAGTGAGGCATATCGTTTCCTCTCTCTTTCTTCCAGTGTTCTGCTGAGTGGAAATAGTCCTTCTGTGCCTGCCTAAAGTAGAGTACCCTCAACTTTTCATTATTGTTGAAATCCTCTTACAACTTCCTTGAGGACCTATCTGTATTCCCCACAGACCAGCACAACCATTAAAGTGGCCCATCTTTTACAGTACTACAAAGTTCTAAATACGCCTTTTTACTGTGTACCCTGACCCCATTTTATTCAGATTGTTCTGTGAGTTTTTATTCTGATGAAAAGTCCTTTTCTGTCACACTATGGCTTTCATGCTCCATGGCACCTCCTCTCAGTGTAGCAATACTAGAAATGGAGTTCTCTACTACATTGTCACTGCCCTCAAAGCCCTCAGATTCTTTTTTTCGGGAAAGCCTACTTTAATTACGAGTAGGAACTGCAGTAATTCATACAGTGGCAAATGATGCCTATTAGTCATTCCTGGAGCTTTTAAATAGATTAGTTTCCTCTTTGACTATCCTCCTTGAATAATTTTCTGGATAACACATGGTCTTGAACCTCCGCCATTATTCAGCTTCTAAATTTTTCTTGGCTGTTCGGGCAGGGCTTTTAGATTCAGCATGTTTAATTTGACACAATGCAGTTTTGGGGGCAGATGGACAGGGGAAGAATGTCTAGGTGAAAGGCAAGAAGGTCCTGCATTCCAGGATAAGATATTAAATTTCTTGTAGTCCTTTTCTCTGGAAGCTGCTGCATCTGCTGAGAAGAACAAGGAAATTAAGACTTCACATATTTGTTCCTTTGGCGGGGGTGGGGGGGGAGTTTTCTGCAGCTGTGCTGCAATTTTGAGCTGCAGATTATGAGTTGCTCTTGGATTGTTCTTCCATAAAGACCTTTCTCACTTTTTGTCTTTTGCAGGGTTTCTACTGCAGGAATTTAGGAAAGGACTCTGATCTCCTTTTTACAGTTGCAATTGCAATTGGCTTCCAAAATTCCTAAATATTTGTGACTGGTCATCACAGCTGTGGTTCTTAGAAGACATTTCTAGGAATAAATGTGAGGGATTCTAGAAGGCATTATCTTTGATTCCAGATTTTCAGGTTTAGAACAAAGACTTATTCATTTCTTGCATGCTGAGGCACCACATTCACATGGAGATTTTTGAGCACTCCAGGACTGTTAGCTATTTAAAACCAGCTAAAAAGAGGAGATTTAACTATCAGCAGTCCATTTATTTCGGATCCCGTTATTCTGCTGTATCATTTTTCTTGCAGAATCTTGCACCAAGATTCTGCTAAATTCACAAACGAGTGAACCTGAGTTTGTTTTGGAGCCCAAAGTCATGGTCTAAATGGATATTTGTGGACATTTATGGACATTTCACAGGGGTGGTCCATGGACTAAGGGAATGATATTTGTGTATTATATCAAAGGATGGGAATGGTGGTGGTAGTTAATGAGGCCAACATACATGGTATGGAAGATGGTGTGGAGAATATCGTGGTTTCAGTTGGCATAGAGTTAACTTTTTTACTAGCAGCTGGTGTAGTGCTGTGTTTTAGATTTGGGATGAGAAATACTTTACATAGCACACTGGTGTTTTTAGTTGTTGGTAAGCTTTTAAGACCTTTTCTACTCCTCATGTCACCCTGCCAGTGAGTAGGCAGGGTGTGCACAGGAAGTTGGGAGGGGACATAGCTGGGACAGCTGACCCCAATTGACCAAAGGGATATTCCATACAGTGTGACATCATGTTCAGTATATAAAACTGGGGGAAGAAAAAGGGGGACACATTCAGAGTGATGGCATTTGTCTTCCCACATAACCGTTACACATGATGGAGCCCTGCTCTCCTGGAGATGGCTGAACATCTGCCTGCTGATGGGAAGCAGTGAATGAATTACTTGTTTTACTTTGCTTGTGCATGCAGCTTTTGCTCTACCTATTAAACTGTCTTTATCTCAACCCACAATATTTTTCTCACTTTTACTCTTCCAGCTCTGTCCCCCTTCCAAACTGAGGGAAGTGAGCAAGCACCTGCCTAGTTCTAGTTGTCAGCTGGGATTAAACCACAACACTGTTTTAGTTGCTGCTGCTCACTAGGAATGGATACAGCAGTAATGCAGCCCTTAGTGACAGACGCAGCTTCTGAAATCAGATCAGATAGGCAGAAAGTATTGTTCCCCTCTTCAATAAAATCCCTGGGTACCTTAAGCCAGTAATGCCTGGTGAGCAGACTGCCATATTTTTTAAACAAATTAGGTTATCTGTCATGTGAAACATGGAAATTTCTGGATTTTTTTGGCATTGCCATTATCTGAACCTTCTTTCCTTCTTCTTCAGTGGCCAGTCTCAGAAGAGTCAGTCATGTTTGCATCTCCCATGTAGAAAGAACTGGGGAAAAGGCTCCACAGCAAATATTTCTGGTTGCAGAAAAGAACAGAAGGTGTAGGGCAGCCTTAGATACTGAAAATTTAACTCTTTTTATTAGAAAACACGCAGAAGATGACCTCGATAAAGTTATTCCATTGCTCCAGAAAGGAGATAGGTTCACATCTTTTGACCTGCAAGATGCTATCAAGTTTCTGCATTGGATTATATCTAACATTGGAAACAAAGTGGGATTGTTACCAAATCAGGGTCTTCCTTTAGGTCTTTTCATGGCAACAAAGGCTTTGGCTCTGATTTTTCATAGAAGACTATGATTACCCTTTATACTTGGCTTATAAAGAATAGCTCTTTTCATTAACTGATGAACTCTGCCAACCTCATTCTAAATGTCTTTGATTTGCTGAGCTAAAGTGTGAAATACCAGTTGCTTCACTGTCAGTGCTTGACATTTACAATAGCAAAACTGGACTTGATAGTAACCCCTGTTCAGTAGCTGGAACCTCTTTAGTAGAAGGAGCTTTGTTTCTCTGTTTTCAATCTCTGTTGAATCTTTTATCACTAACTAGTATTAAAGTCCTGCCTTACTTGGATGGTTCATATGTGTAGCTATGTATACCAGACTTTGAATATGATGTTTGTAAGCATCATATCCTTTCATCAGGCATCCCTTAATGAAAAAGCAGCATCAGTCAGGCCACTACTTGCTTGATACATGCCACAGTAATTATTGTAATTAACATTCATGCTACTGGCATGCCACATGCTACTGAGAGATACTAAATCACGTTTGCAGAACATTTTGTTTTCTTACTTTGTGCAGAATGATAACCAAAGATGCTTTTTTTTGATACTGAAGAATCTACTTGACTGGACCAAGAGCTCAAGGGTTATATGCAGTGAGCAAGTTCAGTGTGCATGAAGATATTTTTGTCAAGCCTCTGTACCGTGTATTGCAGAATAGAAAATCTGCAGGGTGATAGGCAGTACTACTATCATTCTCCTGCATCAAAAGATGGTACTGTTAGATCCCTTTAACTATGCATTAATTAAGCATTTTGTCCCTGGACTTGGTGCACAGGCCACCAAATTCATCTCTTAGTCTGTCACCATTCAAGGATGAAAACTGCAGGAGAGAATTTCAGTTATTTGTTCATGCTAGATCATGAGTGAAATGTTAAAATGATGGTTGAGTGGGTTGAATAATTTTAACAAGAAGCCTTTAGAACTGGATCTACTCTAAGGCTGCTTTCTTTTTGATTCAAGAATCATTAAAAAACCAAAATTCTGTTCCAGAAACAAACTTCTTGCGTGTCCAGGATACATTCTTGATTTCATTGTTGGGAGAGGTGATGTACATGTTTCCTTCAGTTCCCTTACTTCCTGAATTAGTGCACATGGCAATACAGAGCAGACTACCCAAGCTGTAGATGACCCCAACTACAAGTCCAGGAAATAACATTTTCAAGATAATTTGTGGCCCTTTTTCCATTGACACAAAAGCCCTAGAAATTCTTCTCTAGAAATTCCTGATTGTTCACTGGAGCTACAGAACTTTGATCTTTTCCTGGTTTCCCCAAATTTCGTTAAGGTGCTGTTTCACTTCTGCATCCTGAAATTAAACTCTTTTCTATTTTATTCATTTTTCTACTGGTAGTTTTTAAGGTCTTAGACTCATTTTGCCTGTCAGAAACTCTCATTCAGTGAGGTCTTGATCTTGTAGTGTTTTTTCTAATTAAACAGCCTTTTGATCTACTGATGACATGTTCCTTTTAGGGTGGAAGAGTCTTAATCAACAAACACACTGGTTGTCAGAAAACCTGCCCTGAGAGCGGACATACATCCTCTCTATGTCTTCATGTATTGTTTTCCTTAAGGATAAAATTTTTCCTTCAAGTGGTCTCAGACATGTTTTTTTAAGGAGGAAGTAACTTTATCATTTTTTTTCTCAAAATCACATGCCACCACTGCTGAGACAGCATTGTTTACTGTAGTAGTTAGACATGTCTTATCTTTTTATATGTGGCATCTCATCTTCTGTGTAAGTTTTTTTTTACAAAGTTATCCATGGTCAAATACTATCAATTGTGAGTTGTCAGTATTTTCATGTCAGTTGGCTTACCTAGTTTATCACAGAGACTTGCAGATAAATGATTGTGTAAAGATGCAACACAAAATGCAACTTTAATTCTTACAAAATTAGCTACAGAAATTGATGTTCATTTCCTCCATTTGTCCTGGGAGATGCAGACTTTCGTGAAGTCTCTGAGGTTACATCTTTCTTTTCAATTACTGGGTTGATAAAGTGCATGTTTCCATGATCCCTCTCCTCATGTCTGTATCCTAGAGAGTACTAACAAGGGGCATTGTCAGGGGAGTCCATTAAATGTGTTGCGTGAGCAGTGAGATCTTTTGCAAACATATGGCTTGGCTAATCATAGTAGCTATTCAGCATACAGGCTTTTCCCTCAAGTCCAATAATTGTGTTTATATTCATAGGCTGTCCACAGCTCCTTTCTCTTCGCTGCTGGACTGAATCTTGCCCTCTTTCAATTAGTATAAAAACACTGGTACGTTTGAGGTTTGCTACGCAATTAAAAAGCTTTTACAGCAGCAATGATGTAAGTGCCACATTACACTGAACATGGAATATGGTTTTGTCGTCTGGAGTTACATCCTAAATGGGCTGAATTCTCGGGTCCTGCATGAGAACATAACACTTGTGCACTGGGCAACAGCACTACAGGGAATGTCTCCAGAGAGAAAGATGCTGTCCTCCACAAAACGATTCGAGGTATTCCTCAGCCTAAAGACCCTATGCCTGAGCTACTTAGAAAGTCACTAAGCAGTCAGATGTTTTAGCCTGTTTCGCACTGAACTGAGTTCTTAGTGGTTGGAAGAGTCTTGTCCAAAACAGAGCCTGTTATAGTTTATAAGAACTTCATGACTACATGCCTGTCTTAGTGGCTAAAATTTTCTCATAGATGTGTCCCTCTAAAATCAATTTCCCTTGAGCTTCTAAAATAATCTTCAGATTTATTCAGAATAGAAGAGCTGGGCATAAGAGAATCCATATTATTCTCTGTATAAAATACAAATATATATTTAAATAAAAAGATACAAATATGTACTTATGCAAAAATAGACACAGATAATAGGTCTTGTGCAATCTTACTTTGCTATGCACCCCAATATTGTATTCCAACAGCAGGGCTTTACTAAAATATGTATTACTAATCAGAAAGTACAGTTGTCACTTAATACTGAACATTTGGCTCCTCTTTTTGAACTCGGGGATGAAACATCTGGATAATCGTGACAGTTTTTCAATCTATCACAAGAAAGCTTCTGTACTGCTGAAAGGGCAGGGTTTTTTTATAAGATTTAAAATTAAGACACTTGAAAGTGCGTAATTCATATAGATGTTAGAATCTGTGGGTTTTATTCAAAAACTGAAAAAGTGATATTTTTAGACAGGCCAAAAGTTGCTCTTTCATTTCAAACCAGTATCATCTAATTGGCACTAATAATCATATCTGTTTTTTTCAGCATTCCTGAGTATTAAAGGACTTCTGCATCATCTGCATATATCTCTATGGCCATTCCAATATATTCCTTCCTAATCATATGCAATTAGAATGCTCCATAAAGTCCTTCAGACTTTTATGTCACATTTTTTGAGTTTTTTTTTTCTCGATTTTTTCTTGAGAAGCAGAAAAGGGGCTAAAGCTGTTAAAATGCAGGTTGTTCAAAATACAATGGTTTTTCTTACTTTCTTTGTTAACTTTCCATTGCCAAAAACTTAGAAAGCTGAATTAGTAGTGTACTGATTTTGTAAGCACAAAGCTTGCTGGAAAAGCTATCCTTGAGTCATACTTTCTGTTTTTCCTTTTTTAATCAATCTTTTCAGGAACATTAGAGTTTGTAATCAGTAGGGGGTTTTTAACCTACTTTCATTCCTTCCCCAGGTCTCTGATGTATGGCTTATGCAGATATCTATGGCGTTATGAAATTAGCTTTCAGAAACTAAATAGGTTGCACCATTTTCAGCCATATTAGCAACCTTCTATGTTAATTTCTTGACAATAAAAAAAGTGATGCAGTCTCATGTTTGCAGCATCTATTCTTGCTACTTATTTTTTACTTGTCATAAATTCCACCTATAGGGAATGTGTAATAACTTGCCCTGAGGATATTTAAACTAATCTTCATGAGACAAATGTGTTCTCAGCACTTACTAGTGACATGTAAAGTCCATCCCAGTCCTTTGAGTTAGCACATATTTTGTGCTATGTTTTTATCTGTCTTATAAATTGCAACTCAATTTTCTAATCCACTTTAAGTTTTAACTACTGATACCATTCATTTTTTGCCAGGATTATGTTGGCTTTTGCCTTGATGGAACTTTTTTAGCAAAATATGGCATTAGCCATGGTCAATGGCAATAATAGTGACTGTAATTATTAGTTAATTAGTTAAGGGAAAGGGTGGTTAACCATTTTATTGCTCTGAACAGGATTTTGGAAAAGGCTTAGTTCCCAGTTATTTCTTCAAGAAATTCCTTTTTGCTATTTAAAATTCAACCTTTTGTTTCATATTTGTAAAATGAGCACAACAATCGTTCTAAAAATATTCCCCGGTGGGTCATAATCTGTAATAATTTATAGACTATTGTCTTTTCAGGATATACTACAAGGATGAGAAAATATATGCTTATGGGATTGCATGGAGATGTTCCATTTATTTTCTTTCATTGTACAGTTAGCCTCCTAGTAACTGAGGCACTAGACAATTAGAGTGTCCTAAATGTTGGATGTATGGCAAGATAAGATGCAGACTACAGCAGAGATATCTGCATTTATCTTCAGAGAGTCGATCAATATCCAGTAGGACTTATAAGTTCAGATTCAATGCCACACTTGACCAAGCTATTAACTGTTTGACTAACAGCCAAATTCTCACACAACCGCTCACACACCTCCCACTGTTGAACAGTCTGTCCAGGACAGAGGAGAAAATAGGATGAGAAACCTCATGAGTTGCCATAGAGAGACTGCTTACCATTTGCCATTGTGGGTAAAACAGATTCAACTTTGGGAAAAATAATTTAATTTGTTGCCAATTAAAATAGATTAGGGTAGCGAAAAACAAAGACAAATATTAAAATACCTTTCGTTCCCGCTTTCTGATGCTCAACTTCACTTTTGACTCCTCTACCCCGCCTCCCCCCATCCCCAGGCAGCAGTATGGAGTATGGGGAGGTGATTACAGTTATAGGGATAGTCTGGTCCAGTGGGAGGTGTCGCTGCCCATGGCAGGGGGGTTGGAACTCGATGATCTTTAAGGTCCCTTCCAACTCTAACCATTCTATGATTCTATAGTCACTCACAAAGATTGTTCAAGGCTGCTTCAGTGGGATCAGACAAGCGATGCTGAGCAAATGGCCAAGCTGCAGTTTTCTCTGAAGAGAAAGAAAAAGAAACCTTTTTCCTTGTCTCTTACTTTGCACATTTTCCTACTCTCATATACACCTTGTCAAATGCCTCTATCAATTCAAAGATAGCTTTTGCTTCTTTTTTTTTAAGTGTAGTAACTGTGGTATATTGATACTCTGATTTTAGGCTTTGCAGCAATCTGAAGCAGAGATGGAAGCTTTCTTTTGCCTCTCTTGTCCAATGCTAAGGACAGGTTAATACAGAGAGGGGTTTGTTTTGTTTTTCACTATTGTTTGCTGTGTTGTATGTGGAGCACTGCTGGAGGCAGGTAGCAGTTTGCTTAGGTGATTCATGAGTTTCCATGGGGCCAGTTTTTCATGCCATAGTTAAAAACTCATTGCATCTTATATTGTACACAGTGGTTGACAGAGATACAGGTGAGCAGCAGGGACCAAACAGAAGATGAATAATAAAACAGGAAGCAAAATAAAGATTGCAAACACAAACTGGGAAATGACCTAGAAGACACATCTGTAAAATCGATACAGCCATATCATATGATAGTAATTCAAAAGTAATTCAGTGTCTACATTAGTCTAATGACTAAACCAAATCCACCTTCAGTTACATTGAACATACTTTAAACTCAGCCCAAAACAAAGTTTAAGTGAGAACGGTGCACAGCTAAGTCTAACCTGTTGAAAGTTAGACAAAGCCACTTTGCTCATCAACTAGAGCCAATTCAGATTTGTTATAATCAGGGAGCCGTGTAGCTGGTCCAGGAAACGTGCCTGATCATGGGTGATACAACTGTGAAAGCAGCTGCTGGAGTGTTTCTTCTTTGATAATTTCCTCACTGTCTTCAGTGGGCTGCCCTGGGGCCAAGACCACGAGTGAGAGCTAGCACTCCTGTCATTCAGAAACCACATCTTTCACCCCTAGTGTGGCATTATACCATCCTGTGCTGCCTGTACTGAGAACTCCTTGCTGGTTCTCTCCTTGTTGATGGAGTGTAATACAACCAGCAGGTGATAAAAGTCTGGCCTCTGGTCTTCCAAATCTGCACATTTTGAGTCTTTTCCTGATTCTAACTCCATAACATACAGGGTTGAATTGGGTCCAAGAGGGTTTTTTTTCAGAACAACCTTATTTAAGGTTGAGCTCAGAGATGGTAGTCTGGAAATAACCCCAATTAACTGTATTTATTGGCTTAATGTGACTGTACTTTGCCTTAGGCAATTTTGATTAAGAGAACATAGAAATTAGTGATACTTCCAGTTTGAAGGGCTGCATCTCCTTTAGGTAACCCTAAACTGTTATTTTCAATCCATTTACTTCTGACATTCTGTCAGTCCAGTCTTTCTTATACATAATGCATGAGAAGAATATTTAAAGTACGCTTGTGTTTTGACACTAATGAACAGTACTCATAATACTTGCATTTTCTAGGAGCTAAACCCAGAGGAATGAATAATGGTTGGGAAGATACACATGTACAGTATGAAAATGTCTCTAAGTCACAAGTGCTACATTGCTACTAGAAATCACGTCTCTGAATTTCTATAACGATTTCAAAATGAACATTACCACTTAATCACATTCATCTAAAGTTCTTTATTTCATATATGTAAAGGTTAGTACCTTGAAAGTGACTGTTTTGAAATACAGGTTTTTTAAAAGGTGCTGTTTGTAACTAAACCTGGGCATCTGAATGTCTGTTTCCAGAGGAAGGATTGTCTTTTGGTTGAGATCTC
The DNA here is from genome assembly GCF_964106895.1 of Numenius arquata. Taxonomy (NCBI): domain Eukaryota; kingdom Metazoa; phylum Chordata; class Aves; order Charadriiformes; family Scolopacidae; genus Numenius; species Numenius arquata. The sequence goes on along the minus strand of NC_133577.1, from coordinate 16,455,139 downwards.
AACCAAGAAAAGCAGCCATTGACAACTGAGCCTGTCACTTCCAACTCCCTTAATGTCAAAAGTGAAAAACAGATGTTTCTAGAAGACTTCTAGATACTAAAGAAATAGGAATAATTTATGAACACAATTCTTGGAAATATTTTGTCCACTTCTAGAGAGTGAATTCTCTGAGCAAGCATATTATGAAGCCGTTGGAGTTCTCTCTGTTTTATTTGGGATAGGTAGGAAAATGGAAACATATGCGTATTTTCTTCATAAGCTGAGGGCGGAAAAACTTGAGACAAAGCTTTGAAGATAGTGCAGTATGATTCAAGTTACGACTACCCAGGCGTTCAGATTTTTTTCCACAAACAGAATTATTTACTTACTAATGAAGTGGACTACTAGGTCTGGTTTTTTTTTTTTTAATTTGGGAAGTCGCCTCACTTTATTTATTATGTAAAGATCATTCAAAAGATACTCATTTTTTCTCCACTCTTTTTTCCCCTTTTTACTGTAAGAGGAATGAAACAAAGACACGCTCTTCCTGCATTTTCTTGCCCTTGACAGTTTAATCAGAGAAAATGTATTTCAGCCATTTGACATTTATTTATGGTAATGAAATTGATTCAGATTATGTAACCTCCCAAAGCTCTTGGATGGGCTTTTATATGTAGTAAATTTAAGTGGATGACTCAGGAGAGTAATATCAGCAAGATAAAAGAATGTCATGGATCTAGCTTGCAAAAGTATAACTACGAAATAGCAATGATCAACCAGCAAAATATGCCACAAACTTGCAAGTTTGTAAAACTCATTTGTAGTTTTACTCAAGAAGTCCCATTTATTCTAGAATCCCATTTCAAATCCTGTTTTTGGTCATGCTCTATTAGCTCTTCTGAGAGGTCTCATACTCCACCAGTTGCTGTTTCTTTCAGATAAGACACTTGGTGAGATGACATAGCATATTCAGTAAAGGTTGTTAATTCTGTGTGCGATCTAATCTAAAATCACAGAGGACGATCATAAATAAACATTCATATTTAAAGAGTTCAGTGCACTGATTAAGTATCCCTATGCTTTGCAAATTTTTGTTTGTTGAATTTTACTTTTGTGTGTTGAATGTTACCAGAACTTCTCTGATACTGACACAGCCAAAAATGCTGAGGTGCATTTCAGATTTTCAGAATCTGCAGTAGCTGTCAGGTGCCACTGTGAGTTGTAGCATCACTAATAACAGGCTGTCAGGCCAGCATCGGGATTGATGTCTGGCATTCAGATGCATAAATACTTGATGCAAAGTTGCATAGTTCTTCTCTGTTTTGAACTTTGTCCTCCTGACCGGATACCTTCAGTTCTTCGGCTTTATATTCTTTCTCGCTAGATATCAGGGGACACTTTGGACAAAACCCTGTGTGTGAAACACCTGCCAAGAGCAGTGATGGCTCTAGCTTTTATGAATTTCTTTCAGCAGCCCTTCAGCAAAGTATTCTCTTTTTTTAAACTTTCTTATCTGGGCTCGAGTGCTCATACAACACTTAACCATGACGGTCCACCACACTCAGTGAGGGGATTAGCATTCAGTTGTGTGGTGCACTGTGGTCTCTAACATTTTTTAACAAAAAGAAAACTTGCCTTCCTTTCGATATTGTCTTTAGTTACGTTTATTGTAGTACTGTGCGATAGCCAGTGAAAACTGGAACCTGCCGCGCTATCCCCTGCACAGGAGAGTAGCAAACAGGCCCTCCACGTTCTGACCAAAACAGACCCAAATTGAGGGAGGAAAGGAGGTGGGAGAATACATAAGCAGACCAAACAGCGGATGGAAGAAAACAGCATATCTGTTCTAGCATTTTAGAACTGTTTTTGAATGCAGATGGGATAAAAAGGGAAAGAAAAAATGACAAGATAAATCTGAAAGGAAAGAGCATGATGGGAAAAGAGGACTTGAAGATTGTAAAACCAGCAGTTACAATAGCATTCAAGGACACAAGGGATATACTAGCATATACCTGCCAGTACACGGGAAATAATGCATACCTTAGTATTATGATAGGTGAATAGAATTTAAGACCAGAAATACACCATCATAAGTACCTGGCCTCCTACATAACACAGGCCATATGGAACCTTCTTCAGTACTGTCATCCTCAAAAGAGAAACAGCAATGCAAATAGAACTAGAAACTAGAGAGGAGAGCAGTAAATACATAAAGTTGAATTTTCATTCAGTTTAGCTTTTTTTTTCTGTTATTTCTACCTTTTTTTATTTACATCAAAAACATTTTTAAAAGAAATTAATTAACTCTGCACCCCCTACGTTTTGTCTTCATTTTCCTTTATTTTTCTCATTATGAGAAGGTCCAAGAATGAAGGGAATTGCACATGTGAGGTAGAGAGCGCCCTCTCCTCAGTATTTCTACCCATTATTAACCTGGAAGAAGGGGAAATTTCACAAGAGATTTTGCTGCTGCATTTCACATTTGGCAGGTATTTGCAGGCAAACTGGGATTTTAAATGCTGATACATATTGAACCTGATGAAATTTTAAAATTTCTTGTTGCTGTTTGTCTTATCACTATTATACACCAAGTCTGAAGCTTTGCAGTTTGAGAACTTGTGTTACTAAGCAGTCATTGAGTAGAACTGTAATATATTTTATTTTTATTTTAAATCAAAGATGAATGTGTCAGGTAGATATTCTCTACAACTGGATTGAACTAACATTGCCCTGCTGTTTTGTTCCATTGACTGCATCATACAGCAGCACATCTCAGTATTATATGATTAGTACAGCACTTAGCCATTATGAATGTCTGGGAACAGTGTGTCTCAGTCATTTATCATTGTGCAATTATTCGACTTCCTCATTGACAGAAGAAGGTGCAGGAAGGGAGGAAATGCTTTTCTTTTGGCTATTATTTTATTTGAAGCATATCTCAGTTGATGGAATAGGACCTTCCTTTATCACTTTATGAAAACATGGCAACTGTATGACCCTAAATGTGCTTTGCGCTATGGAAGTTTATGTGCTGCAAATTCTGTGCCCCGGTACAGATGTGCTTGTTGCTTTAATATGTGGTATAAATGTGTGGTATAATCAGCTTTTTTCAGTCTCTGTTAAAAGTCCATAATGCTAATTTGTTTGATTAATTTTAAAAGAGCCCAGCCAGATTATCCCATTAAGTTAATGCTACTGATTTTTAACAGATGTTTAAAATAGAAGATGCTAGTAAGGGGAATACTGCAAGAATTGGCATAGTCTTTTAGAAGCTGAATTTTGGTTACAATATTCTAAATTATTTTAAGGCTTCATTCTATAGTAAATGAATGTAAAATTTCTAGTAAAGAGTTACGAACTGTGGATTTTACTAGTTTGTCTTTAAATAATGTCTAGAGAGTCTCATTTGTTTTGCAGTGTGAGCTATGTAAGTCTCTGAGCACCTTCAAAGGAAGGTGTAAGAGGCCTGGATCACTTCCTGAAAATGGCACTCTGCTACTGGCCAAGAACCTCTCTCTAAAGAGCTCCAGGTGAAAACTTTTCAAGGGCTGCCATGTGGGGAGTTGTTGGTACCTGCTGGAGGGAAAGTGTGGGAATGACATCAGAAGCAGCAGATCAGTCGGGGAAATAGTGCCCTGAATACTCCCTAAAAAGTAAAATATCAAAGCGCTTCACATTCAGTAGTTTCATAATTCCTTCTAATTGCAATGTAGGGTAAAGATTAAGTCAGCCCAGAATATATGTCCATACAGGATTAGAGAACTATTGTTTAAAGAGACATAAGAATTTGAGAAGGTTTGGAAGATAGTAAAATTAATCAAAGAGAGAGTAATTCACACCACACAGGTTAGGGTGATCAAATACAGATTTAGAGGAATGCAGGAGAGTTGGGTGAAACCACACTGTTTTGAGGAATAGAGCAGAAAGCAATACACTTTAAAACTAAATGTAGAGCATTTTCTAAGACAATTTTTCTTGATCAAGGATCTTATTTAAAAAAATATATATTTTACAGGGCCATCCTTGAGTCAAATGAGTTCTGCAAAGGACAAAAGTGCCGGACTTGCATATCTATGTGGAGGGCTGCACTGTCGTTAGGTGCTGCTTTGTCATTTTTTAGAGCACGAAAGAAGACAATCTTGATATTAAGCCAGATGCCTCAGATAACATGTTAAGTCAACAGAGGGCCAGAAATATAACCTAGCAAACCTGTCCCTCAGGTACTTGCACTGTGAACTGTACTGTAAATAACATTTTAGTAAAATACATGTGCACAAGCTATTTTTCATGACATGAAGAGTGAAGAAGAGTGAAAGAAATATTGTTTAGGTCTTTCCTATTTTTTTAAATCCTCCTTCCTTTTTCTTTTTGAAACATCAAAATAGTGCAGAGTTTGTAGCTTTCTTTCCCATTAATCTGAAAAGGTACAGTGCAGCAATTGATTAGTGAAGAATGGAGTTGAAATGGAAAGAGCCTTTATCCCAGTCTGTGTATTCATTTATAACACAGAAAGTCTATTCACTTCCTAATGTACTGGCATTTTGTGGCAGACACAGAAAAACATTCATTATATTTACTGACTCTACTGATTGTACAAACACATGCTTTCTGTAGTTTTGTTTCTCGTTTTTTTAATGATAGGGTTACTTACATGAAAATGAGTTTGAATTTTAAGTGTCCATCTTCTTATTTCATGAAATGCAATTGACACAGATAATTGATTACTGTGGAAATACTTATGGTGTCATAAGAATATTATTGTGATTTCAAATATTTAATAATAGGCAGGAGCAGATGAGTTCTTTAAAAGGGTATTCTGTTTTCATGGACTATTCTTCACAAAACTATTACAGGTAGTAAAAGAGAAAGAATATGTGTTGTGCGCATCTTGCATCAAAATATTTGTTTGTAAAAAGAATGGTATTTTAAATATTTTAATTTTCACTAGTCTGTTGAACTGTTAGACCTATCCTTGAAGGATGAAAAGCTCAGGTCAGTTAATGAGCGATGTTGCTTATCTATAGGCTTCTAACTTTAAAAATGCTGGCTATAGCCTCATGCAAGCGGATTGCCTTGCTCCCTTAAAACAATAATCCATTTGGCCAGTTTAAGTTTTAGCACTTGGCTAGGGAGGAGATTAAGGAAGGAAATCAGGATATCCTTGGAGAAAATTGTAGAGGACTTTGTGCACATATACTTCTGTCTGCTCCCACCTACCCATCCAGAAAAAACTGCCCTGTGTAGATTTTGGACTAACCAGTTAACAAATTGATCCAATAATTAGAAGCAGAGGGATTCTACATGACAAGACCTTACAGAGTTTGTCTGGTCACCTAATGCTCATCTGAAAGTTAAAGAGCTGATTGTATTTCTTTTTTTATTAAGTCTTTTCCACAACATATTGCCCAGGCATAATTAAGTTTTACTTCTTCCACAGCTTTCATAACCTTTGGCCTCATCTATATTAATGAAAAGAATGTATGAAGATAGAGAAGCATTGTTAAACTGAATCTGTTGGATTGTTTTTTTCTTCAATAATCTCTTCTCACTGTCAGTTTGTAAGTCATGGTGTTGTGAAGGTGCATATATTGCCTTTAATTGGTAAAGCAGTTCTTGTGCTTCTGTATACAGACATGGTCTGCTTTATTTTAATATTCATCAACTGTTCATGCCAACAGCCCGTTGAGAATATTTTTTGTTTCTAAAGGAAAAGATAAATATAGTTACCAGATTAGCTGTCTTTACAACAATTGCCAGAATCTTAGCTTAGAGTAGGAGGTCTGGGTATTGCTGGGATAAACTCCTCAGAGTTGAGGTCGCCACTGCTACCTTGAATTCTGCCAAAAGTGTGATCTATACTTGTAACTCTGTAAAACAGAAATTAAGGGTTTATAACACACAGAAAAGAAATTAAGTTTAATGATGCAAACTTAAACTTGTAAAGATCAGGAAACGTGGTATATGCCTTCTTCACCTTGGCATCCTAATTCTATCTCTGTATCTCCATGCTTCTCAGTGATGAGGAAGGAGATTAGCTGGAGCAGACTGGTGTAAAGTTATTGTTCTGATATGATAAGCAGTACGTGTACCTCTTGAAGGACAAAATATATCTAATTTCAGTGGTAAATTCTACATAGTGTTTCAGGACTGGTGCACACATGGGATTTATCAGCAGTCTGATGGCAAATATGACTGTCATTTATGGGCCTTTGTGAGGGGTAAGTGAAGGTTATGTCTCAAAAAGAATTCTATGGGCAAAGGTAAGTCAAGTGATAGCTGCTACAGTGACTTTCTCCATTCCCCATGTCAGAAGATGAATTTTCCTTTCCACCAAATAGGGAAAAAAAATGTTAGTCACATTCACTATGCATTCAAATGCTTATTTATTGATAATAAAAAGATAACCCTTCCTAATGTGGAAAAATAGATCATCTTTGCCATTTGCAACAATCCAGATACTACTGTAGACCCGAGGAGTTCCTCAGCTCTTCATTTTTTTCCAGTATTTAATATTAGCTTCTTCAGTTGGAACTTAGGTGGCTTTTTAGTTAAAGTAAGGCAATATCAACATGGGATTTTTGTAATTGTTTATAATTGAAAACATTTATTCTTGGGACTTTCTCAAACAACAAAGAAAACGGTTCTTGTTTAGCAAAGTAACGTGAAGGTACTGCCTTGCTTTCTTGGAGGTGCTCACTAATAATCTGTCTATATTAAATTATTGCAGTCTGTGTACTCATCAGTTCCCTTCCTTTCAAGCAATGCAGATGCATTAGACAGAGTCCATTTAAGCAACATCTTTTGATTTCATAAGAATTTTGGCACAGTGACATAATGATAGGTAATGTCATGTGCAGCACATAATTGTACATAAAACATGCGAGACTACTAATATATTAAATATTATTTTGTTAATATGATTAAGAAAAAATTCTAATTTATGCAGTCCAAATTATCTATAAATCGGTAATCTGCATCAAATATTAGATTTAAACCATGGCCTTCCCTTAGGTTTTTTGCTGGTTTGTAAATTACTTTTCAGTACCAATATATGAACAAATGAATTTAACAGTCATACTTCAGCTTTTGATTTCTGTCATTATGACACTGTCTGCTTTCAAATTTGGTAACCATTTATCTGATTCTCTGATTATCTAAGATCTATTTGTGTTTTGTTGTTTTGGAAAGGCTAGTAAGACGATCCCTTTCATTTTTATTCTATACCAGAGAAATAACATGGGGATAGGATTCTTTCTCTCTGTTCTTTATCTGACTGTCTGCTGACAGACTGGACCTTGGTTTCTTCTAAGTGAATCTTCTCATTTGCCACTGCTCTGAACAAGCAGATGTGAAAGGATGTGTTGCAGATGTTGGCCTGTATCCTTAACTCTTCACATCTGGATTTATGGACACCATTGATTTCCTTTGAAAAGGCTGGAGATTTTACCATGTGCACCTCGCTCTGATATCCACATTCTCATTTCTAATTGCCTGGGTTCTTCACCTTTACTTCAGCCCAGTTTTTCCCCATTCTCTCCCTGAGCTCTTTAGAATTGAACAGTGAAGGAACTGTGCAGGTTAATTCATTCTTTAGGGCTTTTCCTTTTCCTGCCAAAGGGGCAGTTATTAGCTAAAGCCCCGCTGGCTGTGTATTTGCAAACAGAATAAAGGTTGTAATGTAGTAAAGGAAAAAAGAAATTATGGTTGTTGGGACTCAAAGAAGTCCCATGCCATGTCTCCCAGTCCCACTCCATGCCTCTTCTCTCTATGGTTTCAAGCTGGTTTAAGACAGAAAAATGTCCACCCAGTTTCTTGCTATCCCACATCTCTAGTAAGCTTGCAAAGGTACGCAGAACCATGGTAAGTGCACACATCAGCTGTGGACAAGGAGTAGGACATTAGATATCTGCTGTTCTGCCCCAAAATTGGACCTAGTGTCTGCAGCATAGAAGGTGTCAGAAGACATGAAGTGGCCTCTTAATCATATCTCAATGTTCCTAGCTGAAAACACCTAGTGGAGATAAATAATGTTTGAGACAAGACCCCAGCAGCTGTGAATTCCTCCATTCATCTCAGTGTTCTCCTCTGTTTAAGTTCTTCTGAGCCCACAATACTGCCAAGAGTGTCTATTATTTAGTGTGAAATCTTTCACCTTACCTCTATTTATTTAATGTTATTATCCTCAATAGTAGCAAAGCAAAATCCGTGTTAGCCTTTGAGCTGAAGAGCTCATTTGCTCAAATGAGCCAGATCTTAAAGTAGCTTGACCCTTTACACCCTGAGAGGCAGAAAATTTAATGGTATGAGTCGGGATTTTTAGAATAATTTGAACTTGAAGAGCATCTTTTATACAACTAGCAATTCCCCATAACTGGAGCAGAGTCACTAATTCTTTGTAGTTCTTTTGAGATTCACTCCTACAGAACTGTGATATGTCTTTTCCGCTCACTTAATATACCTCCCTTTCAAGTGATAGAAAGCACAAGGGAAAGATTTGTGTGTTCTCTCACCTATACAGTGGAAACTATAAAGTTACTGGGGTCTCTCTCTTTTTTCTATTTTCTTTTTGGTTTTTCAACACACTGAATCAAACCAAAATCCCTGTCTCTGATGATGGTCTGCTATACAAGTGGGCAAATTTCCTTTGGAAGGCAGTAAGGGAAAAGGTATGAAAAAAACATATCAAAGTGTAAGAGCAAGCCTATAGCTTCCTCCTGTACAGCTTCTGAGCTATGGCTGTAACATGGCTTTCCAGCTATCTGCAGCTTAGGACACCCTGATGAGGGAACCTACTTTCACCTCACTTCGCTTCTGCCATTGTTATGTCTAGTGAAATGAAATTGGAATTGCATTGAATATTGAAACTGGGTTTTTTGTGGATGTTTTTTGTTTTGTTTTGTTTTTTTCCTTTTGTTTTGTTTTCTTTTTTTAACCTTCTAACCTTTTGTAAAGTAAGGTACTCCATAAGTGTTAGCTAGTCTAGAAGCTAGTGATTGAAAATCTGAGTTTGAGCATAGATATGGGGGTCTTCTTTGAGTGCTAAACATGTGAACTAAAAATGGTATCATCATGTAGTAATAGATTAAAATTGTAGACTGTTCAATACTTCTGATGGCAGTTTTTTCTGCAGCAACTACTTTGATCATAAAACTGTGGGCTTTTTTTAGTTCAGTGTCAAACTAAAATATGTTATTTTAAAAGTTAGTGATTTCCCTTTGTTCTTTCCCTGTGTCTTGCTATGGTCACCTAAGGGACAAATATGTATAAAGGGCAGAGTTGTAAATGATGTGATAGTGTCTGAAGCTGGTGGCCTTCACTCATTGTAATATGTGTAAAGGAATACTGTTATTGTCTTAAGTGGTGCTGTCATGTTCAGCTCCTGCTCTTGGGAGACATTTCTGTCCCTTTCAGTGAAACAAACTAAATAAAAGAGTCGGTTTTGTACTGTGAAAATAACGGAGAAGATGGGTATCAACTATGACATATGTGTTTTTCCTGGGGTCATTAAAAGAGCTCCCCAGTTCAAGAGAGACAGGGAACTACTGGAGAGAGTCCAACGTAGGGCAACTAAAATGATTAAGGGATTGGAGCATCTCCCTTATGAGGAAAGGCTCAAAGAGCTGGGGCTCTTTAGCCTGGAGAAGAGAAGGCTGAGGGGAGACCTTATCTATGTTTACAAGTACCTAAAGGGTGGGTTGAAGGATGATAGAGCTGGACTCTTTTCAGTGGTTTCCAGTGATAGGACGAGGGGCAACGGGCACAAGCTGGAACATAGGAAGCTCTATTTAAATACGAGGCGAAACTTCTTTACGGTGAGGGTGACAGAGCACTGGAACAGGCTGCCCAGGGAGGTTGTAGAGTCCCCTTCCCTGGAGATTTTCAAGACCCACCTGGATGCAGTCCTGAGTAATGTGCTCTGGGCAGTCCTGCTTTAGCAGGGGAGTTGGACTAGATGATCTCTAGAGGTCCCTTCCATCTCTGACAATTCCGTGATTCCGTGTTTCCGTGAAAAGTTGAAAAGCTTTGAGTTGAAAAAATTTGAGTCCTACTCGGGCGTGCTTTCAGTACCCCAGTCACTATGTAGATGAAGGGCTGACAATTTCCTGAACCCTGTTGGAAAGCAGAAAATCTGCTCTTTTGACTGTATGGCATGGGGAATGTTCTGAGCTTGTAATGATGTTATGAATATTCATGGAAATAGGGTTAAGCGACCTTTACCTTAAGGTAAGAGCAGACAGAGTAGGCAATTACCTCCCTAACAACTATCAGTCTTTATGTTCCTTGTCAGCTTTTCCTGTGGAAACTTGTTGGCCCATACCCTAAAACTACAATTGCATGAGGCTCATTACTGCGGTTTTCAAATGGAGTAAGCTACTTGGTGGCCCAAATGGACTGAGTATTTACAGATTTGCTGCAGCTTCATGCTGCAGATTACTGTGCCTTATCCTCTTTGTGTAGACAAGCCCACACAGACATTTTTAACTTTCTGACAATTAAGAGCAGAGAACTGGATTTTTCTGTTGGTTAATGGAGATGAATACCTGTGCTAGAGCCTACTTCTAGTCATGCCCATTTTTATTTTTATACTGCAGGTTCCAGTCCCCTAAAGCAATAAAATGTTACTGTTCTTTATTTCCCTTAGGAGAGCAAATCCTTCGCTGTATTCCACCCACAGCCAAGAAGCAGTAGCAGAAGTGGCACATAAATTTGTGTGGTGGCTGGTTTTGCTAATGGGCTTGGTTCCAGTGGCTACACACATCATGTCATTAGAGTGCTTTCTGTAACCCATAGTGTCTTGAATCAATTCCAGATAACATGGAACGCAAAGCCCTATCTCTTATCACTAATGATACGTATCCAATGTTCCTGAGTCCATTTCCCAGTCACCTATCATGCTATTTTTGCATGAGATCTAGTGAAAACAGTATAGTAGCTTGCTTCTCTGATTCAAGAAGATAATTTGGTGTGCAACATGCTTTTATAAATGAAGTTTTCTCATTCTGGTTTAAGCTGCCATAACTACTGATCCGTGGGTAGTCCTTCCCACCTCTTCTTGAATCCTTCTTTTCCTCCATAAAGATCTTCAGACTGCCTAACTTTTTTACACTGGTGGCCTGAACATCTCTCCTTGGGTAAAGTAGCTAAGTCATTCAAAGTACCTAATTTCAGAAAAATTTCAAAATATTATAAAGGTCAGATTCGTGATGTATCAAGGTATAGCTCTGTCAGGAGAGGATTGAGAGAGAAAAAGAAAATGGTACTGAAAATCATGCATATCAACAACATGAAATTGCTTTTTTAAAATAATACATCAATGGCTATTCCACCATGGAAAGGAAAAGAGAACTTGGAGCTGGATACAGACTTAGAACTATAGGGGGCATTCATTTTAATGTTTCTGGGCTGGTTTGTTTGTAGCAGTGATGCCTGTTAACAAACATATTATAAATATTTTCAGTAAATAAATGTATGGAAGCAAGGAAAACAAATGGAATGCATGAATTACGCTACTTGTATATATTGCTAAATGTTTTAAAATGAAAAACATTAGCTAAAGTATTGGAAAAACAATATTGTTTCAGTTACTCTTAAGATCACTTTAAATTTTCTTTCTTTTGTAGACATTTTAAGACTCCTTTTTATAAATTGCCTTTAGCCCTTTTTATTAGCTTAGGTTATAGCTATTGGCTCTGTTAATGGATTTTATTTGTTTCTGCTTGTGTCCCAAAACCAAATTACTGTAACTAATGTACCACTGTAACTTTTCATAACTGTCTGCTGCTGAAAGCAAAAAGCAAATTCATCAAGTCAAAATATTAACACTTTTATGTCCTATTAAATATCAAGTCAAAGAAAATTGTGCTAGTGTCTACAGGACTCAGCATTAAACCCACCAAGTTTAATGTACTGTAGCAGATTGAGATTTGACACAATTTCCCTCTGTGGAAATTGTCCTCAGTATTACAATATCCACACTAAGCAGCAGAACTGGGATAAAGCACAACAGAAATGAGCCCCGTTTGGAACATATGCTACTCTTCCAGCAGGTTGAGAAGTGTAGTAACCAGTGTTTAAAATAGTCTGGGCTGTGCCTAGAAAACTTTAGGGCCGTCTGTCTGGGTACAGACATGATGCTGTTTCTTCATGTTTAACAAGCTGTCTTCTGTATTTTTCACTTGTGAAGCTTTTTGACTTTCCACACAAATAGACTTACTGAAGTATTAGGGAAATAATGGATGGATGTACAATCAAACAAGTCTATATGCAGGTGTTGCAGTAATTGATGGGAAAGCAAATGTCTTTCCGGCTCATGCAGCAGTGGAATAATGTGGCATTGTACACAAGAGCATTGCAGAAATCAGAGTAAACACAGCAAATGTTCAATGTAAATTTGTTTTTCTCCAACCAAATTCAATATGTTCCATGCCTCTTTTGGTTTGGTTTGGTTTGTTTCCTCAGTGATGGTATTTCTCCAGCTCTGATTATGCTGGGCAATAGCACTGAGAATAATTAGCCCAAAGTCATCTATGACAAGCTAAAAAACTATTTCTTGTACCTTGTTTTCTAAATCACTGAGAAAGGTTATATTGTTGTAGGCTCTGCTGTATTAAACCTTGGTTTCCACTAGTTTCCTATTAACTTTTAACAAATGTTTTTAGAAATGCATTCTTACATATCACTGCAGTACAGACTGCAACACCGAAGCAACCAGAAGGTTGGCACTTACCATAACATGCAAACAAGGGAGAAATTGCTGCAAATTTGAAGGCAGTAGGAAGTAAGCAGTCCATGAATAACCAAGGATGATATTGCATATGCATGAAAGCTCCTATGGATACTTCAAACAAACTTGCCCAGATGCTTTTGAATAGAAACAGTTGTTTAACATTTTGTCTTTCTTGCTTTTTATCTTTCTTTATCTTTTGTTTTACATACTGACATTTTGGAGCACGGCAACTAAGTTTTGAGACAATGGCTCCTTAAGGGAACCATTTGCTTTACTGCAAATACATTAAAAACAGCAAATCCTATATTTGACTAAAAACAGGAAAGGGGACATAAAAAGTAGTTTAAAGTTTGAATTTAATTTCTCAATAGAGAAAAATAAGAATGCTTAACAGTTGGGTCTTTGCTGCATGCTTTTCAGAATATCTTATGTGAATAGTTTTGCAACGATATTTTGTAATTTAAGCTCTAATTTTAAGATTATGCATCTATCTTTATTTTTTGATTCTTTCTTTTGTTTGCTAGTCTTCGTAGATATCTGTGTATGTGAATGCATTTTATTTGTATGTCAGATTTTAGAGATGCTCAATTACCAGTAATGACAAAGTATTCCCTATAGATTGGTTGGCTGTGGTAAGGTTCAGGAGCATCACTGGCATAAAGCTGATTTTTGTCCAGTTTGGATGTTGCTAGAATACACTGCTTATCATCAGATTATCCTGACATTGGTAAAATGTAATTCAGTTCACTCTTACTACTTTTGTAGGACTCAACTCCTGTTAGGCATGCTAAAATTAATATAGAAAGTCACAAGCAAACTCAAGAGGAAATGAGGAATTAGAGTTAATGCTCTCTATTTATGAACCCACAGAAGCATTCCTATAAAGCCAGATTTTCTAGTAATTTGCTATCTCTTTCATACAGTTTTCTTGACCTGGTAGAACAAGGTGACCAATAGCTGTTAAAAATATAATTTTAAGAGCTCCAGAGGGCTATTTTTTAAAACACACCCTTTCACAAACATGTCTAAATGAGAGATGTTTCAAAATATATTTTGGGTGCTTTATTTCATTGGTTAAAGAGTAACATATTTACATTTTCTTCCTTTCTGTATCTGTAACATCATTTAGTTCCCAATTAAAATCCTGTGTGGTTACGTTGACTGTAATTATATCTTATCAAAATCTTTGGTGTAAGAAGAGCCTTGTCTCCAAATACCTTCTTAAAATATCTTCACTACAATTTTGCAGCATTTTAAATACTTTTCAGTCCGACAGATTAGCACATAACAGGGCAGTGTGTTTTATCACCCTTAAGCCAATTAAAAACACTTTCTATTATTTGAAGCACAGACCGTTCCTTTGTGTCACACTAGCCAAAAGATTTCCAGTCAGCAAGGCGTGTGAAGTCCTAGTTTTCTTCTTCTTATATTACTGTAGTACAAAACCCTCTCTCCCTCTCCCTCCTCTCCTTGAAGATAGAGGTGGGGAAGAGCATCTGTCATTCTCAGTGGCCAGTCTGGCCCAAACTACCACACTTATGTAATCAGTTGCATCGTTTTACCTGTGCTTATCAGGGCAATCTATGTGCATAAGGGGATATCTCCTTTAGTAATCTTCTGAGATACTTGATAATAGATGAACCACAGAATTTATTGTGATTCACTGCAGAGCCTCACCAAAACAAGCACAGAGGACCCATACAGCTACAGTTTTTAGTACAGCCAGGTTTGTACCACCCGTATTCAGACCAGTGGCATAACAGAATAATAATCAAAACTTTTACATAGAAAAGAAAGGATCTTTAGGGATATAATGGTAATGTCAAGGACATGTCAGGCTGGATCTGGCATAATTTTTGTATTGAACAAGAATGGCTGCTCACAGTTGTAGATCCAAGCCAGCTATCAAGCTCCTGATTGTATTAACTTCTAAAACCACCAGAAATAGGTAGCTATTAATATTTAGTAACAACCAAGGACATCTTCTCAAAATGTTGCCCCACCCAGGGATGTTGCTTCATCCCTGGAAGTGTTTAAGGCCAGGCTGGATGGGGCTTTGAGCAACCTGCTGTAGTGGAGGTGTCCCTGCCCAAGGCAGGGGGGTTGGAACTCAATGATCTTTAAGGTCCCTTCCAACTCTAACCATTCTATGATTCTATGATTCTATGAAAATCTAGTTGTTTTCTATTGGACTGGTAATACAAATTTTCACATTTTATTATTCTAATTACCCTACTGTTGCATACTTCCACAAGCATGCTGCCTCTAACGCTCCCAGGTGTCCCTAAAACTCCTGAATGGTCCTTGTGTCTTCCATCTGATGCTATCTTTTCCTGTCTAAATCTACATCTAAGATGCATTTCCATAAAACCTCTCTTAGAAGTGTCTTTTATTTGCCAAAAACCTCATAGTTAAGCCACTGGGACAATGTGTGTAGAGTTGACTTAATTAAATATTTATAGGATTAGGACAGATAATAGATACGCCATGACACAGCACAGGGTAAATTACATTCTCCACTTTATAAGCATATACAGCGTCTTATGAGTTTACTTTGTTTTACAATCACCCTATTCCATCTGACTGAGGAAGGTTAATAACTAAAAATGATAAAATAATAAATATGATACAAAATAATATCAGAAAAGGGTGAGGAAGTTGAGAAGCAAGGCAGTCCTTGCATTTGGGAAGATTTTCAAAACCAAATGAAGAGGAAGGGATTCAGATTGCTACATAGGTCTACAGGGAAGTAGGTGGTAGGATAGAAATCCTAGCTCTGATGAATTTCATAGCTTCATCAGCGTGTTGGGGAATATTCTTTCCTACATGAGAGTGTGTGTTGGGAAGAGAAGAAATTAGAACGTATCTACATAAAGCATACTATGGGAATGGAGTACCACCTCTTATTTGCTAGCTCTTCCCTGCTAGAGTTAGGGATGAAAAACTGTTATACAGGACATATTATAAAATGGTTTGGTCCCTTTCTGTTTGTCAGTATAGTTTGACCAATACTTTATTACATTTTCTGTCAAGTAATGTAGAAAGAAATTAACCTAAAGAGGTATACTTCCTTTTGAACGTGTTGGAAACAAAAAAGATTCAGTTGAAAAAGAAGATTATAGGTCAGGGAATATCTTAAAATTTTATTAATTTATAGTGACAACTATAGGAAAAAATATGGAATTAAAAAATTCTGTGTGATTCTTTTTTTTTTGCACAATGGTTATGAAAAAGTCATCATAAACCATCAAGATATATTATCCATCTCTGTATTTCAGACTCTTATTTTTGGTTATGTTTTTTTTCCCCAAGAACCATTTAATGTGAAATATGTCCACATTTGAACTGCTAAATGACAGTATCTGTTGCGTAAGTATTCATGTTTAGGTTTTTAAACTTAAAAATCTCTTTTACATGTACTGAGATTTGAGAAGGGTCCTCTTTATTTGCATCAAGTTGTCACTTGATTGATTAACAAAATGAGAATTTGAGGTATTATAATTAGTTTAATAAACAAGGTTAGACAATAAAGAGAATAGGGAGAAGACATTTTAAATCTGCCATCCTAATCCAGACAAAAACTAGCTATATCAATAGTATTTCAGGATCACATTAAAGAAAGTACCTAACTAAATGTTTTTGCCAATTCTTGTGTGTGTTTCTGTCCTTGTGATCCTTTTGGCTTCAGAAAGATTTGGACACCTCTTCAAAATTCAGAAAATATTCAGAATGAGTTCTTTGCAGAAAAAAAAAGATGGTTTCTTGGATGAGGGCCACAGCACTTTGTATGTTGGCGCTCTTCCTGGAATTATCATAGACTTTCCTGAAGATTATTTTAAATTTTTTTGCACTATTATTGAAAAATAGATTCCTTGATTTTCAGCTCAAACACAAGTGAAATGAAATTTCCATCCTTTCATTTTTCTGTGTTCCTGAGACTTGCATGATACAAGATATTTCCTTGCACATATATAACAGTTCCTCACCAGAAAATCCAAAATAAGAGCCAGGAAATCAGAGTGCATTTGGAATGGGTTCATTAAAAATTGTTAATATTCAATGGGGATTATCAGGATAGCAGTTCTTATCCTTGATGTGCCATTTCACCCGTCAAAAGGACTGGCTTGATGGAAGAGGTTGTAAAACCCCTTGTTACTGCTGAAGGAGCAGGTCCATTTGGCACTGGAATACACCCTCTCCCCAGGCAGGTCATAAGAAATCATGGGATCCTACAGAGGGATGCCCGATCAAAGCAGTAATCTCTTCTGTTCCATATCCCACTTGATTGTGAGTGGCACTTTCCCTTTTGTCCTTTCATCCTAGCACTTTTTTGCACAGGCGTTTTACTCTGCTCTCCTTTCTTGCTGACGCAGCTGGTCTGGCTCACTCATTGTTTCAGCACTTTCCATCGTCAGTCACAGTTGCGTAGAGTGAGTATAAATGCCACCTAATCAGAATGCAACTACTACAGTCATCAAAATGATTACACAGGTTGCAGGGCAATGAATATTCAGCATTTCTGCCTTCCTTATTGAAACAGGGACTTCTCCTAGTCCATTGTCCCATTTCCACATTATCTTCATCTGGACAATAAACTCCCCTTGCTCTAGGAGGGGGAGAGAGAGCAAGTGAGCATATTGAATCAAAGCATTTTTTTTCTGTCTTCTAGTATCTGTATTTTGTAATATGAGGGCAATATTGAGCTCTTTCTTGCATTAGAATCATTCCTCCAAGACTAAATTTTTAAATATCTTTAATTACACTTAGTGAAGGTAAGACATGAGTACTGGTTTAATCTTCTAGATGGTCTTGCGGATTAAAATTAGATTTATACATTTGCATAATAAAAGTAATGTTGTGAAAGAAAGCAGTTCGAGTATGTGAGAGATAATTGCATTTGTATGACTTGCCTTGGGGCAACTCTTAGTGGATTGAGCTCAGCACCAGCCATTATACCACTGGAGCATTTTGCATTTTTATGTAGCAGTGCAATAGAATTTAAATTTTATGCACAATTAGTCTTGTATTGATGTATAGTTTGTAGGTAGGCTTAAGCTATAAAACTGAGTGTAAGTCTCTAATGCAGCTTAGAAGGGAGCAGAAAAGAAAATCAAGTTTCTGAAGACAGTGAAATTTCTAGGAGTCCAGCAACATTAGTAGAATTCTACTGGTTTCCATCCACTAGCTTGAATTACCAATATTCTACAGTATCCCTCCCCCTGATACACTATTTCATACACAAGCAGTTCAACATGAGTATTGACAAATCCTTTGACAGCTTTAATGACTTCTCTTAAATTTAAATTTCTCCCCTACCATTTGCCTTTACAAACTACAATATTTGAGTAGTGTGAGATATTTACAAGTTGAGTGCACAAAATAGAATGCTGTTGCTCCACACTGTGTTCTAATAACCAAACAGTATTTAGTAATTTGCTCAAATATGGACAGCAATATTAGTAATATTAATTTAGGAAATGGTTATTAACAGTTTTCCACTCAACAAAGCAGAACACACAAACACAGTGGTAGAAATGGAAAGCTTTCTTTGCAGCACTGACATCTCAGAGTATTTCACAATATTGCTTCAAAGCTGACATGACAATAGAATGACCTGATTAGGTATGACAATATTTTACACCGTATTCAGATTTAAAGGCAATTACTCAGTTTTTTTCTTCATTCTGATGGGCTTTAAGTAAACCAAATACCCGCTAAGGTAGCAGATATCCTTACAGCAGCACTAGAATTTATAACATTCTTAGACTCTCAAATACATCTTGAATTCTGTGCAGGAGTGGGGCAGAGTCAGAATGCTAATGTATCTCTTAAGTCTCATGGTTTGTTCTTTCAAATTTATACTCCTGACTCCACAAGCCTTGTCTTTGTCAACTGCCCTTGTGACTTGACACCTACCAAATCACTGGAGGTTTGTAATGATGAGCCAAAAAATGGCAGGCAGGCAGAAGTTTCCTGCACATGCCTAGTCTTGTGCTTTTTATGCTTTCTAAATAATACTACTGAAACTAGTGTCATTATTTTTCTCAACTTACGGTCTCCATGCCGCACACCTGTATCTCTGATACTCTTTATTGTCTTGAGATACTAGGTCTTTTCACTGCTTCTTGCTGATCACTTTACCCTTAAACATTCATCCAGTGTGTTTTTTTTTTTCCAAATGCACTCAGTCTGGAATGAAGAATACTCTGTGGTTAGATTTTAAATGCTTATGAAAATGCCTTTTGAGAAGCAGGAGTGAAAAGGACTTCTGTGGGAGGAAAAGTTGGATCCCCTAGCAGGGAAGAGTCATCTTTTCATTCTAGATTTGGTTTATTGCATTGCTTAAGTTAAACCAGACCTCTATCACTCTCCTGCTCTCCTGCTGCATTCCTTCATCCATGATGGCTTTTACAGAGACGCTTCACTTAAAACCTTAACTTTTACCTCTTCTGTGACTCCCTATTTTAATGGTGTACTTAGATGCGTTCAGTAGCGAAAACATCTTAAGAAATTCACATGTGCTCCCTTCCCTTCATATCAGCCCCATCTTACCCCTGCACCTTTTTTTACTACCTCTTCAGTTTTGTTGATACAATTCTTTCTGAGCCCAGGAACTAAACCAAATCACTATTTTATTTTAAAAGCAAAACAAGAAAACATGTAATCTGGATCTTTCAATAATCAGGTTTACAAGCAGTTGGATTAGCATGGTTGAGAGGATAATGGACCAGAGAAACCTGTTAATCTAGCCTTGCTGCTACAGTTTCTTTATGTATTTGGTCGTTAGAGAAGTCTAGGGCTACAGCATTGTACACATCAATTGTATTTTATTCATCAGGACCAACTATGTAATTAGTTTGTTTTCTGTGATACATCTTTACAACATGGGGATTCTATTTACTTTTGTAGTCTGCCCTGAAATTTTACATAATTCAGGATTATCCTTGGAAATATTTGGTAGACCTTCACTGAAAAGCCAGTTGGAGGGCACTTGTGCCTGCTTCTATGAGTTTTCCAGACAAACGAAGAATGCTTATAGCTTGAGGTGCTGCCTTGAGAGACCTTGTCAATTTATGAAGAAAGCCCTATTTATTTGGACACAGCAGAAGATAATGTGTTTTTTCATAGTGCCTAACACTTTTTGGGCAGCACTTATTCCAAAATATTCCTTTCCAGGCTTTTCTCAAAGCTCTACTTTCCTTAGACTTATCTTGCTGCCTCTCTCTCACATCACACTTCCATGTACCAATTTTTTGACAGCAATGACAGTTTCAGGTATGTCTGAACTGTCTGCCTCTGCATCCCTGTTCCCAGCTCCTTGCCATCTCCATAAGTTTTTGGGGCTGCATTGGGATGTAAAGCAGAGGCATTAGCTGGGCCAACCACAACAGGGTTGTGGTGAGTTTGCAGTGTTGTTTCCAATGTGGACTGTTCCCTTGTATAATTCCCAATGCAGACTCACGACAATTGTGCTGGGGCATGGCTTTGGGGCAACAAAAGACTTCAGCTAGTTGTTCAGGGATGGAGCTCCTTAAATCAGTTTTACTGATGAAAAGGTATTGTGTGGGATATTTTGTTCACTGTTCCGAGTTCTCTGTTCTACACCCAACCCTTCACAGAGTAGTAACCAGGAAAACTCTTCGGCTGAAACAAACTGCTGTAGTTGCCTTTGCTTTGCACGCTCACCTGTGCTTTTGTTTGGGTGGGAGACCAGTATTGGATGAGTTGATCCTTCAGAAATGAGCAAAATTTTTTCTTGATTGTGTCTTAAAAAAAAAGCAGATATTTCTACAATCTTTTTCCTTCATTGTGAGGATAACATAAAAGGAACAAAGGGAGGGAAAATGGCTCTTAGATCTCTTTTAGAACACTATGAATATGATGGAACCCAATTGTCTTCCAAATTTTGGATAATCTTTAAAAACCTTTTAGAAAAATGCCCAGAAGGAAGGGAATTTAATTTCATTTTATTGTGTATTTTGACAAGATAATGACGAACTTAATGGCAGCCAATCTTAATTAGGTCCTCGAAACCCTAACTGCATTATAAATTCATTATTAATTATTATCTCCATTAAACTGAAATTTTCCAATGGCCAATTTGAGGAATCCAGGTTTTCAAGTGCTATTAACATTTAAAATGGTAAAAGAAAACATAGATTATTTGAAATGGCCCTTGGAATACTTCATTTCTTTGTTGCTATCATCATTGGGAGTGAAAACATTGCAGGTGTGGCATGCTATGCCAAGCAAGCTGTCTTCAGCTGTACACAGTATTCACTTTAATAATAGGTAATTATATTTTGTGAATATTAGCAAAACTGCTTTACTTTTCTAATCTGAACTCCTTCTGAGGTTTATGGGATGGATTACAATATTATCCAGTATTGTACAAAAAGAAAATTTAATGTATATAATACCATGACAGTATATCCTGTCAACAGGGTGGAGTAAGGGAAAAGGGAGAGTGACTCCTGGGGAAGGAGTCAGCATCTTCAAAGACTCATTTCTGGGTTTTTATCTCATGCATTAACATACTGAGATTAAAGCAGGGAATTATTGTTTTTCCGTGGGTAGCTGAAAGAGAATTCAAGGTCATGATTCATGATGAGAACTTTCACTCTAAAAAATAGCTTAAAAATGAGTCAAGTACCATTTTGAAATAATTGTCAAAATTTGGGAAATATACTAACATTTGGAATGACTTTGGTAGCAGTCCAACATTTGATTAGGGAGCTTTGAAATGATGAATGTTGTATAAAAACACCAGCTGAAAGACCTGGGTAGTTTTACTGAAGTGAAAGGGTTCTTCACATGTGGGCATCTTTATTAATATTTGAAGAAAAAGGTAAGGTAGTGGGAATTTTTAGCTAATTGGTAAGCACGGCTTTATCGGATTCTAAGGATACTACTTCTACTTTGAATATCAGGGGTTTTCAGGTTTTTTAAATGTTAGTGTTATAGTAATGGCAATATATTTAACTTTTAATGCTAATTACACAGTTACGCATCCAGTGACATTTCTAAGCTATCACAACACTTTAGTTATCATAGAACCAGATAAAGTATGAATTTATGAAACGTCCCTGTCAAAGCCAAATCTGTTGCTTTTCTGCTGCAGACTAAGATTAATCTTTTGAAATTATATTTATTCTTATTTGTTGCTTATTAGAAGCTTACCCATTCCATGTTTGTGAATTGTCTGAAAACTACTAAGACTATGTTTTTTGAATTTTTGGACAGCTACTTTAAACAACTTAATTCTTTGTACGGCTTATAAGCAATATCATGGAAGTATTTACTACTCCAAGTTTGAAGTGTTTTGATTGTTTGCATGATATATGTTTTACCCAATTATATAACAATGATTTTACATTGGAATTTTGAATGCAATTGCTTAAACTTAGAATTCAAAAATACATTTTTTCACTTTTTATCTAAATATTTATTTTTAAAGGACTGTTTCTGCAAGGTTCTTCACTAGTAAGTGCATTTTCCAAGAGAGATGTGAAATATTCATAAGCAATTGTTTACCAAATTTGGGGTTCCATGAGAGGAATTAAGTTAAAGTAGAGTTCATAGTTAGATCGTTATCATCATTTCATAGTATCCTGAATTAGGGAGATGTTATGTTTTCTTCCAAAATCAGGCATTGTAAACCAGAAAAATTCAGCAGTAAAGCTATGTTTAAAGTGAAGCATGAGAAACACAGCTAAGGCATCTAGAAGCAACCTTTACACAGTTACTTAGTGTCATAGTGCAGTAGCCATTCCATTCACAATTTTCAAATAATCCTTGAAAAAATGCAGCTCTGGCTATGACTTAAATAATTACATTACATGTTCCAACAGCAGCGGCCCCTCCCCAAAAAATCCCAAAACAGGTTTGAGTAAGAGTGCAGATTTTATTAGGAGTGTAGGTCATAGAAAGGCTGTGTCATCGTGAAAGCATGGATGTAGAACAAAAGTTGTTAAAATACAGAAGTATTATACTCATAAAGTCATATCTCTGAGAAGTTGGTTTAAAACATTATTTTAAAGTATACATTTTAAACAGGTTCATATGCAGCCCCTTGACCTCTTGCTTTTCAGAAGAGGTTTATGAGTTCACCTGCTGGGAAAATGAGTATTTCTCATACTGTGTTGCTTGTTCTATTTGGAAAGTGGCCAGATCCACTGCTTTGCTTACATATATATCAGCCAATATACTTAACATTAAGAAGTTCTGCAGTACCCTTGGCTAGCAGTACCTTGCTGCTTTCCAGCTGTGTATATTGTGGTCATTTCCTTTGCATTAATTCCTTGTGTTATCATTTATCCTTTTGCATCTTTTGTCCTTTTTAGAAAGGGAATGATCGATGAACCCCTTGAGTGCGTCTAAGGTTGGTCTTCTGTGCAGTCAAGGGAGAGTTACGGAACTTTGTGTTGGAGCTTCAGCAGCCCTCTGTTGCCTAAGTACTGGAATACTAGATGAATACAAACTTACTCTGCTTTTATACTGATAATTATGTGTGGTTTATACATTTAAAATTCTGTAACAGAAGAGAAAGCTCTAAAATAAAAAATGCAAGTTTAACTTTAAGCTATTTTAGGAAATTAGCAGTCATTTAAACTGCTTCTGAGACTTGATACTGCTGCATCTTTGCTGTCCAGTCAAAATGAAGCCCTTATTAAATCTAAACTTGTAAATTTCTTCTCTATAATGAAAACCTTTCAGTATAGGCAACTTAATGTTAACAATTTGTAAGAGAAGATAATAAGTCCTAACTGAATTTAAGTAATGATTTCCAAAGTAGAGCTATAAATCTACTACAGTTGAAGTTCATAAGGTCTCAAAGGAAAGGAAACTTATGGCCACTGAAATGAATAACCTGTAAACTGCCAGTAATTCACACTGTTATTAGGAGTAGTAATTTCTTTGATAGGAGCCTTAGAGTTAGAATATTAAAACAATTGAATGATAAGCTAATATAGCAGCTCGTACACATGAAGTTCTATTACATCAAATGATTTGTGCTACTTCTCTTTCCTGCAGCTCTAGCAATTATTGTAAATCTTAAGTAGTGTTTTAATCCTGAGGACATACTATACATCAAAATCCAGATTTCAGAAATTGTCACCCCAGCAAGTGAGGTTGTACAGAACCTCACTAATAGGAATTGACAGAGAGCAAATTATATTTCTACGCTTAGCTTGGACTGAAATTTTCTTTAAAAGGGATTTCCTATTTGCCATAAGCACCACATCTGTATTGGCTTTTCAAAAACACTTCACTCTGGCCTAACTCTGCTTCCATTTTAGGACAATGAGAAATTTAACTTTGCTTTCCCTGAATTAAATAGTAACTTAATACTAATTACAACTGTGGGAATAATTGACTTTTTTCTAGTTCAGGTCTATTCTTGTGTTATGACTCAACAGAGTAGAACATTCAGAACCTTTTCATATGTGGTGTTGGACAGAAGCAGGAAGATTTTTCCCCAGACTCGGTATCTAGAGCAGTGAATGAAAGGCAAAAAGTAAGGTATCCAGGCACATGAAGGCTGCCTGGTGCAAAAGCAGCTTATGTCCATGCTAGGAAATTCTAGCCTCCAAACCAGGGCATAGGCATGCAGAATGACTTTGGAAAAGGCCACTGAAATGTTATTGTTCTTCAACCGTGCTCGGGTACTTTCTGGGACAGTGCATGAGCCAGAAGTGCATGAGGGACCATTCTGACAGTTTAACTATATAAATTATGACCATATTTATCTAAGAGTGCAGAAGTAGCCAATGTATCACCGGGTTTGCTACAGGAGGGCCTAAGCCCATTTCACAGCTGAAAAGCAGTTTCTATTTCCTGATCTCCTACAATGTGTCCTAAATATACCTATTCAATTCCAGGGGTTTTGTTTGTTTGTTTGGCACAGCAAAAGTACCTAAATTAATAGTCCTGATAATATTCATTTAGCAACAACAGTTTGTTAGACCTGCTAAAGCTGCTTTGGGTGGACTTGTCCTCGGGCAGATTAGTCCTTTGTCAAGGCCTAATTTCCAAGAAAAGCAAGGAAAATTTTGTGTCCAGATTCTCACTCTCCCCATTCAAGCCTGGGTTCCGTCTAGTTTGACAACGTTTAGCAATTTGTTGAAAGACCATTCAGGCAGTTCAAGCCCAAATGAAAAAGATTCTCTGCTCACAATGCTGCCTCTCTTCCACAGAGACTGATTTGCCCTATTTTAGATTACTTGCTGTCTTTGAAGGGCTGAAGGTGCTCAACTGCTTTTCAGGTGTGCACCTACCCGCTGTACCTGCTTAGTGTAGCCTTGCTCAGCACTCTGATGAATTGTCATGACCAGCAGTAGATAATCCTCAAAGTACTACAACTCCTGTTTCCTCCACTTCTGATCTTCTGGGGAGTCGTGGGTTGTTGGATCTTCTTTAAGCATTTGGCATCATGTTGTTTATTCCATCCTGATGGTTATACCATCATCGCTTATGGCAAGGACAATACGGGTTTCATGGTGAGCACAGCAGACATTTGCTTCAGAAACAATAAAGTTACTCTTAAGTCCCAGCCAGAATTTCTCCCTAAAATGATTTCCAACCTCGGTTTAATCCCTCTGTTAGACTTGGACTCTTCTAGAGACTTCCTCTGATCTGGGACAGGCTGAAAATATGATCACATCTGATCAGAAGGAATTGGCGTGCAATCTTACATCGTCCTCTGATTTCCTGTAAATTCAGAAGGGTAAGGGACAGGAACTGAATATTTCTGAGCCAGTGTCTAGCCGAAAAGAAAGTTCCAATGACAGCTTTGTAGTCTGTTAAAACAGTTTAGGTATTTCACATTTGGCTATATCTTGAACTTTTCTACATTTGGGTTTGAAGGGGCTTAGGGAGCATTTTCAGCCATGTGTTAAAATACTGAAAATAGGTTACGTTCAGGAGAGAGGTTTTTCAGTCCCATGTGTTTCTGCTTATGTAGCTATTGATGCACATAAAATTGTTCCAGTTTTCTTCATAGACATAGACTTGATTAAGATGATAAAACGCTATTGAAAGAAATTATACTTGCCTTCACACGTTACTTGCTTAAGAATTAATCTTCTAGGGAGTGTTAATAATGGAACAAAAGAAAGACAAACTTTCAAAATTATTTTAACTGCCTTGCTCAAAACTTTGCAAAAACACAGCATCCTTGTAGAAATTTTAAGCTTCCTCTGAGGATTGTGACAGGATTCTGCCGTACTCGGTCAATAATCTTGCCTCAATCACTTCCAAGGCCTTCATGCCCAACTCAGCAAGGCCTTGATGTTACAAGGTCCTTTGAATTTTACCTAAAGGGAACTAAAGCCCTTTCACACTCCAGTCCTGCTTTTTGTTTTATTTGACATTACTCAATAGGTTTTGCTGCGTCTAAATTAGAACAGTGTCTAATAGCTGTCTGATTGCATTCATCACTGGTACAGCTTGACAGGTCTGCAGCATGAAGGTCATATCAAATCCCAGTTCACATAAGGCAAAGTTCTGATTTATTTCCATCCAGAACTCTTGTGAGGCAAAAACAGCCCCTGGACTTCTTTACACATATACGCTGTGGATTATTGGTTAGAATCACACTTCTGCATGTGATGGTTAGGGTTTCCTTAATCAAAGTCTTGGGGTACTCACCCTGCTATATATTGATAGTTGTTTTTATTACTTCTCGGGGGGATGAATCTTCAATTTTCTTTTTGCTGTATGTGTTTTCATACCACGCATTTATTTTAAACCTGTTGTAAGCTTCCCATTGCTGATTAATGTCTAGACCAGTGATATGCCCCTCCAAAAATGTTTCTATTTAGAAGATAAACTTATTAATGTAATGCTATATAGTGATACAAATATGATTCCATTATCGATTATGCCTTGCAATATTACTAATCAAAATACTGCCTATATGCAATCCTAAGCACAAACTCAGGTTGGGCGGAGAATGGATTGAGAGCAGCCCTGAGGAAAAGGACTTGGGGGTGTTGGTTGATGAGAAGCTCAACTTGAGCCAGCAATGTGCACTCACATCCTGGGCTGCATCAAAAGAAGCATGGCCAGCAGGTCCAGGGAGGTTATTCTGCCCCTCTACTGCACTCTGGTGAGACCCCACCTGGAGTACTGCACCCAGCTCTGGATCCCCAACATAAGAAGGACATGGACCTGTTGGAGTGAGTCCAGAGGAGGGCTACGAAGATGATCAGAGGGCTGGAGCACCTCTCCCATGAAGACAGGCTGAGAGAGTTAGGGTTGTTCAGCCTGGAGAAGAGAAGGCTGCAGGAAGACCTTAGAGCAGCCTTCCAGTATCTAAAAGGGGCCTACAGGAAAGACTC
Organism: Numenius arquata; assembly: GCF_964106895.1. Classification (NCBI taxonomy): domain Eukaryota; kingdom Metazoa; phylum Chordata; class Aves; order Charadriiformes; family Scolopacidae; genus Numenius; species Numenius arquata. Next base: position 16,428,091 of record NC_133577.1, on the reverse strand, counting down.
TTTATTGAGGAGTGCAGTGATAGGACAAGGGGTAACAGTTTTAAACTGAAAGAGGGGAGATTTAGATTAGATATATGGAAGAAATTCTTTACTCTGAGGGTGGAGAGACACTGGAACAGGTTCCTTGGAGACGTTGTGGATGCCTCATCCCTGGAGGTGTCCAAGACCAGGCTGGATGGGGCTTTGAGCAACCTAGTCTAGTGGGAGGTGTCCCTGCCCATGACAGGGGGGTTTGGAACTAGAAGATCTTCAAGGTCACTTCCAAGTTTAACCATTCTATGATTCTATGACACTAAATATTCTTTTCTTTCCTACTGTATGTTGCTCCTCACACATGTCTGAAAAGGATTTATCATTTGGGCATCTAAAAATTTATAAACCTCTTCCTATTCTAACATGTACAGGACTCCACATCACTTCAGCAGAAGTCATGTATGATGCACATGAAAGGGAATTTAGACCTACAAAGAAATGTTTGCAAATCCTTTTCTGCAGAGACTGAAGAAGTGGTTTTCTCAGTGATGGGTAAACTTGTGTGCTTTGTATATATAAGAGATGGATAAATACTATGTTGCTCACGTTTGTAGTTGGTACTGTCCCTTTAGCTTTTTCTACAACAGTGGTGTTTTTATCTTTTTTAATGTTGGCATACTGTCATAGAGTACATCCAGGCCCTCATCAAACTGAAAAATTGAGGTGACAGCAAATAGTCAGCTGAGATTTCCCTTCCTGACTAGTGGCACAGAGCTATGGAACTGCATTTAGAGACTCTAGAGAGGGATGTGTTGAAAAGGGGTGGCTGTTAAAGACACGCTTGGCAGTCTCTCAGTGCCTCTCTTTGGCTCTAGAGATTAGGGATGGAAGGGGCAAGGACTGTACCTCTTAATACCTTTTCTGTGCTGTGTCTCTCCACTCAGATTCCTCCTCGGTTCTTATATGCTGTGTGATGCACAAACGTTAATATATGTCACTGTTGGAAAAATTGCATGTGAAATATGGAGAAATGAAAAACACTGAACACAGACCCTACAGCTATCACCGTCAGTTGGATTTCACAGAGGATCTTGAGTGATAGGTCAGCCCAAGATTATTCTTAGGGGCAAGGATCTTGTCAGTATTGAGCGTATTGTCAGTCCGGCTATTTAAGTTTGTTATTATTTCTTATAAGTCAAGGACTCAAAGACATTTTTCTCTGGTTTAACTAAGGCAAACCTGTTCTCCCTGTGTTCTCGAAGGAAACTGCCAGAAGTTATGAGTTTGCTTCACCCACTTCTTTAACTAGTCTGAGATGAAGTTTGGGAAGTTTCATTCATGGAACAACATTCTATGGCTGAGAAAACTAACTATCTTCCTGTCAACACTAACTACGTAGCCATGTATTTACCTCTAGATCAAATCTGTCTTTACCCGATCTTTGATACTCCTCCAAAAGGACTAATGGGAATATCCCTAGAATAGCCTCTTCATGTCTGCTCACAGAGCCTCCAGTCCCTTTTGATCTTTCCAAGATCATTTTGCAGTACAGCTCATGTCCACACAGATAAACACAGACAATGATAGAGATCATTTTTATGAGCTCTAGCAATTTTCCAATGGCTTCATGCTTCTGAGAAACAACACATCAACTAGTATGTCTAGCATACTTGGCAGGGGGCTCCTTTTGTCCTTCTTATTCTTGTCACCAATTCTTGGTTGCAGTTTTGTTTGTTACTAGTTTCTTCCACATATCTGTTCCTGCTAAGGAGTGTAACACTTTATATAAAAAGTGGTCAGCCATATTCTTTCCTGCAGGGGGGCCATTTTCTCCTAGGAGACCTGCATTCAGCTCCTGTCTTTGGACATCTCCCACATGCTCTATGAATGTTACATCTCAGTGAAGTCTCTCTGATTACAGATGTGTCTCAGTACAGTCACCTTGTTCTGCACCTCTCCTTGTATCAGTGAGATGCTGGCAGCTGGCAGCTCCCTCAGTGCAACCCATCCTTTTCCTGGCCTCGTTTGTCAGGAAAATATAGGCCACAGTCCTGCAAATGCAGTCCAGTGCCTGGGTTGAGCATGACAATGGTCAATGGTTGACCATGACACACATGGTCAGTGTGCTAATGGGTCTGGCCCTGAGAACTTGAAGGTTAAAGAAAATCTGACATGAAAAATAGCTCCTCTAGTGCTGAGTGTCTTCAGTGTTCTGTATTTTTTCTGTATGCTGCAATTCCTGTCTCCTCTTCCTGAACACCCACCTTCAAATTTCCTAGTGAAACTGTCTCCATTTGCTCTTCTCTGTTCACTAGTTATAAATGATTATTTAGGCTACTGGTTTTTCGATCTGTCCTCCTCCCCGCCTAAGCCCTACTTCCTTCAAAACAGAGAGAGTTCGTTTTTGAGCACTGACCTCAGACTCATCATAATTATCATGAGAATATTACAGACTGAATAAAATGCAGATTGTATCCTGCCAATGAAACAATTTATTAGAAAAATTTATTTTAAAAATAGAGCTACTTCAGGCCCTAAAGTTTGTTTTAAAAATAGTTGTACTGCTAAAGGAGAAGAATTATATGAGAGCTGTTACTTTAACAGCATCCCCTGGCTTTTTGTGTAGGCTTCAGGGCCAGTAACGGGTGGGGTCTAATAAATCCTTTCCCAGCAAGCCAGGTAAATAAACCAGGTGAATTAAAGAAAAGGAAAAAGAAACAGGATCTACCTAGCACACTGAAATTGGTAATTTTAACTAACAAAAGACTGTGGTCTTTTGTGCACATAAAAAGCTTTTTTTTTATTATTATTTTGTTTTCTTTTTTTTTCTTTTAAATCCTGCCTAAGCTTACTTTTATACAGAAGGCTGAAGTTTCTGTGAAGAGAAGACTTCAGTCTCTTGAGTAAAATGTACATTAATGTATTCCGTAAAAGACTTTGTTGGAGCCAGATCTTGTATTACTTTTAGTCTTATATAGTACATGCATCATGTGGGCCATCATTCATGTGAAGTGAGCCATATTTAAATATTGTTAAGACTTTGAGAGAAAAGTCAGAAAGTACGAAACTGATGTTCTGTCATGCAGCTATGACTGTTCTTCTTTCTTCACAAAGTCATAAAGTGAGGATTCAAAGCCAGATGTTATAACTTTCAATTGCTATTGCCTTCAGTGGAGGTTCCCAAGGTAATTGCATGGCAGCATTGCCTTGTCATTGTCAAACATAGATTTGAGTCTGCTACAGATTGCTGGTTTATATTCTGTAAATTCAAGACATGGGATTTATGGTTTTCTGTTTGTAAAGGGTAGCTGGAGAATTATCTTTGGCAGTATAATATTTTTCTATGTAAGGTCTCTAAGTTAGGCCAAACTCACAGCTTCTGATGCTGAGAGACATAATTAAAATCCCACTTTTGCATTGGTCATTATATCCACAGCACAGAAGAATATGCAGTTTTCTTGTACTGCTTTAGCCCCCTCCCTTGGGGAATCTGCCATAGACTCTGCATCACCCTTGCACATGGCATCCTCTGGTAGAATTACAAATGACTCTTATCATTCCTTTAATTAGACATGTTCACCCACTCTTTAGCACAGTGGGGTTATTAGCACAAGGGAGGCTTTCAGCTCAACTGTAATATAAAAAAAATCAGTGTTATAGCCCCTTTGCACATCTAGATGCAGCACACTTTACACAACCAGGATTTTCAATCACAAAAGAGCTTGTCCTGATAGGTGCCAGAGATAAAGAAAAAAAAAATTAAAACCAAACCTGTAGAGGGACCTGCAGTCGAAAGATTAAGTGACAAATGGAGATATCTTTTTCCATTAATTATGGGTCAGGTGCTGTCTATGTTTGAGTTCCTCTCTTCTCCTAGCACAGACGAGAAAACTGTGGGCACCATGCAAGTTGCTTCATCCTCAGGAATTTTCTGCATGAGTTCAATACAGGCTGTACATAAACAGAGAGTGCTCCAGCAGGCTGTGTGCACAGGTCAGGTTGCAAGGAACCTTCTACTCTTTATGAAACTCCAGGGTTTCACATCTAGGGTTTAGAGAAATCATTCTTCATAGTGTTCAAATTCAAGTCTATAAGGCATATATGCAAAAGTGCTTTCTGTTTCTATTTCTCTTTGCTTTGGTGAAAAGAAAAGAAGCTGACAATATGATATACAATATTGAGCAGAATACAGTGCCTTTGCAAATATTGTATAGTTAAGAGTTAATTACCCTACACTTTTCTTATATTACTTAATAACATGCTTTGGGGACAGTGGAAAAATTCCAGTGAACATCAGTCATTGTCTAGTGTTGAATTTCCAATCCTGTGCCATTTCATCTGTCAGAAAATAAAATGATCCTTGTAATTTTCTTGTTATTGCATGATCTTTATAATGAAAATTACAAGGCTACTTATTACAGAGTAAATATAGTGCTCTTTGAGAAATATTTGTCCTTTAGAAGATGAAAAGGAGGAGGCTGATGGTAGTTTTCTTTGTTCTTCCTATTTGTTTGCTATCCTGATCTTTTGTTCTTTGGTTTCAACTTTCAGATAAAAGCTTTTTCAGTTGTTAATTTTCATGTGTTAGTTTCGGATTATCAGATTTTTGTCCATTTTGTTTTCTTCCCTCATACCTCACACCACAGCTTAGCTCCCACGTCCTTAACTCCTTAGAGACTACGTAAGTCATTTGCAGTCTCATATGGTGACCGCTTGCCGGCAGGACGTGGTGAAGCAGAGCGGCAGGCTAATCCTGGGGCAGCCAGTGAGGCCGGCCGTGCCATGCCGTGTTGTGCCAATGGGGCCATACCCATGTGATCACTGGGGAAGTCCCAGTGCTGGGGGAAGCTGAGGTGGAGCCAGGAAGGCAAGTCAGGTTAAATGGGGCATGTGGCCATGGCCCAGAGTTGGCTGCAACGTTGCTGCAGCGTTGCTCAGGTGCAAGGATGAAGTAAAAAACTGACTGAGTTTACAGAGCTGACTGTCAGCGTGACGCTGCTAGTATTTTTGAACACATTTTCCAATAGGGCTTCTTAAGAAGCAGGGGTGGCATCATAGGAGTGTACTAGGGCAAAAGCCGGCAGGGTGGCGCTAGTCTCTCATCTGCTGCTGCATTTATTTGGCATCCTGTTTGGATGGTTCACTGAAAATATTATCTGAGCACTAAGTGAAAGTCAAAAGGGCAATTAAGACCTCAGGAACTATTAGGAATGATAAAATGCTACTTCTCTGTGGTAAATCGAGAGCGCACCCTGCTCTGCACATACAAAGTGCAGTTTTGGTTATTGCTCTGAAAAAGAAAAGAGCTAACTATTGTTTAAGAGTAGGGCAGCAAAGATGGCTGGCGGTATGGAATAGTTTGTGTGTGATGAGATGCTTATTTTTCTGTTCTGACCAGAGACATCTGGATCAAGATGTGATGGAGTTTTCTAAAATAATGAGAGGAATGGAAAAGTTTAATAGAGTTTTACCCATTCTTATTATGTGAGAACTGGAGATAGCCATACAACTACAAGGCAGCAGGTATAAAGAAAATAAAGAGGAAGCTTACCTGCTTCCTCTTTAAATTAAAAATTAATTTAAATTAAATTTAAATTTTAAATAACAAATTTTAATTAAAATTGTGGAACTTATTTCTTAAGGATATTGTAAAGACCAAAAGTATTCAGGGTTCTCAAAGTGACTAGGCACATTAATGGAGAATTCCCAAGAGTGGCAAGGGAAGAAGGTGATCTGGTTGCATCCTGTATCACAGAATGTCCCTAAATTGCAGTCTGCAGATAAAGATGGTGTGCAGAGAAATATAACTCTTTTCTTGTTTCCTATGCTTTTTTCATAACGTCTGTTATTGGCCTGTGCCAGAGCCAGGAAACCGAGAGATGGATTTTTTGTTAGGATCAGTACATTTGTTTATCTACAGTACTTACTGCTAGTTCCAGTTTCTCCCAGACCAAAGATGTCTTTTCTTTCCCAGAAGGGGGATGAGGAGGGAAAGGAAGGAGGAAGAAGCAGGACTGGATGATATTTACCTTCCGTGCATTGTGGACCTGTGTTGCATCTGTGTCACAAGTGTGTATTACGTCCAGCCAGTATTGTGGAGAGCACAATTCAACCCAGTCCTTTTTTGCTCTTGCTGACCTCTCAAAGAGTATTTTCCCAGCTTTTTCTAGCAGACAGTAATGCTAAGAGCAATGGTTCTACACTATTGTCAAGCCTATTATTTTGTGGCCAATATAGATGGATTACGGAGACCTAACTTTAAAGGTAGTTAGCTTTTCAAGTATTTGGATGGAGGATCGGCTCAGCTGGGGAAAAAATGTGGGCAATTATTTCTAACACTGGGTTTCTTCTTTATCTAATGTGCAATTTTCTGAAATACTGTTGTGTCTTTTATCAAGAAATAGAGGCTAGATGGCTTGGAAAATCTAAGATAAGGAGTCTCTGAGGCAGGAGTAATTGGTTGTGGTAGATTGGGACAAATTAGAACAGTGCTTCGCAGAATTGTTTACTGTACTGTGTACATGCCACTTATTTCAGCCACTTCCATCATGTTTTCCTTTGTCTCTATTTATTTATTTATCTATTTAATATTGAGATAGTCATTGACATTAGCTTACTTTCCTACATGAGGCTCTCCTGAACAACATAGACACAAAGCATTAGCCTGAAACATAAAAATGTCGCATGTCCTCTTAGATTATGCACAGTCTGTCTTTAAATGTTAGCATTAACCTTCAGTTCAGTTGGATCTGTAGATACAAGACTGAAAAAATGCAAACTGACACTTTGGTGTATTTTTTATTGCAAATATTTATGTTTGTCTTCAGATCATATTTTCCAGGTACAGAAAGAAGTTAGGAAACTATTATTAGAGTTGTTGGAGATTCAGTTGATTAAGCACCTGTCACCTGAATCAGTTTTATATCACAGCTCTTCTAATTCAGTGGCCATTGCACAAAAAAATATCATTGTACCTTTCAGATTTTTGCTACCTTGATTTGTTATTGTCCCAGTGAAGGAGGATATAGTCCTAATGATCTCAAGTGTGCTGTGTTCCTGCAACCCACTCTCCATCAAATCCCAAAAATAAAGAAAAATAAAATTAAAACTAGGTAATGCTCCACAACCTTTAAAGGGGAACAATAAATATATGGAGAGAAAGGGGAAAAGAGAGAGAGAAAGGAGATGTGCATACATATACCAAAGAATTTGTTGCAGCAAAGTTAACTTTTGCATTCAATGCCACGGACTGGTTGACGGCAGCCACACTGTTGACTCTTTTATAATGACTGCAACAGGTGGGAACAGAATTAAAATGGAGAAATGGGTGAAACCCCTATGAATGTAGCACCTATTGACACTACATTCATACAGCCCCCATTATGGTTACATGACGGTATCCATGTCACAAGTTAAGCAAGTCATACTTCTTGGCATAACCAGTAAAGCAGGGCAAAGCTCTCTAAATGGAAAGTCACAGTTAGCTGTGAAAGCAGAGATAGGAAAATGATCAGTGACAGCAATCTGTAGCCAAGCATCAAAAATCTTGCTTTGCTCTTTTTTTTACTCCTCCCGTTTCCCTCAATAGACATCCATCAACCTGCAATAGGATTTCTGCTGCCCAGTTTGTGTCTTGTAAATTGACAAGAGAGGAGAGAATCACTTTGCCTGGAATCCCTGCTAAATTACATGAAAACAGGATTTATGCTGCATGTAGACTGTGTAAATCCAGTCAGCTTTTAAGTGGAAACCAATTTTGTAGTGTGTAAGTGTCATTGATTTGTTAATCTGAAATTTTTTTTAAACAAGCTGATGTGGATTAGCCAGTTCTGATTGTATGTCTTCAACAAGTCATTTGAGTGCTGGATAGCTTGGCGAGTAAAGCACTAGATATTAACCTTTGAGGCCCCTGCCTATAAATAAATTATTGATCCTTAAAAAAGAATCAGATAATCTCATTAGATATAGTTTTCTATAGCCTGAGTCTAAATCCTGCCATACAGAATCATTTATCATAATTGACGATCTTTTTCCTGAAGCAGACAGGAGCTAAGCCGCAATAGAAAACAAATCCGGCAGGAATTGGTACAGAAGAGCAGTATGAAGAATTTCCAACCAATTTGGTGCTTAGGGGATGTTTTGTTTCCCCTCCAAATAATTCTAAGGGCTTTTAGCTTTTATGTATGCTTTTATAGCTGTATATCCAATAATTCTCAGTCAGGAAAAAAAGTGTCTGAAATTTCATGCATGATGGTATTCTGGAGCCAGACAGAAGTAGAAGGCATGAATTTCTGATCCATGACATAACAGACACAAGTGGAAAATACATAGCGAGCAATGCAATGCTGAAAGGCAGAAGGGATACAGAGTTCAGTACTTAACATATAAATGACTGCTAAGAAGTACTCTACAGAAAAAATAGTTAACACGGTGTCAAAAGGTAAATGTACATGCGGTGAGACCTACTGTTGTTATTTTTTACAACTGCTACTCAGTGATCTACTGAAATGAAGCAAAGTCAAGTGAGCATTTAAATGACATGAGGAAAATAAAAAGCTGAAGCTTATGGTTAGTCTCAATAACTTGACTTTCCATTTTGCAAAAGGAAAGAAAAAAAAGAGGAGAGTCATCCCTGAGCTCTGTCTCTCTGTTGCTGGGCAAGGGGGAGACTGTGCGTGGGTGGGAGAGGGGATTCCTGCGGGGCACCAGTTCTGACGGCTAAAGCCTTTTCAGCCTGCTAAAGTGTTAGCATCAAGGTCAGAGATGTTCCAGTCCTGATTTCTAGTGTCTGCATCAGCATTCATAGTGCCAAGTCATGTGAGTCTAGGATCCCACTAGGTATAAATTTTCAAAAAGATTTTTTTTTTCCTGATTGGAAATGATTGATACAACAATACCTGTACCCAAGGGGGAAAAAACCCATGTGCACCCCCCCTCAACCCTCTGCAGTTGCACTCAATACCCTGTGGGCTTTCATATATGCAGTTCGTAAGGTTGGAGATTTGCTCCTATACCTGTCTATTCTGGCTTCAGGCTCACAGTTTAGAAACACTACACTGTTGAAAGAAAACAGAAAAAAGTGTAGCTGAGGGAAAAAATGTGCATGCTCTAGATACGGGAAGTAATTCAAGTATTAGAAGAAATAGTGTCATAGAGAGTGTCTAATTTAATGAAGATATATTGGACTTGTGATAATGAAATTATTGTGAGTTTAAAAAAAAAGACGACCAACTAATTACAAGGCACAGCATATCTCTGTGTAAGGTAGTAAACATAAAAGATGTATGCTGTTGCTCTGGATTAACTCAGAAGTTATTTGTGGCTGTGTAAGTAAAGACTAGAAGGAGTATCCTCTAGTGTGGCATGGCAGCTGTTCAGTACTAAATTGCTAGCATAATCTCATGAAATTGCTTGCACTAATTCACTTCAGTGTACCGAGGAGTCTGATGGCATAATGCTGAGCTGTGGCGGTTCTCTCCTGCCCTGTACATAGTAAAGCATATCCATTTTCCCCTGCGTTCCGAGTCTAGTGCAGCCACTGAGCTTGGGGTAAATTGCAACAGCTGTGGAAATCTATGACCACAGTGCAAGCACAGCATCCTTCTCTGACCCATCGAAAGGGCCTACCCACCTAGCAAGGGCTGTGTTTTCTCTTTTATGCACAAGGGACAAAATTAAGTCAATTTGTGTATCAACATGATGACTAACCAGGGAAGAGTATTTTTCAATATTTTGCAGAAATCTGTGGGTATTTAAAAATAGATGTTATTCCACCAGGTAGAAATTGTTCAGTATTCCTAAACTGGTACTAGTGTACCAGTTTTATCCCTCCTGATTAATGTGTTTATTCCTGTTGATTAAAAAAAATGACACTGGACTGGACTTCATCTCTACAGCACAAATGATCAGGAATTTTTTTTGTTATTCTCAATATTATTTTTTTGAAGTATTGCAGAAAGAGAGCCGGATGTTAAAGTGTTTTGTTTATTTCACAGGCAAATAATAAGTTGTGTGCCATAAAAACAGATAGACCATCTTTGACGTTCATTGACAGATCCAAAGCAAAGCATTCTTTATGAGAAAACACTGCATTGCTAATAAAGTGATCCCAACAGCCAAGCTTGCGCTGCTTAATTTGTTTCCATGGAGTGATATTATAATTCTGACATACTGAAAAATCGCCTCACAGAGACTCATATTGCATTTGTTGCTGAGTGCATCTTTGATATAACATTTGTTATTGTAGTGCTTGGGGTGTCTTCAGAGGAGTAATATTCTAAGTGAACCTGGCTGTATTATCCCTTTAATGTAGAGTAGAATTTTGCATTAAATTTTCAGCTTATTTCAAATATGTGTTTCGTCAGCTATTCATCACGAGTGGTCTGTTCAAGAATAGGGCTAGTATATCAATATAAAATCAGAAAAATCCTTAACTCTCTATCTTTGGGGAACCTTTTAGGTCGTTCCAATTCTTTTCTGTTAGATGAACAGACAGCATGATCTCTTGTATTTATGCCTGCCTGTCAGGTTTTTTTATAGTAGAAACACGAATCGCTGTTTGTAATGCAGGATTACCCTGTCTCGCACAATGTTATTAGAATTAGACCCGACTAGAGAGTGACTTAATTTCTTGTTCTTCTGTATTTAACTTCAGTTTTCATCCCACACCACCTTTTGCACTCCCAGGAACACTCAGCCTCTTATGTTAAAGTAAATATTGAAGAACATATGTATTATTTGTCTGGATTTGCACAGACAAAAAATGAGAGCAGTATGTGGTTCCCCCCTCTGTGGGCTTCTGTGCTCTGAGCTGCCAGTAAAATGTAAAAAGATTGTACTATGATGTCCTATTAGACCTCAAGACTGGAAGGACAGTTTGTATTGAACACAGGCATTTTTCATAATTATGTTGCCTGCAGGGTTACCACCTGCCCTAATTTGATCTGATTAAGGTGAAATGCAAAACCGTCCTCATTTCACAAGTGGAACTTTGCCATGTTCCCTCACGGAGAGCAATAAGATATGCATACATGTATTGCTGCTGCAAAGGAGGAAGAAAAATATTAGAATTAGGTAACAATTAAGATTTCAACTCCATTATGAGAGTGCAGGTCACTTTTAGACAATTGCTTCATTCTTTAGTGTTCTGGAAATGGTTTTCTGTCATAAAATCCCTATGAAAAATAGAAAATCACAGCCATTCATCCAGATATGTCTGTACTACTCTGTGAGACATAATATATTCCACGGCTTTTTAAAATTCTCTTTTGGTTGGATGGGTTTATTGTCCATGAACATTTATTTTTAGAGTAGCCTGGGCTTGCCTTGTAGTCTGAGTCATTTATGTAGCAATTTAAATATTTGTCTAAGCTCTCAGGGAAGGGCTCATGTTCAAGTCCTATAAATGCTGCACAGATTAAAGGAATAGCATTTTTATACACTGTTTATACAGAATGACGTCATATCTCAGGGAAAAAAAGAAATGCAAAAGAACAAAGAAAAGCATTGCTGTTTCTGGGTCACTGAATATTGTTTGCCATTCTCCTTTCTCCAATAGTAATTTTGTGCATGCTTATGCATGTGTGAGTAAGAGAGCAAGACCTACATGTGTGCGTATTGGGTTTTCTGTCAGATTTTTTTTTTTTTAGCTTGGCATATTGATTTTCCTGTGCTGTGGACAGAAAATAACCTTTAAAAAATGCATTTTAATATCCTTGAACACTAGTTTTGTAATTAAAGAGATGGAAAGCTGTGTTTATTCTCTGGCACCTGTCCATATCTTTGTTGATGATACAATGACTTATTCTATATTACATAGCCTGTGTAATAACCTCACTTGGTAAAATATGAGTGAGAAGGAAATTTATTGCAACATGAATTGCTGAAACTGTTCTTACTAACTGTGTCGTGGTTTTAGCCGAATTTACCAAAACCAGACTGACAGATGGCCCTTTCCCCCCTCTTCCCCCCGGCAAAAGAGAGGAGAGAAAGAGATAAGGAGATTCAGAAGTTTAGAATGAACTAAACTACTTTAATGAAGAATTAATATTAAAATTAAAAAAAAAATAATGAAATAGATACAATATGAAATTGATACAATATATACAAAACCGTATCAAGCTCCCAGGATGACAGTCAAGTCACCGGCAGGCACTGGGGAAGTCCCAGACTGGACTCAGTGACGGATGGGAGCTGGACTCCAGCTCTGGAGCTAGGAACACACAGATCGGGATCAAAGGCAGATGAACAGACAGAGTCCTCTCTGGACGTTGGCCATCGAAGAAAGAAAGTTGACCCTTTGATCCCTCAACTTTTATACTGAGCATGGGGCAGATGGGATGGAATACCCTAGTTGGTCAGGTTTGGGTCACCGCTCCGCTCTGGAGCGGTGTTTGGGTCACTGTCCGCTCCTCCCCACCGATGTGACCCCTTTACATTTTTCCATTTCCGACCCTCTAAGGGGCAAATAACGAAAAATGGCTGACATTGGTTGTTATAGCAATAAGTATAAGCAAGGGCCTCTCTGCATACCATTCCTTGGCATGGAGCACAAACATTGGTCTTATCATTCTGAGAACGAGCAGTTTTCTCCACAATATGCCGTTAATTTCAGAGAATTAGAGGAGGCCTAGCTAAGATGTAAAATTACAGAACAGAAAATTGGTTCAGTTTTACTTGAAACCAGGACAATCTGTCATTCCCAAAATTGTAGGAGGACAGGTTTCTTAATTCAACTTTTAATGGGAAAAAGAAGAAATATTTACTCTCCAAATCTGATTCTCAGTACTTGGGCTTTATAATGTACTTCTGTTATCAAACCATCAGCTGGGAAATGGCTGTGTGAACTTTCGTTTAATTTCAGCTTAGAAAGATTTTAGCATTTTCTGTATTGCACCTGCTTAATTCTGGCATTCACAAGTGACAGTCTTTTAAAAACTTGCCCTTCAGTAATTGGCAAATGAAATTCTTCTATAGTTATTTTTGCCTTGTGTTGACTTCTATTCAGGGATAGTTGGATTTTCCTTGAGAAGACAATCTTCTCTCTTATAAAGTCTCCACCACATGCTGAAAGCTCCTGACCTCTCACTTGCCTTCTCTAAGGTACTGATCATCATCAAAGGCTAGTGCCAGCATGAAGGTGGGAATTTGAGAGAACAGAGTTTGCTTTAGAGATTTCAACTACTTTTTGAATAAAAGATGAGAAAACCTTTCATGAATTGAGCTGATTGAGCTAAAAACCTAGTATACTGAGTGTGAAGATCTTCTTTCAGGCCACATCCCTGCAATGAGATCTTCACTATCAAGGTTTATATGGCAGAAGGTGTTCAGTCTTCCAAAAGAAGTTTAGAGTAGCTCTGTTGTATCTCAAATAAAAAGAAAAAAAATCACCTGGTTATATTAGGAGCCTTAGACTTGCTGATTTTCTGTCTCTTTGATGTTATGAAGAAACTGTAGGAGTAACTTCTGTGAATTAAGAAGCATTAAAAAAAAAATTGTTGTTTCTGTAAAATTTACTTTCATTTCACAGAAGTAAGTACTTGCATGGAAAGAAAGAAGTCTCCTCTCTATTTCTGTTTCTGAACTTGCTATATTTGAGCAGTAAAGGTCATAGTTCACTTTCTCATTACAGATAGACAGCACGGATTTTGGTTTGTTGCGTGAGTTTAGTATTCACTGACTTTACTGAGAATTGCATGGTGAATTTAAGCCTATAATTTAAACTGGAATATCGAGCAACCAGATGGTACAGACAATCAAATATGTTTACACTATTGCATGGTCACCCTGAAGTCTTAGTCTTTTGGTCAATACTGATTTTTTTTTAGAAAATTCCCCTCCTCCGGCAGACTCTTTCAACAGTTCGTCGCATAACGGTACAGCATATATGTAAAACTGCCAAAAATAACAAGCAGTGGCATGCTGGCATTGTGCAGCTCAATATAATTCAGGGGATGAATGCTGATGTGAGTAAACAGCACTTGTTCAAGTCTATTTTAAATATGCAAAAAGCAAGCAAGGAAGCTAAACTGAAATGGCAGGTCAATAGTCTTGCTGATATTTTCTGTTGTAAAGATTGAAAGAAAGACGCTAGCAGAAAATGGCTAACGTGGTTCATTACTTCTAGTCATTTGGCTTTAAAGCGTCATTAAAAAAAAACAGTGAGTAGCAGCACAGTGTTGTGTGCAATGTGAGAAAGAGTTGTGTGCAATGTGAGAAAGCCAGGCCAGCAGAATTTTGTCTACTCTGAGATGCTCTAGTTGCTGCCAGTAGTCGTTTATGTGATCCTTTCACAACTGTATTGCAATCCCTTTGCAGAATTTTTACACGAGCAAAAATACTTTTTGTGTCTTTGGATGATTTTGAAATTAAGTGCATACAAACAGTTGGGCAACTAACATCTCTGATAACTGCTCAGAACAGGACAAGTATTGTGTCCTGAAAATCAAGCTTTCGTGAAACTTTCTTGAGTATTAGATTCAGCAGCCTTTTTGATAGCAAAAAAAATTATAGATCTTTTTACTGCCTTCAGCTGTCAGAAGTCAATCAAGAAAAAAGAAAATTAACATAATACTGTTTGACAGGGCCATTAATCAGGAGAAAAGGGTATTTAAATTCTGAATATTTTTTTTAAAAAGCAAATAGATCTCTTATTGCAGATTAAGCTTTGCAAAAAGGGGCACTTAATATATCCTTTATTGGCACACAGTCTTTTTAACAAAGTATTACATTTTGTGTACATAGCTAATTTTTTTTTGCTAGTATGAACATGTGTAAGCATGATTGACTTAATTATAGCTATGCTGGTTTGCTTGAGCTGAAAAACCACTCCACCATTTGTAGTTTTAGAGAGACTTCTAAAGACTTACAGGAAAGACCTTCACCATGTTCACCTCTGGGTATGTAAACCACATGCTAGTATTGCTTGTCACGCTCTCTGGTTTAGCGTTGCCCAACTGCAGAGCTGAGCTTTGCAATCTAAATACATGCCTGCTGACTTTGAAAGGACAGAATTCGATAATTTTTGCTTTTGAAAATACCTCCTTTTACATTTTTTCCCAAAGGAATCTATATTATTTAAACAATCTCATATATCTATTTTCAGGTATATGTTTATTTTACCTTGCTATCTACTTATCTAGATTACTGTACAGAAAAATATCATCCGGAAACTGATGTCATCAAAATAGCATGAGTACAAGTAAAGAACCCCATGGAATTTTTTGGTTCATGTTTGTGGGTTTTTTTACTGGATATGTTATTTTTTACATCAGTTGTAAGGTGGCCAGTACAAGATATTTGGTTACCAAAAAATAGATCGTGAGATGTTTTAGTGTGTCCAACAGGGTGAATGCTGCTTGTAGCATTTTGAAATAGATCTATAGCTAAGATATTATACTCCCTGAGAAAAGTTCGGATGCTTATAGGTAAGGCAAGGGAATAACCACTGTGCATCTGCTGAATAAAAAGTTGTTTGTTTTTCTTTCTTGGGGAAAAATGTTCCATGGCTGAACCTACTCCAATCACAATAGATCATCAAAATAGAAGTATGAGTTAATGGGTCAGAAAATTTCAGTTTGCAAATGTGGCTTGAATGCATGAGCAACATTGAGAATTCAGAAGGTAGATAAATAAGGCCTTTTGTTAATAGTAAATCAGTAGGCAAACCTAGTGATTACAAGCTGAGAAGGTTTTGAGTTTGATGTGTGATTTTATGATTAATAGTAGCTAGGAATAATTTTTCTATATAAGGAATATAATACCCTCCCGTGGGATCTGTGAGAAAACATTTCTACATGTTTGACAATACACAAGCACAAGCAATATTCCAAAGATAGGCTTCCGTGCTTATGTTCTGTAAATTACATACTTGATATTCTTCATAATATCTTTTTCTCTTTTCAATAAAATATTTATGCATTCCAGACACTCTCCTTAGTTTTGTCTTTGTTCATGTTCACATAACATCAAAAATGAGAAAAGGTCACCTGAAACATCAAAACATTTAATTAACACAAGCAGAGTGAAGTCACTTCATACTTTGAAATCATTGTCAGCGCCCATATGAGTGACTGCACTGTCACCAGCACAGGATTGCTTTTCACTGGAAGAGACGCAGACAGCAGAAAGGTGTATTTTTTACACCAATATTCCAATTAGTTGAACAGGTTGGAAGAGACTGGAAAAATGACATAACAAACAAAGGCATGCTGATTACAGGATTTCAAACCTGTTAAGTTATGTATGAAGTCTAGCCCGACTCCCTCTTCTTGCTATCCCATTACCATCCCTGTTACCAGGCATGGTGCAGGGTTGTGCCCCTCCTGTTGGTCCTGCTCGCTCAATGGAACCGTCTGGGCTGGGTTGTGCCGTGCTGAGTACTTGTACCTTGCGTACGTGGTCCCAGCTGCTGTGTCCCGCCGTAGTTAGAGCCTGGTGTGCTCTGGATGGATGGACACCCGCTATAACAAGCACCTCTGAGCTTTCCTTGCCTCCTTCCCTTACTGTGCACGTGTGGCAGACTACCATACACTTGCAAATAAGTATAGAGAGATATATAATCATTGCTATATTGCAAGTACTGTCATTAGAGTGCTGCATTTCCAAGCTTCTAGAATTATTATTTTGTAATATAGAACATTTTTCCTGTCTGTACTCCAGTCAAATAAAATTCTACGTGGAGTGGTCAGAAAAAAAAAGAAAAAGACAGACGTCCATTAATTTTCTAGGCATGAAGTGGTTATTCTCATGTATTTGAAGCATTTTTCAGTT
Source organism: Numenius arquata (assembly GCF_964106895.1). Classification (NCBI taxonomy): domain Eukaryota; kingdom Metazoa; phylum Chordata; class Aves; order Charadriiformes; family Scolopacidae; genus Numenius; species Numenius arquata. The sequence goes on along the minus strand of NC_133577.1, from coordinate 16,411,348 downwards.
GCAAGCTCGGTTTAGCAATTAGCACTGTGGAAAGATACCCTTTGAAGGACACTGATAGATATTCTTACATGGTTGTTTTCAGAGCTCAGAGAAGGGTATGTACTTTTCAGAATTAACAGGTGTTGATGCAGACATAAATTTTCAGGGAGAGAAATGGAAGTTACTCTCTCATCATAATGTAAATGCTTAGTTTGCACAGAGCTAAATATGATGTGAAAATTTACATGCTCAAAGTTAAGCATGTGCAGAAATGATTGGGATTGCAGCTGTTGGGTGAAATTAAGCTCATCTAACCTTAAGACTCTGAAAGTTACTTGTGTAAATCTTACCTAGTAGCCTTAGACTCCTCAGTTAATGGAGGTAAGCGGATAACTTTTTTTGGCCAGTATCAAACAAGGGGAATTACCCTGTGAAGGTGTATATTTCCTCCTATTGACTAAGAAGGAAGCATGCAATGAATATATTAGACCCATATAGCCCATATTTAGATGCTTAAATTCACTGAATTTAATCTCAACCAACTGTACCATTTGGGGAAAGGATGAAATTTAAAATGCAAAGCAGGAAGTAATGCTACAAACCTATGGTAGGAGATAAAATGTAGCACATGGTCTTACAGTAAAGATAGATATTCTTGTAACTGCAGTCAATGAAGACATTATATGATTTTCTATGATTCTCTGAGGCTAAAATTCAGCCAGGGCCTGTCCCACCCCCAGCCAGGAGCAGGCAGCTGGGGCACCAGCACAGCCCCAGCCCCGCCATCAGGCACCTTCTTGGAGAGGGGGACAGGCCGAGGCCAGGCCTGACCGTGGGCCTGCAGGTGAGCCCAGCTTGGTGAGGCCCATGGCTGGACAGGGCTGTGGGGAGCTGGAGACCAGCCCTGCTGTGGCATTCCTGGGGCAGGGGCTGATGGCCTCTGGGGCTGACATAGGGTCCTGGGCCATGGGGGTGCCCCGAGGGGCTGGTCAGGGACAGTCGGGGCTGGTGGTTCCATCAGGGACCTGGCACTTGCACTGGTTCGCAGTCAGCTGTATTTGTAACAGTAGTCATTTTTTGCTTTCATTTTGCCAGTTTATGCAATATTAAAGGGTTGATTTAATTTTTCCTTTGCCTTCTCACTGGAGAGCATAAGTCATACAAAGTGATCGTTTTAAGCAAAAACAAAACCAGAAGCTAATTCTGTCTGAGAAAAAATATGTGAAGACTTGGGTAATTAAATTGGTAGTAGTTAGAATCATAGTTTAATTACAAGTGTAGCTGAAAAGGTGTGTTCAGACCAGTTGAAATCAGGGGATTTATGATGTTAGGTTACGTTAAATTGTCCTTCCTAAATTTTGCTTCTTTAATGGAGATACATATACTTATATGAACAGATTAAAAATATCTTTATATCTTTATGAAGACAATATCACAATGTAAATTGTAAATTTGCAGTTGCAAATTTCTGTAAGTTTGAACGTATGCCTTTCATTCATAAGTGCAATATTTAGAGTTAAATAATAAAGCAATATGAGAATCAAGCAACAAGAAAATTATTCAAACAAGTAATCTGGGGTATGATGGAATATTTAGAAGCAAGTAATACGCTTAAATTTAATTGAAGTAATAAATGCTTAAATAGAAGCAAAGAAATTACTTGTGATGAGTTTATTAAGCTGCTGGTGCTGTGAACTGGTTATGATTTCTTCATAACTTAGTTTCCTGCTTAGACTCAGGCTCATTCCTGAGACATCACATTATTTTTATGGGTCCTATTGCTTTGAGGTCAATGGAACTATGTCAGAGGAAAAAGTGGTATAAAAATGCTAAAGATTTGCATAAATTTTATATTCCTTACATCTTGCTCTGACTTCACAGTTGGCGAAAAACTGTAGCTGTAATTATAGCCAAGAACATATGAAACACATAGGTTTGAAGGTAAGTTGAAAGAGGAAACTAATAAACAGTTTAGCTGCCACTTTATCAGTCTGCAGATGCCCTCAATCCTGAGTTTTGGATTCTGATTAAAGGCAACTGTCCATGCTTTTGCATCATTTCCTTTAACACTCATGTGTAATTGCTGTTGATTGATTTATTTTATATTACTATGGTTCAGTTTATGTCTGTGGAAATTTCATGGATGCCTGTGCTTTTTCAAGTAATAGTTGCGAAAAGGGAAACAGAAAGTTTCAGTAATTGTTGAGACCATTCATTATAAGGGTTTCTTTACTGCAGAGGGCATAAAAACTAATCCTCAAAGCATTCTACCAAAAATAGCAGAGATCTGTAAAGTGAAGATTATTTATTTCATGTGGCCTCCAATAGTTGCACATCAGAGACTTAGAAATATATACATTTTTCTTTTAACCTTTGGTATGTGCAGTTTGCCAGTAAACCCATTGGGTGCTGTGGTTAACTTGTAATAATTTTGAAGTCACCATGTGTTTACATATATATACATGAATATGTTGATGGATATATGGGTGGTTTTTTGGGTGAGATGACAAATAGTTCTTAATGCTTTTCAGCAGAATAGGTATTTTTTAGTCTCTTTTCTTTTTATTTATGGAATAGTTATTTGTCTATAGACTTTGTCTCTAGTCACAGTGCAGGAATTTAACATCATCCAAGACTTTTTCAGAACTCCCAGATATTTAGTAAAAATGGGTCACAGTGTTGGAGCATGTTTTACAAAGGTCCACTTACAGAACAGAAGAAATTAAAGTAGAAATAGGCAATATCAGAAGTTCATCCAGAAATATCCAAAGAAAGAAACGGTGATGTTTCTATCTTTTTTTTTTTTTGTGCTCCATGTTTCTTCTTTATTTTAATTTTTTCCTCAAATTATTGTTTGACAATAATAATTTCCATTGTTTCCTCAAATTATTGCTTCAACAATGTGAAGATCTAAAAGGCCCTTTTACAGACAGTAGACTGTTAATGTGTTGATGTGTTAATATTGTATGCATTTGACATTTCCGAACTCATTGCTGGAAAGCATCATGCCAACACTGACATGGTTTTTAAGCTCCCTCTCCTTTGCTGGTAACTTCAGGATCTTTTGTATCTGGCTACAAGTCAGGCCTCAGATCAAGAAGTTAGTGAGACAGAGTTGATACATTCAGCGTCTGGATGAGCTGGAAGATAGCAATGTAAATCACAGTGAAAATAGACAGAAAAATGCTGCATAGCAGTGATTCTGTGGTGGAAGTAGTAAGGACAACTTTAAGCGCATTGAGAACAAGGAAAAGAATAAACAGTGAGAGCCTAAGCATGGGGGAAATGAGGAGAGAAAATTAAAGGTGATCCAGGGGTTGCGGTCCTAGAAGTTGAGGAGAATAAAAACCCATTAAGAAAAAATAACTCGGAGCTTAAACTCACACATTCAAATATGTGAATATCCTTGGGTGCAAGAGGAGGGAAGAGGTGGGTGGAAAGAAGCCTATAAGAATATCATAGGTTTTATTAAATGAGAGGAAATACTAATATTTAGGAAGAGACAAGCCATTAAAAGATAATTCTTACCATATGCTTAAATCTTGGACATCTTAAACCTTGGCTACCTTTAAAAGGGTTTGCTGATGAAGTTGTGTTGATAGTGCATTCTCCACCTGTACCTTCTCTGAATGGAGATAAAGTGTTTACCAGCAAGAAGCTGATTTGAGTATCATTTAAATCAGTTCCCTAAGTACAAAAAGTGTAACAGTAGAAGACTTGTGCTGGTAGAATTGTGTTTATAGTGTGGGTTTTACCTTTTTTAGTTATGTTGCTTGCAAGTATAAAGGCTTTTACATTTGTATCCCTAGGACAGCTATGCCAACAGAAGTCATGAGTATAGGCCATGCCTCATTGGCTTTGAGTGAAGCTGCAGTGCTGATGGAGATTTCCTGACAATTGTCTCTAAATTCATTTTCACCCTTTTAATGGCAGTCATTAAGAGTGAGAGGTAACTATTTGTAGTTGTATCAGCAGAAAAGCGGGTTGATAAAAATCGTAGTTCCTCCTATGTTCTGGGGAGAATTATGCTCTTAATTCCTTTTAAGGAATTTTCTCCGTTCACAAGCAGATGCTTCAATTTATGGTAAGAGGAATAAAGCCCAGATTGCTTTCACAGTCTGCACTTCTATCCCTTGCCAGAAATGAGTCTACTAGTGTACAAAAGTGAGTAGCAGCCTTGGATTTCATCACCAGGAAGGTAATCACAGGTCGGCAAAGTGCATGGCATCTAGCAAGACATATTCTTACTGGCCACTACAGATGTGAAAGTCTGTAACACCTGGACGTTAATCTGATTGCAAAGTTCTGGCAAATTACTCCCCTGCCTGCATAGTTGGTTTGTGTATTACGCCCGTGGTTGACAACTACATTTGTGAAATGGGTTGTATTTGTAACAACCAAAATTAAAGAGATCTGTGGGGCCTATGAAATCCTTCAGGGAAAAAGAGAATCCTGTATTATCCTTAGAAATGAGTCAAAACCTGGTGTGTGAATCAGAATTCAGCTTTGGGCAGCTCCAAGGTTTTGATGTGAGATCCTCTTTTAACAGGCTTCTTGGCTTACACTAAGAGTCTGGTGGTATCTGGCAGACAGTGCTGCCCTTTTCATTGTGCTTTTGTTTGTAGTCCTTTGGGGAAAGGGCTAAAATATTCGGAACATAACCTTTCTAAGCGTTCTTGGTAGCATGCTCGGAAATGTGGAAGGATTATTTGATAGATGGTTTTCAGCATTCTGATGCCCACAGAACCATGGCTAATCTTTCTAATCTTCTTTATCTAAGGTAATCTGTATATTCTATCCTCTCTGCATCTATGTATCTTATGCTGAAACTACACTGACAGGAAGTTCTAAAATGCCTATTTTTGTTTCTTTCCAACAGCTGGCTGTCCGGACTCCTTGATTAAAGAGCTTCATCACTTCAGGATTCTGGGAGAAGAACAGGTGAGTTAGCATCTCAAAGGCAACCTCTTAATGTCATGAAAGATAGACACTAATGAGACAGTTTTGTCTCTCTCCAGGGAGGCAGAGTGTATCTCATAACCCCCAGTGACCTGAAATGTGGGGAAAAAAACACACAGGAGATATATGTGAGATTTTTTTTTTCCATTCTATCCATCAGCCTTGACAGGTTATTAATTGCTACATCTGCTATCTGCCACAGCTTTTCGGCTTTCGACTACAGCAGTAAACAGGCTCTCTCAAACGGCAGATAGACAAACAATCTGACTAAGGGATTGATACTTGCAGCTACACATGATATTATCTCTCTCTTTTTGTGGTCTTTTTTCTCTTTTTAAAGTGTGTTTCTCATTCATAATTATAGCTGTGCTTTGTACTCAGAAAACTATTTCCGACGGATTTTAGGAAAGCATAAGTGAAGTATGCATTACAGCACTCACAAGATGGTCATAGCTATTATTTTGTCAATAATGAAATTAATATACAGAGGTATTGAGAAAATGGCCTTAAATTTTGAGCGACAAGTTGAATTTTCAAATGCTCAGTGCTCCTGAATTTCAAGTTGTCTTTGTCTCTGAAGTATCTCTCCTAATGAACTGGTTATAAAGCCTAATGGCCTGACATAGAGTTGAAGATACTAGGGACTGAGGGCTTGAAAGCTCGGCATTAGTGTGTTGTACATGAGAGTCTCTGCATCTTTTAATGAACCTGGCACCAAGGGGCTTGCACAAGGTTATATGAGGGCTGTGACAGAAGCAAAAGCAGCTCCTGAAATGTTAATTCAAAGTCTGGTTTCTTAGTTTTTCGATTGGATTATATTGTCAGGAACACGCCGTTTCTTTGCCTTTCCCTGTCACTCTCCCTTTTTTTATTACAGTTAGGGCTGCTGATACATTTTCTAGACTTCCAGTTTTCCTCCACCAGCCCCCCCACCCCCCCACCCCCCTTCAGTTGTTATAGAAAGTCAAAAGCCCAGTTCCTCAGGGACTCAGCTTTTCCTCAGCAAGAAGACAGCAATGGAAGGGAGCGTGGGAGGGTTTGTCTGACAGGAACGGAAAAAAAAAAGACAGAATGAGATACTGGAAGCAGGAATCTGGTGAGATTGAGGATTTAGGAAGAGAAAATAAAAGAAATTATGACCAGGATTGATGGACCCAAGAGGCTGGTTAGAGCCAGCTGACAAATGGATGGCAGAGTGAGAAGCCTGGGGACACTGGAGAAATGGAGCTGGCTGGTGAAAGAGGGTAGGAGTGGAAACCAGAATGGTAGAGATAAAGGTCTGAGAAGGAGCTGGGACCAAGGACAGGAAGGGAATGACCAAATATGGAAATTTGCTAGAGAAACTGGTAAATAAAGTAAGAGCTGTACTTGCTGAGCTGCATGAAGAGCTGAAGCTAAGCACAGTAGGAGGAGTGGGACAAAAGAAGAGATTTGAAGGAAAAGTAGCGAACAGCTAAACCAAGAGACAGCAAGTATGAGGGAGAGGGTTGAACTGGACAGACCTTGATAGCTCCACTAGCAGAGCTCTGAGTATTGAGTTGTAGACCTCAGCCTTGCTAATGACCACTGACATAGCAATAGAAATTGCTATAGAAAAAAAAAGGAATTTCAGGGAAAGTCCTTATTCACATGGCTATCTAAGTATTTGTTATATTTATTTAGTTATATATTTGCTTTTTAAAAAAATCTAAAGTGTGTCTTTTTCTGTTATCATGCATACTTGATAAACAAAATCATAATTAATTATCACGCTTTTATTCAGACTGCTTACAATATCGGTATTATCAACCAACATATATTTTCTTCCACTCCAAGCAATGGTCAAAGAATAATAGGGACATGCTACTGCTTCACATCCAATCTTGATTTATTTTTTAAATACTTATGTATTTAAGGACAGATTATAAAAACTGAATGGACTATTGTGATAATCTGTTCTGATCTCCTTTAGAATACACATTACGTGGCTTTCTTGTATTAATTCTTGTTTAAACCAGAGTATATTGCCTAGAAAAGCATCCATTCTTTGTTTACAAGTCACTTGCAGACATTCAATCCTATTATACCTCTCAGTAGTGGAAGACAAAAAATTCACAACCTCTTCTTTCCATGACTCTACCAGCACCCGTAGGCTCCCTACATCGCATATCTCCCATTCCTCAGTGTCCAGATCCTTTACATTTCCAGCTCCCTTTGTCCTGTCACAAGGCAGTAGGTGATCATCATAATAAAAAATTACTTCAGCTTATGAATGCATCTCGGAAAAAGCCACCATGGCCCTGAAACAGGACTCTAAAAACTTATACAGCAAACGGGAGTCTGTTTGTCAGCCAGACTGTCAACAAAATATGTTTAAGACAGAATGAAGGAATCTTTCAGTTTGAAGTGGACATTCCCACTGGAACTTTTGGGTTCCAGTTAAATCAGTGGCTGCCCAATAATATATTTTCCCTTCAAGAGATTTCTATTTATTCACCTAAGAGGTGCCTCAGTGCTTTTGGATGTGGATGGACACAGCTCAGAGTCAGCTCACAATCCATCACACTGCTTCCCAGACAGAAATCCCATTCTGCAATTGTGGGTAATAGTTTGTTCCTAGAAAGATAACTTTACATGGGACTGTGCTGGAAAATTGTTTGCATAAACCCAGTTTACCAACAGTTCAGATACCCCTGTAGCATGAACTTAACCATCCATGTTATATGTTCATTACTTCCTCTTCTCAAATTGTTACAACCTTTATCACTGGTGTTCCATGTTCTTGGTTTTCTTCCAAGTCAATGATAAAGACTCTAGGTGGCATAAGGCCAAGAGTCAATACCTTCAGGACCTTTTTGGAAAAACACCTGCTTAATAATGATTGCCCATTTACAATTATATTTTAGACATGCCAGATAGCTAAGTTTTCATCCTCTTAATATATGGCATGTTAATTTTGTATCACTCTAGAAACTTAATCAAAATGCCAGGCGGCAGCATGACAAATGCCTTACAGAAGTCTGCTTCATCAACTCTCTTACCTTTATCAACCAAATTTCAGTCAAATTAAAATCAAGCAACTGTTCCTAATACAAAACCCTGGTCTCTACCTTTTGTTCATCAAGTATTTATTTCCTGTAAATGCTGACCATATATAATTTTTGTTGATGGCATTAAGAGAGAAAGATTTTGAGTAGCTTGCAGGATCAAACCACTTGAAAACATGTGTTTCCCTGTCTATCCAAATAAAATGTTTCTTTATCTAAATGTAAACATTGAAGGAAAACTAATTCTGAGAAAAAAAAGGCTCTTTAACTTGATGCATGAATAGCTGCTGATTAATATTTTCTGAAAGGAGTTCTATAATAATAAAACAGTTGTCCAAATTGTCAAGCTTCTTGGTAGTCTCCTGGACATGTAAAACTCCCATGCCTTCTCTTCCCTCAGGAATGTACATTACGGGAAATTCATTCTAGCTGAAAATTCTGCCTTTTAAGGTTTAGTTAGTGGCAACAAATTAGTTTTTAAAGAGATACTTGTTTTTAGACTTTATGGAAAGAGCTGATCAGTTTTTGTGGTGAAGTAGAAGAGTACAACTTTCCCTGGCACATGATATGCATTGTGGATACCTGATTTACCACATAAAACCAGTTTCCAGAGTGATTGGCTGAATATGCGACACAAATACATTTAGCAACAGATTGCCACCCCACTTGATACTTGACCCTTTGAGAAGGTGCCAGAGAGTCTGACCTAGAAATGTCTCCAAAAGCAGTTTTGCCTGTTTTGGACCTTCTTTTCAGAGACTCTCCCGGTGCACAAAGGTCTGTACAAGGCAAAAGAGAGTGTCCTGAACATGCGGCCCCAGGAAGGGTAAAACCTGAAGCTTTCTAAATATCCTTAGCACTGTTGAGCTTTTTCTTGCAATTTGATCTGTTCGTAATCCATTATTTTCCTCTAGCGTAATGGATGCAGTCCAGCCTGCTGGTAACTGCTTCACTTCATAGGTACCTGAGATTCTCTCAGGATTGGGATGAAAGATTTATTAACTGGGAAGCTATTGAAAAGTAGCACAATATAAGAAAATTAGTCTCCTGCAGTAGCCATTTGCCCTATCAGCCTGGTTGTCTCTGCAAGTAAATGCAAATGGTTCTACAAGTGGTGATAGTACAAGCTGCTTACAAATATATGTTAAAGATGCACTAAATATGGGCTCTGTCCAAGTACAGTGGAAGGCAGATAATTCAACAAGCCAGTGCCAGAGACAGCAGCGAGAACACTTTAATTCAGACCTAAACACTACAATATATCAACATAGCAAGATGACTTGCAGTGAACTGTTATGGAGTCTCCCTAATGACTCTCTGAGAAACTTCCCTCTTCTCCCCAAAGTGATAAAAAAAATCTTGTTTAATTGTTTAAATGGAATATTGAGATTCATGAATAAAATAAGAGCTACATCTGAAGGCTGGGAGGGAAAACAAATAACGCAAGAGCTAGCAATCTGCTGCTATACCTGAGTGCCCCCAACAGGTCACAGCACAGATGAAGCAGATGAGACGTGCTAGTGGCAGGAAAAGAAGCTGCTAAGTAATGTATAGCTGCACTTCTCTGCTATATCATCTTCTGTGACAACTTTGCAGAATGTATTGGCCAGTTTCTTGATATTTTGACAGGAGAATGATCAATTTTAACAGATCTCTCCTATCAGCTGCTACTGCAAGTCATATCACTGCTCACTTTTTCTTTAGAAATGTTGTGGGCGTTTATATCTCTGGAATCAGAGCAAGCCTGAATGGGGGCACTCATTTTCTTTCTTTTTTTAATTTTTTTTTCACATTTCCTTGCCAGTTGGGGAAACTTATGCAAAGGAATACCCTATTTTGAAAATCTGCAGATGCACATCCCCATGCTACTGAAAGGTGGTGTGCACTTGTGCTAGATTTTGCTGTGAGCTGTAACTTCAGAGATATGGAAATCTAGTATCAAAAGAACACAGTGCGGATAGAAATCATTTAACATTAATTGAGGTTTTAAAAGAATTTGTATACAATCTGTGTGTGTGTGGCAAGGGGAAAGTCCTTTTGATTTTTTTTTTGCTTGCAATACTTACTAGAGCTTTTTTTTTTTAACTATATGCTACAGAACCTTAATATAAAGTGAGTTTTAAACTAATTGATAGATATTTACCCATTCAAGCAAAATTTATGTCACGTGAAAATTCTAATTCATCAGCTGAATTTAGTGCAGGAAACTGTCAAATATGATCAACAAAGTGTTTCTGAAGTATTTGTGGATCAAGATTTTTTGAATGTAAGATACCTCTTGATAATTCACATGCAGTTAAAAAAAAAGAAAAAATTTTCATGGAATAATTTATCCAGTTCATAATTACTGTGCTATTTTGTTAGTATTCTCAGATCTGTATCTTTACCAGTATACTGCCTTGCAGCTCTGTGCTTTCCCACCTGGTCCCCTAGATTCAGCTACTACTCAATGTGAGTGATAGCTACATGCATCTCTCAGTTTCTTCCACTTTTCCGTCTAATACCTGATTTCTGTCCATCTCATTTGGCTATCTTTTGATTTGTCATCACCTTCTCATCAACTTTCTCTCTAAAATTGAGCTACTGCATTTAACTCCTGATCTTCTTTACACCACATTTTTTTTTATAGCTGGAACTACACAACAAACTTCGTAGTCCTGCAATTTCATATGATCGGTGATGTGTTTCTCTTTTCATCTCATGCTATATCTGCTTTGAATGTCTCCTAGCCACCTTCTTCCCAGACTTCAGAGGTAATTTGAAACCATGTGAGTTCCTCAGCTTTGTCTCTCCTGGATTATCAGAACTTTACTCTCTTTGAGTTCTTGTCATAGGCAGAGCATCTCTATTTTCTTACTCCTTTTTTAACTTGTTGTCTGCGCACTAGACAAGTAATAGTAATTTCTTTTTGGTTCACCAGCTGAAATAAAAAATGCTGAGAAAGGAGGGAGAAAGTACTTGTGATCAAAACTAATTTAAAGAATATTCTTTTCCTGTCAAAACCAAAAACTATGTCATTTTGTGTAGGACCCAAATTTCCATTTAGTTGTCTGTAGCAACTATCAATGCCTGTAGCAACTTGAGTGCATCTAAAAATAAATGGAGGAATTCTCTTCCACCCAGCTTTCATTAAATTCAGAGAGAGGATTTGAACACCAGTGTTTAGGGTCTCAGGTGGATGTAGAAGTTGGGACTTCTTCCATCGCTTGGATGACTTTGATCTGCTTTCATGGAATATGCATATATTCACTCCTGTGACCTGAGAAGTGGAATTCCTGGGAGCCAGTATCTACTTCAGTGAATCTCAGTTGCACAATTTGCAACAGCAACTGAAAAGATTTCCTTGCATCAGTTACAGACTTGCTGGTTGTCATTTGTGGGGGAGAAAGAAATGTGGAATCAAGCTCCACAGTAGTTGGAAGGAACTGAACATTAATGTTCAGTATTCAGTCCATTCAGACTGATCACACAAATGATGGAAGATCACAGACTTCCAAGAGTTTGTAAATACGGTGCCAAGCCATACACTGTGCTTACTCCACTTTTTTTATTGCATCATGTTGCCTCTCATACATTGTTTGATTTCTGCTATAACCTGTTCCAGTGTCCTCTCTTCTCAGCATTCTTTATTTTCTGTTTTCATACTTCTCGCTACGTGTTTTCTTTCATATCATTTTGCAAACTGCAGTCTTCCCTTTCTTTCACCCTCTCTACTCTAGTTAAATTTTGTCCATGAATTGTGTTGCATTGGTCCAGTCATGGATTTCTTATCTAAGCATTTTCCTGACAACGCCTTATGAAATTTTCCATGACTCTCCAAAATCAGACAAATTCCAGCCCTCTAGACAAGATTCTCTTTCTGGTCTCCATTGTGGTGCTTCTGTGGGAACAAGAAGGAGCTGATGCTCTGAACTTGCTCTTCCCATCATATCGCTGGCCAGCAAAGGAGCCCAGTAACTCAGGAACTGCTCCTTGAAGACCCATGTCAGTCCATCTCTTTTTAATCTATATTTTAGATGACACTTTTGTAAGTATTTTTACTAGTCCAATGAGTCCAATGTAATTGGTACATTGCCTAATTACATTATGGAACTAATTCTTTTCTTTTCTTTTCTTTTTTTCTGCGTGTATAATACATATAAATAAAGTGCTTAGTCTACATTATGGACTAATAGCCTCCACAATCTAGTTTTGAAACACACAGATGGTTATTTGATTTATAGGAGCAGTAAAAACAATCTGACTCCAGAAAGTAGATTTTCTTTCCTCTGAGACCATTACATGCAGTTAAAGAACCAAGTAATCAAATTACCTTTCAGAGATTAGAAATTTTGGCTTTACATCTACTGGTAAACTTTTGTCTAAAGATCCCTGCAAGGCTACTACTGAGCAGATGCTTTTAGGTGTGAGAAAAAAAAGCAAAATAAAGAAAACTCTGCCCAAAGTGTAGAAGCAAAATTAAAATAGCACAAGGCATGGGTGCTGTGGCAGGGAATGTTGGAATAGATGATTTTTTAAGGTCCCTTCCAACCCAAACCATTCTATGATTCTATGTTATTAAAGTATAAGTTAGAAATTAAATAACATGGCAAGGAGTCACTGTGTTCACAAAGTGTATTTTGCAAGAGTTTTGTGCATCCAGGTGCATTTCAGTTTTGTCTTAGCATCTGAATCTTAATGTAACTGAAAAGACTTCAATCCATAGTTAAACCTGTTTTATTCCTGTGTCAGCCCAATGATTTAATTTATATTACTCTTGATTTACAATATCAAATGATTGAATTTCCACTGGTTGAAAACCCAGTACCATTCTAAGACTCAAGGGAAACCAGCCCACTCTGGAAAGTGGGGAGCAGGGAATAAATGGTTACAGTTATCCAGCTATGTCACACTATAATTTATAAAAATCATTTCTAAAGGCCCTGACAAATCCTTATGAGCAAAGATTGCGTGAAAGAACTGCATGATAGGGTTGAAATACCTTTAACTAGAACTGGGAATTTTTTCTACTCAAAATTTTATTCCATTAAAAGTATAAATTTGGCTTGACTGGGACAATTCACGAACTGAAGGGAAAGTTCTCAACAGGATGCAGTTTTCCGAAGAAAAAACAGAAACAGAATGTTTTACAACTACATTGTTCATATACTTTTAGCTGCCTTAGCACTAGTGGTTTGGAGTAAATCATATTTTTAAAGCATTTTTTTTTTCAAATAGGCATTGAAATATATGGCTCTGTGGTGAATCCTGCAACTATTTACCTACTTGTATTTCTGAGGACCTTATTACAGTAGTGTATAAATGCCTAACATGCTTTGCTCAAAAGCTACTTTCTAGCAGCAGTAGATGGCTAGTGATTTCTGTGTAATTTTATGCCCCTCATTACCATAGTATTTGATGTCCTCATGACTATTAATGGATTTTTCCTCTTAACACTACAGTGAAATCAGCAAGTATCATTCTCCCTCTTTAAAAATGGGGAACTGATGAGAAGCATAGATTAAGTGACTTACGTGAAAACCACAGGAAAGCTGTGCTGCTGCCAGGAATTGAAATCAAATGCCATAAATGCCAGTTCAATCAAGTTCCCCATACATTAAACTTTGTAAGAGGTTTTTCCTTAAAATAATTGGTGACGTTTTTCCTCCTTGTAACATGCAGAACCGTTTTACACATGATGAGCGCATCTCTAAATAGGAGGCACATTGATAATAATTGAGTAATAGATATTGTGAAATATTTTGAATGTACAGAAGAGTTAGATTCTTCTTTTAATGACAGCTCTTTACGTGTTAGATATCTAGCCTAAGTTATTTTTCTCAGCTTCAACTACGGCACTTCCACAGGGTGGTTCCTCCTACCTATCTTAGACTTCACATGTAAATCAGTATAAAATCCCTTCTTGGGATTTTGTTTCTTATCACTCAATATATTTGGAGCCTGTATGACTTGTTTAGGTTAGATGTTTAATTTTTGAAGAGCTAAAATTATGTGAGCAACCAGTGCAACTATAGGCATCATCACTGTGGGATAAATGTTTTGGTCCTTTACAAGCCTTTTATAAATGCACCCTTAATGCAAATTGAGTCATTTTGTTTCAGGCCACTGAATAAAGAATATAAATCCATGTATGTTATGTATGACTGTATTACAGCAGCAAATGTATATGTTGTGCTACTACATGTTTTAGTTGGTTGCTGGGTTTTAAGTGAGCTAGTATACAGGCACAAGGAAAAAGAAATTAGAAAATGACATCTTACAAACGTATCTGGACTTTGAAGGTAGAAAACAGGCTGGTAACTAGATGACAAGATGTGCAAACGCATTTAGTAGGATCTTTCCTGTCTTCAAATTGATCATTTTCTTGGCTTTTATAGTGTGAAAATCACTGATGAGAGTGCTATACTGATTTGGCATGAGTCCTGTGCTGAACCAGTACAAAATGTCAAATTTGTTGGACAGAATGCAATGGCTTTGTCCACCTTGCCAGTAGGTGCACTGGACATTTCCTTTCTGTAACTTTCTCTAACAAGGCAGATTGATTCCCATCTTACCTATCTCCCATTTTTGTGTATCAAAAAAAGAAAAAAAAACGGAGACAAGACAGGAGGAATCTCGTCATGCCCTTTTATGCTAAGTTAATGACTGGAAAGCATATCCTTTTTTTCAGCTGAGAATTTCTAATGAAAATGCTGACGGAATCTCAGCTACTATGTCACTGGTGTTTCCTTCCATAATGAGAACCTGCTAATGATTCCACATCCAGCACAATGTTCCCTCTTAACGGGATAAGACAATCATTGTCCTCACCTTCAAGTCCAGTCTCTGCCCTGAAGACAAATGAGGTCAGCAGAGAGTTTTGCAGCGGTGGTTACCCATATTTCTGTTCAAGGCCAGCAGAATGACTCAGAGCACTGGGCGTGTGTTTAGTGCAAGGATCACAAACTTTGCTGAAAATTGACAGAGTCCAATGTTAAATATTTATGCCACACTCTAGGTTCCAACATAATAATAAACCCAAAAAACACCAGTTGACTTGTTGAGCCCCAGCATTCAAGGAGACTTTGCAGACATGTCTTCTACATTTCTCAAAATACTGGTATCTTTCAGATCCAAGACCCTTAATTCAGGATTTCTGTCTTTCACACACTGAGTGATATTTTGAAGGCTTGCTTTCTTTTTAGACTTCGCTTTTCTTTGGAAAGGAAATTTGTTTGGGTTTTTTGTTAACTGACAAAGATGGGTACTTCCAGTTTGGTCAACTTTTTTCTGTGATACAACACTTTTATGTCTATATATTACAGTGTTTTAAGTCACATACTATTTTTAAAAACCCAGCATAACAAGATGTGTTATGGCAACGTTTGTAGAAGAATTTTCTTAAATATACCCAAAAACTATGCAGTGGAACCCCTGTCTGTATAATTTAAAATTCTTCTTTGTATCCTTTGTGTATGAGGTTTTGGTCCAATTACTTCAGTTTTCCATGTGGGATTTCTTTGGAGAGTGGTGCGGATTGGTGAGAGAATTTTTTATTTGTCAAAAAAAAAAAGGTAGCAGGATTTTCATGAGCAGTTATGGGATAAAAGTTTATGAAGCACTAAATACTGTTGTGAGTGCTGTAACATAAAGCTCTGTTTTGTTCCTTTAGCACGCCATAAAGTCATTCCACTCGCAGAGAAAATTCTTACTACTCCCTTCCTCTTTGGCCTTTTGGATTTTCCTGTTTTCTTTGGGGCTGTTAGGACCAAATGCTTTCATTTATTTCACTCTACAGTAGACCAGATTTATAGGCGAATCTGAGGCCTGGTTTACAATGGTTATGGAGGCACTAGTGTGGAACTGCACCAACGCAGAAACTAAGGGCGGATGTGATTTACATGTACACAGCATGATTTGTACTTGCTCAGCTTATCTCAGGCTGAAAGCAGGGTAAGTTAGACCAGGGAAAGTTATTGCAATGGCATCAGTCATTTTAGAGTAGGCGTTTCTGTCAGTGAGGATACATTGAGCATGTTATTTAATATTGCTGTGTGTCAGTGTCTCCATCATTAAAATGGAGGCATTTCCATGGCCTTTTAGGCTATCAGTATGGAACTAGATGAAAACCGCAAAAACTAAGATTTCCTGAGAGACCCTGGAAAAAGAACTACACCTAACATCAAAATAAATGTTTATTGGAGAATTATTTTGCCAATCAGTTTAATGAAATTTATTTTGAAAATAAAATTGGCTGGGCAATTTTTATAACCCTTTAGATCTAAAATGTAATACTGTACTTCTAGCTATAGATCCTTGGCAGTTTTTGTGGGTTTCTTTTCGATCTGTATACAGCATTTATCAGTATCTGTTGTTGGACTATATTTATGATGTTTATGATTTATTTTCTTTATATCAGTATAAGAGTTCTTGAGGTTACTTAAAGAAACAGTCTGCTGTTTTCTTGATTTTACTACCCCACACAATTTTCTGGTGGTGAAAATGATAGCTGCGAGTCAGAAAATTCGATGCGAGTTAGAGCAGAGTCACACCCCATTTAGCGACACTGAGAAGTTTTAGGCATTGGACAAATAACCTGGACTTAGCATGTGAGATTAGGTGGGATAGATTCAAGCTCAAAGTTTGTGGGGGGGACAGAGGAGACACGGACTGTTGCATACCATTGGAAATTTAACACCAATCTGTTGCATTGTAGTACAACCGCTACCAGCGCTATGGGGCTGAGGAGTGCGTGCTGCGGATGGGAGGAGTCCTGTGTCCAACTCCCGGCTGTGGAGCGGGTTTGCTTCCTGAACCAGGAGTGAGGAAAATTGTATGTGAACCAGGCAACGGAATAGGCTGTGGGGTAAGAACATACATTTTTCCTACTAGTGATGTGGGAAACAATTGATATTGTACCATGTTAAAATAAGGGGGGAAATGGTTTTTTTCTCCTTTTCCACCAGTGACTCTGAATTGCCCTTCATACCAGAATGGGATACTGTAGCTCAGTATACAATTTAAATATAGCACCATGGCTTAGGAATGATGACTTCATTGTGTCCATTCCAGAATTCTTTGCTTTATTTGGTTTAAGAAGTTGCTGAGTAGATACAGTAAGAAACTGAACTATGCAAATGACAATCCAAATCCACTTTGACTTTCTTCTCCCAGCACTCAGCAGAAATGAACAGGATCTTGAGCAAGCCATTCATTATTATATTAACACCAACTTTCTTTATAAGTCATAGAAAAAGGAGAGAGAATGACCAGTCTGTGACACTGCAGTGATATTGCTTATGCATGTTAAGATACATGATGAAAAGAAATACAGAAATATTTTTGTTTTTTCATAAAAATTGCTATTAAGCAGGAGGAATGCAAAATTAATGGAGAATTTCTGGAAAACAAAACCAGATGACACTTGAAAATGTTTTTGCTAAGAGGTCAGATCATATG
Source organism: Numenius arquata (assembly GCF_964106895.1). Lineage (NCBI taxonomy): Eukaryota > Metazoa > Chordata > Aves > Charadriiformes > Scolopacidae > Numenius > Numenius arquata. The sequence continues at coordinate 16,393,946 of NC_133577.1, read as the reverse complement.
GATCAGTGGTTTTTTTGGCAGTAGAAAAAAACAGGAACCTTACAAGAATCAAGGTTTGGGGGAAATGGAAATCTGTAGAGAGAAATCTCTGTATAAAAGAATCTATTAAATGTTAAGATCACAGTGACTAACTGATGGTTGTACTAAGTGACTCTTTCCATAGTTGGCATTATTACTGAATTCCATGCATGCTATGAGAGAAGAGAAAATATCTATATTTATGAAATATTATCATGCTCTTGCTGCTGTCTTTCTTGTGGAAAATGCACTTTTTATTACAGTTTTGATGTTGCCCAAACTGATACCATGGAAGAATAATAGTTTGCCTAACTAGGAAGTAGCAGTAACTTGTCTTCTTTGAGTAGGTTAGCATCTGTCGACCTTGGTAAAACTTCCTAATCTGTCCATGCAGTGGTGCATGTAAAGCAGAGTATTCCCCAGACTCACTGAGCAGACCTAGGGCTATAAAATAAAGCAGAAGGTAGGAAAGTAGTAATAAACAAGACTGAGTAAACAAAAAGAAATGCATCTGAATTAACTATTAGGGATTGGTTAAAAAAGTTAAAATCACAAATAATTTTTACTCTTCTCTCCACCTTTACGTGATGAAAATCAAACTGTGTTTTGCAGCTTCATTCATCATCATTCTGAATCTGCAAATGCCCTGTAAATAAAGTGTACATAGCATAAAGGATTGATATATTGCCTGGTTTAGCAAACTGCTCTGTTTCCTTTTATGGACTCTGTGCTGTGCTTGCTGGTGACCAGATCTGCAGCCTTGAGTTTAACCTCACTCTTTGTTCCGGTTTATGTGATATCTGGAACGTTGAGGGGTACAATTCACTGAGGCTGAAATGAGAAGCAAGAGGCTGGTCTATAAGACAAATTACGGTAACATTAAGGCCCTTCCTCAGAATCTATAATGGAACAGGATGAAAATACATGTTTTTGAATCTTTCTTTGCGCCCTGCCACATGATAACCTCAAGGATGATTTGTCGCAGAAGATTTTCTGTGGTGAAGGCCCTACCACTGAAGTCAGCTGCTGGTGAGACAGCTGACTGAAGGTAAGGGTCTGCCTGCAAGAACAGCATGGCAGTTAGGAAAGCTATTTTTTTATACTCTGTTTTCTGTAGTCTCTCTGAGTGTTTTCTATTCAGAAAGTTAAACTATGTCAGGTTTTTTCCCAGACAAAACCTGGCCTTTTTTAGCGTGAAGGCCTTCCACTCCTCTTTACGGAATCCAGGTACATCCACTTCAGAGCTCTGGCTTCCCTCACCAGTATACACAATGATTTATAAGCTCAAAGAAAGGCCCAAGATGAAGAATGTCCTTTTGTCTATCCAAATAAAGGTAGCGAAAAATGCTTACCTGTACAGCTTAGGTTAGAGACATGTTCCTTGTTAAAGCTAATAATCAAAGAAATAAGGAAGACAATGTGAATCTGGAGATTTTCTATGAATACCTGTGTCATCCTTTAAGCTATACTTTAGATATATAGAGTTTCTTTTTGGGGTATTTGAACCTCTGTCCTTGGGTAAAGTTCAGAGTTGATAACATATTGCTAACAGCAGAAGTTACTTCTAACATAAATGATGTTATTCACCCAAAAGCTCTTGTAGAGAAATATTTGTCTGCTGCACAGAACAAACTTATTGTTCAGGCCTGAATTGCAGTATAAGGGTAGCTAACAACTGTCAAGTATTTGGCAATTTTTATTAACTGATGAGATGGATCAAGGGAGGGAGGGGGGATAACTTTTCAAGAGAAAGTCAAGACAGTAAATGAAAAGGGTTTTCAGAAGCCATTTTAGAAAAGGAGAGGCAGAATCATAGAATCATAGAATCATAGAATGGTTAGAGTTGGAAGGGACCTTAAAGATCATCGAGTTCCAACCCCCCTGCCATGGGCAGGGACACCTCCACTAGAGCAGGTTTTTCAAAGCCCACAGTAAAGAATTTCCTCCTAATATCTAATCTAAATCTCCCCTCTTCCAATTTAAAACCATTACCCCTTGTCCTGTCACTACATCTCCTGACAAAGAGTCCCTCTCCGGCTCTCCTGTAGGCTCCCTTCAGATATTGGTAGGCTGCTATGAGGTCTCCCTGGAGCCTTCTCTTCTCCAGGCTGAACAACCCCAGATCTCTCAGCCTGTCTTCATAGGAGAGGTGCTCCATCCCTCTGATCATCTTCGTGGCCCTCCGCTGGACCCATTCCAACAGGGAAGAAAGCAAATAGAGAATAAACTGGCTCAGGGACTGAGGTGAAATTAATATTCCATTATTCAGAGAGAAAACTGTGTGAGGTAATCCCAAACATGTAAGGACTTCAACCAAATCTGAAAGAGCATTGAAAAATGAATGGGTAACTGAGCCAGGCTTGATACAGACATTTTGCCTTCCTCAGTTTCTTTCTGTGGTATGTGAAATGAGGAACTAAAATCTTTTTTTGCAAAGTCATTGCCATTGGTGTCAAAACTAAATGTGAGTCTCCAAGAGAGCGCTCTTAATTTGCTAAAAGGGCCTTTGGGTAAGTTAAAGATGGTAGTTTTGCTCTGTCTGAGGAAATTCGGAAAGAGCAATATGTGGGGTCCAGAAACAGCCTGGTAAATATCTAGACAGAACTGTGCTAAAAAGGTGAGGAGAGAGGTTTAAATTTAAGAATCCCCATACGTACCTTGTGCAGTCAGGCATTATTCAGGCTGTCAGGCAAAGAAATAGAACAAGAAAAGAGATTTATTTTGACTTGAAAAGTAGTATGCGGATATCTTTTTAATGATTACGAATAGTCTTCACCCAAAGCCACGTTGTGGTACCACTCACTGACCTCACTCTTACCTAATCTTTCATATTTTTTATCATTAGCCATAAATATATTAATTGATTTACCAAGATATTACCATTATATAATGTTGTTCTACCTTCATTACTATGCATCAGGCCTATGTTACTAACTTTTATTGCTCAGATATAAAATTTTGACATATTTAATACAAGAAAACAGCAACAAAACATAGAAGACAGTACATATTGTACCAGCTGGCTTGGATACAGGAAAAGCTGTGGTAATCAAGGCATACAAAAGCTCTATGAATAAAACATTTTTGTCTTGTTTTATATGATACTGGCATATTATTTCCTAAATATTAAAGAAAAGTTTGGAGTTAAAAATGGGTAAGAAGGGAGCTTCAAAAGGGACTATACTACCTGTTTATTAAAAAGTTTCTACACGTGGTTTCTACACACAGAGCTCATCTGTCATGCAAAACATCCACTGTCAGTACCTTTCAGTGGGATGACAACTGACTAATGTGTGATTGCATCCCAGCCCTTGCTCCACAACTATATAAACATTATGCAGCATACAATATCAGTTGACCTGTTCCTTGGAATGGGGTGAGATGGGAGATCGGGGATAGTGGAGATAGAGCCTCTGTCAATCTTTTGCCCTTGAGTTTATTCATTCCTAGTGTAGTCTATGTAAGTAAGAAGAATGTATTTCCAGAGATCCTCTGCAGTTTGATAATCCCTTGCTAGGAGACCTGACTCTTGAAGCTATAGCCGGGTTCATGGAGGTCCTGAGACCAGTTCAAACTACCCTAAGGTCTGGGTGACAATTTAAATGATGTTAGGAACAAGCTGTCATAATGAATGTTTTTGTGGCCCTTCATTCGGATCCCCTAATGTGAAACTCCAGTTCGCGAGTACTTAAACTTAGTGTATTAAAAGTGTGATGATAAGGGAAGTTTTATAGCCTTGCAAAGGGAGTGCAAAATTTGGGGTTATTTCACCTCTTTTACACCATATTTACTGTCCTGTAAGCATAATGCCATTGAAAAACATCAAGATTTCACAAAAGATGTGTTCCCTTCTAGGACAGGTGAAATTTTAAGACTGCAGACTGCAAGAGGTCCCTGAAAAATCAATAGATATAAATACTGTGTCTTCCTTATAAATAGAATTCCTAGGCCATTGTATTACATAGAACAAAATCCCTGAGGCAATTTCACTCTTCCCAGCAATTTTTTCCCATTGATTTCTTCTTTCATTCTTTTTCCATAGCTAAGGAAGCACATATCAAAAGCAATTGAAGCATATTGGTAGAATTAATAATTGTCTGCCTTTTCAAAAAGCTGAATAGAATAGAGGACACTCTAAAAGAGTTACATGAGAAGTGCAATACACATTCCTGTTGTTTGCAAAGCTTTTTTTTGTGGTTTGATATCTCCTGTTCATGCATTTCCTAGCATGTATGTTTCATCTTCAGTGATGTTTTTGATATGCACAATAATATGCATGTAGGCAAACCCTGAATAATTGGGGAAAATACTTTGTTTTGTGGAGACGAATCTGAATTATAAAAACTCCAAGAAACCTGATCCTAGTCACTTAATTTTGATAATTCAAATGATGATTTTATTAGTTGGGTGCATCCTTCTACACTTCTGGAGTGGGGTTGTTTATTTTAGGGGTTTATATCTAGGAGGTTAAGTGCATAATAATTTGTAAGAGGTACCTCAGCCTAGAAGTGAAAAGCAGTTCCCACATCTGGCAGTTAAAAATCTTTTGTTGTAAAGTTCAGCTCTAATGGAATGTATTGTCATGATCAGCATGTACTTTCTTGGTGCCATTTTTATCCCTTTTGTGTCTGGTTTTGGTGCATTATTCCATATTTATTGCCTCATCAAAATGTTTGAAAGTCTGACTAACCTAAAAGACTTTATTTTCAGATATGTAGGTGTAAATGTTTGGTTCAAGTTGTGCTTTGCTTCTTTATTAGCAGTACCGGGAAAATCTTAAACGTATGTGAAGAGAAGATAGACACCTTTTAAAATACTTCAAGATATAAAGATAGTCAAGATGAGTAGTGGTAATTCAAGACAATCTTTGAAGGTATTTGCACTGAAGAAAATCTTTTTAATTTTATAATCAGATTAATAAAAGGTCATGGGTGAAGAAGAGCTGTGTGCACAATGATCTGAATTTTTGTCTCAGTTTTAAGATGGGAATGAAAGTTGAAGCAGGAGCAGAAATAAGATGCTCTGAGGCTTTGAAAAACAGAGGAATAATTCAGAAAAGGAAAGACCTTGAGACCTTTATATCATTTGCGAAACACTAAAATGGAAATATGAGATAGCTGCTATCTAGTACCCACAGTAAAATTGAAGGGTTACTCTTTGTTATTACATTTCAGGTATCTGTCCTTGTTCCATATGTCATTAAATTTTTTCTTCTAAGAACATTCACCAGAAAGGTATTACCACGGATAAGGTAATAGCTGAAGATATTGCTGAGATTAAGAAACCACCTCACAGCAGGAGTGTTTCATAATATTGGATAGGGAGTTTTTTCAAGGGGAATGAAAATGAGACAGACATTTTCTATTATTGCTAAATGCTGAGTTGCTAGCATTGCGCCACAAGCTCTAAGCAGTAATCATGTATTGCTTTCTTCTATTGAGTGGGCACTCTGGCCTTTAGAAAGTGGAATTCCGTCTTGTTGACACATTAGGCTTCAGTAGCTAAGCAAGTTGTTTCATTGCTAAAATATGACAGGCTTTCTCAGGCTGACCAAAATTCTTTTTGGATTTGTAGGGGTTGTTTTCTGGTATTGTTTTCCGTGGTTTAAAATGAACTGTAAAAACATGGGGCTTTTTAAGATGTGATAGAATATTAATGTTTTAATGAAACATTTACCCCAGAATAGCACTGTACAATTAACAAGCTCTATATTGCTGTCAAAGTGCATTATCTCCATTGCCCATATCTTGCAGTGCTGCAATTGATTGATCTGGTGACTGTTACCAAACTCAACTGTCAGCAGCAAGTGGATAAAGCAATCTAGAGAATGTTTCCATTATTAATAACATGGATCACATTAGTTCATAGGACTAGCAAAAGCAAAACAAATGCTTTTTATAAGGAGAACAAATCAATTACTTGCACTTGGTTCAATAGGTAGAAGAATAACTACTTTTTCCTTTTCCTCCCAAATCACAGAGAAATAGCTGGCCAAACAATGTTAGAAAACAACATGTGGGTCTCTTCAGCTCTAACTGAACTAGAATTGAAACTTCATTACTTTTGTCTGCCTGATATCCAGAATATTATGGGATGTTCCATATGTCGTGGTTTCAGCCAAATTTACCGAAACCAGACCGACAGATGGCTCTTCCCCACCCCCTCTCCCCTCCCTCAAAAAAGAGAGAGAGGAGAGAAAGAGAGAAGGAGATTCAGAAGTTTAGAATGAACTAAACTACTTTAATGAAGAATTAATATTAAAATAAAAATAAAGAAGAAAATAATGAAATAGATACAATATATACAAAACCGTATCAAGCTCCCAGGATGACAGTCATGTCACCAGCAGGCACTGGGGGAGTCCCAGACTGGACTCAGTGATGGATGGGAACTGGATTCCAGCTCTGGAGTCAGGAACACACAGATCGGGATCAAAGGCAGATGGACAGACAGAGTCCTCTCTGGACGTCGGCCATGGCAGGAAGAGGGCTGACCCTTTGATCCCTCAGCTTTTATACTGAGCATGGGGCAGATGGGATGGAATACCCCAGTTGGTCAGGTTTGGGTCACCTGTCCTGTCCGCTCCTCCCCACCGATGTGACCCCTCTACGTTTTTTCCGTTTCCGACCCTCTAAGGGGGCAAATAACAAAATTGGCTGACATTGGTTGTTATAGCAATAAGTATAAGCAAGGGCCTCTCTGCTCACCATTCCTTGTCATGGAGCACAAACATTGGTCTTATTCTGAGAATGAGCAGTTTTCTCCACAATATGCCGTTAATTTTAGACAGTTAGAAGAGGCCTAGCTAAGATGTAAAATTACAGAACAGAAAATTGGTTCAGTTTTACTTCAAACCAGAACACCAGATTATGTGATCAAATTCTGTATCCCTTAATTTTCGTAGGGTATAGCTTTTCCCTGATTTCTGAATCATGCAGGCATCTGGAAAACGGCTGTTGTACATGCACATTGCAAATTTTATATTGTTCACCATTTAAAATCTGTCATATGTGGTCTGAGAAAGAAAAAGCAAGGAGGTAGAGAAGAGATAGTTACCTGATAAAGGGATGGAGGCTGCAAGTCTCTGTAATCTAGCATGAGAACATAGATAGTGGAATAACTCTGTATTTGAGTCAGCAAAATGGTATTAGAGAAAACTAGGATAAAATCAAGTTTTTGTTTGTAAAGATAAGTCAAAACTGTAAAAACGAACCTGGTAACTATAAAGGATAAAACTGGTCTTTATGAATGTAAGCCAGCTCAGACTGGGATTTGTAAACCAATGTTTCGCAGAAGATAAATAGCGCCAATTTTACCAATTTGTCTGAAATAGGAATAAGCTAAAATTACAAGCATGTGAGTCCCATTTTAAATTGAGGGCTGAGATAAAATAGGAGTCGGTTTTAAAATCACATTTGTAGTTGCTTTTAGGATTTATCAAATAAATCTTAGTCCTTATAAACTGCTAGATCAAACAGTTCCCTGGAAGGGTAGTAGGGATTTTCATATTAGAGATACCAAGCACTCAACTTCATCAGTCATTCAGTGTTCAGATTCCAGAGCTGAAGCTACCTGGGCTTCAAATTTCTTCACCTGTGAAATGAGAACAACAACATTTTACAGTAGATGAAATGTGCACAATTTGAAATATCCACAGCTTACTGTAAATGGATTTTAGCACATAGACTTGGAAAAACAGCTCCAAAAAAAAGTACCTTCTCTGGTTGACTGTGATTCCTGTTCTTAGGTACCTGTTGAGTATATCATACTCTGATGCTCAGCTCAGGATTAAACTGATCACCAAATCTGAAGGAGAAGTCAAAATTTTCTCAGGTATCATTGGCAGGAACTTGACATTCTGTGCCAAACTTGGTCAATGAACTACATACCATCTCCAGGAGTTTTGGGGGCATTTCTCACCTAGAAGTTCCTTGTTATTGCAAGAGCCTCAGGCTTTGATGACATCTTTGTCTATTTTGGTCTATGCCCGTGGCATATTTGAGTTAGTCTCTTGACGACTGAAGTGCTCTTGTCTAATTAAAATAATTGGGCTCCATGTAGCAGTATCTGGGTGATATTTAATGGCTTATGATGCTCAGGAGATTATATTACATGAACTCATAATTCTGTCAAGCCTTAAATATAATGGAAGTTTATAGCTGGAGAGGACTTGGAACTACTTTTTACTTAGTACTCCTCTCCTCTTCAACAAAGTGTCTAGAAATACGTCTGACAGTCAGGGGACAATGTTTTATCACGTGGCCCATCAGGAAAGGCATGGAGTACAACAACAGGAGAGAAGGAGAAATAAAATGTTTATAGGAATCTCCAGTTAATTCTACACGCACGGGGAACTGAACTCTGTCTCCTGACTTCATATTCTACTTATGTATAGAGTAAGATTATTCTCCCTTTTATGACAGAGAGAAACAGTTTGCACCTGTATTTTCTTCAGCTAATGGATTAAAAAATCCTGGTTATAACGGTCTGTCCTGCACCATAAGAGGTATCTGAGTTTTCCTGCTTATACAGTTTGTATAATGACTGCAGTTCTGTAATCAATAAGACCAATACAAATAAATTTGTAAATTAGCAGAACTAAGGGTTAATGGAAGATTTGGTATGAATAAACAGATCTATCACAGAGTCACTGGAGGGGGAACAATAATGCAATCAGCAGAGGATGTGCTGCTTGAGAATGGCAGCCACCAAGGGCAGGATTCTAATTGTGTAAGAGGCTTATTTGAGCAATCTTCTAAAAACTTTCTGTATTTGAACAGGAAAAAGAAACATGGCCTGAATGCAGAAAATCACTTATAAATGAAAAGGAAAATAAATGTGAATCAAAGTAAGCTTATTTATTGCCTTTCTTATGAAGTTTCACATGAAGGCCTCCTGAGGCACTTCAGATTGTATTATTGCATTATTGTAAAATGTAAGAGCTGCTTAATCAATGAGAAACGATAGAGTAAAAAGATAGGACCAGAACAATAAGATCTTAGATTAAAATGAATCTATTGACCGGCATTTGTAGCTTAGCCAGGGAAAAAATTCAAAGTTCTGAATGCTAAATTAAAAATGTCCTCCTTTTCAGTCTGGTATAATTCTGGCCCATAGCTCAACTCTAAAGTAAATCACAAAGCTCATAAAGTGAGCAGCTCACATAGATCCCAAAAAACCAATGCTTTCTACAGCTTTTGTGATACGTGTAGTCTTCATGTCATTGGTTGTCAGAGTTAAAAAGTGCAATAGAGATTTGGGGCCCCACTCTATTCTGTGTAAGTACAAATATGGAAAGCAAAAGTTTGTGTCAGTTTAGAACCTACAACTAATAGAATCACAGAATAGTTCAGGTTGGAAGGGACCTTTAGGTCTAACCTCCCCAATGACACTTTTTTTTTTTGCTAAACAGAGTACCCCAGTTAAAAATGTTTGCAAGTTTTTTATATTTCTCCATTAACTGGTCAGAGAAATGCCCGAAGTCTTTCTTTCTCAGCTTTACCTTGACTCTCTGATTTATATAATATCACTGTTGATAAGTCAGGCTCTTGGTTCATTCTTTCAAGGTTAAAACAGCATTTTCCATGTGGAGGGCATAAAATGGTTACTTACTGAGATTGTGAAACTCTTTGTGATGAAAAAAAAAAATGGCACAAAATGCAGAGTACAAGCATACCACAGGGATGGGCCACAGATAAGCTAGAGGAATTGTGCATTAACACTTCTCTGAAGAAAACCTTTTCTGTGAAGGCTCTCAGAGCTTCTTTTCGGCTTACGGCTATATAGGATTTCTTACTGGACCATTAAGCAAAAGCTCTTTCAGACATCATTTTTTAATTATAACAGTTTGTCTATGGAATGAAGCAAAGTGACTGCTTGTCGTTTCACCAGCACAAGAGAAATATTTATTTTTCAGTGCACATGTTGCATTATTTCCATATACTGTATAGAACCCAGATTGACTGAGCACCCTGTAATGCATCTGGTTGGACTATGCTCCTTGAAGAGTGGGAGGAAAATGACATTGAAAAGATTTAAAATATTAAAAAATGTAGTTTTCTTACAGAAAATAAACAGCTTTTAAAAATAATATTAAGTAGAACAGAGGTATTCTGAGATCAACTCTCCTCATCGCTACTACTTCAGTAAGTTACTTAATAATGATGTCACATGCAGAACTTTATTATTTCAAAACCATTTCAAAGAGATAGCAAAGCCACCATTCCACAATCAAAGCTGATTTTGAAGTGCTGAAACAAAGCTGATTTTCAATTATCAGAGTCCAAAAAAAGCATCTGAAAACTGTCTTGATTGCTGCAAAGCTGCTATCTTTTCACGTTGGATGACTCAAAACAAATAGATGATGCTTATGAAGCTTCAAACAAAAATCCACTTCTAACAAAGCATAAGCATAAAAAATCCTCAGGCTAAAAGGGAATATCTGGGAAAAGTTATAAGCTTGTGAAAGTGAGTGTAGAATAGAAGTTGCATCTCAACCTTAACAATGATATTAAGGTCACTAATCTGTAATAGAGGGAGTAAAGAAAATGTTGCAAAGCCAACAGCGAACTATGAAAAAAAAAAATTAAAATATAATGACCAAATTAAATAAAGGCATCCCTTACACAGTAAACCAATATTATTCTTAGTGAAAAGCAAGGACATAGATTTGGAGAACAATGACCAACTATAATTCACTGGGAAATAACTGAAAACCAGAATGCAGTTTGTGCACATAAAACCATTATGCAGCAGAAGAAAAGGGAAAATTCTGATAAGGATAATATAATGTAGCTGTGAATGGAGTCCTTGACTAAGGGCAGAAAATCATGGGTGGATAACCAAGTCTCAGTTAACTCCATTTTATCCCTATATTTCTCAAAAATTAAAGCATTCATACCAATTATATTTTTTTTCCAAAAGCTCTCACGTTAAATTGGGTGACAATCACTACCATGATAGAAAATCTATTCCACTGACACTTAAAAGATATAAGTGAAGAGATAAAAGAGTAAGGTTTAAAGGTACCGGAGGCTCACTTGTTCAGACTAAGTTAGCAGTAAAATAGGCTGGTTAAGCTGGGCATTGTTTCCATTAAGAAATCTCAAATAGCAGTAGTATGTTTTGTACTTAATCTCTGTCATTTTCTCTTTTATGCCAGTGAAAATGCTCACATATGTAATACCAAGTAATGACAATGATAAATCTCTTAAGCACACCTGAAATGGTTATATTTAAAAAGATTGACTTTTAGGCCACCAATCTAAAGTCAGTGCTTAATATTAAATACAATCTGCAAATAAAAAGTATGCATAGGATATGTACTACAGCATTATTATATATAAAGAAAGCTTAACAAGACTTTGTTTTCTACTTACTTTTCCCTTCAAACTAAAATGAATGTCAATTTTATTTCCTTATTTTAGGGAACTTCTTGTATGTCTCTTAAATATGCTTTTTGAAATGTTTTAATCTTTATGGTAATGATGCTTATCAAGCAGTGTCATTCTGAAAAAAAATAATTAGTTGAATATGCCTGTTGTTGTTGGCATGGTCTTTTGGTGACATTTGACATAAATCAGAAAAATAGAATCTTAAAAAATGCAAGAAGATCAAAACTGAAATGTACAAGATCCCCACTGGAGGTGGAAAAGGAATAAATAGGAAAATGAAGGCAACAAGGAAGCAGCCTTTAGGTGAGATCTGAGAAGACCTGGTGGGATCTTACTGAGTATTCAAAACTCTCACAGGAGCATCAATATCTTCATTCCCTCTACTGACTTTAAGAGTAAAAAACTGCTTCTGCATTTTGCAGGCACAGCCTGGAAGGAGACAACAGGAACATTAACTTGTCACCTCTGCTGAGAGCCATGACTTTGTGTGAGGCAGTACCATATCTCTGGTTGCTTGTTTGGTCCCTGGCGAGCAGGTGGAGATTGAGAATAACAGCAAGTAAAGTGGAGGTTTCTCCAGAGATCCCTAGCAGATTCTGAAAATGCATATTCTATAGGAAAACCTGTAATTTATTAAATCCTTTGATGCGTGGCCTGGCATAAAGGAGTAAAACGTAGATTAGGGTATATATGCTTTGGCTGTGTGTATTCAGAGTCATGAGAAAATGCCTGCTAAGTCTTTGTATAAATGAAGATGGAATTGGGATGCTTATATCCTGAACTTTGGCTAGAAATCACAGTGCTTAGATGTAAAGCATCAGTGAGGGGACTACAGGTGTGTACAGAGTGAGTGGGCTATTAAGTGGATGAAAGCTTAAACTATACAAGCGTTGGATGTCCAAAGAACAGCTCAGCCACGACTGATTTATTTTGCGTGAGTTCCTGGTTATTGCAAAATTTTTATGTGAATGTATATTGATTAGAACCTACCAAATTTTGTATTTTCAAGTATCAACAGTTATCATATTTTAAAATCCTTTACACCAACAGGAAGCTGTTTCTGGGCATGAAGTAATTAACTAAATTTATTCAGGAAAGTGTTTCAGATTTGGAGATGGAAAAAAATGTGGCTGCCAAATAGTAGCATTGCTCTGAGCTAGTAACTCAACATATCCTCCTATCAGAGGAGTGAAAACAACCAGTATTTGGTGAGTTAAATAAATCAAAGAGGAAATAAACTTAGCAATAAATGTACAATACAATAATAGCTTTTATACGCTGCTGTGGTTCTCACCAGTGGTGTTTTCATAATATGCATCACAAGCTTTCACTGTTCAGGGAAACACATTAGTGTTTTTGAATTGTTTTTATTATAAGCCACGCAAATAGTGTTTGTCCCAGTGGGATGTGACATTAATTATTAGCAAAAGAACTCTTACATGATTTCAGTCAACAGAGAATAACAGTTCAATCTTTATTTTCAGTGCGACATGTAACTATTCAAAACTGCATTAAAAAACATTTAACCCATGCAGAGTATTCCTGCTGAAGAGATGACACATGACAGAAGTAAATTCCCCTCATAACATTTGCAAATGTTTCATGATTCCAAATAAGTTATCTGTGTAATTAAAACATGTTCTCCTTCATTATGTTTCAGAAAAAAGCAGTATTTAAATTCTTTCATATGGATGGCCAGTGGTCAACTCCTGAAATAAAAAAATGTCTCAAAATCCAGAGATGGAATTTTTTTGAGAATAAGTCCCCTAGAAAAAAGTAAACAAAATATCAGTCAAACAAAACATACTTCTGCAAGTGAAGCAAGAGGAAAACAATGACTTCTGGAAAGTAACAATAAGCAAACTTGGGTAACCGATAAGAAATCAGTTCTAGCCAGAAAAAGGGAGCTGACAAGTCAGTAAAGAAATCATGTTAAGGGCACCATGGTAAATTATCTCGATGTAAAGGAGGACTAGGAAGGGTAAGGAGAGACCATCTTGCTTGAACAATGGCCGTTTTTATGACCTGAACAGTAAGAAAGAAGTGCGTAAAAAAATTAAGTAGGTTCTATCACTAGGAACAGATAGAAAAACAGAAAACACACAAAGTCAGAAAGCGCAAGATATACTTCTGATATAAAGTCTAAAGCATTGCAGAAGGAAGTAATAGAAATAGTAACACAAAAGATCAAGGAAGCTGTTGTTTGGCTTCTTGTGGGAGAGAACACTGTATCATTAAACCATTCCAAGAAGGCAAAAGTGTTTACTTGTTTTGTTTCAATCTTAATTTAAAAGGTGACTTGCTCAGATAGTTAGCAGAGCTAAAACCAGTGAAACAGAATTAAAAATGCCAGCTATAGTGGGGAAAGGACAGGACAGAGATGTGTTTTCAAATCAGCTGAGCCTGATTATGTTTTTCCTGTGGGAATGTCTGCAGAAAATCCAGAACATTAATGGTCACTTCTAACAATAAGGGTAGGGAAGTTTTTTTAAAAGGCAAAACCAATAAGTCTATGTCTAAAAAGAGGAAAAAAAAGGCAACCTGAGAGTTATAGACCAGTAGGTTTAACTTGAATTCCTGAGGCAAAACTGTAGCAAATAATCAAAATATTGGTGGCTACCAGAGGACGAAAATGAAAGTCTCAGGAAGCATGGACTTAACAAGGGTTTATCGCCTCAATCTAACTTTGTCATGCCAGAGTAGGAGGACTTGTGGGTATGAGAGAAGTAGATGATGTCATCTATATTGAATCTAGCAAAGCTGCTCACATTGTTTCATATGAAATTCCCATAGGCAAGCCAGGAAATAGAAGATTAGATGATAATTGCATTAGGTGGATACGTAATTAGTTGGAAAGCTATGTATAGACTATTTACCAGCACTTCACAATCAAAGCAGAGGGATGTTTCAAATCTGTCCCAAGGTTCACAGGTTTTAATATTTTCTATGATGTCTTGATGAATGATTATAGGGTAAGGTTATTAAATTTGCATAGGCTATGTAGCTAGGAGGCAGCAAACTGTTTGGAACTTGATAACAATTCAGTAAGGATAAATGTAAAGTTTCTATACTTGGACAAGTACAAGCAGCCGTATGTTATGAGAGAATAAACGCTTAGACACAGCAAGATGCAAAAGAGGATCTGGGAACTGCAGTGGATCACAATCTGATCTTGAGTCAACAATATGATAGTGTAAAAAAGGCAAATGCTGGACTAAGGTGTATAAATCACATTAATTTCCCCTAATCCAAAAATAACAGATGAAATGCACAGTAAGGAAACCTGAACAATGGCCCTCTTTTCTTTTCTGATGTTATGACTCAGTTAAGGAAGGAATATGTCTGTTTTAATAATGCTTCTTATCCAAGAAAATGGTATTTTTTCTACCCTCTTCCCAGTCCACTTGGTTTTGAAGAAAATAAATTGGTGAGATGTGCCATCAACAACTTTCTCCGTATCTGCTTGACTCTCTGCTCATTCCAATCTATAGCAGACTGCTCCAGAAATAAAAGCCAGATGAAGCAGATAAAATCTAATAAGTGCAATATTGCAAAGTGCTTATATGCTGTCAGCGACTAACATACATAAACCTAAGGAGAGTTCATATCCCTGGTGGCTTTCTAAATACTGCTTTACAGAAAGCCGGTCCTAGCTCAGAGTGACGTTAGTTCTTTCTCCTCTCTTGCGAGTTCCCACTGCCAGAATTTGATTAGATAATCTTCTTCCTTTGAATAGCCAGCTGCTTATGAAATGACACTGCTGATACTTCGTGATAACAGAGAATAAACTAGCCACCATGTCAAAAAATCACTGTGGACATTTGGACATTTTATGAGGAAACATTCAACTTAACCTTTGAAAAAGAAATGTCTAGTTCCTTCAGTCCATGATTTCAGAGCTCCCAAATGTTTGAGCCATCTCCCAGCTCTTTCGAGAGTCTGGACATTAAATAGAAAAGCCCACACTGTAATCAGACCCATTCTGCAATTGATTTGGTTGAAAATTTTCATCGAAACTTTGGAATTTGAGGCATAGCATTGTGTAAAAGGGAAGGAAACTGTCCAGCTGCCTCCATATACACCACTAATACTAGAACAAATAAAAGAGAATCAGGACAGGTTTCAGTCACCAAGTCCTTCACCTGTCTTTTTTCTCTTAGCAAAGATCATTCACATTTTATGCCCCATAAAGCTCACAATTGTTTTATTGTATTTTCCCTTCAATGTATATTAAAGTGGGGAAGCAAATCACCATCACCGATCCATAGGCTTTGGGAGGCGTACTAGGTCTTTAGTGCTGTTTTCTCCTCTGTCCTTTGAACCAACCTACTCCTTGTAGGAATCTTTCTCAGAAAGAATTAATGATGCATAACTGTGCTCTGTGTCTGTGTGTAGGTGCATGTAGGTTTTCCGTGCCTCAATTCTATCATTTGTCTTGTGGTTTCACCCTCTGACTCTTTCTTTACCAAATTCTATAGAAGCACATTTGAAGTAAAGCCTTCAGAACTGTTATTAAGCAAGCAAGGAATTATTTCGGTCTTCCTTTCTCAGGTATTTTCAACTAACTCTGCTTTAAAATAGAAAAAGACCCTCACTTTTGGGGGTGAAATTTCTTATTTATCTTAAAATTTCTGAGTACATTTTGATTCACTTAATTCCCTTCATATTTTGTAGTATATTAGTTCTTCAGCACTTAGCTATTCATGTAGCATTTCTATTTTTTGTGTGTATTTGTACTTTTAGCTTTCTTTGTGTATGGTTTATTTTCTCCCTTCGTACAATCCTCTCGAATGAAGCACTTACCTTGAGTATTATTGTTACTGTTTTTAAATAACCCTGTTCCTGCTGCATGAATTTGTTGAAGAAATTTTTCACAGTTTCTCTATTTTATCTTTTTATTGAGACTTTCCTGTGATTTTGCACAGAGAACAGTACATGCATATACACAATGCAGAAAAAGATGGATTTTGGAACATTTGCAGACAGTAGAGAAGTCCTATTCATTTTAAGGTACTCTTGTAGTACAACTGTGTTTTCTATGGCGTTTTACTTTGTGATATTTTTATTTTGTGAATGACATAGTCCCCTTCATAGACCTTAATTTTATTTTAGTGTTCATTATACAGTTTGCAATGAGACTTTGTCAATTTTTTCATGTATTCCTGCTTTTCAGATTTCTGTAGCTAAACTTTTCTATTTGAATATGCTGAGAAGATGAGTAAGGAAAAGTATCAGTTTCCTAGGAGAGGATTATTATTATTATACATATATATAACATATATATATACACATATATACACATATATACATATATATACATATATATACACATATATACATATATACAGGTATTATACATACCTGAGTTTCCTTGTCATGTGGGGCTTGTTTAAAATAGTCGCCCAAACCAGATAAATTTGAAAATCAAGTTCATTCACACTTTTTATTTAATCTCTTTTGATATTAAAATTATGGGAGTGTTTGCCATTTTCAAAGGCAGATTATCATAAATGGAAGTTGCAGGAATATTTGAGTGACAACCATTGGGAGACACAACTTCTCTTTTCAAAGCATCCTCAATAAGTTAAAAAGGTGGTTTTCCACATGCCTATATGGTACCTATGAACAGTTTATGGAATTTGCACAAAAATATTAAGAGCAGCAAGAACCCTTTATCTTACTGATACCAGTGCAATTAACCTCTTATAGTTATAAGCTAGTAGCATATTTAGGAATTTAGTTAAACTCTTAGTTTTTGTATGGACTGATGCATTTGACTATGTCTAAAAACACATATTAAAGCGTGTCTTTTTCTCAAACTTCTGAAAAAACTTATTTTTTGTTTCCCTAAGAATAGTTGTGTGCCTCACAAGTAATAACTCTAGAAATATAAACCTAGAGAAATATGTTAGTAATATTTACAAGCATTATGTCACATTGATTATTTCTGCTGAAGTGACTGGTATCTTAAACTTTGATCATCAGGCAGAAGGAAAAAGCCAATGGGAGTCTTAATTGGGAGTTTCCTTTTACCTTAATCTCACTTTTGGCATTGGCTATTTTCATTCATATGGTAGTCTGCTTCGATTGTTTGATACTCTAAGCAATTCACGGTGGCTCTAAGATCTTAATAATGATAGGACCTCCTTACATGCTATGCTGTTTTCACTTAGGTGGGAAGAATCTTTTCTAGAGAATGTTTAGGTGTTCATACATGGCCTTGTTTAGATCTTATCTCTTGTGACTGGTCTTGGAAAGCTTTTTCTGTTTGTAGTCTTCTAAACTTGAAAACATCATATACTGAAGAAAAATTAGAATGGACAGTTAAAAAGCCAAAGATTCCTCTTTCAAACTTGCTTTTTGATTTAAAACTAATAATTTTTTAAAAGTAACAAAGGCTACTGTTTCTGACCATGATAGGTACAGGCAGATCAAGCAGGTATGTTATCTAGTTCAGTTGTACCATCACGTAGAACACTTTAACTGTAGCTGCCATGTCATTAGAACTTGTACTGCATTGTTTAGCACTTGATTGTGGATCAAGGAATTGAAAATAGTGACCAATTAAGTGAGCTGTCAATGAGATTAAAGGACAGGGTTGGAATAACTTCATGTGTTAATGTTCTGTTCTTGTGCATACAAGCAAGCTCTGCAAACAGCTACAGAAATAAGAACTGCCCAAGATCAATCCAGTAAGATATTATCACTGAAAATTACAATTCCTGATTTTCATTATTAGAAATACTCTGAAAGCATTGTTTTAAAATATTTCACATTTTCAATCTGGGTTTGTCAGTGAAGGAAATTGGGAGGTTTTTTCTGCCTTGACTTGCTCCACCACATAGCTAGAGTAAGTGAGTACCACTTTGATTTGTTTTCTCAGAGAGCTGTTTCATTCTACGTACTTTGAAGCAGTGGGGGGAAACTCTGGCAGTATCAGCAGCGTAGAGAACTGTGTGTTGTTTCCTGTCATATATAGTGTCATTTGGAATGTGAAGATTAGTCAAGATTGAGGAAAGCAGTAGTTGCTGCTCATCCTTAAACACTTTAACAAGCAACTGATTAGTTTTCTTACACAGAAAGACAATTTCAAGAAGGGCTGAGCAGAGCTCAGAGAACATAAAGCAAACACTGGATGTCTAGACATTTCACCAGCAAGAAGGGTAGCTGTTAAATTTTACAGCATAATTTCACAGTTGGTTAGCTGTGTGACTTCTGATATTTGGGTGGCTTTTTTTTATTACTCTCATAATCTTGGTAATGATTTGGGCTTTTGGGGGGACTTGGAAGAATCACTATTTCCACAGACCTGTGTTCTTCGCTCTACTCAAGATCAATTTAAAGTTATAGAGTACTGAATGACACCATCTGACTAACACATTTGACACATTGAGACCAAAACAAGCTTCCAGCAGCCAAGCTACTAGTAAAGTCAAGGAATCCCATTTTTAGCAATGCAATCAAAAATAATCTACATTCTCTTCCTTCTCAAATGGTGCCAAAGCTCCCTTACATCACTAGTTCCCTGTGCAATGGGCTTGCAATGTGTAAAGCCCCAGAGGATCCAGCCCTCTATTTCCTTGTCATTTTGAATAATAAAATTGTGAGGACGATAGAGAATTGCAGCCAAAAGGGCCCCCTATCTGCTTACGCTCCTGAAAAAAGTCTTTGTCCCTCTACTGCAGCTACTGATTTTGTCAGAGTAGTAGATATCCAGACATCATACATTTGCTTCTGGAAGTGGCCAACTGTGAATCAACCACGTACCACAAAATTTCTGTTCACATAGTCTTTAGAAGGAGTGCAGATGAACCAGTCAGACAAGGAACCTTTGAGCAAGTCCCCTGAAGACAGAGGACAAGACTTACCCTCAGCCACTCCTGTGAAACTCCCATGCTCACATAAAAAATTTGAAAGAGTATATCTAGTGTTGGTCATTTCTGTCTTTGGGAAGCAAATCTCCCTGTAATGCCTTCTTGATACTGATTAGAAATCTGGATACATGTCACTGTACGCTTGTACCAAGGCGTGCACACTGTCATGCAAAGGTGAACTTTTTCAGAAGCTGCAAATGAGCGGGAAGAAAGGCCTCCACTGCTGATGGAAATATTTTGAATAACAGTATACATGAACTATGTGTGGAGCTGGATCACGTCAGCCGGAGTTTGCCTCTGCAAACCTGGGATAGATAGTTGGTCAGGACATACTATCTCTAAAGCATCCTTGATTAAGATATCCAGATAAGGGGCCATAGCTTTGCTTTGTCTACCATTGTGCACAGCATAGAAGAAGTGCCTCTATTTTCCAGTGAAGAGACCTATTTACTCACTCTCTTTCTCTCATAGTCACCCCTAAGTGCCCTCCAACAACCCTAAGTTTTCAGCTTCCTTCTGAAGCTGCCTTCCAAGGCAGTATGTCTGCAACACCACTGAATCCTGAAGCATCTTCCTCAGACTTGGAAGAGGTTTTCTTCCCAAAGAGCCAGTCAGATTAGCAAAAAGTCTTGTTATTCCCTTCATCAGGTGATTCCACTATTCATTCTTCTTTCCCTTACCTCATACAATCAAAGAATCATTGTCTCACCAAACTACTCAAGACTTGCAGGAATGCAGGTGCTGGTCACCCAGGAAATCCCCATTCCTTTCTCTCCATATAGTTCTAGAGACTTTGCCCGACTGCACCACCCGCTGCTTCTGGAGCATGACATGTCCACTTTATTTTTCTGTTTAGACTTGGCTGGAGATTGCAATGAAGAGAGCACTTGTGCAAAAATCAAAGCACAATTACTGAAAATAACTACAGATTTTAAAAGCACTTACTATCAGAAAGTAAATATTAAAAGTTTCTGTGTCCTTCCTGATACTTAGCACTGTTATGATGTTATGCTAGACAGCTATCTGAACCAACTGAATTTTTGTTCTGAAATTTACCTCCACCTGAAAGTGAACTACTTGCCACCTACTGTTATTCCTGTCTCCTCAAGGTTTTTTCTTTTTTCTTTCCCTGCAAACTTTGTTGCAGTTCTGTACAGAAATGAAAGGCCTTTGAACTAAAACTGATGCTCCTAGACAGTACAATGCTGTTGTCATCTATGCATTTACATTTTCCATTCTCCTTGGCTTGGCTATTACTAGAAATACCAGCTTTCTATAGCCTTAAGACAGAAAGAATGTCTTACACTGTGTACTTCTAGAAGCTGTTGCAACGCCCTGTAGGGCATCCTAACTGTTGTCCTAAATTGAGATGACAGTGTTGCTCATATTAAATTGCCTTCTTGCTTGGCTTGGCATGCTGGGATCCATATCTATTAATGCAGGAGCGTCCAAATGTCCTGCTAGGAAAGCAATTTGTTCCTCAGTAGGGTGTCAGGGAAGCAGCTGGTCTAAGAAACTATCAGAGGTGATGTTAGGGGCAAGTTGTGTTTTTCTTGATTTAATGGAAATTTTTACTGATCCATCTCCTTGCCTGTCCCCACCACTTGTCAACAGGGCAGCATATATCCATCTTCAGCCATCTCCTATCCCTCCTGACAAGCCTGTCATATCTCTCTTGTGGAGAGACAGGCTTTCACACAGCCTGAGCCTCGTAATAAACACTTCAACAACAGCAAACATGTTATTAATGGATTTTTTTTTTTAAATGCCCTACAGAGAAACAATTTCAGAACGTTTTTGCTAAGTATCAGTTTTTAAACCTCCACTTGGAGAGACTCTTTCACAAACTGAGGTTTATTTTTGTCCCTCTTCTCTTTTTGCACACATACCATAAAGTACTTTTAACCCCTTGAGTAACTTTTATCAGTTTGTCTTTTTTCCATTTATATTCTAAATTAGATTTTAAGTCATCTAATGAAGGAGAAACATGAGGCTTCTGGAGTCTCATTCAGTGGCTTATTAATTTTAATTTATGTTAACTGCTGTTTGAGAGAATTATTATGGGGGTGCCTACATTTATGTAGCTAGAGTATGGTTGTGGCAGAAATAATTTTTTGGTGATCTTAAGAGGAAGCAGTGTACAAGCAGGGTGTGACAGTCTATATCTTTATGGCTGCAGTTGCATCATGATACAGGTAAGTACAACATAAGATGTATGATATAACTTGCTAATAAATAAGGAGCAAGCATATTAAAGCATAATTCTTAATTGG
This sequence comes from Numenius arquata, assembly GCF_964106895.1. Taxonomy (NCBI): domain Eukaryota; kingdom Metazoa; phylum Chordata; class Aves; order Charadriiformes; family Scolopacidae; genus Numenius; species Numenius arquata. The sequence continues at coordinate 16,372,388 of NC_133577.1, read as the reverse complement.
GTCTACATAAAAAATACATGAGGGCTCCACATATTTCGTGATGCTGTCTATATAGGTTAAACTGTAGCAAAATTCTTTACTTAGAGACCATGGTGTTTGCATCACAGAATAAATCGAAATCCTATCAACAAATTCTGGATTAAGGAGTATGTAAATGTGTCCTGGTTTTAAGTAAAACAGAACTAATTTTCTGTTCAGTAATTTTACTTTGTTAGCTGGGCCTCTTCTAACTAACTAAACTCTGAAATTAACAGCATATTGTTCAGAAACTGTTCACTCTCACAGTGATAAGACCTGATTATACCAAGGAATGGTATGCAGAGAGGGCCTTGCTTATACTTATTGCTATAACAACCAAGGTCAGGTAACTTCGTTATTTGCCCCTTTGGAGGGTTGGAAGCAGAAAAGCGTAGAGGGGTCACACCTGTAGGGAGGAGTGGACTTCACCTACTAGGGCATAGATGCTTTTACTCATAAGCCCAATAAACAAAGTAAAACACACCAGCAATAGTTTTGTGCAAATATTATGAGGGATTTTTTTCTTTTCCTGAACCAAGGTGTGTAGTGAATTGCAGACACGTGCATATTATAGTCACAAGTGAAGGAAAGAAAACCAAGAACTATATGCCCCCAGCAGTTTTCCAGTTTACAGTTCCATCTAAAATGACATCTACTATATTATATAACTGATGTTCCTGCACCAACAGTATATTTCAGATTTGCATTTGTGTTTGTATTTTATTATAAAGATTATACAAGTACTAAATATGGGAGACTTGCTAGCATCCAGTTCATTATTTAGGTCTTACATCTCATTGGAATATAGAGTCATAGAATCATAGAATATATGGCAAACAATTCAATTCTGTGCCACATGATCCATATGAACATGAGAAATGTGTACCATCATTTCAAATATACTTTCTCCTGTATCTTTTCTCCTTTGATAATTATGTTGTTTTATACATTTTTCACTAAAATTGGAAAATGTCATGGCATTGAAACTCTATTATGGAGGAAGACAATGAGATTGATTTAAAGGTGTCAAGGTGACAGTAACCTAAAAGGGAAGTCCTTGGAGATAATAAACTGAAGAGGTGGGATGCATGAGGCTGTAGATATTTCCTATGTGCACAGGCTTATTTATTTGCTGGTGTGTTTAGAACAAACTTTAGGTACAGCATATATATAAATAATCATCACAGTAGAAAGAATCTGACCTCAGAAACTGCATATGAATATGTTGACTTTGAGTACTTTCACAGCGTTTAATGAAGTTACTCCTGACTTGATTTTATGTTTGCATAGACAAATTAATGGAATAGAAGAGAATCTGAAATATTCCAGGCCATCTTCTTAACTCCCCTGCTGATCTCTTTATACTAATCCATCCGTTCACAGCAGTAAAACTGGATTAATCAGATTAGCACTAGGGAAAGTCAATTTAAGATAAAGCAGCCTCACTGAAATGTTAGTCTGTCCGAGATTGGCCTGAAAGTGACTGGGTCATGATTTGGTGCTACATGAAGTCACCTTTTCCCCTGGTCCTCAGCTTTATCAACCCAGCTCAGAAGCTGGGTAAGAATAAAAATTGTTCTCTGCTAAATTGCTTCTCCAATGGAGCTTGCTCTTGCTGTTCTCTTTGGAAATCCTTAAGTTGAAGGCAATATAGAGCTGGGCATAGACTTGTTATTTATTGTACACAGGAAAAGCTTTAAGTCATCTTTAAGACATTTTGCTTGTGAAGTGGTGAAATACAGAATAATGAAAGTAGAAAGTCTTAGTTTATCTGAGGACAACTGAGGTTTCCAAGCTATAATTATTTGAGAATGTACATCAGGAGAAGTAGCATACAGAAATTTGTCATACAATTCTAATTTTAGAAACTGAAAGTCAAAAAATGGAGAAATAATTTAGGAATTCATCTGTGTTGTGATAAATGGTCGCACGTATGCTTGTATGGAAATGAATATCCTTCTACAGAAGGTTGTAAAAGGCTTCTTTTCTGGGTGAGTGTCTCATTTTCAGTAGATCTACTGGTGGTGATAATTTTGCTTATTCACACGTTTTCTATAAGAAATGGAAATTATTTTTGTTCTTTGTTAAGGTATTTTAATTCAGCCATTTGATTTTTTCAGAGTTTAAATGCTGCCCTTTTTCAGTACCCGCTCATTATGGACATATTATATGGTATTAATAATAGTCTCAGTATTCTCAGATGAATCTCCTCTCCCCTATTTCTTTTTCAGGTCTTTCTTATTGTTCTTTTCTTTCCAATTTCCTTTTTAATGATGAGTAGTATGGGCTATGTTTAAACAGAGGACCAGACATAAGCAGATGTGCAGAACAGTATATTTCAGTGTCTCAGATGTGTGACACTCCCTTATGTAAGCCATTATTGTTGAAAGTTGATAATAATTATGACAATAAATGTAGTAGTTTATGTACATTTTGTCCTCATTCATTGCCATATGTAAATTCTTATTGAAATAACAGTAAAATGCTCTCCTGAAAATGTTAACTTTTGAACAGTGAATCTTTTCACTGGCCACACTTATGACACTGTACGTGTCCAGATCATTAAAGGGTACCTGCATGTTAAACCTTATTTGAGAACCTGTGATTTGGAGCTTGAAGGTACCTGGAGATTGAATAAATTCAGAGTATGTGAGCAAATTAATATTAGTATGAGATTTAATGTTAGAGAATTATTATAGTAACACTGAGGCTCTGTCTGTGTGTGTATGTTTATATGTGTGTGAGAGAGAGAGAAAGAGAGAGGAGTGAGGGAATTAAAAAAAAATCCTTCCCTGTGCTGCAGCTGGAAGCTCACAGTGAGATGAAGTCCATCTCATGATAAAAATGAATGCCACTGCAGGAGCTGTCTCCACAAAACTGAGATATTGTTTTCTCAGTCTAACATTTCTCCTGCCAGTTGGCAGATATTTTTTTTTGGAAAGCAACCCATCTGCTGCTTGAGCCACACAGTAACTTTTCAACTCACTGCTTGCACTGGTGTTTCTCATCTTGACCTGTGATCGAAAGGTATTTGTAATTCAGTGACATGTCAACTAAGCAATAAAATTAGAGTATTTTAAGCAAACACAATTAAGGAAATAATAGTATATATTTATTTTCAGAGCAGGGTGTGCGGCAACTGATGACACTAATATCAGAAGTTTTTGGGGCTCCTAGAAATTAGTGTTTCCCCAAAGACCGTGCCCTGTTAATGCAGTTTATCCTTTGTTCCCTCTAACAGCATTTCTCACAGCACTTCTCTGAAATTTTTAAAGGAATAGTTATCAAAAAGGTTTATTACTTTTCCATGAAAGATGAGTCACTGAAAGTAAAAAGATTGAGATTACTGAAATTGCTTTTGAGATTATTGAGATTATTTCCCATTTGGGGGAGATTATTTTCCAATTTTGTGATTTTATTTCTTAATGTGACATGTAGAGCAATGAATGATTTCCACTGTCTCTCAGTCTTTGCTGGAAAATGTATTTCTGTTTGCATAAAGAACAAATTGACTGCTGTAGGTTAAATACAACTATACTTAAAATACAATAGAGACTCTAGTCTATCCTTTGCTTCCTTTGCTATTCAGAAAGATTGCTGTTTTCCCCTTTGAATCAAGGTAGTCAGTTTTCATGAGAGAAATCTGATCAATGGAGCTTGGTACTTTTATAAAAGAGGACAGTCAAGGATAGTTCATCTTCCTAAAGTACGTTGAGTCTGGATTAATTTCCTACTCCTTTCTCCACTGATGATTCCTCTGGTCAATAAAGGGACCACACCAATGACCAATCTTTTGGTTCACCCCTCTAATGAAAAAGAAAAACAACATAGTATCATATAAAAATGTTATATTTGGCCCAAAACAGTACACTTCACTTCTGTAGCAAGAAATATTTATGTTTGTTTCCAAAGCAACAGAAATACTGTGCTAGATTTGAGTCAAATTAACAAAGGAGGAAGAGGAACTGCAAGTTTCCCTCTCTCCAGGAGGTAGGAAACATTTATCCAACATTGGTCATCTGATGGTCTTTGAAGTACTTTCAAGGAGATTTCTCTAAACATGTAATGGTGTTCAGAGTATTTCCTCTGAGAGATGAGGGTTCAAGATTCCTCAGGCAGAAAAGGGAAGTGCTGTTTCCTTGTCATCTCCTCCTGTGCTTTCTTGATTTTGTGAATATAGCCTGAAAAAGAAGAAACCAAACCTATCTACCTAGCCCATGCCAAATCCAGAAACAGCGTTGGTGGGCCTCAATCAAATTTTCTAGTGAATAAAACTCATACCTGCTAAATTTGCTTTCCCTATTCAGCATATAGAAAAGGATTTTGGCTTCTGTCATATCATAAAGTAAAGTTGAATGGCAAAACTATTTCTTCTGTAGTTTCAGCAGGCTCCACACACCCCAAAAAAACCCCACCCCCCAAAAAAAATCCTTTCAGACAATTCAGTCTGCCCAGTAAATATCCCAAAGATGTCTAAGAAACTTAAAAGAGGAGCCAATGAGAGAGACCATGCTGAATTTGTTAAAACAGACAGATGGCTTGGACAGAAAAATAGCTCATTCTCTTCCTCAACTATCATGTTCTCAGCAAGTGTCTCTGTTGAAAGGATAAGCATGAGAAGAGATAATAGGATCTTAAGGTAACTAGGAACATATCAACAAAGCCAGTCTGGCACAGAGTTATAAACAAAAATATCGTGGTATTATTTGAAGGCCTTCCACACGCTGGGAACTACAGCCCCTGGTTTATTGTTTGGAAGAGGTATTCATCACATTGTTGGATAAAATCTATCAGGAAATAAAACCCGTTTGGTTCAAGTTAGTCAACTGGCTGGGGACTATTCTAAATATTTTTGGAGAAATTTGGCACAAGTGTTAAACATCCACTTTTGTGAAGCATATGGTGTGGTGTAATGGGTTGTCTAACTGATTTTTAACAGATTGTTGGGTCAAGGAGATGATAACATCAGCCTTTTTTTCTCTTCTGAATTCACTGAAAACCTATTGGAGGGAAAATAAAGAATATTATGAGTGTGAAGAATAGAATAAAAGAATATTTAAAATTGCATATGCGTGGGAAAGAAAAATTAAGTGGCACTGAGACATTAAGAACAAAGAAATCTAGTCATTTTTTAATGTATCTTAGGGACCAGGAAGAAAACCTTATATAGAAAATTATTTAGTTTCCAGAATCCCAAAAAGCCATGCAGTAGACTTACAGTAGACTTAATAAGTAGGAATTTTAAAAAGCTGCTATGATTTAATAAAGAAAAGCATAACTGAAACTAATAAAAATCAGTTTTAGACTGTCAGTCTTACAGAACAGCTAGAATAGATTAGTTCACTGATGTTCAGTGCGTGGTGTGTGGTACACAAGGATGTTGGCAGTTACTATAACTGGTCTGCAGCATCAAAAGAAATGCCATTCTAGCATTTGCCCCCAGAAATTGAAAATATTCAGGACATTTTGAGGGCTAATGGTGGTCTGTGACCTCAAAGATTTGAGACGCCATGGTTTTCAGATGGTTTTGCAAACTAATAATTTACTTTGGGGCCTTCAAGACAGTTTACAGGGTATTAAAGTGGCATAAATACGTTGGGCTGGGTGTTTTCAAAGGGGTAATTATATGCCCAAGAATTAGACTATAGTAGCATTATTTACAGTGATGGCAGTCTGTGTTATCCTTTTACTTATGATTGCTAAATGTGTGGCAGGTTTTGTGTTTGTTCAGTGGCTGGTGCATCATGTACCTGCTGGTGAATGGGGTTCCTTGACATTACTACAATAAATTTTTTAATGTTATCAGTAACATACAGTAATAGGAACTGTATTGACTCCAGTAGAGCCATTTCTGTTACAGAATGCTATTTAGTATGTGAAGATGGTCAAAACTCTCTTTTCAAGAAGTGCTAAGATTTTTCAAATTTGAAGTTATCTTTGATACTGTTTGTCCTGGGTTGAGAGACACAGGACTAACTTTTCTTCTAATGCTGGGGAAAATTGCACTTTTAGAAGACTCTAGTGTCTGAATTTGTGAAAATATTTACTTTATAGCCAGGCAGGCTCTGTGGGATTCAAGGTTAGTGTTTTTGAGCCTTGCCAGGGACAGGGACAAGGAGGAGCAAGGCCTGGGCATTTGACCCAGGCTGGCCAACAGGATTATTTCATACCATGAACGTCACATTCAATATAAATTAGAAAAGTTTGCTGCATAGGTCTCTCCCTGATGGCGGCGGTCCAGACAACTCCTTGCCCCGGTGCCGGAGCCCTGAGGCCTTCCCTTCCTCCTGAAGCCATTGCGCTCGCAGTGTCCGCCATTTGCTGTCCACTGCTGGGAGTGCACAGCTTCCTACTGATAGAATTGGCTGAGTATAATTCCTGTATATCTTATATCAGTATCGGGATTAATACTGGTTCTTTAGTATTATTGTTAGTTATTTAGTCTATTAAATCTATTTATATTTCAACCCTTGTGTTTCTTTGTATTCCCCAATTCCCCTTTCCGGGTGGGGAGGGGTCACCAGGTGATAGAATAATTGTCCAACAACAATAGATTGTAATGGGTTCTCTCAAACCATAACACTGTTGTGCTGACATATCTATCCAAGATTAGAGACCTCCCTTTCTTGAAAAATGTCAAAGCTTCAAAGGTAGAACAAAAAAAAAAACATTACTCAAATTTTAATCAGTTGTTATTCCCATTTATTTCATTAGGAATTTGCTTTTGTTAAAAAATGGATGAGTACTTGAAAGTTTTGTTACTAAAACATTTTTCTTCATTGATATCTCCAAATGGTGAAGGTAACTGAGTATCACCATATCTTATATTTCATTAGCAAAGACAAATAACCTGATTGCAGTGTATAATCACCATTCAGCAATCTAGAGACAGAAAACAGCAACAAAGTCATTAGATTTCTCTTTTCTTAATGCATTGAACCCTGTGCATTTGAACAAGAATCACCATTATTAGACAATAAATTTAGTAATATCCTGAGGTACTACTAGTGTTGAAGTAAAGGTCCCTTAATCTATTGGTGAGTTAATGTATCAGAACATTACACTTATAACTAGTAGTCAAGGAAATAAAACCTATCATGAGAGCTAAATAGTTAATTTCTTTTTTCTGAAGTCTGTCTTACACCACAAAGAGAAAAGTTATAATACTAAGAATTGTTAAGTCTTCAAAATTGTGGAGCAGGGTCTGTCTAACGCACCTGGCATTTTTAACTTGTTATTTGGAGAATGCTGTCTGGTTTTGCACAGTTTGTGCCATACAATGTTAACTGTTCACCCTCCGTATTCTTGCTCTTTCAATTTTCTGCCTATACCAGTCACTCTGTTGCATTTGAAAAAACATCTACATCAAAGCAAGAAATGGGCATGAGATGGGAGCAGAGCTGCCAGAATTATACAGTAGCCATTACCCGGGTCAACTTTTCCCAAGGTTACATTTTTTCAAGGTCTCATAAGAAGCTTTTTAACTGTTTGAAGCTGTTGGTTGACATTTGTTCACAGCAACTTCTGATCAGCCTCACTTACAAGAAGTAGCTAAGCGCATGCCCATTCACGTCGTATGGTGATAATTCTTTTCCTAATTCAGATAAAACAGCGTGATAAAGGAAACATTAGGTTCTACCAGTCTAATTTGTTGTTCAATGAACGTACGTAATCTAAATAGAGATCTCATATCACAAGTAGCATCAGACTATCTGCTTTCATTTAAAAAAGACTATAAAGCAGTTATCAGTCAAAAAAAAAAAAAAAAACCAAACCAGTCTGATAAAAAGCTCAAGGGATGGAGTGATAAATTATTGTTAAATTGTTAAAGAGTTTATTATCTAATCTGGCCAACATTTACGTAGGTACAAAGATAGGTCTCCACTGGTGGAACTTCGGTTTCATTGCACATAATTTGAACTCAACTTGAATTTACAGAGTGACAGAGTGGTTTAGAGGATGACTGAGCAGCATCGGGCCCCTGTCACTGTGCAGGTGTTGAAGTAGCACAGTCATAAATCCAATGTGCAATTCTGTACTTCTCGATTTGGGATCGTCACTATTTTACCTACTACCTGTACAACAATGATACGATGGAAAAGTTATAATCCTTGCCCCAGAGTTGAAACTTCAGAAGTGGCATGATGAAAGGAACTGATGACCAGAGGAGAGGGAGCGAGGGGAAGGAAGCAAGAGTGTTACAGCAACATGTTGGTCCAATTATCTAGGTTAGTTTGGTTTCTGCTTAGTTATTTCCTTTTCTTTTCTTTCAAGACTTACACTGTGCAGGATAGTCTTCCTAGGGGATTTAGTCTGGCTAATGTTTTAACTGACATAGCAGATACAGAAATATTTTAGATCATTTTTTTAATAGCTAAAAACCAGATCTTCAACTTTTTACTGCTTTCAGTACTTGGGCAATGTAAAACAACTGGGTAATGTCCCAAGGAAGACCTTTGTCTGGCTTCTGCATTTTGGCTGATTTTCCCTTACATAATGGTCCCTGGTAGACAGTTGAGTTTGATTCAGGTCAACCCTGTTTAGCTCCTGAAGATACACAGAAGATTCAGGAGACAGGTTGGCAAATGTTTTCTCTTGTTCATACTAATATAGGAAATTAAATTAAAAGACCAATAAACGATTCACAGAAAGTGCTTAATGAATAATTGGAGTGGGGAAGAACTCAAAGAGGAGGAAAGTACATATCTTTATCTATCTATAAAGACAGATACTATCTGTCCACAAGATAATAAGTGATGCTATCTTTAGAAAGCATTATCTATAACCAACTTTCTTTCAACATTTAATTTAGTGATCATAATTGAATCTTTAGTATACATTGTAAAATATACAGACTTGACAAGCTGACTGAGCTATGAATGCTATTGCATCCTAACTTGGAAATTTCAGAAATTTTGCTATTTTAACTATGCAAACTTAACACTACATCGCTGTATTTTCTGCTGCTTATTCACACATACCACAGAAATGCTGCTTGTAGAACTTTGCAAGTTGGAAAGTCACAGCTATTAGTTTATCAGATAAATAAAAGAAAGTTTGCAGCAATAGCAGAAGCCTCTGAGTATAAAAGAATATACAGAAAGATGTAATAATACCAATTATGGAATGGAGAAAAAATCTCCATACTGGTTCCCTCCTCTGGAGATGCAAAAATTTGAAGTAATAAATTTTAACCTTTAATGTAACAACATTCAGAAGCAAATCAGCCATAAGGAATGGCTGTCACAGCCAGAATACTTTAAACCATGATAAAAGAATAGTAAATTGCTAATGTTACTGTATGCCAGGGGAGTTGCCTGTGGTTTCTAAGGTAAGAAAATTAATGAGACTCCAACTGCTAATGGCTAAGAGTAGGTATTTGACCTTAGTGAAATCTGAGTCAATCAGAAGCTTGCAGAGATTATCCTTGGGCTATTTTTCCATTGTTAGATGACCTGTCTTTGTGTACTAATAAAGCATTAAGTCTTTCAGCTTGGCAGCATGGTACAGGTATACAAAGAACAGCTGTAAGGCTGTCTTAAGCCCTTTGTAAATCTCATCATAAGAAAAGAGGTGCTTGTTAAAACATACAGTCACAACCTTCAGTGCCACAGATATTCTGCATAGTACTATAGGTCACAGAACCCCCTATAATTTAGAGAGGCCTGTATTTCTATCTGAGATACCCACTGAACTAACTGTATGGGGTTTCTACTTCATCTTTTAGAACTGCATCTTTTCTTCTACCTGGGACACACTGTATCATGACATAGGTAAATGTAAAATCAAGATCATGAAATCACTAGGTCATTAAACGTGCTTGGATTTCCCTGAGTATTTGGTTCTTGCAATTGTCACCCTCTCTGAGACAGGGGAAAACACTCCAGTTGCCAGCATTGGCACACAGTAGTAGAGTTCCCATGGAGCAGGGGAGGGGTGGTCAGCTAACATCCATTCTGGGTCTTCTGAAAGATTTCACAACACATTTCTACTTTTTCTGTAAAGCAAATATTCCCTGCTCCTATAAGACTAAATGAAAGGAAATTTCAGTGATGAGAAATTGTACTCCTTAATGTTTTCATTATTTATATATGAGAAACCCTTTTACAAAGCTTTCTGGGATTTTTTTTTTTTTTAATGAACTTGTAGTTAGGAAAAGAACAGGTTTATTGAATGCCCTTTATAGAAGTAAAATTGCTTTTTGGCTTGCAGGAGGTCATGCAAGTAATTAACTTCAATCAACAAGAAGTGTCAGGAGTCCAGGGAAAATTATCCAAGTACGTTTCTCGAGATTTAGTGATAATTGTCTATTCATCATGCACCGGTTCTTTAAGGAGCTTCTAAAGATAACTGAAAAAAGTTCTTTCCTGTTGAAAAAAAGGTTTGGTTATTCTGGATATGTCTTAGTACAGTCTTCAGCAGTTAATTTAATTTTAATTAGGAATTTGGCATTATACTGCTGTATAGCCTAAAAGAATATTGCCCAATTTTATGATGGCTTTTCATTAATGACTGATCAGGTACTTTTATTAACAATCTGATTTTTGAACCATTAGGCTACAGTCAAATCACGTTTCCATGCTTTTCAATGAAATATTTAAGTCAAAACTAATCAGGTGGCTCCTGGTGCTAAAGCATTTAGATAAACTTTATTATTACTAGATTCCAAATTAGTCATACATTTGGCAGCCCTGAATAAACTCACAGAAATTATTCGCAGTGTATTCACAGTGTAAACTCACAGAAATTATTCACAGTGTAAAGCAAAGACCTTTGGAAATTCAAGAGTAATACCCAAGCAGAACACTTTCTGCTTGTTACAATCACACAATCCTTATTCTATTATCTATTAAATACTTGTGCTTACAAAGCAGTCTGAGCTCTTTGGCAATTGGCTTTATTCAAGCCTGTTGGCCTCTTCTGTAGTCAATGACTCTTTAGGCACGAAAGTTTAATTAATTTGAATGATTTGCTTTTTGTCTGCACCAAGATTTTCAGGCCTGTGTATACGACGCATGCATAATGTCCTGCTCTTTTAAAAGGTGAATTAACAGTAAAGTTCCTTACAGTGTAGATAGAATCTGAAATATAGTTTGCAAAAATGGCACTGTGGGAGTCTGTGCTTGATACTGCACTAAGCTTTCTGAAGCAAGGAGCTGCCTTTATATTTCACACCTCTAAGGTGCCTAGGAGAATGCATGCCCAACTGCGCAGTTACCACTCACCCCGCTGCCATACAACTGACACTCGACTGTGAAGCAAACACCTTGAAATGATGAACCTATGTGTGTTGATAACTCAACCTGGGCTCAAAATGTCAAGACGAACATGCTACTCTTGGACCGTTCCTTGTGATTAAGTTTCTGTTGGAAAGACCAGGCAGTTCCATCATGCAAAGCATTCCCTCAATCGATGTAGTTGGTAGGAACTCAGTGAACAATTTTGTTTATGATGCACCAGGAGCAATAGAACCAGGATCACCATAGCTATTATCTATTATAGCTATTATTACCAGTAGCTATGTTGTCTCCTAAACTGACAGCAGTAAGCAACAGTTGGATTTTATTCCATTTAAGGCAGTTGATATGACTGAACATCCACAGGGGCTATTTCAGTTGTATGACATGTCTCTGCCTTAGAGAGTCACTTTAAATAGTACAAGCAGAGGATTAGAGTTAAATGGTTTATTCATCCAATATACAAACCCAAAACATATAGTGTAATAGACAAAATAGGAAAGGCTTATATGACAGCACATTGCTGAAAGCTAGCATGGAATGCCATGGTGATACTTCAAGAAGTTGACAGGATATAATTTTACTTATTGGAGTTTTTTGTATATATTAAAATATTAAAACTTTCAGCCAGTTGGCTTAAATCTTAAGGTGGAATAAAAAGAAGCAACTCATCTTGTTCCCACTTATACCCACGTCCAAACTTGGGTTATTATTTTGGAGTCTTAACTGGACATCTTTTTCATGATCCTCACATTTCAACATGGAGAATCAAAAGTTGTCTAGGGAGTATTATTAATGGATTTATAGATCCCATGCTTTCAAAGAGTAAGATTGGTTATATGTTCCTTCTGTTAGTATAAAGAGTTGCTTTAAAAGTACTTCCGTGTTAAATGAGTGTTGATTTACTCGTCTTCCTACTAAAAAAATGGCTTTATCAGACCACCATGTTCTTTGTTAATTCTAAGTTTCCCTGACATATTTATAGCCCAGAAAAGGAATCACTATTTGGTAGTATAATTACAGTAATTCTGTGAGTTGCTCACAGTTTGTGTTTTTTTCAGGAAAACAGAGAGATGTGGGATAAGCAAAAGCACAAGCTAATAATGAATTCTGCCGGCCCCCAAACAACTAGGGACAAAGAAATGAAGAAGCATGAATATATATAATTTGTTGAAAACCTTGCTTCCCAAAATACTATAAGAAAAGATTATTCAGATGTGCTTAGGCAGAATTTCAATGTTATGTGACTGCGTGTGGAGATTAATACTGCTATCACTGTTAGCATATGAAAGGGAAGTTAGGTGAACAGTAGAGAAGTGTAACTTCATCAAATGCGTCTTTTTATACAAAAACATGTGATCTTCAGTCTTTGATCCCTTAAAACAAGAACTGCTTTTTTTTTTTTTTTATGGCTAAAGTATAAGAAATCAAACTGTTCTTCTGTTAAAGCTAAACTGAAGAAAGTAAAAAATAAATGTGTTTCATGCATAATAACACATTGAAGACAACAAAACCATGGTAGAGCAATAAAAATGGCTTTCAAGTGTCTTCTAAAAACATAGAGAACAAGTAAACCAGATATGAAATGGAGAAATTAAAATATACATGTAAGACTGAAATTGCAATTATCATAAAGGAAGAAGAAAGCTAGTTAAGTCATTAAACAAGTACCCTTTTTGTAAGGCAGTTTTCTCATTAGAAGAAAGAGTGGAAGAATGTAAGAACACCTAATATTTTTCACTAGCCTGTCACTAAAGAGGAATACTAAATTAAATATTGTTCTGGAGACAAAGTGAAGGCATACCCATTTGAATTAATAAATTTAAAGAAACTGCCTTTTGATCCTAATATACAATATATTATTGAGACCTATGGTATTTCTATTAGTCTTCTACATACTGGAAAGCAATATTCTGCCTTCCTTATTATGAAATGATCTACTGATAGAGATCTTTTGATGGATTCTGTGCTTTCAGAGAAGAGAAAAAAGAAGGGAAGAATACAAGTCATGAGGCAATGAGCAACCAGCATGAGTTGCTGATTGCTAGCAAATCATGATAAATTGTATAGGGAAAAAGTTTTAATTAGTAAAGAGTATGCTTTGCTTTTCATGATGATTTAGATGTTGATGTTGATGACCAACAGTGGATCCTAGCATCTATGATTCCATCTGGTCAATTTTGTTCTCCTTAGAAGCAGTTTTGTAATAAATAACAGAGTCAATAAGAGTTGAATTTGAATCAAATGTACTTTTTTTAGTAGTGAGGTTTTAAATTGTTTTTCATAGTAGAGAAATGCTGACTCATCACTGGTACTTGTCTTTAAATGTAAATTACAAGTGAGTCCTAGTACCCTTTTAAATATCTTATTTAATGGCAATGAGGTATTCTCTCTTAAAATGTGTTTCTTCCTAATAAGCTAGTCACAACTATCGTGAACACTGTCAAATGATGGCTACGGAAAGTATGAGTCATGCACAAAATAGTAGGCTGCCCCAAAACTCTATCAACAGGCTTGTGCTTTGACCTGAAGGCCATGTCTAGGATGAGAAAATTAGTGGAGTCACAAAGCTCTTCTTTTTTTTTTTTTTTTTTTCTTTTTTTTTGGTCTCTCTGCTGTGTGCTAAAGTTGGTACTTGCAATATGACCTCTTATCCTCGGGAAAGTAAACCAGGGTAGCAGTTCATTTCACACAACCTACTGAGCAAAAATCAGCTGTTAATGGTCTGGCTAGAACTGAACCAGTGACCTAATGGTGATAGGATGGCTCCTTGAACCATCTAGGTCCCACACCTCTAAGACACAGATTCCTGTAGTTCAAAATATACTTTATTGCAAAGTATAGGACAAAATGAGAATCTTTTTATTTTTCCCCTAGAAATTTCTGTTTGCAGCCTGTAAGTGTAATTTTTGCACATTTATGCAGCATATAGAAAGTATCTTTGCTTTTTTGTCTGGATTATTAATAGCCCCTTATAAATTAATGTGTTTTTCTTATTCCATTATTACTTATAGTTATTAATGTTTGGGGGTTAATCCATCACTGATATTGGATTTAGCAGCTTGGCATTCTATTATATCATGTTATCTCAGAGCATAAGAGAAGAGTCTTTTAAAACATTATTTCAGCTTCTTTGCTTGTGGGAATAGTAATGTGTATGAATGCAAGTAATGAGATTTCACAGACTAAGTGATTCTTTCAGAGTCCAGTTGTATATTGGTGGGAAACAGTGAGAACTCTGAATGCATTTTACCATCAGTTGCTGTCCATAGGTTTTCAAATTTTCCTTTCAGATATGGAACTAATATGATTGTGCCTTGATATTCTTACTTGAAGTGCGTGAGCTCTTTAAGAGAGTGTGTCTGTTCTGACATTTCAGTGTACAAGGCATTCAAATGTTCATGAAGCAGAGTACACTTAGAACCTTAGATCATAACCTTTAAGCGGGTAGTTAGTTTGTTATTCAGTAGAGTTTCCTAAAAATAATGTTTGGTGTCTTCTTAGATGACTGTGTGTTTGTTTTCACTTAATTCAACTCAAGTCTAATGGGAGCTTTGTAAAATGGTCTAAAATTATTGCATTGAAATGCATTTTACTTAGAAAACCCCTTCAAACCGATGTCAGTGGCAAAAGTCTCATTAGGTTAAGTGTGGTCAAGATTTTATTCCTCATTTCCTGTGGGACAGAAAAGCATTTGAAAGAGCATATAGGACTCTAAGACAAAAATGTGCATCCAGACTTCCAGCTGACATCTAAGCTTCTTCCCTTGGCAGCATTATGACTCTCAATCTGAAGTAATTTGGATTTGCAGATTCTGTAATCAAATTTTTGTATGTACACAAAACTTAAGTTTAATCTGCAGGCTGCAACACATACCATTTTGAAGCCTGTATCTCTTCAAAATGTGCAGAGGATCTTTCCCTTCTTGACTCCTTTATAGTTCGCAGTCCTGCCAGTACACTAAGGCTGTATCTGCATTAGCAAACAGAGTTGTGATAACGGATCTGCAAAGTAAAATAACTGGTGCTAGAGACACAGTGACCACACTTCTAATATTTTAGGAGTTTTGCCTCAAGTTAGCTCTAATCCGTGCTATAGATGTAATGCCCACTAGCAGCATATGGCATTAAGTGAGGTCTTGGGAATACATCTCTCAGTTCAGTTTCATCAGAAAAGAGTCAAGTTCATGCTCTAGACTATGTCACAGTGTGAACTACAGCACAGTAGATGAAGGTGGCTAGGAGTTCTGCTTCGAAAGTCCAGTTTTGCTCCAAACTATGGTGCTAATGTTGATGCATCCTGACAATTTTGTCTTCTCCGTTTCATGTGTTTATACTCTTTTGTAGATTCCAATTTGTCTGTGGCATCATTTGTACAAGAGCTTCAAGAATTGTGTCAAGAATTCATTTCCATGTCAGTTTATTCATTGTCAAACTGCAGTGTATACTGAATCTGAGCTTTCTTCTCTGCAAAGAACTCTTGCTCATGGAGTCATTGATCTATAAATACAGTGCAAACATGATGGGTACTGGTTTTGAATTGTTTAGTATTGTTTATATAACTTATTTGAAATACGTACAACAAGTTGTCATATGCAAAGAGAATCTTGCAACAACGACTTCTCAAGTCTGATAATTTGCACACTGTAAAACAGGTAGGCTGTGATTAGAATGATAGGACTCAGCTTGAATGAGTGAAAGTTTCAGATCCATGAATGCAAAGTATTTAACTTTTTCCCTGAAAAGCTGGCTGGTCTAGTCAAAGCAGTAGTTTTTAGCAGTAGTTTTTAGCAGTCATACAGTTAAGAATTTCACAAGGATGAAATGGTCTTGAAAAGCTTCTTGGGTCTATCAAGTAAACATACTTCCTTCAGCATTAGGCATTCAAGTTATCACCTTCTGTTTACATTATTTAAGCCACAGATATTTATTCAAGGTTCGTCTCTGGGTTTGTGTTTGAATTCCTATAAGAACTTACTGCAGTTCCCCAGAGGATTAATGTAGTGTGGCATCTTCTCCCTTACTTGTACATCAACCTACAGGAAAATGGTTTTGACCAGTATTTACCACATAACAATGCAACAGGCATTAGTTTCTTCTACAGGGTCTCTGAAGAACCACAAAGCTTCCTTGAAAGAGTCCAGTGTTTCGAGTTGAAACATAAAGGGAGAGTTCAGAAATTTCTTTGGATTTTCTTGTAAAATTTGCTTTCGGTCATTAATCAATTCAGTTTCATTTTATAGTTTCTTTGTTAAACAAGGTAGAGTTTAAACTTTTTATTTAAAAGAAAAAGAAAGTATTGAAAGCCATATTACTGAAAAAAAAAAAAAAACAAAAAGCCACTGTTCTTGCACATATTTATATTTTATCTACTTTGTCAATATTCCCTTTATTTATGGATTATTGTTAATCATAGTATTGTGCACAAGGCTAGACATGAAAAAACTGCTACAGGTAGAAAGATCAACTGGAAAAGCGGTGACAAATGTGACCATGGCCCAGCTTCCCCTTTCCAAAGAGCCGCATCGCACAGCACTGGCCCTGGGGATGGATTGTTGGAAAGGAAGGAAAAAGTCCAGAAAGGAGAAAAGTCGTCAGATACAATATATAGGACTTTTGGGGACAGAGGTAGGACAGTAAGAAGGTACTTTTTAACAGCTGTTCTGCTCCATTAACTAAGAAGGTTGGAAAATATTTTTTCTTAAGAGTGCATAGACTGTGTTTTGGCACGTCTTCAACCTTCCAACAAAACAGGTTTTGGAAAAGTCCTTACTTCTTACCATAGATCTGTAGGGGAGACCATCATTCCTCCCCCTCCATTATAATCTAGGAGAGCAGGAACTGCTTTTTTATGCGAGTGCAGGAGCAATTAGGTGCAATTTCTATGTCACATCGTGTAGCTGTATGCTGGATTTGGCAATGCAGCAAAGATTCCTTGTGTGGTGTTTCTCTTTAAAAAGCTAAATTAAAAAGACAAACAAGACTGCTTTATATCAGTAGACGGTAAAGCCAAAAGTAATATTACATTATTTTCTGTTCAATTTGCTCAAGTACTAGTATCCAACAGTACTGCAGTACTCAAGGGAAGATATTACAAACAGTATTCAGCTGAAGTGTACAGTGGGTTATTGCAGTTTAACAAAGATGAACTCTGCTTGATTTCAAGGATTTCTCCATTTTCTTTATATCCAACTTAATGTAGACTTCTCAGCATTATTATCATAAAAGTGGCCCGTGGGGACTAGGAATGAAGCCTGACAGATAGATTTGAAATGAAAGGAGACCCTTGATAGGATTTTGTGACTACAAAGGAATTTAATAAATAGCAGAATGATGATTCACTGATGTAAAGAAAGTTACTGAATTGTAAGATCCACTAGAAGAGTTCCCAAAGAAAGGCAGCAGCTTCTGCTGATAGAATGATTTCCTGCTGTTATTTCTGCTCCTACTTCATGCCTTCATTTGCACCCAAACATGAAGCTTTTTTTTTCCTGTTTTTAAAATTTTGAGTTCAGAAGCGTGAGATTTTTAAAACATCTGAGTTTCAAAATTTCATCCGTTCCGTCATCTTGAGTGTTGGTAGGAAGTCTGCAAAAGTTTGTGAATAATCGAGATATAAAGTTTCAACTTCTTCAAACTCTGTGGGATAATTGATAGAGATGGTGATTTAGGCAGCCTTCACACATGCACTAGTAAGAAAGCGCTATTTGTCAAGTGTTTCAGTCACTGAAAAATAATGAAGTGCTTCGTGATTGTGGCAATTGTATGTCATGGCTTTGTCCCACACAGTCTGAGAAAAAATTAAACTTTAATCAGTCGTTTTGGCAAGGTCCCTGATTCTCACTGAGAATTTGTTGGCAACTTAAATACAGGGAAAAAAGTAACACAAATGCTAAACTTAACAGTGGGACAAATAACACACTAGCATGTGATACTCATTTTGGTATTTAATACAAAAGTCAGTAAATGTGTTTCACGACAGTGAAGATTTTCCAGCATGCCAAAGGTTTCACTGCTGGCACATAGCGACTATCAGTCAGGGTTGCTATAGAATTTAATTCAATATTGTTTTCAAGTGCTGTACTTTCTTTATACTAGAAGGCTACTGTATTTACCCTGCAGTTTCTGGGAGGGAAACACATGGCAGAGAGTACTTAGGGCTTCTGCTCCCATGATGTTGCCAGAAAGGTCATGCAGAGGCAACAAGCTGTGTTTATCCCTCTGGAAGAGAGGGCTAGGAAAAAGAGCTGATCCAAATGCCCAAGTCCTTGGCAATAATTACTGAGCTAACAGGTCTCTCTCTTTTCACTTACGTGATGCTTTGCACGTTAGGTTACACTTTAATTATGGTTCCCAAGTAGAAATCTATCTCAGAGATGCATACATGAGACAGTGCTAGGGGATGGTACAGCTGCAATGCAAACAGGTCAAAAGCCAACACAATGTGCTCACCAGGGCATTACATGGAAGGTAGTTTTTTGCTGAAGGTGGTGTAGAAGGTAAATTGTGAGGCAAATTACGTAACTTCAACATCTCAAGGAACACAAGAATCTCCTTTGAGTTAGAAGCTAGTAAATACATTTTCCACTGGTGCAGTCCAGGTATGACTAAGTGTGAAGTAGCCCTTAAAAGACGAATATGAGAAGATGTGCATCCCCCAAAATTTTAAAAACAGTACATCTCATTGCTAGGACTGGAAAGTAACAGTAAGATCAAGTGCCAGTTAATGAATTGTTTTTACACCCCAAAAGCAGTACTTCTATTCAACTACATTCTGAATACATTGCACGATTGAATTACAGAATGACATTTGGTATAGGCATTATGAGCAAAAGCATTGATAAGAAATCTCTTTTCTTTTTTTGGCCCAGGCAGTAAGACACCTGTCCCATGGCAGGAGGCAGCAGGCACTCTCATTATTGTCTATTTGTTACAGTGCGAGAAAGTATGACCCCCATTTTTTACAGATGGAGGGCCTGGGATTGCAAGATTAAGAAACTTGTTCAAAGCCTCAGGGGTTCCATACTCCTATTTCTGAATCTAAGCATTTAAATTACAGTCTCCCTTGGAAAAAAGAAAGTTCTTTTGTCATGTAGAGATGAAGGGCATGATATTCCTCTTATGTACTTCACTGTGAATCACGAATTATTCCATTGCAGTGAGTGGACTTATCTGGGTAACTCCGGCAGAATAAAACTGAAACTGTGGGAGATTTTTAAAAGCATCAAAGAGATTTAGGAGCACAAATCCTTATGAGTCTGAATATGCCTTGTGTTCCTAAGTGATTTTGGTGCTACAGAAGCTGCCATCCCATATTGCATTATCTCTTTCTAGGTGGTCATTTTGTCTTTTGCTTATTATTTGGTTCAGAGCAAAACAGACAAGAGACCAGGCAGAAATAAAGCAGGTTATTTACTTGCCTATAAAGGTTCCTTTTTGTAGAACATAATAGAAATTTACAGTATTAAGGTGATAAACTGAAGATATTTGAAGTATCCTCATCTTGGGAAACGGCTCTACTGTGGCTGTTTCAAAGACAGCAATTTTTTCATATAAACATAAAATGTGTTTGTGTGTGTCTGTGTGTGTAAACTTGTGTGTGTTTGTGTGTGTAAACTGATTAAGATATTTTTCCATTCGTCACCTCTAAAAATCTTCCTTTTTTGCTGCTCATTTTAGCAGGAATAAGCAGCTACCATGCTGCTTACCACTTCTCCAGAGGGACAGTTCTCTGACCTTGTTTCCCCTGGCACATATATAAATTTCTGTTACTATAAACAGCAAAACAAAAATTCCTACTGGAACAAGACCATGTACCCAGTTCCCTGTGGGGATACACCAAGAAAACAATTACCTACAAAACATTAGCTGCATTGTTCCTTGAATTGCTGAAAGGAAAAAAAGACTGTGGTGTTGAGCAGTGAATAAAAACTGAGCAAAATGGAAGAGAATTGCTTGAAACTATTCTTATGCATTGAAAAAAAAATATATACAATTGCAGTAATACTTAAATTCTGCCAATAAGCAGAAAATAAACTCCTAGTGAATTTTAAGTGGATAACGGAATATCTGATGATCAGTCCTTTAACTGCCTTTGTGTCTTGGGATCTAAAGTATGTTGTTTAAGTCAACAAGTATGACTTAAAACCCTCCTAAACAAAATGATAACTGCTTTTTTCTGTACTTGGTTAGAAACTGTACTTGGTATTTTTGTAAAGAAACAGAACACTTTTTTTGTGAAAAGTAACTGCATTGGAATATTAAGTGCTTTTGGTCTTTCCTTAGGAAAAAGCTATTTGGCATCATCTAAGTTAATTAAGAAACCTCCTTGCTTCCTTGAGTGTCTCACTGTTTAATTAGGGTAATGTATGCCAGTTTGTGTTAAATTGAAGTTCACTTTAGCTCACCCGGTAGTTTTTCAGTTAATAACATGTAAGATGACATCTGGGTTTTGTCTTTTTGTCTGTTTTGTGTGTGATGGATCGTGATACACAGCCATGAAGGAGGAGTTCATTCCATTGTTATTGTGGCATGTCCCAGTAAGAGTCAGGATGAAATGTGGTGAAGTCTCAGTAATTCTGGTTTGTCTCTAGCACTCTCACAATGGATCCTGTGTGATGTCAGTGGCAGAGGCCAGTAAGTGGCAGGGTGCAGTCCTGCAGGGGACTGCAACAGTTTCATACACAGCAATGCTTTCATTTCTTCTTGCAGCCTTTTCAAATACATCCTTCAATAGTGAAAAGTGGGAGGGATTTCTCTTTAGTGATCTCACTTTTATTAATACTCCAATGGATTTAAAGTCATAGGTCTTTCCTGTTTTCTCATTCTGCAGTAACTTTCCTAGGAAAAAGAAAAAAAAACATGTTGTCTGAAGAGGTTGGCTTTGTACCATATTCATCAATACAGAATTGTCCTCTTCCTGAGTAAGTCCCTCAGATACTCGTCGATCATCAGTTAGTGACTTTTAGTGACTTTTATTCCATATCCAAGAAGCACTAACTCAAAGGCTCCGTGCTCTCTACAACTTAGTTGACTGAGTTTGTAAATCACCCAAGGCTGGATGTGTCTATGACTTTGATGGGGAGCTAAAGGGGAAGGATTTCTAGCTGCACAGTTCTTTCCTATATTGTAAGATTAGGCACTCCTTTGGACAATGATAGAACAATGTTCAGCCTATTCCTATAACACACACATGCATATATAAAGTTTATTCCTGCAAACCTGCACCTACATACAGCCCTGACAGATACAGCCTAGGTGACAAAGTGACAGTAACCACACTAGTTAGCTTTGTTGTGTCCTCATTGGAAGCTAGGGTTTGGTATTTGATTGCCTTCCAGTAAGTGACTTAATAAGCTAATTATTTTTTAGAGCAAAAAAGTCCCAGAACTGTGCCTGCATAAGCAATTTGGCCAGGAATTCTTCCCATCAGCACTGTGCGCAGTCAAACATTTTCTGAATTGCTAGCAATTTTGCATCTTTTCTGGATAACTTATCTACAAATGAAACAGAATGGGACAGTTGTCCAGTTTTTACTGGTAGGTATGGATACAGGCACAGGTAGACAGCATGTTAGGTGTGGCTCCCTAAATGGTGTGCTGATATCACACTCCAGTTTTTGAAAAAACTGCTTAATTTAATTGAACTAGTCACAATGAGGTCAGACATACTGAAAAAGAATTTGTGATTTTATTGAGGAGTCCCTGGACACCTATCAGTTTTGAAGACACCTACTTATTTTTCTAAATAAATCTATTATTTTTCTAAATAATATCTAAATAAAGGGGTTTTTAATTTCCTAGGCAGATGAGGACCTGCCTTGCCTAACACCATTTGAATGGTCATTTATTGCTATGAGGACTTGGCTGGGGGAGGAGGACTTCTGTAAGCACCAACAGGTGCAATCACATGTTGGATGGCAAGTAAAGCTAATTTTTCAGCATTGTCAGAGAGGATAGGATTTTTTAGAAAGGATCCAGCATTTACAATATTATGTATGCTGCCTGTCTAAACCTATGGTCACTTGGCACTGAACCCCTAGCAATATTGGCCAAGTAATTTAGATGGCACATGTGTTCAGATGGCACAGCTCCACCCAGGCTCAGAGTCAGCCAAGAGATCATCCATCTAGGAGCATCAAGTGGTGCTGTAGATAGTAGGGTTTCAAGCCAAAAAGAAGTTTCCAAACAGCTGTCTATCCCTGTGTCATATACATATAGCTAAAATGGTATGTGATTGATAATCTAGTTTTTCCTTGGATTATTTTTCAAAGTATAGCCCTGCTGTACATGTAGATACCTTGACTCTGCAGTGCAGAGCTGGTGATTTGGTGGGTCAGGAGAAAGAATTAGAGTCTCTGAGGCCTTTGCATTTTTTGATAGCTGAGGAAACAGAATAATCCCTGTCCTTCTTTTCTAGAACAAATGACATAGAGGATTTCTGCTGAAAATTCCCCATTGTTATCTGTCAAAAGCAATTAGTAAGAATATGAAATGTGTAAAGTAGTTTGGGGGTTTGAGTAGCAAAGCTTTTTGCAGGTCTTAGAAGTCCAAAAGCGTTTTAGGCATCTCTGGTATATAATGAGGGAGATCAACATTTCAGTAGTAAAATTCATGCTCATGACATCCACACTCATCCTTGAGAAAGAAAAGCTTTTAAATACACCCTCATGAGTTGCCTTTGCTGTGCAACCTAGAGCTCTAGTTCTTTGTTCTGAATTTAAGGAGTTATCATGTGTCTGATTCTGAGAAGGTGAAAGGTAGCAGAGCTGCATGGACTTCAGTGACACTGCCAATATAGACCAGGCAACAGCACCCTGATGATTTAACAAGGTGTGGGAGAGGAAAAAAAAATTAAACTAACCATAAAAAGCAGAATTGGTGAACAGATATGCAGGAAGAGATATTCACAATGTGAGAAAGTAGGGTGCTTGCCCACATAATGTGGCAAGCTCTTTCAAACAAGACACCTGCTGCCATGCCAAAAGATTTCACTTTTTCTTTGAAGAAAAATGCTAGCATCAGGAAAGTTAGACCTATGGTTGCTTTGAAAAAAATTTCTAAGATTAAACAATGGGACCAGAAGCCAAACACAAAATATACCAGGCAGAACACAGATAGGTCACAGACACAGGAAAATGGATCATGGGAAGACTCTTCGCTCTTATGAAACAACTGATATTGGCCATTGCTGGACTCCTCCTTGCAGAGTTCCTAGGCAAGCCGTTTCACACAACGTCTGCACAACAATCTGAATGGGGTCAAATTCTAAATTTCATCTGGTTTCTGTACTACCAGCTAGTGTTTCATAGCCCTCCAAGTGTTCTGGGCAGCACTGGGTGGCCCAAAGCCAGGCTGAACCATACCACCATAATGTTGGTCCCCTGGCTGATGTAGGTCATAAACTATTTGAACACCCAGATTTAATCCATAATAAGAAGATAAGAAATAGACTGTTTTCCTTTCAGATTTCAGGGTGTTTCATGCAAACAGTTTCATATTCTTCTGTGTCCTCATCTATTTTTTTCATATTGGGATGATTTGAAAAGGCACTGTTTAGAATATCACACTGATAGAAAAATGCATAGTTTCTTTCTTTCGTTTATTTATATATTTGGCCAATTCAAAACTTTCCACAAAGTGACAAGATGAATAATGGCAGGAATGAACAGGGTGGGGACAAAATTCTTATTTCCATTAAAAAATTACAAACTTCAGAGTGGAAATAATATTGTTAAAAATTCATAATGCCTTAGAATACCAGAATGTGTGTTGACCTTGGAGTTTTCATCTCAGAAGAACACATTCGAAGCAAGTGTCTTGATTGTTCCCACTCACTGCACTGTGATTCATATTCTGAGGGCACAATTGGCCTTTTTTCCTGAAGAAATTAAACTGAACAATGGAGGCCCAGGAGCTCATATCAGGCATTTCTGCTGCTAATGAGCACTCAGTCCACAAGACAGACTAAAGCTGGTCTGAAATAAAGCCCCTGAAACATTAATAGTGTGGATATTGTGTCTCCCATACCAACTGTTGGACTTTTCAAATCTGTTAGGTTACACTAGCAGAGAAAGCTGCTCTCAATCCAGAGACATGAGTAAAAGGCATTAGGATTTTGAGCTTATACTGTTGACTTGAAATGGTAATTTATTTTTTTTAGTGACTGTAGTTTACCTCTACAGAAAATAGGATTATCCCTTTTTTTTAACTGCAAACATCCCTACAGCAGTCCTTAGAGTACAGTTTGGGTTTCAGCATCTGTCTCCTGCTTGCAACAAAGAGAGAGTTTTCTTTCCAGCAAGAGACACCTTAATGACTGGTCAAACGTACTAACCATCCCCTCCATGCCTTAGGCCTTGAAACTAATTTAGAAAGTCATTAACCATTCAGTAATAGGAAAGCATATGCCACATTATCCAGTGCATGCAAAATCAGGTAAGAGCTTCTGCTCTACCATTGGAAGAGCAAAATAAATAAATAAATAGCTAAAATAGTTCATAGTCCTAAAAGAAGTCTGTGTCCTGTGAGCGTGAAGCTGCAGCATCTGTGATAAAGCAAAAATGCATATATCTCCATTTGGTTCATATATATATAATTAATTGTGAGATGTTCAGTCTTGCTGATGATTTGATCCATTCAGCAAGAATGCACTTTTCACAGTACCATACACATTGCCAACTCACAGTTACTGCTCCTTTTTTTTCTTTCAATGCTGTGAATTAAAAAAATTGCACATTTGCATCTTGCTCATGAGTTCAAAACCAGTCTTCCCATTCTGCTGGTGTCTGTGAACCTGTTCAGATTTAGTGCTCTGTCTTTTATCATTGCTTGCTATGCAACTTGGATTTTCCTGTGGACTGAATGAAAAAATGATAGCATGCGGTCTTTCTATTTAATTGCATAAAGCCACACTCGTTCTGACCTCAGCGTTATCTCCTGGAAAATGTCAACAACCATATAATCATAGAGGGGTACACATCAGCAAAAAAAAGAAAAATTATATTAAAAATTACCCACCACTTATTGCTTTAATTTACCCTCCTAGATCTTGTTTAGCAGAGCATTTTAAAACAATTTTTCAAAGAACCTTAGCAAAAATAAATGAAGACATTCAAGGAGAAATATTTTTTTGTTTGAAACTATTTGCATATTCACTATGGAACTGAAATAGATTCTTCTCCACTTGTCAGATGAAAAATTAGCAAATGTTTCAGTTATTAATTATCTACAGTAACTATTTGCTGAATGAATAATATTTTTTATTAATTATGTATCCAAGATCCAAGAATGCTTTCCCAGATGTAGTTTCAATTCCCAGTTGATGCAAATTGGCTTTGCATCACTGAAAACAAAACATCTATATCAGTTTACACCAGCTAAAGATCTGGCTCCAGAAATGCAGGGCAGCATTGAGATTTCAGACCTGCTGAGCAACATGCAGCTCTCCATATTAAAATATTTAAAAATTTTCAAAAAACACCAGAAAGGGCCTTGGTTTCTGCAGTAAAAAGCTCAAAGCCATATGCTTCTGAGATCTCAATACCAACTCAAGACTGAATCCTCCAGATATCTCAAAGGGATGGGGGCATGTATTAGAGTAAAGATAGTATCTCCGGCTGCAGGGCCCCAAACACTCCCTTGCTCCTACCAGCTTCCTTTCACTCACTCAAAAATGGCACACCAGTACTTGAAGAAAAACGTGGTACATCAATTTCTTTAAATTAAAACCAATAATAGTTTGTGAATCCAAGAATAATGCATGGATACTACTCTCCTATACCTTTATTCTTTTTTTTTTTAACTAATCTCTTATTATTATAATTGAAAAAATCTACTCAAGTAACTAGTCTAAGGTCCTGATTTTCTAATTTCATCATTTAAAATGTAATTTGGATCTCTTCATGGAGAGAGGTTGACATTCTTTCTTATTCTGCCTGTCCTGTAGCTTCTGCCTTAGAGGTAAAAGGGAGAACTGGACTGTAAATAATTTTCCAAAGGTTATGTGGTGCAAAGAAAGAAGGTATAGGCTCATATAGACCTTTCTCTGTCACTAAAACAAATTGCAGAACTGAAACAGGTCTGATTCTTTAATATTTTTTCCCTTTCTTTTTCTGGTAGTTGTTCAGTCTTCATGGCTCAAAAGTGAGTTGTAGAGAGTGCCTCGAAAACTTCAAAACATGTGGGCCAGTACTGAAATGACGCTGTGACTTTGTAAAGACAATTTTGTTGTGCTACTGAGAAAGAGCAACTTGAATTAAATAGGAGCAAAGTCCACAGTTAAATTGTGGAGCTATAAAGTCTTATTCCTTTTGTTTCCTGTCACTAAGTCTAGTCAATGTGATTTAAGTTGAATACAGGAGAAGAAAACAAATAATTTCTTCTGATTTAGACATTGTGAAGTGCTAATGCAACTTACTCATTTTTAAGAAGATGCTGTGGGTAGCAGATAGGCAGGCTACTGTTTGTGGTAAATAAGAGTCATATCACCCTGATAACATGCCAGGATCTCAAAGACTGAAGGAAGCACAGCTAGATAATGTCTCACTGACTAGTGTTTTAGTGCCGAAAGGTTGTTTTACATTTCTTTTTACTTATTAATTAAAATTTCAGTCTTCCTTTCTCAGAAAGATGTCGAAAATGAAAAGATATTCCTAAATTCTGAAGACATTTTCAGAAGTTTCCAACAGTCAGTCAGACTCCCGGGACTTTCTGTGAACGGCTGATACTGTTTATCACCTGGGTATCTGAGTGCCTGCCACACCGTAGAACTAAGTGCTGCTCTTTCTAGTAGAATGATACGGCACATACAAAATTTTTTTTGAAAGCTTAGTAATAAGAAAAAAAATGTTTCTCATTTTTCTATAAAGCATTCCAAGCATTCAAGGTAATACTGAAGGTAGTCATTTTCCATACGATAGTTCTCCCTGTGTCAGATAATGATTTTGCAGTCTTTGAAATCCTGACTCAAAATTGCTCTATATGTTTTTATTATTATCATTTTTTCCAAAAAGCTTTACAAAGGAAAGACAACATGAGCACACCGCTTTTATTGTGTGGGCGTGTGGTTGCCTCTGTATAATAGACTCCCTAATGTTCTTGGTTATAATGTGTCGAATTGCACATGTAGAGCTCTGGATTTCCAAACTCCATTTTCAGGCTCAATAATAGCCTTTCATTCAGCCAAAGGATTTACACCTAATTATAGAGCTGTGTGCTTTTTGTTCCATTGTCAGGTCAGAAAGTATCCTGGGCATCTCAGTTCTGTCATTCAGGGTAAAGAACCAGTGCGTGTCAACATGCTTTTGAAAGCTTTTGATTTTTCTAAGTATATAGCTATAGATTTTAAACAATGTCTGCTATAGATTTTAAACAATGTCTGCTATAGGCTTACTAAGGATAGTGATAGGCAATTTCCAAAGCAGTAGTATTGGAATAATTCCTTTTGGGGAAATTGCTGATATTTACTTTGTATCTTCAATAGGATTTTGCAAGAATGGATGGGGAAGGGAACAGAGAATTGTTTTGGTCATTTTTCACCCCATCACCTGTCTATCTCTTTTGAAAACTGAACTTCAATTTGTTGCAAGCAGTTTAAATCTTAATGTAAAAATTTGTTTCTGTGCATTTTATAATAAACCTGTCTTTCTGCAGCAGTTGCAGTTTGAAACTGTTTTGAAAGGAGCTTTAAACGTTAAACAACAATAATAAAAGCATAAGTATAATATTGAGTTTGAAACTCTGTTAACTTCATTAATCTATTTCTGTTCCCCCTCTGACCTTAAGAATGGTGTTGCTACCAACTTATAGTTATTCAGACATATGCAGTTATTTTGTGCCATGTAATTCATATGGACTAGCCAAGGAACAAATCCCACTCTGAGAGGTATCAAAACAGACAGTAACAACAGTAAAAGGATCAGACACAAGACAACAGATGGAGGTAGAGAAGTGAGGGTACACGGGAAATAATACGACGGGACAACAAGCAGGAGTCTCAGGAGATGAGTGTCCCAATTGTTCTCAACTATTTTTGTAGGTAGATGTTAAAGCAAACACATGCTTCACTGTCAAGGATGTGAAACTGGAGAAAGAAACTCTGTGTAGATATTTATAGGGAGCTTTTCTGAGCAGGAAGGGCACTAAGGTAGAAAGCAATAATACAATTGGATGATTGAGTCTGACATTATCACAGTGGGTTGATAAGAAAGAGAATCAATATTTTGTGTTGGTGAATGACAAATGGTACGTAAAGAAACAACAGTCTGTGAAAGGTCTTCAAAGAGATGACAAGTATTTAGCGTTTGCTAAATATGGTGAAGAATAAAGAGGTGAAGGAGGATGCAGAGGGAGATTGACATGACTAAATGTACTGGTCAGGTAGATGGTCTCTGCAGCAGCAATCTGAATGGAAGCAAGAAAAGAGGATATTTTATTAATCAGAACACAATCCACCACAGTTCTCATCAGATCTTCCAGATATGGGTATGAATAAGAAAAACATTTCAAAGCATCACAAAGAAAAGAAAGAAGCAAAAATGAAAAGTACCAAGTTATGCATCTAAGGATAGTTCTCTTGCCCATAATAACCAAAAGATACAGTAGGGGGAAAAAATAAAGAGTTCTAATTTAAACATATTTAACTTTATGGCATGGCTAGGAGTCCATGAGGAGACTCTGGAGATATTTGAGAAATTTAGTGTGGATGGCAGAGGCTAGTATGGAGTAGAGAAGTAAGTCTAAGAATTGTCGGGTTAAATGCATGTCTACAGATTAAATCACCTCAAAATATATTATACAAAGAGAAGAAAATAGAATTAAGGACGAAGTCCATGGAACTGTTTCCATGAAAAAAAGAGAAAAAGGGTGAAGTGGTTGCTCAAGAGGTTGCTCAAGCTGAAGGAGTAACGTGTTTTTCTAGAGAGTATGGAGAGGACAGAGTTACTGAAGGAAATGAAGTACAGTAGTTTTGAGAAGGGTCAGAAAAATCTAAAGCCCCAACAGGCCAAAGGGAATGGAAATTTAATTTTCAACACAGGCTAGGAAAAGCCAGACAGGAGAAGGAGAGAGAAGAATGAGTATGGCAGCAATCAGGAGGAAGACTAAGGTGAGAATTTAATGAAGGCTCACAAGAAGACAATAGCTGAGAAATACCTTAGATTGACAGGGGAAGAGAATGGAGTTTCATGATGGTGAAAGTGAGGGGAAAGGTACATTACATTTTTTACAACGAGAGAAGGTTGAATGAACAGCTTTTCTATGGGAGAAAATCTTAAATAAGCATTACAGTATTACTATTGATAGTAATCCAACAAATGTGTAAGAAATAGAATAGAAGCATTAACAATTGACAATATATTCTTGCCCCACATAGAAAGCAGGATTAAGATGTGATTTTCTGTGTGATGACATAAAGAGATAAAATACATTAATCTTCTTTAATACTTATGGTAGTATAACTGTGTCATGCTTTGCATCCTGCCATGCTAATACAGATGCCAAGCACTTAATACAGATGTCAATATATTTAGATCATTTCACATACGTCTATAACATAGTTACTTTATTTTGTATTATCAATGGTTATCTGAAAAACTCAACCCCCCAACACTGCTTAATGTAGTAATCACCAAAACAAGGCAGTTCAACATGCAAAAGTGGTAGTAATAACTATAAATCAAGTACCGGTAGAAATATGTAACACAGAAGAAAGGCAAAAAGGTATATTTAATTACAATATGAAATAGTAAATGATCATTAAGAGGCTGATCATGACTGAGATCTCACAAAAAAAGTTTGGGAGACATTTATTTTGGAATTTACATGGCCAAAAAACAAGAACAGAAAAACCAAAAGAAATTCATGGCTTGTGGCAAGGGTGATGACTTGGATAATCTGTTTACGTACATTTTCTGAGTTCTGACTACTGTTGAGGATTATTTATTTTCATGTGAACCTGAAAGTATTCTTACTTCCTTGTTATCTTTTTTCCCTGTTTTAATTTTGTGGGATGAGAGCCCCATGAAGCACACACATGGGATTGACAAGAACAAGTCTTTGGTTTCAGGTGTTCTGTCCCTGAAAAGGATTGATTCAGGGCAATAGGTTGGCTTCTGTGCAAGACAGCTTAGCAGGGGTGACGTTCCCTATAAGTGGTGTGTATTAACCTGTCAAAGTGGATCAGGAGTCTATGCCACAGAAAAGTGAGAGGTTATAAAAGCACAGAGACAGTTCTACGTCTCTGACCATGTTCCACAGTGGAAACAGAGATGATTTGCTTCGGGACCCTATTGAGGCAGGGAAGACCTGACTATTTCATCAAAGGTGAATCATTCAGCTTTAAAATAAGGGGATGCAAGAGTACTATTGCACTGAGAGTATTTCTTCTTAGCAAATATCTGTAAGTTTCATGTATTTAATAAAAAGTAAAAGAGTTAAAACCTCCCACAAAGTCTCTGTTCATTTGTTACAGAGATGAGCTGTAAACCAGGATCCTCAGTCCTGCAGGGAGATGCTTAGGAATTCACATTATAGAGGTGAACATGTAAGTCTAAACACAGGAGCAGTAACCTGGGGCAGCAAGGCATCCATGGGGATGTCTGTACATCAGCTCAGCAGTTCTCAGTGAAGGAAGCTGAATCAAGCCTTTGATTAAGTACACAAAGATAAACTCACCATTAAGATTAGTCATATTACACTAATATGAATAATAAAAAATTATATGTCAGAATTTCTGGGGTTTTCCTTCTGAATCACGCAGTTGCTTTCTCATGCTTTTGCTAACGTGTCACATGTAATTCCCCTCTGAGTAGGAGGTCTGGCATGAAGATTTAAACAGGACTTAAGTGGTACATGGCTGGCCCCTCTATAAGCTGCAGATGTTGGGGTTTTGTGATTTATTTTTTTTGTTGTTTTTTTGCATTTTGTAATACATATTTTTTTGCTTTGCTGGGCAAATTGTTTTGCCACTGTAATTACACTGCCTCCTGTGAGGATAAAACTGAACCAGCTGAACTAGGGGGTTAGATTTGGCCTTAGCATGCATGACCAAAGGAGAACGCTGTTGATACGTATCTAGATGGAAAAAGTTCAGCACTCCAGTGCTGAGGCTAACCACCACCCGCTTTCAGGTTTCAACAACATACACATTGTCGTTGTTTGATATGATAGACCTTAGTGTTTCTTGAGTACACACAACTGCATGACTTTGCTGTTTCAAGAACATTTTTCTTCAGGGCTTCTGGGAATCTGTTTTCTTTTTCACTGCTGACCTCTAATGATAGATGTGTCTGAGCTTACATGACAAATATGTTCAAGCCTCACATAGGTTTGTAAACTGTATTTGCTGGGGTTTTCATTATGTCCTTCCCAGATCATAAAAAGTATTTTAATATAAATAGATAGGCTTTTATGGTAGCATTTGTTTGATACTTATTACCATACATGATTTCTTTTTCATACTGCATTTAGAGCTGCCTGGGGATAGAATGAATATAGCTATACATTTTTTCTCCATTTTGACAGCTACACCAGAGGAAGAATAAAATTGCATACCCATTGTATTCCTTCAGAATGCATGAATACTAAGCTACATTATCTAAGCATTGTTAGTTTTATATTATTACTGTAATTAACTGAAAAATTTATTATTTTAAAATCAGGAGTTCATATTAGTTCTTCTCTTCTGAGCTTCTATAAACTTGAAAAACTTGAATTTGTTGATCAAGAGAGGAACATTATTAAAGAGTAAATGTAGTCTAGTTTTCAAGACAAAGGCCCTGGTGTAAAGGTTTTGAGTTGTGTTACTACTACAGTCAATATATAAACCTGACAAGTAGTTAAGGGACATTTTTTCACTTGAGTGTCTAAAATAGTCACTAAAATCCAAATGGTGGCACAAAAAATAGTAGACTATTATCCACTATTATAATAAGTAGGTATTTCTCAATAGCTTCTTGGTGGTATTTGTCACTTTAGCATATAGATACATTTTTCACATTAGATGGCTTGTCCCCAACCTGTATGGTAAAGCAGTACGACTGGGAATTGTGACATAGCAAAAAAAAAAAAAATCTGAAAGAAATGGAAACAAAAACCAGATATTTAATGTCCCAGACAATGACTTTAGACAATTATTTATATTTGTGCTGTCGCCTAAAACAAGCAATAAGGGAAAAAGGAGAAGCATCTGTGATTCATCAGCAATGCAACTAGTATAGGAGGGGTTTAGCCTTGAGTTCTGTCTTCTTCCATGTCCTCATAGTTCCTGGTCTCCTAGAACTTTCTTCCTCTACCCACGCCTCTCTGCTCCTCCTTTTTTATAGCTTCTCTGAAAATGCAGTTTTTCCAAGGGTGTCTTTCCAAGTCATAGTACTTTTAAATAAGTATGGATTGTTTGGCTTGTGGGTTAGATGTGTGATTGTACAGTCTACCCATATTTAAAATTACTGCAGCACCTTCATAAAAATTATGTTTAAGCTGATCACAGTATAGGTTTCCAAAGAAAAGTAGAGACTAACCATATACTGGAAACCAAACTTAGTTTAAAAGAAATGAAAAAAGAGAATCTCAAGGAAGGAGCTGATTGCACAGTAAAAAAACAGTGGACTGTTAGAGGTGACATAGACCTAAAAAATACAAAACTGCAGTCTGCACCATCCATTAATTATAGCACACAAAGTAAATGTTGCTTTATTGCTTGTTATCCACAAAACACTCTCACAGTGAAATAATGTTCTTTTTCCATTTCTATAACTTTATCAGGATTGCACCATTTTATCTCTGTAATAGGCTGTTGTACAATACTAAGTGTTTTATTTCTGTGTGTAATACCTAGACAAGCTATATCACATCTGTTTGGATTCCAGCAGTAGAAAAAGTTTAATTTCTCAGCTGTAATGCAATGGGCGCAATAGGTTATTCTAGATAGAATAACATTGTTCCTATCAAAATGGTGGGATTGTATCAGGAGGAGGCATTAGCTAGAAATAACAATCGAGTCCCTGCTACCCCTGCAAGTACTTTTTTTGCCAAACTATATAGAGATGTCATAATTTTTTAAAGATGTTATTGTGATAAAGAGACAAAGAAAGCTGTTTTCTACTTAGGCATTCCAAACAACTCAGAAGACACAGGGTGTTTTATGTTGAGCTTGCAGTGCCACAGAGAGGTCAGATTAAAATACAGAATCTAAATAAAATAGGTATGTGACTCAAATGTGATGCTTTAAGTTATGTGGAATAATATATCTAGATAGAGTAAGTAAGTATATTTAATTGGGTCAGGTTAAGCTTAAAATGCCTTTTTAAGCCTCTTAAGATATAGCAGAAGTTTATTAATTCTCAGTTAATCTGTCAGCAATACCAGTCACTGATCTCCCAAGCTCATTTCCAAGTTTGTAGGGTTTTCCTGTAGACATTGGCACTAAGGAAACCTAAAAAGGGAGCTGCAGAACATGAGACATTTTGTAGTTTAGGACATTCTTACTCCTCTTTACAGGTTTCAGCTCAGCATATATATGAATTTATAGATACGGTTTTGAATCTATATAGCTACAAAATTCTTAAATGAGGAAGGTGATCTTTTTAGGGCAAGCTGCAACTCCTGCTACTAGCAGTTGCAGTGTTTGCATACCTATTCAATTTTTTAGTAAGAAAAAACAAACAGTGACCTCATGAGTAGGTTTTTAACATCCAAGGGTTGTAGTGAAACCATTTCCATCAGCCTTCTTAGGGGAGAAGGTTCTTTGGTGGATGAAATGCATCTTATTCTTTTGAGAAAGAAGACTACAAGAATGCTAATATCCTTGTGTCACCAACTGTACCTCAGAAAAAGAATACAGTCAGGAAGGTTGACTCTGATGGGAAGAAATGAGGAGCTCAGTTCATTATCCTGTTGATGAGTTATTTTAACAATGACTTCAAAGTAATTCTGCACAAAGTTAGTGAAGATCAAGGAAGAAAATATTTTTAGCACTAATGGACTAGTCTGTGATTTTTTGAGGCTCTCAGCAGCATGAAAAAGAGCCTGATAAACCACCCAAAGCAAAATCACAGTTGTATTTTTTTTCTTTTAGTAGTAGTAATGATGTTGCTTTGTTTTAGTCCATCAGAGAACCAACCGGAATAGCTGAATAATTATCTCTGGGATAAAGTATCAAGCATGAAAAAGAATATCAGGAGCAGTGTAATGAAGATGAAGGAGAATGTTTTTCAACAATGTGCCTTGGAAGAAAGTTTCTGTCACCCTTAGAGAGCAGATGAGAGTAAATGAGTCCATTGATAAAGAATCATGCTGAAAAAAATCAGGTTTTCCATCTTGTGGAAGAATCCAATTTTATTTTGTTGGTCTCATGCAGGTTGGGGTGAAACCCAATAAAAATTTTTATTTTTATATTTCTGGGATGCAATAATCAGATATATGTCAATGAAGATATGACAAATATTTCTTAAATGGAAATTTTTTTCAAGTAAAATGTGTAACTGTTGAAATGATCTGAGAATCTAGCTTGCTACAGACGTGCATCAGAGCTAAATCACTTTTTACATGTTCATTATCAGATTCTGAATCAATGTTAACAGGAGCAGCCTTTTGCATGTCATATTATGAAATGTCAGGCTAGAAGGGCATTACTGGATCACTAGTATTTGGAGATATGGCAAGCACTTGTAGAGAAAAGCTAATACTTCCTTTTTCTCTACTATATTGGATGTCTTAAAGGAAGTTTTGGTGTTGTGCAAGCATTAGAAAGTTCACAAGACTTAGTCGAGGTTTTGGGGTATTCTCAGCCACAGAAAAAGAATAGTGCTCAGTGGGGAGCCCAAGCCAATTAATGTATTCATTTCTAGCTGGTGCCCCTCAGATCAAAAAATACCCACAACCCTGCAGTCAGCACCTTCTTCTGCAAGAACTGTACATTGTGGAATAGATCTCTTTAAGTGATGTAGGAAAAATACCAGATTGACAGAATGGCTCCTTTTTCATTTTTCACACTTGAAGGACTCTAGTTGTGGTAGGAGGCTTTGATGACTAAATGTAGCATGAGCAGTAATTTCATGATGTTCTTTAGTCTTTGAAAGAGAGGTAGGTATTGCGGTGCATCATCAGAGCATTATTATTATTATTATTATTATTATTATTATTATTTCTTATAGTGCATTCTAAGCTTGTGGCTAGAAAAACAACTGTTGGAAATTACAAGACAGCCCTTCAGACCTCTGAAAAACTATCCCTAAATAATCAAACACAGCTATAGTTCAACACATTTAAAAACACACAGTAAATTAAAGACCACAAGGCTGCAGTAAGAAGCATATTCTTTCAGAATCGATGATGAACAACAGAAGCATCTAGCAATACGGAGCCCCATGTGTTAGATATTAAAGTCAGCCAGAGTCACATGGGGTCTGTGTACTCCACCCAGTGCCTCCAGCTATATTTTCTGTCTCCTTTTATTAGATATGCTGGTGAAAGTGTGAGGCTTTTATGTTTTTCACATTCTTGACCTGTTGGATGCTAACAACTTACTGCACCATTTGGGAAGAAAACAGCTAGATTTCTTCGAGAAAGCCTTGGTTGCTTTTAATATATTTGATTCAAAAGGAGAAAGAAGAAGAAAGTGTCTGTTTTCTATTGTGCTGGGACCAAAGTTCATGACACTTAGGAAGTGCTGCCTGATTCAGCCATGCAAGACTGCAATGATTGCAAAGCATCACTCATGGTTTTAGCCCATGTCAAAACATCGAATTTGAAAGAGAGGAATTCAGAGCTACCAGCAGCGACCCTTTAGAATGATGGATGGGTTTTGCGAGTTGCTGGAACCTGTAAAGCCTCTATGAAACTGGAAATCTACTATCAAAAATCCCAAACTCAGTTGAGAGTAATTTGTTTGTCACCTTCACTTAGAAGTGCCTTAGAAAGAAACATTCCTCAAGAAATGTTACCATCTTTGTAGCCTTTCTAAGATTTAAAATTCACAGTATGTCTGCCAAATGAAAGTCATTTAACTCCAACATATGCAA
The DNA here is from genome assembly GCF_964106895.1 of Numenius arquata. Lineage (NCBI taxonomy): Eukaryota > Metazoa > Chordata > Aves > Charadriiformes > Scolopacidae > Numenius > Numenius arquata. The sequence goes on along the minus strand of NC_133577.1, from coordinate 16,336,116 downwards.
AGTGATAAACTCTTACAGATTTTGGCAGGACACCTTTTATACCTTTTCCTCTGTATCAGAGTGGTGTTGATAGCAAATCTGTCAGCATGTAAAATGACCTTCCTATGGAAGAAGTGGCAGAAGTGGATCCATTTTGCTAGAAAAAGTAACTAAATAGCTCAGGTCAGTGCTTATGCCAGAACCCTTCAGTTTTGTTTAGTTCATCCCATTTTTACTTTAATTAAGAATCAGTGATCAAATAGCTTGACCATATGGGAGCATGTACACAATAGATCATGAAACAAAAAAGCATTTGAATGGATAACACTGACCTTATAAGTCAGAAGACTTTGAATTCCCGGTGAGTTACAGAGCTTCACTGTGCCCATTTTGACTTGTTTCTCCTCTCTTCCTTCTCAGTGGGAACAACTTTCAAAGAAAGGTCCATTCTGTAAGACATACAAATAAATCACTTCAAACTGTGTTCCAAGTACTTTATGAAAATATATCTTACAGCTAAGAGAAAAATATGAAACCAGTGTTGAATTCATTCTTATCTACCCACACACATTTTTGGACTGGCCTAAGAGGAAAAGGACAACTTTACCTTTCAACTAATGAAGGCTAAAATACAGAGGGGGAGGGACCTCAAACTAAAGCTCTGATATCTTACAAAGAAAATATTCTGAAGTGGCCCTAAAAATGAGGAAACTGCAAAAAACAACACATCTGTATCTCTTTCATTAGGAAAGAAAACAAAAATGAAATTTAAGATAAACCTGGGGAAAACCACAGTTTTGAGCATAGCTGAAAGGCATCCTTGGCTTCCGAGTCTGATTTAGAGCATTGTAATTACTTTAGCAATACCAAATATCATAGAATCATAGAATCATAGAATCGTCTAGGTTGGAAGGGACCTTTAAGATCATCTAGTCCAACCATCAACCTCACTCTGATAAAAAACCATCACTAAACCGTGTCTCTAAGCATTATGTCAACCCGTCTTTTAAATACCTCTAGGGATGGTGCCTCAACCACTGCCCTGGGCAGCCCAATTTTTTGGAGTTCAGACTTATTTCCAAAATAAGTTCATCAACAAGTGATAGTTGCACCAGGAAACAAAAAAAAAACCCACCAAACCTTGGGGGTGTTTTCAGTCCTTTTCCGGAGCTGGGGCGTGATGTGAGCCTTGCATCCCACAGGCTCAAGGGTTTTTGGCTGCCTTTGGGGACAGTTGGAGTATGGTGGTCCCCAGTTATGCACCTGGTCATCCAGCAGCGCAGAGGAAGCCGGTGGCCCAAAGCGGTGCTCACCACTCGCTCAGCACATCATCAGGAACCAGCAAAGCACAAGCTGGGAGTGGGAGGGTCAGGTCTTTGCCACCCCCTGTCCTCATCTAACACAGTGCGATGAGGATTAGCGTCATCTTCATAAACCATAAACCATAAATATTAGATATTACTTTTCATAGGATAATATCTCTTCCCAAAGTTGTTTCCAATATTGTGTACATCTGCAGCAATACTTTAAGGAACACATCTTGAGCTTATTTGGGGTTTCTTTGAAGCAGAAATTTGCATATTCTCCACGATGGAGACAGAGTACTACCTTTATTGCGTATGTAAGCAGAAGCTTTCTTATGATATAATATCAGTTTCAGTATGGACATTTTAGTATATAGGACAGCACAGCAAAACTAAGATAATAGTCTTAGACAAGTGTTCAAATATCTTAAGAAAATCCAAGCTTGACACTGGACTCAGACAACTCTGAATTTAATAAAACAAGATTGCAATTTTGGGGGCATCTTTTCTCAGTTGAGGGCATCAAACCAAGTGAAACCTATGCAAGGTGGCTGTAAATTCAAGATTCTCATATCCCAAGAACATTAGTGCTGTCAACTCATTGCCTGGTATGCCACTACTTCTGATGTATCAAGGACTTTCTAGCTGTCACTTCATCTCTCAGAGACTTAATTTAATAAGATGCTAAATTTAAATAGCATCATAGGCAAAATCCGGTAGTTTAAGTCACTGGGAAAAACATTAATCTGTCCTATGCCTTCCAAATTTTGATTTCATCCTAGACAACAAACTGATAGTGCACAAAAGTCTAGTTGCATTAGTGTGGGGACCTAACATGCAAGTGTTAGACAGTGGCTGTGTAAGAATTTTTCCCAAGGAATACAGTCAGAACCTTTAAGTGCTTTCATTGTTTTCACTCATGAAGTGACTAATATGTGTGTTTAGTTTAATTGGAGTTACAAACTCGTCCAAACAAACCTCAAATTTGAGAATTTTGAAACTCGGATACCGCACGTGAAAGTAGTTTGCAAATGAAACATATTTTAGGGACCTTTCATGTAGCTTGAAGTTGGTCAAAACTGAAACAACAAGCAAAAACTTCTTATTTGGATGTTCTTTATTTTCTTTTCATTTGTCTACTGTCTTTGATACTGGTCAAATTGTCATTGGTCTCAGATGTATTTTACCATTCCAAGCAGGTCAATTGCTAGTCTGCAGTACTCACATTCTAGTGTTTCTATATGAATGGCATCACTTGGAAAATAAAAATGTTTGGCCTGAAGATTGTGCTCCTTTGATTAGGAAATACAGGGTATTGTTAAGCAATCTGTAATTAAAAACCGAAGGAAACTGATGGAACACATTTTATGTAGGAAATTTCAGACACAGATTGTTTTCACCTTTGGATCTTGTTAAAACTAAGGAGAGATTCTTTTTTTATCTCACTTGCATACAACTGTGGATAATTATAATCCTTGAAATTCAGTTGGTAAGTGTATATATTTTTCATCCTTCAGAAAGCTTTAATTTCCTTAAAACACAATGTGCAGAAGGATTATTTTCTGTCCTGCATGCCATTGCAATTGATTAAAAGAGAAACAACTTGCCCTGCTTGATTCTCTCTGCTTGCTATTTGGTCCTTGCATAGCAATGGAAGAAGGAAATCTGAGTTGCTGGATCACATTCTGTTTCTAAAGCAGCAGAGCTAGAGAGCCACACAAATTGCTAGCTACACAAATTAGCATAGATTGTAGAAAGCAATCAGCCACAGGGCTTAGTTCAGTCTGGATTAAGATGTGGGACAGGTTAATGAAGTACAGCCACACAGTCCCATTCTCAGTATCTTCCCTCGTATGGGACTGTGGTATAGCCAGGGCAGGCTCTTTTTCTTTTAATAATTGCAGTTAATTTTTTAGTGTGCTGTCCCCTCCACCTAATAACAGTTTCGAGACTTTATTGAAATATACTGTCATGGACTACCCTCGCTGTACATGATACCTCAAGCAGCAATAATGTAAGCAAAATTGTGCTGAAGCTGCACTGATTCTGAGATATATGGCGTGTGATCATGGGTAAGTATGACTATAAACCTTGCACATCAAAATGCCTTACAAAATGAAAAAAAGAGTTTCTCATTTTTTGGTAGATGAGTCCTGCTTGGTATACGTAAGCACTCGTTAGTTCTCACACTCACTGACTGATTGGTTTAACCACTGATTACTTTATAAATTGCAGAGCCTCTGAAATGGCAGAGTTGGGGGAATGCCGTGCCATTCACCCCTCTGCCAGTGCAGACCGCTCCTTGCTGATCCCTGTACTTTGTGCAGGCTCAGTTCAAATAGGTTCAGAGGCTGCTGTTACATTATTTTGTAGTTGTTTGTGGTCTGTTCAAGAAAAGTCTCCAAAAAATATGGCTTAGTCACCAAGGACCTGCAAGGATTTTGGTGGGGAGTTGCAATCCTGTCACTGATTTCAGTATGGTCACGGACATCTGGAAAGATGATCAATGAGAACAAATGCCACTGAGGACAGTAAGCCACCTGCAGAATAGGGAAATAATTTAATATGTGGTCGTATTGTCATCCATAGAATTAATGGAAGTATTTCACCAGAATTTATACTTGGCGGCCATGTAAGAAGTAGTATACCCAGAAGGATATATGCAGCTGCACTTTTCCTCTTCGCTAGAGGGTAGGGCTCAGCACAGCATCAGCTTTAAACTCAGTTCTGGATGTACCAAGTTATGTGTGTGCTCTGTCTAATCTCAGCAAGCCCAAACTCAATGGTATAGTAGTCTCAGTTCAAATTCATCTGCAGGTCTAACTCAAACCCTGAACTTCTCCAGCGCAGATACAGTTACATTTCTTTATAAATAATTTTATGTCTATGCTCAGCAGTTTTTATAAATTCCACATACTTTCATCAATTGAGAATAAGCTATTAGCTAGATTTCTCAGCCCATTGTCCCAACAATAACTGGTGTAGAACTTAAGTTGTTCGTGGAAGTTACAACAAGGCTGAATTAGGAAGACAAAGAAGAAAAGTATTTTAATTGAATTGTATGGGATTTTATTAAGGAAGCTGGTTTAAGAATATTTTGAAAATGGCAGCGAGCAGTCATAGAGAGTTCATAATATGGAAATGCACAGGCCTACACAGGCCAAAACTACTTGGCTTGTTCCTGGCTTCTAAGGCACTTATTCTGTAAGGTTTTGCAAGCACAACTGCTTGCATCAACATTAAATGGTACAAAATATATAATTTGTTCACTCAAGCACAATAAAAAAGGAATATTTTCACAAAATATGGCTGCTAAATTTGCAGCACAGGTTTTCAAATATAAATATAAATATTGCATAAATACTGTTCTTGAAATGAAAAATGGACTCTTAGAGATGGATTAATAGATAGCAATGATTATTGAAAGAGTATAATTCATTATTGACCATAGTAGATACAAGGTAAAAGGCAGCTTTGGCTTATAGTTTGTCTAAAACAGACATAAATCAGAGATAGAAAGCAGAATATGACAAATAGGATGAAGGAAAAATAGATAATAGTTATTATCAATTAGAATTTGTCAAAGTATAGAAAATCAATAAAAGAAGTTAAAGTTTGAGCTAAATGAATATTCATGGATTCTAGAGATATGAAAAAATAAAGAAAATAAGAATAAAAAAGATGAGTATATCCATTGTTAAAGAAAGCCTAAGTTTGGTTGTCTCATCTTTAGATGAATAGTATTAGCTGTAGAATATTTTAGCTCTGTATTTGGAAGAAAGTAGCATAATGCATTTTTTCCACATGCAGACTTCTCAGCCTTTTACTGGCTTGGGGAGACTGCAGAAATGTGTACTTGGTGTAGATATTTCTAAATAAATAGATTTGATAATATGTATTCAGAGGTCCTGAAAGAGATAGATAAGGAGATCTAAAGTCTGCTGATGCTCTTTCTAATAAATCTTGGAACAGAGGAAGTTCTGGTAAAATGAAGTAACAACAGTGATGAAGCGTTAGCTGTTGTTGCAGTAAATAGTATCTTTTCCCTATTAAAAAGTCAAGCAGGATGTCCCAAGTAACTATATGCTGGTTAGCCTGACACCTATCCCTGACAAAAACGAGAAAGTGCCAATGAAATTAAATTACTAAAGACTGAAAGGGCAAGAAAGTAATCAATTTCAGACAGCGTGACTTTATAAAGAGAAGATCTTGTCAACAAACTTGATTTAAATCTCAGACGTAATGACATATTTGGTTGATGAATATAATTGGGTAGCAACGCTACACTGTGATTTATTGCAGGGGGTTTGACTTCGTAACTTATGACATTCTAATGTACTTAACAGATGTCAAAAAACTGTTGCCAATGAGAAATTATCCTGGATGGAAGTGATTTCATTGGACTTTCATAGACATTGGTACAAAGCCACATTTTAATCAATGATCTGGGGGTGAATGGAAATGGCCCGTCATAGAACTTGTGGATGACACAGAGACTGGTGGGAACTGTAAACAAAGATGTAGTCATTCTCAGCAACTGAGATCACAAAGTGCACTTTAATATACGTGCACAGCTGTACTACTAACTCTCAAATACAGGACTACATTTAAGAAAGTGCTGACCTTGACCAGGATCTGTGGGGCAGAAAGGCCACGCAGCTACCCATTCACTCCCAGGATGATGGAACAGGAACAGGTATTCCTTAGATGTGAGAACAGGGATATCATGACTGGGAACAGTTGAAAATTTGAGGAGGATCAGATAAGAGCCACAGAATTTATTCTAGAATGGAGAAAATGCCTTAAAAAGTTAAACTGCTCAATTCATTTAAATAAGCAGAAGAGACTGAGAGGTAATTGATCCCCTTCCTGGGGAAGGTACTAATGTGTATTCTAATCCATCAGATAATTTTAAAACCTAATAATATAAGAGTTTAAAAAGAACCAGTGTCTGAAAACTGAAGCCAGACAAAACCAAATTGGACCAAGATTGAAAGGCCAGTCTTGCTCACTTGCAGTCTTGCACACTATAGCTTTTCAAAAACACAATTATTTTATTTGCACAATCAGTGAATCAAATATTTTCACAAATGATAATACAAATATTGCACTTGCATGACAAGTAGTTAGACAAAATATACTGAGCTTAGCAGTGCATTGCACAGTCTGAATGCTTTCTCTTCTACCTTATTCTCTGTGAATGAATGCTGACTTACATAAGAGCATTAAAAATATTGCAAATGTTCCACAGCTGAGTTTGTTAATTATTGCCCAATTTGGAAGGCAGATTTTTATGGTAGAGGTGGTATTTCAGATTGGAACCATAATGTTATACAAAACTTTTTCTCCAAAAAAGTAACTCAATTTTAAAGTGAGTATGGTTTGATCTTAACTACATTTTGGGCTTGTTCACGTTCCCATTGTAAACATATAATTCCATCCATTTTTATTTGTGCTAATGTTCACAAAAACAAATTGCGTGTCATATTTCACAGAAATACTTGCAGAACACATTGAACTCTTTAGCAATAAAGAGTCTCAAATAACAATTCTCATTATGACGTATTGTAAATAGAAGTGACCTCCAATACAAAAGTCAGGATTTAGAAATTCATGTTTATTTTACTTCTAGAGAACATATTTGCTGTCTTGCAACAAATAAATGCTTTTTTCTCTCTCCCCCATTGTCTGTAAGAACCAAACAACTCTACTGGTAAAGCCTGTGACAGTACTCAACTTTTATGACTGAACACTGCTGTAATTTTTAATGTCTTAATTACGAATGGAAACAAATGATGTCTTACTTGGAAAAGGCAGTAAACAGGAAATTGCCATTGTGAGCAAGAAAGGGATCTATAAAAAGCAAACCCAGATAAGTCACATTATACAAAAAACACCCAACTACACTTTGCTTGTCAAAACGATTGCAGTTTTCATCTATAAAAAGATGCTTCTGGGTGGTGACTCAAAACCCCTACATTTGCTATTTCAGATGTAATTTTCCTCATTCCATTCTCCTCTGGTGTCAAGAGAATAAAAAGAGACACACAGATTGCATACTGCCTCAGCAGACATCCTGTGAGCCAACACAACCTTTTCAGAACTAAATTCTTTGCTTTCGTCATACTTGGAGCTCTGTTGGGCACAGGATTTTCCTGTGTTTGAAGGTAAAAATGTACTACAGAGTGAGGAAGGACATTGAATTTGGCCATTCTTACAGTAACTTCTGCCAGCCGGGGGTACCTGGACTTTGTCTTTAGTTGGGTGTGTGGGCAGGACTACACTGTCAGTCTTTAGTGACTATGGAAAACCTCATCCCCTCCGTTTTTCAATTTTTTCTTGCCCTTGGCAGGGGGAGCATTGCTTTGATTATTATTTGGGGGGGGAGGGGGGAGGGGCGGGGGCAGGGATGCAGGAGCTGGTAGTTCAGGCAGAGACCTTAGCTCTGGGTCCAGAGTTCCTCCAAGGGAAATTGAAATCCTGATATTTCAAATTTGTGACCTAGATGTACGGTCAGCAACATGTCTGCCTGTTCCCCAGCTGTGCCCAAGGCTGCGTTCACCTTCTGGGGAACTTCTTTCTTAAGCTCTGCTTCTCTTTAAGCCTTTCTAGCAGCTGGTGCCCTTGTAAATTCAAGGGCTGCCCCAGGCCAAGAAAAGCCACAGGCAAACAGAAAAGTTCTTGTCATCTGCTTTCACCCTTATTAAAAGGCTTGTAAGGGAGCTTGACCAAGCCTTGTGGGAAGACAGCAGCTCCCTGCTGCCCAACAGCCCTGTCTAGACAGGGTCACCTTGATGTGTCCCTGCCAGGCGGAACTGGCATAGAAGTGCTGCAGAATGTTCACCACGTGAACAAACACATCGCTCAGAACAGAGACAGAAACTGATAAACAGAAATAAAAATGAGTGTCATGAAGGAGGATCTTCCTCTTAATTCAGATAAGCTGCTCTTAGTTTTTCTTCAGTCTTCATATTCCATAATCTGACATTTAAGACAATAGAGTTTTCCCATGAAAGTTGACCCAAGTTTAGGGTCTCGGAAGGTGAGGGCTGGCCTGCTGCCAGTGGCTCCCATGTCAGGTTTTGTGTCTTAAGTTGCAAGCAGTCTGAGGTATCCATTGTAAAAGATGCGTGAATTTTACAAAGCAAAGCAGGAAGTTTCCACATTAGTAGAGATATATTCTCCTTTCCTTCATGTGCGCCAATAGGCAGCATTTTGTTTTGAGATGGAAAGTGATCTCAGACCGCAACAGCAAATCTTGCTGCAACCAGTAACTGTTTACAACAGTGGAAAGACAGGAGCATTTTGAGAGGGATCACGGTTGTACTGCAGTTCTTCAAAGCCTTTAGTCAAAGTATAGGTGAAAAACACTCATGACAAAGGTAGTTAATGTGTGGCACTGACGTTTGAATAGAGCCCTGTATTGAATCCATGAGGCAGTTCTAGTCTCAAATACAGCTTGATAAACTAAACAATACAACCATTTGCTTTATATGTACAGGAAAATTCATTTTAGAGATTATTTCTTCATACTACGTTATCTGTGGTCCTCAACATTACAGCTAAGCTCTCTTAATACTGTATAGCCTCAGAAGAGTAGGAAATCATAATTAAGACCTGTAAATTATCCCTGAAATGACATTAGTTTTTCTATAGATAAGTAAGTTCCTCTTCAAAATCTGTTACAAAAATATTATGGTTGAAGAACTAGGAAGTCAGAAGTTAAGAAAATGTCATATTAGCATGTACAGCCTTGACTCAGCTGCTCAGGCAGAGCTAATATGTACTCGTCTTCTTAGTCACAGTCATCAGCAATGTATCATAAGTGAGCAAGATGCAAGGTTTTGTGTGTGCTGATGTTGTTTCTGATAAAGCCTGGTCCATCCATATGGTTTTATTAATTATGTGAAAAGTGCATTGGTAGAATTCAGGTAACACAGCAGCTGTGGCTTTCACAGATTTTCTGAGGAATGACAGGCTGTATATCATTAAACAGGGAAGCTGTTGGATAATTTTAGAAAGAAAGTGAATCCTCCATTTTTCTCCTTTCTGGAGTAAGTTTAATTTTCTGTGAATAGGAAGAATGTCTGTATTTAGAACCAAAATCCATTCATTTACGGCCCATGTATAATGTAGTCTTTGACAACTAAATAATTTTACCATGGTTCTTTGTTGATATTCTGATCTGCAGAGACCATCCTCTGCTGGGTAAGAGAACAGTTTGCCTTTCATACATAATCAGCCTTGACCTTCATCTGAAAAAAAACCCACGATGCTATATATATATATGTATAAAATCCTTATTCAAACAATAATCTTTTCTCTTGTATTACAGTACGAAAGCTGCCTAAGGAAATAGTCTTAAACAACTCAACTCCTTTTGCCTGTTGTTTGATCTGTTTTCCTACCACAGTTAAAAGTTCAGCAAGTACAGTAATTGAATGTACCCTGTATCCCAGTGCCATGTATTCCCAACAGTGTTCATGTGACATGTTCATATGGACTATGTATTCCCAGCAATATTCAGTATAGAGATGGGTCTTCAGAGCAAAATTCTGCAGTTTAGCATATTCCGAAGTATTAAAATCTGGGGGCTCTTGTGATAACCCTAAAGCAGAAGTTTAAATCCAGATCCCAACTTTGCTAATTTTGTATTGTTTTTACTTAGAGTCTCATAAGAGCCTATGCTTCATTTGGTTGTAGGCAATGTTTGATATCCAATTTTCTGCTTGCAGTCATTGTAACTCTAAATTTCTGTGTTTTATTTATTTCAAATAAATGTGTGCACAGTCGGGACACTGGTATTTTCCCTTCAGAACGAAGGGAAAAGAGAGCAAGAAAAGTATGAAAGGAATGGCTTTTCAACTGAAAATACAGAGTCTTGTTCTCTAGTGTATTATTGTGTGATAGGCAATCATAGGATCTGTTCCTGGTGGTCGCATAGAAGAAATAATCACATTCAACAGTGTCTTACTTCAAAAGTGACACCATTGAAAACAAAAAGAATATTTGTAGTGAAGGGCATCGCTCAGAATAAGTGAAGTTGCCAGAATTTTGTGTGCTTGCAAAAGGCTTTTTCTGGTTAGGAAATGTAGGAGTCAAATAAAGATTAACTGTGAAACGGAGATTGCACATGGCAAAGGTGTGTAGGTTCAGAATTGCTTGATGACATTGAAGAAAGTACAGGTTTCCTGATCCTGGCCTTTGGAATATTTGCATCCAAAAGGTGCTGAGTCTTTCTGAGTGTTGGGAAATGCTCTCCAGTTTTTTTCAGCTTCTATTGAGGTTAACAGGACTTCTGAGATGAATAGGTGGGGGAGTCTGTCAAATACAGAAATTGGGGAGAGGGGAGGCACAGTGAACATCCTAAAGCTTTGAAATTCAGTATTAATTACATTTGCAAGAAAAAAAAAAAAAAAAAGGAAGAAAAAAGAAAACCAAACCAAATCAAGTCAAACCAAAACAACAAAACCCTCAAAACAAACCAGCTATCTGAAAGTGAGAAAATCTGCTTAAAGATCTCCAAACTTTATTACATACTTTTTTCTTTGCATGCAGCCTGTGTATACCATTCTTTCTCTTACAGCTAATTTGTTTAACCTATCTTTCTGTTTACCTGTCTTTCTGGGTCAAGGGCTTTTTCTGAAGTATGGAGTGCATACCTTGTAATATAAATTTTGAACAACTGCTTGTAAACCTCACAGGTAAGCTGAAAATATGTCCAAGGCCCTGAATTAGAACTGTCATGTTTCCACTGGGAACCCACTTTTTGAAGACATCAAAGACCCTGATTTCTGCTACACACAGAGCACCTCCTGCTCTCTGCTGAGCAGCCATGGGCCAAGCTCCTAGTTGTGTAATATAGTCCATTTAAAAGCCCCTTAGTAAGAAGCCACGGGGTTTTTGGTAGCTTAAAGGGCAATTTCCAGTTGTTGATGTCTGTTGCAGATGTAACTCTCACAGCGGTTGTGCTCACTTGCTCTGTGGTTATTTCACAGCGGTTTCCTAGGTGACAGTTGGCTCTGTTTTGTTGCTAGTTACAGCTTTCTTATAAAAGCTGGTAAGTAATCTCAACCTCACATCACCTCAACCAGGAGGTGTTTGTCTGTGTGTCTGTCTTCTGGATGCCTCAGACAGCCCCAGTGCGGCTGAGCTGTGCAATGCGGAGGGACGGTCTGCCCACTCCGCTCTCGGCAGAGCGCAAGTGCTCATGTGCACTTCCCAAAACCTGCAGCGCTCAGCTCTGCCTCACGAGCACTTAGATACATGGATGCCTCACTGGAATATTTACATTTTATGGGCAGAGTGGTAGAAATGACTGGAAAAAGGGGACTGAGTGCCAGTCCCATGGGCAGAACTGAAAGGGATCCATCTTCTGACATGCCATATGAGGGATTTCAGTTTGCATGTTTCAGAAGTTTCTGAATTACTTTCTGCAATCATTCAAAAATGCAGGGGATAACACTCAGGAGTTGTGACTTACTGTAGGTTGCACAGTAGGTTAAAAGCAGAACCAGAACCAGAAGTCAGTCCTCCCCTAGTTTCCACTTCTTAAATAGGAATGATATGGGTGTTGGAGATGAAGTTCAAAGTACTAGTTCAACAACTGATATTAGAGCATTATTCTCTCAACAGATGTAATAATAATAATAATAATAGTCATCATCATCATCATCCATGGATGTATTACTTCCAGAAGCAAACCTATACCTCCAAAAATGGATGTAGCAGTCATAATGGCTTCTACACATAAAAGAAGCCCTGCTAGTAAACCAAGTTTAGTTGCAAATCTGTAGATGTTCTTTGGCTGCTTCACATCTTGTTTGAAACTCCTCTACTGTAATTAGAAAGGTATGCTGTTGATTTTTAATGTTCCTCATAAAAGGTGACCAAGTATTGCATTTGAATTCTTGTCATCATCTAACAAATAATCAAGTTGTAAATTATTCTGTAGCAACTTGCATTTTTACTTAATCGAGTAGTTCACTTACATTTGCCTGAAGTACATTTACCTATTTAAACATTACCTATGTTTCTAGTTAATGATGTATACAGCTGTTAGCCAGCTTGGGAAACAGGCTTTTTATTATTCTATCCACCATGACAAAGTTTCTACAAAACCCTTAGAAATGTGAGAGGGTATACATACATAAGCAGTCTGGTTTCCTCTGTTTGAGAAGTATCTACAGAGAAAATAATAATTGTCATGGTTTTGACACTAATATATAAAGTGTAACTGAATTTTTATATGAAATTTTCTGATTAGATTTGCTCAAGATTATAAATGTTGAAAACTTAATCTGGAAAGAAACTTAAAAGCAATATATACCTTCACTTTTATTTTTTTTTTCTTTTAAAAAATCCATTGATCAGTGGAAAGTCTTTTTGCTTTAATTTCCACATTAGCCCTTACAGCATAGAAGAAACAGCTCTATGCTGGTATAAAAGATCTTAAATAAAAATTTGGTTTGAAACGTACTGGGAAGAAGAGCAGACCTGAATTGCCTTATTTAATTGCCCCGGCTGTTTCTGAAAGTAAACGGCAAAATTTAAAAACAATGTCAGTTTTACAAACTAAATGTGTTTAACTTTTTTAATAGATTATGGAAGATAGGCACCTTTTAACCTGTTCAAATCACATTTAAAAACTTTCAGGATTGCAAAAAGCAATGTGAAGAGAAATGACAGAAATAAATATGATCTGAGGAAGTTCAAGGGTAAAAAATATACCAAGGTATGTAGCATTATTTTTTGGCTATCGTTCATGGTATACCTAAGAGAGAATTTAATCTCCCTGTTTCAGATATCCCTTAAAATACTTTTTGATTCCCCTTTTCAGCAGAAAAACAAGATGGGGTCAACTTTATGAGAATGGATCTGCTACTCAGATTTATAAAGATACATAGGAGTGCTATTGATCTGGAGGAACTGGAAGAGCCCCCGTAATGAAAAAAGAGGTTAAGTGCTGTCAGGAACTGCTGTTTCTTTAAGCTGATACTGAAGCCTGTATAATTTGTAACAGACTGGGGAGAAGAATTGGTTTTGGAGCCCTTAATTTTAAATTTGGGTTCAAATTCTCATTCTATACATAGTTTTTCATTGCTTAATGTTGTGCCAGACTTCTTTTTACACAGTCAGCATCTCATATATGAAGAATGAGTTCCTGTGGTGCTCCTCCAGCCGGGGCATCATAGCAGATGCAGTTCAGTGCAAATGAAGCTGTAAAGAAGTGAGGAATTCTTTTCTTTTCGAGTTATTTCTGGGATTGACATGGTCCTCAACATAGTTTAATACGCCACAGGGTAGATCAGCTTCCTGCAGCTCCTGCAGTCAGCTGGTATTGCTGTCATGGCATGCACTAGTGCCTCGTTTTTGGCTCTACTCCCCAACACGTTCCTGCTGCCAGAGCTTGTTGGCAGCAGTGGTGGGTGGTACCAGTGCCAGCGCCATTGCCCTGATACCAGCACCACGATAATGTCCAATTCTAAATCTGTATGACTGAATTACAGCAAGTATTACTGCGCTCCTGCCTGCGGCACCCTGGGCAACTCATCTGACCTGGCTGAGTCCCGCCTGACCCTGCAGCACCTCCAGCCCCTGCCCCAGGGCCCAGCACCGGCACACGCCTGGACTCTGCCCTGAAACAGAGGTGGGACGTGCTCCTCCCTGGGGGGCAACGGCTGCGCTGCACCAAGCCTGGGGTCCACCAAGCCTGTATGGTGTCGCAAGGAGTAGCAACATGCAGGTCCCTAGGAAAGAGTAGGGGCAGAAGAAGCAACAATGATACTGTCTCTTACGCCTTTTCAGACTCCAGTTAGCTGAGGAGACTTCCTGAGACTGATGTGTCTGTAATTATTCCCATTGGATTTTTCTTCCATGTACTTGACAAGACTCTCCTGCAAAGGCATAGACTTTTAGCTTGCATAACATCCTTTGGCAATACGGTCAACAGATGTATTTTGCATGGCATAAGGACCCGCTTCCTTCCTATCAACTGCATTGAACCTCATTCCTACTATCTTCATTTGATACTCCCTAAATCTTGTATTGAATCAAGGTAAACAGCCACAGAATATACACTGAATTTAACCTGCCACTTTATCATCCCTCTTTTAAGGTTATTCTACAGTTCTTCACAATCAGCCTTCGTCCTTGCCTCTCTAAACAGCGTAGTGTCATTTGCAAACTTTCTGACCTCACTGCAGTCTCCTGGCTGGGGGTGACAAACGGCAGGTCCTGGCACACATCCCTGTAGCACTCCTCTCGTGTTGCACTTGTACTGCAAAAACTAGCTGTTTACTCTCTGCTTTGTGTCTGCCTGCAGAATACCGCCTTTTCATTTCTGTGTAGGCCTAAGCTCTAATAGTCAGTCTGCCCCGTCCCTTTGTGAATGCTATACAGTCCCTGTGAGCTAACAACACATCTCTCTGCCAGCAGCCCTGTGCTGCTCTCGTACGCCTAAATCAAATTGCTCTACGTGCGCAAGTTTCCGTATTTCATTCTAGGACATTAAATACTGCAGTATTTAACTTCTGTGCACCCAAGTCCTTTATTGGATCTAGCCCGAAGTACACACCAACACTGTTCTTTTGTACAGAAACAGTAGAATAGAAAAGCATTTGAAGGTACTATCTTTTTACAGTCCTTTACTGGGAAACCCAGCTACGCTTCTGAAAGAATAATAAATGTTGGGCTGAGGTTGTCTGCACAGTCAGGAGGCTGAAGTCTTTCTTTTCCCCAGTCTTCCTCTCATACTTCTCTCTCATCAGTAAGTCTTTGGATCTCTGAAGACATCTATCACTGGAATGGGGAAGCTTATGTGGGAGACAGAACTCAATGTGCTTTGGACCCAGGGTGAGACCTGCTGCAGGGAGTCTCACTCTCAATTTTTTGCAGGTGGATCTCAGCTGTGTCCGCTGCACTTGAAGCTGCAGCGTCCCCTTCACAAACCCCTTCCCAAACACACAGCAGAGGGGATTGCATAGTCCTAGAGGTTAAGACATTTTTAATAAATGGCTTCATCTTGTTCAGAGAATATGAAAAACTCTCCCCAGTGATTAGATTTGGTTTCTGTGAAATTCATTTATTTCCTCAAACACGGTTCTCATAAGGAGACTGAAAGACAAACATTGTGAAGATTAATCATTATAAAATGGTAATCAGAGGAGTTGACTTATCTTTTTAATACAACAGCCATTTACCCTAACTGGACAGTAATACATTCTTACTATATATTACAGCTGGACCTCCCACTATCTAGAGCCATAAAGCTGAACTGCCCCACTTTTTCTTAAAAATAAGCATGCTGAAAAAACGCGAAAGAATTTTCTACCTCTGGAGGTAGATTTTATTAAAAACATACCAAACCAGATAGTACATATACTCTCTCTACATATATACACACACACGTACACCCACAACTATACATTATATCTGTATATACATACTTAGATCCCATATACTGAAACAGAATTAAGTAATAATTTTAAACAGAGAAGAGCTGGTGGCCAAGACATTAGATAAAAATGTCTGGGGAAAGATAAATCCTTTGGTGTGTCATTGCAAGTGTCCCATTACTTCCATATTGCTTTCCAGCCCATCAACTATTAATGGCCTTGCGGGCTGCGACAAACTTCTCAGAGAGCCGTCCAGGTTTTTAACTCATCTCCTTTCTATGAGGACTTAGCTGCTCTGCTCCTTTCTTTAAGCAAGTCCCCTGTGCCTCCTGGGAGAGTCCCACCCTGTATTCATGTCCCAGCTGCCAGTTCGCACTCCCTGTGCGAACAGCCAGCTCCCTGTGCAGCAGCCATGACAAGGGAAAATGTAGCTTTCCTGTTCTCCATTCTGAACTTCGTTAACAAAACCACGATGTTGTGGTGACTACAGAGTCAACTGCAAATTAAGTACACGTTTGTACCCTCTGTTGCACACATAATATGGGAATGGTGCAAAAGCTCTGTCCTTAGATATTTATTTACTATGCATTTTATGTGTATGGCAAATGGGCTATGTTTGAAGTGTCAATCTGTTTGCCCTTATATTGTGCACACTTGCCAGTGCCCTCTGCTGTAGTCAGTGCAGTAGCATATCAGATCACAGCCTGATCAATCAAGAAACCATAAAACAAATACCTTTAAAATGTTACCATTTTTTCATCTCTGGGCGAGACTCTATATAGGTCATGAGCTCTCATAGTATTAGACGCAGATGATTCATGGCTCACCACTAGTTAGTTAATAATGACATGAGGAAGAGCTTATTTTTAGCTTTTTTCTTTGTAACTGGCTTTTTCTTGGTGGCTTTTGTCCACAAGCTCTCGTTCGTTTATGACATCAAAATTCTCTCTCTTGGAAACTGCTGTGTTGTCGCAAGCATCGCGTTGTGGTCCCGCTGCGAATGAATCGGTAGGAAGGTTGAAAGGAAACAACTTCTACTCAGCTACCTTGCTAACCAGCACTCTTGGAAAAAAAAAAGTCCCTCCCAGAACAGAATGGGGATCACTTAATGGGAGAGAGATTTGGGAGTTGTTTTTAGAAAAGTCCCTAAAGCCTTTGGACTAAAATACAGCTGCAGCGCTGAAAGCAAATCAGATGCTGGATTGTATTGCTGGGGTAAACAAAGTGAAGCAAAGCCTGCGAGGGGACGGTCTTCTTACATAAGACACGGGTAACGTTGCATCAAAAACGCTGTAACCCCTATTGTGTCCTGTGCCTCAGGGTTTAATTGCTCTTGAAAAAAAGAAACAAAGCAGAACAACCAAAATGATAACAAGTTTCAAATATTTAAGCACTAAAATGTTGGAAAATACGAAGTTTTCTTTCCATGGCGGGGGGGGGGGGGGGGGGGGGGAAGAAGGGAAAAAACCACCTTTAGAGTAATCTGTTGAAAGTGTTTGTGTTTAGCATACAAAACGCTAACCTGCATGTAGGTGCACTGCTTTTTTCACAGTCACAAAGAGCAAAAAATGAAGCTAAGTAATGCAAAAATCAGATGATGGAAACATAATGAAGGTTAATGATCACATAAAATAGGTTACCAAAAACCTATTGAGGGCCTTTAAAAGATATCTCTATGCCTTTCAGAACATACGGCAGAAAAAAGGATAGAGAGTTACAGGAGCACGAAAGAAAATGATATAGAGAGTATAAAGAGGAGCAGATTTAACAATGGGACATGTCACTCTGTTCTCTACTCTGTAAGTCCTTACCCTGTGTTCATCACTATGTATCTGCTCCACGTTCCTGTTCCCTCTTTATCAGCAGAC
The DNA here is from genome assembly GCF_964106895.1 of Numenius arquata. Classification (NCBI taxonomy): domain Eukaryota; kingdom Metazoa; phylum Chordata; class Aves; order Charadriiformes; family Scolopacidae; genus Numenius; species Numenius arquata. The sequence continues at coordinate 16,318,569 of NC_133577.1, read as the reverse complement.
TTAGCCTGTCACAGACTGTGAGATGAGCTCACTTTTTTTATCCTGATTTTGTACAGAAATAAGTCTCATGAAATAGCACTATTTCTGGGTCTCTGCTGATCTTTCACACCCCTGTAGTAACTCGGTAACTTGTGTGGCCAGTTTTAACCATATCTTACCAGATATATTCCACAGATTTCATGAAAAGGTAGTGGGTTAGAAGAGAAAGAAAGAGTCCTTTCAAATATCCTGAGCTGCATTATGAGCTCAAGCCTGATTAAACATCAGAAAATCCATATCATCTCTCAAACTCATTATACAAATGTCTGCAAAACTGTCTTCTTGATTGCTAATGCCCATAGAAAATCTTTCTTAATTTCTTTCATTCCAGAGAACTCCTAATAGGGAGAAGTTTTTTATTTTGGATCAAACTGAAGAAGACTGTATATATCCCAAAGCCCTGCTCGGTATTCTAGCTGTACCAACTGGCCCAGTAAAAGATATTACCTGTCTCCCGAGATCTTGCCCCTGAAATAGATACTAATTTTCAGCAAATACATTATGAAATAACTGCATAAATATCAGGGGTGGATTTATAATGTATCTTTATAGCTAAAGTAAGATTTTAAGAAATTCTTACTATGTGCAGTCTTGCTGTTACGCTGTTTGAATGTTGAGGTATTCATTCATTCATCTGCTTTTGTATCAAAGCTGTATTTAGTCTTGCACATGACTTTTATACAACCATTACTCACACAAAAAAACAAGAGAAACCCTCTCTTGAATGTGAAGTACTTCACTAGTGTGGAACCCACTGCTTCAAGAGGACATTAAGACATTAATGACATTAAGTCATCCAGTGAGATATTTTTTAAAGTTGAGTTGCAATCAATATTTGGACAGTTATGCCAGACAAAAACAATATTTATTTACAGATAGGACAAAGAGGCCAGGCATTGGTTGTTCATTGTGGTGGTCTGGACAAAAGTTTCCCATCTATTTTATCTGTAATTGATGATCCAACAAAATTAGGAAATATTTTCTGTTTTCAAATAATATGGTTGAGAAATTTCGTTAACAGCATTTTTGAAAAGTTGCTGCAGGAGAGAACTGGAATTTTCTGGTTTAATATCTCTTAGTATTTAATCCCATATAAGTGAATAGGCTGTTTTTCACAAATGCGAAAGAAAAAACACTGTAAATCCGGAGTAGTCCCTGATACTTGCTAAACATCATGCAGGGTTGTAAGAATTCAGAGCAAATTAGAACTGTTTAAGAAATGAATAGTGATGATTATTGGTTTATAACAATCCTTTTAAAAAGGATTCCATATTTTGTAGAAAATTTGAACCCACTAAATTTTATTTGATGTACAGATTATTGGAAATATTGGATTATTCTAGTTACAGATACCTATATGAATTAAACTACAGGCTGCAAAATTTGTGTCTATACAGGGCTGTGGTACAATCTGGTAGATTAACTATGGCATTCCAAATGCCAATCAGAATTATAAATAGGAGTGTGTCTTGAGAAATATTAAGGTCCATTAAAAAAAGAAGAAATCTTTCCAAACTATCTCTTCCATTATTTCATTTTTGTTTTAATGAAGAACCTTTTGGGGAAATTGCTATGCTTGAATAGCATGAAGAATGTACGTGACATTTTATTTCATTCACCTGTGACCCTGCCTATTATTCTCCCCAGCAGTCCAGAAATGAAACATTTCATAAGCTATTTTCTCTTTACTGGCCATTTAATTATTATGCACCTCATTTCTTTTGTTTAGTTGTTAAATTAAAAAAAATATATATTTAATTTTCTCTGAGTTTGGGGCTATTTTATAATTTCATAGGCTATTCAGAGGTGTGTATGTTACTGTAAGATAACACTGGCAGGTCACTAAAAGCATTTGCCTCTGCCTCATACTTCACAACACCCTCAAGGCACGCGTTATCTCAGAGTACCACACATCTTGTTAAGCCTTACAGTTCCTGTGGCTGATGGACAAGCTTACTGTCAGGGTCTTAACAGAAATGCTACTTTTATATGTTTATAGCTCTCCTATTGTCTACAGTTCAGTGCTAAGATGCACATCCATCGTAAATTGGACGTGTATAATAGGAAGGCACTCAGACCAAAGTCAAGAAAGGGATAGGCATAACACTAGTTTCCTTTGAAAATCTGTAGAAGTGTGGACACGTTTTGAGTGCAGAGCTGCTAGTGGGCTGAGATGGTCCAATAGCAACACCAAGAACATCACCAATATTTCAAATTATTTTCTGGTTTAAGAAAATAGTTCAGTAGAGGAGACATTAAGAAAACCAGATTTACAAAGACTTGCTGTAGGTTGACTTGTCAATTATCAGGTGTAAAAAACTGACGTATTGGGAAGGCCTCATGTAGATAATCACGTGTTTTAATTGCTCTCCATTATATATTTCTAATACTAGCTCTTAGAAAATTTTAATTAAATAAGTTTGCTGTGCACTAGGAGTAAAGACCTAATGGAAAATTTTACTTAAGCATCTGCTTATACTTGAGATCATTTCAGTGAGACTATTCAAATGGTTTAAGTTAAGCTCATTCTTAATGAGGACCTAATGTCTAGCTTGCTACTCTCAGGCATTAAACATCGCTCTCATTAAGAACTACACATCTTAATTCCTTGTGTAACGCCATGTGTATGTATCCTTAGCAGTCATTATGCAAGACAAAAACATCTAATTAAATCCCATAGCAACAGTGGCATCTGTCAAAAATCAGAGAAATTCCTTTTCTTTAAATGAAAATTTTTCAAAAAATAGCAAATGTGTACTTATTCCTTGACTTCAAGGGCAATTCCTTTCTTTTATCTATTGTCATATTACTAATTCAAGTAGCATATACATTATTATAAATACAGAAAATCATAGGTTTGCATATTGTAAAGTTATTTGCCTTTGGAAACTTGTATGTGATTCATCAAGAAAAGGTGCTGTCGTGTAGTTCTGCGTGTGTGTGTGTGTGTACTGAGCAGATGGCTAGGTAGTTACTTCAGGCATCCAGGATGGTGGACAAGCTAGAGCAAATAGTTAATTCTGACTTTCTAATCTTATATTAACAAATGATGAGCATTTACCAAATTCCTGACACTGACTCCAAAAGCACAAAAAGTCCACGAACAGAGGCTCTATAAAATGAGCTGAGCTTAAGCATGGGATTCATTTCCAACTTGTTCCTTGAACATGAGATCAAACAAAATGTTGATACAAACCTTGAATTTTGCAGCTTGGGACCATTTTTAATTTGAAAACATAACACTTTCTTGTAATGGAAAATAGAGATAACTTGAACTGTAAGTCAAATTGTATCCTTTTCCCATTAATAACTACCAGGTTTTCATGAACTACAATTTTCTCATATTGCAGCTGAGAAAAGTGATGCACACTTGATTCTCCAGTGGGAAAATAACATATAACTTACAGGGGTAAATTAAAGTCCATCTCTATTTGACAATTGTGATTTTGCTACATACTTTGCCTCTTTCTGTTTTGCTGCTTATAGAAAAATTCTGACCTCCTGTGTATCCAAAAATCAGATTGAAGTCAGAAGGAGCTCGTGGCGCACAGTTGCAGTAAACAGTACATAAATGTAACACAACATAAGTCTCAAAACAAGGTTTACTAATGATCCTTATTTAATAAAAAGCTACAGTAATAGCCCCCAAATACTGCAATAAGACAACTGGGAGCTGTAGTGGTTTGGGGCCATTATTGTTGAGTGCTTTTAATACAGTTTGCAAAAGTAACCTTTCTTTGTTTTCTGTGTGAGCTGGCAGGTTGCCTTTGAAGCCAAAGAACAAAAATACAGTGGGGTCATACACTGATGGTGGCTATTTTCTTTTTTCTTTGCATTAAATTCCCAGTAGCAAAAGGATTTGAATTTTGAGGGGAAAAGAGAAAAAATCCAACAGATTGTAATTATTTCAAGGTAAATGATACATTTCTATTTATCAGTGACCCATTAGCATGGTTCTTTCTTCTTTAATTTATGCAAAAAGAAAACCCCAAAAAAGGCTGAAATATCATGATTAGCACCAGAATAGAACCACAGGCATGTATGCTGAAGTAGTGGGGATTAGACACACACTAGTAATTTCCTGAGGCTCAGTTTTACCTGAATAATATATAGAAAAAAGCAAAGTTTCCTTTTTTATTTTCCCCTTGATTAATTATCTGCTTTTTATGCAGGTCCTGAATACAGAATTTAGCTCATGCTACCCTACTTACCATTGACTCATTTGCATAGAATGCCTTAAGGATACCTCAGGAGGTAGAAAAGGTGAATATCTCCAAACCCATACCTTTTTGTTTCTACCCCAAGAGCACTCCAAAGTCACGTGGTTCCATAACTGAAAGGCTTCCAGGTCTGGCTGCTTCTGAGCCTTTTGAGAGCAGGGAAGGGGATGAGAGGAAGAGGTGACACACCTTGTGTTAGATAGTATTGTTCTAACCGGTATTGGTATAGTGACATTGTTAGCATTGTTATAAGCTTATTATTGCTTTTATTAAATTCTAACAGTGATTATGAGGCTTTCTGTATGTTCAGGAGCAATGTGAGAAGAGTAATGTTTCCAGGTATGAACAAAAGGAAAGTGAAGGTATTGGGAGAGAGGGAGAAAAAAGAGGAGACATTTCAATCGCTGTTTCTTAAGACAATAGGTTTTTAAAGGCTTGAAAAAATGATTTAAAAAAAAAAAAATTAGAGGGGAGCTTGAATTTTTTTTCAGGAATGCAATGAAGACAGTCAAAGAAAAAGAATGAAAGAAAAAATGAATTTAGACGGAATGCATAGGAAGAGTAATGAAGTGGGGGGAGGCCCAGGAGGAGGTGCATTACTACAGCAGAATGTCTCAAATGACAAATATTTAGGTGAATGCTGTGCTTCTCTAGTGACTCTTGGTGCCGTACAGCTATATGAATTAATATTTGAGATGTCAGAAACAGGCAGGTAGGCTCTGATCCTGAGCAGCTGTAAATTAATGTAGCTCCACTGGAGAAAATGAAGTCATTCCAAGTTCCATGAGCCCAGGATCTGGTCACGATAGCAAGAAATTTCACATATAATCAGATCATCAGAATACAACCTAATTATCACATAAGATGAATTCTTGAACTCCCTTTCTTATTAAAACCAAACAATAAGCCCTACCACATCTGTTTCTTAGAAGCAATAAATAAATGAGGCACTCATCAGCCATGCATGCTTATTCTAAAGTAGATCATTTGCACTGCAGTCATTGATTCCAGAAACTTTAAAAAGGATGTGCCAGTTCAGAGTTCGGAAAACAAGAAATGTCAGTAGGTGTGGGGATCTCCTAGTAGTACTGGGAGGGAGTGGATCTTGCTTTTCTGAGATGTCATGCAGCTTTTGCTTCTACCAGCACTGGTACTCAAATGCACTGTGGTTGATTTGTCTTCCTGCAGTGGGTCTTTTGGACCAAGACTGATTCATCGGTGTGTTTTAGTCAAGTATAAACCATTTTTATACACAGGTCTGGTCTACTCCCATGTTGTGCAGAAGTTCCAACTTGGAGTGGTCCTTATGTATGTTTTTGTGTGCAGATATATGTTTCCTTGAGATTTAAGGGTTGCATCTGCTTTGCGGACTCTGCTGAGAAAAGGATGAACATTTGGGCCTGGGTTTAGTGTAATCTGTTGTGCCATCCAGATTGTAGTTCCATATCATATGTTTACTAGCAGTGAAATTGATGCTATTTGTGGGTCCTGGGAATGCACTGTGCATCTATACCTATGTGTGTGAGAAAGATTTCTATACAGTCATCCAAGATTTTTTTCTCTTTAGTGATAAATCCCATGGATTTTTTTCCCAAGTTTTCTTCAGGGCTGGCTCCCATAGGATTCTTCAAAGCAGGTCCCTGAACAGTCCAAAGCCTGTTTTGAAGTCTGGGCTTGTGGTCCTGCTTTTTGCCTTGTTCCCCCCTCTCAGGATCCTCAACTCCACAATTCATGGTCACTGCAGTTTAGGCTGCCTCCAGTCTTCACATCTCCAAACGGTTCTACCTTGATGGAAGTATGAGGTACAGCAGACCATATCCCCTTGTTGGCTCTTCCATCACTTGGGTCAGGGAATTGTCATCAATGCACTCCAGAAAACTTCTAGCTTGCTTGTGCCCTGCTGCGTTACCTCCCAGGCAGCTAGAGAAATATAGTGCACATTGAGTGAGTTGTAGATCTGACAGAAATCCAAGGAAAAGTAAGAAAATGGCTACGTTGTAATATTATTTTTTATAAACATGAAAGATTTATGGAGCATATGTTTTGTAGACATGGATCTTGCTACCTGTCAGTATATGCTGATACAGGACAGTATTTGTTGAATTTACACACATGTACTCAGAATCTGAAGATGGAATTTCTTTTGTTGAAATGTTTATTGTGTGGTTCATCTAAATGTTGCAGAGACAAGTGCCAAATTGTTTGCATTTCCTGTAAACCAGCTAATGTTCTGAGCTCAGATTTCAGGGATCATTTTTTGGTAGTTTGTATAATTACTTCACAGAAAATGTCTAGGATCAACAAACCAGAAAAGGATCAGTTTGAAAGGTCAGACAAGAAGTCACATTATTGACTAGGTATATACTCTGTGAACACAATTAGCACAGACTGTGTAAGTTTAAAAAACGTTCTTGTTTCAGAAGAAAATTACTTGAAACCACACAACTACCCTTTGCACTGAAAGGAAGGCTTAGAAATTGAGGGATCCTTAATTGGAGCTCTGGGTTGTGACAGGGGACTCCTGGCATGAACCAGGCCAGCTATCATTGATTTTTGATCAGACCTGTGTTTCTCAGGAAGCACCTGCTTTTCTTCTTTGAAAGATGAAGTGTGATATTTGCATTATTATTCTAATGCTTTCTCCAGCAATTTATAGAATAGTTTATAGAAATTGTTTATAGAACATTTTGCAAAGATGATGCCCCATTCAGGAGAAAAAGATCTGAAGGTTTTAAAAAATTCTTGCAATTTCATTCCCGGTTCTCTTCTAAACATTTTTTATTTTAGTTTATTTCCTTTTCAGGTGGCTTGGAATTGCAGATTATGAGTTTAAATCTATCCTTCAAAGCTTGGAGTTGATGGAGTTCTGAGGTCTGGCTACATCTAATTTTAGACTGAGGCTTAACATCAAGTTTTCATCTGTTTTTGAAATTTGCCCAAAATTTCTAAGTGTTGTTCAGTGTCAATATTCAGGCTCTAATTAGAATCATCTAATACAGGATTTTTTTGCAGTAAAGTACTGTTCACACTCTGAATTTGAACCAAGCAGTTGAACTGAATGGTGCTGGTCTTTGAAGAAAACATGGATTAGACTTGATGATTGTAGATTAGTTATTTGCTAATTTTAAAGGATTCAATTCTTCATAAGACAAACATAAACTAGAAGCAGAATAGAGGCTTAAAATCAGTTCCACATACCCCCCCTCCCCCCTCAAAAAAAATCACTTAGAGAAATATCCTAATGCCTTGCTTAATCTGGTTACTAAGAGGGGAGGCACGCTCCCTGGACCCTTGTGGAGAAGCTATGCATTTCCTTAGAAGAGAGAGGCTTGCAGAAATCTGTTCATTTTTTTTTGTCCTCTCCCTAGCACATAGACTGTATGTATGTTTATAGTTATAAAAGGTAAGTGCTACATGTAAGAGATAGCATGAACCCATAAAACAGCACCATAGTTATCCGAGATACATTATTTATGCTATTTTATTTGGTAGGTGGTCCTACTTAGAAGGATCTTCTTTTTAGCTGTTGCCAGATTAAAGAGAAGATGAAATGCCCTTGAAACAAGGAGCACCCCTTGCTCCTTTTTATGTGTTTCAGTGCATCTGAATACTGTTTCTTCTTTATGAGACTGTCTTGTCAGGACTGGTTTTGCATGTATCAGCTGTTAGTAACCCTGGACTGGATCTTAACTGTTGACGATGATTTTTTTTTTAGAATCTTTTTCAATGGCAAAAGCTTAGCAAAGCCTGCCTGTGTTGATTCCTGTATCACTGCTGCCATCTTCTGGAAAGATTTTTATATTGCTGAGTGGGCTTTTTTTAACGTAGGTTAATTCTAGCAACCAGGAGATGAACAAAATATGTGCTTCTTGCACGTGGTTACAGGATCACAGTCAGAACAGCATGGAATAAAAGTTCATATGTGAGATGCCTTGGTTATGCTAGGGATATTTAAAAAAACATTCACGGAAACGAGTGGCTTGATTTCTGTTGCAATTCAGTGTAAATTAGGTACTGGGTAATTGCTTAACTCCCATCAGCTTCCCAGCCTGCGTATTCAGTAGTTCATTTCAAGAACCATGTTAATGAATCCATCAGATTTCCAGGTCTGTTTGCACATATAAATGTGCAGCTAGATGCTCAAATGCCCAGGGCATGCATGCATAGCAGCAGTATTATCATATGGAAATAGGGTTGTCGTACTGTTTAAGGGCATATTAATTGAACTCCAAAGCTGCTAGAGCAGGAGCTAAAGCCACAGGCAGTAAAATTCACTCCTCATGACATTCCTTGTGAACTGATATATGCATTCAGCAACAAAACATCTTTTTCAAACTTGTGAGAAGTGATATTTTAATGTAGCTTCCAACCACTTTGTTGCAAAAAATCAACTTTTGACATCACATATGTAAAGTGATGCATCTTCAGCAGGAATAATATTTTCGAAAGATAGGCTGTTATGCTTGTTATAAAATGCTTTGTCTCACGCTTTCAAAAGGCATCTCAAGGTAACTATTATTTACCCTCTTTGCATCCCAGTTCCTTAAAAATAATGCTTCTTCCTGTATAAAATTTTACTTCTTATTTTCTTTGTATCCATTTTAGTGTTGACAACATATGTGCTAGCTTTTTTTTTCTTTAGAAAGTAAGTCATGCTCTGATTTTATCTGTTCTAGAGTAAATACTGTATTGTTCCACTGAAGATACAATCTGCTACTTTAAGTGGGAGAGATACACAGTGTATGTTTTAATATATGCCTATATATATTATGTATTTAAAGATTTAGGGTTTTTTTTCTTTTTTTTCTTTTTTTTCTTTTTTTCAGCAGTAGCAAGTGGAATGATACCTTCTTTTGTGAGATAATCGAAATACAGAGAATAATATCCACTAAATTACAAAAAGGTTTTAAAAAATCAGAGTTTAGATACATTTTACATCTTTGGTTGCTTGAAAAATGTTCCTTGTATTCATAAATGACTAATCCCCTTATCCCTTGCATTTAGTTTCTAATATACTCCATTAAATGATAGTGGCAATAATATTGATTTTTTTTCAGTGTTTCCTCATATAAATACTATGCAATTTATTAAGGAAAAAATGTGTAGAAATCGTAAGTTTACCTGCATCCACTTTGCATTTTGTTAGTCATAAAATTACTCAAAATTAGACACTAGATAGGTGTGGTTAGGTGTCCGTACCACTTACTAAAGTTATTTAAATGGGAACAGAATTAAGCCAATACGCAATTGTTTTTTCTCTCCAGTGGTGCCAGCAAGAGCCTAATATTGAATTAAATTTCTTTGTCATGTCTGTACTACACAATGAAGTATGGGATGTCTGTAGTTCTGCATCCCCAAGCTAGCTCCATCAGTGCTGAAACATCTACCCGGCGTAACACAGCACCACGCAGAGAGAGCAGCCCAGGTCCCCAGTGCGCTAGAGCTGCATTAGCTACAGATTACTGACATGGCTGTAAGACTTCCAGCAGGGCTGCCTTAAAGCTTCTCAGCAGTCTAAGCTGCAAGTGAAATTCAGTTTTGCCACCCGAAGAAGATGGAAAGGGGCTGGACTACTGCTGTGTAGAAATGAGAAGGCAGAGAAGCAGGTAGGCAAGAATTAAGAGTGGAGGAAGACGCCTGGCTGTCACAGCTGGGCCTGAAGGAGGGGTCAGATTCTGTGGCAGCAGCTATTTCTGGTGTTAGGAAGAGCTCCTCAGAGTAGTGATGTTTAACATCTGAGGACTGGTCATAGTCCCTGTAGCATGACAAGCTAGAAGTCTTGCGCTCTCTGCTTGCTGTCCGCAGCTCTGGCACAGGTGAGGTAAGTCACAGGGACATGAATGTCGTGCAGTGTTTAGCAGCCTGCTGCTGTAGGCAGCTGCCTGCTTTGTTTAAACATGTTTGGATTCCTTTTCCAGAGGTAGCTTGGGTGGCATCAGTCTGGGCATCTCATCCCAGTGCTCCAGGGCACAGGATTGTTCTGTCTCAGTAAAAGATGTGCAGCTCTGCCAGGGCCAGATATGCCTGTTCAGACAACCAAAACCATGGTCCACTTTGAAAATTTTGCAGTGTTTGAACTCATGTTTGCATGAGTGGTCAGCTATCAGATGGGATTCATCAGTGATAACAAGACCTGACTCTATTATGCACACATAATAGCACAACAAATAACAGGTTTTCATATTTTCAATATACCACATGATGTTGTTACTAACTCTGCTTTATAGGCTTTTCATTCTTATTTTCTGGAATGGGCTAGTAAGTCTCACCTTCCAGCCAACGAGCGAAGAACGAGATTGTGCAATGCCCTTGTGTGTAGGCATAGGGTAGAGGAATCTGGAAAGAGCATAATCCGTTTTCCCACAGAGGCCTGCAGTGATTTCATCTGAGAGGAACACTTGGGTTCCTCTCAGCTTCTATCGCTTGCAGCACTTGGACCACAAGGCAATTCAGAAGAAGGTGGAAAGAAAAAGTAAGATTGCCCATCCACATAAATCGGCAAACAGGAGATCTGGGGAGGTTTAGGACAGGTTCTCCAAGCTTATGCCATCCATTTTACCAACCCATCTTTTAGGTTAATGCTGCCTGATGGAAGGCAAGCTCCGGGACAGACACAAACTCATCAGCACTCACTGAAGAGCCTCAAGATGTACATGCCGTCATCTGGATCTTAGGGAATGAGCCTGTGGGTTGTTTTGTAGAAGTCAGGAGCGAGACTTTCACTTCCAGGTTTAAAAGGAAAACATTGAAATCTCTAAGACATTTTGATGCAGTCCTACATTTAAAGCTTTTCATGTTTACGGAAATTTGCCTCTCATAGTATTGATGGTAAATTGCCCTTAGACTGCAAAAGCTGTGCAGAGACTGCAGCTATATTTTTGATGCTGTGTTTTGACAGATTGTCCTGTTCCTTACAAAAGTTTGATTTTAGATGAAATATGCATATCCAATGTGTGTACTTTATTATAAGGAAAAAGACCAAAATTGCTCTGCAAGTACTACCATGCTTTGCAATTGCATTATATCTGATAAAATCGGTGTCATTAAAAATGGATACTTTTTCTATTGTGGCATTTATATTCATTGTAGAATTTGCAGGTTGTTCTATAACTGACAATTGGCAAGGCCACAAATCCTAAGCAAACATAACTACTGCAGATGGTAAATATTCTGCTTTTAAAGGGTCTTGTTCTAAGCACAAGAAATACCAAAAGACAGGGCATGTGGCTGACTGTCTCACACTTGGTGCTGGGTAGAACAAAGTGCCAGAGGCAAAGTCGGTTCAATACCCAAGATGTGCGGTTCACAGCAGTAGCAGGACAAAGACTGTGACGTTCAGGCGGAGGGAGAGGGGGAAGTTTAATTGACTTTGGGTGAAAATAGGTTACAAAGTACATAGTTTCAAAGTAAAAAAATGCTTAGTCTGTGTTTATGGGGGTTTGGACTCTAGCCAAGAATCACACTGCTGTCCTACTCAAAAGATACTCTATATAGTAAAACCTTTTCTAGTGAAATTTGTGGTCTAGGGGCTTTTCTTTAAAAAATATAAATCTGTAGATTTAATTAAATTAGATTTAATTAAATCTAAATCTGTATGTATCACTCACTATGACATTATAATTTATACTTTGGAAAGTTCGGTTGGAAGCTACATTTTTCTAAACAGAAACACTATAGAGAAGACTTCAGGTACTATGGGCAGAGCCATTCTATATGTCACTCTCTGATAGCTTTGATTCCTCTTAAGGCATGCTCATATTTTCAGTATAATCAGCAGTCTAGAGTTTGACTACAAAAGATCATTTAGATTGAAACTTGGTAGCTTATAATATTTTACATTTTCAAGGGTTTTTTTGACAGGGTGATCTTGTTGTCAGGTCAAGAGAAGGAGTTCTTTGCCTTTCCAGTGTTTTATTTATGTTACTATTTAATAAAATAATCTACAGGTAAAAAAAAAATCTAACTGAAAAATCCCTTTAGTCTAATAAAAAACCCAAACTATACATTTGTTGTACACAATATAAACATTTGCTGGTTGGAACTTGTAGGAGTTTCTGTGTGATTGGTGACTACTTGTTTGCACTCCCCCATCATATTTTCATTTACCAAAAAGAAAAAAAGCATGGCAAAACATTACCAGTTTCCTTTATAAAACTGAGTTTTGACTCTACGAAACGGGGGTGTGGTTCTTTTGAGGAATGACCTGACATGATTAGCAGGGAGTCCAATGTTTAAAAATTTGAAATCTTCTCCCTTAGAGGGGCCACTATGTGACCTTGGATAAGCCAATTTGGTGTGGATCCTCAATGGCATTTGGGTTTCCACATCAACTTAATTAAGACCCTCAAATTTTAGGGATCTATGGCCAAGGATTGCTATGAATTAGGCTCCAGTCACTAAACCAGAAATAGTAGCACTTTGCTGCTTCACGGGAGTGCGGTGAGAGAGGTTCACTTACAATTTCAAGATGCTCTGATGCTCTGGTGATCAAAGCCATGCAAGTATCTTAGAATGCTATAGTACTTTGCTTTGATGTGTAATACAGAACTTAACTGTTTTTGAAGACATGAAAATAAATCTATCGAGTTCCATGCATATCTTAGATTATACTTGGTTTTTTTACCCTGTGTTTTTTTTAGAATATACTATAGCCTTCTCACATTGCAATAGCACTTAATGTTCATTTTCTGGCAGCCGTCCTGGTTTCAGCTGGGATAGAGTTAACTTTCTTCCTGGTAGCTGCTGTGTTTTGGATTTAGTATGAGAATAATGTTGATAACATATGGTTTAGTTGTTGCTAAGTAGTGTTTATATTGTCAAGGTCTCGTTCAGCTTCCCATGGAAGCTGAGAGGGAGCACAGACAGGACAAGCTGGCCAAAGGAATATTCCATACCATAGATATCATGCACAGTATAGAAATGGGGGTTGGCTCGGGGGCAGGGATCTGCGATTGCTGCTCAGGACAGGCTGGGCAACCAATCATTGGGTGGTGAGCAATTGTCTTGCATCACTCATTTTGTATATTCTTTTACCATTATTATTACTATTATTTTCTCTTCCATTACTGTTCTATTAAACTGTCTTTATCTCTACCCATGAGGTTTTTTCCTTTTTCTCCCTCTTCTCCCTATCCCACTAGGGGGCAAGGGAGGGAGGGAATGAACAGCTGCATGGTCCTAGTTGCTGGCTGGGGTCAAACCATGTCACAGCTCATTAAAAAATAAAATTAACACCTGTCAACTGTGGTTTATTTCACCTTTAGCATGAATTATGATTATAACGTAGTACTCTCTTTGTTTGACTTTGGACTTGATTTTAGAGGAAAGAGTAAGTAGAGGCATTGAAGGTTGATTTCTTGAAGTACTTGTTTGCCTAAGAAGGCAAGATGAAACTTGTAAGCCCTGCATTTTAAATGAAAGGTGAGAAGACCTATGATTTTTCTTTGTACATATAGTCGTGGTTTTGAGGAACTTTTGCATCTCTTGCATACTAGTTTTGCACTGCTTGCAGAAAGCTGCAGTGCTGATGGAGATGCTGATCCTGCCTTCCTTCAGTACCTTTAGTTTTCACGATTCCCATCCGTAGTGATGGGTCAGATAGCCAGCACTGAATGAGGGAAGATCAAAGAAAAAAAGGTAGAAGAGCAGAGAAGACAAAACGATTTTGATAAGATTGTTAGTCAATATATTCTCAATGACAACAGGTGATATCAAAAGAAACTGATTTCATTCTATAATGAGATTACAGGTTTGATAAGAAAAAGTAATTGCACAAAACCAATTTAATCTTAATTTGTAAGACTTCAAACTACAGTATAATCTGATAAGGAAATCATCACCATAATATATCAATAAAAGGCTTTAGGGGGCTGGGTTCCAACTGACATGGTTAGGGTGTGTGCAGTAGCATGACCTCACCACTATCAGATGATGCAGTATGGATGCCTCACTGGGTGGTGGTCGTGGGGGTTGAGAACTGGCAGATGAGAGAAAGTAGGGTTTTCTGTGAAGAATGCGTGTGTAGCAGGGTATTGCTAGCGGCATTCAACAGGAACCGACAGCAAACCTGTCACGATTCAATACTTGACAGTGATCCAGAAGCAAATATAAAGACTCCACTGATACAGCACAGCAATGATACAAAGATTAGTCAAATATAATTAATGACAAAAAAAAAACGGTCCCCAGGAAAGTGCCATGAATATGATTTGAAGCTGGGGGAGAGAGGAAGGAGGAATGGCTTAGCCAGTGAGAAAAAGAGTTTCTCTGTTTGGGTTAAAGAAGATTCAGAGGTAACTTGATTACAGTACATAAGTACATTCACAGGAAGAAAATACGGGATAGTGAAAGCTTTAGCAGAGAAATATGAAGCAGTGACTGGAAGCTGAAACCACAAAGGGTCAAAGTAGACATTAGATACAATTTTAAACAGTGATTTTGGTGAGCCATTGGAACACTGTACCAGAGGTATGAGTGCATCTTTCCTCACCTGATGTCTTTAATCTGGATGTGAATGTCGGTTTTGGAAAATACACTTTGGCCGATCCATGTATCATACATTGTCTGTCTGCAGTCTAGCTAATAGTGATAATGGTAGGAGCGAAGGTGTGGCAGTCCAGATTTTAACACGGGTTGCAGAAGCCTGGTAAGAAACCTGGGGATGTGCTTGAGTTGTTAGCTCACACAGAAGTCCCTAGCAGTGCATCTATGGTGCTGCAGATTAAACATTGGATACGACTCCCTCACTGCACCCTCGCCTTTATTCTGCTGTGTATACACATGGGAGGAGGTAAGGGTGAAAAAGAAAAGGAATATTTAAGTTGAGGAGTAACTTTAAAATAACACTAGGGAACTCAAGCTTGAAGCTTTGTGTAGGGATTCAAGAATGGGAGCATTGTATTGAAGTTGGAAGAAAGATAATTTTAACAGTAATATTTCATAAGCACTATAGGGAGATATTATCAGAAGCCAAAGAAAAGGCATTTTCAGTAGGCAAGAGAGAGAATGAGAGATGTGGTGCTTAAGCCAAGGGAAAGCAGATCTTTGAAATTCTGTGAAAAAGGAAATGGGAAAAACTTGTTTCAAAAAAACTAACCAGCATAGCATGTAAATGACAAACTCATTTTCCTTTCATCCTGAAAGAGAGCCACATTCTCCTCCCACTTCCAAACTTAGAACACTTAAAACACTATAAATGGCCCAGTCAGGAATAACTGAGGCTACAGCTCAGTTTCATCATCCTAGTTTTTGTTCAGCGTCTACTCTTGGCACTGCAGATGTCATCTGTGGGGTTTGAATCCCATAGAGCTGACTAGAGTTTGGTCTGATTTTACCTTTTGTTTCAACGATCATAAAGATAGGAGGATTTTAGAAACAGGATCTGGATCCCTGTTGAGGTTTTTAATACCTCCTATTCTGAGGTCACTTGGATTCAGGATTTCTGCTTAGGCCTACCTGATACATTTTTACAGATATTCAGAAGCCTGTAATAGCACACACAGAGGTTATATTAATTTCCAGTGCCTAAATCCCTTCAGTGCTTTGGGGATTTCCCTGCTAATCCTCTTTTTAGTGCATAAACCTAGAGGGTAGGTGTGGGGCCTTTGGGATTTATTATTTGTATTCGTTGTTTTCCAACAGAGGAATCTTTCAAGGGTAACAACGGTAAGTGCTAAATACACCAACACACAGGAAGTTTATATGCTGTTTACATTATCAGAGTAATCTGCCAGTCTTTTTTTGGCAAATGAAGGAAAAGAAAGTGTGACTATTAGTAGTAATTACACTACTTATAGTAATTTTAAACACTTATTAATATTAAATTCATGTAAAAATGTTAAGTCCTGATGGAACAACTTAAATCCTTTTCTTTCCAAGGGCAAAATAACTGTATTAATATTAATGAAACCACAAAGTAGAAGTTAACTGACAGCATTTTTGCAGTTGCTGTATTTTATTACTGAAACTTTATTATATTTTTCATATCTGAATGTAAAAAATGAATAAAACTATCATAAACTGCTCTTTGTTGTAAGTGACATGCCTTTTCTTTATGATGCATGCTTTGCCATAAAAAGGGAGTGCTTAATGCATTTCTGTTGGGAGATGCCTATTTATTCTGACAAACCGATCAGCCTCCGGGGTGTTCTTTTGCCACAGAGCTGATTTTACATCTCATCCATTATCTAATAAGATGTGAAAAGAGTATCCTGTCTCACCAAAAAAATGAGGCTTTGTTTCATTACAAGGATGTGGCAGACTCACTCATGGACTTACTTGCAGGATATACAATTGTTAGTGAAAGGCCCAGTTACACACTCGTGCATGTTTCTAGTACAGCAAGCCAATGGGGAAAACATCGGTAATGTTGGTCCTGAGGATTTTTATTTTAAAGGTAAGTATAAAAAGTGGCCTCTATAATGAGAAAATGCATTTCACATCTTTAAATAATATGGCATGAGTTTATGAATTTTATTATTATAATAAATAGCACCGCCACATCGACTACATTGTGAGGCCAGAATGTCTTTGCAAAATATATGCCCTGAGGAATTTTTTTCTTCTTCAGTAATTCCCCCTTTTCAATGTTTATGAAAGGTTTAAAATTGCACTTGCATGGGGAAAGTGAGAGAGACTGGAGTGAGGAAAGCAAGCTGAGGCGTTGTGTGATAAGGCAGTGATAAAACAAGCGTATACAAAACCCTTTCAGACAAATGTTTTCAGCCAGATGTGGTCATAAGGAGATAAAGTCACAAAGGAAACAGAAAAGACACATAGTAGGAAATACAGTTAAACCTGTCCAGAAACTTAATTACAAGCCTTTGAGATATTAGGTATCCAGACAGAGAGTACCTCTCCATATGTGTTTGAAGGGTGTTCAACATGGCTGAAACTTTTAACACTAACGCAGCGGAAATTGTTTTTGTATTTAAATGATGCTCTATTACAATAATGCAGCCTCTCATACAACATACCTTGCTAAAGCGCCTCCATTGTTAAGATGTTTGCTAACGAGCGCAAGTGAATTAACAAATCAGTGTTAGTGGAAGTAAAATAAAACATTTTAAATCATCGACAAAATAACGGAGAGAAGTGACAAGAAAGCGAACAAGTGATTAGGTTTGATACCTCTGGAAGTTAGAACACTCACTCTGCTCCTCTGCTCCACATTTCCCTGACTTTCTGAATAACAGGATCAATCCTTTTGGACTTACACAATGCTTCTTCTCATAGAAGTGCAGTTTCTTTAGCATGACAATGAAATATGATTTTCAGTGCTTCTTAGAAAAGTGACAATACAGCTTGAAAGAGTTCAAAATGAAATTGCAAAAGCTGGAATTTATGGCAGACAAATGTTCTAGTGTCATGTCCTCCTGATATCCTTTATTCATTGCATGTGAATACAGCTCTATATCTAAAAATCAAGGCTGTTTTATCAGTCTTGCTTATAATGCCAGTCAGAATGGCTTACCACTGAGAGATCTTTCAGAGTCTGGAATTGCATCAAGACAGCATAGCTTTAAAACATCATAAGAGCCCCATTTTACATTATTGACTTTCCCCCTTACCTGCAAGGACACAGAATTTAATGCAGCATTGATGGGTCAAAGATTTTGACACATGTCAAGACAGATATCTTCATTTTAGAGTTTAAAAAAAAGGCATCCAACTTGATACATATGAACCAGTTTAGGTGGCAGAGGCAGCTCAGACTAAAGTAGGGACAATTGTTTTACTCATCTGCAAAAGACATTACTTTCAAATGAAGCCTTATGTAATGAACAATGTAATTTAAGGAAGATGAAAGCAAAACATTTGCTAGAAATGCAATAAGGGTCTAGAGGTAGTTCCTTAAAGCCCATGTTAACCAACCTGTCACTGTGTTCTTTCTATGGATTTTTTTAAACCATTCTATAAAAGTCCATGGTAAGGATACAATTTTGTAGAAGATGGTATTTCATATGACCTATATAAAGTGATCATTCTCTAGTAAAGTCAGCAATAGTTTTCCATAGAGAATTCATGTAATTCAGAACTATGAACAGACTATTTCCATTAGCAAACACCATAAAGCAGAACTGCTTGTTTCAGCCAGCGGCCTTCTTGTATAAACAGATTTCACTGTAGGAGAAACACACCCAGAAGTATCTAGTATGACTTTATGTCCCTAAATGGACGATATAGCAAAATCTCATTTTTAATAATGGCATTTATGCTACTTCACTGATGAAATGTATAATAATAACAGCAAAATTTTTGTGTTAATGATGAGTGTATAATAAGATGCACAATTAGGAGGATTATGGGAATTTAATGGGATGAGAAGGGCAAGAGATCATCTGCTGTATGACTCTTCGTGATTGTAACCTGCTGTCTATATCCCTAATGTGTTTTTATGACTTGTGTGCTTTGGTTTGTTTTCCAGTTTGTGTTCTGCCGTGAATGTAAAGAAGAATACCATGAAGGGGAATGCAGCTCTCTCCTCAGCACGCAGGGAGCCATGGCCCAGAAGGTAGGCATCCCACAACTCATTACATCCTGATCATTATCCCTGGCCCAGCTAGAGCGACATTTGTCAAATGGGTCCTAATTATAATCCTAAGTAAAAGCAATTATGTTCATGCTGAATTACTCCAGCCGTTGGAGTTGCCGAATTGGCTTTGCGGTGGATTTCAGTTGCTTTGATTGATAGAGTAGTTGAGTTCTGTCAGGAACACACAGGGCTTTACCATCAGTTGCTAAAGAAAAGGCGTTCCCAATGGGCTTTGGGTGTTGTCTCTATTCAATGTGAACACTTTTGAAAGGCTTTCTGTAGTCTTGCTGCCTTTCAGCTTATTTCCAGTGCACCCGTCAGGAAATCACGTGGGTTTGCATTGAACAACAGGGTGTTTTATACAGCCTATGGAGAAAATGCTGTCGATAATTTATGTTTAACTTAGAGAAATAAAAAATGGATTGCCTAGGCTGGAAGCTGTTAGATGATAATTATTATTAGGCTGCTCTATAATTTTGTAGCTATTGTAGCTATAGACCTGGACAGGAAATAGTTTTTCTCTCCTGGCATTTCTCTTTGTTTGAGATTCAAGTTCGTTCCCCTGCTCTTCATGGCAAATAAATCACAGTCTTTTCAATCTAAAAACAAAACAAAAAAAAAAGAGATGAGAGGAAAAGTGCAAAGAACAGGAGAGATACCCCATAAATATCTCACAGTTTGATGCCCAGGGTGCTCTCCTAGGAAGCTGTCGTGGTTTCAGCCGAATTTACCAAAACCAGACCGACAGATGGCTCTTCCTCCCCCTCCTCCCCCCCAAAAAGAGAGAGAGGAGAGAAGGAGATAAGGAGATTCAGAAGTTTAGAATGAACTAAATTTAACTACTTTAATGAAGTAGTTAACTACTTTAATGAAGAATTAATATTAAAATAAAAATAAAGAAGAAAATAATGAAATAGATACAATATACACAAAACCGTATCAAGCTCCCAGGATGACAGTCACATCACCGGCAGGCACTGGGGAAGTCCCAGACTGGACTCAGTGATGGATGGGAACTGGATTCCAGCTCTGGAGTCAGGAACACACGGATCGGGATCAAAGGCAGATGGACAGACAGAGTCCTCTCTGGACGTCAGCCATGGCAGGAAGAGGGCTGACCTTTTGATCCCTCAGCTTTTATACTGAGCATGGGGCAGATGGGATGGAATACCCCAGTTGGTCAGGTTTGGGTCACACCTGTCCTGTCCGCTCCTCCCCACCGATGTGACCCCTCTACGTTTTTTCCGTTTCCAACCCTCTAAGGGAGCAAATAACGAAATTGGCTGACATTGGTTGTTATGGCAGTAAGTATAAGCAAGGGCCTCTCTGCATACCATTCCTTGGCACGGAGCACAAACATTGGTCTTATCATTCTGAGAACGAGCAGTTTTCTCCACAATATGCCGTTAATTTCAGAGAGTTAGAGGAGGCCTAGCTAGGATGTAAAGTTACAGAACAGAAAATTGGTTTGGTTTTACTTCAAACCGGGACAGAAGCAGAAAACTGATACTCAGATGTCTGGCATGTTTAATGCCAAAAAGAAACTCAGACCCTGAGCTCCCACACAGTCCAAAATGGCAGATGCAGGATTGTGGGCAGGTGCTGATGGGGACTTGTAGCCAGCCAGCTCTCAGCAAGGCATGGCCCGCTGCTGTCAGTGCCTGCAGGCAGGCTCTGTCTGAGGCTGGCTCGTGGGGCCTCTCACTCTTTGAACACTGGGAGGGAGCTGGAGGCCTACTGGGAACCTTTGCCATGTGCTACCATGAGACAGTTCATCTGCCATACTTTGGAGACACTGCACTAGGCTATGACCTGTGTAGAGATTGTTCTCTTTAAGCTTTCTTAGTGAAGCTCTTCTAATTTATAAAAAGAATTAGCACTCATTGAGACAAAATTAAAGAGCCTGTATCCTAGTAGTCAGTCAGAGTATCTAGCTCTGGTGCCCTGGAACATGTGTACTCTATGAGACCCAAAATCCATCTGCTTTCCCAGCCTGTAGTGATTTGTGATTCAGATATGGTATTTTGTGTTTAGCAGCTATCAGCAAATTTTTATTCCAGAAATTTGTGCAATCCCCTTTTCTGAAGCACATATATACAAGGAGATTTGCAGCTTAACTGCCCTCTATGAGGAACAATCTCCTTTTGTTTGCTGTAGCCTTAGAACAGAATTCCAGCTCCCGTTCACGTTTATATAAAAGCAAAACAACTTCAACAGAGACATCAAGAGATACTTAAAGTATCCAATAGTCTAGTAAAGTAAGAGACCAAGGCTCAGTGTCTTACCTGAATTAAATAAAGCTAGAACTTGAATACATCTCAATATGAACAGCGAGCCCTATATCCATTAAGATATTTATGCCTAGAGTTTTGTCTAGAGTACTGAAAGACATCATGGCACCTTACAAATGAGTTCAACAATGTTGGCTCTGTGGAAGCTAGAGCTTGTATAATTTCCATGCCCTAGGACAGAGATAAAGGTGTGCCAGGGAAAATCAGAATACCATAGGAAGAAGTGGTTTATTTTAAATATTTGCGTATTGCCTTAGCTTCTCCTAATGACAATGGGAGCACTTTGTCCATCTGGTCCAGTGTCTCAGCACATGAATTGTGCCCAATTAGATCTGTTAACTTAGGGAAGTTGATTATTTTTGCTGTTCCAGTGTAATGTGAACATTTTTGCTGTTCCTGAAAAATTTCCTAGGCTCTCAAAAAGCTGTTCCAGAATAGCTAAGTGATAGTACCAGACTAACTCTTGCAGCTATGCAGATCAGTTCCCCAGTATAGACAAGATCATAGACTACCCAAAATTCATTTAAACTCTGACTTAAGCTGAAGCTAATTGACTTAGGTCAGCCGCCTTTTCCTCTAAGAGAGCTGCACTAATTAAACTTATCCACAAGGTGGTGATGTGCCACTGAAGGAATGTTTTCTCTCACTGTCTGTAACCAGGAGAGCAAACTGAGAGGCAGCTAAAACAAGGTAAAACAAGGCAAGCCCAGGTGCTGGTGAGATATTTATTTCATCTGAATAGCATCACTACAAATCTATCCTGCATACAACACTGCCCTGCGATGCATAAGAAATATTTGTGGGGCATATATGGAAAGAAGTGCACATGGGATTGTTTTCATCTGTCTCTTACTGAGATTAATTTAAACATTTATCCACCTGTGCTTGCAGCCTTTTTGTTCTGTTTGGCCCTCCCCTGCTAGGTGAACAACCCTGGGTGCCAGAGTAAACTTGCTATTATTGTACTGCTTGTTGAGGCAGTGAGAAGGATTGTGTTATCTTTGACCACCATCTGTTTCAAGGTAGGAATAATACACTTCCAGGGTTGTCTTCAGCTCCTGCAGTTTGAGTCCTGTCTGGACCCTTTCCAGACAGATAAGAAACAGGTCTTATTGTCACAACTCCTGCTGCTCGGATTTCAGGGTCGACCACACTGCCACCAAACTGTTTCTCTCCAGAACTGGTGCAGGAAAATACTTTCTATAAGAAAAAAATGCAGGTTTTAGTTTAGCCTCTAATAGCTACAGTAGTGAAAGGACCTTCCGTTGTCTCCACGTTTCTGCAAATGCCTGCACATCTCTGACGTTCCCAGTATGAGAGGAAACACTGCAGGCAGGTCTAGGCCTAAGTCAGCATGATGGAGATGAATACAGTAGAGCATGAGGAGTGTGAAAGAACTCCAAAAAGGAGTGTTGTTGTGGAGGAATTGTGTAGCCAGAAGCTGATGGCAACAGGCAGAGAAGGAAGAGTCACTCAAAGCAGTGCCACTCAAAGCAGCCTTCTTAATGGCCTGTGTGCCAGGGCACTGCAAGGGCCATCTGCTCCCTGGAGATCAGACTCCATGGGTCTGTCAGAACAAGGCTGGCACCTACCTGAGGACAGGGCCAAAATTGTGGGAAGTGGGACCACAGATGGGCCCATGGCTGGGCAGAGCAGGGCTGTGGGGAGCTGGAGACCAGCCCTACTGCAGTGTCACTGGGACATGCGCTGACATGGAGCAGGGTGGGGGAATTCCCAGGGAACTGGGCTAGGACAGCAAGGTCTGGTGGTGCCCTCAGAGCCTGAAACAAGTTTGGGAAGCCTTGGAGAAGGAGGTCGCTCAGAAAGAAAGGTAGATCCTGGTACAGAGGCATTCAAATGTCCATGAAAGCCAAGAGCTGATGGAAGTGACAGTGACCTGTCAGAGATGTAGTGGAAGCTCCAGAAAGAGGAGAAGAAAGAGAGAAGAAAGGGAATAAGCCTGTGAGATGACATGGGACAACAACAAGGGTCCAGGAAGCAGAAATGATGTGGCAAAAGGGGCCTTAAGGCCTGGCAAAAGGGGTGCTTAGCCAGATGTCAGAAGGACTGAGGAGGAAGCCTGAGGTCAAGAATGGGGAATGGAGTTGGTAGGGCTGTGAAGGGAGGGAGGGAGGGAGGGCAGCAGGGAAAGGGGAATGTAGTCAGTTGGCAGGAGGAAGGAAGAGGGACAAAGCAGGTGTCATGTGTGGTGTTTAAGACTATTTGAAATAAAAGCATTTGAACATTATAATGGTGGGAAGCTAGAAGGCGTTGCTTGCTGCTTGAGGTAGAAAAGGCAAACTCAGTATCAGGTATGCAGACAGTAGCCTACCTTTAATACTGGTATATCACCATCTTTCAGATCTGTGCACAGATATTGCATGGTCCATTGGAATAGATAAAATGTTCTCTTTCTACTGAAAAGTCCATTTTCAGCCCTGATAGGCCATTGAAAGCTCATCTTAAGCATTTACTGGTGTAGGGCTGTTTGTTTCCCATCGTAGTGCAGTCCTGAGTAATGTGCTCTAGGCAATCCTGCTTTAGCAGGGGAGTTGGACTAGATGATCTCTAGAGGTCCCTTCCAACTCTGACAATTCCGTGATTCCGTGATTAGTGTGTAAGTTACATAATTTCAGGGAAAATAAAATGTATCTGTGGTAACTTCAGTTGAGAAGCTTTCTTTTAAAATGACTGCAGCCTCTTGGAGCTGTTTGAAATTTGGGATGAGAGAAGCAATCATATTTGATGGATTAAAAGGCACAGTGTGCATGATGGAATCAATGACACCATAAAGGTGACTCAAGCCAGATTTAGGTTTAGAAATAACCGCATAGTCCCTGCTATGTACACCACAAAACCAAGCTTCCTGGCCCCTTTTAACCTCACCCATAGACAGTCTATGCTGATTGGGAATCTAGCCATAAACCAGCTTCCTCTGTAAATCCTCAGCATAAAATTAGCCTTAGAACAAAACCTCTCTAGACAGCTTGCTTTTTTACCAGGATAAGTAATGCACCTTCTTGCTCTCTAGCAACTGGACAATAAAATGCGGCCACATATTAGATTTGAACATGTACAGAGTAGCTCCCAGTACTGTTTTGGTGCTGGGCATGTTGATAAGACACCTGCAAGGTGAACTGCAAAAGCATACTGCAATAGCATATTGCAATGACACTGATGTAAAAGTGGTGCATATGTGAATAAGTGAATAGAATGTGGGGCTCAGAGACATAAATGTTTCAGAAAAATGACACAAGTTGGGCCTGCAAACCATGCAATCCAGCAAAATCCATCACTAAACATATATCTTTAGTTGCTGGTGCAGCTAAAAATTGTTACTAATTTTTTGCGCACAGGTTACAGAATACATTGTGTGAATTTCCACCATCTTACAACATTGAAAATCTCATTACCTGCTAAAGGTGTTCATTTCAGACCAGGTTCATTGTATGTGCAAAGTAAATTATATATAGTTAAAATAAGAGCTATACAAACTTCCTGGTAACAACCATTTCTCTAGTGTTACGTTTAACCTTCTACTGCCCCTCTGGGTCCTGGGCTCAATGGCTTCAGTCTGGGACAGGCTGACATAGTGAGTCCTTTTCAAGGAGGAACATGATGTCGATATTGACGGTTTTTTTCCTTCTCACTGTATGGTCTGCTTGGGGTCACTTTTATATATGTGTTAACAGACTCCTTCACTGGTCTGCAAGCCGACATTGGATCTAAATTTACTGTCTGTGGTGTATTTTACTTAAGTTGGTTATGTCTTTGTTCTCCCTAAGGCTGTTTATACCCAGTTCTCAAGGCTGTGTTTGGGTAACACTGAAGAGTTGTTCCCAGCACCGGGGCCTCCTGTATTATCCTGTGCTGGTGCTTTCAAGGCCTCTGCTATCATCCCACGCCTTTACTCCTCTGCGTAGCATTTTATTGTAGGGTCAGAGACAGTTTATTCTGCCCATAATACCTATGCTTGTCACTGCTGTCTGTTAGTTGCAAAAATACATGTAATATTTTTAAACCATGCAATTATACAAAATTATGCAAAAGCAAAATAGGTAATAGTCACCTGGTCATTAGATAATTGCTGTCACTTGCTAAACCAAATCTCTAGGCGGGCCAGAGAAAGCCTGATGGGTCCTGAGGCCTGTGGTGCTGGCTTGGCACAAAGGCTGTGGCCTTTTGCAAGAAACAGCAACAGCATTTTTACTAAGCCACAAAGCTACATGTTCTAAACCTTCACCCACAATCTTTTTCAGTGTAAGTTTATAACTAGTGCCGTAAAACTTCAACTCCACTCCAAACCTGTGGGATACTGCCTGTTCCAGCTGCAGCCCTAAGCTGGAGGCCTTGGTCACCCTAATCCCAAAGCCTATCCCCAAATCTACCACCTTCAAATCAAACCTCAGTTGTTTTTCTATTTGGGACCCAGTTCTTGCTGTAGCAGGTACCTAATGCAGCATCCAGATAATAGCTTTGCTTTTCTGCCACTGGGAGTATAAAACTACTCCAGAAGCCCTGTCAGCCTGGGAACCCATGAGACCAAACCAAAACTAGCCCAGTGCCTCCACTGAGTCAGTGCAAACCTCAGAGGTATCATTTTTTCCAGACTTATAGAATCATCGAATGGTTTGGGTTAGAAGGGACCTTAAAGACCATCAAGTTCCAGCGTCCCTGTTTGATCCTACTTACTGGTCCATGCCACTTGGGTCCTGACTGCAACCCTATCTGTAGTTCCAGGGCTCAGACCTAACTCAGTCATGAGCACTCGGGCAAACGCTCAGCTCTGCAGCAGACCCATTTGATCACTTCCCAGAAATGCTTTTCACTGCACAGGTGCAGCATCGAAGCACGCCCATGTGTGCGCACACATCCAGGAAAGCAGGTTCCATCACCTGGCACCCTGCTGAAGTCTTTTGTAATGTAGTTCCTGGAAAAGCTCCCAGCTCACTTGGGCTGCAGGTGAGCTTCCAGCCCATCTTTTCCACCCATTGCCTCATGTATGCAGGTTTCGAAGTTGCCAGTAGGTGGTACAAAATATACAGGCATTGCTTGCCAGGCTTCCCTTTCCATCCACTGAACATCTGTCTAATCTCTTGTGCCTGTAGATCCCCAAGCAAGCATGAAGGGTTGTGAAGCCTGGTCTCTGTGTAGGTGAGGGTTTGCTGTAATTATGCACAAGAACATATTGGCCCGTTGTGAGTGCAAGATATTTCAGAATTTGATTTTAATGTGGAATTCCCCAATAAAGGTGCTTTCAAAATATCCTTAGCTGAATTATTTTAATGCTAAGATGTGAAATATTTAGCTAATGCTTCATTAAAATCAGGCTTGGTGCAATATATTTCTTAAAATATGGCTGTGGAATTGAAAAAGTATGCGATGTGCATATTAAATAGTAACAGGAAGACATAATGTTGACAAAATTATGCAATTACATATGTCTCCTGACTTATTGTATAAAGGAAACAGCAAGCTGCCTTTTCGCTTGGACCTTCAGTGAAGGGTGAGTTGTTAGAGAAAACATATATATTATATTGGACTCCACAGTTACATGACCACCTGAATCAGTTCTTAGTTATCAGCATTTTGTGTTTATGCTCTAAATATTGTAAATATCACTTTCAGAATTATTCCTTCAGTATTTCAGCAAACTTTCCTTACTACTTTTAGAACGGTGGAAAACAGAAGGTGAGGTTTTTCAAATGGTGTACTACAGGCAAGGGTTAAAATGAGAAACACACAGCATTTCTATGGAAACTTCTTTTGCTACTGGAAAGAGGGGGAAAACTAATCAAAATGATAAATAGTAAATGCTGACCACAAAAAACATGAATTATTTCATAGAATCATAGATTTATTTCACTGCCTTTTAGTGAAAGAAAAAACTACTGAAGAGGTTCATCATACATAATATCTTTCAATGAGTCCTAAGTCACAGTATGAAATGTGGAACATCTATTATTAGACTATTGATTATCTTTTTTTCCATCAGATAAATTTAAAAAGTTAAATAAAAACATGGCTGTACAAAAAAATGGCACACCTAGTTTGATTTCTAAAGTATCTTAAACAATTGGAAAAGAAACTGAAGCTCGGGGGTTTAGTAGCTGGTATATTCACAATGTGAAGCACAGGACATTTCAACCCACAGGAGCCTAATTAAAGGAGCAAGAAAAACAACTATAACCGGAAACATCCTGTAAAATTAATCTCCATGTTATAAATAAAGATGCACTGGAGGAAATCTGAGAATAGGTCTTAACTTTCTGTCTAATGAGAAATAGATGGGAACTACAGAGAGTGAATTTTAGCTTTCCTATTTTGGGCAGCAATAAAGTGAAAAGATGTGACAGGCTGCTTTTGTTTATGAGGTTAAGCTGACAGTCATTTGCAGCTGTGTTGCCACTTACGGGAGAAGGCATGTTTTTTATTCCACTCGTGGAAAACAGTTATACAAGAATGACCCATATTAGATTAGATTTTCTGCTTTAGAGCAGTGTAAATTCAATTTTCACCAGCTACCTGAATTTAATTCATGCAGTTATGAGCAGCCCAACATGCAGAGTGAGAACATTGATGTGCAGTGTCACCAAACCAGAGTGCTCTGATTTTGTTTAGTCAAAGTCTCTTTCACCTTGTATTGGACACAATACCCTGTGTATATCACTTTGATTTTAGCTAGTTGCTGTCATCACAAAGCAGCTCTCTTTTATGGCAAAATTCCCTAGGCACACCAGGCAGATTAGCTCACACAAAGCTGCTTCATATAACTGGATCACTGTGGTTCTGACTCTATTTTTCCTGTGCATGAAATATATTCCCATTGATGGATGTCTTTCCTGTTCCTTATTATAGCCATATTTTAGTGTTTTGATTAGCCCAAATCTTCGTCTAGACTAGAACTCTAGTCCCATAGATATGCACACCTCTCTTTGTGAGATTTTGACTCTTAAATGACTCAATTAATTTTTTAACAAAGCCCCTCTAGCCTATCTAGTGCCCTAGACATCTGCTACTTTTTCCCCCATAACTCAAGTAAGACACCACTAAACATGACAGGCGGTTAATTCATGTGAACACGTTCATAAAACAGCAGAGTAGAAGCTGCGAAAACAAAAGAAATTTAAGTTGGACTGTCACCACCCCTTGTTGATCAGGCTTCAACAGATGAGGCTGCTTTTGCTTAGAGCTTTAGCCCAAAATAATTAGTGGGCTGTGTTAATCTAAATGTTGGGGTGGGCTGAACATTGCTTTGTGTACAATGAATTGTTCTTTGCCTCCCTTTCAAATGCTTTCAAATATCAATAGTTGTTCTCACATTCATGCTAGAAAATGAGTAATACTTTCTGTTTTGAGCCATCTAAGCCTCTCTAAAATGCTATGTTTCACATAAAGACATAATTTTATGTATTTATATTTTATTTTTTTAAAAAAACCTTGTTTTTCCAAGAAAAATTAACTTACAACCAAGCATTTCCAATCAAAAGAAAAAGTATTTCTGATTTAAAGGAAGCTGCACTGGGATACAGTTTTTAAAGTTATGCATGACCAGCTTTTTTGCTTATCAGAAAGGAATTATGGACCAAGAGCAAACAAGCAGGAGTCCAGAAATTGCAATCACTAAAGCTAAGCACAACATAATGTTAACAGCTTCATATTCTATTCTGAATCAAGGGTCTTCAGTTTTCAGATGCTATCTACGCTAGGCAAAATAAGCATGATCATAAACGAAGTGTGCTTACACAAAACAGTATATAATGTGGTAAATGTCAGAATTTAACATTATATATCTGATGCTTCCAGTATTTTGAACAAAAGGTTTTGCCATAAATGTTTTTAATTTGGATGGTACTGCTTAGTTGCTGACTGTGAACACATACTTCAATTACTTTATGTAGTTCTACCAACAAGTCGATGTGTGCCCTATTACCTGAATGAGATGCTGCTTTAAGAAGGACACTTTATTTCTATTTCAAGATGCTTTCTGTCTCTGTAAGACTTTTTCCAGTACTGCCTGATATTGATTAACTGCAAAAAAGCTTTCCATGTACATGTTCTTGTATTGCGGTGTGGTGCTCAGCAGTCTCTGTGGTTTCTCATCCCTGTTAGTTTTTCCAAAGGACTCAGGATAGAAACAGAACAGAAGTAAATCTCTGTCCTTCAGTGTGACCCAGAGATAACAAGACAGACTTTTTCCCTTATCTCACTAAGGGAATATTGCAGAGCGGATGCTGAAAAATGCTTGCAGCAGCTCTTACTGTAGCTTCCTGTTATTTACGAGTATCCATCCCTGGTCACAATGTGCAGCACAGTTGAGAATCAAAAAAATTATTCATAAAGTGGCATGGATGGAATCTTGTAGCTTTTCACTAGTGCTGGGACAAATATTTTGTAATAATTGGGGAACTAGAGCATATTATGCGGGGTCAGCATCACAAGCAATCAAAGACTCCTGTCGTCAGCGAACTGACATGTGATGCACACCTCGAGCATCCTGGGCTGCACCAAAAGAAGCATGGCCAGCAGTTCCAGGGAGGTGATTCTGCTCCTCTACTTTGCTCTCGTGAGACCCCACCTGGAGTACTGTGTCCAGCTGTGGAGTCCTCAGCACAGGAAGGACATGGACCTGTTGGAACAACTCCAGTGAAGGGCCACAAAGATGATCAGAGGGCTGGAGCACCTCTGCTATGGAGACAGGCTGAGAGAGTTGGCATTTTTCAGCCTGGAGAAGAGAAGGCTCCAGGGAGACCTTATAGCGGCCTTCCAATACCTGAAGGAGGCCTACAGGAGAGATGGGGAGGGTATCTTTATCAGGAAGCATAGTGATAGGACAAGGGGTAATGGCTTCAAACTGAAAGTGGAGGGATTTAGATTAGATATCAGGAAGAAATTCTTTACTGTGAGGGTGGTGAGGCACTGGAACAAGTTGCCCAGGGAGGTTGTGGATGTCCCATCCCTGGAAGTGTCCAAGGCCAGGCTGGACAGGGCTTCGAGCAACCTGGTCTAGTGGGAGGAGTCCCTGCCCATGGCAGAGGGGTTGGAACTCGATGATCTTTAAGTTCTCTTCCAACTCTAGCCATTCTATGATTCTATGATCTCTGAACTTCCTATCCAACAGCAGGCAGGTCAAATAAAGTGAGAGCCACCTCTGCTTGATAGACCTGTTAGATTACCTAGGCCATTGTCAAGAAGATTAGGTTTGCTAGTTTAGGATGAAAGAACGTGATTTAAATAGCCACTGGTAATGAAGAACTGACATATACCTTTCCTTTATTGTTTGAGGAAAAAAATGCAGATAAATATATATGTCATTATATGTGGAGCACTAAATAAAGCACATGAACACTGGAGGGTCATAGATCAGTATGGTATGACTTTACTGAATCGGAGCAAGTCCATCACTCCGCCATTTCTCTACATTTTCTTCCTGCAGCAGGAAGTTTTTAACTTAGCATTCAGGAAGACTGGGCATAGGAGGGATGTTTCAGCTCTAATGGGCTGAAAATATCATGCTGCAGCATTTATTTCATGCTAGAATTTTTGCAATGGAAAATATTAATATAATAATTCACTCTGCTGTTTTCAGCCATTTGTTCTTTCTCAGTGAATTGCATACATGTGGCTTGAAGTTGTTTATTTTAGTTATTCCTAAGCTCTCCCAAGTTTTTATTTGTTTTCAGAACTAAGATCAAATATCTTTATATAAATCAAATTAGCAATTTGGCATGTGAAATTTTGCCTCAGTGTCATTTGCTATTAGGGCATAACAAGACATGAAGAAGGGGAAAAAAGTATGTTTTCGAGTTCTGAACCACACCGTTTGGATTTGGACCATTTGGGAAAAACAGAGCCACTGTGAAGCTCTTCTGGGTTGACTACAAAAATTAAAAATACATCCAGTCTTCTCATGTAGCTATTATTCTGAAAAGAATAGCAATGTTTTGTCACTGCTATAGCGATTTTCATCTTGAATCATCTGTATGGATGTTAAGTATTTAATTCCCATTACAATGAGATGAAAAATGAGGGGACAGAATGTATCCTTAGCAAGTTTGCTGATGATACCAAACTGGGAGGGGTGGCTGACACCCCAGAGGGCCGTGTTGCCATCCAGCGAGACCTGGACAGGATGGAGAGCTGGGCAAGGAAGAACCTCATGAGGTTCAACAGGGAAAAGTGTAGGGTCCTGCACCTGGGGAAGAAGAATGTCAGGCACCAATACAGGTTAGGTGTGGACCTGCTGGAGTCAAGTTCCGAAGAGAAAGATCTGGAGGTCCTGGTAGACAGCAAAATGACAATGAGCAAGCAGTGTGCTCTTGTGGCCAGGAAGGCCAATGGGCCCAGCTTCCCTGGGCTGCATAGGGAAGAGTGTGGCTAGTAGGTCGAGGGAAGTCATTCTCCCCCTCTACTCTGCACTGGTGAGGCCACAACTGGAATACTGCATCCAGTTCTGGGCTCCCCTATTCAAGAGGGACAGGGAACTACTGGAATGAGTCCAGCGAAGGGCAACAAGGATGATTGAAGGATTGGAGCATCTCCCTTATGAAAAAAGGCTGAGAGAGCTGGGACTCTTTAGCCTGGAGAAGAGAAGGCTGAGGGGAGACCTTATCAATGCTTATAAGTATCTAAAGGGTGGGTTGAAGGACGATGGAGCCAGACTCTTTTCAGTGGTTGCCAGTGAGAGGACAAGGGGCAACAGGCACAAGTTGGAACATAGGAGGTTCCACTCAAATATGAGAAAACACATCGTTCTTCACAACGAGGGTGACAGAGCACTGGAACAGGCTGCCCAGGGAGGTTGTGGAGTTCCCTTCTTTGGAGATTTTCAAGACCCGCCTGGATGCAGTCCTGAGTAACATGCTCTAACATGCTCTGGGCAATCCTGCTTCGGCAGGGGAGTTGGACTAGATGATCTCTATGGTCCCTTCCAACTCTAAAAAAAAATTCAGTGAAATTCAGTGAAATTAATATAATCTTCCTTCGGGCACTGGGCAAACTGAGGCCCAGGTCTAGCGTTCCCCACTGTGCCCATTTTGTGTTCAGACCTCTCTGAGGTAGCTCAGATTGCTTGCTAAAGTCATCCTTCCTTAAAGATCAAGGTGTCGCAAGATCAATACCAGATTATGTTCTTTGCTATTAGCCTGAGCAGCCTTTTCTATTTCCCAGAATTTACTAATGTGCTGTTGTATAGAGGTCATCCCTTTGCCAAACTGCTGAATAATCCAGCAGGGTGCGGGGCCGAGTTCCCTCTCCAGAAGCAGAGACACAAAAGTAAAAGTCACTTCTAGGATACAGCTGAGAAGACTTTGTTCACTTTCAGCACCTCTACATCAAAAATATTAGCAAATTGGAGAATATTAGGTGAGGAGCAGAAGAAGGGATTAAGGGGCTAAGGAGACTGATGTAGGTAGTAAAATAAAAGAAATAATACCATAAACACATTTTTGAGATTTTCTGATTTTAAAAAATTGAGTTTTTTTTAAAGATACATGTTGCAATGGCCAACAGATGAGCTGGAAACAAGTTTCTGCAGATGTTGCTCTTTGCTATTCCTTTTAACTCAGGTGACTTCGGCCAAGAAATATAATCTAGGTCTTACTCACTGACACTGCAACAACTGACAAGTTTTAGCAGCAGTAGCTGAGCAGAAGGAGGAATTATGATTATGTTGCATGTTTAACAGTTGGGCCAATTTCCTTTTTCTGTTGTACTAAAAATACATATATAAAAAGGAAACCCATGTAAATAAATATTAAAAGTCTATCCACTTAACAGCCTACAAGTATTTAGAAGGTATACACAAAGAAATTATAGGAATTTTTACAAATTATGTGATTTAGTTTAAGCTCATGATTTTGCCACATGCTTGAGAAAACCCACATTACGAATGGAGAGAGCAGAACTTCAAGGCTGGAACCTACATTCATTCTTTATAGCTACTATTCACATAGTTGCCAACCTCGTGTGATAGAAATGACCCAAAGCACTGCCATATCTTTTGTCCTTGTACTATCATTTTAGGTAGGAAATTGCCAAGTAGGACACTTGTGCAGATTATGTAATTTTGTCCCAGTCATAAATAGGACAAACACAGGAGTCCCTTTTAAAACACTTTTCATGATGACTTTTCCCATCTGTGTAATTCTGTCTGGGGAACTACTTCCTTTTATTGTTCACGGGTTGTCTTTTTTTACTTTTTCTCCAAAATTTTTGGTTTCTTCTTGTGCCTCTTAAATTTATATAGATTTATGATTGAATCAAATCTAGACCTCTGAAACAAAGGAGTACACTTCACTATGAAAACAGTTTTAGTCCAGGGACCCCTCCATTCTGCATTATCAAGCGTTGCGTTGCCTTGGTGGTTTTGCTTTTCTCGCAAGAAGGGCTTTAATCCCTGAAGCAGAATCAAACCTACTGCTAGAAACAGCGTGGCTAGCAGGACTAGGGAAGCGATTGTACCTTGTACTCAGCACTGGTGAGGCCACACCTTGAGCACTGTGTTCAGTTTTGGGCTCCTCACTACAGGAGGGACACTGAGATTCTGGAGCGTGTTCAGAGAAGGGCAGCAAAGCTGGTAAGGGATCTAGAGCACAAGTATTATGAGGAGCAGCTGAGGGAACAAGGATTGTTTAGCCTGGAGAAAAAGAGGCTGAGGGGAGACCTTGTCACTCTCTACAACTCCCTGAAAGGAGGTTGCAGTGGGGTGGGGGTTGGTCTCTTCTCCCAAGTAACGAGCGATAGGACAAGAGGAAATGGCCTCAAGTTGCACCAGGAAAGGTTTAGATTGGATATTAGGAAAAATTTCTCCACTGAAAGGGTTATCAAGCATTGGAACAGGCTGACCAGGGAAGTGGTTGAGTCACCATCCCTGGAGGTATTTAAAAAACAAGTAGATCTCTGTGGATGTCTGTAGATGTAGTGCTGAGGGACATGGTTTACTGGTAACTTGGCAGTGCTAGGTTAATGGTTGGACTCAATGATCTTAAAGGTCTCTTCCAACAAAAACAGTTCTATGATTCTGTTCTATGATTCTAACATGTCACGTCTCAGCCAGGTTCATCTAACTCCTGCTTCATCTTGCCTTTCGCTCTATGTGTCTTTGTGCATTTGCAGCACAGCTTGATGCCTCCTGTGTCCTCCTGCCAGGACTTTGCCTGTCAATCAGGGCAGGGAGCAGAGGGCAGGATGCAGCCTGCGCTGCAGCTGGATGTAGGAAGGACCCCCAGGATGGCACACGCTTCAGCTGCTGCAGCTGCCCCTGCCATCCCACAGCACGGGATCTAACCCAATACACATGTTGTGCGCACTGGGAGAAAATAAGCTTGCATTTTCAAGCAAAAATTACGCATCTCTCACAAAGCCCAGCCTACTTGGCCTTGCAGTCATGTTTCTATCTGTTTCTCACGAGCAAATAGTTACCACTTCAGTGTAGACATCAGGTCCCAGTGCAGCCTTTCAGTATTGTGCCCACAGACGTTTTTTCTCTCTCTTTGCAGGGATACGTAGTTGATGAACATGCAGCCATGCAAGCTCGATGGGAAGAGGCATCTAGAGAAACAATCAAGAAGACAACCAAGCCATGCCCCAACTGCAATATTCCAGTAGAAAAAAATGGTAAATTTATTAGTTATCTCATACTTAACAGTTTTTTAAAATTCATTTTACAAATAAATGTATGGACGTACATGTGTACATATGCACACTACTATTCAAATAGAGGAAGAGCATAGAGATCTTGAATCTTCCCTCTGTCACTTTATCTAAATTATCTTGAAATCACTAAATCTAAATTACTTAGTTCTAAAGCCACTAATTAAGCCTCACAAAATGCCCAGCCATGTTATAGACAGGGAAAATAAGGCACAGAGAGACATGGGATGTAGCATTCATGTGACTGAATTTTCAGCTAGTTGCCTAGATTTTCCATTGACACTGGAAAAAACCCAGACATTTGTAGAGCAAAACTCATCTCATGACGAAACAGAACATGTGTCTAATGTAGGCCAGAAGAATTGCACCTAAAAGTGGGGTGTGGAGAATTAGTCCTGCTGTAGATGTCTGCATCATATATAGCTGAATTTAGGTGAGACTGATCTCAACCCAGTGACGTGTCCACAGCAGAAAAGCAAGTCAGAGGAAGAAATATAAGTCCTGACAAACTGGTTGCACTAATCAATGCTTACCATGTAGGAAGAAAAGTAATTTGCTCGCACTGGGGTGGTTAAAATGGGGAACAGGAACAGTAAATAGGTTTTACCCTATAGGTTCGTGCTGGTCCAAGGTTTAATTGTATTTATGTTAATTAATCAAAATATATTAAAATGATTGCCTAAATATTATACAAATACTACGTACAGAGGGTGATTCTCAGTTTTGTGGCATCACTTATTCCAATGGGATGCTGAAAACACCTGATAAGACACTGTAAACTGCAAGGAGAGAACACTTCAAGCAGTGATTCCACAGAAATATTACTGAGGAAGAAATAGGACAGAATCCTGAAATCTGGGGTCTGATGAAAGAAAAGAAGGCAGTTAGCAGATGGAAAGTGGGAGACTTCTTCAAGTGCAAGAAGCAGAAGGAAAGAAAGCATGAATTCAAGAGTGGGAAGGTGGGACAAGATTTGGCAAAGTGTAGAGAGCAAGGTGGGCAGCAGAAGAGACATATCAGAGGGGTAGGTCAAAAAAAATTTTTACAGACTTGTAAAACAGGCTGGAAACCAGAAGTTTGAACTGGATTAGAAATAGAAAAATAGTAATTGTGACTATTCATACTTAACAGTTTGTGCATAGCCAAATAAAAAAAAAAAAACCCTCTGGTCAGGCTTGAAGCTGTGCTAGGACCTTTACTTTCTCTTAGACTCTGCTACAAAATCTTCACTGTTAAATTACAGGCAGTTGTCACTTGTCACAAACAGGATGTCTCTATTTGACACCATTTACACAACTCCCACTAATGTTTAGGGAAGTTTCTTATAAAAATCCCCAATGTATCAAAAAGGAAATAAAGGCCATTATACTTTTTCTCTGAAAGAAGATATTTATTGCAAATGGATAATAAACAGGAAAAGGCCTTTCCTTGCCTATAGCCTGACCCATGTCAGAACAGTGCCTCGTACTTCAAAACGCCAAAGCCACAGCAGCAGGCTAGAAATGCTTCAACACATTGGAATTGGCTGATTGTGCTGCCATTCAGAGGGACCTTGACAGGCTGGGAAATGGGCTGAGAGAAACCTCATGAAGCCCAACAAAGGGAAATGCACCTGTACAGGATGGGGGTCAGC
Source organism: Numenius arquata (assembly GCF_964106895.1). Classification (NCBI taxonomy): domain Eukaryota; kingdom Metazoa; phylum Chordata; class Aves; order Charadriiformes; family Scolopacidae; genus Numenius; species Numenius arquata. Next base: position 16,282,200 of record NC_133577.1, on the reverse strand, counting down.
CTGATGGAAAGGACCTGCATGTCCTGGTGGACTACAAGTTGGACATGAGCCAGCAATGTGCCCTTGCAGCAAAGGTGGCCAACAGCATTCTGGGCTGCATTAGGAAGAGCATCACCAGCAGGTCGAGGGAGATGATCCTTCCCCTCTGCTCAGCACCAGTGAGACACATCTAGAGTGGTGGGTCCAGTTCTGGGCTTCCCCGTACAATAGAGACATGGACTGGAGTGAGTCCAATGAGGGGCTGCAAAGATGATAAAAGGACTGCATAAATAAATACCTGATGGAGGGATCGAAGAAAACAGAGCCAAAATCTTCTCAGTGGTGCCTACTGAAAGGACAGAAGGCAATGGGCAAAACTGAAACACAGGAAACTCCATTTAAACATAAAAAAACGCTTTTTACCATCTGGGTGGTTGAAGACTGGAACAAGTTGCCCAGAAAGATTCTCCATTCTAGGATACATTCAAAACCCAACTGGATGCAACCCTGAATATCCTACTTTAGATGACCCTGCTTTGAGCAGTGCTTTGGACTGGATGATCTACAAAGGTACCTTCCCACCTCAGTGACTCTGTGATTCTGCAAATTAAGATGTGAAGCTTGAAAAGTGCAGTGTTTGTTTTCTTTGGTCATGGGTACTGCACGTGCCAGCTTCTAGGCTGACATCTGTAAACTGAAAGGAGCACTTCATTTCTGCTAAGTACAGCTGGTGTCAAGAGGCTGATGACTATACACTGAAGTCTGCCAACAGGCCTCATTTGGGAGGAGTACACTGACTCCACACAAGAGAATAATTCTGCCTTCCCTCCCCAAATGCTTCTGTGGACACTGTCTTTTACAAGAGACAGTGACAATGCAAATAACTTTTTTGTAATAGCCTGTATTTCTCTATGTCAATAAATTTTCTATAGTAGCCTGTATAACTATAGGCATTGTAGAATACTTCTATATGCCCACTTTTCTGTAATAGCTGAAGTGAAAGAGCGAAACAATTTCCCATAGCTCAATTCCCAGTCTGAGCGAGTTTAAACACACATCCACACCTCTCAGAGGACTGCTGTACTCACAAAGCTGCAGGCCACATTGCTCGAGGCACTTTCCACTCCAACTGCTGCTCTCAGCTGCCATGTAGCAGAGAATAACGTGATTTATGTAGCTTAGCAGGTACAGCACACGTTTGACAGGGGGTGCCTATCGGGATTTGGGTCCTGCACCAGGACTGAGATATGTTTTATCCAGTGATGGCTTAATACAAATTGTAAGAGAGGATTGGATCTAAACCTTAAGTAAAGCGCAACTGGCTGGCTATTGGTATGCTTACATTTAAATAAGGTAAAAACGTCTGGCGAATTGCATCTCTTACACAAAAATATAAAGTGACGAATAGACCTTGCCATCACAGCTAGTTTTCTCTCTGTGTCAGATGAAGCAGACAGGCCTATTTTAACAAACCAGTTCTTGTGTCTCCTGCTTACCTTCTGAGAATCATTCTGGAGTGGCATTTATAAAAAAGGTGATGTAAGGGTAGCAGGTCATACAGTAGGGAACACACACTCCCTGGACCTCCTATCACCATCTGGAGTCAAACCAAGATGACATTTCAGCATTTCTTCATACTGCATGCTTTTCTTTCAGTTTGAATTATACAAGAGATCTCTTTGTGTGGTAAGAAACATACTTTCCATTTGAAGTCTATTTCTGTAATGACCTTTGACAATGTTAATGTTTTATATATTACAAAATAAACATTTGATCAAGGTTGTGAGCAGAGAGATTAAATCTGCTCTCACAGTACGGGCAAGTTAGAAACCCAACACGCAGGAAACATTGAAGCGATCAAAAGGCTGCTTCAGATACTAAGAAGGTCAAATCAACTTAAATTACTAATGTCATTTTGATATAATCAGCAGGCAGCCACCAAAGTCTGTATTTCCTGATTTATTCTTTTTGTAAATCTCTCAGTTGTTGAATCCAAATTCAAAAAATAATTTAATTTTGTTCATCTTCTGGCTCACAGCTGGACTAGGGTGGAGTGTCCTTGAGCAGACACCTCCATGACTGGCCATGAGAGGCCACAGACTGTCCTCTCTTTTTCCGATCCCTAGCACAGTCTCTTCTAATTTCCTCCTACTCCTGCAGTCCCTCAAGTGAGAGCAGCACGTTACACCCCATTAAGAGATGGAGTAGCAGGTTTTAGAAAGCCCAGGAAAAATATTTGCGGAATCATGGAATTTTTGGAGTTGGAAGGGACCTCTAGAGATCATCTAGTCCAACTCCCCTGCTAAAGCAGGATTGCCTAGAGCACATTACTCAGGACTGCATCCAGGTGGGTCTTGAAGAATTCCAGAGAAGGGGACTCCACAACCTCCTTGGGCAGCCTGTTCCAGTGCTCTGTCACCCTCACCGTAAAGAAGTTTTTCCTCATATTTACGGAATCACGGAATTGTCAGAGTTGGAAGGGACCTCTAGAGAGAGGTTTGTACTTCTTCAGATTTGTACTTTTCTTTTATTAAGTATTATACTTGGTTAGTAAATGAATGCCTAAGAAAGTTGGTTTGAACACTGTTAATTGTTTATTAACATCTCTATTTGCCAAGAACCAAAGCCATTCTGTTGCTATTTTGCAGGTGGCTGCATGCACATGAAATGTCCTCGCCCTCAGTGCAGATTTGAGTGGTGCTGGAATTGTGGCCTGGAGTGGAACAGAACCTGCATGGGAGATCACTGGTTTGAATAGTGGGCTGAGGCCAGCCCATGTTGATGCTAAAGCTTGTTTTCATCAGCGTCAAATTCTGAACTCCTTGCTTAAACAAAAATCCTAGTGGTTTCAGGGACATGGAGTTCAGAAGCTGGCCCAGTTTGTTGGTTTTTGCTTTCTTGCCTATGCAATCGTACCAAAATCACACTGAAGTTATGCCAAGGGGTATAAAGTAAGTAAAGAGAGTAATCGTATTAATAGACAGACCTGCTTATTGTGGTACAAAGCCGGGTAAATTACACCTTTCTGAGCTTGTGCAGTCTGTCAGCACTGAGAGCAGACAGGGTTATAGAGAGGAGCTTTGACATTTATAGTCAGGAATCTGTAACTGTTGCAGGAGAGCACAGCCTGCCTATGTGTGTGTGAGCACATGAGCGTGAAGGGGGTGGAGGACCTTCCCTGTATCAGCTGTTTTTCCTTTGACCACTCCTTTGCTCATTCAGCACAATTTTTGATTTTGAGGCAGTATTTCTTAACAGCTTTCTTGGCAGAGGGGAGACTGTGGCTCTTCAGTGTTTTCTCAGGGCTCCTTCCTAACAGGCTTTCTGCGTGGGTCTTGCTTTCAAACCAAATTCTCGCAGAAACACTCAGCTTTATGCCATATTTATGCTTGTGTATTTGTAACATACGACACGAAACCTGCCTATGTACTCATTGTAGACTTTACCATTGGAAGATTAGCTAAGGATGCAGTTTCAGCTCTAGCCGTGACTGTTGTTGCAGTGGTGACTGCATCCAATTAAGTGTTGTGCAAGCTCAACTCACAGGGCGTCATTTTTCTTGTGCTTACAGCGATACTTTGCACATGGCAAAGCGAGGCAGGAGAAGACTTTTCAAGGGTTTCCTTTATGATCATTCTCCTAAATTGAATTAGAATATGGATATATTTCTGACAACACATTCACAGCTCAAACAGTGTGGGGCAGAGGGACATCTTTCATTTTACAATGTTAACATAGTAAGTAAAGCTCACTAGCATTCCCAAGCTTGAACAATCTTACTCTTTGGTGTGCTTTACATTGCTGTTTTATTCTGAAGTGAAATGGGTACTGTCCACAATCAATATGCCACGTAAGGATTTGCATAATTCAGTTTTGGAAAAAAACGCACAATAAAGTGATCAAAAATTTAAACTTTCTTTCTTGCTTCATTTGAATACAAAGTGAGTGAGTACAAAGATGTTGAGTGGGTCATGCATTTCCTTGACTGATTCAAACTCCCAGCTGAGAGGCGAGCCCTTTGATTAAAACATACTATTAGCACAAAATAAATTCCAGGGCCATGGACTTCTTTTATCAAGTTTGAATTCATATTTTGTATGGCATAACTGTAGAGTCCTGAAATTATGGGTGTGCCTCATATCAGTCAGCACAGAGCAAGAAACTTGAGATATAAAGAAATCCCAGGCTCACTACAAAAGTGTCTAATTGCTAAAATCGGTGGAGTAATCATCTGTGTCAGCTGGAAGTGACATTAAAAGTCTGAGGAAACAAAGAGATCTAGGCATGAGGTACCAAAAATGAGAGAGGGAACTGGTAGAATTAAGAAAATGAGAGAGAAAGGAAATAGCAACGAGAGGAAAATGGCCATTTCTTAAAGACTATTTTCCTTTTTGGCACTGGTGAAGTAAAATGTATGCAGAAGTAGCTACATGAAAGTGTAGGAGTGCAATAGAATGCTGCAGTGGAGCTCATTTAAGTACATTATCTTAATGGGGAAGTTTTATTGTGAGCTCTGATTATTTCATGATTTGCTTTTCTATACCTGGGTCTATTTTATAATTGATATGTCTTGTTGCCAACAGGCTAGGGAAAAAAAAAAAGACAATGCTTGCTTTTACTTTGATAGCGTGTTACATGGGAGCTCATCACTTCATTTCACGGCCACAAACAGTTGGAATAAAAGAAGTCTGAATCCCTTTCCCATTTTATTTTTTTTTAGTGTGCATCTTATAAAGGAAAAAAAAGCTTATTTACTGTAAGGTAGTTTCACTGAGTTAGAGCCCGCTCTGACAAGTTAATGTTTTAATTGTCATGTAGAAACATGTAATTTATGCCCCTGGATCAAGGTCCATTGAAGTCAATGGACTTTAGATCAGCTTCTGTATTTCTGGCCTGGGCAGGGCATGGCAGGCATGAGTCATAAGGCTGGAATAGAAACACCTCTTTCTTGGGAAGAACTTGTCAGAAGATGGGATTATGAGCATTCATCTAAGACATAAGCAAGGGCAGGAAAGGAGAATAAAGAAAGAAGTTCCATTGACTCAAGATTATCCACTTTTAGAGGCTGACTTTATAGGCCCTTGTCACATAGGGTCTCTTCACACAGTCTAGAGTTACACTCTGCCAAAAAAAATAAATGCATATCCTGCAGATTTTAGTAGAACAAGTCCTGATCTTCTCTGTGTTAGTACATATACATCTGTATGCCTACATGCACAAATTTTGAGATTCCACAGGCTGTAAACCTGGTTTCTGTTTACAGTGAGATCCTCATAGTTTCCACAATTTAAAGGGCATGAAAAATCAGGACTAATACTCTGCTGACACTGTAAGAATGCTGGAATTCCTACATCGATGTGTGAATTGGACCTAAAATTCCCTAAACTGATAATTTTAAATTTTTTTTGCATGGAAAATGCCTTTTAAAAAAACCTAAAACTTTCAAAAAAATGTAATTGATACTGTAATTTGAAACAAAACAAAAGAGAACAAACCGAGTCTTCAGTGTCTATTCAGACTGTTCCTCTTATTTTGGCTCTGAGGTATCAGAGTGAGATTCATTTCACCCAACTTTAGCTACCCAGTTGGTTCAGTAGCCTCAGAGGCTCACACAGAGACCTGTTGTGCACGTGTATGGTGGGTTCTACTGAGTTTTAAGAACAACTGGTCATGGCTAGAGGTGTGATGGCAACATCCCTGCCAGAGACAGGGTGCAGCTCCTGACAGGTCAGACAGGACTGCAGAGCTCCCACACGCTCTCGGCTCTGTTGTTGGCACGGACAGGAGAGTCTTCCTTTTTTTAAAGCTTATGAACTAGCATTGCTTGCTAGCATCCATGAAGCCAGCCTTGGCAAATGCTTCCTCTGGGTTGGCATATGTGTCTCTGGAAGTGGTCCTGGGCAGCCATGGGGGTAATGAAGAGAAACAGGACTTAAACACAAAACAAGAAGGAAGCCAACCTGAGGGCATAAGCAGATGCAAAGTTTTCAAAAGCTTGTGGGTTTATGTTCTCTACTAGCAATATACTCTGGAAACACTAAAATTTAACTATATGTTCTAAGAAGATGATTTATTATAGTGTTATAAAGCAAAAAAGAAGTCTGTATCTTTTTACATCTAAGTTTGCCTTTGTTAATTGAATTCTCTTTACCTTGAACCTTCTTCATCTTTCAGATTAAAACAATTACAGACTTGTTCTTGCTACTGCAATCTGGGCTCCTTTTAGTGTGTGTTAAACGGATTAAGTACAGGATGTATACTGAAATATTCAATAATAATTATCTCTATAATAATTCAGCTCTATAACAACAATGAAAATCTCTAATATTTCATTTCAGCTGGTGGTGAAATCTGAATACCAAGTAGATTAAGAAGAAAATATATAACAGCTTGGCTCCCTCAGGAAAAAGCGTATCTCAAAGCGTAGCATAAATAACACTTTGGAAGCCATGACTTTGACTGAAATATCATTTATATGTCTACCTTATCTTGTCGCAAACTCCAAGCCAAATAATTTCACCTCAAAAAAAATCAGTGAATAGCACTCCAGAAGGAACATTACACCACTGTTGGGAAACAAAAGTCACACTCTCAAAGGGCAGCAAGCAGTGGGTTTGCTTTTTGCATATGAATAGTAAGGTACTATCTATAGTGCTTTTTGCCTACAGATCTTGTAGATCATGTAAACTGAAGTGAAATTTGCATTTGTGGAGAGGAATCTGAGGCACTTGGAGGTGAGAGGCCAGATTCTGAGAGATTCTGCTGCCCTGGAAGACTGGGAAGATTTGGCCCTTTGTGCCAAACTTTCTCACGCTTTGAGGTAACAACAACCGCCAAGTTCCTCATGTTCACAGTGCAGCTCCAACCACTACACAAGTAAATCATTGGGTGCAGTAAGCTCAATGAGCAACATTGGTAGCAAAATAGGAAGGATAAACTGTACTATCAACTCTGAAGATTGGTTAGCCCCATGCTTATCTAATTTATCTGATTCAACGTTTGACTAGCATGGTGGTGGCTGATCTAGAGAAACCCTACACAGAGATGGAGAGCTGCAGTATAGCTCTTAACTAGATTTTGTTCCCATGCAGCAAAGTTCTCATGCTTCTTTCAGTTCCCCTTCAAGCAACAGAAGAGCCTGAAGAAGACAGCACTGGACCAAAGCTGCCAGAAGAAGGACACCCCATGTCTAATTGCTCCTGATGGTCCTTCAGCAACTTCAGCCCAATGTACCTGACAGCACAGCACTGACAGTGGTTCAGCAAAAAGAGGCAAATGTAGTACTTTATCATTTTATCTGACTTGATTGCAGTTTGTAAGGAAATATTTCTATCTCTAGCAAATTTAGAAAAAAACCTCTCCCTTTTTTTCAAACATGCTTGTCTACTGATTCCTCTTATGTTTATTTGTGTATATGGTTGCTCATGTGGTTCCCCTTGTGTGTCACCTACTGATTTCCAGCTGTGGCTCCTCTTCAGTAGCAGTTTTCCACTTGGTTGTCTGGGAACTACTGGAGTACATGCACTGAGTAATCCCTTCTCATGTTCTGGGTAAGTATGTGCAGACCAGAAAAAATGTAAATGGTTTTAAGCAAGAAATAAGGTAGGCAAGTTGAGAGAAGCTCATTTAATCATATGGAGAATCATATTTAATGTAGCGGTTTGTGTATCTGTGGGGATTTTTTTTTCAGAAATCAGGTCATATGCCATTTCGTTTTTCTTCATTATTATTAATAGTGCTTTTTTCTTTGCTTTTAATTTGTTTTTCTTGTCTGTGTCTCCATTTTTCTGAATAATGGAGTAATGGTTCTATGCCAGTAGATAAAATATGCAGCAAGACATCCCCTGTTACGTTACTTTTTGGCTTTTATCCCTAGAAAGCTTGAGGAATCCACATAGGCAGCGAAGTGCCATTATCTGTATTTTACAGTCAGGGAATTCCATCCAGAGAGCACAACCAGACTACATGGAGGCAACAGCTCAAATGCACACCAGCCCTTTCCTCACAACTGGGGAAATCTGTGCCTCTGTGGAGACCACCAGCGTGCTGGCTCAGTGATGACACAAGCTCAGGGAAGCAGGAAGCAAGTTTGAAGTTTAAGGTCCAGAGGACACCAGTATGACATTAGGGACACAAAGAAATAATAATAATAATAGAAAAAAAGGTCGGATTTTCAGTGGCCTAAAGAACAGTGACCTAACCTGACATCCTTTGCAACCCCTGGGAATTTTACCACTGGCTTCACTGGGAGAAGGCTAATTTAGAGACTTTGAAAATGCCATTTAGTTCTACTTTTTAGCAGTACATAGGAGATCTCTGGGAGAACTTGATGTCCCAGTTTCCTCTTTGTCTCTTTGTTAGTTGAATATTTCATCTACAAAATACATTCATGCCCACACTCTCCACCTCGTTGTAGTGCAAACTAAAATCCATCAAGCACTGATGTCAGAGTCTGAAAAACTTTTAGTTAAGTACAGTTGAAGCAACACACTGCACACTCATTCTTAGTTGATACGTGATTGTATTGTTTGCCTCATAAACAGTAATTTCAACAGCCTGCCAACTTCATCTGCTGGTTACCAGCCCAAAAACTGGTTGGATTAAGACCTTAAGTAATGCTCAAAAGATAGTGCTAAAATGAAAAGCAGCAATCAATAAAATGAAATAGTATTCAGATACTACTTCTGTCAGGGCCAATATAATGTTTTTCTTGGAATGGATGCTAAATGCTCCTGAATAGGTTCAGCCAACTGAGTGTGTTTATGCCTGGAAGCTAAACCTGGAAAGCCCTGCACTGTTCTTTTCCAAGGCAAAGAGATCACAATATGGTAAAAATGTTGGAATTTTTTTTAATGAATAGCTGAAATTCATGTGTTCCATAGCCAATTGGAGTTAAAAACCAGAAAAAACAAACTACCTCACTAAGATACACTGACATTTTTCAAGTGCTCAGTGATACACCAAATGCCAGGTTTGCTTTTCTTTTTTCCAAATCTGCTTCTTGAAGGCAAAAATGACTGTGATATTTACATTAAAATTAGTTAGTGAAGCTGAAATCAATTCTGATTCGTGCTTCTAAGTTTTAGCAGTGATGTAACTGAATCTAACGCTATACCAAAACGTTTCTCAGGCTTTGCTTAGTGAATATTAAGGTGCTTATTAACTGAGTTGCAATCACTCAGGTCCATATTTTATTTTAGAAGTACAATGATCAAGGCTATTCCTATTGCCTCATTCTATTGGATTTTACAGAAAGCAAACATAAGCTTCAAACCAGTGCTAGCAATAAACTCCTGCGTGGTAGGATATCTTCTCCTGAACTAGTAATCTCTTCTCGTGTGACATTTACTATGCATGTTAAAAACAATCAGTGACATTTTATTTTTAGTCCTCTTTATTGTGTGAGCTCCAGGGTAGAATTGAATAAATAAAAATATAAACCCAAGTCTACACAACAGAAAGCCTACTTTTCATGCTGTCTCAGTGCAGCTATGCCACAGACCTACCCAATACAATACACCAACTTGGTAGACCAGTGCGGTATACAAAATAAGCTGTAGATCAGCAAATTTACATATTTATTTATGTCATTATATTGCATTATTTGTTTAAGACCTTTGCCAGTCTACAAAACTCATAAGCTCCTTTCCACCTCAGAAACAGCCCAGAGTCCTTTGTGCACCCACTGTCGCTTTCCAATTATGTTTCCAGCAAAAAATACATACGTCATACTATTCTGCTAGTTGTGTTTATTTAAACATTTGTATTAGACTGTAAAAGGCCTTAGCCTTTACCAAGTCTCAGATAAATGATGTGTATTATGCAGCACTGCTTGGTCCAAAGAAAAATGGTGTTTCTTATTGCCTTCACCCCATTATGGAAGAGAGCACCACTTTTACAAGCACTAGGCCTTGATAGATAAGATGATCTTATGAGGTCCAAATGAAAATTTCAACTTTGAGAACTATTCAATCAATTATTTAATTGCTTGCAGGAAGAGAGAGAGATCCAGAAGCCTTTCTTATTAATGCAGTCATTGTCTCAGATCCAGCAGCTTCCCTTGCCAGTCAATGGCATTACCAGACAGATCTCCACACCAGGAGGCTTTCCTGATACTTAACGCTACCATTTTCTTTCCCTTTGATGGTATTAAGATCTCAGGAGTAGAAAGGTCTTGTTAATTTGTCGTGTGCAGCCTACCATCACAGGCACCTTGTTATGTAAGTCTTTCCATAACTTTTACAGAGTGCTGTGGCAAGCAATTTTTAAGTCCCATTTGCTTTCATGGCAAGGCAATTCTGGAACCTGATTTCAGCTTCTAGTGATGAGAAACCTTTTCATTCCAAGGTATTAATGGCCACCTTATAATTGTTTATCATTATATCAATATTGTTTGTAAGTTTAAGGTTTTCTTTTTTCCTGTTTATGTTTCCTATTCCCTTTGTTCCCTGATTGGATGGAGCAGATAGCAATCATATTTCCACTCCATTTGTTTTATTAGGCTTAATAGGCCAAGCTAAAAAACTTGGATCAGCATTTCTCTAAACGTCCTAGACTCAAATTATTCCAATTTTACTTAACCTTTTTTCAAGTATGAGTGATGGATTTTTGCATACGATAGCAGGCATGGTTGCACCACCGCCTTCTGTGGCATTCCTGCCTCCTTGTCTCCCTTGGACACACTTCTGACACACGCCAGATCACAACACGTTGTTCACAGATACATCATGCTGGCAATTCATAATCATCCTGTGATGGCCCACCTCACCCAAAGCCTTCTTCACCTTGTTTCCAAAGTATGCACTTCCAAGTGGAAAAGTACTGCATAAATTTGGATAGGTGGCTGTGATAAATGGATTAACTCCCTGCCCTCATCTCTCTCTCTCTCTTTTGTGGCTGTACAGGAAGCATGAAGAAGTTTATTGAATTCAGCCCAAAAGCTGTGCCTTGTCCTGTGGTGTTACCCAGGGGGTGTTTCTACTGGCTCATGGGGAGACTGAGGTTGGCATTAATTAAAACACATCAGTGATGAAAATTGCAGAAATTATATGATTTATTTTCACCAATTGTCTGCCTATCTCTCTCCTGACTACAGATCAAGTTTGGAGCAACCACGCTCAGGTACCTTGGTTAAATATCTCGAGTTGGTGGGATGCCACCAGCAGCAGCCAGCCTGCTTTTGGCTACTATTTAAAGATCCTGAGGACACAGGCAGCACAATTCCCAGCTCATCACAGAGGACATTCAAGTCACAGGCAGTTACAGTCAAACTTTTTTCTGTGGTGGCAGTAGCCCAGTGATACAGATTATGGAACCAACCTTCTCACTTCATGCAGCTTCAAAGCATGTAAGACTCTGGGGAGAGATGAGAAGAGGAAAGACATAAAGGGGGCTTTTAGTGATCTTGGTCTTGGGTTTGCCAGATTTCAGGCTGGGCCCAGTTTATCAGCAAGGAAGGAATAGGAAGTGTTTTCCAGAGGGGATTATAATGGATCCTTATCAGTAAGTGCCAGTGTTTGAAATAATGCCACATAATCACATCCTTATATCTTCCTACTTAGTTTAACATCTCACTGGGAATTTTTAGAAGTACATTTTCTTTCTTTTTTATTGAACTCATTGTACTATGGTGACTGGCAGAATATAAACTATATTGCTAGATAATAACTTTTTAAAAAAATTTAAATGGAACACATATTTAAGGAGCTTTTTTCACTCTTTTTTTGCAGTATCTAAGAAACTTAAAGTTAAAATAGGATTTTGTCTTTTCTGCCATTTATGCACTTTTGAACATTTTTCCCAGAATTAGTTCTGTCTTACACCTCCTAATAGGGACTAAATAAATTGCATTCTATAGACAATGAGTAGAATATTAAGGAGGTATATTACACAGCAAGTATGATTTTGTCTCCTATATATGCTTCTTGAAACATATACTTCACTATAGAATGGATAGAGCGTTTATTTCTTTTTGTGGGAAGGAATAAAAAACTCCTAAACTCTTCTACAGGATTTTTTTTTTCCCAGAAAGAAAGCAAAAATAAAACACTTCACTGGTCAGAAAATTATTCAAAACCACATGTAACATTTTAGCAAACTGCTTAGTGGAAAACCCAGCAGCAAATGCCAGCACCACTGGGTAAGAGGCCTGCACCCTCTCTGCAGAGAGCAACGGCTTGTCAGAAACCATTTCTCCAAAATACCGTTTAATGTTTCTGGAGACCCTGAGTCTTCCATACTCTGACAGCAAACATAATAATATTAAAATATTCTCATGTAGCTACAGATCCTGTGCACTTTATTCATGTCCTGCTTCAGTGAGAACGGAAACAACAAGCTTTTTATGTACAACCTTATCCCTTTGTTACTTTCTAGTTACAGACATTGCGAATCTTGCATTGCAAACTTCATAAGCCGTGGTACCATACTCCTGCTGAACTACCACAATTACAGGAGCAACATTTTGGTCAGGATTCATTCAAAATAAGGTAGTCTTTGCATCAACAAATGAACTTTGTTACAAACACGTCAACCAACACAGGAAGTCAGGAACATGGGAATATGCATCCTGACCTGCCTCTGATGACTTGTCTGGCCTTGAGCAAAATGCCATAACGTGTATTTGCAGAACTCTCTGGCAGAATTATTCTGTGACAAAATATCTCCTTCTGTAGTAAACTGCTGAGGAGCAACAGTTTTTCCAAATATTGTTCAATATTTCTCATTTAATAGTGAAAAACAAACAAACCAACCAACCCTAATAGGTGCTTTTGCTTCAGTTTTAGCTTCTTGTTATTTTAAATAAACAAAGCAAACGTATTCTACTTTCACCAAAAATTGAGTCCTGAAGAATGAGCAGTGGTAGGAAATTTCAATTTGAAGCTAAAGGTTTTCTAGGGTTATATGTCATTGGAAGAGCTTTGGTATAAAGTATTAGGCCTTTTTTTCCCCTTTTGTTGTTACAATCTCTTTTATCCTGACTCTGTAATTTTCATTAATTACAATAGTAGCTATTCTATCTGAGGGACAATGTTTTGACCTTGTACACGCAAACGGCTGGATTATCAAATGCCCTGTATTATAGCACAGAGGAAGTTGTTAAGTAGGATGATAAAACAATTTCACCCTCTTTCCTCTGCCACTGTTTGAGGCTGCCTCAGCATACTTCAGTCTCTGCCAGCCACTCTCTCTACCACTGGAAGAGGCTGTGCATGAGGATTTATGTGACTAAAAACTGTATATAGGATAATGGAAAAACTGCATTTGCAGAACAAAATTTGGACTTAATAACACATCCCTCTCTTGTTGACAATCCAGATTCCTCCTGTTTGAACTTTATATCAAGTTCATTCTACATAACCTAACTCATTCCAGGTGATGACTATCACGTTCCCACATACCTCTCTGGTGCAAGAGGGGCATTTAGAAGCAGGACAAATAGGCTGACTGTAAATCAGGCACAGATTTTCTTTCCTTTTCTGAAGGGCAGCACCAGAAATCGTGAAGGAAGTTACTCACCACTTAGGGTAAAGATGGCAGGATCAGACGCATGCCCCTGGCCTCACTTCACAGAGAAGTAGTGAAAATAAACTTGGGCACGTTAGCAGTCAGTACCATAAAAAATGCCCTTGAGGGTTTAAAGAACATGCAATAAATATGAGCTTGTGTTGCTGCCACACACATTGAACAAGGAAGACAAAAGAGTTTTGAATAACTTCTCATTAAATGAGGCCTTCTTATTCTTTGCTGCTTTGAATATGGGAAGAGGTCTGCAGAAAAAGAACTGAGCAGCCATGTAAACAGAAACCTACATAACATATGAAGACCCACAGAGGAGGCAGTAAATTTGTACAGGCCACTTTCATTCTGGCATTACAGTCTCTGAGTGGTTCACTTTGCAACATACCTTTTACTGTTTATGTGTGTGTGTGTAGCATATAAATTTAACTTAAACAGTGCATTAAAACACTTACTAGCTGTACGAAGTTTGAAATCTCATGCTTATAGCCACATTTTGCTACTCAGACTCATCTCAGGATCTGTTGCACGTCTGTGCCCTCTCCCCTCTCCTTAGGAGAGCTAGCTGTGGGAAGGCATTGTACCTTGCATACCTTTCTGCATAGATCCGATGTCAGTGAAGACCTTGGCAAACGTCCTCTGAAGAATTTTGCTGCAATGGCTGAAGACACTACCGTGCCTGTCTGTGTGCCCTGCCCTTCTTCTGTTACTTGCCTTATTCCAATGGCAATTAGTTAGTACTGAGCAGTTCACCTTTGGGGGTGATTTTGTTGAAAACTTGGGCTATGCCTTGGAGTCATTAAGACACAGGCACATGTTGCTCCTTTGTATTATACAGGTTCAATAAACCAAGAGGATAGGAAGGACAGCTAAGAGACCAATAACATCTGAAAATGCCCCTGTGAGATTTGCTAGAGCCTGTCTGCTAAAAAGCCTCTTAGCTATCTCGGTAAAGCAGAGTTACGGGGCCACAGTAGGGTAAACCATTACCTACTGTCATGGAAACTCATGGAACTACACCAGGTTTACACCAGCTAACCAGTAATACTTGTTCATAGTTCATGCCCTGATAAATATTTAGCCAGCAGAAGGCAAGGTTCCCTATACCCTACACTGACCAGACACATGTCAGGGCAGGGCATAGCTTCCTCTCCACAGAGCTGCAGGTCCATCCCATTCTCACCTGTCCCCCACATCACCCCCAACAGAGCTGCCACAACCCTCCCCAAAGTGATTTGCAGTCACTTAGGTAGAGAGCTGAATGCAACAGTATGGAATTCAACTCTCGTCTAATTAAGACAATGCAATCAACTGTCCACAAACACTTAAGGATCTTCTTAATAACACTATTTTTATCAGCTTGAGTGCCAGACACTGTAGTGCGAGGTGATCATTAGTGCTGATATCTGAAGTCAGGAAAGTTTTAGCATACTGTATTTTCCCTCATGAGCATTTGCTCTTTGTGAACCCGCTCCCTCTGCCATTACTGTGCTGGCTCCCATTTGCTGCTAGGATCCAATATAAAGTAATTTGCTCTAAATTACTTTAAAAGTACTGATGGCCATGCTTCCAAAAATACACTCTTAATAACCAGCTTCTAGGCACAATTTTAGGATACAGGAAAATGAAAGAAAAGAAAAAAAAAAAAAGGAACATACTAGAATTGCTTCTAAGTGAAAAAATTTGGGAAAGAAGGTTTTCAAGAGGTAGTTTCTTGTGCGAAGATGCATATTGTCTATTTGTTTGCCTTCATTTCCTAATTCTGAAATGGCTTTTAGATTCCCAAAGATATTTATAATAAAATAGTTTATCCATAAAATTAAACAACTTCTGTTGCCCAAGCTTGCCACTTGTTGCCTCCATTTAGCTGTGGAGTATTAATAGTAATATTTTAGTGGTTCTTACAAAGCCTTATTGTGCTTCATACTGTCTAGCATTATAGCAAAAGAAGACTGTTCATACCCTTAAGGTGTCACGACCCAGGTGGCTGGTATTTCCTGCCTCCCACCCCCTCCTGTCAGCTCTACAGTAGTAACAGAGCAGCACTCAGAGGGCAAGTTACTCTTGGAGACACATTGTATTCCCACAAGGTCCTATTCCATTATGAAAAGAGCTGAAACTTGATGGCAAAATCCACAAAATGCTATGAATGCAACTGGACCCCTCCAGCTATGACACACCTCTGATTCAGCACACAAGCCCAGGCATCGCTTTTGGCTGTTGGATGAAGATTACCACTCCTTACAGAAGTCTTTACCATGGGGTTGTGCAAACCTCACTTGTTTTCTCACATGATGGAAACTCCTGCACAGGCAGGGCATTGCCTTTTTTAAAGTCCATATGTCTTGGTGAGTGAATGTAACACTGGATATAACATCCTTCAGCTGCACTAAATGGAGCTCTGGCAAATCTCCTTGCCTTCCTAGAAGCGTAAGTAATTTCAAGTGGATTTGGGGAAAGTCCCCTTGGCACAACTCAGTGTAGGAGGGAGGGTCCACTTAGGATTGCAATTTTCTGACCAGTGCCAATGCATAGGATTTGTTTTCAAAGTTCATTTTTTTGCCTAAATAAGGTATTTGAATTAAGAGAAAAAAAGCATTTCATACCTGCCAGATAGAAAGTATTCCCTCTGGCAAGACTTTTTAATTTGTTATCATGATGGTATCATACTGACTGATGTAGGTCTTGTAACAATGCTCACGTGAGGTGGAGATTTTTCAGCTGTGGGTTTTGGAATTCTATTATCTGTGTTGAAACAAACACCATTTTTTTTTGATTGTTTGTGATTCCCCTTAGGAAGAAAAAGGTACAGAAAAAGAAGACAGCAGGACAGAAGAGACATTTCCAGTGTATAAACAAACTCCTATGTCACTGACGTCTCAAATGCTACAACTCATTGGGGGTGGCAAGAGAAAGCAATACTTACGGAGTCAGCTGCAGCCATCTGTCTCCAAGGAGCAGCTGGTGATAAGATGCTGTTATTAATGAAATGGGATTGCTCAGTGCTGTCGATTTACTGCAGTGAGTGTAGCCAACTCTGATTCATGCTACCATTACATCTACCATGCCTGGGAGGCAGCAGGCTTTGTTGGGAGTATTGATAATACTTGGGACACCTGTGGTTCGAAACACATGCGAAAAGCAGTAGATTCCAAGTGCTTATGTGGGCTGTTTTGTGGTTGAATTGCCAGGTGACTGATTGACAGATCCCAGAGCTCAGAGTTTCCTGGGCTAGCGATTCTTAGTCATCTGGGAGTTGGTGAGTAGGAAATGACATTAGCTATGTTATTCAGATTGGAAAAAAAAAAAAAAAAAAAGAATCAGTGGGGTTCATAGGATTAATAACGTACTTCTAGCATGGAGGTGAGCATACAAATAAGACACTGTCAAATCACTCTGAGAATGGCTGTGCTAAACCTGTAGTTACGTCAAAGAGCTGGGGCTGAGCTTGCAGATCCAGGAGCTGATAAGGACATGGGCTCACCAGCTGGTGTGTGCACAACAAGCCTTTTTTTGTTAACATTGATGGCTTGAGCTCAGGGAAAGCTGAACTCCTGTGATAAATGAGTTAGTAGGATGACAGTGAGGATTCTCTGCAGAGCAAGAGGTGTCTCTCAACAGCAATCCAGGTCCTTCAGCCCAATCAGTTTTAAATACATCACACACAAAAATATCTGACATACTGCACTCAGCTTTGGTACTTCCTACTGCATTTTCTACAAAACTGCATTGTTGATGTTTTTATGTGTGTTTCTAATACAAATACACATCTAGTCAAAGCAATTCTGATGCTGGGCTATAGGGTCAGTCTTTCTCAGAAAACAGTCCATTCTATGTACTGTATATAACAAATTTCATTAGAGATTATCTAAACTTGTGGTTGTGACACTCATCTGTCACAAGGTCCTGGGTGTTTGAGACCCATTTGTGAAGCAGGCAGCCCTCTGATGAGGTCTTGCCTAGCAGCTGTTCTAAGGTACCGCCTTAGTACCAAGTTTAGGTGGCCATCTCCAGGAGGTTCACCCCTCCAGGGCCAAGTGGGAGAATTGCCCAATTTCTGGCTGAGCCATTTGGGCATTTAGCCACAAGGTCACTTAGCACAGTTTCCTACTGGAGAGGCATTTGGAGCAGGGCCTTTGCCTCAGGCCTGAGGAATGTATTAAATTGGTGACAAGGGACCCAGCAGTCTCACACAAGTGCCCAAGGAACTTGAGGATTGGTTTCAGGACAGCCTGCCAACCGTTTGTAAGAGGTTGCTAATTACTATCAATTGCAGTGATTTTTCCAAAGGAAGTGGATTGCAATTGCAAATTCACAATTGCAATTTCACAGACCACAAAGGAGTCATCTGAATAAACAGCCTTTGATTCACCACCATCCTTTGCTGGATTCAGACTGCTGTCTAGCTCCATACCCTTCTGTTGCACCCCTAGCTATATCCTGGGCCCCGAGCTTTTCACAGAATCAAACAGAAGGGAGGAATATACAATGGGGCCATGAAGCAAAGATGGAAGGGCTGGTTTCTAGTGGACAAAGAGAATGAGGGCCCTTATAGGGAAACAGTGCTGGGGGTTGCTGTGATTTGTGATGGAGGCCACACTTAGGACATTCCTGTTCTGAGGTTTTCATGCTCACTTAAGAGTTTTATATTCAGGAACTATTTTCCTTTTCTCTGAAACTTAGTGTTTTTCTTAATACAGCATCCTTATGCAGTAGCCAGTTCTGGAGCTGTGTCTGCATCCACTGAAATCAATGAAATGCCATTGGGAGCAAGATCAGGCCAAATCATAGAAAACGGAGAACTAAGGGGTCAAGGCAGGAGGCCTGTCTCCTGCTGTGACACTGGAAATATGTCGTTTCCCGAGACCACAGCTTCAGAGGAGGAGAAAGATTAACTGGAAGAAATTAGAGGAAAAGTAGCATCCTGTATGCTTTTCATACAGGACAGAGATTTGCTCTAGTTAGTGGGATAAGGCAGTCCAAATGTATAGTGTACTGTATTTTTTCAGTGGTATCACAGGTATTTGGCAACCCAAGGCAAAACCAGTACAAAATCTTATCTGACTCTCTCACCCCTTTTAAGTCCTGAGCTTTTAATGCTGTTTGTCTCTGTATTCCCTGTTATCATGTCTTATGCAATCTGTTTCTGCAATTTAGTATCAAAGATGTCCCAAATTTTTTTATTCCTTAATGCGCATAATAGACATTTACAAGAACTATAAGAATTCAGCTTTTACCCAATTAGCTTTTAGCTAATGCCTTTTTATTTAAAAATCTATTTCATCAACCACTGTCTCATTTTAAGAAAGAAAGCAACAGTACAGAATGCCAGTTATCTCCACTTTTGAGGGGTCAAATTGGCTCACATCGAGTATCTTAGTCTATAAGGCGTACCACTAAATTTAACCCTTGAACTCCCTAGACTTCCCAGAATGCCTCCAAAGTGTGGTCTTTATGAATAATTAGTCAGCTCTACTAAGTATCCAGAATAAAAATTGACACAAATCTGTTCTTCAAACACATCAGACTGCACAGAAATAAAAAAATAAATGTACCCACCATCCGTTTAAAGACTGCTGCATAGTGGATATTTCCTACCACCTAACCAGGGTTTATCCCATAATTTTCTTGGGAAATAGCTCCCTGATGTTGCCTTCAGATGAAGTGGTCTTTACAAAAGTAGCACACCAGAGAACATTGGACAGAGACTGCAACAGCTGATGAAGACGAGAGTTGTGTCCTGTCTTGTGTTTCCAGTATGGACAGCGTGGCGCTGGGTTGGTGAGAGGAGCTGCAGCAGGCAACATCTTCTGCAGTGAGCAAAGTGTAAGAATGAGTATTTTGCTTGCTTTTTCTTAAAAGTTGAGTTTTTTCTAAAATGACCTTTCTAATTCTGTGTAATTGAACAAACAGATAAACAAATGCTAACTTCGATGTAAGTTTGGCAAGGGAACTAGAGCTGCTCCCTGGCAGAATGAATATGAAAGCTACAAGTGTGGCTTACAGTTGCTGTCTTTTATGAGCAGGGTGAGCAGTCATTCACAGGGGGACTGCTGTCATTCACAGAGGACACTGCTACAGAACTCATTATGAGCTAGATCAAGCAGCACACAACTACTGCAGCGATTGCCATTTTCTGTAAGTTTGTAAAAGTTCAAAATAGCAGGCTTGCATAGCTCATCTCTACGTGTTATTGTAGCATAAAGCAGCCTTGTCCTCATCATGTTGAAATAATTATTTCCTCTTCTAGGTGAGGAAATGTACATATACAAGCAAAAAGTCTGGATTTGTTCCTGGCTGTTAATGTCTGTGGAACTACATATGCAGATTAGGTATTGCCCTTGAAGACCTGGAGAGCAGCCAGTGTGCCTCTTCCCCAGAAAAGTTGATGTAAACAGTTATGCATAAGCAACATTTGTTATTACACGCTCTGAGCGACTCCAGCTTCCAAGTTGTTCAGACCAACATTTTGTTCTACAGTTTATCTCTGCTTCTGGAAGAGTGGCAGTTTCCCGAGTACCTTCTAAACAGCGCTTAGCTCTGCAGCTCCAAAGTGATCTTTCCTCCGAGATCTTAGAGGAATTTCACCCAAGCACACACATCCATGACCATGACACTAATAGATGTCGGCATCTCTTGTTTCCACGGTGTCATTGAAGCCCTCACTAGTCACCTGAGCTGCCAAGTATGGGCCTGAAGTGGTTCACGCAGAAGCCTTCATTTTAATCAAGCTTTAAGAAAACAAATGTTTTCCTTGTGGCATTTGTTTTAGATACGTGAGCAGAGAGAAACAAAGGTCCCTGTCCTCCTCATAGGTAGGCTCAAATTGAATACTTGAAACAGTTGTGGAAATAATATTTGCACGTGTAAGGAGTGCTTATTTTGTGGATGTCAGTAGATGGGAAAATATTTGGTCTAACTCTGCAAAGGGTAATTTGGAAAACTTTTTGTATGGTATGATCCTTGGTATTCATAAAAAGAATTATATTCTTTAAAAATGATAAATGCACCACAATTGATTAATATTCATGGACTTGTTGCAGAAAATGAAGGATGTTGAAAGAAGAAACATGTTAAAATAAACATGTTTTTTTCTGCATCTCAACCAGTATTCTTTCTGTATGTACTAGGCTTTGTAAAGGGCCAAATTGGACAGTTTGGAACTTAAATTCCTATAATGCACCTCACACGGCTCTTTTGCTAATGCATATTCAATTAAAGAATGAGTCTATTCTAAAATTAACTGTGGCCTCAAGGTTTAGTTTTAACAGGATGTTTCCATTTGTGGGTACCATGTGGCTTCTGTGCAGGGAAGTGGAGTTTTCTGTATGAAAACAGCGGATCCACTGTACAGCTGAGGTAGCGGAGAAGCTGGCAGGTATCACAGTTAAGGTTAGTCTGCACTAGGAAAATGTGCCCAGAAAAGCTAGTTATGCAGGCTACGAGAGTGTGATTTTCACTGCCACCCACCCTAACCCTGCATATTTAAACTGATACACCTGCATCTATATTAGGACTCTTCTATCATTACAACAATGCATTGTTTTAGTACCTTTCATTTTTGGTTTCCATATTTGAATAAACTATTAGCATATATTAACCTACGTACACATATTTTCATCTGGTTTCCTAAAGGAAAAAAAATGTGCAGTCACGCTACATGCATCAATCCTTACAATAATTCTTGAACTTGTTAGCTGATTTTAATCAAGCCCAAAAAAGCAGCAGAGATCTCAGAAACAATTACTTTCCCACAGATTTCATAAAGACGGATAAGCCAAGTACAGGAAAGACTTCCTGTTATTGCCTGCATGGAGGGACAGGCTGCAATTCAGACTTTATTACACTCAACCTACACAGAAGAGGAACATTATGAATACTTTTAAATGCAGGAAATATGTCTTTATAATCCACACCTTATTAGATATTAAAGAATCTAACCATGAGACATGCAGCAAGAGCAAACTGGGCTTCTTGAGTCCAGCTGTTCACGGCAGCGTATCATAGTGCATCCCTATATATTATCCACCTCATCAGTCTAGCAGCATCAACACTATGGGTGCTGCCTCTTTCTCTAGGCTGGCATGGCTAGAACTGCAGAACTTTTTCCAGAATAGACAAGCTCTTGCCTGCAATTAAATTTGTGAAATCAAATTCACAAGGCACTTAAAAGTGCCTGTTGTCAGCAGGGTTGGGGTCCAGCTGTTAGAACCAGCAAGCAGTTAATTTCACTTCAGCCATGAGAGATACCTAAGTTCCTTATAGATTGAAGTGCATGCTTTTCCCAGCAGAAGTCTGTGTTTCTTTGGTTTATTGCTTTTTGGTGTGTTTTTTGTTGTGGTGGTTTTGGCTTGGTTTTTTCCTTACAAGGAGACTCATTTAAAGTCACCCATTTCACACACAGCGGGAAATGGCCCTTGGATAGCTGGGAGGAGTCATTGCCTGGTGCAAGTTCCTGACACAACTCTTGAGTCTTGCCCAATGCAAATAAGGTATTTGCATGTCCACAAGCAACAAGGAAAGAACTTCATTGAGGTTGCAAACTCAAGCACTCAGAACAAGGAAATGCCAAAACTGAGAACTGAAGAAACTTAATTTAGCTGCCCTTAGCCATATGAATTTTTTTTGTTAAATAATCTGCACAAATCTTAACGTACTCTATTCAGTGCTCTGGACCATAGAGCTTAAGGGAAGAGAAAGATAATTTGATTCCTTTTTATCTTCCTTGTTAATAGCACCTAAAAAAAATATAGTGAGGATCTCACAAATCTTGCTTTTAATACAGAAGTAATGTTTTGCTATGGGCTTTCCAGTCTCAGTCTTTACCATGGTATCTAACACCTTTGTAAGATTAATGCATTTACCTTTTAAACCCCCATTTAAATAAGAGGGGTTTATTATTTACATTTTCTTAGTTAGACTTTTGAGAAATAGATGTACTCCATCAAAACTAGGATTTATCTCTCCACTGGAGAGTTTTCTTGGGTGTCAAGTATCCATAAATCCTATTATATTCAGCCGCAGCTTAACATCAACGAAAGCAAGAAGGCAGATTTTAATATGGCTTCCCAGAAAATGGGGAACATACAAATAACCAGCTGCAGAGAGTTTGGTCTCAAGGCCAGATAAGTAAAAGATGTTCAGGCACTACCACACTCAGCATCAGGGTGCCTGACTTTTGGACCCTCGGCTCTCGGAATAATACCTAGACTCTGAGTGAGACGCCTTGGAATAATCCTGAAAATAATCCTATACCACAAAGCTGGTTAAATTAGCTAGTAAGGGATGCTTAGGACATAGCTGTGCTACAAGTTCGGCCAGTCTCCCGAATTAAGTACCTCATTCAGCAATTTTAAGTCTTCTCCCTCTGCCTGGAAGCGTCTCTTTTTTAAAATGCAGCCATAGGGTCAGTCTTTTAAAGTATGGCTGGAGAAATCTCTCTCCATGTAACAGTTAGCAGTTGGACCACTGGCCTGAGGATGTCAGTGAGCTGGATTCAATTCCTTTATGACCAAATGGGGGGAAGGTTGCTAAATCTTGACCTCTTGAACAGTACACTCACCCACCCCACCAGCAGGAATGTGTCAGGGCACTGGTGGCACTGCCAGGTCTTAATGGCCTCAACCAGCCTCACCTGGAACCCCCATGCACACACTTTGCTCACGGACCAGGGCTCCCTTTAAGCTAAGGTCTGGCCCTTCAGTCCCTACTTGAGCTGTCTAGTAGATGGATGTGCCTTCAGTTTGGTCTCCTGCCTTGTTTCCTGGATGGATCCATGTGGTAGCCTTATGTCCTGCTGGTCCTGATTGGATTCCCTCTACAAACCCTGCACCTGATTCATTGTTTCATCTCGTCTAGGGCTGTCAATAGACCCTGCACCATGCTGTGACTGCTCTTTTCAGGTATTGGGGGGCAGTGCTCTGGCTGGGGAAGATCCTGCCTGCGCTGTTGCCACCCTCGGCTCCAGGCTTGTCCACCCTTGAAGACCAGCCTTGTTCTTGCTGCTCCGAGAGAGTTGTAGCTTCTCGTCCTTCCCAAACGTGGTATTTTAGTCAGGACGTTGCTCCCTAGAGGACGTCCTCCAGTGACTAGTCTGGGAAGTCTTGCTTATATCCTCCTTCTGCTCCTGTTTAATGCATAGTACAACTTCCATAGTTCAGTGTCTGCTTCAAGTACTTTTAATTGAATAAGCAGGAACCCCTTGCATTGAGGGTAAGCAGTGGTGCTATGTGGCTGTCACGGACCCGGACTGTAACAGGGCCCAGCTCCAGCCAGCTCATCCCAGCCTCCCCCTGCCCGAGCCCAGCCTCGGGAGCCATCCAGCCATGGTTCAGCCACACACCCCGTGGAGCTGACAGCGCCGTCCCACTGATACGTCATCCCAGGCATTATCACCTTCCGATGCTTTGGGTGTTTAATAGACTCAGTTCTTGCTATTCTCTATTCAGGGAGGCTGCTTTTCACTCGGCAGTCAGAGCCTGACAGCAAAGGCGTTTTTCACAGGCAGCGAAAGCCGTGTGTCAGGGCACTCGGCGCTTGGATGACTGCCACCCGTATTCATGTGCCTCCACAGCACCCAGGCCGTGCAGGCGGTGTTCTCTTCCCCAGTTGCTACTTCAAGTGCCAGACAGTCACAGGTGCCCTTCACCCCGCGGCAGCTTGCCGCCTGCCCGCCAAGAGGGCCTCCCTGCGGCCGCGGCCACGGCCCAGCCCGCCCCCTCCCTCCGCCTTCACCCCACGTTTGACAAGCAGCCAGCCCGGACGCCGCCGGCCCTCAGGGGACGGGGGGCTGCCCTGGCGCCCCCTTCCCCGGGCCGCCGCTTCCCCCGGCTCCGACTCCCTCCTCAGAGCCGGCCGCCCTTCCGCGCCGTCCCCACCGCGCTCCTCAGCAGCGTAGCCTCCCGTCGGGCGGCGCCCCGAGGGGCAAAGCGAAGCCGGCGCAGGGGATGGGGTCGCCCCTTCCCCCCGCCCCGGGAGGAAGTGACATGGCGGCGGGGGAGGGGAGGTGAGGCGAGGGGCGCCCTTTTCTTCCCGGAGCCGCCCGGCGGGTGGAGCCTGGCGGCCCCGCCCGAGCCGGCCGCCTCCCGGCGCGTGCAAACTAGTGGCAGTTGGTGGGGCTCGGCAGCCGCCCGCTCCCGGCGCCTCAGCGCGGCACGCATGCCAAGGCCCGGCGGCGCCAGGTACGTGCTCTTCCCCTGGCGGCCAGCGGGCTCCTCAGGTGTGGGGTCGCCCTGCTTCTCCGGCCGGCGTGCTGCCCCGCTTGGAAAAAAACAAACCCAAGCAACCTAATACCAGCGCCCCCCCCCCCCCCCCTTCCCCTTCCCTAAAACAACCGCCCCTCGGCGGGCTGTAAGCGGCCAGGCGAGGGGCCGGCGGGGCGTGCGGGCGAGGCGGGGCGCGGCGGGGCTGGGGGCGGGCTGCGGACAGAAGTTCTCTGATTTATTCGCTGCCGGGCCGGGTCTCCTCTACCGCCGCCGAGAATTTTCCAGCCGCCCGCGGGCCCCCTTTGTGTGGCGAGCGCGGCCCGCGCCGGGGTTTCCGTGGAAACGGCAGAGCTGCGGCAGCCTTGCCCCACCGGCCCCCCCCACTTCTTCCTCCGCCGGGCGGTGGCGACGGCCCCTTCCACTTTCGGTCTTTCCCCCTCTCGCAGCGGCGGGGCCGGCGGGAGGGACGAGTAGGGCGGTTGCCGTGGAAACGGGCGGGTGCGATACCCTGGTCGCTGCCTCCTCCCCGAAGGCGCTTCTCCATAGGGAGAAGGGGTTGCCTGACCCCACGGCGGCGGAGAAGGGGGTCGGGGGGGGAATGTGGGAGTGCGCGGTCACAAGTCGTGGTGGCCGGTTTTGTTTTTTTTTTTTCCCGTGGTACCGAGAAGTCGGTGAGCTGAGGCAGCGTGAGCGGTGGGTTAGGCAGAGGAAGGGGTGTCTGCCTCCCTGGTGTTCACGTGTTGTAGCAGCTCTGCCTTTCATCTGCCTGGGTGTCTTCATTTAAGCCGAATTAAATAATGGCCACAAACCGACTTAAGGTGTGTCAGCTGATACCATGTGCGTGTGGTGCAGGGAAGACTCCAAGTGGGGTATTGTTTAACTAAGAAGTAATCCTTTGTAACATTTATTTCAACAAGTGAGCACTCGCTTGTATGGCTGAAAAGACAACCAAGAAAAGAGTCTGTTTGAGCAATGTCACATGGAGACTTCTGGTCCTTATCTTTGTTACGTGTTTCTAAGAGTTTTAAGTGCTTCAAGACTATGTGCAAACATCTAAGAATGATGTACCTTTTGCAGGTACTTGTGTGGGTGAGAGCAACCTTGCTACTACATGAAAATTGCAAATACTTTAGAAGAGGTGGAAAGATGCAAGAAACTCTAAAAAAAAAATATAATCCCCCAAACTTTTATTTAAAAACAATGATGCGTCCAGCCCAGGAAGTTGTACCAGTCGATTGTAGCCTCAGCTTGCACTGATAATAACCTCACACTACGAGTGAGTTGCAAAAAAGCTGGTAGAGTAGAGAAACTATTGCAGAACTACTTAAGCTGAAATTTGCAGCCTTCTTTCTTCTTTAACATCTCACGTGAATGACAAGATTACTGAAAACATAGAGGTCTGTTTATAGTGTGCCAGGACTACCTCTGTATAAAGACTGACTGCATGGATCACTACAATAGTCGATGTGCTGTAAAAGTTTACTGTCGTTTACTGACCAGCAGCTTTTTCTAGCTGTTTGTATCTGATCTAATGCTGTGTTTTTCCAAATAATATGGATTAAAATACATTTTTATTAGTTTTAGGAATTTGTGCAAATATTGTGTATCGCTTTACTCTTTCCTATTAATGTTTTCCACAACAATGCCTGAATCAGCTGTATCTAAAAATGGAACTTTAACTGTGTTTTGTGGAAGACAGAGGGCCAGGATGCATGTGGAAGAATGTATCAGAAAGCCTGCAATGAAAAGAGAAAGTATTGTAAGCTGCTGATGGATAAATGTTGCTCTTAAGCAAAGTTTGGTTGTGTTGTTGGCAAGCTCTTAAATAACAGATATTAGTAAGTGCTTCACAAGAAGCTATATTATATTTTAGGAGTGGAGAAACTGCACAGAGAGTTCAGCACTTGCCTGGAGTCACAAAACAGAGAATGCTGTGCCCAGAGTATGGTAATTAACCGTGTTTCTTGAAACCCGGTAGGTGTCAGGTGTTTTTTTTTTTTTTTTCCACTAAGTCTTGCTCTGTCCAGCCAAAATCCAGAAGCACTGAAGCAGTGCTCATCATCTCTTTGAGTGAGGTGTGCTTTCCTGGAGTGACGGTTGTACATCATTTACAGTTTAATGTACTTACTGTACCATAACAGAGAAGAGCTCTGTAGGAGAAGGATGCTCTTGCAGGTGATGGATGAAAGCCCTTTAACTGTGCTCGGCCCTGCTGAAAAGAGGTGGTTTGTTGTTTTCTGTTGTATATCTGATTTTTATTGCTGGAAGGTGAAGACTGGGAATAATGCCCCTTGAAATCTCTTCAGCCCAGGAAGAGTGTCACAGCTGTGCTGAGGTTAGCAAGATACTATTCTTGTGTCACAAACGTGCATTTGTGGCCTTAGAACTTGTATTAGTAATTTGGTCTTAAATTTTAAAAATTCAGATGTCCACTTCACTTCCCTAACTAATTGCATCATTACTACTGCTGTTGGTATGTCCCGATACGGGAGCAGATGAACAAGAGGGACACAATGCATTGTAGTGCACTGTGCATCCACTTTAGTCAGCAAAAGCTTTTGCAACTGTGGGCCTCCCTCATTAGGAAAACATTATATGGGTCAAGGCAACTGTCTCCTCAGGTGTGTTTGATATAGCTGTACTGAATGCAGCGGGCTTTTTTTGTAGGGAAACTAGAAATATGACTGAGCACGGTACCCTGGATGCTTTGTTGCATTTCAGCACTGGCACATGGCAGCCGAGTACATGTTTTTTCCCAAGTGCTTTGTCTGTGGGGTGGCTTTCCCCAGGCATTTGGGAAAGTTTGCCCACTAGTCTGTTGTTTGGTGGTCTTAAGCTCATTCATGTCTGACTCTGTGGTGAGTACCCTGATCACCTCTGAGCATGCTTGTATGCTGCTCAGAAACTGCTGACTCACTTCATTTTCGTGCTTTTTACCTGTCCTCCAGTGCCTCAGACTGGAGATGTGGTAGGGTCAAGGTAAGGTCAGGGAAAGAGGAAATGGGCATGAATGAGAATAACTGTGTGTTGTGGCAAGGATGGTGATGCTGTAAAGACCCCTCTTTGATAATAGGAGACAAGGATGATGGCTGTAATAAATCCCCTGAAAAGGTATATAACCCATGTGTTAGGAACTGGGCAGAACAGTCTAGTGATTGTAGTGAACCCACAGTTGGGAGATGCTGGGTTATGGTCCTGCTACTGGTCTGCTCTTCATTTTGAACTTAAAGCCTTTTTACTACTATGCCTCCGTTTTCACCTTCAGCCCTTCTGTCTTTCTTGTTATATTCTGCCACAAAGAGCTTAACACTGAAGTAATTTTCTGCTGCTTGCAAAAGGGCTGACCTCGCTTGAGGTTTCTGCTGTAGCATAAATAACAGGAACAGGGAAAGACAATTAACCAGTTCTAGGCTGGAAACAAGTCAGAAGTAGAGGTCACAGAGGGTTTACTTGCCAGAAGGTTAGGAGCTGCAGGCAGAGACAAGCACACTGATTTCATGTGCATGTGTGACTGTTTATCAATGTCTGAAAAAATTCTGACATGCATCAGATTTCCCTTTAATCTGACCAACAAAGTTAAATTTCAATCACAGTTTTCCAGCAGGATCCAGGTGAATGAGAAGATTTGCCTGTGCAGGTTCAGTTGGCAGATGATGCAAGTTTTTCTACCTATCAGAAAAAGGGGAAGACCGGACTTAAAACCTGCTGTTGAAGACAGGGAAAGAACACATTTCTATGTGTGGAAATGGTACATGATTTTTAATCCATTTCAAGTGGCAACTACTCTGTGAAAGTTAAACTGTGTTCTGCTTCTCCCCTGTCTCCACGTTATCCCTGTCTTCACGCATCATACTTTGCCTCTTCTCGCCATGTTTTTCAGCACTTTGGAAAATACCAGTACTACAGATGCTGCTTTGCACTTCTGGAAGGTTCAGAAGCATTCTGTCTGCAGCAGCCTACACCTGCACTTGAATCACTTATGAGGTTTTCCCCCTTCAAGTCACAGGTGGTTGTCAGGGGTTAACAAGGCTTTAGTTTATTTTGTGGTTCTGAGGATATGTTTAGACAGTGCTAAAACTTGCACAGACACTTTTTTTTTTCCCCTTGATCTGGTATTACTGAAAATTACCATAAAACAATGCAGTAACATTGATGTTGCCAAATGCGCAGATGGTAGGTGGGAGCGATACCACTATCTTCCCACAACCAAAAAATGTAAAACAAGTATCTAGATCAAGGTAATGGAATGAAACTGTTCATTCCTGTTGCCCAATAGTGGTAGAGATGCAACACGGTTATAATCAAGCAGAAAGATAACTAGAAAACTGCTATTCCCAAGTTCACTGAGCCTTCAGGGTGTCACTGTCTGGTTTTTACGTGCCTATGCCTGTACCTCTGAGAGTGTGCATAAATACTGCATTTCACCCAAAGTGGAGACAGAGAAAAACTTCATTCTGAATTTAAGCCTTGTAAAACTGTCTCAAATTTACTTGGAAGTTAGCAGGACAAAAGCTGAAAGCCAGGCTTTTGAAAGGATTTAGGCACCTGAAGTTGTGCAGAGATGTTGTAGAAAGTCCAAGTATGTGTTGATGTACCCGATGCTTAATTTAGTGCAAAATTTATAAAAATGTTACTGGATTCTTAGGAACTGTAACATCTGCACACTTGCAATCCAGTAAGGTAAATGCTATTGGGTCAAGCACTATCTCTGAATGATTTAGTTGGAAGTTTAAGGTGGTTTTCACTAGCCCTGTCTTTAGGTGCTGAGAATACAAGTTCATTGATCAGTTATATCACATTTGGTTATTTTTGAGGGATAATGTTTTCCAAACAACAGAGACTACTGAAGCTTGTTAAAAGATGCCTTTTGCCTTCAACAGGATTTGAATCAGGTCCAAAATGAAACCTCCCTTTATTATTGAACTTGGTAAATCCGGTGCCTGTGATAAAGGCTTTTATTCTCTGAAGTTCTCAAATTAAATCAGGCTGTTAGGGACTGATGATTGGGGAAAATGAGGAGGCTGAAAGTATTCAGAGTTCATGGTGTAACAAAACAGTTCTGAACACTTGTGTCTTAGAGGCAGAGGTGAGTGAAAATTGATATGGAATAGGACCACTGAAATGTGGGTAAAACAGTTACCATGTTTATTTGGGTTTTTACCTGGCATCTGGATGTCTGATTGCTTTGTGCGTGGGTGCAGCTGAACCTTTCACTGAAGCCAGCATCTTTATTTTTTGGAACAATGCCAGCCACATCTCAGCTGTAAGACACATGTTTTTCTAAGTATTGGGTGTTACCTCTTTGAGGCAGGAGTTGGTTTTCTTTGAATAATAAATCTGGAAGCTTCATTGTCACGTTCATTCTTCAGTTAAACTATCTTATACAGAAAGAAGCATTAGAAAATACTTAATGAATAAATATTAATATCCTGTGTATTCCTGTCTTGGTGTGGCTACATCTTGTGTATGCATTGTTATTTCCAATTTTGGGATGTGATTTTTGTAAAGGAGAAATTCAGCTATTTCATACTTTTCAGTGTCATATGATAGAATATAGCCAAATTAAATTAATACTTGGAAGTTAAAAAATATTGCAAATCTTTTTCTGTTTAACATTTCCTTAGTTTTCAGAGAGCATACTAATGAATGTTATTTCATATTAATTAAAAATATGCAAATAGATCAGCTGAAGGAGGCAGACTACCGTCACAGAAGATCAAAAAAACTAACAGCTCACTTGGTGTTATAATCAGGTGGATGATGCTTTTCATTTCCAGCACTGCTAACAACATCATGTGACTTGTACTGGAAGCTTTTGGTTCCCCTCACAGACGAGGTCAGTGCTGTTCCCTCATATTCCTGTGATTAGGAAGCACAGAGGATGTGGCCTGTCCTGGGTCCCCGCTGCTTCTGTGGCAGCGTTGTCAGCAGGGCTCAGATCCGCCAAGTGGGAGAATGTGGTTGTCTCCAGCAGGCCACACAGCTGCTGGGAAAGAGACAGTATGTTAAGAGTATTTATACTGGTTTTTGGAGGACAGCAAAAAATTTGTTACCAGCTCACAGTCTGGTGGTGGCAGTTCCACTTGTAAACCACTGGTACTGCCACCAAAGTGTTTTTCTCAGCCTAGTGATGTATGCCCTATCTCTGCTACTTTCCAGATCTTTTTTAAAGATTTTTGCTGCCACAAATCCTATATTATTCATTAGTTGCGTTTTATGGCTTTCTTGAATTAACAAAACAACAAAGCCCCACAAGTTAGGAACTAGACTTCTAGGAACAGGCTTAAAGAGGCTGCCCAAAATTACTAAAATGTGAATCACAATTCCAAAAAATATAAAATGGTTATTTTATGGGAACATACTGAAGAAAGAAAATGGTCTTTTTGCCAGTGCTGATGATTTTTGTCTTCTGATTGTTGTCATTGAAGCATATAGCAATGCCTTTAATTCCTTCTTAGGTAGGAGTAATGAGAGATGTATGTTTGTGTGCACGTACCCAGAATACTTGGCATGGTACTAAAGTTGTAACTTCTAATTTATAGTGCAGAACCATCCAAGTTGCTGAATACTTGGTTTTCATTTCTTGAGGAATGGAGAAATGAGGGGAAAGTAGAGTTCATTAGATCAGCACATACATCCTGGTTTGAACCATCTCCTGCATTTATACCAGTTGCACCATCTGCTGCCACTGAAGATCATTGTGGGATATGTCCATTCCCTCTCTGCTCTCTGTATGTGGCCTGTCAGAAACTGTTGTGAAGGAAACTTGAGCACGGGCAAGAAGACAAATGAAGGAGGATGAAAAGCACCGTTTTATGTTGAAAGCTGGAGCCCGGGGAATTGGTAGGTTGTGGTTCTGGAGTTGGCTCTGCCATGGATTTGCCACTTGACTGTCACAAGCTCTCCAAGAGAGTTGTTCTGAGTTCCCCATGTGTAACACCAGGGCTGCAAGACAGATCTTGCCAGACTAACTTCACTAGCATCTTCTAAGTGGCTGGAGTTTTTCATATGAAAGGGAAAGGATAAATCCGGGAAAGAATTGGAAAAAATCCTCTTATCTTACCAATAAAGCCTTTGATTATGCATATAGAAATGAACTTGCCCATGCTACTAAGGCTGCTGAATGGATGTGAAAGTTCTCTGCCTGGATAGAGGTGCTTATGTGTGTTAGTGGTGTGGAAAGCTGTCTGTGGTAGAACTGGAGTTAGGAAGGTGATGTTAAAAAATTAGTGATACTTTTGTAGCCTAACTTTGTAACTAACTCATTGTGGGTAAGAATAGGAGCATTAAATATTTAAAGCTTTAAACTAAACATGATCCATGTTTCCTTGTTCCCTCATGCCTGAAACTAGTTTGGATGCGGGGGAAGTATTTTGTATAGCATATAGGCAGTTCCTGTACCTCGAGCTCACTGTTTGCGTTGCTGTGAATGTAATTTACAGTTCTTTAAAACAAGATAAGTGATCAGTGTTTGGCAAGCATAAACCATGAGTCTTCATAGGAGAAACCTCCCTTCCAAAGCTTATCTCTTATCGGGAGAATGTTTAGGCTCCTGGCACAATTTAAAAAAAAGGCAACGCTCGTTTTATACCAGTTCCTGAATGATCCTTTGCCTGCCTCCTTTCTTCCCTCCCCCCATTTCTTTGGGCTTTTCTAAAAGAAATATTTTTATAATAACCACTGGAGAACTCAGTAGCTAATCCTGTGTTGGATCTGTTCCTGAAATGCCCAGTGCAGAGGTGATCAACCATAGTGGTATGTGCACCATGATGCAGGTGGCAACATCCTGCTGTTGTGTCCCTGCTGCCTCTGTAGTTTTTAATGGGTTAATTTCCCATGCACAGGAGCAATGTTGTGGATCTCACAACTGAGATATTTTCCACAGGCCATGCATTAAGGACCAATGGCTTAACTAGACAGACTCTGATCTCTGTACCTTAAATGTACAGTTGCCTCAAACAGTACTTTTGACTGTTCTGTACACTAATTGATGTATCGTAAACACTGAGGTACATATATATATTTGAGAAGGTTTAGTTTGTTGCAGACATTCAGATCCTGTTTATTTGATAAGCCACCTGTACTTTTGCAGCAAGCCAGGTCACCCACTGAAGTGACTTGGTAGAAACACATTTTGGGGTGTTTGTTTTTTATAGAGTTGAGTGCCAGATGACCGTAATGTGTGGGCCTGGTTGCCTTTGACTAAGCACTATGCCTATGAGAGCAAATATTAAATTGGCTATGAGCACATGATATGGTTGCTTGTCCTAGACTGTTTGTTGTTGTTCATCCTGGTTATTTTTGAGGTGATACCCAGGTCACTTGTATTTGTGTGACAGCATAGCCCACATCCTGCTTAGATTCTCAGTATATTTTCTTGTAAATTTTTGTTTGCTATTTAGCCCCACTCTCTTGTTCAGTCCCTAAATTTAACTTTTGTTTGTTATGTTGTTCTTGTTGGCAACACAAGTAACTTGTTAGATTAATGGACCCAGATAAAGTAAAAGATGAAACAGAAGGACTCCGTGGTCCCCAGAACTGAATTCTGGGCCTGAACCCTGAGGGATTCCTCCAGGTCTTAAGTATCTTAAATGGAACTCACTCTTTTCTTTTTCCCAAGCAAACTGCAGATACTGTGCTTTGGAGAAATATATTTATCTCTCTATATATATGTATGTATGTATTAACATACAGAAACTTAGGTGGGAAACAGTTGAAGATCAACACTTGGCATTCTGGAAAGAAGGAACTTGCCTTCCACTGCTATTTTTGTGATCTGGATGTTCAGCAGCCAAGATAACCGCTGTACTTCATCCTGACGTATTTTTTTTTGAGGATCTCAGCAGGAGCTTGGAACAGAAATGCTTAACTTCAGGGGGTTGCCCTCATCAAATAAATGCCTCCTTCAGCATCAGACCCTGCAGTCCCTAAACACTGCACCTCCAGGAGTTCTGTATTGCCTTGTGTTTAAGCCCAGCTCCCTACGGTTTCCTTGTTCAGCTCCCCCCTCCCTGAATATTTCATGCTTCTAGAAGAAGGAGCAAGATTAAACTGCTTTCACCAGACTTGGGCAGTGGCTCACCATCTTTCCCTCTCCTTCCCCAACTATGCATGCCGGTCCCAGGTTTCTACCGTCCCCCTTTGCCTCGCTGCCTAAACACTTTCTTTTTTACGTGGCAAGGGGACAAGCATTGAGGCTGCCAGGGCTAACAGCAGCTATGCTGTGCATTTTACCAGCAGAGAGTATGCATACACAGCTAGAGAACTTGTGTCCTGGCAGGCATGCAGAGTTTGCCTCCCTGTCTCGCTCTACATTAGATCACAGCAGGAAGAAAATAAAAAAGGGGAAGGGGAAAGCATTATTATATGGTAACCATTTCAAAAACTCCTGGGTTACTTTCACTTCTTCAGTGTATACTCTGTTATACTTATTATCTCTGTGCTCAATAAAAAAATAAATAAAAATTCAGTTTTATAGTAAGTCTATAAATTGGAAATCCTAAAACTTGCTGGTAGATGGTATTCATTCTTCAGCCTTTGAAACAGCCAACCTGACTGATCTCTCCTTTGTAGCCGTGTATGTTACAAAATATGCAGTTCAGGAATGCTTGACTCCGGGGAAAACCTAAAGACATTCGCAAGTTCCCTTCACTTTTGGGGGAAGGGCTTAAGGTATGTTCGAATTCTTGCCTGGTTTGGAAGGTTTCCGAGGAGGTGTGGTGGGTTGACCTTGGCTGGCTGCCAGGTGCACATCCAACTGCTCCCTCACTCCCTGTCCTCAGCAGGACAGGGGAAGAAAATAAGATGAAAAAACTCTTAGGTTGAGATAAGAACAGGGAGATCACTCACTAGTTACCATCCTGGGCAAAACAGACTGCACTTGGGGAAGATCAGTTTAATCCCAAGCTCAGTGTGACTCTTGACTCTTCTACTTCCTCCTGCCACTATACCAGGAGCAGCACAGGGGATTGGGGAATAGGGGTTGCAACCAGTCCATAACAGTTCCTTGGTGCTGCTCCTTCTTCCTTGTGCTTTTCCCCTGCTCCTGCTGTGGTCCCTCCAACAGGGTAGGGAACAGACTACTCCAGCCTGGATCCCCCTCAGGCTGCAGTTCCTGCCAGAAACCCTGCTCCTGAGTGGGCTCTCCATGGGCTTCAGCTTCCTTCAGGGCACCTGCTGCATCATGGGGTTCTCCAACAGGCTACAGGGTGGATATCTGCTCCACCATGGTTCCCCATGGGCTGCAGTGGGACAACCTGCTTCACCGTAGTCTTGACCACAGTTTGCAAGAGAATATCCGCTCCAGTGCCTGGAGCACATCTTTCCCCTCCTTCATTGACCTTGGTGTTTGCAGGGCTGTTTCACATTTTTCTCACTCATCACTCACAGCTGCTGTGCAGCATTTTTTTACCCTTTCTTAAATGTGTTATCATAGAGTTGCCACCTGGAGTTGGCTGGAAATGGCTCTGATGTTGGGGCAGCTCCTGGTGTCTTCTTACAGAAGTCATTCCTGCAGCTCCCCCCACTACCAAAATCTTGCCAACACAGGAGGTAATTCCCACCTCTGGGGGAGGTGGGAATTGGGAAGTGATTCAAGCCCTGATTAAGCATGAGGCAACTAGGTGGATAATTCTTTCTCCAGACTTGGTTATTTTTTTGTGTGGCATGTATAGATACATTCTCCTTGAAGGTGAATACATATGTGGACACAACCCCACTTTTGCTAACTTTTGACACTCACTGACAAAAAGAGAAGAGCACAAGGGCTTCCTGTGACTTGCCTTGCATATATATTTCATATACAGAAGCATTGTTAAAATGGAGTCTGATGTGAAGTACAGTGTTGCTATCTCTGCTGTTCTGATGGCAACTGAAATTCACTTAGAGGCACTACTGAAACTGTTGCAATCTGACCTGAGTGTATGTTCATAGTCTTGGTCTCTGTGACTCATCCGTCCAAGAATCTGGTTTAGATGAGGAAATGTTAAGAATGGGCATCATCATCATATGCTTGGTTGTTCTTAACTTGCAGCAAAGCATTTAAGGACTTTATCAAAGAGTAGACATAAGTGAAAAACCTTTGCATAGTCTTGAAACATGCAGTTCTGAAAATAACCGGGTGTAGTGCTGTCTTGTATCTATTTGTAAGTATGGACAATATTAGCTTAATCCAGATGCTGTCAGATAGGTACCATATTGCTTTACACACTCCAAAGACTCTACTACATAAACTTTGGACAAGGTGGGTGAGAGTTCTTTGCTTCATTCTTTTACTTTCTGTAAAAGTGCAACTGTTTGCGTTCTTGACAAGATCACTAGTTGTAGTCTTGAAACTCTTACAGTCTTTGAAGTATGAAATAGCATTGTTAATTGCCTGCAGCCTCTGCTAGAAGAAAGGTGTTCACCTGGCATATCGCTGATGTAACACTGGCTTTCCTTCTATGTCCTTCTGGTCAGTTATTCTAAGGAGAAGGAAATGCTGAGAGTAGTTGAAGTGGAAGACATAGTGGATCTTGCTGAAGAATGAGATCTGGCGGGAAAAGACGTAGAAAGAATAGTCACAGACTTTGGTTTTAAACCTGATCCTGTGACCTTGGTCGCATGAATAGATGCTTGTTGACTTGCTCCCTAGACAGACATTAGAGGTTTGAGTCTTTTGTTTTATATCCAAAGGAAAACTGTTATTAACGAATGTCGCTATCTGTTTTTGATGCTCTGCCTGGCCGTTTTCTCCTAATTCATTTTAAGGGGTGTTTGATACAAGAGAGCTTCTTGGCAGCTCTCCGATCTTAATAGCTTCTGAGAAAATGCATTGATTAGCCCTTTTGTTTTCAAAAGACTGCTGTAATTTTCAGTCATTATCTATAAGGCAATCAGTGTAATTTATTAAACCAGCATCATGGATTAAGAATTAAAGACCTGATTCTTTATCACTTAAACTGGTATTAAGTTGATGTTACCCATGAGGAACTTTAGGAGGACAAAGAGCAAGTGGAAGAAGTTCCTATGAACTCCTAAAAAGCAAGCTCTAGTCCTCTTTCATAAGCTCAGAATTCATTCTTGAAAACAAATGTCTAGTTTTTTTGTACCAAGAATAAACTGCATTTCTTGGGTAATGAAAACAATCCAAAAAAATATAATTTTAAAAAAAAATTCTGAGAATGAACTTATGCCTGAAAAACAGAACACTTAGCTAGTGCTTTGTATACAATGTTTGGGTTGCAAATTTTGTGGGGAAAGCAGCTTACATTTAATGAGAGAAGAAAATTAATTTCTCTAGTCTCTCTACTTTCCAGAAAAGCAAAATTTAAGCAGTGGCTCTAGCTTCTTGTTCCTTTACAAGCAAGTTAGGTTAGATGCATTTCAGGGGTACTGCTTAGGTAGTTTAGTTTGCCTTTAAAACATGTCTTAGAAGCTTTACAGAATTGAAATTTGGTGACTGAAGTATGAAAGCAAGGAGTAAATTACTTTAAACATTCCATTGTGGCTTCATAAAATTGTAAGACAGTACTTATGTTTTTTCAGGGTCAACTCATCTTCATTTATTTTAATTCTGTGAAGTTTT
Source organism: Numenius arquata (assembly GCF_964106895.1). Classification (NCBI taxonomy): domain Eukaryota; kingdom Metazoa; phylum Chordata; class Aves; order Charadriiformes; family Scolopacidae; genus Numenius; species Numenius arquata. The sequence continues at coordinate 16,244,934 of NC_133577.1, read as the reverse complement.
GTTTTAAGGACCCAGTAGGAAGTAAATGATTCACATAAACATAACATTTTAAAGCAGTTTGACTACTATTGCAATGAAAAAAAAACCCCAAACTGGTGGACTAATGTTCTGGTGAATTCTTCTTTGTCACAGTTTGTTGATCAACTTGTTAACTACAGTATATTTCTGTTGATTATATCAAATAGTGATTTTTCAGGTCTCCACTGTACGTAGACAGTGCTTTGATCTTATTTGCTATATGGAATTTTTTTGATCCAGTCCCTTACTGATCTCAGGGAATTACATTAGATTAGAGTGATTCTGTGGGATGGAATTAAAAGGCCAGCTAGCACAAAAAACTTTTGATCAGTTTTAGCCAAGGACGGTAAGATAAACCCAGTCGTCAGGGTTTTGGGCGCTGCACAGTCTTTTAAACCATCCACTTATAAGTAACTGTTTGCTTCCATTTTGTTTTAAAGAAGTGATCTAATCCTCTACTTGGTGAAGTACAGTAGTCTGAATTAGGGAAGTGAAATCTTGTATCTTTCACTCTAGACTTATTAAAAAGTTGGGTTTGCTTTTCTTTTTTTTTTTTTTAAAAAAAAGTGTTTGGCTTTATCTTCAAAGCGTGCAGTGGAGGGGCTGGGGCATGACTCATTGCAATGGTTCCTACTAGACAACATTTCTCATTCTACTTAGCCTTCAACAAAAACAAAGCCTTTGGTCAAAGCCCATGCTAATAAATTGTCTGCCACCCTCAGAAACATATCTTTAACAAAATGGTTGGTTAAAACTGGAAGAGCTTTTTGCAAGTATCATGACAGTAGCCACTACAATGAACAGAGGTCTGTTCTGCCATTCTGAGCTACAGATGATGTCTGCTTTGGTACTGAATAGTACAGCAAGATAAAGGGAACAAAGTCTGCAATACACAAGGGCACATTTTGTCTGCTAATAATAGGCTCGGGACTGCCATAAATTCTATGTATAAATTATACAACAATACAGATTCTCTTTCTTAAATTTTTCTTCATCTTCCTTGTGGTTGAAAACTTGGCTAAATAACTTCCTATGGCTTTGCAGCGCGTGCTCTTTGCTGTGGTAAGCAGAGTCAGCAAGGGCAGTAAAACAAATGTTTCAGGACACTGATCTAGACTTAGTGCCTAACATAATGGGGTCTCATATAAACTAAAAGGATAGGCATAAAGATTTTTTTCATCAGTTAATTCCCTGGGATGCTGACAACTGTCGTTTTGTTATTGCCTATGACTGGCACATTCAGAATCACTGTCACAGGGCTTCCTCCCTGGGCAAACTCCTACACCTCAGAGGGAGAAACAGTGTAGGAATGGAACAGGATGGCAGCACCTCCTGCTTAACTGTATTCAGAATACTAGGGTGGTGTTCACTGAGAGGACGTCTTCATATTTTTTCTCCGAACAAATGAGACTAGTGTTGGCAGTAGTGATGGCTGGGGGAGGTCCATACAGGATTTGGTAGGCCAGAATACTTAGCAGAAGACAGTTACTCTGAATGCTCAGCTACTAAGGTAGGACTGATCCTTTCCAAAATTATACAAACACTTCCTAAGTAATCTAAGAGTTGATTATTTTATTTTTTTTTTTTCCTCTGGAAACACTGCTGGCTCATGGGTTAATACTGTTATTGATGTTTCCTTTCTGGACTTATGGAGTATAACTGACAGAATTACAGTTTCAAGGAATAATTGAATAAATTGTCTGTGTTGTGCATAGCCAAGCTTTTATTCTCTTGCCAAAATCAGCTGATGTTTGAATGTGACAAGGGAACAAACCAATAAAGCTAGAATTAAGGGGCTGCTACTACTTCTTGGTTGGAGAGCATGGCTGGCATAGACTGTAGAGGAAGGCACAACTTCTAACATAAAGCTCTAAAGCTTGCATTTACTGTGGAGCTGCTCTTGAAGACAGCAGAGGCCACAGTATATGTATTATGAAGTACAGACAATTCAAATAAAAGTATAAGTGGGTTATTTTGCTCATATTTTATCAATAAAGACCTGATAGAGTAGTATTGTAGTCCATGGAATGGAGCCATATGCTCATGGGTTTTGCAGAATTAGGACTGAAATGTGAACATTTGTTTCCAAAGACAAATTTAAATTGATTCAGAGATACAGTATTCTCTCTTCATGCTTACTTTTGCAAATATTGTCATTAGGCCTTTTTCTACAATAGAATTAGCTTTCATTTTAGTGTAGTGTATTTAAGTGTAAAATAGGAAGTCTGTATGAATGGTCTGTTTATAGAAATAAATGCACTCTGTAACCACTGATACTGTTTGATTTTGCAGGTTGTCTTCTGAATTTTGGGTCTGAAAGTACCCTCTTGCTTTCTCAGCAAATAATGGACATCGTTGGCTTTCTGAAGTCTCAATTCATTTGCCACCTTCTGATCTGCTACATATTTATAGTGTCAGGACTGATCATTAACTTCATTCAACTCTTTACACTTATACTTTGGCCAATCAACAAGCAACTGTTCAGGAGGATCAACTGCAGGCTGGCTTACTGCATTTCGAGCCGTAAGATTTCATTTTGTTTTTTAAAGTATTTTCACATTTTGTCTTGAGGGAATTGGTAGAAAAGTTCTGAAATGTGTTTCAGAGTAACCTTGAAATGAAGGTCGTTAATGTAGTAATGAAAGTAATGAAATAAAGAATACAGCACTTGCATTTGTGTGAGGAGGTGTATGCTTTGTTAAAATGTCCTGTTCTGCTGGAATGTTTTGCTCTTTTATACTGGGATACTCGCTTGACTCAGGATGTAAAAGAAAGAATGCCTCTTGTTTGGGTATCAATCATGTTCCATTAAACCAGATGAGAAATATTGACCAAATAATAGCTGAACTTGCTGACATGCATTATCTGTAGGCTTACAGTGTTAACAAGTCACTTCCAATAATGCTTTCAATCTTTTTATCATGCCTGATTTTGTTTATGATCTTGGTTTAAGTATTCAATGTGTGAATAATGTTCAGGACTGGGAGATAACAGTGAAAAAAAAAGAAAAATCTCTGATTCCATGTGCTTCTTTCTTAAGCTAGTTGTAAACTGTCGTTTCTTTGAATAGGCATTTCAGACCTTAAACTGCATCTGTATGTATTCAGTGTACGCATACAGCTATAATGTAGAATACAGCAGGTAGGCTGTAAGCATTTAAAGAAGCAGGAGTTGCAATTATTTTTATTTTCTGAGAAAGATGGGAGCATAAGCTCAGGATATTACTTATAGAAAGACCAGATCTTTGTAACTGCTGAGAGACATGACAATTCACTAACACTTGTCCAAGCAGGTAATTCTAGTGGAATGAATGTAACCTCTATCCATTAATTTCTTCTTTGTTAGTAGCAGGTTGGTGGAATCTCCACCCGTCAACAGTGGATTATCAGAGCATATGCAGTTTTCTTGATATTATCAGTCTTCTTATATATTTGTTTTTAAAGAGCTATGACTGCAGTTTCAGCACTGATGTATTGCAATGCAACTTCTGACTTCCGCTTGATTTGCTCTCAACTTACAGCAGAGAGCATTCTCCACAGAAGCTGTTAAAATATAAGTTAATGTGCCTGTGTTCAGTAGCTGGAAACGTGCTGTTAAATGTGTCCTCCTTCCAGAGAAATTTCATTGGGCCTTTCTGAAACTCAAAAGTACATTTTAAAAATGAAAATGTTGCAAAGTGCATACCTAAAGATTATTCAAGTGTGACGTCACTGTCAATGCTGAGTGAGTTATGGATGGTTTCATACTAGGGAAAAGAGCCCTCCAACATAGCATTTAAGAATTGTGTTGCAGAAATGCAGCAAAATGGTTTCCTTTGGGTCACCTGTTCTGCTACTAGGAACCTGAAAAGGGAAAGCCTTGTTAGTATTCATAATGAACTGCTTGAGGGAGATACCTGCCACGTGGCTCAAATTGGAGGCCACTATGGATTATTTATCTCTCATCGGTGACTCTGATGTGCAACTATTCAAAGCATTGGTTTTAAACATACTTTTGACTTAAATTTCAAAGCTGTATCAGCATGTATAGGTCTAAATAATTTGGGGGTGCTGTTTTATTGTTTCTGTAATAAAGAGAGGGAGTTCCTGCTGAAAAATGTCATATTTGCAGTCTGTGTGTATGTCCCTGAAGTAGTGAGTTTACAAGTAGTATTAATTTGTATGTAAGAACAGTTACATGAATATGGCCAGGTTTTTACCTTTTGCCTGGTAGCACAGTGTATGTTTGAAGCTGTGGAGTGTAGAAGATTCTGTACAGCTGTATATAGGTACATGTAGGTATGCCTTCTGCCTTTCATGCAATGCTTTCTGCCCCATTCTTCCTTGTGGCTGCTTAGTGCAGAGGCATCAGCTACTCCGTCAGTCTCCAGACTGAATCCTTTAGCTGCCCACAGTCTAGTCTCGTCTATATTGGGGGCTGGTCACCGTGTAAGAGCAGGTAATACTGCATGTTTGTCCTTGGTTGGGCAGATGGCTTTGTACTCAGGGTTGCTGATCTAGTCTTCAACCTCAATGCCACTGGAAAAGGTTGTGTTGTGAGATTTTTGCCCGGTCATGCTCAGAACGAATTCTCTATAGGTTAAAGACAGTTATTTTAACTTTACAAGAGAGCAAGCCAACATTTGATGTGAGTCACCCTTATCTGAGTGACACTTGAAAAGGGAAGAATGGTAGTTAATTAAAAAAAGTATTTGGAAGAATGCAGTAGACCAATTAATCAAAACGGATGTATTTATGTAGCAGTGTATGTGTAAAATAATGCCTTTTGGGTGCCATTGATGTGCTGACTAATAACTTAAGTTGGGTCTGTATGGGTCTGCTGAAAGTCATGGAAACAGCCTACAGTTTGAGATTATGAAGCTTAGCCTTGGAGAATGTAAAGAGGCATGTGCTTTTCTATGGTGACTGTTGAGGTTTAACCCCAGCTGGCAGCTAGGACCACGCAGCTGCTTGCACAGTTCTTCCCTTTCCCACCCAGAAGGGTAAGGGGAAGAGGGAGAAAAGTAGAAGAAAAGAAAAGAAAAAACAAACCTTGTGCATTGAGATAAAGGCAGTTTAATAGAACAACAACAGGAAAAGGAAAATAATAATAATGATAATGGTAAAAGAATATACAAGATAAAGTAATACAACACAAGTCACTCTCACCACTTAGTCAGCTGGTTGTTCAGCCCGTCCCGAGCAGTGATCGTGGATTCCTGCCCCCTGGTCAACCCCCATTTATATACCAAGCATGAGGTCTGTGGTATGGAATGTTCCATTGGCCATTCCATTGTTCTGTCTGTGTTCCTTCTCAGCTTCTATGGGAAGCTGAAAAAAGTCCTTGAAAATAGTATAAACATCACCTAGCAACAACTAGAGCAATATGTAGTATTGACATTCCTTTCATACCAAATCTGAAATACAGCAACCACTTGAAAGAAAATTAACGCCATCCCAGCTGAAACTGGGACAGTGACAAGCATCATGCTGCTTTGAGTGGCTGGTAGAGCCTGTGTCACCAAGTCAACCAAGGAATGAAATAGAGTGGGCATGGTTCAACTTAAGAATGGAATGAAGGCACTAGCTGCCTTTAGATCTTGCAGGTTCAGTCAGTTTCCATTTGATGTCAAAGGTAGAGATAAATGATTCCATAAAATCAAGGGAGAGCATTTCATCTTGGACACTGTGCTCTTCGGGAAAGGTGGTGGGTTTTTTTAGAAGTTCAAGGACTGGTGGAGTTTTTTTCTACTCCTTTACTTCCTATCTCTTTTCTAATATAAGATCATGATATTCTCGCTTCTCCCTGTGCAACGTCTACTATCATATTGCATATGGGAAGCTAAACTGCTGTTGTGATTAATGACTTGTTCTCGCTTCAGTAGTCCAATTTGAGTTGGGGGTGCTTACCAGTTCACATGAATCAAGCCAGACTAGGTCAAGTAAAAGTATTCATAGAATCATTTGGGTTGGAAAAGACCCTTATGGTCATTGAATCCAATCATAAACTTAACACTGCCAAGTCCACCACTAAACCATGTCCCTAAGCACCACATCTATGCATCTTTTAAATACCTTCAGGGATGGTGACTCAACCACTTCCCTGGGCAGCCTGTTCCAATGCTTGACAACCTTTTTGGGGAAGAATTTTTTTCCTTACATTCAATCTAAACCTCCCCTGGTGCAACTTGAGGCCATTTCCTCTTGACCTATCATCTGTTACTTGGGAGAAGAGACCAACCTCCCATGTCACTTACTACAACCTCCTTTCAAGTAGTTGTAGAGAGCAATTAAGGTCTGCCCTCAGGTTCCCTTAGCCACTCTGCATAAGTCTTGTGTTCTAGACCCTTCTCCAGCTTCATACCATAAAATGTCTATGCATTAACTGTGGTTTGGTAGCTGAGGGCAATATAGCTATGTGAGCTGCTACATCTCTACTGTGAGTATGGAAACAGCATTACAGCTTCTCATTGTGACTGCTGACAGTCCGGCAGGCTAAAGCCATAGCTTTCAAACTTCTATTCATCAGTGCAAGTAAGAGAAGAGGTAGAAACCTAGTTTCCAGTTTGAATTTACAGTGGAAAGGATTCACTAGGGCAACAACTTGCTTTTAATGGAACAGAGCAAGTGTAATGGCACACACCAAATTACCTTCAATAATTGGTATCGAGAAGTTCATGCCTTTCTTCAAACCAATTGTGAATCCTGCATTGGTCAGATTGGGCGAGTTTAGCTTCTCTACTGACCTGCTTCATTATATATTAGCATTGGGGAGAACTTTCTAATGGCAGTGTTGCAAATGAAAAAATGCCAATTTTTCCACCATGACTTTTCATGGCATGTGAATTGGCTAAATGTTCAGCCGTTGTTCAGCTCAAATCTTATGCTCCCCACAGGGTGTGTTAGGCATTCACTGGATTGCAGTTTGGATTGCTTTTATATATTTTCAATGTTCTTTTCATGTTTTATTATGAATAAACTCTTCCTGTTTGATCCCATTACAAGGTAATGGTTAGTTCTAGTCCTCCTTCCGTTGTATGTCTCAGCCTTTACTGAAGAGTGTTAGTTGCAGAGAGTACACGTTCAACTTGAAAAGAACAGACTTTTCTCTGTATTGGTCTTGAAATGATCTAAAAGACTAGTAAGGGTTATGCACCCTCTGTTGTGTTTTAAGTTTAAAGAAATAGAAAAAAAAAATACACCAAACAAAACAAACCCCCCAATCTTGGGGTTTCTAACTTTGAGAAAATATTTTCTGGCTCCAAGTATATGTTCACTGACTGGTTCAACTGCCTGTTAATCCCTGTTTTGTAAAATGACAACCCTGATAAACTTTCTCTAATATTGAACTCCACAGAGTGCACCTCTAATAAGAGAATTGAACACTGCAAACCTCAACAAGGTGGTAACAATAAAAATGTTAAGTGTGCTTGGAAGATGGCATTAGAACAAAGGTTGGGCAAGCAATCAATCTTATTTTTAATTTTTAAATAATTTTTAAATAATTTAGGGACATCTTGTCCTCAGTCTCTTTTTTCCAAAAGACTCGGAGCCAAGATGTATGCCAAGGAAGGAAGCACTTAGTGTGGAATACGTTGCAGTTCTCATGGATGCTGTTTGTGCTTGAATTGGAAGAGGTGGGAACACATCTTTCTCCTCCCCCTTATCTGAGGACAGCAAACCACCACAAAGGGTACACACAGCTCTTCTGCACTGCCTTGTAAAGTTGGCCAAACACAGGTTGTCTTGGGTATTAGTGCCGTGTGTGTGCATGGCTGCGTAGCTTGCTGGGGTGGAGGGAAAGTGGTTTGTGCTTCCTGAACCAGTTTGTGCTTGGTAGGCTGGGGCGAGCAGAGTGTGCTGGGCTCCTGCGGGCTCTTTGGGACATAACTCTGCTGTGTGCCGAAAACTATGAGAATGGGACATGCTCATCCAGAAGAAACGGCTTCTTTAGTGGTGCTGGGTGTATTTACTCAGGAAGCTGTTTGCCTGTGAGTGGAGCAGTGGTTGTTAATTTGTGCTCTTACTGCCACTCTGTTGGGGGAAAATTAACTCCTCCTTGTGCTGAGATCCACCTTGTGCTCTCAGGGTGAGTGGCAAACTGGCCTTCTGCTGACTCTCTGCACCAGGGGAACTTTGCATGAACAAAAGAGCTGCCAACAATGGCACAGTCATGTGGACAGATGCATAAGGGCTTAAAATGCAATCGACTTAGCTTCTGATCTGCCTTTGTAAATAAATTATAGTAGTATTAATACCTATTCTTGTGCTATGAAAGGGGTGTTATTACACCTCTGGGTAAAGTTACGCGATGTAGGCTGCAGTTTGTAAATCCCTCTGAGGGGAAGGCCCTTCTTTGCATGGAAAGAGGCACCCTGATGCCTGCTCATTGACTGCAGCAAAAACAAGGTGGAAAATGATTCTTCTCATGACTAAGCTTTCTAGAAACAAAACCAGAGGAAAATGAGAACTGCTTCAAGTTCATAATCTTGGCTGATGTGGGAGAATGGCTAGCTGAGAAGGGTCACGTAGACATGATCCAGCTGGCCGAGCAAAAGCTTGAGAAACATCGGATTCAGCCCCCGTAACTACTGGGCTGGTAAGGACACCTTGTCCTTGGCTATAATTGTTGTATGATAACAGAGAGGTTGCAGCTGCTCAGGCATGGGAAAAGAGGATGAAAGTAACTGTAAAGAAGGAACCAAGGGTGGAGTTGATCTTTCTAAGAACTAACCAATCATGAGCTTAACTTTTGTAATATGTATGAGCTAATTATGTTAGAACATAAAAGGCCACTGTGTGAATCAATAAACGAAGCTTGCTGATCACTCATATTGAGTGGCCCTGTCTTCCCTCCGTCGCGACAGGCTGGCTGTTACGAGAGAGTAAAGCTAACTCCTTCCACATACAACCATAGGCTTTGCAATGTGAGAACTGGGCATCCAAATAGGGCTCTGGGGTAGTATCTGGGCCACATTAATCCTCAAGATTATTTTCTTTTCCTGCATGCACTGCCCACTTGGAGTTTAGAGGAGCCCCTGGCCATTTTGCTTGTTGTTTGTACCAAGGTGGTGCTGGGGCAGAGAGCAGACTTCTCTGCTCTGGTGCAGTTGAGTAAGTGGGAAGGGGTGGGAAGCAAGAGGGCCCTACAGAGGCAGGGCTTTCTTCTTCCTCCACTTCCCTCTACCACCATCTTGCACTGCAGAGGAAGCAGTCTGCTGTTGTTCAAAGTATGCCACAGTGTCCTTAATATAATCCTGTACTGTTTTATTTATAAAGCAAATTGAGTTATGCTTGTCAACGTAGATGTAGCAAAGAGCTTTCATAGGGCACTCAGGACTGCTTTCTTAGCCTGTTTGCAATGTTTTTGAGTAATGTGTGCAAAATTGCTTTTTCTCAAGCATTACTTGTCCATATAAGGCTTTGTTATCTTGGTTCTACACACCACATCCATATGAAGCCACTGGTAAAGACTATGAATGGTTTACCATAAATACTGAGGGAAAATTGGAGGCCAGATTTGATAGTCATGCAAGGAGAAAATGTTGATTTGAATCTTTGGAGAGCTGGACCCTCAGCTTAGCCTTCTTGTTTTCCCTCATGGCGATGACTGTAGAAATAGAGTGTACTAAGGAAATTCTCATATTAGTTTTAATCTAGATAAACTCTGCTACTGAGGGGAGGATAGTTATGGTAGCATGGATTTCTGAGTAGGCGGGTGCCTGATTACCTACCCAGGTGGTGAGGTGTTTGTTGCAGCCTGCATGCTGCTGTGGCAGTTTTGTTCTCAGCACTCAGGATACTTTGGCTAACTCTGGACAAACCATTGCCATACCTCTTTTCTGTAATGTAGTCTTAGGTTTCTTCCCATGTTCCCTGCAAATCTGAAGTAGGTGTTTACATGTCAGACTCAGGGGGTGTCTTGCTTGTAAGTTCCAATTGTTGGTGTAAATTATTTACCTCTGTACAATAAGGTAGATGATTAGCTTTCTCTAAATCTACTTTTGTTAGAATGTGAATATCATTGAATCTTTATATTCTTCTGCTCTCAGAAATTAAATTCATAAGGGTATATTGTATGTGACAGATTTTGTTAAATATAAAATAAGCTTGGAGCAGATAAGATTGTATATATATGTCATCATACAGTAATGGTTAATTTTCTAACTTGCTTTGTCTTCCCTTTCCTATAAGTAACGTAGTAACATACTTAGCAGTGCATCATAAAAAAGATCTAGTGAAAAATGAGCATAGTGACAGGAGCGATCTCACCTTTTGTTGCTAGCAAGGACAATTGAATGTGAGAAAGTAGTATCTGATTTACTGAAGCCATCAAAGTAGGGGCAGCAGGAGGTATTCCTCTGATTTCATAACTTCTCATATATTATTTTTAACTCTGTAGTAGTATATTGTTAGCCCTTACAGCTATATTGCCTTTTAGTGTTTTAAAGAAAGATTCCATTAATGTGGGGCAAATCTATGCTCCAATTTTAAACAGTCTGTGTATCTAAATTTTATGACTTTAGGGTTTTGTTTTTGTTTGCCTAAAACGTACTAATAGTAAGCAGTCTTGCAAAGAGCTCTCTGGATTGTATCTCTCCTGAAAATATGTCTGTTGGTAAACAAAATGTATTGGTGTTTGCTCAAAAAATAGTAGTGAGGGATCAGTAGATTAAACTTTTCAAGCGATGAAGTACACTGCAGCCTGCATTGTTGTGTTTTTCAGCTCTTGCTTGCTTCATTCTGGAGTCTGAGTTGTCTTCTAGAGGTGGGGGGTGGAACATAGACTTAGGGATGTGCGCCACAATACTGATATATGAATCTCTTAACTCTTCAAGTGATAGGCTCTAGAATGTCCTTTATAAAATCAGTCAGGATCCATTTTAGGGGTGACGGGGAGATCACACCGTTTTTGTTTATGGAAGTGATTTTGAAATGTTTTCTTTTTGTTGCTGAGTATTCTCTTGTCATATGATGGCATGTGCCACAGTATCCTGCTTTTGAGTTGTCTGAATTATTGTGCCTCAAGCTTGTGTGTGCAGGACCACATATGAGCATTCACAGTTTCCTTCTGGTAGGTCATATTTGTTCTCATGGTTGATTTCCCTTTTCAAGCCTTCCAAAGAGATCTGGTAGATCTCTCTCATCCTGAAATGAGTTTTGCCCTCAAAAACTATGAGTTTCCTTTGCTTTGACAATGTAGATGATTTTTACTCTAACAAAACATCTACTCTAAAGTGTCGTCTGATTCGTTAAGAATATCTTATAAGAAAGATAGGGACAAACTTTCTGGTAGGGCCTGTTGCAATAGGACAAGAGGTAATGCTTTTAGACTAAAAGAGGGTAGATTTAGACTAGCTCTAAGGAAGAATTGTTTTACAATGACGGTTGGTGGAACAGTAGAACAGGTTGCCCAAGGTGGTGGTAGACACCCTATCCCTAGAAACATTCAAGGTCAGGTTGGACAGAGCTCTGAGCAACCTGATCTAGTTGAAGATGTCCCTGCTTATTGCAGGGGGGTTGCACTAGATGACCTTTAAAGGTGCCTTCCAACCCAAACTTTTCTATGATTCTATGAAAGTACTTCCACCTGACATGCCTCAGGAACATGGTATCTATTGATCCAAGTCATAGCACAGAATATGAAGACATTAATGTTTGTACAGATTTTGTGCTACAGTTGTTTGTTCATTAAGGATAAATATCACAATCAGAGGATCAAATTCTCCTTAAGAGACATTGCATAGTTGTAGAAACCCCATTTTAGCTATAGGGATGTTTTTAATTGCTAAAATGGTACAAAATCTCAAGGATAGCCTCTTGATCCTATGTAACCTTCCTGCAAAGATGCAGAGAGTAGCTCATTGATCACCATCACCAGTTAAAAGCCAATACAAACTAGCAGTAATCCAGCCCTGACTGGGGAAGAACACTGCCTCCACAGGCTGAACTACTGGGGGAATTTTGAATTTTTCTGTCTTTGGTCAGGAAATAGATGTACTGGTGTAACATCCAAGTGAGGTGCAGTGTATCGTCTCATTTGCTATTGGTTGGCTACATCTTCTACCTTCCTGCTCCATTTTGAGCAATGTGCACCACTTCAAGTGTATACTTAGGTGATTCTCCGTCTCCCAGAAATATGAAAGTCACATAGCAGCAGGTTGTTGTGGAGTAGGTTTATTGGGCTTGTCCTGCAGTGAGGATTTCAGCAGCTGGTCCAGTGAAAGTATCCAGTGTCTGACTGACTTTTTGCAGGAGGAATACCAAACCAGTAGGAAGCAGTATTTCCTTTCAGCGGGTACTTGAGGTCTTTCAATGTGGCACTTGAGGTGAAGGAGCTTCTGAGTGTAGATGCTTGATAATCCTCTATGGCTAGGTGCTTATTTCCTGTGACTGGTTTGCAGCCTTCAGGTTCAGACTTCTTATTTGAGGATTACATTGTTTTCTCACTTTGGAGACTGTTGCAAGGTAGCAGGGTCTTCTTGGGTAATCTTAATGTATGTTGTTCTTTGCACCCATCTTGGCATAGTGTATGCATAAACATGTTTCTTCCAACTCTGTGTTCAGAAGTAGGAATCCTTTAACTCTGGATAAGAAACCAAGTGGAAATGTGTGCAATCCAATTCTCTCATCTGCTTCATTTTGGGCAGACATTTACCCTTTTGCCAGACCCCTTTGGTCCTGGCTGAAATAATGTTTGAAACTAAATAAGGAACCACAAAGGCATAGAGGTATAAGAGATTATAATGCAATTGTTTGTGGGTAGATTGTTTTGCTCTTCTGATAGCCCACTTTTACTAATATTTTAGGTCTGTGTGCTTTTTCTGTACTCAAGAAAATTGCATTGGAGTGTCAATAACTAACATTTCCTTTTTCTCATGGTGTTAGAGAAGCGGGAAGTACACTTCAGTCTGATTATTTTCAGTTCACTTAGCTGTATTTCTAAATTGAATCTCCAATATATTGCATCTCTGAGTGTGGGGTTTTCTTTGAAAGTTAAAAAACAAGCGAGCTTCCAAATACATGACGGGTTTTCCATTGTACATAAATTTCTTACTGCTCATTGGTACTTACAAGGCTCTGTTAAAACAAAAAAAAAACCCCAGGAATCAATATGTACTGCTAATGAAAGATTTTGATGAATGAATGTATCTGCTGCTTGTGTTAGCCGAGGAAATACAGAAAGTGATTGTACAGACTTAATTTCTCACTGTTGTTCTAAAGAAGCTTACCCTTGGTTTTTGCTAAGCGTGGGAGATCTGCAGCTGTGAGGCTTTTGACAGGGGCTCTTGTTAATATAGATTTTCTGCTGTAAAGGAGCTCCTTTCCTGCACCACCCTCAAACGCTGTGGAGAGTCCTTCATTGGGATTTTTTCTTTTTTTTTCCTAAAGCAAACAAACTCCTACCATTCTCTGACATTTTTCAGGCTTTTCCCCTAGCTCATATGGCGTCTCATCTAAAGACATGCAATGTGCTAATAGTACTTTGCTGAGGACTCTGTATTGGCAAGCTGGCTGTAGAGAACTAAAGAATCTGTTACTTCCTTCAAACTCAAACCATTTATCTGTAGGGCCTATGTGATAAGCTTTTGAAATGCTATTCTTTGTACGAAGGCAAAAGATAGGCAGGGGGATATTAACCTTGCAGTATTCAGAAAAGTGCTTTCATTGGCTGGATTGGGTTATATTTTCAGTGCAAGTGCAGGTGAGCAGAAGGGCAAACAATGTCCCAGGAGCATCCCAAGCTGTGTGGGTTACACTGTTAGACTTACTGACTTAAGGTTAATGTGGAAGACAGGACTTGATGTCCTGCTACTTGATGGAAATGCCATGTAAATAAGTCCTTGAAAAGTTTTATTTCTGTGTTCGAAAGGTGGGAATTGGACCTCTATTAGGAGTAGTGGTATGCTAGGTTCTTCCTGTGTTATGTAGGATACTGGAGTGCTGTAGTAACCTTCAGGACTGTTTTTCAAAGGTGGTTCCTGTGAGCAATATAAGAAGGTTGTACTGTTGAATACTTTGTCCCAAATGAGGTGGGAACGGTAATGCTGTCTCTGGCCTTCATACAAAGACTAAGACTCAGGGTGCTGGAGTCTCTCCTTTATTTCCAGTTTGTGTCATTGATTTGTTGCTGTAGAAAAGTCCTGTAATCATGATTGTATTTTTAAACAGGTCTTTTAAAAGGACCAAAAAAGGGATAGGAAGGTTGTCTGCTCTCATATATGAGCAGTGCCTGTTGCAGGTGGGTGCTTTTGTAGGATGTCTTTCTTGACATATGAAAAATAAATGTTAGTAGAACAAACCCATGGGACCAACTTGTCTGTCTGGAAGGGCACTTCTACTGATTTCTGGTATTACAATTGGAAGGTCATTCCTGCTGCTCCCTTTGGTGACTCATTAGGTCTTCAACCAGGAGTCGTGTGCTGGCCTTTGGGGACAGTCCTGGTGGACAGAGGAGCAGGAGGAAATGCCTGCTTGATTGTTATCTGCACTGACTGATCCTGTTGCCACGAGGAACTGCTGGTCTGTTGAAACATAGGAGTATTACTAAATTCCCCAGGGAAGAAGGGTAAGGGGAGCCTTCAAATGTGAGACAAATATGTCTGACACATGGCTGTTAAATAATTAATTTCCCCAAAGGATTTGAAAAGAGCATTTCAAAACACTGACTACTGCAGATCTGTATGTGTGTTAAACCCGTTGTACTTGCGAGGCTGGCTTTGTTCCACACGCTGTGTAGCTTGGAGAGAAGCAGCTGTTTTGTAGGCAGATTGTGTAGAGATAAAAGACAGAAAAAAGCTGTGAAATTGAATGTTTGAAGTGTGCAGTTGTTTTTTTCAGAAGGGAGATTTGCTTTTAACTTTCATTATGGAGATAGTTTAAAAGGAACAGTGGCTAAAGAAATGAACAAAACTTGTTTCTGTATTGCTCCATGCCTCTATCTCAGGACTGCACTAGAGGATGCAGCATCAGGTGAAACCTCTTGTTTCAAGAATACATATGTTAACTTAAAATTCCTTCTTCACCTGAAGAAAAATGGTGTTTTACATTTTGTGGGCATTACATTAGAAAGAGAGAATCTGTTTGGTCAAACTTGAATGATCAGTGTGTATTTTGAGAGGGAGGGCAATATGGGAATGGGAACTGGGGGGAAGCTGGGAAATGAGGTAGTGTGCCAGTACACCTGGAGTGACTGGAAGGGTCCTGTGCAAGGGTTGTGCTCAGATCAGAGCTGCTTCCTCAAATACTAGAGGCATGCCTTAATGTACAGGTTTTAACCACAACTTCTCGGTTCCTATCATAGCCCCTCTGAGGATCTGAAATATCTTTCAGGACTTTCAGGATACGTTGAAGGCTTGTACATTTAAGATCTTGCATTAAATCTGATTCTGATCTTGGTTCCCAAAGCAATTACAGCTTGGCTGTGTTACAGGAACACAAGCTTGGCCGCATTAGGCTGTAGTTTATCTCGTTTGGTATATTTCATCTGAGAAAACATCGATGGCACCCCATCAAAACGGGTGAAACACTTCTTATCAATAAAGTGTTGTCTTCATTCTGTTAGAAAATGAAATGGATCGTGTTCATGGGGCTGAGGCACACCAAGCACCAGAACTATTGTGTAGGGTCGGCCTTCAAAATTACAGCCATAATGTTTCAATAAAGCAACATGTTTTTCACTTATTACACTAGCCAGTTGGTGCATGTGTACATGCAGGTTTTAATTCTATGACTAAGCAAGCGTTGAGGTTAAATTGCCAAGAAGATCAAACCACAGATAAAGCTTTAGCTTTGTAATAGGTGTGATGAGTCTAATTCTTATTTTGTGTAACTCAGCATGGTGTAACAGTGACTACACTGGAGTTGAGTACTATTTTGATGCCAGTTGAGGATCTGGCCAACTTAAGTAAATGTCAGTGTATTTTGGGGGGGGGGGGGAAATGGGGAAAATAAATATCTGTACCATCAATCTTCAGGAACTAATGTTTACTTATGACTAATGCAAAAATCCCATTTCAGCTTGACGTTGCATTTGATTCTGATGGTGTACAGAACCAGCTGGAGGGGTAGGATTGGCTTTGGTTTGGTTGGTTGGTTGGTTTGGTTTTTAACTGCAAAATATATCAACCTCTCTCTGAATCTTTGATTTTTATCTTGAAGTTATGTTGACAAATTACTAGGCGTTGGGAGGAGGTGGTTGTTATCACTTTAAAGTGGTAGTTTTGTTTGTACATTAGTATTTCAAATGGCACATTTATGAAGTGTTCCTTTTAGCTTATTCTTCTTTGCCAGTCACAGGCTACCTCTACATAGAGCTTTCCTTTGAACAATTATCAGTGAGCTCCTCTTTCAGCAGTCTGTGTGTGCCCTGTGCTCTATAAAAGAATTCTGCCTTGCCTGGAGACTCTTTCTGTACACTGCGTGCCCTGCCTTCACTCTCTACATTTAAAAGGTGAGCAATGGCACGTGGGCTCTGTGGCCAGCCTAAGGCTCCCTATGTGCCCCCCACCTAGGGATGTTAGATGAAACCCTACTTTCTGTACACATTCCTTGTTGAGTTGTGGTTTGTTTTTTCTTTTTTAATAAATGGCCCACTCGGGTTTGAAAATCAAAGTGTATTTTAAAACAGACTTTTGAGTCTTGTTTTACATTTATTTTTTCTTTGCTGCTTGGGTATTTTTTCTTAGCTAAAAGCAGAGAAAGACTTCTTCAGATTTGGAGCTGACCCCTTGTTCTGGACCCTCAGTAGAAGAAGCTCTACTCCTTCCTGTTCATCTTTCTCTGCAAGAGGATGTACTTCATAAATCAAAATCTTCCTTGCTAAACTTTAAGATCTGTTTGCTTGGCCAACTGCTCAAGGAGTTGGCCTGTGTCAAGGAGTGATTTAATGTGCTACAACATATGGATTTGGAGTACTCTGGGTCAAGTTCTTCCTTGTGGAAGCCTCCATGCAAGCTTCATTCCACAGAGCCAGGCTGTTGGAGGAGCCTTTGAATGTCATCTGGCAGGAGGGTTGTCCTCTGCTGCGGTGCTGTTTTCTCACCAGCTACTCAGTCACACCCTTGGCAGTCAGAAAAAAATTGGAATGATGCTCACAGCAACCTATGTCATGAGTGATTTCTGTCCTTCAGCTGAACTTGCTGACATTGCTTCTTCCACTCCTGTCAGACCACATGGCAATTCCAGTTCTGAATTGAAAGATCTGAACTGGTAAAAATTACACAGTTTTCAAGTAACAGGCCCATAGTGAGAGGGAACTGGAGTACTTCTAGGCTCTTCCTGTCTCTTCTTGGTTCTGTTGTGGGGAAAGCTGTTGCAAAGACTTTGAAGCAGCAGTGTTGATAACACAGGAGGTTATTGTCTGAGCCTTCAAATAAGG
Source organism: Numenius arquata (assembly GCF_964106895.1). Classification (NCBI taxonomy): domain Eukaryota; kingdom Metazoa; phylum Chordata; class Aves; order Charadriiformes; family Scolopacidae; genus Numenius; species Numenius arquata. The sequence continues at coordinate 16,227,558 of NC_133577.1, read as the reverse complement.
TCGGTAAAGTCAAATGCTAAATGATGTTTATTTGCACTGGCTTTCTGCTTTCCAACTTTTTAGGCAAGACTTTTAGAGAAGATCCAAATGGCCTGCACAGAACCTCAAAGACCTCAGGCACAGTGCCAGCAGGCAACCTAACAACTCCGCAGTCTGCCCTTGTTGGGTCAGGTATAGCAAACAGAATTGAACTGGGGCTATTACTGTGCTTCTCTTAATTTCAAGTGGCTGAAGTCCTGTGAGAAGTCTACATGACCATCAAGAAGGGTGGATCTTAAAAAGCTGTACGTTTTCCTAACGCAAAGGGAAAATGTCAGCCTGCATGATTTAAAGCAGAGTATTTCAGTCCATTGTAAATCAGTAGTGCGTACGACGTACAGGATGGGAAGAGGATAACTGTATACATCACCTTGTGAGCTGATAAACACTTCATCTAAGTCAGTGAGTCACATTTTGAGAAAATTGGGGCAACAAAGGTGGTAAAGATAATTCAGAAAGGAATTCTGTAGCTAAGTTCAAGGAAATCACTGACTTCTGCAATAGGCTGCTTTCTTGTTCTGGGATTTCTGTGCAGTTTTAATCAGTTTGTCATGGGAGAAAATTCTGGTACCTGATATACTTAGTGTAATATTATATCCCTTGCTTAAATTTTGAAGTTTTTCCTGTTTCTTTTTCTGTGATTCTATTATGGTTGTAATACTTGTGATAAAGTTGAAAGAAATATCCATAGTGTGTATGCATCTGATCTTGTGATACCTCTCTGCTCCTTACACATGCACGCCTTGTTTGCATGATGGGTCTTCATTTTGCTACTGCTGTGACAAGTCAGATCATTCCTTTTAAAAAGAAGCAATATCAATTCCTCCTGCACCTACTTGAAATGGTATGGCTGACTGCTACTCTTCATAATTTGCAAAGCACTGAATAGGAAAATCTCTTGGTTACCAGAGAAGCACAGTCTGCCTTTTGTAACTGTCAGAGGCTGTCTTTTTGGAAACTGAATAGAAGAGCATAAACTCTGAGCCTGATGATTATGCAAGGGTGCTACATACCATTTAAGCTAAACCTGTGTTTCCTAGGAAAAGTATTCAACACAAATAATTCTAAGAATACAACACTTGAGGCAGACATGCAAAAGCAAGAAGCTAGTTACCTCTCTGCCCAGTGTTTCTGCAGTGTTACATTGAGCCACTGGGACTATAGAGTAGGAAGCCAGTAATGCTTTTTTGGGGAGAGCACCCTTTTAGTTTGAGCTGTGAGAGGTTAGGCAGGTTACTGGTATCTTCACATCCTGACGTGCTGGAGCATGAACTGCAGGCTGGCTGAGCAGCTTGCAATGTTCCGCCTGTGGATTATTTTTCTAACTTTCTTGCTGCACTTAGGTTTTGAGGAAATATTAATGCAAGCACAATAAAACTAAATGTAATTTGAGAGGCAGTGGTGTGCTTTCCTGTGGTGTAATATCGTATGCTTTGTTTGCATGTCTGTCTTAACAGAATGTACTATTTCTGATGTGTATTACATTCTTTGGTAGGAAAAAGTGGGGCTTTTTGTATATTTATATATTTGGATAACTTCAGTTTGAGGGGTTACACACTACACCCAGTACAAAAATCAAGTTTCTGTGCACTTGATAGGTATATTTGATCTGTAGTACTTTATTTTTAATTCATGAAAGCCATTTGTTTGATTTGTAGTTTCTGACCTTATTGTCCCTTTAAAGAACACTTTGTGAAAGTCACTGTTAGGGATTAAGAAGCTAAAATAAGCACCGGGACATAGTTCTTGTCTCTCAAGACTTCACGTGATGAGATGCTGTAAGATTACAGACAGAGACAGGGAATTCATGGAATGCAAGTGAAAAATGAGTAATGGTTTTGTTCTGAAGAATGTTCTCAAAGTGGTAGAGGTTCCGTGGCTATTCACCATTAACTCTGATGATATAATACGGGTACTCAGTCAGCTTTTTGTTTCCTGTCCTGAAATTCAGATAGGGTATGTTGTGCATAAGAAGACATTCTCTGCCTTGACTTAATTCCTAAAAATAAATTGTTTGTAGCATGTTATTTCTAGTAATATGTGGGTATTTCTCATGAGTATGCTAGTTATCTGAAATCAAAAGCCAAACAAAAATATTATTCGAAAAGTACAGAAACCTTAGATGCCATTACCCCTAGTTTTCTTGTTCTGCAGAGATGGTAATTCCTTCTTTTTATATGTTTACACCTCTATGAAATGTATCTCCTAGAGTAACTAGAGGATTTATTTCAAAGCACTGAAATTTTCTTAGGATTCAAATTACCTTTTGCTCAGTTTCCTAATCAAATTCACTTTTCTTCCAATTTGTGCTAGAGATTGCTTTCCATGGCAACTGGATCATCAGTCATTTTTCTCTGAGATAAATTCACATCCGTTCTCATCAGTACCTGAAAATGCAGGTTAAACAAGTTGAAGGCATGGATTTAGAGCAATAAAAACAATGGGATTTTCTCTCTTGAGGTGCCATTTTTTTCTGAAATGCTTTTGTTCCAAAGTCCAAATTTTTTTTTGCTTTGAAACTAAAGAGGATAAACTTGCTTTATGTAGAAATGAAGACTATTCTAAGAATACATGCTAGAAGGAGCGAAATTATGTGAAAATAGGTTTTCTTCCTAAATACTTGGATTAAAGATTAAAGATTCACTTAAGAGTCAAATAACTTTCCTAATCTTTAGATGATCTAATTAGTACATATAAGCAGTGCACATGGGAAAAAAACCCAGTCACATGAATGTGTGGGCTGTTCCGAGTGAAAGTTTAAGTCCTAAGTATGGACAATGTTGATAGCCCTATAATTAAGGAAATGCTAATGATTCATTATGTCAAAGAAGTCAATTGTGATTGAATAAATACAAGTTAAGACCGTGACATCTATTAATTTAGTTCACATTTGCTTTTATGCATACTTGAATTTTCAGATCCTGGCCCTTGGAAGGTGATTTTCAGCTGAGAACTCCTTTGGGAAGGGTTGCTGACTGGTGTTACCCTGCTTAAACAGAAGCCTTGGCATATTGCCGCAAGATACTGGCTTCCTCCTTGTCCAGTGAATGCTCCTTGCAACCTGTGGTAGCATAGCTCTGCAGTGTGTTTCTCAAGCAGTGATGGAAGAGAGGAGACATTGGTCTATAAGTGTCACGGATGGAGTGATGCACTTCACTTGTGAGAGAGAAACGGCAATATATTTATTGCTATGAAGCAGAAATTTTAACAAAATTTGATCGTAAATGTGACAGTGGTTTAACAAGATTCAGTGGCGATGTACGCTTGGTACAAAACTGTCAGGGAGACCCTCCGGTTGAGTCACAAGGTTCAGAGGACCCCCTTGCATTCTAAACTCCTCACAGAGTAGTGTTGGTGGGACTGAAGTACATCAGGTTCCTCTCTGCCCAACTCTCCAGACCTGGACAAGGCTGGAGAGTTGGGCAGAGAGGAACTTAATGTACTTCAATAAAGGCAAGTGTAGGGCGCTGCACCTGGGGAGAAATAATCTCATGCACCAGTACAGGTTGGGGGCTGACTTGCTGGAGAGGACCTCTGAGGAGAAAGACCTAGGAGTCTTGGTGGACAATAGGATGACCATGAGCCAGCAACATGCCCTTGTGGCTAAGAAGGCCAATGGCATCCTGGGGTGCATCAGGAAGAGCGTGACCAGCAGGTCGAGAGAGGTTATCCTCCCCCTCTACTCTGCCCTGGTGAGGCCCCATCTGGAGTACTGTGTCCAGTTCTGGGCTCCCCAGTTCAAGAAGGACGGGCAACTGCTGGAGAGGGTACAGCAGAGGGCTACAAAGATGATTAGGGGCCTGGAGCATCTCCCTTACAAGGAGAGGCTGAGGGACTTGAGTCTTTTTAGTCTAGAGAAGAGAAGACTGAGAGAGGATCTGATCAATGTTTATAAATACTTAAAGGGTGGGTGTCAAGAGGATGGGGATGGTCTTTTTTCAGTGGTGCCCAGTGGCAGGACAAGAGGAAATGGGCACAAACCTGAATATAAGAAATTCCACCTAAACACGAGGAGGTACTTCTTTACTTTGAGGGTGGCAGAGCACTAGAATAGGCTGCCCAGGGGGGTGGTGGAGTCTCCTTCTCTGGAGACATTCGAAACCCGCCTGGACACGTTCCTGTGCAACCTGCTCTAGGTGGACCTGCTTTGGCAGGGAGGTTGGACTAGATGATCTCCAGAGGTCTTTTCCAACCCCATATGATTCTGTGATTCTGATTCTGTGATTCTGTGACTGGATCCAATCCTAGTCCCAGACATGGTCAACAGTTTATGTCTAAAGGATTATATGTGCACAATCAATCTAAGATACAATCTTAGTGAAGCTTCAAAGTTTAGTGTGCTGTTTATCACTTAGCAAGAATCTGCTGTGGCAAGGAGTCTCTCAACTTCGAGGAGTAACCTCGAGAGGCAACCCTCCTTAAGGGGAGATCCTGGTGTGCAGCCCACAGGAGTTCCTGTGTCATTGAAGTAAATTCATACTGTTTCTAGCAGCAGTATAATGTACTCTTTTTAAGATGAATCTTGTTCCATTTATAAAACTGTTAAGTATTTTTAATCTGTCAAATTAATTAGAAGCAGCTTCAGAATATCAGATACCTGTATTTTCAGTCACTTTATACACTGTCGTTCTTATGCTAGTGCTATTTTGCTTAAATTGTTCTTTTTCTGCACTGTTAACCTACCGCATCCTTAAGCTATATTTGTGGGGAGCAACCCAGTTCTTTCTCAGCGCTTGTTTGATAGCTCGAGTGAGCCAAGCTTTTCTCTTTTTCCGTCATCCTGATAGCCCTGGTCTGCATCTGCTTTGTTTCAGGTTTTCCTTCCTGAGTGTGGATGTCTGCTACTGATGTGCTGGCCCAGAGATTATCTTAGTAGTGCAATGCACTCTTCCCTTTTCCATCCAGGAACAAACATCCTAATGCCATCTTTCTCTTTTAAAAGTGCATACTAGGAACAAAGCAGAAACTTTCAGTGGCAAGCTAATGTTCCCAGATATCTCTCCTCTATCATTTCCAAATTATGAGGCTATATGAACTTTTATTAGTTCTGCAAGGCATCACACACTGATCTTGTCCTATCAAAATTAATTCAATTTCTGTTACCTTAACTCTCAGTCCTCAGAAACACTTCAAGGAGGTCTTTCTTTATCCAGATTGACCACAATGCAACAAAAACAGATAGTTGCACTTTTTCATTTAGGTCCCCTTTACAGCTATTTACTAATCTTCACTTTCTCTTTGGTTTAATAGCAATTTCTTTCATTGTACTATATGAATGGCTTAGTATAGCCTGGATGCGTTAGATTTGAAGTCTCTTTTGTCTATAAAATCAGAGTTATCAGATAAGGACATATAGACTTGCCTCTGAAAAAATTATAGAGGGCTTGTTTTTCTAAATTCCAACTCTTGCAGACATCTCTTCTGAATAACTTTTATTTTGTTTTTGTTTTATTTTCATTCCATGTAGTACTGAGGCCTGATTACCATGTCTGCAGTTATCCTGATCATTTGTCTATTCACCGGTCTAAGTACTAGTAGTGTACGTTTTCTACCCTTATCTATTTTTAAAAACAGGTGCTGTGCTCAATCTGAAACTATTTTTCTGATGAGACTTCATTTCACCTCTTGATTCAGTATTCTGGGAGGTCATCTGTGTCTCCCCAAGCTGAAATTCCTTAGATTATGAGTTTTGCATTATCTTTATTTTCATACTGCTTCCTTGTCCACAGTCTTCCTTATTGCTTTCTCACTGGTGATACTGGGGCAAAAGTGTTTGTTTTGTTGTTCGGACACACTTGCTTATCTAAAGACATTTCCCTCATCCTGGCTAGGAATAACTGAATGACTGTCTTAGTCATTAGCTATAGTCATTAGTCTGCGCACCATTCAGAGACAGAATTTAATCATAAAGAGTGAATTCTTTATAGTTATACTGGGTCTAGCTGGTACGGATTTTTTTTTTTTTCTTAGTAGCCTGTATGATGCTGTGTTTTGGATTTGTAACTAAAACAGTGTTGATAACACACCAGTTCTGGCTATTGCTGAACAGTCCTTTCACAGCATCACAGCTTTCTCTTTTTCCCACTCTGTCTGCCTACCCTGCAAGTAGGTTGAGGACGTGCAAGAAGCTGGGAGGGGGGTGCAATCAGGACAGCTGATCTGAACTGACCAAGGGCATGTTCCATGCCATATAATATCACGCTCAGCAATAAAATCTAAGAGGAAGGCTGTTTTTTGGAAGGCAGCCGTTACTTCGAGATAGGCTGGGCACTGATCTGCTTGTGGGAGGTGATTGCTTTCACATCACTCATTCTTCCCCCTTCCCCCCTTCCTTCTCCCTCTTTGCTTTGCTTATTAAACTGCCTTTATATCAACCTGGTTTTGTTGCTTCTGCTCTTAATATTCTGTCCCCTGTCCCACTGGGGATGGGAGGAGTGAGCAAGCGGCTGTATGATACTTAGCTGCTGATCAGGGTTAACCCACCTTTGTCATACCTAGTTTGGGGCAACACAGCTGAGGAAGTGTTTGAGAAAGGGAAGAGAATAATCCAGATCTCTCTGAAAGCTGATATTGCCATAAAACAAAGCAGGGTCAAAGGACCTTCATGAGAGGTCCAGTTTTGGGGAATAGTATATCAAGATAGGCATCATAATATCCCAGTCCTCTGGGGCTATAGAGGATCTGAGGCCAACAGCACTCTGAATGAAAAAGATTTTGGCAGTGTACGAGGGGGGTTGAGCTGCTTCAGAAATAGTTGGTACAGAAGCGCAGCTCCTCCTAGCTACTTGACTTAGCTGCTGACCGGGGTATAACCCATAACATACATTTTTCTCAAATAATACGAAAAAAATATCCTTCCATAATCAAATGAAGTATGGGGTTCATCAACAGACTTTGGGGTCTATCCCAGTGGAATGGATTATCCATCTATTGCCCTCCTCTCCCATTCACTTAAATCCAAATCAACCTGACTTACTTGTATTGTCTTTTCACAAAAAGAAATATCATGACCTCGGTTATTGAGGAACAAGAAGCAAAAATCTACTTTGTTTAACACTTAGGCTGCTGACTTGTGCTTCCACTCTGTCTCTCCTGGCCTTTTCTGTACTAGCAGGTGCGTTCTTTTTTGGCCTTGAACCATGCTAAATTTTACAGTCGTATCAGGTGTTTCTTTCTGATCTCTGAAATCTTGGTAAAGACTGGTGAAATTCTTTAACTGACTGTGCCCATCTAGTGGCTCCTTTGTTTAACAATATTTGGAATTTTTTCTTCTTGTTACCTAGTGACTTTTTTACTTGTATTTGCATCTTCTATTATTTGCTTTTTTTCTCTGTTTTTACATGATGTAAGTCCTGTAGATAGCTGATGCTTCTTCTGAAAGTTTATTAAACTTTTATTCAGAGCAAGTTGCTCCTAGCCTTTCTGGTATCAGGAAGGAGCTTGAAAAGAAACTGTAGAGATTCAAATATGTGGTACTTGTCCATTTATTTGGTGTTTTATAGAGGTTCGGGAGTAGATTTGTAACCACTGGATAACTACTGGATTTGATTTTTTGAGCCTATCAATTTAAGATGGCACTTGCTTATGCTTAATATAGGTCACCCTGCTCTCATTTAAGCGTCTGTTTTGGGATTTAGACAGTAATATGCCACCCTAACCATCAAAATGAGAACTGGAATAACCTCATACTGTTGTACTGTTCATCCAAGCTATCACTGCTCCAACAACTTCATCAGTGGGACACAGCAGTTAGTCCTTTCACGCTCCCCTGGGTAAGGCATGATGCAGGGTCATACTTGATGGAGGCATGCCAGGAGAGGGATGTGGGATGGATCAGGTGGTGTTTTGCTTTGTCCCAGCTTGGGTCTGTGTGCCAGAGTATGGAGGTTATTTGGTTGTCTGTTTAGAAAGTGGTTGCTGTGCAAGCCCAAACTAAACTAACTGATAAGAGCTATCAAATGCTGTACTGCTGATCACTGCAGAACACTTAACACCTCCTTTTAAGTTGTTTCTCACCTACTCTTTCCATGTTTCCTCTCCCAGCACTCATCTCATATGCCTGTCAGTGCTCATACAGATGAACATACTAGGCTTCCTAGTTTGTGCACATCGAGTACTGAGTAATTTAATAAAACTCATAATCTAATATTCACAGAAACTGGACCTCAGCTACTGCTTGCTTGGATAAGATGCTTCCTTCTAGTAAGGACAGAGCAAAATTTTTCCTCATATTCCTTATGTACATTTCTCTCATGGTTTAAGGAAAGCTGCCCCAACCTGCTTTTCTTGGGGGTGGTGGAGATAACTTGTGTGAAGTGCTATTTGTTATACTACATCATGATGTATTGTGACAGACAGTGCCTGTCCGCAGGGATAACAGGATGCTGTAGTGTATCTGGTCTTTACTGTTTGGGATGATGTTGTCTGTTTGGCTGAAGACAGCTGGGATAGAGTTAGGAAAAATGGATAATACAGGTAATTGTTTCTTACTAGACCAGTTGACATACCTGGAAAACTCGAAGGGATTTGCATGCAGAAATCCTTCTTCAAGCTTAAAAGAGAAATTGCAATCTCCGGGTTAAATTCAGATTGAGAACAGTTGATCAAAGGTTAATTTATCTATTCATCCTGTTGTCCCAAATCTGGATTCTTTTAACCCGGTGTGCCAGGACCCGATATACACACACAGGTGAGATACTTGTTTATTTCATTTCTGGGCAGAGATGGGTGCTAGGTTGTTCCCCCACAAAGTGAGCGCATATCGGTTGGTATGGGGCAAGCATTTATGCGTTTGGAGCAACAGTTAAGCAACAATTATGGGTACTCTCTACAGTTACACTTAGTCATCCTTATTCCGTCGGTTGGTGCTGTGTCTCATCTCTATTTAAAGTCACAGCATCCTCTCTTCTTACTCTGCATGCTCTGTGAGGAGGGGACTTTTGTTAGGGGGCTCTCCCTACCTGAGGGCAGGGTTTTTACTATGTTAATTAGGATGATTCACTCACAGTTCAAGTGACTTCTTCTTTGGCCTTGTTAGCAATTCTTTTCCCTTTGTGCTTATCTCTGTATTCCCTTATTTTGATTAATTTATGATATCCTCCTGTTCTTTCTCTAGGTACGTATCTGCTAACTATTTACAGTGGTTAATTGTACCCTTCTAGTATTTCATTAACAATCCGTTAGCCTGTGAGAGGAAGAAGGCTTAGTACCTGTGGATTTGGGGAGAGTAGGGATACAGGACAAAGGGAATTGTCTGTGGAATAGTGATATTAGTTGGAGGTACAGAGGCATCGTGGAGGTGTCAGAAACCATAAGGTCATAATCATCCTTTCCAGCTATCTTCTGACTGGATTTAGTATATTATATTCTAGCCTTTCTTTGAGAGGAAGCAGAAGTCGCTTATATGAATCCACCAATGTGGAAAACGTGCGTGTGTGTTCAGGACAGATGTATATTGTTTCATCTTCTCAATAACTGTCTTCTGTAAGAGCATCAGTAACTTCTTCCCCAAAACTTCTTGGGGATTGCTTGCTAGCAGGAGTTGGTAGCTTTTGGACTTTGTTTCAGGCTGTCATCTCGGTCCTGCTGATAACTATTTCTCATGAAGAACTGAACGTTGAGGTCTTTATTATAAACCCAATGGTCATAATGTACCATTCTTAACAGTGAAAAGGTTTACTCAAAGCAGCTAAGTAGGGACAGTATTTCTTAAATTAAACATATGCAGGCTTAAAAACAGTAAGACCTATAAGTAGACCAATATGCATGAAGAAATGAATATGCATGAAGAATGTAGACCAATATGCATGGATGCATGAAGAAAAAAATATTTTCAGTATGTGCGTATATAGGAAGTTGCTTAAAAGAAAGTGTTGAAATGAGACTGGTGTTCCTTTTGCACAGTGACTTGCAGTGGATGCTCTGTAACTGTTTTTTATTTGCTAAGCAGTTCCTCTGTGGTGGTGCTCCTGTGCACAGTAGGAAAAAGCCAGTGGTGTTCTGGGCAATAAGAAACCACATCTGGAAGAGATGCAACTGCCTGGTTTCAAGCCCATATGAAGCAAACGTTGGTGTCATGGGAACTTGCCAAGCGGCTTGTTTTCCTTCACTGTTTGTTGGTACTAACTCCTTTGATCAGCACATGCTATACTGACCTCAGTCATTTGTGGCAAAAGCAGCACATTGTCTTTGTTGGAATATAAGATTGGTGAAGAAAAGTACATTAAAAGAGTTTCCTGCAGGCAAATGCTGAAATAAATGGGTCTCAGAGCCTGAGTATATGAAAGGATTGGCCTGTGTTTATCTCTTTCCGTGCAAGTGCATCCAGTAATTTATTGTGGTGGGTAGGGAATTAAGACTCATAATTCCTGCCTTCCTGTCTGTTGGTGATTTCTGTCCCTAAAAGCACAGCCATGTAACTCATTAAAGGAGTTGTATTCATTCAAGGGAATTGCTTACAGGATCTCCTGAGCAGACTGGAGCAAAAAATCTCTAAAAGCAGACCTACAGCCAATAGAGAAAGATTTCGTGTGTTTGTTTTTGTTTTTAAATTTGTGCAAATGATTTCCTCCCCTCCCATCAGCCTCCCGCCTTCTGCTGCAAAACAACTTTAAGGGAGGAGAAAAGAAGTCCAAAGATAACAGTGATTATATCACTAACTAGGGTAAATGGCGGGGGGGGGGGGGAGGGATAATTAATGGGTGGTAGTGCTGAGGCAAGAGGACGCTGGAATTTGTTTTTTTTCTTCTTTCTAAACCAGTCGGCTTATACATTTTCCTGCAGGTTCAAGACCAAGACCTCTGTCTTGGAGTGGACCAGCGTACTCCATTACATCTCATTGGTGCTCACACTACACGTTCATGTGCTGCTCATGCAGAATAAAGAATGGGAGGGAATCTGCTTGAAATGGGAGAGTCATAGAATCATAGAATGGTTAGAGTTGGAAGGGACCTTAAAGATCATCGAGTTCCAACCCCCCTGCCATGGGCAGGGACACCTCCCACTAGAGTAAGTTGCTCAAAGCCCCATCCAGCCTGGCCTTAAACACTTCCAGGGACAGGGCAGTCGATGCCTTGTCTGGCTGGGCTCCATGAGTGATCACCCCCTCATCTTGGCGAAAGAGGGAAGGCATTGCTTAACTTTCCAGCTGCAGGTTTTTTTCTGAAGAAATAGGTTTTTGTTCCCCTCACAGGAAATATGTATATGCTTTTTTTATAGTAATAAGTTATTTAAAATTTTTTCTTGTAGATGAGTAATAATATTCCATCTCTGAGCTCCAATGGTTTCATGTACCTAATCAGCGCAAGCTTACAGAACTGCTGCCTTCAAGTTTTCTTGATAATTACTTGTAGCTCCTGCAGAGAAGAAGGGAGTAGGCCCCAGAAATAAATGACTGGTCAGGTTAGGTGGCATAGTGAAGCAGTAGAATAGCCTGTGTAAGGAGGCTGTGGAGGCATCAATACTTGGAAATGTTTTGCAAATCTCCTAGGCAGCTTTGCAGTTAATGTGGTAGGTATCATTCAGGTCAGAGTGCTTTTGAGTAGTTCAGAGAAGATAATAGACTTGCTTTTCTTAGTTACCTGTAGACTTAATTTGTTCTATGGGAAATGTTTAGGACATGCATCTAGTAGATATAGTCTGAAAATCTGGAAAGGTAGTAAGTTATTATTGTAAATCATTCTTACACAGGCAGGCATGCACTGGACTACGCTACCTGTCAGTGTACCTTTAGCCTTATTTTTACATATCTTTTACATATTATTTATTTTTAATGCTTTCCCCAGTCTTCTATGCAGCGTACTCATTCATCATGCAGCTATTCACCCTTTCTGGTCTCTGCAATGATGGTCACAGTTTGCCCGCTTGTCTTGCCTTTTATTTGTATTGGAGAGTTTACTATGCTTTTACCATAGAATAGGAATTTCGAAGTTCTTTTTCTTGGTGTTGCCTTGATACAAAGGTTAAAGAAAATGAAGAATATCATGGAGAGAAGCAGTTCTGTTGCTCTTTAAAAGAGTTTATGTACTTGAGATCTTCAAATTATCTTACTTCTTGAGTCAATACATAACTATGCTTTTAGTTGCATTTTAAAATTCACATTTTATGGTTAATCTTGTAAGCAAATGTTACTGTGGCTTATCAAGAATTGTTAGCTAAAGGAATTACTAACAACTTCTATAGAAGAACAGTGTTAACTGTTTTAATGACTCATTCTTGCAAACTTTGAGGTGGAAAATAATAAGTCTCAGTAAACTGTTTCCCTTCTTCCCTTAAATGTTTTTCATATAACTAGTTACAGTTCAGGTCAGCCTTGGAGATGGTTTTTTTTTTTTTAGTTATTTGTGCTACAAGCGGAAGCATTGAGGCAATTCATATTTGTGCAGTGAAGGGCTAGGAAGCAGTCTACTCTTGCAGGAGGTAGAGGCTGTTCTGTTTAGCAAGGTAGAGGGGTTTTCCTATTCCAGAAAGGTAGAAAACCTCAAAACAATTAAGCAGACGGAGTATCCATATTAAGCATTTGAAGGCATGTTTTCTCCCTACCATCAACCTCTCCTGAAGCTAGTTGTAACATACTGCAAGGACTCTGTCTTCAAAGCAGGGATGAGAGATTTCAAGTTATTTTGTTTTTTTTTTCCCCTTCCTTTGCTTAATTGTGTGGAGGTGTCACTGGAAGAGTTGCTTTTCAAGGTAGGAGCCCCCATGATGGATGTGAATGTGAATTTGCCAACTCATTCGTAATGTTGAAATTCCAAAACCTTATGAAAGAGGGTGGGGAGAAGCCTTAGAAATCTTGGACCAGCCCTGGCTGGGAGCAAGAGAATCTTTTTTTTTCCCCCCATATATAAATTGTGTTTTAGTTATACAGTCTGACTGGTGTACAAAGAGGAGGAAACTTGCACTGATCGTCTACACCGTGAAGGAGGGAGGGAGAGTGTGTATGAGTGACCTTGTGCTGCTGAGCCACCACAGCAAGTTTCTGGGTAATAAATTTCTGTGGTGGGTTATGGAAGTAAGCTGGTGACATGATGCAAGAGTAGCACAAACTGACACCAGTAATCATTGCTTGAGAACCACAAAGAGAAAGGAGGGGAAAGAAAGAGTAGGGAAGATGAGGGAAAGAAAAACATTAAGAACTTAAAGGCTGGCAGATGGTATTTATTGTATTTTGTATTTTATACTGAGGCGTTCAGTGCCTATTTTGTGTTTCTGCAGCAACTGCCTGAGCACATCAGTGATAAATGGGCATGCAAAGTGAGGAACAGGGACCTATTTCTGCAGTACTTATTAAAAAAATAATAAAAATCCTGCTTGTGTGAAGCCCGAAGAATCAAGTCACCTACAGAAATATTTTTGTCTATGCCTTTTTGGAATGTATTTGAGACTGAAAATATGTACCTGAAGAGCTCTATACATGTGGCACACCTATGTAGTGAGACTGGATGTATTGATTAGTTTTGTTCAAATTCCTTGAGAAGAGACAAAATAAAATTGCACACTTCAAGTGGGATGGCTTTGAAGTTGTTTTTTCCCAGGTAAAGATGGCTTTTTCTTCAAGAGGGCCTCATAGTCATCATTTTTACTTGTTTGTTTTAGGCAATAGGTTTAATGGCAGTAGAGGTTAAAAAAGGGAAAATCACATCTGACAGTCATTTTTTCCCTTGGTTGGGTTCCTAGTTAAGCAAAAGGCAAACTAATTCTGTCACTAGCTTCCTTTCTTTCCTCTGATTGTGTTCTGCTCCAGGATGTGACTGTAGATTTTGTAAAGATTTGTAAATTACAACGTGGAGGGTTTTTTTCCCAATTATTACTCAGTTTTGCTGTGTTTTGGGGAGTGGAGGGCTTTTATTTCCAATACAAATCTAATGGAAAGCTACACCCTTGGAAAGATGTAAAATTGTGAATGTGTGTCACAAGGCAGCTCTTAGCAAGGGAAGTCTGGAAGCACAGCCAGCCGTGTATACACTCCCGTATATCCACAGCTCTCTCACTGAGATATGAACAGCTTTGCCTTTCATTGGGAAATCGGTTTCCAGCCAGTGAAATCACTGTTCAGTTAACATATGGCAGTTAAGGTGTCCCTCCGCATCTCTGACTATTGTTTTGATGCATAATAGCATGCATTGAATGATATGTACTGCTGCCACGGTAGTAGTTACCTGCCCTGATTAGAAACAAGCGGGGTGACTGACAAGTCAATCATTTATCTGTACCATAAACGTGCTTTTATCATATTAAGGTAATGTTATTTGAATAGAGATTGTCTATTAGCCTGGCTATAATACTGTTAGATAAAATTCATTCATGTCACTAATGCCTGTTCTCCAGTGTACAGCACAATGTCATCCAAAAGCTTCGGGCAATTAATTTTGCTAATGATGACTGAAAATGTAGTCGACTTGTTCCTAGCTGTTTTCTGTTTTCAGTCACTAGTTGAGGCCAGTAGGGGACCTAAATTGAAAGGTTATCTGAAGTGTTTCAACAACTGGCCTGGTTTTGATTTTCCCTGAGGTGAATGAGGATTTGTGGTGCTTTTGGGCCTGCCTGAAGCCACGAGAGCTCTGAGATGTCTCATCTTTCCAGCACAGACATTGATATGACACAGATACGCTCTGAGAAGGGGATAAGTTTCACTTGGCAAAGAATAACCCCTCACATTAGAGCTTTGCATAGTGCAGAAGTTTTGTGATCGCTTTGACAGGAAGCAAACGTGTCCCTTAATCCTCCTCTTTTCCGTTTTGACAGACAGCTCTCATTAGTCCTGTCTTCCACTCAGCTCAGGACATGGCTTGCTTGAGGAGAGCCACTGCTTTTAGGTTTTCTTTTTCCATCTCCATGGAGATAGAGCTCTCCAAGCTTGTTGGCTTTACTGACTCACTTCAACTTCCCATGCCCCAGCCCAGAGAGACTTTGCTAAATAAAGGTTTGATTCACAAGTCTTGTGGTCAGGCTTATAGTTACAAGCAAAACAAATACAAAGCCTACTTCTTGGTTGTGCTTGATAATGGGATAAGCAAATAGGAAGGTGAAAGCTATATGATAGTCACTAGGAGACTGCTGAGAAACCACTCTCCAGCTTCTAAGTACAGCTGTGTTTTAAACAGCCCTCACTGTCCTACCAATTCTTGTATCATTTCTTACAATTAGGTTTTGGGAACAAAACTGGTGCCAATACAGAGTGATTCTGAGGTATTTAAGAGTGATTTCCCTGTTTCCCCACCCCTTCTCTGTCCCCCTTTTTGCTTCATCAGTTCATCAACTAAGGGGTGTGCAGACAGTTACACCATTAATAACTATTCTTGGCTCTACACACTTTGCCAGTCACCCACCTTGTCTTTGGTTTGGGGATGGATGCTTTTCATCCAGTCTGAGCTATTGGCTTTGCTCTGGGTGATTGGTACACCCCTGTCAAATGTAGAATGCATCAGTTGTAGCAGGGCATATGACTGTTACATCTGACAAGTTAACAGAATGAGGTATAAGGTGTACATATAGCAGACCTCGTTCCAGGTGTCTTGTCCAAACTGCTTTCTGGTCTATAATTGTGCAGTTTTTAGAGGAGCATGAGGACCTGTATGTGGCAGGAATAGTTGTGTTTGGTTTTCCTACAGGTTTGTTCTGTTCTTCATGTAATTTTGTTGTACTGTTGTACATAAATGCTAATTTTACATGCATTTTGATAAAATAATTTGTAGCGTCGAATTTACAGTTTTCAAATAAATGAAAGTCCTTTTCTCTCAATATACCATGGAAAAGTTCTGTTCCTTCTTTCCATGCAGTCTTCTTATTTCCCTTCTTTCCCCTGCCCCTCAGCTTACTGTACCATGATGTGCAACTGCATGGTTTATGTTCAGCATTTCAGCTTCATTGCAGCCCTTTCTTTGCCATGCCCTGTTGAGCTGACTGATGCTTTTCAACATGTTACTGTTTTGTTGCTTTGCTTGTACTTCATACATTCATGTATTTCTTGTTCTTTATTCCAGAGATGGTGATGTTGCTGGAATGGTGGTCAGGCACCGATTGCACCCTCTACACTGACCCAGAGAGTTACAACAAGTATGGGAAGGAGAATGCCATCGTAATCCTTAATCACAACTTTGAAATTGACTTTCTCTGTGGTTGGAACTTTTGTGAAAGATTTGGGGTCTTGGGGGTGAGTTTTGTTTAGCATTTAAACTTTCTCATCTTGGATTTGGAAAAAAAAAAACCAAATTCTTTGGTTTTGAAAGTTAACAGATCTGTGCCTGAATTTCACTCAGCCACTGTCCAGACTTAAAGAGGTGAGCCTGAAGAAATGTATTGCAAGTATGTGGAACACTGAGACAGGGTTGCTTGTGCATTCACAGAGATTTTATAAGAATTGCAGTTGAAGCTGATGAAGGTGATAATGGGTTTTGTTTGTTTGTTTGTTTGTTTTTTAAACCTGTGGAGGTCACTACAGTTGTTTCTCTCTGTGTGCTTGCACAGACGTAATAGGTAGCTATTACGATTCATTGTGCTGCAGAAAGATGAGCTGTTCTGTGATTCTTTCCCAGCAAATTGTAGAATTTGTTTGCTTTCTCCAGTGTATTCTTACAAATCCACAGCTAGTGTTTGAATGATGTGGTCTCTCTCTCTCAGAATTAAAGAGCTGCCATCTCAAGTAAAAGCAGTAACCAGGTTATATCTAGTAAGAGATGGGGGAGGAATGAATTATCCATAGTTGAATACACTATTACATTAGGCTAGGAGTACACAAGCATTTGTTTTCAGGGTTGTTTTTTTGTTTCCCCTGTCAGCTCATGGGGATGATTCAAGCCCATCTCCTAAGGCAGCTTGACTTAATTCTGTGGTGGTGGTGTGGTTTAACCCCTGATGGCAACCAACCAGGACCACTCAGCCATTCACTCACACACCCCCTGCCCTGAGTAGGATAGGGAGAAGACGGAGAAAAAGGAAAAAACCACATGGATCAAAATAAAGACAGTTAAACAGAACATTAAAGGAAGAGAAAAAAAATGTGATAATGATAATGTTGAAAGAATATACAAAATGAGTGATGCAATTCAGTTGCTCACCACCCAATGATCTGTTGCCCAGTCTGTCCCAAGCAATGATTGCATATTCCTGCCCTCTGGCCAACCCCCATTTATATAGTGAGCATGGTGTCTATGGTATGGAATATTCCTTTGGCCAGCTTGTCCTATCTGTGTCCCCTCTCAGCTTCTATGGGAAGCTGAAAAAGTCTTTGACTTACTATAAGCATTACTTAGCAACAACTAAAACAATATGTGTTATCAACATTATTCTCATACTAAATCCAAAACACAGCAGCTACTAGGAAGAAAGTTAACTTTTTAACCAGCCAAAACCAGGACAGGTGGTGATGACATTCTCTGTCTACAAAGGATTTAGACAAGAGTTCTTCCCTCCTAGAAAGCAGACTAAAACCTCATTTTGGCGGTCTTCTGCAGCATCATCTTCTAACTTTGCTACTGGTCACTGTCAAAATTCCTGACCTTGGATTGTTTGAACCTGTGGCTTTTTGCGGCCTTTCCTTTGGGCTTTTTGCATTTTCTGGACATTTAGGCACCACTCCAGTCACTTTCAACTTATAATAATGACAGTCTGCTTAAAATAATGAAAAGGAGCCTTAAAACTGCAGGAAAATAAACCTGAGTGTTACAGGCCTTGCATATTACCGAAATGGTTGTTGGCTCTGGTTACTGAGGAGCAATTCTACCGTCATGTCTAGGACTTGAGCACAGAGCTTGGAGGATAGCATGAGACAGCAAGAGATGTAGGGAAGCCTGTTCCTGGCAGGCAGATGTATGTGCCAAAACCATTCTCCCTTCTGTGTGCTCATTATACAGTGGTGCTTTAGTATAGTCTGTCTAATTTTGTAAGCCTAACGTGTACAGTTCTGTAAATAAAGCTGTGTTTTAGAGGGTCGGGTGCTGCTTCTGAAAGCACCATTGTAGAAAATTTAAGGATTATTTTTGTACAAACTAATAGGGGCCTACAAGGTCAAAAATCTCTTGTTTTACATTGGTGCTGTGTGGTTGGATTGCATCTCATTAGCTTTAATAATTTATTTGTAGTTTTTCAAGGTAATCAGGATTATGTTTTAATTTTTTAATATTGTTCCCTATGCATAAGAAAACCACTACATAGAAGCATAACTGTTGAACAATCACTGTGCTACACTAACTTAGAATAATTTTTCCTTTTTATTTTATAAGTTGATTACAGTTACTACTTAGTTTGTATTTTTACTAATCTTAGGGTTTTTTTAGGAACTAATATATGGTGGCAGTTCTTTATTTATTTTAAAAAAAAATATTTCAGTCTGGAGTAATGTACTGTGATTATACTTCCCAGAAACTGTGCCAGGAAGAAACAGTTCCTGTGTGCTCTCATTTGCATAGATGTCTTTACACAGCACATCAGCGTATTTCCCTGTTGGGGCAACCGGACAAGGTTCATCATAAGTCACGTTAAAAAAAAAATTGGAAAAGGCACACATACAGTCAGTTTCCTGATTGGATTGCCAGTATTGGCATACTGGTACTTGGCTTGGGGCAGTGCAGGAGTGGATGATTGTGTAGGGATTTGGGGTGCGTCTTGGTTTGACTTTGTGCTGCCTTACATGAGTTTGCAGTGCGCAAAGCTTCAGGGTTTGGTGTGGCAGCATGTTTGGAATGTAAGAACCATTATGCTGACAACCATTATGTTTGGAAAAAGAAGTTACGAGAAAAGGCAAGCATCCAGAGAGATTTCTAAGTGCTGTCCCAGCCTTCAGCATTTTGTGGCTCAGGGACTTTGTGAGCCAAAGGAGTTTTATATTTAATGCTATTTAATTTTATGCTCCATGAAGTTTCTATGCAAACTTTAGGTAGCTACCAACATCTTCCTAAGCTGATCTTATGTCCACTGCTGCTGAAAAGGAAATCTTGCACGTGCCATCCTATCTCCTGCATCTCTTCTGGTACTCGTCTGCCCTGTTCTGGCATGTTTCAGACACCCCTTCTCTCTCTCCTGCTTTAACTAATCCACTGAAAAAAGGGGAGATGACTGGGGAGGGGAAAGAGGGAGAAGCTGAATACAATTTAGGGCCTAAGGTGTTGGGACTGATTGTGCTTGACTGGAGCAGGCAGACAGAACAACTTTGTTGTGACATCCAACTGTACCTTGCGGCCCTGGCAGACAATGGCAGTGCTCTTAACAGTGTCACAGCCTTGTGTCCAAACTCTCAGTATTTTACATCTTGAACTTTTATGCCATTAAATGCTGTAACTTTTTGCTTGGTTTTGCTCATTTAAAAGCAAAATTAAATTTCCTTAAGCCTGTCTTTCCCCTTCTGGCCCCAAAAGAAAAGTCTTTCCCTTTTTGTTTTTAATCGTGATAAGAAAACTGCCCCTCCTGGTTTTAGTTGTAACATTCAATTTGTGCATTGTTCTGCTCCTCCTTTTGTCTCTCTTCTCCTGTACTGGCTTTCTCCTTTCTCCTTATAGCCAAATTGCCATAGTCCCAACAGGTTTATAATGCTTAATCAATGTGGTTTTGTTTTTATCAATGTGGTTTTAGTTTTTTTTGCTGTTTGGGGGAAGGTGGAGTGGGAGTGGCATAGCCTCTTGCCTCTTGTTGTTAGGTTTGTGAACCTGAGTTCTCTTCTAATGACTCAGTTCTTGTACTTGGACTGCGTGAGGTTCTCTGCTTTCATGAAGGCTTTTAAATGGCTGTGGAAGAAAATCTAGCAAAAAGAACCAGAGAAGGTGCTGAGAATTTGAGAAGTGTGTGTGGAAGAGGGGCAAAACAAAAAGAAGGCAATTCTAACATTTATTTTACTTTTAATTTTTTTTCTTTACTATGATACTTTTGGAGCACCCATTGAAAATGCTAGGAGGTACTAGGTTGACGATGCTGAGTGAGAGCCAGAGATCTATTAGTTTACCATGGAGAAGGAGAAAACCACATGAAGAAGGAATTCTGTGCTCGCTTTTACTCTTGCAAGTTACTGTAGCCAGTGAGATTGTCTTGCTAGCTGCACTTGGACTCTGCGCAGCTGAAGTTACTGGTGTGTAATTGTTCGCAGCACCAAACCTTAGGAGATTTTTAGTTGCTTTTGTAAATTCAAAGAAGGAAGCAAACTTCACAAAAACTAGAAGTCGACAGGGATTTCGGGCAAAACTGTGTTCAGCCCAAAGTATTAATCACTTGCATCTGTATTCCAGTTGTGGTTTTTTTGTGAAGGGATCTTCCTGCTTTGTTTTCAGTCCTTGACACCCATCAGCCACACGTACCCACCTCCTCGTGCTGCCAGACATCAGTGATGTGTGCAGGAGGGAGGGAATATAGGGGTGCTTGATGCCAAGTCAGCATCATGCTACCATGGGTAGTGTGGACGTCCACAGGGACAGCTGAGTCATCACTACTCCTGACACAAAGGCGGCTGCAACATGCTGCAAGGGAGGGAGGAGCTGCGCTGCCAACTTGGCTTTTTGTAGAGTCAGAAACAGCATAGCCCCAACAGGACAGAGCTTTGTCCACACCAGTGTTTCCTAATAAAAGGCCGGGCTGTTACTGTGAATCTGAACCAGGGTGACTGTGGTGATTGTGTTGTGGGTGCTCTGCTTTTCCACCCCATGCCACTGCAATGGCTGGGGGAGATGCCAGCTCTGGTGTCCCTGTGTTACTCTGTTGTTTAAATAGAGACACCATCTTAGTGACAAGTCCCTGCACTCTGCTGTGCCCTTCCCTTTTTCCTGCCTGTGACATTCCAGTCCTAGGACTTACCTTCTTCTCAGTGGTGGGCAGCCTAGCTACTGTACCAGCATTTAAACACATTAGTAGCATTTAGTTTCTTCAAGGTGTGTGCTAAGCATCCCTTTGAAAACAGAGCCACTGGACACCAGAACTTGAAATCAGGACATAGGCATGTTCTGAGCAGGGAAGTGTCATTCAGGACTTACACCAAAAGCGCATTAGTACACTCCGTGCCAGGATTCACTGTACCCTTCTGCTTCATTGCTTGATCTGACCAAGCACTGATAAAACAGCTTTTTTAGTAATTTTAGTAGCCCTTTTTCTGAGATGAAGACATTTATATTAGCAAAAATTGCCCACTCTTAGAAGCTAAACCTGCTGGTTATCTGTTCATCTTCTGGTATCTGGAGTTTCAGGTTATTAATGCTGGTGATCTTCCTACCTTGGCAAAACATAAACATTATTCTGAGTGGCTTATTATATTGGCATCAAAATATATGCATTTCCTAAAGTGGCCATAGTTGTTTATTACTTGGCAAGGCAGACACAACAAAAAAACAGTATGAAAAACTAGTTGTTAACTATCTTGCTTTAAGTTTATCCTAAAGAATTGCTAAGCACATATAATAATTTTTAACGCTAACTATCTGTTCCATATGCCAGGAAACCCAAATTTTATTTAAAAGCTGTTTATTTTGAAGCTTGCTGTTGGAAAAACTGAGCATTACCTTAAATATAGGTGTGAGAAGAAACTTTTGCTAGGTTACTGTATGGGGCTGATAGGTGTGTGAACACAGTAGTGCATTTGTACATTTTAATGTATTAATAGAAGTCATGTAATTGCTCATGTAGGCAGCCAAAACTGCATTATTACTTGTTTTTCACATAGCATCTTAGCATATGCTCTGAGATATCGCTGTGTTACCTTTCCAGCATGGAAGTTTTATTCAATATGAAGCATTAGAAATTTGGAGTCTAACTAAATTTCTGGAACTGTGGCTTTGAGGGACTGAAGAAACGTATCTTTCTGTCTTGATGTCCCAGAGAGTATAATATGAAGGAGTGCTATATTTCAAAAATAGAGCAAATGGAATCATCAAAAGTATGTCAATGCTGAGGGCAGCCTGGAGAGTAAAAAACTTAGAAGGCAGGTTGTTGCTGCTAATGGTTTGCAGCTGCAATGAATTTGTTTTGAAACTGTAGAACAAATTTTGTTAGGCATCCTCAGCTTGCAGGTTGATTTCAAGCTCTTTGTTGCATTTTGTGATCAAGACATGTTGAATAACTGAAGCTGGACATATAAATCAAGATTTTCATTCTCTGACAGTATAGCTGTGCAAATGCATCTAAAGTAAGCTTGTAAAAGTAATTTTTTTTGGTGATAGTGCAGTCATTCACAAAGGGAGAACTTCATGCGTATTTCCATCTGAACAAACTTGGCCAAAAGAAATTAACCTGAATTAAAATGCCATTACTGTAGACAAGTTGTCCCCATTCAGTAGTAATTTCACTAAACATCTGTTGGAATTACACAGTTCTGAGCACTGAAAATGTTTTATTTCCTTCAAGAAGGCATCTTACATGGAATAAATCAGCACTTTTAATGAAGTTTATTCTGTTAAACAAGCTGAATTTGAAGCTGAGGTGACCAAAGCACTTTTTAAAAGGACAGGTTAGTGGCTGAAGTCAACTAGAGCTGCATTTTTCCTCTCAGGTATTTACACAGGAGCTGTGCATGGGTAGATGGCTGAGACAGAACAGATTGTAGCTCTAGTTATTGTAAGAGAGATGGTAGCTTCTGAGGGGAGGCCTAATGTATTCCTCCCACATGAGAGCAGTCTTGCCAGTGTAATGAACTGAAGAGTTTCCTTTCTCTAATTAGTTCCGTGTCATTAGCCTTCCTTTGACTCCTAGGATAGATGGGGTGCACAAGACAGCATAAGGTAATTTAGTTTCTTTTTATGTGCATCTAAGGAGTCGTACGCTCACGTGTCTAAAGGACCGCTTTTAAATTTTAAAAATGCATTAGCACACAAAATGAATAAGAACATGCCCTCGGGAAGAATTCAAGCTTCTATTCTGCTTTTGTGGTTACACCTGCACTATGTGACACCTTAGTTTACAACATCAGTTCTTTGTTTCACTGGGGAAAAAAACAATGGTGGCCACTTCTCTCTTGCCCCTTGTTTAACTCATACACATTTTAAAATTTGCAAAACATTAGAAAATAACTGTGGTAAAATAGTTACTTCAGCTTGCTTTTTGGACTAGGATTTCTGTGTTTTAAAGTCTAGGAGGGAGGACTCTTAAATTGTCTTTTCTGACTCTGCTCTGGAGGCCACGTACATCCTATGCAGAGCACACTTGGATTTTTTTATGGTAGGTCTTATGATACTGAACATTTACTGTAAATAAACTTTAAGAGCATGGGGTTTTTGCTATTTTGGGGGGTAACAGAGTTGCTGTTTGCCTCCTTGTGCACTGGCTTACGCAAGGCTGTGGCTTGGGGCTGCCCTGGTTGTGGCTGAGGCAGGCAGTAGTTCCTTAAGGTTTTAGCCCTCCCTGCTCAGCTAGAAACACTTTGCATCTGTTGGGGTTTCCTGGGGCAAAGCCTTGGCTCAGCCGCGTTCCTCAGGCATGTACAGGGGAGAGGAATGGAACAGCATGTGAACTGGTCTGTGTGCTTTGAATGGAAGCTATATTGTACATGGGCTACCACAAAAATGCTCTGTAGAGGCTTTTAAGGCTATATGATAGAATGTTTTACATTTATTTTGGAAGTAAGAAAATTACTTATATTAAGAGTATCTGAGAAAAGGAAAAACAGTAGTGTGGGAAAAAAACAGAGCTAAGGAAAGTGGTTGGAGGAAAGCCTGTTTCTCTGTGGCCACTTTGGAGAGCTGGAAGAGATGGCTGGACTCAGCATTGCTGTAGGGACTAACGTTGAACACAGTTTGAAATTGAAATAGCAAAAAGTGTTCTGAATCCTATGGCTGTTCCTTGTGGGAGAGCTGGGTTTGGAGTCCTGATCTGGGCCCACCACTGAAATTCTGGAGTGATCAAGAGGGAGTGCTTTATTACAACATATTAAATCATTGACAGAGATGGTTCCTGCATCCTTCAAAATGGAATTGTCTTATGTTGTCTTCTGCTGTCCTTTTGTGTAACAGTTGCTAGTGAGGCTACGTGATGTGCATTTGCCTTCCAGTCTTATGAGGTTTTAGATAGCTTAATTATTCATGGTATTTTCCTTCTCAAGGAAGGAGAGCAGATGAAAGAAATGAGCTGAGATAAAGAATTAGGTCAAGTTTCTTCCCCTAGCAACCAAATTAACAACAGTGACCAAAAAAAGTAAAAGCAAATAATTTCTGATGGTAATTTCTACCAGTAAATAATTCCTACTAGTCAAATCAAATGTCCTGGAACCCATCTGCAGAGCACTTTGATGGGATAGCTTATAATGATATCATGGATAGAAACTGGATTGTAATTGCTCCATCTATCCTGTAAGAAAATGTCACTGTTTTTCAGGAAATGATGAAGCAACCCACAGAGAACTTGTAAGTGGTGTAACTCTGTTCTACTTGCTTTGCCTCTTTCTTGCAGAGTTCCAAAGTGCTTGCAAAGAAGGAGCTCTCCTACATGCCTATCATTGGCTGGATGTGGTATTTCCTAGAGATAGTCTTCTGCAAGCGTAAGTGGGAGGAAGATCGGAAAACAGTCATGCAGAAGTTGCTGAATCTCCGGGACTACCCTGAAAACTTTTGGGTGAGTGATGGCTAACAAGTGGAGTCTGAGGTGCTGTCCCTCCCTTTGGGGAAGGGACAAAGGGCATAGGCAGTATGTGACAGTCGCCAGGTTGCTCCCAAGAAATTTGATTCAGTATCAAGAGAATATTCTCTAAGAATGGAACTCTCTCTTGAATTTCCCATGTAATAGTTAGTCTTGTCTGGTTTTCTTCCTCTGTAGTACAGAGCCCTAAAGGTTTTATTGCAAAAATACCTCCACTGTTATCTATTCAGTAAACTTTGTGATCCTCTGGACAGGAGCTGCAGAGGGGTAGATGCAGGGGTTCATGGCAGTGTAACAGATGCATGTGACAATGCTGTATTGAAACACATTAACTGTGTTCTTTACCTAAGCTCCCCTCTCACTGATTGCTGAGTTCATACTAGTATTTTCTCCTTCCATTTCCCTGTGATTCTGCTGTTCCTGTGAAGGTGTTAGGCCTAGTAGCAATGGAAGCCAGAGATAAGTACCTGGTTAGGGAAGTGGCCCCTGGGGCCATTGGCTGTATTACAGGGAGAGGATTGGTGTCACTTTTCAGTAACAGGAAAGTGTTACTTTTTGCATCACCATCATTTTTTAGTATTGTACCTGCCTAGCACTTCCTGGTCTGGGAATGAAAAGCCTTTGAATTTTTTTTCTTCTCAGTAATCAGAAAAATCCTAGTTCTCCTGAGCTGGTGGTGGCGAGAGAGGGATTCAGTTAAGCCTCACAAGGGCCTGCAGAAACTATTGCTTAAGAAGTGGTTTCCTAGTGAAGATGTAGATGCTGTATCTCTCATTCTCTGAAATAAAACTTTTTTTTTTTAATGGTCATTGATTTAAATGAGGGCTAAGTAATCAAAACTGAGCTCTGTGCTTGCATAATTTTTAAATGACTTCCAAGCAGGAGGCTGTCTGGCAAAGGGACAATTCTTGGTTTCTGTTTCTAATCTCTCTCATGGGGATTTTGCCAGTGCTCTGTGACTCAGGGTGTTGAATGCCTTTCTGTGCACCTAGGCAGTTCAGCACTGATCGGTGAGCACAAACCACCACCATCCTTTATCTACTGCTGTAGAGGGACTACTAAGAATGAGCTATACCTGTACTGAGAGATACAGTTCTTGGTGTACACCTGGGGTTATTGCAGTGCAGAGTTTTAATTTGCCCTTGTGTGGGGACATAATGTCAAAAGGCACAGGAATAGCACCTGTGGAAGGTAGATAGACAGATTTTTTTCATCAGTTTCTGTATGTTTCATCTAGCTGCTTAACATTATGCATGTGAGACATGAGTAAAACTGTTCTTAGATGAGCTGGAATTGAAGCTGGCTTCTTGGCTGGTTTTCTTCAGTCTCTCTGTCTTTGTTGGCTAAACCTTTGCTATGCATTATGGAGTCTTAGCTTGTGCAATTTGGCAGTGCTCTCTGATGTGTTAGTTTGCATTGAGGCTTGGCAGAAAGCAGATGAGCAAGTGGTAAATCTCCAAAGATCTGACTGCTCTCCCCTGTCTGCCTGTGGCAAAACTGTAACTGTTCGTGTCTGAGCACTTCCATTGTGTAGTTCATAAAGAGGTGAGGCTTTCAGTTGTCCTGCATTTACTGCCCTACATCTGTTATCAGCTCAGTCATTGGCGTCAAAGTTACTGTCTGCAGTTGTCAGTGGTCCTCATGCCATAGTGAAAGCAGGTGGGTCAGACTGTGGGGAAGCAATCCAGGCACTGAGGCATTTCTTAGAAATGTGTTTGGTTTAGACACTTAGCAAGTTTTAGATACCAAGACACTCAAGCACCTCACCATTGGTGAGAGATTTGCAACAGGAGTTGTGTTTTGAGTGTTTTCTAACATCTCAGTAGAGATGGAGTGACTCGTTTAGAGAAAGCAAGTAATTCAGACACCAAGTAGCAGAGTGGGTGTTCAAGCCCAAAGACCAGAGTTCAAACCAGAGGATGGCCAGTTGGATGGGTAGGGGCAATTGAGAGAGTTTTGATTTGGTTTGTTTGTTTGTTTGCTTTTTAACTCCAGGGCAATTAAATTGCCTAAATGTGCATGTTGCTGCACCTGTCCCTGCTAGCAGCATTCATTTGGGCTCTGTGGTTGGGAATCAGAGGTGCCTCTGGTCAGACAGATGTAGAAGACCTGAGCTGCTTTCTAACTGTAGTTTTTTCTTTTTCTTGGTTTTAGTTTCTGATTCATTGTGAGGGCACAAGGTTCACAGAACAGAAGCACCAGATTAGCATGCAGGTGGCTGAAGCCAAAGGCCTGCCCAAGCTCAAGTATCACCTGCTGCCACGAACGAAAGGATTTGCTGTCACTGTGCAATGTTTGAGAAATGTAGGTAAGGAAAGTCACAAGGAACAATTCTAAATGGTTATTTCATGTAACTGCTGTCACTTTGCCATGCTCTTCTTTTCCCTGTAGCATATGTCCTTGCAGAAAAGCCCTGGGATCCTTTCTGACCTTTCTTCCACTAGCCTGAGCCTGTGAAAATTAAAGATTAGGTTTTACAGACAAAGTCTTAGGGCAACTTGGTAATTTCTTTTTTATGTTTTGCTTTTTTTTTCTGTTACTGAGTCTGTATTGGGAGGATCTCAAGTTGCATGTTTTGTACCTATTGCCAAGGGATAATGTTTCTTAGTATTTACTGAGCAATCCTATTCCAAATGAAGCAAATACATCACTATAGAATCTGAGGCAGTGTGTCTTAAATAAATTCTTGTGGTAAATATCTGCCTCAAATAACATCATTTTTCAATTAAAAAAATATTCTGCTTTAATCTTCTGTGTAGATGTACTCTTTAGAGTTTCATAGTAACCTTTCTGGAGCTGAGGAATGGGAGTATACCTCGACTGAAGATACATGTAGGAGAAATTTATAAAAAAATTATTTCTACATTACAGAACATGAGTAAGTTTTTCTTTGTTAATGTTGTTCTGAACTCCCCACCCCCAAGTTATTGCTGGTTACTTGAATTTGCTGACTTTAAAATGCTATTGGTAAGAATTATGGCACACATGCCTTTGAAGTGATTTTCTTTGACTAATACAATCCATCAAAGTCTTCTGCTGTGTACTTCATGGGCCAAGGAAAGACAGTGCTAAGTAGCTGTAACGCTACAGTATCTTCGAGGCTTGGTAGGTTTGTGTGCTGTTAGAGGGCTGATATGTAAGAAAAACAAAGTGGTTAGTGGTTTAGAAGAAAATGTTCTAGCTTGGCTGAAATTAATGTCAAAGCTTCTTTTGTCTTTGAAGACGTGTTTTCATGTGGCATATCTGGGATAGCTGCTGTAAAAAAAGCTTTGCAGTCAGCTGTCTTGCTATCTGTCATGTTTCTTCTACATATCCTCTTACAAGTCAGGTAGATGATATCACTGTTGTAGCTTGTCAGGCATCCATGACTTCCCACTCCCAAAACGGATAGCATAGCTTGGATCTTTTCTGATATGTGAAGAGGTAATTTATGTGCCCTTAAAGGTACAGTTTAACCTTCCCTTTTGAATAAGGGCAACTGTTGTGCTGAGGGTGGGGGGAGATAGGCTTGAGGCGTTGAAAAAGAACTGAGTCAAAATTCTGTGACCTCTAATGCCCTAAGCTGGCAATCAGGGACAGGTTATTTTGGTGGTGATTTTGTTCTTTTTACTACTCTGTGTAAAGCAAGCAAAACGTGGTATGATTATGGACAAGTAGCTGATTTGTGGGAAAATGTTACAAAACAAAACAATTTTAGGGAACCCAAGTGACATTTATAAAACGTTTTGGGCATTGATGCGATACATTACAGTAACACTTTTTAGCATCTTAAATAGTTGAAATACTTTCAGAAAAAGAAGACTGAGATTGTTACATATATACTTAGGGAAGTGTATGTTACTACCTCAATCCAGAAGCTGTGACTTGCTAGGTCAAACAGGGTAAGGCTGATGAGAAGGTGATGTTTCTTTGTGAGGCTCCAAGGAGAAGCACAGGCAGTCATAACTTCTCATAGGTAGTTTTTGTTGAAACTGTATAGATTAAAACCATAACTAACAAACCTCTGAGGGAAACAGCTGATGACCCCAGACTGGTGTTGCAAATTCATCTGGTTATATTGCTTTACTTGCCTTGTTGCTTTTTGCAATGAGAGGGAGATAGTAAGAGTTACTGTCTGGGTTACTACATGTTTCTCTCCTGTAGAGACAAGGGGTATGTGTGAAGAGCATTGGAAAGGCTTTTGTAAACAACATCTTATTTTTAGAGCTCCTTGTAACATCAATATGTACAGGTAACAAGTCCATAAATGTGTTTTGAATAGAGAAACATGATGGAAGTCTGTTTTGTCAGTCTATAATCGAGAGATTTAAGTTCTATCTAGAAACTATTGTTTTCGTGCATGAATCCTGGTAGGATTTGGCCACTTATCTCTGTTAACCTTCACTGACATTTGGTACCCTGTTACAAGCAGTAACATGTTGTAGGTGTCAATATATGCAGAGGCTGTATGCTGTAGTCATTTGGCACTTTTTTCTTTTGAATATTTACATTGTTCACTGTGAACTCCCTGAGTCTTACTGTTACGCTCTGCCTTATAATGTAGCCCAGCAAGTGACTGTATCCCTGTATTACAGCCTCAAATTACTTGTTCCAAACAGCATCAGTGTGACTGCTGAATTACTACTCAGTCTGCAGAAGCAGCAATGGCAACATGCAGATGTTCGTAACTTCAGTGAAATCTCTAATGGTCTACAAGAATGACTCTTGCAGACTGACCTGTCTCTCTTGGGGTATGATTCACAGCCATTTCAGTGGCCACCTCTGCAGCGGGGGTATCCCTGCATGTCTCTGAAGTGGTGCTGAGCCCATTTTGGGGCCTGCCACATAGGTTAATGCACTTTCTGCTTTTCCACAAGGGGTGGTGGGCCTGGCTGGAGTGCCTTGCGAAGGGCGACAGCAGCAGCATGACATAGCAGCAAAGGCAAGCCAAACATTTGGATCCAGTTCCAAGCCGGGTGTGACAGAGGTCAGCGTGTCATTTTCCTGTATTCTTCATTCCTCCTTTCTGACAAGGGTGTGATTCAACCTCTCTGAGGCTATAGTACTATAGGATGGATGGATGCTGGTTGCTGTGACTGGAGAGGTAATTCACCCACAATAGCAGTGGTCACAGTTGGACCTTTTTGAAATTTTGTATTAACTCTTAATGCTACCTGGTGCAGTAGTTCTGTGTCTGTTGGAAGCAGGCATTGATGACATCAGTCTGGCAAGTCCATCTGTTTTGAAAAACTTAGCTTCAGAAGGAGTTTTAATGTGCATACGTGGGAAACTGCCTTCTTGCCAGTGGGTGCCATATCTGTCAGCATAAGCAGATGTATTTGGGTAAAAATATCTATCGCACAAAATAACAAAGAGTCTTGCCTCCTAACTCATGTCCTTTATACATCATAATGGAATTCTTTTCTCTCCAGCAACTTACTTTCACAAATTCAGATCTCTGCACTCTGATTATTAAATGAGTGCTTTTAATATTTTTTGAACTTGTTCGGGTATTTTTTTCAGTGGCCATCTCTGCCAGTTTGGTAGTACAAATGCAGTCCCCAGGAACTTCTTTTCTACAGGCTGTTTGCTGTCTTAATAAATTGCTGTTCGGTTGTAGAGCTTGCTACCTGTACTGTTCATGGAAGCAAATGAAAATACAGATCTGTTTCTAAAATGCTCATCCATTACTTACAGTAAAAAAAAAGTCATAAATATTTAAAAAGTTGTATTCAACTGTCACTTTTATTGCCTGGGTATATATCAGGCAGTTTCTTTCAGCTGTTTTTATTTAGTTAAGACTTTCATTTAAAAATATACCTCATGATGGATTGTAGATTACTTCAAGTTATCAACCTTTTCCCTCGGTTGTGCATGCTGGGAACTACTGTCCTACAGGGAACACATAAGAATAAATTCCAGGGTGATGTTCTCACGGAGTTCAGTATGACAGTGTTTAGGGGTTTTGCAATGACTTTTTTTCCCACAAGGTGCACTTCAGTCCTGGGGTTTTTTCAGTGTTTAGTGAGGCTCCCGGTCATCCTTCTAAGCAAGCTACCAAGTTTGAAAGGATGAGTGATTTTTGACCAAGGTGACCAAAGAGATACTAAATTAAAGGATTGTGTCAAGGTGGCTGTCATACCAGCAGTACAGTGAATTGCACTGTCTCTGCTTTAGCAGGGGAGTTGGACTAGATGATCTCTAGACGTCCCTTCCAACTCTGACAATTCTGTGATTGCCTCCCTTTCTCAGTCTTTACTTCAGATCATTGTGTGCTAGTATGAAGCTCTGTGTAGGCATATTCATTGCTTATAGGTTGATTTGTCAGATGATCATTGCGGCATAATCCACCCTGTCCACAAAATAATAATGCATGAAATTCAAGAGCACGGTTGAAGTAAGAAAAATCCTCGCTAGATATATAATCCGAAGATTTCTTACCTCAAAATTAAGAAATTAAATCTTAAATTCTGAAGTACGTAGCTCTCTGTCAGAATACTGTACAAGAAACCAAAAGTTCAAGATACAAAATAACCTCTGCTGGGCAGAGATGAGAAAACAAAACAGAAAAACTAGCCTTTTTTGTCAGAAAATAGCAATTAAGCTGAAAAAATTTTGGTTTCAATTATGATCTGTTCTGAACCCTTGAAAAGGCTTCCAAATATTGAGTTGTAGTTGTTTTTTAATGGAAAAGATGTTTTAAGATAACTTCTTTGAGAAAATATTTAATTTCACAATTGAAGCAAAACTTCTCAAATGCTGCGTAAATTAGTCTGAGAATGAGCCAGTTGCAATGTTTTCAAGTTACTGTGGAGTTATTTTTTTTACTTGGTTTAGAACGTGAAATTTCTGGACTCTTGAGCTTTTGTACGAGAAAATCATGAGATGTCCAGTTCTCATTATGTAATTACGAAATACACATTTAATGAAAAACAATTTCAGTGTGTCACGCAGAATTCTAGTACTGCTTTGGCTGTGGAAGCTTCCTGGCAAATTTTAATTCTGAGCAGTCTTTTTGTTTGACACTTCTACTGTTGCTCTTTTCCTGCACTTTGAAAATAGAAAAGCTTAAGTTTTCAGTTATTTTATATCTGGATGTAACAGAGGTCTGTTTACTCCTGCATATGCTATCATTGTCTTGGATTTGGCACTGCTTTGCACCAAAAGATTTCAGTTTGATATTAAAAAGGGCTGGACTGAATATCAAACTACAGAGCAGTTGCAAACTGAAATGGGATGTTTTTTCCCTGGAGTGAAGGAGAATTCTGTCTGTGGCTGTCAGCACATAAAGATGTTCCTGACCAACTCTGCAGAAGTTTTTTCAGAACAGGGGAAGCATCTTCCAGTGTGTCTGAACAAGGACTCAGTTCATATCAAAACTCTAAATGTAGCCATCTTCCAAAAGACGAAAGAACAAGTGCTGCATACATCATACTTTCCTTTATTGTGTCCCTGTTGTCGTTAGAATAATATAATGCTATTAAAGAATAAACTAAGAAGCTTACCCTGTATAAACCAAATTGAGCTCTTGTCTTCCTTCAATTACATTGGATTAGTAAATTAGAGTAGATTAGTAAAATCCTTCTACACTAAGAAGCTTAAAAATGGAGGTAGATAATTTATTCCAAAAACAGTTATTTCCTACTTATATTTTTCAGGGAGAATAGTGTGCTTGAAGTAGATTTTGGCTTATGTGTTGTATTTTTGGGTTTGGGCTAAAAACCCAGCTGTAGTAGAAATACAGTTGTTAATGAGGGATACAGTCTGTAGGCAGTGACAGGGTTTTGGTCTCTGTTTTCAGGATTTCCTTGCAGTGCTGAAGCCAGGCTGTTCTGTTCACCACTATGAATTCTGCTTTGCAATAACAAATGTTGTGGTGAGTTTCTGGGGGCTGAATGTTGTAGCCAAACCATATTTATCTCTTGTAGCTACACAAGCTTCAAAAATAAAAGCAAATCTGTTCTGTGTAATAAAAGGTTTCCTTAGGTGGATCGAGAGCTCTCACAATAAAGGCTCATCACAGAGTTCATTATTGCAGAAATCCAGAGCAGAAAACCTAAAATACAGCAAGCTACACATGAAGTGCATGTTAGCCACTTATGTGACAAAAAAAGAGATTTGTTGTTGGCGTTGATCTTAAAATTTGTACCACAATGCACAGCTGGTTTCACTGTCAGGAAGATTCATTGCTGTCTGGTAATTTTCTGACATCAGGAAAATAGTGTCTCTAAGGATGTGTTCCAAGAAACTCTTTTGAAACATTTTATGTGGTTTAAAAGAGTAAATACTTTTTCTGTGGAAACTGCTTGTTAATGCTGTCTTAGTTTAGCTACGAATGACCTTCACAAATACTTCTACTGTTACCGTGCAATCCTGAACTGCAGACAGAGTGTTTTCTTGAGGCAGAAAGTTTGGTTGCAGTTCTGCTCTGGAGAACTTGGATGTTATATTCCTCACAGCTGCACGTCTTCATAGTGCAGCAGCGCAGCTCGCACAGGACATGGTCTGTTATTCTGTCTCTGCCCTCAGTTATCAAGTGCCTCAGTTATCAAATAATGGACATGATGGGGAGGTTGTTTTGAACCTCAGTGATTCATAGTTGCATTAAGCCCTCTTGCTATAGAATGTGTCTCCCACACACTTTTCCCATTCTTAGTCAAACTGTATATATTGTTCATTGTTTATAAAGTGTGTATCTGCCTGGTTATTTACCTAGAAGAGGGGGAGAGCTGTGTCATTCGTAATAGTTTTTCAACCATTTGACTCCTACCTAGCTAATAGTTTTTCAACCATTTGACTCCTACCACGTCCTAGGTATATTAACTGTCAGAAACTGTAACTAACTGTGTTCTCTGTGCTCAACATCCTGCACCTGATGGGGAAGGGGAGAAGGGTGGAGAGCAAACCCTTCTGTTCTACTGGTGCTGTTCCTGAAAGGGCTGCTGGTTATTTGGCTTCTTAAAATTTATTTAATATTCCATTGTCATCTTTACCTTGGTGACAACTCAAACTATGGTGCTATTGCTGATGACTTCATATTTAAATATGCTCCTTGTCTGAGAGAATTAATTGTTTCCATTCTATTACTACAGTAATCACATAACTTGTTTCTCTTCTTGTAGTTTCTGCAGTCTATGATTCTACCCTCAATTTTAGAAATAATGAGAACCCAACATTGCTGGGAGTTCTAAACGGAAAGAAATATCACGCAGATTTATATGTAAGGTAAGTAATCTATATTTTAACTCTTTTGGCATACAGAAATGTGTACCTGCAGTCACAATTGCAGTCACCAAACTGGCTTCACAGAACTGTAGATAAAAACTTATATGGGATGGGAAGGGTTTTTTGTAAAGTTCTGTGAGTATAAATATGTGAGGACTCTGTAAAGGTCTACAGGATTTTTTGGTTTTTATATTTTTATTCATTTGTATGTCTATTTGTCAGTTCAGCAACAACAGTGGGACCTCTTTTCACCCACTTGGCCAGAATATCAAACTACTACCAAGTGTTCAGATGGAGTGGTTTTTACACCTGCCTCTGGCACAATCGCCCCCACTCAGGTGGAGGCCAGGCTCAGGACTGTTCCCATCTCTGGTGTAGTTGTTGATGTATTTGACTGCTGCTCCTTTCCTACCAAGAAGGGGGTTGTTTAGTGGAAAAACAATTATCTGGATTCTGTATCTTTAGTGTTTCTATAAGTGATGAATACCCCAATGATTTCTCATAATCTTAATGAGAACGGGCCAATTCCAAGGCCCTTATTGCCAGGCCAGGTTCTACCAGCAGCACCTGCGCTGCAGGCACTCAGCGTATGTGATGGTTTAGGGTTGGAGCACAGGAGCCTAGAAGTGATCCCACAAGTGATCAGGAATTCATCATAACCCCTTTATAGCTATAATTGGCCGATCCAATTGGTTTATCTTGGGTACAGACATGAAGTGGAGTAGGGTGACTTTTTCTTCCTATGTCCCTTTTTTTGCCTTTTTGAAAAAATATTCTCTTCAGAACTGATTTTGCCCCAGGGTCAAAAACTTTCTTTTGATTCCTTATGGATGCAAGATGCATTTGCATTCCCACTTGGCTCTCATGGGTAGCTCAGCCTAGTGGCTTTGTGTTTGGTGTAGGTGGCCTGGCTGGCTAGTGCTTATGGCGGAGCAGCTGGCCCTACCTGTGTGGGCCATTCCTCCAACAGTGTAGAGGTGTACATTTTGCTGTGTCTTCAGTAGAAGTTTGTAAAATTTGGATGGCCTTGGTTGTCTCTGCTGAAATTGCGTTGACTTCTAATGTTTGTCATTTGACGACTTTCTTAAATAAAGGAACAAAGCAGTAGTTTCTCACCTCTTAATTTATTAACTGCAAGCAGGAGTGTCCTGACTGTGAAAAGTGCTCTCTCCTGTGCTGAATGAGTTTAATTTGATATTGCTCTTAATGGATATTAATTAAAATATGTGCTATATTGAAAAATGCAAAATTATTAAATATTGCTATGAGCATAAAGGAAGATTACAAGGGGATTATTTTTTTCTGTCACAGAATTATTGACCAAAATGTGACGAAAACTTTGTTTTGTCAAGAGAGGGTTTTTCAGTGAGAGGAGCCGTTTTGCTGGAAATTATCCATCCAACCTGCATGTAGGAAGCATTATAGGAATTGGAAATGTTACCTGAGAAATACTAGAGTGCTTTACCCTAGGTATAAGGAGAATAGTTTGTTTTTTCTCTCTAATGCCTAGCTGGTTAAATACACCCTTGAACTCTCTAGGTGGGGTAAGAAATTAATTCACTCAAAACCTTTATTTGGAAACAGAAAATTGCAAACCTTTATCTAGAAAATGGCTCTAGTGAGCTCACACGTAATGCATTACTATTTCAGAAATCTGAATTTCTGATACATCTAAAAACTGAAGGTGGCTCTAGAAGCAAACTATACTTTGCTGATCTGAGAGCTGTTACCACAAATTAAAAAAAGATGGAAAATGTAGTGAGTCTCCTGTGAAGTGGATAATCTGTGTATAATGAAAGTGCTGTTCATGGGAAATGAAGTATTTAATATTCTTCAATTTCTCTTGTTTACCATTGGCAGGCGGATTCCACTAGAGGAAGTCCCAGAAGATGAGCAGGAATGTTCTAACTGGCTCCACAAACTGTATCAAGAAAAGGTTGGTTTGTTCATTTTTCAGAATAAGTGTTCTGTTTCTCCAGACACAAACTGGTCTTGTGCTGTCAGTCATGATTGCCTTTATGTTGTACTTCAAGAGCAACAGGAAGAAAACTTAAGCAAGCCTTGATAACAGCAGTTTTAAAAATCATCTTTAGAAAGTTGCATAAGGATACAAAAACCACAACTGCCTCCTGGTTGGTAGAAGTTGCCCTTAAAGGCACCTCCTAAATCAAGAAGTAATTCGTGGGCTAAATGAGATATATTTTGCTTCAGTATATTAAAATTTTTGTCCCTTGTTTTACCCTGTCTTTTTTACCAAGGCAAAGATCCAACTTTAATAGGGCAGGCTGATAAATTGCTTTCACATTGTGTGCATAGAAGGCGTGCATTTAAGATTCCTAATTACATAGGATGGAGGCAGAATAATAATGACTGTATGTTTGTTGGTGCCCACTGCTTTTTTTTTTTTGTTTCTTTCCAAATACTCTCATATGTGTCCTTCAGACTTTCAGAAGCTGTTTCTCATGGGTTTTTTTTCTATGACCCTAGGAGATAATGGTTGAGGGATGTGCTCTTTGAATACACGCAGCACTCCCGTTTCAATCAGTGGGAGTCATAGGTATGCAAGGCATGAGTGCCTGGCAGCTCAGTTTGCTTCAATAAATTGATCCAAGTTATGTATTCAGACTGGAATAATGCAGTGTTTTGCATTTAGAAGTGATAGAATGTAGCTACGCTCTGGTTTCTTCTCACTGGGGTGCAAAATTCTGCTGTGCCATTTGTTGTACTGCAGCCAGAATATCATGTTAGCATTTCTGTTTTGACTGTGTTCTAGTCTTTCTCGGCTTCAAACCATGACTGCTTCTGGTTTAATTCATCGCCTGTCTAAGCAGCTTCCTTACAGGGATGTATAAAGTAAATGTGTGTTGAGACTTCAGTTATAGATGAGCTAGCTTTGCCTCTGATCTCCCTTCTTGTAAGTTGTACCATGAACACCTAATTCAGACACAACCTCTAACACCTTTCTGCAGAAAGGCATTATTTTACCCCGTGTCCTCTCTACAGGCATATAAATGCAAATGGTCCTTTGCTGAACATTGCAGAAGTCCACTTTCTGCTACTGTGACTTTATCTCTAGGCCTGTTTCATGTTCCTAAGAACTGTTTAGACATTTGCAAGACAAAAACATAAATCAGACGAGAACGTGATTGTTTTCCTGAATCCCTTATTACATGTGTTGCAGTAAATCATTTCAAGTTTTTTCTGTTATTCCCTCTTTCGCAAACACTCAGTTATTCCTAGTGCAAACAGAGTGTACATCTATCCTGCTTTCTTCATAACAACTTAGTTTGCTGGTTGGTTAAATCCACAGTTTCCTATTTTGAGTATAGGAGGAAGGAATGTGTGTTCAGTTTTCCTTTCAATTAAAACCTTTCTGGTTATGTGGCATTTTTTTGTTTGGTTGTTTTGTTTTTTTTTTTTTTTTCTGGTTTGGTGCTGGCTTTGGATTTTTGCTGAAGGTTCCTCTTCCATCGGCTGTTTTACATCAGTGAAACTTGCTTCACTGCGGTCATTCCTGGTTTACACAAGCTCGTGTCTCTGTAAAGTCACACTGGAAGAATACAGAGCAGGGACAACTTCTTCAAGAGTTCTGAGATGGTGAAAGCCCACCTGCAGGGTAAAAATTCTGTTTCACCTTTCTGCCATGCATCTTTAAAAAGATAATTGGCTCTAAGGTCGGATAAGAAGCAGCGTTGCCACCTAGGTGTTGTTTCCAAAAATGAATTCTGTTTCAGGTTAATGTCTTCAGAGCCAGTAAATATTTATGATGAAATGTAACAAATCTGTATTCAAAGGGCAGTAATTCATCACAAGACGCACTCATCGCCTGCTTTGTATATTTTGGCTATAGGACTTCACTTTCTGTTTCAAAGTAAGACAAGGTATGCACGCTACTGAAAAACAGAGCCCCTGTTTTTATCTTGCGATATGGTTGCATGTGCCATTGCTTGTTTTCAGTGATTTTCATAATTTTGCAGTACCTTCTCAAGACTTAAATACTGTGCACTGAATTATGCTCCGATAGTGTGATTTAATAGGTGGGGCGTGCCACAGGTGCCGAGGTCAAGGCTGGAGTGTCATGCGCTCGTGATGAGTAGTGAAATCAGCTGTTAGTGGACATAATTTTTTATTTTTTTTTTCATTGTCATTAGTAAAGGAGTTGAGAGTCTTTGAGAAAAGCTTGTTCCATTGTTTTTTTACCGTGTTGCCTGATGTCAATTACATGTACCTCAATCTGAGATACAGCTCTCTAGCAATTTATGTTCTAGCTACTTATCACTTCATTTTCTGGTTCAGTCACTCCTGCAAAAGCTACGAACAGAGCCTTGCCAGATAAACAATAACACTGTGTTGTTCTAAACCAAACACTCTACCGTCCTTTTCCAGGCTTACCGTGTCCATGTGCTTCTTCCTCACCTGGGGTGAATTTTGTCCTTGGCCAGCATTGTATCAGTTAATGCCAAATTATGACAGGTGCAATGTGGGTTGCACTCTTCTTTTCTCTCTCTGCGGACTCCCCGCTCACACCCCCCTCTTCCCTCCCTCTCTCTCCCTTTCCTTTCTCTCTCTCTCTTCTCCCGTTGCTATAAAAACTCCCTTTGACTTTGACAAGGACCGGGTTGAGCATCTTACTGCCTGGTCCAACCAGGCACTGTTTAATAGTCACAGCTCTGCTAGTCCTTGCATATTTGATTTCTTTTTTCACATTGTTACAGCCTCAGCGCCTGAAATAGAAGTTCTGCTTGAGAATCTTAATTTCCATTAAAAAGAAAGCGAGCGTCTAGCTCTTCTCACTTGTGAGAGAGGCATGGAAAACAGGGCGTGAAAATACATGCCGAAATGCCCCAGGGAATTAGCAAAGCATAACTGAAGAGGGGAATTGTACAGAACTCCAGTGTTTGGTAACAAGGGATATATTTTTGGATACTTATTCTTTGTGGGCTTCCTCGTGAAAGGGCAGTGGCATACCTCTGCAGTCAGACCTCCCTGGTGGGGGCAGGGAAGAAAAAATCCATTTAGGCTCTCAGGAGATGATGGATGTTCCCTGATTCCCCCTCCTGCATTACCCACCCCGCTGCCTAAAGTAACCCAAATTTGGTGGGGGCATTAGAGGGAGAATATTTTTATGTCTGAATACAATACTTGGGTGGGTGGGATTTATTACAAATTGAAACCAAGCTCTGTATGCAGGGGAATGAAAGGGACTTAATTTGGGGGAGGTGACCAAGGGAAATTTGGAGGTACATAATGGATTTAAATGCTGACTTGAGCTGTTGATGGGTACCATAGGCACCCTTGTAAAAGCTTAGAAAACGGATCAACCCACAGATCTCTTCTGCAAGGAATGTGAATGTTTTTAAGGGTAAGGTATCATGACTGAATTGAAGAGCTGCTCTCCACAAAGGTGTAAAATCTGTAGTGGAGGTGATGGAATTGACGTTGTTTTGCCTGTTGTATGTTTCTTCCATCTCTCTCAAACCTCTTGGTGAGATGTGGTCAACGGTGTAGCTGCCGGTAAGGTCCTGCAGAGCCAACAAAGAGAACGCTTATTTTAAGTGAGTCTGTCTTGCTGCTTGTAGTAATAGGCCCCCTAATGGCGATACCAATAATAGTCAGAAATTCTTCACTTTTCTGTGTAATACCAGTATTTAGAAACCTAATTATGTATAGTAGAATTCAGTTTACTGATGATTAGTAGCTCTGTGTTAAACCAGTCATAAACCAAAATCCTTAAGGCACTGTAAAGAAAACTTCATACCCTGTGTAATTTGTTGAAGACAGCTAATTAATTTGCCATAATGATCCCAGTACAATCTAGCTCGCATGCGCAAAACAGTCACAATTTTTCTAATCTCAGTAAAGAGAGCGCAATGCTTTAATTACTGTGTAATCTCTTAAAAGTTAAATGTTCTCTTTGAAATAGATAAAATGGTAGCAGCCTGTAATTGCTCAAGTTGCCATTAAATAATTAAAGCATTGTCTGTGTCAGCTGGAGTGTAAGTAAATGTAAAATCATAACATAGTAGAAATAATCTTCTTGTGGTTGATTAGGAAAATCTTGGGTTTGCCAGAATTTTTGGAAACAGTCATGAAGCATTCCTTTCTTTGAAGAATTTTAGCACCTCGTTCTGATTAAATTGAGGTTCCTTTTTATGTCAGTCTAATTCTGACTTCATTAATTAACCAGTTTCATGTGATAACCCAGATTAATAATCTTTGCTTTTGAACCAGAAGGCAGGGGTTTTTTTCCCCACCCCCTTTGATATCTTGGGTTGATCACGCAGCTGAAGGCAATGCTGTTCACCCATATGGGCTCTAGAGGAAGGTATTCAATTCTGAGTCTTCTGTGCTTTGAAAAACAAACACCACAAAACAAAAACACCCAAACCCCACCCCATTATCTTCTTCATGTTATACTAAGAGAGAGTCCTCTGATCGAAACCAGTAAGAGATTCTAAATTGTTCGTGTGCCCCACTGTCTGTAGAGAGGCTCAGCAGCCAAGCTTCCTTCTGCAAGCTTCATGGGAACAGGAGGAACAAGACTGCATCTATGGGACAAAGCAGACAGGAGGAGGTGGTGTTCTTTGGAGTAAGGGACAAGATGTTGTCTGCTCACCTTTTCTGACAGGGCTGTGGAAGCTGTTTGAGACCAGTGGTTGGAGAAGACATTACAGAACAGAGTTCTGCTGCTGAACATGTAGCCCAAGCACTGCTCTGGCTTACCAGCAGTATTTGTCCAGCGGCTGTGGCCCGTATAGGAGATTCAACAGTGATGCCTGCATTGCTGTGGGAGTGTACCTCCCCTCACCCTTCTGATTTTACTGGGCTTGTTATACTCTCCAGGCATGCCATTTTTCAGGCTTCTGTGTGTAGGAGAAAGAAAGGATGTGCCCATCAACATAAGCTCTTTGTTTTTTTGACTGTGTGTTCATTGACTTCAAAGTACAAGCTTTCCAGCCATGACTTGGTCTTTGATCTTCCCCCGCAGTTACAAGCATGCAGAAAGAGGAACATCAAAGTCAGGAATGGCTAGTTTTGTTGGCAGATGGGGATTTAATTGTTGCCCTCCTTTGTTCTACTAGGATGCGTTCCAGGAAGAGTATTACCGAACAGGAACCTACCCAGCCGTCCCTGTAGTACCACCCCGACGACCATGGACGCTTTTGAACTGGCTTTTCTGGGCCTTATTGCTGCTCTATCCTTTATTCAAGCTGCTCATCAACATGATCAACAGTGGATCATCACTGACATTGGCTAGTTTTGCATTTGTCATTGTAATAGGTAAGTTTTCTAAAACAGAAAGATTACTTACAGGGTAACTGTCAGACGATTTATTGAGGTTTACTAAATACAAACATGACTTGTGAAATCAACAGACCATCTGATACTATATCCACTTTAGCCTGGAATAGGTTAAATAGATTCTTTTTTTTGTTGTTTATTTTTGTGTACTTGTGTTATTTTTTATAAGAGGTGTATACAAAATAGTAACTTTCCAGTGGGTTGCTACAAGAGGCTTTCTTTTCTTGTCTACTGTGTTTCTGGGTTGCACTTTGAATGCCTAGAAGAGGTGCTCAAGGCTAATTTATTCTGTTGAGAATTCTTTCATCTACTTATAGTCTGGTACATCATCACTAGAAATCCATGAACTTGAGATTTAAGGACAGCCTGTTTTGACCATCTAGCCTGACTTAACGTAGCACAGGTCATAGACAATCACAGGTGATTCCTACAGTTCCTTTGGTAGTTCTGAACTGCCTCCGTTTGTGTTTAAACTAGTATGTTATTTAAGAGGAGGAAGGAAAACAAACCAGGGAGGTGATGCACAGAAAGGGAGGGGGATCTCATTTGGTGTCCTTCACGGAAGTAGGAACCAAGTCAGTTTGGCAAGTAACATCACATCTGGATGTCTGTGCTTTATGGCAAGTTGAGTGCCTGTTTGAAGAGTAGGTTCCCTTCCAGAATAAGCCATGCGTTTACAAAGCAAATATTTTCTATGGCTGCACCGCTGATCACATGTATTTATGGTTTCATTACCTTAACGCCATGTATATTACAAAAATTCTTTGAAAGAAAGCTTCACGGTCCTTCTGGCTTTGAGTGAATTTGGATGTAGACTTATTAGAGTTAGCTTGGAAAGCCATGTTCAAAATAGCAACACAGAGAAAGTAGGAAGGCATGGAGTGTTTTCGTGTCTCAGAAGTGCATCTTTGCTCTCTACCTTGGAAATTGTTCCTAACACATAATAATTGTATGTACTCTCAAAAAGTCTGAATCTTGAGCAGGTCTCATGCTAGCCTGATCAAGATGAATTCACTTATGTCCCTTTCCCCATCTGTGAAGAGCTTGATACGGTAGGCACACAATATTCTTTTCCAGAAAGCGCCCACCAAATTGAACTCTGAATAAGCTACTGTGGAAGCTTCTTAGAAAGATAATTGGAGAAGGAAGAATTTGTGTG
Source organism: Numenius arquata (assembly GCF_964106895.1). NCBI lineage: Eukaryota > Metazoa > Chordata > Aves > Charadriiformes > Scolopacidae > Numenius > Numenius arquata. Next base: position 16,185,320 of record NC_133577.1, on the reverse strand, counting down.
TATGTGCATGTGTGTAGGCAATTTGCTTCATGATGCTTTGATCCAGAGGAAGGAAAACAAAAGGAAGGATAAGGTCCAATGTATTAGTTGGTACATTAGGGTGGGCAGAGGGAAAGGGTTTTTGTCCTCACCTGGAGAAGTTCTTGGTGCTTTTTACCCTGGGAATGTTTTATGTAAAATGTGTAAGAATTTAATGGAGCAGTGACTGCAACTTAAAAGCATGTTTTTTCACGTACCTTACTTCTTGGAAGGCACAAGTGGTGCTCCCCACCCCGTCACCTTCTTTGACCAGTGAATAGGATGGAAGCAAAGAGTGAGCACCATGGTTGGGGTGTGCTCCTCGGGAATGGGAGGTGTTGGGTTCAAACCCCCTTCAGTTGCAGAAAAAAGTCAATCTGTCTCCCCTGTGCTCTAGTTCAAAATAGGTATACAACAGTGGGCGGGATGAGGTGTGCAAGTGTTACACATCCCTGGCAATAGCACTCAAGAGGGCATTTGTTCTGCCTTTGGAAGAAATGCTGGCATAGTTTATGTTTGGTATTGAGCTGTGGAACAATGGCCTAATGGGGCACTGAAGCTTAGCTGTTGCAATTTTTTTTAATTTCTCATCTCTCCTTCAGCATTTTCCTCTTAATTCAGCTTCTTTACTCAGTGGGCTGGTTGTTCAGGTGCCATTCCAAAGTGCCTCATGCCTTGGGTACCCTCCACAGGGAGCCTCACTGGCTAACTCAGGTTTTTAACCTCAGGGCCAGATGCTGTAATGTTTGGCATTGTGGCAATGTGGTATTTCTGGATTTAGCCCTTATTAATTTAGTTGAGTGGCACCACACCCCCTGCTGTAAGTCCAATACTGTCTTGCCATTAGTGGCCTTTACAACTAGGTCAAGTCTTCTTTTTATCAGGAAGAGAGGGAAAGAACCCGCAAAGAAAAAAATTATGCTACTACGAAGAATGAACAGCAAAAAGCCACCCCCTTTTTTTTCCTTTTTTCTTTTCTTTTTCTTGCTGTCTTAGTCTCCACTAAGTTTTCTTCTGCTTCTAGCCACAAGGAAAGATTGATAAGCAGGCTGCTCTGAGTTGTCTTTTGAATGCAGTGATAATCCAAAGGTTCTCAGGTTATTTGTGACGCTGGAGCTACAGCTACAGCAGCAGTCTGCTGCCAGAATGAACACATGAGCTCCCAGGCTGCAAAAGCACAGCTGAGAAATGCATTAACAGTGGTGAGATTAACAGCCCGCTGCAGTGTACATTGCTGCCCCATCCGTATCCACCACATTTGTGGAATGCTGCAGGCTGCAGCCCTCTGCAACCTTTGAAAGACCCCTTGCTTAGCAACACCTCTGTTCTCACTCTGAATACTTGGTGTGATCAGACCCAAAGTGCTTGTAATTGGCCAAGATTTGAGGCGCAGCAGAAGACACTACATTGCCTGTAGTAGTGGCTGTCGCCTCATTAGACTCAGCAGCCACCTCTGGCTGATGAGCAGGCAAAAAGAAAGATAATGTTGTCACTTACTAGCAGATAGCAGTCTCTGTGAAGCTGTGGAGGGAAGAGAATCCATGGGAGTGGAAGGAAGCTCAGCCTCCAGTAAAAACAAACAAAAAGATGAGCTGGTTTATCCTGATCACCTAAAAGTGGATCAGATCATCACGAGTGTCATCACTGGCCAGAAGTGCAGTGGTTCGCTTAGTATGTTACAGTCTCTTTCTGTTTTACTATATCCCTTTAAAAGCAGGATTATTGCTCATTGGTAATCGTTGGTCTGTTTCTGTGGAAGCATCTAAAAACTTCAGCCCAAGCTGTCACATTGACTTTTGTAGCCAATAGCTGAGTTTCTATAGCAAGGCCATTGTCCCCAAACTGTGGTTTATATCCTAAGGGTTATCTCTGTCATGAATGTCCCGGGAGTGATGCAGCCGTCTTCTGACAGAGGAACAACCAGCATTTTATTTTCCAGTCGGCCTCCAGCTTTAGGCAAGGTCTCAGAAGTGACTTCTGCAACCGCTGGGAGGTAGCGGTAGAATGTACCTTGGAGGTTGTGACTTTTGATGCCAGCTGGAACTGTCTGCCTGGCAGATCCAGTCTGTAGCAAAGCAGGGAGGACTCACTGCTTAATTTGGGAATAAATCAGGAGTATATGCTGTCTTTTCCAGTGTGAGCAGTGATTGATACCTGCTCAATTAACAGTGCAAAAAGGGAGCTTTTTCTGTAAATCAGAGAGATTTATTTACCATTGTCATTAGGTGATAAAATCGCCTTTTCACATTGCTCCTAGTAGACCTTTTCCCTCTGTTTGATAGCTGAAGAAGCGTAGGTAGCTTTGAGAAATTATTTTTTTTATATGGCAATTTGACAGCTCGCCTAATACTCCAGAATCAGGAAGCTTATTGCAGTCTCTAATAGCCCATTATAAGTAGATTGCTGTTTCTAAGGGCAGATTTCAGTACCTGATAACATTACCTTTATTAGCATGGGTACAGAGAGCACAAGATATTCCTAAACCTTCTGTGATAGGAAAGAGCAGAGGAACTAGGAGCTCCTTTTACCTGGTACTCTTTGCTTTGTGTTCAGAGTGTCATTTGTCTTTTAGACAGTCTCTGCTAATTGTACGCTCCAGTAAAACACTTACTGGCTTGTAAGTAACAGGCTGTTCAGGTGGAAAGAGCCATAAGAGCCGTAAGAACCACGGCGGTCAAGCTGGAGTGAAAGTGCTGTAATCCCCCAGACCCTAACTCTCAGATCCAAGGAATAAATAACCAATGTATATATAGCTTTGCTGGTTCAGCTCAAACACTTTCAGCCCTAAATAAATGATGTCTCCTCTTTACACGGAGAATGCTGAGCCATCCCCTCTTGCTTTGCTGTGCAGCACTTTGGCTATTTATACTCATAATAATCATTGCATTGTGCTAATGTCTAACTACCGGTCTGGGAGCAGGAGCCTTTTGTGATACTACTTGAACCAACACAAGGCAGTCCCTGCTCCAGAGGATAAATGCTGAAGCAGTTTGAGGGACAAAAGTCTCTTTCAAAAAACTGGCTTTAGTTTTATAGGACACATGCCAAAAGATTTATGTACTTAACTCACAACTGCTATTTAAACTTGGGCCTGATATTTTAGTGTTAAAGCAGTGAGCAAGTCTGTCAAATGTCAGGATTTGTATTTGACAGCAGCTTCTGGTTTTTTCCCCTCCTTCTGCTTCCCCAATCTCATTTGGCTCCAAAAAAACCCAGTGATAGGTTGCCTTTCATGTTTTGGTACCTTGTGTTGAAGAGGACAACCTTCATGCTCTACAAGTATTCTATTATAGAGCTGTCAACAGCAATTAAAAGGTCATTGTTGGTTCTGTATGCAAAAGGTGGGAGGGCTTCTTGGCTTTTAAATGAAGAAGTAGCTCTTACCTGTCTAATGGTAAAAGCGTTAATGGCATCTGGGCTTATGGCGTGGGGCCAGCAGTTAAGTATCAGTATTTCATTTGAACCAAGCGTGAGTAGTAATGAGCCAGGTTTGATGCTGCGGGAGCTGTTGTGTGTCTGCTGCACGGTGTGTGCACAGCGCTGTTGGCCCTGGAAACAGGTCTATAGTACAAACCCTGAGTGAGACCTTGGTGACTTGACGGTGTCCAATGCGGAATGTGGAGCGAAGGGTTGGAGCATGATGTGATCTGGGCAGCTGATGCCTGGTAGTGGGATGAAGCCTTGGGATTCTCTTGGTGATCTCAGGCTCCAAGTTGACCACAAAGAGTCATTTGGCTGGTGAGGAATTGTTCAGAGACATCTTCGAGAGGTAAAGATGGGAATCAAACAATTAGAGCACCTCACAGGGCTGGGCCTTTTCATCATCACTCAGCAACAAACTGGGATTCGGAGGCTTAGCGGAGGTTCGTGGCTTTCTTGGGTTGTTTTTGGAAAAAGTGTTCTGAGCAGAGGGAAGGTGTTTGTGACTCGCAGGTAGGTTTAGGCCTGCAAGAATGGCAGTTCTCCATACGTAGAGTAGCTGAGCAGAAGTTTGGGGAATAAGAGATTTTGGGCAGCTGAGCCCCTTTGCCAGAAAAAAAACAAAACCAAACAAAAAACTAAACCAAAACAAACTGCGAGGGAAGGGGAAGGGCATAGGCTAAGCTGTGGTTCAGTTAAACAGTCAGGGGCACTACAGCTAAATTATATAAAAAAACCCTCCAAACATAAATCCCTGTGCATGGTGAATTATTACCGCTAAATCAACTATAAAAGTCTTTTAAGTTTACCTGGCCTCTTGTAATGAACTATTTCATGTTAAAAAATGCCACAACTTACTTTTTGTTTGTTTGTATATGAAGATCTGAAGCACCCTTGCACTTCCTCGTGCTCTTCCAGGCAGGGGGGCTGTTGCAGGCAGGCAGAATTCCCTTCCCTGTCACACCTCGTGTGCAGATACTTTAGTACCGCGTGTCGCTCCGCTTCTGGGAGCCAGTGGCCCCAAAGCAGCCCCATGTCACAGCCAGCCTCGTCTAAGGTTTAATAGGGTTGGGCACATCATGCCTGTGCCTCTCACCCGTGTTGGTTCACGTAGCCCCTTCCCTGCTGGTGGAAGAAGACATACCTGGCCCGAGGCCACCAACTGAGGACCAACCTTAAGAAAATACCGTGGGCAGCTTACTTGATACAGGGAGTGGGGGTGAACCTTTCATCAGAAGTAAAGTACAGGTAGTACGGGTAGTTGCCTTTAATGCTCTGCTGCTGTTTGTCTCTCACAATACTACACCTCTACAGACCTTCAGTCTCTGTCTACAAGCGGCTTTTAAGTTTATTTTTATTTGTCTTGCAGCTTCTGTTGGTGTCAGATGGATGATAGGCGTTACAGAAATTAACAAGGGCTCCACCTATGGCAACAATGACAACAAGCAGAAACACAAGTAGTATCTTCAGAGACTGCTTCGATCCAAAGGGAATAAATGCAACTTCTGAAAACTCTTAAGTGCGTATCATGGTCCTTCAGGTGAGATGAGAGGAAGGGTAGGATGAGCAATTGCCATGCATATCTGATTTTGTGCTCCTGTTACTTTTCTCTGGGGGTTTGGGCTGGATGACCTGCTTGGAAGATGCACTCCGTCATACGCTCTCTACAACAGGTTTGCATTTGTTTGGTTGGTTTGTTTTCCTATAAAGTGTCCTAAGTTTTGAAGAAAAAATAAATATCCAATGTGCTTGTATGATGAGACTCTACCTGGAAACTAACCAGAGGTGCAGGCTTTATCTTTCTTAACTTGCTCTAAGGAATGGATAAATGTCAGAAGATTGTTATAAGATGATTAAAATCGATAGTTGTGTAGATTACACATTAACAGTTTAACAACCATAATCTGTCAATGTTTAAATAGGGTAAGATGCTCTGCTTGGTTATACCAGTGTTGGACTGAAGCAGCTCTACTGAACCGGCAGAATTGCAGTAGAGTTTCTTTACATCTAGAACTTATTCCCACAGCGTGCCCCACGTGGGGCACAGACCCCCGCTGCGTTAGATGCCAGCCTTGCAGTGGCAGAACCTGGAGTGGAATTTGCCCTTGTGGCCTGAACAGAGCTACGTGTCCCACTGCCACATCTTGCCCCAGGCAATACATCAGAGGGATAAGCTGAAACCTGTAATTCTTTTGAGAGTAAATGCCATTTATAGCTTGGAAAAACTGAGGTAATAAAATTCCTTTCAGCTTTAAACACTGATTAAAATTCTAGGCCTTCCTAACAAAGGTGGAAGCAAAACAACTGGGTATGCTGTAACTGAGTAATGCAAAGCGTGCATTAAACGTTCTGCCCCACACCCATACTGTTGTGATCCCAATTAATCTGCTTGTCTGTCTTTTCTGATAAATTAGTTTACGTGGTGCCTCATAACAGTCAGCCCGAGGCAATAATTTAAATATCTTCTGCTTTTCTTTTGGGGAGAAGAGGGGAAGTGGGAGAGACCTAGGACAGGGGTATGGCTTAGTTTTTTATGGCTGGCTGGACTTGCTTTGACACCCTTATGAATTAAATAAAACTAGAATCAAGCCCCTTGGGAAAACTGTGTTGTGCTGACATCCCTGGTACTGATTCCAGGGCAGCCTCCTCTTATTTTTAAACTTCAGGAGTTAAGGATATGCAAGTTACTAAAAAGAGCTTGTTTAGAAAAAGAACAAGGAAAAGGGGGTGTACTTCCAACTACCAGCAATTATGATTGGAAAAAAAAACCCCGTGTCTTTTAAAATCTAAGGATACTGATGCTGAGCAGTGGGGATTACGATTGGCACTTTCATTGCTGCTACATTTTCATGGCACATACATCTAAACCGTGATAGTCTAGGAATGAAGAGCCCGCGTGTCTCTAGAGAAGAAAGTGAGCAGTCTTTATTCTAGCAGCTGGGATAAAAACCATTTCTCTTTTTCTATAATAAAACTGAGGCCAGAAGAAAGGGGGGCTAATACAGCAGCAATACGAATCATTCCATGAAATATGCATTTGCTGTTCAGTACATCAGTCCATCTAGAAACTAGTCTTTTTAAATCTGCAGCACCTAAAGAGCAGGTGGAGCCATGCTTTGAGCATGGGGCAGCAAGAAAAGTTTTTTGAGATTGGAGGCAGTAAAACGTACAACATAGAAGCAAGGAAGGAAGCAAGAAAGGAAGGCAGGCAGGCAGGAAGGAAGAGGCCTTGGGAAGTACGAGGGACTAGTTTTGGGGGCTTTTTCCCCTCACCCATCTTGTGTGCACATGCGTTGCCTGTGCTCTGAAGCTTTCTGGAATATGGTATATGATGTCCTGAACATAAACACGGGCTTCGGTGTAGTTTTTCAACACATGAAATAGAGCCCAAGATCAGAGAATACTGCCACGCTTATAAAGCTGTTCTTGTAATAAAGCACATGCTCTGCAACTCCATTTGCCAAAACATTCTCAACAGTGAAAAACTGAGAGTATTAGAACCTGTAGTAGTGTCTGAAGGTCCAGCTGTCCCGTAGTCATGCATCAGGACATCAGTGAGCCAGGCCTGAAGACGCTGTGCACAAGACTTTGGAAGAGAAAAGGTCTCTCCAATCTGGCATTTTACTGTAAGCCTTACCTGGCTGATAGAGTGAGCTGTTCTCAGGGTGCCAGAATGAACCCTATTCGCAGGGGTGAGTAGTTCTGAACAGCAAATTCATATTCTCGTAGCGACAGGAACTGGCTTTCTTGCCTTTCGAAAGAGCCGCTGGTTGAACATGCCGGTAGGGAGACATTTAACATTCCTTACAAATCTTAGTCTTTCCCTCTCTGACTGCATGCTGTGCCACTTCTCCCAGAGGAAGATTCCACACATGTAAATACTTCTGAAAGAGTATTTAGACAATTTCATACCCATTTCCCTGGGAGCAACCCTTAGAACAGGCTGAAGGCCAACCACGCCACTCCTGGATCCGTCCTCCAAGGCCCTTGTAGAAGTCCCAGTGCACAAGGACTGCACCACCGGGCCCTTCCTGCGTTCACTGGCAGACAGAGACAGTTTATTGGCACTTGCCAAAGTGAAACCAGTCCAGTTCGCTGTATTAAAAGAATGACATCCGTCATTGGGAAGCTGTGTTTGCCCCTCCTCCCCACAAGCAACTCTATGTTCTACAACTGCCTTAACAAAAGTAGTTTTAACGTTTGTTTATACAAAAATAAAATTATAAAAAGCTGATGTGCAGTGAAGTTTTCTTTTGGTTGGCAACAACAAACTATTAACAGTTTACTTTTCACCTTTCAGCAAATTCAGCGCTGTATTTTTTGAGAGCTGAGATACACTGCTCTGGTGACCGGTGCAGTGAGGCTCGTGCTTTTCTTGATTTAAGCGTCAGCTTCCACGATACCTTCCAACAGCTCACCCAGCTGCCAAAAGCCACCCCAGACCCATAACAAACCGAGGGCCTGAGGATTAAGAAGAGAAACAGGATGTCAGAATAAAGCCAGATATTAAAAGCAAGTTCTCTCCTTCATGTTACCCATTTCAAAGTCTAAAGCTGCAGTAATGCTTACAAGTTACAGTTTTAAGTCATCTGTAATAGCAAACCAAACAAAATAATCTAAATCAAGTGTTGCAGACTTTTTCTTCTAATTGCTGACCGCTTCTAAATTCTCTCCATTTTCTGAGGCTGGTGATGATTGGGGGTGGGGAAATCAAAGTCCAGGATCAGAAACCAGTTTTAAAAAGCTAGCACTAAGTTCTTGGGTCTTGCCAAACAGAACACAAGAACAATCTCAACTGATTCTCCTCTTGGCCACAGAAATACCAGGCAGACCATTCCCTGCAGTCCAGAAGAAAAAGTTATTTATTTCAGACCATGCCTCTAACCCTTATGCAATAGGTAGGGCCAGGAATTGCACATCACCTTATTTCCTCAGGAGAGGATGAAGGGGGGGGGAAACCACAATTCTATTATCACTTGTGCAGTGTAAGGTGCTTCTTACACATCTTGAACTTGACAAAACATTGACACTTGCGATAGAAGCGAGGCTTATTGCAGTTAGGTGAGCTTAGCAGTCTTAAACGAGTACTGAAAATAAGTTTAAAGTGTGACATGACCCCACATATTTATTTTCAGAAGAAAAACCCTTCACCAGTAACTCCTAAAATAAACCATTTATTGAGAAAAACTTTTTTTTTTTAAAATTTCATTAATCAGCCTTGTGCATAACAAATCTGAAGCTTGCCAAAAACAAATAAACAAAAAAACCCAGTAAAAGTTCACAGTCAGTGCACTCAACAAACAGATTAAAAAACAAGGTCCATAACGCCTGATAACACTACAGCATTTTTCTGAACCTAAAGAGTTCAAAAATACTACATATTAACATTACAGTTCTCAATCAAATGAGAAACAGGAGAAAGAACAAAAAAAAAAAAGGTATGGTCCATATACAGTAGTAATGGCACTTTCACCGAAACATGCAGCTTCTTCCAACTCGCGGACACTGTCACATGAGCAACATGTGCCAATAAAACATACAGGAGCAGCAGAGAAAGTGACGCTCGTCACTTGTGCAGTCTTCGTGAGTTCAACTTTGATACTGTTTCTCAGCACAGTCTTTATGTAAATATTACATACAGTAGTGATTAAAAGATATCTTGCCAGAATAAAAAAGGCCAGAGATTGAATAACTTCATTCTTCATCTGTGCAAACCTGTGAAGGGGACAAAAGGCAATTAATTCACTTCTCTCCCTGTTGCAGCAAGATGATGACATCAATTTCTTTAGCACCTTCGTTGGAGAGAAAGGTAACACATCGTCTTTGAAGCTTTCTTCTTTCTCCCACGTTACACAAGTAATGAATTACAAATGCTTACATGTGAATACTGGTGTTTCCACTACCTGTCACCATGTAACTCTTACGTGCCTAAAAAAGCGTTCTGCCCCTGTGATGGATGGGATGTGGCTACAGCTGCACTGATGAGAGGGGTGGGTGTGATGACCCCACACACACTGCTCTTGAACCAGAATACCAAAGCAAACAACTTTATGCTGGAAAACGGGACAGAATTCAATAACCTACTTCAAACCTACTTCTTCAAAGGAGAAGTTACGAACACACCTAAATCTGTAGCTGTGAATGTTTGCCTATTCTTAAGCAAAGCATTAAACCAAAGTTCATGCAAGAACTGCACATTGTTCTGCCGACTGCCAGATACACATTCAATATAAACTTAACTTCAAATATGAACTTTAAAGAAAAGCAGACCCTTGCACTGGAGGATGGTAGAGTTCTCAAGCACGTGCTTGTTTCACTTTTTTTGGAGGGGACCCTTATCTCTACATTACAGAAATCTGTGCATATGCACTCACTAAAGCTTTAGGCACAGAGCCCTTCGGATCAATTAACTACCACTGAACTGAAGCTTGACAAGTCTTTTTAATGTAAAGATAATGCATCTCAAAACAGTGAAAGTTTATTGTATGGTGCACACCAGGCTCTTTTTGCCAAATGCTTGCTGGCAACGTCACGTGTGCTTCTGAAAAGTTGCCCACCCTTGTTCTCTGGAGAGCATCAAGGTGGTCTCTGGACAGCCTCCTGCCACCAGACATAGCCCTGCGGCACAGCTGCAAATGATGAAGCCAACTAAAAGCAAAGCTGTTTCCGATTCCCATCTACAGTCTTTGTAGCCAAAACCAGGAGACAAACCTTGACAAAAGGATGATCGAGGAGCTGGCTGGCAGTCCACCTCATCTTTGGGTCACTTTCCAGGCAGTGGCAAAGGAAGTCTTTCCCTTCTGGGCTCACTTTGTCAGGAATTGGAGGTTTATGACCCATCCCCACTTTATACATGATCTGGAAGTTGTGCTCGTATTCGTGCCAAGGCCTCTGCAACAGGTAACAGCGTTGCTAAGTGCAAGGGTTAGCGCGTAACTTGCTATCCAACAGAGCATACATTTCCATACCCCAGGAAATTAAAACCCACCCCAGTACTTGCGGACTTAAGTGTGACAAATTGCTGGGAGTGGGACCAAAATTTGCAGAGAAAGTGCTAAGAACAGTTTGCACTCATTCAGCACAAGAAACATCCCTACCTTGCCAGTGACCATCTCTATAACAACACAGCCCAGGCTCCAGATGTCCGCTGCGCGTCCGTGCCCTTCTCCTTTAGCTCTCGTAATTACTTCTGGAGCCATGTACGCTTTGAAACAACACATACGGTATCATCAGTCATACAGCAGAAGGAACAGTATACATTAAGTGATTAACCAAACCAAATGTTTTTTAATACATCTCTAATGAATGTAATGAATTACCACTCATCTTTTCTTGGTAAGTTTTATCATTTGCTGGCTGCTTCTTCTTTGACACATTTGCGGCATAGCTGTCTTCCAGTTTGAAAAGTGATAGTGAAACTGCTGGTACAGTACATGCTTGCAGTTATTTTAATTTCTTAAGACTAGATTAAGCAGCTGTTCAGTAAGAACAGTACTGCTGGAATAAGGCTGCAGAGAAAGATACAACCCCAGAAAATACAAGCTCCAGCACCTTTATAGTTACCAGACAAACACAGTTTTGGCTTTCCAGTTACATCGTTCACTGATTGTTTTGGCTTCTGGATGTAAAGCACATCTAACGAGCTACGGTAAAATCAGGTTTCCCTCAAACACATCATATTACTCCAGCCCAAACTTTTAGCAGAGGTGTCTTCTTTTATGGAAACTAGACAAGTACCTGCCCAGCACATGCTGCCTTACCTGCAGTCCCCAAGGTACTGTTCACTTCTCCAGGCATTGTCTGGGTGTTGTTCTTCAGTTTCACTGAGCAGCCAAAGTCTCCTAGTTTAATCAGTCCGGATGAGGTAAGAAAGATGTTGGCTCCTAGGAAACACAACAAAAACCAGTAGCACTTGTTAAACTAGTGCCGAATCGAGGAACGACAGCTTCTCGATATACTCTTGGAAGTTACACAGTAGATAATAGCTGAATTCACACTTAGATCTTTACCTGTGGATTAAGCGTGGAATACGATAGCATTAGAGATGTCCCCCAAAAGGTACGTTCCCATTAGCTGATGGGGTTTTTGGTGGGTTTGTGTTAACACTAAGTGTACTGGAAGTTGACAAGAAGTGTTCAAAACACAAAGCAGTACTGCAGGCAAACTCATCAGCTTTCCATACATGCTCGTTAGGAGAAAATACTCCTCCAGGAATTTATGAATTCCAGTGCTTATCCTTGTGAGAGTTGCACTGCAAAAAACCACCTGTCCTTAAGGAGCTTCCTGGCAGAGGCCATTGCTGCATACCTGCCACTGGCCACCTTTTCAGTTCTGCTGAGTCAAGAGAGATGCTATCACACAGCTGTGTCGTCACGGCAGGCTTGCTTATACCTTTTAGCATTTTATTACGTGTACTTCCCAATGCCCACTCCTGTTGTGCTCTACTTCCAGAAGAATTTCTGGAGAAGGGCTACTGTTAAAATTGCTGGCTACGCTAAAAAAAATACTAGCCAGCTTACACTAGGAAAAACTTCCCAAGCGTAGTTGAAAATCTCCAAGGGGAATCTGCAGTTGGCTTCAAGTCACTTGCTCTACACAACACCGCGACATAAGTCAAGTGGTTTTGATAACGAGTGGTTTTCTTTCATTCAACATCCTGCCAAAAGACATGTTGACAACCAACAGAGAACAGAAGGAGCTCACTATACATGTCAGGCCAAATCCTGGATTCTGCCAAGTATCACAGTGAAGCCACAGGTAGGCTGCAAGAGTCACCTGGCAGAAACACAGCTTGAGCTGTGATCTCTCGGGAGGAAAGGTGAATGGTTTGCACAGAACAAAACTGCCCACCTTCCCTAGGAGTAGGCGAATGTTGGGGGCTTTGTTACACAGAGCCTTTTCCCATGCCACAGAAGATTCTTTCTAAAATAGCTCATCTGAATACAGCCTTCAACAGTTTTTCACTTTTGTTCCGCCTTGAACATAGGTCAGTGCAGGAATTCTTGGCTGCTCCTCCTTTGTGTTACGTTCTCTTAGTTAATGATTTTTTCCAGTTAGCATGGCTGGGCATCCCCAAGATATTAATGGAAAATAAAAAGAATCCTCAAAAAGCTCAAGTTAGAAAAAGAATGCAGGTCAATGATGCCAAAACCCTGCCCGCTTCTCAAAGGGCTTCCCTAGCTAACAAGAGGATGCTTGATAACTACAGCAATATTTATTTAGTCCAAGAGGTGTTGCACCAAACTGCACTATAAAAGGGGGAGAAAAATCATCAACAGAAATAAATTCCAATCCTTAATTACTGTAAGCCCTTTACAAGTTCTGAAAGAATTAACTTTCAGTGAATACAACTCTTCTGCATATTGTGTCTGTCAGTTTTCCGCTCCTGGCACTCAGGTGCCTGCACGCACTCAAGATCAGAATTCCTTGGCTGGGTTCTGCAGTTTACCATCACAGGGACACACGTGTCCTGAGCTACCCTGCAACCACAGGCCCATGTAATGGAGCTGGGTAGACCTTCCCTCAGCTCCTTGAACGAAAGAGACTCCAGAAAGCAGTACAAGGCAGCTTGACAGGACACTAAATACGGGCAATGCATCAGAAGAGCGACAGTTACTCCAACAGCAGCTTTTTCCTTTGAGCTACTGCCCACAGCTTTGCTTTTTCTAATCATTTTCAAGCAATTAGTTGTCATATAGAGATAGGTGCACTGAGCCCACACAAAGAGCTCAGGAAAAATGGCCATCACTAACCAACACTTTTACAAGGGTGTTTTGGAAACCTATGTTCCCGTTCCTCAAGAAAGCAACATGCAAGTTTCATGGGAGGCTACAAATTGGTTTCTGACTACTGCAGCGGGTGGCAACCGGCAGAGCTGAAGTGCAGCCGTCTCTCTTCTGACTTAACCTAAAGCTACTGTGATGGTTTAATACAGTTCAGAACCTACTTACAAGGCCTTTCAAACTAAAGTTTGTCCCTTTAAAAAAGAGTAATGACAATTTAGCATAAATGTTACTGTGAAAGCTCCTGGGAGCCTTTGTCCTGAAAGCACCTGGAACTGTCAAATGGAACAAAGCAATGAACCAAAGTTTCACTGCAGAGACAGAGACAGCACTTGAAGACTCCTGATGCTGACATTTTCTGTCAGCTGAACAAGGCTTCCACTGATGCTTTGTTGCTGGAGCCTCTGCTTTGTAAGCCGCTTGGTCTCTGCTTCCCAGACCAAGACCAAACTCTAGGAGGAGTCTTTAAAAAAATGCCTCCTTGTTAGATGAGACCTGCACAGGTCCTGCAGGACCTGGGTAAGAGAACAGGATATCCAAGGGTAGTACTTTGAGAGTGCTTGATGCTTTTTACCTTTCACAGTTAATGCTACTGGGAATGTAACAAAATTCCTACCATATCTGTATGGTTAATAAGCAAAATAAAACCGGAGACCACAGCTAAAAAGCAAAAAGGCACAACACACCCATCTGTTCCTTCTCTCCTCCTATACATACACTGCCAAAAGCACTGTCGTTGTAGGTATTTGGCAGAGGCAAGAAGTAGCCCAGTTCTGCACAGCCCTACTGCCATTTGTATCACAAGGTGTTCCGGGCAGACTGCAAACAAAGAGCAAATGTCAGAAGCCATATCCCTGTTAGAGAAAACAATAGCTATGACCCAAAGCATTTAAACTGAAGTTTCATCCCCTGGATTTCTGTACCAAGTCAGCCCTGTATGCAGCGCAGTGAAAACTGCACTAGTGTGATACTCCAGAGGTGCTGGTGTAAGTAGTGTGAGTCTGAGGAGCGGCATCAAAGACTGTGACATAATTCCACAAAGAGGGGCAGCTCAGAGACATTCCTCAGCCACTACTTAAGCAGTGCAGCAGCCAAATTCGTTCAAGAAACAAGCAGGCCAAACGCTACCCTTTGATGAGAAAAAGCAGCTTTGGGATCCTCTTTTAATTTAGAAAGTGCGACACGTGCCCATTGAACAGCCTTCTGTCTCTTGCTGAATGGCCTTCCTTCCCCTGTGCTCACCAGGAAGGCAGCAATAGCAGAAATTTTGAGAGCTAACAACGAAGTCAATGAGAGTGCAGTAACACTTTGATGAAGACTTCCTGGCCTTGAGCATCTCATTCACAGGTTTGATTTACTGAAGTTTCAGATATAATCCCTTCGTTTTCTGTATTCATTCTGAAAATGCAATCTGAGCGCTATTCAGGAACATGCCCTTCTCTCCCAGAAAGCAAGCACTAAGCATGACCTCAGGGGTTAATTCTTGCCAATTCAGCACTTGCGAGACCACACTTGGTGTGCTGTGTCTTGTTTTTGGGCTGCCCAATACAAGACTGGAGCAAACCCAGCAGAAGGGCATCAAGACGGTCAGAGGGCTGGTGCACACAATGTATAAGGAGAAGCTGAGAAATGGGTTTGTTTAGCTTGATGAGGGCAAGACTGGAGGAGTGTGCGTGTGGAATTTATTGCTGTTTTCAGCTGTAATGGGAGGATATCAAGAAGATGGAAATAGACTGTTTCCTCAGAGGCACACTGTGAAAGGATCTGGGGCAATGGACACAAATAGCAACCTCTGCAAATTCCAGGGAGGCATCAGGAAAAAGTTCTTCATAATGTTCTTCAGAATGGGGATAGGTCAGTCATTGGGATGAGGGTCCAGAGAAAAGGGAATCTCCATCTCTGGAGATACTCGTAACTCAACTGAACAAGCTCCAGAGCAGTCTGATCTAATTTGACGTTCGATCTGATATTGAGGTTGGCCCTGTTTTGAACAGAGGGCTCAACCAGAGATGTCCAGAGACTCCCTTCAGCATGACATGCTCCATTCTCGATTGCTGAGCGGAACAGCTTGCTTGCAAAAAGTGCAGTAATATAACTGAGGAATCTGGGCTCACCCACAGGGGTTACAATCCAATACCCAGGACAGAGATAAAAAAAAACTATCCCAAAAGACTTAATCACCTGCTACATGCTAGACCAACTACTTCACACCTTGATGCAGACTAATCCAAACCAGTGCAGCCAAGTGTGAGAACCAGCCAACACTACCCTCAGTTTGCTCTCACAACCATGGGTTGAAAAAGGATTGAAGGCAGCTGCGTCTTGCTTCATCTTTTACACTCATACAACTGGATGCCAAAATAGCATCTGAAGGACAACGGTGGCACTGGTGGGCAATACTAACAAAAAGACTCAATTTTTGAGCACAAGGTACTCGAAGACACCAACTGCAGGACATGGATAAACAATTACTCTAAGAATTGGTTATCTGCTGCTGAAAGAAACAGATCCACAGTTATGTTCAGCAAAACTGGCCACGAGGGTGTGATCTGACAGCGAGATTTCCCTAGGAAAGCAGTTTTAACAGACTGAATGATGTATTAGCATTCTTCCCTATCGGAAAAATAAGAGTACCTGACTACATAAGAGCCAAAAGTAAAACCAGAGTTTTCTTTACTGCCATTAGCCTGAAAACTTGGGGATGTGATGTTAGCATAAAAGGAGACAGAAAGCGAGAGACTTTCAATGTCACATCAGGCATCCTTTATACAAATACCCTCTGTGGTCTGTCTTCATATTCTGTCATTAAGTTTCAGGAAGGTCTATACACAGACGTGTCTGCAGTGCCCCTCTGTTTATAGCTGCTGTTATTCTCAAGGAACACCCCAATATTTGGTATGAGGAACCTGTTGCAACAGAAATGCCCTGAGATAACATAGCATTGCAGTTCTGTCAGACGGCTCTCCTCACTTCACTGCATGGCCCTCATGAGAGGAAGACCTATTTGGAAACATATCCAGAATTAAGTAATGACACAGAGCAGAACAAAAGAAATCCCTGTCAGCCAGCCTTGGATTTTGATCACAACGAGCTTCCAGGAGAGCGTAACCCAGCTAAGCAGAACCTGGATATGGAATGATCAAGTAAAGGGCAAGGAGGGAAATCCACAACTGGAGAGATACCTTTGGTCAGGAAGGAGAACCAGAAAAGGCAAGATTGTTGGGTAATGGGAGTGAGGGAAAGTGTTTTTTAGGAAAAAAAGCCAAAACTGACCCAAGAGTGGCCTACCTGGGTGGGAGGCCTCTGGATCGTAGATAGTTCTTCTCCCAAATGAGAAGCACGAGGCCAAAGGACCAAGAGCAACTGGGAACCTCCTACACTGCTGCGGTGATTCAAAACCCTGTGAGCAAGAGGGACATAGAAACCCAGCATCGTTGGGTTGCACTGCCTTGTCATAAAATGAGCATTTGCAGGGCACATTGTGTGCATTTTTTCCCCTACCTCCTGTTAAGTTTCTGCCATGGGTGAGCAAAATATGCCAGACTAACAAAAACAAGATAACTAGACATGGAGGATGTTCTCAGAAGGCGCAAGAAAAGAAAAATGAATGTGAAATGCGGATTGACACTGGGTACCTTAAGCCAAATGCCAAAACCAACCCCCCTTCACTTATTATAGTTCCAGTCTGCAAAAGCTGAGACCCAGGCATGAGTAGATAAATGTATGGCAAAAACTGTCATCTCTTTTAACAAGGCTTTTGTTACTATGTTTAATCAACCATTCCTCTGAAATCCTAAAACTCTTGTGGAAAATGGGAATCACAAGGAAAAGTTCTGATGAACAACTCTAGCTCCGTACACTGCCTGTCAGCTCCCAGAAAACACCACTGTTTCTTGCACAGATGAGAAGAAAACCAGCATTACACAACTCAGTATATTAGTACTAAAAATACAAGGACCAAAATCTGAGTTTGGATGAATCCCCAACAATCTTAACAACTTCTACAGAAACTACATAAATCATGGGCAGGATTTATGAGTTTGCAACACCAACTGTGAATATTTTTTATGTTATGCACTTAAAAAGGAGCATGTAACTTGTAAATTGAAAAATGAATGGAAAGTTTTATACACTTAATGGCCATATAGATAATGTGCACTGAATCTGCAAAAATGTTCCGCATCCCTCCCCGGCCCGCCCTCATCTACAACACTGAAACAACAACATTACCTTTTTTTGGTTAACGTTACCTTTAATGTCTCGATGAACAATACCATGTTCATGTAGTACATTGATAGCAACCGTGATTTGCTTTGAGTAGAGCCTAATGACATGCTCCTGAAGGCCCAGTTTTGATACCTCCTCCAGAGTGCCCTCATCACAGTACTCCATGAAGATGTACATTTCTTCCTGTTGTGGGAACCAAACCGGATTTGATTGGGTTTAATTTTTTTTATTTTTATTTTTTTTTTAAATACTGAATTAGGATCAAGTTTTCCTTCCATCCTTCATTGTTTGTGAAAAGAGTAATGGAAGTACCATGTAATGTTTTAACGGAAGTACCTCTTACCATGGAATGTCTAATAAATCATCTCTTCAGAATTCTGTTCTCTTGGGCATGCTTCAATCTAATATATTCTGTTGCACAGCTGTGGAAAATCTCTGCTACATGTCTATCTGCATCATTTGTGTGTAACATACTATTTGGTGGTACAAAATATGTTGCTTTGGCATCAACCAAAAAGTGTTTTGGAAATCTGGTAGGTATATTATGCAGAAATACAAGAAAATCTTTTGCATATTTAAAAAAAAGGTAAAATGATGTTTTGGGCTTGGTTGTTTTTTTCTCTCCCAGTTCCCACAATATCATGTGTTGATTTCTTGGGTAGGGCAAATTTTTTGTTGTCATCTGTGGCTTGACCAAGCATGACAACTCTAACTCACTTCAAGGAAAAGTTGCCTTTCTCTGTCTCCAAGCCCAGCCAATTTAAGCCACACTTTGTTAATACAAAAAGATGGCAAAGACACTGAAGTCTTAGAACTAGTCTGAGAAACCAACGACCCAATGAGACAGACACCCAAAGTTGTGTCCCCAAGTGAATCATAGAATGATTTGGGTTGGAAAGGACCTTAAAGACCATCGAGTTCCAACCCCCCTGCCATGGGCAGGGACACATCCCACTAGACCTGGTTGCTCAAAGCCCCATCCAGCCTGGCCTTGAACACCTCCAGGGATGGGGCATCCACAACTTGCCTGGGCAACCTGTTCGAGTGTCTCTCCTCCCTCACAGCAAAGAATTTCTTCCTAATATCTAATCTAAATCTCCCCTCCTTCAGTTTAAAACCATTACCCCTCGTCCTATCGCTCCACTCCCTGATAGAGTCCCTCCCCATCTCTCCTGTAGGCCCCCTTCAGCTTCTGGAATGCAGACAGAAAGCAACCTTTGACCCCTTCTAAACCAGCAATGGGTGATCAAATCAACCCATTCATATTAAGCAAATCAATCGTGACCACACAACAGGCGTCCTTCTTCCCTGCCCCCCTCACTCGGTAGAGATACAGGAAGGACCTGAGACTCACTGGGGGAGGTGGGAAGGGCACATGGGAAGCAGAGTAAGAAAACGTAGGGTATCCAGCACACAACTGTGAAATCCAACTCCATTACGAAAACCAGTTCTGCTGCTCAAGCAAGAAAACTTTTTTCTTCCAAAGAGATGCTAGCTGGATCCCAGAAGATCTGCTTGCTTAAGATACTTGTCTGGCATCAAGATTTAAATGCCAGCACAAAATTTTTCCAGGAATCAACAAGATACTGGTACAACCTTTGCTGCTAACAGTGACGGTTTTTAGGCCTTTTTACGTCTTTGTCTCCACACAGAAGTTACCATACTGTGTATGATAGAGCTTGCTGTTAGAGCAGTTAAACAGAGTAGCAGCATAGATTAGCTCCAGCATTACTCCCTCCATTCACTTACTGTGAACGTTCTCTGCTTATGTACCAGTTCCAAAAAACCAAACTGTGTTTCAGAGACCTCAATATTCAGAGGAAAAAACAACACACTGCATTTCACAGAGATACCTGGACAATTAAGCTGAACTATAATGTTTTCAAGTAAAACACCGCCAATGTCCAAAACTTCTTAAAACTTTCTCTCTGCCCTATAAAAAAGCCACAATAATTTAGGTTTTCTTACCCTATGGAGCTCCACACCAAAATAACGAACAAGATTAGGGTGTTTAATGCCTTCAAAAATCTTCAGTTCATCGGCTGTTTCTTTGATGGTTTTATGATCATTCGGTTGAAATCTTATCTGCAAGAAAGAGTTTCCGTTATTTTGCCACTATTTCAAATTAATAAGGAAAACAACCAAAAAAAGCCCCAGAAAACAAACTACCCACCCTAAACCCAAACCCAAATCAAGAAAACAACTAAAAATGCCTTTTTTTTTTTTAAACAGCATCATCACACAAATAGCCTGAAAATACCATCCCTCCACCCCCAAACTTAAACAAAAAAGAACACCAAACTGTTTTTGGAAAAGTACATACATATATGATTATTCATAAACGTTATAACAGCAAAATGCTGTTACTTAAATGTCTAAATACACACGTGTGCACATATATATCTCTTCTGAGCTTGCCTTCTAGCTTAAACATAGTAGATAGACATAGTACAAGAGAATCTGAAAGTAACATCAGTGAGAGCTATCATTCCATCATTCAAGAAAGACTAGTTTCCAGGTACTTCATCAACGGAGATTCTAAGGGATTTCTTCGAGGGGTTTCTTCACTGAGAATGAGGCAGCTGCAAGGCAAAGGTGTGGCACGGAACAAATACCATCATAAAGGTTTTGATAAAAAAAGCGAGTTTTCTTTAGCTCTCCTACAATATGCCGTGATGGATTTTTCATGGAGGAGAAAATTTATCAAGTCTTCTGAAAAACTGATTTAAAGCTTCTATTCAAAGATAAGAAAAATGCATAGCGAGTTATGGAAGATGCTACTTTTACCATGCTGGTAGAAAGCATAAACGTCATTAATTGAGTACAGGACAATTGCTAGAGAAATAAATGTGCGTATTTTACCTTTGGTTGCAATGATGTTATGATTGTTTTGTTCTGTATAACAATTCCAGAATACAGTTTGTACTCAAACAGTGGTAAAATTAAATACATGGAGACTCCAAAAAATTGACAAATGACATTCAAGTGTTTTCCATGTTTCCTAATGCTCTGAAATTGCAATACTATGTATTTGTAGTAAAGTTTGTCCACGATAACTTGTAGAGATTTTAACAACACTCTGGTTAAGACAGTAAAGTCTGAAGAAATTGTGGGAGGAATACAATGTTTTGAACCAGTTTAAAAATAACTCAATCTTCTCCCAAGGTATCTTTAAGGAAATCCAGAAAAGCCTTGTATTTTGAAGTTGCAAGCAGTCTGCATTTAAGCCCACAGTGGAGGGGCAGGGAATGTTTCTTGGCGAAATAATTCCAAAGTTCAAAATACTACAGGAAAAGGCAGCATACTGTATATTTAGCCTACTAGTGAAGTGTCTGTCAAACAACGTCCATTTAACTTAAATGAACTTCTGCTAAAGAGCACACGCATGCTCTGTCAAAAAGCACCTGCACCTGGAAAGCAACTTTGAATTCCAAAACCAGAACGTGCTACTGATGTGGGGGGGGGGAGGAAATGTTATTTCATCAGGAGAAAAAAAAAAACCCACAAACAAAACCCATAACTAATAAAATTTCAAGCGTTGGTATTAGTTAGTCAGTGAATGTGTATGGTACAAGAAGTTAAGCACAAGCCCAGTCTTGCTTTTCCATAACTTTGAGAGATCACATACGTATTGTGTGTGTGTGAGAACCAGCTCATAAAATGTAACTGCTCTAACATCTACCGTGCTCTGGCCTGGTAACTGTTGTGAATAGCTGATACTCACAGTTGTCTGTGGAAATCCAGTAAAACTAAACAACACAAATATTTAAAAAAACAAGGTGCGTAGGGAAAAAGGATCTCTACGCCTACAGAGCTTTACTTACTTCTATCCCGAAAATTAAATTTGTTGACTAACCACTTGGTTAGTCAACAGTTTTGTGACTCAGCCTTGCTTAAACTACAGGAGAAGCTGAAAAAACATCTGATGTGACACTTCCTATCTTCTCTAAGGAATACAGAAAAAAGGAATAAAATGCGAGATGAAATACTGCAAAGTAAAATATAAATTTGTGCACAGTCCTCACTAATCAGAAAATTCCAAAATAATTTAAAATCTCTTAATGGGAGTTCAGACATATTAAGCAAGCATTCATTAAGTTCAGAACATCCCTATGAGACTAGTAAAAAACATGATCCATTTTACATACATTTAAAATGAAAGCTGTAAACTGAAAATAAAAAGCTTAAGCAACTTAAGGAGGAACAAGTGATATTAGCAAATGTGACTACATGAAGCAACAGTTTGTCTTCCCATCCTTTTCCAGTTGGCTAACAATAGTGTTCAGAAATTCTTAATGCCTGCTATATCACGCACATCTCGTTTGGAAAAAACAAGGGCAACAGTGATTCTTATCTACAGAGTACTCACTTCCTTCATAGCCATCAGCTCTCCAGTGTCAACACTGATGCAGGTATAGACCTTCCCGTACTGGCCTTCACCTGCAGAATTAAAATAAAAATAAGAAAAATTAATTACACTACATTCAATAAGCAACACGTACATAAACTGCAATACGAAAACACATCACTGAAAACTGTGTTTCCCAAGGTTATTTACCTTTATTTTGATTTAAAATTTCAAGTAGCTTGTAACCTGTAACACCTCATACTACACTTATAGTCCTGAATTCAAGCTGATTAAAAGTAAAAACATTACATTAACAGGCTGATCTGAAAGAAAACTTCCCATGAATATGAGGATTTTCCCCACAAATTCCAAACCAGAGAGGAAACAATGATCATATGGGGGAAACAACAACAATATTGGTGAATTAAACACATCCCAAAGTTTGTGCTCATTTCCGTTCATATTTCTAGTTCTTCCAAAAGCAGAACTCAAACATTTTCCAGGGTTGAACACATGCAGGAATCACAGGATCATACCTAAGTAACTGTCCTAACCAAATCCTTCTCCTCCTTTGTTTCTTGTTATTTGACCAGTGAAAACTTCACTCAAGTTCTAGGTAAAGGAAATCCTAGCTGCAAAAGTATTTCGTACTTTAATATTCTGATGTCAGTAAAGCTGATATTACCTACGCAGAGACCCAAGATTTCAGAAGACAGTTTTAGATTTCCTTCAAAAATATTAAGCTTGGTATTTTAGCCCGATAAATGAAGGTATAATGAACGTACCAATTTTGTTTCCTCTCTGCCACTTGAAAGTCACTTTTCTCAAACCTACATGCATGACATTATCATAAGATTTCGGTGTGTCACAAACTTGGCCAATGATGTTCTTCCTCCTCATCTCTCTGTATCTCCTTTCTTCAAACAACTGAACAGACTTTTGAACAGCTTCAATGGGTGCTTGCTTGGAAGCAGTGTCTAAAAAGAGTGATGAACAATGTCCTTGATTGAGAAATATTCACTGTGTTTATATTTTGTTACCTTTTGATATCACGTGAAGTGACCTCAGTTAGAAGACAACTATTTTGTGAGTCTAATTTAAGATGTAGGAAAAGAATGAAACATTTTAGCAATCACATATGAAACTATCACTTATGAATCACATATGAAACTAAGTAAAATGAGAATACCGGTACCTTTCTAATCATCTCTTCCTTGATTCAAGGAAGTTAAATGAAACGAAAATCCTTGTCTTCTAGAAATTTTCAATTTTCCCTAACTTTTCTAGATTAAACAAACTCAATTCCTTCACTGTTTATGTTCCAAACAAAAAAATAGGCATTCTAGATTTCAGAAAAAAACGTTGCTGTTTTTCCTGTGCTCTGAGCCACATCAATGAGAAATGAGCTTTTTATACGACAGAAAACTTTGATCTAATGTTTCATGAGGTTCTACCCTGCCAGAATATATGTAAGCAAGCTATATGTATCTATCTATACAGTATAGGAGTCTTGGAAGTAATCAAGTTACTTTAAATGTTATGAAAATAAGCAGCAGGACAGAAAGAAGGGACCCCATAAGAGTCATGAATTTGGGAAATGGTCTAGGATCACACACTGTTGGACATCCAAAATAAGAAAATCCCATGTTGCACAGAGATATTAGGAAGTGCAATTCATAATTAAGCATTTAATAGGGACTGCAAACTTCTGCAGTTCCTATAGCAATAAATGTACTCACTTTGTAGGACAACACTGCTAGTATCTTTCAGCAACTGAAAAGGTGTAACTTGTATGAAGTTTACTTACTCCCACCTCGGAGAGTACACCTTGTGATTTTGTTAGCAGTACCTTCTATCTGCAATCAGGATGTTTTTTTCCCCCCCTGTTCCCATGTATAAAGCTGTGAAAACCTCTTCACAATCAGCATTAACATTCAGCCTTTCAATACAGCACTAGTTTAATAGATGTTACATTATAGTGACTCCAAGACACCTACCTTTGGTCTGGTTGATTAAAGTTCTGAGCTCCCAACTCCGCCGGGACGAGCCACTTGAATCTCCTTTTGGATACGCTGGTTCTAGAGAAACAATACTGTGAGCATAAAAGTGACTTTATCTCATATTGAGGATTATGCTACAACATTCAGCAGAAGCTGAGATCTTACATATCAGGACTAATACACCCTGTAAATATATGAGGGTATCGCAATGTATGCTCTTGAATTCAAAAATTATTTATCTTTAAAAAAAAAATTATGAAATCTATTCTGAAATAGGATTCAATTTATAAAGGCACAGAGATCTCCTTCCACAACTGAGGGAAGCACTTCAGGCCAGGGCACTCAGAATCAAAAATGTAGGCAATCTCTAGGAAAACAAGCTTCTAAGGTTCCTTAGAAAAAGGCCCATATTCATTCCAATCTAAGACAGTTTTTCCATTCACACCGATACATAAAAAAGTAAGTAAGCATGAAGCAGACAGTATTTTCAACATCTGCTTAGAAAAAAAAACAAACCAAAATATCCCCCACACCTCTTAGTATAAATTAATGTATTTCTTTCTTAGAAATCCACTTCATTTTGCAGGATGACCACAGTATCAACTCTAATTCGCTTGGCATTTTGTACTTCATTTTAATTTGCACAGAACACACTATCTTAACAACAAATGTTTCAAGGTATTTGTTGTAATAAATACCACATAGACAGGGGCTGGAGAAACCTGAAAGAAAAGCCCTGATCAGGAGGACATCAAGTCACACACTCTGTCCCTTCTTCCAGGATGCAAATAACAGCAAGTATTTGGATGATGAATACTTCAGTGGTAGTTAAAGAACTGGATAGAAAACTTCACTGCCCTGATGGGTCCAGTTCATACCTCATTAACAGCATTTACAAATTTACTACTGAATGGGGTATATAATTCAGCAATTATGTTACTCATTTCATTTTGAACACTGTAACTTAGTAAGACACCAGGAAAGTCCTTCAGGTACAATTCCGAAACAATGAGAGGCAAGGGAACAGCGGGTATGTCTGAAAACAAGAACTTACTCTGACAATATAAGCCTGAAAGCTGAAAATCCAAGATTTTTGAATGGGAAAAGGTGAAAAAAAAACATTTTGGAAACAGTAAGAACTGGGAACAGAGATAAATATGTTAATGACATAAATCATCTGCACATCCAGGCCACAATCTGTTACTGTGACAATCACCTTCTCGCTCTTCAGTGGGACTGGAGTGACGACTAAGGGATCTGAACTGCAACTCAGCTGCTATTGAAGCCAGTCGATCATTTTCAGGGACACTGGAACCCCTGTTAAAAAGAGCCATTGTACTAATTAACTTAGCATTGCACTAAATAACTACTAGTGACAGTTTAACTGCAGTTCTAAAGAGAAAGAACCTTTGAAGCCTAGGACATGAACCATGAAAGCAACATGAAAGGAAAACTGATGCTGAGAGGTAAACTGAAAAGCCTTTCTATGCTATTTTTTTCCCTCAAATGAACGCTTTTTATATAATTTTAAATTATTCCACTCTATGAAAAAACCTTAAACTTCAAAAGGCATAAACTACTTGAAACGGTTACTTGCCCACAACAACAGAATCTATTTGAATGGCTTGTAACATACTACTAAGCTGCTGGAGGCCGCAGTTGGTGCCAGGTTTGGGTACAGAATCAGAAGTGACTCAGCTGGGTGATAACGTGAGCCACATTATCAGATGACGGGTGGTAACTGAATTCATATGTTCCTAGTGCTCCACAAATACAGCCATAGTCCATAGTCATGAAGTCAAAAGTAGCGAGACGAGCCCCAAGCCAGCTGACAGGAAGGACAGTGTTAAATGCCAGCAGCTCGACTGCTTGGAGGCCCAAGACAGCTGTCCTCCAGACAGCACAGAGTAGAATTAGACACCTCAGAATAAGACCCAGATGAACAAGCATGTTGACCAGAAAGGGAAACAATACCGAGAGAAATAAGCCTTAAATCCTTAAGCATTCAGTCACCTTTCTCCATCCCAAGACATCAATCAATCCACCCAACATTTTAGGTTGTTCCTCACAAAAGTCTTTCTACAGTAACTTCCTTTAGGACAAAGCTCCCTTCAATTTTTAAAGCATGGTGGACAAGAGCTGTGACTGATGTCTCCTTTAACATAATGCTTTAGAGGTATGAGCTAAACACTACTGGAAAGCGGGGAACATTGTCAAATCCTTCACTGAAAGCCAACAACTGCAAAAAGATGAAAGATACCTGGCATCACAGAGTACACGCACCTATGAGAGAACTT
This sequence comes from Numenius arquata, assembly GCF_964106895.1. Classification (NCBI taxonomy): domain Eukaryota; kingdom Metazoa; phylum Chordata; class Aves; order Charadriiformes; family Scolopacidae; genus Numenius; species Numenius arquata. Next base: position 16,159,228 of record NC_133577.1, on the reverse strand, counting down.
CCCTACAGCCCTAAAGTTGCTTCTGAATTGTATGAAATTATTACCTAATGATAGTTTAAAAAAAAAAAAAAAAAAAAAAGACGCAATCTTCACATTCTTGAGAACAGAAGCCAAAATCTAAGACAACCTATATTCCCATGTGAATGTTCTCAATATGATGTCTGCTCTGCACTCCCTACAGCTGCCAACTAGATCTTTTGAGGAGGAACTGAAACCGAACCAGCAAAAATCCTCAGCACTCTTCAAGAAGTTGAGGTTTTAATCAGCAAGAAGGTCGAGGATATTCTCAGCCCATACAGAGCAAAAATTCTAGATGTGCAAAGAGCTTAAAAACAAGCAAAGCTAAAGCACCTCTAAAATGAGGCAGCAGGTGAACAGAGGACCTTAAGCATCATAGCTTTGAATACAGGTGTCTAAAGCCCTTTTCAGGCCCATCTCAGCTACCCAGATCTTTTATTGTTTGTGTCCAGAAAGATTTTGTGCGTGTTATTAGGCAAAGAAACGGAGAAAGATTTGCTGAACTTCTGCTCCAGTGCTGGATAAATATAAAATGATGAATAATAGCCCCAGCTAGCTCAGAAATTAAACATTTATAAAGGTCATTAGTATGAACATAGTGTAAATGTATAACCATCAGAAAGCTCAGTGGAAACAGCCAGGTATTGCTGCTTTGGATTTTACTTTCTAGTTAAACTGATGATTTTTTTTTTTTTTTGAAGAAAAACTTCAATAGAACTATGGTGGCATTTGTGCACTACACACTGCCTAGTACAGTTGATTTATCAAGTTCCCACGTTCAAGTTCCTACTTTTCAAGTTCAACTTTTTATAGATGCCTACAATGCCTACAATCATGTCATAAATATCTAAAGATTTTCTCAAAAGTCTACAAAGTTTCTGTATCTGTGCTGTTCCAGCAGCTGGGCTGCACACTTCTTGCATACAAAACCTAGAAACGCTTGATCCAACAGATTCCATTTCTCTTTTGGAGCACAAATAAATGAAATCCATAATTTCAACTTGTCACTGCAATGTGTTGAAGTTTCCAACTTTCTTTTAACTATGCTAAAAACAGAAATTTGCTATAAATATATTAGTGTAATATTTTGTCTTCCTCAATAAACAAAACCCCTAAAAAATCCCAACAGCAGCCTCCTGTCTCTGCTTCAATATTTTTTTTTCTTCAAATTCTTCCTAGGTAATACAGGGGGTTAAACAAAGATACTTAAAAATCCAGGCAGTGCACACATGTGCAAAAAAAAAGTAAAAACTGGGAGCTCTAAGAAAAATGCACACCTTTGAAAAACAGGCCTAGGTAATTAGACTAAAATGCTGCATTAACATCAACTTTCATGTTACAATCTATGAAAGCAGCATGCTTTTGATTGCAACTAAGAAGTAGAATGCTTGTTTCTTTCTTCCTAATGAATATCTTCTTGAACTAGAAGAAACTGTCAAAATGCCAACCTTCACATTTTGGTCAATATTTGTGTAGAACACATATGCAGAAAACATTAAAAGAATACACCACTGTAGTCAAGTGTGTCACATTATAAACCTGGCAGTTGCATTGAGTGGTATAAAATCACAACAAAGCCTACAAGTATTGAAAACTAGCCTCCTATCTCTCTCTTGAAAAATTAACTAGCTTCAAAGATATGCCTTGGCTCAAAATGCTGTATGCATTCTAAAAAAAAAAATCCGCTTTGTATGTCACATAAAGACTAATTATCAAATAAACAAGTTCTGCATTTTCAAAATCGTAACTACTAATTAACCCTCACCTTGTCAGCTTATACAGCTGCCAGAACCTCTGAGTGACAATTCTCTAGAATGTTACTTATTTGAAAAGGGCTTTTCAAGTGCATAGTGCTACTGAATACTGCCTACCCTGTCTTTTTCAACAGGGGGCTTAAAACAGAGGCATGAGGGATACACAATAAATACATGTAGTTTGAATGACAAAAATTCAGGACCTATTTTCAACAAAAAAAAAAAGGGCCGAGACTCACAAGCTGTGCGTCTAGAGGCTACTGTAGAGCGCAGTTCACATCTTATCATAAAAATAAACTGAAAAGACTTGCAGTAAAAAGTTTATATAAGCAGTGGCAATTAATTTCCCTCTTAACACCTTAGCACATGCTTCTGCTGTGCATCTGGTAAGAAATCTACAAACCATGATGGTTTGCTGGCTAGCAACTGCTAATTATTTATTAAAAAATAAATAATTCATAATCAAGTCATATCTAAGCTCACACTGCTCACCATCTACCTGTTATTCCTTCACTACCTGTTCTTCCTTTTCTCTACAGCTGTGTGATACAGTCAGATCACGTGCTCCATTTATACCAATCTCTTTCTTGTACAGGAGAGTTTTTGGTAGTCTGCAAGATAAATAAGAATCCAAAAAGCTCTCTATAAACCCTAAGATAACATCATTGCATGAATAGTAGAATTTTGACAGTGAGGTGCAGAGGAAAAAAAAAATTTAAAAAAAAGAGTAAATTTAGAGAACTTGGGAGACATGTCAATGGTCTGACTGAGGTATGGGAAGAAGGAACACCAACAGTCTGAAATGCAACAGCCAAATCAGAGGCCAAAAAGCAAGAAAGATACTGACATAGGTCTGCCAAAAAATTCACTCATGACCTCTGCAAACAGACGATACAGAAGTCGTTTCTGTTACATATCCTGGAATGGGAATGCTTTTTTTTGTATTAAGTTTATTCTGCAGAATCCTAAGAAGCCAAAGGTGTAGCAATAAATAAAAAAACCCTCCTAAAATCTTAGGCATTTAATGCTGTGTTTGCCACTACATAGTATTTCAAAACATTTATGGCAGATAATAACAATACCAAAACTGTTAGTTAACATGAAATATACTTACATATATATATCTCCTTGGGCTTATTTGCATGTTACAGTCATCTTAGTGCAAAGTGTTAGTTATCAATACTAATTATTTAGTAAAGTTATACTGATGAACTGACTGGCGTATGTTAATTTCATGGACATTTTTACTGAGCAAATTTGTAATCTAGGTCAGAACCGCATGCTTTTAATACGGTAATGTTCAGACATTTTAACTCTGAAAGTAGTCTTATCTATTTCCAAGATGTAAGATTTTGCTTAAGTCAAACATGGATGAAGGAGCCAGTGGAAGACATGATGGGACGGAAAAGCACGGTGCAAATGATCTACTAGGATGTAAGTATGTGGAAATAGTTATATGGGTGACATAAGTAGAATGAGGCTGCTACGTCATGGAGCGGAGCTACCTGGTGTCATTTGCACTGCTGACAGCTTTGGGTTGAGCTGAGTCGCTACCGACGAGAGCGGGGCGACTGACAGCAACGCTGCAATGGTTCCGTGCATCACAAGGGACACTCCGTGTGCTGTGGCAAGAAGAAAAACTTCAGGAAACAGTTAAAAAAAAAATAAAAATGTATGGAGTCGAAAGTTTATTTTAAAAATTAAATTTTGAAATGTGCATAATGAAGCCTGATAAAGATTTTTATGTGGAATAAGTCTGGGTCTTCAAAGACTAAGAGGATGTCAATACATATAATAATCATAATAATCTTCAAAATAAAAATCTCCAAATCTTTAGAGCAGTACTAGTTTCTGCCAATAGATAAGCAACTTTCAAGAAAAAATTCAAGGGTAGAGTTTGGCACTGTGCTGATCTTCTTGAAAAATAAGGTCCTCTGTGTAAAAAATATGCATGGCAAAGTTTATTTTGAAATATTAAAAAGCTATTTTTACATTAATTCTCATGTTACCACTTTGAAACGGAAACAAAATCATCCTTTGCTTTAAGCTTCTTCGCAGCAGCTTGGTAATGACGCAGAAATGCCACCATATTCCAGAATGCTACATTTTTAAGTCTTATCTATGCTAAACTACAGAAAGCATCACAAGGGTGTACACAGACATTCAAAGTGGGGAAGGAAATAAAAGTCTTGGAATGAACAGCTTTCACTGAATTAAAGCTTGTTACATTGGAACATTGTTTTCAGGAAAGGCAAAGGGGATAAGAATGACTTCAAAGTGAGAAAGCATGCACCAATAAAAACTGTAAAATAAAGGGGGGGAGGGGGGAAGGGGAGAGAAAAAGAAACATTATTGTCCTTAAAAGCACGTTGATAAAATTCGGATGACTAACATGACAGTTTTTTCTACCTGCTTTGCCCTCTACAGGAAAGAAAAGATGTTCCACTTACTGCCAGTCAACATTACCAAGAGAGGATAAACCAGTTTAGAACTCTGTACTAATGCTAAATACCTGAAGCCTTCAGGCGTGGGGATGATAAGATGAGGATTTGGTGGATCACTATGGCACCGAGGTACTTTTACAGGACGGGGACTGTTTCGATGAATAGCTGCAAACATAAAAAAGGTAGCACATTTACTCAGATGACAGAAAAACTTCTATTAGGGCCACTACAAGACACAAAATTAAAACCAATTTCTATTTTACAGTTAAGTGTGAACTGGAACATATTTTCTGGTCCTTTAAGAAAAATCCAAATTATTCAAATTTTAAATAAATCAATTGCATGTATCAGTATTATTCATATTATTATATCATGTAACTTAACTGTAAAATAATGAAACTTCTCCAGATAATTAAAAACTAGCAATTAGAAGATGTATACTTACTTCACTAAAACTACACCTTCATTATTTCAACTTCACAGATTAAAGATGATTTGTTATCGCAAAATAAATATTAACAAAAAAATAATAATCAAAAAATAAACAGTGTTATAATGTTCCTTTTGCATCAGAATTAGTTTTCTCAGACAATAATAAAAAGCAAAATGAGCTGAGGAAAAAAAAAAAAAAAAATCACATTTGACCGTTTTACCCATACTAATCCCCCCGCCCTGGACAGTCTGCCCAAGGGAGTGGTAGAAAGGGACAGGATCAAACCTAAATGAGTCATCACTGTCCTCATGCCTAGCTCATTCAGTGCCCGTAAGAGCAGTCTGCAGCCTTCCTTTCCCTCAACCCCTCCTGAACTATCCAGGAAAATATTGTGGCAGTCACATTGCAAGATACCTGATCATCCATCAAAACATGAGCCAGTACTCACTCAGGTCACTGGCAGATTCTGCCTTGTTTGCAGTACCAGGACAAGTAAGGGAGGCCAGGGTCAGGCGTTGGTTGTCTTGTTATAATTCACAAGGACACTAGCACAAGACTCAGAAGACAGAACCTAACCCACTTGGATGGACACAGGCTGTTTCACAAAGCAAAGAGACAGGATAAAACACTGGGACACCCCCAGCCATATGCCTACAGGCAGGAGCATGAACACAGCTGGACCCTCAGCTTTGGGAAAAGGGGTAAAGATCACAGTGGGTTTAAGTCCCTCAACATGGTATGCAAATGGAACTAGGAATTCTTATTTTTCTCCTGACCATGAGACAGAAAGGGGTACCTGCAATACCTGCAGCCAGGATAGTTCATGTTTAGTTATGTTTATTTCACACATATTAAAGTTTCAGCCTGCTGTTCCAAGCCTGTGCCACCCGTCTGTGTCACCCCTTCCCCAAGCCTCTGAGCCAAAAGGTGTCAGGCAGTTTAGTTTGTGTGATCTGCTGTGTCTGCAATAGCGTTTGTAAGAGATTCAGTGCTTTGGGATCATCATGCTAGTGATTTACCTAAAGTGGGCCTTCCTCTGAATGACATATCAAAAGTGAACATACCGGTTTTACATCACAGTACAGAATTAAGCTAAAATTTATTTTAGACTATGCTTCTTTCCAAAGGATTGGACTGACTTTCATTGTGAAAGGTTTCTCAGCTATAAGATTTTTCTCATCAAAATTACATAAAAACTGAAACTTTCCTGAAATACTGAAAAACCTCCTCTTGCTTGAGCCAAACTACCTTCCCTTCATGTCTTCTGCATCAACCCTGCCCAGAAGTGGCTATCAGGAGAAAGAAAAGAAGGCGTGGTATTTTGAAAGTCTCGCCAGTCAATGGACTTGTGAGGAGGAAGAGAGAAAGAGTGCAGAGGAAGAGATACAGAGAAGGGAAACACAGCTGAGGAAATATCCTTGTTCTCAAGATAAACAATGAAATATGTTGATTTCACTTTAATGCCAAAGACATTCTTTACAGTGTCACAAATTTTGTGACATTGGAGAACCATTTCCAACAGCTCTATCATCAAGGTCCCACATGTAACTCCTCTGTACCTCAATATTGTCAGAAGTTTAAATATCTGCAGTGCCACAATGAGAAGGAGAAGGAACTGCAACTGCCTCCTTAAAGTTATAATCACTTCTTTACCCAACCTTTAAAAAGAAAAATCACAATCTTTTTCAGAAGATCTGCAAGACTTCACAAGGATTCAAGGACAAAAATCAGAGGAAAGCATCTGTAAAGCTTTTATATTTTTTGAGTAAAACCATCATGTCACTTTGTCAGGCAATAATGGTTTCACATCCACAACCATGAAAAGCTTAAAAATACTTTTATTGGTATTTCTAGCATTTTAAAATTACTTTACAATCAAAATTCTGTAACAATAGCAGCAAAGCTCCAGAACAAATGCCAGTAACTTCTGCCTTACCAAGGTACAAACCTGTAACAGGACTGTGAGGTTTTCCAATAACATGGCCAATGCACTCATTCATCAGAGCTTGTAAACTCTAGAACAGACAAACAGAAGAAGTTGTGACGTTTTATGTTACAAGAGAGCTGACAGTCATATGGTAACGCTCACAGTAATAAAAATTACACTGGTTAAGTTTTTAATCTGTCAAGTAAGCACCCCTACACTCTATCAACTATATTAAACTTCTGGATCCACATTAGACTTCTGACTTTTTTTTTAAACTAGATATCTTAGTCTTGTCTTGCCTTTCACCCTGTCAAAATTATGTAACCGTAAGAATTGAACATGATAATCGTAAAGAATGTTTTGTAATATAAATCTAGAGGAACTTAAAAATACCCATTGTTAATAAAATTAAAAATTAAGCTTGCAATCTCTTCTGCCCTCCTTCTTCCCACCCTAAGAAGAAAAACCCAAAGAAAACAGGTGAGAGTATGACAGCCTGAATCACAAGACTAAAGTCTGTAAAACAGAAATAGGAAGCATTGCATATTAAAAAAAATATAAATCCACTTTCCTTCTCTACCCATCAAGTTAGCAAAACCTTCATGAAAGACCCCTTAATAGTTAAAGCACTGAACAGGGGCTGAGGCAATCTGAGCCTAATTACTGGGTGTACTGTTCACTGTGTATGTAACCTTGGACAAGTTATTAAATCTTCCTCAGGTTCAATTTACTTGTCAGAATACCAGGGATAAAATATGTCTTCACAATAAAGAATTAAAATTACGTTCTTCAGTACAGTTGCTATGAAGGCCACTTCTATATACCAGTCATTCAGACTACCAAGATTTACTCCAGAAATTCAGAACCTTAGTAAATACCAGGAAATTGAAGCTAGATGAACAACAAAAATTTAAAAAAAGAAAAGAAAAGGAGAAAAAAGTGTTTAATCTGTGATTGGCATATTTTATCAACGCAGACTGAACTAGAACCTCAGCTTTAGATCTAGACTGCCCTTATTCTGTGACATCAGCTATTATTTAAATAAGAGATTAGGACTGACATAATGTATTTCTACGTAAAATGCTGTGACCTGTGTTATACAGGAGTCAGATTAATCAAAGTGGTTTCACGTGATGCTCTCCAAAACTGAAATCCAGTTTAAAAAAGCAGTAGTTCAGAAATGCAGTTAAGCTTTTGGTTTCCCCCCTTTCTCTCTCACTTGTTCAGAGTCTGATTTCACTCCATCTTAAATAACACTGGCTCCAAATTCTCTTCTCTGTACATGTGAAACCTCTGTCATAAAAACATTCTATTTGAAGAAGTGCCACGATACCTTAGATAGTTATCAGTCAACAGAAACAAACTCATGCATGATTGCTTTTTAACTGTCCTTCAAGGTCATAATAAGGTTATCAAATCCATTTTTGGAAGAAATTACCAGTTTATAAAGTCAAAGGCCACATTAGATCTTCTGAGCTTCTTTCCTCCTTAGAAGATTCCCTTCTAAATACTGAAGGGATCTCTACTTAGACAGTACCACTAAAATATACCAGTATCACTCTTCAAAATACCAGGTGTTTTAGAAACTGTCTCAAAGCAAGTAAGTAAAGCTGAGGGGCTACTTCCTAAAGCTACAGTATTAATGTATTTCAAATACAGCCTAACTGTCATTTAGGCAGACAAGCCTTTTCCAACAACACATGCATAGCATTAAAACAGAACTTACTTGAGAGCTCTTGATACAAAACACACGTGAAAAAAGACTAAACTATGTAGTTTCTGTATTAAGCAAGATTAACGTGGTTGGCATTTCATAACACATCTTGAAATTAATAAAAATCAGAGGTGCTGACACTCACATTCTGCTATTTTGTGGCAACTGGGCTTTCACTTCTCTGTAGTACTGTACCAAGATCGGGGAAATAAATTCTCAGAGTTTTATTTCCATAGGAAATTGGGAAAGGCAGAGCACATAAAAAAGCTAGTTTTAGTCCACTATTTTTTACATAGTAAAAACAAAAGAAAGGTGCTTTAAAGTCTGTTTCACATTGGCACAATTTGAATAAATGCCTTTAAACAATTGTGATTTTGTATTCATACCCATAAATAAACTGTGGATGCTAAGCAAACCCCAGAAGCTTATCTTGAGAAATTTAATATGACAACTATAAATTGTAACTCTGCAGAAAAGCTGCTGTCAAATTTCCCAAGAGACAAAGGGAGATAGCCTCCCAAGGCAGTACCAGCAACTTGTTATCAATCTGAAAACATTAATGCCAATGGTCACAAGCATACTCTATTCAGAATCTTACAAACTGAAAAGATATCAACATCCTCAGTTACATACAACAGCAATTGTTTCAGAACTGCACCTGTATTCAGACATAACTGTATAAAAAATATCCCTGGTAACACGTACTGATAGCTTCACATGTATTTAGAAATAAACAACAGGCAGAATAACTTATTCCATACCAAGAAGTCATCTTCTGGGAGAGCTGAAATAAATGCCGGCTCAATGGCTTGAAGAAAATCAAAACCTTGAGTTGCCCACCTATCTCAAAGAAAAAGACAAGACAGAAAATTAATTGCTCTTCAGCTAAAGTCATCATTAAGAGTTTCAACAACATCCAAGAACAGTAAATGACAGTTACTTATTTTTCCTCTGGAAAATATGACAAAATCTTTGTAAGAAAATTGATTAATACATAAGAGGTAATATATTTAGCTTGCATTAATATTTGCCCAGTTATATTTGGAAAAAGTCTGATTTTAGCAAGGACACTGAAATAAAGAGAGCAGGCCATGCTGTACATCTCAACTCTTCTCCGTGCTATTTTCAAGAACAGGATCATCAATTCACTCATAATATGTTGGCAACAAGCCAAACTACTATGTCCCATGCCTAAATGCTTCTTTCTGAAACAAGATGAAAAGAGTACTAATGATTACATGACTATCTGATCAGCAGCAACGGGGCATCACTGATTTCAATCTTTACCTAGATTGGTAAAGTAAACAAGTAACTAACTTGGCCAGAGAGAGTTGTGTCTTCAGCCACCTGCTCTGGCCCCACTGGCTCCTTTTAGACCTACTAGAATTGGGAGCTGCAACCTACAAAATGCAAGCGCAAACATAGGATATCCTGAGTTGGAAGAGACCCACAAGGATCATTGGAGTCCAAGTCCTAACTCTACACAGGGCAACCTGAAAGTTAACTCACACAGAGCTTAGCATCAACCAGAACCCTGAGATTCCTTTCTGCAGGGCTGCACTCCAACCTCTTGGCCCCCAACCTATATGTATATCCAGGATTATACAACCCCAGGTGCAAAATCTGGCATTTGTTCTTGTTAAATTTCATAAGGTTGGTGACTGCCCAGCACTCATAATCTATCAAGATATCTCTGAAACCTCTCTACCCTTGAGGAAATCAACGGCTCCTCCTAATTTGGTATTGTTGGCAAACTCACTTAGTAGGTACTTAATTCCTGCGTCCAGATCATTAATAAAAACACTGAAGAGAACTGGCCCTACAACTGAGCCCTGAGGAACACCCTAGTGACTAGCTGCCACCCAGTTATTACCCCATTTACTCCAAGTCTTTGACCCCAACTCTTCAGCCAATCGTTCACCCATCATATTGTGCCAGTCTAGCTGTGTGCTGGACAATTTGTCCAGAAGGATATTCGGAGAGATAGTATCTAAAGCTTTGCTGAAATAATAATTAAAAAACAACAAAACCAAACCACATTCGCTGCATTCTCTTTGTCCACTAGGAGGGTAACCTTGTCTAAAAGGATATTCAGTTAGTAAGGCATAGCTTGCCCTCCATGAACCCATGTTAACTTTGACTGATGACTACATCGTCTCTGAAGTGTTTTTCAATAACTCCCAGAATAATCTTCTCCATAATTTTTCCAGGAACTGAACTGAGACTGAGAGGCCTATAATTACCAGGGTCTTCTTTCTTGCCCTTCTTGAAAATTGGAATAACATTTGCTAGCTTCCAGTCAAGAGCAACCTCTCCAGATTCCCAAGACAGTTGATAAATAACTGAGAGAGGCCTTGCAGTAACTTCTTCAGTACCTTGGAATGAATTCCATCAGCCCCATAGACTTGTGTGCATTGAACAACAAATCTTGTACAAGTTGAAAGTCAACCAGGAGCTTATCACTCCCACAGTTGTGGTCCTCCAACCCAGGACTCTAGGGGTCCCAAGGCCCATCATTCGTGTTAAAGACAGAGGCAAAGGCAGCATTAAATGTCTCTGCTTTATTTTCGTCCCTATTTGCAAGGTGACCAATCTCATCAGGGAACGGACCACTGTCACCTAAAGTCCTCCTTCTGCTGCTAACCTACTTAAAAAGGCCTTTTAATTTGTTTTGGGGTTGGTTTTGTGGTGTTTTTTTTTTTTTTTATTTCCTTCTTTTTTAAGATTAGCACACCAAGCTAACCCACTCTTTCCTCCTCTTCTTCCAGCAAGCAGAACAAACCGCCTCCAGGACAGACTGATCAGCCCTATACTTTAAGGAAACAGAACTGCCACAGATGTGTAATCTGCTAGCGCAGACCAGTATTAGGCACCTATTTTAATGCAAAGGAATTCTATTTAATTTCTAATATACCAACTGCAAAATGCTGCAAAGCCACCTAAATAAGTGAAGTAATGGTATCCTTCTGCTTGGGCCAGTTTCCCGATTCCTCTGTTTACATCCTTAAAGTGATGTAACTTGTTAACTTTTTCCAATAGTGCTCAGCAGTAGTTTCATAGCACCGACTGTACATACAATTTGAGACATCACTGGGCACAACACTTCTGTCAACAGACAGAAAGTACTTCAGACTACGGCAAAAATCATCCACAAATGTATCCGTTACTGTGATCATAAAACTGAAGAATTTTAACTAGAGTGGAAACAGTTCGTTCTTATCTGTGGCCATACTTTAGATGCCTTCAGAAAGGACTAATCAAAGGACTTCTACAGGGGGCTAAAGCTTCAATACATACATCATTTCTGCAACTAGCACAAAAGAATACTGCTTTCTCTGTAGAATACTGAGGGAATAAGTGTTGCATATTCTGCAATCTTTATTGACTCCTGATCACACAGCACTTTTGTTCCAACCTAATGACCCTTATCTAAAGTCTTTTAATTGTCTGGGTCCAACAATCTCCACTTTTTCTTCCCATTTTCTCTCAGCTAACATGAGGCAAAGTGTTCCACAAAATCTTCTAAGCAGTTGGAGTGTTATTTGGCTTTATGCCTTTACTATTCAAATTCCTTTCAAAATTTAAGAGTCAGAAGCGTCAATAGTTCAGAAGAACTACTTCTAAACAATAAGGTGTTATTGACAGCGTGAAAAGTCCTGCATGGTATTTAAACACAAACTACTATGGCAGTAACAAGTTGGCTGTTACCTGGGTCGAGTGCCTCGGCCACTCTCACATTTTGTTAGCACATAATTCATCCATTTTCTGGCAAAGCTGATATACTTGTCTCCAATTTTCTGCCTGAATTCTCCAGACATCAGACGAACAACTTCTTTATGGTACTGTAAGAAACTAAAGATTACTTTTCACATATTAGGAAGAAGAACAAAAATACCATTTGCAACATCCACTGGAGTATCAGCAGACTAACAAAACTCTACAGTATGGTAACAGTCACATCCTATTCTTAGACAAAATTATTTTATGCGAGCAGTTGTATATTTATAGAAAAAAATCATGAAAAAGCATATGATACAAAATATGTTTTAGCGAGAGGCAGCACTTGAAACACATTGGATTCTTGCATGTATAGGGCATGTGCTGGTGTTTAACAATGTAACATTTATGACTGTGTAACAGTGTAACGTTGAAGAACCATCCTACATAAATGCTCAGTTCTGTAATCAGAGATTAAACTGTGAAGTAGTGTTTACTTTTAGTTATATTGTACGTAATACTAGGGGATAAAGGAGTTACGTATGTACATTTTAAAAATAAAACAGAAACACCAGCTGATTTTTAAAAGACTATCCTTAGAAGTTAAGTTAGGATGTGATACAATCTTAAAACAAATTATAGGTCTCAGAAATCAAGTAGCGAAACAGTATACTAAAAGCATCCAAACATGACATTTCTTCATCAGCACTCTAAGGAAGGAACTCAAAGGCTACATTCACTGCATCAAAGAACTACCACACACTCTGAAAGAATGGCTCGTATTACAGTATTAGGCTATTCTAGGCTGAAAAACTGTGAGAAGCCCAGTTACACAATGACAGTCAGTATCAAAGGGTATTTCGGATCTCATCTAAAATGCTGCCAAGTAGCAGAGCCTATGAGACTACACCTGAATTCATCAAAGTCTTAAAGCTTTTTAGAGTTCCAGGCATTGCTAATTAGAGTCTGAATTTAATAGATCTGTTATTTTTCAATCATTTTCACATAAGATTTCTGTGGCATAAGATTTCTGGAGTTACAGTTACCTTACTTGCACTAACGCAAACCCAGACATTTCAATTGGTTCTTACCAAAATTACAAAACGAATGTGTCATGAAGTTTTTGTTTCCTTACCTCAAAACCAAAATTATAACCCTGAATCATGGCTTCCCGGTAGTATTGCTGCAACGTGGCAGACTCAGATTCATCCACTTCAGCATCGAACTCAGATGTGAACATGTGATCAACTCTGTCAATGGCACTGCTTATCTTATTGCATAGCTGTAACGCATCACTCTGAGCAACAACAACAAAAAGGGATGGGGGGCACCAAGTTATTATTTATATTCTACAGTTGACAAGACTAAGGCAAAAATGAATCTAAAAAATTACATTATTTTAAAAGGAAATGTATTTTAATGTCATTACAATTCATTCAGTCTTGGAAAAACAAACACTCTGCAGTAGTTACGCTAAGCAAGTCTTACAATTAACTGAAGTATTAGAATTAAGTTTGTTTGCTTAAGTGAGATTAACTTTAAAAACAAAGACAGCAAAGGGAAAAAAAACAAAACCAAAAAACCTACCCATACAAAAACACCCAACCAAAATCAGACAGACAAGAATAGAGAAAATGAATTTTCCTATCTCTTAATGTGACCAAGTATTTGGCTGTATTTTCACCCTGGTATGTAGGCACAGCTTCTATTCAACTCAGAAGGAAAATGTAGGGACCTGATATTGCTACTTCAACCTATCAAATCTTTGCTTTTTCGGGTCCTCCAAAACAAACAAACAAACAAAAAACCCACCGAAGAAAATCCTCATCCAACAAAAGAACAGCAAAACAAAAAACCACACCAAACAATACATTAAACACACACAAAAAAAAGAGACCTTTTTATATCACAAAGTAGCCATCTCCTCCAAACATGGGAAAAAAACAGCTGTTTCTTGCAGATCATGGATTTTGATAGAATTTATTTTTATGAAATCAAACAATTTCTTTCAATTCAATACTGCTCTCATACAAAGATGTATTTATTCTGTTGCTATTAATATTTCTATTGCATTACAGACTTCTTTCCCACTTACCCAGGGTAAAAATGATTACGCCAATATTGCTCAAAAATACACTCTCAAATCCTTTGCAAAAACAAAATTAAAATTGTACTGAAAGTAAAGTCCATAGAGGTTCCATAAACTACAATTGCAGAATATGTCATTAGCATTGCAATCAAGTCTCCTTACACAGTTGTACTTATCAGTGAGCAAAGCATAATCAATTTTGACTGAGATAATCTTGAAAACTGCTTAACCTTTAGCTGTTGTAAAGCTTTGGCGATGATCGGTTGGCTGGATGTCTGTTCCTGGTGCAGAGATATGAGCCCTTCAATAGACTGCTGAAAAGCTTTCCTCTGACTCACAAGGTGGGCAGATTGAATGACTACAAGGAGAAGGTTATCAACCTAGGAATACAAAATACCAATAGTTCTTATTAACAAAACCCTCTCTATAAAAACACATCCCATAACAGCAAATACCAACTGTTTCTCTTTTTTAAATTCTAAAATATGAAAGACCTCTGTTGTCGCTATTCATGAAAATCTTTAATTCACGCTGAAAATCTTCATGCTGGTAACCGAACTTGATAAACTCTCATGTTATGAGCAGAGCTCCATTAGGGCAAATGCCACAGCAAGTTTTCAAGGCAAATATACTCCGATTCATTTATGGAAAGGTTTGAGAAACACTGTATTAAAATTATCTTCAGAGTAGTTATACACAGAAAGGCAGCACCTAAGCAAAACAACTGTATTTTTTCAAAGCAGATGGAGGTAACAACCACCCCATAAATAAGCAGATTTTATCCAAGTAATGTAATTGACCTCAGGACAAAACCTACTATTGAACAGGGAAAACCACAGATTTACCACGCAGTATTTGCTCAAATTTTGAAAATTATTAAAATGTAAGAATATGTTTTGGAAACCAGAGCTCTGATATTGAAGAAGTCTATAAAAGTACCGAGTCACAGATGGTGTTGCCTTTGCTGTGGCGCTATGAGTCACATACTTAAGCTCTGTTGATTTCAAACTACAGACAACGAATCTGCAACAAGTTACTCATCTAGATTTTCAATACCTCATCCCCAAAGATTATTTTCATGCTCAAAATTCTTTAAATGTTGATGGGATTCTTCTCTTTTATGATTGTTTTTTAAATAACACCTTACATTTTCTCTAGTTTGCAATCAAAACACCTTTTTTAAAAACACAGGACACAATCTTTCTGAAGGACTTTTTACTTCCTAATCTTTCAATATTGGATTTTACAAAATTAATAAATGGTGTTATACAAATACACATAAAAACACAAACACACAGTGTTTTATGTGCACTTATATATGTCAGATAGAACACCATTTGCAAACCAAATTCCATCTTTTACTGTTTTCATTTTCTGAATGAAATGCTAACTTTGATAGAAGTCCAATGAAATTCTAGGCACTTAATCAAAGGCTATTTTTTTTATTGTTCAGTCTGGACAACAGACAAACAAGAAGTAACACGCTTGCATGTTAAAAACAGCGATATGTACAGGAGTGACTTTTTCAACTGCCTGTAATTGCTACAGCCCTCTGAATGCTAGAGGCCAGGCACAGTGACATGGAAAGTCACCCTGTGGACAGTAGAGCCCATTTATGGTTGGGATCCAAGGAACTGCATGACATACCAAAAGGAAAATTCACTTAGCTTAACATAAAGATATGAGAAGAGGAGGAGCTGCAGCTGGCTCAGCTGCCAGAGCGTAGCAGAACTGCTGGCAGGGAACCCTGTTGGCTTGGGATGAAGGAAAGTATGACTGGAAAGATTTCTCCCTGCAGAACTGCTGAATGTCCAGTAGCTTCCACAGAAATTTAATTTTAAAATGCCACAATTTGTCCAAGATCGAAAGTAACTGGTTTCATGCCTCAGTGTGTGGAAAGCACACAACCACCACACGTTCTTGGAGACTGGTGACTTCTCAATAAAATGCAGAGTTTTCAAGTCCTAGCAACACTTCTGATACTGAACACTCAGCTAGATATTGAAAGTATCTCTGTATTATAAAAATCCAATCCTGAAAACTGCACATTGTAGAGATTAATCCTTCTAACAAATCCATTTAATTTAATACTTGCTTTAATACAAGTAAGAATCAATCCTATCCTTGAATTTAACTTTTTATTACCTACGAAAGGACACATTCCTCACTTAAATTACTGTGGTTAATCTGAAAGGGTAAGAATTCATAGAAGTGCGGAGAACACATTAACGGGAAAAAAACAAACCCAAACCCCACCTGCATGGTTCGCAGTGTATCAACAGTTTCTACTTGTGGCACTACTTTGACTGGCTGGCCCTCCCATGAACTCCAGCTGTCATCCAGTTCATGGGTTTTATCACTGTGTTTGGTCATTAGTAAGTAGGCTTCATACGCAACCTCATCTGAATCCTTTGAGCAATCCTTTCCAGCAGCTGCATTGAGGAGCTGCAAAATCACAGATTTTTCACCTGCAATACTATTTGGTACAAATACTTGTAAATTCTCAAGTCCAGGGATTTGTACCTGTAGAAAAAAATTAAAGATATAACGAATGAGTGAATCTCACAGTTTTCTATGATACATAAAAAAGATAAAATAGATACATGTCATCTCATTTTAGCAACAGGGAGAGTTTCCATCTTAAAGAGCTGTACAATATACATATTAAAACAATACATTCAGCTATCTTGTACTAAAAGTCAAAATGCATTATAATAAACTATTTGTCTTGAAATCCACTAGATCACTAACTTTCAGTAACATCTTTCCTTGCACCTTCAATTGATCCTTCAACATGTTCTTTTAAAGAAATCCTCTTATAAACAGTCCGATTTCTCATATATACTCTATATGTGTGTATAAGTATGTATAAAATATATATACGTGTATTTTAAAAAGTAAATTAGTCAAGACTAATATAAGACTTATGAAGCACACATTTTAAAGACTGGAATAGTAAAAGAAGAAAGATTCCTTCAGGGTCTCCAAGAATCCATGTAACATTTCTCAATGGCTACAAAAGATAAGACTAAGCACAAATATGGCTAAAAAATGAGTTATTCTTTTACGCTTCATGAAAGAGAGATTAAGTCCAATAAGAGTTTCTTTTTTAATAAAATACTACTTATACTACTTAAAAACTACTTCTCCTTACATCTGTCATATCAGTAACAACACTTTAACAAAATCAGGCATCAGAATCACACTGTGAAAACAGTAAAATAGTTGATAACTGTGATTTGACACGAGGTAACTGACCTACAGTGAAGTTTAATTCTCTTTTTTCAGAGTCTGATGTCATCAAGCTAAGACAAAACACTGCACTCAACATTTTCACCATCAGGTAGACATATTTTATAGTTAAAACTATTATAATCTATAGGTAATTGAAAAACTAGATGGTTGTTACTGAAAGCTAGAATAGTTTCCCCAAACCAATGAGCATCCAACTGAAAAGGCCGTTACAAATTTAAACTCCCTACATGACGGTAGAGGGCCAATATATGAAGTGTTAATCACAAATGTGTGTCATTTTGAGTGGTGAAAAAATGGGGAGCGGTAACACATAAAGAGGGATAAATCTTGAGATCCAAATAATCTATCTAGATAATTTAACCTGTGTGCTTACACGGATTTTTTCAAACTCAAGATTCAGTTTTTTCTTCAAAACATGTACATAAGAACAATGATACTATCTTTAACAAAAGGTCTACCAAATTTAATACTGTGTCTTAAAGCAGCCAAGAGTGGATACCTGGGGAATATTTTTTAAAAGTAAACATATACTGATTTCCCTGAGTATTCTCCCACTCTTAAACAATTCACAAACCAGGGCTCCTGCTGAGCCAGATGTTTCATCCATGTATTTAACAATCCTTTATGATGTTTTCTCCTATGAACTTGTTCATCTCCCCTTGAACCAATTTCTACTTTTAGCAATCATTTATATAAATCTAACAAGAATTTTGTCGTGCAAAAATCAGTAGATTATTTCCCAAATGGGAATCATATATTAAATGTATGGAAGGTCATAAAAGATCAGCAGATCCAAATAAATTTAATCTGTTGAAGCAATTGATTGACTTGTCGACCTAGAAATTTTTAAGGAATAAAGTGCACAACCATAAATGCAACTGATGTATCTGTTTACCTCATAAACTTTAAAACATTTATTTTTCATAACACTCCCTACTAAGTGTTATTACTCCCCTCTCAGAAATGAGTAAGTATTATTGAAGCAAAATGGCTTTTCCTAAGTCACCATGAGAATCTTTGGGAAGACGAGGAATTAGACATTGATTTCCCAAAACACAGACTAGTATTCTCATTCATGCAAACACAGGTACAGGAAATAATCTGACTGCCACAATTCAATATTAAATACATGACATTTTAAATCACAGAATCATACAATTGTTTGGGATGGAAAGGACCTTTGAAGGTCATCTAATCCAACGCCCAAATGCTGAGATATAGATGCCACATTAAAAAACTGGAAGTATGTCAATAAATATCCTTTGACATTTTGCTTAGCATCCCCACTCTACTTTCATGCTGCTAAACTGAATTTACCTTCACATACTCTTTTGTTTTCAGAGCGTTCAGAAGATCTCGCACAGGGGCTGACAATGCAAATTCTGCTGCTATTTCAAGGTCCTACAAGTAGTGACAAAACAAAAGAATATGCTTTCAGACTACGTTTCTTTAAAGTATATAAATAAGATGAAACTCTACTATTAACTTACCTTCCTCAGCATTTTAGCAAAACCAAGAGCTTTGGAGGCCCTTTCTCTAGCTTCATGAAAGAGTTCTTTGAGTGCTCGGCTCGTCTCTATAACAGACCTCCTGAAACATTGGTAAGAATGAAGTGACAATGTTTTAATAAATCATATTGCACTTTTATAGCTATCGGAGAATAGGAATTATTTACATGTACATCAACAGAAAGAGCATAGAAAAGACAAATATTTACAAGCAGCTGAGTGAAATAATTTGAACTTACACAGACACGTTTTTGATAAGAATATAAAAATTTAATTTAAAGAATGTTACATAAACAATCTCTCATACCCTGAACTAAAAAGGTTACTAGTCTTCAAACAAACAAAATGACGTTTCATTACTACTGCATACAGAAATATCAGCAATAAAGTCTATGGAGTCTTGCATTTAGGAAGTTTTCATTCCAAGAAATAAGCAGCACTATGCACCTGTCAGCCTGTCAGGGGTATAGAAAGATGAGTGTGTTAATTATTAAGCTGAAGAGCTTAATACCTGATTTCATCTGATGCAGTACTGTCATCGGCACTGGCCCAAAATTCATCACAACTGTCTTGTAGTCCAGAATCTAAAAATATTCCTGTAGATTTCAGCAGCATTCCTGCAATATCACTGTAGCAACAGAAATGGTGGAACTTCAGAGTCTTATTCGGGTAGCACGGCACCTTAAACTTCTTCCTACTCTGTCCAACGCAACAGAGCCGTGTTGCCAAGTCCGCCTGCAGAAACAAGCAGCATCTTGGGGGCCCTCAGTTACCCTACACGCACAGGGCTAGCAGGAACGGGGACTTTCCATAGAAGCAGTCATACCTGTTATAGCTAGAGTAAGAGCAACCTGCACGTACTGCATCCTATAGCAACAGTCACTGTAATAATTGATAAACTCACAAAGACTATCAACTGCTTACTGAGGCCTCAAGAAGCACAATCTGGGAACTGTGAACAAGTGCTGACTTGAATACTGTCATGATTTGGGCCAGACTGGCCACTGAGACAAATGACAGATCTGGTACAAGTCAACACCATAAGCAGAGTAATTAAAAAAAACCTACCAGAATAGTTTTCCAGCTTGAGCTTCACCTCCTCTTATATAAGGAGTTATTTCTTTGGTGAAATTCCATTCTTCTTCCAACAGATTTTTTAAACTATGAGACGCTTGAGGTAACTGCTGTAGCATTTGGATCCAGCTTCGCATATAATCAAAGTAAACCTGTACATGGAAAGAGATAAATTAAACACAAATTTTTATACAACACATAACTAAGGACTATAACTTCTCAAATCAACAACCAATCTCAATATTATACAATTAGTAGAAAATATTTCTACAATGTTTTTTGTTTGCTATGACTGAAAATGAGCTACATGTTTCCACCCAAAAGGTGCACTGGGAAGTAGAAAGGTGGCTTGGGAAGTAGAAAGTGCTACTCAAGTGTCAAATACTATGTCTTCACAATCATTCTCTGAAAATGTTGACAGTATTACCACCTTGCTTGCTGTGCTGCTATTCACCATTGTATCAGTGAATACCCACAGTGACCAGAGTTTTTAAAGCTGAACTACTGAGTGGTTTCTAAATCTTTTATTAGCTGAATTACTCCAAAAGGTTTTATCTGAACATATCCTCCTGGATAAGGCTGTTCACTGCATTTATCCATATCAGATTCTACATTATACCTTGTTTTCATTTATATCAAGTCTTATCTCTCACCTTTATTTAATTATTATTGTTTTAAAACAACATAAAAATCTAGGTAATTAAATATTACAATTTCATTCTTCTTCAAGCATCTGCCCTTCAGGTTCATACTGAATGCAAGAATTAGCTGCAATTTTACAATGTTTTAGTTCAGTAATCCAAAACATCAACTAATGTCCCTCCTTAGGAACGTTAAGACACTTCCTCTTGTTTTCAGGTATTTTTGGACCACACTGTAATAACAACAAGATCATAGAATCATAGAATGGTTTGGGTTGGAAGGGACCTTAAAGATCATGGAGTTCCAACCCCCCTGCCATGGGCAGGGACACAACCCACTAGACCTGGTTGCTCAAAGCCCCATCCAGCCTGGCCTTGAACACCTCCAGGGATGGGGCATCCACAACTTGCCTGGGAAACCTGTTCCAGTGTCTCTCCTCCCTCACAGCAAAGAATTTCTTCCTAATATCTAATTTAAACCTATCCTTTTTCAGTACAAAACCATGACCCTTCATCCTACCGCTACACTCCCTGATGAAGGGTCCCTCCCCATCTCTCCTGTAGGCCCTCTTTAGGTACTGGAAGGCACCTAACAAGGTCTCCCCAGAGCTTTCTCTTCTCCAGGCTGAACAACCCCAACTTTCTCAGCCTGTCTTCATAGGAGAGGTGCTCCAGTCCTCTGACCATCTTCATGACCTTCCTCTGGATTCATTCCAACAGGTCCATGGGCTTTCTTATGCTGAGGGCTCCAGAGCTGAACACAGTACTTGAAGTGGGGTCTCACAAGAGCACAGTAGATATGGCAAACCATAAAATCCTACTCTGCGTTAGGTAGGTACTGTGTTCTTATATCAGGCTGTAGCCCCATCCTTGACTTTATTTTATTTTCTGTTAACTCTCAGTCTAACTCCTCTTCCAGTATTCTTAGCTACCTTGCCTGCCTCTACAAGGACTCCAGCCGGTGAGGGGTCTGGAGCACAAGTCTTACGAGGAGAGGCTGAGGGAGCTGGGGTTGTTCAGTCTGGGGAAGAGGAGACTGAGGGGAGACCTTATCGCTCTCTACAACTACCTGAAAGGAGGCTGTAGAGAGGCGGGGGTCGGTCTCTTCTCCCAAGTTACAGATGATAGGACAAGGGGTAATGGCCTCAAGTTACGCCAGGGGAAGTTCAGGTTAGATATTAGGAAATATTTCTTTACTGAAAGGGTTATCAGGCATTGGAATGGGCTGCCCAGGGAGGGGGTTGAGGCACCATCCCTGGAGGTATTCAAGAGAGGAGCTGACATGGTGCTCGGGGATATGGATTAGTGTTGGGTGGTGTGGTGGTGTGTGTGTGGGTTGTGTGTGGTTTTTTGTTTTTTTTTTCATTGGTTGGACTAGATGATCTTAAAGGGTCCCTTCCAACCTAGGTGATTCTGTGATTCTGTGATTCCATAGAAAAAGACAAAGAATAAGTTCTACCTCCCACCTCTCATTAACCCTGTCTTAACCTTCTCATTTCCTACAAGTTTTCCCTATCCCTGTTGTCAGTCCAGATCATCTCTTCAGCTCTCTTTGCCCAGCTGTCCCAATCTTTTGACAATCTTGACCATTCATCAATCTTTCTTCCCCGCTCCTGGAGCTACAGTAATCTGAGACTCTGAATAGGCATAAACTGTGATTCTTTGAAGTCTGATATACTTACTCCTATTTGCACAGTCTTGTTACCATCCCTTTCAAGACCTAGAAAAAGCAAAATCCTTACACAATTAAAACTGCTGCCAAAGTTCTAGCTCTTGCCTCAAAGCACAAAAACATTACAGCTACCTAAAAAAAAAACAACAGGTAAGGAATTTCAAAATGGTCAAGATGAACCATTTTCCTTTCATCTAGCCAGGTCATTTCTGCTAGAATTTTCTAGAAATTTCAGATGGAGATGAAGGCAGGCACGCAGCATAAGAAACTTAAGATAAAACATTGTATTTTCACCACTACAGGCAATGAAAAGCATGTAATAGGAAAACCCATGCATACTCAACAAGAGATGGTACCAACAGCTCTGCTGATAAGACACTAATGATGAGCTATTGAGGTGTATCGTGGGGTTTTTTTTTCCCCCAGAATAGTGAGGACAAAACTCAAACAACTCAAAGAATAAAAATCATTCACATCCAAGGGAACAGTAATTTAAACCGAATTTATTATAGAATACTTCATTTAATATCTTTCAGAGGTCGTTTGTCTTGAAAATACTTGTTTAACTTATTGCAATAATGAATACACATTAAAAATAAGGTATCATCAATGGATGAATGCAATATCAAGAGACTAAGACATGAAAAGGTTATTCAAAGTTTATTTTAAATGTATGGAATTTACAGTTCTATTTATGAGATTTTTTACATTTAACTGTAAATACAGGCAATTTACAAGTATACTGTACCACAGTCCGGTAAACAAAAATCAGTATTGCTAAAATCACTGCTAAAATGGTAATGGCTACTGTGTTACTTTTACAAGTCCATTAAAACAATAAAATTAGTTAAAGTAGCAAAACAACAAAAAAATTAGCAAGACCTATATCCAAGAGGTGCAATAGATTTCTATTAGCAGTATTCAGATTAATACACTTACTAGCACTCCCAAATATTTTCTCCTTTTGAGGCTTACCATTAACATTTTATGCAGGTCCTCTTCAAAAGAATCGATGTTGCAATCAATCTTTTGTAAGTCATCTAACACCTCTCGTAACATAAACTGGTAATATTGCTTCATTAACAGGCCACCCTTCAGAACCTCTTTACACTCTCTCACTAGCTGCAAGAGAAAAACCCCAAAACTGCCATCAGTAAAGGCATTACTCTTAAATTCTCCTGCTCAATTTGTCAGTTGTTTGTCTAAATAAGTTAGTTTATTACTACATTCAACAGTTTTTAGAAATTAATACAGTCACTCTACATGTCTGCAGGAAAGATGTGACCAGTTTTCCAGGATTATTTAATTACCATCACACCATTTGCCACATAACTGTAAATAAAGACGGAGGCAGATGTTTCAGACTTCAGACCCTGCACAGGGCCACAGCTAGCTACTTACTGGATAGTTAAAAGGCTTAGAAGTGGACAAGAAGGCTCACAATCATCAACTCACCAGTTTAAATGGAATCAAGTCAGGAATAATATGGGATGTGTTTGACAGATGCTTAGAGACCTATGAGAAGTGTTTTACTGCAGGGAATTAATTGTCAATCTATTGGGCAGGTGTCCATAACTCTAAAACTAGTATCAGACCTGAAAATAGTGCTTCTTTTGTTGCTTCCCTGGGCATGGCTAACATTAGAAAAGTTGTCTTTTCAACTGCAGAAGTGGACACTTTTGGCCAAACAGCTGTCACCCCTCCCTGAAAGCTTCCAGCTTTTATTTCTTTGGAGAAACGCGCACAACCACAGACATAGGAGTACACAAACAGCAAGAACGGTTTCAGACCTATACTAATAAATGCCTTTCTTTCAGAAGTCCTTCCAGTGCTAAGTGTGTATTCTTCTGAAATTAATGCATGTGCCACACGGCAGTAACAGACTAAAAGCAGTCTGCACAAAATGTTGATGGCTGACACAGGGACTGTTGACCCAAAAATTCCAGGAGGTAGGACATGCTGTTAAGATCATCTAGACAGAGTGCTGATCATCAGATATGCTTTTCCCTATCCAAACACACATCCATTGGCTGGCTGCTTCTTTAACCATTAAAACATGTGTTTAAATACTACCTGGTTAACAGGTGTGTGGATAACAGAATTTCTAATTAAGAAATCGGCACCTGCATCAACATACAATATGCTATTGTGCTTCTAGCTGTAGATTTAAATGGGTGTTCATGAAGAAGAAATTACTTATTTGTAAATTGCACTTCTCTATTACAGTACCCTATAATCTCGAACTAAAAATCTAGCAGTGTTGACCTAATTTCTCCACAGATTTTTGTAAGGAAGAAGCTTTTATGAAATGACACTATCATCTACTACCTTTTTGAAGATACAAACTGGTATGAAAGATCCAGAGAGATCTGATAGCTATTTTGCAGATCATAGCACTGTAAGACACTCAACATAGGTTATAGCAGATAAAAAGTGTTAACCACCTAACGGGGAAAAAAAAAAAAAAAAAAAAAAAAAGGTGTGCATGTGCATATACACATACACACATACCCCCTCCATTTCTCAGCACAAATGCAGAACCTGAGAACCATCTTGAACTGTTCAGGAACTACACTGCCCCCACAGAAGGGCAAATTGCCATTGAAAGAGAACAGCTCTCTCTGATACACAGGATCATCAGGACCACAAAAGCTAATGCTAAAAGTGAAACATGGACAAGATGGCTCAGAAGGGGGATGCGAGTAAGAAAGGATAGGAGAAAAAGCACACTGTAGGAAACAATCTGTGCTGGTTCTCTTTTTGTCTGTATACTTTTTCTTGCAAACTACATCTTTTTATAATATAGAACTGACCGACTAGTAATCCAAAAATTTAACCACACCTTGGAGAAGTGGAGTAGGACTAGCATGCCTGGTACAGTCAAACAGTACTGCTACACATTTCAAATGGTACCAAAAAGTAGGGGACACTTAAAGGTCTCAGTGCCCCAAATGACACCCACTAGGTCAATCACTACAGAATCCAAAGTGCGCTGTGCTGCGTGCATACAAAGAACAATTCAAGGGACTGGGTTTTTTCAACCTGGAGAAGAGAATATGCAAAGGGAATCTAATCAGTTTTCCAATGCCTAGAGGGTGGTTACAGAGAAAAGGGGGGCACTCCTTTCACAAGGACGCATGGCGACCTGACAAGAGGTAACACAGGCACAAGTTGTTTCAGGGAAATTCTGTCTGGATACCAGAAAAAATGCTTTAGCATGAGGAAAAAAAATAATAAATAAACACTGGAACAGATTGGCTGGAGAAGCAGCGGAATATCTCTCTCTCTCTCACTGAAAGTATTCATGATCTGGCCTAACAAGTCCCTGAATAACCTGATACAGGGCCCAGCTTCCACCACAGAAGGTTGGACCAGAGTATCTCCAACACAGGCTTCACTGTAATTCTGTAATATTCTGTGAACTTGCAGAACAAAACAGACCTCTAGACTCTGTTTTGAGCTTGCCCAAGATTTTAGGAATTATAATTCTTCAGGAGACAAATACATCTGTTTGTAAAATATCCTCCACAGCTCCTTTGCCTGCTCAGAAATATTGCGTGGGACAGCAAGCATTTGCTGAGTTGAATTCATTTTTTTCAATGTAATTAGCAAGACAGTATACACCATTAAAACAGTCTGTAACAAACACATTGTTTTCCAGGAAAAAAGTGTCATTTTTACTTAACTCAAAGTCCACAAGGAGAACGCAAAATACAAGCGCAAAAAAATAGCCTCAGTCTCTGGGGAAAAAGGATATATTGTGCTTTACAATACAGTATGCTATATTATATATTTTACTATAACTACAACTCTTAAAGACTGAAATTGTAGGTACTGTGCTTTTGGATATAAGGGCATCCAAAATCTTAGTATACCAAGGAAATTAAAAGTGGGGGGAAGTAAAGTCAGGGGGAGGTGAGGGGAAAAGAGAGGACTGAAATTTATTTGGGACCATAAAACAACTTAGCAATTTATTTTGGAGCAACAGATAACTGAAATGTGAAATCATAATCAGACCAAGAGCTTATTTAACTGTTTACCCTTAAAGACCACCTGATAAAACCCTGATCTGGTTATGCTTGCCAGGGAGCAGGGAGATGACTTCAGACAATTTTGGTGTGCCCTGGGCTAGACTTTGAAAAATGGCATTGATCGAAACAGTCTTCATTGTATGAGATAACCACCAGAAAAGAAATCCTTATACAACTTTCTTAACTAGTGACAGGACTGACAATCTTGGATCAATACCCACAGGAAGTATCAGATATTTATATAAAACAATATGCTGGGAAAGAAGATTTTTTTTTTTTCATTTTGTTTTTTTTCTTAATCAACTTTCACTATGTGTCTACCATATGTTGGCAGAGGTCTTACATTTGCAAAGGATAAAGGATCAAATCAAAGAAAAAAGAAATATGAAGACCCTGAAAACTGGTTATGCTGCTTAAGAAACCCAAATGGAAGAAGATTGTGCTGGAGAAGGTTATATAGCTTATAATGCAAATGAAACAAATACTGTTTACTTTCGCTGGCTGATAATTCTTTAATCACCAGTTTTGATTCCTGGAAGTCTGAATCAGAGAGGTATCTATGACCAATTGTTTACTATGCAAAAAACAGATCTCCATATGAAATACAAGACTATTTATAAAAGTTATTACATAATTATACACTGCCATGTTTAAACTATTCCTCTTTAAATTGACAACTTTATCATAACGAAATGACAAAGTAATTTCAAACAGGAAATATTTAAAAAAAAAAAAAAAGAGTTGAAGCAAACCTGTTTAATACTCAAAAGAGATGGCTCCCCAGCAGGTCTTTGTTCCAACCTTAGCTTTAGACATTCATGGATAACATTGAGCAGAACTCGGCAGAGGACCAGGAATGCAGGTTCAAAAGATGGTAAATCCATGGATTTCAGCTCCTCCCATGATACAGTGCTGCATTTTTGCTCACAACAAGGTGGGGAATTTAGTAACTGCACATAATCTGAACACAACATGGGATCTGGAAATTCTGAAAACTGTAACAAGAAATAGGTATCATGAAAAGGATCCTTAAATTCTTTAGGATTTAGCATTTGTTTAAAGTAGCATGCACAAAAGTCTATTTTTAAATTTAAATCCTATTAACTGGCAAATCAACCACCAAATCAACCATTTCAAATTCTTTTTTTTTTTTAACCTAACTTTTAATTTTTTTTCTTTGAGGATCAGCAGGCTGAGGAAAACAATTATGGACCCTTGGAAGTGAACAAAACAATCTCTTACTTTATGTTTCAGTTTTAAAATGAGTAAAGCATCCACTAAAGTTGGAGTTCACTCCACTACAGGAAGAAACTGCTGTTTGAGTTTATGATGAACATACAAGTTAAGCCTAACATAATATATAGGAACATATATTCAGGTCATTGTAAGATACAATACTTGAGAATTTCAACATATATTAGAAAACTAAATAAATACAAAGGTCTTATGCTACTGACTACACCTAAAAAAACAAGTTTGCACTTGGCTGTGTCAGGTAAGTAACCTCGTTTCTTTTGAAATACACAGTGCATATATTATATAAAACTCCATACTGTAGAGTAATGCAACATTCAAGAAAGTGTCACTAGCTAAATTGAATAAAACTATTGAAAAAATAACATGACTTTTGGTAGATGTTAAGAAATTGAAACTGAAATTAAAAAAGGAAGATAAAATATACAGAGATCAAGCTGGTTTTGTCAATTAATAAACTTATTTTTCATTTAAATTACGATTACAAACAAATGAAATTACCTTTCCAATTAGAGAAAATAATTCAAATTATCTGAAATAGACAAACCTGTACACAGAGGGACTGAGATTTAATTTAGGAAGAAAATCCAGACTGCAGTAAGAGTGCAGCTCTTAAAGATAAAAACACACCGTACATCACCTAAGGACAAGATTTGTTTCCGATACAGTTTGCTTTATTCTAATTCTGATTTCACAGCTGCTATGGCACCTAAGTATTCTTGATTCATATATTAGACATAACTAGCATTTTTTAGGTTTTTCTTCAGCGCCAAATTTAAAGAGCATCCCTTCAAAGGAAGGGAAAACATTACCAGAAATTAGATCAAATGATTAAGTGCTGCCTAGAAAGCTAAAAAAAAAAAAATTAAGCCACTTTTAAGTTTATTATCTAGCAGAAAATTTAAACAAATAAAGAAATTGTTTATTCCTTAACACCTACACATACATTTCTGACATTTGTGCCTACAGTTTTGTACAAGCTCTGCTTTCTCAGAAGAGCATCACAAAATTACAGCTACTGACAAAGTCAGTTTTTCCAGTGTTCTTATTTTTTAATATTGTGATGTTTCTCAACTGTCACGGGGGATAGGATAGCATATTCAATATTGTCTAACGTTGGCACAAAACATATTATGTACTGCAGATTCTTAAGTGGTTTATAAAACCACGAGCTTGTTATGCAGAGACAGCAAACATGCATGAGTGGGGATTTCCTTTATACCTATTTTAGTTGAAGTTTAATCACTAGTTGATCTACAGTAAGAACTTATCTTCTTAGATGATATGTCTTCGTTTTACTAACTCTCTTTTAAAGAAACGTATAGCACCAGAGCTAAATGCTTTTATACAAGAAGTTTTCACTAGTAACAGATTATGAAAATACTACACTTCTACAGTACAACAAAGTATTTAAGAAATACAATCCCCATTGTGACACAAGTACAGTGTTGGAAAATTTAGTTCTTACAAAAACACTAAAGAACTAGTCTATGAGCAAAAATGACACAATGAAATTGAATAAACGTGTTATTTCGTTTCCTAACATTCAGGATAACAGCACATGACATTAGGGCTCAGTATTAGACATCTAAACCTCTATTGTTCAGTCTGACTAATCTTAATCTTCAGAGGGCCCAGTCCGAAATGTTTCAAGTGACTACCAAATACTTCTTAAAAAAACCCCAAGAAAACAAAGTCCAAGACATTTATTGAGATCATACATAAAATCCATACTCAAAAGTGCAGCCAGTTGAATAACCAACAAGCAGCTTAAATACTGTTCTACTAAAATATCTGATTTTCTAAACTAAAAATGAGAAATATTAGCCATTTTCTTTAACAATCAAATCATACACTTCTATACAAAACAGACTCCATAGTGCCTAGACCCTTCTATCAGAGCCTATGAATGAAACTTGTACTTTAAAAACCACTAAAACCAGCTGTCTGTAAAAACATTTACATATATATTTAAGATGAAATGAGCATTAAAATGGATACAGTGGAAGAATCCAGAAAGCACATTTTAGATGAAAGAGTGGTTAAGTAACAATAGAAATTAAAGTATGCCCAGAGATTTTAAAATGTATGTACACACATAAACACAGAGTCAAGATACAAAAATAACAGAAGTACCAAAATTAACAGAACACCAACAGCTCTGGCTGCCTACAAATATCAAACCGAACTGCACTAAAAGAACCCAAGATGCTACATTCAAAGTACTGTCAGATGCAAAGACCTAACAAGTCAAAACCATCTCTTCTGTTTGAGCCTGATGTCATCTTTTGCTGCAGCAGGTACCACACTTCTGACAAACAGTATTTTCTTTTTTTGACAGCATTCTTTAAATTTTGGGGCAGGAAAGAAGTTTACAGTTTTAGGATATTCACTTTTAGTCATAAAGGCATTTCTTAAAAGACAATATTCCAAAGCAAATGTAATAACTACTAAAAATAAACATTCAAAGAAGTCGCAACAGTAGAGGAGGAGGGAGAAAAGATTAACCTTACATCTTATGCAAGTCATTCAACGCTAAATTACCAAAAAGTTTAATCTAGTGAAGCTGCAGCAAAGACTCTAGCTACTAGTGTTTCATTAACTTGTTTTAAGAATGCTTATGAAGTCAAAACATTTGTGGCATTTAAGCAATTTCAAAAATACATTCAAAGTCATTTTCAGTACCCCTAAATTATGTTTGAATTCTTTTGGGTTTGTTTTTTTTTTTTAAAGATGTTTCTACCTGCATATTAAACTGAACTTTCTGTCTACATATATATGTTTTGGGGGTACTTTTGGTTACTCTAACAGATACCTGCAAGTTTTGCTTAGGCATGTGACTCTAGAAATTCAGAAAAATTTTCTTAATTCAAAACTTCCTAGAACACAAGTTGAAACCAATTAGAGAATAAATAAAAATTCAAGTAAAAGCTTCATTTTTTAGTCGTATCTACATTAGCAACAGTATAAATAAAAACTTTTTCAAAATCAAATAACTTCATAAATATATTTATTCATCCTAAAAAAATAACCTCCAGGGGAGATAAACAACTCTTGTTCTTTTTGCAATCAACACTAAGAGATTGGCAACGTGTCAAAGACCACATGAGGTATCCATATTAGAATGGGCAGGTTGGCTAAGAAATTCCTTTGTCCAGAATCCATGGTTAGGGCCCCATACAGTGCCACTTTATCGAGGAGGGAAAGTAATCCTTACTATTAGTTCTGCCTAATATAAAAATGCCTAGGTTAGGTAACGGTTTATATTAAGAAATTATATTCTGCCTTGAAAGAATTAGTGACCACAACTTACCATATGAAACTTCAGCGACTGTCCTTAGTTTGCTGTTTATTTCACATTTTTGTTTTTATTAACTCACAATCATTCTTAATTAAGAATATAAAACAACTCAAGGAAAAAAATAATTAGACTAAGAGCCAGCTGAAGAATGCAACATGTTAATGTGACTTGCTTTTATAGATAGGTTAAGAGAGACCATTCGTTTATCCAATCTGGCCCCAAGCATAACATGTGTCCTTCATTCCCTTAGATGAGGAAAACCCCAAAACAATAATGACATTTTCATAAAGGATGTCTTGCACAGATATCCAGTCTTGAAGACAAGAAAAGGAAAATGACCACTTCCATCACTAATTTTTCTCATTATTCAACTTTTGTGCTTCATTTTCCATTGTAATTTTTCTGACTTATGGCTTTAGACATTAGAAAATGTAATGTAGAAAATGTAAGCGAAGATGTTATCATAGAACTGTCATTTCAATTACAAACAAGACAGAGAACTAGCTTGTGCTTCACATGAATTCTAATTCAGGTCAACTGACAAATTCATTTCAGCAGATGCAGAACTGGGCTCTTAATCATAACATATACTGTTTCAAAAACCAGCAAGGCAACCAAAACTTTCATAAGAACCCAATTCCTCCAGTTTCAGTTCAAAACACCTCAGCAGGGGAGATACTCCTGTTACCCATTTACACTAGTAGCAACCTACGCAACCTACCTCCAGCTGGTGATCACTCCTTACCAACGCCATGCGGGCCCTTTGCAATGAACCATGCATTAGCTTGTGCAGTCTTAAAATTAGTTTCCTTAACCCCATTTGCTTCAGTGCTTTATCTACAAACGGCCTGTAAATAGAGGTCAAACAGTGTTGGCTGCAGCTTGCCTCAGCACTGCATTCTGGAATAACCCAAGAGGCAGAGTCATCCTCAGATTCAAGCCTATCAAGCCTTCTTGAAAAATGGTCCTGAAAGTCAAAATTTGGCTTATTACTAAAATTGTTCTTGATGGCTTGTCTAAGTTCCTCAACATTCTCCTCAGAGATTTGTTCATCACCATCGCTCTCCTCTGTGCATGTTCCTGAGGATTCCTTTACTTCTGTTTCCCTATCAACTTCGTCATCCTCTGGATCGTTGTCCTTAGATGGTCGAGGAGAAGGAATTTCAAACACTGGCCAGCCAATGTCAGAAAGATTTTTGATGCCCAATACAGTTCCCATAATCCTTAGTTTTTGATTTAAGTCTTTTGTAATATTTAACCATAGACAGAGTGCCTGCACTCTGTCTTGGAAGTCCTTTGCAGCATACTTTTCATAGTCCTTTTGAAGAGCCTGCAGAGATGGATAAAGTGCTTCTATATACTCTAGCAGCTCCATTATCCGCTTTACTTGCTCAAATGAGACCCGCTGGCGATGGAGGTGTTCATGGTAACTTGAGTAACCCAAAGCACTAGTTCCACGTGTTGCTTTGCAAACTCCTTCTGAAGTACCATTGAGACTGGCTCCATTTTTTACACAGGAGAAGCTTCCATAGTTCACTTTGAAGGTGAGGATTTCATTGATGATATCAGGGATAGCTTGACGGGCTGCATAGAGATAGAGGTCTTGGTCATTAATGCTCCGGCCAGCATGCCAAGCTTGCAGCTCCAGCCAGATCAGTTCATTGGATCGGTTCAGCCAGACAGAAGAGGTGTTTTCCTGCCCTCTTTGCTCCCTGTCCTTCTTCTTTGAGACTGAGGTAAGTTTTAACAAAAGCCGCAGGGTTTCAAAGAATTTTAAGCGGTCTGCTGGGCAATCAGTCCTCGAAGTCTGGCGAGCAGTTCTGGGTATTGGCATGGGCACAGAGACTGGAAGCTTAGCATTGCTACAGCCAAGGCTGAGGTAAGGCTTATTGAGATCAACATCTGGGATTGGTTTTTTTGGCAGAGACCCACCAACTGAGTCTAACATAAATGAACACTGCACATTTTTCTTGTGATCTCGTTCTGTTGTCCTTAGGGTGTCTCGGATCTTTTTTCCTTGCTTATAGCTGTGCTCCTCCACGTTCTCAACGGTTTTCCCATTGTCTTTATGCACAGACTGAGTTGGCACACTCATTTTTTCTGTAAGAAAATTAAAAAAAAAAAAAAACAAGAATGTGACTGCAGCAACAAGAAAAAGCATCATTCAATCCATACAATCTCCCAAACAAAAACTCAAAATGCAATAGAGCATTATTAAGGTTTCCAAGTCAAACAGAATTAAAGAGACTCCATTGCACATGCAATTTCGTAAAAACTGCAGCATGTACAGATTCTGAAATTCAGCTTGAGTGATCTGATACTGGCTCCCGGGGTTCTTGATCTTAGTTCTGGGAACCCCTCCATAGTCTTAATACACTGCCCTAACACCAGGAGTCTACTTCCCCACTCTCCCAACTCTTTCCTCTCTCTCTCTCTGATTTTTGAAGAACAGAAGAGACTTTCAGAACGATGGCTGAATACTTTGTCTTCTTTTCACTGTTCACTGTGACTCTAAGGATTATCTGCTGCACGTGGCTCATTCCCCACTCCAGATGTAGTAATTTCCTTACAGTCATTGCTATTGTGCTCCTCACTGTAACATCCATTAATAGCAGAAATACAAATAAACTTATTAGCAAAACAGGCCTGCTCAGCAGAAGAATAGTATTACTCCCTTTCTATATATGGAAAATCACGATAGAGAAAAATGCGTCAAGCCAGCATACTTTCCGTTGCCAAAAATGGGAAGAGCTATTGCTCAGCGTTTCAGAACATTGAGCACTTCATGTTCAATGCTCCCTGACTTCAATTGCATCTTGAATTCTCAACAATTTGCAAACCACGTCCCAGAATCTCTAGCTTGCTTCTAGGAAAACAAGAAACATACAGAAGATTTTTATTTGTGCTATTTGCCTAGCATCACACATATTTTCCTGACAGAATGCTGTTATCATATGATACACTTCACTGACTTAATTATCAGATGGCCCTTCATTCTTGTTTCATTCACTACATATCTTCCAGCATCTGCAACAAAAGAAGGTACAGTCATACAGAAATCTGTTTCCTTCATCACAAAATTCCGAACAATCTCTACTCATGTAAGACAGCAGTTCTCTGGAAAAGAACTAGTGCTGTAATATAGTTTAAAGACTATCAAACGTAGGCACACAAAGGCACTGTGTTAAGGCTGCAGAGACATCTGAAAAAAAAGAGGTATGTGGTCAGAACACCTTCCTCTGTTTTTTCAATTACAAACCCTGTTTTCAACTGTTAATGAGCAATAAGCAATTTAATAAGGGTGTGACTTCCCACATTCCTCCTTCCAATCCCCATATCTAAAAAATACTCTGAAATGCATTTAGCTTAGAAAACATGAATCCCATGGGTCTTGGGCTACACGAGAAACGATTCAGAAACTAGTTTAAACAGATTATTGAGTCAGTTTATTTTTTGATACTAAATGCAAGTTATAGGAAACTTGGTGTGATAGAAATTAAACAAACACTGGAGATGCAAGTAAGAAAGCCCCTTGTCCCCAAGATTCTTTCAGTTATTTAAATAAAAGAAAGATACAATAAATCTGTGCTATATGTAAATGTCTGAAGAGTTATTTCAAGTTTATTTTTTAAACTTATTACCTACATCAAACTAACCTCTGAACAAATTCTCTTACTGAAATACAACCAATTCAATCTGAATAACAGCATATGCATATACACATTGAAGGTCAATCAACTAGTTCACTTCAAAGTTGTTGAGTTTTTGGGTTTAGGGTGGGTTTTTTTGGTTTTGGGGTGTTTTTTTTTTTCCAATACAGGATACATTTTCTGAGACTGTACATATAGGCAAAGTTAAACAAAATGAACTATGAACTGTCCAGAAAAGATATTTTACACAATACAACACTACCCATTTAATAAAAAAAATAAAATCCAACAACATATTTTAAAGATACACTCACAGCAAGCAAGAACATAACATTATTATTCCAGAAGCAAGAACTATCCCCCTTCACAAGTAGAAAGAGAGAGAACTTGCTCCAAAAACTCAAAACCTATTAGCAGGTTCTCATAAAGTTACCAATCCTCAATGTATACTCAGCACACCGAAGGGTTACTATGAAATATTATGCATTATAGTTCTTTAGTATCACAATTTCCCTGTTTAGAAACTAACTTAAAAAAAAAAAAAAAAACCACAGAAAGAAAAAAGAAAAATCACAGAAAGCAAAGAAAGTTATTACATAACTACTATATACAGAACTAAATACGGTTAATGTTGCATTAAAAGAGTTTAACTTAGCCAAAAGGCACAATTAAAAGCCAGTAAAAGAAGCTTTAATAACTCCAATGCCTACATAGCTAACTGGCAAGTATAACAAGATTTCTTTTCAATTTAGTTTAAGGAAGGCGTCTTTTGGTGAATGCTCTCTTCACAGTGACATTATTCAGAGGCTGTATGACATGGAAGGGAACCAAATGCTTTAGAAGATGTTTGCAGGGGCCCTTCTTTTATTATGAACTTGCACTCCACAACTCTATGCAGCTGAAGAATAGACTGTATTCCCTTATTCATGCTGAACCATTTACCTTCTTCTCCGCTATGTTTTACCTTGAAAATGTAATCCTTGCAAGTAAATGCACTCTGTGATAACATTTCCTGTGAAGCAATTTTAAAAATTGCTTCCAAAATATTAACTGGCAATAGTGAAGCTGCCATAAAAACTCTGGCAAATAACCTTGACCTTTTAAACATAGTTAAAAAAAAAACACCACCACTAAAACAACAAAAAAAATCCAGAAAGAAACAAACAAAAGAAAACCCACAAAAAACACACATCCCAAAAAAACCCCAAACCTCAGTATATTCTATATGAAAATACTGCACATTTAATCTTAAAAAATTCAAGCTCAGCAAAACCACTACAATTGGACATTTTTTCCTTTTTTTCTTGAAAGGACAGCTTGAAAAGATGTAGCTACTGCACGTTTTTTAAAATCACCTTTTCAACATATATTAAGTATCTTTTTGTTTTTCCCAGTTATGAATTTATGACTAAAGCGTCAACAGAAGTAAACAGTGGTAACTACAATTTAATTGCTTCAGTGACATGAAAGAGTAAAGAATAATCACTGAAAACTCTATTTTTCTATAAAACATGTTCTGAAGCACTTCATAGTCTGAAATTGCAGCACAGAAGCAACTACTCCATTACTAGAGACCATAGAATCGTAGAAAAAAGTTGATTGGAAAATATCTCTGAAGGTCATTTTTTCCAACCTCCTGCTCAAAGCAGGGTTTATTATTTCAAAACTACTTTAGCCTGCTCATGATCTTATACACTTGTGTTTTGGAGATCTCCAAAGATGGAGTTTCAACAACCCAACAACCCCTCTGGCAAACCATTCACTATTTGACCACTCTCGTGGTAAAATTTTTCTTCTAATACCCAAAAGATTTTTTCTTTGTTGTAACTTACAACAGCTGCCTCCTGTCCTTTCACTGCCCCTCAGTATCTGGCTCCATCTTCTGTATATATCCTCTGTCAGGTAATGAAGGGCTACTACTATGACTTTATGATCATTTTATGAAAAAAACAACACACCACACCTACCTTTCAAAGTGGAGCGGCTAGCAGGTCTCCCAACGTTATTTTTCTGATGCTTTGTTGACATACGCTTCATCTGGCGGGGTGTACTAGGAGGAGAAGTTCCATAGAAAGTGTCAGTACTTGCTTCATCTGATAATTCCTCAGGGTCAGATTCAGAGATCTTGCAAGTAGCATCTTCTGATTTGCACTCTTTCCTGTAGAGAACAAATTAAACCATGATGTTAAGAATTTTTACTTGCAGCATCTGTTTAGAAGGCTAATTTCACTGAATTTCACTGAATTTTTAGAGTTGGAAGGGACCATAAAGATCATCTAGTCCAACTCCCCTGCTAAAGCAGGATTGCTCAGAGCATGTCAGAGCATACTACTCAGGACTGCATCCAGGCGGGTCTTGAAAATCTCCAAAGAAGGGGACTCCACAACCTCCCTGGGCAGCCTGTTCCAGGGCTCTGTCACCCTCACTGTGAAGAAGTTTTTGCTCATATTTGAGTGGAACCTCCTATGTTCCAACTTGTGCCCGTTGCCATTCACCAACAAATCCCAACCACAGCCAACCTTCTATATTTTCAAGCCATATATTTATCCCAAGTTTTTTCACTCCCATAGAGGCAACTTTCAAATCAATCAAAAGTAAAAGCAACATACAACAAAGAGGATGTATAGCCAGAGTGTCACTAGGAGAACACAGTGTAAACATACATGTATACATAATATATTTGTTTCTGAGAAAACTTGTGACAAGCCTAAACTAAGACTAAGATTAAACTAAAACTAAGAGGTAGTTGAAACAAAGGCTCAAAAATACAAACTTAATGCAAGACAGTCAATCTGAATCAGCGGCAGAGACAACAACAGAGGTCTTCCCTTTCATCCTTCACCCCCTAACTTGTGCATATCATGACAACAACTTCTAAGTTCACAAAAAAGGCTCTCTGCCCTTCACAAAACTTTTCTCTAACATAGAAGACCTGAATGTATTTCATATATTTTCCACTGATTTTAATATTAAGTATGCATAATCTCAGAACTTTTTTTTTTGCTTTTGGATAGCAAAAAAATAACAGGGTTTCCATAGTAACTTTTTAATTAGCCTTGATTACTTTGATGCTTTGGAAAAAACACTGGTAATTCTCAAAAAGAAGCCAGAGCTCACGCAAACACAAAATTAAGATAATGTATATATGTTCTTCAAATCCAGATGGTCAGCTTAATCACTAGATATTCTATCACTGAATTCAACAGAAAGCATGTACCTTTGCAGGATTAGTACCTGTGTCAACAGAGCCCAGCACAACAGCTTTCCAACCCCAAGTACCACCCTTCATTGCTATTATATCTAGCAGTAGCCTCAAACACTGCAGACTAGCATTATATACAGTATGACAAAACATTTCATTATTTAAAAAATGCTGACTTGTCTTCGTAATTTTCAAAAACTCTAAACTATTTTGATTTAAATTGTTCAAAGATAAAACTAGAGAGCAACGTTTTTTTCCTTCAGTGAAGCATAGGCTTTTTAAAATAAACCCAAAACAACAACTGCATGCTATCATCCAGTTAACCCTAGCAGAGGCACAATTCCATTGAAGAACAAGACAAAGTCCAGGCTGCTGTGATTTCAGTCCCCCCACTTGTTCCCAGCCAAAATCTCCTATATAGCCTTTCCTTTGAGTCAGTTCTGGCACTCATGCAATTGCCCAATAAGCCAACTCCAGGAGCTGATCTACTTGTAAACTCACGTGGCAAGAAAACAGATGAAAAGCTACAGGTTTTTTTATATAAACTCTGGGCAAGCTCAAAGACAACTTCCAGTGCCAGCTTCCTCTCATAAGAAGAGGTCAGATGTAAAACAACCACAATGCGGGGGGGCATGCATGCACTCTTACATTAAGGACTTGCTTTAAAAATAAAATACGACAAATACGGTAAGTAAATAAGTAATCACGTCAGATACTCTTTCCCTCTTCCTGGGCACTTGCTCTGTCTCACCAAGTAAGATTACTTCAGTAGAGTGGCAGTTGGGCACAACACCACTAATAGCTGGATCTCCTCTGCATGATTAAGTGACAAGGAAATTAGTCTCAGACTGTGAACAACCGAACTTCAGTACATTTTATGCTGCTCACTGACATATTAGGAAATTCCAAATTCATACATGGAAACAAACTATTTTAAGACAATCTGTGAACTGTATCACTGCCCCACCAATAACATATCATTTGAATTCTTCACAATGTTAAAAAAGCCCCACAAAATAATTAAATCCTCTGGTCAATTCAGGCTTCAGGGGAAAGTAGTGGCAGCCAGACAGGGTTTTAACTTCTCTCACTATCGATTTATACCCATCTGATGTTTATTTACCCAGGGTAAATATAGAGAAGGGAGAAAAAGGGAAGGAGGAGGAGAGGATTCCAAGGCCAAAACAAGCCCCTAACTGATTGAATCCTATGGATAGGCTGGAGCTCGAAGTGACACCAAGATCTCTGCCATCTCCCAGAATATAGGGCCCATTCCCCAGCAGAGTCCTCTCGTTACCCCCACTCCCCACTGGTGCCATACATGCAACTCTCTTGCTTTAACATACATTTGGGAGAAGAACATGCACCACTCTAGCTTGGAGGAGGGCAAAAATGCAGTTTGCCTCCATCTCCTCACGTATTTCATTTCTAAAGCAGGCATGCAAAGAACACCTTCTTGACTCTGGTAAAAGACATGGAAGCAAAGAAACACTCGACCTATATCAGACAGTGCAAGACTAGCATCAGTACCTGATAACTTCCATTTCAATTTCATTTCAATCACAAACGACATTTTACTTGCTACTATTTTTGAGGCAGACGAGGAACGTTACTCATGCTCTGGTGGAGCAAGTCTGAGTGTTTGCAGAAAGAAATATGCCAGAATATTGCCAGGCAGTAGAAAAGCAGTAAGGTTAACATACACACAAAATTAAAAATCAGATACCGTACTTTTTCTTTGCCTTTAGCTGTAAACAGAAATAAACACCTTAACATGCAGAACAGTTATGTTCTCTGCAAAGCCATGGAAACATTCAGTGTGTGAAATTACTCTTCTCACATTACAGCTTTGAGAAGGCGGCAGGCAAGTTCACCAACTATTGCAGATAAACTTTAGAAGTTGCCTAAGAAAAACAACTCAGGTGGTACCGTAGCACCACCTGTAGTCTAAGGAGAGCCCTACAGAGAATTTGGCCACGACAACCACACAGAATTACCAATACTTTTAGCCTAGTTTGCTTGCCTTGGGAAATCATGCTGTTTGTGTGTCTTCTAAGAAAGAATCTGATTCAATTAACCACTATTTGTCAAATTTAACAAAAAAGGCTTAAGGTGTTCCTACAGACTGTGTGAAAACAGGTGGATAAGTAACAGGAAAGGATCTTGAAACAGCTGAACTGCGGAAGCAGAACGTGAACTTGCATCTTTTCGGACACCAGAAACATTTTATTCCCGAGAACTACTTCAAACAACCCCACTGCAGAAAAACTTTGGGCAGAGCATACCCTTCTGATTTTGCCAAAGACAAATCAACCACAGGAGACTAAACCACATGAAACAAAAAGTCATTAGTTCCAGTGCTTATGGAACTGTTTATTTTTTTCACTGATCTCACTGGCCCGGCAAGGCGCAGGGCGGGGTACTGATGCTCTTGTGGGGCTTGGCAGAGCAGATCCCATGGCACTGGCATTAAGTCTCAGTTTCAAGGCAGTTTTAAATTAGGACAAGTTACCTCCTTATAAAAGACCAGTGAAAACAGTGTTTTCCTTTTGCTTTTGAGTATTCTCTTCGAAGTTCAGGCTGACTGAACTGATCTTTAAAGACCATAAGCTGGTTCTTCCCTCAACAGGGAACTCTGTTTCTTGCTACAACTGATGAGGGCATGACGTCCAAAAGTATTCAAAACACACCTCCAATGTCACACCTGAATAACATACATACCTATACAGTGGGATCCAGTATGACTTACTTAATATTCAGATTTTTTTTCTGGGTAATTTAGTAAACTGTTCTTTAGTTTGTTAAAAACCATAGCAGGTTTATCACAAAACATGCAACACTAGAAGTCCCATCACAAAACAGCAATCATGCTCCACAGAAACACTCTCACCAGTAGCTGATGAGATGATCTAAACAGAGCTGGCTGGTCTGCTTAGAGGGAGGAAGGCACAGGTTGCAACTCAAGTTTAAAAATTCAGCATGCTCAGTTTAGAGTTTGTGTGCAAAGAGTGTATCTCAGCCACAAGATAACCAAAGACTAATTAAATCTGCAAACGTATAAAAGGCTCTGCTGGCAACCCTAAATCAGATTATAGTACTGGTTATTACACAGAATTGTTGGTTCCTAGCTACTGTTGCAACCAGAGTTGGGAAACATTAATCAAAGCTAATTTCTCATTTGCTACCAAGAATGGCAGGTTTTCTCCCCCACAGCCAGAGAAAACCATCCTAATCTTAATTAGGTATACACTCAAAAAGTGAAAGCTAGAAATGTGACAACTAAAGTTACTATTTGCCAAGGACAGTTTAAACCCAATGCTTACAAGGAAAACTGGAAGTGCATAGTCTCCACATCAGTCTATATACGGGCTGGGCCCAACCTCAATTTAAACGAGCTAAATGCTTCTCATCAATTTTACCCTACGAATATAGAAGGGACTGTAGCCAGGATGTGTAAGTCAGAAATATTCGGAAAGTAACAAAGGCAGTATGGTAAAAAACAAACAAACAAAACATCTTCACAGGTCTGAAATGGAACAAAAAAATGAATAACCAAGAAAGTTTCCAACAAATAATTACTGCATGTTACAATAGGGTGCACTTGAACCAGAATCTGAAGAGACAGAATACAGACTTTCTTCAATTTTCATATGCAGATAACAACAAAATTTTTTCTATTTTATTTTTTTTAACTGAGTCAAAATATATCTACAATTCCAGCTCAGTCATGAAAACTGAGATACATCATCTAGATTTTCAAAGGTCTGAAAACAAAAATAGGAGAGGGGGGAAAAGTGAGGTATGAAATTTGAAGCAGCAGGACAGGGAGCAAAAAGTGTGGTAACTGTTGCTGTTGATAAAGGCCATAAGCCCTTGGAAAAATACAGTCATTTATCATTAAAAATAAATTAACACATGAAAACATAACTGAAGATCACATGGGGACATTAAAACTCAGTAGACTAAAGTCACACTGAAGAGTATGATTTTTAACCAGTATAAACTTTTTGCACTTTACTGAAGCATTATTCAAATTTTCAAAGTTTGTAACAACCAATAATAAGAGGTAATACTAAAAACCGTGACAGCTGTATGGGGGAAACACTTTTTTGATTTTCCCTTTATATCAGCTACCCTTGATCCTCATAAGCATGAGTTCAAATGTATTAGGCACTCACATAATTAACTGGGGTTCGGCCACTGGTTATCAATCCACACGCAGCTTAGAAGCTTGCTGGGAATCAGAGCAGGAGAGGTCAACTGACTGGACTACAAGCACATAGCAATAAATGTGAGTTAGGCAATTAGGAGACAGCAGCCGGGATAACCACCCACCAGTGCAGTTCTGAAGCTGCACACTCCACAGGCTGCTGCCGTCAGAGGCTTCCTCCAGTTTCAAAGACACGACACCACTCACGCACCAGTAAGGCTCTTTCTCAACGCTTCCCACGGCACCCTGCCATTTCCAGCCAGAGAACTGCAAGAGCTGTACAAGGTCCACGGCTGAATTACCAAGTACTTGGTTCTTGACACTCACTCCCTTTGTTTTAAAGGCAAAGTGTCTATTTTTCAAACATGCTCCTTAACAGGCATTCAGCTTGATAATTAAAGTTTGTAGGGAGACAAAGCTTCATAAGCCTGTTCTTAGTAATTAACATTGTCAATTATCTAAAGCAGCAGAAAACATAGGCACCAGACATTACTAATGAAATCTTTTTAAAGCTAAAGTAGGTTTTCCTAAACATTCTATTCTATTTCAAAGACAAACATTATCTCGACAGGAACATAATTGCAAACTGTCATCATCCCGCAGGTGCTGGCAGTGCAAAGAGCAAACGTGACTTTTAGGTAACCATCTCTGCATCTGTAAAAACCGAAAAACAAACCGGTGTCCAGTTAGAGCTGCTAAACACCAGGCACAACACAGCTCTGGAGTCAGCAGCTCTAACTTCTGTGGGGCAGCACCGGGTTTTGTTGTACGTGCACCGCACAGGAGAAGGTGACAGCACTCATGGACCACCAGCACAAGGAAGGAACCCCATTTATCAACCTGTAGCACTTTGGGAAACTGAGGATTAGACAACCTGACCAGGAAAGCAAGTTAAGATTTAAATGAACTGAAGTTCTGCTGAAGTACAGAACCACTATCTGGTGTAAACTCCTAGTGCTACATTCCAGCATTATGAAAACATCACACACTCCTATTTTTTAATCCCCTTTTAAAAATTCCCTGTTCTGAGAGAAGCTATAAACTTAAGTAAATGGACTTGGTTCTGAAAAGTTCCTGAACTGAAAGTAGAAAGGACTATAAATCCAGTTTTGCATACAGTCTTCTCACAAAGATCAGCTACATTTGTGAATACTAAAATTAAGTATTTGCAGCTATTGCATTCAGAGCAGTTCTTACAAACTGCTGTAAGGGCAGTAAAACAAACAGGAACAGAAAAAACCTTGAAGGAAGGACTATAAGTGCAATTCCAAGGAAACCTTCAGTAAAAAGCAAATCTTGGGGGTTTTTTCATTATTTTATTTTTCATTACAGAGCAGCAGGAATTTGCTCACAGTTTGTACAAATAAAACTGGGGGGTTTTTTGCTAAATACATCCTGTGTAAATCTGGCACAGTGATTACGGGGAGGGGGGGGGGCTGGGAATAGTCTGGTTAGCAAGACACAAAAATTCTGTGACTAGCATAGACATTTAAATGGCGCACATGTCACATATTCCTATTGTGACTATACCTCCAGAGACAGTAAAAAAAAATAACTGTTCACATTAAAACGTAGTATTGACACAAAGTAATGAAAAGTAATGAAAATACTTGACCTTGTATTCACATTTGAATCTCATATGCCGGAACTCAGCATTTCTAAGCACTCAACATCAAACATCAGTCGCCAATAACTTCTGATTGCTGCCAACATATTAATAAGACTTACTGTTACAAACTTGGTAATCTATTTGATAATGTTTTTAACAGTATAATTAAATTCTACTTGAAACTAAGAACACATCTGGCTTTTTAATTTGTTACCCTCAAGATAACTTGGGTAAGCTATAGAAAAGCACCAAGTTTGGGGTTTTGTTTTTTTAAGTGAGAATCACCACCACAAAGATAAATTGCAGATAGAGTCTGTCTTCTAGAAGAAGAACTAGAAGAAGTTCTTCTAGTGTAAAAAATTTTATAAGAACAGAAAAGTCTTCAAATTAGGAATGATGAATACAATTAGACTTGTAAAAAGCATCATGTCTCTATGAAGGCTGGGATCAGCCTCCTCCTGAGAAAAAAAACAAAAAAACCCACAAAAAACCCCAAACTTTATTACTTCTGGAAAAATATCACTGCTTGGCAAATGAATACCCATGTTTTGGGGTAAGGAATTGCAAGGAGTATCTGTACTTTCTGCCTTCCCAAATTTTAGAGAGAACAAGAGCACACAGACCCATGCCACATCCCACCAGTAGAACAAAAAGCACTGAAAGCAACTTCAAGCTGGAGAGGAGAGCAGTAACAAGAGTTTTCATGTTCCAAGTGTCCAGCTCACAAAGATCTTTACTCTAGAAATGAGGCATCTGGACAACTTAACTTGACAAGAAAGCCTGGCAGAGAAACACCTAA
This sequence comes from Numenius arquata, assembly GCF_964106895.1. Classification (NCBI taxonomy): domain Eukaryota; kingdom Metazoa; phylum Chordata; class Aves; order Charadriiformes; family Scolopacidae; genus Numenius; species Numenius arquata. Next base: position 16,114,926 of record NC_133577.1, on the reverse strand, counting down.
CAGCAATCTCGTAGTGAAAAAGGGGGACTTCAGAATATCATCTCTTCTGGCATGAAGGCTATACAAAAAGGCAGGGAGGAAGCACAAAATAAAAACGTTCTCTAAAGCACTTGCCGCCCTTGCCACTCTTCCTTCAGTTGATAAGTAAAAAGCAAGATTGCTAACTCCTTTCAATTCTCAGGACCTGTTTTTCAAGCACGCTTCTCTAACTCAATTTGTGTATCCCTATGATCACCCCTACATCTGCGCTATTCTTCCTTTCTACAGGAGGTGGCTAATCCTGTCTAGCTAAACGCATCTATTTCCCATCTCTTCTGAAATCCAAGACATAAATATTTATGAGGGTCACAGTCAACCTTTTATCAATTTCTCTAACCATAACAGCAGGTATTATGTAAGGCACAGCAATGTCAAGGCTAAAATGAATAGGGGAAAAAAAACCACAACTTGAAACATCGTAAAATTAGAAGAAAGTTTGAAGGAGACAAAGGAGCTAAAGATAATGTCTGGAAATAATTTGAGGACGGGAAAAAACATTTTGTCATGTTGTTGTCTTAAAACTACATCCTAAGGCAGAAATCTAGGGTTTTTCTGTATTCACTAAGTATTTCAAAACAACATTTTAAAGAAGAAATAGTACCAGCATAACAAATTCAGTTTTAAAAATTACTCAAATTCAGCTGTATATAACTACATTTTTCCTCCCACAGGAATCAGGGGAAGGCAGGTTATGTCATCAGTTGTCTCTAAAGTCTAGGAATGAACAACCATCGTGCTGGAGAAAGGTGGCACTTGGGCAGGGGTTAAGAATTCACTTCTAACAGAGGTAGTAATTTTACCATTTACTGCTGACACTAACTGAAAAAAAAGCACTTGCATCTTTCAGCACGTAAGTCTGCAGATGCAAATTTTATAGCATCTAAGTTTTCATTAGAACAGCTTACAGCAGAGAAGCTTGTAAGAGCACAAAAAACAGGAATTAATATTAAACTTTTAAAATCAAGTATGGAACGTAATGAAGCTTATTCACACAATTTTCTACAGGGGTGAAGTAAAGAGCCTCAGAAAGTACCAAGACTACGGTCACAGTAAGCTGATACAGAAAGGGGGACCTGTTCCGGTGCACCTTTTGTCTCCCAGGTTGTGCACCCCTTGCACCCTCTGCACAGAAGCCAACAATCATGTGAAATCAGTCACCAATTCGATGGGTGAAAAAAACACATTAATTTTTTGGTGCATCAATTACTCATCAGGTCAATAAGCTAAAGTAGAAAACTACAGACGTGTGACTGTCAGATCCAGAAAGGATGCAGTGCAGGAGGTTGGCTTTTCCTCCTGGGGAGAGACCGGGGGGAAGAAAGCAACCTGCTGTTCCAAGACATTGAATGTAATGTGAAATTGTGCCCTCAGTCACACTCCCTTCTGGCTGTAGCTGCAGCAATTTATAAGATGACTGTCCTTTGTGCTTTCCACTGACACTTTTCCAGAAGTCACCAGCCCCAAAGATGCACAGGTATAACTGAAAGTACCAACCCTGCCTCTTCACTGGTGCTGCCGAAATAATACAGCTTAGCTGGAATGTTTGTTAGCAGGATTTTTCCAACTTCAACCACTTTAATTTTGATTAGGCAACCAAATGTACTTAATGTTACACCAGCAAGTTTCATATGGCAGATACTCCTACTTGAGGGGGGAAACTGATGTTAGGAGATGGGAATAGTAATTTCTAGTCTGGATCAGCTGCAAAACTAATGCATTTTTTTACTTGCAGCAATGATAAAAGCAAAATACTTAGGCAGGAAGACGCTTAAGGTAATATCTGAATCACTACCAAGATCTGATTGAATTACATATTCCAGTATCTTATTTATAAACTAACCTACAAACAAGGGCTCATCAACATAGAAATAATTACAGAAACACTAAATTTCATTAGTAAATAGTCAGAATGTAATGGCCCTGTAATAGCCATGCTTTGCTCAATATTTGCGCCTCGTTTATCTTTGAAGACTAACATGTAGCATGGCTGCACGAATGCAAACACCCGATGCCGCCAGGAAGCCCTGACCTACATCTCACCACCTGCTTGCAAACTATGGGTTTATGCTACAACAGCCCCGCAAACAGTACAATAAATCCCAGATCAGCTCAGGCCTGAGAGAATTACAAAGTATTTCTCCCACCAGATCAACAGTGGTTTCTAGCAAGACTTCACTGCGATAGGACCACTGCTATTTCTGTGGAAATCTACAAGGAAAAAAGGTCATTATTAGGGAAAAGACTAATGTAAAGCTCAGAGCTAAACGGTTAAATCTTTAATTGCTTCCCAATGACATCTCTTCCTCCTTAGTAACTCTCAATTAAGCTGTTTAATCAGAACAGAAGGACCCAGCAAGTGTGAACACTTCATTTCTACAGTAGACCTCAAGCACGTGTCTGACTGCAGTCAGACCATGGGGCAAGTTCCCCCCATTACGAAGTTCCTTAGAGCATTACTGCACTGACTAGCAACATTTATTTCAAGGGAGAAATTCAAACAAAATCTTCTGCTTCTCAAGATCTGGAAACTACCACTGTCAGTACTTGCAAGTTACTTTGACACTTTTCAAAAAATTCTCCAATATTCTTGGGCAGAAGCTTCTAAGTGCTTAATTATTCTATTTATGATAGAAATAAATAGTCACAGAAAAATGTAACAAAGGCTATTGAAACAGTGGAGAAGTGTTGAAGCACCTTTTGATTCACTAGAAAAATGTGATAAACTTCAAAAAGACAGAAATTGTCAAACAATGAGTCAAAAATAAAGCATATTACTATTAATATCTTTTTATTGCAAGCAGACATAGAGTGAGACCTATTTAAATGATCTAATGAAGTAATTTTTCTTCTGTGAGTTACACTAACTAGAAATAAGTATAAAAAAATAAATAAAATAGAGCTCTTGTAACAGTATTGGCAGTTGTTCACATTCTTATCTCAGAAAAAAATAATAATCAGGACTTCCTGTTCTTTTTTACTACTAAATTTGGAAGCAGAGAAAAGTTAACTAATTTTACCATCCTGGATTATTATAAATTTTCATGCAAATTTGGATTATGACATAACAGCACTTACAGAATATGCATGTACATTCTGCTCCAAGCTTTTTTCCCCCCGTTCACAAATAGATTATTTGATTAAAACTATGCCATATGTTATTTCGATAAGAACAACAGACCTATTTCATTCTGACACTACTCTATAATGTGTAAAAAAAGTGTGAAAATGTTGATGGGTTTGTCAGGTTTCCACATCCACATTTAAGCGTCCCAGGTGAGGCTGCAAACAGATCAAAGGCTAGAACTGTAGAAACAGGAGCTAAGAGAGCTTCAGCGAACCCAGCCTAGTATCCAGCTGTCTTCTCTTCAATGCCTCAGAACAACTAATGTCAAAATATTAATTGGTTTCAGTCACTATGCTTCATCCTTAGTGCTACTTTTTCAACCTCAACTATATCCTAACTCATCCTTGGGAATAAAAATATTGTTTTAAAATGAAATTTCTAAGAACAGCACTTTATCTTTGTTTTTTGTTTTTTTGTTTTTTTGTTTTTTTTTTAATGAGAAGCTCTGAAATATGTTTTCATAACTAAAATAAAGATGGTTGAGCATTACATAGCACAGTATAAATCCAAAGGATAAGTGCTGCAGTTAAGTTCTGTACAAATCAGATCCCAAGGTCTCAAGCTATTCAAGCTACACACTCAAAAACTAAAGTATATTTAAGAACTACTTACAAAAAATCTATACTAACAAATCTGGATGGATTTTCAGGAAAATTTAAGCCACACCAGGAAAAGTTACATACTACTGGGAAAAGAGATACTATGACAGAAAGCATCAGGCTGCTAGGTTCAACTATAAATATATCATATATAACAGTGATAAATTGGGTAAGACACAGACCTAGGATAAAAGACAACAAGATCTGTAACAGCCATTCCTCCCCCACTCTCCTGTGCACAAACTTTACTCTTCTGGCAGAAAGTTCCATTCCTAGATAAGAAAAAGCTACCAACCGGTTTTGATCCCAAAGTTTCAGTTAATCTTTTAGATGAAGTCAAAGTCTACAAGAACCCCAAAGGTGAAGCATTAAAATTTAAACATGTTTTTAGTGAAGGCTGGTGCCCAAGCACTGGATGCTGGACTACAAGTCTGTGATCTTTGGAAAACCCAGGCAATGCAATGGAGCTGAAGTACTCTGTGCTATTTGGAGCATCTCAAATGCTCAGTGGACATGCCCATGAAGAGTTCTACAGTGCAGCCCAGAAGTAGCAGAGGCATATGTAACTGTGGCCTTGTTACCACTTAGTGGAGAGATGCTTCATAGCTAAAATGGTAAAAACCTCCACAAATGCTGCTCCCAGAGAAGCCATCAGCAAGTAAACCAGCAGCACACGTAAGCCAAAGGCAGGATAAATCATATATGTATACCACATTAGAAAGCAACACACGACAGTCTATACCATTAAATATTAGCAGGACACAGAAGGAACAGAATAAATGTCCTCCTTCTACCCAGTAATAGCAGGAGACATTCATCAGGGCAATAAAGTTAGATCCTGTTTTGTCTAGATCCAGGATAAACCTGATCAAGGTTCAGGGCAAGCTGATGTGATTTCACACGCAGGGTTCTCAGACTGGACATGAGTGAACATTCAGCAACTCAGTAATGCTCAAACTCAGGTGTTAAGAGTTTGGCTTATGTTTGCAGTTGGCCAAGGATGAGCATGGGACAATTACCAGCTCTTTAAACAAATGAGCTTCTAAGTTATTTTTAAAAATTCAGAAATTAGTTAATAAATTGCAGGCTAATCATAGTGTCGATGCAGTTAATGCTTGAGAGCAGAAGAGCACTTAAGGAACATAATAGCCCTGCAAACATAAATGGTGTATACAACAGCAAATCCAACCACACAGCTGAAGAAATATGAGCTGAGATACCCGTATCTTCCTGCGCTGACAGAGGTCAACATAATACTTGACTAGCAGTGGGCAGTATAAAAAATTGTCTTCTAAATCTATTTTAGATGCAGTTTAAAAGAATGGTTTGTATGTAATTTAAGAAATGTGGTTGTCATGGAAGCCAAATCTTTCTAAGCCTTTAAAAACCTCAATTCGCTCCCTAAAAGTTACTGCATATCCCTTATCCTTTCCTTTAAATTCAGTAGATCTGGTTTTCATCACAGCACAGTTTGCATTCCACAAGGGCCAATATCACTAGCTTACATAATAGTAAAACCAACCTTGACACAGACAGCACTAATTAACAGACATAAAAACAACTCAAGCAGCCACACAACGCAGACTAATCCTTGCTGCTACAAATGCCAAAGACATCTCAACTAGCACTTCGTGTGTGTTTGCGCGTAGGTGGAGCAATCAGTCATTCATCCCAACCTTGCACATGTAAACAAGAAAATGCAATACATGAAGAATAGATTACATCTTACCTCATTTAAATGCATGAGAAAAAAAAAAACAAACAACAAAAAACCCCCCCGATGGTAACACTCTAAACACTTATATCATTTTTCCCACTGAATCCTAAGTTAATAAAATCATTTTAAACTCTTTCACTATCAGCTAGTTTGGCAAACAAAAAAATAGGTTGAGCACAATTCATGACATGACCTCAGGCTTCCCCCAAACAACAGATGCTGCAGACTGACAGCCCAATTCATTGTCATCACAGAGCCAACAAATCTGATAGACCAACCACTGAAAAATTCCCCAGCACAGAGGAAGCCTCCCACCTTATTCACAATTCTGTCCTGCTTTCTTCACAGCCTTGCTCCTTCCTTCACCCCTTGCGCTGGATGTATGCCAGGAGAAAGAGGGCTACGAGCAATCAAGGCACAAGTTAGAGTAGCCCTACGGCTCTTCATGCTTTTGCAGTGCCACCAGAATTGGCATCCCAACAAAGGAAATGCTTAAGGCCTCATTTTTCTCTATAGTGGATTTTGTGCCAGAAAATTCTTGGGAAAGCCTAAAATTGGGCTCAGAAAATTTAAAGCCTATAGGCCGTAATCAAGAAGAACCAAACATGTACCTTTTTAAATTAGCATTCTAAATTATCGAAGTGGAAACATTTTAACTTGAAAACTTTGTTTGTTTTGTTACAAGGATTGATACTTGAATGTGAATTCTTCCCAAAACATTTTAGTAGTATCTTTTCATTTATCCGTAACCACAGCAGGCTGTCCAACATCCAAGTGCAATCCTATCTCAAAATCAACATCTGCTCATAGTTCCCCAAAGTATTTTTCAGTTTAGAGTTTCCTCCCCTCTCTCCCCACCCCAAAGTGTGTGTTTCAAGAAAGAAAGGAAGACCTGGGAAAACCAGTTTGCTTTTGGAGAGGGATTCTCGATCAAATGCTTTGGACTAAGGACTATATAATTCAAAAAAAGACGTGAATATATCGTATGCTTGCCTTAGATTTACAAAATGTACTGTTGCATTTATATTCTGACAAGACACAGAATTCTTGCACAAAGAGATTTCCAACACACAAGGCAGTCTCTCAACAATAAATCAATAAGCTTCTTTTTTTAAACAAATGTATACCTACAGAAATGTCTTTTCTGTAAAAAGAATGCATTCTACCACTGCACTTCAGTGCTAGCCAGAACTCTTTAACATAAGAACACACTCACACTCTATAAACAGGATTAAAAGCTATCTGCCACCAAATGGATTTCAAATTCTCATGCCTGCACACAGTCCCACTGATTTTAACAAGATTCTGACCTCACAGCCTCAAGACTGAACACCTAATAACTCCAAAATTTAAATCAACTTTAATCACGTTGAAAAAGCTTTAGACACTTTACTCTTGTATTGCTTTTGAGAAAAAGCAAGTACTATGTAAAGCCAGAGAAGCAGTCCTGTTCTAAAGAAGATGTGAAGTTGATAGACGAAGCACACAGAAGTGAATCATAATGCAGTACATGCATTACCCCACACAAATTAAGGCTACCTAATTAATTATTTTGAGACATCTCCTTACCACCCACCAGCTCACTCTGAAATAACTAATTCAATTTTCATTTACTGGGTAAAGTTGCCACCACACTATCCACACCCACATCCGACTCATATAAACTGTCTTTTAATAAGCAGAATCCAGCAGAGGTCAGAAATGGCCCGAGACAGGAAATGCCTGGGTGTTTTCCATTCAGGCACTGCAGATTACTCTTCTACATGAAGACAGCCCAGGTCTAGGGTCATGCCGTTGTACAAACTTAATTTTAAATCGTTTTCTGCTTAACCTGCACTATTATTCTTTGAAGATACTGTAAAAAGGAGCTTGGAAGCTTATGAATTCAGCTGCCCTAGTGGCATTTGTATTTCATAATATTTCTGTTAAATCTAATTAACTGTTATATACCTTCTGGTTTTGACATTCTCACGACGTAAGAAAAACAAACCATTAAAATACATTAATGAAAACTCAAACCAGACATCGTTCAACTCCATAGCCTCCATCCAAAGCAGAGTGCATCACCACTTCCCTTTTAGTATATCAGTACGAAAGAGTAGCTTGCAATATGCAAGAACGAGCTGAGGAACGTGAGAGCATGAAGCTTTTCTGCACTGCACACCTGGAATACAACACGCCTGACTATTGCCTTACAGTACTAATTGGTCACACAAGTGTTTTAAAAAACGTTTCCTGAATGCCTCCTAGTAAGAAGTGAAGTGCATCAACAGGATGTTATTTTAAAAGGAGAAATAATTGCCAGGGAATTAATAATTTGGACTTATGCAACACTTATACAGCCAGTTGGAAACACGAAACCATGAAGTAATTTGCATCCCCATCTCTCAGCAGGGCACAGATGGAGACTTGCAAAAAGCCAATCTGCAGGTCAGCACATTCAGGAGGTAACAGCAGTTGCAAAAAGCTCCAGGCATCCCAACGTGAGCCCACTTTGTGGGATTTATTTATTTATTTATTTTAAAAACTGCATCTTCTGACAAATATCGATTGCAACATTGCCAGGAGCGATACTCCGAGACCCTGCTGTTCTATCGCCGCGCCACAGAGAACCCAACGACCTGGGTTTAACCACGGCTGCTGGGAACACGAGGGACCCTTGTAGCAGGCGGTGGGGGTTTTACCACCGCGGCTCGCAAGAGCCCAGCAGCGGGGGTGACACTGCCCGCCTGCCGGGGGGCTGCAGCAGCGGCCCCCCCCTCCCCTACCCTCCCCCGCCGGTAAAAGCTGTCCCCCAAGAGCTGGCCTTGCCAGTGCCCCAGCAGCACCCGCCTGCTGCTGCAGCTCAACTAAAAGGGGGGGCGGGGAAGGAAACGATTTGTTTTTAATTGCAAAGTGCCCACAAAGTACTGCCTTACCCACCGCAGCCACTAGAGATTCCTTATCGCGGCACCTTCCCAGTCGGTGGGCGCTTTCCAGCAGCGCTGAAGCAGCAGACGGAGCTTTTGCATCCCAAAGGGACCGGGGGGGGGGGGGGGGGGGGGAGGGAAAGGGGGGAGGTGGGAAAGTTAAAATCGCACCGCCAGCAAGGCAGCGCTCCCGAGGCCGTGCCCGGCGGGCGAGTGGGCAGCGCCAGAGCCGTGCCAAAGGGGCGGCGGGCACTCACACCCCCCGGCCCGCCCCACCACCCGGCAGCGGTCAGCCCGCGGCGCTCTCTGCACGTAGCTCCCTACTTGGCAGCGCCGGGTACTGACCTCCCCGGCGGCGGCGGCTCCTCCATGGCGGCGGCAGAGACCAGCGCGGCGACGTCTCTCATACATGCACCGAGGCCGCCATGGCGGCGGATCCCAGTGCGCGGCCCGGCCTGGCCCGCTGCGGCGCCGGGGGTGCAGCGAGGAGGAGGAGGAGAAGGGGAGAAGGAGGAGGGGGGTGTCTCTACCCAGCTGCAGGAACCCGGCCGCGCAGAGCCGCCCGCGCGGCCGCCATCTTGAAAACAGCCTCGCAGGGCAGCGAAGCCGGGAGCATCGCTACGGCGAGTGAGGAGGGACCGGCCGAGCCAGAGGCGCTCGCTCCGCCGCGGCCGGGCGGGGAGCGGCAGCGGGGCGTGGGCTCCCCCCGCCCCTCAGGCAGGCGGCGGGGACGGGGCCGCGGGGCTGTGGCTGTTCCCTCCCGGGCGGTGGCGGGGGAGGTTGTTTCCCCGCCGTCCTGCAGCCGGGAGGGGCCGCGTGTGTCCCGGCGCCGGGCGGCGGTGGAGGCGCGGCGGGAGCTGCCGCCCCGCCGGCCGCCGCCGGGCTCCCTCCCCAGCCGCGACAGGACTGGTCGCCGTTACCGACCGCCGTTCGCTGCGGGTGCCGAGGGGAGTCTCAAAAACTGCAAGTTCGCACGACTTGAGCAGCCAGGGATAGAAGAAGAACCTGATTACCGAGAGGAAGATGGTGACCTCGGCAGGTGCCGGCGCCCTGCAGCCCACTTGCCCGGTGGCCGGCGCGTGCTGAGGTTGGGGCTACCACGGCCTTCTCCAGGGAGATCAAAGGCATGAAGAGCCCCTCTCAAGGTCCCCTTGGGGAGGGGGGAGGCGGAAGAATGAGCAGGGGTGCTCATAGCTCTGCAGGCAATAAATAAATAAGCAGGCATCGTTTGTTCTGCGGCGTAGGGAGCAACTTGTCTCATTTCATAAACCCTGACTTTCTGAAGCCTCCAGCGGCGCTGGTTATCGGCCTTGGACAGAGAACTGGAGCCACATTATCCATTTGGACATGCAGGGAGGAAAAATGTAATTTCCTGAACTATAAGCTTGGCTGGAGTACCAGGGTTTACGCCCTTCAAAGGCAGAAAAGTGCCATGAGTTATTTAATTGTTACAATTGGTGAGAGAGACCCTCATCCATAGGACTGGAAGCAGAGGAGCAAACCCTGGCATCAGTAGCGCATACACAAACAGTGTATGTTATTTCTGAAGAGTGAAGTTTGAACTCGAGCTGGAATCAATGCTAGATCCTGCTTTATGTGCAGTTCCTTCATTAAATTAACTACAAGAAAGAAAAACTACACAGGTTCCTAGCCTAATACTAAAGTTCAGTTGTAAAGTCACTGTTTGTGATATAAAGTTGTCCATGTACCTGTCCAAGTTTAAGAAAAGTATTTTCTACAAATTGATTTTAACAGGCCCTTTGAAAGAAGAGATTTTTTTAAAACAGCTGAAGTGCAGAAGATGTTTCTACTATATATTTATCATCGTAATAAATAAGTGTATTAAAATGTGGGACCAGGTGAATAACGTTATCCAGGAAGCCAGTTCCCTGTTTTCTATAGGTCAAGAAAAATACCTGTGTCATCATAACCTGGATGGTCGTGACATTTAAACATCAAGACATTCAGTATTTATGTGCAGAATTATTACTTAAGATTACCTCACATAATGGAAAAAAAGCAGTATTTAGCACATTAATGATTTTTGGTCAAATACTTGAGCCCAAAACCAAAAAGCAGTTCCAAAGGCAGATACAAACAATACATTCCTACTCATTTGTTATTGTGAACTAAACATAGAAACTATAGATGAAGAAAGTCAATACTAGAAATTCTGAAGTGCTAACCTAATAAATTACTTGTCATCTCCATAAAAACACAAATTCTCTAAATCTAAAGCAAAGCTGCTTATTTCACAGTATGCACTTCTTGAAGTATAATTGCAGATAACAAAGGCTCAATGCCATTGGTGAAATAATTGCATAGCAATGGCTTTTAGCATTTTTTTCAGCTATGTTATGGATCATTATCTGACAGCATCTCTTCAGGTATTTGCAGGGCAGAGAAGTCTTTATGTTTAGCAATCACAGCAAAATTTTTAAGCTTCTTTGCTTCTTCAACCAAAACAATCAGTGTAGTGGTATGTTAGAAGCCCAGAGTTTTTATTAACTCGGAAAGAAAGCATCCGATACTGCCTTTTGCCACAGATGTGATGGTGTGGATGCGCAGACATCGCAGGAGCCCTTGGCAAAGGTGGAAATAGGGACACCCCACTGCCACTACTTTCTGTAAATATTAAGATGATTTACTGAAGCAAATTGGGGTTTGTTGCAGCATCGCAAACAAGGAGGTCCAGAACAAACTTCCCTGCATGCCTCTTCCCCTTTCCCTTCAGGGCAACCCACTATATTGGGTCGCATCGCATTCTTGTGGTATACCATAGAGAGCATGCTAAAAGTACAGATAACTGGCCAAGCAAAGCAAGGCTCTAAGTTTGATACAATGGCAGTTGTCTGCAATAGGCCATCGTGAGAACATAGCTCCTGGTCTCTAGGAGAAAATTGTAAGAGGAGGGGTTTATGAATGGCCTACAGAGAACTTGGAAGGAAAGGAAAAGAGATGCAGCAACATATGGGGCTGATAGTACAGGAAAAAGCAGGTGTCATAAGACTGTCAGAGCCTATATAGAGATAATATTTAGCAGAGACAAGATTTAAAGAAGTTGCAGAGGTCTTACCAAAATTGATATGCAAAAAAATCTTGTAATGATTTTTGTCTTCTTTTAAGGAATGTGTTTTTATTTCGAAGACTCCCTGACTGCCAGTTTTTGAGTCTAAATATATCAACAGAGCACAGGTGCATGGGAATTGATAAATTAAATTGTTTACTCTGCTTTCACTACTGGAACAGAAGAAGGCACAAAATTAAAGCAGATGTCACAATAAATTATATCTTAAACTGTCAGAAAATTGAGTAAAAACTATTAGTAATGTTAACATTTTATTGCCTGATGTTGCAAAATCATGACCCAAAAATTCTAGATTTAAAAAGAAAACAGGCAATTGTCAAAATAGACAAACTTTTTTTGAGTTCAACTTCTGTTTTCTGAAGTTTGAGGATAAATGTTCTTCTTTTTCTCACCCACCATGTACAGGTACTGCAATTGCTTAGGAATTGCTTTTTATTCCATGCCTTTTATTACACCAGCAGTCCTAGAACTTGCAATAAAAATTTAAGAGATGGCAATAGAATTCTAGTAACAAAAATAGGTCTTTCAAATAGTTTGTTTTTAATTTCTACTGCAACTACCCTTTACATTTCTATCTACTGCTGGGACATAGATTCTATTATTCTTCTCCTTTCATTAGAAATATCAGACAGGAATGTACATGGAGCTGTGCTTTTCTCATTAGTGACCTCTACAGCTCTTTTCTAATCCAAAAAATACTAATGAAGAAAAAGAAAGATTGGGACCATGTAGGTAATTAAATATGTTATAAGAATATCTTTCAAAATTTTTCTCCCAGTACCTGTCATAAGGCCAAACTTTTATTTCACGTTATGAATGTTACGCAGAATAAGGCACAACTTGTTCTTTTTTTGTAGCCAGTTAATGAAACTGGTTACATTGTAGTAATTGGATGGTTCTTCACTCTGAACTACATGCAAAAATGAAATTCTCAAAAAAACCAGCTTTGTAGATTTAGTTTTTCCTTCCAATAAATTATTTATTTTAATTCCACTAAAAGCTGTTTAAAAGCAAAAGCAAAGTTAATTAGACGTAGTCCCACTTTCAGCAGTAAACACTGAAAAGCAGCCTGTTAGATATAGCTAGTCCAGATCAAGTTAAATGTGCTGAAGATAGAATTTACATTTTTTTCTTGGTCATGGGTTAGAAATGCTCTTCTGGAACGCAATGCAGAGTAAATCATGAATAATACCTGCATTTAATATCTATAAGACAATCTGACACCATTTCTTTCTTACGTAGATATTGCAGCTAGCTACTCCAGAATCAAAATAAAATGCCAAGACGTACTTCTACCTGGAAATATGCAGATTCTTCCATCTACAGTTTTGTTGCTTTCACAGGAGATCAGGTTGGGGTGGTGGTTTTTTTTGAAAGAAACTGAACTCGGTTTTCAATGTCGTATAGCTTGAGCTTTGCTGCAATTGATTTGAAGTGTGAACCTCTGAAAGAAACTAAGGAGTCATGCTGTATATATCCCTGTTCAATCACCCGTTACCACCCTGATTCATTCACTTCAGAAGCAGCATGATAGCTGCCAAAGCTCGTTCAGTAGCATGGTGTAACACCCATGCTCTAACAGGAGCCAGCCAGCTTGACAGAGGTAGAGTATTTCTGTCTAAACACTGTCATCTCACATGCTGCATGTCAGACCACGTAGGGCTTGATATCATTAACTCATCACTATTAAAGGAGTATTTGTTAGTAAGAGTAGCATGAGATCAGAAGCATTCCTGGGATTATTGTCTTATCACCTGAACTGGGTATTTATTTTTTCAATACTTCCTGTCCTAAAAAGCAAGTGTGTGTAACACCGCCTCTGACATTATTAAAATGGCGTGACCCACATAAGAGAAGTGTAAACCTCGGTTGTGCTCAAAGCAGTATGCTTCTACTGTGTAAAGCTTGTCTTTGGCCTTAGTGTCTGCAGAGCTGGGCATAGCTAAAACCGCTGGCTGGTGTTCAATAGTAGCCAGACACTGGAGGTAGAACTGATTGATCTTAGATATAAAGAGACTGAAAATGTTTCTGAGTCAACACATGTATTGTAACATCTCTCACAACAGACAGTAGCTTATGTCTCCCCAAGAACTGACTTTGGACCTGTGAAAATAAGCCTTGCTGAATTTAGTGCTACTTGAACTTGATTATCAACAATGGAGTAAGCTTGCCTAAAGCTAGCTTGGCTCCTGCTAAATCACACTGTAATTCTTTCCCCGACTGTATAATAGACGTACTCAGCTGTGGGACATTTATAAACAAGACCAAGATCATTGAAGTGCTCGTTTGCATTTGTGTTCGGTATTGTAATTTCATGTTCAAAGAAGCTCCACTGAAGAATTGGGGGCCCATCCACTGAAACCGTGTTTGTAGACGCAAAGCATATCCATCTGTTTTCTCTGTGTGCCTGACAGTGCAATCTAGTGCATCATTCCAAGCAAACTCTCCGTGTTTTCAAGCATCTTGCAAGTTTGAACGCTTGCTTATATTAAAAGTTTTAAAGTGATGCTATTTATTTTCATCGGCCCAGAAAGCAAAAAAATGTTCCAGACTATATATTTTAAAATATCTGGTCGTGCATCTGAGATTCTTTCTATATCCGCCTTACAGCAGCTGCGTTATCCCAGCAGAAAACAGCTGTGAGATCTATATCAAAGTTCCCTGCCTAGGGTTATCTTCTACAGCTCCTGTCCATCTCCCCTCCTTCCAACAGCTCTTTCTATAAAGTGCGAGTAGTCACAGAATCCCGCAGTGCCTTGCCCCAGCAGTTCCTGGCTGCTGAATCAGCTGTATGGAGTTATAAGCAGCCATGAGAAAATTTTAATCTTCATTTAATGTTAATCCCCGCAAACATTTACATACACATCAGTTCACTTACATAACAGGCATGCTGAAATCAATGGGACAACCCTGGGAGAACAGTTACTCATATATAAAAATGTTCATACAAACCATTTCCTCCTGCTCTGAATCATCTGGAATAATTTAGCACCCACAGCTTTGCAAGGTGAGTTTTGTGGTGTAACCCTGTTGATGGCTTGGTTCTGGTGAACAGCAATAGGAAATAAGATATTCTCCACTTGTTGTGATGCCCCCCTAACTAGAGGATAGCAAGATAGTAGCTCATTCTACAACTCCCAGTTGTCTCCAATTTTGCAGTTCTTTCAGTTTTTATCTTAAACCTCCATTTCTGCCCACTTCATTACTCAAAAAAGCTCTTACCTCATTGTGAACATAACTTTTTTCATCCTTCTAAATACTTACACAGTTCCTACAGAATAAAACACTCTAAAGAGATAATCACCTGCCACTTGACATTATTTCAATGCATTCAGAGTTTTTTTATTCTCATTTGAGTCTTATTGACCCTTATCATTTCTATAATTGTGTTGCATTTCCTCTTCTTCACAGGTACTCATGCTTATTTTAAGACACATCCATGCTAGGAAACATAGCACACACTTGAAATAACTGTTGAATGATGTGAGCTGATCTGCTTTCCTGGCAGCAGCAGCGTCTCCAGCTACAGCCAGCTGAAGAATCCAGTTTATGACCCTTGTATTAGGGAGCTGAGATCCGTGTGACATTCTCTGCTGAGCAGCTACAGAAGAGGTAGCCTCCACACATTTAGCACCTCTGTGAGGTGGTTCAGAAAGAGTCATAGATGGTAGTTATGAATGACACTACTTCTGAAACCTTCCTAGACAAAAATAATGGAGAACCATAAAGGACAGTGCTGGAATCTCTGGAAGAGCTATGAAAAGCTGGACAGCAAAGCTTAACAGCTACTTCCCCCGTTTTTCCTGCTTTTTTCTTCCCTCCCCAGAGACCTTCAACCAAGCAAAACTTTTATATTCTGTAGGATTTTAAAGTCTTTTTTCCCTATCCATTTTGTATGATGGAGTTCACACATCCTTCTGTGAAGAATCAGAGCACCAGAGATCTGCAGGCATCACACAGCATTTGGCTGCCCTACTTAGTACCTCCCGCTGAGATGTGAGATCCCCAGGATCTCCAGGTGCATTATAAATACATACTGGTTGTTGCCCAGGTGATAAATTGTAAGGCAATGTATTATGCCTGTTGGTTTGCTTGACTGAGACAGGTTTCTGAGCTCATTTCCTCTGACTTTTTCTCTTGCCAGTGTAAGCAGCTCTCAGCTCACCTCATTAGCCAGGAGACTCTCTAAATTGTTTAGGAAGCCTTGTGTTTGTTTGGGGCTGAGGAGACCAAGTAGCAGGTAGAGTGGATGATCTAACCATTCCTATTATCCCAGAAACACAGGAGGGTGGATTAAATAAAAGAAAATGAATAATCCCAGTGATCCAACTGTGTTATTTGTAAGATCCATAATATATGCAGACTTTTTCTAAGAGTTTCAGAATTTACTCAGCATACCCTTCATGCATTTGTGAGTAAGAAGTGATGCTGTATCAAATGAATTTATGCTCATCGCTTTTCTGAAACCTGCTTTCAAGTACTCCACATTTTGACCCCTCCTAAGGATGGATATAGGTTCAAATAACATGGGTCAGAATCAAAAGCAATGCCAAGCTGACTGTCTGAACCATGACCAAAGTTACTGAAGCATCGTGTGACTTCTGACTTCAGAATTCCCATATTTTCATCTTTAAATTAGCAACTGTAATATTTCAGCCCTAGCATGTATGTCTTTTGAAATAGACTGCATATTAGCCAAAATAAGAAACTCAATCATTTAGCCAGGTACTCTATGAAGTATTAACATTAACCATGGAATTCAAGGGATAAAATTATTCCAGAATAAATGTTTCTGGTACAAAGATGGGAAATCAGATTGTTGAGGGTTTTTCTTCTGTGGCTGCAGAATCTTCTTATGGAGCTCTACAGAAGTTTATAGTTGTAATGAGCACAAATTTTACCCCAGTTACACTTTTTTTTCTAAAATCCTCCTTCCTCTCACCCATTTGCCCAAATAATGTTCCATACACCCATCACAGTTGCAGAGGCCGCACAGAACCAGCAGAACTACCTCTGTAGATGACTTGGAAAAGTTTTGCCTTTGCCGTTGGATGCCCAGTGGAGATTTATATATGCGTGTTAAAATCCTATTATCTCACACATGGCAAAACAGTTCCTTCTTTTTTAGTTGTTGATGGGAAAATATGTTACAAATGAAATAGAATCTAGTTTTACTGTGCTGGCTAACGTGTTTTAGATTTGCCCATGTAACCATGACGTTTTTGAAAAAGGAAAAGAAATTTTGGGAAAATTTGAAAAATATTGTTAGGTTTTGTCTTAATGTAAGTATTTTTTATTACCATAGCAATGGCCTTAGTGAAAGTGTGAGAGGATGCATCATTTTGCCTTTTTTCCTAGGCTCACAGTTTTCCAAAAATCTTCACAATGAACCAATACTTTCCAGATTCAGACTCCGTCCAAGAAAGATTTTTGTCAAAATTTGGACAAAATGCATTTAATAATTTGGAATCCTATTCATGTTCTTTCATTCCTAAGAAAAAAAAAAAATGGATTGTTTTCCTTCTTTTTTCCTACAAATCAAAATTCCAAAAACCCCAGTGAAGTTGCATTGAAATAGTTCAGGTGAAGAGCATCTGAAAAAAAAAAATCATTTGCCAATATAACCATGCATAGGTAGGCAATCCATGTGAAAATTCTTCTCAGTCTAAGGCCAGCACAGTTAGTGCTTTGCAGTCACTACCATACTAATGCTCAGGGAAGAGCAGAATATCAGAGAAATAATTATTTCTAGTGCATCTGCCAAAGGAAAGTTCAGTAGCAGAACCTGAGGCAGCAGTGTCTGTTAACAAGCATTAGATGTTTATATTGTTTTGGCTTCAAAGATGAAGTTCCTGTTATCTCTATGGGTATATAGTCAGTCTCATCAATATATGACAATGAAATCACCGATACGATGAGTGTTTTGCTTGAGATAAAGAACAAAGTAATGTCACTGATTTTTAACCAATTAGGATGTTAAAATATTACATAACCTGAACGTAACTTGTAACTTTATTCTGTTTTTCTTAGCACTGTGAATGTTTTTGAAAATGCTCTTTTTTAAAACATGATTGCTATCAGCACCTTTGGGTGGATTTCACTATGACTGTGAGGGTACAATGGGCTTTGTTTTTTAAAAGTAGCTATTTTAACTCTAAATTGCACTCTGAAGCCATTCAATTCCACAGCAGTTGCTCTCAGCTGTGGTGATAATCAGAAATACAACCAAAGATGTAAAAATTTTGTTAGTTCTTGTTTCTATTCAGGGGAAACAGAATGAGATAGTGTGTTGGTGGAGAAGCAGATGACCTTGCTGAAGCTGAGGACCTGCCATTTCCCAGTTCTTCCTCTCTTACAGGCGAATTTGAGGCAAGTCTGAGCCCTATTTCTGCTGTTTATAGATAGTCTGAAGTCTGTGAGAGAAATTTTCTTCACCCTTAATCCCAGCAGAGACACCGTTCAATGACCCCTACTACTTAGCCTAGACATTAAGATACTAACATAAAATATACCAAAGTCAGTTAAAAGACTCCAGCTTTCTAACGACACATGGATGTTGCGGCATACAGAGCTAGGGAAAGAATTCTTATCTGCAGATTCGGCACCCAGTTTTCAACAAGGAAAGCACACATTATTCTGCCAGTAATGCTGGAGAAGGACTGCTGACTAGAGCTTGCTTGTTCACCTGTTGGAAGCATTCAGTATGGGTCACTTACAAAACTTCATCACATGTTGCATAACCGTAACCTGCCTGAGATGAGATCACAGGATTATTTATCTTCTAACTAACTCTTTAGATGGACACTAACTCTTTAGATGGATGTTTGAGCTATAGCCCATCTGTCTGAGGTGGTGTCTCATTGTCTTATTAGACGTAGGTGATTACTCATGGAATGTGAAGATATTTATTCTATAAGCTATGGAAGATGACTCTAATACATACTATATTTCTAAAGAGACAGTTAAGGTTAGTATAAGAATAGGACTGCTATTCTTATCTGGATTTAAAATTTCAAGAATAACACTTCAGTTAAAATTTTTGCATTGCGACCTTTCCTCTTCAACCATTTTGTGATCAATCTCATAAATACTTTTCAGTTACAAGCCATCTCTAATACAGAAAGTTCATTAGGAAATACAACTATTTGAAAGCAGAAAGCACCACAAAACTTTTGGTATTATATATAATTTTGTAACAAATTGTGTTTTTTTTAAAATTACGGATTTTGAATAAGTAACAATTGGAGGTAAGAAGTGTTATTCTAAAATATATCATTCACGCTGCTGTCAAGTATCCACTTCTGCATATTAAATTATAAATTCCTGTCAGAAGAAGGTGCACAAAGAAGGTCTATATGGATTCTCCTCCTTTCTGAAGTTGTGTCATTTCTTACTAATGAAGTTCTACAGCCAGTCTGATCATACTGCATTTTTAATTCTTTTTTATAGATGGACCATCGGTTAATTGTTTTAAGAAACTTTCACAGAACAATTAATATTAACAATGTCTTTTGGTTTTGTACTTCAAGTGATACAAAATCCCGATATTCAAATTGTATAGATTATAAACCATTGCATTTTACATGTCAAATAGACCAAGCTTGTCGTTATTTGGATGTGGTCAGCTTTACTGCACTGCAAGAAGTGAATATGACACCCTTATTCATTTGTACAAAGTCAGATTCTGAAAACTTTAGACTCCTCTGATTTCAACAGTGGTTTTCCCTGTGTGAAGTTTGTCCAACCAAGAAATGAATTGGCTCTGTGCTATTCCCCATTCATGGCACTGTACCTCAGCTGAGCTTTCTGATATATTTTATCACACTGTTTGCATTTGAAAATAACCTCTAAGCATGTTTAGTGTCGCAAGTACCTAAAATCTATTTATATCACTAATATTTTTCAGAGTTACATTTCATGCTATGTTTATTGCAGCTATTCCAAATCTCCTTGTCCTACCCACAACAGCCTGCCAACCAGAGTGTGGAATAAGAGGATTTAACTGTGAATGGATCTCTCTTCCTCAAGTAACCAGCTCACATCATAGACTTCAGGAAGGGATATTTTGCCTACCTCATCACTTGTCTAAAGAGGGTAAGGGCAGAGCTAACAAAATTACTCTCTGATGCAATGCAGTGAATATGAGTCTCCTAGAAAGCTGCAAGTTGTAGGTGTCACTGTCACAGCTTGTAGTGTTGTCAGCACAGAGTCCAGTTTCCTGTGAACTGTAAGGTCAAGTGATCTTTATGTCAATCTAAAACATTTCTGCCTGAGAAACCAGTAACAAGCAACCAGCCTTTTAAATATGTCATTGAATTCGTTTCCTATTCAATCATTGGCATTTTGGTCCACAACTCAATAACTAAAGTGCACTGACAAGTTTTCTTCATATTATACTATTTGCAATTTTTAGTGCAAACCAGAAGTGAATCTGATTAGTAGCTTGACATCCATGGAGCCTTATATTCAAGCATAAATATGAAGATTCAACATAAACCGGTTGTGCTCATATTGATCGTCAGAGTCTTAGAAGCTGATTATGAAAATGTGGCTATTTGCATATAAAAATAAACTGAAAGATACTGTTTAAATGTACAGTGTCTATATTCAGAGCTACATAAAGAATCAGCTAGTTTACCTACATGATGTTACAAAGCAAATCCGCTAGGTTTTCTAACTGCTACTTTTTAACATACTTCACCCATTGTTTTTATTTATTTTAATTTTAATATATATAACATTGCTGTTGTATAATAGGGGTGGTGGGGAAATTAAGAAATATCCTTAGCTAAATACAAATACAGCCAAGAAAGGGCACATCCAGATGTAATATTTAATGGTAGGTTCTGTTAGTAATCGTACTTATATACAACAGATATAGAAAGGATGGGTAGCAGAAACAAGAGGATGCTGTAGGTACTGCCCACCTAGTGTATCTTGAGCCTTATACTAACCTGGTTTAAGTACTCATTTAGCAACAGTCAACTGCACTGGATTTAGCTGATTTTTTTTTCAAAGTAAGAAGTCTGCCTTAAAAATAACTAATTGCGGATTAATTTATGTAATTTCTTATTACACATTTATGAACCTGCTTCTCACGTCTGTCTATTGCTTGATTTTTCTGCTTCCATGTGCTTGGATTACATGGCACTTTGTTCCAAAGCATCCTCGCTCAGAGTGGTCATAATTTCTGTTAGATCTGCCTAGCTGAAAAAGGTTTCTTGGTGTATTTATACTGGGAAAAACTGGCAGAACTATAAATACAGCTCCAGCAGTACTTATGAGCATAATTGAATCTCTTCCCATTGCAGCATAAAACTATAATACAGCGTGCATTTTTTACCAGTATAACTAAATCAATAATAGAGCTGCTAGTGGCATACATCATAGACACCCATGATTAGCTTACTGTGAAAGTCTCATTTATTGTGAAGACAAGTAGGAAAAAAATTTATTCTTATTAATAAAATAAGATCCAGTTTCAGTGCCAGAAAGATGCTTTTTTTTTTTTTTTTTTTGCCAAGGGCAAGGAATTCTCTAAGGAACAGACTGCACTGCACAGTTTAGCTGTTGGATGCTCATCCAGCTGCGTGCTCCCCATCTGCCAAATATACTATCAGAGCAGTACCCAGATTTCTTGTTTATAAACAAACAAAAGCCTGGATGTTCTCCTTAGGGCCACCAGCAACCCTTGATATTCAAGGTTCATATTTTCTTAAAGTGCTAGATAAGGAAAGACATTTTTTCAAACCCTTAAGCCCCGTCCAAGTAAGAAAGATGCTTAATATTAACATTTTTCAATGTAGTTCAAGGTCTTTAAACCGAGCTGTCCTGTTTTGCATTTTCTGTGTGAAATGCAAAAGCACAGAGGGAATTGCAACGTTCAGTGTCGCTGAACATTTTTGCAAGGGCATGTAGCTATGCATTTAATCTGCATTTGGTAGTGCTAGACCTTAAAGAAAACATTTGCAAAATCAAAGAGCTGCAAATTCAGCTCAGTGACCTGGCGAGAAATCCCTGTGGCTCTGCAGGAGGGTGAGGTCACAACAGAAGGCCAGACATATCCTAGGCCAGCTTGTTTTTGCTGCAGGCCTCCTTGCTCCTGCTCTGCGGAGTCCTGACCTGCCGGGAGCCTGCAGGGGAATTGCACTTGTCTGCTCGTCTCTCCCTTGCCCGGATGCTCCATCCCCTTACCTCCATGGGCAGTAGCAGAGTGCGTGGCCCATACTGACTTGACTTTCAGGTTACTGTGGTATGAGTCATAACCCTGCTACATGCTACCTGCTATCTGCAAGAGCAGGGGTACAAACGGTGTGACCAGGGAGGTGCTTTGCCTCGTGGTTGGATGTCAACACTCAGGCACAGGAAGAAAACCCACAAGAAGTTGTTCAGGGACTCTGGTTCTTCCCCCCAAGCTCTCCAGTAGAGTTGGAGGAGCATTCAAGTTACACTTGTTTCGGGAAGGCGTAACCTCTGACTCGGGCTGCCTAGCTGGCTCAACAAGCAGGAACGGGTCAGGGTGGTGCAAGCCCAGCCCATGCCCTTCCCTGTCAGACTATTTGTTCCTTCACAGGTATCAAGCAGACTCTGAAGCTTTTAAGCAGAGGGAGGGTAAAACAGACACACGGCCATCTTTGAGAGCTACAGACAAAAATAACCTGGCATTATTACAGTATTTTTACAAAAATATGTTTAGTTAATTCATTTAGGCAAAAGGATGCCCCTGTAAGACAAAACATGGAATTCACAAGAGCAAGCAGAAGATAGAAGAGATATTTGGCGAATGGCTACTAAACCAATAATCAGGTATTATGGTGCTAGGACAAGTTTGTTAATTTTCAGCAAAGACCAGTTGAGAGTCCTGCAATAGAAAAGGATGCTAAACATGTTTTATAGTAGGGAAGCTTGCTCATCTGTACTATTGAAAAGGCCAATGTATTCACTGTGTATGAATTTGGTTTTGAGGTGTTTCCAGGAAAAATACAATAGTGAATAAAGGGTGCCTCATCCACAAAAATACATTTTCAAGTGCTCTTAGAAATGAAACAGTCACCAGCTCTTATGACACTGATTGCTTAAAAATGGATCCTTTCAAGGGAAGGGGGACAATAAACCATTCTTGCAGGAAGTCTCAGTTGCTAGCAACATTGGCCAAGTTTAAAATTTGCTGGAGAGTCGAAGCTGAGGATGTACTAAATCGTATTGGGCTTAAGGTTACAACTGGACAAGCAATTTATTATTTTCATTTCACTGAACAAAGTTAGATCCTTGTTCTGCTTATGAGCAGCCTATTAGCAGCTTTTAAAATTGCAAAACAAAAAAACCCTCCCAAATGCGTCACAAATTGGAATTACTTGTGCAAAACATTCATCAAAGAAGTTTAAGCTAATGCCTGTTGCAAGTATTCCTCGGAGTATTTGACATTTGTGCCATGATATTTGTGTGCTGTGTGACATTCATGACGTGTTTATGCTGCATGAGCAAGCGCCTCTCTCAGAAGGTTGCTGCTGTTCTGCCGTGGGTTGGCTAATGTCACCCCTGTACAGGGAGGCACTGTGCTCCCCTTATATCAAAGCTCTGAAAACGGGGGAAGGTGGGAGATGAATGGTGCCTCAGTCCTCTGCTGCTCTGTCCATTCACTGGTGACATTCCTGGTTCTGATTAAAGAAATTTCATTTACCAGTATGACGTACACTTTGGCAGATAAGCAAAGAAAGTCTCTTGACTGTTCTCAAAGAGCTAATAAGAGGTGAGACCATGATGCAGAAAAATTATTTTACTATGTTTCCCAAGATTTCCACTTGTCTTAGAGCATTAGGAAGAAATTTTAAGTTCCAGCTCCAGGAGCCATGTGAATTAGTGGCAAATATAAACTCAGATTAAATTTCTATCTTCAGTTTTGAAGCAAAGTGCTTGAAGACACGATCCAGAAATATTCTAAAGTTTCAATAAGCAAAGCAAACAGACAGCAAATAAAAGGGGATCTACATGCTTAGGCCAGCCTTCTCGTTCTGGGGACCTGAATCATGACTTCTGAATGCTTGGGTTAGCAATTCTGTATTTAGCAGTGACCAAAATGTTCAAAAATAGCTTCTCACTATTTGTGCAGCTATATTTATGCTTGCTAAAAGCCATGCTAAGCTGCTATAAAAAGAAACCCAGACCTTGGCAGTTAGCAGGGCATGTCCACAAAGATCAATATGCAACATTGCCTCTTGAATCTGAAGTTCTCTACTCCTCAGAGTTTGCCCCTCCACAGTGAGAGAGACTGACAGGAGCTGTTCTGAGGCACTCCTCCTCCTCTTCTATCACTCTTACGTTAAGTATGATGCATAAAGCAACAATATTCAAATTGTTGAACTTCCAAAAGTGGCAGGTTCACCAGGCAAAAATTTTATTTCCTTTTAAAATGAAAGCCCCTGTGATCTCATAAACTACGTAATTGGAAAACTGTGGAAAGTGTTCCTTATTGAAAGCAGACAAGCTTTAACCAATTGCCTGCATTTCCTGCTCTTGTCTGCCCCAGTCTGATTTATTTATTGATCTTATCCACTCAATGTGTCTTATCTTTTAGACAGTTGGTTCTTTGGGACAGAAATCATCACTTTCCTTTTCGTTTAAGACAACAGTGGATATCTGGCTGGACTTTTTCACTTGCTACATTGTAAGTGTTAAATAAATAACAATATCGGTCAGTTCCTAGTCTCAGTGTTGTATCCAACGCTGTAATAGGAAGCAAATGAAGTGCTGGAAATTAATTTGTTTGGGCCTTTATCTGGGAGACTTCCTCATTCCAGTATACAGGGTTTGAAAGCTATCATCTGGAGTGGTACAGATAAGTTTTCTTCTCTACCGTATGTGCCTTCTGACATATATATGTATTTCAGATGCAAATTAAGACTGTTACATTAAAAATCTGTCCCTCCTGTTCTGTGTTGGCAGCCTCAACACTAGAGAAACTCCTTAAAACTTCTCCAGTCCAAATGGCAAATATGGATCCAGAATCAGAACCTGGCCAACCCTTACTCAGAGAAGCAACCAGACTCTTCTCACCCTAGTGTGGCTTGTGTAAGAACTGGTCAGTCACAGCTGCACCTCCTCAGGGCACCAGCTGGTCCCTATGTGCTAGCCCAGGAGAGCGGGACAGACCACAGGTGGGTCTGTCATTGTATTGATCAGTACAAAACCCCACTCTAACCCCCAAACAAAGAGAAGGCTATAAAGAGAGAATGTATACTGCTCTAATTAGAACAGGGATCTCTTGTGGGAGACTCTTTTTCTCTAAAATAAAACAGAGCAATATTGCAAGACAGAGCCTGTATGCAAGCCTGTGCCTGCACTGTTGCCTTGAAGAGACTAGGATGGAAATTTCTCCATGTCTCATTTTGATTTTCAAGTGACTTATTCTGCCTAGAATTCCTGTATGTCCTTCCTTTCTAAAACTTGCATCATCCTGTCTCTGTGGTGCAAAATCATGTGTTGTTTTATTCGAGCTATATATTGCTATCTGTACCTTATCTGTACATACCTATATGAACATGTTACATATACTTTAATGGGACATGTTTGTAAAATATAGTGGCATATGCAACTCTAGTAATGAATCTAAAGACTAACAGATTTAAAACTATGCCAAAGTTGTTTTGGATGACTATATTTGCCAAATTTAGGTAGCTGTGTGATGATGTTTTGAAAGCTCCTGCATGGCAGATTCTTGCACATTATTCAATAGAGCTTAACTTTTCATTAAATATGTACAAGATGAACATGGAAACATCCCTGATTTTTACCTCTGTAATGTCCTTCAGGAATCACCTGCGATTGTTCTGGATTATACAGGAGACGGGCTCTTAGAATCACCCCATTTTATACCGTTAGCGTATCAATGAGATGTTAGGACACACTGCCAAGTGATTTATCCAGGTAGTATCAGAAATTATGATTATGTGTAAGACAAAAAAATATGCAGAGTGAACTATGCCAATAACTATGCAATGTGACCTGCCACAGCAGTCCTTCTGCATCGGTTCTCCCAAAGAACTTCTGTCACCTGAGCAGCTGCAGTTCGTCCCCACCTTCCCTCAGGGACAGCAAACTGTCTCAGCAAGATACTGAAAAGCAAACAGGCCTGAGCCCCACAGCAAACAAAAGGGGGTTTCTGTCCTTCTATGGGTTCTAGCTCTGTAGTGAAATCCTGCTCTTCAGTCAACATTCACAACAGCTACCTGGGGAGCCACCCTTTGAATACTACCTGCAAAAATGATAGCACAAATTTTTTCAGTTGAGTTCTTTCAGCCTGTTGCTCATATATATATTTATATATAAAAATATTGCAAAATAAATGTAAAAATTGCAAAATACTTGGCTGTACTTTTTTTGATATTTGCATGTACTGCGACTGTCATTTTACAAAAAAGACAAAAAACATTTTATTAATGGTAACTGCTATTGTGCTACTCAGCTGCCTAATGAAATGCTTTAGAGTGAAATGCAAAACCCACATGCTCTTCCAGAGGATTTAAAAAATGTGATTATAATAACACACAGTCTGTTTGTCAGCCCAACTTCCAACCCTGTATGCAGCAGGAAAAGTCACAGTGAACGTAAGCATGGAAAAAAATATGTAAAAGGTCCTTGCTAGTATTACATTTGTGCATCTGCAGGGACAACCATGACAGCTAGCCAAGTGCCCCGAACACTCAATTTCTCCTTTGAGAGAAACTGTGTTCACAGTTTTTTCTCTAAAAAGACGCCTCTGAGCTTGGATTCTTTCCTATGGTGCTGAATGCCAGCTTGTTCTGCAAAGAAAAGGAAGGGATTTAAAAGGACATGAAGCTAAAAAGACTTCTGGATAGATGGGCAATTATAACAAAAGAAAGTTTGCATTACATAGAGAGGCAGAACTACTTCCTTTGTTGCAGTATGTGCACAAGACCATTTTATTTCTGTTAAATGATTTCCTTTGCTTGTAATGCACTTCTTGTGTCCTAAATGACTCCTCTACCTGTGAAACTAAATAGCTACTACAATGGCAGAAGTCCCTCATAAAAATTGTATGACCTGGCTGTTTTGTTTTGTGGGTTTTTTTCCTGCACTAAGACAGTATGATGCAGAGAGACCGGCTGAAAGCATAGAAGCCTTCTCTGCACTTCTTGATATTGTGAAGTGTTTGCGCTATTTATTTTTATTGTCTGTGTCAGACCTCTTGGTTCCCTGCCCCTTTGTTCCCTGCTTAGCCCTGGGGAGGAACATCCTTAGGCAGAACTGGCACCTGCAGCACAAGCCAAATGAAAAGCTTTTCTTGCCCGTCAGTGAAACAGATGGGCTTATTGGTTCAGCTCGTCCACCAAACTGCCCCTGCACTGGCTGGTCCAAGCAGTCTGGCAGGCTCCAGGAGCTGCAGCTCTGCCCTCAACCCAGGAGAAGCTGCACCTTTTCCCATTTCCATCTAAATGTGTGGCATGGCAAGGCCAAGCCATTTTCCTCAGACCCTATTGCAAGCCAAATAAAAGCCAGGCTTGCTGTATGTTTGCTCGTTACTCTCCGGGGAATGATTTACTACCTGAGTCGTTTATGGTCAGCAGCCCTCCTGGCCAGAGGTGGCCAGCTGGGGCACCCTGGCCAGACGGACACCCCCTGGGTGACTGCGCCTGTCATGCACAAGACATGCTGGGGCAGAAGCTGAGGGACCCGCAGCAGTGGGACAATGGAGTAAAGACTTACAGAAAGGAGACTGCTCCTTCCCGTGCCGCTCTCTAGCCAGGGGCTCTGTAGCCAGCGGCAAGACCAGGCGGAGATGACTCACTGAGGTGACTCAGAGGTGACCTGTGAGGGAGCTCGCCTCTGATGATATCTGCTCTTCTGACCAGGGTTATTACAGGTGACCAGCTGAGAACAACAGCTGCTATGGAGCGTTCCTCAGTATTGATGGGTTGTCTGTGGGGTGGGGGAGGCTTCACCTCCCTTGCCCTTTGGCTCACACCACCCTGCTGTCTGCCAGAGAGCACCCCTGGCAGCAGGTCTCCCCAGTTCAACCGCACGTGTGGCCTCAGGTTTTCTATGTGCCGAGTTGCTGCTGTGCGGCGAGAGGTGTGGGAGATCACACAAGCCTGCCTGAAAGCGAGCACCCGCAGCAGCGGTGTGGGAAGCAGTCACACCTCTGGCTGTCGGGGGATGGCCTTATCCCTGTCAGCCTGTTAGTCACAGCCTGGTACGTCCTGCACCCGCTGACTGCAGCCAGAGACATGTCTGCTACCACCGCCAGTCACACCATCTCTTCTGCTGCCTTAGTCATTTCAGTCTGCTTTGTAAAGAGAAGTCAGGTGAACACTTATGATGAGCTGGATTAAAAGATTATCATCCCAGCTGTTTGCTGCTGCTTTGCCCCTCCAGTGCTTTTACAGTGAAGCTCTTCTGTTCTATGAAATTGTACGAACGAGAAAACCAACCAACCTGTTAATGGCACAATGTGGAAGGATGGGTTAATGGTGTGAAATAGTCTGGGGGATAATCCAGTCTCAGGGACAGCTGAAACAGTTTATCGGGCTGTGATCTAAGCCTGGGTTTATCTGGAAACAGCTGTAATGGCTTAAAACGTTACCATTTCCTATCTGTCCCTTGCAGTGTAGGTTTTTTTCTGCAGACGACTACTGCCTGTCTAACTGAGCTTCCCCCACAGGTTGCTTTCCTGAACATAGGCAGCCAGCTTAGACTGCACCATGGCAGATGGGGTCTTTTAAACTCAGCCAGGCAACTTTGCCCAGAGGCTGGCGTCTAGGGCTCAGATGATGCGCTCTTTTAGGATGGTGATCCCTCAGAGCAGACAGCTGAGAACAAATGGTCAAATGTAGGCAATAGTATCTTAAAGCACCAAAGCTGGCTGTATTGTGAAGGTTAAGCCATCCTGTTTAGCACTTTAAATTCCAGATTATCTGAATTTTCAATGTACTTGTGAAAGGTATATTTTAATAATTAATCAAAGTACTTTTACAAAAGCAAAATATATTTTGAGTATTTTGTGGATATAGGATGATCTTTTACATTTGCCCTCATGTGTCTGAAAATTTCAAATTTGCATATATGGGATGTATACCTCAGAAAAGCTGCAGCAGACCATCATACCGGTTTTGTTTTCCAGCAAAATCTTCTCAAGATACAGAAATTATTTAAGTTCTAACTGCACTGAGATAAACTTGATGGTTTGTTACTTCATGTAAGTAACTAATATCATGCAGTAATACTATGTAGGCACTTCAGTTATGTTTTCTAGAATGCAGAGAGCCCTCTGAAATTTTCAAATGACCCAGTCTGATTGCTTGTTCTCATCCATAGGAAAAAAAGGAGAGAGAAATAGAATTATTGTCTGACTTCCCCTAAGAAACAGCTCCCTATGTAGCCTAAAGTGCCTCTGGAAATGTACCACACCATTGGGGCTTCACAGATCAGGAAAGCATGAACAAGAAGAAAATAATATTTCTTGACGAGAAAATGAGACCTTACTTTCTACTGCAAATACAGAGGTTCTTTTATTTTTAAGTTAAACTCAGTCTTACGGTGATCTGGACAAAATCATAGAGGCTAGGTGTTTAAAATACCAGCCCCCCACATCTTCAGTAGGAACTTGAGGCTCAGTAATAGCTCATGTAACACTATCTGAGCAGACAGGCAATGCTTTTCATTTTTAAAGCTGTTAACAAGCATAAGCTCACTACCCAGAAACTGAGGAAGCAGATAGGCACGTGTTGTCACCTTCATTTTACTCACCAGGAGTGCAAGCACTGTTTTACCCAAGGTGGGTCATCAGGTGCTGGTGTTAAGCATGCAGGACTTGGGGTGCCACCGCACAGGGGTGCCCAGGCCAGCGGTGCCTGCAGAAGGCAGCAGCTCCCCTCTGCCTCCTCCGTGCTCTCCCTCCAGAGGTGGAAAGGGAGGTGGCGAGGAGTTGCGAGAGAAGTTATGTGAGAGAAATGGGCAGCACTCCGCAATGAGCATAAGTGACCAGAGGTTTTGGCCTTATCACTCTCTTGTTCCCTAATCTTGGTCAAGATTTTTTTTTCTTTGCACCTCCATTTCACCTCCAAGCTGTTTCTGCTGGCCTGCTTAGCTGTATGGCATCAAGCCCTGGGTCCCAATCTCTGCAGGGAGAACTCATAGCAATCCTAATCAGGACAATAGTTATAATTAATAAGAAACAATTCTTTTAGATATGGCGTCTTGTATAACAAAACAGAAAAAAAAGAGCTACCAAAGTAATCAAAAAACCCAGGCAAGACTGGAATCCAAATAAAGCAAAACACAATAGTTTAAAGAAAGTTCCTCTACTTACTGCATATATAATGTTCTCTTCCAGAATTGTGCTGTGCCGAATGTATACTGGGGTCCAGTGGCTTGGGTGGAGTGGCAGTGGGTAAGAAACAAACTGCAGAAGCAGCAGGAACAGATTTAAAGGTCACCAAGCTCATTCACTTTGGAAAACAAGTGAACACTGCGATACAGTGAACAACACTGTGCCTACTGTCTGTTACACCACTCCCCGTGACTGTTATCCTACTCCTTTTTCACTGTCATGACTGTGAGAGAGAGAACTGTGAAACATCAGATATCAGAGGAAAAAATGCAGAGTAGCAAATGAAATAGCTTGCTTAGTGTCCACGCTGGAAGGGCTGTGTACAGGTACTCATACTTCATGGAGACCATGACTTGCTGCTTACAACAAGTCTTCACATATAAAGAGCTGAGTGTTGAAATCCTTTTTCCTACCTTAATAAAATACATGTAAAATGGGAGCTGTATGTCTATTTTCCATTTAGTTGTCTAAAAAATACTATTGTTTCCTTTTATGTTCCCTACGCTCTTTTTCCTCCAAGGTCCTGTAACTCAGTTCTAAGGCATACACATCAGATAATAAAAGGCTTGACAGAAAGTATATAGAGGCTGTCAGAAGCAGTTCCTTACCAGTACCTTCAGGTGTTTGGTCAAATAACTCAGCAGGAGAAATGGAGTCCCTACCCCAGCTCCTCCCAGGGCTGTCACAGGGCAGCTGCAGGAGCCATGGAGCAGGTGGAAAACCTGTCTAGATGAGCCAAGGGGTGGGGACTATCACCAGATCTGTTTCAGATTGAAGGGGGGTTACTGCCTAGGGGGTGTGGGACTCATCATGGGATGCAGGGGAAGAACTTTAGGATTGCACAGTACTTAATTTGGGATGCTTAGGGGAGAAAACAAAGGCAGGTTTAAACATTATTTGGGGAGGATCAAGTGTGGGAAAACAGAGGGAAAAGGGGACAAAAGGGGCTGATAGCCTGTAAACAGATGGGTCTAGCCACACTCTCCACCTGATCAGTGCTGTCTGTCCTGCCTTCCCATTAAACTACATTTCTGTTTTTCTGTGTGCACATGTGTCTTTGGAGGTTTAAGTGCAGCAACTGGAGTGACACCACGGGTCATTGCGGCAAACAGAGAGAGCAGCGTGCGTATATTGTGTGACTGTGTATGTCAGTGTGTGGTCACCAGAGAGTATTGAGCCCAACTAGCCAGTAAGTAGGGTAGAGGGTTGGGAGCTAGTTATCAAAGCAGCCATAAACCTGGCCCAGTTACTGGAGAGGTCAGAGAGGCTGAGAGCTGGTTACCGGCAGGACAAGCGGGTCCCATGCTCGTGTGGCTGGCCATGTGTGTGTGAGTAAATGTGTACGTGGTTGTGTGCACGTTGGGAATATGTGCTCAGCCTCGCTACGGGCTGGACCTGGGAACATTGAGCTGCAGCAGCTGTCAGGCTAATGGATTTGGCAACTCTGAACCAAAAGTAGACATATATGTGTTCAAAGTCAGTAAAACAAAGCTGAAAAATATTTCCTATTGATATATTGTTCTGAATCTTCATCTTTCCCTATTATATGCCTCATCATTTGCTTCACATTTTTCATTTGCTGCAGTTATTGTGGTATTTATAGAGTCAGATCTTTGCAAGCAAGTTTTAAGTATTCATAAAAGTTTGAGACCCTAAAATACATGTCCTTTCATTACCCCCACTATTTTTTTTCCCTAAAATGTGTTTGCACATGAAATAGAATGTTAAGGCACCTTTTCTAATTAATGAGTACTGAGGTCTTCTAGTTCAAACTGGTGTGAAAGCTTGGTTTTTGGCCCGCTTTTCTTCATGCTTTTCATAGCATTTTCATAGCTTTGTCTATTGCCCTTTTGTTGACAATGTCTGCATCATTGATTTCCTAATTACTTAGTCCTCTCCATGTTTTAATTGATGTCTGCTCCTCTTTTCTCACCTGGGTTTAATGAAGCAGGCATCTAGCAATACACTTAATAGGGTCAAACTTTTGCACCCGTAAGAGTAGGATGAATTCAAGACAAAGCTATTCCGATCAGTTCTCATTTCAATAATGAATTACTTTCCTAGGGAGAGAAAGAAATTGCCAGTGATTTAGTTATCTGGCTCCCAAGCTGCAAGATACGAGTAAGACCTTGAATTTTCTTACCTTTACTCGGACCTTCCTTGTCGTTGTTACTCCGTTTATTGTTGGAGGCTGGTTCAAATTAGCAAGACACCATTTGTGTTATGGGAGCAATCGAGCTCTGGAAATAATGGCTACTGTTTCTGTGACTTTACAAATGAAAACAGGTGAAAGACTGTCTCTGGGTATCATGTTTAAATTCTCCATTGCACAGCTCTCCTCTCTTTCCATCAGCACTGACATTTCAATCTTGAATCACTTTTCCTTTCTGGTCCTTTTAATCGTTTCAACAAGGGAGAAAGAAA
Organism: Numenius arquata; assembly: GCF_964106895.1. Taxonomy (NCBI): domain Eukaryota; kingdom Metazoa; phylum Chordata; class Aves; order Charadriiformes; family Scolopacidae; genus Numenius; species Numenius arquata. The sequence goes on along the minus strand of NC_133577.1, from coordinate 16,082,680 downwards.
CAGAGGGAATAGAGAAGGGACTGGAATCAAGTTTCCGTATAAATTTAGCTCAGTGGAATAGGCAAGGAAATAGCAAAGGAGTTGTGAATTAACTCAGTTAATAACCAGATACCTCCTGCCTATGTACAACAATGCAGTTACTAGGATCTTTATAATTTTGGAACTTCTGCTGTTATAGTTTTTTCTGAAATAAATTGTCACAAGCAGCACTATTACAGACATCCACAGAACAGCACTTTTTTAAAGAAAATTTGTACAGATATGTAGTAAGATCAAAGGATGGATTGGATCAGCAAAAATTTAGTTTTGATGATTTTAAAAGCAAAGCTTACTTTAACTTCCATCCTTCTGGCTGGTCTGGAGACCAAAGCAAATTCAATGGCAAAAAATGTACCAGTACTATCTTGTGCCCAAATTGAAGTATGATTTCAGATCACATGTCTATACTTACACTATATAACTTTTTGCTGCCTAAGGACAAAAAACTGGCTCCCACATTTCTTATATAATGCTCAGTTAATTGCAACCACAGTATAATATTTTGTAAATTGGAGGCAGACCAATTAGAAGGTACATAGAAGGTACATGCATTTTATTCCTATTTTCGCTTTTTCCCTCAGGAAACGAAAACAATTTGTGAAGAAGGAAGAGATTTTCATTGCTGTTACACATTCTTGAGCTGTGATTTTCAGTCCTCACTATCTTAGTGAGAAACAACAAATACAGTAAGCATGAGAAAGAAGTGATACAGGTTAAAAAAAGGGTGTAACTGTTGACATTAAAGACTGTCAGTGGAAGCTAGCCATGTCTGTGCTACTGCCATACCTGTGCAGCCTTCAGTGGAGAGCTCTCCTTCTTCCTTGAAAGAAGAGGATCTTCTTCCTTATAGACTTCACCTGCTGCCTGCTACAGAAGACATGAACATGAGTATGTGTGTGTGTTTCCAGTGGAAAAAAATGTATTTGGGGTTTTTTTTTCTTTTTGTCCTCAAACTCATTTGTCATTTCTCAGTACAGTATCCTATGCATAGAGTAAAAGAATAGATGAAAAGGGCAATAGAGATATTTGTCTTATTTGTGAAGTCTGACTCAAGACATCTTGAAACACAAATAAACTGAATTTGTCCATGAAAAGGAAAATCAATAATGCACTAACTGTTTTAATATCAGGTTATATATTCTCAATAGCAGCAGTATACACTATTATTCTAAAGAAACAAATGATGGATTATAATGTCTAACAAATCTCCATAGACTAACTTGAGTTTTACAAGTATGCATGAGATTAGGCTTGAATGCCATACCTTAAGGAGCAGATAATTTCTTGAGAAAATAGAGTCTTTCTGTTAATGGACACGTAGTAATGCTTTTGTTGAAGCATAAAAAACTACATTACTATGAACTGAGAATATTTATATAGCATTGCAAATAGATCAGGTATTTTTCAGTTTCTTTTCTTGACACCCGTACATTTTAAAGTCTGCTCAGCTGCCTGCACCATATTGCTGCGGATGGTATTTCAACTACATTGAAGTCTGTGACAACTCCCCTTGGTTACAGCAGTACTTTGATGATCCCATTTTCATGTACACATTGAATGAAATTTAATAGTCATTTATTTGTCTGTTTAGCATTTTTATTTTGGTTTGTGCAGAGGAAAGAAATTCTTACCAGTTAATGATATGACAATAAAAACTAAACAATAAAAAGAATAAAATAATGAGTGATAAACCTAAGACATGGAAAGGTTAAAAAAACTTTTGATGGTATGAACATATCAGTATGCGGAAAATGAGGAAACTTTGTCAAGGTGTGTATGAGTGCCACTAGCATGGAAAATTGAATAAATGAATGCTATATCAATTGCACATCCCGACTAAAGATTTTTAGTGGCAAAGCTCCTTAGATATTTCAATCATCATAAGTAATAGTCTGAACCACAGTACCTCAAAGGTTATCACAAAAACCATTACAGGCATGCACTGTCCTGTTTCAAGAAAATGTCAAAATGCTGAATCTTTAGCAGCTTCTGGGGCTCTTCATAGCCAGGTGGGTGACTCCAGTCTAGAATGTAAAATCTCTCTGCACTCCTGTAAAATTCTCTTCCCCAGAGTCTCTTCCTTTTCCAGGCAAGGGAAAGTACTTACACTTTTTTGTTCTCTCAGCTAAATTCTGCCACTTGGTTGTCAGTATTTGTCCACTCATAACTTAAAGAAGTGTCTGAAGCCTTAAGCTACCTAGGTATGAGAAAGAAGAACCATCAATAAAAATAGAAAGGTAGCACACAGAAGAGTCTGTGGTCATATATAAAAGCTCACATTATGGCACAAGAGACTGCTTGACTACCTTGTCCAAAGAAAGGTTGTGTAGTCACAGTCCCCTGACCAAAGGCATATGAGGGTCTTGATGACAGATCAGTTACCTCTTGTAGTCTCTCTGACTAAATAAAAAGACCCAAAGGTTCTCTGTTTTTCCCATCCCATTAACGGTGAGCATGTTGAAGTGGAAGGAGAACTTGCTCAGCATATTCTTGAGAACAGATGGAAGTGAAGCAAGCTGTGTCTCAATGCAACTATGTACACTGTAGGTGGACTTATCTGATCAAATGCAGAGATCTACAGTGTAGATGTCTCCTGCCAAGTTCATCACACTAAATTCCTTTTGTAGTGAATGAGAGAAATGAGAATTCCCAGGATGTGGCTCATCCCAAAGCAGACACATGTTTAGTCAGACAAATTGTTTACAAAAACCTATCCCTCAATTGGAAAGGGAACCTAAAAGGTGACTAGTTAGTCACAAACTAGTTAGAAATCCATATTTACCTAATATCTTAACTTAAGATAAAGTTAGGTAAGTTGAATCCCGCTCTGCATTTCTTTTCTAGTAGGAGCAGGACACCAGAAGATTTTCCTGTATATTCCTCAGGAATGGTGCTGCCATTTCACCTGACTGTATGCTGGAGCTCAGGGGAGAGGTACTGAGTTTCAGAAAATTCCTCTATTAATCTGCCTTTTGGGGAGTCCCTGCATCATCCCCTTCATTTTTCATTGTTTATTCTCTGTAGTAATCCCAGGATTCACTATCTTCACAAATCTTCACTATTTGAACTTGATGATTACAATTTCAAAAATAATAATCTTATTTTGATTGTCATTTCCAAAGCTCAAATCCAAAGGGTTTACCATATTTTTCTGCTAATTTAATTTCCCTGATACTCAGTAATGCCATAAGTGCTTGAATATCTAAAAAAATTTGAGAACATTTGGTATATTCTCAGTGCAGAAGAGATAAAACATTAAAATGGCAAAAATAGCTTGTAGGATAAGATATTTGCATTATCAGACAGCTTGAAAACAAAGCTGGGCTGCTTGAAATCCATTCAATAAGAATCAAACCTTCTTCAAAGGTTCAAACTTTGAAGTTTGAACTTCAAACTGAAACAGGAAAATTAGACACGGGGAAGTGGCCTAAGACACGGTGCCATTTGTTTTGGAGCTTGTGGTCCCGTTCATGTTCCAAGTGCCAGACAGCACATCTTCCTGGACATATAGGACTAGAGAGTTGAGGTCCAAGATACTAGAAAGTTTCAGAGAAAGTAGGTTATCTATTCTACCCGTCTCCTACAACAGTGCAACTTTTTCTACATCAGTCCTATGAGAGGTTTATCTAACATGCCCTTAAGACATCTTCTCAGCTGATCTGTTCCAGGCTGCTTATTCTTCATGTCTGTTCCGAGTCTTTCAATCTTAAATTTAAGTTTATCCATCACCTGAAGGTTTCTATTGTGTCTGTCTACCCACTGCCACTGAACTGCAAGTTTTCTCTTGATGACAAGAAACCTGTGTCTTGTAGGCTTTCTTCACAGACAATATTTCAAGATAATTGACCGTTCTTACTGTCCTCTCTCCAACTGTCTTTGGAAATGTGGTGCCAAAACTGGATGATTTTGGTACTAAGTCCTCTTCGGCTTCTGAACAACAGGAATGCTCAGTCTCTTTTTTTTGCAGACTTGCTATACATCAAGCTATTTTCCACTCCATTTTGCATAACTGTTTTGTCTGGATAAAATTATGGTCTTGCACTGCCCTTTTTTTCTGACTGTTCCTCCAGTTTGTCAAGATAATGTGGAATGCTACTCTTGTTCTTGAGTATACTGAACATAGTCAAGCTTTGGGTCAATGTTAATTATTCTATCATACAGCTGAGCCACGTGCTAGAGAGTCTGGTCTGTAAAGAAATTTGACCCTTTTTTGAGGTCAAATGCCAGGACTATAGTGCATTTTATGGTGTTTTCAATCCTTCTTTCTTGAAAACTGCAGTTGCATAATAACTATAAGCCAAAGGACAACTGAACCTTACATACTGCTTTTTCTCCCTCTGCTCAACTGTTTTTCCCCACCCCTGATGTGTTTGGCTTTCAGGTGGCACCTGCCTCCTTAGACTAAAGCACCTCTTCTCTGTCTCCAGAGCTAGGAACTTCCACAAGTTAAAGTCAGCTTTAATAAGCCACTGAGACTCCAGGCAGAGCCTTCTGCTAGGGAGACTGCACGTCTAGGCTTTGCCAGGTGCTTTCAAATAGTTTTCAGTGCAAGCAAAATTCTGTTTGGAGATCCTATTAGAGAAATTTAAGTTAGAGAGAATTCACTCTAAATTCTGTGAAATTGCGTAGTCCTGTAAATGATAGCTCATCTAACTCCTTCTCAATTTACATCAGTTCTTGCTTTCACGTATTTACCAGAGCTGTTGGAGTTAAGAACAGCCTTCCTGGTTGTAGTAGTATGTAGGAGATGATAAGCTTTTAACATACGCAATTCTACAATGGACTTCGATAATTTTTTATGTGTGATGGCATGGTACAACTCTCCAATTGCAGGGAACTAGATTGAAGGTCCTTTTCAGTCCTATATTCCTTATCTTGCAGATAACCCTTTCATAGCACAGACAACTGGAGTTGAACATGCAGAGTCCACGATTCTGCTCTGAGACATTCTCCGTGATTTTCAGCAATATTATCTACATCTTTTGTTAAACAAGATGAGGCACAGCAATTTCAGAATAACAGCATGTTTAGTAAGATGAGAGCAACTTCACCTTTCCCAGCACCCAGTACAAACATTTAAATATTATTTTGTAACATCTTACATTCCAGGTCATGTTTGGAGATTAAAAAATGGAGATTGGAACTGAGGAAATTATTAACTTCATTTACCACATTTGTTTGCTGATGCGTAACTCCAGTGGGAATCAATAAAACTTTATGCACTTACATACAGAGCTTCCAGCCCCAGCCAGCTGGGCCAAAATGGGGATTAGCAAAGTTGCCTTTGTCTTGCATTTCTATGCTCCGATAAGATTTCTTTGCCTTACATTTGAATTACTGAAGTTAAAACCAAAAATTTTCAAAATCAATTTTGTGAAGTCAGATTGTGATTTTCAGATTTGCTAAAGAACAGCCACAGTCACTGCAAGAACATCAGAGCCATGGTAGCTGAGGATTGCAAAAAATCAAGGACCTTTATTAAGGTGTCTGACTATCATCTGAAAATGGTGATATGCCTATGTAAAACACAAGTGTTAGTAACTTTGTTCCTCATTAAAAGACCCGTATCGTATCAACAGCATCTGTAGCTCTCATCTTGTCTTTGGGAAAGATCTTTTGTAGGAGCTGGCACAGGCATGAAAGCGGGTGCCATACTCCTAACAAGCTGCTGCAAGATTCTGTTTGATTTAGGGATGGGCTTGAGAAACAGAACTCAAGTACCACATATTATAAGGCTTGAGAAATTAAGCTGCAATCAAGCCGATATGAAAATGACTGGCTGGGAGAGTGCTAGAGAGACTGCTATATTTGGACACCCTGTTAACCGGGGTCACTTCCCTGGTTATCCCTTTATCATTATTTTTGGGGAAAGGATACAGTCTAGACAAGGATGTCTTTCAGATGTTCTTAGAATTAGACTTTTAAAAGCCTACAAAAAAGCCCTATTTCATTTCAGATAAAATATCTATTAAACTACATTGGAATGTGGATCAGGTCCTGTATCTGCTTTTTGCCTCTGTTATTATGAAATCTTTCTGAAATCCCAACTTTTAAAAAGCAGCATAAGCAAAAGCACAGAATAGTCACTCTTTTCTGAGACTACATTTTCATGAGGCTTTCTTATTGCATATAAAAGTAGGAGCAAAAAATAGGCTTTTAGCAGATTAAAATATAATTTTCAGTTGCCTAGATGTCACAGGATTTGTTTTTCAAGGAAATGTAAGTAGTTTTACAAAATGCTAAGCAATATGGTAAACTTTTTAAAAGATATATATTGCTTTTTAGCTGACCTGTAAAAGCTTTAGGCATTTGGAGTAAACATTGCAGTGAACACAGTACAATCAGCTTTCATGTAACATCAAAAAAAGCATACTTTCATTTAGACATTATATAAGCCTATTTTACTGCTGTAGCTGCATTTTTAAGATCCATTAACAAGCATGTCAATACATTTTGTACAATTATGTAGTAATTCAGAACTGCCATATGACATAAATATATATAGAAAAATGATGAAGTATAGCAGGAATGTGCTGTGTGTACATTGGGTTATTAAGAAAGAATTACTTTATCTGATCATCCTTGTTACTTCCAGGTAATGTGGTACAGTGCTTTGGTCAAGCTGCCTTTAAATATTTTGGATTAATCCAAGTTCATTTCTAAGACAAGTGTCTGTAAGGCAAATAGATCAGTTTATTTTTATGGTTGTCCTGATCAATTTTTCTGTTCTATTCCTGTGCTTATAACAGAAAAGGCTTCAAATCACAATGATGCTTATTGCTTTTGTTTTGAAATCAGTTTTTAAATTGTTTTTAAGGCCTTGTCAGTTTAAGCCACATTTTCCTTTACTTGCTGCTGCTTAGAGATTCAGTTAAGTCTCACTACTATTTGAGTATGCATCCTACCCAAATTCTCTTCTGTTCAGCTTAAACCAGCTAGAATGCACATTTCTTTATGAGCAAAAATGAGTAGCTGAACTGGAATCATTTTGAAGAACACAAGGAATTTGAGATTAGAGATGGAGAGAATCACAGATGGCTTTGTAATTCTGTAAGGGAGTGGTATCTGTGACACTGTCTATGTGCTTCTAAGGTCCTCCTTGCTGTCACATTTGATTAATTCATAACTTTGGATATATTTATCCTCATGACTCCTCTGTAAACAAGGCCTTTAAAAGATAAGGAAGCTACAAGTGAGATCTAAAATAGAAAAGTGCCTAGTCTCAGGGCATTGATTGGGAAACCCATCTGCCATGCACTAAGGTAATATTTGCCTTCAGAAGCAATAAACTATACTGCTGAAGGCTCTGTCTCTGCCCTGCCTTCCTCTGTGTTCCTCACTACCTATTCCAGCAACACTACCCTGTACCACACCCAGGAGAATGAGCTTTATTCAGTTTGCCACCATTAACACGAATGAAAGAAATAACATTTCAATGCAAATGCTACATGAGAAGCTGGAGATAAAATCACACACTGACAGAAACTGTAGCAGGTGAACAGCTTGAACAAAATGGCCTATTGCTCTTCATGTGCTGTCCCCTCTCAGTTTCAACAGGGCATTCCTGATGAGAACAGGACACCTTTAATGAGTTTCCTTGTACAAGTACTCTGTTAATACCTCTAATTTTCTTTTATTGATGATACTGAAAAAACACGCATGTTTTCGTAGGACTGAGGTTTGAAATTTGCTAAATATGTTATAAAAAGTGCAGAACGTCAGTTAGGGTAAGACATATGTAAAGTGATATTGATTCATCAGCAGTGGATTTTGTTTCAGTTTATCTTCTAAAGTGCAAGAAAAGAAACGGGGATGATTACAGAGGAATAAAAGACAGAACTCAGAAGGGGGTGCTATGCCAGAAGTGGGAGGGTGGCACACTCCACGTATCAAAGTTTGGTCTCATATTCGTCTAAATATTATGAATGATCCTTTCAGAATTATCCATTTATAGTGTGCTTTAAGCAATTCTACACCATAGATTATCAAAGACAGTTACTTATTGCTGAGGTTAATTTATAATGAAAAGATTCCTCCACATATCTCTTACTGCAACTTTTATCTTTTACCACAAAAATAAGCAAGACAGATAAGCTTTTAAGACACTGTGTAATTTGTCCCATTTTGGTTAAAATGGCATCATAAGCTTCCAGTTTTTGTGGTCCTTGTTCAAGCAAAACACTCACTTGGTAAAAAAAAAAAAAAAGAATTTCATTCTTAACCTCAATAGGGCCAGGATTTTTTTGTTTAGGTAAGAGATAGTAGGTGAAAATGAAACTGCAATAGTATAATTACATTGATGAGCCTTTTTGCTGCCCATATGTTATTGTTACTATGTGAGAAGTGTGCAAGAAGGTCTAGCTGCTCTTCAAGTAGATTCACACAAGTATGGCATTCCTGTTACTGGAAACCCTCTGTTGTTTATTCAGTGTTCTCTCTCTGTATCTTCCAAAGAAAATGTCATAGTTCTTTATGTGAACTATTACTCTTTTAAACCTTGTAGCTTAGAAACAATAGATACAACAATAAGAGTCAAGTAGATCAGCCGCATGAAAATAGAGGAGCACGGTTGCCCTTTGAGACTGTTGCGTTTCTGTAAACTGTGGACTGGAGGCTGTTGGTTCTTTGGGGCATTCCAGTGGTGATGGAGAGACTTTTTCTGTCGGTTTATCTTATGGAAAATTGTTCAGGCAGAGACATCAGTTCCTCAAGAGGAGTATCCATTTTCTTGGCTTTCAGGTTGCATGAACTGAGCCACAAACATTTGGAAAAATAATTTCACTTCTGTAATGGTGTTTTTCTTTCTATTACAGCTTTACACCTGAAATTTTCACTCATGTGGGGTTTGAAGAAAACTGCTGCAGGAATTCTGATGGGAATGAAAATAGACCATGGTGTCTCACAACTGATACTGCTACCAGATTAGATTACTGTGGCATCCCAGAATGTAAAGGCCAGAGTATGTAAGTTTCTTCCTTCCATTCTCCCCTACATGTTCTCTACCATTTTTATTTTCTTTTGTAAGGTATATTTAACTATGAAAGAATATTCAGATTCTTCTGTGCTTTTTTTATTTTGAATCAGGTATTTGCTTTACATGTGAATTTAGAGCATTTTTATTGATAAGGCTGAATTTGTTCATATGGACACGTGGCATAACCCAGACACTACTATGTTGTAGTCTGATGAAGTCCAGTTACTGTGCATAGCAGAATGGACTTTGGTTTGGCTTCTCCGTAGGGTAGGGTTCTTCCACTTCTCTGTACCCTCCATTGCTTCTTCTCATACCTTATTCTTGTCTCTGACCCTCACTTTTCCCGGCTCTCTCCAATTTTACTCTTCCAGCTGACTATCCACATTTTTCTTTCCAGTACTGCTGCTCATTCAACCTGCCAATGCTACACTCTTGAGCCTGCTGGAGTGGGATCATCTTCAGTTTGGTCATATTTCTGCCTGATTGCTGTTAAAAGGAAGCGTTAAAAGGAAGTGCAGAACCCACTTTGGAAGTCCAATTATGTTTGAAAATGTATTATCAAGGTAAAGTCCTCCCAGCAAAAGTCAGAATATGTCTCCCCGTACCTGATCCAGTGCAAAAGGCACCTGAGACTGGTCAGCATTTTGAATATGAGCCCGTCTTAGTGGGCAGCTACCAGTGCACATACCATACAGTCGGCATATTTTACTGAAAGTTTAAACAAGACAACTTGAAGCATGGTTTGTTGATCACTTCCAAAACAGTAGTTTATTGAAATAATGTGTCTCTGGTGTGAAGGAACAAAAGCATGGAACATTTTATCTGTGATGATGACTCTCCAGTAAATAAAACTAATATTAAACAGGTCAGGAAAACATTTTATACCTTCATGCAACAGCTGGTGCCAGATTTCCAGAAAGCTGTTAGTTTCATTCTGTATTTCTCTTTCAGGATTTTAGATATAAATTATTGTAGGAACCCAGCTGATAAGAAGAGGCCCTGATGCTCCAACAACACAACATGATTGGGCTATTATGGCACTTCTGAGTGTCCAGAGACAGCATTAAAAAATCCCTGGGAAGATGGAGGGGATACAGCTGTGCTACAGAAGCGTAAGAGTGGAAGGTGATCATTTGTGTTGTAAAAATCTCTACTAAAACTCTGCTCAGTACCATTGATTGTTTATTGATCTTGTGTGGATGCTGCAAAGGTTCCTCAGTCATGGGTAGAAGTAGGGCTTTTTGATCACAGGGGAACTGACACTGAAGGTTTTAAGTCTGCTGATTGACAAATTAGAGAGTTCTATTTTTCCTTTTACATGTAAGTAAATATAAGAACATATCAGAAATGAACGAAAGGAAATATATATGGTAAAAATCAAAATACTGGGCACCACATCTCTTACTGCATGTGTTAGTGTGTTGGGGGGAAAGTGAAAATGAGGATAAAAGAAAAAAATAAATAAAAGGATAACAAACAATTATTTTTTTTTTTTAAATCCTGAACATTAATGTCCTAAATCTAACTCCTGAAAAATTACATTTGAAGACAATTTAGAACTGTATGTGAAGGTTTTGCTTCCCTAATACAAACAAATGCGGCATGCAGAAATGTTGAAATTGAAATTGAAATGCAAGGGCTCCTACCAAGTACCATCTGTTGCATGAAGTTGTTCCAGACATCCTTACAAATGCCTTCTGGTCTTTATTCTCAAACATTCCTGTGACTGCTTACTGATCTGTCTGATTTTTCTAACTCACTTTTACCTATTTTCTGAAGGCTAAGCACATAAATGAAATTAAGACTGATTTCTGCTGTTCATTACAGATGCTGATATGTCAACACAGTCTTCAAGTCCAGAGGAGTGCTATCAAGAGAGAGAAAGTCTTGGATTACCATAGAACAGTTTCTTTTTCTGTCGTAGGAAAGAAATGCCAAGCCTGGAGCTTGATGATGCCACATCATCGCAACAGAACAGCAAGGAATTTCCCAAATGTGTATGTTTGTTTTTGCAGTTTTTGTGTTATGTTAGCCACTTGCTCTTACTTCCACACAGTTGCCTTACAGTCCTTACAAGTAGAAGGGAATGTGCTTAATAAAAAAAATCATGTGTCCAAACATTAAAAATGACTCTCTAGTAATTTTTTCACAAAACTTAAATTGTGGACTAAATGTAAATGAAGAGGATCCCTTTAAATTGCCCTTAAAAAAATTAAGACTTGTCATTACTCTTCAAGAACATATTGAAGACCAGCCATTGAGACATATGGCAAAATAGCTGTCTGCTTTCCAAAACTGTCTCTTTATAAATATTTGAGAGAGCTGCAAGAGCCTTTAAAATGCATTAGAGAGTAATAGATGGAAGAACTGAACAGCTTGACATTTATCAGTGGCCTGGCCTGGGTTTTACATGGCAAAGCAATCACAATGGCTAGCAAGCCTACTCATAGTTGTAAACTGGAATGGGAACGATAAGACTAATAAAATTAATTTAACTGACTCCTGTCCTTTTCAGTTTTCTCATCTGTCATTTTTCCCCAAATCCTTCCAGTGTATCGTTACTTCTTCCCACATAAATCTCTGTTCAAACCTGCCAATAGCTCATCTCTTGTTTTCTGTTCCATCCCAAATCACACTTTTTTCATCAACAAATTTGTGTGTGTGTGAAAGGTTTCTGTTTGTGAAACTGTTGGAGATTTTGTAACTGTTCTGATTCAAGACAGAGAAATTAACTGAGCTCTTTAAAATTCTTGGGAAGGGGAAGAGCATTCCACTCACTGTCCCATCCAGCCTTCACTGTGCAAGCACTTAAGCGGGAAAATGCTCACTGAATTCAGTAGAGCTATTGCTAGATAGGAATCCCTACTCAAATTCACATGTGCATGCATTCATGGGTCCTTGGACCTAAAAATTATGACAATGAAAAAGAAAATCTTCTTCATTTTATGGTAAGCTCCTACTTATGAAATATATGGTTCAGTTCAAATGTGAATAAAAAATAAAAGTATATATTCTGCAGTTGCATATATGTTCTAATGCGTTACCAGTAAAGAGGAATACTATGTCATCGGGCATTACTCAGCCACTCAACATTTGTGCAGCCTGAGGTTAAGACTCTACAAACATTGTTAAGTTTTATCAAGAATGAAATGGACAGTTACACTGCTTGCTGGGAAAGTCCCTAGGCTCTGTCAGCCCCCAAACTATATCTTGGCACTACGTGAGACCATGCTAGCCAGCATGGGCCAGAGCCATGCCAGGGAATGTGCTAACTGCTGAACAGCTTGTACCATCACGGGACAGTGTGCAAGCCCAGGCTCCGGCCATGTTTAGTTTACTAGTATAGACATAGTCTCTGTCCCCTCTTAAATGGACAAAGGACATCCTGATACTGAAATCATTACCTGGAAGGACTAGGATCACTGCAAGAACATTCCAGTGTTGGGATGACGGGGGTCAAGGAGAAGACTATATGTATTTACCCAGGGAGTTAGTACTAGATCCAGCTCTGGGCATGGACACAGATCACCCTCTGAGACAGGCTGTAGGTGTAGTTGCTGAGGTAAAGACAGTCTTTTGTGCGTAATTCTGAGTCAACAAGAGAAAGTATGATCCTGGCACCATGGCAGGTGGCACTAAAGGTGTGGTAAGAGTGGCAAATGATTTAGGATTGGGGAGTGCACCAGGGCAAGGGGAGATGTCACAAGTCACAACCACAGCTGAATAAAATGAAAGCAAATCAGAAACAAACAGAAACCCTTGCCTTTCCTCAAGTTCACAGGAGCAAAACTCTCAATGAAGGGGAAGAGGAAGGTATAATTCTCTGAAAAAGGACAATGCAGGTAACAAAACATTCCCTTTCAGTACTGCAATAGAAAGAAATTCTCAAACTTAGTCTTTGTTATGCACAAGTATTTATGTCCACCCAGAGAGTATATTGCACTGCTGAAAAGTGGGAGGGAACACAGACTGGGCTATGGTCATTGTTGCCCTTTGGAGGATGCACCCCCCTGCCTATCAAACACACTTATCTTCAGCACTTATCTCAGACTCTGAGAACTTGTAGAAAGTGGATTTGACTGTAATGTGGGTAGATGGTGAGATAGCAAATGCACTAAAAATAACTTAGGAAAGATCTAGGTCCAATTTCCAGCTAATAGAGTGAATTGAGATTAAATTCAAAGTTTCATACCTATTTCTAACCTACTACTACCTTCCTAATATAAACAGCCAGCATGGTTCCCTCGCAACGAACTCCTCCGTTCTTCACCTCTGTTGTATGAAGTTCTTCATCCTAACACACTGACTATGCTTATCTTTTTCTATCCTTATTGCAAGCTTGTAGAAAGTACATTGCTCTTAGAAGTTTACTTTTCTGGTTCTTTGGTCCTGTCAATATATTCACTGATTTCCTGTATTATTGTTTATGACCGTATTTCAAGTTTCTGCTTGATTCTCTAAGCAAATCAAAATTCTCTGTTAGTCTTTGTAGTTCAGCTCTTAGATTATTACTCAGGTGATATACGCTCTATCCTCCATCTAAAATGTAAGACCTGAAAGGTATGCACCGTGCCTTGCCCTTCCTTTTCTAGCACTTGAACTACATGACTGTGCATCACATTATGCCATTCATTTTTTTGCTAGCTGATCAGGAAGACAGGCTGTAGAAAAGGACCACCTCATTACAGCTCTTGACTCCTAAATGATGTAAAAGATCTGTCCAAAAACTAATTAGCCACTGTTAATCAAAAATAACCCCAGAGACATGATGAGGACTCGGAAACCAGCATCCCTTGTGCCTCACCAGTGATCCTGGGCAGACCGCTTGCATGCATAGAGGTCAAGAGGTGCTTGAGTGCATGTGGGTGTAGGAGCTTGAGCAAATAAAGTTTATAAAAGAATGAGTATGAATGGGTAAAATCAACTCCTTTAGACATTTTGTAAAATAAATCACCTTCTCCTTCCATGGGTTTTGTTACATTGATCTCCTGCAGTGCAGATTGCAATGCAGGGAAAAAAGATCTGCAGATAAACTCTTGTCAGCACCTGAGCTGCTGCAGAGGACTCACTAACTCACACTAGTGCTGCTACACCACCTCAGGAGAGGAGCCAGTATCTTCTGTGGATTTCAGTAACCATGAAATATAATACATGAACATACTATCTCACGCAAGCTTGGGAGTGTCTATGCCAGATGCTGTTAAGACTAATTACTTTAGCTTCTGTATCTTGTTGATGTGGCTACCCTGCTTCTTACTCCAGAGCAGAGTTCAAAGCTCTCTGGGGTGAATCACATACTTGGCAGAGAGAGGTAAAGGGAGGACAGGGACGATTGGAAGTGAAGAAAAGCAGCCTGACTCATTATATGCTGTTTGCAGAAATAACCCCCCACATTCTTCTATAAAAATATGAAATAAAAATACGAAAAGTAATGAAATGAAATTAAATGAAGAATGAAATTACATGAAATAAAAGGCCAGTCTTAGCTCCTGGCTGCCTCTAGAGTTTTTATGCCTTTATAGCATACAGATTTATGATAATGGTGTAATAGATAGGGAGAAGTCTTCCCTAGCCAAAGTTCAAGTTATGCTATTTATTTGCCCTTGTACAGTTGTGGTGATATATTCACTCTACTTCCGTGCCTCCTTTCTGCACATTATTGATTAGAGATGTACTATCACTAGCATATTTACATTCTTTCTTCTTCAGCAGACAGTGGAGAACCTATAGTTTGTCTTGTCCAAGACAGTTTTGTCTAATATGAATGCACCTCTTGGGGTCTTGGTTGTGTCCTGCCAAAGAAACTTTCTGCGTTTGTCAGAGTTTCTAGTCACACTTCTTGGGTTAAGAACGCGATGGGAGCCAACTGATCCTGGGAGTGTGCTGCCCTCTCCTGGAAAGCAGTATGCACACACACATATTTAAAAGGAGATTCCAAGTGCTACATTAAAGTTATATTACATTTTAAGAATAAAAAATAAATATAATCCATTATAAATTACTGTAAACTTACAGTCTGAGAAGTAGCCAAACTGATGGCTCGTTCCCCTCTTTCAGTATGCTCTGTATTTCAGTGCATTCTACAATACAAACAGGTGAAGCACCCATTCAAAACAACCCATTCTCTCTGTAGCTGAGTCTTACACCTATTTCTAGCTCTCATAGAGGTTACATTGTTCTAGGTGTTTTGTGACCTCGACATTTTCACTGACCTCCTGCATTATAAATGGCCATACTTCCAGTTTTCTCTCAGGGCCTCCCACAGGTCAGGAAGGCATCAAACTGAATTGTGGGAGACAGAGATTCTCCATAGGCAGGCTTTGGACTGTGAATGCCTTTAAGACAGTGGTATGTGGCTCTGGTAGTCTCCATGCTTTGGAACTTACCTAGCAGTCATCATGGCCAAGTGTGAGAATTATTTTCTCCTCCAGATGCTGTGTAGGCAGAAGAAAAGCCAGCAAAGAACCCTTCTGTTTTAGAGGTTTCTCATACAATAGGCATTTTGCAGGATTTTTGCAGGGTCTGGTTTGGTGGAAATGGAAGAGACTTTTTCTTCATTTTTGTGTATGGCAAATTCAGAACTGTTACTGAGTCTCAGCGCTGGAGTACACATGGTGCAGTCACATATCAAACGGCCAGCTCAAAAACTTTGCCATTGGACAGGTTGGTACAAGTCTTCAGAGCTCTTCAGCACTGCTGTTGACAACCGATTACAATGCAAAGCAAAAATGACATCAGATCCTTAGTACCCGCCTTGTCTCAGTGTGTAAACACCAGAGGTAGGATTTAACTACCCAAAAATAGATGGTTAGAGTCATTTAGAAATCTTCAGGTTTTTGAGACATGTGGATGGGGTTGGCAGAAATGTTACAGGATATGAAGCAGATCAAGTCCTTTCTGAAGTGGCAGCTGTAGTCCCTACAGGATTCCCTAGGGATTCTAAAATTGTATTAGATGCTTTGCTTAAACAAGTCCCAGCCTAGCTGTAATTCTTCTGCCCTATTTGGAAAGAACTTATATCACAGTGGGGCTACTGAAGGTTTTTGCCATTAGCTATTAAGATACATAAATAAGTTTTACTGCTCCATGATAATTTAAGACATGTAATGAAGGAAAAGAAAACAAAGAAGCTGTAATGCATTTCAGTCTTTGCCATGCCTTCTAATACTAAACTAAAGAACCATCAGATCTCAGTATAGCTATTTTAATGTTTTGTTTTGCACTGGCACATTCATTCTTCAGTAGGTGACTCCATAATGATCACCCCTGCATCCAAACAATACCATTTTTCCCAGAATGTGTCATAAATAGCATTGCTTTTCTTTCTGACAATATAATGAAGTGCCATCTTTAAGAAAAAGACTGATAAGCTGTCTAGAAATGTCAATACACCCAAAAAATCATCTGCATTCGTAGCCCCAGGAATAATTTTCACCCTCTGTTTAAATAACAAGCACCCTGGACTAGATTCAAATATCCATTGCACAAGACTTTCATCATCCTGCTCTTCTCCTTGGAGAGCAGAGAAGAGATAGAAATAATTTTTCAGGACTTCAAACTGTTTGAACTGTGAATTTTGCTGCCTGTTGTTTGGTCACATTAATTTACTTTTAAAAAAAAGCCTGCTTTTTCATTTCCCTGCAGAGTCAACACAGATATCAAAGGTCAGCCTGAATCTTATTTTTCCTCTTCAGCATCTGTTTCATAAATTCCAATGGCAAAATCTTTACTGCTTAGAATGACCTGTATGGCAGGAAGAGTGCTGTTCCACCCCAATCCTAAAGCCAGTTTGGCTGTATAATATTAACAGTTAAAATGTTGCTGTCTTTTATCCCATGCTCTCACTTGCTACTTTTTCTGTTTCAGTAGAGCTGAGAAAGCTTTTGAGCAATACCCCAGTTATTTTTGACATTGAATATTCTGTAGAGATGAAAAAGAGCAATTGAATAACTATTCCCTAAAAATATGTGTAGAAGTTATTAGATTTATTATAATGAATGCACACTTGTACAGTAGAAAGAGAATAATGGCATAAGACAAGTATTAATACTGAGTAAGTTTTCTAACAAAATAAAACCCTAACAGTTGCCATGTCCATTATATTGGCAAGAGCTAAGCAGATGATATATATCAGGAAGAACATTATTGCAACAGATCATTTTCTAACTGAACAACCAAACTTGCAATTTTTATTGTTAGAGTATCCACTTTATACATATATTTATATGCGATATGGATTAGTAGATATACACAGTAGATTCTGATTATCTTATTTGACTGGACAATACTGTGCTTTCATCACTCATATTATTAGAAGAATAACAGTAGTCCAACATGAATTTTGCACATATTTTGACTTCATTGTCTCATAAAGACACAAGGCTGAAACTTCTCTATTACTTGACTTACAAAGCTTTCAAACCCAATGCGTTAAGACATTGCAAAATTAATTGTCCATATCACTCCCCTAAAAATATCACCCCTCTTTCATCTTAATCACTATGCTCTTATTGTCACACCCTTGCCTGTGAACTAAATTTTCTGGTTTATCATGGTTCTAAATGTGAAATATGCAAAAGTATGCATAAGTATCCATGTGAAATATGCAAAAGAGTTTTAAAAGTTGCTGGTGTGTTTTACTACAGTAAAACTTAAAAACAAACAAACAAACAAAAAAAATCATTACTGTACCGATTTCTTTATAGCAGCTATTGTACATAAGTCACAAAATTGTTGAAAATACTGTTTTGCTCTCAGAAATTTTCTAGCATTAGCCTCTTTCAAGCAGATGTTCTTGTTTAGAAAAGTTTGGATTAAATCCAGTCAGCAGTTTGGTGTTCTGTGTGTGAGATCACTTCCATTAGGGAGAAAGTAATAATCTGCTTCAAATTCCATTTTTCTTAGAAAATGAATGAAAAAAAAATGAATTTAAACCACCACTGAAACACTTCTAGATGATGTGTAATTCCAGGATCATATCAACAGTGCTCATCTCTGCATATTTATTATAAAATATTTATGTATTTGTGTATTATAATAAATATAAGCTATTTATTATAAAATGGAATTGGTTAGCTAGATCAAATTTTAGTATTCTGAGTAAACCTATACAAAAAGACTTGCTTCAAAGCAAATAATATGTCTTATAGTCTGTGAACTGACCTGTTCTTGATTCTCTTGCTACCAACTTTATCAGCCCAACTGGCATGGCTGGAAAAATTAGGTGAGCTTTTAGGCACAAAGAAGCGCTTCTGTGCACAAAAACTTGTCTAGTTTTCCAACTGTATTCGTTGACCTAACAGAAAATATTAACTCCACCTATAAATCTTTTCTTGCCCATGTTCTTAGACCGCCATCACAGCAAGAACAAGCAAACAAAAAGCCTTTTCCACCTTTATTTGCATGGAGTGGAACTCTGTTCCAAAGGATTCGCAGTCCACAAAATTATTTCCACCTCTTTAGAAAATAACTGAACTGATAGACTTTTCCACTTTAATTTTTCCTATGTAGTTAAATGGACAAAAATACCCCAAAGTAGATGTAGTTATAGAAGAGTTCATACTAATGCAGATTCTAGCTGTGTCCTGCCCAGCATAAGCTGCACTTCTGTGTACATTTTTTACTCATATATCCATATCTTTATGAGGATTTTTACTGATGTGGCTTTGCTAGCTAAGCTTTCTAAAGATCTAGCCATAGCTTACCTGTGACTTTTTGCTTAAGATGCACATAGACAGATTGCTATTCTGACCACTAAAAGTGGGTCCCCTAAAAGCCCAGTCTCTGCTCAGTGGGAAGAACAATTTGTTGAACAAGCCACACAGCTGAGTTGCTGAATTTTAAATAGTTTTCCAGTCCAGCTGCATGCTCTATTTGCCAAGCATATTATCATAGCAATGCCAAATATCCTTGACTATGAACAAAAGTCTGGATGATGCTTTAGTAGTAACCCTCTTTCCTCACTTCTTTTTAGCAGCAGGTAAGGTCATTGAAAGAAAAGGCATTTTTCAAACATAAACAATAATTTATCTCCCTGTGTAAAGGGTGATTAAAGCTAATATGCTTTCTGGAAGGATTCCCAAGATGGACTGCTAAATCCATTTCCAGCTCACTAGATCAAGTGGGTTTGTTTTGCTTTGATAATGTGAATTTCAGGTGTAGAATAGGAATTGCATTTGAACAATGTGTCAAGGCCTCTTTCCCAAGGTACCTAAGTATGCATTTAATTTGGAAATGTAGAGGTAAACCTCAAAAAGGCATTTGCAAGCCCCCAAATCTGCAAATATTGCAGATGATTAAGGGGCCACACTGTAGACCTCTTGCTTTCTTCATCATTGCCTGAATGCTTTGTCCCCGGGTTTGTTCCCACACATGGAGGCATGGTTGCGGAGGAAGAAGAAAGGGACATTTTCTGTAACTGTCCTACCTTTAGGTAGACAGGTGTCTCCTCCCTCTTACCCCAGGCAGCCAATTTATATCCTTTTTTACATAAATACCTCCTCCTAATGTCTCTAGCCAAGAAGCAGCAGAGCTAAAGACTGTATTGTTTCTGGAAAAAAGCTTAATGTCTCAAGAAGGAAATCTGCATAACCTGACAGCCTGAAACTGCAGAAGCAGGGAGAGGCCAGAGGAGAACCTGTGTGACAGTTGCACAGGGAACAGAGGATCGTGGTGCTGAGAAGCTGTTTGCTAACTCACCAGGGAAGAACGTGGCATGACCTCACAACAGAAAAGGGAGGAGAATAAAAATAGTTCATTACAGCACGGGTTGGACAGCATGTCCTAATGGCCAGTAGCTTCTGCCTGTAGGAATGTAACGTCAAGTTGTTTCCAAGGAAAATAAAACTGTTATTAAAAGGGACTTTATCCAAAAGCACGTATTCTAAAGTGGTTTTAGAGGTGGAACTGTTTCAGCTCTTGTGATTTCCTAAAAACACATCCTTTATAGGAAAGAAAGTAATAAGCCTTTTTTTTTTTTTTCGTTAGAAAGCCCGGTTGCCAACAACATGAGCTAAGTTTCAGATTTGCTGGAGAGCAGGAGTTGAGGATGAGATCATCTTAGGCTTAATGTTACAACTAGACAAACGATATATTGCTTTCATTTTACTGGGCAAAATTAGCTCCTACCTGCGTTCAGAGCTGACTGCTGACAGTTCATTTAAATTAAATTTATGCAGTCATCACAATTGTTTGGCATTTATTTTATGCTAGTGAATAAGCTAGTTACTGAAAAGAGACCCATGACAGGACATGTGGCTGATCACTGTCACATCTATTAGGGAGAAAGGAGAGGTTTGAGTGTGAAATGCTCCCCTCAGATGAGAAGGAACAAGATTCCTTCTTTAAAAGGAGGCACAGTTTAGGACAGAAAAATAAATTTCAACATAATACAGGCAGGACGGTATGGGGCAAACAAAGTGAATGTAGGGCTAAATAGTCCGTAAGTTATGCATGTAAGATATTGTCCAGTGTTGTAGCTTGCTGTGTTCTTGTGTACAGTATTGACATTTACTTTAAACCCAATAAAACATGTACTAATAGATGCCATAGAAGATTATTATCTTTTTGCTCAGTGAAATGTCTCCGTGAAATGAGTAAGTTCTTCCCCGGGGCTGTAAGAGGCGATTGCGCCATTGCTCCCTGTGCCAGTCCAGCTCCCAGCCCTGCACCGTGCAGGAAAAGTCACAGTGGATGTAAGCATGGAAAAAAAATCAGAAAATGAGGTCCTTATTAGTGCTACATTTGCGCATCTGTGGGTGCAAAGATAACAGGCAGACACGTGTCCTGAATTTGCAGTTTCTCCACTGAAAGAAACTGCTTTTGCAGACTTTTCTATACAGAAATGCCTCTGACCGTGGACTCCTCCCCCCAGGGCTGGATGCCAGCTTGGTGTGGGGAGAGCAGACAGGGATTTAAAAGACATGAAACTAAATGAGCTTCTTCTGGACAGATGGCATTTATAACAAATGAAACTGCTTTGTGCAGAAAAGAGGGTCTTCTTAATCATGGCATGGGTGCAAGATACAGAAATAATCTTGTTACCTCCATTCCCTGGCCTGTGGTTGTCAGGGCCTTGATGGCACCACCAGACCAGAATGTCCCTGCCCAACCCCCCAGGGCTCCCCACAGTCCAGGACCCCATGTCAGCCCCTGGGGCCATCAGCCTCTGCCCCAGCGACACCACAGCAGGGCTGGTCTCCAGCTCCCCACAGCCCTGTCCAGCCTCAGGCCTCACCGAGCTGGGCCCACCTGTAGGCCCATGGTCAGGCCCAGCCTCGGCCTGTCCCCCTCCCCAGGGAGGTGCTTGATGCTGGGCCTGGGCCTGCCCTGGTGCCTCAGCTGCCTGCTCTGGGATGGGGGTGGGATGGGGGTGGGATGGGCCCTGGCTGCCAGGCCCTGCCCCGATGGACCCCCATAGAGAGCCCCGATTCCCCCCAGCCCCTGTTCCTTAGGGAGCAGAATGGTTTTCTCCATCCATCCTTGCCAACAGGAAAGGGTTTGCACCTTTCTGTTTCATCCCCTGCTCACCTCTTGGTTGTCTCCATGGGGTGATTTCCCCAGTGGGGAGGATGGAGAGTCTGAGCCCGTACAGGAGCCGATGCCCAAGAAGTGACTGTCTCATTCAGGCAGGGCAGGTGGGGCGACCGGCTCAGCTCTCCAGAGGAGCATCCTCCCAGCCGGCACAGCACAGCCACTTGGCAGACTTCATGAGCAGTCACACTCCACACTCAACCCAGTAGTACCTATGCTGTCTCCAGCCCTGTCTGAGCATGTTTCAGACACAGCATGAGTAGCTTAGACCCTCTCACATGAAGTTGCCACAGAATTGTCAGAGTTGGAAGGGACCTCTAGAGATCATCTAGTCCAACTCCCCTGCTAAAGCAGGATTGCCTAGAGCACATTACTCAGGACTACATCCAGGCGGGTCTTGAAAATCTCCAGAGAAGGGGACTCCACAACCTCCCTGGGAAGCCTGTTCCGGTGCTCTATCACCCTCACTGTAAAGAAGTTTTTTTCTCATATTTAAATGGAACTTCCTATGTTCCAGCTTGTGCTTGCTGCCCCTTGACCTGTCACTGGGAACCACTAAAAAGAGTCTGGCTCCATCCTCCTTCAACCCTTCAATTAATAAGGTCTCCCCTCAGCCTTCTCCAGGCTAAAGAGTCCCAGCTCTTTGAGCCTTTCCTCATAAGGGAGATGCTCCAATCCCTCAATCATCTTTGTTGCCCTATGCTGGACTCTCCAGTAGTTTCCTGTCTCTCTTGAACTGGGGACCCCAGAACTGGACACAGTATTCCAGTTGTGGCCTCACCAGTGCAGAGTAGAGGGGGAGTATGACCTCCTTCGATCTACTGGCCACACTCTTCCCTATACAGCCCAGGATTCCATTGGCCCTCTTGGTGACAAGGGCACATTGTTGGCTCATCGATAATTTGCTACCTACCAGGACCCCCTGCTAAAGCTCAAGAGAAGCCCTTAGCTCCAAGTTTACCATCTGCCAAGAGTGTATTTGTCACCTGAGGTGTCAGTATCAGCAGGTCTATCTTTGCAGCTACGATTAACGTGATCTAGAACCACTTGTAGGAGAAGGATAAACATGAACAACATGGGAAACAACAGGGATGTAGACCTTCTTGTGTTGCCTGCGTGCAAGCTTTGCTGGGATAAGGAGCAGCCTGGCTGGTACAACTGGAGCAAAACTGGTGGTGTAGAGTCTGGGGCCACATGGCACAGGGGTGGACATAAAATTGTGGCTCAAGAGAGGGCTATGAGACCTATGAGACACAGTGCTTGTCTCAATAATGCCAGTTCAGATATTTGTTCTCAAACAGCTTTTTGAGCCACTACTGTCATACACCTACTTGCTTTACCAATGCTAAAATTTATCATTAAATATAATGAATATGTATTAGCTATGTGAATATGAATTAATATGTATTAGTTTTATGTGTTCTACTTGAGGTGTTCTGCATGCAGCTCAAACTTGTCTGAATGCATTTCAAAAAAGCCTGCCATTATATTGGTTATGTAAACATAATCCATGCAAAGGAACTATTAGGCTTGTAGTATCCTGGGTTATTTTTTACAACTCTGCTATTCTATTTGATGCCTTGCTAATTTCTCACATACTGTAAGATGTGAAAGAACTATACTACAGCAAAAAGCTTTAGGTTAGACATCAGGAAAGCCTTAACTCTAAGGAAAATTCTTTAGTTGCTTTCCTGAGAAGGGTGTGAAATTGCTATCCTAAGAGTTTTTTAGTCTGTGGTTTTTCAAGCAGCAGTCAGGAATGCCATGGTAGAGTTGATTCCGTTTGAGAGAAGGGATACGGACTAGGTGGCTTCTGGGGACCCATTTCCAACCCTTCAGTTGCTATAGTAAAGGGCACAAATTCACTCTTTGGTTGTATGCAGTACATTTCAAATTAAAGATTCAGTGTTTTGTATCCACATGCAGGAGAAGAAAGTATGGGACCAAACAATTGCAGGAGGAAATGACCTCTAGGCCTGAGCCTCAAGCCTTCCTCAAAGGCAGCAAGCTATAGAGACCTTCAATTTTGGAAGGAGTTAGGCCTAGACAACCAGCTGTTTATGACTGTTAATGAAGACATCATTCCTCTGAGTATGCTTCATCAGAATGCTCTGTCCTTTAGGTGGATCTTGATCATATACCAATATGTTCAGAGTCATAAAGACTAAAATGAATATCAGTTTCTTATTTAGCAAGGTCATTTAGGTCAAGATGTTTTTCTGAAGCATTTTATTATCTAATAAAATCTGTCTA
Source organism: Numenius arquata (assembly GCF_964106895.1). Classification (NCBI taxonomy): domain Eukaryota; kingdom Metazoa; phylum Chordata; class Aves; order Charadriiformes; family Scolopacidae; genus Numenius; species Numenius arquata. The sequence continues at coordinate 16,058,883 of NC_133577.1, read as the reverse complement.
TTCCAAGTAAAGAGCTTTCAGCAGTTCTGTGAGTGTGCTGGTAATGCCCCCGGTGCTGATGCTGAGAGGCTGGGTGGACGAGAGCCTGAGGCAGGAGAGCTCTGCTGGGTGGGAGCCAGAGCCCCAGTATGGTGGGTGCCAGGAGGACACAAACTCTCCCTCACCAGCTGCAGGAGAACTAGCAGAGGCCAGGACATCAGGCCTAAACAAGTCTGACTTGCGTGTATTCCTCATCATAGCTGAGGGGCACTCCAGCTAAAAACAACTGAACTGTCAAGGTGGGGCAACTCCAGAAGTTGCAATTACGTTGTGAAAAGTACGGGCAAACAGGCTGTGCTCACTGTGCCCTTGGGCAGGGGGAGCTGTCACTTGGATGAAATGATGTTGCTTGTAGGCTTATACTAGAGATGTTTTGAGAAAGGAGATTTCTAATTGTTCCCAGAGTGGTTTGCAAAATAAGAGATTTTTCTTCTTTCTCTGAAGAGAGTTATTCTGCTCAGTCAGCCTTCCTGGGGCAATGATTCAGTGTGCTGTACTTTGAGGAAACAATAACTCGTGGTGGAGAAGGAGCTTTTCCCATATTTCATGGAGCTTGTGACTCACATTATTTGGTTCAGGAAAGTATAGAGAAATGGATTTCAGAGGAATTTTTCTGTTATTATGTACTCACAGAAGGAACTGTCCTTGATAAGGGATATTTGATTTCTCACTCACTTGTTTGCAAATGCATTCATTTTCTCTTCTGTTCCTAGATTTTTTTCCTCCCAAGAGTCTTTAACTTGATTTTTACTTGAATTAACAATTATACAAGGCCTTCTAAAAGCCCTCTGAAGTCATCAGAAATATTTATATTTCACTGACAGAATTTACCAAATCAGTGGCTGGAATTATCTCCTTGATTAACTGACAAGTCTCCTGTTCATCACTTAAAGAAAATATACACTCCAAGCCAGTGCAGCAGAGCTGCATAATGTTCCCTAGCGAAGGTCTAGAATAAGCAAGCATGTACAAATCTCTCTCTTTCTCCAAGCTGAAAGCCTAATGAAAACATTTTCTAATTTGACACTTGACATTCAAATTCTTTTTTATTATCATTACTGTGCAGCTCTATATCTATATATTTCCAAATTAAGTTAAGAACATTAGTTTGAGCTCACAACTCATTTATTCATTTTATCTATATTTATTTTCCTTTTCAAGGGAGTTGTTTCTTCTCCTTCTCATTTTTCTTATTTAGATGAAATCTGTGCCATGCTCTCAAAAAATTTGTGGGTATTTTTTGTTATATATAGATGCCTCTATTTTTCACTATGTCATAACCTTCATTATGTATTTCAGTATCTTACAGTGATAATGTTATATTTGGCTTTTTCCCTTGCTCTTTCTCATTCTATTTTTTTCTCTGTATTTCATGCTTGCATGCTGTCTTTCCTACATGGAATATCGCTTTGAGAAAATAAAGCCTTTGAACATATTAATGTTATATAAGTTCAAACCAATCAACTTTAAGCCTCTTGTGGTGGGAAGGAAAAGGGAGAACTGGGAAAGAGAAGAAAAAGTATATTTGCATAAGACAAATTTCCTTATAAGCTAGTGCTGTGATATGAGCAACAAAATAATAAATCCCTTGGGATTTTTTCAAGCTATGGACAAACATCTCCTGACAACATACCATTAGTGCTTAATGACACCATTGCATATGCTGGGGATTTAATGTCACCCACTTTGTGAAAAAGTATTATCTGCTGCGCCCTTCTGGATGTTACCAGGACAGCACATTCTCCAGAAAATCCCAAACAAAATAAGGTAGGATTACAGCATAGTTTTCATGAGCAAATTTGTGGCTTCCATCATTTCTAATAGAAAATGGGCATAAAATCTCTCTGTCTTTGATTGGTCTAATATTTAAGATCTATAGTGGCTTCAGACTTCTGCCTCTATAGTCTACAGCATTTGCTATCTGAAGGCAGAGCTGTTGGTGTCAAGCAAGGCTTGGCTCCACATGGTTTATACCCCTGCTTGTCATGCCCCCCTGCCTCTCTTGTTGACCCCAACTCTCTTCTGAATCAAAACGGGAAATCTTCAGGCCCTCCATGGCCTCCTCACTCCAAATGGTCTCCTAATCCTACTTCTTTCTATTCATGTCCCCATAAGTCACAGAATCACAGAATCACAGAATCACCTAGGTTGGAAGGGACCCTTTAAGATCATCTAGTCCAACCAATGAAAAAAAAAAACAAAAACCAAACCACACACACACAACACACCACACACAACACCCCCACACACCACCACACCACCCAACACTAATCCATATCCCCGAGTACCATGTCAACTCCTCTCTTGAATACCTCCAGGGATGGTGCCTCAACCATCTCCCTGGGCAGCCCATTCCAATGCCTGATAACCCTTTCAGTAAAGAAATATTTCCTAATATCTAATCTGAACTTCCCCTGGCGTAACTTGAGGCCATTACCCCTTGTCCTATCATCTGTAACTTGAGAGAAGAGACCGACCCCCGTCTCTCTACAGCCTCCTTTCAGGTAGTTGTAGAGAGCGATAAGGTCTCCCCTCAGTCTCCTCTTCCCCAGACTGAACAACCCCAGCTCCCTCAGCCTCTCCTCGTAAGACTTGTGCTCCAAAAGTCACCAAGACCAACCATCTGTTTTCTTACTAGTGTCACTTCTGCCCATCCTGATTGCAGGCTACACGCTGGCTCCCTCCTGAGAACCCTCTGCACTGGGTCAGAGCTGAGGCAGAAAGGCCACTTCCCCATGTCCTCCCCTCCCCTGCAGCCCACGGTAAATTTCCCACCTGTGCCCTGGAGGCATGTACCTTCTGACAACTGCTTCAGTGCTCACAGGGATGTGGCTGCTGCGTGTGGTCTTTCCAGAACTGTCATTATCCCAGCACAGAGCAGAATATGTGGGATTCTCACCTTGCTCCTAACTGTCGTTCTCCTCTCCCCACCAACCCCAGCTGAAGGCTATACCGACTTGCCAGGCAAACCAGTTGAAACTGCTGAGGGCACTCTGGCTGGGAATGCCTAGCTTGCCTTAGCTGAGCCCCGTGGTGGTGATGGAGGTGGTGTTGCTGAAATGCGTGGAGCACCCTGCATGCACCCTGAGGTCTGGGCAGACCTGAGATATCAGGAGCTTTGCCTGGAGGGCAAAGACACATTATACACTGAACCAAAGTGAACACCACCTCACAAGACATGAACGACAAAAAACAACCCAGAAATGGGAAACAGCTGAGGGAAGGAAGCTTCTTTTCCCCAGGAAGGACACTGGTGATTGTTTAAAGAAATTCTGATACACAGTTAACATTATCAGGGGCTGGTTTTGGGGACTGGCTTATGCAAACGCATAATCAGAAACAGTTCCAACCTAAGCAGTGCGAGTCTGTGACTGAAAATACTGTTGGGATCTAAAGCTGAATGTAGTGCTTAGAGATACGGTTTAGTGACAGTTTTTGTCAGTGTTAGGTCGACGGTTGGACTAGATGATCTGAAAAGTTCCTTCCAATCTAGGCAATTCTATGATTCTATATAGGACTGTATAGATTAGATTGTGCCTGGGTTCACAAACTTTCCACCACCATGATGCCCATCTTTACCTTAGCAAAATGAGGCCAAGCAATCTGAGAACAAAAACATGTCCCACAAAACAGGAGAGTGCCTTCATATTTCCCAGCATCCAGTACAAATGATTGAGTCTGATTTGGTAATCCGTCCAATTCAAGGTTGTTTGAATGGCCACACCACAGCAAAGGGGGCCACAGCATGGGAGAATGATTAACTCAACCTGCCTGCCTTGTTTGTTTGATGCCGCCTCATTCCAGTGCGAGTCAATAAAACTTTGCGCACCGACACACACAACTTCCAGCACCCGCCAGCTGGGCCAAAATGGGGATTAGCAAAGCTGCCTTTCTCTTTCTCTTCTTGCTCAGCTCAGGTAAGAGTCCTTTGCCTTCTGCTTGCCTAGGTGAGATGGGGGACAAACGCTTGCAAGCTCCATTTGGTGAAGGTAAGTCCTCAAATCCCTGCATCCCCACTTAACCTGGACGATGATGCATTTGGGGCTTGGCGGGCAGTGAGAGTTGCTGTCGAACAAAGCGAGAGCTGTGGTTGCTCCAGTGTTGCGTTCGTTAGAAACGCCAGAAGAGCAACAGCCTTGGTGTCTGCGTAGGGAACAAATGGGTCCCTGCAAAAATGTCCCATGGACAGAAATGGGGGCACCCTTGGAAAGCAGCCCCAAAGCCTGCTACAAAATCCATAGCAGTCAGTGAGAAGGCTATCTCTGGTTTTATCTCTGCTTTTTTTTTATCTCTGCTAAAGCTTGTTTTACTGCCAACCACTGCTAAGCACAATGATCTTGATTTTCATCACTTATGATAGGAGTTTTAAAGTTTTAAAATGAAATATTTAAAACAAAATTAAAAATGAAAAAGCTCCTTTATGCTCCAGCAATTTCACATTTTTGGTTGTCAAACACAAGAAAATGTTCTCCGTTGTTTTCCTGGGGGCAGTAGATAGAAATTTAATCTTCAGTAAACTAGATCAACTTTTTCAGGAATATGTCTAAAGTTCTTTTTCACAACTCCAAAAGAAGTTAGGTGTTCCACTAACAGTAATGTATGAATGTCAAGCTCATCTACAAATTCTATAAATAAATATTCCACATGTAGTATACACTTCAACCAGATTTCAATCAGATATCATATTGTCTAGTACTTTAACATTGCATATAATTGTATGGCCCTTAAATGACTTTTAAAAAGTGCTGTTAAAAACATGTCAGTACAGTTTGTATGATTTTCGAGGAGCTCACACATTTAATATGACAGAATAACAGGGATGTATCATTGTATGATTGTGCTGGGTTATAAAAGACAGTTATTTTTATTTGCTTATTGTTATCAGCTCTAACTCACTTTTTCCAAAGTGATGGTCCACAAAACGGCCTTAAAACTATTTTTTATTTCTTCTGGATTAGTACTGGTCAAGTCTGGAACGATATATATGTAAAAGGAGAAATTGGTTTGCTCACATATATTTGAATTTTCTGTTCATTTATCGTGTTATGTCTGGGTTTACAAAGACTTGCATTTTTACATCTATTGTATTCTTTTTTAAGTTTACATTTTGCAGTGTTTTTCAGGCAACTAACATCACATTTTCTTTTCTGTTATCTAAGCTTCTGCCAACCTGTGCTGCCTTTTAGCTTATGCATGTCATCCAAAATCTTGTGTGTTCATTCTTAAACCAATTGAAATAAATTGTTTTTTATGGTCACTGAAAAGGAATAGTATCCAAAGTAGAGCTCTTTGGACAAACATATAGTTTTAAGATGAGCCAATAAAGTTTGGAAAGTAATATTTTCCTATTCTGGTCGCTTGCAATTCTGGAACTGTGGCCTCAGTTAGCTTAGGAAAAAGTCCAGGAAAGGAAACACTTGTTTGCTGAGTCCACGAGGAGAAATTGGTAGGCTCTTGGTGCTCCACATAGTCCTACTGTAAGAGAAGAATCAGATATGGGAGGCCTCAGTGTCAGGGATTTCTTAAGACAGGTGGATTTTATAGCATTAAGCCAACTCTGCAAACAGTCAGAGGCAAAGATTGCCCCCAGGCAACTAATCATCTTACTTTCATTAGTGGCCCAAATACCTTTTATGTTATATGAATATGTGTCATGTGGAGGTAGGTGATGACCTATATGTCATCGGAGTTAATTACACTGGAGTGATGTTGTGGTTAATTGAGCCTAATATGGGTGTTTGCATAAAAGAAAGATTCACATTACCTGTGAAAATGTTGTACAAGATTATGAATTTCCTGTATCTGCCAATAATAATCTAGCTCGAAAAGTAAAAAACTTAAACCATATCACTTCTGTAACTTTTCCACCTGACGCTGGATACAGAAATGAACTTTTGTAGAAATTAGTAACAGAAACATAGAATCTTTATAGACATAAAAAGAAAAAAATCCGTTAGATTGGAAACTCCGTTGTGAGCAACAACATTTTGGAGCTGTTAAATGTATTAGCAGGTACATCATAGAGATTTTATGCACAGGTAGCTTTCAGATATAATAATATGAATTGATTAACTAATTTAAAATCTTGAATTAATTTGTTGCAGCAGAGATCCAGCCTGACAGATTCATTAATAAGTCTGCTCAACCTATTACAACAAAAATAATGGTGGCCATTTTAAAAGGCATCTTATGTAAAAGTTGTCTTATGATTGAGGTTTCTTGCTCCAGGGCAAGACAGCTTAGGACAAACAACTACTCAGTGACCATTGAAACTGTAGTGACTGCGCCATTCACATGGGAGGCCATAATCTTACATCCTCACAATTCGTGCTTCTCCAAAACTTTAATATTGGTATCACTTCTCTTCACCTTTCTCTGAGTGGTGGTTTTTTTGGCGCCATTTAGTCCCTTTCCCTGGTCCCTCTCACTCTTGTTTCACAGTTCTTGTTCTCAACCTCAAACCTATACATAACTCCGTTCAGAGCTGCTTCTCTACATCTCCCTTCTGCTGTTTTTTCCTATGGCACGGTCCGGTCATATGGCTGTGATCGTGTCAGGAGACAGAAATTTCCTAAATTTTTTCAGAGTTTATCATGTTTTACCCAGAATTCCACAAAATAAATGGTGCCTTCACCTGTCAATGCTACAAGAAAAATGGGACTCAAAGTCACAGACTTTCTTAACTGCAGAATGCTCGTTTTTAATGTCTCATCCCTTTCCTTCCCTTGTAGTGAAAGGAGATATACTCGATGACTATTTAAGAACAGATGGCATTTGGATACTTACTCGAAATAAACAGTTTTACAGGACAAATAATGAAAAAGAATGTGCAGAGAAATGTGAAGCAGAAAGAAATTTTAATTGCAGGTAATGCCTGTTGAATCTTAAAACTATGTCATTGTGGGTGTCCATCAAAGATATTTTCCTATTGTTGCTCAGAACCGAGATCCCCATGCTGCTGCAGCTCTGCCTACAGCAGTGTCACCTGTGCCTGTACCTTTAGCTTGTGGCTCGTCTCCACCCATAAATTACCATAAGGTCAAGTAAAGGGTGGATTTACAGTGTATTACTCACCCTATAGTAAATGCTCGAGTTCCTGCTCTTACCCAAAATTACATGGAGAATTGCTTACGCCCATTAGCTGGATGTTGCCTTGTTTCACAAAAGAAGGGTGAGATGTTTCTAACTCGTTGCAGGGAAAGGTGCTAACCTGAGTAACTAGGATGCTGTTAATAACATTTTGCCAATGAAGTAACTAGCTTCCCACACAGTAACTTATTCATGTAGTCATATGTCCTGAAAAAGTCAGCCACTTCAGAGCAATAGAAAACATCAGTCTCTTACTCAGTGTCTCAAATACTGACTGCGGTATCGGAAAGATATAAATGGATACAAGACAGTGCTAGTAAATTAATAACTTATAGAAAAAATAATCACAAGTTGAATAATTTGAATTGAATTAATGAGATTGCTTCCTACGTCAATATTGCTTCCTTTTCAATTTCAACAGGGCCTTCTTATTCACCAGGAAAAAGCTACAGTGTTTAACTCTGGCTGAAAATGCCAAAATGACAGTGGCATTCAACAGCACGGATGCGGTTCTTTATGAGAAGAAAAGTATGTATATAGTAAGATGGTACATATTTACACATTAAGCCTGTTTTAACTACATCCTTGTATTCTCTGCTGCAATGCTGGAGCAGACACGGTGGTGACAGTTTCGATGAGGGCCTGCACCCACTATCAACTGGGCTGAAACTGCCATAGAATTTCACATATAGTATCAAGGCTTCTTATATTTGAACTTATACTTCAGTGCTTTAGTCACATATTATTGGGACCAGGCAGATACTCCAAAGAAAAAATCATCCATTTTTCTGCCCTTCAAGTATTTGCAGTTCTCTGCTTCATGGAGATAGCGAAGTTGTACAAATTTTCAAGACTATAAGATTATCTACTTCTATGTACCCACTTATCTAATTTTCTTTGTAATAATTCAGTCAAGAATTATTTGACTGAAATATCATATTGACTTATAATTGTGGGATTTTTTAAATTATAATAAAATGTTCACATTTTGTAAGCTCTTTTGTTTATGCTTAGGCTCAGATAAGTGGCTTGATTTTAAGATTTTTTTTTAATTAATTAATTTGTGCTTTTCTAAGTTTTGAATAGATGCTATATAGCTGGAAAAAGAAATATTTTTTTTAGTTACACTATCTTCATAAGTTTTCTGGGAACATAGATAATACAGTGACAACGCTAACTTCAATAAGTCTTCCGGGAAAAAGAAAGCTCCTATTCCTAGCTGATATATAGAATTAATAGCAAACACTTCTTGTAAGAGCACTTCAGTTTCTTTGAAAAGAGAATTATTTTCAGTGTCTTTACAATTCTGAAGCATTTGAAAGATATACATAAAACTGAAAAGACATGAATAATCATGGTGCAGATCCCTTTTGCCATATGAAAGTTTTAAAGAGAAAGCAGTTGGTGTCCAAATTCCCAGCACATATAAACTGATGCAATTCTGATGAGTTCATTAACTTCTGCTGGAGATCTGGCCCAAACATAACAAAAAAGCTAGAATGTTAACATTTGAAAAGCTGTAATTTAATTCTTCTGCTACTAGAATGGATTATGGGTTGCCAGGTTCACAGTACCGGGTGCGACTCGGTTTGTAACAGCTGTCTTCAGTAAGCACTAGCTTAACCTCTAGCTGATTATCAGCCAGTGACATTTTGTTCTTATGGTGCAATATGTATTCCTTGGTGTCTTCTTTCTATGTTAATGACAAGTAGATTTTCTCACCAGTTTTCCTGAACTTTCCAACTCTAACCATTCTACGATTCTATGATTCTATAACTTGCAGTTTATGTTTAGCTCAAATGAATTATTAAAGCTTTAAAAGCTAGAATTTGAAGTGTACTGCTTGATTCTTGAGTGTTATTATGGACAGATTCCTTCCTGTTTTAAAAGGCAAAATCACTGTTACAGTTGTTTTTATCAAAAGTCTTCAGCTTTATAGTCATGTCTCCCCTGCCCCAGTAACAGCCCTCACAAGACTAAAGCCTATGGAGAGCTCTTCTCCATTTTTATTTTTCACGTGTTCCTCATAGACCATTGATATGTGAGTCACCAGTACAGAAGAATATTGAAGCAGGTTCAACAAAATAATTACCAACATGAATGAAATCTGTAGAAATAATGGGTGTGGCCAATGTCTCAGCATTTTAAATGTGATTTTTTTTTACTGATCAGAATTGATTGGGGTTTTCCTTTGAGGCTAGAACAGCCTAAAGGAAGAGTATATGCGCTGTAAATTCCTCTGCATATGTTGAAAGCGAATAAACACATGCACGAGTCATTAGTTATTAAATTGAAATTAGCCCAAGTGAATAAATAATTCTCCTTGACCCTAATTATATGCTGTCACAGAGGGCCAGACAGACTTAATAACTCAGACTTAAATTGGTACAAATCAAGACGATATCCCTAATTTCATCCAGGCCCCTTTACTTTGCTTGCTGTTGTTCAAGCTTTTCCAAATATCTGAAACATCTGAAGAGACACATCTGATCCTCATGTCAGCAGCAAAAGACTCCACTTTATACCCAGGAGCCTTGGCCTCTCAGGAAAAGGAGGCAGTGCTGCTTGGTTTCTCTTCTTTCTTGTCTGCTTCCTCCAAAACTATTCCCTGGAAGACAGGCCTGGTGCCTCCAGCCTCAGTGTTCATCCCAGTGACCTTCCTGAGCACATTTAATCTAGAAATTTAGTCAGAGCCTTTGGCTTTGCTGCTTGTACCCCCACTGGAGCCACCTTTTCCTGTAGAAAAAAGGCCTCGCTTGGCACCCTCTCACGCATGCTTCAGGATGGATTAGTCTTGTCTACTTTTTAGCCTTAACTGAAACTGTAGGGTGAGATATGGGTCTGCTCCCCTCTCTCTTCATCCTCTTGGATATGGAGCTTTTCTTTTGTGGCCATGACCAGGACTGAAGGAAATGTGACCACACGAGCCCATTGCAGGAGGAGACTCTGTCTGGTTTCTCACACCAAGGGACCAGCTCATCAGCCTGTAGGTGCCTGTCATGGCAGAGAGTACCCCATGAATGGAGGCACTTGTCCGCACGTCAGGTCCAGGACAGAGGCATGGTTACCTGCTGTCCTTCCACAGGGAGAACCTAAGTGTCCCACCTAGGCACGGCGGGCAGCCACCTCTCTTGCCCTCACTGCCATCACTGTGTGGGCTGTCAGAGCAGACGCATTCATCTGCTGCCCTTCTGCAGAGTTACCAGTCCTTTGATGTGACTGCAAGACCTTTGAGCATTTTAAAGTAGAGGCTGGCTTTTTCAGCTCCCACTGCAGACTGAGCAGAAGAAATCAAGTCTCCTTCATATTTAGCATGCACCGATGTCACTGAAAGCTGCAGTCAGGCACTGCCACAGCTCGGATGGTAGGTCATAGATACCAAGTCCCTTCACGTGGAATCTATTTTCTTTTTCCCGATTTTGTCCCTGTGCTAATGGTGGTGGTTCTTTGAAATGACCCAACCCTTATACCTGAGCCTTAAGGCTGCTAGATACTAGCGGGGGAAAAAGCATCTGCCTCACAGACACTTCATTTTCATCTAATGAGCATCATTTGCTCATCATCCAGCATTCTTATGATCTGCAGCCATTTGGAGACTGCCTGTCTCATCTTCATCTCCTGCCGCATTCTGCACTCTCGGAGTCCCACCTTTGACGCCTGGGATACGAGCTGCCTCCCTTGGCTATGCCATTCAGCTCCTCTTCTCCTGTCTGTGGCTACACAACATACTACCTCTGTCCTCTTAGGGAAATGTCTTCACAGGGGTCTGCTTCAGCAGGAAGTGCTTTCAGCTCTAGCAGTCAGAGAATCGGTTCCTTTGTTTTTTTTCAGGTGACAGTGTTACAGTCCCTGCTTTTTCAAAGAGAGGATGTAGAGTCATCTTCCTTCTATTTTTCACTAGCAGAAGTACAGGACTATCTCATTCCTTCCGAAACTCACAGCTACTACTGCCAACATCTTTGTGAAGTCTTTGGATAGTCCAAATGGCAGCATTTTGTATTTGTAATGGCCCCAATTCACCTCTAATCAGAGATATTTCTCAAGAAGCTGTTAAAGTGTATTGTAAAAGTCAGACTCACCTTCCTAGAAGCAATCTAATTATCACAGCCAGTGTCACACAGCCTGAACTTGAATTTGCAGATAAAGACATTTAGTTTCCTTAAGCCTCAGAAAAGTTTTCTGTCCCCACTATGACACCTCAGCACCATGAAATTGCTGCTGTAAAACTCCTTTCTGCTGAGATATGATGAAATTTGTTCTGCTTGGAAAAAGCAATCTCCAGAATATTTCGTGACTCTGCCACTCCCTTAGGTTCATGGTGACTGTACGATCTCATCTATGCCTGATTCACACCTTGGAGTTCATAGCAGCTACTCTGGCATCAGTCTTTGTCAGAGCTCATTTTCCTTGGGATTGGATTGAAAATATCTGTACAAAACATCTACTTTAAAACCAAAAGACTCATCGCTCTGGGAGTGTAAGAGTTTGTCTGGTTGTGCTGTGCCGCCCAATGTTAATGTACTCACATTTTACTGCAACACAGACACTTTGTATGCAGACCATAGTCTGGATTGTCCATAGTTACAAAGGCAACTCCATGAACATATGTCTGGCAGTTACAGTTTTACTTTCCTTATATTAATGTGAAAACCCTGTATGAGGAATCATCTTTTGCTTCCAACCTCCTTGTTAATAGTAGGAATAATCCACAAGGCCCAGATATATAGCTTTTGTGGGCTATGCTCACTACATTATGTTGAGTTATATTTCTTCTCACCCACACCTCCAAAAGCATCTTTTCCTTTGGTTCTAAGTGGCCTCTCAGAACTATGGCTCGGTGGCCATCTGGGATGCTTACCCTCTTGTAGGGTTAATCAAAGTTTTGGTACTTAGTCACAGAAACATTTCTTAAGAACTCAGTTAAAGACTTGTCCTTCTTTACAGAGCATCTTCCCCAGTCAAACTTTAATTTTGTCTTTAATTTGGCTTTTGATCCCATCCCTCTTATGAGAAACACAGACTATCAGTGGTTATAGGCCACTCATGAGCAAACTCATGTATAGGACAGAAAAGTAAAAGAGACTGTGGGGGTAAAACAGAAAGAAGCCATGCTACTAAAAATGCTGTTTAAGAGGGATCAAATACCAAGGCCTAAATTCATGGTGGTCTTCATTTGCCATTTGAACTGGGAAGTCACTTTGTTGTCTACATTCCTGACCCAGCTATACACAGCCTCCCACTGCCTCTCCCCAGGTGTCAGATGTGTCTGGCTTTTTTATTTAGACAGGCTAAAATAATTTATGAGGAACCTGGCAACATCAGGAAGTTCATAAGCAAGGCTTTTGACTAGACATGGTCATGCTGGGACCTGCTACTGGAGTATCAGTGTTGAAGCTGCAGTGATGAGACTTCTGTGCACTCTGGTAGTGATTCTCAGTTTCAAGAAATGCAATGTTGTAACATTATTGAATTAACCAAGCCAATTTCGTTTCAGTTTACCTTCTACAATGTAGAAGAGGGATTGGAAAGGACTACAGAGGAATGGAAGCCAAGACTTGGAGGGGTATTCCATGCCAGAAGTGGGCAGAAAAATCACCCCACAACCCAAAGTATGGCCTTATCTATATTTATCTTAATGTTTTTCTGAATCTCTTCCAAGCTTCCCCAACTTCATGTGTATAAACAACTTTATAGTGCATGTTATCAAAGCCAGGTTATTTATTAAGACAACCTTATCTTCATCTGCCTTGTTACTTTTGACTCTGCTGGCAGAGAACTGCAATGATCTGGGTAAGGAAAGGGTGCATTGTCAGCCAGAGAAGTTGTGTCTAAATGCTGGGCCTCTTAAGAAGATGAAATGCTCTATCAACACATGGTGAAAATTTTGCTGTTGGTGGCAGTGGGACCATAATTTCTCTCTTCCATACGATGTGTGGAAAAAAAAAAAGCAATATAAAATACATTGTAGAGCCACAGGTCAGAGTCAGTTGACTAGATCACCTGGATGCAAGTATTAAAGACAGTAATTGCCCTTTGAGACTGTCATAGTCCTTATAGACTGTAACTCACCGCTGACAACTGGGACCTAGGGAGAAAACTACAAATAATGGTAGTTACAGAATGGTTTTTCAAATTTCATTTATGGGCTACAATGGGGAATCTGTTTCTCTCATTTTTACTGTGAATGAATAGAGCCCACAGATAGCTGAGCAAGTTGGACATTTCCCTTCTGCTTCACTACATTACTGGAATTAAAATAGAATTTTAATACTATTACAGTTATACACCTGAAAAACACCCCAATGCAGGCCTGGATGAAAACTACTGCAGAAATCCTGATGAGGACGAAAATGGACCCTGGTGTTACACAACAGATCCTGCTACCAGATTTGATTACTGTAACATCCCAGAGTGCGAGGGCCAGGTCACGCACACTGCAGAAGGTATATTTACTTTTCAGAGAAGGAGTGTTCGGCTAGGTAATATTATTCCTGGTATTTGTTCTTGCTTTATTATTGCAGATTGATTTCAAATATTAATTTAGATCAAGCTGGAACTTAAGAAGTTCTCAACACAGAGGTTGTTTTCCTAATTGGCTCCAGTTATCAAAGTAATTTTGTAACTATGGAGGAACTGAAATTTTTTAACCATTTGCCGATATTGTCCTACTCTTACCCCTAGCAAGTTATTTAACAAGAGTAGAGATTGACCCAAGTGCTGTGTTACATACAGAACTCCCATCGCTACCAGTATATACAGATACGTGACAAAATCCTCCTCCCAAATTACACATATCCCTGAATCATTATTTGGTTAGGCTGTAATGCATGGTCTTCTGGATTCCATTTATCATTAGCTGGAGCAAACCCCTCTTTTCCTTTGTCTGTAGCCTTCCATGAATAGATCAGGATCAGAACTCATGGGCTGGTGCATACCTTGCTTTGTTTTCATCCTGCCTAGGCCCTACAGGGGAGTGCATGCAGTGTAATGGTGAAGACTACCATGGAGAAGTTTCCAGAACAGAGTCTGGGCTTGAGTGCCAGCGTTGGGATGCCCAAGAGCCTCATATGCATGGATTTACCCTGAAACAGTGAGTCACACTCGGTGCTAAATTCACTCCTGCAGTGTCTAGGAGATCCTGCCTGCAGACAGCCTAATTGCTACAGCCAGCCATAGCTGACTCACAAGCTTCTCTTTCATTTTCAATATGTGCAGCTTTCCACAGAAGGATCTGAAGATGAATTATTGCCGTAATCCTGATGGTGAACTTCGACCGTGGTGTTTCACTACTAGCCCTACCAAACGCTGGGAATATTGCAACATTCCTCGTTGCAGTGAGTTTGATTTCCTGAGATCACTCCATAGGGTAGCTCTTCCCATTAAAATGATGCAGGGAGGGGAAAGACAAGAAATTGTGATTCTGAGTATCCTGAGGCAACCCTTGTGAACCAGGAAAGTGCAGATTAATGAGAAGAATCACTCATTAAATTTCTGTTGCATAAAATCATGTAAGGTCAGTGAGGATACAGGTGTCACAAAACACAATAATGCCAGAGATGTTACGGAAACCCTCATTTGGCTTCAATCACATTACTTTTCAATTTACCAGAGGCAGGGCCTTCAGCTTAGAACAGGTGGTAGTTTTCAGCTGACCTGCTAACTCATGGAGAACACCTAAACTGCTGTGTGGCCATACTGTGATATTGTGCCTGGGTCTGGCCAGCACCATCAGGACTGCCTTTATCTCGGCAAGGGATGAATCCTGAGAAACAGGTTCAGGCCTCGGGAGGAAAACCTGACTTATCAGTGAGCTATCTTAACCCATGGAGCTGAGCACACTAAATCCAGACATTCCCAAAGCACTGAATAACAAGATTAGCATTGCTGTTTGTAGAACTGGACTGCACTTTGAGAAAAACTCTTGTGTTTTTATCTCTAGAGCTTGCTTTGTTATTCATCTGCACTTGCCAGTGCTCTAAGCAGCAGCGTGTGTTTGCTAGATGTAGTTCACCTCAGCATGCTCAATTACAGGTGGAGGAATGACTATTTATAGACTTCTGTATGACAAAGTAAATTGTGAAAGTTACCATAGCATCTCCATTTTGTGCTTAAGATTTAAAGAAAGTTTAAGGAACAGACAAACCTTTTAGAGTTACACTTGTCTCCTCGTGAAATTCCATATACCAAGTATATATAATAGGTATGCACTGTAGATTCATTTTCTCTCTGCCCTCTGGAGTTTATGCGCCTCTGATCATTACTCTTACTTTCTTTGCCGTTCCCCACATGCCAGACCAATCCACATGCCAGACCAATCCTCTTCCTGCCCCACTTTCCCAGTTCACTGACTCCAGCTCTGAAGACTGTTTTGCTTTCTCGCACTATTTCTTCTTAGCCCTCATCCTTATCCTTTCTGCCCTTCCACCCTACCCATGCGTGTTCTACTAATTCGCTCCCTTCATCCCACTTGTTTTTACAAGACTGTACAGGACTACTCACTGCTCTCAGGGGACTGCAGGCACAAAGTCTGGCTTGACCCAGCAAAGTTATTTACTGACTACTGTAAAAGGGCAGACACAGCACATCTGGCAGCTCAACTGCTTGTGAAAATGCACACTTTGGTTTTGCCCCGGCTTCCAACAAATGTCACCTCTGCATGTTCAACATTACAGAAAACAGGGGGCTTTAATAAATTTGAAAGCACTGCCTAGCTGTGGTTTTTTTTTTTTTAATTTAATTTTATTTTATTTTATTTTCCTTTTTCTTTTTTAAATCCTGTTGCAGCTACACACCCACCAGTCTCTGCCCTGGGCTCCCAGTGTCTTTCAGGGAAAGGAGAAGACTACCGAGGCAGGATAGCCATCACCGAATCAGGAAATGCCTGCCAACACTGGAACACACAGTTTCCTCACAGACACGGCTGGATTCCTGGCAGATATCCCTGCAAGTATGCTGAGCCTCGTCATTTTAACAAGTGCCAAAGAACATGGTTATTCCTTATACGTCCAGATGCAGAGGCAGGAGTGGCACAGGTTTTCTCCAGCTATGTTGATAAGCTGTTTTCTCATTTTTTTGTCAGCTCTCATTACTTCTATTCAGATCTTGCTCTTAATTTGCTTCAGCATTCCTTTTTTAACCAGCTACTTTATTCTCAAGTACTTGTCTCACCTGTCTCCTCCACATCCCACTGCAGAGTTATAAGCATTTACTACTTTTATGTCAAAAATCTCCTGGCTGTGTCCAGGCTGTGTGATGCTCCAAGGTCCAAATACTCCAATACATCCTCGTGCTCCAAGGCCAGAGGAGCTGTGTTTGTGGAGGATTGTCAACGGGCAGGGGTAGCTGGGGCTGACCAGGCTTTTAGCTGTGTATTATGATCCTCTGGGTTGTGAAATAGATCCTGCAAGTTTTCCTGGGCATGTGAAACCCTGTCCATCATCACAGGGCAGAGAGCAGCGTGCACCGGTGCTCATATGCATGCACTTGCAGGATCAGCCTGTGACACCCAGCCTCGCCTGTTTCTTACCTTACCCTCAGGTACACCAGAGGCTTGAGTTTTGAAGTCAGCTTTTACTGGCCTCAAAAACAAGAGCAGAAAGTGTAAGCATTGGAAAAGTTCTTCGTATATCATCAGCATTTAGACTATAAATTTGAAGGCTGCTGATTAGTCCCAAAACAGTGATGCACAAGGTAATTTGTCTTCGAAAAGAGTAAATGAGTTGAGTTTTGTATGCAGTAGTTGTTAACAGTCTCGCATGCAACTCTTCTGGATTTCTATGAGAAGTTAAAGCCAGTTTTTCTCTTTCAGGGGCTTAGAGGAAAACTACTGTAGAAACCCTGATGGAGAGAAGAGGCCTTGGTGCTACACCATCAACAGCAGCATTCGGTGGGAATATTGTGCAATTCCCCACTGTGATGGGACAGAACAAGGGACTGCTGGTATGAGTAGTGGTCCGTACTTGAGATAAGGACTTTAAAACAGTGAGAGATTTATTGTTTCTCATTGTGTGTTAAATATTTTTTAGTCACTTTGTCACTGTTGTTAATGCAGTTTTTCTACTTAACATGTTATAAAAGCTGCCAAATATTGGACCTTCAATGGTTAAGGAAGTGCAGTGGAGGATGTAAATCACCAGCTGACCCAACAGAAGAATCACAGGATGAAAGAGGCTTATATTTTTATATCGGTTTTTTTTTTTCCCCAAAAGTGGGAAAGGTCATTTTTAGCAAGTTAACCAAAAAAAAGAAACACAGGTTTAAAGAGATTAAAAAGTGCTAAATAAATGGAAGTCCCATTTTTGGAAAATAGCCAAAAAAGATAAGACAGGGTCTTCCAAAGTAATAAAAATCTCATCTGAAACATCCATTCATTTTAGCACAAAAGTTAGCAAGAAAATCTTAGTGCAATCAAAAGGATAACAGAAGATTAAAGTTTAACATAATGTCCATTTTAGAAATATATCAGGGGCAAAATCACTAGCATCTAACATTTGAGGATTTTTCATATGAGCTTTCTGATCTTTATTTCAAACATGTTCACATATACCAAAATGAAACTGAGGGGTGAACCTTCCAATGAACTGCATCTGATACATGAGGGTATGTTAGGTCCCGGTTGGGTTCTCACAGGGTAATCTGTGAAAGTTTTCTAAATGTCTTTGGAAATGCCCTTCCACTTTTTGTGCTGGCTGCGATGCTCTCACTGGACGCTATTTGTATGAATGAGTCATTTGTTTTTGTCACCCTGTGTGTTTGATGCTTTTTTGTGCCTTCTTACTCAGTAAGAACATAAAATGGTGATGCTAAAGACCAGTTTCTGTTGTTTGCTGCAGATGTGCCTGTGCAGGTTCCCCTGTCAGAGGAGTGCTATCGAGGCAAAGGCCAGAGTTATCGTGGCACAACCTCCATGACTGTATCAGGAAAGAAATGCCAGGCTTGGAACTCCATGTTCCCACACAGGCATGAAAAAACCCCAGACAGGTTCCCAAACGCGTATGTTTATCTCACCTTTTCTTGCTTTATCTGACAATGATCGTTGCTGATTGTATTATTTTTGCACATGTATGCTTTAAAACACTGCCAAGGAATGTATCTATAAAGGAGAATTTTTCCAAGATGTGGATCTTCCTGAATATTTATTGCTAATTCACACATTCACCCAACTGTGTATGCCTATATATATGCACTTAGAAATTAAACTATTGGCACATTGGGCATTTATTTAGCTACTCAGAACATTGACATATTACAGTCAGAATTTAAGCCAGTAGTTTAATTATGTTTCCTTATGCATAAATATATTCATGACTGATGTACATGTGAAATGTAACTCTCCACTCGAATCACAGCCATAAATGTGTTTCCTGGCAATAGTAAAAAATTAATAAATGCATTTATATCTACATAGTACATATCCATGTCTTTTTGGCAAGATATTTCTATGATTACTTTCAGTCTTATGCAGCTTGACTACTGTACTTATGTTTGCAGGGATTTGAGGGACAACTATTGTAGAAACCCAGATGGTGATAACAGCCCATGGTGTTTCACCACTGACCCCAGCGTGACTTGGGAATACTGCAATCTCAAGAGGTGTGATGATCATACACAAGAGCCCGCACCAAATGACCCCCCTGCAAGGGTGGCCCAAAATGTTGGCCTGACTACACCCACCGCATCTGGTAACAGCTGGCTATAAATGTCACCTCCTGTAGAGTCTGGGGGTAAAGGAAAGAGTAACCTATCAAAATGATTCTTGAGTAAGGCTGCAACATAACTCGTTACGTTGCAGCGAGTACTCTTTAGTCAGTCATATCCCGTAGCCTGTATCATTTTATAGGGCATTCTGTAGGCTACCTTTTTCATTTAGGGGAAAAAGAGGAAAACACAAAATTTCCAGTGTTTCATTAGATGTTTCATGATCCCAGTGAATGTTGTTGTCATAGGAATTTTGCTTGTACTGTGCTTTACATTTTCAGGAGGTTGACCTTAGCTTGTTGTGTTGTTGATAGGTAACTAAGTTCTGCAAAATGAAGACCAGGAGAAATGAGTTTTAGCTCTATCCTGGTTCATTGCTTCCTTATTTAATAGTCCATGTTGGTCAAATTGGTGTGACTTTTCTGAATGAAGCATAGAACTTTCCATGGATTATTTACTTTGCAAAGGAAAGTGACAGGACTGTGTAAAAGATGTGTTCCTAAATGGATCTGCGTACCCTTACTCATGTGCAGCAGAAGAAAGTACCTGAAGCAAGGCCCTTGGAAGCAAAAATTGCTCTTTCAGTCTAATGGGCTGCAAACTCTGAAATATGCTTCTCTCATGGAAGGTGCTTACTGATACCAGTTTAGCAATAATCTTGAAGTCTTTTCAGATATTTGCAATATGTTACAGAAAATGTTTAGCCTGAAGTTCCTTGAATTCTTTTCCAATTCAGTTACTCTGTGCATCCAGGAAGAGATCACATCACAGGGTGCATTTTTGTATTTCTTTCTGCTACAGACACTAGAGAGTGTGCAAGTATACAGATTCAGCAGCTAACAATAGTTTCCTTTCCTATTTTTTCACAGACTGCATTAACGGTAATGGTAAAGACTATCGTGGCACAGTAGCAAGAACTGCAAGGGGCAGGACTTGTCAAGAGTGGAGTTCTCAGAAACCTCATAGCCACAAATATTTCACTCCTGTGACTCATCCAAGAGCAGGCCTGGATAAAAATGTAAGCAACTGCTAATGCCATTGGTCTCATTGAACATTGTGTCTGTTCTCCATAACCCCTGAGTACACACTTCATGTTCAGTCTTTATAGACCAGGTTAAGTGTATCTGGAAGTCATTGCCTTGATAGCCCAGACCTATAATAGTGTTAAAGAGGGAAGGATGCATCTTACATTACCTGGGCTGCTGCTGCTCCAAGTGCGGCTGTACACCATGGGGTTGATGCTGACAGGCAAGCAGAACAAAAGAAATCACACAGGGCTTCCCTGACTTCTGCAAACCCCAAAGTGATGCCTTTTGCTGTTTGACACAAACTAAGTAGGCTTCTGGAAAATTCTTGGAGCTGACCTAACTTGCTCTCCCCGATGTTAGGGGAAGAAGCATTAGGCCAACAACAAATGTTTCAGTGAGAAGCACTTAGTCAGACTATGTAAACCTTTGCTTCTCATGATGCCTTATAAAGCACTAGAGCTAGGGTCACTTTTGGTGGATGAAGAAAATAGCAATTTTATTATATTTTTCTAATGTCACCTAATGGTTTTGAGATACAGGAAAGAAAGAATTTTATGATCAGAGGAAACAGAAAGCCTTTAACATCCAGTGGAAAAGTATTTGGGGGAAATAATTCAAAGTTTTTGTTCAACACTTTTTAAAAAACATGCACTTCTTCATACTGTGGCTAACATTTGGACTCTTCATTCTGTTTTTGTAATTATCACAGTATTGCAGGAATCCTGATGGAGATGTAAATGGTGTTTGGTGCTTCACAACAGACCCAGAAAAAAAATGGGAGTACTGTGAAATCCCACGCTGCTGTAATTATCCTTAAAGACTCTTCTCTCCTCCCTTTCTACAACTTATTATGATAGTTACAAAATGTTTTTAATCCAACCATAAAAAAACTGCAGTAGGCAGTAGCTTTAGATCTGAATTTTGGTCTGTATGGAAGATGACACAATCAGGCACCTGTAACAGTCAGCCAAAGTTTAGATAACCTGTAAGATTTCATGGATAGCAATCTGTGTGCTCTTTAACATCAGTGAGGCTAAGCACTCAGAGTTGCTAGCTGAATTTGAAATATCCAGTGAAGCTGTGAAGAGAGGTATTCCTTCCCTGGGCTCCTCAAACACAGGAGAGGATTTTCTTGATGTGCACACTAGCCTTTCCATGCACTTTGTGGCAGGACTAATGTCTCGAACCTGCTCATACCCTTTTCCTGTTAGTGGGGAGCACCAGAAATGACATCCTTTGAAACCCTTTTCATCTTCTGCTGACCTAATTTTTATTCTGATCTGGATGTTAAAATAATTTGTTCCTAGATATTCATTTCCTAGGGAATGAATTTGGTCCTGGATATTTTATGCAGATTTCCTAAATTCTTTTTTCTATTTTGGGATAGTAATCAGTACACTGAGCAGGTGTAGCATTTGCTGAAAAATTTGGCAGTGAAAGAGATTTTACCTTCTGTAGTACCCCAGCAGTAGGCATCAATAAGAGCTGTAATGTGACGCTTGGCACACCTGCCAGTCCTCTCATTTGCTTTGCTCTTCCCTTCCTTGCCTGCATTTTGACAGAATTTTAATTTTTTTTAATACATCTGACAGGGATATGGAAAGTCTATTTCTTCTTCATCTCATGTATTATTTTTACTACAGTAACATCTAGAGGCCAGGTCCCTGGTTGTTGGACAATGTAGCAATACAAAATAGTGAAGAGTGGTCACTCCCTCAGTGGTATGGGATATTCTTCATGCTGGCCCATCTAATCTGTTCCTCTAAGCAGCAATGCATTATGATTGTATGCTTTAATTTTGCCAACCAGACCTAAGAGCTGCATAGGCAAAAAGAATAAGAAATGGCATACAAGCAACACATGCCACAGCTGTAAAAACTTGCTCCCTGGAATTGATGTGGTGGAGCTTCACTTTGAGATCTGATCTCTTTTCAAAACAGCCTTTGAATATAAAATTTTTAAATTAAAGTGTAGGGAAATCTTACAGTCTCTTGCCTTTGATTTTTTTTAGTTGTCTCATACTGGAACTAACAAATTTGACATCCATAGTACCATATGCAGCACCCAAAGTGCCACTTGGGTCCTTACCCAAAAATAAAATAAATTAAAAAAAGTTAAAAAAGAGACATTCGGTTTAATAAGGAAGTAGAGTGAGCAGTGAGAGGGCAAAATGGGAATATTGGAATGAGAAGGGGACAGTGACTCAGATTTATTTATAATCTAGGAATTGGTTTGAAGTGAACCAAAGAGTAGACTGTGATGTGTTGAAGAATTTAGAAATTGTTATTATATTGAATTGGTCTGGGAAATAAACTCTTCCACTTCTTTTAGCTCTCTTTTCCCTTCAACATCCCTAGAGATTTTCTTGGGTGGGGGGAGGGGCAAGATGTTCATTGTGGTTTTATTTATGTTATCTGACCACATTCAAATACTTGACATAGCTGACAATTTTTTCCAGGTAAATTAATATTTTGTTATGTCAAATGTGATACATTAGCCCCAGGCTTAAATGCTCAAGATAATGAAAATGTAAATGGGGTCTAAAGGTTCTGGTTCTTTCCTTAGTTTCAGTTAACCAACATAAAGAGTGAAAGCCTAAGGAAGGTAATAAAAAATGTCTTATTCCTTTCTCTTTTCATCCAGTTCCACTGTGGATGGCATTACAGAACTGCTTTAAAATTCTTCATTGTAGCTTTTCTTATTCTGTAGCTTCTTCTGACCATGACTGTGGAAAAGTCCCAATGAGGAGCGAGCGAGCCTGTGATCAATATAACATGTGTGATGCGTCTCCGGGGTCTTGGCCTTGGCACGTCAGTCTCAGGACAAGGTACTGGTATTCCAGACTGTATCACCATCTGTGAGCACCAGAGTTTCACAAGGAACAGGCGTTAGAAAGAGACTGACAGGAAACAGTGCATATGCTTCTGGAGACTGGTCTTGGCTTCTGTATAAAATGCCTTAGCAAGTAAAAGAAACCTTTTTTTTAAACCATAATGTTCACAAATATCTACTTATTGGGTCATTAACCCCAAACTTCCCACTTTCTCCTAAATCTCTAGAGGGCAAACTTGAACTGCAGACATTAAGTACACCTTCATTTACTGAAATGGGGAAGGAATAATTTCCACTGAGGATATTGACAGTTAATTGCATTCTGCAGTGGGGGATTTAAGCCCAGGAATATAGAAGGTAACTTGCAATGTGTATGAATGGATTTTGATCATCCCTTCTCACCCAGCATCCAATCTGGTTCAAATGTAAATTGTGACCAGTCTAATTGTGTAAGAAGCCACAGGAAGGCCATCATCTCTCAGTATGAAAAAACAATTATGCGTACCATTTCCACAGTCACAGTGAGAGTAGCTGAGCATGAGATGAAGAAATGCTTACAGTAAGGCTAATGAAAATTCCTATAGTATTGTTGACAGTCCCCATAATAAATATTATCCCTAGAAAAGTTAAAAAATCATAGTAAGGTTTCTTTAAAAAACTCGTCCAAAGCAACCCCACAAATCAGAAAAATCTATCCTTTTATTAATTGCTCATGAGTACAAACCCATTGCATCACAAATGAAATTGTTAGGAAAAAGAATTATTTTTATTAAATTCCTGAAAGCAAGAGTGCCCTTTTGCAAAATTTTCACCTGGGTGTCAAATTTCTTTTCATGTCTTTGATGTTCTGGAGCAAATAAAGCTTGTCCTTTGAAAATTTGCATTTGATTTCTCTTGCCATTGACAAACTGTGACTGGTAAAAGGTTTGAATAAGGGGCATATTGCTAGTTTGCGGATATTTCCCATTGTGCACAGCATAGATGGTGAAGAATTGGCTATACATTCTTAAACTAATGTGATTGTCTTCTCTATTCTAGTACCAATGTGCACCATTGTGCTGGCACTCTGATACATCCACAGTGGGTCCTTACCGCAGCTCAGTGCTTGCAAGAGTGAGTATCTGCTGGAACACGTGACAGGCATGTCCTAAGCTGTGTGAGAAAATCAACAGAGGAGCAAGATGCACCCAATAAGGCACTTTCTTTACCTATTATTTCCTGTCTTTCTTGCCAGCAAGCTGATTTTCATCTTCTGCTCCTGTCTCAGTCAAAGAGCAGCAGAGCACAACAGAGGTTACTTCTGTGTTCTGCCCTCTCCTCCACTCCAAAACATGCCAAAAAGAGTGCTAATGATGCGCTGGTGCTAATTGCACTTGGAAAAACTGTGGCTAGCAGATAACCTTAGGGCTTTAGGAGTTGTGAACACTGCAAGAAGGTGCCACATTATTTAGAGCCGACGGGATTTTTCACCATCAAAAAAATCAAACTGTTAAAAAAGCTACATTTTCCTTCTCCCCAAGAATAAATGTGGGAATCTATTGTCAGAAGCAGCAGCCTGACCATCTTGTTAATTGCAGTTCTCCAAGGAAATCACTGAGTTTTGTAAGAGTGATATTCCTGATTACAAATATGGATGTATAACCTTGCTGTTGTCATTTCTTCCAGGTCAACAGAGCCTTCTTCCTACAGGGTATTTCTTGGGATACAGAATCTCAATGCAGCAGAGCCATCCCTGCAAATCCAAAGTGTTCAGAAAGTATTAAAGGAACCAAGTGGAGCAGACATTGCTTTGCTGAAGTTGAACAGGTACCATTTCAGTTCAAGTTTTATACCCCTAACACCTGTACTCTGAAGTCATGAGTTACCTTAACCTGGAGTTAGCTCTCAGTGGTGGTCGTAGGATGGTATGGGAGAGTGTGAGAGTCCCTTTGAATGTTAGCATAGGCATCGGTACAAGGGTAAACTCTGAGCATCTCTCCTGCTGAATGCCCACACTGGCAGAAGCCATGTGAGCTTCGTACACAGTTTAGGAAGGGCAAGAACCAGTTAGGATGGGAGGCACTGCCACCCACTAAGTGGCAGCTCCACTGGAGCAGGGAGGGTGGAGCCAAACCAAAGCGAAGTTGTGTCTGGAGGATCTGCTTGGAGGCTTTTCTTGCTCAGCCCTGAGGGTTGTGAGCTCCAACTGTGGTTTTGGCCAGAAGGCACCACAGCTTCTGCATGGAGCAAGCAGAAGGGTCTGGTTTCCCTGGCAGTGCTCCAGCACAGGCCACATCCTTGTTTCATGGGCTGCAGACTTGGCCAACAACTCAGTAAAACCAGATCCTGCTTGTAATACAGTGAAAAATCCTGTGCATAACTGTAATCGCCTGAAGCCATCTTTTGTGTCTTGCTTAGATGTCTGAGCAGTCTGCTCTGAAATGTGTGCAGTTGTTTCAATGTTATTTGTTCCTTTTGGAATGATTCTGAAACTTTCCTACTTATTCATTGTTTCCCCTCTTGTTCTTACACTCACCACACATGAATTTAAGATCATCGAAAGATCATGTTTAACCTGAGAGGACATTTCTTTTGAAAAATTCACCATATAGCTTTAAAGAACTTAGAACAATTTCACTTAAATTTCAACTCCAGTTCTCTGGTGCTTGATTAATCAAAATCCCAATGACTTCAGGTGAGTAGAAGGAACTCATGCTCCACCAGTTTTACTCTTGCTACTGCTTGTAACTGTCATTCAATTCCTCTTTCATTGGGTGCTCTATGTATATTTGCACTGTAGACACTTGCATGCTATAGCACTGTAGTCAGTTTTGCATCAGTAGCAAGACGAGTTGACACCTATAAACCTTTTGGCACACAAGGAACTGGCCTTCAAACAGGATTGCAACGAACACTGGGTTGACAGTGGCACCTTCTCAGAGGCCTCTGATATCTGGGTAGGTAAATGAACAGGAAAGCAGGAAACAAGACCTCAGAAGATATACCAGAATGGGGATGATATGACATTGAAATGGAAGTATAAAGTTCCAGACAGCACACATCTGCTCAGGAGCATGGTACATAATTCACCTGGGACTAGACTTCTACTGAAACCAATGGTCCTCCTCAATAGATCAGCCCTCCTTTGGGATAATTTTGATCAAGATCTTCACAGACCTGCATCAGTTCTCTGACAAGTCTTGTCTATTGCCACAAAATGCAGGTATAGGAGTAGCAACAAATCTGGGCCTGAAAAGAGATTATGAGGTTCATTTTACCCTGACCAAAAGTCTGGAGTTATTCAGATCCTTTTACTCTCTTTCACAATCAGAACTAACCTTCACAGAGCAGGTTCTTGAGAGTGATAGATCTCATTTAACAGCTTCTTTAGATGTACTTTCACAGTACTGACACTGTTTCCACTTGTCTGACTCCCAGGGCAATATACCTTCCAGAAGCCACCTCATCTTTTCACATCTACATCTGAAAGTCAGGAAGGGATCAGACAGTCCAAAGTAAAGACCTCCCTGTGCAATGTTTTCATCTTCTGCAGAACTGCTTCCCAGGACATTGTCAACTCCATATCAAGCTTTATTCCAGTGCTGAAGCCTCCAGGCACGATGTTGTGATGAGGAAGAGTTTTGTTTTGGTATTTACTTTTTTGAGGTGCTAGGCTTAGTAATGTATGAGATATTGCATGATGTCACCCGCAGTTATATCACCCGTGTAACCAGAGGAGAAAAGAGTTTTCTGCAACTTCAGCTATATCTGCTTATTTACTCATTCATCCATCCTTCCCTCCTCCTGTGAAGTCCCTGAAAATGTCCACGACCTCTGTAGCAGGAAGGACCTGAGAGAAGTCAGGCTCACACTAGCTCCAAGGGTTGCTAGGGGCTCGGCTTGGGCTTCTGCATGTTCCTGTACACACTGCAGGGGTAACCAAAAATCAGCATTCTAGCACTATGCTGCAAACACATTCACACTGTGACTGTGCCCACAAACATATCCCAGAGACTTTTAGTTGCTGTAAGTAACGTCTTTTTTCTCTAAGTGATTAGGCACCATCTTACAACCATCTGTAGAGTTTTAAGGCACCATCAGCTTCTCTGCCCTTCCTTACGCCATTTCCATGCAGAGCCTTCTGGGTATGAAGACTGAACAAACTGATGGTAATTTTTCTAAGCATCTTTTAATTATTCTTTGTTTATTTTCCAGTCCTGTAACAATTACTGACCATGTAAAACCAGTTTGTTTGCCTGAGACCAGTCTGATGGTAGAAAGAAACACAGTATGTTTTCTAACTGCCTGGGGAAAAACAAGAGGTAATGCATATTCGGTGCAATTGAAAACCTAGGCAGGTTTTCAAATCCTATCCCAAAATATGTGCACTCATGGGACCTGAAAAACATATTTTACTTAAGATTTACCTAAGTCATAGGCCACAGGGCAACATTATTCTTCTTATTTCTTTCTCTTAGAGCTTGATTTTTCTCCCTCATTACTCACACAAACTGAATTCATTGAACAAGAGAAAAGAGAGAGAAGAATTAGACTTAAGACTTTACCACCTTTTATCTCTGTCTCTTTTGGTCTTTCTTCAGCTTAGGTATACACTTTATTTGAACAAATAAGGACAATACTCAAATAACGCCCTTGCCTTTGATTTTGATCTTCAAATATAAATTTAGCATCTAAATGAAGCTTGCACTTGCCTTCCTGTAGTCTAAACATGACTGTCTGCATAGTCTTCTGCAAGGACCTACGTTCACTCCAGACTGATAGGATATATGGGCAAGCACCAGCCTTAAGACCTTGTATGTGAGACAAGATGGCATCCCAGGAACCATGACACCATTGAGCCAGAACTTGCTCAGATCAAGCTACCTTTGGGGCACGGGCAAAATGAGTTCAAGCTTAATGTCAGTAAACCCCTTACCTGAATTTTGTTCACAATCTAGTGTTAAAAACTGACCTATGTGGTCTCCTGCTGCCAAACTCTCACTCCACCTATGATGAGGGTTGAGAATGCCCAGCCCTCTCTGATTCCCTTTTGCTGCACCAGGAGGCAATTCCTCATCCCCACGGCTTCCAGTAGTGATACTGGCATCTGCCCTCGCTCAGTCCCGGCTACCATGTACACACTTTTGGCCTTGCTGAGCTACAGGCAGGGATCCCCTTCCCACCCCATTTGTACCTTTTTTGCACACAGCACCTTATTAATGCTCTGCCTGTAAAATAAGGCTAATGGATTCTTCTTTGTGTGCAGATCCACAGATTTTAAAAAAAGTAATAGTAGTATGAACAGAACATGTCCATGTCTCTGAGTTTCACTGTAAAAACCTTTCACATAGACTGTAGTACCTTTTTCCCCTTCTTGTGTCATTTAGCTACAAAATTGGTGCTATGAAAGTAACACTTAAGGATAATCACCCTACTATTAGTGTAACTCATCAGCATTATCAAGAAACACTTTTCTCCTGCATAGACAGTATTTACTGGCTTACCTCACACCTTTTTTCCCTTTCTTACCCTGCCTTTTTTTGTTTTTAGTTGAGCTTGCCACACGGTGGCAGCTGCTTCCTACGTTCTAGTGATCACAGCCACAATAGAAATGGTACAGGTGAGATTTCTTTCAGAAGTGCATTAGGATGGAAAAATCAACAGGCCGTTGTTGCATTTAGGCTGCGGGAAAGAGGGTCCTGCCGTGTCATGCAACTAGTTCATGAAATCGGCAGGGGAGGGGGAGCAGAGCCAGAGCCCTGCATCTAAATAAATGGTGTTTGGGGAAAATTCAACCTTGGCTTCAGAGAAATTCTCCTTATCTAGAAAACACTATCTTTAGGCTTGAAAGAGTTAAAAAAATGTAAAGTATATCCAGGCTAACTTTTTTCCCCATAAACAAGCCATTGCTACTGCACCATAATAAAAGCCTATAAACTGATAAAGGCTCAAAATACTAAGCATCTGTTTTCATTTGTTTTGTAACAATTTGCAAAGAATAACCTCTACTTGTTGAGGGTAGGTATGATGCAAGTACAAAGAAGTTGAAAGATTTACTAAGGTCCTTCTCAGAGGGGTCCTTCTCAGAGACTCAGAGACTATAGTAGAGCTGGGGATAGATTCCAGTCCTTTCATTACTGAGGCTTCACCGGAGCACAATGCCCAGGCTACTGTTTATTGTTATTTCTTGGTTGTTCATAAAGGTACTAATACAGACAACAGACTAAAAGATGTTGAATTCCCCTTGCTTGAAAACAGAATATGTAATCGTCCTGAATTTCTGAACGGAAGTGTCAAAAATCATGAATTTTGTGGTGGATTTACTTTTGGAAGCATAGGTAACTGCGAGGTAAGAATAATCTAGCTTTGAGCGTAAACAGGTCAAATAACAATTTGTACTTTCAAGGTTGAGAAATAGCTTCAGCAATTCAAGGCTTCTGCATGAAGCATAAGAACTGAAGTATACATAGCTTTTTTCACTTCACTCACACAGTCAACCAGAATAGCAGGGAAAAGGCATAGGATAATTTCCCCTCCCTTCCAGAACTGCATGCTGACGTATCCTACTCACAGTAGCCTAGTGTTGTGAATACCCCGTCCCACCTGAAATAAAGCCTGTGATATACTGCCCGGGCTTTCCTTCGTTCCTAGAGACAGAGGGGAAACTAATGACTGTTTCTGGCGCAGCCTGGAGTTGTATCACATCTTTATATAATCCCTTGATTAAATAAAGCTTGAAGTGTTTCCAGTTTTCTAATTTTCCCAAGTATGTGAAAAGAGTTTTTAAATGTGGGTTTCTTAATGGAGGGGATCATGTTGAGAGCTTTTCAATAAAAAAACTGGTAACTACTTGGTGACAGAGTCAGAAAGCAAATGCTGGTCTGTCTAAGTAAGTGTTCAAGACTGCCTGTGCAATGTTGTCTTTGATAATGTAGACAGTGCATTCATTGACAGACACGCAAATCACTGAACATAGGTATTCATCTCCTGCCATGCCTGGATTTTAAGAAACAACATTATAACAGTTATATTCATTTTGTCTAGGATCAAGTAGGTCAGAGGATGTGGAAAACTGAAAAACTTCCTTTTTTTGTGTAATTGGCTTCACAGTAATCTGTGGATGTTCCCACATCCACGATTGGTAGTTGGGTCTCTCTTCTTTAGACCAGAGCCTGGATCTTGGAAACAACTCCCCTCGCTATTTTTTTACTCCAGCAGGTCTAATAAAACACTCTTCCTCTCTCTATAGCCCTTGCCTCAGTCATATTTTGAGGCCTTCAGAGTTACCACAATATTATTCCTGCCATATTTTGCTGTTTGCATGCCTAGTATCTCCATCACTAAAGGAGTCATCTTATTCTCTTTTCTCCTCCCTAGGCTGAAGTTGGAGGACCTCTGGTCTGCCAAGATAAGGACAGATTTGTCCAATATGGAGTCACCTCTTGGGGACTGGACTGTACCCAGCCATCAAAGCCTGTTTTTGTCCGAATTCCTACTTTTGTGTCTTGGATCAAGAATGCAATGGTTGCCCACTGAATCTGGATGCAGGCTAGCTTTTCTGGACAGCAGTCCCTGTGTCAGAAACAGCATTTCAAATATGGTTTTAAAATTGCAATAATTCGTAAGAATCTTAAATAAATATCATTACTGGCTGAGCATAAGGAGTTATTGCAAAGCAATAGCCAAGTTGACCAATTATTACTGTCTGTCAGTGTGTCTGTGTTGTGCCTGGGTAACCAGTCAACCATGTTGCATTTGGCAGCAGCTGTAAGGTTCCTACTTCACCCCTCTCTTTTGAGACATGCTCCAACTGATGAAAGCTGCTTCCTCTTTGTTCAGACAACTGCTTTTCTCCTCTGTAGATCCAAGCAGCTGGTCTGTCTCTGTGTACAAGGTCTTCCCTATGCAAGAAACTTTATCCCAAATCAGGTCTGTCCCTGTCCCCATCACTGGCATCTGCTCCCCTTTCTATTGCTGCGCCAGGAGTAAGAAGATAGCAACCAAACCCAGCCGCTGCCTTGGGTAAGAGAAGGCCAAGCTGGACTGTGCCTGCGCTGCCAGGAACTGGATGAAGGCCTGGTGGAGTTGCTTCTTCTTGGGGCTAATTCCCCCCACTCTTACAACCCAAGCAGAGCTTTGTGCTGCACTATGCGATCATCTCACTTTCCTAGGTTAGATATTTGCATGGAAAAATCAACTATCCACTCCGGCAGGCAAAGCGATGAGTTGAATGGCATATGGTAGGGTTAACCTTTGTGACACACTTGCACAGAAATCCTGCTCCTACCTGTGACACTGACAGTTCAACTCTGAGATAGAGTTCTGGAATTAAAATAAACCGTTCTTTCAGTTCATTTCTGGAAGAGGCAAGGATGTCTCAGAGGGCTGGACAAGTGAAGCTGGGTGCCAGGGTGCCGGTGCTTGCCTTATCAGGCTTGGCAGCTCGTGCTCCTGTGCACTCTGCAGCAAAGAGGTGGAGAAAGAAAGGGCACCCCCAAGTTGTTCAAGCCTCCCAGAGACAAGGAACCTGGCCTGGTTGCCACCCAGAGCAGTGGAAAAGGACTGCTATTGAAGATGTCAGGAAATGTTGGGTTAGAGAAAGACTCTTCAAGCAGTACTGCAGTGACCAAAGGAAATTGCTTAGTGGGACATGTTGCAGAAGCATCAGAAATCAACAGAAACCCACCTGTCCCATTGAGTTGAAGTTAGTTACCAAAGCTAGTTCCAGCTTTTTCAGCTGTTCCAGTTTTCTATATATCACTAAAAACATATCACTTCCAAAAAGTGTATGTGTTGACCTAATAGCAGAAGAAATGTACACGTTCTATGGACCTGCAATCTGAACAAGGATTTCTGTATTCTTTTAGTCTTCCAGTTGTATGCCAGATTTAAAGTATATTATAAATCTCTATCTAGTATTTAGGTACTTTATTATTGCTATAAAGAACTCTACAGAGATTAGGCTCTATAAACCCATTTGGGGATTTTAAAAAAAGGTGGAGTTAAAAAAACCAAACTTTCAGACTCTCTATTCATTCCTTGATATTCTCTATCAATTCTTTATGATTTCCATTATGACCCACCCATCAATTTCCTTTGCTCATCATGATACAGTTTGACTAACTGTTCTTTAACCCAGTCTTTCCTGACAGCATGTTTTTCTTGGATTCCTTCCAGATCCTGAATATTGACCCCTTCTCCAAGCTCCTGCTGACCTTCCATTCAGTGTACCTGTGGTTGTGTACCCCCATAGCAGCCATAGAAAA
The DNA here is from genome assembly GCF_964106895.1 of Numenius arquata. Classification (NCBI taxonomy): domain Eukaryota; kingdom Metazoa; phylum Chordata; class Aves; order Charadriiformes; family Scolopacidae; genus Numenius; species Numenius arquata. The sequence goes on along the minus strand of NC_133577.1, from coordinate 16,026,953 downwards.
AGGCCACCTTTTTAAAGGATGTCGCCCTTAGCGTGAAGTTTCTCACACTGTTACAGACCTCTGTGCTCTGACCCACAGGAGCTGGAGATGGTGGTGAGTCTCTTCCACTCTTTCCTGTGTGATCAGCTGAAGGTGTAACAGCCTGTTACAGGGGAGAATGTTTCAGGCCACTTCTGTTGCCTGTTGTTACCATTCACCCAACTTAATCAACTTGTGAGATAGGGTTGGACAAAAACCTGAAGTGTGCAAGCAGAAACAGCTCCTTTTGCTTTGTTACCAATATAAACACTCTCTAGTTGCACAAGTTTTCTGCTTGAGTATAGTATTCGGTGCATCTCTCCCTAGTTCTCTTGGGGTAATACAGCCCCAAAGGCTTTTTTTGAGTTGTACACTCAATAAACTTGGATGCTTTCAGAACTTGTTGAGCGCAATATTTCCTGGAGCGCATGAAAGGCTTGCTGCCATCTGGCACTTGCTTTCTATTCCCCATGTACTGTTGTTTTTGTAAATTCTGCCAGTAGTGCTGTTCCTTCAAAAAACATTGGCATAAATTCTCCATCATAACTGTCCAGACCCAGAAATTGTTCCTGTTTCTCTTGGTGCTTGTAAGCCATTCCTCAGTGCCTGTAAGCATTGCCTAATGGAAATTTCAGGTATTTGATACTGTTTTTCACTAGTAGAGGCTGAACTGTGCCTGCTGGGGGTCTGCCAACCTAGGTGACACCATTGCCTGCAGAGGTTTTGTGCAGTCCTCCTGTAGTTCACAGACCACAGTAGCACAGATGTGTGCAGCTGCGTACCACTCACGGAGCCCAACGAACCCGCACGTTTTCCACTGAAATGCTGCTGCTGTTTCATGTAAAACCAAAAGCTATTGTTCTTGGTTTCAGGGTTTAAAAAAGGCCATTCACCCCAGACACTCTTGTCAGAGTACCTCTCTGTACTATTTGATTATGTTTGGGGTGACCATCAGTGTAGATCTCCCTGGATGCTCTAATAAATATCACAGTTTTCATGTCACTATGCATCACGTTTGGAAATCGTGTTTCTTTCCCAGAAGTCCATGTGATTCATTAGCAGTCTGTCCTCTTGCTACAGGATGTTTCAGGGGCTGAAGACTCTTTCAGTCTTCACTTAAAATATTCTCTGAATCTTCTTTGACTTGGTTCCACAGTTATTTGAGCCTTTTCTGGATGTCATTTTGTGACTTGGGTGGATTTTTTTAGCTTTTATGAGAATACAGTCTGGAAACCCTGCATTATTTTCTCCAGGTGAGAAAATGACTGTGGTTTTAGCTCTTCTCTTGCAGCATGGGAATTCTCGACTTACTATCAGTCATCTGTCCTGGTTTTGGCACATAGTGATACACTACTTAATTCTGCTGTTTTTTTATATTTGGCAGCAGCCAGAACAAATGAACATCTCAAAGACTAAAACTTTCACTGCTGGAAAAACATCCTCAGTGTGTCTCCTTACTGTCACCATCACTTTCCTTCCCTTGAATACATTAGCATCTGTAGCCCGAAATTGCAGAGATGAGCTTATCCACCAGGCCTTCTGCCCTCTGTGTTCCTTCATGTATCGAACAAGGACAGAATTTGTTTTCAAATTGGCTACCTTTTTCCTTCCTGAACCCTTTCCCACCCTACGTGCAGCAGTTTCTGCTGTTAAAAGCCATCCACATTATCTCTCTGGGGTTGCTGCCCAAAGTTCCCCCTGGCTCTGAGAATCAGGACTATGTAAGTCTCACTTTTGTCACTTGTTGTGGTTGTCTTTGAAAAGAAAGTAAAATAGTTTCCTTATTTCCCAGCTACCCATGGATCTATGCCATAGCATTACCCTCTGGAGCTCTTACGTGAGCTCCTTTAGTTCACGCTCACCCCAGTCTTGCAGCTGTGCTCTTCCTTAGAGCTGCTTTTTAAGATTTTCCCCTCCAAGCAACTGAATCTTGCCTATGGTCCTTTCTCCTCTTAGCAAATAACTGGTATCTAAGTGGCTGTTTTCTGACTCCTTCTGATTCTGAAATTTAGGGAAATTATGTTTATGTGAATTTATTCAATAAGGTGTGACCTGTGTTCTGACATTTGTTGCAATTTCTTTTGCAGGGGATTTTTCTGACCTTACAGTAAACCCAATTTCAAGGGTCAACTTCTATTTAAAAAGCCTCCTACTGTTGTTTATATTTTAACCACTGTGCTAACTCATGTACCCTGACTCTGAAATAAGATCTGATAAACTTCCACCTATGGTAGGCCCCACAGTGGTCAAATAAATGAGAACAAACACCACAAGATCAGAACTGGGGAAAGATTTAGACACTGTGTGGATCTATGAGGGGAAAGGAAAGGCTCAAATGGAGACAGATAAATCAACAATTCACAAGACATCCTTTAAAATAACATGCCTTGAGAGGTCACATCCTTGTCACAAGACAGCAGTGAGGAGTGCCCGTCTGGCAGATGAAAGGCACTTCTCCTGTTTTGACATTTTCTCGTGGAGAAATTACAGAATGAGCATTTTTGTATCAGGATCAATTGCTGGCAATATCTCCAGGTTCAGTTTCCCGGGATCAGATCCATTAAGACAGAGATGAATAATATTTCTCCAAACCTGCATTGTCATCTTTGAAAGAAATGGCAATATAAGTTTTCTTTCTTTTCCTCAGAAATAAATCAGGAGCATCGGCACCAAAGTAAGTGCATTTTAACCAGGTTCAAGGCAATGAGACTGAGAGAAGGACAACAGCCAGGTCTAAAAGTGGCTGCTGCTACAGACCAGAAGGAGCATCTGTGGACTTTTAACATGGGGAAAGCTTGCAAAACAGTGTTTGCTTACATGATACATGTGAATGTTCCCAAACTGTCCTGGACAGATGTTAACACACCTTTGGCTACCACAATTACTTCCTTTGGTTTTGAAAACCTGTAGGAAAAGCTGATCCGATTAAACTCTCTAAAACATCATATTTATCAAAGAGTTTTACAAGGTTTTCAAACCTCTCCCATGCAGGAGAAACAGCTGCATGCAACCCATGTATCTAGCTTTTTTCTTAACTTTAACCACCGGATGTGTACCATAACGCAGTAACCCAGCAAATATCTTAGTGGAAATGGGGGATACAGAAGGATGGGGAAGGTGGCAGAGGTGCTGGAGAGGGCAGGGCTGCACAGAAAACTTATTTTGCATTGGAGTAAGGAAAGAAATACTATCTGATAATATCTGATGGGAAGGAGGCACAGGGACTGGCGAGCAGATGCTAGCTGTGGCTGGGGACAAGTCAACAGCCAGGGAGTCAGGGGGTGTGGAGCAGGAGGGAGGGAACCCAGGATCTGGAGTGAGAATTGAAAATGGGGCTAAGATTGTTAAAACCACATGGAGCTAAACCAGACTTGAGTAGCTCTCACAAGTCTGCTTTCTAGTGAAGCCTACTTTGTATGCTGTTCCTTCATTTTATCCTTATTTCCAAATGAGTAATTGTTCCTAAAACCTGATAAACCCAATCCCACATAAAATTGCACAATACCCAACCCCTTCTCTCTGTCACCCTTCAAGTGTTTTTGTGAGCTGAGTCTTGCTCCCATCAGCTCCTCTCTTGGGCCCATCTGCTTTGTTTCATAGAATCATAGAATCATTTATATCGGAAAAGACCTTAAAGACCATAAAGCTAACACTGCCAAGCCCACGACTAAACCAAGTCCTTAAGAGCCACATCTACACAACTCCCTGGGCTAGCATTAGTGGTCTCCCAAGCCTCTACAGGTATTCCACACTTTGCTGTTTTTCAAAAGTTGCATTAAAACAGCTTTAAGACAACCAGATGTCATGGTATTGCAGCACCCTACAGGAGAAAAATAGCTCAGGACCACAAGCAGGATCAGCTCTAGATTTCTCACATAATCTGTAAAATAGCAGCTGATCTGGTTCCCATACTAGAATGCCTCTCTTATGTATTTACTCCTGCACCCCTAGCTTTATCCTAAGCCCTCAGTACAACACATTCTACTTAAAGTAAGGGGGACAGCAAGGAGGTGGATGGCCTCAATATTTTTTAGAAGGAACCCATGATTCTATGAACTTTCAATTGCAGAAGACTGAACTGCATGACCCAGCAGCGCCCATTCAAGCCTGTTTACCTCATCCAGTATTCAGCCCCCTCCTGCCTCCAGTGAGTCACTAGCACATTTGATTCAACAAGTTGTTTTGAAGTGACACCAGTGAGCTAACATGCAAGAGAAGCCATGAAATGGTGCTGCAGGGCAACTTTTCCAAGGCAAAGGCTGCTTGGGAAATGCAGAGTGAGCTGATGTTGAAATCAGGATAACACATGGATGAACAAAGTCTGACACCCTCGCTGGATGACTTTATGCATGCAGTGTGAGGTTAAATGGCTGGTAAGACAGAACACTAAATAGCTCTCTATGGGCCTTAAACCTAACGTTGTCCTATTGAACTAAAATGAACTCTAAATCTTACTCCCAAATAGAAGAAAAAAAGAAAAGTCTAGGTCAAGGAAACACAGAAGAGAGGGGATTCTTTAATAAAAAAGTAAAATTAAACTAATTTGCAGAGTTAATGTTATCTGATAACTGTGCTTACCCTGAGATTAAATTTAAGTTGGTCCTTATAAATCAGTACAGGTATGTCTGGCTGAAATTGCCATTGGGACTCCAGTGTCAGGACCAATTCAAATTCTGCCCTGTTCACATAATTTACCATGCTTTCCCACAACATTATTCCTGTCTACTATCTAGCAAAGAAAGACCTAACCATTTGAGAACAAAACGTGCCCCACAAAACAGGAGAGTGCCTTCACATTTCCCAGCATCCAGTACAAATGATTGAGTCTGATTTGGTAATCCATCCAATTCAAGGTTGTTTGAATGGCCACGCCACAGCAAAGGGGGCCACAGCATGGGAGAATGATTAACTCAACCTACCTGCCTTGTTTGTTTGATGCCGCCTCATTCCAGTGCGAGTCAATAAAACTTTGCGCACCGACACACACAACTTCCAGCACCCGCCAGCTGGGCCAAAATGGGGATTAGCAAAGCTGCCTTTCTCTTTCTCTTCTTGCTCAGCTCAGGTAAGAGTCCTTTGCCTTCTGCTTGCCTAGGTGAGATGGGGGACAAACGCTTGCAAGCTCCATTTGGTGAAGGTAAGTCCTCAAATCCCTGCATCCCCACTTAACCTGGACGATGATGCATTTGGGGTTTGGCGGGCAGTGAGAGTTGCTGTCGAACAAAGCGAGAGCTGTGGTTGCTCCAGTGTTGCGTTCGTTAGAGACGCCAGAAGAGCAACAGCCTTGGTGTCTGTGTGGGGAACAAATGGGTCCCTGCAAAAATGTCCCATGGACAGAAATGGGGGGCACCCTTGGAAAGCAGCCTATTAAAGGCTTGCTACAAAGACATGACTGTCTCTGGATTCAACAGCCTTTTATCCTAGGGTTGTTTCTTTTCTCTCTTATTGCCAAGTACTGTGATCCTCATTTTGACTGCTTTAAAATTTGTAAATGTGTTGTGAAAAACAAAATCACAAAGAAAAGGAAAAATTGTTCTAGACGCTAGAGTTTCAGTCTTTTTCATAGCAACAATCTTAACAGGAAATTTTCCATTCCATCTGATAAGGAGACCAAAATCTGGTCAGCATTAGTTTCTGCAGTATTTTTGGTACTGCAAGGCTGTTTTTGTGGAAAGTAGTACAAAATAATTTGTAACACACAAGAATTGAGGAGTGCTCTTTACATATATCTTTTTGGGTTAAGTAGATTGCAACTTTCAGAAATTTCAAATAAAATATTCTCTGTCCTGAAAATTTTAAACTTCAGTGAACTATGGCACTCAGATATCACATATTTCAGACCTTCTGTATAATTGCACAGACTGCTACAATTGTAGTTAAGAATAGAGTTATGAGTGTGCCAACACATATAAAAAACCCCAATAAAATACACAAGCATTTTACATATGTAGTTTTAAAATATAAAAAAGGTAAAAGTTAGAAAAATGCACAGGTAGATTTTAGCTGGAGATGTTAGAGACATGCCCCAGCATAAAAAAATTGTAGATATTATTTAAAGTTACATATGATAATCTTAATTTAAATTCTAGTTTCTAAGCTTTGTTTTTGCAGAAGAACAGCCTCATTCAAATCAAATACACTTCTCAAATAAGTAAGAATTTTATATGGGGAAGGAAAATACAGAAGTTGGGCTTTTGTCTGCACTGCTCTGCTTTTGTTTGCAAATCCTTTATCAAATGAGAGAAAACATAAACTGGCTTTTGTACCTATTTTATCAATTCTGCCTTGTAGGTGCAAAATGATCTTAAATGAAATACTCAACTGCAGGCTGAGCTAGTGCTCAGGTGAAGGAATTAAGCTGCACCAGGAGGCGTATGAGCCTGCTTCACACTACAAAAGAGTGTTACTTGGGAAAGGGAGGAATAGTTGCCTTCCTCAGCCTGACGGACATTTCACTGAACGTCCCCATGGAGCCCCCAGTCACAGGCTGTGGGTCCGAGTGCGATGAGGCTGCTTTCTGTCCCTCCTGCTGGCATTGGGCTATGGCCGAGAAAGAGAAAGGTCAGAAAAGATGAAGAAAGAAGTAGTTCCCCTTTTCAGCATGGCTGTCACGCAGGAGGGGGAAGCCAGGGTCTGGTTCATAGAATCATAGAATCGTCTAGGTTGGAAGAGACCCTGTATGCCTTTTATTCAGCAATTGCTTAAAGCAAGGCCCAAAAAACAGGCACAGAGGAGGACTGAGCTGTGTTGCAAAGACCATAGGCCAGCAGTCTGTTTGGGGCGGAAATCATGCAGAACGGGTAACTCCCACAGCCAAACATTTGTCAGTAGAGTCATATGTTCATCTGATAAAGAAACTGTAAAAATCACAGGACTCATCCAACTCTGTGACCCTGCAGCTGGAAGTCATGAAAGTCACAGTTTTGTGAGCTATAGCTAAGCACTCAGAGGTTGCATAGCTGTAACAGAAAAAGAAAATACTAAATGGCAAAGTCTTTTACAAGAAGGGTTGTACTTAAACGTTTTTGGAGTTTACCACTAAACATAGCTTTACTTTTTAGCACCCTATACATTTCATGTGAAGTTGTATCTCAGAAGTTGCTAGGTGAATTTATTTACCAATTTAATGACTTGTGTTAATTCACTGCAATGAAGGGCATCATCTGATACCTTGATTGTTAAGTAAGTTCAATACAGAGTTATTACAAAAGTGATAACCCCAGTGACTAAAGATAGCTTGTTTCTCGCAAGAGCATTTGAAAAGAGGCAGCTATGGGGTGGCTGATAAAACTGAAGTCATTCCATGTGGGTAGGTACCAGCAATGGAAAATCATTGTTTCACAGCCTTCTTGAGTCCCATTTCTCCACTTTCTCCAAAGTATGGCTGACCAATATTTTCTTTCTGAAACACCTCACTTTTTTCACTCCTTGCGTCGTCTTCTCTGTTCCCATCACTTTATAGCCTAGGTTTGTGTTACTTGTCATGACTTTCAGAATGATACAAAACACTGTTGAAGCCACTTCCATGTGCTGCCTTACATGGGGTTTTCAGTGATGCTACCCTTTACCATACTAAGAAGGCAAGATTTACCCATATTTTGTCATGATTAACCCAATGTTTCTATCAATTAAATGATGATGTTACTCAACTAGGAGACAAAGAATTTAACATGAAATTTTAAAATAAATCCTATCAGCATTCGCATTTTTACCTCTTTCTCTCTTTTTCCTCTTAGTGCAAGGAAGTGTACTAGATAGCTATGTGAGAACAGAGGGCGCTTGGCTGCTCAACCCAAAGAAGCAAGTATACAGGACAAATAGTCAAGAAGAATGTGCAGAGCGATGTGAAACTGAGACTAAATTTACTTGCAGGTAATATTCACTGGTTCCCATATACATCTTTCATTGCAGATGATGGAGCATTCTGCCTTATTTATCAGCAGTCTGAACTTTTGAGGGATTTTTTAGGAGTGTGTGTGTCTGAGATTTGCCGGAAAAAATGAAAGATGTATAGAAACAGAATGCCTGGGACATATAGATGAAGACAGCAGAAATAGAAAAATTAAGAAAATTATGTTGAATTTTTATTGGAGAACATTGTGATATCTTGATGCACAGCTTGGCACAATGAAAACCAATGTGACATGGTTTTACCAAGACTCTTGCATTCCTTTTGCAATAAAAAGTCATAATTAATTGCTTGGAATTTTAGGACAGCAATAACAGCATTTCTTACGTTCATTGTGTTACCTATTATTTTGCAGATATATCCATTATTCTGAATTTTACTAGAATTTGGACTTACGTAACTTCTGTTTACTTTGAGAAAGAGATGGCTATCTAAACCTTAATGATCCTAAACCCTAACGATCCTAAACCCTACGTCCAGCCAAGCCCTCTTTCTGCACTTGCATTTAACCAAGCCCAAGGGGCTGGAAAGCATGAAAGAATTTGGCCACTCTGTACCACGGGCCTTTGCTCAGGCTCCTGCCTCAGGGGAGCCTGTTGCTTTGAGCCGAAGGCTTCTGAGCCCCCTGTGCCAAAGCTTCTGAGCCCACGGAGCTTCAGCAGTACAGCAGGCACCCAGAGCAATGAGGAGAGGTATCCATTACTGTGGTAGGAGGCTGTCCTCCCATGTGAGGCAGGGAGGTTTTCTCCTCTAATCTTCACGAGATCTACCACTTCTGCAGCATAACTTTTTGAACCCAGCAGACTGACTGTCTGCAGGGCTGTTTCCAGCACTTGGTTCTCCATCAGCTTTTATTCAAGGCAGGGATACCCTGGTGCTGACTTTTTATGTGTGTTTTATAAATTTGTGTTATAAATCAAAAGGGAAAATGAGACTTTTTTTAAAGAGATGTAACCCTGAAGGATGACAGGGGTTTGCTGACTGAGCATGTGAAGTACCACTCATTCCCTTTGACCCTACTCCCCTCTAAAAATCACACGAAGACTGCAGAGCTTCAGCAGTACTTGTCTCGGGAGTGCAGGGAGGAAGGCAGAGAGGGCAGGTCTGTATATTCAGATTTTATATTTACAGTGTGCAGAGGATTATTATTCTTTTTTGAGGCATATTCAGATACAGTATCATTCCTTAGCCTCTGCCCCAGGTCTGAGCCTACCATCACCTGACACTGGAATAACATCAGGGTTGCTTTGTCCTTGCCTCGCCAGTCAATTCCGTGAGATCTATTACAATCAGTACAGGACAGATGCTATCTGGCAGGGAAGGATCTGGGGGAAGAAGGGTAATGGTTAGGCAGAGCTCTAAGACCAGGCCAGTACCGCAGCCCCATCACATCAGTGCTTCAGACCACTGAGTCCAGATCAGTACTTCAGACTTCTTGTCCTGCCTCAGCAGTGTGTTGGACCACGCTCGCTCGCTACATCCCTACTTACAAGTTCAACATTACGAGAGCTGGGCTTGGATCGAGGGGAACAGTCCCCAGTGTAGTTTTGAAGCAAGGCACCCAACACTCCTCAGAGTGCACAGACAGTGTTCCCAAACACCCAGTGAGTCCAGATGGGATCCCACTTCTTTAGGGAGAAGCTGTGCCGATTTAAAAGCACAGACACAACAGGCTCATGCCAGTTGATATTAGAGCTACAGAATGGGCTTTGTCAGTATTTACATCCCTGATATAGACCTACCCACTGAATGCCATGTTGCTATTGCTCTTTTTTTGGTTCAGAAAAGCTAGGCGTAGAAATTACTTAGCTTCTCTGGAGTTTTTCTTAGAGGCTAGTGTAAAGGTTACGCCGTCCACTCAGGTTTGGCAGTCTTACAGACTAGGTACTTGCTGAAAAGACAAATGGCTGTGTTTTACAAAGTGTTTACATTGCTTCACATGCGATGACTCAGAACAGTTATCACAAGGTAATTTTAGGTCCTGGCTTGTTGTGTTTTACCTGTTCTTGGTAACTGCTGAATACTCTAGAATGTCTCACTTCTTGACTGACCACCAATTTTTTTGAAAGAAGGTCAAGGTCCCTTGTGCACATATCCTCTCCAGCATGTTCTCTGGAGCCTCTGGCACGTTATAAACTTTCTTGTTTATCCCTTGTCATAATTTGTTCATGTAGCTCTCTTTCAACCCAGGTTTGGTATGAAGACTTAGGAGTCAAAGTCACCACTGAAAATGGGAGCTGTGATACTCAGTGGTTTGTGAAACATTACACAATCTTAAATATCAATGAAGTGCAGTGCTTGCTGAAATTATAACTGAGTACCAGAAAAGGTGTTTAGGAAAATAATGCACACATTCAGCTATTGTTTCTTACATTGCTCTCTCCTCTTAATTTCAACAGGGCCTTCTTATTCACCAGTAAAGACCAACAGTGTTTAACATTGGCTGAGAATACCAAAACAGCAGTGATCTTCAGAAGAACTAATGCAGTTCTTTATGAAAAAAGAAGTATGTTTATGTCTTTTCTATATCATTTCACTGAGATATGCTTTCTAGTGGGACTCACATAACCCTATTTTAAATGGGAGCTAAGCCTTCACCAGGTCAAAGTCGGTAGATCAACCTTTACCTAAGGCCTGTTTCCTCCACATTGCTTGTATAGCAGTGGTACCAATTTTTTCCCCAGATTAATGCTCCAGCATCTCTCCTGCTCCCTAAATCCTAGGGTCCACAAGGCAGAAAAGAGCACTGTTGCTTGGAGTATGCAAAAGGTGCTGGGAGTAATGGAGGTACTTAAGGGTCCCTTCTCCTCTCCTTTTAAGCCAGCCAATAACCTACAGCTGCATCTTCCCTGTCTCTGCTGAGGGTACTAGGAAAAGCTACTTGTGTTGGTAATTGTTTCTGAGGCAGACCTTTGCCCACTGGAAAACTGGTGGAAACTACCAAATAATTTCATTTGAGTCACCGAAGGAAATACACAGTTTACTTAGGTGGGACTCAAGAATTCAACTTTATTTTAGTTGCACACATTGTCAGAAGTGTTAGTGTTAACTATGCTTCAGATAAAAATGATCTAATTTTATAGCATTTATATGTCGCTATGTGGTGTTTGTATTCTTCAAATAATGAATTTGGTGAAACTTTTATCCTAATCTATATACCTATGACATAATTAATTGACATGGTGAAATTTTGTATTCTCCTTTTGTAGAGGTTTTATTTCTGATCAGTTTTGTCATAGATGAGGATTATGTGACTTAAGTGTATTTATTTGATCTAGTCTTTCTGAAAATACGAAGCCTGTCTTTGAAAACGACAACTATCCAATCTTTTTATTTTCTCTAGAAAATCTATCGCCTTATGCCAGATGTGGAAAAAAGATTGGGTTTTGACACTATTTTTGAATTACGTAATGAGGCACTGAGCTCTTGCTATATACAAGGAAGAGGGAATGTATTTAATTTTTAATGTAACATAAGTCTCATGTTTTCTCTGACTTAAGTAATACACAAAGGAGAAAAGATCTTTCTGATCATTCAGACATGTAAGGTAATGTGGTAAACTTTGAATAAAATTACTACTGTTCTGTGTTAAATGACTTTGTGAACATTTCCTTTCACCATTTGCTGATTTTTAACTTTTTAAAAACATTAATGCCTTTGAGAATATTCCAAAATTGGAAACTATAGTATCTACCAAGAAGCTGATCTTCAGCAAAGAAAGGTGCATGAAGAGGAACAAAGAACCAGGTTCTCAGCTGCTGCAAATCCTGCAGTGGTTTCAACAGGCCAGTTTCTAACCAAAAACTCAAGAATCACAATAACTAAACTGTAAATACTAATGACCTCCACCAAACTGCATCCCTTCTCCTCTGTTGACCTGCAAAGTCTTGTAGCATAAGATAATGCTATGTGTATAGTGCCTGCAAGAAGATTTTAGATAGTAGTTCAATAGCTTTAGCTGGATTGCAGCTGAACATCCAAATGAGGTTTTGTTCAGACATTGTGGATATAAGGAAAACAATTTTTCACAGGGAGGGTGGGTAAACACTGAAGCACGTTGCCCAGAGAGGCTGCAGAGCCTTCATCCTTGCAGATAGTGACTGGACAAAGCTTTGAGCAGCCTCATCCAGCTCAGAAGCTGGCCATGATTTTTATGGGGGTTTTGACTAAAGACCACTGAAGGTCCTTTTAAGCCTGATATTTTCTGAAGCATACAACCAGCTGCCTTTTTTATATATATAACTGATAGGTGATTCAATGTTTTGAACATGAGATATTTTTATTATATCCAGAAGCTGGTGAGAATTTCCCTGATTCATGATTAAGTAATGCTAAGAAATCTGCAGTTCCTATTGTAGAAGGAAAATTGAATGAATCAATAGTCAAGTAACAAATCTTAAAGAATCAACAAATAACTTACTGTAAATAATCTGTAATAATTTTGCTTCAGTGCTGTGATCAGGAGCTAAACTGATTCTGCTTTATTTTTGAGACATTCCTTGGATTCGCTGAGGTTAGAACCTGAATGAGAGTCCTGCAATATTCAGTGAGGATTTATTACGGCATCCTTTTAAGCCTTTTAACCCCATCAGTAAAGATGTGAAAAACTGTAGTTTTTCAAATTTTGAAAGTTTTTCAAACTTTCAAAAAGTTTTGCAAAATGTCCAAAAATTGCACATCTACCTACAGAAAACAAAAGATGGACCTAGGTATGGTTAGCATGAAAAACGCAGGCTATAGTGTATGTGTGAGATGGGTTTTCTGTTGCTCATCTCTTTATTTGCAGAGGGTCTCAAATAATTACGTGTCCACCCATGATAACATCAGCTTAATCTATTGTTACAGAACAGAAGGGAAAATGTAGCTTTTACCTTGGCAGATCACATCACTGCCTCCAGCAGCTGCTGCTGTCCTGATACTTCAAGGAAATTCCTTTCACGTGCCCAGATGCTTTTGCAATACCATTGCTGAAACCAACATTATTTCTTTTTCAGTTGAAGCAATTACTTGATGAAACCTAATTGCTCTTTATTGTTGCATTCAAAGAAAAGGATGAAAATTGGTATAAAATTCACAGGTTTAAAATTTATTTTTTTATGGTATGTGATGTAAAAGAGAAAGTTAGCCTTCTCTGGCTTATAGAAAAAGTAATAAGAATTAAAGCTAACATTTGGGAATTGTTATCCACATATCTGTTTGTAAATAGTTAACCCAAGGGACACGGGTTGAGTTTGGGGTTCAAAGTTAGTTTTTTGTCATCAGACAGAAAAAAACCTAAAGGTTATATAAACGGTCAAAAGTTTATGCAAACAAAGAGAGTCAGCACTTGACTGATTCAATGTTCAGTTATTGAGGTTTTTAATGTTAATTTATTGCAAAATTGTTTGAGGGATCCAAACGGCTTCCAGCTAAAGTTTCTAGAGTAAACTTTCCCATATATATACATTGAAATAAAGATGTGCCTAAAGGTACATCTATAAATCCAGATCTAAACAACCTATCAGCCCACGGAGGAGCTGGACCTTATTTCAGATTCAAACATTAGTTCTTTTCACTATTGACAAGACAGATCTGTGTAAAATAACATTGTTTCTCCAGATTTATCTTAATCTTCTCTTCTATGTCAGCTTTGGTATAACTCTGATGCTGAGAAAAGCTGACGCAAAACTGGGTCTCCCCAAATATCTGTTTTGGACACCACCCAAAAACATTGAGACAATCCAGGTCACAGCCTAAAAGACAGACTGCTTCACTGCAGCTAGAAAGGAGGAACTGGCTGATGAAATATGTCCTGTGCATAGAGAAATGTTAAATTAATTTCCTGCTTAGTTTTCCAAGCCAGAGGACATGCTGCCTGACAGTGACTGTCCCTAAACTGCAGATATAGAAGCTCTGAGGGAATGTGTCAAGATCTGAGTTCCTTCAGCCGTGCCTTGGTAGACCCTCCCCTTGCAAGCCTGTTGTCCCCTTGCAGTCACCAGCTCTTTGCTGGGAAAGGGGATTGTTCAGTCTCCCAGGAAAATCTTACAGGCTACAACGGGGTTATGGTTGCTCCCTCCTCCTGGGAAGAAAATGACAACATTGAGCTTTCAGTTCTCATTTAATTTGATGGTTAATAATTTCAAAAAATTTAATGTTTTTAAGGTTACCAATACAAACCCCAGGCTTATTCAGCATTTAAATTGTCCTTGACTTATATAAAGACAGGGTTTCATTGCTAGTTCTTTTACTCCTCCTTTTTCTTTTTTCATGAAGGTACTATTAAGTTCCAAAATCTAAGAATACAGAAGCATCTATCAAACAACTATCCATTTTATCTTGTACAGCAGAGAGTCATTGTTTTGGCGTATCATGAATTAATTAAATCTCATTCATGACACGGTGAACTTTAATGAAACAATGTCATCAGCATTTATATGAACTTAAAAAATTTTACTTATTTAAACTGGTAAAATGCTATGTGTATGCATCTGTGATTCTGTCCTACTATCTTCTTCAGGAGAATTCATGTGGCTCTCTTTTAAGGTTTGATTTTAGTGCATAACTATAATAACATCATAGGAGGCAATGAAAAGAAAGTGTGTTTCTATTTTGTTATAGTGCATATTTAAATGTTAAAAGCATGTTTTATTATTTAAATATGCTATAGCATGTTCTCAAAAGAACTGGGTTGTATTACACTTATTTCTCTGGAATTCTGGTTTGGAAGTTTTTGGCTTTAACACAAATTTTTCAGTGCTAATTAATTGAACTTAGACAACAGATAACTAGAAGGTTTTTACAACGTGAGCTATCTGTTTTTGACAACATAAGAAAGTCAAAATATGACTGAATGTATTTAAATGTACTAGCATGACAATAGATTTCGTATATGTTAAAATCTAACGGACATGTCATGATAGTGATTAATTAAGCACATATCTTTTCAGTTTATCTTCTAGAATGCAAGGAGGGAAAAGGGGTGGATTACAGAGGAACAGAAGCCAAAACTCAGAAAGGTGTGCCATGCCAGAAGTGGGTTGATAATGCCCCCCATAAACCAAAGTAAGGCCTTTTTTATATTTTAATATGTTTTTCTGAAATTTTGCTAAGCCATTTATATGTGCTAAGTAGTCTTATAAGTGATTTATTTGGTGATCACGGTCTTCTTATAGAATATTTTTTCTACACTTATCTAGAATAAGATAATTGTCTAATCTGTGTTGTAACTCAGAGACCTGCAACTGGGGCTACCTGATCAACAGGGACATTGTCAGTCTTGGCAGTTGCATTTAAATGTTGTGGTCCTTAAATGAATAAAACACTAAACAGGAAAGAATCTGGTTCTACTGAAATAAGAATTTTGCCATTAATCTCACCAGGGCAAGAACTTCTTCTCTTGGCTAAAGGTATAACACGTTGCATGTGAGATAGAGGTACATAATTTTATCAGTGAATCCAGACAATTAGCAGAACAGTATTTTTTGTACTTAATAAAACACACCCAACTGGGTTTGTTTAGTAACCTCCTGTTGAGAAGGCATAGCATTCAAGTTACAGAGAACTCTTGCATTTCAACAAATATCTTCGCATTGCGTCTCCCAGGAAACA
This sequence comes from Numenius arquata, assembly GCF_964106895.1. Lineage (NCBI taxonomy): Eukaryota > Metazoa > Chordata > Aves > Charadriiformes > Scolopacidae > Numenius > Numenius arquata. Next base: position 16,011,436 of record NC_133577.1, on the reverse strand, counting down.
TGTCCCAGAGAAGACTTTTTTCTACATGATACCTTGGCTGAGCAAAAATTACTGGAAACTGAATAGCTGGAGTTAATGCAAGACCTCATCTGAACAATTGGGTTGATTTCCTTATTCTTTAATCCCATTTACATTCTGTTCCAGTTACACACCTGAAAAATATCCCAAGGCGGGACTGGAGGAAAACTACTGCAGAAATCCTGATAATGATGAAAAGGGACCCTGGTGTTACACAACAGATCCTGCTACCAGATTTGATTACTGTGACATCCCAGAATGTGAAGGTCAGGATACATATACCGATTTTTTCCCTTTAAGGAAGATCTGTTCGAGAGTGTGAAGTTATCCAAATACTTTTATTTTTAATTGAGTCTTTGTTCCAAACTTGAGTTTTGTTCAACCTGAAACTTTCCAAAGACATTTTCAACACCAACAAGGAAGATATCAAAAGACCCCCAAACCAGCTATACAAAGTCATCTTATTTTTTTCCTAGAGAAAAATGTTATATGAGTGTATTCACATATCATAATCCTAGAATTAAACCAAATGACAGTTGCTAGTGCAGAAGTCAATAAAATGTAACAGCAGCAAGGCACAGATTTTCAATCATAGCTCAGTAGTTTTAATTTAGGTCTTTTAAAAACTATAGTCTATAATGTTGGGGTTTTTATAAACGTAATCAACTAGTTGAAGTTACCTTAGCAAGAAAAATAAGCTTTTACTTCGCCAAAAAAAGAGACTGTCCTTCAGGCTTTTGGTCTGATCAGGCTTCATGTGAGATGAGTATAAGTGTTTATGGGCCAGCTCCTCAGGGACTTTCTGTCTCTCTTATCCTTATTCTCCCTTGCTCCTACAGTGGAGTGCATGCACTGCAGTGGAGAAAACTACCACGGAGTAGTTGCGACAACAGAGTCTGGGCTTGAGTGCCAGCGCTGGGACTCCCAGCAACCTCACTCTCATGGATACCTCCCAGAAAAGTGAGCCAGACCCTGTGATGCGTTGTTTATCGTCAATGGATACTTGTTACAGTGATTAGTGACATTTTTTTAAAATTATTTTTCCTGCTCAGTTTTCCAGAGAAGGATCTGAAGATGAATTATTGCCGTAATCCTGATGGTGAACCTCGGCCCTGGTGTTTCACTACCAGCCCTACCAAACGCTGGGAATATTGCAACATTCCTCGTTGCAGTGAGTCTGACCTCTAGATTTCTAGACACAAAGACATCTAGACATCTTCCATTCAGGGTGGTGCAAGGAGGTAGAACAAGTAGAAGAGGTCCCAAAGACAGAAGAGAGAATAAGAGATTGCCGACTGATCTCAAAGGAAAAAAGAAAAAAAAAAAAAGAAAAAAAAAAAACCAACTTGAGATGAACCTCTGATAACTCTTTTGAAGCTAGACATTTCTGTCACAGGCATTTCTAATGATTTTTCCTGGAGCACATCTCCCCTCCTTGATGTGTTTTTCCATTACCAGGCATTTCAATGGTTCTGATGTTTCTTCTGATGTTCCTCTTTTGATGTCAAACAGTTTCACTCTTCCTGAAAATCTTTTGGCTTTTGTTTTGCTCTTCAAATTTGGTTCTCCACTTTTTCAATTTCCTTTTCTGCTAAAGGCCTGTCCTTGTCATGATACTTTTCCTTGGGGCTTCTCACAAGACCTCATCTTTGCTGTCTCTAACACTCACCAGTTAGAGTGCATCTCTTTTATATCTGCACCTATATCTGTACCTAACACTGATGGGCCTGTCCCTTTTACTCCAGTTCTCTTCATAGTATTACCATTTGCTCACTTTCCAGCTTTGTTCTAATGGGGCTGCTAGCACTTGGTTCTGTTGTATCCTGGCTACTGTAAAGGGGGCAGATGCAAATGTTCTTCTGGCAGTCTGACTGCTTGTGAATATGTTAAAATGGAAGAAAGCAAAGTTAAGCTATTTTTAGATCTTTTCTCTACCTTTGGACTTTCCAAATTTTTGGTCTTTAAACCTTCCCTGCCAAGAAAGCTAAAAGGCCCACTAAATTATAAAATGCAAAGTGTTCTTGGCTTTGTTTTTTTCTATGTCTAGAAGGCACTGCTAAACTTCAGTCCTTTTTCTGCAATAGCAACACCCCCACCAGTTCCTGCACCAGGGCGTCAGTGTCTATCAGGAAGAGGAGAAGACTATCGAGGCACAGTATCGGTTACTGAATCGGGAAATACCTGTCAGCGTTGGAGTTCTCAATCTCCTCACAGACATGCTCGCACTCCTGAAAACTATCCCTGCAAGTAAGTGAAACCTCTCCATTATTCAGTGTCCTCTTCTGACTTTCAGGCTCTGCTTGATTGACTTTTTCCCTGGTTGTGAATGCCCCATTCCTCAAAGTGTTCAAGGCCAGGTTGGACAGGGCTTTGAGCAACCTGGTCTAGTGGAAGGTGTCCCTGACCATGACGGGGAATTTGTTGATCTTTAAGGTCCCTTCCAACTCTAACAATTCTATGATTCAGTTCATCCTTTTACTGTATTGTTGCTCAGGTAAAGAAATGTGGAGTAAGAAAGTTACAATTTTGACATTTGCTTGGGGCTAGATTCTTTCTCCCCATGTTTCTGCTGTGCTGCTCTTGGCCTCAAAGTACTACATGAAATACAACCTCTTAGTTCATCCATCAATATAGCAGGTATCTGGTTTAGCACATCCAAAACACCAGTGCATTGCAATTATTCATCTAGTAAATGGCATCAGTAAATGGCAGCAGACTTACCCACCAGTAAATACAACAGTAAACTAAGCAGCAAGGTACATTCTCCTGTTTTTCATAATTTTTACTAGTTTCCGTGGGAGGCTTTTCTTACCCAAATTTTCTGTTTCAGGAGCCTAGAAGAAAACTACTGTAGAAATCCTGATGGTGAGAAGATGCCATGGTGTTACACCACCAACAGAACCGCCCGGTGGGAATATTGCACTATCCCCCTCTGTGATGGGACAGAACAAGAGGCCCCGGGTAAGAACAACAGGAAAAACCTTGAAATGAAGGGTCATCGTGGTTTATTTTGAAAAATCTTGGGTGACTTCTGCTCAGTTGTATTATTGCTGTCACTTTTAGTATTGCTATGTATCAGTTGAACTCCTGAGCCTGGTATGGAACCCAGGCTTGTATGTTCAGTCTGGTGGATAAGTGCAGCAGGTTTTAAGTCACCTACTGACCCAGCTCAGGAAAAATTGCAGTAACAGAGATCTTTTCCTTTTTCCAAGTGGTGGTTCCCTCCACCACTAAATTTTTAAATGCTGCATGGAAAAGTTAATTGGCCTTATATGCCAGCTCCTGAAAAACTGAATCCAAAGCAAAACCTGAGGTAATTTAAGAGCACTGAACCAAGATTCCATAAAAAGAAAGCAAAAGAAAATTCTCCTTACACAAGGCAGGCTTGTTCCAGACATGTATCTGTGGCAAAGCCACAGACGTTCCCCTACCCTGGAGAAATTTGGATCCATATGTGAATTATTTGGATCATTAGCTAAAATCAGTCCCCATGCATGACAGTAAAATTGATATACAAATGCTTTTAATCTAGCATATCATGAAATTTTTACAAACATTTTTGGAAATCTTCCTTTTGATCCACAGTCTGAGAAGGATTCTGTTACAGAGTGCTGTGGCGGTCAGTGAAATACTCTGGCTTGTTGTTTTCTGTTGGCTTTCTATGCTCATGTATAAATATCAAAGTATTAAGATGCAAGGGACTGGTTTCTGTTATTCACTACAGCTGTTGATGTGCCTGAGCAGGCTCAAATTACTGAGGAGTGCTATCAAGACAATGGTGTGACTTACCGTGGCACAGCTTCTTTCACTATCACGGGAAAGAAATGTCAAGCCTGGAGCTCAATGTCACCACATCGACACAATAAAACAGCAGACCGGTTCCCAAATGCGTATGTGTATTTCCCATTTCCATGTTTCATTGGACAATGACCGTTCACCAACTCATCTCAATTTGCATCATTACACAACAATGATTTTAAAACTGGGAAGGGAGTGTACTTTTTAAAAATAATCCCATTCCTTTCTATTAGCCTCATGTTGAAACGAACCACAGTTGTCACTATTATGCTTTAGAGTAATTAATTGTGTGTTTCTACATTGCTTCTGTAGGAATTAAGAGTTATCATAATTTTTCCCTTATACTGAAATGAACTGTTTCTATACATGGGCTTATGCACTAGTTTAAGTCTTTGCTTCATAGTCTGCAGTTCATCAGAGCTTTGAGAAAGGGATGGGTTATTTTGTTATTCCTAATATTTATTATTTATTTGTTCTGAAATGCAAAAAAAAAAAAATTCTGCTTAAAAGCTATTAATGTCTTTTAAAAAGTAAAAAGAATTGTATCTTTAATATACATATGTGCATTAACTTCTCTGGATTTGTAAACAGTATTCTACTACACGTATGAATCACTGCATAAGTGATTTGGCATATTTAAATATTCTGTGTATGTTTCTTGATTTCTTTATGATGGAAGAAGGATTTCTGTCACACATTTTACATGATAAATGATATATGTTAACTCTGTAGCAGACCTACTTTCTAGAATGTTCTTTCAAGTTCTCCTCAGAGCAGTGGCATGGATGGGAATATAATATACTTACATTTGTAGGGACCTGAAGCAGAATTATTGCAGAAACCCAGATGCTGATAGCCGCCCATGGTGCTTCACCACCGACCCCAGTGTGAGATGGGAGTACTGCGACCTGAAAAGATGCAATAGCCACGTACAAGTTACTTTACCAAAACCTCCTCAGACAACACAGGAATCAAATACTGGTGAGAATACCTTCCACTTCCCAAAAATGCTTGTAACCAGCAAGCTGTTTTTAATGGAAACATCAAGAATTTGATGAGGATGAAATACAGAAAACTCCTGATAATTACAGAATTTAATATAATACTGTGTCCATTCTCTTAATTTTCTGAACTTTCTTGTAGAATTTTATAGCAGGGTTTCTGTATGTGACCTTAGATTAATATTGCAACTTCTACCTACTACATCTGGCAATACTGGAAACACAACGGAACAGATGGCTAGTAGTCTTCACACTACTGTGGGAGAGCTACTAGCAATGACAGCAAATATAGAGGTGATGGCATTTTGCTGGCAACTGTTCCAAAAAAGTCTTTTCTTGTGCCATGCATTCACATTTCCAGATCTCCATTTCCCACCAGAGGACAGCTGGCTTTTTAAAATCAGTTCAGATGCAATTTTGTTGTGCAGTAGATGGTTTGAGTGCTGCAGCTTTCATTTTTTTGCTATGACATGTTCTTCTGGTTAGAAGGCTAATAATTTTGGCTAAACATGTATTACTGCTTTTTACCTACTGTAAAATGTGGCATTGGACAGATATCAGTGTCAGTAAGGAAATGACTTTTTGAGTGAATGATCTTTGTGGTCCTGGCTTCTGGAGTCACAAGCTTCTTTGATTTATGACACTCATGATCATGAAGAAAACGTTTAAAATACAAAGAAATTAAAATGTGATTGTTAGTCATAATTGACACTATAGTGTTCTTCTTTCCTTGTATACATATTATGTAGGACGTGTTAAGTCCTAGTAGTATTTCCTCAAATTTATTTCTGCTTCACCACCACCAAGTATGGATGTGGCCCAATAGCTCACAGCTAACAGTCATTTCCTTTTCCTCTTTCTTCACAGACTGCATTCATGGAAATGGTAAAGATTATCGTGGCACAGTAGCAAAAACTGCAAGAGGCAGGACTTGTCAAGAGTGGAGTTCTCAGAGACCTCATAACCATGACTATTTCACTCCCCTGACTCATCCAGGAGCAGGCCTGGATAGAAATGTAAGCAACTGTTCATTTAATACTTGCTGTCATTGAGCTTCGCTTGTCTTCTTCATGGTCCCTCAGCAAGCACTTCATGCCAGGTCTTTGTATATCAATTTATTCTCCTCTGCTCAATCCAAGAACCTGATCATGCTAATTCTTCTTGATATGAGCAGTCTGTACTTCTGTGGCACACATAGATGCCCAGAAACTCTGTTGAATGCTTCTGCAGCACAGCCAAGGGGCTTCAGATGGGCATTTGCTTCTCATCACTGTTGAGGTTGATCTGTGGGCAGGATCTCTGCCAGGAAGAGCACCTGGGGTCATAGGTTTCAGTAGTAACAATGATGGGTGAGATGGCGAGGGATCCAATGTTCAGTGCAAGTATCTTGAGATATATAGCTGATAGATTGCAGCCCCCATCCTCTACTAATTCCTCCTCTAGCCCTCCGAATTCTGCTGCAGCCCATCATACAAGGACATACATGCATCTGACCCATCCTGTAAGTGATTCTCAATCTCTGACCTTCATCTCCCTATTACTAACACATGTACTCACCACTAGTTCACTAGACTTGTATAAAGAACTTGTTTGATGTTGCCAGCTTGAACTATTTTTTCTCCAGGTACGTGATTTTTGAGCTTGCTTTAGCCAAACCTCTGATGGCACCACATACCCTGTATTGAATTCCAGCTCACATTGGGGAAACGCCCCCAGAAAATCTGCCTGACATAACTTTTTGGTTCTTGCATTCGGCAGGGACTCTTGGGAAGAGAAGCAAATATTTTCTCATTTTTCCTAAGACACAGGGTGTATTTCAGAGCAGGGAAAGGAAATATCTGGTAGCATCCAGTTGTGTAGAGGTGTCTACATTGAGCAGAGATCAGTGACTATGGCCAGTAAGACCTAGAGAGTGATTCAGCTAACCAGGCCTGCCACATCAAGGTTGAACCCTCACCCCTGCCCCTGGGACTCAGAGGCACCACCAAGTTGTGCAAGAGCAGCTTACACAATACCCACTTGCCCTAGAGCCATGCAACCAGAGTGGGTGTGAAAAGACCTCAAGGCTGACTCTACTGTTGCTACTAACTGCAGTAGAAAGAGGAGTGGACAGTTTAGTGCTTTAGAAAACCCTATCCCAGGTCAAGATCTACTTTTTGAGTGCTCAGGGGTCCAAGCTTGCACTGGTGAAGCTTACTGGCTGAAGGCAGTTGAAGAAGTTTCCTTCTATTTTTTTCTAAACTCACAGAACAAACAGAAAAATGAAACAAATTTTGACAGAAGGAATTGGAAATCACTTACCAGTAAGGAAGTAAAAAATATTTCCCAAATTTAATTTGATTTTATTTTGAAACATGCATTGGTAGGCTTTTTTGTCCGCTGGTTAATAGCTGTTGTCTTTATTGTTTGTTACAGTACTGCAGGAATCCTGATGGAGATGTGAATGGACCTTGGTGCTACACAACAGACCCGAGAAAAGCCTGGGAATACTGTGACATTCCCAAGTGCCGTAATTATTCTTTTAAAGACTAGTGTCTCCCTTTCCTGTAACCTTTTCACTGAATTTCACTGAATTTATTAGAGTTGGAAGGGACCATAAAGATCATCTAGTCCAACTCCCCTGCTAAAGCAGGATTGCCCAGAGCATGTCAGAGCACATTACTCAGGACTGCATCCAGGCAGGTCTTGAAAATCTCCAGAGAAGGGGACTCCACAACCTCCCTGGGAAGCCTGTTCCAGGGCTCTGTCACCCTCACCGTAAAGAAGTTTTTTCTCATATTTGAGTGGAACCTCCTATGTTCCAGCTTGTGCCCGTTGCCCCTCGTCCTCTCTCTGGCAACCACTGAAAAGAGTCTGGCTCCATCCTCCTTCAACCCACCCTTTAGATACTTATAAGCATTGATAAGGTCTCCCCTCAGCCTTCTCTTCTCCAGGCTAAAGAGTCCCAGCTCTCTCAGCCTTTCTTCATAAGGGAGATGCTCCAATCCTTGAATCATCCTCGTTGCCCTTCGCTGGACTCTTTCCAGTAGTTCCCTGTCCCTCTTGAATTGGGAAGCCCAGAACTGGATGCAGTATTCCAGTTGTGGCCTCACCAGTGCAGAGTAGAGGGGGAGAATGACTTCCCTCGACCTACTAGGTCCTGGCAGCCCAGGATTCCATTGGCCTTCCTGGCCACAAGAGCACACTGCTTGCTCATTGTCATTTTGCTGTCTACCAGGACCCCCAGATCTTTCTCTTCAGAACTTGACTCCAGCAGGCCCACACCTAACCTGTATTGGTGCCTAACATTCTTCTTCCCCAGGTGCAGGACCCTACACTTTTCCCTGTTGAACCTCATGAGGTTCTTCCTTGCCCAGCTCTCCAGCCTGTCCAGGTCTCGCTGGATGGCAGCACGGCCCTCCAGGGTGTCAGCCACCCCTCCCAGTTTGGTGTCATCAGCAAACTTGCTGAGGATACACTCGGTCCCCTCGTCCAGGTCACTGATGAATATGTTGAACAGGACTGGACCAAATATTGACCCCTGGGGAACACCACTGGTTACAGGCCTCCAGCTTGAACCTGCTCATTTAATCATTACCCTTTGGGTCCTGTCACACAGCCAGTTCTCAATCCACCTCACTGTCCCCTCATCCAGCCCACACTTCCTTAGTTTCCCAATGAGGATGCTATGGGAGACTGTGTCAAAAGCCTTGCTGAAGTCAAGGTAGATGACATCTGCTGCCCTCCCCTCATCCAACCAACCAGTTATAGCTTCGTAGAAAGCTATCAGATTGGTCAAACATGATTTACCCTTGGTAAACCCATGTTGCCCACTTCCAATAACCCCCCACTCTTCAACTTGTTTGGAGATGACATCTAGAATGAGTCTCTCCATTACCTTCCCAGGGATGGAGGTGAGACTAACTGGTCTGTAGTTCCCAGGGTCCTCCTTCTTGCCCTTTTTGAAGACTGGAGTGATGTTCGCCTTCCTCCAGTCTTCAGGCACCTCTTCTGTTCTCCATGACCTTTCAAAGATGATAGAGAGTGGCCCAGCGATAACATCTGCCAGCTCTCTCAGCACTCGTGGGTGCATCCCATCAGGGCCCATGGACTTATGAATGTCCAGTTTGGCCAAGTGGTCCCGAACCTGGTCCTCCTTTACTGGAGGAAAAACTTCCTCTCTCCATACCCTCCCCCTTGCCTCCAAGGCCAGAGATTCATGAGGGACAGCCTTAGCAGTGAAGACTGAAGAAAAGAAGGCATTCAGCAACTCTGCTTTCTCCGTGTCTTCCACCACTAGGGTGCCCATCTCATTCATCAGTGGGCCCACATTATCCCTAATCTTCCTTTTACTGTTTACATACTAAAAAAACCCCTTTTTGTTATTCTTAACTGTAGTGGCCAAGATGAGCTCGGCTTGAGCCTTGGCCCTTCTAATTTTCCCCCTGCATATCTTCACCGCTTCCTGGTATTTCTCCTTGCCTGCCAGGCCGCTTTTCCAAAGATCATAAACCTTCTTTTTGTTCCTGAGCTCCAGCCAGAGCTCTCTATTTAGCCAGGCTGGTCTTCTTCCCTTCCTGCTTGTTTTTTGGGATTTGGGTATGGCTCTTTCCTGGGCTTTTAAGAGTGCCTCCTTGAAGTACGACCAGCCTTCCTGGGCACCTTTGCCCTTCAGGACTGTCTCCCAAGGGACACTTTCAACCATGCTCCTGAAGAGGCCAAAGTCTGCCCTTTGGAAGTCCAAGGTGGCAGTTTTGCTGGCCCCCCTCCTTGCTTCAGCAAGAATTGGAAATTGTATCATTTCATGATCACTCTGTCCAAGACGACCTCCAACGTTTACATCCCCCACAAGGCCTTCTGAGTTAACTATCAGCAGGTCCAGTAGGGCACATTCCCTAGTCAGTTCTCTCACCAGCTGTGTTAGGAAGTTGTCTTCCATGCACTCTAAGAATCTCCAGGACTGTTGCCTCTCTGCTGTGTTATATTTCCAGCAGATATCTGGGAAGTTGAAGTCCCCCATGAGTACAAGGGGGAGTGATCGTGAGGCCTCTGCCAGCTGCTTATAGAATATTTCATCTGCCTTTATATCCTGGTTTGGGGGTCTATAACAAATTCCCACCACGATGTCTGCCTTATTGGTCTTCCCCTTAATTCTTATCCATAGACACTCAACGCTGTCATCGTGCATATTGCTAAGTTTGAGGCATACAATACTGCTCTTAACATAAAGGGCCACCCCACCACCTCTCTTTCCTTGCCTGTCCCTTCTGAAAAGTTGGTAACCATCAATCACAGCACTCCAGTTATGCGAGTCCTCCCACCACGTTTCTGTGATGGCAAGCAGATCATAGTTTTCTTGCTGTACGATGGCATCCAGCTCCTCCTGTTTGTTACCCATGCTGCATGCATTCATGTAGATACACTTCAGCTGGGCTAATTGTCCCACTATTTTTCTGGGAGGGAAAGCACTAATTCCCACCTGTTCATGTGCAGACATTTCTGCAGTTACCATCTTATCACTACTCATGTCTTCACTGCCACATGTGTCCTTCTCTCCTTCATCAACTGCCACAACAGGCTGCAAGGCCTTGCTGGCACCTTTACCTACCAGCACTGGCACGCTATTCCCGGGCACCACTTTAGTAACCCTGGTTCCAACCCCATCCCCCTTCAAAACTAGTTTAAAGCTCTCTCAATGAGCCCTGCTAATTCTTGTCCCAATATCCTTTTTCCCCTTTGGGTTAGGCTTCCCCCACCTGCTGCCAGCATGCCTGGTGAGCTGTAGATCTGCCCGTGATCAAAGAATCCAATGTCCTGCCGTTTACACCAGTCTTTCAGCCATGAGTTGATCTTTTGATTCTTCCTATTTATCCCCCCATCCATCCCTGTGACTGGTGGGATAGAAGAGAACACCACTTGTGCTCCTGATCCCTTGACCAGTCGTCCCAGCACTCTGAAGTCCCTTTTCATTGCCTTTAGGCTTCTGGTGGCTACCTCATCATTGCCCACTTGAAATATCAGTAGTGGGTAATAATCTGAGGGCTGAACCAGGGAGTGATTTTCCCTCTGTATAGCGTTAATCCTGGCCCCAGGGAGGCAGGTGACTTCCCTGTGGGACAGGTCTGGTCTACAGATTGGGCCCTCTGTTCCACTCAGAAGGGAGTCACCTATTATAATCACCTTTTTTTTTTTTCTTAGTTGATGAGGTCCTGAGGCATGGGGGTGGGTGACTAGTCCTGGGTGCCTCACTGGGTAGATCGTCCTCTTCGTTCTCATTTACCTTGTCCCCAAAATCCAGAACTCCAAACCTATTATGCAGATGTAACTGGGAAGGTGAGGGAGGCTGTTGGGGGTTCCGCTTGCCTCTCCGAGGAAGGACCAGCCTCCATTCCCCCCTTTCTATTAAGTCCCCTCTCTCTGCCTGGTGACAGGGTGGGAGGGGACCATCTACTTTTATTAGAGCCTCTTCTTGCTGCCTTTGCCTCAGGGTACGGCTCCACCAGTCTATTTCACTTTCGCATTCTCTAATGCTTCTTAACCTTTCCACCTCTTCTCTCAGTTCCACCACCTGCCTGAGCAGGCCGTTTCTCTGCTCGCATGGCACACAATGGGTGTCTCTGGGTCCCTGTGGTACCACAGCCAGGCTCAGGCATTCGGTGCAGCCGGGGACCTGCACGGCCGCGTCTTGGCGCGGGAGCTCGGTCTGAGTTCCCACATTCTTCTTCACAGGGGCTTTGGGGCGTTTCGTTGCCATTTCCTCTCCTGAGCCCGAACGGACCGTTCCCCCTCAGACTCTCCCTCTTTGTCCTGCGCACGTGCCCCTGCGCGCTAACGTACCCGCCCTTGCGCTCACGTGCGCCCGGCACGCGCTCTGAACCTGCTGCGGCTGTAGCCGCTTTTAAATTTGCCGCGGCTCGCCCGGCCCGCCCCCAGGCACGTCAGCCTCTCGGCTCCCTCGCGAGAATCCCGACTCGTTTCGGGTCTCTCCGCTCTCCTTCGGCTTCTCCGTCTCCGGGAGGCCCCTTCTCCGTCTCGATCTAAATCAAGTTTAAAGCCGCAGCACTCACCGCTGCCGCTGTCGCTCTCCGCGTGGTCTGAGGGAAGCTCGCGGTACGGCCGCTTTTAAATTTTATGACAACTGGAGGTCATTCAGTGATTAATCTGAAAGACTGATCTAAAACAGTGCAATGGCTTGAGATTGGAAACTAAGGTTGTGGGGAAGTGATGCTCAAAATCTGTATATGAAGTCTTAAGAATGGTGTTTATTCCTTGGAAGCCCGAAGCCCAGCACAAGATGTACCTCAAGCCCACTGAAGCTCAAGGAGGTTTTGCCATGTGTTTCAAAATAGGGCTTTTCCTGCAGGAATTTCCCCTGCTCCTGCCTGGTCACCTGGCATAACTCTGTGTGTGGCCAGGCTGAATATGGAATGCTCTTATCCCAGCAAAAATTTTTGCACTCCCTGGTAACGTGGTTCCGTTCTGGATGTAAACCAGATTTTCCGTCCCCTGTATCTGATATTGTACCATATCCGATGTCTGAAAAGTAAATCTGGCTCTAAATATTTAGCCAAATGCCTGTTACTAGTAATCAAACCATTCAGTACTCTGAATGAGGTGGTGCAACAAAGTGTACAATGATAAAGTTTCAAAACATTTTGGTTTCCAGTCCTTTCATGTCCATCAACAGCAAAAGCTATGCCAGGAAGAAAGGTAGTTCCTATTCAAAAGAAGGATGACTTTTTTCCTGCTCTATCCTCTCATCTCTGAGCAGCAGAAAATGTGCTCTGATTAAAATCCCAAAATGGAGAAAACGAGAAAGAAAGATGATCTATAACATGCATGTGCTGTAACTGTAAAAATAATACTGCATTGAAAGTGTTGTGCTGGGACTTTTAGGGGGGAAAATGGCATTTTCACATGGTTATTGTATTCATTTTGACGATCCAATTTCTTTTTAAGTTTTTTTTTGTTCAGTTGTTCAGCTAAAGAACAGAGAAAATGTGGCTTTTGCCTTTAACATCGTTAGTTAGTTCCTTTTGCTGACGACAAATTCTAAATTCTGCATTGATAAGAGTCAGTTTCCCATGGCTAAATAAGAGCTACCCTTTTTTAACAACTCCGAAACATGTGAAGTACCAAAAGATCCTGAGATAAGAGTGGACAAGATTTTGTTCCACAGAGACAGTGACTGAATTTCACATGCTGTACCACCAAGATTAGTTTGAAAACAGCTGCCAGTGCAGCTTTGGCATTGCTGGCATCTGTAAGAGTACATTTAAAGATGTTGGGAGAATTTATTTTTTCTTTCTCTCTCTTTCCTTCTCCTTCCCATTCTGTTTTTTTCTATCTCACTGGAGATCTATTCATGTGTAATTTGCTGATCACTGAGAAGCGTATGTGAAAAAAATTTGCCAGGCATTTTAAAGTGTTCCAGATGAAGGTAACCTAACAAAATATTGATGGTGCAGGGTATATAATTGTCTGCAGAGAATCAAAAGCTGAAGTGATAAATGAAACAGGTTCACCTTCTAATTTTCTGAGCAGATAGTGAATATATAGCAAATATTCCTGGGTTCCTTATAGTGACTATTTTTTCCTTATTTTGTAGCTCCTGCTCAGTATGAGTGTGGAAAATCCAAGTTCAGACCAAAGTTGTGTGCTCAAAGGATTGTTGCAGGGTGTATTTCACATCCACACTCCTGGCCCTGGCAAATCAGTCTCCGGACAAGGTATGTCCATTCCCCATTGCATTAGACTTTACATTCAAGGAACCTTTGCCTCTCATAGGATGCTACAGTATGTGGCTGCAACATTCTGAACTTGATTTTAATTTAGAAATATCTCAAGGCTATACATTTCATGTGCTAGTCTTAAAGAAGGCCATCTAGACAACGAAGAATGCTCTGTTTTGTGATAAATACCTTTGGAATCAATACAGTCACTAATTTCAGAAACATTTTCTCTAAAAGGCAGAGTGTTTCCAAATGTGTCACTATATCCTACGGTAGAATCAGTATCCTATGAGTAGAAACAACAGTTTGAAGTATGGCTAGAATAGATCTTGATGGGCCCTTCTATGTAAGCATTTGATCCTACTGGCAAAGTTATTAGCAAAACTAGGAATCACGGCCAGTTACAGAGTTTTCTTACTGTGGTCAGGGCTAGATAAAAGCCAGAGTCTCTAAAATGGTATATATGACTGCACATAAGGTTTTCCAGTAACAGAAATACTAGTTAAGAGCAAAGACCTAGGTGTTTTCATACACCTTCGTACATATGTACATATAAAAATGTCCACACAACACTACCATCATTGTGAGAACTATTGTTCAAGGAAAACAAAATGCTGATTCTTAATGAAAATGTGGAGTAATGTCTTTAGTTTGTAAAGGCGTACATGTTAGAAAGATTACCCGATAAAATGCAGTAGAAATCACTTCCCCACCTTAAACCAATGCCTTTTTCAAGCCTTTCTGCTCTATTACAGTTTTGGCCTGCATTTCTGTGGGGGAACTCTGATAGACCCTCAGTGGGTTCTTACTGCCGCTCACTGCTTAGAAAAGTAAGTATCTATTATATTCTACACCAGCATTTTCCTACAATAGATGATAGGAAATCAGAGGAGAAAAAAAATGGACCCAGTAATAAATGTGAGCTGTCTGTCGATTCAGCTTGCAAACAGTTGAGAATTGAGCCAAGCCTATTCATCATTCATTACAGCAGATTGACTGAAGAAACAAAGAATGAGAGTGATACTGTTTTGCCCAATTGATTTCATGTGCCATAATAAGGGATTAAAAAATTAAGTTTACATCAAAGCTGTCTTTACTTTTCTGGCTTTGACAGAGCAAGGTGCCCAATAAGCTCATAAGTGGTCTGTGTCCTGTGTGTTTGCCAGCTCACCATGTGCAATCATTTCCACTAGGTCCTCACGGCCATCTGCGTATAAAGTATACCTTGGATTACACAGAGAAAGAGCATTAGAGGCATCAGTGCAAAAGCGAGATGTTGAAAAATTGTTCAAGGAGCCACACAGGGCAGACATTGCTCTGCTAAAACTGAGCAGGTACCCTTTCACCTGAAGCATTCCTTTGTTCTGACAGGACAAGTTTGGTTCATCTGTATTTTAACTAAATAGTGGTTGCTGAAATGTGTGTTTCTGTACATACTCTGTTCAGTCAGCAATTTAAGACCCTCTCTTTCTTCCCTTTCTGCAGACGCTCCAGTGGAAACCAAGGTGATTCAGCTGCAGGGCTTCAGAAAGGGAAAGGGCTGCCTTGGCAGGGGGGAGGGTAGGGACAGTGACCCAGGCTGGCAACAGGCTGGGTGACAGCTGCTGGGAGGTGAGGCAGTGGCAGCAGAATAGGAGAAGGTAATGCTGGAGGAGCTTTCACTGCCTCTCCCTATATGCTTCTACCTTGATAAGGTAATGAGGATTGAAAGCTGCAATATCAGCATGATGTCACCCCATACCATTTCCATGCCGTGATGGGGAGATTTCTTCTTCCAGCAGGTCTATCCAGTGTGCAGGCAAGCAGTATGCAGGTTTAATGCAATACCCAGTATGGCCCTTCTTGCATCTGTTTCCATTCATCTGAAACTCTCACCGAGGCACTGTGCAATCAAAAGGAATACATGCATACAGCTGCAAGCAGATGTGAACATATGGTGCTTGTGCTTTGATTTCTGTGGCTGTAACGCAGGTCCAAGACAGACACAGGGTGTCCTGGTTTCAGTTGAGACAGAGTTAATTTTCTTCCTTGTAGCTGCTGTGTTTTGGATTTAGTATGAAAATGGTGTTGATAACACATATTGATTTAGTTGTTGCTAAGTAATGCTTGTAGTAAGTCAAGGACTTTTTCAGATTCCCACAAAAGCTGAGAGGGAGCACAGACAGGACAAGCTGGCCAAAGGAATATTCCATACCATAGACATCATGCTCAGTATAGAAATGGGGGGTGGCTGAGGGCCAGGGATCCATGATTGCTGATTGGGACAGGCTGGGCAACTGATCATTGGGTGGTGAGAGCAATTGTATTGCATCACTTTATTTTGTACATTCTTTTTACCATTATTATTATTATTATTATTATCTTCCATTACTGTTCTATTAAACTGTCTTTATCTCAACCCATGAGGGGTTTTTTTCCCCTCCTTTTTCTCCCTCTTCTCTCTACCCTACTGGGGGTGGAGGGGAGGACTGAGTGAATGGTCATAGTTGCCAGCTGGGGTCAAACCATGCCACAGGGTCAGCACAATTAACATGGCTTCTTAATTGAGCCTAGCCTTAGCTGCACCCAGAGGTAAGTCAGACGGACTTGGGTTTCATTGCGTGCTAAGAGTCCAGTTTGAAAGTGATTTATAAATAGTCAGACTGGATGCAGACAGCAAGCTAACACCTATGTGTTAAATGCCACTAATTCATACCCCTAAGTAGCTTTGTAATTAGGTTTTGTTGGCTATGCATTAGCCTAAGTCAAAAAATTCTCTTAGATTTATATTAGCAATTTGAGAATCAAAAGCCTCTGACTGTTCTCCATGTCAGATCCTATCCCTTTGTATATCATATTCTGGGGGATTAGAGCCTAAAATAAAAGAGGTTTTGCACATCAGAAAAACTCCTTACTTGAAGCTCAGGATTTCAAAGACGAAAGGTTGACTATATATAAAATCTTGCTAGAAACCTGAAGGTGGTATCAGGGATAACTGTGCTAATAACTGTTCCTGTTTGAGTCTCTTGTTTGTTTCTTTCAGCCCAGCGATTATTAATAATCATGTAATCCCAGTTTGTTTGCCAAAAGAAAATGCTGTGTTAGGAGGAAGAGAGGAGTGCTACGTGACAGGCTGGGGGGATACAAGAGGTGAGAGAGATTTAACACATCTGAAAGCTTTGTGTTTGGAGGTTGATACATACTTGTATCCAAAGTGTGTTTTCTTTGTGCCAAAAACACCCCACACAAGCTTGCGTGCATACTTATTTCATCAAAATTCATCAGGTACTGCCATTCTTTCCACTGTCTCCCTCTGATTTAGACTCTCCTAAATCGTCCAGAGCCATGTAAACTGAAAGCCCCTAAACCAATACTAAAAGAGGAGAATCAGACCTAAGGAGTTGCCAACTCTTATCTCTCAATCCACTCTGCTTTTCCTCAAAGTGGGCTTTTACGCAGTCAGAGGGGAAGTTCTTTTAAATTTAGGCTATTTCTTAATCACATGAAGGTGAGCTCACTCATCCTCTTGAATGATTTTTTTTCCCAACCAGCCTGGTTCAGATCTCACACAAATGAAAGCATAACTCTTATTTTCAAAAGCTCCCACTTTGGCCCAGTTGAGAAGGGCATCAGTACCTTCTCTGCATCCTTGCTTGTCCGCATCTTGCCATTTTCAACTGTTTATTTCCTACTTCCTTTCTTCCACAGAGAAGAAAACTCAGATACAGGGAAATAAAATGGCTTGGGAATGACTCCCACAAATATCAGTGGGTACTGGATCCATATGGATATACTGTGGGAGCAGGAAGGTCAATCAGTGCAGCGTGGATTTTGATGGGTGGTAGAGGGTGATAAGTATCGTGATAATGCTTTCTAGGTTTGGTATCACTTTGTATTATGCATGGAAAGTATATGCAAAATGTGTACACACTATGCTTATTTTACTGCTTATCCATATCTAGATGTTTGTTTTGTGAAGATGTTCATGTACCTTTGTCATTTATTGTGGTTTGGTTTTGGTTTTATTTGTAAAGGAACTGGTGGTGATGGATACTTAAAGGAAACTGGTTTCCCTGTAATCGAGAACAAAATATGCAACCGCCCTGAATTTTTGAATGGGAGAGTCAAAAAACACGAGCTCTGTGCTGGGAATATTCATGGTGGCACAGACAGCTGCCAGGTAAGAGAGTCTGTGAGCATCAGAGTTGGTTGCAAGCCCATTCAAATCAAATAGCGCTTTGCTTTCTGGACTCAGAGGCCCAGAACTAGCCCTGGGATGCTGCCACACCATGTGGCATACAAGCTGAAAAATACGCTTGGATTCTGCTCTTCCCTTGCTCCCTTGTCTGCTGCTGGGAAGTGAGGCAGGTAATTGTTCAGATAAGCCTGAACTACAGAGCACATGGTAATACGCAGCTGCCTGAGCCACGTGCGTGGAAGCCAACTTAGAATAACTAAAGGTCTGGTTTTTATTCCCAAGACCGCTTTGCTTGCCTCAGCCAGACCCACTCTAATGTCCAAGCTACCTCAGTTAACAACCTGAGACATCTCAGTTAGCAGTTAAAGAAAAATGTATGAGGCCTGCCATGCAGCCATACCAAGGCTCAAAGGAACTACTAAATTCTAAGTGTCAGTGCCAGTGCCTGAAAATCACACCGGGTGAGGGAACATGCATGCTGGACTTCCCTTTTGCTGAAAAGGAAGGATGTGGTTGGCAACAGGTCACCTCACAAGTGTGGGGTGAAGGCTTTCTCTGGAAGTCTAGGTTTTGAAATTGAGTTCTTTAGTTTCTTTAAATAGATGAAAGGGCTTAGAAAAGCTTAATGTACTGAATCAAGATGGAAATTTTCCCCCCTGAAAAGCTAAGGTGACTCTGTAAAGAAGTGGGAAAACAGCAGGCTGCCTGCCCCAGTGGGCAGGTCAACGCTGTTGCCAACACAGCACAGCTACCCTGTGCACAGGCACCGTGACGGGCAAGCAGCCCAGGGGTGTGCACTCATGTCTTAAGACACATGGCTTGAGTGCATGCATTCACTTGGTCTTGGATCATCAAGTAACAACAGGAAGCCATGAAGACCTCAGAGAAGAGGCTGAGGGAAGAAGTACAGTTTAAGTTACCGAGGGCAGTCAGATTCCTTCTCACCAAAACCCCTTACTTCAAAAATAAATGTAATACCTGGGTGATGGGAAGAGACAACTACAAAAGTGTTCAACAACCTCCCTAGAGAACTCTTCTCTGGCTAGAGCTCCCATATAACTTGTGTGGCCCTCACACACAAGAGAGAATTCTGTTTCTGTGCCTCCTGTGAGAACACCAGTCTAGCACATGGATCTGTCTGTGAAGGAATCATCTTGTTCTTTCTCTGTTTAGGGGGACAGTGGAGGACCTCTTGTCTGTCTGGACCAAGATAAATTTGTCCAACATGGAGTCACCTCTTGGGGCCTTGGCTGTGCCCAACCCATGAAACCTGGTGTTTACGTTCGAGTTTCCAACTATATTCCTTGGATTAAGAGTATAATGGAAAACAACTGATCCTGGGTATGGACTGTCCTCTCCTGGAAAGCATTATACTCGTTAGAAATACAAGATTCCAAGTGCAATATTAAAGCTACAATCATTCATAAGAAAGTAAAATAAATATGATCATCCATTTTAAATTGCTATAAATTAACAGTTATTGCCAAGAAACCCAACCGACGGTGCGTTACCCTCTTTGTATGTTCTATGGCTTGCTATGTTTGACAATAGACTTACCCACCTCTGAAATATGTATCAAAAATCCCAACCTCAACTGTAACTGGACATCTGCATTTCAATCTTATATTAGGTTCTGCAATTACTTTTTCTTCTAAGGTTGACTTTCCCAAGATGCTGTGCTTCCAACACATGAAGAAAGGAGAATGCTTCTCATTTTCTACGAGTTGTCTGAACCTTTTAACAACTTAATGATACAAACCAAGGAAGAATCTCACTGTACATGTCTTATATGCATGTGTTTTATTAGATATATCCAATAGAATTAAATATACAAGACGGGGGGAAAAAAGAAGGAAAGACATTTAGTTTGTATTTTCATATTTTTTATTGACATGGAAATCTGTGTGTCAGCAAAACTACAAGTGTTGCATCAAAGATATAAAACAGTGAATAAAAAATAGCCTCACCCCAAAGTTAGTTTATAGTGAAGGCAGAGAAATAACTGTCATTACAGCAAGTAATGACAATGCATTTAATGTATTATAAAATTTTCTTGTCCATAGTACCCACTTATTTCACTATATAACTTTATCTCACTATATAACTGCTACGTGTACATTTTTCTTCTCCAAAAGAAAATGATGTACACGTGCCTGTGGTTATAGGAAATCAAAGCTTAAACCTTTAGAAATGTTTTCCTGGGAAAGCTTGGCTCACACTTGCCAAAGTTAAACACTTGCTAACTCTGAACCCCCACTTCCATGCTGCACCCCTTGCATATCAGCCAGGGAGCACCCCACAGGCACCAGGAACCCCTGGCTCTGGATGGTGTCCTTCCTGCACCCCCAGGGTGTGCCGAGTGTACTCCAAGTAACACAGCTGCTTACTGGGCTGGGAGTTGTCTAGCCCACTTTCTGTGGTGCAGAGGTCCACTCCCAGGCATGCCAAGCTGCATGTCATTTAATTTAGATGGTCTTTTTATTTTTTGTATGCATGTACATACAAAAAGGAAGGGTTGCATCCTAGGAGTTCTTTTTTTTCTCCTATAGACTTAAAGGGAAATGGCGCTATAAAACTGTTAGGTGGCAGGGTGATGTTTATGGCTTCTACACCTGGAGTCTGACTCTGGGAGAAGCAGTGATCTCAGGGCATTGCCTTCCTGAGCAGGAACAGCTCTGATAAAGCTCCACACCTCTGCTCCATTCCTCACCCACGCCTCTGGTTGGGGGGATTCACCAGGCTCAAATACCCTTCTAGATACTCTCTGTATCTATTAATTCAGATCATTAAGTCAGCCAAAAAATCCATGCGATTCTTCCCTAACAACAGAAATTCTGTGTTGCAGCTTGGTCTTTGACCTGTAAAGCTCTTCAAATGTGGACTGTTTCAGGCATGGTTAGTACTTGGCTTGTAGGCTTGACAAACCCACCTCTGCTGTCCTTGCCAAACCCACCAGAAATGTCTAGACATGCCTGAGCAGCTGCAGAAGTCCCACTTCATAAAGCATGTAAATTGTGATCTTTTCCTTCTCTGAGAGTGTCAATGGCAGTAAAAATTGCCGCTTGTCACTAACCACTCACACAGACTACATGAAGTAACAAGGCAAATTTGGTGGCAGCACACATTTGGACCAAACAGCACATTCACTCATTTGTTGGTCTGGGGAATCTCTTTGCAGGCAGGAAGAACACAGCTCCTGGGTTTCTGTGGTCATGTTGAACGTGTGTCTTTGGCAGTGGTAAGGTGATCCTTTGCTATGCACATCACATCTCTCACTGAGCCTCTGAAGTATAACACAAGCAAGACAAGTGAAGCTGGCAGTGTTTGGTCACTCCTGAAGAGGTGCCTCTCACTGAGGTGGATCACAACAGCCCTCTAAGTGTCAACCCATGCATTTTAGGAGAAATCTGTTCTGCCGCCTAAGAAGTTTGTAGAACTTTCCCATAAGGCTCAATGTATTAAATGATTTGAGGCACATAGGAATTTATAACAACTCTTTTTAAACAAGACATCTGTCCAATGATCTGCACAACTCCAGCTGGTTTTCCCCACGGTTTTCCCTTGCTGAAGCTCTCACTCTGCTTCCACCACCTCATCTGTCCTCTCTCACCAACAGTGTAACCCCAGGGCCACCAAACTGCTGGTCGTACAACAGGTTACTGCCCAGTTCACAACCTTCATGAGGCAACCCAACGTCTCACAGAGATGAGTTAGCATCTCTGATGCAGAGATGAGTTACCCCCTGTTAGGGGTAAGAGTTAGCACAGGAGCTATTACCAAATACAAACTCTACCTGAAATTGTTAAGTACTATCATACTAGAAGTCAGAACACATACACAGGCTGCTGTCCTTTACATAATTGTTTTTTAGGAAATAAATACATCCAAACTTCTGACACCACTCCTAGCCATTTTACATACAGAAATATTTCACTTATATTCTCTTCTGAGCAACATATGATGCTATGCAAAATAAAGAACAGTCTGAAAGGCCAGAAACAAGTCTTTGTGTCTCTCACTTCTCAGCACACTTTAGTTGTCCACAAGCAGCAGCTAGTAAACAATATTAACATTTCTTTGGCAAGCCATAGCTTTAAATAATCTCCACGGTCCTTCTCAGACTGCTGGAGTGTTTAATAAACCAATTTAAAAAATTTTAAAATTCACGAAGAAGAAACATTAAAAGGAAGAGGGAGTCATACAGCCTACATCCATACAGCATTGCATTTGATGGCCTCACCCTGGCTCTCCAAGGGCTGTGTCTGCGGTGAGGGCTGGCTGGGTGCGAGGAAGGCAGGGCTGAGCTCTGCGGCTGGGCACCAGCTCTCCCACCCTGCGCTGAGACACAGCACCCGGCCAGTGCAAGCCCACAGCTTCCAGTTCAGAGTTGGTCCCTGCCAGTCAGCCCCAGGGAGTCTACAGCTATCTGCAGAAGACTTGTGCTGGTGTAGGAGCAGTTTTATCCCTGCAGCAGTGGCTCCGGTTTTGGGTTGTCTTCTAGATATCACCAATTAGCCAGATGATATATTATGAGACGCTATTTAGTTTCATATATTTTAATCACTACTGACTTGTGCTATGCATCCCATTGACCTTTAACTATGCCTCAGGGGAAGTTAGAAGCAGCTTTAAAAGACAGCCTTTTATCGCTAACTGCTCAAAGTATGCAAATATTAGACTAAGATTACTATTAAAGGTCCTGTTTTCCTCCAGCATGGTTGGTGGTATGGGCAGGGCAGTTGCTAGGAAAGGCAGGGAGAGACGGGAACTGTTGAAATGCAAAATACACTCCTCACCATAGGACATCCCCCTGTGCAGGCACCTGCCTGTATGTGCTTTTAAGATGGTAAGACTGGAGCAGTAGTCATTCCTCTGCACTGACTGTAATGTTACCACTACCCATGAAGATATGAACCTTCAAAACTCAGTCCCATATTTGCTTATGCCAAATATGCTATTTTCTGAGCTTATAAGGCCATTACAAGAGCTTGTTTGCTTTCCTTTTTTTTATTTAATTTTTATTTAATTCTCTGCTGGTAACAGGATACCATTTGAACACCACATCTTCTCAAGTCCTTCACTGTAAGGAGTGTATGGTTTACCTGTCAGTGTCCAGGATCCAATGCCTGATGAATGTCGTATGGCTGAAAGGGAAGGCAGGCTGTCCCTGCTATCTGCTTGCAGAGCCACAGATTCAAGCTACTCTGCCACATGTCAGTTTGAAACAACCAGGACCAGTTAACACTTCCTTCCATAACCAAAGATCTTGTCTCATCCCTGCTCATCTTCCCAAGACAGCTTAATATTCCTGTCAACAACCCAAATAATTTATGGCCAAGAAATAAAGATGACAAATAATAATAATGGATAGAAGACAGAAACTGGAGGTCATCTTGACAGTGGTCAAGGAGAGGGAATTTGGTTTGTAGCCATGGACAGAGAGTATGTTTTAGAAGGAAAAAGATCAGCCCTTGAAAGAGAGGGTTGGAAAAGCACCCAACAGGGGAGAGCAGAAAAAAGCCTTTCCCTCAGGAGGCACAGGGGTCCCTGGCCAGGGCACAGGACAATGGGGTGGCACATGAACCCCAGCCGGATCTGGTGGGAGGCACCAGTGGGCAGCAGGGCTAATGATCTGACATACAGAGTTAATGCTCTGTGTAGAATGTGAAACCTACAGAAAGCCCTGGGAAGGAGAGGAGGAGGACTGCTGCCACATTTCAGAAAGCCCTTGAACAGGGAGGGAAGCAGGGGGTTTGTGGCGGAGGCTTTCTGGGGGAGGGGAGCAGACCAATGTGAGGGTGTCCTGATGCATGCCTCCCATCCCTGTTGACGAGAGAAAGGACTGCCCTGATCAGCATCCTCATTCCTGAGCCATCAGATCTTCTGTTTGTCCAGATTCTCCAGAGGCAAAGGAGAACGGGTTGAAGTACTCATCGTTTCTTCCTGAATGTCATCCAAATATTAAACAAGCAGTACCGTTTCCAAGCCTCCACACCCAAAGGTATAGGCTAACAATAGAAATAAACAAATGGCTCAAATGTATAAAGAAATAAATAAGAGCTCACTGAGCTGGATAATGCATCTTTTTTAAGCTGTTCTGTTCTCTACCAAGAACCACAGAGTGTTCCCTTCCTGCAAAGAGCATACTCAGAAAAAGATTAATTTATTCCATATTTATAGAAAAATACACTGTTTTAAATGTCCTTATGCCTAGAAGAGGAACATGGAGCTCAATCCGTACTCTGCAGCAAATTTTGAAGTAGTGGCAGGTGGAGAACAAATTCCCGGTATGGGAACATGGTTTCTTTGCTCAGTGCCGTCCTTCAAAGGTCAAATATAAGAGTTGGTGTCCCGGTGTTTCCATTTCTTGCCACATTTACCAAAATGACTGAAGAAACAGATGGGGAGAGAGCCATAAGTGTGAAAGAAACAGGAAAATACGTACTCCAAGTTGTAGTCCAAGCTGCAGTACTGAAACATTTATTTTCTGCATAGAAAATCATCTCTTTCTTTAGTTTGTACATTGAAGCCAGCAAAAGTTGTTGATGTAATATCCAAAGCCACTGCTTGGAACGTTAAGGTATAGCACTAGCTCCTCAAGAAATTTACTGCCAAGCAAGACAAGGTGTAAATGTTTCCTGCGCACCTG
Source organism: Numenius arquata (assembly GCF_964106895.1). Lineage (NCBI taxonomy): Eukaryota > Metazoa > Chordata > Aves > Charadriiformes > Scolopacidae > Numenius > Numenius arquata. Next base: position 15,987,082 of record NC_133577.1, on the reverse strand, counting down.
CAGTGCAGCGAAGAGTCTGGCTTGCCCTGTGCCAGGAGTGGGAAAGCTGTGCCTGTAACTCTTCAGCTACAAACTCATCCTGTACGTGACTTTTCAATGACTTCACAAATTTTGGAAATGCTCCCATGATCAAGAGCCCTTCCTCACAGGATGCTTTGATTGAAGTAATGGCTGGATTTCTTGAGCAGAGAGTTGCAGGTTATACTTTGCAGCATCTCTCTTGCACACCGTTCCTTCCTGCTTCTAGAGGTGCCCAAGACAACTCTGTGTCTCTATGAGAAAAATACAGATTCTATCCCCATGCTTTTTTTTTAACAACCCACCTTAGTGGCACTGAAAAGTTCACATTTCTATTGAGGAAGATACCACCTGCTCATAACGTCAACCTGACTAGGGAATTTACTTTGACACTTGGAAAACATCAATAATTTATGACAGCTGAAAGGTTGGAGGAGAACACCCTCAGGAAACCTCATCCAAGTAAATGTAAGAAAATGTATCATACCTTGAAAGCTGCTCCACATCCTCCACTGTCTCTGGTAAGGAGATTCCCTTTGTTTCCGGTAAAAGCAATACTAGGACCCCACAGACAACTGCGAGAATACCTATAATGGACATTGAAGAAATAGAAAAGCAAAAAGAAAATTGTTACTTTTCTTATTTTCAGGGAGAGAAAAATTTATTCAGATTAAGGTTAAAGTGAGATTTTTAAAGTGCAACAGCTATTTCTGATTACCCTACTCTTATCAAACACCTTTATGCTACATTAATTTAACCTATTGCAAAAAAACCTTGAGGGCTAGGTGTTCATCTGCAGGCTGAATTGCCCCAAAAGGGAGATCTTAGAAGTCAAAAAATTGAGATAAGTGCACATGGGCAAGTGCATACAAACTGTACTGGAACGCGGATGGTATTCTATGATTCCTCACATAAGACAAATCTGCCTTTGTTTGAGGGGCTCTATCACGTAGATGCATCTGTGTTTCTTGAGACCATTGAGATTTTCCTGAAATACTCTCCTCGTGTATCCATGGCCAAAGTAGATTCTGTGATTCAGAATAAAAACTCATCCTTGGGAAAGAGCATTCAGATAGAGAGCTAATCTGAAATAGTTCATCAAGAATGGTTATTTTGGAATAATTTTCTGCACAGATGTAACTTAAAGAATGTAATAAGTCAAAAGTAGAAGGGCTGGAGTGAAACATAAAATCGCTGACTGTCGCACAGTCTTCTCTGTTTCTCTCTCATTCTGTAGCTGTTTACTCAATTCAGCAGCAGCAGAATTTCAGAATTAGACAATGTGAACAGTACTTCTATATAGATCTATTCTTGGAAAATTGGTCATTTTTAAAAGTCTTTTGTCTTTCTGTTATTTATTTTCAAGCTAAAATTTTAATTAGCACTGGTTTCCCTTCTTATTCTATCCTACCCCTTTTGCTTTTTTCCTGGTCACAGGTATCTCCTGGTTTAGCCAGACTCCTGCTTCTTTGTCAGAAATAACTACGCTTTTCCCCACAGAACTAATCCACAGGGCTCATTTTTTCCAAAAAGCATCTGAGGAAAAGAGTTTGACAAGAATAAGTAGTTATGGTTAATACAACATCCATAGTCATACCTGTATATACCAAAAAAACCCAAACCAAATACATCTTAAAGGACATTAACCTCTGCTGTTAGGAGATTAAGCTTATTTCTCTGCAATTACAGAATTTAGCTGTAAAGTATCTCAGTCTTAAAGCACCTCACATAGTTTCTTTTATGCTCCTTTAGCCAAGTCACCCAAGTAGACCTGAACTCTTCCATAGCACGCTGTGAAATCACCCACATTGCACCCTTTTGCCATTCACTCTTGCTCTAGGCATGAAGGCTGAGAGGGGCTGGTTTGAGGGAGAGATGAGTCCACACACTACACTTTTGAACCAAAGAAAATCTCTATTAGGAGGAGGATATTTAAACCAAAAGTACACTTTAAATCAAACCTTACTGAAAATAATTAGAGGTAGCTCCAACCAAATGGCTGCTAATCGGAAAAGCAGGAATGGGGCTATGATCCCACCTAGGTCACACAAACTCGAGCACAGGGAAACACCGAAGTTTCTGCAAAAGAAAAATAGTGCCAGATATTTGAAAGGTGCTACCAAACAGACGAACCAGCAGTTTGAGGAGCAGAATGTAGACTTAGCTCCAAAATTATCTTGTCAGAATATGCCATCCAGATTCAGCAATGGTTATTTAGTTAGAAAACTCCGGAGAAAAAAACAAGTTTTACTAAAAGGTGGTGAAACAGTGAATGAGGAAAAGCAGGGGGAAAAGCAGGGGGAAAAGCAGAGGGAAAAGTTGAAAGATTCCTGGGAGCTTTTGACATACCTCAGCGTCGTAGGGTACAGTTCAGTGTTCACAAGATAGACAATTTCAAAAGCCATCGTGATGCCCAGTCTTCCCAGTGTGGCGACTGTTGTTTTGAGCCATGGGATATCTGTTCATTCAAAAAGAAGCCCAGGTGAAGTGTCCTTTGCGGTGCCAGCAGCGCGTTTCTGAGAGCCCCAAGCCCTGTCAGCAAACACTCCATCACAGAAACACTGGACCAGTGCACATCAGACTGAAAGGCCACTGCTGTTGATATCAATCTATATTGGCATTTATTGTTTTCCAGCACTATGCAAGGCTGATTTCAAGAATCAGAAATCATTTACTGTTGATTAATTTAAGATTCTGATGGGGCATAACAGCATGGGTATGAGAATGAATGTTAAAAGCTTCCATGACCACGTCCAAATTGTGCTCTAGAAAGGAATGTTTATTTATATAGGGATGTTATGCTCTAAGAAACACCATTGAGTCACCTCCCAAATCCTTCTGACCACAAAGAAGCTGCCTCTGAAGATACATCTGCAGCAACAGTAAAATAATTCTCCCTAGAAGAGGCCAACTACACTTCATAATTTGTCTAGCCATTGCACATTAGACACACTCCTAATAATCCTACCCCTGGCCATCCTTCCATTTCCCTTCCCTGGTGCTTGTCTTTGTCTGGCCCAACTGGCCATGGGGCCTTAGGTTGCCCCAGTAGCTCTGCCCAGCTCTACTGGCTCCACTCCAGCTCTGGTGCCCAGCCACTGCCCTGTATACATCAGCGGGGAGCCCTTATACATTAGCAGGGGGTGCAACGGTCACATCTGCACCGCAGAGCAGAGCCATCCCGTCTCGCCCCGTGCAACCCCTCAGCATCTGACTGCCCTCTCTGGAGAGCCGGTGGCCTCTGGAGGAGCATCACAAGGAACACAATAAGCAGTTCTGCAATGCTCTTGGGAGAGGACGGTTGCCTGTATGGTCTAACCCTGACCAGGCAGACGGGGAGGCGATTGAAACAACAAGCCTGAACCTGGCACGAAGGGGAGCTCTGTCACTGGAGAGGGCTCTGGCAGTGATTGTGTTTTCTCAAAACTTCAGTAGGAAGAACAAGAAAACATTTCAGCTTGCTCTGAACCAAAAAATGAGATGCTTGGGGTTTTTTTCCTTTCCAAAACAACCAAACAAACCCCCATCGAATTTCATCCTGTCTTGCGAGACACCGCCTTTGCCCTGAAAAGTTGTGTTTTCAAACACTTGCAAGAAAAGCAAAGACTGGAAAGAACAAAACAAATCCACGTTGTCTCCCTGGCACCCCTTCAGTCCATCTGACCCCTGAGGTGAGGGTGACGTCTGTGTGGCTCCTCCCTCTGCCAGGGGGACTCCAACTCTCTGAGCACCCCAGCGTGACTGAGGGCTCACAAGCTGCCACTGCAGCTTTTCCCATCTGTACAAACAGACCTTTCTTGAACGCAGGACTGGGACCTCAGGTGTCCCATCTACAAGTATATAATCCCTAGACTGTCCTCTCCTCACCTCAGCACTTCACCACTACTGAGAGCAGGCTGGTGGCAGCACACTGCTGGCCCCATGCCACCGCTTTCTCCCCTTGCTCCAGCCACGCCAGCCCCACACAATGCTCCTGGCTCTAACTCCAAACCTGCTGTACTGTGCTCAGCATATGGTGTGGCACAAAATACACGGAGGTGCTAGAGGCAGGTGTCCTGCAGGAGTAATTCCCCAGTGCCACTCATTGTTTCCTCCTCCTGCAACAGCTCCAGCTCCAGGCAATCAACAGTCCTCAGTCCTTGCTGTCCCAGTGGGTCCTTAGAACTTTTTTAACAGACGGAGAATGCTGCTGGCAAAGTCAGCAGATGACATGGTGACCTGGCCCTCTGTGCCTGAATAGCCTTGCCCCGCGTTAGGATAGCTGCCACAGGACCACAAGGTGGCCAGCATCTGCTTGACGTGTGGCAGCTCTTCTGAGAGGCACACAGCAGTGGGGACCTGGGGAAAATCTGCCAGGACAGCACAGTTAGTCCTCACGGGCTTCAGCAGTCAAACCAGTGAATTCAAATGAGTTGCAAGGTGACATCCCAGGGCATGGTCACACAGCCACCAGTGTAGGCACCAGGAACAGACTGTGGATCTTCCCCCTCCATTTCCCTCTCCTGTTGTTTCTGCTTCTATTAAAGCAGTGAATCTCCTCAAGCATACGGTATTAATTTAAGTACTTTGGAGGAATCCCATTAAAGGGAGCTTAACTGAGACAGAGGTGAACCAACACACCTCTTTGAAGGATTTCATTTTACGCTAACCACAAACCTGCCTGTTTTCATTGGCACATCATACTCTTGAAGTGGCTGGTCATGGCTCTTCTCTAGGAAAATGATTGCCCCATGGTATAAACTTTAGGAACTAAAACCTCTAAGGCTGGCCAGGACTGTCCCTTACTTTGGCAGGAACATCCCTATGGAGGAGTAAGCCTCCCTAATGCCCGTTCTGCTGCTGGTCCCCAGCTACACTAAGGCGAAGCATACTGATGCGGTAACATTCACTTCAGAGCACCTCCGAATGCTTTCCTAGGGATAAAAAAAAAATACGCAGGAGGAAAAACAATTTAAGGAGAAGATAGGAGTGCTGGGAAGCCTGTGTGCAATATCAGACCTTTTAGATGTCCTTGAAACCAGATAAGAATGACTTAATCAAAAATCATACCTTTCCTCCAACCCCTTAACATTGTCCAAACCCCTGGGAGGGTCAGGGCAGGGCAACAATTTCCATGTCGTCTTCCACAGCCCCTACATCGTGTTGTGGTTTGCATCCTTTTATTTGCAAATGAGAAGATCACCAAGCTGCCTCAGCTAAATCACTGATTTCCTACATCATTGTCTTCCAAGTCAGGGAATGTAATTTGCCTTTATGTTTGTACACTCTTCCCTTGCATTTGCCTTCAAAAGCAGTACAGGGCTTTTATATACATTTTTTTCTAAGATTTTCACCCATCAAAGATACAACTATTAGATGTCCCAGAGCAATCTGTAGGCAAATAAGGTATGTTGTTCCATGACTGTGGTGCTGCTTGCATCACCGACGCTTCTTACTTTTATCTACAGTTTTGTGTGGTCTGGTGTCCTTGCTTAAGGAGTGTCATAGAGAGGTCATTGATCTAAAGAGCCTGGCATTGGAAAGGGAATTACCTTCTGGCAAGAAGGCAGTAATGAGGCATGCAATTCCTGCCACGATGTTGCTTATTCCAAAGGGAAGACGTCGGCCAATGCGATCAATTGTCACTAAAATTAGGAGAGCAGCAGGCAGCTCCACAGCTCCTGAAATGAAGAAGTCCAGGTAGAGGTTTCCTCCAACAATTCCAAGGCGCATGATGAGCCCTTGGTAGATCAGGGCACTTGTGAACCTAAAGAGGAAAGGGAGAAAAAGCTGAGAGGCAAACAAATGACTACAAGCAGCTGAAAAGACTCTAAAAGTCACAAGGGATTTTTTCTTCAAAACTCTCCACCCTGGTAAAAAGGTGGACTGACATGAGTACTCACCAGGTGTACATCAGGATGAGCGTGTTCCTCCTCATCCGGGGAGTCCTCACCAGGTCCAAGAAGGAGGGGTTGCTGACCTCCTCATTGCTAATAGTGATCTGAGGAGAAAAGTAAGCAGTAGAGTCAGCTGTCGGGGGTCAGGCAGGTGCTGGGGCAGAGTTTCTGTGTAAACATGGTGCTCAGCAATATTCCAGTCCAGTGAGAAAAGGTGCTGATGAGCCAGTTTGCTGCTTTTAGCACTCCAGAGCAGTGTGCAGATATGAGAAATAGCTTATAACCGGACACGGCTACAGACTTTCCTTTATGATGATCATGCAAAAATCAGAAAAAAAAAATAATCCCCGATCTTTACTCGAGAGTGGAAAAATTACTTTCTCCTTGTAAACTGAGAAAGGTTGACCTGGAATTTCTTGGAAGGCAATAAGCAGTTGTTGTCATGTCAGGGTCACTGGGAGCAGAGTTCCCAGTGCCTTCTGCCAGAGGTGAAAGAGAGCAGGAGACCGTGGCAAGAAGGGCAAAGCGATGGGTCTCAGGAAGCAGGGAGAGAGGGGCTGAGCAGGAAGCAATGGGTTGGGTACACAGCTGGTGGCACAGCTGGGCAGCAGGAAGAAAAGAGTAGTAAGAGAAAGAGCAGATACGTGAAGGCGCTTGGGTGCTACAAAACATTCAACTGGTGAAATTCAGAGGGTCTTAAAATACATAAGCACTGTGCTGTACATTGCTTTTAACCTGGAAGAAAAAAATCCCACAAAGTATGTATTAATCATACTGCCTATAAAGTATAGTAAATCTGTTCACAGCTTCCTCCAATACAGTCACAATGAGGCACTCAATTAAATCATTAGTTAAAAGGTTTAACAATAACTGTAAAGGGCAGGATTTCACACAGCCTGTTGGAGTTCATTGCCATAGGACATTGTGAAGCCAGAACGTTAGCAGGAATAAAAAGAGATCAGGCACATTGATGGAGGCTGTTTTTAACTGTGGCCAGCAGTTTTTAATGATGTCCAAATCAGGTGGCAGCCCTTTTGTTTGTGTGTACATTTGGCAGGTGAGGAAGACGAGGAAGAGAAGGCAGAGGTGGCTTTAGGCAGAGACAAACAGTGAGACTGCCCAAGAGCTGGCAGCCGTGGCTGGGATTGCCATCAGCTCTCAATGCAGCTGTGGGAAACATGGGGTTAAACCTGCTGCACCCTTTTTAGGAGGACTTCAGGCAGCCTGGCCACTTTGACTTTCAGTTATTGCCTCCTCCTGAGAGGAGGCCTAAGAGAGGAGTAAATCCCTCTCTTAACCGCAGCACCCACTGCCCACAGGAGTGCAGGAGGCCAAGGAAAGGATTCTGGCCAGTAGGGAGACGTGGGTGAAAAGATGGAGAAGCAGGTGGGAACATCAAGATCCATGAAGAGAACACAGGTAAAGCCACAGGCATTGCCCGAGGGTCGTGTCAGCTCAGACAGGGCTATGCCCAAAGCTTTTGCTCTGTATTCGTTTTTCATATCATAGGAGAGCACAGAAGTCTTTCAGTGAGATTTGGCTGGGTATATTTGTGTGTGACTTTTCCATAAAAGAGTGACACAAAACTTTTTAAGTGGACAGAGAAACTCCATGTTTGTTTGAACTTCCTTTCTACTCCCTCTTTCTTTTCTTCTGTAGCCAGAGCCAGAAGTTTTCTTCAAAGTGCTGCCACTTCTGCTGTGTGCCAGAGCCCTTTGTGGGGCAGGCGGAGGTTGCTGGGTTTCTGCACTACTCTTGGATTCTCTCATATTATGGTTATAAAGCTGCCATGACTGTGTTTGTAAAGAGCAGGCTGCCAGCCATCAGTTGTGACTTTGTGCAAATAAGGTTTTAGTTTTCCAAAGGACTAAAGATAAATTCAGCATTGCTGCTACCGTATATTTTTATGTCTTAATAAAGTCATAATAACTCCAAGCACGACTGAGCATTTTTTTATGGATGAAAAAAAAAAGATTTCTGTGGAAAGTCATCTCTTTGTAGGGAAAAAACCTCTCTTTGTTCTTCGAAGTCAAGGAAAGCTTTGCTATTCACAGCAGTGCAGTCAGGAATTCAATGACGGGGCCCACGTTTCCAAAGATACGCTATCTGAAAACTCTGGAAGAAGTTTTATAACCAACTCCCCTGGCATTTTTATGTCCCACTGAATTATATATCAGTACATCTGCAATAATTTTTAAAGATTTCTCATAACATAGACCTATAATTCTGTACATGCTTAATTCTGCACAGGACAGTGCATTCATGCATGTCTGTAATACACATGTATGTAAGTTAATACATAATAGAAATATATATATGTATATGCAATATATATGTCTATACAGTAGAAATATTTATAAAGGAAGAGGGGTTTTTGATCCACAGCCGTCTCAAGAAGCAGCTCTTACTCAGCTGTTTGCAGTCCATTCTGCTTTTGGACAGAGACCAAGAATGAAAAAATTAGCTTAAAAAAAAAACAACCAAACATACTAGGATAATTGCAAGCAACTGGAAAAAAAGAGTTTATAATTTACAATTAATTTAATGAGTTCTGGACAGAGCTGAACTGTACCAATGTCGTAACTCACAGAGCAAAAGCAGCAAATGTTTATCTGTTTTCATACAAAGGTCATCTGTGGTTTCTGCGCGCCAATAAAAATGCAAGGCTGCTACATCCAGAGCCACGTAAGGGACTGGGGCCAATGAAATTGTTACAGACATATTGGAAAAATCTTAGCCAACATGCATTGATGGATAATGTCACTCTCTTCTCCCTGTCCCTCCACACCTGCACTTTGCCTGAAATTCTGGAGTTGCTTTGTGAAAGAGAATTCTGACATGAGTAAATGTGAGAAATACACTTGATCCACAACTAACGCGCTTCCTGGAGATGCTCTCTCTCTCCTCTGGGCACAGCACCAAGGATGACAGACATTGTGTATTAAAAAGGTCCCAGGAACAGATCCAGCACAAATCTGTATGTGTGGAGGTTAATCTGCTGCAGCTGCGAGTGGTTTAGGGTCATGAGCAGGGACACTTCTGAAAAAAAATTAAATATAACTTAAAACAAGAAGCAGGGAAAGACATACATCTCCATTCTGTTGTGACACTCTGAAAATGCTGAAGTTTAGGGAGGGGAAGTGGGTGTAGGAACACAGGGCTGAATGTGGAGGGGGAGCTGCAGCAGCACAACCTTCCCGCTACGTGCTTTGGTCCACACTAGGCACTGGGTAATGCTGACCAAGACCAGGGAACCTCACTGGTGTATATGCCCCAGCCAAGGACAATAAATGGATTTATCCTCTTCTCTTTCCTTACTCAGTCTTTTCAGTTTGTTTCTCTCCCACCAGTTTCAGTTTGCAGTCCTCTAGTTGCATAAGGTGCTACTCCAACATGACTGGAAAAGCTCATTCTGTGTTGTGGGACATCTGAGGGTGATTTCCTGACCTTGGCTGGTATCACAGAGATGCTTTGGCTTCTATCAGAAAAATGGTTCACTAATTGCTGGCCTAGCTTGTTACTGCTCATCAAAACTCCTTCTGTCATGTTGCTTCACTAATGTACAACAGTATATAAATGGGTATATCCCATTTCTTGGCCAAGGAAGTAATATATAGCTTTTTCCCCTGATAAACCCCTCTCCCCATCATGAACCTTTGTGTGCTCCCCTGAGCAACTTAACATTCATAGAAACTCTATTATAGGAACTTTATGGCACTTGAACAAGTTGCTTATGAATAAAGCAGCTGGCTGTGGAAAGGTATATTTCAGCATACTCATCTCTGCTGATAGGTCTAGTTTTGACTTTACGAAATCATTAGTGCAGTCATATATCTTAAGAGGCATAGTATTATGGCTGGGTTAGGGACCAGCTTCTCTATGGAACCTGTTCTGTGAACTCTAACCTACCAAGACTGTCATTAATTGTCATTGTCACATTTCCTTAACGAAGTGGAAAGATAATGGAATATTAGTATAAATCAACTGGCCATTTCTATACTTCTTCTGTTACCACATACCTCTTCCTGTGTGCACTTCATGCAAGCTCTATATTTATAGCAGGAATGGTCCTGAATAAGCAGAGCTGCTTAGGCTGGCTGAATGATTTATGAAACCTGTTTCTTACCAGGTAAATAAAATCCTATGGATTTGGGAACATCTATCTGGTGTTTCACAAGAATGCCCATCATTATTGTTTGGGTTTCATCCAGAATTATACTCTAGGATTTAGTTGAAGCAACTCCACTTTTTTGGATAAACTGGGTTAAATTCTCAGGTTCTCTCTTGCTTAAGAAGAGCAATGAGAAAGACCTAGGTAAGATACTAAGCTGGGAATTCAGGTTGTCAACTACCTGTTACAAAGCACACACTTCTGTTCCTGACAGGATGGGAAACATCAGTCTCCTCCAAATACTGCCATCCCAAAGCCTTTGTCTTTAGTCTCAGTGAAAATTTGGGTAAAAGTAACATACGTTCGTTTTGTATATGTATAAAAATGAATGTATATACATATGCATGTATGCAGGCATAAAGGATACTACTGAGTACTGATAGATGGGCATTTTATGTAGATAATTTCTTTTCAATAAGAAAATCATGTTTTCTTTCTGAAATACTTGTAGTGTACTCGGTATGCCACCTCTGGTCTGCTCTGTGATAACAATTTGCAAGTGTTTTCCTTAGTTCAAACAATGATTTCTAACACTACTATTGCTAGCATTTAGGCTCCAGACCTGATTTGTTACAGAACAGGAACCTAGTCCGCCTCTGTTGTCGTCACAGAACCATAAGGCCAATGCCACGGTAAACATGGTCTGAGAGCCAGGCAATGCTACCCGGCACAGAACAAGGCAAATGCTGCAATGACACGACGCAATTTCATTTGAAATGCATCAGTATTTTCAGTTCCATCAAGACCACTGGTCAAAGGATGGTAATTCTAACAAATATTACACTATTTTGTAAATAGTGATCTCAGACAGTGCTTCTTCTATTTTGAACTTTGGGGCATATTTTCCCCCTATTGGGATGGAAGCAAATTTATACTTAAATTCCAATTTTCTACATCATCTTCTCTTCGAGTTGTAAAAGGAAGTTCTAGCAAAGGAGCCAGGGAAGTGGATCCTGCCGTCTCTACTCACTCTGTCAGCTAAAACGGCAGCTGCTGTGAAACACCATTGGCCCTCAGGCGTGTTTCTGATATTTCCCACAAGTTTTTAAAGTAGGAGTGTTTCAAATGAAAGACCTGATTCATTGTTTTGCAAACTTTTTTTTTCAGCCCGTGTCTTTCCAGCCAGTTCATTTTTACCCTCTTGTAACTAACAAAGTAGGTATGGGAATGGCAATCTTGTTCTGGTGTAACACTTCAAGAGTGTTGCCCATCACATAAAGGGAATGCATTTTATCAGAACTGAACCTTCAAAAGATTGAAAAAGTTTAGAAAAAAACCTCTAGCTCAAACAGATGACAATACCTCTGAGTAATGGGGTGAGAGATATTTCCCATTGTGTTTTGCAATGTTGTGCATGATTTTTAATGCCTTCTCTCCCTTTTTGCGTGTCAGGAGCCAACGTGGAGATTCAGGAACCACCCTGTAAGAACACAAAAGTCATAAATAAGGGTTTTACCCTTTAACTTCACAAGCAAACCAAAGCTCTTTGCCTTTTTCCTGTGTTAATACACAACACACTGATTTTTCAGTCTTTGGGATACAGAAACTCTTTCGTGGATTGCTTTTCCAGCCTGTGTCCTGTAAAATATCTGACCCTTGTATGCAAGAAAGAAGAAAATATCAAAGACTATATCAATACTCTTCAAAGCTGAAAAATAAGAAATCTAACTATTGTATTTGCACAATGGATGTCAAATGTCTGATAACCAAGCAGCAAACAAGGGGCAAGGGGCCTGTAGAACAGCAAGGAACTATGAAAATTGACACTAAACACGTGTAGTCCCAAATCCAGGCAGATTAGGAAACTTCTAGCTGTGTCATTATAAGATACACTCACACACACTCAGATGTATACATAGTTTACAAACTGAACACGAAGCAATACTACTGATTGGTGTTTCAGTTTCTGTTAGCCTAGTGTTAAGATGATTCACAATTTAGAAGTTCACAACAGGCAACAGTTCACAACGTTTAAGGAAACAATGTGCAGGACCAGGGTATATGGATTAGTTTTTTGGATCCAGCCCACAAAATGGCTGCACTCCACAGATGTTCACCACAGTATAGTGCTCTGCTTTCTTATTAGCTGTACCGCCCAGCTCATGAGACCTGTAGGGCAAATTCAGGCTTGAACTGAGTACGTAATTAGAGGTAAAGGTGGGGTCCCATGGCTGATGGGAAAAGCAGACTTTGGACAAGTAAACCAGACAAACAGCCAGCCCTGGGCTAAGGAGAAGCAGAGCAGGGTTCTGTGAAGGGCCAGCTGTGGCTGACGAGAGAGGCAAACCCTGGGCAAATAAAGGAAAGTAATGAATGCCTGTGATTCACTAAAAATAATTAAAAATGTCAAAATCAACAACATGCAAATATGTTCTTCCTATTCTAGAACATCTTGCACACTGGAGACTTGGGTCCACAGCAGGAGTCTCAAGGTGCTCTAATAGCAATAGCAATAACAAGAGCAATGACTGCAACCTTACCAGTAGTACAGCAGGAAAAGGAAGTTGGGCAGTGAAATGGCCAGCTGGATCCCCTGCCAGGTGGGAACCAAGTATGCAATTCCAGGGAGGATCATAATTCCCAGGGTGAAGAATATCTGAATCACAATCCCAACGATCCGCTGGTCAGAACCAACAATCTCTGTCACTGAGCAGAGAGAAAGCCAAAATAAACAATACAGAAACATCCCTAACTCGAAAGAAAAATATTAGTGGTGGAACATAAGGAATGATGGTACTGTATCAGGTCACAAGTCTGTCTATCCCAGTGTCTTGCCTTCAGCAATGTATGCATGTCACCGAGGTCGTTCAGGGCAAGCACGGATGACACCTCCTCAATTAATTCACCCACTGTTCTTCATCTAGAGGGGTTTCTGGTTGCATGTTTACTAATTAATTAAATAGGGCCAGAATAAGGGTTTGAGACTGCATCATGGTCATGCTTAGTGCTAAATTGTTAGCACTCTTCCTGGCACATTTTTGGCCTGTGCCCCAGACTAGACAATCCTCCAGGCAGAGGCTGCTCTCAGCAGGTAATATTCATAGATTCATAGATTGGTCCAGGCCAGAAGGGACCTCCAAAGGTCATCTAGTCCGACCTCCCCGCAGTCAGCAGGGACACCCCCGACTAGACGAGGTTGCCCTGGGCCTCGTCGAGCTTCACCTTGAATATCTCAAGGGAAGGGGCCTCAACCACTTCCCTGGGCAACCTGTTCCAGTGTTCCACCACCCTCATGGTAAAGAACTTTTTCCTAACATCCAATCTAAATCTCCCCTTCTCCAACTTAAAACCATTGCCCCTCGTCCTGTCACTGCTGGCCTTTGTAAACAGACCCTCCCCAGCCTTCCTGTAGGCCCCCCTCAGGTACTGGAAGGCCGCTATGAGGTCTCCCTGGAGCCTCCTTTTCTCCAAGCTGAACAACCCCAGCTCCCTCAGTCTGTCCTCATAGGAGAGGTGTTCCAACCCCCTGATCATTTTGGTGGCCCTCCTCTGGACCCGCTCCATCAGGTCCATGTCCTTTCTATATTGAGGGCTCCAGACCTGCACACAGTACTCCAGGTGAGGTCTCACCAGAGCAGAGCAAAGTGGCAGAATCACCTCTCTATGGACAAGGCCTCTGTAGAGAAGAGGGTTTAGCCATACCACGCTAGTTGCTCTGAGGGCTAAAATATGGTCCACAGTTTGTTTTATTTACTAGAACAAACATAGCCTTTATTGGGGTTTTCTTAATCCTTTGGTGGATTTTTTATTTTGTGAATTTGTCTAATCACTTCTGAAACCCAGGTAAGCCCATAATTTAGGCAATACCCCATGGCCATGAGATCTACTGCATGAGCAGTGCATGAAGAAATGTCTCCTGTTTGTTTCAGAACTGTCACCACTACCTAGCCTTCAGAGTAAAAGCAGAGGGTTTTACCTTGGTTTATGATACACAGAGAACATTTCTTATTATTATTTTACTAAAGGAGACACAATTTTGCAAGTAACAGTGATTCATTTCAGCTGGCATGCAGAGGGATGTGACACCATTACTATTTTTATTGACTATTCATCATGTCTACGTGGCTCTGGGGCAATTCTATTGCCTAAATGTAGCTCCTCAGCACTGGCCTGGGAAGAGCTGGGCTGTATGTAAACGCAAGGACAGGTTCCTGGGGCAGCCCGTTGCGGTTCTGAAGCACAGGTCAGTGGCTTGGGAGATGTATTGATGTCAACCATCCTCCTGGTTCTAACCAAACGAATGATCTGTGTATGCCTCTTAAAAGATGTTAGGTTGGTAAATACACTGGGTGATTCTGGGACATAAGATTAGATCCTTCAAGGGATTTAAATGGAATCACTCACTCCAAGAATTAAGCACATTGCTTAGGGCTGCGGTAATACACTGTCCCTCAGAATGTCATATCTCTGAACCTTTTCCTAAAGTCAGGCAGTCTGATCTGAGCATTGCAAAACATTCCTTTCTGTTAAAGTTTGACTATTTTAAGGAAGCCATGGGTCTGTCATAAAACATTTTGCTGGTGTTAGAGCACTTGCCAAAGTTTTAGGATAAGATCTCAGTTTAAAATTAGGCCATGTGCTTGGAAGTGAGGGGAAAAGCAGCTTATGGTTCTTTCACTGGATCTTGGACCTGAGCTACTCAGCAGTGTAACTTTTCCCAGAAAACTTAGTTCCTTCTGGGCTTTAGATGCCGCAAAGACTAGACAGGTATGTTTGTGCATACATAGAATCATCTAATGTTTTTTGAGAGTTTCTGGGAAGTAATTTCCGCCCCCCCCCGGCCCGGTGCTTACGGCGCTTACATCACCACAGTGTTCCTGGGTTGTCACTGTAACTGTTTGCATCTGGTTGCAATTCTGCTCCCACTTGTCTAAATTCCACTAGCAATTTTAAAAAATTGTGATAGGCCTCACAGACTGCAGAGATGGTACAAATTTTTGCACTATATATCACTATATCACTGTGTTTTGGATTATCATGGTAGATTACTGAATGGTTGATTTTCTTTTTAAGTAGGATGCTTTCCTCAATGTCATGCTATTTCATGTTCCAGAGAGGAGTTTCCCTTTCTGAACCTGGCAGTCATTCAAGATGCCACAACAATATCCTTTTCTCATGAAAAGTAAACTTGCTATGTGAGGAGCTTCATCGCTGGGCCATGACTATAACCTATCAAAGAGTCTGGATCCCTGCTGTTTTGATGCTATTTATAAAAAAGCTTCCTTTCCTTTTCCCTTTTCAGGAAATAATAACCCTAATATGGACCCTGGTGTCCAGCCTGTCACTAAGCAAAGTCTCCCAGCTAAGGAATGAAGAGCAGCCATCCAAGCGTCTGTCCTTTTTCTGCGAGGAAAAGCAGTTAACTCCTCTGAGCATCTGCATAAGATGTTCACACTCTGCCAAAATTAACCATGTCACTCTTTGTGTATCTATCTGGTTTATTTGGGGCTTGCTCTGTAGATTTTTATTATCTTGGTGATCTTCTGTGTTATAAGAAAACCTTTATATATACACATTCCACTCCTTCACCTCTTAATTGTTTATGTTAATCTTTCCCCATTGGAGTCCATAAATTAGACAGCCATAAAAGTCCTCAGATAACATCAGCAGAAAGCGTTGCCTTGCTACTGAATTGCCTATGGCCAGCTGCTCACAGGCATATTCAAGTACCCCAGTAATGGGTACAAAAGGAGAGCCTGGGCAGTTCTGAAGTACACGTCACTCTTGTTAGTCTTTCCTCATGCCTCACTTCTTCCTCACTCTTCTCCATAGGATCCTATGAGGTCAGGTAGGCATGTACACCGATGCTCCTTTCCATCCTATATCAGTACTGAGTATCAGAAAAAGTATGGACTTGCTGCCATACTCAGATGCCACCTCTGTACCAGCAAGTTAGCAGATGTTGCCAGGTAAGGAAACACTGTACTGTTTAGCTGCTAGAGAGGTCCCTGGAACCTCTGGAAGAGAGGTCCCTCCCCTCTGGAACATGAAACACTGGACAAAGGCCAGTGACTGCTTCCCTAAACATTCAGCTCAGGCATGTGCCCAGACCATGGATGATGCCAAGTTACAATTTGCATGTAGGCACCTTGTCTTGCAGGACAAATGCATTAACTAGGATGGATTTGGGTTATTCATTGTCTGCTGACCGCAGGGCCAGCTCTTTTTTCCCCAGAAAAAATATTATCAAGAGCAGATGTAGCCAGACTCCTTGTCCTCCAAAAATCCCTCACTTTTCCTAACCAGAAAAGAAAGAAGATAACAGTTCTCACCAATCACATAGCATGTCATCCAGGTTCCCTTGCCAAACACACCTTGGAGAAAACGGAAGATCAAAAATACAGTAAAGTTGGGTGCGAATGCCACTATGATACCACATATCCCAACCCCGAGACAGGAGAGCAGGTAGATGAGGATTCTGCCATATCTGTTAGAAAAGAAAGTGAAAATCATGAAAAGACACAAAGAATTATTTTTTTTCCCTGGCACCTCATTTTAATGCTAGATGTGAAAGTGCCTTTTTGAGATCCACTTTGTTCCAAAGGGAGGCTGCCTGAAACTTCATAGAGTTGGCCCTTCAGATATGGGGTACGCCTTTATGTCACTAATTTTAAAACTGGTGATGTCCTCACCAAGCCCCTTTTTATCTTAGAAAACAGTTTGACTTTTTGTATCTAAGCTATGGCCCATATGTTACAGTTCAGATTTTTGATCCCATTGAAATAAGGGCAACTTTTGTTGGGGATTTCTGTTTTCAAAAATTAGTCTTTTAATAGTAATTACAGCTAGTTCTGTGAAAGTAAGTATTTTTTTCTTTAATTACGTTATTGGATTTTCCATTGTTTTTTTTAGGTTTAGACCACTTGTTTTCAAAGTCTGTTTAACATATTCATGAGTCTCATTTTCCAGCAAAAAACATCATTATTAATAGGTGTGCTCAAGGTAAACTGTAATTCAAATTAAAAAAAAAGAACAATGAACCAACAACAAAACCTCCCTGTAGTTTCATGGCAACTGTGTCCTTGGAACACAAATAGAATTTCCATTTTGATCTCTTCTCCATTGTTATTGTTGCTGTTTTAAGAAGAAGAAACTGTGAAAACTGATGCAGCTGTTTATCTTACCAAAAAGTATTTGAGAGAATATTTGTTTGTTCATTTTGTTCAAAAGATTTCATGAGAAGAATTTATATGGGACAAAAACCAGAGTATTTTCAACCAGGTCCATTTGTTTCAGTGCTGCCAAGGAGACAAAAGTCCACAGGTCTGGCTGCAGCACATTCCCCCAGTGCTATCCATGTACAGCACTCATGGTTTTTTGGTAGTTACATTATGCTTAATACACAGTACTCCTAAACACGTTATTTTATTTTAATAATTAGCTGTAATATCTCTACTCTTACACAGGCTCAAAGTGCTAGCGTCACAGCTGCCCAGCCAGACATTGAGCAGAGATATCCTAAGTTAGCTAGTGCCATGGCATCTTTCCACCTTACTTTTCCCCTTATTACTATATCCCTTGGAAAGATGAGGTTTTCCTTGAAAGTACTTTTATTTGCTAGTTCAAAATTTGTTATCTGAATGACGTTCTAGATGATTCTGTAAGTATTCCTGCCCACAAAGAAATTGTACTTTAAAATATTATTACTATTATTACAGATACCAAAGAAAAATAAAAAAGCCAGAAAGTATTTTATGAACTGAAGAAATATGATCATGATCTGCCATTGGAATCATCAGTGGTGCTCTCAGCCAACACGTAGATTGACTACCGTTAATTATCAGCACAAAGCACAAACCACGTTCCTTTCTTTACTATAAGAGCAAGGTAGAGCTTATGGGAGCTCCCTG
The DNA here is from genome assembly GCF_964106895.1 of Numenius arquata. Classification (NCBI taxonomy): domain Eukaryota; kingdom Metazoa; phylum Chordata; class Aves; order Charadriiformes; family Scolopacidae; genus Numenius; species Numenius arquata. The sequence continues at coordinate 15,969,167 of NC_133577.1, read as the reverse complement.
CTCTGGGGCAGATCAGCACCTCAAGCCTGAATATCACCCACATCTTTTCCTTGGTATTCATCCAGCTCTAACACAGTTGAGGACTGGCTGGGGGGAGCTGTGACCTCAGTGGTAAGTGTATGAGTCCAGCCTGTGAATGCAGAGAGTTTCCTTATTGAGTTCCTTCCTTCTTTCCTCGAGTAGCTGCTTTCTTCATCAATGATGTCTATTAAACATCCTCCAGTAAACAGCAGACCATAAAACTCCTCTGAATGCTTCCTTTTCATTTCTGTGTCCTTCTGCCCTTCCTGGGTCCAGATGTGCACAGAAAACATCGGAAAACACAAGAAAACCTCTTTTCATGACATTTTAACATCCAAACAGGATCAGTAAGTACAATCGTATTAGTTTCCAGCCCAAAAGGAAGCGAAGACTACCTTGCTTTTTTAACCAGGCTGGGGATGTTTATCCAACCTCCAAGGTTTTTTGAAGCATGCTTATTGCAGGTGACAGTCTGATTGTCACCTTATTGCAGGTGACACCTCTGATTTCACCTCTGAAAAAAATCGAAGGACAGCAGCACTTAAACAGTACCTGTCTGCAGCGTAGCCCAGGGTGAACGCGCCGGCCAGAAACCCCAGATTGAGGATAGCCTGTGAGAGATCCAGCATCCAGGCATTGCCGCACACAAGGTTATACTGCAGGAACAAGGCAGAGGCATAAATACCCCAGGTGGGTCATTAATCATCCTCAGGGCAAAACATTATAGAAACTGCACAAGGCCAGGCAAGAAAGAGGAAGGGGAATGGGAAGGGGAAGGAGAATTGGAAGTTCAGATGTGCTTGTTCTACAGCAAGCACCACTAGCCCAGGGAAGCGCAGCCATAGCAAGCACTCTTCAAGCTATCATGAAGATAGAGGGAGAGCTCCTCCTTGCCAAAAGGATGCTGTGCTTCATACATCAGTTGTCCAGATATGGAAAGCAAATTGGCCTTTTGCAAACCAAACACAACACTGTTAAATATGTTGCCAAGGCAAAACCATGACTTTGTTTAGTGCAGAATAAGGGTGTGCAGCTATAGCCAATGAAAACATCTGCTTGCAGAAAGAGTTTAATTGTTTTTCTTAGTGCCTTCTAGATAAAAGCAAAACCGTGTGGTCTCTGAGGAAACTTAACACAGATCTCAGATCAATTTCAGACACACTGAATATGTATTTTCTTGGTGTAGCTTTCCCAGACTTTTCTATTCCTTATACTACAGTAGCCATAACTCCCTATCATGATGTTACGTTGGTGGATATCTGAAGAATTCATTAACAGGGATTGGCATGGGGATGAGTGGGGGTGAAGGGAAGAGGGAAGTGGGTGAGAGGAAGGAAGACAAAGAGACTAGGAATTAAAACTAAAATGAATTAAAAATAAATTAGTTATCCAGACAGTATGTCATTGGAAATTACTTTAAAGCTTCTTTGAGAATAAAGAAATACCAACCACTGCCTGCCACGTTCTGCAGACCTTATTGGAGTCAGGAGGTTTCAGTCTGTACCTGGGGTAACCTTAGGAACAATGCAGCTTCAGGACCAAGGGAAGACACAGACATTAGCAGCTGCCAACCTTTACCCTAGAGGGACCCTTTTGCTTTTAGGCATTAGCTGTAAGAAATCTTTTAATCACTGACAAGGCTGCTGAAACTCACACAGCGTGCCACATTTGTGCTCGCCAGCACACGTACCACAGTATCCGCTCAGACACTGTGCTTGGATGGGGTGGCCAAAGGGTGGGTTAGAGAGAAGATTCTCTTCTCCCACTCACAATTCTTCAGATTCGGAAATTTAGTGCTGCGAACCCTAGCTCTGTCTTAGTCCATTTGCCTGTTCTAACACCCAGTGGGTATTGCCTGGGATTTCAGAGGTGCCTACACAGGAGACGCAGGGGGTACCTAGGCTTGGATATTACTGAGCCTGAATCTGAACCCCAAAATCTAAAATAATACTCTTAAATGTTTATTTATGTGCCTAAATAAGAAACCATTTCTTTCAACAGTCTGAACTCCACACAGGTGCTATTCACACGCATTTCTATGGGCTATTCTTCACTTTTGGAAATTAAAAACTCTCCAGTTTTGGTTCCAGAGGCACTATTAGCACTGTCACTGACAGTAACTACAGCAGAATCATTGTTGTTAGTTATGATGATTTTACTGGAAGTCCAGGATTTGGAGGGGGTTGTGGCTTTTTGTTTCTCTTGAAGCCACATGTCTGGGAATTTTGTGACTGAGAACTGCAGTTTCCAGCTCTCACAACTGTGGAGAAAAATTTGGCTAGTAACCTCATAGGTCCCCCACTCAACAGATATTCCAACCCCACTGACTTGAAACAAAGTCATGGTTTTGATGTCAACCCTGTTACTCCAGGGAGCCTGATTGGCCGCTTTTCATCCAAGCCAGCCCATCAGCATCTGGCTTCCACTTCTGTAAATCTTGAGCAGGAGCTGCAGAAGCCTCAGCTTCCTCTGAGAGGAATAAAACTTGCTCTCAGTTGTCATAGTCAAGGGCTATTGCAATGCTTTCCTAAAATAGCCTGAACATGGAATGGCTCTTTCAGACTTCAAACACTGCTTAACCTCTTGCTTCTTGAAACTATGACAGCCCTGGCAAATGGTATCAAAAGGTGTAGCTTTGGAAAGCAGAGTTTTTTCATGAGAATGACCATCAAAAGAAGATTTTAGAAGGCAGTGTAAGTGACTGTGCTGATGGCAGAGGTTGGGGCTCTCAGAGGAGCATCTGAAGCCACTTGTAGAGTGCAATACAGCTTACCAGAAGGCTAAAAACCAGCTACAAGAAAATATTAGCTTCAAAATTGCACTGCTGAAGTGTAACAGAAAAAGGAAACGATTACATGAAGATATAGGCAGAGACAGCAACCAGGAAGAGTGGTTTCACATGAGCTCAAGGAAATTTCTCTGATTTAGCCAGAGTTGTACTGAGCTAGAAATTTCACAGGCCACATGTCTGGTGAGGTTCCTCAGCCAGGGCCCATACTGGACACGCTGGCACTGCTGTTTATGCACCAAGGGGACCATATGGACAGCTGCTGGACTTGTATATGCATAGACAGATATATACATTGCCTGGTTGGTGGGTCACTGACACGGCTCCTCTGGCCAGTTTAGCCAGCTTTTCAGTTGCAGGTGATACATTCAGGTGCTGGATGTCACTGCTCAGCTGAGCTTTCGCACCACACAACAGCTCTCCCTGGACCTCAAAGCACACCACTGGTCTTTCACACTTCTTGCCTGTCTCACCACATAGCTGCACTCTTCCCTGTGGGTTTTTGGTCAGATCAGTGCCAGCAGGAGAGACCTCATGCTCTGCCATGTGGCTGACAGCCAAATATTTTAAATATTCTGGGAAATAGGAAAATACAGAAAACTTCTAAGAAGCTATGAGCTCTTTCTGAAGAGATTAGTGACAATACGCTAACTGTACTCTCCCAAGTTAGTCCTGTACTTTGTTATTTTCTAAGTATTTAAATAACTTCTGGTACAGATAAGCATTCTCAGACCTTTTCTTTTGGTTGACATAGCACCTAGCATTTAAGTCATCAACGTGCTAATGTCTTGCTTTTCGTTTGCAAACATAACCTTTAGAGGGGAATGTAACCTTTAAAAGAGAATTGCACACCCTGGAGAGATCTTTTTTTTGATCCAAGATGGCTGGCAGACCCACATCACAACTTCAGCTGTGACCTGGTTTGGTTGTGCCTGATAGTTATCCCCATCTGCATCAGTTGGAGGAAAAGCTTCTGCATCTGTTTACACAGGATTTCAGCCTGTCTCCAATTAGCCAGTAGTCCTCCTATATAATACTCCCCCAAAACATCTCCCATGTCCCTTGCTAGCAGTCTCCACAAAAGGGAGCAGAGTGGTGCTTCCTCTCGTTTCTGAACGGCCTGTCCATGCATGGGCTGATGTTTACACTGCTAACACACAGGCTTGCTTCTATGCCCAGGCAGATGCAGTCCATGTTGTGAGGAGCTCACTGTCTAGGAGCACTTCCATGCAAATATCTGGTGGCATCAAGAAGTGGAAGAGCTATCCCTGTCAGCAACCATCTCCCACTGTGAGTAATAGGAGATCCCATTCCCTGGAAGTACATGTTCTTCTCGTAACATACCAAAAAAATCCCAGCATGTGGTCTTTAAATGTCACAGACTACCCTCCCGCAATCCCACTTGGTTTCCAAAATTGGTAACATTGAGAATTAAAAACTCTAGGGCTCTCTATCTGTCTAGACCACAGCTGTCTGACTTTGGTTTTCTTTGTTTTCCTCCTGAACGTTCCAATTTGGCACCTCCAGGGAAGAAGAGCTACAGCTCACACCAATTGAAAATAAGCTGCAGAAGAGATGTGAGACCAATGGCTCATTGCTGAGCATCACACAAGCCTCGCCAAGCTGGGACACAGCTGAAGTTTCCCTTCAGAAGTGTCACCTCTACAGCAGCAGCAGCAGTACACCCCTGCTGCTGCAGAATTTGAGACATACTACGGAGAAACATTTGGTAGATGTTGGAGTGAGGACAGCTTATCCTCCTGTCCTCCCTGTGCACTTGTAGGTGTCTCTCAAACAGTGTCCTCTCAGTCCATGTCAATGCCATGAAGTAAACATTTCTGCTTTCACTTGAATAAGCTCACCCAGGACAACATAGCAGAAAGAGTATGTCACCGTGTTCAGTCTCCTTTCCTCCACAGACCTGAAATTTAATTGCTAAAACATTTACTGCAACATGGGGGGAAGGATATAGAAAAGGAAACGAAAGCCTTAGGGACTCTTGACCCTGATTTTAAGGCTGTTTGTTGACCTGTATAGCGATGGCTACACCTAGACCCTGTTAAAACCTAGCTAGCTGGCTCCTCATTGCAACCATCAGGTGGGTGAGCTAGCTCAGCTGGCCAGCTAAGGACACATGTCCTCTTCCTCAGCGTTGCCATGCTCCCAGCTAAGTCCCTCACTGCACAAGTGCACACACCCAGCACAACCCTACAACTCGTCTCCGCATTCGGTCCTGTGCTCACCTGCATGATTTCCATCCGCTGTACGACAAAAAGCATTGTGTGCTGGAACATGGCCTCCTTCCATCTAGGCAGCTAAAAAACCTTGCGCTGCCCAAATTGATGAACAATCTACATCTGCACTCCATTCCTCTTAGCCTTGGCAATGAGCTGCCATCCTGAGCAGAAGTGAGGTGCCTCCAACAGAGACAGGCAGCAGGATCCAGCCCCTTCAGGACGTCCCCTCTATAGTGACCTTTACAGACTGGGGAAAATCAGTCTCTTTCACCCCAACAGCCTTGCAGCATGGGCATCCATACACTCCTGCTTGGAAATGCATCCCTGTGATGAATGTTTTCCCACCCACTAGAGGCTGGAACATCAACATGAAATCCCAGTGCAGATTTACAGTAGCAGTGGTGTGGCTGGAAGGAACTGCACTGGTGCACTTTGCTGGTCTCTAAAGCAGCACAAACCACCTGAGCGAGATCTACCTGGGATAGGGAAGAGGTTTAGCACTGGGCTCCTGTAGTTCATTACTGGAGTAATCTCTATACAAAGGGGTGGGAACTGGCTGAGATGGGAACAGAAGTGCTCGTACATGACTAATGACTGGGAAACACAGGGGCTGTGAAAACTTCTCATTTCTTCATAGCTTTAGCAGAAGGCAAACATTTTCCATTGTAGTTCGACATGCAGACTAACGGAAGCCTTGTAATTCCTGGTACTGGAGAGGCCTTTATGGACCAAGTACGTCCCAAAACACTTCAGCCCACCTATCCCTGCAGAAATGCATTGCTTTAAATGACAACATGTCATTAAAAGCTCCTCAAAATGTAGCAACTTTGAGTAGGAGTTTGGAAACACTTTACTGCCTGTTACAATTAGATTTCAAAGTGATGGATGAAACTCTTTGGTCAATAAAAAGATTCCTCAGCCCATTTACAACAGCATATTGAGAGCCCCCACATATGTTTTAAGTGGCATTCATACAAATGGCCAAACAGAGGCTGATTTACCCTTCTACTCCCAGTGACAAAAGGTTTAGGGCAATATTTGTCATTTAAGGAAACCTGGGAAGATGGAGACTGTCGCTGCATGTTCCTTATTTGTTGCTGGGTAGCTCTTCTCCATCTCTCTTGTCCTCTGGGCTGTCAAACTGCTATCTTTCACACATGCTTACTGCAACAAAACACCCTGCAAGCCCATGCAATGGAAAGGGAAAAATTACCAGGTTTTTTTCTCTTTCTGTCAAAGCTTCTCTCAGAGTGCTAAGGGACAAAGCAAGGGCACTGTCCTTTTCCATGTCTTGTTTCAAGATAAGCACTTAACAGGACAAATGGAGTCAGCCTCTACCCTGCTCCTAGGGCACTGTGGCTCAAGGCCGGACAAACAGCTTAGCTTTGAAAGCTTTGGAGGTGTCTCTCCTGTGAATGGCCCAAGACCCAGCCAGTACCTTTGCATCCCTGGCACTCAGATCACCTGGTCTCATTGAGCCTCCTAGGACAGACCTTTTCTGTCTCTTTTTCTTATGCCTATCCATGGCCAAAGCAAGAGGGAGGCAGAGAAACTTACCATCTCCTAAAGAAGGGAAAACAGCAGCTGTCCTAAAAACAATAAGAAAAGCCAAGGCCTGAACCCTCAGCCAGTACCAGCTGGCTCGATGGCAGTGACAGAAACGTAGCCCCACTCACGTAATCCATGCACGGAACTGCTCCAGGCCCTCTCATACTGCGAAAGCTTAGTTAGAGCTTCATAAGAAATTCAGCAATTGCTGCTCCTCTGCCCTTTTTCCCTTTCCCTCCACTACTTAATATTAATCCCATCATGACAGTGGAAATAAGAGGGTACTGGCATGCCAGTGAAAACGATCACACTAGATCAACACTTTGAGGGTGAATTGCATTGTTTATTGCTTTGGAGGAAGACAGCAAAAGGACCAGCTGTGCTTTCTCCACCCTGAGCTTGACCACCATGTTATCTCCTGCTCTGAGGGATTGTAAAACCTATGAGACAAGCGTTATTGCCTTGCTTAGAGGTTTCTCTGCAAATGCTGGCTGACTATTATTTTCTGAGACAGCTGGCAAGCAGAGGAGTAAGAAGATTTATTCCCAGCAGGTGCAATTGGATAGTTCAGATGATCATTTGTCCACCATAGACCTCACACTTTGGCAGTAAACTGTTGCCAGGTCTCGGCATCATCCACGGTGTGAAGACTTGCTGCAGACAGGGCATATTGGAATCGGTCCCTTCTGCTGAACTCCTGCCAACAAAGGCTGCTAATAAGCCTAAAATATGCCAGCTGTGCTGTAGCTGCTGATGACCGTGTAGACTTCCCTCTTCCTGTCATCCACCATCACAGGCCATTCAACCTGCAGATGCAGTTGTAATTCATGCACATGCCTCTAGGAGTCATCCCCGCCAAAAATGGCTTAAAAAAAAGGCTATTGTTTTGCAAACTGTCACCAGCTGCCCTGTCACAGAATGCTAGACTTTTTCCACTGTGCCAAAAGTACATAGTGCCAAAGCCCAGCAGCATTAAAGGTCAGCAGCGACTCAGTCTTCAGCACAGATTCCTCGGGAAAATAGGTTTAGTGATTTCTGTATGTGCTGGGTATATGTGTCCCTCACGAGGCTCACCTGGCAGGAGATGGCAGGCAACATGCTTCCTACTTCAAGTGTTATGGAGCACAGGGGGTGACTTGGGCTTCCTTCCAGAGTCCCAGGCCAGAGCATGAGGCTGTGCCACCCCCATTGGTCCACCGCAGCGCCCCGGCACCCCTGCTCTTCTGCCTGCTCCATCCACTGCACAGAAAGGCCATCTTTCCCTGCTCTTCTCCCCCTGTAAGAGGTGCTGCTGTCACCAGCCTTCCCTCCCAAGCACCAGCCACCTGCTACAACCAGCATCATTTCAGATGGCATCAGCTGGCACAAGCCAGGAATGGATTTAGCTCGATAATTACCCATTCATCCTCCCTCTCCAAGCAAAACCTGAGAAGCCACTGGGTTCCTTCCCACCACTGACGCACACAGCTGCGTCTTCCAGTTTCACAGGGAGCTGTGCAAGACCCGCTCAATTAAACGGGAGCAGATTGCACTGGGCCAAGGTCCTCTGCACAGATCTACCACCTGCGACAGCATTGCGTCGGAGGGGTCACTGCCAAGTTTTACACATAGCAAGGGACTTTGCTGACATCTCAAAACCTTTACATCATCCCTAGTTTGCTTGACTCTAATTCAGGCACCGCGGTGCTGGGCTGTGTGTGCAGCACCAGCGGACAACTCCTCCTCTGATCCAGATTGCCCTCACAAAAAAGGCTGCCCTAAAGCAATGGAGCAGAGAGACCCTTAGGCATGTCTCTGCAGGAGTAGGAACCTCTCTCAGAACCTGTGAGACATCAAAAGAAGATTTTAAAAAGGAATCATTAGCACTGCTCTTACGCTTGTCACTAGACCAAGCTAATTGGCTTTGCCATGTGTTTCTCCTAGTAGGTTTTGCTCATCTCCTCAAATCCTGAAGGAGGTAAGCCCTGGTACGTTCTCCCAGTACCCCAGCACTGAGACTCAGGAGTCCCGCAGCAGCAGGTGATGCAGCAGGCACCTCAGGTACTGCTTACGAAGCAGTGGGTGCTTTTTATCAGTCCACATTCCCTCTTTTTCCTCTGCTTCCTGCTGCTGATGCCACTGTGAACGCCTTTATGGAAGACAGCTATCTAAGATGAGAGAGGGGCCAGCAAGCAGCATGCTCCAGTCATGCACAGATCAGAGCAATGAAGTCAGATACTGCAATACCATTCATTTCACAACTCCTCATCAATCAGTCCCTCCAGCCATATGATTTACTTTCTTCAGGGTGCTCAGAACTGATTGCAATGGCCTGTGGTTTGCCTGCCAGACCTACTCTGTGACATGACATCTTTTCCCAGCAAAAGCTTTACATGCCTGCATTTGCCCTCTGCCTCCCTTGTCACACAGCAAATCCACACCAGATCTGCGCTTGCCGAAGGCCTGGAAAAACTCCTTCAGTACCCTGACTTTTCCTTTTCCCCCTCTCTCTTTCTCCCTGAACATATGTCCTTCAGATTGTCATGTAACTCATCCTTTTAACTTTGTCTCCCTGGTCGCTTCCACTGTTGATTCAGCCAGACATAAAGTGCCAGAAATCTTAAGATAGTTGAAAGAAACAGAAACATTTCTGCACACTTGGACAAAATGAAACATTTACAAGAAGACAGATGAGAAAATCCATGTTTGATGATCTGATTAAACAGAGCACAGATCTGCTTAACTTGAGTCATGACATGTTAGAACCTCAGCTGAGTAAAAGGAGACTAAATTAAGTCTGGGATTTAAATTGTCTTTGCTGGATGTGTAACACATTAATAGATATCAAGCTCCTTTTAATAGCTGATCTCAAAGCAACTGAGCCAGGACGTGCATGCCACAAGCTTCCTTTTTAGATGAAGAAAGTGGGCCTCGTGGGATGTGACTTATCTGGCAAATGTTGCAAAACTGGGAACAGGATGCAAGCGCCACAGGTCACAGCTGAGCGCCCTCCGGCTGAGATGCCCCTGGCCAGCAAGAGCGCCTCTAGGAGCAGCAGTGACACTGATGGTGGGACCTGCTACCCTGTCACATCCTGTCACATAGATGTTGATCATCCCAGCCTGCTGCTACTTGCAGAGTGTTACTCCTTGGCTTTCCCAGTGTGTGCCTTTGGGAGCACAGGTGGGGAGTGTTTCCGCAAGCATCCCTTCATCCTTCATCCTGACCCTGACCCTGACCCTGGAGGGTGTCCCCAGGAGAAGGGAGGAAGGAGGCGCAGATAGACAAGGTGTTCACCAGAGAACACTGAACCTTTCACTCCCATTTATTGCTGCAAGACAAACACTGGTTTCATTTTCTCTTAGCTGTACCCAGTGGCTCAGCACTGCTGGAAAATCACAGTGGCTTTGCTAGATACACAAACTGCTGCCATAAACAGACTCTGAGCACAATCCTACGGACACGACTTACACGCTTTCACCTATAGCAAGGCTGAAGGGGAAAACAAAGGAACAACAAAAGAAGATGGTGGGGTTTTTTAAGCTCTGAGGGGAATGGTTAGCACAGACTACCCAGTAAATGGCAACATGACCTAAACCCTCGCAGACCCCTAGAAGAGGTACCTCAGAGGCAGCAGCATAACCTTCCCACCACGGCTGCCTCCCGAGCTTTGTTCTGGAGCCAGGCTATGGCTCCCCAACAGCATTCATCCTCCTGCCACTGTCAGCATGGGCAGACATACATCATTCTCAGGGACTGAAGTTTGACACCAGCTCCCTGTGTGTCACTTGGGGCCCTCCAAGGAGCCTTGATTTCAGCAATCACACACAAAAGCCAATTCTGAAGCTCTGCTCTAGGGCCAGCCAGGTCCTTTGATTTATCTTCTGAGCATAGATCCTGGCTAAAGCTGTACAGGTCAGATGTGGTGCTTAGGCTACAAAGCTGCTGCTCTGAAGAGCCTAAAGCCTGTGAGCAGATCCAGCAGTCCCAGCTGGAGGGATGGTGGATTGAAAGGTCGGGATAGGCACCACTTTTCAGTTCAGTGTTTGCTCAGGGTTTTGCCTGCTCTGCCCTGCTCCCTGTTTCAGAGGGCACAGCTCCCGTGCAAGCACCTAGTTAAAAACCACAGCAGGAGGCTCATGAGACAGGCAGGAGGCAAAGCCTACAGCTGTGCCAACACATTTTGTGGTGCACCTCGACGATTTCCCAGCCAGCCCCTCTAAGCACACTTCATATTTCTCATCACTGTATTGGTGACAGTTACTGTCAGGATGACCTTAAAATACACACTTCTAGTGTGCAGCCTGTGTGCTGGAGCCCGACCACAGCACATCCACAGCATGATTACAGATTACACAGAGGATCTCCTAGGAAAGCATCTTAAATGGTCTTTTGCAGCCTCATTAAAAAGCCACTACATTTGCCAGCTCTTACCACTAGTGGTAACAGTCCGTGGTTCTCCAACTCTGACATTTCAGGAAAAACTGAATAGCTTTGGGTGAAAATGTGTATTTGGTTTTTTTTCCTTTAATAAGCATAATCATTTCTGCTGACTCCTGTCAGATCTGAGAAGGGCAGTCTGCCACTAGTGTTTTTTTATTACTTTCAGACTTCAATTTTCAGTACTGGAAATACAGAGAATAAATAATATACAGTGATCCAGATCGTCAAGTGGTATCAGCTATACTTGGGGTTTACACCACCAAAGTTGCTGGCCCAAAATTGAGTACCAGAAGCATCAGCTGCAAGGACTTAACCCTTTATTTTAATCTGACATTCCCTCTGCGACAGAGCAAGCTTTGTGTGGGGTGTTTGTCTTTGCTTGGCTTTGGAAAGCCACCCTTCAGATCAGCTCACCTTTCCCTAAAAGTTTGACGCTGACACTTGATCATAGTCATGGTCCCAATTTGCTTGTGACTCGGAACGAAACAAATCCGGGAAGGAAAACCAGCCACCAAAGCAACGACCCTTGCGGCGACAATTTCATCTTACTGCTGCAATCACATACTGGAACAGAAGCCACTGACTGAAGGACGGGGATTTTCCTTACCTCGCTGACGATGGATGAGTGGGGCTGTTTATAGACCCAGTTATCGTGGCATGCAGCGAGTGGCAGGTTGCCCACGCTGTGATTGCCGTAGCGGGCGAGTGGGCTGGCGCAGCTGACAGAGGCATCCCACACGACATCCAGCCGCTCGCACTCTCCGCTGGAGGACCCGTTCCCCAGGCGCAAGGGCAGGACCGTGAAGTTTTGCTCCTCTTCCAGACTCCAGCTACATCGTTCACTTAATTCGGCTGCCCCGGGGATTCTGCACCAGTAGTCGCCTGGTGCCTGCCCAAGGAAAACCACGCTTGCGAACAGGAAAGAAAAAGTTACGCCTGTCTGGCAAAGGAGGAAAAAGACCCTCTTTTGAAATCTTCCGAATTCGCCGGCTTCCTTCAAAACCTCATCGAAGGATGGCATTATGCGAGGGCACCACTCAGTCCAGTCGGAGCCGTCCAAGCGATGGCAGAGTTCGTTTTCACACTTCCCAGCGACTGCTGGCACTCCCTATCGACGTGACCGTCTCGCCTCCCCTCGCCCCTCTCGTCTCATGTGCGCACACACGCATGCACACACACGCGAGACAGGTGGGCGTGCAAGGCCGGTGGCATGAGCGGAGCCGGGATGAGCGGCAGGGGTGCGAGCGGGCGCCGGAGCGCGGAGGCTGAGGGAGGGAGGCTCAGGGCATGTCAAGCGGCGCGGGGCTCACAGGCAGCCCGGGAGCAGCGCGATTTAAAGGGCACAAACATATTGTAGGAGAGGAGGGGCGTGCGTTTCCTATTCATCCCGAATGTTAAACAGATTATGTAATAAACCCAGTTAACTCCTTGGGGGCGGGCGAGCCGCAGATGCCCGCTCCCACCGCCGCTGCCACGCGTGGGTAGGTGCAGGGGCAAAGCAGAGAGTTAAACGGGAAAGAGCAAAAAGCAGCGGTGAGTGATGCAGCCTCTCTGCGGGATGGCGGGGGCAGAAGGAAAGTTGTTTCAAAGAGAGCTGTAAAGTCTTTCCTTCGGCAAATAGAAGTGAATACTGTGGCAAAGTTTCATTACTTTTCCAAAGCGCTGCTTCACCCTCTGTACAGATTTAATTTGCGAGAATCTTTCCTTTCTTTAGTGTAAATAAAGGGAGGCTCACAAACTGCACTGGTCCAAAATCCAGGATTTTTTTTTTTTTACATTGGATCTACCTGTTCAAGAAGGCTTCTATATGACCTTGTTAATTTTAATTTCACAAAGTCTTAGAAATATTTAAAAGATAAATGACCAGTTTTTCTTCCTCAGAAATGAATAGAAAACAAGTTATTTCACTTTTCTGTTCAGCTGTTTGTTTGAGTGGGGGGAGAAGTGAAGGGGGAGCCAGTATTGGGGTGCATTTTGTGTGCACATCTTGTGCAGAACTCCCTGAATCAGATCAGACATGCAATAGCAGGCGTTTTGCTCTTTATTCAGGCTCACAAGGTCCATGGCCACCTCCTCTTGCAAGGAGCACAGGGGCCACACCTATCTAAGATGTCTCCTGCAGCCCCTTGTCTCTAGTTACTTTCAGCTTTGACCATGGGTGTCTAATGGTTTCGAAGCAAAGTGCAATTACTAAAACACTTAGATACAGAACAATGAAGGCTTTGATTACTACACAGACTATCTGACATGGACTTTGTAACAAACATGAAGACTGGTGCTGTGGTGTGAGCTCAGCAAAGATGTACGTTGCTAAGTAGTTGTGCTGCTGTGCTTGCATCAGCAGATGCTTTTGAGGGAATTTTGTTTGACTCCTGGTTATGCTGTTTTGCAGTAATCAAGCTTAGAGGACATGAACACATCGCCTTTGGGTCCAGGTCTGTGCCTGAGAAGATGGGGCACTGTCTGATCGCTGGTTTAAAACAACAGGAGCTCTTTTATCCCAATAGACCTAACTGGGAGGGTCAATCATGCTAAGTTGTCAAAGGTGAGATGGTTTATCCTGACAGTTTCCAGTGACTGGGGAGGAGATTGTCTCTGTAGGGAGCACCACAAAGACAAATGAATGGGGACAGAGCCTGATATTCAGCCTGTGCGTTGTTCTCGCAGCTCTGCTAGAGGTTCTATTGAACCTCCACAGCTCCTCAAGCCTTACCCAATAAAAAATATTATTTTTATCCCTGTTGGATACTCGCTGTTTCAGAAACCCATTGGTGCAACTACCATGGCCACCTCTTAGCTAATCAGCGGAGCTAGACCAGATTAGGTTGAGTGGGAATTCAGTCCACTATTGCAACATTGCTTCTGGAGCTACTTTCATTCCCAAAAGAAAGCATGGTCTAGTAGCTGGTTGTCAAAATTTCACACATCTCATCCATTGTGCTCTTGTCATGCACAGCATGTGCATTGCAGTCTGCCAGACCTGAAGCCGGAAAACCGAGCAGCTGAGAGAGATCAGCGCTAATGTCTGGGAGTCTTCCTAACATTCCTTGCAGTTACGCTGCTGGTCATACAGAAGAAGATTCATTCAGTAAAATCAGTTAAACTGTCTGGCATAGATGATGTCAAAATGACCTTGGCTCCTCAGTGTTCACTCACATTTCTCTGTCCAAAAATGGCTTATCAGTATTTGCCACCATATCAGTATGCTGCAAGACTCCAGTTTGTCAAAGAAATCTAAAATATCCCAGAGATAGATGCATGAGAGTATGCATTTTTATGCATACTTTTATCCTGCAGCAAGCAATTCTCAGCTTCCCTGAGGTTTTCCTGGAATTTCAGCTCAACGTGCTGTGAGAGCTGAACACATCTAAGGATGGGAAGATGAACGGTTTGTATACAAAGCCTGCAACTGTAAGCTCTTTAAAGAATGCCTTTAAATCTTTGAGGACAGATCTCAGGGTCAAACAAACATTTTAAACATTTTTATCGTATACATACAGTAAAAAATTACGCTCTTTGATATTGGGAAAGAAGCAAGGGAAGAAAGACGCAGGGAAGATGTTGACTGATGAAGAAGACAGAAGCAGTAAAAATAGATGCAGAGAACGGAACAGAAAGAGCAGGGGGGAAGAGTGAGAAGGCAGCAAGCCAGGGAAAGAGCAGAGGCAGACGTGGTGATGAAAGGGGAGCAGAGAGAAAGGGATAGAAGTACAACTAATTTACAATCCTGAGCATCTTCAGCTGGAGCTCTGTTTAGAAGCCCAAATGTCACAGCTATTTCAGAAACAGAATGAAAACTATGTAGTCTAGAGGGGAATAGACTCCCTGTACGCTCATGGCACTAGACTACCATTTTATATGTCTGGGTGACAGCATGAGACATTTGGATCAATAGCTACAGTGGTTGAACCCTGCAAGTTACAACTTTACTGTAACACCCTGGATAACCTTTGCCAGTGCTTCAGACAAACACTTACAAACCTCCAAGTCCTTCTTTGGGACACTATAAGCAGTGGGGCAGTGACATGAGCCAGTTTGCAGACATCTGAGGGCACCACCCTGTGTAACAGCACCCTTTCCTTGATAAAGTTATGCAGAAAAGCATGACCTAGGTTTTGATCTCCTAAGACACATGCCTCTTGTTAAATAAAAGAGGGCCCGGGAACAAGCTTGGGCAGCGATCATCTACTCTGCCTGTTATCTCACTGCTTGATACAGATTCATATTGCACCAAATATTCATCCCCTAGACAAATCTGCTATAGACTAGACAGCCCTAAGCAGAAAGGGTGCAGATCAGTCAGCATCACATCATTCTAGGGCCAGGAGACTGCCTACACCAGTCTTTTCTTCAGCTCTCCGTGCCAGAAGAAGGAGCATGGACCTCCACAGCCCTGCATTTGGGGATTATCTGTACCCCTGCTAAGCAGTGACCCCATGGCAGAGACTGCCACAAAGAACCGGATAGGAGTAGCTCAAAGTACGTTGTGCAGACCTTAATGACAAAGCTCGGTTTGCAGCAGAAGATGGCAAGGTTCTAAGCCATTCCTCACCACTCAGTTCATCTTTCATGCACCTTCAGTGCTGCATCCCACGGGTTTGGCTCTCCCATGCAAAAATCATTTGCGTTCCACACTGGAGTGCAGAAGCCTGACTCCAGCCCCAGAAACACCGCGTGTTCATAGGGCTCACAGTGTTACAACATATCTCGTTAAGAAGCCAGGCTGGAAAGGATATATGGAAAGCTTGGTTTTGGAGATTAAATAAGTAGTGGATGTTTTGAGATCAGAGCAAGACCTCTTCATGGGGCAATTGGTGATGTTTACACTCCCCTCTCCCACATATGGTACAATCACATTCCAAGTCAGGACACTAAATTACATGCAGCTTTTTCTCTGACAGATCTTGTGTTTTGGTTTTTGTTCCTGTTGTTTTTTTCCCTTCACTTTATTAATCTTTCTTCCTCTCACCGCCCACTTCCATCTTATCTCCCCATTCTTTTCTTCCAGATTTCCTTTTTTTTCTTCCAAAAGGTGGCAACTCTACTCCATGGAGTATGTCCTTTCCCAGGCCTCCAGATCAACTTAGTGAGCTGTAGGCTAACTTTGAGACATGGGAAAAGTCAATTCCAATCAACAGGGTTTCCACCTTTTGGCAGTCCATGAAAGCAATGCACAATGCATTATACTCCCCTCCCTCACTATTTCCATGGCCTTTAGGCTATTTTTACTATCTTGGTTCCAAGAACAAATATAAACAAATGTAGTTCTAGGAACTGTAGAGTACAACAAGCAGGGGGATCTGTATTCATTGCTAGGACAATGTTCCCCCTGAAACAGCAGGGGAAAATGGGGACACAGGGAGAGAAGGGAAAATCCAAACGAGGGGAAAAAAAAAAAAGTTGAGAGTGAAAGGAAAAGCAAAACAGGATCAAAGAGGCTCCTGTCTTTCTCCTCTCTCTGAGAAGAAAAAGAAAAAACCCGAACCAGACCAGTAGCGACCACACCAGAGACAGCCCATATCTCTGTCATTTTGAGCATGTGTAGGTGAAAAACTTACGGCAGGGGAAGAAGCCATCCTCCACCCACAGCCTGTGCTCATTCTCACACACTCAGCCTTTCCTCCTGCTGCACTGGTGCAGAGGGTGGGAGGCACATGGGGTTTAGTCGCTGTCAGACCCTGGGGCTCCCACAGACTCATCTCCACCACAGCCAGCAACAAGGGCTCCGTCCTTGCTGCACTTGCACATTGTTCCTCTTTGCCTGTTGAAGAAGATCAGGTGCCACACATTTGGGTGCTCGCAGATAGCCTGTTCCTCACTGACTTTAATCCTACTCAGGGAAAACAGCAGAAGCCTGTGGCTCTTCAAGCACATCTGGGAACGCCTGCTCATCTGGTTTTCAGCTCAGTATCTGAGGCACACGGAGGAACCAAAAGGACTCATCAGCTGAAGCCTTCTCCAAGGTCAGCTGAAGGAAAGACAGCCAGAGGAAAAGAGGTTCCTGCACACACATTTTTATAGTCCGTATGGGACTTCCCTCATCCTTTTCCTCTTTACCCGGTCGCTCTGGAGGCATCAGAGAGTCTGCACCGGACTCTGCCTTCCTGTTCTGATAGATACGCCATAATCCCACGGCAAGTTTGTCAGGACCCTTGCTAATGACTTTGAATAACCGAGTAATTCAGCCATGAGATAAGACAAACTGAGTTCACCAAAGGCTATTTTACACAATGGAACAAACAGGAATATTTCCAGAGATGGGTGTAAAGGCCCCCCATGTTATCAGACAGCTGTGAATCACAAGCTTGCTTTCTCTCTCAGACGCACCTGCCTCAAATCCTGCCTGGAAAGATTAGGGAAATCACATTGGGTTTGTTTGTGATTTTTCATGGTTGCACATCCCTCCCCAGTGACCCTGTTTCCACCAAGTTTGGAAGCAAACATTTCTAAATACTAAGAAAAGGGCTTTGTGTGAAAGTTTCCAGCCCAGTTTCGTGAGAGTAAGTGTGAAACTTTTAAACCATATCAAGAAGCGTGTCAGTGCAATGAAGATTTCTGGGAGTGCCACTCACTAGCTGCCTGCTTCCCTCACTGTTTCCGAAGTGGGACTTTCATTAAAAAAAAAGAAATTTGAAAAACTGCAAAAACCCTTGCAGAGTTTTTAGTGCTAGCATTCATACACACGAGAAGAAGGTAATAGAGCAATTATTCTAGATCATCACTGTCCATCTTGTGGACATCTTTGGATAGAAGCAGCATGACTCCATATAGAAAACAATTCAGGTTCAAAATACCCCATGAGCCTGAATAATTAGCTGATCGCATTCCACATGGGAGAATTAATATATATCTCATAATTATGTGAAAAATTATTTAGTCTCAGCAAATTTCTGTTTCTGGGTTTCCAGGATAATAATTTGTGGGTTGTTTTTTTTTTACCACCACTGAAAAGTACCAAGATACGGCTCTGCAGAAAATAAAAAAGGGTGCAGGAGTTGGGTAAACTCAGAGCCACAGCAGAGATCCAGCGCACTTCAAGTGCACCAGCAAAAGTTCAAGTCATCCTGGAAGGATGGATGGGAACTAGCAATTCTTCAGTGCCTTTCTCTAATCTCTTTGTAGTTGTTTCTGGAAGCCCTTAGTGGTAGCTATTTATAGTTGACTCTGTTTTTGTAGTTTATCTGTCTCTGCTATAACATTGTGTCCTTTGTCCTAACTGCACAATACCAACCCAAAGGAATTCTTTACAGCTAGATTCTCACCTCTTGCTTGATTAACATGCTTTATTAATAGGAAAGAGGGACCAGGACACTTTCATCATGTCGCTTAGCTGGGCGTAAACCTTGCTGCTCATGATCCAGCACCTAGCACGCTACTTAAAATGGGCATTTCTGGATATGTGGACCTACCACAGGGTACTTCAATTGCTCAGTACTTTCAGTTGTTTTAGTGTTTATTTTCTTTTAAATGTCAGTGTACTTATTTAAAAGGATTTCCTATATTTTCCCTTCCTTGGTAAATGTTCCTGAATGTATTTAAGAAAAAAATACAAAGATGTAAATATCTGATGTGGAGATGCAAAGCAAGAATGATTCAACAAACACTTGAAAATCAAGGAATTGTTTATATTGGTCTGAGGTCCCAAAATCCTGAGCAACCAGAGGAACTGAAGCAAAGGCCAGTTAAAGATGAGTGTGTCTGAAAAGGTTGCATCATTTGTATACATTTTCCTGTGAAACAATCCTGCAGTGACTAGATGGAAAGTCTAACACCTGCCTCTTGGGAAGCTGGGTCGGGTAAAAGAGTGCAGATGGCAGAAGGAGTCCCTGAGATGGTTGCTGTGTTTCCAGGCTGAGCTTTCAGTTGTCAGGGTCTACAGACCAAACCCATACCTTAACAGAGGACCTTATTTAAGGGGAGTGCAGTGGTCAGGAAGATCAGACAGGTGGACCCTGGCAGTGTCACCATGATGCAAAGTGTGGCAGCAGGTGGAAAACCCTGGGCACTAGAAACTGGAAGGCATTGTCTGCAAATGCCTGTTCTTCCTACCATGAGGTTGCTTCCCTTGGCAGCAGCAGATGTGCAACCATTGACTCAGCAGTGCAGTAGCCAAGAGCTGGGGCTACTGAATAATGAAGGGATTTCACCAACCACAAACAGGGCATGGGACCACAGCTCCCTCCACCCCACACCCCATACCTCTCCAGCTCCATGCTGGACAGCTGCAGTGGAATAGGGAATTGGGGAGGTCTTGGAAAGTCTGGGAGAGTGACATCCACTGCCATGGTGGGTGGCCTTCCCTGAGGGCAGACCCACCATCAGTCCTCTCAAGCAGCCAGTAGTTCTAGTCCCATCTATCTGCTCCTCTGCGCTGAGATGAGGAGAGGGGGAATGGACCAGTTTCACAAGCACTTACCAGACTAACTGCCAGCTCCTTCAAACTTAGATTTAGGAGACCAATCCAAAGATGAGCTTTATGAAAAGGTTATTTGGAGGATTACTTCATATGGTATTTTTAGCTGAAGAAAAGCAAAAGGGATTTACTTTGGGTTTGTTTAATAAAAGAAAACAGCAACGTTACCATATCATTTCCATATAAGCATCAGCACAGCTGCTGGCACTGTCCTGGCCCCTCAGATGACTACCCCCCTCCAGCACTGTGTACAACAACAAACCACGCCTGGGCCAGCAGAGCCAAGGAGACATTTATGCTCCTGCACAGTGAGCAGCGAGGTGACGGTTTGTGCGCAGAGGCCTGATGCAAGACGAGGCCTGAGGCAAAGGTCCCTGGCTAGAAAAACTCCATCCTGAGGAGTGTTTGCAGAAGCAGCAGGAATACAAGGCACTGAGCTTGAATGGGGACAAAACACATGGGCAGCGTGACTCCAGGATCAAGGAGAAAAAAAAGGATATGCAGGGACAGCCAGAAAGCCCTGCGTGGGGTCCTGCACACATGGGCTTCAGCCCAGCTGGCACCAAGCTACATCTTTCTAGCACCAAACTCTTCACCACATCACACTGAACTCACAGGGAGCTGCGAGGGTGAGAGCAGGGGTTTGCATCACCGGGTGTCACCGCGGTGCCATGGGTACCCCCTGGGTGCAGGCTCCTGCTGGCTGCCATGCTGTGGGAGCAGGAAGGTCTTGTCCCCAGGAGAGGACCAAAAGTGGCCACAGGAGTGAGGGGAAGCACAGCTGCTGGTCCAGTAGCTGTCACTCTCAGGTACAGATTAGCAACGTAGCAATGCTGAAAAAGCATCCTTGACCGTTAATGAAGAACTAATACTGCCACCACCTCCATAGAGCACCCATGGGGACGCGGTGTTCCTGTACCCTCATACTCAGGCTGGGTCACCAATGACTCCCAGCACCTGCTTAGAAAACCCTGGCGCATTTCTTTGGACCTTCTAAAATTTTTCAGACATTTTTCAGCTTCTCACTTGCTATGCGGCAGTTGCATTTAGCAGATCTAGAGGGTATTTTTTTAAGATTATTTTTTCATAGAGTTCACTGTGTCTGGAAACCCCAAGATAACCACAGCGCAGACAGAAGTTTAAACAAAGTTCTTGCATGCTATCATCTGACTTACTTAAAAGCTTTTCTCTTAACAGTTGCCACCTGTAATTATCTAAGAGCACACAAAAGTGTTACAGGATGTTCTTGATAAGATCAGAGTTCAGGATTCTGCAGTGTACTTTTTCCCTGCTTGGTAACTATCAGATTTGTTTCACATTGGGTATGGCTTTGCAGTCTTGGCAGCACAGATCAGCCCAACAGAGCACCTCTGTGTGAACCACTGCAGAGTACCTCTGCTCCAGAACCAGCCTGGAAAGGAGTCTCTGCTGGGGTGTACATACCCAGTCGGACCTACCCTGCCCAAACTTATTGAAGGAGATGCTCTTTCCGGCTGGGTATGGTCCTCAACAGCTGTATTTCCGTCTGCTGTTCCCTTTGTGCCTGTAGAGTTCAAGAAAACAATGTTTCTCAAGTAGTGAAGCCACACATATCCCAGATACCAGATGTGCCCGATGCACAGGACCGTCCATGCACTACCAGGACACTCCGTCAGTGTGGCCGTGAGGCTCCTAGTGATGGGTAAAAAAGATGCAAAATACTGAGCTTGCATAAACGTGCTCAACTGATTATGGTTTGTCCAGAAATTATTGAAGAGACCTCCTAGCAGTATCTGTGTTGGCTGAGGTCCTTCACTGTCTGCTAGCTTGGATATCACCTGTCATCCTGGGGATGGCCTTGAAACTGGTGTAAAAGCATAAAGTTGGCATAGACCCTATGTCATGTGCACTAATTCAACAGAAACATGTGTTTGCCTCCAGGCGATTCAGGTCAGCTTTGTGTTCTGTGTGACCTGGGAACCAGCACTGGTATTACTGATGTGGGACAATTCTGCTGCAGGTCTCAGTGGAGACGTACCCTGAAATCAGGTGAAAAAGCTGAGATCACCACATCTTTTGCTGTAACTGAGGAGCAGATGCAGTTAAATATTAACATTGCTGTGATGCAGCTATGGCCTGGCCCAAAAATGTATGTAATAGCACATACTTTATTGCATGACTAAGCATGACTAAGAATAGTCACTCACCTGGATGCTGTCCACATGTATGACTACCCACTCTACCCACTCAATTCCAGTTTTAGGGACTCATAGAGATATATTTAATGATGATTTAGGCTGACAACTTCCTGGTACACCCATACTCCACTTACTCTTATGGACTCTTTACTTTATGGGAGCAGCCCAATAATTCAGAAGTTATTGCGAACCTCTTGTACTGAATGGACCGCTTGCTGCATAGGAGAGCGAGGGCATACGTTTTACAAGGTCACTCAGTCCAAAACACCTCCTTGGAGAACAGCCTGTGCGCTGTAAAACTGCCCATGCTGCTGGCTCTGCCGCCTCAGTCTCAGGAGACCAGAGTGGACCAGTGCTGTTTGCATGGCTGGCCATGAAGGTTGCGAGGCGGCTGTTTGTCCATCACCTGCTGAGTAACACAAGACCCTTCCTGCACCCACACCACCCCCCGCTACACGCACACAGAGGGACATGCTGTTGTTCCGTACTTGAGTGTGTGGCTCCTTCTGTGAATGCTTCCTGCTCTTTGTCCTTGTTTTTATCTTTATTTGACTTAGAGGCTGAGCTTCCGCAGTCACTTAATTAGCATGCATGACTCAGTGCCTTAGTTTCAGTCCACCGAGAAGGACTCTTCCACAGGGAGGTCCCCTGCCTTCACTAAGCCAATTCCTCCCAACTTGAGAGCTGAGCCGCTCCAGCCCAACAGTGCCCTTGCACTGGATTTATGGTTCAGCCATGCAAAGTGTCAAGTCCAAAAATCTCATTCCACCTACTCCCTTAGCTGCAAAGTGGCTAGGCTTTCCTACAGCTATTTCACTTCAAAAGCTACTTGTTCAAGAGGTGACCAACCCTACAGATGCTCAAAGGTAACAGCATGATCTCACTGAAGCATGTGGGCAACTTCTACTCACCTACCACTGCCCCAAACAGGATATATAATGGTGACCATCACTGTCATGTTGTTTCTTCCGCCACCAACATCCACATACTGCCTTATTTCTTACACTGGAGGCAGTTATTGAGGCACCTGCTGTGGTGGGGAGGGGATTACTGAAGCCTGCTGGGCAGCATAGCAGGACGATTAGCCACTGTGGAGGAAGACTCAACCAGAAAACATTGGTCTCTATTTCCTAAGTCCTATTCCACTTGCTGTATGTTTGGCTTCAACCTTGCTTGCTGTCTGGTTTCTTTGCCCTTGAACCTGACTCCCCTTACTTCTCTGACCAGCCTTTTTTAGACTAGTTAGTCTCACTGAAATTTCAGCAGTCCTGAGGATAAAGCGAGGCAGGGCTGTCTGCATTAATGATGGGTCTGTAGCATTCAGCCCCAGTTCTCTACTAAAGGCCTTCTGTTCATCCATGAATGTTGGGTCTGTATGTTTCCTTATGTTCCTGACTTAAACTACCGATGCCTTCTTGCTATTGCTCCTTGGCAGCTTTCTTTATCCTTGCAGACCCTGAGAGATTGTGTTTGCGTTATCTCATTTGTAGCTGCAATTGGATTTGTGCCATCAGTATGTTTCAGTATCTCCCAGAAGTGTAGATAGATGCCCAAATGTTCATAAAACCCAATTACAAGATATCAAAACTCAAAAATTTGCAACACAAGCTAAGATATGGAAATAAAACTTAGGAAGCTCTCAGCTTCTCCTGAGAGGAAGACTTAAGAGCACCTACCATGACAAGTAGTGTTGGATACCTCCTCCTTTACTGGATCAGCACCTCACTTGCACCTGTACAGTGTCAGAGGCAGCAGACTGAACACAGAAGCTCACAGAGAAATGTGCCGTTTCTCAGCTACAAAAGGGCTGGTTTTACAAGCAATTTGAACAGAAGCAATAGTTTCAACCCCTGCTTAGCAGAAAGCCCTTTGAGAAGCATAAATATCAGGGCTGATAGCAATTGTGTAAACAAACACTGACAAACTGCATCACAGCTGTGTGCATATGATACTTAACTCTCCAAAGATTTGAACTTGCAGAATATATTTGAACTCCTTTGGCATTCAGAAAAAATACACTCAAACTCAGAGGCAAAAAATCTTTCTCTAAATCTGTTGCACCAATTGATCCCCAATTGCCTTTTTTCTAGGTCAGTTTTAACTGCATCACTGCTCTTTTTAATAAGTGTTGTGCATCTGATTCCAGGCCTTCTGTCATGTGAAAAGCAATTTATAACCATGCTAAAAGAAATGGGTGTGTTTACCCATTTCACAGAAGTGCTAAAATGGTTCTTTAACTGACGATCATACAGAAAATTCAGGAATAATCTGCATAATGATACTGAAATCTTCTGGCATGGGGTGGGTGGGGGCTTCCGTAATTGCCTCTCAGATCACATTCACACCAGTGATCCTAAGAGCTGCATGGTGATACACAAGGAGCAGGGCTGTCAGAAATTCAGAAAGTCAAGTCTCATAATGTTATACTAGCTTTTATTTCGTTAGGGCTGGCTTGAGACAACTCAGTGCTCCTGGTAACAGTATTTTGCTGCCTCAAGGATTGAAAAGGATTTCATCAGGGTCAGGCCAAGGATAGGGGCTGCAGGAGGAGTTAGGGGGGGTCTGCACCAGGTTGAGGCAGGGCAGAGAGGTGAGTTTGGGGTCTTCAAAGAGAACTAATTGGTCTTGAAGGACAAGAGCAGTCTCTCCCCATGTCCTTCTGTTCCTCTCCATCTTCCTGGGGTCAGGAAACTTTGCCCCGGTACAGTCTTGTTTGATGAAACAGAGGGTCATCCTGTCCTCCATGCAGCCATCCATCCCTTAGAGAAGCACCCTCTTCTTCCTGTTCCAGTGGGACCCCATCAGGCAGGTACTGTCCCCCACTGTGTAGAGGTGGAGAAAGGCACAGGCCGGGGCAGAGCTCCAGAAAGCAGGGATCTGGAGCCCCCTGATGCTAGAAATAATGGTGGGATGTGCTGCTCCTTTGTCACCTTTGCTCTTCCTTCAGGCTGACCAAGGCAGAACATGGGCAGCAGAGACCCACAGAGCTGGGAAGGGGGCATGCCCTGCTCGGATCCCCCCAGGCAGGGCAGCCTCATCCCCTGCCACCACTTTGCCACCTTTGTACTCGGCCCTGGTGAGGCCTCACCTCGAGTGCTGTGTTCAGTTCTGGGCCCCTCACTACAGGAAGGACATTGAAGTGCTGGAGCGTGTCCAGAGGAGAGCCACCAAGCTGGTGAGGGGTCTAAAGAACAAGTCATATGAGGAGAGGCTGAGGGAACTGGGCATGTTTAGTTTGGAGAAGAGGAGGCTGAGGGGAGACCTCATTGCCCTCTACAACTACCTGAAAGGAGGTTGTAGAGAGGTGGGTGTTGGACTCTTCTCCCAAGGGAATAATGGCAGGACCAGAGGAAATGGTCTGAAGTTGCGGCAGAGGAGGTTTAGATTAGATATTAGGAAGAATTACTTTACTGAGAGAGTGGTCAGGGACTGGAACAGCCTGCCCAGGGAGGTGGTGGAGTCGCCATCCCTGGAGGTATTTAAGAAACGTGTAGACATGGCACTTCAGGGCATGCTCTAGTGCCCGAGATTGTTGGTTTGTGTCTGTTTGTGGGTGGGTGTGGTGTGGGGTTGTGGGCGTTTGTTTTGGTTTGGTTTTGGTGTTTGGTGTTCTGGGATTTTTTGGTGTTTTTTTTGTTTTGTTTTTGGTGGGGTTTTTTTTTGTTTATTTGGTTGGTTTTTTTGTTGGTTGGACTAGATGATCTCAAAGGTCCCATCCAACCAAAAATATTCTGTGATTCTGTGATTTTGCCCCTGCTCTGAGCTGGGGTGAGGTCCCATGGGGTGGCCCCATGCCTCACATCATGCTGTGCAGCTGTCATACCCTGTCTCAGCACAGCAGTAAGTACGTGGTTAATATGTGCTATCTATAAGCAACCACATCACCAAGACCTTACTGCAAAATTAAATGCTTGCAATTAACTACATATTAAAGTCTTGCTGAAAAGGGCCAGTTCTCAGCCTTGCAGAAACGTCTTGTGTCCTGACCTGCTTGCTGCTTGCCAGTTTGCTTTTTCATATGTAAAGGTAAGAAGAAAAATTCTTACCTTGCAAAATCACAGGCTTCCTTTAGCTGTGCTCTACCTGCAGCCTACTTAACTCACCTCTTCTTTCTTATTAAAGACACGGAGCTTCCCCCACTCTTGCAGGGCTGCCAGTTCAAAAGGAGCATCTATACATGGGAGAGAAAGAGTCAATACGTGTAAACCACCCCAGAAGCGACTATGCCCAGGCTGAGAACAGTGAAATAGATTACGGCAGGCTGGGTTGAGACACAAGGATAACGGTGGATGGCCTGTGTTGTACCACTCCAGAGCTGGGAAGGCTGGTCTGGCCAGGTCCAGGCTCAGCTCTGCTGCTGCTGGATGTAGTAACCCCCTCCAGGCAGCTCTGGGAGGAGTTTTGTGAACCAGATGAGTGAGTGGGCTCAGGAAAAAGCTCTGATCAACATTTAACAAAACCCACGTGTTTTTCCTGAAGAGCCTAGCAAAAGCTCCAGGCTCTGTGCCAGTAGTTCCAGGGCTGTCTGGACTCCGTTGCTCCCCTTGGTAACCTGTTATTGCTGCCACCTTTGATAAGAGCGGCTGTGCAAACCCCAGACTCATTGTGGGGTGACCTTGCCATCTCCTTGGGAAGTCAGAGCAGAGCAGCAGGACCCTGGGGACCATGGCACAGGTTCTCAACAAGCCAAGATGCCCCAGAGCAAATTCCCTTTCCCCAGGCATCTCGAGCATCCCTTGCCCCAGCCTAAGCAGCTCCTCACACAGCTCTCAGGCAGCTCATGGACCCAAATACTAGTGGAACAGAGGCTCAGCAACACACGCATCCTTGGCAAAAGCCATGCCACCTCACAACCGAAGAAATGAAATGATCAGATAACAAACTTCAGCAACATGTCATGCTCTATGCCACAGCAAAAGCTGAGGAGTGAGGACCATGCACCGAACTGTTGTTGTCATTGAGGGAGATATTCTTAGGTTGCACAATATTAAGTGGCAATTAGTGTTTAATGAGAAAATGAGATCAAGCTGTGACTTTTGGATCTAGATGCAAATAATCAAAAGCTAGAGGCTTTTTGCCAAACATAGTGTAATTATCATTTAAGAAAAATGTGTTGGTAGTATGTGAGCCAACCATAAAGCACACTTTGTGTCTCTCTGTTATAAAATATGTTCTCATGGTGCAAATAAATACCAAGTGCAAACACGTGTTGTTTGAAATAACTTGAGCAGCTTAAAAACAAGGTGTGTAGGCTCCCTCTATAGTCAGCTCTTAGATCTCCAACTCTCAGAGCTATCCCATGACAGAAAGCACTAGTGTATCACAGACTCTTTGACAGTCCAAATTTGCTTAAACACTTTTTAACAGGCACCTTTCTCCAAGCAGGATTCATGTGAGGTCAGACCACCCACAGTCAACCCCATCGTGTGCTCAGCACTTTATGCCTTGATTAATTTGTCAGAAATGTCCCCATGTGTCAACACCTCATCAAGATTAGCTGTGTACTGTGTGGTGCTCCAGCTGCTATTAACAGCTCTGGGTGCACAGATCTGCTATTAACCACCACTGTAGGCTCCTGCTATACATCTGGATATATATCTGGAGATACCTGTCCTTGTCTGCTGACTAGACGGGCCTGGACAACAGGCGTGGACAACTAGCTCAGTCTAGATGCTCAGCTTTTACAAGGCTGACATTAGTTCAGGTGAAGCCCTACCAAAAGCTGCAAGACAGCTGGTCTCCCTGTCACTACAAGGAGGGCATCCTGCTTCTTCCCTCTCCTTTCCAGCTTCCATCTCCCAGCAGCTCCCAGACATATGGTCTGTCCCTTCCCTTGTGCTGGTTCTTCCTCGTCCCTTCACTGAGCCCCTATGACTGACTACTGCAGGATAAATCTACCCAGACAATTGCTAAGACCAGCTTCTGCCTACTTAGTTGCCTTAATTCATGGAATAGAGGACCAACAAAAGCCAGAATGGACCATAGGAAAGGGGATGGGGAGTGGGACCTTCACACCAAGAAATCCAGCTGGCTCACCTTGTCTCATGTACCTGCACCCTAATGCACAGGCAGTGAGCCCCAGTGGGAGCATGACTCACCGTTTGGGTGCTTCCAGTGGTTCTCCACAACATTCCTCAGAACGTAGTATGTCCTGCTCAGATCCATGGTAGCATGTGGTTATGGTAGACAGCATCATACCCAAAGCTCCCTGTTAAACATCTGTGCCCTCGTTGTACTCACAGGAAACAGAGCTGTGATAAAGTCCATACACATAGGTAAGCACCTAACCAAAATCATTACTAAATCGTGTAGATGAAAAAATGTCTCACTAGAAGCAATTTAATGCAGAAATATTTACTCATGCAGGAAGGCTTGTAGGAGAACATCTCAGGAAGCACCTGAATAGAAAAGTCTGTCTGAGGCACCTCTAGTAAATCATTTTAGCCTCAAAGACCTGAAAACCAGTATCCCTGAAGAGCTAGCCTGTTAGGTCTCTCTGCCTCAGTTTCTCGGTCTTCAGGAGTGATTTCATTAGAAGACGCTTTGAGATCTTCAAATGAGGACTATTGTTTGACAGCAAAGACTTATATATACTATCATGATCAGTATGCATTGTTTTTATGGATGGATTATACCCGTCTTGTACCTGTAATTTTTTGTCAGCGGTGTTTTAGGCTTTGCTTTCTTCACAATCCACCCAACCCTCTGAGCATACATCTAAAGCTCAGGAAGGTCAGAGTACAGGAACGCCTACCCCAGCTTTTGGAAGGCTGACACGTTTTAAAGCAGGCATGGTAATGCTTCACTACTGTGAACTGAAGGGATTATTGATTATATGCAGTAAACTTGTCGCAGCTGACAGATACTGTTTCACGAACTTGCCACTGCAGGGCAATATGGGTCTTCTGTCTGAGGCACAGAGGCCCTCTGCTAACAGAGGCATTTCATAGA
Source organism: Numenius arquata (assembly GCF_964106895.1). Classification (NCBI taxonomy): domain Eukaryota; kingdom Metazoa; phylum Chordata; class Aves; order Charadriiformes; family Scolopacidae; genus Numenius; species Numenius arquata. The sequence continues at coordinate 15,940,610 of NC_133577.1, read as the reverse complement.
TTCATAGATTCATAGATTGGTCCAGGCCGGAAGGGACCTCCAAAGGTCATCTAGTCCGACCTCCCCGCAGTCAGCAGGGACACCCCCAACTAGACCAGGTTGCCCAGGGCCTCGTCGAGCTTCACCTTGAATATCTCAAGGGAAGGGGCCTCAACCACTTCCCTGGGCAACCTGTTCCAGTGTTCCACCACCCTCATGGTAAAGAACTTTTTCCTAATATCCAATCTAAATCTCCCCTTCTCCAACTTAAAACCATTGCCCCTCGTCCTGTCATTGCCGGCCTTTGTAAACAGACCCTCCCCAGCCTTCCTGTAGGCCCCCTTCAGGTACTGGAAGGCCGCTATGAGGTCTCCCCGGAGCCTCCTTTTCTCCAAGCTGAACAACCCCAGCTCCCTCAGTCTGTCCTCATAGCAGAGGTGCTCCAACCCCCTGATCATTTTGGTGGCCCTCTTCTGGACCCGCTCCATCAGGTCCATGTCCTTTCTATATTGAGGGCTCCAGACCTGCACACAGTACTCCAGGTGAGGTCTCACCAGAGCAAAGTGGCAGAATCACCTCTCAGAATCACCTATCATTTCAGCTTTGTTTACTTTGCTCCTCTGGCTGCCTTACACGTTATGCCCTGATTGATACTGTGCCGCATCTGTGCTAATAAATAAAATGGGCAGGCCCATTTTTTATTGCTGGAGACACGGGGCGTGACATGGCTTACATCTGTACACACCATCCCCAGTCAGAGTGATCTTTTCCCTTCCACCTACCAGAGACAACCTGTCTGGGGTCACCACCCCAAACCTGCCTGGGCATTGTGAGGACTGTGCTAATCAGAATCAGGCACAACAGTACTAGGGAGGGTAGTAAAGATTAAGTAGGCTGGATATGGGACAGTGCTTGAGCCTGTACACAGTCCTGTTTAGTTTCTCAGTACAGATGTCACCCTGGCAAGCTGTCACACTGCCTCCATTCGCCTGTGCTAAGATCCACCAGCAGAACTGCACACGTGCTTACTCCCTGCTCTGTCCCCAGTGAAATGGAAAAAACCCTGCTGCAAAATGTCTTAAAGAGATCACATAAACACACTCAGGTGTGTCCAGGTGACAAGAGTCACATGCCCTTATGTTGGTGGGACTTCACAGGCCCTTATGTTGGTGGGATGGACTGCTCAGTTCCCCTAAGGCTGGTGTCACTGTACACATGAGGGAGTATTGTCAAGATATTTGAGGGCAGCCCAGATGTCAATAACAAAAACCTCTGGACATCATGCAATAGCTGAAGCTACTCAGGGGTCACTCCCACTGCAGGACAATACTTTGCTTACTGGCAATACATGAGAATACTCAAGTGACAGTGGAGGTTTTCCAAGAGAAAGAACATCAAATCTGCCTCAAAAGCAGAGATACAACCTTCTGCCAGAATAACAATACTTGCATCAGTCTTTCTTCTCACTCTCCCCAGCATGAAACTACACCAGGCAGAATCAGGAAAGGGAGTAAAGCAAATTTCCAATATGCTTTGTGCACTTCTTGTTGCATGTAATTCGTGTTTGGCTGACCCAGGCTCTAGCTGTTAACAAATGCATGAAATGTGGGCACCGCTGGGCAGTCTGTGTGCAGGTGGGTGCAGCCAGTGCAGTGAGCTCCGAGAGCATTAATGGGGGGAATAGCCCATTCCCTCCTCCTGATGTAAACCAGACCTGAACAGAGATAGGTAAACAGTTCATTTGTAAAACGGTCAAAGGTCTGGTCTTTTCTTGGCTGTGAAAGATGTTTACTGCAAAGTAGCAGTCCCATTTGTGATTCATGACACTTTCTAGGTATGCCGGTCGTTGTAACTCAACCGGGCTTGTTAATAATATCCTTTTAAAATATCATGTTACTTATCACCTCCGTTTTTCTCCAAGGTTCATTGTTTAGTTTTGTGCTTCATAAAACTCAGAGAGGTCATCCAGTGCTCCTCGGGGGGGAAATTAACTAGTGACAGCAGCCTGCTCAGGGATCCCCTTCAGAAGCACTAAACAAGCTACAAAGTCGTTAACAGTCTGGCTCGGGAAGAGGGGTAATAAAACCTATCTGCAGAAAATTTGCAGGCAGAAATCTTTGCCCATAGATGTTTTTTGTCCAAATCCACACTTTTGATGTTCAGCTGCACTGAACCTCTTCCAGTCCTCCATCATTGCTTGCATTATTTGACACAAGCTACTTGCTCACAGGGCAGGCAAACGGGGAACAACATGAAAGGACCTTCTGCAACCATGACTATGGGAACACGGCATAAATCGTCCCCCTCAGTAAAAGAGGCTGAGGATGTCTCTGTTGCTTAAGCACACATCTGCACATTAGCATTGTCTAATAAATTCACATGAAATAGCTGTAAAGTGTTCGTGAGATGGGGCTGTAGTTTACGGCAGCCTCTGCCTGTCGCCTCCCCAGGGTGCAGGGCAGGAGGCAGAGGGCAGGGTGGACACGGGAGGGCTGGTGACAGGTCTCGGGGCCACTCTCAGCTCCTCAGGTGCAGGGCAGCCACATGTGAACCCCTTCAAGTTCGGTCTGGGCACCTCAAGTGCCAACTTGTACTGCGGTGGCTGGTCTGCTTCCTCTTTGGGGCACAACATTATTCTTTAGCTGTTAGGTGCCTAAAAGAAATCTGCCCTGTTGTGTCTTCTCTGCATTGTCTTCTTCTACACCCCCAAAGCAGCACGCAAGTGGTCATCTATATCCAGTGTAATTTTGAGTATAAATTTCTTCAGTTGTACATACGTGAGGGAGAGGACAACATTGCTTTCATATTATTTATGGCCTCTGAAAATACTGTACCAAGGAATTATCACCTATCACCATACTGTGGACTGACAGACTCTCCGTGACAGACTGAAAGGACCATAATCTAAGACATCAGCTCTTGTATTTCAAATGTGTCATATACAGACCAAAATAACAACAGAGATGGAAATAAGAGAGCCAAAGTTTGTTTAGAAATGGCATTTAGGAAACAAAGTTTGCAATGCATGGCTTGACAATTGACAAAGTTAATTAATTATTTGTTTGTGAGTTTTGAGCAAACACTTTGGCTGTTATTTAAGCATGCAGTGAAGGGCAAAGCCCTGCAGAGCATCTAAGTTAGATATTTTAATGAGTTGCAACATACAAAGATGACAACCCTGGATGACATTTTGGAGCAGATCGGAGAATTTGACTTCTTTCAGAAACAAGCCCTCTTTGTCTTATGCCTGCTTTCTGCTGCCTTCGTTCCCATTTATGTGGGGATTTTTTTCCTGGGATTCACCCCTGAGCACCATTGCCTCAGCCCCGGGGTGGCTGAGCTGAGCCAGCAGTGTGGCTGGAGCCTGGAGGAGCAGCTGAATCACACGGTTCCCGAGTGGGATGGCCACGGGGCCAGTTTTGGCAGCCGCTGCAGGAGGTACCAGGTGGACTGGAACGTGACGGGCGTCAGCTGCACTGATCCCCTTGGCAGCCTCGTGGGCAACTGGAGCACTGTCCCCCTTGGTCCCTGCCAGGATGGCTGGGTCTACGACTTTCCAGGGACCTCTCTTGTGACTGAGGTAAGACACAGTTTGTCCAACAACATCACTCTTCCCTGCATACCTTGAAGCTAGAAGATGTTGAATTGGTAAAGTTTGCTTTTGGATCACAGTCTGAGCCTGACTGCTGATAAATAGTGATATCAGGACTTGCTAGGGACTTAGAGCAAAGATTTATATGGATAAATAATGGGAAATGATTGCTTTTCCTGGGAGGATAACACTGCAAGCTTGTCACAAATCAGACAACAGCTATTCTCATCATTCATCATTTCAGTCACCAAACTGCGGGTAGCACCCCAAAGCCCAAACTGAGGAATTGCACATTTGGGTGATAATCCAAACATACTCATGAACAATGAACAAGAAGCAAAAGATGGAGCTAAATTTGTCAGATAATGAACTAGCCATAGCAGTGGTCTTTTCTTCCAGCTACACTGTCTAAATCAGATAGTTTAGAAAGTGAAAAACTGTACAAACCAGTACTAAGAATCTAAAAGTCTGTAGTGACCTGAAGCATAGGAAGGACCTCAAGAGAGAGCTCTTCTACTTCTCCTCCAGTCCCAAATCTGTATTAACTATTCCTAAAACATGCCTAAGAGATGTTTCTGTAACCTGTTCTTAAAAAACTGCAATGCTCAGTACTTCACAGCTTCCTTGGACAGGGCGTTTGTATTCCCTTGCTTCACTATCGTCACCATTACAAAGCATCTCCACCTCACTTTCCCTTGAGACAGATGGGTTGGGACAGACCAGAGCACTTCCAGCTGTCCTCTGCATCAGTGAAGCCAGGGAAACCAGTCTGAGCTGTTTGGTACGGCCCCAGCAAGCTTGTCCAGGTTAGAAAGAGATTAAATAAGCAGCCAAAGACATTCATGCTTCTTTCTGGGCTGAAGTCTAGTTACACCTGAATGAATATTTCTAGCTGTAGAGAAGTTAACACCGGTTTGCCCTCCTTCCCACGCTGGGTGCATGTTGGTAACCTGTTAATTGTAAATCAAAAGCAAGTTACAGAGTACCAGTTCACTGCAGAGAAAAGTCAACCAAATCCTGGGTGTTTTGCCAGTGCCAATGACGAGCAGGACAGCCATCTCTTGGCTCCTCTCCGGCAGGGTTCATGGCAGGCCCGCCATCTCTCACGCCTGGCACTGGTCTCATGCAGTGAGATAAAACACGGTTAGAGACAGGCCATGGCATCTGGGAAGGAAGCAATGCTCTAAGCATCCTCCAAATTTCAAGTAGATGGCGGGGGGGAGGAGGTTGAGATTTTTCTGAACTTTCCAATTTGTTTGTTCAAAGATCCTCTCCCTTTCTCAGTCTCCTTGTTTGTCATTGTGCAATCATTTTCCAGGGTGTAACTTTTCTACAAAGTCTGGGATAATCTGGACAAGATGCATTGCAGATGTCAGTTTAAGAGATTAGGGGCTTTCTCTTCTGGAGCCTGTTTTCTAGTTGCATGTCATTGGTTTGCTTCCATTATCCCTCCTCAAAAAGCCATGGTTTGTGTTGAATGTTCCTGCTCTTCTTACTGTGGTTTCCCTTGCAGTTTAACCTGGTGTGTGAGGACTCCTGGAAGCTGGACCTCTTCCAGTCATGTGTGAACGCTGGGTTTTTTATTGGCTCCATGAGCATTGGCTACATAGCAGATAGGTAGGTAGTATGTAGACAGATGTGAGATTAATTGTTTCCTCTGCATATCTGCTTTCTGCACATCGCTGAACAACACTGACAATTCAAAGAGGAAATTAACGCATTTAAACCTTGATCCAAAAGGCCCATGTGTCACTTACAAAGTTGTAGATGGTGGTTCCTAAGCCTAGGCTTTCAAAGGCTGTTGTGATCCAGGAATCCACGGAAATGCCATGATGTTGCTCCACTGTTACAGCCTCTCAGTGGCTCTATGGGGAATCTGCACAAGTAAAGAGATTTTGTTTTCTTTCACAGAGGCAAACTGCAGTGCGAGCCCAGAGTTTGAGATGAAATTTTAACTCACGCACCAAGAGCTATTTGCCCATCTTCATGACAATTTTGTTTCACATTAATTTTAACAGCATCCAGATGGCCATAAAACAGTTTCAAAATAGAAGTGGTTTTCTCAGATACAGAAATAGAAGAACTTGCTCCTTCTTAAATTTTCTTTGGTCCTCCTTTTTGTCAGCTGGCTCCATATGCAATCAGATCTAGATCTTATTATCCATCACCTCCTCTTTTCCATCACAATGTCGTTGTGCCATAGATCTGTCCACTGAAGGTTTTTTAGGTTAGACTCTAAACAAATGTAATGCTTTGTAGGTGACTTTCCTGTGGGTGTTTACCAAATTTTTCAGTAAAATGGTAAGAGAGGCTAAGACTGGAATTTGGAGAGGTGAGAGCAACATAGGGTAAACAATCCTTCTGTACAGTCAGCTTGTCTTGGAGAAAGGGTTTTTTTTCCTTGTATTCTCAGAACGTACAAGAGTGCTGACGGGCAATACCCTTTTCCTCCCATGCTGATTAGGATCATCTCTGTTGGACAGATATTGTCCAACACTGTTCCCTTCTGTTCACTTTCTCGAGGGAAGGGGCACAGCCATCCCCCATTCTGCAGTGCCACAAAATAAGGATGGGACTGTGTTTGTCTCACTGGTACCTGCTCCCATGTTTCGTTGCAGGCAAACACATCACCGGTTAGGTTGTGTGCACCACCTTTGTGGGGAAAGTGGTACCACAGTCCCAGCTAAGCCCAGCCTATCCCTTCACATGGACAAACCTGCTTGTGAAGAAGCTCACCTATAGCTCCTCTGTCCTCTGGACAGATCACTTTCCAGTCCTCAATAAGCCATTATCTCACTGTCAGTGATCCAAACCATGTTGGAAGATTTCTGCTCAAAGGGATTTGTCACCAGAAGATAGTGATTTATCAAAGTAATTCTTTCTGGCCAGATCTTGTGTGTGGCTATACCTTTGGCAGAAAGCTCTCTCAGGTAAAAGGCATCAAATGACTACAGCAGTACTGCAAAGATCCTATGTCCAGTCTTCAGTCCTGGGCTGGAGTCCCATCTCTGATTTGAAGGACAAAGGTCGACACACTTATGCCAATTTTTGCCTTTCTTTACACGCATCTTGAAAGATCTTGGTTTCTTTTTTGCATCAGGAATGTATTTCAACCCCTCATCCTCTCTTTCCCTTAAATGCATATTTTGGTTTTCTGGCCAGTCTTCTAGTCCTTCCCAGAACTGACACTTGGATAATGATACACAGCTCATGGGAGCGAAGGAAGGGATATGTGTCAGCCGCTCACCCAGGCAGGACAGGACATGAAACAGCAGTGAGCAGATCCTGTGACCATCAGAGGCTCCACTCTTCAGATCACATTGTCAGAAGAGAGATGGATTAAACAATAATGTTCACTAGCAAAGACATTTTTTGGCAGCAAATGACTGTGCAAGCCAATAGAAACCGGAGCTCCCAAATCCATAGCCAATTATCTCTGAAATGCTCTCTCTCCATGACAAAATACTGAAGGATCTTTTTACCAAGGCTTATTATCAAGTGAAAGTATTAAAAGATGTGAGGGAGTAGGATTTCATTGCTGCTAAGATAATGTTCATACACATCACAGCATCAAGGGTTTTCCTACTGCTCTGCTCACTGCCATCCTGCCCCAGTTCACCATGGTCCTAAAGCACTGCAAGCACCCTACGGCAATACAAATCCCCTTGCCCATAGAGACCTGTGGTTAGGGGAAAAACAATCCCAGAAGCCTCAAAATTATTAGAGGAAATGCGAAAAAAGTCTATGAATTTTGTGTTTTCTGGATTTGCGATACCCATCCTCTTCCTGTCAGACAGCCTGAGTGCAGCTGGAGTGCTGTTTTTTCCTCTGCATGAGATTGCTGCAACATACTGTACTGGGAACAACCCCTGCAAATGTTTTAAGTGCTTCAGGGGAAGTTTCATAAGCTCTTGCCAGACGTGCTTCTCTCTGAGGGATTAGACCTACCCATTTACTTGATCGGTCCCTGGGCACCCACCCAGGTGCTGACTTTGAGATTTGAGAGACATCAGCATCTTGGAAATGGCACTTCTGCTGCCCTAGACAGCTCCTGAGGTCAGTGCTAATGTGCAGCACTTGTGCCTCTGCCATTCAGAGCTGGGGCACCGGGAAAGGGCCTTTGAAGGAGAGGGCTCCTTGTGGTCTGATGAGGCTCCCTTGGGCTGGACTCTAAGGCCAGTCAAAAACCTCTGTATGTCAGGCTTATGACAGGAGGAAAGTTTGAGTGATGGGATCTGCAGATGATATTGTGGAGAACAGAAGACATTTATTTTGGCTGGCATTTATTATCATGCTATTTTTGTTAGTGGATATTGACTAATTTAATGGCTTTTATAAATCATACTTCTAACAGAATATATATCTTTGTCAGCTAGAAAACAAATCCCTTTCCAGTGTTCCATTAAGCTTGTTTCTTTTGGAAAGAATTTATTTCTGACTATCAGTGAGTCACAATGATAGAGGGAATGACAAATAACAGGGATGTACAAACCCTCTTCCAGAAGAGCTCAATAGTCAGTCAAGGTTGATGAGAAAATAGGTGAAGATTACAGTTATCAAACAAGATTCCCCATTAAGATTCCCCATGAGCCAACAATGTGCCCTTCTTGCCAAGAGGGCCAATGGAATTCTGGGCTGTGTAGGGAAGAGTGTGGCTAGTAGGTCGAGGGAGGTCATACTCCCCCTCTACTCTGCACTGGAGAGGCCACAACTGGAATACTGTGTCCAGTTCTGGTCTCCCCAGTTCAAGAGAGACAGGAAACTACTGGAGAGAGTCCAACATAGGACAACTAAGATGATTAAGGGATTGGAGCATCTCCCTTATGAGGAAAGGCTCAAAGAGCTGGGGCTCTTTAGCCTGGAGAAGAGAAGGCTGAGGGGAAACCTTATTAATGCTTACAAGTACCTAAAGGGTGGGTTGAAGGATGATGAAGCTGGACTCTTTTCAGTGGTTTCCAGCGATAGCATGAGGGGCAACGGGCACAAGCTGGAACATAGGAAGCTCTATTTAAATATGAGGAGAAACTTCTTTATGGTGAGGGTGACAGAGCACTGGAACAGGCTGCCCAGGGAGGTCGTGGAGTCCCCTTCCCTGGAGATTTTCAAGACCCGCCTGGATGCAGTCCTGAGTAATGTGCTCTGGGCAGCCCTGCTTTAGCAGGGGAGTTGGACTAGATGATCTCTAGAGGTCCCTTCCAACTCTGACAATTCCGTGATTAAAAAGTTAATGCAGCTTTGAAAGACGGGCTGAAGAGCCATATCAGAGCATTTCTTGAACTGATGAGCTAAGTCATTAACCAGAAGTGAGAAACAACATGAAAACAGAGGAGGTCAGGGGAGCCCCCTGAGCTTCCATTGATATGAAAAATGTTGCAAAGGGAAGAGCAGATACAGACTCCTACTCAAAATGAACAGAGAAGAGGGGGACAGGGACCATCTCCAACCTTTTCAAACCCTTTGGTTTGCCACCCTACCCTGCCAGCAGCTGAGCCTGTTTCTGCTTGTTTCTTCTTTCCCTCTGCAGGTTTGGCCGCAAACTCTGCCTCCTGGTCACAATCTTCATCAATGCGGTCTCGGGGGTTCTCGTGGCCTTTGCTCCAAGCTACACCTGGACAGTGATCTTCCGCCTGATACAGGGGCTGGTCAGCAAGGGGGGCTGGCTGACAGGCTACGTCCTCAGTTACGGCATCTTGCAATTACACTTTCTGGGCAGGCCCCCCTGTTTAGCAGCAGGGCTGACCCCCGTTGGTGCCGTCTGACTTTTAAGGAACTGTGTGTAATGAGCAGACGGTCACACTGTGTTATTTACTGCCAAACTGCACCTCTTTGCTTAAATGCAGGTGTTTGTGACCCAAGCTTGCACCAAATCATAGACACAAATGGAATAATTAGGAGGCAGCTCTGAAAACTAGGGAGCATTCGTACATGGAGAGGCACGTGCCAAAATGAAGGACAAGGTCTAGAGACAAGAACTAATTGAAAACATTGCAAAGATGTGTGACTCTCTTCTGGGAAAGGCAGCAAGTGGTGCTGTGAGAGATAACACTTGTGTTTCACAGCCCCGGTGCCAAAAACAGTTTTTGCTGTGCTGTCTCACATACTTGGCGGGTGGGGAGGCTCTGTTCCCAAGCTGTATGGGAGGAGGGAGATGGAGGCAAGCAAGTGCCAGCTGTCTATTTTATTTTCCCATTTATTTCTTAGCTAGAAGGAGTGGGAGGAAGAAAGCAATCTTTGCCCCATGTTGCTGGGTGAGACACCACCGAAGGCAGGGACAAAGTCCACAGCTGACCAGCGGAGGAGGAAGGGTCAGGACTTGCCCTATGATTTACACCGGGGACCCAGACCTGCTCTGCTTTCCCATCCAAACCCACACCAGTGCACCATGACACAAGAGCACTGCTAAGCACAAGGGCTCCACATGGTTTTAGCTGGCAGGAGTTACACTCCTCCAGCTCTCCAAAACAATTTATTTTTGCTCACATAACTTCTCTTTGTAGTTGCAGAATTTGTTGGCTCAAAATACCGGAGGTCAGTGGGCATCATTTACCAGCTTGCCTTCACCCTGGGTCTCCTTGTCCTCACCACCCTGGCTTATGCGATTCCGCACTGGAGGTGGCTCCAGCTCGCGGTCACACTCCCCAATTTTTTCTTCCTGCTCTACTATTGGTAAGTGCCCGCTCTTACAGCTCCCAGCAACGCAGAGCCACACCGATAAAAACAGGGGGCTGCACCCAAAAGCTGAAGCATCTCTGTAGGGATCTGCCATAGCACTACACATAGGATTTCCAAGATGATACTGGACGAGATCTGGCATTTTTCTGTTCCCTCTGCCCAAGGGTTTAGTCTGAATCACCTAAGAGCAAGAGACTACCTGCAGCATGTTGTAATGCTTCTGCATTTGGAGTCCTTGCCACCCATCACAAAATAGTAAGCCATTATTTCTTGAACAGTACTTGAGCTACTGTGAGGAGTAAGTTTTTCTACTCATTCAATTTAAATTGCCTTTTTTTTTTTAATGCAATCAACAGACTTGTGTTGACTCTTTGTAAAAAAAATTGAGTGAAAATGCTCCTTAGAAAATTCCATAACCAAATCAGGCAGCAGATTTGGGATGGGTTTTTTTGTTTGGTCTTTTTTTGAAAGGTTATTTTTAACACGGAAGAGCTTACGCATCAGGTTTATGGTTGTTCTTTTTTATATCCACAGACTATTAGCCATTTCTAAAACATACCAGGAGAATTTAACTCAGGCTAATCTTTCCAAACAATAATAAACTGAGTTTAGCCTCTAAAAAAATTAAAAAACAAAAAATCAGGCTATGTTGTCATAATCAGGCTATGTTGTCATTCAAGCGGAGCACAAATCAGAGTGCAGTCACTGACAGCCACGGCTACCATTGAGTTCAATACTGCCTATGGATACTCGTAGGATCCGCGCCTGAGAAACTCAGTTCCATTTTCATCTTCTGTGTACCAGGAATGTGCATTTTCCTTCCCCATAGCTGTAATGCTTATATGTGTTGCAGGTGTCTGCCTGAGTCTCCCAGGTGGCTAATAGCTCAAAAGCAAAACGACAAAGCTGTAGAAGTTATTAAGCGCATTGCCAAGGGAAATAAGAAGCAGCTACCTCTCTCTTTCCAGGTGACTGCACTGCATTTGCTGAGTATATGCAAACCTCGGGACTAATACTGTTATGAATTGAGGATTGTTATGGGTTTAGAGTAGGCAACAGCCTGGTGATCAAAAGCACTGTGGTTCCCTAAAGTAAAGGCAAGTGACTTTTCTTCTCACTGACTGCCTAGGACGCTTGCAGAGCATTTTTGGCTTGCAAAAATAACCAGTAGACAAGAAAAATTCTTCCTTTCAGTAGTATCAATTAACAGTAAAGTCACCAAATCTCATGACTGAAAATCCCAGAACATCCTTACTTACTATTTTTTTTAAATGCTGCTTCATGTTATACAACTAGGGCTGTACAAACATGCAGACTGTCTACATAAATATTCATGTTTCCTTTCCCTAAAACACTGGAGAAGTTAATTTGCCCTCAGTTACTTAACTGGCAAATGAAAACCCTCATCCTCCCATTAATCCAGAAGAAAATATTCATTGCAGTACTCACCACTCTCTCCCCTGCCCTCTGTAATATCTTGTCTTTCTGTCACTTGTGCTCCCAGAATCTCAACTCCGAAGATGAATATGGACAAAAGCTGAAACCTTCATTTCTAGATCTGGTCAGGACACCTCAGATCAGAAAACACACGTTCATTTTGATGTACAGTTGGTAAGGGAATGCTCTTGCAGCCCAAATGGTGGTCCGTCATTCGGTGCCCTAAATTGTCATCATTAATTGAAGCCTGTTTTGCTCCTGACCAGTTGCAAATCTCAGCTTTTTGCATAAACTCTTTCTCAAAGGGTTTGGCTTCATTTGCACCCTGTTCTCTGCCCAGGTTCACGAGCTCCGTCCTCTACCAGGGGCTCATCATGCACATGGGAATAGCCGCTGGGAACATGTATCTGGATTTCCTCTATTCCGCTCTCTTCGAGTTCCCAGCCGCCTTCATCCTCATGCTAACGCTGGATCGCATTGGCCGTCGCTACCCCTGGGCTGCGGCAAACGTGCTGACAGGTGGTGCTTGCCTCGTTACGGCGTTAGTCCCAGACAGTGAGTCACACAAACACCCTCCATCAATGAATTCTCTCCCCGTCTCCTGGTTATTGCCCTGGAAAATGAAAAATGATCCTTGCTAACCTGGCCCATGTCAGTATTGTGATCCCATGAAGACCAACACCATAAAAGCTGATGTATGTCCCCCCATCAGCATTTATACCAGCAAACGAGAGACTGGATAAATGAGGTGAATTATATTTCCAAAATGGCATCAAATCAGATAGCAAGTCTGCAGGTGCTAGATCATGAAGCACGCCATGCTAAGTCCACTAATTTTTGTCTGGCCTAAAATTTGGATTTGAATCCACACTTCACGGTTTTCATCCAAAAAGACCCATGTTTTGTGTTTCTAAAAAGGAAAAATATATAGGCACGCACACACTTAAACATCACCTGGGTACAGTAAGTGCTTTCTGCCATCAACTGTGCTGCTGCCATGAATGTAGGATGTTGAGCAACAACAGTGAGAGGGACTTGGCTTTTATTTAGCTAAGAGTTTGCTCCAAGGCCATAGTCTCAAAGCAATGTGTCCCTTAGGGGCCACTGAATGAAAACATCTTTCCTTTTTCTTCATGGAATACAAGTAGACCGAAACCACACACATAACAGTGCCAAACAGCTATCAGTTCACAGGGGGACAAGGACAAAACCACAAAATGTTACGGAAAAATGTCGTAGGCAAAAACCCCAAAGTGTCCAGACAATGGAAACTCAATTTAACGAGTGCCTGGGGAGTGCAGGGATGATGCAAGGGGCTGCGGGCTTTGCTGGGGTGGCACAGGGCTGGGAGTCCCATGGCCTCACAGCTGCTACCTGTGCCTGGGAGAGTGCCTTGCACTGGGGACAGGCACAGCTGGCGAAGATGCTGCTGCTGCCAACCCAGCTCAGATGCATGGTTTAATGCCCCACCAGGTATGGTGGCAGCACCCACCAGCAGAGACCCCATCCCTCCCTGCTCACCTGTGTCAGTGCCGCCAGCCCCGAGCTGAGCCGCCTTCAGAGCCCATAGACCAAAGTCCAGCCTTCCAGAAAAGGGTTGTTTTGCACCCAGAACAGTTCTGACAGGATGGGCAAAGCCCCAGCAGGGATGGCCCTGGACTCCCACAGCTGCAATTGCTGCAAGCCACATGCCGCAGTGACTGGTGTCTCAGCTCTGGAAAGGCAGCTATGGGCCAGTAAAACATCTCTCAGGGCTTGATGCATCCCTCAGCTGGCTACATGAGGGAGAAACTCAATGCTCCAAGTGTGCTAACAGCTGAAACATCTGAAGCCACGACCAAAGGTCAGTTTGGGATCTAAAAGCCCATGTGCCACACAGAGGTGTCCTGGACTGACTCTGTGCAGGGCTGGGATATTCATTTATTTGCAGCAAACATCTGTAGCTCCAGGTGTGAAAGCAATCGTAGAGCACACACTGAGAGACAGGGAGGCAACACAAACTTTTCCCAGCCTGAAAGCCATCAGAAGTCTCTGTGCAAAAGTAGGGAGTTTCTTGCTGATAGCAGATTTCAACCACAAAACAACACAGCTGCTCTCCGATTAGCTTTACTGCAAGCAAGAAATGATGTCTTGCGTAAGCTTCTGGATTATGCACTGGATAACCCAAACTATTCTGTGCCATTGATATCTCCTCCCTGCGACAGCAATGTAGCAAAGTTATGGTTGGACTTGATGGTCCAGAGGTCCTTTCCAACCATGAAGATTCTGTGATTCTGTCTCAAGTCTTGATTATTTGCTTGAATCGCAAGACAATTGCATTATAAATTCTTGTTGAGTGAAACAGAACAACATCATGTGCTGTCTTCTTGACTTTTCCTGACAGCATGCTTGCCATTTCCTTAAATTAAATCTTTAATGCTGTTTTATGTCAAGAGCAGAAAAAACCATAGTTTTGTATTCCAACCTTAATGTGCATAATGTCTTTCCAGCTCTTTATTGGCTTAAAATGACTGCAGCTTGCTTGGGCAGGATGGGAATTACCATGTGCTACGAAATTATTTGCGTGGTAAATCCTGAGCTGTATCCAACGTTTCTCAGGTGAGTGCACTATCTTCTGTTGGTTGGTAACAACTCTGGATGTTTCTCTGGGAGAGACTGCGAAAGGACGACTCCAGGCTGCGGGTGCAGCTGGAGAGCCTGTGGCTCATGCGCTGCCCATGTATAAAATACACCTTGCAATGGTGGAGGAGAACTGCCAGCTGGTGCAGCAGAAATCCACTGCCTTCTCTGGCCAAAGCCTCTTCCCCAGCACTGAGGCAGCAGATTTATGAGGAGATGTGTAAGAAACCTTCCCAGACACCCTCCAGGCTCTCCTTCCAGTGCAGTTCCTTGAACCAGAAGTCAAATGCTTATTAACATCTCTCCTCCAATACAGGGCTAGCCTTAATGTCTTGCCTTGTCTAACTCCCTCCCTCCTCACTCATTTCATCTTGTGGTATTTCTCCAGAGGAGAATGTTGTGCTTGTGCCCTCTTTTGGTTACGTTGACCATGGGAGGGGCCAGGCCTTTCTAAGCCCCGGGGTGTTACCTGTCTTTTCCTCTCTGAGGCTCCTGGCCCATCCCTACTCCAATGAGCTGCAAAGCTCCTGGACAAGGTGCTGGCCTGCTTATCACAGCAACAGGGATGGGAGAACCCTTGTGTGTCCTGCCAGGATGCTGGGGTGCAGAGTTGGATGGGGCAGAGCTGGTGACATGCGTGTGCATATGTGTGCGCATGTGCTTTGCAGGAACCTGGGAGTCCTCGTCTGCTCGTCCATGTGTGACCTTGGTGGGATCATAACACCTTTCCTTGTGTACAGACTAGCAGAGCTCTGGCATGAGCTGCCCCTGGTTGTCTTTGGTAAGAGAGCTGTGGGATGCATCAGTTAGCTACAGCCTAGATGAATGAGTTTGGTGACCTATGATTTCCCACCTTTAAAAATGCAGAGAGATGTATATACACGTGTGTATACATGGAAGGTACAGCTTGGTAAGTCCGTTTCATCTGAGCGTTTGGAAGTTGTAGCAAAGTCACCCAGTCACCCCTTAGCCCTTTTGTGCAGCGGAGGGAACCCCATGTTTTTCGGACAGCTCTTTCAAACTCTGACTTCCTCCTGCCGAGTCCTTCCCAGGGGAAGAACATCTTTGGGTTCTACCCTTCTTATCTGCAGGGTGGTTACGGGATCTGAGGTCCAAGTAGGATAGTCTCTTGTCTCCCTACATAAAAGTCACACTCCATCTCTTGCTGAGACCTCAGGGGGCCCATTCTGTCAAGGATCCCAAGGCAAGTTAGGATGGCAAAGCAGCATGTCAGCCCTAATGTTAAGGCTGCTGCCCTAAAAAAAGGGCTGCCTTGAATGTCTGCCTGCATGCACCATCTGCCCTGACTATGGTCACAGCAGGATCTAAAACTAATCAGAAGGTGAAATTTGCCAGGTTGGCTGGTAGCAACCTTTCGTGCATGTCCTAATCTAACCAAAAAAGGGGATGACAGCTAACTAGTGTCACCCCAATCCCATGCCAGCCGGACAACCAAAGCCAAAACCTGTTTCCTTTGCATTGTGTGCACAAAGCAAGGGAGCCAGACCACCTCTGGGTCTATGACCCAGGTCAGCTTTCCAGGCCTCAGACGCACCTAAGAAACATCAGCAATTACTCTGAAAAATAAGAATCATGTAGAAAAAAAGCCAAGTGTTATGACTTTGAGGAGTCCTTATTCACTCATCGGGGCAGATGTATCTCAGTGAGAATTAATTAGGGATTTGGAATTAAATTTGGGCATGACCATTACGTTGCTTTGTGATCCTTGTTCCATGTTTGCAGCTGTGATTATTTTAATCGACGGTGTCTTGGTTTTGCTCCTACCTGAGATGAAGGGAAAGGCTCTGCCTGAGACCATTGAAGAGGCTGAAAATCTGCACAGGTATGGCATTAAGCATCCTCCCGCAGAGCAGACCACTCTCCTTTACACCTGCAAAACCTGTTAAAAAAAAAAAAAAAAAGAAAATCTCTGAGGATCTGTTGGGCTTTGTTGTAGACATATAAATACAGTGGATGGGTGGTGGATAACACACCCCTGGTTGCAATATCAGGCTCTGGGCTCTCCTGTATGGTCTGACCAGAATTCACTAACACCCTAGGCCAGAGCCAGGCAGTAAGGGAAGGCATGGAGGGCAGTTTCACAGCCCGGCTGAAAAGCATCAATCCGGGATTCAGTCGCTCCTTAGGCAGTGCATACAGCCACTCTGCCTTGAGAAGTGTCTGTCAGTACAGGGAAATGTGTCATCCCTGCCGTGGCTGGCCACTACCAGCAGCCAAAGGTAGCTTTTGAGCAGATGAGCATCTTGGCATGGCAGCCGGAGCTTTGAGCAGCTCGTTCGGCCATCTTACCTGCCCAGGAAAGGTGAAGCAGAGGGGTAAAGGCACAGCCTCTCAGGGAAAGGAAAGCCTGTTGATGGCATGGAAACCCTACTGGAACTGGGTATCATACCTGAGTGAAGAAAAGCTGGGAACCACAACCCTTAGTCACACCATCTTCCCCAAAAATTAGAAGTCCCATCTTAGCATCTATGGCTGCCAACTGCACCCCCCATGTGCCCAGGGGTGCTCACCACCGCAGTCTCACCTCCCATACGCAGCTGCGCCGCTGAGGGGACCACTGATGCCCCCAGAGACGCTCACATTCAATGGGGACAAAGCCCGCTGAGATGTGATTTTAAATTTGGGGAGCAACGCAGCGAGTGTCCTGTGGTTTCAGTGCTTTCTCCTCCTGGCATGACTCTCACCCGCTGGAGCAGTTCCCAGGCTGAAGGTAGAGCTCCACAGTCACTGAAGGAGCTGCTCAGATTTACTGAAGCTGATGCAGAGCCAAAAGACACTTAGGCCTGGTGAAAAAGGCACTTGGCCTGGAGGAAAAGGACCTAGCCAGAAAGGGATGGCAATATAGCACAGAGTGAAGCATGGGGAGGTTACCTCCAGGAAAAGTTATGAAGTCCATATGTGCAAGTACACCCCTAGACGTTACTTTAGAAACCACTTAAAATAACAGTTTTTGCAGTAGGAAATGTCATAGTGAAAGTTAATAATGCTACTGTGACAGGATTTCCAGAGAGCAGGGCAGCTGCAAAGAAGCCACAGAAAGTCTCCAATTTACTCCTTGTTCCACTGCTCTTCAAAACAACATAACCTCACTTGAAAAATTGCCAGTGATGAGACATTTGTTAAACCTAGTTTTCAATGAACGTAAGCATATGGATTATTTGGTGAATCATGCTGCTAGCCACCAGGAGCATCACCTGCCTTTTCCCCTTTCCTTCCACAGGCAAGAGAGAAGCAAAGAAAAAATGATTTATCTGCAAGTTCTGACTTCTGAAGCTGTCCCTAAGTAGGAATCACAGAATCATTTAGGTTGGAAAAGACCTTTAAGATCATCGAGTCAAATGGTTAACCTAGCACTGCCAAGTCCACCACTAAACCATGTCCCTAACTGCCACATCTACACATGTTTTAAACACATCCAGGGATGGTGACTAAACCACTTCCCTGGGCAGCCTGTTCCAATGCTTGGCAGCCCTTTCAGTAAAGAAATTTTTCCTAATATTCAATCTAAACCTTCTCTGGCTCAACATGAGGCCATCTCCTCTTGTCCTATCACCCATTATTTGAGCGAAGGGACCAATCCCCACCTCACTACAACCTCTCTAGTTGTGGAGAGTGATAAGGTCTCCCCTCAGCCTCCTTTTCTCCAGACTAAACAACCCCAGCTCCCTCAGCCGCTCCTCGTAAGACTTGTGTTCTAGACCCTTCGCCAGCTTCTTTGCCCTTCTTTGGATGCACTCCAGCACCTCAAGCATCCATTTTGCCCCACATCTGCCTTTGTTGGGGTGGGGAGGTAGAAGGGGGCTGGCAAAGCAGCTGTAGCAAGCCCAGCCCTTGACCTCACATGAAGGGGATGAGCCAGGCCAACACAGTGATCGTTTCCCCACTGCGTTCTCCCAGTTGACAGCATTCTGTAGCTTTTGGACTTCCCAAACTAGAGGTCATCTGCCCACATTTCTGCTTCAGTCCTTTGTGGAGCATCCTTCTATGAACTTTTCTATTTGCCTTCTGAACGCATTCATGCTTCTGGTGTCCCAGGGAGTCTGGTAGCGGGAACTCGTACGGCGTCAGTGCGAGCATCTCTTTGGGCTGCTCACTCACAGCTCATTTCTGTAGTGAGCAGGAGTGCATTCATGAGCCCAGCTCACCTCCTCCTGGTTACATCTCACTCTGCATGAAAGCAGGCATGCAGACAGTAACTGATTTACTGTTACAATCCCTCCTACACCTCTTAAAATCTCAGTATTGTCAGTCGGTCTATGGCTCCTGATGCTCAGCAGATCAGCTTCGTGAGACAGCTCCTGCTGCTCAGCAGCGAGCATGTCCACCGCAGAGCCCACTTTGGGAGCTTGGGGCATCCAGAAGCCCCTCTTCCAGAGAAATAAGTACAAAAAAATAAGTACTTTTAAGCTCAGACTGGCTTTTAAGCGTTGGCATCCCAGAATTTGACTGGATGTTAGGCAAGCTGGAAAACAAAAAAGGAAGGCAAAGAGGAGTTGGAGGCAGCGAAGCCTCATGACGTGGGGGGGCTGCATGCAACCACAAGATCACTAGGGATCAGTGACAGGGCTGGGAGAGAAAGCCCCATCACGGACATCCACGGGGAGCGGCATGAACAATAACAGGACACAGCGCCCTGCACGTTGAAAAAAATTGATGTTTGCGTTTATGCATGATTGTTTCCCTAATGCCACGAGTTTGGGCTTTTGCACGGCAAACTCCAAAACAGCTGTAAGGGATAAAGACTGAGGCGGGGGGGTAAAGGCAAGCCAAAAAAAGGATATGACTTTCTAAGTAGATTTTCCTCAATAACATGCAGGAAAATCACTGCTCTAGTGCTTTTGAAGGTTGAAGGGTCCTCTCCACACCCCTTGGGAAACACTTAAAATGTGATTCACATCACATTCATCAACTTGTGTGTATTCTCTGGATTTGGGTTTGTCTCCTGACCAGGCCCAGTTCTGGGAAAAAGCCCCATTTCTTCGTACTTTAAAACATTTACGGAATGTAGGGTGACACAGTGCCATACAGCAGGGATGGGATTGGGCAAGTTACAAATAAAATCTAGCACATGCATTGTTTTGATCACACAATAAACAGGGGAACTGGAAATCACGCAAGCTTTGCACTGCCCGTAGGATGCTATTTTCTGCCAATTCATGAATACAGGCACACAAGAGCACCTTGACAAAACAACCATGTTAAGATTATAGCTTACAGACAATAAGCCTTATTGAGTCTCTGATACGCCACAGAGCCCGTGGCTACATTTGGTGGGACAAAATTAGCACTGGAGGATCCAAATAGCAGCTGCACTGGAGTATCCAAATAGCAGCTATACTGGAGTGGCGGTGTTTGGATGTTGGCGCTGACAGCAACAGCAGAGGACAAGAACAATCCTTAGAAATTGCTGCCCTGGGCCACTTCTGCAACCAGGGCCATCAGATGGTACTAGGGAGAACACCAGAAATTTTGTAAAAATAAAGAATGATTGTTTCCAAAACCCACTTACTGAAGGTTGGTGAGCACCCTGAAACATGGAGTTTTTATGTTCTCTTTCGGCATAGTCCTCACACCATGGTTTTAAGCAGTTAGGCAGGGGACAGGGTCTTCTTAAAAGGCCAGTCTCACTTTCATTAGCCTGGACACAGACATGTCCAGGCACTCCCTGGTTTGCCTGAGCCAGCCAATGGTTGGGCCCTGAAGTGTTCCTTCCTAAGCTCCAGGGACAGCCCTGCCACTGAGCTGATAATGCTCCAGCAGCCCCAGGACCAGACAAGCTTCAGCTGCTATTAATGGGAAGGGAAGCTGGAAAACTGCTGCTTTACCTAATGCAGGATGTTAGACAGCTTGTCTCATACCCTGGAGGAGATCCACTGCTACCACGCGCCCAGGACACAAAAGCTCTCTGCCCTTTGAAAGCAGCCATGTGCAGCTGGACCAGATTTGACATGTTTCATTGATTTCCCAACTCCAGGAAGTAATACATGGATTAGCAAGGTCACCAGCAAGAAAATCCATGAAGCACATTTGCCCTTGTGTTCATTAAGGTGCCACCAGAAGTAAATCCCCACATAACTTGTGGGTGACTGCAAAGGCACACCAGAGCCGCCCCATCTGCAGTTTCTGCTGTGGCAGTTGCAGTGCTTATGGAAAAAAACTTCCAGTGTGATGGGTAAGGGTCTTGAGAGTCAGCTTTTGTAGTTACTCATTTATTCATCCCTGTATTTGCTTTGCTTGACTTCTTGCCTCCTCCCCTGTTTTCTTTCTGCACAGAGTTTTCAACAGGTTTTGAATCAATGAACTGTAATGAAGGTAGCTGTGCTGCCAGATTTCTTTTGTTGCAGAGCAGAGACATCTCTGCAATCACAGCAGGACACCAGCTCCACAGAACACATAATTCCATCCCCACCCTGCCTCTTGCCCATCTCAAGCCCAGATTGTTCCTCTCTGACCTTGAAGCAAATATTATTTTTGCAGCCGCCTGGGTCAAAGTCACACCACTCCAGATCCGTGCTTACCTCTTCAGAGCAACCTTATCATGGCCCTGCTTTGCTGAACAACTTGCTTCCCTGCCTTTGAGGTCCTCACAGCAACGCTGAGCATTAACTAGGGCTCAGGCCAGTTGAAAGCAAGGGCATGATCACCGTACTGCGGCACGGGGAAGCGATCCTGGGAGAATAGCACACTGCCTGTGAGAGTCCAGCAACTTCACTCAGCTGGAAGCTCTCTCCCTGCAGATGCTGTGTTAAATGGCAGCAGCATCTTGTGCCTCGCATGCAGCATCCTTATTGAAAAACCAGCGTTCCCCAACAGTGCTAGGGACCAAGAAGACAGAAACAGTGAAGGGGAGCCACAGCACCGTTGTGCCTGTTCTCCTTTGCAGCCGCAAGACTGTACCAGTCACTGAGTGGGAAGGACTAGGAAAATTGTGAAAGGTGCTGGGTATTTTTGGCAGACCCAATGCTCCCCGAGGCACAGGACCCCTGGCCAAATCCCAGCTCAGAGACCTGCAGGTCCCTAAGCCTGAGCCCAGCTCACTCCAAAGTGGTGCCTCTGCAGGGACGGCCCTCCAAACACATAGAGATACAGCTCTGCTCCAGCAGAGGGGGACTCTGGTGGGCTCTCAGTCCCCTGGCAGCTGTAATGCTTTTCACATCCCCAGAGTCGCAACATAATTTTTTTTTTTAAAAAATCTGCATGTCTGTGCATGCACACATTTATAATGCTACAGAGGCTTAGGAAAACAGTTTTGTACAAAAAAAGTATAGACACTGCTCGTGAGACCCCACCTGGAATACTGTGTCCAGCTTTGGAGCCCTCAACACAGGAAGGACATGGACCTGTTGGAATGGGTCCAGCGGAGGGCCACGAAGATGATCAGAAGGATGGAGCACCTCCCCTATGAAGACAGGCTGAGAGAGCTGGGGTTGTTCAGCCTGGAGAAGAGAAGGCTCCAGGGAGACCTCATAGCAGCCTTCCAATATCTGAAGGGAGCCTACAGGAGAGCCAGAGAGGGACTCTTTGTCAGGAAGTGTAGTGACAGGACAAGGGGTAATGGTTTTAAAGTGGAAGAGGGGAGATTTAGATTAGATATTAGGACGAAATTCTTTACTGTGGGCTTTGAAAAACCTGCTCTAGTGGAGGTGTCCCTGCCCATGGCAGGGGGGTTAGAACTCGATGATCTTTAAGGTCCCTTCCAACTCTAACCATTCTATGATTCTATTCTATGATTATTCTCTATGAAGATGATATTAAGACAAGAAAATTCAGTGCTTACACATTGAAAACTGAGCAAGTTGTGAAGAACTATGAGTTTTACTCCCATGCAACCCCTTTTCATGCTCTAGAGTTGCCACATACCCATCTTTGCGAGTTTGAGAACAGCCAATAAAATCCCCAATGAGGGTTACTGTACAGGTACATGGGCTCACATGAACACCATTAACACAAAGGCTAGAAAAATAAAAAAATCTGTGCAAATATGTTGTAAGTTGTACAAAGACTGTACAAAGTTTGTAGTCATCTTGGCTCCGTAACAGAAGTAAGCCTCTGTTTTATTATTCTTCCCCTTCAAAACAGCAAAGTCATACCTCATGGATGCTTATGAAGTTTTGTTGGGATGGACGCCACTACCCCCAAATTAATATCTGCCTCCATGTTGAGGTCCACTCAGCTGGTACAAAAAGTTCCCAGCTCTGAAACATATTTGTTTTATAGTATACAGAGAGGGAAGCAGCTATGCACTAACAGGGACAATCCAACATTGTAAATAAAAGATAGACAGACAAGAAAAAAAAAAGAAGAGGCAAGATAGGAGAGAGTATTTATTCGAATTTGCCTTTCTATGCTAGTGCCTTAAAGCAGGCTACCCAGAAAGAGTTATCCTTTCTTCAGTCATGTGCTGCTTCTGATGTTTGGACATGGAGATAGATCTTTTTGGCCTTTGGAGCGCTTTGCCTGCAAGAATAACAAGACATGAGCAGCAAACCAGGAATGAAGGTGTTCAGTGAGCATCTAACTTCAAGTTCTTCGCTTGCCCTGCCTCTTCACCAGAGAAGATGAGCAGCTAATCCTCAGATCCTCTAGATTTGCTCTGGCTCGTCAGTAGATACCGGTGCTTCACTCACCGCATGAACGGCTGCTATCAAGAATGTCCTTTTCTGTTCCACAAGATCAGTTAGTTTGTTTAAGCACAAATAACATTTATAATGGTGTTGCAGCAGGTTTGAGAGACCAATGTGGCTATTCACAGGCCAGTAAAGGCCTATGCTGGTTGTTTTCAGATGCCTAGGTAGACAGGTGGTAAAAAGAATATTTCTCCAGCTATAGTCTGGGAATTAACTAGCAACTTCTTGGAAGCGTAGGAGGCAGCTGAATAACCCCTGGGCTTCTCCAAGGAGCTCTGGGCAAGGATTTTACGCAATTTCAAGTGAAAGCTGCTAAGAGGTCATCACCCTGACTCACCCGTGAAAGTTCTCAACATCTTCAACAGTCTCAGGCAAAACTCTTCCTTTAGTTTCAGGTAGAAGTAACACCAGTCCACCCGCAATCAAACCAAGAACAGCTTCAAATTGAACAGATGCACAAAACGCTTGTTAGCATATACGAATTTTCAGCAGATACACCACTTTCTATTGCCTGGCACAGAAGGACTCACAAAAGGCATTTGATTTTGTTCTTCATACAAGATGTGCACATTGGAGCACAAGTCTTATGAAGAGAGGCTGAGGGAGCTGGGGTTGTTCAGTCTGGGGAAGAGGAGACTGAGGGGAGACCTTATCGCTCTCTACAACTACCTGAAAGGAGGCTGTAGAGAGGCGGGGGTCGGTCTCTTCTCCCAAGTTACAGATGATAGGACAAGAGGCAATGGCCTCAAGTTGCGCCAGGGGAAGTTCAGGTTAGATATTAGGAAATATTTCTTTACTGAAAGGGTTGTCAGGCATTGGAATGGGCTGCCCAGGGAGGTGGTTGAGGCACCATCCCTGGAGGTATTCAAGAGAGGAGTTGACATAGTGCTTGGGAATATGGATTAGTGTTGGGTGGTGTGGTGGTGTGTGTGTGGGTTGCGTGTGTGGTGGTTTTGTTTTTGGTTTTTTGTGTTGTTTTTTTTTTTTTTTTTTTTTTTTTTCATTGGTTGGACTAGATGATCTTAAAAGGTCCCTTCCAACCTCTGTGATTCTGTGATTCTGTGATTAAGGCTCTATATGCAAAACCTGCATGCCACCTTTGGAGGATGTGGCAGCCACGTGGAGACAGCAATGAGCCAATTTCAGTTGTGAGTTATGCGCTGAGCTACAGCATCTCAGGCTGCACAGACAACTGTAAAGAGGAAAAAACCCTCTCCCTTTCTAAGTCTGAGCATATGCCAGGAAACATTTGATTTTTCTGCTATTTACGTAACAAGATTTAGAAAATACAAACACAATGTGTTATCTCCTACACAATGTGATTAACTACTCCATTGATAATTTCTTTTACCCACTTTGTACACGTTTGGTGTCTCTATTTTAACTCTACCAAGTACCCTCCTAAACAAGATGTCTGTTAAGAACTACATATCGCCATTCAATAAATTTTTCTATAAATAGTGTGCTGATCAAAAGATTCAGAAAAGTTTTGCAGTCCATGACCCGAGAGTTCAGGTCACTAGTCTGCAAACACTCATCTTGCATTTATTTACCAAACTCTTTCCAAATAGCTGGAAAACAGCCATTTAACAGACTGTCAGAAAAGCTGAAGTGTAACAGCCACGCTTGAACTTGATTAAACAGGCAATTATGTAAAATTCTAGGTTTTGGCTGCTGGACTGAGACAATATGCCCCACAGAGGAGCAGTAATTGATCAGATTTGAATTCCTCAAAATATTACTCTCGTCAAAACACTAGAACATTTTTCATCTCTTTGCCATCTGTCAAACCTGTATTCACCTTTAGCTTCCTTTAAAATGCAGGGAACAATAATAAGGGCAAAGGAGACATGAATACATAAATAAGCTCCAAGTTGTTATAAACTGAAGACTATGGCTTTTGTAGACAGGAAGGGGCTTCTGCTGAATTTGAGGCAACTCAAATTGAGCCTCAGCTGTTTTTTCTCCTACTTTGAAACCTGGGCCCTGCTGCAGCAGCCCAGGAGCAGCCAGCAAGGAGGTAAGGTGGCACTTACTGAAGACTATCAGCGGCAGATCGTGCCAGACTTCCACCAGTCTGTAGACAATGAATGGGACGATGACTCCACCAACATCGCACAAGGAGGAGCAGACCATCACCCCGAGGTTCCTGGTTCAACAGGAAAGGGATCCCATTAGCATCACAGTACTGCAGACGGAAGAGCATGGACCACAGTTCTGACCCTTGCACAGGGCATGCCACTCAGCAGACCACAGAATGCCAAAGTAGTTTGCAAAGCCCTAGTTTTCCACTGGTGGGCACATCTAGGTGTTATTTAGACCTAAGTATTACAAGAATAAAAAGCTTAGCAAATAAGAACAGGAGGGTATATCTGTATTTTCACAGGTGTAACCGAATTCCCAAGGTTAAAGATAGAAGGGAATCAGGCCCAAAGTGTCCGAGGGGAGTCTCTGGATACAGTAAAAAGGTAAAACTATTAGCTTCAGTACGTCTTAGGTGACCTAGCGCAAAGGGTGGCAAACGATCCTTCTGTTTGCTAGACCCCATTAACAAAATTCAAAACTCCATGGTGTTCATTACAGACAGAGAAATAAGATTTATAGAGTCTTATAATTTCACATGTTGTGTAGCTTCATATAATCAGTGTGTCCCCAATGAAGAAAGGAGGAATAAGACTCATCTGGTCAGTGCAGGCATCTTCTCTGCAGGCAGTGGCCTACAGTCACAGGGTAGAAAGAAGAAATTTTGAAGAATTGACTCCCAAGCTTTAGATTTCTGCAGCGCACATATCTGCTTCTGAGCTATTCACCCTGCAGCCCACTTAAAAATAGGGAAAAAATCCTTTCCTCAGGTGAAGGGCTTGAGTTAACAGACATTCTGCACAGCAGACCCCACTCTGGACAGATCCATTTAAATGTTATTTTGATTCAAACAAGATACAAATCCAAGCACTATGTGGGACTTCAGAACCCTCATCCACTCTGGTTGTCTCCACTTTCCCCTTTATTTCTGTCACATGAGTTTTCATCTGCCTTAAAGCACATTTGTTGTCTTTGTGAATCTACTTTTTAAAGAATTTTACTTATGCTCCACCTACTTTACATTCAGCAGTACCTGTTTAGTTCTGAAGCATGCAAGGATAACTCAGCATAAAACATAACATACACATTGGCCTCCACTATTTGTTTCCAGGCCAAATGCCATTGGGGAGGAGGATGCACCTACCTGATGTACGTTGGATACAGTTCAGTGTTAACAAAGCAAACCATTTCAAAAGCCATTGTGATTCCCATTCTTCCAATGCAAGCAGCAATCACTTTTAGCCAATGCATGTCTGCAAAGAAAACGCATTCGACACATTTAAGATCATCCCAACGATTTAGGAGGAGACAGTTAACACACCAGTGTTATTTTAGGAGGTATCTCTGATCCCGTATCATTTGATGTTTTTAAAGAGCCTAGATTCACCTGTGTGAACGAGGGAATGGGAACAGCCAGCACCACCTGAGCTGTGGCATGAGGACCCTCCCAAAACACCACAGAGGACCCAAGTTCTTTGAGATTTATTATTAGCAGTGCTACAAATCAACCTCATTTCTCTTCTAGCACTACTAGAAGTCAGGGAGGCAGCACCTGATGGTGGGTGTGGGTTTGGGGACTTGGGGGCTGGACCTTAGGAAAAGGGAGGGAGAGGTGGGTGCTGTTCCCAGGGGGAAAACACTGGGGTCAAGCCAGAACATGGCCTCACACAGGTGACTCACCCTCTGGGATCAGGGCTGTGACAAGGCAGGCAGCCCCAGCCACCAGGTTTGACACTGCCCAGGGGTAGCGCCGCCCGATGCGGTCAATGGTGACGATGATGATGAAGGCAGCTGGGAACTCAACAAGCGCAGAATAGAGGAAATCCAGATACATGTTCCCAGCGGCTACTCCCATGTGCATGATGAGCCCCTGGTAGAGGACAGAGCTTGTGAACCTAGGCAGAGAAGAGCATCCCGGCTTCGTTAGTCAGTTGGAGTACTGAGGTCTGCGTCCTGCTGGAGCCTTTGTAGCCTGCTCTCCAACATTATCTTCTTACCAGTTGTACATCAAAATGAATGTGTTTTTTCTCATCTGTGGTGTCCTGACAAGGTCAATGAGTGAAGGACTCTGCTTTCCAACATCTTCCTCTTCAAATTTAATATCCTGCGGAAAAGCCAGTACAAAGTACAGTAAGTTTCTGGTGGGAGGAACTGATGGAAGGAACTATCATGACGCTTGCTTACATGCATAAGCAAACCCTGAGCTCACCTCAAAATGGGAAGGCATCTTTTTCCGATTTTTTTTAGCCATATCACTGACAATTTTCATAGCTTTGTCATTTTTGCCTTGAGAGATCAACCACCTGGGAGACTCTGGGAGGCACCTACAATGCAAGTGGATGCTATTATGTACCAAAACATAAAGCTCAGATATTGCTTCCAAATATGGAGACTGTGGAGAGAGGGCTTTGGTTGAATAGAGGCAGATGGGATTTTTCTTTGGGGTTTTTTTTGTGTGTACTCAGGAAAAGTAGTATATCCTGCTGCTGAAATGGGAAGAGAAGCAGTTGTGGAAGTGGCTTTAGTCAGAGGTGAGTTTCCTAAAGATAAATCAGGGAAGGGCTTTGGTGAGAGTAATGCCATCATTTTATTCAGCCTGTTCACCACCAACTGGCTCCACTTAGGCAGTCATTTTTCAGTTGTGCCATCAAAGGTTAAGAAATAGTAAGCAAGCTAGAACTGGCTTACCAATTCACAAGTATGGAAAAAGGGAGACAACAAATCTCTTTCACTATTCCTAACCTCTCAAACCATCCAGAAAATTTGTCAAATCAAAGCACTCAAACTGAAAAATATCAATGAAAAAGAGAAGAGAGAATCCAAAATAAAGGTGAACCCATGTGCCTTCTTCTATTTGGACCACAAAAAGCTGTGACTTTCTTTCCAAAAAAAAAAAAAAAAGCATGTAAACAACCTGTTACAGTTATGTTAGCATCCTACAATCTCTTAATAACCATCTTTGCACTGCAGCATCCACTAAATTATGTCAAGGCATTTATTTTCCTTTATGAAATGCTTAATGAAGATAATTATGATATTAAACAACTCTCCCCCGGTGTTTTTCAAAGTGGTCTTTCTTTCAAACAGAAGTCAGGTGCGGTGCACTGGCTGAGATGTAATGAAGTCTCAGCTGCTGAGGGGTCCTATTTCCCTCTCCTTTTTGCTGTGTGCCTCCTCTTTGTGCTAAGGGGCATACACAGCCGAAAAGCAGTGCTAGATCTCCCTCTGTATCAAGCCCTAGGAGGCAGAAGCAGCTGTTTTTTGGGTCATGGCCAGAGGTACAAAGAAAGCCCGTTTACCAGTAGTAGAGGAGAAAGAAGAAGCTCGGCAGGGTGACGGTGAGCTGCAGCCACCGCCAGTGAGGGATGGCGTAAGCAATGGCATCAAAGACCAGGAGCCCAACGGAGAAGGCCGTCTGGTAGAGGATGCCCACCGTCCTCCGGTACTTCGGACCGACAACTTCTGTCACTGCAAGCATGCACAGAGAGAGGTGAATGACAGCTCAGCCATGACTGCTCAGCACAATGGTAACTTGCTCTGTGGGGACGCTGGAAGACCAATTCTGTGTTAACAACCTGAAGAAACCATCTTGGTAATCCTGGGCTTCCT
The DNA here is from genome assembly GCF_964106895.1 of Numenius arquata. Classification (NCBI taxonomy): domain Eukaryota; kingdom Metazoa; phylum Chordata; class Aves; order Charadriiformes; family Scolopacidae; genus Numenius; species Numenius arquata. The sequence continues at coordinate 15,911,972 of NC_133577.1, read as the reverse complement.
GGCATAAAGCCCCCAGACAAAAATCCCCTGGTGCTCACAGAGGAAGGTTTGCTTTTCTGTCACCCAAACTATTAGGAGAGGAGAAGACACCGCTCCTGCTCTTACACTGCCCTAAGGCATCCAGTAGCGTCCTCTGTCATGGAAATCTCCAAGTAAATCAAACATTCCTCAAAGTGCACAGACGGATTTTGTTGTAAAATCTCATGCCAACCTACATAATGTCTCCAATGCAATAATGAAACATCATATTTTGGTTTTGAAGTGCAGCCTTTCAGCCTGCATCTGGCTCAATGTATATAAGAAGTGCTGTTACCACAGGATGGCACACAGCTTCCTGCTCAGGATGGCTTCACAGTTCATCTGCACATCACAGGATAGATCCACAGGTTAACTCTTGTCAATACAGAGCTAAAAGTAACTATTCCAGCAGGTGCAGGCACAAGCACACTCAAAATTTTGCATCTGGTTGTGCGATTGCAAGAAAGCAAACTGATGAGAAAGAGTATAGAAAGCCAGTATTTAGCAACCAAAGGAAGTGCTGTGTTTTGGAGTCATGGATTAGCTAATACTGCTTGGCAAAACGATGCACACAGACAAAGACATCTCCCCAGGCTCAGCAGGACTGAGCCAAAAGCAGCTGAAGGGTAGAGAAGTATCCCAGGAGAGCACAACAGCAAGGTTGCTCTGTCCTTGTACCCTTCCCTGGGCATTCAGTGTTGGCCACCCTTAGGGAGAAGATACAAGTTTAAAGGGGCTTTGGGGCTGGTTCTGGGTGATTTTTCTCTCATGAGAGAGTTTGAAGGAGAATCCAGAAATAACAAAGTGTAACTGAGGGAAAATATCAGGATAGGACAAGTCATTTTCCTGATAGGGATTTTATGCTCTAAAATGACATGAAGTTCCCCAGCAGAGGTGATGAAGTTTTCATTTGTGCATGGAAAAGATTTAAGAGGCCAAGCAGGCATCTAGAATACGCACAGGAAGGAACAATCATGTCTTGGCAGAAGATGGCCTGGACTGTGGGCTAGATGTTTTTATTTTATTTATATCAGACATCTGGATAACTGCATTAGAAAGATGTCCCCACTAAAAGACTTAATAGAAGTTTAGGATGTTGACATTTACATTTTTTTCCACTATCACCGTGAACTGGACCACTCAGAGCTATTTGGTAGAGGCACCTGACATCCTAATCCAGATAAGGCTCTATTGGGCAGCATTTAAAATGTTTTATTTGCTGCTCTGGTGGCTGCTTGGTGTTCGGTATTTTTGGCAAGAGCCTGAACTCCACACCAGAGAAGTCAGGGAAGTCCCAGGTTGCTCTGCCATGCACCAGAAGGTGGCCCTGAGCTGGCCCCAACCCTGCTGCCCCATAACCGGGCTTCACCACCAGACCCGATGGGTGCAAAGCTCTGGGAGAGGCATCAGCCCAGCTCCTCACACAGCTCTGCAATCCCCCGGGTTGGCCACCACTCAGACAAGTGCACAGATACCCAAACAGCTTGTCTTTTCCTCAGCAAGTACATGCTGTTCTTCAGTTATTTTTAGGCTGTAAAGCCTCTGTTTGCCCTTTAGTGCTTTGTGTCATAAAAATGCCTCCAACGTTCCCCACCCTCTGCCTGCTTCTTTAATGGCCTCCTCTGTCATCACCCCATCTGCGACTGGGCTGGAGCGGCTGCAGTCTGCCCCAGGGCTGTCACCTTCCCCAGGCAGTACCCCAGGGGAGGGAGAGGAGCCCCGGGGGCCCAGATCCGCAAAGGCGAGCTGCACCATAGGGGAAAGCCTATCTTGAGGTAACAGCCCCAATATACCACCACTTGCTTGGGCTTTGAAGGCTACTGCTGCTTCTCTCTAATGACGGTACTTGAAAAAGTCCTGAAAAGTCAAAGAGCGAGAAAATTCCTTGATAAAACACTATGAGAGGCATTTTTTAAATAGCTTTTGTTCTACGGTTTTGGGGTTTTGTTGTGGGTTGGGTTCCCCCCCCCTCCCCTTCATCTTCTGCAGCCAGTCTTGCTCCTGGGAAAAGGTGTGAACTCACCCAGGATGTAGCCTGCCGTCCAGCAGCCCTTGCTGACCAGCCCTTGCAAGAACCGGAGGATGACTATCCACAGGTAGGTGGGCACGAAGACCAGAAGGATTCCACAGATAGCATTTGCAAGAATTGTACTTAAGAGGCAAAATTTACGACCAAACCTGGATTGGAAGATAACATGTGTAAAGCAAAACAGTAGTCATGAAAACACAGGTGTTTTAAACTAGTAAGAGGTTTGTGCACCTTTAAAAAGAGAAAATCCAGATTTGCTCCACAAGGGATAGATACAAAGTGACTTTTATTCTTAGCACAGTACTCGCTTATCTGCCTTTCTATTCCCTGAAAAATTACTGTGCCAGTTGCTCTGCAATACCACAAAGGCTTTCAGGAAAAAGAAGTTTCCCAAGTTAAAGAACAATAGTCCCGTATTTACATATACTTGGATTGTGACTGTTATGCCTGAATTTCAGAACAGACAGCTTCGTGATCTTTTCCTTTTTTTTTTTTTTAATGGGGGTGAAAAATAAGTATGGATTAATATTATGATTCTGATATGTCTGCATGCACCAGATTCATAACTGATTTATATACCACAACCTTTATCTCCAAAAATCTAGTATGTATGGATCTTGTTGCAAGTAGGCTGCATTTCACATCTGGAGCAACCCGGAGCCTGCTGTACGAACAGTCCTAGGCAGGAGGGCAACAAGGCGGGGAAAAGGGCCTTCAAATACTGGCATTTGTTTCTTTTTAACCCCAGCTGCCTGGGCTAGGGCAGCGTCTCTGCTGGCTCTGAACAGGGAGCTAAAGATGCCAAGACACAGGGGTTTCTGCTTTTTTGCAGTGACTGCTGCTGTACCTATCTGGCAATCTCTGCGTCTGCTATTTCAAAGCTTCTCCAAAGGAAGTAAGATGGTTCCAAGCTGCAGCCGCACAGAGCGTGACAGGTAAGTGGGGGCTCCAAACCAGCATTTCCCAGCTTCAGTTAATACCCCAGGGCTTCAGTGTGGCACGGCAAGGAGTTTGGGGTGTACAGTCCCAAAATAGTCCTCGTGGGCTCTGCAGGATTTGCCCAGCAGAAGATTTGTGCAAACCAGCAGGTATGACCTGCTGAGACAGAATACTTGCTCCTCGTGCCATGACTGAAAATCCAGGTCGTTGACTTTGAGAAGAGCAGAGACATGAGCAGTTGCACAACCTTCCTCCGCCTTTATCTAAGCTTAGCTGCCGAACACCGATAAGGGGGGGTCAGAGGGTTTTACTGTCAGCTCACACGTACCTGTCTGCTATGTAGCCAATGTTTATGGAGCCAATAAAAAACCCGGCATTCACAGAAGACTGAAAGAGGTCCAGCTTCCAGGAGTCCTCACACACCAGGTTAAACTAAAGGAGCAACCACAGTTAGAAGCAAGAGAGTGAAAAGAGAAGCTGGGCTCACATCCAACAAGTTTCCTTCACTTCAGTTAAAGATTTAAATTTGTTTCTGGGTCAATTACCATTTTATCAGCACCCATAAACTTCACTGACTTAATTAAGTGACCAACGTTAAAAACAGGATCAAGCCCTTGAGCAGTTTTCTGGTATTTCCCATTCATGTCTCCTCTCTCGCTACTGGAAAGAACATAACCAAGTTATTACCTGTCAAGATCAGGACCCTAATTTGTGTTAGGCCTTGTTGATCAAATCAGCATGGACCTGTTGATCACCCTTGGCTTTTCAAACAGCTTTTTTTTGTGGCTGATGGTGAACATTTCTGAGGAATTCTGATTGCCTCATACCTTTGCATGCCACAGTAGTCCCTGAAGACCCCTCAGGACTAAGGGTGGTGCCTTCACTAAACATACCCTAGATGCTTGCAGAAGCCTGACTCGTCCCACTTCCCATGGAGCACTGACTTCCTGAAAGAGGGTGGGAGGAGGTATCTGCATCTGCCCCCGAGGCCACAGCATTTTCTCTCTGTTCTGGCCTTTTGCTCAACTAAATTGTCCTACAGCCTAACGTGTATGGAGACCAGGTATTTTGTATCCGAGGCCAAGCTTTATACCATACATGTACTCACATATCTTAGGTATCTTATTTAAATAGATATACATAAGAGCTACTGGAGAATAAGCTACTTCAAAAAGCTTTCCTAACATGACTGAGAATCCCTTCCCACCCAACTGGTAGCTGGGTTTATTTAAAACTATACATCTTTAATCAACATAAAACCAGAATACTCCTCCTGATACTCTGTGGGGCTTCCCATGAGGATATTCTTCCATGTGTAAATTTTTTCCTTTGAGCAAAATAACATGCTTTACTCTGAGCTATTCCTTCCCTTGCTTAGCTGCCAGAGCAAGGGACAACATAACACAGCCCAAGAACCTTCACGGAAACAGTCACGTCCAGAAGCAAAACACACTGCCAAAATGCACACAGAGGCGCGTGACATTCCTGGTTATCCTGTGAAGGAAACCGCCCGCGGGCCTGGCCTGGCGCCCCCTTCAGAAGAAAGGGAAGACGACGGATGTGGGAGCGTGACTGCACAAATCCACACAGACTGCAAGTTTTCAGCTTCCCACAGTCTCAAGAGATCATGGTGGGGGCATCTGGAGCACAGCATCTGCTCAAGCCTTTTGCAGCGAGATGTGCTGGCTGTGCGGCTGCTTTGTAGAAGTCCTGGGTCACCCTCCATTTGAGGTGTCTCACTTCCTCACTTCAATATCACACAGTCCATCCTTTGCTGAAAGAAGTACAATTACAAATCCACCACCTAAAAATCTACCTCCAGTCTCTTAGAACATCTCTAAAACTTTGGTGGAACTTCCTATGACAAAATCAAATTCGTCATCCCAGATACCAATTTCTTTTTAAAGTTAAAGTACCTAAATCCCTAAAGTACCTTCAGTAGCTTAAATAGCATTTTCAGTTTACTCACAAATCTTCTAAGAACACAGACCAGCTGTCAGATTTTCTGCAATTTATTCCTGAATTAAGCTGTTTAATTGTAGGTGATTACCTCTCCCCCCCCCCAGTCATTCCACCACATTTGAAACAAACTACAAAGGATTTTTTTTTTTTTTTTTTTTTTTAATGAAGAAAGAGACAAAATGAAGACCTTCACATGTGGGCACGGGTCCCAGGAAGATGGGGAGGTCTGTGCTCAGGGCTCAGCGGGTTTTGTTTGCAGTGCTGCGAGGTGCTGCTCCCCCCGAGGCACTGTTTACACGCCTCCACCAATCCCACCTCTCATGCAATGGGAGTTGCATCCAGAACTGGACTTTATCTACCTGGGGATTTATTTGCCGAAATATGGTTTGCTCCCCGGCTGGAGATATAAGCCTCCCGAGCAGCCAAGGCAGCGCTTCACAGCAAGGACAGCTTGCAGCAAGAGGATCCCCTCGCCCAGGTAAGCGGGCATCGTTTTAACACAGCCCAGGCCCTCTCCCACGTCCCTCAGCTGGTCTGTAACTGAGGGGGCAAGGGAAGGGGGGTATTTGTTTTTACCTCCGTCACGAGAGAGGTCCCTGGGTAGTCGTAGACCCAGCCGTCCTGGCAGGGACCAAGGGGGACAGCACTCCAGTTGCCCACGAGGCTGCCAAGGGGATCAGTGCAGCTGATGCCCGTGGCATTCCAGTCCACCTGGTACCTCCTGCAGCGGCTGCTGAAACTGGCCCCGTGGCCATCCCACTCAGGAACCGTGTGATTCAGCTGCTCCTCCAGGCTCCAGCCACATCGCTGGCTCAGCTCAGCCACCCCGGGGCTGAAGCAGCGATGCTCAGGGATAAACCCAAAGAAGACAACACCCACGTACACCGGGGTGAAGGCAGCAGAAAGCAAACACAGGACAAAGAAGGTTTGCTTCTGGAACCTGTCAAATTCTCCAACGTTCTCCAAAATGTCATCTAGGGTTGGCATCTTGGCATCAAAACCACCCCAAAAACCTCATCTAGGTCTTCTCTGCAGCACTGATATATTTAGTTGGCAGCAAAGCTATTTAAGTAACAAAGACATTTGACCAAAAGTCAAGACTAACTCCATAAATTATTAAACTACATGTTGCAAGCTTTATTTTTTAGGTTTCATTTGAAACCAGACCTTAATTCACCCAGGGAGAACTTGCATTTAACCCCTAATCAGAACACACACGTTCCTTTTCTCCAGAAAAGCCGCTAATAGCCACAGCACTTTGGGGTGGTTTTTATTAGCCAAACCAGCTCCTCAAAGAAGAGGCATTTTAAGGAGCCAGTGTAGATGGAAAATTCCACCAACATGCAAGCGAATTAAAAGTTTAGTGTAGCAGTTGCTGGGCACCACATGTGAACAAGGCTTATCGACCAGCTTCTATAAAGAATAGTGCGAACAGGTAAGTACACTGTGAAATGTAATTGTCTCTACGTGGAGCCATGTAATGGTAAAGAAACAGCTTTCCCGCAAACTCCAGTATTGTGTATGTCTCATCCCTGCAGCCACCCTCACTCTCCACACTTCTCCATTTCCAAGGAAAACCTCTCCCACCTACATCAGGGAATTTGCTATTTTCACCTGACCATATTTTTGCAATGATACAAAAAGATAGCACTCAGTAAGGAATTACACACTGGGAATGGTGTGTAATAGTGTGTTTTGGAAGCCAATACATAAAATAGTTGTTCTGGCCATAAGTATTTCTTACTGCAGAAAACCTACAAGACTTTACGCAGAATTCACTGTTGGGCACCCTCAAAAAAATCCAGTGATATCAGGCTCCAATGATACTTCATGCCATCTATGGATAGACACTTGCTACTCCAACACCTTTTGCTGACAACAGCTGCTTCCATCAGAAAGAAAAGCATAAGCAAAGGTCACATTTTGAAGACAGAGAAAAGTGAAAAATGGTCTGGAAAGCAACTTGCACAGTTTAGGCAACCAGGAGAAAAAAAAATAAAGACCTCCTTTCAACACATTCCAAAAAATAAACCAGCTTAAGCCATTTTGGCCTGGGAACAGAAACAGAAACAGTTCTTCACCTGGTCTCACTGCCCATCAGCCACCAGAACAACAGTGGCCTAACCAGCTCTGACTGCTGCTTTGTAGAGCATCACTCCAAGATCATTCCCTGCATCACACAGACATACCCCCTCCTCTCCTACCTCCAACTCAGGCAGGAACAGCTGAAGCAAGGTAGCAAGAACTCCTCTCCTGCAGCCCCTTACCAGCTGTGTTTCCCCAAGCCCAGCACAGCACCACCCCACACCAGACTTTTGCCCTCCTGGCTGCAGGGGCTCCACATGGAGCTGGGGAGGGGGATGGGGACACACAAATGCACAGCAGCCACCACGCTCACAGCCTGTCCCCGCAGCCTCCCTCAGCAGGAGGCTGCGTGCAGCTGAGGTCAAGGAAACTGAAATCAAAGCCTGCCTGGCAAGTGGGTGAAGTTTTTAAAAACTGGCTGTATCTTAAAAAACACACCTAAAAAACCCTCACATTGCTTCATTCCTAGCAACTTTGTTTAACCAGTTGGTAATGGTGTGTGAAAGTTCTACCTGATATAAAAAGGTTAGATCCAGACTAGGCCTTTTTTCCTGGCTTCCCACCACCCTCTCTGCAGTCCAGGCAGGGGTTGGGCGGCACTGTGCCATGCGTATGGGTGTCTCAGAGGCTCACTTCCCGGCGAGTCGTGCTGTTGACTCGCAGGCTTTCTTCTCCTGGCCCAGCCATTTGTACATGCACCATCTGGTGCCCGCTGTTCTCCTAACAGTCCCCTCCCTATGGCTGAGCAGGGTATCCCTACTGGAAAAACAGTCAGGTGAAGCAAGTCACACATCCAGCTCTGAACAAGGTAAGGTTCAGTCAGCTTACCTACAAATGCCTGGGTAAAACGCGGGCAACAGTTCCAAGACTAGGCACTGAAGTCACACACCGCTGTCAGCTGCATATTAGAAATAAATCACTGATACTGCTCAGACAAGCACACCCAGGCAGAGTACCTCTGTTCTACCTAAGCCTCGTTATGCAGAGTCACAACGAAGAGACGGCGTTACAGCTTAATACGTGGGAAGTCATTTCATGCAACAGTTCATGGATCAAACAACTCCAAGATGCTAGCCTTGAAGGCTTGGGGATGGGAGGCAGCATTCTTCAATATCCACTGAGAGAACTGTTGCAGTGGTAACTGGAAGCATTAAACGTATGCTGTCAAGCTTCTCATTACCCCAAATTAACCTAATACTAAATAGGAAAAATGCTGCTTGTTTTAAATATGACAAGATACAGCTTTACCTGAACTAATTTACAATACAAGAGAAAGAAAACCCAAGTCTGATAAAAGAAATACACCACTGGGGCTTACCTATATTTTCTGATCTTTCTCATCAAACAACAGTTCTCATTTTGAGTGATGCAATTAAGATATTAGCTAGCACAGCAAAAAAGGGTATCACAAGGCTGATTAGCAGCATTGCCGACTACTGTAAGAAAGATTCCAGACATGGAGATGTGGGATTTGGAATATCCACTTCATATCTTTTATTGAAATTGCTGAATACTTTATATTACACTATTTTGATTCAAAATGGAGTTTTTATAAAAAAGAAACCATTGTTGAAACTGAGTAAGCCAGCCAAAAGGAACAATGAAAAGTTTCAAAAAATTCTGACCGATGCATGTACTTGTATGACCCTCTGAAACCCTATCATTGCCCATAAATTTAATTTAGGAAACACCTGGAGAAGAGCAAGACTGCTAGAGGAAATTTGACTTGCATTCATTGCCAGCAACATTTCAAATCAATGACCATGGCCAGGACCGTAGCATAAGAACTAGAACTTGAGCTATCAGAAAACACTGGCCCAAATTTTTTTTCTTGCAATTAATACCCAAGAGAAGGCTAGGGCTCCTCTAGTTGTTGGGCTTTTCTCGGTGATGACAAACTGGGCAGCGCAGATTGTATTACAGGAATTCTACCTCCACGCCCTTGAAAACACTGGTTCTCTGTGCAGTCAGCCTAGTCCAGCCATAATCTAGAAAAAAAAATAAAAATCTTTGGGTGCCTGTCAGCTGTTTAGGCAAATACTGATGAAGTCAGTCATATGACCAGTACCAAAAAAATATCATGCAAAGAACAGCAACCATTTCAGGCTAAAGCTATACAGTTGTACCTTTCAGTCAATACCTCTGAACCAATGATCTGTTTAAATTAGAATGGATATTCAAATTTACAGGATAAATTAGACCAGTTCCAAAATTTACATCAAATCATACCAACACACAAAAGTTATATTTTTTCCTTGTCTTACGATGGGTGAACCCATAGAATAATACCCTGCCGGCAGGAAGAACATGTTGCTATTAAGCAAACCTGAGTAGTGAGGATCAATAAATACAAGGAGATAAAATGTTAGTAGTCAGGTAACTTGAGTCTCAGAAGCCAGGGGCTTAATTGAGCCTTAATCCTTTCCTTTCAAAGGTTTCTCTTTTTTAAGCAGGCATTTAACACCTATTCTGAGGCCTAAAAAAAAAAAAAACCCACACACAAAATAAAAGGTGTCCTGGCTAGAGAGAGTCAACATAACTCAGCCAACTGGATGGTAGAAATCCAGCCGTTACTGAACAGATCATTGTAAACAACCAAGAAATCGTTCTCTTCTTCCCTTTTCAATGGTTTCTTGTTAAAGGCAAAATTCAGAAAAATCTTTCAGGCTGAAGTCCTCATATTTGGTTGGAAATGTTGTCCCGTTATATATAATCTCTCTATATATATTTGATTAGGCACAAGAGGGGTTATTAAACATTCAACAAGTCCTCATCACTATCATCATGAAACGATACTGTATTTGTAGAGTTCTGTGCCTGCTGCTGGCCTGGCTTGGCTTTTGCTTTCCTTTCCTTTCCCCCATTCAGTAAATAAGCTTTGTCATCACTTCTAAGACTGGGTGGCTTCTTTTGTGAGTGCTTGCTCTTGTCTAGTCCTCTTCCTGTCTGAATCTTTACATCTGGAATGGTTAACACTTCATCCTCGCTGTCCAGGTCATCCACGTGGAGAGAGGTAAAGGCTTCAGACGTAACAGACTTGGTAGTGATGTGACCGTTCTCCTGCCCTCCTTTTGCTGTCCTTTGATTTGGTGCTGCGACTTCCTCCATGAGCCACTCTGTTTCATTCTCATTAGCTTCTTCTTCACTGTTTATCTGCAAGGGAAAAAAAAAAATAAATGCAAGAGGAGACTGCATATACCACTCTAGACTCTGCCACATGCTGATCCTCCCCAGTAGTCAGACCCCACACGGCTTTGGCTTTAACTTAGTCTTAAGACAGTAATACTGCAATAGCATGCTGTTACTATAGCTTTTCACCATGCCTGAAACAGACTTTTCTCTTCCTGTACATTTATCTGTTATTTAGCTATTTATGGGCTGCTCTTCATTTCCTCAACTCTACCTTCCTTTCTCATTTCACAATATAAATATAAATCTCAGCTACATGGCTTTCCTGAAGCCAAACAGTATGGTTTCCATGTACTAGCAGAACCAGGAATTAAGGGGGTTTATTTATTTATTAGTAAAAGCTTGATATTAAAAAAACTGGACAAGAAACAAAACCTTTGGTTTCACCACTGTATTACCTTTGTGTATTTGTAGGAAACACCAGATGTTCTTCTGCAGCAGTTCGTTATCTTGTTTATCACTATTTCCCTGAAGAAGAGGAAGAATGTTGCATTGTAAAGACTCTATATCCCTTAATTAGCCCTCAATTTTTCTTCACTGGATGTTTGCCATCACCATAAAGCATTTCACCAAGTGAGCTGCAAGCTATCGCATGGTGACACTTGACCCTGAACCACCCTAACAAAATTCAGTCCATGATGATCTTCCCCTTTTACAGCTTCAGTGTGACTGTTCTGAAACAACTCTGGCCTTTACGTTTAAGGGGAAAAAACCCAACCTTGTCGGGAAAGCAGAGAATCAGCCAGATTTGCACTTGTTCCCTGCTGCTGTTGTATGGTTCCAGCTTGACAGCATAAAAGGGGAGGGATTTGTCACATTGTTTTATCCTCCTTAATTAGCAGTTGTCCACAATAGAGGCTAGTCCAATGCAATAGTGTACTCCAGCCCTCTTTACGTGGACCTTCAGACAGTAACAGGGAATTTGAAAAAACCCAGTGATTTGTCAGTTGATGCTGCCAACTGAAAAACAGAACTTAAATCTCTAAAGTTCACTACTTGCCTTTCACTGAGGAAACCAAGTTCTACCAAAGAAACTTCTAAAGCCTCCCAATCATTTCTTACCTCCTCTCTTTTTTGTAGAACAGCAAGATTATTAGGCATGCAGTGAGAACAACCAGAAGGACACTCAGCACAGCACCGACAGCCTGACTTCTCCTTGAAAGGCCTTTATGTACTCGGGCCTCCTGATCAGTCTGCTGCTCACTGCTTCCTGGATCGTTGGTTGATCTAATAATGTAAATTGGGAAGAAAAGGATGAGTAAGGTCTATTGACCAGTTGCATCAAACTGGATTAGAAACAGTAGATTCAAAGAAATTGAACACCATCCTGTCAGTCCTACCCAAAAGCTATAAGGAACTGAATTCAGGGGATTTCATTCGAAGTAAAAAATCACTGAAAAAAAAAAAATGTGTGTACTGTGCCTACATCCTGGTATGCTTTCCAAGAGTGCATAAAACTGATTAGTCAAGACTGAAGTGCATGATTAAGCACCCTAGAGCTTACACAGCAGCAGCTATCCACACAAGGTTGCTATTTTATAACCAAACCTGCACCTGAACAAGCTGCAAAAGCAATAGCAATTATTTACCCTCCAGCTGACTATGGTGCTACAGAGACCTCAATAGCTAATTGCCTGTTTAAACCAGAATAAGCAGTTTCCCTGTGTTTTCAAACTAGCAGCCAGAAAAGTGAACAGTCCTAGAAGTAGTCACTCTGTCCTTCACAGTGAGGCTGCCTGCACATCAAGAATGCCAGTAAGCACCTAGACACAGTCACTGCTTTTAACACTGTCACCTCATTACTCCTCTTCGGATCTGTAGATAAGCTGATCATAATTAATTGCAAAAATAGCTCATTATTGCTCTAAGACCTGTAATGATTTTCACTCCAGCCTAAAGAAGTGGGCAGATAGAGGGGCAGGTCAGTCTTTGCCATGGCTTAGAAGTTTTCCAGACGGTAAGGCAAGGAGGATAAAAAAAAACCACCTTACTCAAATACTGGTTACTCCTCTCAGTAACATGAAAGAGCATGATCTGTTACCTACAGTAGGTTTTACTTCATGAAAACAATAATATTAATTCCACCATGACTCTTCATTTCCCAGGGAAAAAAGCAGCTTTAGGTCCAGATCAACTTGGCAAGCTTTAATTTAGTGATCATGTACCAAACATTACATACATGAACACCAATTCCATCTACCTATGAGTACACTGCTTTTTTAGCGCTTCATTTTTTCCACAATCAGTGATGAACAAATACAAAAAAGCCTTTAGCTGAGAAGTGCTGACAAAAGCTGCTTTCAGAAAATGGTTAACTACTCACATTAATGGACACACAGCATCTGTGTACCAAGTAAATAAATACTGGCAGTCTGCTGTCTCGTGAATGAATTCAGGAATGCCTTCCTTTGCTTGTCGATTGCAGTGGAAGGAAATGGTTGAAGATACAAACTTTGATTTATCTTTACCGCATCTGGAGTCTGACGAAAATATGACATCCAAGTCATCATCTACAACAAGAAGAAAGCCTTTTAGTTTACTACTTCCTTGAGAACACTCTAGTAACACTAGACTCTACAAAGTTACGTATTTGTACTGCTTACGCTTTGCAGTATCTGCAGGTGAATTTATACTTTCAGGTAGCTGATCCCATCTACTGCTATGGAACAGTGGGCTAAAGCTCTTCACAAGAAAAAGTGGCTACATAAAGGAGATCATTGCTTATGCAGCACAAGCACAGAGGAGAACAGGAGACCAAGTCTTCTATCTTGCATTGGTTTCACCAGAGTCTTTCAACAAGTGTCAAGCCCAAACCCTGTTAAGGCCACACTTGCAACTGAACTTACACAATACAAAAAAAACCAACCTAAATTCTGCTAGACAGACTCTGGATACCTTCACAGAAAGGGATTAGTACAGATGTTGTGAAACAAGAATAATTTTCTGATGAAGCAATTCACACAGAGCATGAAGCAATTCTGGCTAGTGAGCAAGCACTTACCCTTAACATAATATTTAGCTTTTCTGGCAGAACCAACTCTCCGAAAGCGATGTTCGTTAGTTTTAACCTGGCAGATGTTTGCTCCAGAGCATTCAGGGAAACTTGAGTTTCTTATACCAGAAAGTTGAATTTCATATACGTATTTATCGCCGTTTGTCCGTATGTCACCAGAAGCCGTGTACAACCTGAGGAAGCAGAGGGCAGATCTATTCTTAAGTCTAAACTCCCAGATTTAGGTTATTCCCAAGACATAAGACTGGCAACAGTGGCAGCTGCTACCACTGGTTGATACTACAGCAAGTTGGAGTGACCGATTCAGAAAATGGTAAAATGCAGGACTGAGGCTTCCTCCCTGAACATTACAAATGAGGATTATATTTAGCATAAATGTAATCTAAGAAAGCACAAAAAGCAAACATATAATATTTAAGTTATAGTACATGTTATTATATAAGTATACGTTATATTGACCTCAATGGGTGTATGAACATGCAAATACCTCCAAAGGATTAAGATAAACTGAAGACAAAAGCACAACTCAGCAGCTCATACACAAGCTAGCCTACTTACCATAAGAACCACATTCTTTGCTCTATAGCTACGACAAACAGCATAGCTTACTCGTCTTCTCCAGAAGGGTAACTAGTCCTACCATGAGTGTTATCTAAGTACTATTTACAATTGCATCCTTTCACACTGCTGGTTGGAATGAGAACGCTCTGAGACTCATAGCTATTTGTTCTAGATACCTGCTCGAAGGCTGAGCTTGCTTAAACATGACTTACCTTTAATCTCAACATTACACCGAGTTTAATTTTTGTCCTGTCTTCCTCTCCTCTTTCATCCAGGCCTGTTTGATTTTTGGTTATTTCTTCTATACTTGTAATGCTATCACCATGTTTGCACAGCAGGTTTATTCACAACATAAGTTGTGAATAAACCTGCTCTGCAGGTACAGCTGTGCTCAGTTACTCCAATCCTGCACGCTAATGATTTGTGCCTCAAAAGCAGAATTTATTCCTCCCATAACACTAGTATGGGCAGACTTCCTCCCATAACACTAGCACTGACATTTCAGAAGAGATTTTGGACCAGAGTTATGTACAATGTGTGGTACAGTCAGTGTAACTGCTGGTCTTCCCCTCTCCTGAGTTCAGTCATGCTTGACCGTTCCTCCAGAGCTGTTTTTCCTCACTTTTAAGGCTTCTGAAGCATGGTTTCCTACTTCCGTATGGATCATCTGAGCAGGAAAAAAGGTGCTACGTAAAAAGCCAGAGAGCAGTCTAGGTGAAAAACACCAAGTTGTCTGGCACTGAACTAATGTCTACACACTACGGAAGAGAGCAATAACCCACAGTAACTAACATCAAGGTGAGTATGTGCAAGCCTTAGACTAGTTTTGAGTACACCTGGAAATGTTCAAAGCTCTAAGCCCTGCCGTGAGCTGCGCTATCACTCAGGCCTTTAAGTCAGGCACTGGTACAAGGTGAATTCCGTGCTATTTCCACTGGACAGCTAAGATCTGTTAAGGCAACATGGAATATTCACACCAAGCTCTCTTTTCTTGCAGTACAATTCCACAGGACTACGGTGGTGTGGGTTTGGCGGGGAGGAGGGGTTGTTTGGTTGTTGGTTTGTGTTTGTTTGTGGGTTTTTTTTTTACTTACTTGTAATAAATATCCCCTAAAGAGAAGTTTTTCCCAGTTGCAGGATTAATAACTGTTCCGTTCACCACCTCCACCTCCTGCTGCTTCACAGCACAGGCTGCACGTGTGTCCCAAGTGATGTAGTAAGCACAGTTTTCTTCATCAATCCTACCAAGTAACAAACACGACTCATGATTCCAGGAAAACAGCAACAAGTGCTTAGTATCTTGAGAAAGAGAAGACATACAGCTGCTAACCCACATGTGGGAACGTCCTGACGTCCTGCCTAAGCATCATGCCAAGAGTAAGCCAAAACAGTCAAGAATCACTGGGGGGCGGGTGGGGGAGCTACTTGAAGAGTTGCATTGTATTTTTCTGCAGCTCCAAGACCTAAGAAGACCTGTCTGCACTTGAACTTTCTACTTCAAAACTTCCAGAAGTCACACACTGTATCGGAGGGTTTTATCAAAATATTTTGGCTAACAAACATGTCAGGCAGCTTTTGGCAGGTTTAACGTGCTGCACAACATTTAACTAGGACAAGGAGCATAAGCTAGTCAGATTTTGCTGCTTAGTTCTTTGACTCATACAGAGCATCTTGCCGAGTTTTCCAATTCTACAAATACACAATCAACCAAAACAAGACTGAGCAAAAGGCCATCAACCTTTCTTAGTATTTGTCATCATGCATCTATACCTCACTTTGGACAGCTTCTAGTTAAATAATCTGTATTGAGGCAACAATAAACCAAGTTTTATTAGCTCAGTCTCTTATCTACAGTAAGAGTTCTCTACTAAATGGATTTTGAGCAAAGTTAAGAGTGGTTGTACTACAACTGACATTGAAAATCACAGCATCCCAGCCATTGTCAGATCTAATTTGCAAGTAGAATGCTTACTTTTTTTGCCCAGAAATTTTAAGATAAATGCAGAATACAATAATTTATGGAATTGAACAGGTGCAGAAACTGCAGACGATCCACTACTTACAAGTACAGACCACGAATTATTTTAGGGACTGTCCAACAGAACAGACAGCCAGTCTCCTGAGACTTACAGTTGTACAGAGGTACAAAGGAATAAACCATGAAGACCGATGGTATGTTAATTTGTTACTCACCTCTGCAGCATGGGCATGCCAACTGTTTTTGCACACTTCAGTTCTATAATTGTCGTTACTTTCTTGTTTTTCCTACATTCCTGCCCACTGGAATAACTAATATACACTGTATCACCTAGAAGAGAAAAATGGTGACACTCAGGGTTCTTGTAAGCAGCTGTCAGAAATCCCCTTTGCTCATTCTCCAGACTTCACTACTTTAGACTAACTTCTGGGATTTTTTTCCCCTGCGTAGACCATGTATCAATTACAGCACTTCATTAATTTGAGGCCTTCACATTGATGATCATTTAAAATCACTCTTCAAACACCTTTGTATTTACATCGGTACTGTGTATTCAGGTCACCAGTATGGTCATAACAAATGTTTACATTTAAGGCATCATTTTTTAAACATAAGAGTAAATGAAGATACCCATTTGTAAACAAACTCAGGCAATAAACAGATACAATACACCCCATTGGTTTTGTAGCGGGATGGAAAATTCCCCTCAATTTTGCAAACTCAGCAGCAATTTCAAAAATATTCTTTAAACTAAAAGCTTGAGTAAGGTAGAGATATTTTTTTATTCTTTTTCTTAAGCATGAAGCCAATTAGTCATCTTTCACATGCTGCTTTAATTGAAGAAGTTAATGGACACAGAATAAGTTTTCCAAAACAGGATGAACAAAAATAATTCCCCCTCTGACAATTACAGAATCACAGACTAATTGAAGTTGGAAGGGACCTCTGGAGGTCATCTGGTCCAAACCTCAAGCAGGGCCACCAGGAGCCAGCTGGCCAGGACCAGGCTTTTGAATATCTCCAAGGATAGACTCCACAACCTCTTTGAGCAACCTATGGCAGTGCTCAGTCACCCCCACTGTAAAAAAAGTGTTTCTTGATGTTCAGACGGACAATTCACTTCTTACAGCTTTAATGACAACACTGTTTATTTGCTTCGATGTTTTCTCATGACTTGAACACCACTTTTGAGTAGTACCATCTCCTGGTTTTGCTTTTAAACAGAGGATTCACTGGTAAAGATATTTCAATATAAAGGCTTCACCATAATTTAAGAACCACTACAGCTAGCTTGCAAGATTTAACCACCTCTAGCTCTCTACAGGAACAAAAGTAACTTTACCTGTCACATTCAGCTTCTGTGTATGAACAAGTCCAAGAACTTGAACGTCTCCATTGTTGCTTTTCCTGCAAATACTGGCTCTTTCAGGGCAGCCTGTGGGTCCCTCATGTACCCTCTGACAGAGATTCACATAGTACCTATAGAGAATGTGGTAGACAAAACTTCTTTAAAATTCATGTAAGCTAAACTGAAAAAGTGAGAGAGAAACTTTAGAATCCTCATAGGAAACTAGAGCTAGGTTGAAAGAAATTAGGTAACAGAACAGAGCAGGTACTAAGGTTTAGCAGATTACTTCTAACTATCGTTGTCAAGTAAATGACACTGTGCAAAAAAAATTGATCATTTACCAGATTAGTTCACTAATTAATTTGGACCTAGGCCAAAACTAGAAATTGGAACTGAATCAAGAAACACCCAAGAGTTTTTTCAGCTATACAAGTTACAGTCTACAACAGTACCATTGTAAATTCGGCATCTCTTTGGAGCTGTATCAGTTAAGTTTTATTAGAACAAATGAACAAGGCAGTGAATGAAACAGTTCTGTTACTCCAGAGTTTATCATAAGTTTAGAGTTAGATGCTCTCATCCTCGCCAATTCATTTCTATTTGCTAACTGAAGGGGGGAGGCTGGAGAAGTTGATGACTTCCTGCCATTCATATTTTCCTCTAAGTTGATACTTAGAGGAATTGGGGGGAAAAAAGCCCTACTTAGACTTTAGACAAAAAGTTACACACTTGAGTCAAAAGATGGTAACTAAGTCAAAAAGATTTTTGTTCAACGTGATTAAGAATCAAAAAAAAAATTGCACTGAAACTACAAAATTACTTTAATATAACAGTTTAAATACAAAGGCTTTAAAAAGCTTTTAGTTTAGACTTATCCTTTAAAAAGTGTTATCAATACAGGGAAAGGGTAATGGAGACAATTATTCATCCTCTTCAGATAAAATGGGTTCTTTCTGGTTTTTGTCTTTTTTTGCAGTGTTAAGCATCAACAGTTTTAAGATGCTGTCTGCAACTTAGACTCTGAACAGGGACTAAACAGAAGTACTATGCCACATTACAACTTAAACTCTATCAATTAGCAGGCTGCTCCCTGGGAGTTGCTCATTACTCACGAGTTCCCATTGTGAAAGAAGATCCATGACCCTGTCAGGGAAGAGAGTACTCTCAAGTCATACGTTCTGTGTTTTTGGACAAACTTGCACTCCATCTTCTTGGGAGGACAAACAGCCTGAGTCTTCCATTCAAATGTCACAGCACAGCCAAGTGTCTCACTCAGAAGTTGTGGTCTCCCAACACCAGCATTTTCATCACATGTGAAAATAATGGTAGATTCCCTTCTTGCAGTTGCTATAAGGGGGGAGGTTGGGGAAAAAAAGGAAAAACACACTTTGCAAGAGGCTTTCAGGCATGTATGGATTTTATTTAGTTGCTACACTAAAAATTTTAATCAGGTAGTGGTTCAGATAGCAGAGGCACAAATGCTTTACTTAGCAATTGTATTCCCTACGTTAGGTTTCATGTTTTTTAGAAAGTGACATTCCTTCCAAAACGATTGATCTCCCGAGTCATCACTTATGACTTGAATACTCATGATCTAAAGGCATGAACTTTTTATTTCAAAAGTATTTTGCTCACTCACTTCAGCAAAGTTCACTGTGTTAGCTCAGGTCCTTGCACATGAATTATAGGAAGTTCTTACCGTTACCACAAAATCCCCACTTTCCATCTCCCTGGTAGTTTCCAGTTGTAGCACACCATGGCCTGTTCTTTCCTTCTGTAATACATTCCTCATAGCTCTTCCCTTTGTACTTGAAGGGGAACACACAAAGCTCTCCCTTTTCAGTCACTGAGAAGGAAAGGTACATCATCCTCTTAATAACATGCAGCAGAAGAGCAGGCATATCCACATTCAGGACCATACCCAAAGCCTGTACTTCAATACTAAAGAAAAGTTATAGGCAGAGACAGACAACAGAAATACTGAAACACTGAGTCTAAATCCAATTAGAAAACCAGATGTAGTATGCAATTAGCTACGATAATCCCTACAGAAAAGTTGCACACTCACTTTTAGAAGATGCATGTTGATATTGCATGTGTTCTAAGGAAACTACAGGTTTCTATTAGCGCTTGCAAAAACCATGTTGCTTCCCTCCTATCGCAACAAACCCTCACATTTTAGGGGCAAAAAAAGCTGACGAGTATTTATATAAGGAATGGGTCTGCTTCAATCTTACCTGGAGGGCACCGATCACCTCCTGTATACTGTAAGATCACCGTTTCATCCTGGTGTCTATAGTCCATTTTCATTTCCTTTATGTTTCCAAAAGACGACGCACCACTTTCAGATGTCAGACACACTGCCCCATCTTTGCATTTTCCCTGGGGCAAGTCCACTGCCTTACTGCATACACCAACATGGTAACTGTTGGATCCAGAAAATACCTGCGCAGACACCCAGAAGCATCACAAACAAGGCTGTCTCAAGGCCTCCAGTCAATACTTACAAAGAACCAGCCAACTGCTTTAAAAACCCAGTCTCATGCAGTACTTGCGTAATGCAGGAGGAAAATATGATAACTAATTTTGCAAGTCTGGCCTTCCTTAATATGGCAGAACTACAGATAAAGTACACCCACAGGACCAAGGGTAAAGTCTGTTCAGCAGACTTGTTCAGGATTCTGCCACAGGTGAAGACTTCTTTCTTTCTCCATCAGTATATCCATTAATTTCCCTCTCCAAAAGATTAAAAACTTGATGTTCTTCCCCTCTAATGTTATTTCCTCTGTCAGAGGCCAAACAAATATCAACACTGACCACAGCTGCAGCACGTGATTCTACCCACTCTCACACCCCAGAATGCTTTAGAGAAAGCCCTGCTTAAGTCTTAAAATATTCATAGCAATGAGCAATTAAAAAATAATAAAAAAAATATCACACCACCAGAAGGCATTACCTCAAATGATCTTCCAGAAAGGCCGGTCAGGTTAAAAGTATAGTGTAGCTGTTCATCAGTCACAGAGCAGCCTAAAGTTTTCACCTTATCAGGACACACAACTGGAGTTTCCCACTCAAACACGTAACTGCAGCCAAGTTTCCTTATCATCTTCGGCTTGCCCTGTTACCAAAGAACGCAGCAAGATACATTAGGTTCAGTTTTTGGAGAGTTTGTTGCTCATTCTGCATTCTTCCCCCGTTCCAACAGTTACCTTCAGTTATTACTGAGGCTAGACTTTACTATCTATAGGACAAACACCATGCCTTCATATTACAACCAGTACCAAAAAAAGCTACAAGTGAAGTACGTTCTACCTAGCCCCAGAAAAAGAATCAAACCAGTAACTGAAGCACACAAGCTCTTATTAATTAGGATCAAGATTTTGACGTTCAACTTAGTTGCAAGCAGCAACAAAAGTGTTGAGCGCACTGTGTTTCTCCATGGTAGAGAACATTAAGAAAGCTCACAGAGCTAAGGCTTAGAAAGAATGCTGTTTCCTTTGTCATAATTTAAATAAAAATATGAGTATGGCCTGTGTAATATTCAGAGCTGCCTAGTTTCAGCTCATGCCCCACATAGATGGAGAATGGTTCCACTGAGTATCTTCAACAAGCTCTGGTTTGTCAAACATCATACCTACGTGCTTCTCTACAGTTTGTTACAGCATTCAAAAAAGGCAAGTCTTCATTCACACCAGCATTCAACCTCAATTTAATGTTCAGGTGTCAACACAAAACAAAACCATAAGTATCTAAATGTATATTTTTAAAGCTATGTACGGTTATTGAAAGGGTTACAACAAAGGGGAAACATTTCACAGTAATGGCTTTACAAACAGTTACACCAGTTCTTGTGTTAGCTTGTGGTACAAGTACAAGCTTTTGGACCTAGACAAGGTGCAATACAACATGGAGTTTAATGCCAGCAATAAGTTATCGCTACATTACTTCGGTGGAATCTGATCCTTGAAATCATCAGAACCTGCTACTCTCAAGTCTAAAGTTCATGCACTCTATGAAGTTTTGCCTTTACTTAAATACTTAGTATATTCCTTGTTGAAACAGGTCCATCCTTACATGCTCGAAAAAAATCTTTGATTTAGTTTTAAACAAAGCAAACACTGATTACTATCCCACTTTCCATTGCACCCCAATATCTACATAAGTTTAATAGATGTCTTACCAGACTAGTTCCTTGGCTGCAGTGAAATACAATAAGAGAAGTATAGTTCAATCTGTTGTTTGTCTGACAACGAGTAGTGCTGTTGTAAGTGATGTAAACTTCATTTACTGCCTCATTTAGCTTGGGAGGTTCAGTAACACGACCAATATCCTACACAAGCAGAAATATGTATTAAGAGACATATGGGACACATCTAGATGTCAGATCAGCCCAGAGATTTGGATCAATTCAGATTCATCTGCTTGGTTTATATGGAAGCACAACTATAGCTCTTTTGATAACTGCATTCTATACTCAAAAGAACAGTTGTTATATTTCAATCCTAACACAGTACAAAGTTGAGCAGCTCAAAACACTCTTTGATTATTCTTGACAAAAGCCAGAGAGGTTCTGCATCTTACAGGTAGATTCTTCTTTAAGTCATTGTGCCAAAATACCAACACATCACTTCAAAATAGTATAGTATTAACAATGGAGTAAGGTCCCTAGATCAATGTGGAAGTTCATGGAAAACAAACTCAACTTCTTATGTGCATCTTCTACAGCTCACAAACAAGACCTCAAAAGGTAAGAGCCTCCATCTCTCAAGGTAACAACAGAGAAGTTAACCAATACTGTGTCACAGGCTTGCTATTCATGCAGCTGTCAAGTTTTTACATGAAAGTACTACATGCACTTTGGAGCATGCTAGGACATATCCTGCTTCATATTACAACAGGCTATCAAGGGATCAAGTATGCCATTTATGTGCCACAGAATGGCAGACTAAGAGGCATTCTGCTTCCCAGTCTCTGTATTTGGCACACAGCACTGTAAAAAAATTCTCTGTAGTAATTTTTTGTATTTGTCACAGTATGGAATCTTCTGACATTCAAAAAAATCACTGGGATTCAGGATAGGAAAATACTTCTTCGTAGGGAAAAGTGATGAAAGAATTTTGCAGGGTAAGTTTTTATTTTGTATTACATTTCTTTAACCTATTGTTCAAAAATGAGGTCTCTAGGCAGCAATACTCTTTTAAACTAGGCAGGGAAATGCATGTTTCAGTGATTCCAGGCATAGAACTTACTATTGGCGATTCATTAACAGGCACCATGCAAACAGCTGCTCCAGGTGGGCAATTGACATCTTTGATAGGATTAAGAGGCTCACAAATGTTGATATAGAAGTCTGGAGAAACCTCCGTTATATCTTCATCCACAAATGCCTCATAATACCCAGTGCGATGGATCAGAGGAGACAGGTCAATAATGGAACTGCCATTCAGTACTGAGCATTTCACCTACAACAAAGTGCATTTTATTGCTCTTATTCTTTTATTACTTGCTTTGATTTATCCACAAACATCCTGTCCTTCATAGGGTCAGAAGTGTGGCTCCATTTAAAAATTTCAAATTTGATTTAAGTAAAGGAGCATTTGTTGCAATTTTTTTTTTTTTGTCTATAGATACTAAGCACCTATAAGCTGCATATGAACACCCTCAATCATTTAAACATTCTTACGGAATGGAGTCCATATCAGAACAACACCAAGACACAAAGCTCTGGCATGGATACTCCAGCATACGAAGTCACTACATCTTCATAAGATCAGTAGATACTACAGTTCCTTCCTCTCCCCATCTCTTACACATCATTGGGACATCTCCAATAAATGAGCTTGGTTATAACACTATAAAGTTATTGTATATTTTAAGCTGATGGCTTAAGCACTGTGTTTCCTCAGAACTCATTTCATGTATTCTTAAAGTACATAAGCTTACTGACAGCCTACCTGGAATTTGAGAAGTCTAGTCTTGTCTAGGTATTAAATAAGGAGCAGTAAAACTACCGTTTAATTTCAGGACAAATAATAATCATTGCTACCTAGCTATCACCACACTGGAATAGCTAGGGTCACTGTGGATACACTGTAAAAAGTGATGAGAAATGCACAAGTGATCACTGAACAGAGTTAACAGGCAAGAAAACACAATCTTTTTAGGCACTGTTGATCTGTTGCAGCATGGCACATACTACTGAAGAGGAAAGCAGAGCTATGTGTAGCAGAACTCTTACAAAAGAAAGAGGGGACACATGACAGTTCCTGTTGGAGAAAGGAAAACTGGAAAACATTTTTCCTAAATGGAAGCAACAGCTACAGCAGTATTGATAGAGTGATGAGGAGGAAAACCAACTTGTCACAGAGAACGATGGTCACATCATGAGTAATCAAGGCAGCAAAAAGAACGATTAGACAGATTCAAAAAAAGTAATGTTCAGGTGTTAAAAAAAGATCTGAATTCACCCTATAGCTCATTTAGCTTTCTATTCTTATTGCTGGCTTTTACTCTGTGCACCCACTACTGGTAACAATTTAACTGGCTAAAATTAACTAAAGTAAGACTAGTTCAAAGTATTGTCTGGAATACCAGTTCATCTAGAGTTGACCCACATCACATTATTACAGCATGTGTTATACAGCCGAGGCAGATCTTAAATTCATGCTATCAAAGCTTAACAGTTTTTCCACTGAGCAAACTGATTATACACTTGCCTGGCCTCTAGTCACTTGCTCGGAAATGAAGACTACCCCCATGTACAGAGATGCTCTCCATCCTCAACTCAACCTAAGCTTTCTTGGCCTGTTGCATTGGAGGATCTTAATCATCAATTTCCCAGAATCATAGAATAGTTTGAGTTGGAAGGGAGATGCCCTATGGCTTCCATTTGAGCTGTACAGAAAATTAGCTAAGTAGGTTCCACAGAAGGGTTATTCTGAAGTCTTAAAGTTTTAACTTGGCTCACCACATGAACCAGAAGTTCACCAAGTATTGTTCATCCCTGCTGAAAAAGTCAGTAAAAAAAGTATTTGAAAAATTCTACATGAACTTGGGTTCTGTACTACAGGAAGAGAGCTTTCCCTCAAGGAAAACATACATTGCTATTATGCCAACCCCCCTCACGCCCCACCCCACCCCTGACATTTAGTCCCACAAGTTTTTTTTCCGTAGGAGTAATTCTTACCTCTTCCTCACAAGCCAAGGACGTATGCCAAGAGAAGTAACTAGTGCATGTCTGCTCATCAAAAGACAGAAGAACAGGCTGGCTGTCATCTCCAACATCAGACTTGCATACAAAGCTAAAATAGCTTTTATGCTTTAGTTGAGGGTCTGCAGGGCAAGGGTCTCCATCTTCATAGACAAGCTTTAACACTTGATCTTCATAAGTTAAAGTTTTATTCAGTTTTCCAGCATTAATTGGTTTTGGACCACCAGTGATGCAGACAGCTGAAGTAAAAAAGAAAAATTAATAAACCAGAACAAGTCTGATGTAACTGCTCTTCAGAATCGCACCTTACAACATGAACAGCAGGCAACCCAAGAACAGAAAGCTAGAAAGAGGGTTGGCAAGGGTTTGAAGTCCAGACACAAGGCTCAATGCAAATGCATGACAGCAATACATCATAAAGCAATTTTTGTGCTCAATCACTCTAGCTGGAACCTTTTGACTTCTTCCTTTTGACAAGAGCGAAGAGGTGCAGTAGAAGCATCTACGCTCCTGCCCTCATGTCCAAAAGGATACCCACCCATTCGGACCTAAAGGGCTTGGACTGGAAATGAGCCCATGTAAGTTTAGGAATGGAGTTTGATAGGAATACATTGCTTCATTTGGGTACTCTATAGTCAGTGATTACAGCGTGAGAGAGGGTAAGATGCTTACCAGCTCCATTAGCACATGAACTTTTAGCTTCAGCACAAACATTCAACTCAATTTTTCTGTTGTGTGAATCGCTGATGGTATAGCCAGACTCCCGCTTTAGCGATGTCAAATCAAAGAGGTGGCCTGTAGGCAGATCAGGGAATAATTTAATCTTCTTTCCAGATTCAAAATCAAGACAATTCTTTGTATTAAAAGCTTTCAGTAATTTAACTAAGTAGGAACTTAGAGAGGCAAACAGTTACTAATTCATATTAATAGAGGAAAAACTAGTTTCAGAACTAGAAACTATTTATGTTCCAAGGGACGCTGCAGTACCCTACAAGATAATTCCTACCCTCTGACAAGCTTGTTAGTCACTATCCAGAGGATGCATTGCCCTGCCCTTTTCTAATGGAGTACCTCGAGAACACAAACACAGTAGTGCTGCTTCCAGCAGCCTCTTCCACATACAAAATCCTGAGGCCTCCTCCCTACCTGTTGCAGGATTGGTTACTCGGCAGTCATTCTGCACATTGCTTTTAAGAGGACACGCAGCAGCAGTGAACCATAAGAAGGTATATTCACAATCCTCAATGGCCGTTATAAGTTCTGGCTTCGATTCCTAAACATGAGACAGTGGTGAGTGACATCTCTACAGAGTGACACTGTAAGATTTCATGCCACAGAATTATTCCTGAAGCCTGTAGCTGAGCTCAATTCAAATGCCAGTCCTAGGACTTAACAGACCATCACAGTCCAATGAATTAACCCAAAGAGAGAGTATTTAGCTGTGACTATTTCAAATATGCGACAGTGCAGAATCATTATCAAGAGCAATAAATTTGATGAGAGGAGAACTAAAGGCTGGGCGACAGAAAATCCAGAAGGTGAGGGCAACACATCTCACCAAATAGAAGAGTACTTAATGGCAAGGTATACAGATGTGCAAGAGTTAAGAACTACACAGCCAATAGCATTATTTACTACTTGAAACACTTCCCAACCTGCAATACATTCAAGACACAAACACACAATTTGAAGCTATTAAAGATGACAAAAATCTGTGCTAGCAGATCGTACAAAAAGATGTGTTAAAAACGGCTCCGCATCTAAAGTTCAAGTACTTGTAAACAGACCAGCTTATAAGACTGGCTCCCATCCAACTACAGATGCTTAGGAAACTGCCCACTACTCTCCATACATATACAGTGGTATGAACAACTCAAAAACATAAAACCCCACCAGAAGGGGTCCACTTACAATTCTGCTTTCATCACACTTGAGGCGCAGTATTGTTGTTTTCTTGCGAATTTTATCTGGACACTGCTCCCCATTAATGTATTTCAGAATAGAAATACCATTTTCCCACCGGGGACCATCAGCCACTTCCCCAAGACTTGTACATTTTGTACCCTCCATGAGGGAGGCAGCAGCATCAGAAGGACAGGAACCTATACAGATGAATAAAAAAACATATTACTCAAAATGTTATCAAGGCTTACTTGCCTGGAATAAAACTTCACTACTCTACTTTCAGTTATGTCATGGCTGATCTATCTCCAAGCCACTGTCCAAACTATACTCATTGGGGCAGGTTTTATTCCCCCAAAAATTACAAGCAGCAGCAACTGCCTCACTTCACTCAAGGTCATGCAGAAAGTAGTGGCAGCCACTGCCGGGGAAACTGACTACTACACAGTGAAAGGCTAGACTCTGTTACCTGGTCTTCCACTACAGGAAAAGTGGAGTCAGTCAGAACATGCCACAGAGAAAATCCTGAAGTTAACATCTTGCACCAAAAGATTTTTTTTAATCTGTAAGAGCTATAGGAGACTTTGGATGAGGATGGAAGTGCTAGAGTGCTGAAGTTAAAGAGAAGATAAGAGCTGCTAGTGAATCTCGTCTGCCAAGCAGATGGAAATCAGGCCCACAATCTGACCTTCCCTCCCGTGCTGAAATTACAGCACGGTCTCCACATACTTTGCTTTGAGATTTTTTTTTACTCTGAAAAACCAGCAGTGTTATCCTATCACTTGCCTCCCCTAGCTACAGCAAGAATCTATTCTTATTTTGCTCTTACGTGCAGCACCATATGGTACTAAGGGCTTGCAGACATTAATATAGTATTTCTGTGCAGAAGCAGATAGAGCAATTGCCTCCCAGTTCTCTCTATGCCGTGTCAGAGATGAAAAGTCATAGAAGTTTCCTTCGTTATCCCTGTAAGAAAAAGGATTCAAGCTAAGAAGCATTAAAAAAAAAATCAAGTAATTTTAAGTTACAATTCTTAAGTTACTACAATAACCTTGAACCTAATAACTCTATAATCAGAGTATCACACTGGAAAAGAACTCTGCATGAGCCTCACTGCTACCTACAAACCTCAAATTCAGTACAGCTATGTATCACTGCACCATTCGTCCCCACAGTAACTGTCTGGGCACACACAGCCCTCAGCCAATGCAAGAATAATTCTGACTTAATTGAAGCATATAGGCTTTCAGTGCATGGCAAGCACAAACACCCAGTTACTTAGAGTGGGTTGTTTTGCCTTAGGGTAGAAGCCTATCATGATATCAGATATTAAAACTCTGGGCCAATTATTAGCCACATTTGACCTCACTTATCAAGTCTTAATGAGCTAATACTTGGTTGTGACAGAAATAGATGACATTTTTCCAAAAGCTTTGTTGCCTGAGAGTTCCAAACAGACAGCAGTTGCATTCT
Organism: Numenius arquata; assembly: GCF_964106895.1. Lineage (NCBI taxonomy): Eukaryota > Metazoa > Chordata > Aves > Charadriiformes > Scolopacidae > Numenius > Numenius arquata. Next base: position 15,884,265 of record NC_133577.1, on the reverse strand, counting down.
GGTTTAAATTAGCTATAGTTAAATAATAACTAGACACTTGTAACAACCTAACATACTCTGAGTTCAATCATCAATAACTGCATACCCAACAGTTTACTTTGATACTAAGGTTATTCTCCAGAAGAGGTCAAAGAAAGTCTTTTTCTTCAGTGAAGTTAGTTTTAGGAAATATAATCTGCAAGAGTCTCTTAAAATACATTGCACTGGCACAGAATGCCACATTAGCTGGTTACCGAGTCAAAACACTATAGCTAAAGTGGCAGCATTGCAGTGGGTTGCAGTAAGGCTGTATTTGTTTCTGTCATCATACAGCTCGATTTTAAGTTTGTGGAAACAACTTACTTGTAGGAGCACTCAGTGGATTTAACAGGTGGGCAAGCATACTGAGTGTGCCATTCGAACATGTAGGTGCAATCTGGAGTTTCCTTCAAAAATACAGGCTGAAAGAACAAAACAAAGAAGGAAGTTACTTTCTCATTTAGACACACTGAAGCTACCAAAGTGTTTCGGTCTTGCTTCAAGAAGATCCAGAAACTTGTATTTACATATTATCTTAGAGCCACACTATGTCTCTGACCAGCTGAAAGCATGGCTTCTTCCAAACCCGAGTTTATCCACATGAACACTTCTGATAAAAGGGCAGCCATTAGGAGCTTCCGCCTCTTCCATGAAATAAGGGGAAGAGCAAAACTAACTCTAGGCACCATTGTTTAAGAACAGGAAGGAAAGCACAAGTACAGAGAGAAATACTAAAAGCAAGTAACCAGATTATTTTTGTCTGGTCAGGTAATACCTGCTTTCCTGCAGATTCATCCTCCTACCTTTTATTTCTTACAAAGAAACGGCTGTTATTTCTGGAAGAACATCTCCAAGAGCTTTGCTAGGGGCAGGCATTCCTTAAAAGAACAACGAGCCCTGCCTTTCCTGGGGCATGACAAAGGTACCTTCTATAAATAGGAAATTCAAAATATTCCTCATTTTTTATTACCTCACAGAACCTTTCAATCTCCTGCCTAACCTATAAGTGATTAAGCAGTCTTTGAGGGAAGTTAGTTCATGTTCTTCACCTTACCCTACCACACACTAAGAGGATGGCAACTCTGGAAGACAGTACACACAGTAAGCACACTTTGAAACTAACCTCAGATGTAGTCTTGTCACAATAGAATAATATGGCAGTCGATCGTTCATATATTTTATGACATTTTTCTCCACTGGTGTAATTAATCATTATTAAACCATTTTTGAAAGTCAGTTTCTCTGTAAGCAAGCCTAGAAGCAAAGAGTTGAGAAAAGTAAACACCTAATCCAGTAAATACATGACTGCAGTAATGCCTCTGGCTACAGGGTTTCACAGACAGCAGTAACATGCAAAATAAAGTACTGATAGAGAGACCTCAACCTTCCTCTAGAACTTGTCACCTAGGTATTGAGTGAGTACTGCTCCAGTACAGTCAGGTTCAGCTCATTCCTAATTGGGTGTCAAGATAACTATATACATGACATTTTATTTGCACATGAAGCAAGAGTGGTAGGGCACTTTATCTCATAAGATGTACAAGATCAGCAAGAACCTCTCTTGTATCACATAATAACTTCAATTACACCCTGGTTAATCTTCCCATTCTTTAAGTTCCTTCCAATCAAGTGCTATACCTGCTACTTTTCTGAAAGTATTGTCCATCTTCTTTACTTGACACGATGACACAGTGCGAGCCTCCGGTTTGCAAGGTTCTGTTATTTCTCCACAAACTCTGAAGTAGTAGTCATACTCATCTGTACTCACTTTTATGTCTTTATTGGAAAGTGGCTTCAGGTTATAAACATGACCATACCTTGGATCTTTCACCTGGCAATTCTCTCCTTTAAAGAAAAATTAAGAATTTAAAATACAATTTAGTATCTATGAGTCATGCCAAGTATGTTTAGGACAAATAAGACTTACTAGAACAAATATGGCCACAAAAAAGAGTTCTGCCTTCAGCCATGCTGAAGGTTAAGTACAGAATCAGAGACACTAAGTCCACCACTTGCTTAATTATCTGGAAAGAACAGCGAGGTCACAAGGCCAAAGCAAAAGTTATCCTAGATGTCGGTCTCACATCTTCTTTTAACAGCTATGGAGTTTGCTGAGTTAAAAAGTAATTGATCATAGGAAGCGTTACCTACAGCTTACAAGTCTACCAAGATGGATACAGAAATGGTTTGGGAAAATTCTAGTTTCATGAGTCTAATCAGCCGACATACATCAGTAACTTTGCTTCTGGATCAAGTCCTCAGTTTTAAAGTGACCCTTTACTCAACATTCTGAAGCTTTTAAGAAAACATCAGACTGTATCACATGATTATTTTACTCCCCTCAATCATCCAACAAGTTAGTCCCAAGACATCAGTTTCCCTCCCTTCAAAACTGCAACTCTTGACACCAGTGTCCTGCACAGTAATTATGCGCTACAGAGCAGGAGCTTGTAAATGTTCCTCCTATGCCACATGAGATCACTGGCAGTTTCAACAACGTCCAGGACTGTTGCAACAGATCCTTTACAGGAAGTCGGGATGTTTTATAAGGCATCGTCTACAAGTTACGAAACAAAGCCTGCAAGGGCAGAGAAGATACCTTACATTCAACTTCCCATCTAAGAGGCAACCACGTACCAGACCTAGAACCTGTGATTCCTTCCTGCACATCCCGGAGCCAACTGTAAACTCTGATAACTCCCTCACCGGTCTCTTTGCCGTTGTCTAACAAGAACAAGCTTACAGGATAGCTTCCAGTCTTCAGTGCAGGGACAGAGAATGACTCGCCAGGCATAGGATCAACTGCACTCTCGTGAAACCTGATGCTTTAAGATGCCTGTTATTTAGCAATGTAGCACTGTGATTTGTCAGAGACAGCATTATTACTTTACCTTCTTTCCCTAAACAGGCAAGTACATATGCCTGTCATTCTAAATTGTACGTCTAATGTTATATGTGACTCCTAGTTGGCTTAAAGCTCAAAAGAGACACCCCTCCACAAGCCAGCACCTTTTACAGAAAGATTCACAGGGCAAGAAACAAACATAGCTTCACTTAGTATTTACTACTTGTAAAGGTTGGTTTGATATTTTAAAGCTCAAATAACTACACTTACCTTCTGCTTTGTGAACAGGACATGCTGCCAACGTTTTCCAAACAAATACAAACTCACAGTCATCCTCTTGCTCAAACACTGGTGATCCCTACAGAAAAGAGCCATATGAAGGAGGCTTACTAAGAATCACATTGCAAGTCTCAAAACACGCACAGAATCCTTTTTTGTTGCAGTTGTACAGTATAAGACATCCATTATCAAATTTCAGTACTCATTTTCAGCAAAGAGCTGGTTTTTGTGGCTCTCAGAATTCCATGATAGAGCTCACTGTTGTGCTCTACAGGCTCAGGAAAGCAGTTTTAAGAACAGACAAGGGAAAAGCCTGTATACAAGACACTACTTTTTCGAACCAGCCTCTCCACTCCAAGAGGGATAAACACTGTCTATTTTATTATAGTAATTCCAAGCTCTAAAATCCTCATTAATAGCAATAGGCATAGAAAATTACCATTGTTTGATCACACTGGAAGATTATACGTGTAGAATAACGTTGCTTATCTTTGCATGTGTCACCATTCAAGTAAATAATGCTTAATGACCCATCAGTAGCAGCCTGTGGGTTTATCTGAATGACTCCGAGGTTCTTGCTGCTGTCACTGTATTTCACACAAGATCCTATGGCACCACCTACAGGAAAAAAAGCAGCCTGTATTTTACTTTACTGTAAAATAACATAACAGAGTAGCTTTAAAAGAGCTTTGAGCATTAAATCAGACTGTCTCAAACTCCTGAAGCAGAACACAACAGAAGTGTTTTCTTAACTAGAGTTAGAGATATTGTGTGCCTAAAGCCTTTGAGGAATAGAACAAGTTACTGTCCTGCATTCACTGAAACCTTTAAAACTCCACTAACTTATCTGCTCCCACAGACTAACAGAAGACTACAGCAACAGGTTAAATAAATCAAACTGGCTAGAAGTGCAATAACACACAGTATAAGCTTCTCGTTCTGCCCTAATTCAGTTTGGAGGCTTCAATAACATTTAACTTTCCTTTCTTCTTTAAAAATAAAATAAAATCAAGGCTAGTGGCAAATACTACTGTCAATGCATTTTTCCTAAATGCATTCCCACACATCTTAATGCATGAGTTCTTGTGAGCATTAAGACTGCTCTCAGTTTCAGAATCAGAATCGTAGTGGTTGGAAGGGACCTCAGAGATCATCGAGTCCAACCAACAGTAAAAAAAAAAAAAAAAAAATAACAAAAAACCACCACAAACAAAACCACCACCCACCACCTGAACACACAACAACAACAACCAAACCAAAAACCATCACCCACCCACACAGCACCCCACCACAAACCAGTAATCTTGGACACTAGAGCATGCCCTGAAGAACCATGTCTACACGTTTCTTAAATACCTCCAGGGATGGTGACTCCACCACCTCCCTGGGCAGCCCATTCCAATGCCTGATAACCCTTTCAGTAAAGAAATGTTTCCTAATATCCAACCTGAACTTCCCCTGGTGCAACTTGAAGCCATTACCCCTTGTCCTATCATCTGTGACTTGGGAGAAGAGACCGACCCCCGTCTCTCTACAGCCTCCCTTCAGGTACTTGTACAGAACAATAAGGTCTCCCCTCAGTCTCCTCTTCCCCAGACTGAACAACCCCAGCTCCCTCAGCCTCTCCTCGTAAGACTTGTGCTCCAGACCCCTCACCAGCTTCGTTGCCCTTCTCTGGACCCGCTCCAGCACCTCAATGTCCCTCTTGTGGTAGGGGGCCCAAAACTGGACACAGTACTCGAGGTGGGGTCTCACCAGTGCCGAGTACAGGGGGACGATCACCTCTCGGTCCCTACTTGCCACACTGTTCTTGATACAGGCCAGGATGCTGTTGGCCTTCTTAGCCACCTGGGCACACTGCCGGCTCATGTTCAGCCGACAGTCGACCAACACCCCCAGGTCCTTTTCTGCCAGGCAGCTCTCCAGCCACTCTGCCCCCAGCCTATAGCACTGCCTGGGGTTGTTGTGACCGAAGTGCAGGACCTGGCACTTGGCCTTGTTAAACCTCATCCCGTTGGTCTCGGCCCATCGATCCAGCCTGTCAAGATCTCTCTGCAGAGCCTCTCTACCCTCCAGCAGATCAACACTGCCACCCAGCTTGGTGTCGTCTGCGAACTTACTGAGGGTGCACTCGATCCCCTCGTCCAGATCATTGATAAAGATGTTGAAGAGAATTGGCCCCAGTACCGAGCCCTGTGGGACACCACTCGTGACTGGACGCCAGCTGGATTTAACTCCATTCACCACCACTCTCTGGGTCCAGCCCTCCAGCCAGTTTTTAACCCAGCAGAGGGTATTCCCATCCAAGCCATGGGCAGCCAGTTTCTCCAGGAGGATACTGTGGGAGACTGTATCAAAGGCTTTGCTGAAGTCCAGATAAACAACGTCCACTGCCTTTCCTTCATCCAGCAAGCGGGTCACTTTGTCATAGAAGGAGATCAGGTTTGTCAAGCAGGACCTGCCCCTCGTGAACCCGTGCTGGCTGGGCCAGATCGCATGGGTGTCCCTCATGCGTTGCATGATGGCACCCAGGATGATCTGCTCCATGATCTTCCCAGGCACCGAGGTCAGACTGACAGGCCTGTAGTTCTCTGGATCATCCTTCCGGCCCTTCTTGTGGATGGGCATCACATTTGCCAGACGCCAGTCGGCCGGGACCTCCCCAGTTTGCCAGGACTGCTGGTAAATGATGGAGAGTGGCTCCGCAAGCACTTCTGCCAGTTCCCTCAGTACCCTCGGGTGGATCTCATCTGGTCCCATAGACTTGTTTGCATCTAGGTGTTGGAGCAGGTCCCTCACCACCTCCCTTTGAATTGCAGGGGCTTCACTCTGCTCCCCGCCCCTGCCTGCTAGTTCAGGGGTCTGGATATTTAGGGAACCCCCTATCCTACTACTAAAGACAGAGGAAAAGAAGGCATTTAGGACTTCAGCCTTCTCCTCATCTTTGGTTACTATGTTACCTCCCTTATCCAGTAGAGGATGGAGGTTCTCCCGAGATCTCTTCTTGCTATTGATATATTTATAGAAATTCTTTTTATTGTTTTTAACATCCAAAGCCAGGTTGAGTTCTAGTTGGGCTTTGACCTTCCTAATCTTTTCCCTACATAACTTTGCTATACCTTTGTAATCTTCCTGCGTGGCCTGCCCCTTTTTCCAAACGTCATAAATTCTCCTTTTTTCTGTAAGCTGTGACCCTATCTCTTTGCTCAGCCAGGCCGGCCTTTTCCCCCGACGGCTCGCTTTACAGCGCGTAGGGATGGCCCACGCCTGGGCTTTTAAGACTTCCTCCTTGAAGGAGGAAGGTTTGAGAAGGAGGAGGAGGTTTGAGAAAGTCTGCTTATTATACCCTTGACATACTTCACCCAGGTCAATGCAAGTTCAGTGACCAAATGGGCAGAATTCAAGAAATCATAGAATGGTTTGGCTTGGATGGGACTTTAAAGATCATCTAGTTCCACATCCCCGGCCATGATGGGCAGGGACACCTCTCGCTAGACTAGGTTGCTGAGAGCCCCATCCAGCCTGGTCTTGAACACTCCCAGGGATGGGGCATCCACAACTCCCCTGGGCACTCCTACTAAAATAACTAGGGATGTCATTCTGCATATATGATCTTGCATGAGAAATCACAAATTAAGAAATGCTTCTCATGTGGCTTACCAGGGCATCCAGGCACATAGGGCAAAGGCTTGCAGACATTCAAGAAAAAGGTTCGCTTCTTTGCTTCCTTTGAAGTGTCTATAGCAACCCATGGTTCACCCTCTTTGCTCAAGTCACTTAAGTCATACTCGTTGCCAGCAGCATCTGAAAGAGATGTGATACATACAGTAAGCCAAAAGATGATTTATTAGATACTTGCAGCAATACTGGGTTTGAAATGATGAATGTTTCACTGATGAATACACATAAAGGAATTTTCAGAATCACATTAGATACCCATTGAGAGAAGGTACTCTTTCCATGAAAAACATCACTGCACCAAGCATAGAACGGAGTTCTTGTCCTAGTTTCAGCTGACAAAGAGTTAATTTTCTTTCCAGTGGTTGTTGTGAAAGGAATGTCAATAATGCATATTGTTTTAATTGTTGCAATGTTTATACTTTTCAAGGACTCTCTTCAGCTTCCCATAGAAGCTGAGGAGGAGTATAGCAAGAACAATGGAATATTCCATACTATAGACATCATGCTCAGCATATAAATGGGGGCCGGGGGGGTCAGAATCCACAATCACTGCTCAAGAAGATAACAGTTCACTGGGTGGTTAGAGTGACTTGTGTCATTATGATTGTTATTTTCCTCTTCTGTTGTTCTATTAAACTGTCTTTATCTCAACCCATGAGGGTTTTTTTCATTTCCCTTTCCCCTCCTTCTCTCCCTCTTCTCCCTGCCCTTCTCGGGGGAAGAGGGAGAACTGCATAAGTGGCTGTGAGGTCCTAGCTGGCAGCTGGGGTTAAACCACAACAGTTCCCTCAGCAGTTACTTCCCACAAGTAACTACTCCACTATTCCCAGGTGCATTTTTCCATAGGCCAATACCAAATTAACCCATTTTCTTCAAAGTTTGGCTGAAGTAGCACCCAGCCATGATAACGATTAAAGGTTTTCAAAGTAGTTATCAGCTCTCTTGTGTATGTTCTCTATGTTTCACATTCACTTCTTGCCTGTCTTCGTAAGTTAAGGCTGCTTCAAACAACCTACCTCTTCTTCCTTTCTACAACTTTTACGAAGACTTCAATTCTTACAAATGCCTTCACAACAGGTATTCTTAAAGCGCTCCTCTGCAGAAGTTTGTTGTTCAGTTAATCCTGCCAAGATTTGTTGGACAGAGCCCACCCAAATTCCAGGTACTTACCTGTAACCTGGCAGTCTACAGGAGCAGGAGCACAGGCCAGAGCCGTGTGAAACTCAAAAAAAGTATCATGGACGTTCAGCACACTATTTATCTCTTCACGCACAAACTTAAGCTCTCCAGGATATGAATCATTACAAATGAAAGTCACCGTGAATGTGTCTGATGTTCCTGTAAAACAAACACTTAATCTGCTGCTGGTTCACTTGGGAATATTTGAATTTAAGTTTAAGGTAACACTTGACTTCAAAATTTTCTAACAGTTTCTTATTGCTGCTTCAAGGAACACACTACCTTATTGTTTATGGGATTTTCAACTGTAAATATACAAGCCTTCTTTAGAGACCTGTGCTAAATTGCTTAGCAGCCACAACTGTCTCTCCAAGTGGGAGACCAGAATGCCTTGACACATTTCAAGAGCATAATTACACTTTCATTGAGCTGTGCTTCCTAGGTCTTTGACATGATATATTTGAAGAAACAGAAAACCTATAAAACATCAAGTCAGCTGTACCAGTAACCTCTAAATTACATCACACAACAAAATTTTGGTTTCAGGGGTTTTGTTTGTTTGTAAAAAGTTCAGCATAACGACTGCAGAACAAGTAATACTGATACTATTTAAGCAGCATATGTTAAGTTCTGTTGAGTCCTCCCTTCCACAGCCTACAAGAAGTGGCAGTGCTACGTGGGGGGAGTAGTATTTGTCATCAATGTATCCTAGTATTATCCTAGCTCTCAAAGCAAAACACACAAGAGCTCAATCACTTGTTACCCATTGCATATTAGGTACAAAAACATCACAACTGGGAAAATGAGAGATATCAACATAGTAATTTGTACGGAGGACAAACATTCAGGAGCTTCTGAGGCTCCTGAATCCAAAATCCTGTTTTCTTACAAACCGTTTGTTGTTAAGGTGTCGTATACCTTTCTATGAAACCCTCCAACAGTACTGAAACTGAGCTATGTAAAATCCAAAGGCTAGATATACGTTTCTCATTAGTTTCATCTGTGAAACAGACTTAAATTAATGAAGTAAGTGTACATGAGGTACTAGAACACTTATTCAAGAAATTCCATTTAAGAGAGTATAAGCTTACTGAAAAATGACCTTTCAGATATGAAACAACTTTAGAGAGTATTATTCATGAAACTGAAGCTTAAAGCAATGGCTCCACTTAGGAAAAGAGCCAGAGTTCATTTTCCTCGTTTTCCCAATTTGACTATCCATTTCTCCATGCAAGAAGCAATATTTTTCCTCTACTCTGCAAGGAAAAAAAATCCTGTACTGTATTTGGTCCGTTTCCAGGAGTTTTGAAATGCACATGTACTACTGGGAACTGAGCCATTACCATTCTGCATGATTTGATTTCTTCCTAAAATTTTCATACAACCTAGTTTAAGGGACAACCAAACCCAGCAAGTTTCAGTGCATGAACAAAGGGAGGAATGAAGATCATTCACATAAAATTTGTACAATATCAGCATCCATCTCTGCTGCGTATTTCCTGAACTCACCTGATTGCAGATGAAAAGGACCTCTGTAGGTAAGAGTTAGAAACCCTTCACCAGATAGATACAGGGTTTTGTCCAATTCCACCAGCCTCACCGATGTCAGACTTTCTGCTTCACATCCAGCAGCCGGTTTGCCATTGATTTTACCACAATCTGGCATGGGTCCACAAATGTTTAGCTAGAAGTTTTGAAAACATATGGGTGTCCACCATATTAACCACATCAGAAGAATTAGGTCCACATAGTCATTTCTACATCAGTAAAATTCACTTGCCCAGAACTATTTCAAACAGCATGAAATGTCTGTCATTTTTAGACTGTAAGACAACCAACTATAATACAGGAACAACATCCTCAACGTTCAGCTTGCAGGGTCCACAAATTAAACCACATTCTGAACTTCTAGTGGGGATATCAAGTTTATTCTTAGATTAAAAAACACTATGGTAGTACCTGTGGACAGCCTAGGAGTACCAATACACACAGATTGCATTAAGAACACTGACACGGACAGATTAAACCCCTTTCTGGTTTTCCACTGTCCATTTCTTCAGCACCAGCCGATAAACTGGTATTATGCAACAGAGTCCATAACTGGCAAACCATGCATAGCTTCCGAAGTGCAGCTACCGTATGTTTGCTAAGCACCAAAAGTTCAATGCTTTTAAGACCATCTGAGATGTAATCAAGTTATACTCCATTCCTCCCCTCAAGCACAATACATTCCTGCCAAGTCAGATTTCATAAAAGGACCGAGTCAAAGCTCCACTTGCTCACTACACAAAACTGGAAAATGCAACAACAGCATCCATAAGTAACAGAAACCTTACCAAGAACTTCTTCCCAATGCCAGTAGCCATATAGCCTTTTTCAGAAGCTAGTGGCTGCAGATTGAACAGAAAGCCAGTGTTTGGATCTCGCACAGAGCAGGACTGAAAAAAAATAAAATTACAACACTATTATTTTCTCCTTCTGCATTTCTTCTGTTTATGTTTTATGTCTAACTTGTTTAAAGAGCCAAAGAAGTGATTTACACATAGCCTGTGTACCAATCAGCAACTTAATTTGGACAACCAGAATACAGCTCTGGCAGTAACAACACTTCACTCTATTTTGCACAGTTGTCCACTGACATCAGCCACATACCAACATATCAAAGTGCAATTTAACAGGTGACATCTATCAGGTTAGCTAAGAGCAACAAAGTTTAAACTGAGGATTGTTTTCACACTAATGTGTTCATGTTGAAACCTGTAAAGCAGAAGCAACTGAGTAGCTCAGTATAAAAAAAAAGCCTCATTTGATAATCTGTACATAAACAAGGACAACATATATCCTTACACATAAGCTCAGTTTTACTAGCAACCTTGTAAGAGAATGAAACATTCAGTGCCACAGCAAGTAAGTTGTTCCCAAGAGAGTGCACTTGAACACTGTCATCAGAAGTTACACATTTCAGGAACACTTCAAGAAGAAAGCAATAAAATATCCCAAGACTCCCTCACGATCAACTTCAGACTTCACTGTAGTTAGTTTTCTCCAAGAGTCATTTAAACACAGCAACCAGGAGTGTTAGGAAAAAAAACAGTATGTTGAGACTCTGAACACAGTAACATCCCCCTTGCTCACCTGAGAATCATCTTTTGTTTCCCTGATTGGACAAGCAGCCTCAGTTTCCCATAAGAACGTGGCCACACATTCCTGAATAGCTATAAACCGTGGACTGCTACTCTGGAAACAGATTGCAGAGAGAAGACCAGAATAAATGTAACAGCCAACACCTTCTCGTGTTTGAGATTCCACTTTTTGAGAAACTGTCAGGTTTTTCTAAAAGACTTCACTACAAATGCACACAATTTCCACCCCACTTCCCTCTCCCCTATTTATTTTGAAGGTCACCACTGAAAATTTTGTCTAGCTAAACACTTAGCATGTCATTACACTTTAGCAAAGAACTGAATCTGACATCCAAATATTCGGATTAAATTCAATACCGAATCTAGATATGCATAACCAGACCTTGACTCAGTCTTAAGCTTTGAAGAGTTTTGGGGTACAATGCATAGTCCACTATAAAAAGGAAAAAAAAAAAAAAATCAAGCAAGTCCAAAGGCTGTTACCTGAGCTAACAAGGTATCAGGAATATTAATTATACACACTTCATTTCAGTGTTTTCAGGCAAAAGCAAAGCAGTTCATAACTGCTCCAAGTCACAGATTTTCACCATACCTCTTGGGCTGATGATCATGGGAGTGAGGGGAGTAAGACCAGCAGATTCTCAAACCAGCAAGAACAAGTCTAACGATCCCCTCAGTCTAAACTTCAGTACGTGGAGTTGTATCAGCAAAATTTTATAGATTTAAGGACTCCTCTAGAATCAACAAGCTACAGAGGACACAGAATCCAAGTCTAAAGATGCACTTTACAATATTCTTCCTCTTAAGAGCATCTGCAATGTTTGCATAAACAACTCCTCATTCTTAAGTCCCCATGTATTTTTCATGCTAATTAGACTAGTCTGAAATACCACTGTTCACTGAGGCTGTTTTTAACTAGTTCTTGCTTATGATAAAATACTTAGTCTGAGACACATGCTTCTCTAGCATCTAATTCAGCTTTGGTTTTACATCTCTAAGTGCTCAGGAAGTCTCTCATCATGAATCTACTATACACGATACATCTCCACGTAGCTTCACATTACACGATAGAAAACCTACAGCGATGAAGCAACAACTGAAAGATCATTTGTCCTTACAAGAGTGCCCTTGGAACACATGAAGTGGATGGTGGTGGTATAAGTAGTTTTCTTTCCATCAGCATCAATGCACACAGAGCCATTTGCATAGGTTAGAAAAATGTGTCCAGGTCTTTCAACTACCAGTTCTTTGCTGGCAACACCAAGATTGCTAATAGAGGTGACTTCAGAGTAAGAAACCTAGAAATAAAGAAAAGCATGTCAGCAATTCTTAACTCAAGTGACGAGCTACAGATACAGTCAAAAAGAAGAAAATAACCTTTTGTATACAAGATTACTGTGGTAGGTATCTTAAGAGTTTTTAAGATTACAAAGGTGTAGAGATCCCCCTGCATTTCTCTCCCATTCTGTACTTGTTTCACATATTTAACTGACAAGCTCCACAAAAGCAAGTGTGGTTTGGTTTTTTTTGTTTTTTTTATTTTTAGTACAATAAGGTGCCTATAGTGCCTCACAATAGCCATCCTCATCTTGCCAGTTACACAGCTTAGGAATTTAGGGAGGCCTATGCCTCATGCACATTAAGTAGGGCTAAATTTTTACAGGTCTTTAAAACACAGTATGTGGAAGCCTCCAGGCATTCTTAGAATTGACCTTAGGGATTGGCTATGCTTAGCAAGGCCCAAAAACCACTTGCAGAAACTGGGCATTAAAACAACAGTAGGTGCTACTACCAAGGTCCAAATTAATCTTCACTTCTGGTGTTTTCTATTGTTAAGAAACTATTTTAAGTTAGTGACAGCAACAAAAAGAACAATACACCTCCAAAGCAGCTCTGTCCACAAAGACTTCTGGGGTTTTTTTGCCCTCTTTTTTTTTTTAAAAAAAAAAAAAAACTAACATCCTCATTGAGGGTGATCAAATGTGCTCACTTTTTACTCCAGTGTCTTCAGCAATGAAGTAACGAAGCCCTAATGTGTCTCCACATGTAAAGTAAATAGCCTTTCACAACAAGGACTAATGCAGGCACAGGGAGCTAAGTATTACTAGTTCAAGTGCCATGACAGCAATGTACACATTCAGTCACTCAGTCATCCTCTCCAATATGGAGAGAAGGTGTTCTCTCTGTTTTACAGAGGGAATTAGGACAGGTTGGTGAGCCTCTAGCTCAACTTTCCCTACAGCTTTGAGTAGCACTGAAGTCAGGCCTTGGGCAAAGTGTCCATCCAGTCTGTCAGCACAAACAGTCCCATGATAAATTGTTGCACTTCAGGGAAATACAGAAGTAGAAGCCCATAACCACCATCATGTGGTTTTTTTTTCCTTCCTTGCTTGGCAACTTCTGCCTTATCTACTCCTTAAAGCCAAAGGGAGCTCAGAGGAGGGTGGCAAAGAATCTTTAAACACATTTCTTCCACAGTTCAATCTAAAACAAGCTAGAAGCAAGAAAGAATATCCAGCAGAGGAGATTATTCCTAAGGCAATGCTAGCAGTCTCTGCGACCGCAGCAGCTTACACAGAAGAGATGCAGTTTGTCTGCCTATGCAACACAGGGCAAAGAATCATGCATGTCAAAGGCAACACTGGTACACTCGTAAAAATTAAAGCCTTAGTCTTTGAAAAGATGGACAGGAGGCCTACCATTCTGCAGTGATTATGCTAACATTACAGATACACAGAATACCACTGGATTTTGCACCAAGAAGCCAGAATTCATGTGCTTGTCTCGCATATCCCTTAATCTCGCTCACTTGGTAAACCAGCTCTGAGCTGGGATGGAAGGGCTACTCACATGATCATGCCGATATTCCATCTGACAGACAGATGCTCGCCGGTCACATCCTGGGACAGCAATCAGTGGTCGACAGACATTTATGTAGTACTTCTTGCGTTCACCTGGTCTTGAATTATCCATGGCATACCAGTTTTCACCTCTCTTCTCAGATTTTGCTAAGCTGAGCAGGAAAAGAAAGTTCTACACTAAGAACACACATTCTTCATAGATTTTCTCTGGCTTTCTCTGTCAGTCTCAAGAAACATAACAACCATAAGGCATTTCAGAATAACTTTTCTCCCTCATATTTTTAAGTGTTACAATTAAAAATAATACTTCTAGGAAGCAGAGCACAGCTGACAAAGTAGTAAGATTTTATTAAGCAACACCACCCCAAAAAGTCAACTTACATCTTAGGAGGCAAGTCAATATACTAGAGGGAAATACTGTCTTCATTTCTAGACACATGCAGTAACGATTGTCACAACAGATGTAGTTTCTAGTGCTGCCTGCACAGGAAACCAGCTTCATCCAGTACTAAGCTATCAGCCAGAACACTAAACTAGAATAGCTAAATTATAATATATATGTTACTTTCCTACCTTGACAAGTCATATTGGTCCATGGTGTTGGGATCAGTCACAACACATTCCAGTGGTATTTCAGGACAAGCATATTCAGTGTACCACCTGAAGTTGTAGGTATAGCTATCTTCTATCTAAAAAACAGTGGAATAGGTCAGTGAGGCTTTCCACACAGAATGCTTTGTGACTCACAGCTACTCCTTTACATGTTAAGCCTGTTATCTCCCCTTGATTTCGGGATATACCTTCTCAGACTGATTTGTATATGTCTGTTTCATTGTAGACCTTGTCATTTGCTATGTCACCAAAAATAGTCTTTCCAAAAATAACAGAACCAGAAGAACTAGAGCAATGTAACTGCTGTCTGCTGTGTTACAGGACACACAGTCCTACCCCTTGCTACTTCTCAGTCAGTTTGTTTTATTCAGCTAGAAATAGAAGATGATCAAAAGCACTAGTAATTACACAGCCCAGAGACTAGAGAAGACTGAAATAAGAACCTGGATCCAGGTGAAAAGCTTACTGTTCAGTGGTGAAGACAAGCTTTGTGGCTGCAACAAGAGGCAGATATACCAAGAGAAATAACTATTTCCCTTAGTCTGCTTTATAGATACTGGATATTTCCATCCATGAATCTGTGCCTGCGTTGCCCTAGAAGCAATTATTGTCAGGATTTTGGGATGGAGATCCTTCCCTTCTTCTTACAGAACTTCTTACCTGATATTCAGGCTGGCCTATTCCAGCCTGACGGTCACACAGGAAAGTTATAAGGGTAGATCGCTGTGTCTTCTTCTCATCATTGTATGCTGTACCATTTTTGTAGGTCAACTGAATCAGGCCATCATAATACGAAAGTTTGGAACTGGGCAGTCCAAGACTCCAAGACTGATCCTTACTAGAAAAGAAAAAGTGGGCTTTGATACTGAACAGAATGCAAAATTAATTCTCTCTTTAAGAGAAGTCTTACAATTAGTAAGCAAACAGGTAAGTTTATAGAAGACACCATAATAAGACAAAAGAATTAAGTAAGGTTGACTAGATATAAGTGAGCTAGGATGAACAGAATGCTGCCAAAAGGAAACTTAAAGCATGCACAGGTATCCTGCTTTGGAAAGAAAGTTGTACCTTGCTTAGATATCTGGAAAACTTTAACATTCCCTTCTCCAGAGGAGTGAAAGAAATATCAAGGTCCCATTCTCCAGAGAAGAATTCAAACTGAAGACACCCTAATGCTGGGCTTAAACTGGTTCCATGCAAGTACACGTGGACAGAGAAGACTTAGCAACGCACAACAAGTCTTCTCACTCAGGGAAGAAAACTGCCTTTACATGCTCTTGGCTTGGGACCAGCTTTGGTTCAGGGGAGTTTCTTTGCTCTGACTTAACACTGGCTCTCTATCAGACCTATCCTGACCACCCTCCCCTGAAGAATGTTTTTAGTGTCTGCAGTGAACTGTCTTTGGCTGGAGAGTAACTCAAATATAGCCAATTCAATTGTAGCTGTATGCATTTGCACTGTACCACATCTCCGGCCACAGGCTGACCTGGAACTGTACAGAGACGGTCTCAGACATAGCTTCTAGAAGATACCAGTTAGAGTTGTAGCACACACTGGGACTGTGCCTGCTTGGCACTTAGCAATAGAAACAGTGCAACACCCAAGCTCTGGGCTCCACCTCTGCATAAGGCATCCACTAATCCCAGCACATCAGTGCTTCTTTAGGCCAGCTCTTGGAATCCAGCTCACCCTGAACCCAAATTGTGGGTTGGCTTAACACAGATACAGCAGTTAACTGACGGCTTACAGTCCCTATGGGAAACATAAGGGGGAGCAACGGACACGCTTATTCACTCTCAAAAGTTAGCTCAAGCAAGATTACATGTGTGTGTGCACTTTGCTTGAAAGAGCTGGCAGCATAATTACTGCACTACCACATAATATTTTTACATGCAAATTACCTGAATCTATTATAGGCAATCTATTACAGCAATTATTTTACATGCAAATTGTTCACTGTCACACATAGACAACACTGTGCAACAAGAAATCATCTATTACAGACAACAGAACTAGTTACTCACCTTTGTGTGACTTGGCACGCTGCTGATTGTGTGTGACACAACTCATCCGGCACACTGCCACAGATGTTTATGTAAAACAAGTATTCAGTAGTATTAACTACATAGTACCCATTTTTCTTGGCCAGAGGTGATAAATCAAAAGAGAAGCCTAATTGGGAAGGAATATGCTTTATCAGTTTCATTTTCTCCTGCCATCTCTCACAGGTTTGATTCTACCAGTCACACGGCTAGTTCATTTCCCCCTGAATAAGTCTCCTTCCATGTAATTACTGTTCCACAAACAAATATGGACATACTAAAAGCATGTTTTCTTATACGGAGATATTTACCACAGTAAAATGCACTTTACACCTATTTTCCTCCACACACACTAGGGAAATATTAAGGTCGTGCTATTCTGATCTTCCATACGCACGTGCTTAAAATTGCTGTGCTCAAACGTTGTGGGTGCTTAGACTTAGGTTCAACTTGCTTTGTTCTTGTGCATCAGAAAGACTCAGTGTTGTGACACAAGTTCTGTCCCTCACAACCTTTTGAATTTGCTGAACATAAATACATACCTGCTTGAGGATCAGAGACTTGACAGTGATCTCCTTCTGTTTTAGACATGACACAGGCAGCAGCAGTATACCAATCAAATGCATATGAACATACACCCTCAGACATCAAGATTGGAGCACTTTCTAGATCACCTGGTAGCACAAGAGCAAGCTGTTACACATAAACAGTCAGGCTGCCAAAAGGAACTATGAATTTAAGTCTAGGAACACACACTCCTCTCCAACAGCAGACCAAGATTAACTGTTAAAGTACTCTCATTTGAAAATGAGGACTAAATAGAACCAAAAATTCCTTGCACAAATTCTTTGCATCCTCCTCAGAATAAAAGTTTAGCCCAGAGGTGAAGATGCACTGCTCAGTCTGTTTCTGAGTACTATCAACCCTCATAAAAAACTGTTTGCTTTGATACACAAACCTGGTGTTTTGCTAGAGAGTTTTAATAGGAAGTAGTGCATAACCCGATCCTAACAGCCAGCACACTTGGAGGATTTAGCTTCCTCAGGCTGAGGCAGAGGAATACAGGTTTTGTATTTCCCTGGGAGATGGTTAAACTAGTGGGTTATTATATGGAGATGAACACCAACTGCAAATGCTTCTGCTTTTCGTAAACTGCAAGCGGTTTAGACACAAAACATACTCATTGGAAAAGAAGGTTAAAGTATTTGATCTCTGTTCAGAACCAGCCTTTCCCATCAAGAAAATCTAGGGATAGAAAGTGCTTTGTATAGCTTACAGGTATTTGTGGAGCTTTAAACACTTAAACATACTTCCACCACATTTGAGAGAATCTTAGTTCAAGAGGCTTACTCAAGGGCCTTTAAAGAGTACTTGTATAAAAAGCAAGAAGAAATAAATACCTGCAATTACATTGCTATCATCCTAGTAAATAAATCACAACGTTTCAGCTTTTGCATAGGAGGAAATAAAAGACAAAGGCACATGCTAATATTTAGCACTCATGCCTGGGCATATTAAATGACCTCCAGTTTTTAACTGGATCAGAGAACAGGGTGTGGATAGTCTCACCTGGTCTGCATATTAGAGTGATGACAGTTTTGATTTTCTTGTTAACACCACAGCTGTCTCCATTGGAATAGGTAAGTTGAATATTTTCTCCAACCTTTTTAGGAGAAGATACAAATGTTCCAAGATTCTTACTATTGTTTTGTTTATCTGTAAAGACAATAAATACATCACTTTTTTTTCCCTGGAAAAAATTGAAGTTTACCCTATTAAGAAAATATTAATTAGTTAAATGGGAAGTCTTAAGAAAGCACATGATTAGGAGTTTGGTTTTAATCTCATCAAAACCATGCTATAAAGCCTGGAGGAGAGTAATACCATTCTTTAGTTAGAAAAGGCTACTTGCATCATTTCTTCTAGGGTCTTTGGGAACACAAGAGAAATGTGCTCTT
This sequence comes from Numenius arquata, assembly GCF_964106895.1. NCBI lineage: Eukaryota > Metazoa > Chordata > Aves > Charadriiformes > Scolopacidae > Numenius > Numenius arquata. The sequence continues at coordinate 15,865,647 of NC_133577.1, read as the reverse complement.
AACTTTTTTTTCCCCCAATAACTGAAGGCACTCAGGGCAGCCAACTCCATTTGCAGAGGAAATACCAACCTTCAGAGCTTTTTCTAAAAAAAAAAAAAAAAAAAAAACACAAAAACAAAAAAAACCACCAACTGAAAAGACTCACCTACAGAGCAAATAGCAGCATCATCTGGGCAGCTGGAAGCTCCTCCTCTCTTCAGCACTTTATGGCAGACATTGATGTAATAATGCTTCCTCCCTACCTCCAAAAAGCCGCTGTCCACAGCTTCCCAGTTCTGGGCTAACTCTGAAATACAGAGGGTCGTTAAGGTCGTTAAGTCACCTTGCTTAATTGTCCTAGCTTCTCCATGCCAAAATGCCTTCTATCACAAAAATGGACCCATATCTAAAACTACTTAGGATGACAGCAACCAAGGCGGTCATGGATATGGCTACTTTCATAAAGCACTCACTCCTTTTGGGGTGAGGGAAGTGAACACCAGTACCCAAGAAATTCACTAAGAAAAATAAAAGCCAATTAATGGTCAGCTAAAGAACTGCAAGTGAACTCGGGACAGAAGTAATTGAAAGCTAGTTTTCATTGCCATACCTGAACTGCGGATCAGAGGTGACAAGTCATAGTGCCTTTTCTTATCAGCAACTCTGCAAAGGAGATCTTCCTTCTCTTTAACACATGCATATTTTGTATCCCAAGTAAAAAAGTATGTGCAGTCCACTTCACCAGTAAACACTGGAGTTCCTCTGCCATCATTGCCTTAACATTGAAGATGGATAAACAGATGTTAGGTTTCCAGTGGAGGAAGGGGAGAAAAGCAAGGAAACTTGAGGACTAGCAACAAGCAAGGAAGATAAAAATCCTTTTGCTGCACAGGACTCGCGTTTGTGGTTTGGGTTGGTTTTTTTGGTTGTTGGCTAAGAAACAAGGCTCTTTTACACTCAATATTCTTGATCATCAGTGCAAATTTAGAACAGCAGTGCTACAACACCACACAAAACAATCCTGCCAGCCATAGAAATTAGCGCTTACTCTACCAATATTTATTCATTGTGTTAGCTGTGGCTCAAAGCATGCACTCCTTCGAACATAAGGTCTGCTAGCAAGCACAGAAGTCAAACCCTGAGCAGAGTCATCACAGCTTGTTAAACTCACCTGCTGTTTCATTGCACTCAAAGTTTATGACAGTCATTCTCTGAAAGCCGGAACTACACGCATCCCCATTCGGATAAATTAAAGTGAGATCCCCATCAGAATATCTGAGTAAAAAAAGTCAGTTTTAGATAGAAACATGGGATCAGACAGTCACACAGTGTTCTTCACATAACAAAAGCTGCACTATTCTTTATTTAGTAATTGACTCAAAGGGAAACCAAATGCTTTTTCAACATTAATACTGACATTTCTACTGCAACAAAGGCTTGCATCTGCTGATTTCTCTGGTTACTTTTCATTAATTTGTATAAAGTTTAAAGAATGCTCTGAAGCTATTCCAGCCTTGAATAGAATAGTCTATTCTAACTGAAAGCACAGATAATCTATTTCAATCGGAAGGGACTACACCATCTAGTCCAACTGCCTGACCAATTCAGGGCTGATCAAAAGTTAAAGCATGTTATTAAGGGCATGGTCCAAATGCCTCTTAAACACTGACAGGCTTGGGGCATCAACCACTTCTCTAGGAAGCCTGTTCCAGTGCTTGACCACCCTCTTGGTAAAGAAATGCTTCCTAATGTCCAGTCTAAACCTCCCCCAGAGCAGCTTTGCGCCATTCCCACACACCCTAACACTGGATACCAAGGAGAAGAGCTCAGCACCTCCCTCTCCACTTCTCCTCCTCAGGAAGCTGTAGAGAGCCACGAGGTTGCCCCTCACCCTCCTTTACACCAAAGGTGGAATATCTGTTCCCATTAGTTTATTGCACGGCTATTTTTGCCAGTCAAAGAAATCATACTTCCTGAAAGATCACTCCAACAAGTCCATCACATGCTTACAGACAGAGTGGAAGACCATATCTAGGTGAATAATATCTGTTTTGCAATCTCATGCAAACTATTGTCTCAGTATTCCGCTTGGGTACCCTGAAGGTCTTAAAAAAAACACTTTAAAAAATAATCACAAAATCCTGGACTTCACTAGTCTTGGATATGATTAATGCATGCTGTTGCAAAGGAAGCAGAGATGCCCTCTTGTTGAAGTCAGCTTCTAAAACATCCAATCCTGATGCCACTTTACGTGCAAAACTCAAGGAGGGCAAGAGGTGACACAGCACAATCTGCAACACTGGCAACAAAGCTGATGAAAGTTTCTTCCCTATCTAGGCAATAGTCTCTACCAACCCCATCTGCTCCTTTGTTTGCTAATGCTATCCTGCTATACCGTTAATGTTTTTCTATACAAAACTGAGCAAAACCACTTGCATTTTGTATCAAATATTGCTTCCATGACAAATAAGAGCATCAAATTGGGAAATATATCAGTCATTCAAACAAGTTAACAGGCCTAAAGAGCCTTTACACACCTTAGAGTTTGGTTCTCAAATCTTCCTGCCACTTTTTGCTGGTTACTTGAAGGTTTTACTTGGCAAGATGAAGTGTATCCTGTGCTGTCCTTGCAGTTACCTGCAGCGGTTTTCCCACATACGTTTAAGTAATAGTAATACTCCTCTTTGTCATCTTTGGCAAAATATGGTGTGACATAATCTGAATGAATAAGAAAAAGAAAAGTGATCTAACACACAAAAGAACAGATGCAAAACCCCAAATATCCAAAGAGGACGTTTTTCCTGTCTCCAAACATGGAACTGGAAAACTGGCTAGTCACACCACAAGAGAAAAATAGTGAGTTTACCTGCATGTTGAGTAAGTGGTCTTAAATCAATGGAGATGTCATGTTGCTCATTAGTCAGAAGACAGTCCTTACTCTCCAGGTAATCCCTGTGACAGGCATACTCAGTAACCCACTCAATTTCATACCGGCAATTTGTTTTTGCCGTGAGTTTGGGACCTGCACTCTAATATAGAAGTGAACAGAATTTAAATTACAACTACAGAGACTTATTTGAAATACAATCTTTAAAGCAACAGTATCACATTTAAGGTCTAAAGTCTAAGGACTAACTTCACCTGTTAATTGCTTAACAGCTGCAAACATTGTCTCTGGCCTCTCAGAAATAGGTGTTGAGAAGAAAGTAAAACAGCTCTTATTAATGATGTGTCAAACTAGAACTCTAAACAGAGGTAAAGTATCAGGCATTAGCAGAACATCACCATCAGTAACAGTACATGAAAAAGCACTTTTCGTTAGATCCTGGCAAAAAGAGAGATACATGAGCCCAAATTGCTAAGCACAGCTTGGACTATGTTTGCCTCAGAGGAGTCCTCCAAGAAGGGAGCAGAGATCAAGTGTTCTCCAAAGGCAAAGCAGCCTCTTAGACACTGGTGTTTTAGCAACTTTGATTCCCTCAGTCCAAATCAAGACTGAAAGACGTTTGAGAATTCTTTAGCCAACACTTCCATCAGGTGCATTTTCTGCAGTGAAATATTTTTGCTCCTCTGGGAGGAGGAATAGTGTTGCTTTTCCTCACTTTAAAATGAACTTTAGAAGCTCACCATGTTTCATAAATCTGTATTTCTGCCACCTACTAAAACAGGCAGATACACAGGCAAAGTATCAGGTAAGCTACAGGCACAAGTAACATTAGCAATACTATTCATACTACACGTGTGCATAGCTGTAGTGAGATATTACAAAGTGACAGTAGAGAAAGGCCTATGGTTTGCTTCATCCTCATCGTTGCAGAAGCATGATACCTATCTAGGTCAGATGAGACAAAACATTAAATCAAGCGTTAGCCAGATGAGAGTTCCTCCTTCACTAACCTGCAACAAAAAGCATCATGATATGGAATGGCAGAGGATTAGCAATAGCCACTCTGGCCCATTTTAAGGAGTATGGGTGGCTGGCATCACACCAAAGTGATCATCATACTGCACTGAAGCTACACTAAAACTGTCCTGCGAAAACTGAGCTGCTGCTTAACACTACAGGTTTTACTTTAAGGTAATAGGAGTTCATAAGCCTGCTTAGTAAATGATAGACTTTTGCCATACAGTGACACTTGCTAGCTTTTTTTTTTTCCCCTGAGGAAGGCCAGGTTAATAAAAAAACAAGTTACAGACAACAGTTGTAAGCATGCCAAGCCTAACTGATGACGGAAGAGTGCTCATCGTCAAGCAGAGCTCTGAGCCAAGAATTAACACTGTACTAACTCCGTCCTATTCTCAGAGGAAAGTTTTGAGCCCAGGAAAGGACAAAAAGTCACAAAACCAAGAAAGAACACACGCCAGGAAAATTTTATTTAAGTTCTTGTTTATCTTTTATACTCTTCAAAAGTCTTCTAGAATTTATTTAGATTCCTATGCTCCTCACAAGCTGCAAGCCAGGAGGATTTCTATTCCCTTCAGTCTTCAATAAAAATGAAAGACAATGCACACAAAAGTTAAAGACTAACTGTTTAACATAAACTAAAACAGCAAAGTTACCTCTTCTCCCCTCTTTGATGGGCACACAAAAGTGATCGTCACTGCTGGGTTATGGCCTAGGCAGAAGTCTGGCTTTTCTTCATCACTGTATATTCTCTCATAACTCAATACCAGCCTAGAAACAGAAAATGGCAAACCAAAAATGTAGTTAAGATACTATACACTGTACAGAAGAAGGATATTTTTGAAAGAACATCCACCCTTTGCTAGATACCCAGACAGGCTATACCAAAGTAGCCCTGCTCCTGAAAGACTGTTATGGAGGTCTCTAATCTCACAGTTAACCAAAATAAAGATTAAGACAGTCCCAGCAAAACTACTTAATACAGCATCCGCTTGCACTTCAGTTAAAACTCTGCTCAATGCCTTGTAAGCCATATTGTAGCAGGAACTTGGCCGACAGTCACAAGAACACTCTAGTTTGCTCTCAAACTGCTGGAGAGCAGATGTAACAGACACGCTTGCAACTTTTGGAAGTAATAACCACTCACGTTTTACCACATTCCTATGCTTTACTATCTCCGTGCATATAATCTCTTTCCATTCCGCCCCCAGAACTAAAAGCAAGACGAACTCATGAGCAGACTGAGAGAAGCAATGCAAGTGTGGCAGATCAGACAAGGCAGGAGTAGGAGACTGAAGCACAGTAACTATCTGACAGGAAGAGACAAATGGAAAGATGACTTGGATGACAAAACAAGGAGACCACCACAACTTCCCAACTAAGCATTACTGTTCTATACAATCTAACAGGCAGAAGACAACAGCTCACGAAGGGTGACAGCCTGGCTTCAGGTCAGCCACACCTCTAACTGGCCTGGACAGAAATACAATCACCTTACTCTCTTCCCAGGCCACCCTAGTCTGATTGAGCACACACAATGAAATTTTCCTCAAGCAATGAAGAGCTCTTCAATCCTAGCAAGAGTAAGATAAAGCTTTATCACTAGGCACTTTTATAGAGTGCTAGCTGCACTTTAATATGAGAACAAGCTTGTACTTCCTCAGATGCAAGCTTCTGCCTTGGTACAGAACACCTCAGGCATTTGTTTCATGCTGGGGAAGGATCCTGCAACAACCAACTTCATTTGTAAACCAAAAGAAAACCCACAACCCTGTCACTGAAATAACCCTGTTATTAACCTGGTTTATTGCGCTTGCTTTCTTCAGCTTGCATCTGAGTTAAAGGAGTACTGCAGGAGTCAACAGGGTACTACTGACCCTACAGACAAGGTAAATAGGCTCAGATGACCTGAAGCTCAGAAAGATTAGCACGTTAAGTTAGTCCTCTGAGCCACACTGGGTTGTTTGGGTGGGTTTTTTTGGTATGTTTTGTTGTTGTTGCTGTTGAGAAGAAAATTTGTACTGCCGTGGCAGTACAACAGGATGCCTGAAAGACTCTGCCCTGACAGTATTTAAAGAAAATTTTTCTGCCAGTGCTTCAAAATTGAAGTGGTATCAATGTGAAGTTTTAGAGGATTCATCTGTTACCAAGACTGCTTTTTCCAGCCCAAATGACCGAGAAGTGTTCACAGAAGTATCACCACAAAAATGACACACCTGTCTTTGTCATGAAGTTTCAGCTGTTGCTGCGGATGGCCAACATCATACGCCCGACCTTCATGTAACAAGCAAGCAGCACTGCCAGCTGGGCAGTTCATGGTCTCTCCACTTGAGCTTCCTGTTATAGAACACAGAAGATAGAACATAGGACTCAGTTTGTGAACCCTGCTCTACCTGAAGTACCTTGCTATTTTATCTGTGGGCTCACTTACCATTCATTGCTTTACCCTTGTCTAAAAATACCTTTAAAACACATTACATTAAGATGTCAAACTGGCAAGACAAAACCTGAAGTGCCTGTGATAGAGGTGGAAGTTCATGCTGCCCTGTTTTTGGACAGCAAATTCACCCTTCCTGCCAACGTAGCTGCATCTAGTTTCCAGTTGCTAGTAGAGCTGCTGAATGCACAGGGCTTTGAGAACTTCTAGAAGCATGCCAAGGATTATTTTTTTTTCCACAACACCAACATGATACCAAGTAACGGGTAACCTCTCCTCACAGGGGAAGGCTTTTTCCCCTCCTTTGTTTCGTACAAACCAACTTATTCAAAGCTGTCAGCAAAATGTTTCAAACTAATTGGATTTTTAAAAGAACAGACCTGCCACTAAAACTACAAGTATTAAACCCTTAACAGGGGCACAAAATACACATTTAACTGTAGAGTAAAAAACACAGCGGGAGTATACAGCTCAACTAGCCTTTTCAGCAAGTTTCAAATGAGTGATTTTGCTGGTTTAACTCCTTACGTATATAGCTCCCAACTGAGATGAAAGCTCTAGCTATGCATCATTACCTACCCAAGCAGATAAACACTATTTTAGATGCATCTCAGGACATTCACTCAGAAATAAGCAACAGTGTGGAGTGGAGCCCAAAGTAATAAATCTAGAGCACATGAAGTGCTATGAACCATGTCAGTCCTATTCGGCAGCAAACAAGAAGGCAAGCTGAGCTCTTCCACTCAGTCCATTTCAAGTCAACTTTTCTAACAGCACTTGCCCATCCAGAAAGGGCTTATCTCTAAACACCTCAAGAGTTGGCTTCACAGAAAGCAGACTTCAAGTCATCAAAAGCAGCGTAGAACAATACTTCTAAAATACTGATCTTTGGTCATAGCACAACCTCAACTGAGTCACTGGAAAAGAAACAGACTACTAGAAATTTATACACCACAGATGACAAGCAAGAGTTCACACCTAAATCCCTGCAGATGTTTATGAACAAGGAATCATCATCAGAATCATCCACCAAGTAGTGTCCTGAAACTTGGATGAGAGGATTCAAGTCATGTTTCTTCAAGTCTTCATCAAACACATAGCAAGGGACCTAGAACAACAATAAAAAAATTACACGCAATCCATGCTACACAAGTAGGGGGAAGTTAAGAACAACAGGCACATATAAAGCCAAGTTAACATGAGGAAGAGGTTTTTACTTCTGGAAGCTCAAATACTTAAAGCTAGACATGCTACCTAAAATGAGGCATCCAAAGTTAGACTGTTCTGCTCTAGCTTTTAGAAGAGTTTTACTATGAACAACCATCCAGATGACAAAGAAATTTTGAAGAGTTATTTTAAATTCTCACCTCTGCCCACTTCCACAGATGCTTTATATACCTATGTAAGTGTTAGGTCTATGGAGGTTGCTGGGATTCATTTAGCATGGGGGCAGATAGAGTAAAATTGCCAAATGTATGAAGAGTAACTTCTGCCTGGAGAGTAGATAGATTACCTCTTTCACAGGTTTAAACAAGTTTTTCTTGCAAGCCACAAAGGTCCTCCATTCGAAATAGTGCACACATTCTGTTGCTGTTACAAATTCAGGGGTACCCTATTTAAAGAAGAAAAAAATAATTCTTTGAAAAACAGACTTCATTTTTATTTCACATCTTTAGACAGCAAGAAGTTCATTCAAGAGATTGAGAAAAACAGAATGCAGCATGTCACAGAGCAAGGACACAGTTTCTTAATAGCACTTATTAACAGCAAGTTTGTTATTTAACAGCTTTGTTGGTAAACTCAGGAAGATACAGGGTGACAAATCCTTCTTAGTCTGCATATGCACCAATTCTCAAATTAACATGTGCCAGTCCTCATATTCACTAATTGTACTATATCTTTTAGAAGCGCTCACTGTGCCAGTAGATATTGGCAGAAGCATCAGTCACATCTAGTTACTAGAAAGGAGAACACCAATAGAAACGTGTATAAATAGATGAACAGCAAGGCAACACATGGTTTACTAGTTCCCTGTCTTTTATCCTAAAAAGAAGACTGATTAGCAATCTCTTCTGCTACACAAAGTATACCTCTGATCTTAGCTACCTATTTTTATAGGCTCATGTTAACACATATTTGTATCTATTTCAAGATGGGGTATCTACCACAGTTCAGGGTTGGATGCTCAACTGAATGTCTCTACTTTGAGAAAGACATCAGATTTTTACGTTGTCCCTCCGTCATCTCAGCCATCAGCACTTCAGCTTATTTGAACTGATTCCCTCCCCGTTTAACTCTGCCATAAAAGTGTTGGAAACAAGTTGTTCCAGACGCTGTTACAAAATCCTTTTACTGGGTCACATGAAGAACAGGTGTTAGAACTACATTAACTATAAGAAGTGTGAAGCTCATTATCATCTGGTGTTGCAGCTGCAGTTGAGCAATAATTTTTAATTTAGTTTAAACAGTCATCTGCTGAAACAGAACAGGAAGCATTCTCATCTCTGCTTCACTGGCACTTTGTTTGAATTGGCTAGGTTTCCAGGAGGGGGTGTGCAACAGTATCATCAGCACCAACAGAGGCACTAATAAGTACTTATCCCCGATACACAAACATGTAAACTGATCACAGTCTGTAGAAATACTAAGCTGTGGTATCAGTTAAGTGTGGGGAAGGTCTAACTGCAAAAGCATGTGGAGATGAACTCCATACACACAGGCCCCCTAGGAACTTTTTGGGTTTTCCACTCACACTTTAAGCAGATTCTCACGAACAACTACTCCCCCAGAATCCCAGCTGGACACATAAGCACTGTTAGTTCAAGTATGGGCAGACAAAACCTAATGCTTACTGTTGTCAGCTACGCCGACCCATAACAGAGGTCAGTCATTTTCTTCAATGCTGTTCTATTAAACAGCCATGCTAGGTCCACAGCTTGGGCACAGCCAGCATTTAAACAATAGCTCTCATTGTTACAGCACCCTGTACAGTGTTGACTCATTCTTCCATATTACATTATTAAAATACTACAGTGCAATCCCTGTAAAAACATTAAAGGCCCAGAAGAGCTAAGCTGCAGATCTGCAATTATTTTCTACTGGGACTGAATTTTGAAAGCCACAGTAGATAAGGACCTTAATTTGGTACTAAAACATAACTGGCTCTTCCTTAAGCTATGAAGCTCAGTAATTAGTACATCCATGAGAACAGCAAGTCTCCTTAAAAAGCAAGTTAGAAGTACTTGCCGCTTCCATTGAAGATAAGAACATGTGATTTAGACTTACCAGTGTTTTCCCACACAGGAAATTAATGTTGCTTTGAACTTGGTGCTGGCTACCTTGCTGCAAGCAGTGACGTGTAGTGTTGAGTTCCAGAAGAGTTTTAGAAACTTTTTGCAAGTCTATGTCACCTAGGATTTAAAAAAAAAAAAAACCAACAGGGGTTATCACAATACAGCACCTTCACAGAAGCTCAACAGACAGGTTCTAATTTCAAGCACTGAAAAGCACAAGACACCATTCCACTGGAAGACAGTCTTTGAACAGTCAGCTGAAGACCCTCCTTGCAGTTCTTGCAATTTGGAAGACTAGATCCAAGTTAAGAAAGCATTTGATGTCTCTAATCACACTTCTATTTTCTCAAAGGTTTTTAGCAAAAACTTGGAATGTTAAGAAGCCCAACAGCAGGTGCCACTATAAACTAGTCACTGCCTTAGGAACAAGTGGCTCTGGTAACAGAAAACTGTTACCAACTAGTTCCAAATACCACAATTCAGTCCTTCCTCCCACCAGCTTCTATTTATCAGCTTTTTAGCCTTTAAGCCATTTATACAAATAGCATCAGCAGAGTCTATCATAGAATGGTTTGAATTGGAAGACACCTGTAAAGGTCACCTATTCCAACCCCCTGACATGGGCCAGGACACCTTCCACTAGACCAGGTTGCTCAGAGCCCCATCCAATCTGACCTCGAATGTTTCCACAAATAGGGCATCTACCACCTCTCCGGGCAACCTGGGCCAGTGTTTCACCACCCTCACTGTAAAAAAAAAAATTCTTCTTCATATCTAGTCTAAATCTTTCCTCCTTTAGTTTAAAACCATTACCTCTTGTCCTATTTACAACAGGCCCTGCTAAAACATTTGTATGATTCTATGATCTTTCTTATAAGCCCCCTTTAAGTACTGGAAGGCCTCAACAAGGTCTCCCCAGAGCCTTCTCTTCTCCAGGCTGAACAATCCCAACTCTCTCAGCCTGTCCTCACAGGAGAGGTGCTTCATCCCTCTGACCACTTTTGTGGCCCTCCTCTGGATTCCCTCCCACAGGTTCATATCTTTCTTGTATTGGGGACCCCAGAGCTGGATGCAGTACTCTGGGTGGGGTAGATCAGAGTAGGGGGACAGATTCACCTCCCTCGACCTGCTGGCCATGCTTCTTTTCATGCAGCCCAGGATGTGGTTGGCCTTCTGGGCTGCGTGCACACATTGGCGGCTCTACTTACATTAAGTCTACTTAATGAAGAACCCATTGGTGCGTGGAAGCAACCACTGTACGGGCACTGCCTGCAGACAAACCCAAGACAGATCCCCTGCCACGGTGCATGTCCCCCTGCAGCTGCCACCCCCTTGAGCACAGCTCGCACCCTGCATGAAGGCTGGGGCCAGGACTGTGTCACTGCGCGTCCCTCTCCTCCACAGCACCTGACATGCAGGGGAGAGGTGGAGCACATTTCAAGTCATGATGAGCACCAGCTCAGGCCGCTGAAGTGTTCCTGCTCAAACCTATTTTGGTTCACATTAAGCACCAAACCTTTTTAGATCTAACATGCCAGCTCCACCCTGTCCATTTTTGATCAGTAGATTTTAATTCTGCAAAGAGTTTGGGTTGAACTATAGAGAACACTGTAAAATGCCAGTATTCACCGACTTCCCCCTTTTCATTTTTGTTGATGTCTACACCAGGGAGAAGGCAAGTCAAGTCTTTGTAATAATTTTAGACAGCAGCTTTGCACCTAGGCCAGATGTTGTTTCATCCTAAAAACACACTCGCTGGAACTTTGCCCAGCCTGTTATCTCCTCACTCAAGGCAAGCAAAACTACACCACACCCAAGTAATATAGTCTTGAGAGCAAAAGGAGCAGAACTAAATGAACTGGGCAGGAAGAGGGTACTAGAACCTTAAAAATACAGCCAAGGCAACATTCTGCAGAAGCACCATTCCAGGCACCCATACTCCAGGCTGTTACCAGCTGCCAGCGCTTCTCCTAGTGATGGGCTCCATTTGGCATCTTTCCAAAAAGTTCCCCAGCACTATTTTTCAATCCAGTCCTGCAAAGGAACTGGGAAGAGATCCATTTGTGACCACTTCATTTGTGACTATCAGTTGCATTGAACTGTAGCAGAGAGAAAGCAACCATAGCCACCAAACTTGCAGGTAAAGCTGAAACGGTGGCAGTCAGGAGAGAAGCCCAATGCTAACCCACACTGGCATCCCCTCAATGCTCTATAAGCATTAGTTTTCTCCCAACTCTGAGAACACGCTAAATTGCTCTAAAGGCTGTGTGAGCTGACTCCAACTTCCTCAGTTAAAGTGATATTCAAGAAAAATCAAGTTAAGCCAGTACATCTTGTTTACTACAGGCCAACATGCATGCTCTCCTCCCTACCCCACCCCCCCGCACACTTAAAACTAGTTTGAGAACTTGCTAAAAGTTTTAGCAAGAATGTCTTTCAGTGGCACAAGACTCCTCCTATCCATGCTTACAGAGCAAGCAGTCTCATGAACCATCCCCTCATACCATCAGCTTCCCATGACCTTCCTTCCAGAGCACCAGTTCTGCAACCACCTTTTCCGTAACACCAAGCTCTCTCTCCAGTGATCCCTCACGTTTCTTCATGACTTTAGAGATGCATTCCTTCCACAGAGTAACACCCTAAAATCAGCTAGTACAGCTCACAAAAATTAGTACCAGATACAACCATGTAATATGAAGTGCTAAATCACTACCAAAGACACCATCCACAACACCTTTTACTCATTGGCTCCTTAATCTCTTCAGCTGTTTGGAAGGAGAAAGGCAATCATGGAAGACATCCAATCAGTTGTCCAGCAGAAGGGGGCATTTAGGTAGCAGCTATCATTTCATGTTGTCCTTCTATTGCAGCTGGACAATACACGTTTCACCACTCAGGCTAACAAACAGTTAACGGTAATATTTCCACTTGTGATTTTAGTAGTAGTTCAGCTACATGGCTCATGAGTCACTAGGTGTCACACTAAGTTAACTAAGTACCACGCCATTTCAATCCTCACTGACATTCATAAGCATTTGCCTACACCGTGAAAACTTCTAAGGTCAATCAATGAAGCTGAAGACCTTTTTCTAGGAGAGGCCTTTAGGGTCTCTACACCAACACTGGCACATCACGCTGACACACAGTTAACGTTAGCCACAAGGTTTCCCTTGAATACAGACTGATCAGAGTCATAGAGCATATGGCTTCAGCCCCTGTCAAAGCTGGGATCAACAAACAGAACCAGCTCTATAGCTGGTACCTCTTGTATAGCTGATATATAAAAGCAAAACTATTGTTTGCAGTGAAAGCTTCTTTCTGAAAGAATGAGTGATCTGATTAAGCCCATATTTGAAGAAATCTTACAGCTTAGCAAAATTTTATCAGCTGGCAAACTGTCCTTCTTCCCCCAAATCAAAGCCCTTCAGCTGCACTCAGCTTTGGCACACCTGTAATCTCCTGTCAGCTGGATTGCTTGAAGACAGGTATACGGTTTAGCTTCCAAGTAACTGGAATCTACACTAGGAGTCTACACCTGCCTAGACATAGACTAAGGAAATCCCTCTTTTCTCAGTGAGAGTGATTATTCTTTTTTCTTTTTTTGACAAACAAGAGGCTTGATAATCCATTAGCATGATCTCAACTCAGTGCGATGGTGCTGAAGCTCCAATGCAACTAAAGGCCATACGATGAAGCACGGTAGGTGTCACTAATCAGCCTCAGACTTACCAAGAACAAGACTTAGACAATTTGACCAATAAAACAAAGCAAAATTCAATGTCAACCTTAACGACACTTCCTTGATTTCTTCATTTATTGCATGGTAGTTAAAAACGTATCTTACTTGAAAAGAGTTTCTGGCTTAACCCTCGAGAGTCAGTTCAAACAGCCTCTGCAAAATCAAGTTATGATTGTTGCCAAATCCTCTTCCACGCAGCAGCAGTCAGGCAGCAAGACACTCAAGGTTTGTGTACAGCGGAATATTTGATACTGCTCATGGTCATCACCCAGCTCTGCTCTCCCTTCCTCCTTCCACAAGAAGTGTGGAACAAAACCTACACAAACCTCTAGGTCTCACATTTCCCTGGGGAGAACAGGCTTCCTCAACCTGCTACATTCCAGTCTCACTGAAAAAAGCATTTTAAAACAGATGTCCAGATGCTATTCCATTTTGTAATACAGATAATTGAAGCCTCAACCTGATGTGGATCTCAACATACGAGTTGAGATCCACATCAGCAAGAAACAAAATTCTTGCTGTAGATTTTAGGAATGAAACACATTAACAGTGTCAAGTGGTCTACTGAGATGTCATGCTTTTCAGAGTAGAAGATGCTACTATACGCAACTACACTTTGAACTCAGGTGCATCTAACCAGTCATCCCAGAAAATTGCACTGCATAAAAACCATGCAGCCATGAACTGAGATATACTTTCATTCATGTACCAAATGATTTTATAAGCCTGGGTCATAACACTAGTAATTTGTTTGAAAAGCACTGATTGACCACAGCCTGAAACCAAAGTATCTCTACAGTTAATGGAGACGGGTGGGGAGAATAGAAATTAACTAGCTGCTGTGCATCTGCATACAGGCAAGGATCATCTTCTTCCTCACCATCTTCCAGCAGTTCAAGCTCAAATACGAGAAGCTGTAAGTCTTCAGTAAAAGTAAGAGCTGTCTGCTAATGGAAAGCAAGATTGGCAAGGACATTAGATTCAGACTTCAAATCTGCGGGACTAAGAGGTGGCCTGAAGAGATACTACTCTTCAGAAAGCTATTGCTTTATTCTATTAGAAGTAACAGTCAAGTATCAGAAAACCTCTTCATCAATATTCATATATTATTGTTTCATTAGCTGAAGCACAGAAGCAACCTTGAAAGTGACAAGCATCCATGAAAATAACCACACAAATACTGCTCAGAGCACAATCTGCTACTGATTGATGAAGCCATGTGCAAGCACGCGTATAGGAATATGCCAGTTTCATATTTAGATCAGCATGCAGAAGTCCACCACTACTCAGAATACCAAGGACATCTGTGAACTACTGAAGCAGCCACCAGATTTGACAAGCGTAACTGAAAACAGAGGACTGCAGGTAATTGACTTCCTTTCTGTGTGTAACAACTTAAAGACAACAGCCCAGAAGCTCAGCAATACTGCAAGATTGCATTACAGAGAGTAACCCAACTCTGAACAAAGAGCTGATGTAACATGAGGCTTGGTTGTAGTGTAGTTTAGACCTATAACTCAAGCTTTATCCTGTGTTCAGTATCAAGCTTCAAATAAGGCTGTGTACAGTGCATATCCTGCCACAGGTAGATGCACTTATTTCTACTTGAGATAGCCTTGCACAGTTCCATACTAGAGTACAGTTAACTAGACCGTAAGATGTTTCACTGTCCTGTGAAGTGATTATCTGCAATCAGATCATATTTTCCTGAGTCTCCACAGTAAATCTACCACAGAATAAGGTTTTACACTGTTCTGAGAAGAAAAAAAATCTTTGTTAACATGTCAAAGTTTGCAATAGTTAAAAGACCATCCATTAACATGACTGTGAACTATTTATGAGGAAGGACAATTGTATACTTACCTACAGACAGATAGGTCTTCTTATTGATGTCATATGCACAGACTGCACTTGATTTTCCACACTCTTGAACACCAAAACATAAGTTTATTTTATAAAGCACATGTTTGTCTGTATCAATTGCTTCCCATGTGTAACTGAAAAGAAAAAAAAATAAAAAGCCTGTCAGTCAGTATTCATACTGTCTGCATTGCAATCCTTTAGGCACCAGTCCCTGAAATAACCAAGTTATAAAGCCAAGAGCACCCCTAACTCAAGTTCCATATTCATGGTCTATATCTGTAAATACCAGAAATAATTGTTACTGTGTCAGGGACAAGAACAAAACAGATTTAACCATTTGAAGAACATATATAAGGTCCATTTTCCCCTTTCTTGAACAGCCAACTGCTTGTTCTTCCCCCTCAAACCTCTGTGAAGGTCACTCTGACCAGGTATATCACAGGTGGTGAACCTTTTGCCTTGACAGCCTGATAAATTTCTCAAACTTCTTTGGCAGGCTGCACAGTACTGCATTTTATCAATACCCAATAAGAGTGGCAGAACCGCTAAGTCTAAGTGGAACAGAACAGCCAGCCACATCCTGCCTGCCAGCAGCCAAGCGGAGCCACCTACCTCCAGGGTCAAAACTGGGGTTGAGATTCTCGCAGCATTCAGACTGAAAGATGCTAATAATGCTTATTAGTGCCTAGCTGCACCTTTATGCATTTACATATATATATATAAAAATGCATAAATAAATATATATTGAAAGGACAGTTTCTGAAAGGTGCTGTCAGAAGCTGGAAAGCAAGCAGAGCTATCCACAAGAGACTCAGTGAAAGCTCACACTAGGTAGCTACAGCCATATCAGAAAGTCATCTGCCTGAAAACTGATACAGGAACATGAATCTCTGGCTAAATACAACAGGGAATAAATCAGAGTAACAGAAAAAAATAATTAAATGCAGTGTAGTTCAAAGGCAGAGCAAGGATTTGTTTGCCTCGCAGCAGGCACTAAGCCTGCAGCGAGATGTGATCAGCCGCATGACACAGCACCAACCAGTTTCGAGGCAGGCCCAGGTCAGCTAGTTTGGAGTCAGGAGCTCTTTAGACAGCCTGGTGTACTGGCACAGTGCTCTGGCCAAGCTCTGTTCAAAAGGCACAGCTCAGTAAACATTTGCCGTCAGCTCGGCTCAGCTACACCTCTCCTGGCACTGGCAGCAGCCTGCATCCTCTGGACCATATTGATTTTTGCAGCATAAGAGATTCACCAGCTTCCCTTCTATCCCAAGTGGAAACTTCAGTAGGATTGAATACAGAGTCATCACATCAGAAAACTGAGGACAGCACAGTGACTTATTAGGTATTCCCTTTACTTACAACTCACACAGGGTTTAATGCATTTATTGGAACCAATGAAGTATTTGTCTTAATCTGCAGATGAGTACCAACTCCTGCGAAGGAGCTCAACCCCCCTCCCTCAGCTAGCAAGAAATTAGAAGTTCACCAGAAGCTTCACCCATAAAGTTTGTTTGCCTTAATCTCTAGGTGTTGCCCCACTTGACACTATCACACTACTGATCACCCATTCTTTTTCTACCTCTGAAGCCCGATCCCTAGGTCAGGAAGGGGCAACAGCAGCTCAAGTACTTTCCTCTAGATTTTGAATCCTCCTAGAATTCCTCTCAAATCCAGTGCATCCCATCTCTAATCAAAAAGCCAGCAATAAGATCCCACATACTTTTCCATTTAATTACTGACTACCAGGTTCTTGGCTTCTCTGTGCTACAACAGCCTTATTAATTTCAGTCTGCTAATGGCTGGAACAGGTTAGGGACAACTACAAGAGAGTTCTCTCTGCAAACTGAGAAAAAAATCTTTATATCCTAATTATATTGGGATATAAAGGCTCAAATATAATAATATAAGGCTCAAAAAATAACTTACCAGGTACTGAGTCATACCTAAAATACCAATAAAATTACTTTTTAATCAGATTCAAGGACCGTGTCTCAATCCTAGACAAACACTTGCCATTATTCTTTCCTCATAAGCAGGCAAAGCTGACATTTTACAATCACACTGATTCGTGCTCTGAGACAGTTTCTTGCATTTCTACAGTGGATAAACACAAACCCAATGAGGGATGATGGTGAGAATTAAGCTACAGTACAGAATAACCAAAGTTAAGGAATGGAAGAAAGCTTGACAACACAGAATCACACACACACAAAAACTTAGAATAACCTGACTCTACCTTCAAGGGCTCTGAAAACAGCAAGAGATTTAGACTAAAGCCGTTCTGACCTCCAGGAGAAAATGCATTTCAATCAAAATACAATTTCTTCATAATGAAGTCCCAGAAAGTTAGCATTTCACTGAAAAATTCCCAAGGGTTCCAGTACTATTTTTTTGACTAGTTTTGGAAGATGACAAAAAAGGTAACATATAAAACTTAAGCATGAAGTTTTTGACTAAGCTAGAGTGCTTTTTGTGAGGGGGGTTTAGTTTGGGTTGGTGGTGTGGTTTTTTTTTAGAGAACTTGCAAATTAAAATCTGTTTGTGAACTGAAGGAGAATGCAAGTCCTTCACACAACAAAATTATCACTCTATTAGAGATTAAGGGGTTTGCTTTCCCAGTTCCATGTTATGAAACAGAGGAAATCAACATCTCCAAGTCAGCTCATCCATATGCCAGAAGCAAAAGAGAAACAAGATGAGCAGCTTACAAAACAGAAGCAAAGCAGTCCCTGCAGCCAGCCCTTCCCTCCACCCCTTCACCAGCCCCTCAACAGGGAAGGCTGAGGAATCCTTCAAAAGAGTCCACAGAAAGGAAATAAGAAATCCCACTTTTAATCATGTTCCAAACCACAACTTCAGCGGCACACAAAAATTAAAATCTAATGCAGTTTCAGAGTAGTATTACTTTAAAGGAAGTTCAAGGGACTTTTTTTTTTTTAAATGGGTGGGAGGAGCAGGGCAGGATTTATTCATGGGGAGTAACAGCAGACTGGATGTAGCCTCAGCAGCTGTTCTCATCAGAGAGATGCAAAATGCACTTTCACAGTAAAAGAACTATTTCTCTCACAAGTAAGACTCCTGGCATTAAATCAGTGCCTGGGAATAGTTTCAAGTTGCATATGCTCCAGTTTTCCAATAAGATACAAGCTGACCTCTCCACTGCATCTTGTTATGGAAACAATCTGTTGGCAATCACGTTGTTCATCCTGACTATGGTTGAGCCACATGGACTGGCTTCCTCCAGAACCCACCTCCACCAGCGGTGATGCCTCATGTAATTACTCCTTTCGCTGGGGCCAGCTGAAGTTATCTTGTTTGAAAGGCTTAAGCTATCCCACATCCAATGCAGTTGAGCTAGTTTTGGAAGCTGTTATACCAACAGCTTTAAAAAGCAACAGCCTCAGTCACAGAGTGGGGTGTGATGCACCTCCACCCAGGGGGCTCAATACAGCTGCTACCTCATCGATGACACCATTCAAGCAGCCATTTCTGGTGCAGTTCAAGATCCAGGCTCAAACACGGTGTCTGCCTTGATTAAAACTGTCCAACAGTTATTTTTGCTGAAAACACAACATGACTCCTGTTCGCAGGAGAACCCAGCCGTGGACCACGCCACAGTTAGAAGCCTGAAACACACACTCACATCAACCCCCCCCCCCAGGGCAGGTTCTCCTCCACTTCTCTCCCCTCTGTGTTGCTTGCCCGAGCACCCAACACATGCCGGACCCAGGGACTGCCCTCTCCCAAAATTAAAGCAGCAAAAACAACGACATGTGTGGAGAGTGGACTGAGCCCAGACAGTTCTCCGTCTGGCTGGCAGTGGTTTCTGGCAAGGCAGGCAGGATCCCCTGCTGGAGGCAGCGCCAGCCCAGGCCACTGTCGAAAGCAGTTGTGCAAGCAAGGTCCAAACGAGTTACTGGGAATAACCTTGCCTGCAGGTCAGCCATTCCAGCTGCCTAGCTGTGTTTTTAAGACACTGAAGCAACAGCATGAAGAAGAAAAACTACTTCCCAGCAAGCTGTAAGATCAAAAGAGAGCTCTGCATTTTTTTCACAAAGCAAAGAAGCAACTCATGGAAAAAAATAACATGAGAAAGGGAAAAGCAAGCATAGTTTATCTTGCTAAGCAGTAGCTCAGGTGCTGAAGTCGGACAAGGTGCAGATGGCTGCCACAGCAGGTGCATCCCCACACCAGAGCCACTTTCAGGTCCGAGTACCACCAAACCACTTCAAACGCAACACAGCACCAGGGAGACTACTGCTACCGTTCTCACAACCACGCTCAAGTTTATGGTTTCCAAACTCTGACCTAAGGGATAACCGCTAGGAAGAAGAGTACACCCTGCTCCTAACAGTTATAAAACATAGTTACAAGGAAACACGCGTTTTTTCTCTGGTGAATGCACTGAAGTGGCCCATTTTGCTGAAGGGGTGTTGCACAGACAACCTGGCAAGGAAAGACACGGCGACCTACAACCACAGAGCTGGAAAGCTGATCCACACGTGATGATGCATCCACGCAATTTTGTCCCCAGCAGCTCCTCAGCTACGAAAACGCAGCAGAGATTAAACTAATACCTGGAGCTCTTTACAAGCAGGTTCAACCAGCACGATCACAGGTAGACAAGCTCAGGAACAATTTCTAAGAATGACCACTTCAAATTTGAAGCTAGCAGCTGAGATCCACTACTTGCCACAGAAATCACTATTAGATGAGGCTAACATTTTAGTGCAAATATGTACGGTAAAGAAACTTCCATGTCAAAGCAAGTTCTCCTTACAGAAAATGAAAGCTTGAATGGCACAAGGTACAGAGCTATCGCTATGCTTCAAGAGCTTTTTAACACGTCCTTATTCACGCTTAGCTCTGCTCTAGTGTACCTGTCACCTTTTCCAACCATCACGCGCAGTGCATGTCTTCAGGCAAGTTTTCTTGCATATGCGTCATACGCAATAGCCTTACAGTTACACCACAAGCTGTTCAGCTTTCTCCATCCAAGAGACATTTGGTCTTTCACGCTATACTCTAAACCCCCATCTACTACATCATGTTACAGAACGTGTAAGAAAAGGGATAGCAATTTGAAGTTCAAGTACACAAGAGCTATAGGAAGCTCATGTGCTGAGAAATCATGTTTAAGCCCTTATAATGTCAGCTTCCCAGGCACGTGAAGCAACCGTGAATGCACATATGCAAATAAGTCCAGTAATGACTTATTTAAGTGGGAGATGTCATAAATATGTCAAAGCACTTAATAGAGCTGAGCAAGTTCACTTAAAGGTCACCTCTCACGCTTCTTCACCGAGCCTATGCCGAGTGCTACACCCAGGGTTTTCAGCAACACACAAGAGCACAGTTGTGGTTTTATGACAAAGGCTGAAAAGACAGTGTTTGAATGAAAAAAATTGTACATACAGCCAACTGTAGGAGTTGTGTTATTTAAAACTACAACATTGAAGTAGATTTGGCTTACAACCCCAAAATTGTAATTCTGTGTAATAGCAATCCTGTGATCTACAACAGTTTAAGGAGTTTTCCTTCCACTCAGGAGTCTAAAAGTTACCGAAGTCGCACACCAATTGCCATCCTTGCACAGTAAACAAAAACATTACCTGTCATGGAATCATCTCTCATCCAGGGTAGATTATCAAGCAAAACAGCAAGCAGAGCAGAGAGTTTGTATTTACTGCTCTGCCATCACACTCAAAATATTTCCTGCAACTTTTTTTAGAGGGGAAGGAAAAGTCTTACAGTAACTTCCCCAGTGTTACATGGAAGGTGAACCCAAACTGTCAAGCTTTCTTTTGTTTTTAAAGTAGATGGATTTAAAGAACAGTTCACAAGATTAATTCCAGCTCCAGAATTTGTTTCTTCTGTGTTGTTAGATGAAAAACATAAGAAGGAAAAACAGGGAAAGAGATCAAACTGGCTACTAACTTTCTACACCCAGCCAGCTCCCTGTATTCTGTCCCAGGTGCTCATATTGCAGCAATCCTGGAGACACTTCTACACAGAAGATAAAAAGAGAATTCCAACTGCAAGTCCCACGACACCACAGTCAGCTGTCAGAATACACCAGACCGAAGGAGAAAGCATGACGAAACCAGTCACTACAAGCCATGACATTTGACAAAGTTTCAGAGAAGCAAAGCCCTTCTTTCCCCCAGACTGCCCAAGCACACTAGCAGTAAGGCTACACAAAACAAGCCATGAAAACCACTAACTCAGGCTCACCTCATGCCTCAGTTCTTGCACAAACCAATTTTGACACTTTACCTCCTCTCTGCAAGACAGCTGTCCTAGCCTGGGTATCACTCTACTCTTATTTAAAAGACACTCAGTGCCTCTTCTAATCCTCAATATTTTCCTTCCTTGCCCACCTTTTGACATTCACACACCAGACGCAGAGGCTGCTGCAGCTTCACCAACCCTATTAGGCCACACAAAAGTCAGGACACTGTTTTCCTAACATTTGTAAAACAAATCAAAACCTTGTCTCAAGGCAGTGCAAAAATAGTTTGGTCTGGGACATGTCCTGCACACCCAGGTTGTATCTTTTGGCTGTGACATCAGCGAGCAGTGTAAGTGTCTGTGTTACCTAACTGCATCATCCCCCACTTGGTGGCTTTTCTGCAACTATGCCGGAGAGGACATTTCACCACTGATCTCCATGGGGTCTTCCCACCTGTCAGAGTTCTTGGTTTTTTCCTTTACTCATTCTAGATTACTAGGCATAAGTCCTTCAAAGCAGTTTTTCCCACTATGGCACAACAGCAAGCACATGTTTTTGAAGCAGTCTATCTTAAAAAGAAAATTGCCCATTATGCTATCTGTTCACAATTTATTTTTCACTTGCTAGTAACAAAAGGGAACTAGCTTAAGTAATTTGCATCCAAAAAGACCGCATGTCTCAACGGCACTCCCAAGCATTCCTCTAGTCACAGACATGCAACAAAATCAAGACAGACACTGATAGGACTTGAAGCGATTCTAAAACTAGGAGCTGCTTGAAAATCAAGTCATTTGGGGTAGGGTTGGTTTTTTTTTTTAAATCATTAGAATCAGAAGAGTTAAATTCCCTCCAGAAGCCATATAGTAGTTTCTCATTTCTGCTTGAATTCTACAATTAGGATGGTCATCTGACAAAAACATTTTCTGCTATGCTTATAGGCTAATCTTGCAAGCAAACCTACTTTTCCCCTTTTTCATCCACTAAGCATCCTCATACCCCACATTCAGTGCTCACACCCCACTCACAGTGCCACATTCTCTGTGTTACACTGGTGCCTGCCCAATGCCATTGATCAAGACGAAGTATTCCTACAAGTACCACAGCATATTCTGGCTAAATACTAGAGAAATGAAAATATTGTCTGGCAAGATATTGTTGCCAGACTAAATTCATGGCTGACTTCAGAGTGGGAACATGCCAAAACATGAAGAATAGCGTCATTTCCACATTGCAGTTCTCTCTTCTCAAAGCTTTCTTAACTCCCCTGTAAGTAACTTAATGGAATCTGGCAACATCCTTCGTAAAATGGTGACTATTGAGTGATGTCCCTTCCAAACCACATTGGGATTTTTCACACTGGAATGCGTGCAGTGACATAGACTAGCAGTCCTGCCCACAGGAGACCTGAAGAGAGCAAGTCTCCCCATCTTCTCACCGGCAGACTTCCCGTATCCATAGAGAATCACACGCGAGGAGGTCCCACGGGGGACTGCCCCACGCCGCCATCCCCCAGCCCACCCTCCCAGAAAACGCACGTAGCTTCACCCACCTCCCACAGCACTGCGGCACGCTCGCCACAGACCCAGCTTGCCCTGCTGCCTGGGAACACCTGCGCGCCCACCGGCCCCCAGCCTGATCCTCACTGGAACGGGCCACCAAAAGCCCTGCTCAGGCCGCCCCGGGTAGGGTGCCGGCCCCGCCGAGCCCCCAGGCTGCGCTCCTTGCTGCTCCCGCCCGCTCGCAGGCGGGCCCGCGGAGGGCATGAGCGAGCAGGGGCACCGGGAGACACCACCACCCCCTTCCGCACGCACTCCGCCGGCTACAGCCCTTCCCCGCGGGGGAAAGGGCCTCTCCGGCAGCCGCGCGTACCGCCGGCCACCCCCCGCTGCCCACCTGCACAGGTCCCCGTAGGCGTCATTCAGGGCCGAGGCGGCTGCCCCACCGCCTCCCCCCGGCCGCAGGGGCAGCGACAGGAGGAGGAGGAGCGGGGCGAGCGCGGCGGCGGTGCGGTGGGCGGTGGGTGCCATGGGCGCGGACCGGGCCAGGCCGGGCGGCGGCTGCCCCGGGACGTCAGGCGGCGCCGGCGACCAGCGGGCACGTCATGTGACCCCCGCCCGCCCACTCACCACCCGGTCATGTGACCGCCGTCATGTGCGGGCGCGACGCTCACATGACGCGCCCCTTCCCCCGCCGCCGAGTGGGTGGAGCCTCCCGCTGCTTCTCCCCCCCCGCGTCCGGCCCTGCACGTGCTGGGCGCGCGCACTAACCGCGTGCCGCCGCCCTGCGAGGGGGAGCGCGCGTGAGGGTCTGGGCGGGGGCGGCCGTTAGGCGGCCGCAGCGCTGTGGTGCGGGTCGGCCTGTCAGTGTGAGTCAGTCAGTCAGTCTGTGCCAGCCAGTCAGTGCCAGTCAGTCGGTGTCAGTCAGTGTCAGTCAAAGTCAGTGTCGGTCAGTCAGTCGATGTCAGTCCGAATCGGTGTCTGTCAGTGTCAGTCAGTCTGTGTCAGTGAGTCCTTGCTGCTCGGTGTCAGTTGGTGTCAGTCAGTTTCAGTCAGTCAGTAATAGTGTCAGTGTCAGTTGGTGTCAGTGTCAGTCAGGGCTGGGTTGGGGGTGTCACAGCCGCCAGTGCCCACTGTGAGCCCCACCGCCCAAGGCTGTGTGGCCTACCTGCCACCTGCTCACAGAAGCAGCCGTCCCGGGGTGTGGTGTGAGGGTGCGCGGGGCAGAGCTGCTCCCTGTCACAGCTGCTCTCCTCCCGCTTCCGGAGCTGCTCGCCCCGCTGCGTGCTGTCCGGAGGGAGACTTGAGGCCTGGTGCCCTGCTAGCTGCTGGCTGGATTTTAGGTGGGGTCGGGTGTGTGGGAGCTCACCCTGTGAAATGCACTGTGGGTGGCATGGTGGCTGACTCGGAGACACACCATTTTGAAAAATTTCAGTGGAGCTCTAAATAACTTAAATCAAAACGTGCTGTGAAGTCTTGGGAGAGACCAGAGAACCAAACCCATTAGGGATGAAGACTGAGGAGGCCATGACAGCGATGTGGTTGGTTATACTGCTGCAAGAATTATTACTACAGCAGGGAAGCTGGAGTGGTGTGGAAATGATCCCCCATTTCAAACGGTGAGCAGGAGGGGAGGCTTGCACAAGGCAGCAGCCCCGTCAGAGGGAAGTGGGAAAGATACTGTCCTACCACCTCTGCCTCCTAGACTACTGAGAAGACGTAGCCGGCCTAGAGCTTGTACAACAGATTATTTACAGGATTTAGAAAATTTTAACTGGGGTACTTAAGATTCAAAAGAGGGACTTAGTTTTTAATTTTTATGAAACCGCAGTTAAGAAGAAAAGCACCTTTGAGAGTGGGAAGAGGCATAAAGTGGGGAGAGTGAAATAAAAATAAAAATTACACTCATTAGACAACTGTCTTATTTGTGTGAAGAAATTCTGTTCACTAATAATGAATGCTTTCCATAAATCATTTGCACAAAGAGATGCAAAAGGCCTACAGCTGGAATGATTTCTATTTTTCTTGCCCCGTTCCCTGGCACCCAAAGGAATAAGACAGCACTGAAGATCTGCCTCTATGGCAGTTTAACCTGATCCCAGGCTGCTGTGATCTACGCCTTTCCTCCTCCTTTCTCTTGGTTACATGTTCTGCTTCCCTCCTTTCCAGTAACATTAGTTCTTCTGCAACAGGGCAGTCAGCTGGTTAAAGATGCTGATCTGGCTGGAAACTAACATACTATTGTGATTGTTCTGTCTGCTTTTTCAGCGCTATCAGTTGCCTGACTTATGTGGCTCACTGCATATCTGCACAAACGCCAACACCAGCTGAAGAAGGGGGAGAGGAAGGCTTAGCTGGTGCTGCAGAGGGAGGAGGCCCCAAGTAACATCAGCTTTAGCTGCTGTGAAATGTCACCCGAGCAGAGAAGCCAGAAGTGACAGCTCAAGTCTACAAGGGCAGAGGAGGAGGAGGAAGGTAAAGCAGAAAGGGGACCACATTGGTTCATCTGTTCAGCTGTAGTGGCAACTTAGCTTTTAGAGTTATCACAGCATAACCTAATAGCAATGTCGTCAGCTGAGGAAGACCTTCAATCTCTGTGCTGGAAAGAGAGTTGTGACATGAAACAATAATCCATCTACCTTTGCTCAGAACCTGAGAAAAAAAAATAATGAGAAGTACTGGATAAATGCCGTTGTCCTTGGCAGTTTTCTATTACTCTATGATGGATTATTGCCAACTCTTGCTCTTTTAGCCTTCAGTGGATTCCTTAAAGCTCCAAGTCTGATTACCCAAGAATCCCAGTTGCCTGCTTTTAAGGCTCTAACCTGTATAGTTTAAAGACAAGCCTGATGGCACAGACTCACAGGCTCTAAAGAAGACAAAAGCAGTAGACAAAAGAAATACTAAGTCTCTTATTTCTGTGGTTATGTTTCTTAAACTTTGCTGCTCTGCTGGCAGTACCGGCATCACTCACTCTAGACAAAGCAGTGCAAATACATAAGACTGCTGTCTCTGCTTACCAAGTTGAATTAAAAATGTATTGACCAGGAAATGCACTGCAGACAGCAGTGCAGGCAGATGTACTGTAGCTTCTGGTCTGATTAGCTGGTCTGAGTTTCTGCAAATAGAGCTTTATCCCTGAAATGATCTTTGTGTACATTCAAGCATGTGAGTGACTCCACTGAAGACAATATGACTGCTCGCCTGGCTAGTGTTGAGAATGCCTATAAAAGTCTGCAGTGTCAGGGCCTGGTAGCATATAAACAGCTAATGTCAGTTATCTCGTAAGGGCTAATTCAAAGTTATTTATTGACAAAAGAATGAAGAAGTTTATATGAGTTACATTCTCCATTCTGCATACTGCTTTGTATGCATAGGTCCCTATATTTGCACAAGGCTCAGGGACTTCAGAGCAATTTCTTTGCATGCAGAAAAAAGTATGTGAACATTTACCTAACAAGAAGGAAAGAAATTGTAACATCAGGAAAACAATCCCAGCTAGAAAGGAAAAAAACAGAAATTCTCTACTTTCATCTGCAGTACAAATACATATGCATCAACCTAACAATGAATCAAAGTTGCATCACAGCAAGGATAGCTATGGAGCTGCATAAATACTGAAATATACATTGTAAATACAAATACCTTTAAAATAAAATTATAAAGTAGAAGTTTGCAGATTCCAATCCTGTGCCAAGCATGCAGATTCCAATCCTGTGACTGTTTCCATTTCCTGTGTATTTCCCTTAACTTTTATAATCCGAGGGATCCAGTGATTCTTTCAAGATTGGTGGAATTTCTCCCATGTTTAAAGCTAAGTACATGCATAGCAATTGGCAGGAGCTATGTGTCAGTCATTTTTGTATCCTAAACTATGTTTTGCGAACAGGCAGGAACGTTTCATTCTGAGCATCATTTATAAATAATAATTTAAATATTTACCACCCATGTTTAATGATACCGGCATCTCAGCTAACTGGATACCACGGGACAGTGTTAAAATATTTCAAAACGTAATCTCATAATCGTACCTTTTCCTTTTCCTCAGGAGAGGCTCAGCACGATGACTGCTGGTTATATCACAGTAAATCCCAGAATATCTGAAACTCACGCTGAAACTTCCGAGTTATGGATGGTTTTCAGTATGCAGGGTATCATGAGTAAGTGATGAATACATAGATCCTCTAGGATTCTTCCTTGCAGCTTTCCAGGTGTCAAATGTCACATCATTTCATGTTCTTCTGATTCATGCTCTTGCTTCATGTGGCCAGTGTCAGCTGTGCAGTACTGGCTGGCCGAGAGGCAGCTCGCTTCTATGGTTATTGTCTCGGTTCCCTTTAACACTCATATCTGATCTCTGTCTTCTCAATAATTAGGAACAAAAACTCTTTCAGAATCCAGAGCTGTTTCCACTTTTTACTGGGGGAAATTCTCTCTCCAGTGAGGTTTGGACAGTCTGTAAGCTACACTATAATAAAATAATTATTTTTATACTTCTTGAGAAGTTCATAAGGCTCTTCCATGGGGCTGTGCTGTTCTTGAGAAAGCACAGGGGCACCGTTCACTGGGTGGTTCTCTCCTCTTTCTGTTTTTCTTGCTCACTACACCTAAACTTTAGTCTTCCTAATCTTATACCCATTGCTAATATTTCTGAATACTTCTTGTTCTTTTTGCTGTTCATTCAGTCTTTCACTGTTTCTCTAATTCTTTCTACTCCTTTTTCTTCCTTTTCCGTTCCGCTTCTATGATTCTATGATTCTACTTTTCCCTGTTGCTTTCTCTCTAGCATTTTTCAAAGGCAAGCACTTGATAGGAGTTACCTCCTGATTTGTTATGGTGAGTTATCCTGCTTATAGCAATTTAAAATAAGACTGTTGAGGAAAACAGAGCCCCATGACCTTGTTTCGCAGACTTAGATTTAGGCTTCCCAATGCAGTTAGAGACATAATTAATGACATTTCCTAATCTAGCTGATATTGTTCAATGAAACTGTAAGAGAATATCAACTTTGTCTAAACACATTGACTTCACTTGAAATCTTTGTCTTGTCAGGAAGGTCCTTACATGCTGTACTCACATGTATGCACTGAAAAGGGCACTGTTTTGTACTGTGGCTTAGAAGATTAGAAGACAGCTCTAGTCAAGGCCGTTCTTGAGTCATTGCCTGAGCAAGTCTGCAGCAGCTTTTCTGTAGTCCTCTGTCTCCTTTCACATCTTTGGTCTAGCTTTCAAGGAATATGACTCTTGGCTATTTATGCTTGGGTCAGAACTCAGTATTTTATAATGAAGGAGGCTCTGATTCACCGGCTAGGGCCTAGGTTACTTGGTGGACTTGCTCCAGAGTAAACCAATGGTACTTTCATTAGTACCCTATGAAATTTCACTAGCACAAGTTTTTAATGTCAGAGAAATATGACTTGATTTCTCTGCAAATCCTGTTTCATTTGAAGCACCTACTAGAAATTTATCATTCACAAACATTTCAACCTCAAAGCACCTTACCAAGGCAGAAAATGTAGAGTGAAAAACTCTTCGGTGTTTTAAACCTTATTACCCAGTCCTGGGCACTTTTACTTCAGTGTCACTCTTCACACTTGGGTCTGTTCTTCTCCCAGGAGCTTTTGTCTCTGTGGTCTCTTGTTGACAGCCATCTTTGAGCTAGCCACCATCCTTTGGATCTGTGACCTGTGCTGATACCGGAGGGGCATGCAGTGCCAACCTGCTCTTGCTGACCTCGCTGTGTTCCCAGAGAGCTTTCTGTCAGATGAGCGGGTGTAAGAGTGATGGTAGCAAACACAGCCCTCACTTGCGAGGTAGGCTTTGGAAATGAAAGTGTCCCCAAATATATTTGTTATTTCAGAATTATTTTCTGACAGTTCCCTCTATCCCCCTCCTGACTTACATTTGTCAGCAATCTCCCAGGCTGTTACCTGTTGTCATTAACCACGTACTCAAAAAATATAACCTTCTCTTTTCAAATATGATTATCTTACCATGTTTTACTCTCCAGTAACTTATTTTTCCAATCACTTTTTAACTTCTGGAGGTGAAGTGTTTCTCTTTCCTGCATCTGGGACATCATGTGTAATATGATTATCTCAGTGTAAGTTGCAGCTCAGCACAGAAGGATGTGATGATGGGGAAAGGTCCTGCTCACTCACCTACAGTGTCTGAAAACAGTTGTGATTCTTTTAATGTGAGAAGTGCAAGTGAGCACAAGATGTGTAAAGACCACTTGCCATAGCAAAAGCCTGCAGGTGTGCAGGTGTCTCTTGTGGAGCTGAAGTGAATTAATGAAACTTCTTACACCTGGAAGACGTAATGCTCCATTATGTTGTATTTTTATTCTGAGACAATAAGCAACTTTTTTTTTTTCTAATTCAGGAGTTACTTCACCTAATTCATTAGTAATATGTATGCCAATAGGTTGTCATCTGTTCCATCCTGATTGTCACAAGGTAGCTGATAAATATCTGGTTTGCTTCATTTTTCCTGGCTCTGTGTAGTGTGACTTCTTTCCCTTGTAACTGAAGGACACTAAAATGAAAATGCCATCTTCAGCATCATACTTAAAAGTTAGCAAACTTCATACACAACAAAGAAATGACCAAATCGGTTTTGTTTAAAGCATCAAGGCTCAACCTACATTTTCTTTCTTCACATTCCTCTCAGGGGAAAGAAGCTGTGCAAGACATTTCTTGCATAACGTGCTATTTGTGGAGGACTAAAATATGTGGTATAATTTATTCAGCTGATTCTTCTATCACCCTGTCTTGCTAGAATATATTTATATATTCTGTCCATGTATACACATTTTTTTTCATAGCCACATTCGTAAATATGTTTAGGTCTATATTAAATGTCTGCTAGACATGCATTTTATTTCCATTACATTTGTCTGTAAAACATTTTAAGATCTGAAGTAGAAGAATAACAAATAAGGTTACATAAAAACTCAGTTAGAAGAAAAGTAACGATCTGTTTCTTTAATAATAGATACCACATTTCACTGAATGTTTTATATCCACATATTGCGGAAGGAGATAAGTTAGAGAAAAAAAAAATTATCAATAGCAATGTATATATGAAGGCCCAGTAAAGCCATTACAGGATTAATGCCAAATAACAAGACTATATAAATGGTTCAATTAAAGATTCACATTAGATTATAATAATAGGTTGCATGTGTAGATCACAAGAAAAGAAAGAGATCTCCAAACTGCACTGTTTTGAATCTGTAATATCCCCACCTGAGCCAATGGAAGTAATTCAGATTTTCCTTACCTTTCTTCAGTCAGAACCTGAGTTAAATGAACAGAATTCATGTAAATATGATCGTGAATGTGCTAAGAAATATGCATCAGATCGACAGGGAGTGACAACTGTCTTGAAGTTTTCTGGCACTTTCTCAAGTACTGACATGAAATTTAAAAATATGATAAATGTTATCATGGGGAAGGAAATCTTACAGTTACTGAAGTGAATAAACACCGTGATGGAAAATTTACTAAATAATGATAAATAATGGTATTTCCAGACATTTATTTCCTTAATAGTTGAAATAAAGTAATTTTAGGAAATACTGTATATGTTCTCTCCCAAAACAGGATGGAAGGTTTGTGCCACACAAGAAAGAAAATAGTTTTCTCTGTGTATTATTTGCCTTAACTTTCATCTTCACAGTGTTCTAATGTGCACTCAAGCTTCAGAGCATGTGCTCTGAAAAAGGTATCGAAGGACCTGCTGCTTTCTGACGTGCGAGCACTAATTTGCCTTTGAAGCCTTCAGTAAAACTACTTGGAGGGATTTTCTGCATCTTTTCTTCTTGCCGCTCCACATGAAGCAATTATGAGGAGACTGACGCTGTGTTTGGTGATGGGCAGCGGTACTGAAAGCTTGTTCAGTCCATCTGGACGTGTTTTATTACCCTAATGCTACAGGAGGCACATGGTCTCATGAGCATGGCAAGAGGGGAAGGTAATGGCTGCAGTCACGGAGGAGACAGGGTAGGATGCATCTGATCCCTGCAGAATTTTACAAGTCTTATGCTAAAGATCAAACTGGAGGGAAGTATGAGTGGAATATACGGTAGGAAACTCAGGATGGATAGAAATAGGAGAGATGTGTGGCATAGATGTCGCTGCGACTGCCCAAGGGCTTCAAATAGCTGTGCTATAGGCTTAAGATGTTCTGCTATAAGGATTAAACAAGGGGGGAACCACAGGATGGCACACATAGTGGCTGAATGATGCTTTGGGAGGTGACATCAAATCTGGACAGGGAAAAGTACAGATAAAAGTTTTTCAATGCTGAAGGCTGCTAAGAAACAGAGGCCAGTGTTGTACTCAAAAGATATATGCTAACAGATAAGTGAACCAAAAGAGAGCTGATAATAAAGAATAGTTAGTGAATAGAGCTATATTTACAGAAGACCTCAGCCATGCCAAGGTTAGCAATAGAGACATAGCTCATTGCTCCAACACAGGTCTGACTGGTCCAGCCTGTCCCCTGGCTAGGGACAGGTCCCTTCCAGGCCAAGCCCAGGGGAAAAAAAATCAATATTAGCCAAAACAAAAGTTCCTGGTTGTATATATTTATTGTCACCAAAATAATTACACTTTGCTGTAGTAGGTAATTGAGTATCTTGAGTGAGCTTAGAGCATGTGTTCATCTGAAAATCTTCACTTGTAATAAAGAGAACTTTTTTCCTATAAATAATATAAAAAAGTTATATCTGAAACACATATGTCACATTGAGTCAAAAAATAAACCCAGATGGACCAATGACAACATAGAACACGAAATACCCTCCTCCAGCGCATTTAAGCAAATGGTTTTTTTCTTCTGAAATAGAACAGCAAGACCAGGGTGTTCACTCCATCTTCTGCACATAGCTGTTAAAAGTTTTACATCTTTCTGTAGACTCTTTATGCATAAAAATATTGGCTTCTATAAATATTTTAATTTATTCTTTACCTCAACAATCATTAAAATAATGTCCAATTGTCAAGACCTGTATTTGTCATAAAGTAAATTCTTAATGGATAAGTAAATACTTAATTTAAAGTCACTCCTATTCCAGAGACACTTTGTGTCCAGCTCTAAAAAAAAAACACCCAACAAAATTATTTGTTTAATGTCACTTCTTGCTCAGTGGTGTTAGAATGATAGAAAACAAGTAAGAATTTAGTTCTCCTACCCTTGAGGACAATCCTTCAGGCTGACCATGAAATCCTAAGGTACAAACTATAGAGGAAAGGTAAGTGTTAGTGGTGGAATAATTACAGCAAACTGGAGAAAGTTTAGGATAAAAATCACTATAACAAATTAACGTGTTAGTCTAGATTTCAAACCTATGGACTAAAATTCCAGCTGGAGTAAGAAAAATACATTTTTTTCTGTTTTCTGTAAGACTGGCTGTCTGGCCAAGGTGCTGAGGGAGATCAAAGATGCTGTGAAGGCGTCTTTGGCAGTAAAGCGAGAGCAGCACAGGGCAGTGTTGCGAGCCGGGGGCTACCCCCTGATAGAGTGACTGTCATGTCAGAGCGTGGGGCCAAGGCGACTGTTTCAGGTAGTCAATGACTCTCCATGGAGCAGCTGGCGCAGGGGCCCCTGAGGAGAAAAGCGTCCCCTGACTTGACTAAGTAGCATATAGGACCTGGTTCAGAATGGCACTGTCAAAACATTGCTGGGCAGTAGCCACTATAATACATCCAGATCCTCGCAGGAGTAACCAAATTGTGTCCAATTGCACTCAGTGTCAAGAAGGGAGCTCCTTAAAAGTGAGGAGATGTTTTTTTACAAAGGGAGCTGAGGGGGAAATATCTGTTAACAGAGATCTGTTAAATCACAGATGGCACAGAAAGGCTGGTCAGAGCAGGTTGTTCATGTTTTTTCCAATGCAAAAACTAGGGGCATTAAAAGATCTAGGAAGCGGCAGTTCAAAACAACTTACAGGAGGATATTTTTCAGGGAACATTTAATTATGCTGTGAAACAGGGTGTTGAAGACACAAAAAAATTGTATGGCCTCCAGTGGAGGTCAGATGTATTTGTCGAAGTGAAATCCACTGAAAGCTACCAAATATAAAGATTTCTAGACCAGGAAGTCTCTGGGCTGAAAACTGTTGAAGGTTTGGAGAGGACGAGAAGGAAGCGTGATATGTGTTTCTTCTCCTCTGTAGGTATTTGCCTGTGACCGCTGCTGGAGATATAATTTAGGGCCAGAGGAACACTGCCACATCCACTCTGTCTCCCTTCCTACCTTCCGTATTTCCAAAACAACTGAATAACTAAAGCAAGGATTCTAAAAATATTTACTATAACAGCAGCAGGTCCAGTCTGTGCATTTAATGAGGTAAGATTCCAGTTAGGAAAAAAAAAAAAAAAGGTTGTAATCATATAATTAAAAATGGAATTATTATATGCAAGGCAGAAGTATTAGAATCACGCAGACTACCTCATCTAAGAACCTCTTCTCTGAATTCGGAGTTCTGGACCTACAATACTTTTCTTTGAATGTGGCCCCTGGTGGTTCATCTTTTAGGCTTGTAGGAGTCAACTGGAAAAGCAAAATAATTCCATGTGGACATCACATAAGCGCCTGGGCAACCAAATGGAAGCCAAACTGGCCTTCCTGTTGTGTAGGTAGCTAGAAGCTCTGAGCAGTGGATTTTAATAAATTATTTCTGCATGGAGTTAGGAAGAGAAGCAGCAAAGCACACACATGGCAGGCAGCATATTATGGCAGCTACACAGAAGCTCACACCAATTTTCTGCTTTCCCTTGACCTAGGTACCCCCTGAGAATAGCCTCTGCTGACCAGCATCCTCACAGCAATATCAGCGGGCCATGGATGCCACTGCTGGAACTAAAGGAGTAACTGAAAGCCACAGGCAGCACCTGTCCTTTCTGCTGGAAACCAGGTAATGCTGGGAGAGGAGAGATGGGCACTCAGCTGGGTCTCACCTTGGTGCCCACTGAGGGTGCAGAAGGGGTGCACACCCCACCACCAGGACTGCAGTGCACAACCCAGGTCTACCATAACAGGCTAAGGGCTGTGGGTTATTGCAGGTCAAGAAATCAGTGCAAGGGAAGAATTGTAGGATGTAGAGAATAAAAGTCAGCTAAGGATTCAAACGGTCTCTCTGGGCACCATTTCATCAGGCATCCATGATACAGGGAACTCAAGGAGTCATATGTGATCCCTTGCACTGAACCTCTCTGCTCACAAAACCCAGTGTGTGGATCACCCTCCCCCTGAGATTGTCAGAGTGGGAGGGCTTGGGAAGGAGTCTCTCCCAGGTGCATACAGAGCCAAGCATCACAGGCTCCCAGAGGATAAAATTACCTGGGACCTTGCTAGAGATCTATCTAGGATCTCTTGGAGGACCGTGCAATTGAACTGTCCCGCCTTGTCCTCCCCCCAGAAAGAGACCCAAGGCATGATACCAGGAAATGCTGTGCACTTGTAGATTATGCTCACGTTAGGAACGGGGGCAAGGGGAGGTTTTGTTCTACGTCAGCAACCAGTACAAATGGGAAGTATTTCAGCTTCCCTTAGAGGATTTCCCAGGCTAAGCTCCAGGCTAGAAGTAAAACGGACAGTCTGTTCTTCCTCACCCCTCTGCCCTTGCTGGCACAAGGATCAGTCACAAAGTCTGTGAGTTATAGAGGAAAGCTGCTGCATAAACTCGTTGCATCGTTTCAAACCTGAACTCTTACAGCAACCTTCCCCACGTCACCCTCTCCACCCAGGGGGAAGCTACAACAGCAAAAAGCTCTGTGCAGTGCTGAAGGAGGTGACTGCCCTCTCCGCATTTCTGACCACATGTTTATATCCCACAGCATTCATTAGTATCATTGAATCATAGAATGGTTAGAGTTGGAAGAGACCTTCAAGATCATCTAGTTCCAACTCTCCTGCCATGGGCAGGGACACCTCCCACTGGACCAGGTTGCTCAAGCCCCATCCAGCCTGGTCTTGAACACCTCCAGGGATGGGGCATCCACAACTTCCCTGGGCAACCTGTTCCAGTGTCTCACCACTCTCACAGTAAAGAATTTCTTCCTAATATCTAATCTAAATCTCCCCTCTTTCAGTTTAAAACCATTACCCCTCAACCTGTCACTGCGCTCTCTGCTAAAGAGTCCCTCCCCGTCTCTGCTGTAGGCCCCCTTCAGGTACTGGAAGGCTGCTATAAGGTCTCCTCGTAGCCTTCTCTTCCCCAGGCTGAACAACTCCAACTCTCTCAGCCTGTCTTCACAGGAGAAGTGCTCCAGCCCTCTGATCATCTTCATGGCCCTCCTCTGGACTTGCCCCAACAGGTCCATGTCCTTCTTATGCTGAGGGCCCCAGAGCTGGACACAGTACTCCAGGTGGGGGTCTCACCAGAGCAGAGTAGAGGGGCAGAATCACCTCCTTTGACCTGCTGGCCACGCTTCTTTTGATGCAGCCCAGGATGCAATTGGCTTTCTGGGCTGTGAGCACACACTGGCGGCTCATGTTGAGCTTCTCATCAACCAACACCCCGAAGTCCTGCTCCTCAGGGCTGCTCTCAATCCATTCTCTGCCCAGCCTGTGTCTGTGCTTAGGATTGCCCTGACCCACGTGCAGGGCCTTGCATTTGGCCTTGTTGAATTTCAAGTAGAACAGAAGTGTGGTAAAGAGATTTTTAATAAAGTAAGCACTGTACTAGGCATTTCTTCCACGAACAATTCCTTGGCTTGACTGCACAGTAAAATGGAGTCCTTATCGCCCTGGATATTACAAGTGAGAACCAAGAGTTAGCTGCTGTTTTGAAGTATCTATAGTGTAAATGTCAAGGCACAACACTGGAAACAAAGTAATATAGTCCTCATTTTATAGGCAGGAAAGGGAGGGACAGAAAAATTAGATGCCAAGACTGCGTTAAAATAGAATCCACATCTCTAAACTCCATGGTTGGTACTTTACCCACAAGACAATCCTTCCTGTTGTGCGCCACTGCAGTGTTTGTTAACACCACCTGATCCACACAGGGTTATTTCACCTTCTGCTACAGATGCAAATCCTTTTTAAAAATGTGAGCTGATGGAGAATCACATTCTTCTTGTGCAACAAATAAAGTGTCACATTTTCCCTGTTTGTTTTCTTTTTTTTTAAAATCGTGGAATACTGTGCTTATCAGTTCCCCTTGTACGGCAGCCTTTCTGCACAGAGAAGAGTCATCAGGCGCTGTGATAAAGAACATCTCTAAGATATTTTTATCTGTGGACTGGGAAATATTAATCATTTTTCAACTGCTAGCTGTTTGTTCTTATTCATCCTTCTGAATATTCATCTCATGTTGAATGTTAATTTTGTCTGGTCTGTGAACTGATCCGTGGACAGTTGCCCAAATTCTGAAACATTTGAGGGCATGGCCAGACACAGGAGAGAAGAGGTAAGAAGCTGTAAGTCCTAGAGCACCTATTCAGTTCACAATCATCCAAATTGCCCTGCTGCATGTTATTGCCTCTTCAGACCTACTGCCCTGGCTGCCTGCATCATGATCCTTAGCCCAAACCTGTCATAATAATCTGGGTATGTTTAAGCACTGTAAATAATATGCCTGGCCTCGCCTGAATCACTTTGAGAGAACTGGGTTACAGTGGAAGCATGTTTTCAACATGCTTCCTGCAACATTGCCCCTCTCTCTGGTTCTCCATGTGATTATTGTAAAGGGTCTTGAGGTAAGGATAGGGAATGGCTTCGGAGAAGAGTGGGGCTTTTTTTCTGGGCTAGATCTACCCTAGAATTCACATTTATGTCATTTATCAGTGTTGACAAATTCCCTGACAAAGTCCCCCAGTCCCCAGCAGGTGCACAGAGACACATGCCACATGTACGTGGACATCACACACGCTCATTCCCCCTGACCCTCCCAGGGTGTCCACAGACCGGCTTGCTGTATCCTGCACTCACCATCGGCAACAGGGAGCTGCTCTGCTGATCTGTCATTCAAGCAGTACAGCAGATCACTGCTCTAAGAGAGGATCAGACTGCACTCATCTACCACCTGAATCAGTAGAGGTGGCTAGGCTGGGACTGGAGTTTCAAAGACAAAAACTGGGACAAGTAGAGGGGCTGTCATAGATAAAGGTTTCAATGGAGTGAGGGAATTAGGAAGATACAGAGTGAGGGAATTAGGAAGATCTAAAGGTAACCTCTTCCTTTTCCTGAGTCTTTTCTGCAGTGACACACTGCAACACTTTAATGTAAGGAGAAAGGGGCACATGCATAAAAGGAATATTTATCCTTCTGAGATCTCTTCTCTATGTGAATTCCCATCCAATCCTCGGTCTTAACCTACCATCTTCCTTATTCCAGGACTGGCAATCTTTCAACAAAGGAGGGGTAGGTTGTATTTTTCTTTCCCCAGTTAGCTATTAAGTGTGCCAATGGAAACTTGGCGGGAAGCTGATGATGCTGCTTCTGCCTGTGGCAGGACGTCTCAGTTCCCGCTGAATTTGGAGCTCCGGGGGGGCCAGGAGCAAATGCATCTCCCAGACGTCTCTTTGAAAGTGCCCAGGCCCACCCTGTTCTGTGTCTGTGTGATAAACCTGACCTAGCCCTACACCCTCTTGCTGTCATCTTCCTCTGCAGTTTGGCTGTAGTTGGAATAGTGGCCCTGGGAATTAAACTCCACAAAATACCAGCCCTGGTACCCTGGCATCCAACAGAAGGAGGCAGTCAGCTGGAATGGTGGGGCTGGGGTGTAGCCCCAGCTGTGCTTTGTGTGAGGGACCTTTCTTTTATTCTGTTTATCCAAATCTGATTGTTATAAAACAGAGAGACCACACAGGGAATATATATTCCCCAGAGAACAGCTAAATGTTGAGTAGGTGGCTGAGACAGCAAGCGTTGGGACTGACTTTCTCATAGAATCCTTGAATAACTAAACCTACAGGAACACTGACATTTTGGGGATAAGCCGGCCGCACCCTTCATAATTAGGACAAAAGCCCTCTGTGAGTTGACAACATCCCTATGTTGCCAACTACTCCTGTGTGTCAGGTACCAAATTACCCAAGGAGCCAGAGAAATGTTGATGTCACTGAAAATTACACAACATATACTTTGAAAACAGATTCTGAAATAGCCCCTTAACCACAGAGGAACTGGACCATTTAATATATACTTAAATGTCTTGCTAGAACAAACCTACACTGTATGTTTTTGAGTATGCTTTGAGCAACCTGGTCTAGTGGAAGGTGTCCCTGCCCATGGCAGGGGGGTTGGAACTAAGTAATCTTTAGGGTCCCTTCCAACTGAGACCATTCTATAATTCTATGATTCTGTGTATGGGGTCTTACTCTCATACGTGGATTTCTTCCTCTGTTTTCCCCAGGGAGCAGCTCTTTTGCGCAATTAAACAAGCTGGAAACAGTTGAAACTAAATCCCAGTATGTAACGTGAATCCTGCATTTAGTGGCTTTGACTTTCAAAAATGCAAATACACACAGGCCCTGATGACTTCAATAGCATTTATGGGTGCTCAGTGCTTGTATAAATGTCACACTATTTATAACATATTTCTACGTCCTTTTTTTATATTCTCTGTTGGCCTGTCTCTTTTCCACTGTGGTATCTTTGACTGACATAGTCACATCAGGATGTAGCATGTGTTTGAATAATTAAGAAAATACAAATAAAAGTTATCTTTATTCTAGTCCATATTTTTCCATTGCTCAACCACCAAAGATAACAGTACCATTTCACCACTGCTTTTTACATTCTGTGGAAGAAAAGTACTTTTAGTTTTGCAGTGGTTTATTAAACCTTCCAAGTCCAATTATTTGCCCCTAGAGTTTCCCCCCCTAAGCTTTAGAAAATTGTTTCAGCTATATCCAAACTCATGCCAACTTCCTGGCTTCTCGGCCGCAACCCATCAGCGAGCGCTCTGCTGAGAACCACTTTGAGGCTCTCTTTGAACCTCTTATTCTTGCTGCTTCCTACAAAGAAGTAAACAAGGGGGTTGATGCTACTGTTAACGGTGGAGAGAACAATGGTGACGTGGTTCTGCTGGCTGAGCAGAGACGACCAGTGGTGGTAATTCAGAAGATACAGCAGCCTCATAGGCATGGCAAAGATGAGGAAGACAATGACTGTGGCCACAATGATGATGTAGAGCTTTGACGAATGAGGTCTCAGGGAGTTACGATGAATCCTGATAACCAAGATCAGGCTGGACAGAATCATTAGAGGAATGAAGATCATGAAAGTCAGGATCCATGTGAAGATGAGCAGTGCTTGGCAATGGTTGCCGTCGTCGAATTGTTCCTTCGTTGCATCATCTTTGCATG
Source organism: Numenius arquata (assembly GCF_964106895.1). Taxonomy (NCBI): domain Eukaryota; kingdom Metazoa; phylum Chordata; class Aves; order Charadriiformes; family Scolopacidae; genus Numenius; species Numenius arquata. Next base: position 15,826,379 of record NC_133577.1, on the reverse strand, counting down.
CTAAGTATTCAGCTACTGTCATCAGAAAAGACAGAGTCCACAGAATTGCGCACACAATTGCCGATTGGTGCTGTGACCGGCGGCATCGGTACCAGATGGGGTAAACAATAGACAGACACCTCTCAATACTGATGGCTGTCAGGAGATAGAGACCAGTATTATATCCGAGAAGAAAAATAATGGACAGGGTGGTGGTTATATAATAGTAAAAACCATATGCGAATCCAAAACCAGCAATGTACTCAATTGACAGAATAAATGTACAAAGCAGTAAGGAGATGTCAGCAATGGACAGGTGTGTGATGTACGCAGTGAACGGATTTCTTTTGATCTGGAAGCAGAGGCACCAGAGGACAATTCCATTTTCACAAAAACCCAGGAAGGAGATGATCATAATTACCCAAAGTGGGGTCAATATCTCCCAGACCCTTTCCTGTGTAGAAATGTTTCTGTGCATTGAGATGTTCTCTGTGCCTTCGCTGGGATGAAACGTTATGTTTGACTCATCCATGGGGAAAGCTCAAGTTTGGATAGCACAGCTCTTCCTTCTGTAAATATGTATAAAAATATACTGTGAGCATTTTGTGCTCCTCCCCTCCCCCTTTTCTTTCTGTTTTGTGGACCCTCAATATCTGAAAGCTTTAGCAAAAGGAAAACCAGCGTTGATATACTGATGCTAGCTGAAGCCCAGCTGGAACTACTCTTGGCAATGTTAAAGATTGCTGAGTCCAGAAATTTCTAGAGCTGCCAGCAGAAATCCTGAGCTTTCATCTCTTTGGGGTTCAGCATATGAGTGCTAAACCACAGCTAAAGAGATACCCTCAAAGAGCTCTTGGATAAGCAATGTCTCCATCACATTGCAAAGTTTCATGATATAGTGGTCACAGATAGCATTTGTTGTTCTTTTTAGGGTCCTAGATTGTTCCTAGACAGGTCTATTTGGCTCCCATTGAAGCTAATGACATTAATTTTAAGTTAAACATATGTATTTCAGGTGAATTTGGCTCATAAGTTTTTGTTTTTAAAAAAAATGGTACCAGTGTCACTTTTCCAGGAAAGACTTTAATTAAGTGAATAAAAATAATATGCAGTCACTCAGCATCATATTACCTCCAAGTACAGAGATGGAGGGAAGGTGAAATGCCACTGTGTGAGACAGTCATTTTTTTTACCAGCTTTAGGTGTCATTTATCATAGCATAACATAATTTATCTGTGTTTACACACTTGGAACACTTAGCACAACTGCAAATATCCTGCAAACATTACAAATCCAACCCATCACAAGGAGAAGTAGTTGTTCAGGTTCCCTGCCATTGTTATAATGGTTTTAACTGTTGCTTTGCTGAGTTACAGAACAAGTTCTCTGTTTGTATGTCTCTCATAACAGAGAATTAGCAGCACTGGCTTCAGTGGATTTTCATAGGAATATTTCATGCCCCCTTCCCTGTAAGCTTCCTGGCTGCCCCTGTGATGATACAGTCACATTCAGGACCCCTGCTGATTTACTGATGTTAACAGGGACGAACAGCTGGCAATAAGCTTGCCCAGCTGGCTTGGTTCATCCATATAAGCAGCCTTGTTCTTTGACATACCATAGTGAGAATTTATCCATATCCTCAAGCAGTTAAGAACACCAAATCAAGATCAAGAAGTTCTACTGGGGCAACTTTTGCAATGACTGTTTAAACAGAGTCATTTGCCCCAGTTACAAATTTTCTCTCATGAGCCATGGGTTTCCTGGGTTCAAAACAGCTTCTTAAGATGGGATATCACAGTGTAAAAAAGAGCATTCAGTAAACAACCTGGGAAGCCTCAGGGCTTGCTGGCATTTAAACCTGCACAAAAACGTTAATGATGATCCCACCTGCACGTTGACCATGCCACCGTCTGAGACTCAGTCAGAGGGAGCAAACAACATAGCTGGAAATGTGGTAGAGAAGTGAGTGTGAATGCAACAAGTAAATGCAGTGACCAGAACAAGTGGCAAGCCTCCCAAAAGCAGTGTTCTGCAAAACTGCAGAGGGAAGGTGCTCAAACACTGTGCTGCTGGAAGTGTAGTAAAGCTTCACGGGAGAAAAGGAGAGGAGAAGATATCTATCTACTTCAAGGGCTAAAACAAATAGGAAAGGAAAAAAGAATGAAAAGACTCAAGTATGAAAGAAAGACTCAAAGTATGAAAGACTCCAAAAAGTTCTTGATTCGTATGTCTGTATAAATGGAGTATTTCTCTCTGGAGAGTAAAACAAAGAGGAAAAAGTTCTTGACTTACTAAGGTCATTCCCACGTGCGATCATTCAGAGATGAGAATGAAAAGAATCCTCTCCTTCCAGATACATCCATGGTCTGTTCAGATTTCCCTGAAGTTGCAGATGTTCCCTGAAGAAGCTGCAGGTTGCCTTCACCAACCATTTGCCTTTGGTAAGAGGGGGAGCAAATAGTGACTGTGAGCATGACTGCCTCAAAAAGAAGTGTGCAGTTCTCCCATTGCTCCAAATGTCTGAGGCATGCCAAGCAAAGGGCCCCAGGCTCATCGTCTGAGGCTGTGCTTCAAATGGCATCACTCAGTAACTGGCAAGTCATCTAGCTGAAAGCCTGGGAGTTAACTCTTGTGGGAACTGAATGGCAGCATATGGAAAGTTGTGCTGAGCTGCTACAATACCAAGAGACTTAGTTTAAACAAACAAATACAAAGTGAGTAGGCAATCTATTTGGGGATAAGACCTGAAGGAAAAATCTCGATTTAGAACTGTACCACCAAGTGCCATCTAAAATAATACAAGTTGATTCATAAATTTGTCTTATATTTTTTAATTTGAGAAAACAGGAAAGCAAGAAGGACAAAGAGGGAGAAAGAAAGAGAAGAAAGAAAGAGAAAGAAAGAGAAAAAAGAAGGTGAGAAAAAAGAAAGAGAAAGAAAAGGGGAAGGAAGAAAGGACAGAGGAAGGGAGGGAGAAAGGGAGGGAGAAAGGAAGGAGGGAAGGAAGGAAGGAAGGAGTGAAGGAAGGAAGGAAGGAAGGAAGGAAGGAAGGAAGGAAGGAAAACTAATTTACAGAATGAGGAAAACAGACAGAAAGAAACCACAGAGGAAAGGAAATAGCCACATCATTGTGTTAGTCTTGTACATCCATTCCTCTTGGTAAAAACTGTACCTTGAGATTATTCTACAAAAAAAAACCCCAGCCATGGGAAGTGAAAATCTGTTCTTGAGATTTAAACAGTCTCCCCTGAAAAGTTCAAACAGGCCCAGGAGCAGATAAACTCTTTGAAAAAGTCCCCTGAGGATGTCCCCTGCTTTTGCCCCAAGTATTAGGTTGTTTTTATATTCAGATATTAGCAGAACAAACATTCTTAGCCAAAAAAGGAGAGAGTTTGCTTGGTCTCCTTTAGATGTTTCACTAAAACTACTAAATCCCCAAATGGGAGAAACTACTAACTAATGTGAGAAATAAATGACCCCAAAAGGAGGGTCAGAATAAAGTTAGGAAAGAAATAGAGTAAAATAAAAACAACTTCTAATTGATTTTTGTTGGTTTAAGTTGTAATCCACTTTACGTTCAACAGCTGTGGGACCAAAAATTTCAAGCCACCTCTGAAAAAGAAAAAAACTGTTGCTTTCCCATAAAATGAGATATGCATATGAGTAATGAGAGCGGTCATTGTAGGAACACGTTAACATTTCAAGACTGACCAGGTACCTGGGTTCGTAGCCCACTCAGTCTGCTGTGCCAGTGCAATCCAGAATCAGGGATGCCCTGCCCTCCATGTCTCCAGGGGCGGGTGGTTTCTGGCACCTCTCACACATGCACAGCACCTCCTTCATCACTGGTCCCTGGGGCACCATCAGTCATCATCTACATGGCCAGGCCAGCAGAGTGAAACCTAGTCTTGAGGAATAGGTCAGGAACACAGCTTATCCTTGGTGACTTCAGGAGTAACAGAAAGGTTGAATAGCACAGGGGGACCCCGTGCCTGCTCACCACTGGGGCGTTTATATCAGAGGCTGCCAAGAGATGGAGTGGCTATTTCTGAATCAGTTTAACTATTCAGATATTGAACAAGGGGACTACAATAACAACACATGGAACCCCAACACATCTTGAGACTAGAAATCAGTATCAACAATAAAGACATGCTGGACAGTATAGATACTCTGTTGATTTCAATCTAAACTGAATATACAGCAAGATGTGACATGAATGGTAGTTTATCCTAAACTGCTACACTCCTACACTAACCTGGTGGGACAGAGCAGCTTTGCAGTGGATATTAATTGAACGTACGAACACTTTCAAATACCCTGTATGTACAAAGCTAGCAGTGTTACCTTTTTATCATTTTGCTTTGAGCCTTTGAATGATTTCAAGCAGAAGGCAACCTGAAAAGGATTCACAATTCATTCATTAAACAAAACTCAACAACCGAGGATTTATAAACCAAATTAGAGGGGTTTATGTGGTTGATGCAGGTGCCAGTATATAAAAGAGCCTCTGTGTACCTGGGAGTCAGATCTCCTAATTATATACTTACACGAGCCATGATAAAAACCCCTAAGGGATGAGTTTTGGCAGCACTTTCAGGCAGTGCAATTTTTCCTGATGGTCATTCAGTCATTACCACTTTCTGAAATTTATTCCATAATTATTCAGCTCAAACAAAGGTCAGGGGTTGGGCTTAGGTTTCAGAGAAGTGTGGACTGGGGAGCTGGGCTCAAACAACTAAGAGAGAGGCACACTGGAAAGCTGAGGGGTTGTAAGATGGCCAAAGCCCAAACAGCTCTGAGGTGCCATAGAGACCAAACAGACGACTCTGGGGCACAGTGGGGACAAATGCATGGGCCATAAGTGCCTTAGGATCCATTAAGGCTTACAGATACTAGAAGAGCCAGAATGACTTATGGCTACTCCTCAATAGGTGATATGAGAATATCATTAAAGTAGGAGTTAGCCATAGGGTAAACCTTAGGGTTAAGGTTACCCTAACCCAAAACCCATCACAGAACTTCCTAGACATCTTTTATCGTATTTGCATCAGCCATCATCCTAGTGTATGCCCACTTCCCTAAAGGGTGGTAATTGGTGGATTGTGTTATGTAGGCACCAGACATGAGAGCTGGATTTATTGCTGGCTTTTGCAAAGCAAGGTGAAAGTACATGTTACCAGCTAGTTCTGAGGCCAGCAGGGATCATCTGTTTGTAGTTAAAAGTAAGGTTATGGTATGAGTTAAGATTCCAGAAAACAAAAGATAAAAAATAGGAAGACTATGTCCAGAATCAGGGTTAGAATGAAGACTCCTTGGTGGCTGCTCAGTTGTTATAAGGCTAGTTATTAAATCCTGTTAATGGCAAACATAAGATTGTGGTTTTATGAGAACAGTATGGAATAGCAGGCTCCAAAAGCAAGGATTACCACTTAATCCTGAAATCCTACTAAGAGATTTTCACAACTGAAGTTGGTAGGGGTGAATTAGTCATACTTTTTTCTGGGTGGTTAAGACCTGTTGCATGTTGTTTATGAAAGTGGATTTAGGGCCGGTGGCAGAGGGCCTGAAAACTAGGTGTACTCTGAGAACCTGTGAAGAACCTTATCTGAGATTAGAATAAGGCGGCCAGTGAGAGACGGGCAGTTTATGGTTACTGTTGGGACTATACAGGCCCCTAAAACAGTTTGGTAAAGGTATTTTCAGATTACTTTTCCATTATTTGCCAGAGATGTTTTTGGATGGTTCATGCTTTTTAGGTGCTGCTATGAAAAGGCTGAGAGGAAAGGGTAGATAATAACAGGTAGAAAGCTAGGGGTAGGCGAGCCCAAAAACAGTGTGCAAGGCTTTGGAAATCTCTGGCAGCCAGGTGAGGTGTCTGGCCCATTACCGCGTTGCCCAGACTGGCAGCAGGTTAGAGGAACTGTTCACATGTAACTTCATGGAATGACTGTCACGTGAGCATGGGAGGATTTGGAGATGTTCCTGCTCCTGACTTGAGCCGCACCTTCTTTTTTCCCGCCTGGGCGGCTCCGGCGGCGCACCAGGGCTTGGCACTGATGGGTGATGCCATGCAGCAGGAGGAGCAGGAGAAGCAGAGCTCCAGCTCCGCAGCTCCGGGGTGAGGTGTGTGCTGCTTGGGCACGCTTCTGCTGGTGGCAGGGAGGACAACTCCAGGCTGGCTACACTTGTGCAACCCCACAACCGGTGAGGAAATCAGCCAGTTTGGGTATGGAAGCTGTACAGACGCATTCATACGACACCAGGCGGCCGCGTTTACCTGCCTGGGTGCAGCACGCGTGATGTTCTGGATCCAAGCTCATTCCTCTGTGTCCTGTCACTGTGCTGGGGAGGAAGCAGCCAGAGAGCAATTGCAGAGAGTTTCCCAAATCAGAGAGGGGTGGGGAACCGGAGGAGAGTACCAAGAAGCGAGGAGCTCTGAGTGATGCTGTGAGCTTGGGATAAACTAATATAAAAGAATAAGGTTTCCTATGGCCCGTCTTTCTGTGGTTTTTTTAAGGGAAAAGGAAAAAATACAAAATTTTAAAAGTTATTAAAAATGAATGGAAAAAGTACACTTGGGCAAGGAAAACAATAGGTATCTTTACTAAAACCTGCAAGTCTTCATCTCTCAAAGAATCTCCATAACATATTTCTGTATTTGTTGGTTTAGAAGTGTCTGTTGCAAGTGCAAAAGTGTTCCTGCCCTCTGCCTGCCTCCCACCAAGTCACGGAGAGGGGGAACCTGGGCCTTAATGAAGTACAGAGCAGCTGTATTCTTTCTTCACAAACCAGCCTCACTTATTTCCAAACTCTGATCCACTCTTGGTTACGCATCATCTATCCAAGTCTTTGGTCGTTAGCAGTCACCAATATTTTCTTCCCTACCTCCCTCTCCATGAGAAATCTCCATGAGTCCTTCTCAAAACCTTGCTTATTCAGACAGCTCCTATCTTCAGCCACGCTGAATGTGAAAAGGTCTTCTCTATCCTTGGGTTTCAGAGGCTCTTCAACTGTCTGTAGACCTGCCCTTTCGCCCTAACATGCATAGCAGGTGGCAGCTCTTACCTTGGGGACAGTAAAGTTTGTCCCCAGTGGAAATCTACCTTTGCTAAAATCATTCTGCATCTTATTTCCCTCTTGGGCCGGTCATTGATGGCACAAACACTAGCACCAAACCCAGCATTGTCACACCTCAGAAGAGAAAATACACTGCACCCGCCTGCCGGCAGCCCCAGCAGCTACCAGCATTAGGGCCACCACTGCTATGTAGAGCAAGACAATACAGGAAACAGTATTTTCATTCTACATTTTCATTTTATATGTGTAAGACAATACAGGAAACCATTGGGGAGAGAATAGGATAAGAATAGCAGCAATAACTCGGCATATATGATTAACTAGTACAGGCAGTTTAGACCATTTTAGCTTTAGTTGTGCAAAGCAGAAGTACAGGATTAGAAAATATGAGATGCATGACAGAGGTGAGTCAGAGCTTTCCATGATAAAAGGTTGGAGGAAAAAGTTTGAGTGCCAAGTAGCCAGTAAACTTAGCTTTTACTTTGTTTAAGTTGAGAGATAAGATGGTATAATTATCTCCAGTTACCTCTCATAGACTAAGACGTTTTGTATTACTGATAAAGATAATGAAAGAAGGGTCAGTACCATGGTGCTCTATCCTTCAACCTGTGTTGTTTCTGGAGGTTCCCATCAACAGATGTCCAAACCCTTCTTGAAACAGAGCTGCTGGTCAGACTGAGTTATGTGAATGCCTGCCCTAGTAAGAAAGACTGCCCTGAAATAATCCTTACTCCTGATTGCACTAATCTATCTTGCCTTCTTTCTTTTACTCATTTTTTTAATTTTTATTTTGTATCACATATCCATCATCTACACGCATTTCCAACCTATCACTGAAGTTAATCATTATTCTTTATTTGCTCTCTGCACTGAAGGAGTAGGTGGTTAAATAAAATACTTGATGCCTGTTACTGTGAATCTTTAGTCTCTTTGATTGGGTTCACTGAACACTCGTGATTTTTCAGCTGAAGCCTGGTGGTCCACCTGTCTCTCTGCACTCTGCCCCTATACACAAGACCAATAGCTACAGTGCTGAGGATCCCTTGTATAGGAAAATTATTTAAAAGGATGATAACTTCTGTATGGAGGCACCAGCACTTCAAAAATTCAAGGTAGATGACATAGGAATTGTTGACAGCCTTTTTTGAACTCTCTTTGGATGCAGGATAGGTCTGTGACTCCTTAGGGAAACACATTTACAAGTCATCTGATGGCATGCTTGCAAATGTAATAACTGTATATGGATGTCATTAGATAATGTGCAGTAAACAACAAGAACTTTGTAGTGACATGGATGAAAGAGCTGTGCATTGCTATATGATTCTGGGATTTAATAAAGGAATTTCCATCTGAACTGTGAAAGTGTCTAAAAGTCCATGGATTAATTCAGTATTTTAAAATCAAAATTTCATTATGGATATCACATTGTGGTTCTGCAGGGAAACTGTAGCCTAGTTTTCTCATGTCTCCTTTCTGTTTATTGGATTGAACCTCCCACAGTGCACCATGAAACAGGACTGTAATACAATCCTCTTTTCTCTTGCTGTCCAACTGGGAGCCTGACTGACAGACATGAACATCATCAAAGGGACCAGGGCATCAAAACATCCTTTCAGAAGGGAAATACTTCTTTATACTTTAGGATTTTTCCCATATGTTGAGTTTTTAAAATTAAGAATCTCAAGTAGCCAAACATTTTCCTTTGAGTAAAGGTTTTCTATTATTTTTAAACCGCTCCTAATACTAATCTCTTTTCAAAGACAAAATATAGACTCAGAGATAATTTGTATTTTTCAAGGTGATCCAGCTTGAACAAGTGCAAAACAAGCTCATGCAGTAGGGTTACTGCATAAAGCCAGAAGGTCACTGAATGAAAACACTGAACTGTCTGCCTCTTCTGTCAAGCACATATACCTGGAGTGGATCTAGAATCGTAAAATAGCAAAGCCATTATATTTGCTGCAAAAGGATATTTTTAAAGTGTAGCAGGAGTACAAAATAATGATTCTGAGGGCAGAAATCATGAGACCTGTGTTTACTCTGTCTCAGAGTTCCTCACCCTCATCAAAATTCCTCCTCTGCACAATGGGAGTAATGTGGGAGCACTGGGAGGATAACTTCAAATCTGAGAGATGCTTAGCTGGCATAGTAATAAAATATTAAAAATACAAGGAATTCACTTACTACTTCAATCTCACTAACACAATAAGAATGGAGTTTGATGCTATTACAGTAAAAACAAGCAGTCTTGGCTTTTCTTTTATTTTTCCACTTTTTCCAACTTACTCCTTTATACCTGTGACAGAAGTGGGACAGGATGCTCAGCTGTGGTAAGTCATCACAAGGACATGGAAATCAGTGTCAGTAAATCAGGTAACAATTCAGCCCCTGCACATGAACTAAGGCTGCTCCAGAGGACTCCAAGTTCAGGATTTCTAGCTCCCACAGTGATGTGGTGGTACCTCTTGCCAAAGCTTCGGCATGAATATCTATACGGGCTGCGTCATCAGTTTGCTTCCAGAAACAGTATTGACTTGCCCTCTTCTATTCATGGGCTGGTTTGGTAGCAGCATTTGCTCTGCAGGGTTGAGATAGCACAAAACGAGTTAGGCAGTGAATAACAACCAACTGAATTGCCAGTTGAATTGCAGCTGGAGATAAAGAAACTGAAGTTCTGCATTTTTTAGGAATCCCACTTCTTCCTGCATGAAAAGGTCAGGCTCCTTCTTCCTCTGAGGTGGAGAGGTTAAAGACACCACCGCATTCTCCCTCCCCTTAACAGGGACTTCCAGCAACTAAAATGTGTTCAGACTCACTTGAAGTCTTCTGTTAATAAAAAATATTTTCCACAGGATTTTGATGCTCCAGGGACTATTGCTGCCTCTGTTTCTTGCTGAACACATTTCCTAGGACTATGTTTTTGCTTCCTTGTCATGCTTTCCCTTTATCTTTTGATGTCAAGGACACACGATTTTTCTTGCCCTGTGAGGAACACACCAGCAGTTCTGTGTGGCTCTTGGCCACGCAATACGTGCTGCTGGCCACAGTGGAGCCAGCCGCAGGAAGGGCTTCAGGACGTGTCCCAGGTGGGCAGTTGTGTCAGGTTGTGCACCCACGGTGGGATGGAGTGGGGCTAAGCTGGCAGTGTGGAGGGGAGCCAGGGTAGCACGGAAACGTTCAGGCTACCACCAGTCCTCTAGCCAACACAGTCCCAGGAAAAACCATGGGACTTAGCCCTAGCAAGGAAGCACTTAACTGCGCTTTAACTGGTCAAGAGGCACTTAGGTTAAAAAGCTGTGGGTTAGGTTAGCTTAGGTTAAAAGGTTGGCAGCTGTGCTTCATCTGTCCTGTTTCTCTGCCTCACTGTCCTATTTTTTTTCCTCCCAGTTCCTGGCCTAAGCTTTTGATACTTTGTGGTTTACATGCACCCACATTCCCACTGGTAGGAATATACATTCTCATTTAGGAGCAGAGTTTACACGCATGACTCAAGGCACGCTTAATACCCATAACAGATTGAGTTTTCTCCACCTACGTTGCCATGAGGACTGTTCTGCTTTGGTACAAAGAAATCAGGCTCTGATCTGAGATACATTCTCAGCAAAGCTATTTGCTTAGCACTCCTCCAAATATGGAATGATGGAAGGAGATAAGGAGGTGTCAGTCACAGAGCTAGACAGTGCCTCCCCGTCAGGCTGAATGTACCAACACTCCAGATGACTGTATAGTATAAAATATGCATAATATTTATACACATACACATATCATGCCAAAATTAAACTTACTACTCTCCTGGGTGAAGAAAGGCTTGGTTTCTGGTGATATTTTGGGGGGGACAGGGATGGGGGAAGAAAGAATCAGTACGAGACTAGAATATAGTGTAGAAACCCTTTTAGTTGGAAGAAAAAAACAGGTAAAGGGATTAGTAACATAACTAGATGGACTGTTATCTCTTTCTTTCACTGTAAAGTTTTGGAGATGTTGTGATGCCTGAAGACCAAAACCAGAGATGTCTTTTGACACCGAATAGAGATCAAGTGCCATCCTTCAGAGCTGCCAGGTGACTCCAGGCACTGTGTCCTGAAACAAGCACAGTGGAGTGATCGGCTGCCCCCTCCTTTTCCAGTAGATGGTAGACTGGAATTAATACAGGAGTAGCAGAGCTGCAAAAGCACAGAGCAAGGAAATGGTCTGAAAGCAGTCAGAGGCTGGCAGGTTACCACCATTCTGGGCCAGCAGCGCCCCATTGGCCCTGCAGGCAAGGCACAGACATCCAGCACCGAGCCACTGTGGCATCCTTGGCATGTGCTGCCTGCCCTGCCTGCTACTGCCACAGCTTGCCTTGGTGCCAGGGACCATGCAGATGAATGAATTTCTAAAGCTGGTGCTAAAGGGTCTACCAGCCGTTGTACCCCTGCACAGTGATGATGAGAGAGGCCGTGGCACTCACCCTCTCCTGCCTCCATCGCTGGTGATGATCTGTGCATGATGGGGAGCTCCAGAAGAGCCGTGGAGACAGTGGCTGGTTAACCCAAGAGCCACATGCAGCACCATGTCAGGACGATGAGGCAGTGGGGTTCATCCCTCACGTGGTAGATGAGTCACTGGAGTTAGTGTCTCTGTGATCACAACTGTTGGTTTGATGACTGTGCTGTGACAGAGGAGGCAATATGGGAGGATGCTGGCCAGGAACTGTAAACATGGATTTTTTGTTCCTATCACCTGTGATAGTCTCCGTGGGCATCTACTAATCCTGTTGTGGCAGAGTTAAATTCTGTGTTACAGCACAGAATTTGTGAGCCCAACAACAGGGAATGAGCTCCAGGCTATAGGGTGCTTCCTGATCCCAGCTAACTAGTTTTACAGGGGTTTCTTCCATCTTCTCAGCTACTTAGTCAAGCTGGTATGTGTACCTGAGGATGGGATCGGGGTGGAGCCTCTGAATACAAAGGGTTTGTATGGGATACAAACCACTAACTCCTCTGAAAGGCAAGCTCAATTCAGCATGGCTTGAGCGCATGGCTTAAAACACACCACCTAAATTCAAGCCTGCGTTCAGGAACTTTATTCCATCAAGGCTTCAATGCGTCAGTCTTCACATTTTCATCAGCTGGGAAGACACAGCTGAGGGGGTGGCACTGTCTGTCCCATAATTGCAAATGCAAATCTTTCTTGTGATGATCATTAAGCTGTAGGTGAGGGTTTCCTGAAGGCATGTCATGCCAGGCAAAACAAGGCCAGGCTTTTCAAGCATTCATCCCCTTGTACCAGTGGTAAAACAGACTTCCCTGGTGGAAACGTGATTGAGTAAGCCTAATTATACCTTCTGGCTTCCAAGAACAGGCCTTTATGTTAATGCAACAGGAGATGATAGATTTTCTGCCCTAATTCACGGCCAAGAGCACTCCCTGACTGCAGTAACCGGCATGATCTTCCAGAGTGTCAATGCCCATAATTTAGCTTGTTCCTCACATATCTCAAATACAGCCCTGTATCACAGGCAGGTCAGCCCCTTGTATCACTCTCAGACATGGCTGTTGTAGCACCACGAGACGAATTACGTGTTTGTGCTTTGAAAAGCATTTCTTTCCGTACAACATCTTGCATAAGAGTCAAAATCCTTCTGGAATAGGCACAGGTGGCCCCTCCCTTCCAGGGTCATTCCTTTCTCATATGCCAAAGCCAAGCTGTTTCTGTCAGATGAGGATTTGGAAACACTTCTGGGGAAAGGAGGGGAAGCATTTCCTTTTTGGGCCTCTGCCCTGGTCCCTTCTGCTCTTGGATAACTGCACAATCTGATGGATGTCGAAGCCAGAGAAGCCCTCCTGGGGCTAGGCGAAGGCCTGGGCTGCCAAATTGTCGATTGACAGTTGATTTGAAAACAAACAAACCTTAAAATAGTATTTCTGCCATTACATTGGCTTCAAACCTTCAGGCCTGTGTTGAATTGGACCAAGAAAAAGGAGCAGAATAAGCAGCACTAAAATGTCTGCTGTGCCTCCTTTGTCCTCCATATTACTCCAATGTCCACAGAGATTTTTTTTTTCATTTCTTCTCTTCTTCCTTTATGCCTGTTTCTTGATTTTTTTTTTTTTTTTCTCTGCCCTTTCTCTCATCACCTACATGTTCTGCAGCTCTCCCTTGAGATGTTAACTTCCTTCTTGTGACCACTTGAAGTGCCAAAGCTTGAGAGATTGGGAAAATGAAAAGAGAAGAATGATGGAAAGGATAAAAAATCTAAGGAAAAAAGCCATGTGACTTTTTCCTTTACTTCAGTAAAGTGCAGACAGAGCCCTCAAAGCACTAGTAAAACCAGTGTGGAGAGTGTGCATCTTCAGTATCTCCCTGCAACATGCCATCATTGCATTTCTACCCAGCAGGTCTCCACACTCAGTCTAATCGTAACCTGCTTCGTGCCTTTCTCCTGTCATGCCACCAGCAATGAGAGATCCTCTCTCTCTACACGCTCATTCCAAAATCACCCACTGGCTCCAGGGGGGCTGCCCTCACCTCCTTTTACAGTGTGGTCCTTCTGTCTCAGGCAGAGGATTTATTTGTCTAAGATTGTTTACATGAAGTCTGTATTTGGTAGAGGTCTTCCAGGACACAGGCATACACACGGAACAGGGAATCTCAGAAGTTCCTTTGCTTTCATAATTTAGGCAGAAAAGAAAACATTCTCTTTCATCTTAACTCTTTAGATTCACTGAGCATTAAAGAGAAGTTATCTTTTTTGAGGCTTTGTACTGTCCACCCAGTTACGACGCCAACCCTGGAGCCCGTCCGAGCGCACAGGGTGACCTGCCTCAACTTTGCCTCTCGCTCTTCCTCCCACACGGTTCACCTACACACCGTGGGACATCACTCATCTGTTTGGTGAAGAAGTCACGAGCTGTAATAGCTGGGTGTCGCGGTTTGCGCTGGTTCATTCACCGAATGAATGACAGATGCTCTCTTTAACTGATCTCCCTTGGAAGAAAATAGGTTCTGTTTTACCTCAAACCAGGATGTCAGGGTTCCCCTCACCACAAACATGGTGGTTGCCACCGAATGTGTGCGATTCTTCACATGCACAACTACTCATTTTCCTCAAAAATTAGCATACTGGCATTATTCATCAAGATAGATAAAAGTAATTCTCTTAAGCATGTAACTTAAACATTTTAATTGCTGCAGCAGCTCCCATTGAAACCTCCAGCAAAGCTCACCCCTTGGCTTGACTGGGAACAGATTGCTTGAATTTTATGGTTTTGCTCTGAAAAACTGAGGAAAACTGCCTGTGAAGCACATGGTTTTTTCTCTGGTTAGGAAATGACATGGTTACTGGATTTTTTTTCCCTCCAGTTAGGAAATTACATGGTTAATGTCAGACATTACCCAAAAGTGTCAGAGTGCTTTGGCCAAGCTGACAAGATTGTCTCACCTCCAGCATGATTATGCATCCAGGCTGGAAACTAATCTGGCCATCAGAGGACTGCAGTTTCTGGAGAAGCTGGGAGAAGAATGGGCAGAAAATCCTGAATACTTTTAGGAAGGAGTCTGATAAGCTTAAATATAGCATTTATATATATATATATAAAATAACAAGAAATTGGCCTTTGGATAGTAAGAGCTTGCTTCTAGTTCTGCGTTCACTTATTTCAGCAAATTAATGATCTCACTTCAGTTTAGTGAAAAAAAAAATAAATCAGCATATTGTCCTTTGCATCAGTTCTGCTCTTGGGAATTCAGGATTCGAGTGCTGTGTCTGCAGCAGTGGTACTAATAAAGTCTGCTTATATAGCTTTGATCTAGTTCATGGGTATATCTGGGACTTTCCATTCCTGTACGACGAGTGGAACCTTCAGCATCCCATTTGTTTCATTTTTCAAGTCTTGCAAGTGAGAGAGTTGTTGGAGGGAGAAGAGGGCCATCTCCTGCAATTCCCTGGAGACCAGAGCAGCCTTAAACAGCTGCAAAAGCAAGTGTACGCCCTTGTGCCCGTGGTGCCTTCTTCAAGGGAGCTGAAAAGGCGTGAGGGGCTGCCACGAGGCTCATGTTCTGCCCCAGCAAGGATGATACGGGGATGGTAGGTGTGGGCAGTGTAAGCATAAAACAAAAGTCTTAGCAAACGCCTCCTGGCCTGCTTTGCTTACAAAAGAAAAAGAAAAAAAAACTAATTTGAATTGTAATACTGGTTGGTGTATTGTTTTAAATCAACGCCATCTAGTACTCAAATTTTTCTGAGTCTTTTTAATTAATGCAGTATACAAAGAAGTATTTAATCAGCTTAAGGAGGTTTTGCCATTTCATTCAAAACTCAGAGATCAAAGGCAGCAGAATAAAGATTACATCCCAAACTTCAAACTTAAAATATTTTCCTTTTTTTTCTTTTTTTTCAGTTTTCACAGTCTCATTTTTAAAGAGTGATGGTAGGATTTTATTCTTATTTATATACTTTTAAAATGCCCCTGGGCATTCCTTGTTAGGTCTCTAAAAGCAGACTGATAAGGCCGTGCTTCGCCTTTGTTGACAGGAGATAACCCAGGACACACTGGGGAAGGTCACTGTGAGAGAGCTGAGTACCCAGCCTTTCCTCACAACAGAAGTATTGAGGCTGTGTTTCAAGGCAAGGAGACACAGCCCCAGAGAGCACAAGCCTATGACACAAACAACCTCTCCCCCTTTCTGTTGGATATAGAGAACGATTGAAATCAGCACAGCAGAGCTGGAGGCCTCAGTGTTGCCCTTGCATGTTGGTTAGATCTTCGGAGACAAATTACAACAAAGTTCATGACTCGTGGAAAATGTAGGCCCTAGTCCCACAAAGCATTGAACATCATCAGCTGTTATTACCATAAATGGGGTAACAGATGCTTGGTTCTTTGTACTTGGTACTTTTTTTCTAAATATAAATATGAGCAGGCTACACTAGATAGCAAAACGTGCAAGATCAAATGATACCATGAGTTATGTATATCATAGAATCCTGGAATCCTAGAATGGTTTGCGTAGGAAGAGACCTTAAAGATCATCTTGTTCCAACCCCCCTGCCACAGGCAGGGATGCTTTCCACTAGACCAGGTTGCTCAAAGTCCCATCCAGCCTGGCCTTAAACACTTCCAGGGATGGGGCAGCCACAATTTCCCTGGGCAACCTGTTCCAGTGTCTCACCACTCTCACAGTAAAGAATTTCTTCCTAATATCTAATCTAAATCTCCCCTCCTTCAGTTTAAAACCATTACCCTTCATCCTATCACTCCACTCCCTGATAAAGGGTCCCTCCCCATCTCTCCTGTAGGCCCCCTTCAGGTTCTGGAAGGCTGCTATAAGGTCTCCCCAGAGCCTTCTCCAGGCTGAACAACCCCAACTCTCTCAGCCTGTCTTCACAGCAGAAGTGCTCCAGCCCTCTGTGATAGTGTATGCAGCACAAAATGCGTATTGGCTTTAACTCTGAGGTGTTTGATAACCCCATCTGTCCTTTGGTGAAGTAATTTTTTCGATTAAAGTAACATTCAGAGACTATTCTTTTCCTAATATGTTGGACTCATGAGGAATTAAGTTGTTTGCAATCTCTCTGAATTATAATACCTATGAACTTTTCAACTATTTGATAATAGTAAAATGATATTTTCCATCAGCTTTAGTAATGCAAACTGATGGCAGAGCATCGCCCGTTTGCTGACAGAGAAAACAGATCTCGGTTCAAGTAACACCAGGACAGAGTCAAACACCGTGTTGTCCCTCATTACAGACCCAGAAAAGCCTAACGAGACCAAATCCAAGGACTGAGAATCATAGAATCATAGAATCTTAGAATCATAGAATCATTGAATTGTCTAGGTTGGAAGGGACCTTTAAGATCATCTAGTCCAACCATCAACCTAACTCTGATAAAAAACCATCACTAAACCATGTCACTAAGCTCTATGTCAACCCATCTTCTAAATACCTCCAGGGATGTTGCCTCAACCACTTCCCTGGGCAGCCTAATGTTCCAACCCCCCTGCCACAGGCAGGGACACTTTCCACTAGACCAGGTTGCTCAAAGCCCCATCCAGCCTGGTCTTGAACACTTCCAGGGAGGACAGCATGTTGTTTCTGAAGGCAGTCTTTGTCAGGTGAGTGCTTCCCACTGCCACTTCAGGGTTCAGTGGGAATGGTATGGTGTATCTCCTAAATCCGGCCATCGCCAACGTGACCTCCATGCCAGCACTAATGGACCTGCAGTCACCTGTTTCAGGGGAACTTCTCATCTCTCTCAACTTGGTGCTGGGCATCATTTTCTCCACTGGGTGAAATGCTGGTCCTTTCCCTTTGACAGCTGCCAGTGCAGTGCGGTGCCTGATGGTCCTGTCCCCCCACAGCACCTGGGCCCCTCTCCTTCAGCCTGAGCACCTCTTGTTCCTCACACACGCTCTTTAGATTAGATATTAGGAGGAAATTCTTTACAGTGAGGGTGGTGAGACACTGGAACAGGTTGCCCAGGGAAGTTGTGGATGCCCCATCCCTGGAGGTGTTTAAGGCCAGGCTGGATGGGGCTTTGAGCAACCTGCTCTAGTGGAGGTGTCCCTGCCCATGGCAGGGGGGTTGGAGCTCGATGATCTTTAAGGTCCCTTCCAACTCTAACCATTCTATGATTCTAGGATTCTTCAGAGCCCGTCCTGCCTGCTCAGTGGGTCTGGGGGTTACCAAATGAAAGACTTGCAAGCTCCACTCGCTGAGGGCTCTGGGAGCAGCAATGCAATAATCATCTTCACTTCTGTCATTAATTACCTCCTTTTTACCTGTCTCGTGGTTCTCTCCGGTTTGATCTTGTTCATCACTGTCCAAAAGAGGCCTCCACAGCAGGGCCCCGGATGAGGCTTGACCTCACCATGGTTGTCACCGTCATGGCATTCCTCACCTCTGCCGTGCCTGTCAGACTCACAGGCGCTGTGAAACGCAGGCTGCCTACATCACTGCTCTTCAGGCTCGTTTACCTTTCTGCTTCATTCCACACCACCAACAGCAAGCAGAGCAAACCCCCCGGTCTCCCTCTGTCGGGGCACGGAGGAAGGTGAGACTCGGAGAAGCGATTCAGGGAGCACTTCAGAGAGCCTTAAAGGATGGGACAGGGAGGACCAGGTGAGAGCAGAAACAGAGCCGGGACGGATCAGGAACCCTGGAGTTTAGCTACAAGACCCTCCCGAGGGGATGCGCTCTGCGGGTGGGTAAGTTTTTCAGACTTACCAAGACTAAAGAGACAGCGAGTCACTACTACGTGAGATGACAGAGACTTTGCAGTCTTCGGCACAAGCAGATTTGAAGAGAAGGTGAAAACAAGCAGTGGGGGATGTTGTCAGACCTGTGGTGTGACAAAAATAAAAGACTTTCCCATTGGCTAAGAAAATCAGTTTTTGAAAAGGTAAAGACAACTCTCCATTTTGGGGTTTTTTTTGTTTGTTTGTTTTTGTTTTTCAAAAAGTGCCCCATTTTTGTGGTGAAAACTCTGTAGGTGAATTTGGGATTTCTTGAAAAAAAACCAACCACTAAATCCTCAGAACTTCAATGAGACGGAACATTTCATATCTCAAAAAAATGGAATGCAGCTACAGCATGGGAAGCTGTCGCTCGAGTGGCTCGAGTATTGCGGGAGTCAGGAGCAAAGGAAGCAAAAACTGTTCACACCACCCTGCTGGGTAGGCATCCTTCCCTGACTCCAAGAGAAAATTCAGATCATGTCAAGATCCCTGCCGGAGTGATTCGGGAGAAATTTCCTCCCAGCCCTCTGACAGAACGAGGGGCTGAGCAGACTAAAGGGGACAGGGAGACCAGCCCCAGCACAGAGGACCGAAGACGGGCTGGCTGCCCAGCACCGGGGCACCGGCAGGGTATCCTGCTTTGACCAACACAGGACTAATTTCTCTTTCAGTAATTTTACTTTTCAATAATAAGTATTTTTCTTTAATGCTTGGGAAAAGTGCACTTTTAGAAGACTCCAGTGTCTGAATTTGTGAAAATATTTACTTTATAGCCAGCTATGCTATGTGGGATTCAAGGTCTCGGTGTTTTCAAGCCTTGCCAGGTGCGGGGATGAGGAGGAGCGAGACCCGGGCACTTGACCCAAGCTGGCCAACGGGATTATTTCACATCACAAATGTCACATTCAATGCAAATTGGAAAGTTTGCTGCGTCTCTCTCTCTCTTGATGGAGGTGGTCCAGAGAACTTCTTGCCCCAGTGCTGGACCCCTGAGCCTTTCCCTTTCTCCCAGAGCCGCAGCACTCGCAGTGGCTGACATTTGCTGTCCCCTGCTGAGAGCGCACAGCTTCCTGCTGATAGAATTGGCTGAGTATAATCCTCAAATATTTTATATTGGTATCAGGATCAATATTGCTTCTGTAGTGTTATTAATGTTAATTATCTAGTCTTATTCTATTAAATCTGTTTATATTTCAACCCGTGGGTTTCCTTGTTTTTTCCCAATTGCCTTTCCTGGGTGGGTAGGGGTCTTCAGGTGAGAGAATAATTGTCTAAATTACAATAAATTGTTGTGGGTTCCTCAAATCATAACACACGGGTCCTGGCTGGCTCTGGCACCCACGGAGAGCTGGGTGCAGTGGGGCAACTGTGACTGTATTTGGCTGGCCCAGGACTCCTGCTTGGGGATAAGAGAGACCTGCGACCACAGAGCAGCATCCCTGAGCACCATCCTCATGCTAGAAAAATTGTTGGAGCAAGGGGAATCCATACTTATAAAGAAAGCTGCATTTTTTTTTATACTTCAGAATGAGGTGAGGAGAGTAGCAGGAAAAAAGCACCGACCCTTGCCACAGGTTGCCACCTCCTCACCTTGGCTGCCCCAGCCCTCTTGCCTGTCTCTGGTGGGCTGGGTGGGCTTCGTTGCTGATGTGGCAGATAAGAGGGTGAATGTTCCAAACCCTGAGAGAAGTGGTAACCTTCAGCGAGGAGGAAGTGACGTGCAGGTGAAGGTGCCAAAATCTCCAGCCTTTGCCTGGAGCCTGGTTTCACCCTGCAGGTCAGCGGTAGCAAACCCTTTCACATCACTTCTAGCTCCCAGTCACCTATTCCTGCCTGTCCCCTCCAAATCCAACTTCTCCCAACCCCTCTGCCCGGCTAAGGAGAGGCAAAGCCCATCTCTCTCTTACCCTTGCTGACCCTGGGACCTGGTAGGGGCCAACAACTGGGAAGAAAGGGTAGGACCAGGGTCCTCTTGTACTCTTGGTGTTTGCCAGCGGTGAGGCTGCTAATCCTGGCATGTGTGCCAGGAGTTCATGACCACTACTGTAGCACAAATAATATAAAATAATCTAATAATAAATAATATATAATAAATAATAATAATAAATAATAAATATAATAAATAATAGAATATAAAAATAGCTGACAGGCAAGTACATCCTCCTTGGGAACAGCCTGCAGCAAGGGGACGGAGCAGCGCTTTGCGCAGCAGCAGCCCTGCCTTCTGCTCGGTGTGGTGTCCCTCAGCACAGTGACCCCACCATGGGCCAGCAGCCACCCACTGGCACTAACTGTTCCTCCAGCAGTAGCATCACTTGAAGCACATAGGTAAAGCAGGCTAAGCTCAGCAGGGAGAGAGTGTGGAACTGGAGGTGCTGGCCAGACCGTACAAGTATTTGGGAGCCTAGAGATGACAACGGGTGCCTATGGGATCAGGAAGGGCTCCGGCTGCATTTCTGTCCCCCATCACCATGCTCTTCTCTTGTGCTAAGTTATGGTATGTATAGGATGTTCTTCAATGCAAGCCGTGGAGCAAGAGCATCCCCCCTCCACAGGGACACCCAGCCCTTCCCCTGGAGGCTGCCCAGCTGCCGGAGGCTGCAGGACCACAGGGGAGGCCCAGGAGCCCAGCCTGTCTCCTGTGGCATCGGTTCCCATGACCCAGCGGCCCTATGGAACAATTACATCAAGCTGCTTCGGTCCCGCATCCCAGGGGAGGGGGCAAGTTCTGAGCGCTGCAGGCAGCTGTGGGAGCTTGTGGGTTTGCAAGCCCTCGTATTTACGGAGGAACGGCAAAGCCCGTTGTACGCGTTTCATGCCCAGGACAGATGAGTTCCAGAGGGTGAGGGAACGAGTGCCTGTTTTGGTTACACTGGCTGCACTTGTAAGCAAGGAGCCCGTTAAACAATGAGAAATTACAGACAGCGTGACCTTCGGTAACCAGAGCAGAAATTTCTAGCAGCATCTTTTAGAGCAAGCTCAGAACATGCCCCAGCTCTGTCCAATCGCCAGCGCCACGTTTTACGGGACAAATAAAATAGTTTGTATTACATCAAAATACAGAATGAGGATTGCTGACTATTCTTCCGCTGCTTTCACTGCTTAGAGCCCCAGGTGAACTCCAGGGGTGTCAGTGCGTGGGATTGGGTCCAGACTTGGAATGGCTTCAGGATTTCCTCAGTTTGTGTGTGCCTGGGTGGTGTTGAATAACCCATTTTCATTTTAAACAGCTGCTTTTTTTTTTTTTTTTTTTTAACCTGGATGTGCTTCTTCCAGGACACGTGTTTCTCCGGTGCAGTAACCATTACCTCTTGCAGATTTCCATCTCACAGGTGTCTTAAAAGCAAGCCTAACTTACAGCACCGGCATCAGGTTCTTTGCCAACCGAGCTGCTGTTGCCATTTTCTTCTCAAGCCTGGCTGGAGAGGGTCTTGTGTAGGTCTATGGGTTACCACACTTGCTCCAGAAACAGGAGAACAGTCACTCCTGTGCCTGGAGGGAGCCCTTGGCTGTCCTATGCAGGGAGGAGGGGGTGCAGGAGCCCCATCTCCACCTTGTCCTTGGTGAAACAGCAGCTCTGAGGAGAAAGACCTGGGAGTCCTGGTGGACAACAGGATGACCATGAGCCAGCAACGTGCCCTTGTGGCCAAGGCGGCCAATGGCCTCCTGGGGTGCATCAGGAGGAGTGTGACCAGCAGGTCGAGAGAGGTTATCTTGCCCCTCTACTCTGCCCTGGTGAGGCCACATCTGGAGCACTGTGTCCAGTCTGGGCTCCCCAGTTCAAGAAAGACAGGGAACTGCTGGAGAGGGTACAGCAGAGGGCCACGAAGATGATTAGGGGCCTGGAGCATCTCTCTTATGAGGAAGGGCTGAGGGACTTGGGTCTTTTTAGTCTGGAGAAGAGAAGACTGAGGGGGGATCTGATCAATGCTTATAAATACTTAAAGGGTGGGTGTCAAGAGGAAGAGGCCAGTCTTTTTTCAGTGGTGCCCAGTGACAGGACAAGAGGAGAAATGGGCACAAACTTGAACATAAGAAGTTCCACCTAAACATATGGAGGAACTTCTTCACTTTGAGGGTGGCAGAGCACTGGAACAGGCTGCCCAGAAAGGTGGTGGAGTCTCCTTCTCTGGAGACGTTCAAAACCCGCCTGGACATGTTCCTGTGCAACCTGTTCTAGATGGACCTGCTTTGGTAGGGGGGCTGGATTAGATGATCTCCAGAAGTCCCTTCCAACCCCATGTGATTCTGTGAAATGTCTGTCTGCTCATCCCTATATGCTCACCTGGCTGGGGAGAAGCAGATTCGACTACTCGCCTGTTCATTATGCTACCGGTGGGAAAGGCAGGTTTGAATACCCCCATGCTGAGGGTCCGGGTCTCTCGTTCCCCTGCCCAAGCTGCAGGGCAGGTGTCTGAACACCAGGCAGGAGCACTTCTGCACACAGCACCCAGGCTTAGAAAGGTAAAGCCAGGTGAAGCCAGAAACCCAGGGCCAGGTCCTCCTCAGAGCTGGGACTGTCCCCTGCTCTTCCCCTGAGGGTGGGCCTGGAGGTGCTCACACAGCACCTCAAGTACTGGTTTTGTTAAAGCCATTTAAAACCACAAACTTGAACAGGGCAGTTTCTGCAGCGAGAGAAAGAGTAGATGAGCCGGGGGAGACACTGGGCATGAACTCTTCCCTTGTCCCCCACAACTCCTCTCCACTTTTCATGGCCTCCTGCCTTGCAACAAACTCACAGCCCCTCAGGGACCTTCAGAAGAAAATCTTTCTTTCCACGACCTCTCCCTGCCTGTGCTCTCCTTCCAGCCCCCATCCTTGCTGAGCCCCAGACCCACAGCCGCCCCGGCCACCTCTGCCCCACATGTCTCTGGGGGCACAGACAGGGCTCAGAGGCAGCTTCCTTCCCTCCATCCCTGTTTCGCGCGATTCATCCAGCAAATCATCTGCAGCCTCACCATCCCAAGATGCCCCAAGGTTTTCAGCTATGATATATTTTGAATGAATGCATAATATTAAGAAGAATTGTTAATTCACCTCATTAGAAAACATAGGAGTATATAAAATTTTCTTCTATATAAAAAGAGTACCTTGACTTTTAAGAGAGTTAAGCCACAAGTAGTAAGAGCACTGTTTTAAGGAAAATTTAGAGATAGTTTTGCATTTATGGATCCATAGACTTTTTTTTTTTTTTTTACATAACTGAAGTGTGGTGTTAGTTTTTTTTTCAAAATTAATGATAAAAGTAAAATTTCTCAGCAACAGTGTGGTGTGATGGTTTTTTTTTTTTTTCATCTGAGGCAATGCTGAGCTCCCCCATTGCAAGACTTGCACTCTGTGAGCTCAGCAACAGGAGGTGCCCCCAGAGGCTTCCCACGAGAGGAGAGATCTTATCTCAAAAAACACACATTTAATCTTGAGCACGTTAAAAAAAAAAAAAAAAAAAGTCAATGTATCAAAAAATCAAACCGTTCTTGGAAATAGTTATATTCTGATCTGCAGTGCTCCATTCCCAAGGTTATACCTTTAATGCGCACCTTCACAACTTAAAAGTTCTAACATCCTGTTTCTCTGAGGGCTGGCATTATCCTTTCAGGCCTTACAGCTGACGTACAAGTTTCTCCCAGCGCCGAGAGGCAGGTGTGCTGTAACTGCTGCCAAAGACTTGGCCGAGGTTTTATCACCGTCTTTGGGAGACGGGCTTGATTTTCCGAGCTGCCAGCCCTCCGAGCCACTCGGCAACTTTGACACGCTCCTCTCCAGCGCCAGAGTTACGAGGCAGGTTCCACCGCCTTGAAGCGGCCTCACAAGAATCAAAAGTACCCCCCCGCTCCCTGCCGAAGACACACAGGAACAGGCATAACTTGAACTTCCCACTTCAGTTAATAACAATTCCCTAGTCTGAAGCAAAAAGCAACCGCCGAGGTCGGAATGGCCAGATTGGCATGTTCAGGGAGATTTTCTCTTGATCTAGAGCTGCTCAGAAAAACTTGTAAATCTGTTCCCACAGCTAAAAGTTGCTGCTCTGATTTGTTAGACTAGCCCCCAGCTACCCCATTTCATGGGAACTGACTGCCAGTACATCTGATTGATGCTTTTAAAAGGCTCCGGGCAGCAAGTGACCATGGGTTATTACAGCCAGGCAGCTCGCTTCCGTAAATTCTCCCCCAGCAGGGAGATCAGAATACACTCAACCCGCTCTCATTTCTTCTTCATGTATTTACTCAGCATGTAAACGTAACTGATTTGTAGTAGGACTGTCTAGCCGATCTACAGCAATTGTTATTTATAAGTTCTCCCAGTGCTCATACAGGAAATCCACGTCTCTCGATTCGCTACACGAGGTATGCCTGTCCCTTGGAAAGGGAGAGGGCACGGTCAGACCCATAGGCAGTTTCTCAAAAAGGGGTAAAAGGATCTCTGCTTTCCTCCACGGGGAAGTGTGTTTCTCCAGCGGGTGAGCCAAGACAGAGAGCAGCACTGCAGGGAACTAATGCGTTATTTGTCTATGCGCCACCTGGAGAAAATGGGAGGAAGGGAGCAAAATTTAAAGGCAGAACAGACAATTTCTTTGTTCCTTCAAAGTGCATAAAAACTGCTGTACTTCTCAAAGGTAACAGCATCTACACCTTCACAATCCCCAGACTCTAAAGACTAGATGCAAGTGAGGCTGCGACTCCCCACATTTAAGTAACTAGCTGGATCCAGATCCCAGAGAACAAGGGAGTTATGTTTCCCAGATCATAAGCCATGAGTGTTTTTATGGGAAAATGCATGCTGCTGCACATAACACCAGTGAAAGTGTTCCCAAATCTACACAACATGCAGAGCCTGTGCTCTCCTTGACACAATGGGAATCTCTCCTGATGCTAAAAGACAGAAGAAAAACCACTACAGAATAAACAGGGAGATACTTACACTGGTACTTAAAGGAACACTGCGACAAAGAACCACATCATGGAAGGGGTCACCAGTAAAAAAAAGGAAAAAAAAAAAAAGGCAATCAAGAAGTCAGTTACTTGCTTCACTAGGAGCTTGCTTATGAAGCAAGAGCTGTAAACCACAGGCTGTGCAGAACTCGAGAACCACATCTCAAGATACACTGCCCTCTTCTCCTAAAGAGCAGCAGCAGAGCAGCACGCTGTCAGCGGCAGAGAGCAGGTGAGCTTCAGGCACACCACAATGCCCTGCTGCTGCTTTCAGGGCAGGTTTTTCAGCAACCCCCTTTTTAGAGTCAATTAAAGGCAGGTTCTCCGTATTAGATGACCATAGGCCCCACCCAATTAGGTCTCGTTGATGAAATCTAGGGAGCATTATTTAGAAATCATGGATCAGGGGGTTGCTTTTAAGAAGAGAAGGAAATTTAAAAGAAATGTTTCTGAAGACCAGAGTCCGTGGGCTGACAAGTACTCCAACTGTATCAGAGGAACTGATCAACATCTTGTGATATTTTTGGATAAAGGACCGCTCTCATGCTGTGCACCAGAGGCAACCAGGAATGTGTGAAACTCACCTCACCTGGGTATAGTCTACGCATTGGAAGCTGGTAAATTCCACTTACCTGTGTCTATCCTCAAGCTCCACTGCCACTGAAACTACCGCTGCACAACACCGGCAGCACTGTGAATTATTTACTATTCCCCAGAATCCCTCGTGAGCCCCAAGAGTGGTCTCTCCATCAACTCTGCCCATTTTCGTTTGGTAAACAGTGACATTTCCCCTGCTTTACAACTGAAGCTACAAATAGCCCCTTTCATTTCATAACTTCCCAAACTTCATCAGAAACCTGTTTTACACAGCAGCACAAGCACTGGGAACAAACTGGGATTATGAATAGCTGTGAAGAACCAACAGAGGATCAAAGTAAATTAGGCATCGAAAGAGCCACCTCTCCCTCTTCAGGAGAGGGCGATGCTTTGACAGATTACAAAATACCACAAACTGGAAACCAATACATCCTCTTTAAAAACACATAAAAAAAAAAAAGGCGGCAGTTAAAAACACTACTCATAGCTTTTTTTTTTCCCCTCATAGTTTATTGAATGAAATGAAACAAAACAAAACATAGACAAACAAAAAATAAGATCTGCATTCCCCACGTCTCATCTGGAAGGCAGTCCTTTACCATGAACCGCAAGGAGCTCCTCCGAGCACAAAGGCTAAGAGAGACCACAGTGCCACAATACCAGAGACTCTAAAGGGCAAGAATAATAAAAATGCTGTTAGGCTACTTATATTTAGGGCTTAATTTTGCTCTTAAGAACTGGGATTCTTTACCAAACTGTGTCAGGCCAGAAATTCACCCTTAACGAACATCTCTGTCACAACCTTACAAGAGGGGTGCACTTTGAACGTGGAATTCTCTCCTACTACTGAGCTTTCAACTACGCTGTGGAATAAACACATCCATCCCACACCCAGGAGATACCACCTCTCTCCTCAAACTTATTACAGCGAGCACTACAGCTCATAACATAACCCTCCATCTGTTGTGATAGCACATAGGTAGTTTTGTGCTATCCATGGGGTAACATTACCCAGTTAATCAAGAGTAAAGTCCAGTTGCCTGGGGCTGAAAACTCACAAGCAGCCACCCAGCAGAAGGACATTGCAAAAGAGGAGCAGGCTGCTGCTGTGACAGGGCCAGGCACCCCGAGAGGAATAGCCTCTCCCCCTCCCCATTCCTGAGATTTCCAGAACTCACTGCAGCAGGCAGTTCACTCGTGGAGAGTGCCTCCAGTGGCGACGGACAGAAACCCGCAGATGAGGGTGATGTTTATAATCTCGCAGGACCAGCCTGACACTGTAATGAAAGCAGATGCCATCAGCCAGGGCTTGCAGGCTGCTTAGAGCGTCCCACAGCTCCGGACAGGAACCTCTTTACCTAAGAGTTGTCACAGCAGAGGGAAGGTGGGATGAAGACTCGGATCAAAGAATCATAGAATAGTTGGGGTTGGAAGGGACCTTAAAGTTTATCTAGTTCTAAATTCCTCCTGCCATGGGCAGGGACACCTCCTGCTAGACAAGGTTGCTCAAAGCCCCATCCAGCCTGGTCTTGAACACTTCCAGGGATGGGGCATCGACAACTTCTCCAGGCAACCTGTTCCAGTGCCTCACCACCCTCAGAGTAAAGAATTTCTCCCTAACATCTAATCTAAATCAAGGGACAAAAAATTAAGACCTTCTGATCACTTACTCGTCAAATTTGTTAGAGAGCAGAATGAACTGGTTCCTTGAAAGCCGTCTGACATCAAAGCGACAAAGAGGTTTAAACTCTTCGTAAATCTGCCTTTCATTCAGCCCTGGCCAGCCTCGGACATGGACAATCAAGGCAGGAGGATGTTCGCACGGACTGTCTTCCCCAGAAAAATTCTGGAAAATGTACAACACTGAGACATATCTAAGTTTGGAAATACTACAGAAGCACTACTAATATAATCAGAAAATATGCAAAACGTGACACATAAATAATAAATAAGACAGGTTGTACAACACAGCCATTGGTGTAAAATTATTTTTCTTTTGTCCCAAGACTCTTCTAAACATGAGTCATAAAAGCAAACTGTCACAATTACCATGGAGAAACCACCAGAGAAACAGCAACATAACTGACTAATGCCATCTTTCAGGATAACAATATGAATATGTTTCACAAAGCAGAAATTCAACTCATTTGCCATTTTGAAAGGTCAGGTGTGTCATTTGGATGATGATAGCTTCCGCCAAGGTGGGCTCAGCCACTGGTACATTTTTCTCCTCTGATGAAGCCATCAACTGGGCTGCTGGCCTACACACCCCACAAACTGGTCACAGACCTGCAAATTCATACTCACAATGCTTGAAACACCACCTCGGATGAGATTCACTTTGTTCAGGTACTTGGCTAACACAGTGAGATACTGAGAGAAAGAAGGATCAGCCTCCACTGCATCACTACATTAGAAAACAAAATGGAACAAAGTTTTGTTTCTCCAGTGCTGCAGAGTGTCTCTGGAGCACAAAGCTCCCAAAGCAGCTCTTTATCTGGTGACCAAATAAGTATTTCAGATCTTGGTATCTTCTACAGAAGTTGAAAAGCTGCAAGCAAAGGGAAGGGATTTGAACAGTTGCCTTTTAGGAACTTAACTGAAGGTACTGAATCACAGATTTCAAAAATGGCAACTAATGGAAAATTATTTGACCCTTACCCAAGTGAACTGAACTTGAGAGGGCTTGTTCAAGGAGAAAGGAGTCATGATGCCATTTCCCAACCTCTGAGCCACCGCATGGCCCCTGATTTAATTTCTTAAATGTCAGCTTTGACATAAAGCTACTACTTTCAGATTTATAAAATAAAAATCTAATTAGAACTGTGACATTTCCAGTAACACTTTCTCTTATCCAAAAGGAAGACCAGCCTGCAAAACAGGAAGTCAGCCAGAGCGAACTGATGACTGTCTTCCATAGGACTCATCCGTGTAATGCAATTTTCAGTAAACATTTAAAGATCACTCACTTTGTGGATCTGCACAGTAACAAATGAGCTGATTTCAGAAGAACTGGAAGGAAGAATAATGAGGTGGCATTAGAACAAAGCTAAAGAAACGTAACTAACCAAATGGAAAGCAAAAACTCACTACAGGGCAGCTAAGTTACTAAGAGCAACAGACTGTATACAAACAAGTATTTGTTAGCATCAGGAAAGGATTTGCCAAATCACAACACAAACTCTGAAGAAGTGTTTAAGAGGCATTTTACCTGAACCACAGAGAAATGCATCATAGCCTGCCTCGTGAGGAGATTTCTTCTCAGCTGTAAGTGTCCAACAAAATCAGAAAGGAATAAACACCTTTAGCACGCTGTGGAAACGGCACCTCTCTATAATCCTAACACTCATAGGATCCACTGCTCTGTTTTGGAGTTTCTTTCCCTCTCCCTCAGCTCTGTTTCCTTCCTCACCCAGAAGCCTTTACACCCCATAGCAAGTCTATGCTTTTACCGTGCATTTTAAAATGATACCAACAAAAAGGCAGTAGTTACATGAATGGCTGAAAACCTTAGCAAGACGCACATGAAAAAAGTTTAACTTTTATGAAGATCTAAACCAAACTGTGTTGTATACATTATTGATGGTATGGGAACCATTTCAAAACACAGGAAGCCCTGTGAGCTGCCACAAGAAGCCAGGAAACGTCTGCCTCACAGCCAGTATCACACCATGTACTGAACACAGCCTCCTGCACACACAGCACCACTAACCCTGCACAAGCCACCGAGCTCCTGCTACTTTCTGGGATCTCCCTGCTATTAGCTCCCACTATTTTCCATTTAGGACCAGTGCTTCCCACCTCCCCTTGACCCTTCCAAGAGCTACCAACTCTTCAAAACCCCAAGTCAGGCTCGGTTCAGCCCAACTTAGTGCAAATGCCATTTGTGCTAACAGCATGATACAAACCTGCCCTGCATCACCCTCGGCAGCTACCTGGGATGTGCAGAACATCACGTCTTCGGAGCCCAGGTGTTGGGTCTGGACAAAAAGGTGTATCAGCAGCTTGGTGCAAATTCAGCAGACCCACCAGCATTCACCCACACTTTGCATGTGGACATCCACAGAGTAAAACAAACCCATTTTTAGCTTTCTGAGTTTGAAGATTTGCTTAAGAACATACCATATCTTGAGCAGTCACTCGCAAGAGCTATCACGGGGCATGCTGAATCTTTGGGATTTAGGTTGCTGTGGATGACAAGTGGATGTGTAAGATTTTTGTCTTTCCTTATTATGTTAGAGACAAGTTACTGTTCTCTAGCGACCTGTGGCTTCATTTCAGAAAAAGCTAGTGAAGATTTTAAAATAAACTCTGGTAGTATTCTATGAAAAAGCTAAAGACACTTAGCTGAATAGTATCTACTAGTTTTCTTCCTGAAAACTAACTCCTAAATACTTCCTCAGTCTCCTCCCCCAATCAAACCTTCTACACAGCAACTCTGGCTCCAACTGCATACAAAAAATTTAAACAGAACTAAAAATCAATGGAAAACTCCAAGGAAAGGGGTCGACTAGATGGTTCTCTTTGATCAGGGAACTCTGGAGAACACATTAATAAACAGATACCCATGGAATGACTGAAATAAAAGAACAAATATAAAAACTCATGAGAATCTGCAGTCTGAAATTGCTAAAACAAACAAAAACCCCAGAATCCCAGTACTGATTTTATAAGCACTAATTTTGCATCTCCTTCTTGGGAGCAGGGGCGAGGGGAAAGAGGCGAAATTTTCCTTTTCTTAGCAAAATTGACATTAAAACAATTTATCCACAGAAGCAGCATAAAAAAGAGAACTCTTCTACAACATGATGAGATATGGTATCTACTTGTGCTCCATTTGAACATTGTATTTGGTTACTGCTTTAGGCTTACTGCAGCTCTTTTTGGGAGCTGGCATTTGAAATTAGGGTTCATTTTCACTGAGAACTGAGACTCACCCACTTCGTAACACGACATAAGCAACATACAACTCTGAAGTTGTATGTAAGACTGTCTGCAAGCCAAACTTGTGACCAATGAAGTAATGGTGGTACAATATGAGAAGTGATGTAGAACAAGTAATTACTTTATTGTAAAGAGGAGCAAATCATGGGCTCTTAAATTTAGAAAGACAAGAAATCAGCTGAAAAACATCTGGAAGGAGGGAAAGTGTGAACATATGGAATGGCTGACTTTGAAGTACCTTTCCCAAAAAACCAAAGGGATTGCTGAAGGCTTTATAGCCCACCACTTACTTGCACAAAACCTCATACACCTCCAAAAGATTAGATACTCGAGGAAACGAACATTTCTAGAAAAGAAAAACATGTTAAAAACCCAACCAAGACAGACCTCATGAGCTCATTTACTGGTACTGCTGATTCATTAAATGAGATCAAACATCAGAATGTCTCGGGGAAACACTGAGAATTGGTCACAGATCTGTAACCACAAAGCACTGAGGGAAGATATCCTCTCTTTTGGGTGAAAGACAAGCTTTGACTCCAAACAAGAAGACCTGTACATCTCACCTTCCAGACAGATTTTGTTACAGTCTTGGTGTCTATGAGGACAGGAAACAGGTTGTGAATGTTCCTTTTAAACTCCTCATAGCTTTCTGAAAGCAAAACACATGCGTAGAAAGACATCGTAAAACTGAGGAAAAGCCAATGGTATTTCAAATGAGTAAGAAAGAGAGGTGAAGTCAGAGGAATGATGCACTGCTGCAGCAGTTAAAGCTCAGAAGAGGCAACTGGCATCGCTGCTTGCTGAGCACAGTGGGTGGCTGGGGTGGCAAATGACCACTGTGCTTACTGTCCCATCCCCGTGGCAAAAGCAGCAGCCTGGGGGCAGCAGGTATGTACAGCATTACCTGGAAGGGGCTTGTAGAACTTGTCGTGAAGATGCATAAGGTCCATAAGCATGTTGTGTCCTACCAGGGGCTACAGGAAGAATATAAACATAACAGTCCATTGGAGCATATTTTTGAAGAGCACTCAGACATAACCAATTTTAGGCATGCTCAGCAGCTGTAATCCTTTCCTCCAGTGGACACCATCCACACACGCTCACCCAAAAGTCAGTCAGACTGCAAAGCTCACAGAAGGACTGTGCTTTCAGGAAAATTAGACTTGTGGACTCCAAGAAGGGCATTTTTTCAGCATCATTCTGTCACCCTCCCCCCTGGCTGTACTTGGTTTGCAGGAGTAATAGAAAAGTAACACAGGGAGATCTAGTGTTCGGATCCATAATTCTGAGCATGCGTTGGGAGTGGGACCTGGTCAATAAGAAGATGTAGCGTTTACCACTCTCTTTTTCTAACCATGACTGCAATATAAGAATTCATCTCAGTTTTACTGACAACTAAACACTGAGTTGAGTAACTTAATACAAATTACTACTTTATCTTTTATCATCCCTCTACATCCAGGGTAGCAAATCAAAAAGAGATGAAAACAGAGAGTAAGGATGAGGCATTTTACCTTCTTGGCTTTAACCAGTGTCTGGAAGAGGTTGGTGAAGCCCCGGGCAGACAGGAGAATGAGCTCCTTCCGGCAGCAGTCATTAGGAGAGTTCTCCAGAAGCTGACGATGTTGTGGACTCACTTTTTTCACCATTACCTGAAAAAACGGTCATTGGGTACCTCAGCCTCCCATGCTAGTTGTACGTACAGCGCTTACTGGTGTTCAG
This sequence comes from Numenius arquata, assembly GCF_964106895.1. Taxonomy (NCBI): domain Eukaryota; kingdom Metazoa; phylum Chordata; class Aves; order Charadriiformes; family Scolopacidae; genus Numenius; species Numenius arquata. Next base: position 15,793,903 of record NC_133577.1, on the reverse strand, counting down.
CAATACTGAGGACAAGTTCAGCTTCTAGGCTATGAAAGATGGAGAAACAGCACATCCCCTGGGGCCTCAGGACTGTCTCACTTCTCTTCCGTATGCAGATCACTGCTCCAGTAACAAGAGACCTGCTCTAAGGGTGTCTTATTAATGCATCTCTTGTTAACAGCATAGTTTGTACCACAGCCTTTTTGGAGCACAAATTAATATAATTCAATTTAACTTGACACAAACACACTAAGTTCATGGCACCAAAAACCAGAAACAAACAGCAGCCATGCAAACTGAGTCTCCAAAGGCTGTGCTTCAGGTGAGAAGGCTGGGTACATCTGTCACTCTGATGACGCTGGTTATCAGACCAGAACAGAACGGTGGGGGGGAAAACCACCAACTACTTCTAAGCAACTGACTGGTATCATATTCATGTTTTGAGAAGTCCACAACCATAGGTTTAATTCAGAAAATATTCCACCAAATGTAAAACCAGCAAACCGTAAAACAGGCAGACTAGAAGTCTTCAAAGCAACTACATGGCGAAAGTCAACAAAGCAAAGCCACAAATAAAGGCTAAAACCTGTACATTCTTGTGGAGGTATTGAAGGAGAGATCTGATAAAGTCTGGAGATACAGAAAAGGTCCCTCCAGAAGTGTCCCAAGGACAAGCATTTCCAGCTCAAGGTATTTTGTGGCTACAGGACAAACAGAAACCAAAGTTAATCAGTTTTCTGGATCCTTTTTCTTAGGATTCCACAATCAACACTTCCCAGAACATTCCTTCTTATATTGTCTTGTCCTCTTCTGGGCCCTATCGTTAAAGGTACAAGCAACATCTCAGAGTCCCTGCCAGAATGCCAGTCCTGTCTGGTTAGACAGAAATCTTCTTTTGAAAAGGTTCACATTTCCATCTCACCTTCTTGTCTCCAAGAGGCTGTGTCCAAACATTTTGGAGAGCCTCCCTCAGAACCAACTGAACTTCAAAAATCTGATAGCCTGAGGAAAAAAAAAAAAAAAAAAAAAAGAGTGGTAAAAAGCCTATTGAGGAAAACACATTTTTCTAGACAGAAGGACTGACCAGATGTTTTTCCCCCAGTGTGCAGAAAGTATTCCTGAATGTATGATCTTGGTACATTACCACATATGATGACAGGGAAAAAAACCACAAATAAACCCGAATGAAAAAAACCCAAAAAGGTCACAGTGAGAATTTCAGGCAAATAACCTTTTGTGAGGACACAGAGGAAAGAAAAAGAATAACTGAAAAGACGACGGAGGAAGGCTACTACTCTGAAAGACTGACTGTGGTTTTGGAAGGTTTCAGAGCAGCACACCCAGAAGCCAAGCACAGATGAGAGGTACCTATGCATTTTCCTCACACAGGTGATAAGGAACTAACCCAGTCCTCTTCTGAGCAGCATGCAAAAAGACACCTTAATCAGTCTTATTGCTTAGTTAAATAAATGTCTTACTTGTCACAAGTGCTCACCATTGCCAGATCCTATTAAACTATAGTATCATATTATCTACAGCTGACATAGCAGATACGTAACACAGCACACTCCCCACCCCCCGTATTTCACACTCTGCAGAAAAAGCATCAACAGACAAAGCCTTAAATGCTTTCTGTTCTTCCTAACCTTTTCTGTATTTTACTCCCTGACCTAAAAGATTAAGATTTGGTTTCTGTGAGGAAACATACAGACTATTCTCTACTACAATTCCCTGCCCCTCAACTCCTCCAAAATAGCACGGAAATTCCTCTGCTCTGCTATAGTGCTCCCAAAAGCTAACACAGGTGGTAAGTGACCTGTTTATCACCACTGGCACGTATACGTGTCTCCATGGGCCTCCTTGTTGCTCCACGCGAGAAGGAACAAACTCTGAGAGGAGACCCGCCTTACCCTTCTGGTTTTTGTTTTCTCCCCCTTGGAGATCACCTGGGACTTAAGTCAAAAGTTGTCCTGATCCAGAGCAACTACAAATTCTGCAGCTGCTGCTCTGAAGCAGCATAAAATGGAAGTCAGTTACCACAAAGCATGCTCCACTCAGACATCCACTCCCACTACAGAAAGACCCATCATCCCAACAGAGCATAAAAGCAAAGCCCAGAGATGAATCCCTGACAGGAACTGAAGTGTAGAAAGGGGCAAAGAGTTGTAAAGGCAGGATGGGTACAGATGCTTTCACTCTCAGGAGGGCAGTTTAACAGAACAGGCAGCAGAGAACAGTAGCAGCCCCACAGGTTCAGCAGAAGTGACGAAGCTTTTCAGGGCCCACAAGTGCCGAAGGGAGGCATCCTGTTTCATACCACTCAGATCCTGCAGAATCATAGTCTCCTCTTCCTCTGCTGCAGCTATCCAACAGGTCACTTCATCAATAGCCTTCTTCAGCACATCCCTGTCCAGGGCACTAAAGCGGGATCAGGGGAAAGAGGCAGAGTGTGAGAAAAAGGTCTTCACAGAGGGAGCCTTGTGCCTTGCTGTGGTCATGCAAAAGCATCACTTCCCAACATTCAACCAATTGTCCAGACTGCATCCTGCGATCTCCGTCTTCCTTCAGACGGACCACAGCAAGCTAAAACAGCTGGTGGCGAGGCATTCAGATCAACAGGCTTTAATATTTCTACAAACTGTGATCTGAGAGAAGGTGAGCTGTCAATACAGTCAGTACTGAGGATCCACCTCTCTGAATAGCACTCACCTGCTGACTTTCGAGCTTCCCGCTAAGAGACGCTGGCTAAGGATCTTCTCCTGTACCTCATTCATGTATGGGATTCCATCTTTGAGAAACTGAGCGGGGGGGAAAATGCCAGGTTGGTTACTCTCCCCTGGACTTTCTGGCAGCAAATTAGACAATAGCAGGTTAGCCAGGTCCAAAACCAGCATATACTTGGAAGATGCTGGTGTTCCTCAGTCTCAGAATATCCTCTTCAAAAATACAAATGGTAGGTCATCCAAGATGCATTCTTACATAAAGGCAGATATGTTTATGTATGGAGGAAATAGAACAATTTTTGTCAACTCTGATATTTTTTTTTGCTCTGCTTTTATCCTTCTTTTAATGAGACACTTCAAGTGTCAAGATATCACGATGCTTCCTGTCCAAAACTGCTAAAGAGTGCTCTTATGCAATGACAGTCTGAATTTTACAGGAAACGTGGCAATATGTAAGATGCAGGTAAAGAGAGAGAGACTTCCCCCACTTTCATGGCCAGTGAAGACTCCAACTGGGGTCAGCTCTAAAGAAATAGGTTTTCTTTTTTTTTTGAGGTGGGGAAACCTGTCTTAGACTAACAAAGATGTGGTTATTGCCTCTATGGCAGTTCACAAAAACCAGCGCTCACTCTCCCTGTTAACAATGAACCACACAATGCACTCATACTTTACCCAGATGCTGTTTACCCCAGAAATGTAGCATTTAGGGATATTAATCCTAATTTCTGTTGTAATTGCATGGACTTCCTCTGTTCTAGATTCCTGGCAGAGAGGTTACGTACCTTATTATAGTCAAAGCCATAATGAGATAGGAACTGAATGCTAGATGCAGAGAGGGCGAATTCAACATCCGAAAGTCCCAACGTTGAGGGAAAGAGAAAAAAGTTGTATGAATGCACCACATACCTACAATGAAAAGAAAAACCTCTCTAGAAAATAATTACAAGAAATAACTTCTCCCAAGAGAGTTCTGCATAAAATCTCAACTGCACTGTCTTCACTGTAACAGAAAATGGTTTTACTTACTTGTTTGAATTTTCGTTTGAGAATATCGCCAGCCCTGCAAGACAGAGAAATGCCCATTGAAACTGCAATGTTTAGCTGGACATCCAGATACTGTGAAAATCAGACAAGGGATGTGGGCATCCCCTGATGGACCATGTGTTTTCCATTCCCTAATGCCACAGCGCAAATCTGAAGAGCAACTGCCAGGCCACTCCACAGCCCCCTGAGAGCTGAAGAGGGAAAAGCTTTTAGAACTAAGTGGGAAAAGGAGTCAAGTGTGATTAAATAGCAAATAGATTGAGCAATGGGTGGGAAGAGCTGAGTTGGGGACAAAAATCTCTGACTATGCACACACAGGTCTGTGGGTCCAACTACACTACAAAACCAATTGGGAGGAGTTAGGCACCACATAGGACTGAAACCTGTTTTTTAATACTTAGGTTCTCTTTTTTTTCTATCAATCCCTAAAAAGCACATTAATACCTTACATAGCCTAAGGCTTTGAACAGTATTTTAAAGTTTTTGAGCTGGTTTCTTGACCTCTAACTAGTTGTTAACTAGGGCCTCCCCCACCATACAGGCCCTTTCTTGTGTTGAGCTTTTTATTATTTTAAGGAATATCAGAAATACTAGCATTCTAGTTTTCCTCTGGTGGTCCCCTTACACATTGTATCAAATGACAGAGCCTTGAACAGGAGCTGCTGCCACCTACTTCTCGCTCGCACCCTCTGTTTTAAAAGCCCTGTATTTGTGCCTGCAATCTTTAAATACGAACAACTTTCAGACCAGTAAAAAGTATATGGCCCACCTGACTTTATGTTATTTAAAATATTAAAAAGTTGAGAGTGTTAAACTTCAGAAGGGGGCAAACAAACCTTACCGGGGTAAACAAATGTCTCTGTAAGGAGTGAATTAAGCCCAGAGCGACCTGCAGGGCGCACCAGCTGGCCAAAGGCCAGTTACCACCAAGAGAGACCTTGGAAGATGCTTTTCTGCCTCAGACCAGCACTCACCGAGCTGCGCAACAGTGAAGCGCTGGACGCTCTGCCTGGCCTTCAGGTACCGCTCCGTCGGGGAATCGAACAGGCTATGGACAAAACTGGGATTGGGGGAAAAGGGGTGGGAAGCAAGGAGGTTGGCAACGCCTGGGTGGTTCTCACAGAGCTCCAGCAACAGCTCTCCCTCACGCCTCACGTCCAGCAGCTTTACCTGGGCTCGTTATTTACTGGGGAAGTCAAGTGTAAGCCTGTAAACTCCATATCAAGGGCTACCGAGGGAGAAAGAACACAAAATTAAGTCTGAAATACGAAGCAGGCGTATCCCTGGAAGACCTCTCCTCACCCTAACCCCTGTCAGACCCACTGGGCCTGCCGCACCCTGCCCTTTGGGGTATGTCTGTCTGTCCATGTCCCCCATCACTCGCCTCCCGAGCCCAGGCCAGCGCCGCAGAGAGAGCTCGGCTCGTCCCCGGCCTCCGCGGCCCGCTTTAAAACCCCGCGCCTCAGCGCTGGCTGTGCCGGCACACGCCGCCGCCATTATCCGCTCAGATACACCTCAGCGCCCGCCCGGCAAGGCCCCGCCGCCGCCCCCCTCAGCGGGCGGGAGCCGGGGACCGCTCAGAGCCGAGGGGCCGCCCTTCCTTTCCCCGGCGGCGGCTCACCCAGGAAGGCGGCGCAGCGGACGCGGTCCCGCAGGCTCGGCAGGCACCGCTCGAAGTCCGCCGCCCCCACCTCCATGGCCGGCCGCCGCGCTGTCCCCCAGCCCCCCGCGCCTGCGCTGCTCCGGCGGGCGGCGCGGCCTCGTCCACCGGCTTTAAAAACCCGCCGAGGCTGAGGGGCGGGGACGCGAGGATAACCGCGGGGGGAGGTTTGGACGACGGAGCCCCTCGGCGTGCGGGGGCTCTGGCGAGCCACCGGGCCGGCCAGCTGGCGGCAGTCGCCAGGCGGCGGAGACAGGCTGGGGGACACGGGCTTCCCTCCCGGGTTAAAGAAATTACAACGTAAGGGCTGAAAGAAAGCTGCAAAGATGAGCTGGGGCAATTCCATCTTTTCAGCAAGTTTAACAAAGTTCCAAACATTCACATAAATTGGCGGCATTCTGCTAAATCAGACTGGGCCTCTACATGGATCAAGCAGTTCAGAAAGCTCCGGTTAGAACAAACACAAGAATCAAATGCAAAAAAAAACAGAACATACTTTAAAACTCTTGATTTTGAAGTAAATTCTGTTAGCCTGTCAGGTCAAACCATAACAGTTTATTCTAGCCTTAAAGGCATTGAACATTTTTAAATCAAGAATGTGACACGCTTCCAAGCATTTAAAAACATTTTATTATAAGATGCCATATTCCAACTTTTTCCAGCTCTGGACCTTCACTGTGCCTGTACACACACCTAAAGAAGTCACCGTTGTTCCCTGGGAAGTTTTCCCAATGGTCTCCATTTCACTGATAGATTCTTCGTGGCTCACGCAGAACAACACCACCCTCCTCCATTGCTTTTTGAAATTCCTGAATCTTGTTTAAAAGACAGAGACAGAAATAAGTACAAAGAAGAGCCATCAGCACCGAAATACCAGCGGGGACACGTTACATGGAGGGGCAGAGGCTTACAGCCTCACTGAAACGTAACGCCAGGAACTGCAGCTTATCAACAGTTACCCTTTCGATCGTCGCAAGGAGGAACTGTCAAGCCACATAAAAAAAACTAATAGTGAAGAGGAGTAAAATTAATGCTTAAAAAGGAAAAACAGGCTAAATGAGTGTCAGGAAATGGGTACTTGCCGAGTCACAACGATATTCCCAGGGTATAACAGCTTTAAAGTTCACAAAGTTGATTCCTGCTTCCAAACAGCGCTGTGCCATTACGCGGCCGAGGTTTTTGCAAGCTGATACTCCCTTGGGACTGTACAGGTGTCTCTTTATGGCCCACTCTCGGGTAGAGGCAGATACCACGACATCCCCATTACAGCGCTCAACGAAGGCTTCTACATAATGCTGTGTCCGCTCAAGCCGTAATCTGAGTGAAGGAGAGAAAGAACATGGGATGTGATGTCTTTTCCAGGTCTAAAGAGAGAACACATTCACATGCTTAAATGCATTAAGTGACTCAATTTAAATAAAACGGAATGTACTGGAGCTATTAATACAATAATGATTTCTTAATATTGCTGTTTATTATCTTACCTAGGTTTTTGCTTACTTTATTAGAACATAAAATGAAAACTCATTTTACCAGTTCAAGAGTGAAATTCCAAGAGCAACTTTTCACCAATTGCACAGGTGACAGTCCTACACTGCCTCACACCAGCACTTGCTCCAAACCAAGTACTGTACACCTGCACGGGGTGGTACAGGTGCTTATGGGCTAGATCAGGGGATCTGCTCCAGCAGAAATGTAACCTTACATTTCTGTCTCTTAAAGGCTTCTGCTTACACAGCAGGTAACAGCTTGTCAGGATCAGCAAGTGGTCAAGCAGTACTTCATAAGCCGTAACACATAACCATGGAGCAACTATTTCCTACTGCACTGAAATATCAGACTTCCAGGTATGAACAAACTGGATGTGGTTATCCCCTCGACAACAAAACAATGATTTCGAATCACCAGCTTAAAAGGAATTTATTTTCCAGAGGACAAGAAATAAGCATTTTCTTAAAAAAAACATAAACAAAATAAACCACCAAAACACAGCAAACTACTATGGAGCCCTAAATAAAACAACGAGGCATGGTCAGCACAGGCCTAGGAGAACCCTAAATTAAACAGTAGTTGCTTAAGCAATATTAGTGCTACTGTAACAAAGATCTTCAACACATATGCTAACTTTCACGTGATGCTAGCTTACTGTTCTATCTTCTGTTATCACAGAAGATAGCTGTTAATTAAGAACAACCAAGGGAACAACCAACTCAACAACCTAAAGAATTTTGTAGAAATTCCACCTCGTGGGTTTGTAGTTGGTTTTGGTTTTTTATTTGTTTTGGAGTGACTTTCTGACTCACCTATGCCAGAATTCACGCTTTGGCCATGTTGTTTTCCAGCCACGCTCCTTCCTAGCCAGGGCCAACTGCTCCAAGTTTCGAGGATTCCTGTTAGTGAAGTCTGGAGCAACAATCTCATTTTCACTTGTGTCCACTTCAGTCTCAGTTTTGAGACTGGCTGTAGTTGATGCAAAACGAAAACCTTGAGGGAAAGCAGGAAATAAAACACCCTCAGAGTTAAAAAAAAAAAAAAAATAGCACGGGCAGTAGAACAAATACAATACAAAATAATGCAGCTTGTAAAAGTTAACAGGGCAAAAGTAGCTTTTTTTTTTTTTTTTTTTTAACGCTAAATAGATGGATTACCAGAGCTCAACCAGTTTCTCCAATTTATGAGGTGAACTAAAGGCTAAAAATAAAAAATGTATTAACGGTGGTTCAAAACCCAAACATAAAATATAAACTCACACGTGACTAGAAGATCCCTAAGATTAAAGGTTTACAAAGTGCTGAAAGTGAACTACACAAAGAAGCAATGGCAGCACTACCAAGTAACAAGATAAAAATCCTCAATCCTATCAAGCTGTTTGTTGCTAATTAAGCTAACAAACACGAATTTAGAGTTAGGCTTGCGAACTCAGTCTGCTACACAACTTTTCGGTCCAGAGAGGCAGCGGAACCTCTCACCAGAGTGACTGGCAGGGCCTCTCTTTGTCACACAGCCCACCGCGGCCAGAGACGCACCAGCAGCGGCCCCATCCTACAGCCGCCCGAACGGTCCTTACAGGCGGCATCCCGGCACAGACCGGAGCCTGCGCACGGCGGAGCAGCCCTGCCCGAATGGGCCCAGGAGCGGCCCTCCGCCGGCAGCCGGAGAGGGAGGCCGATCCCCATGTCGGGAAAGGCCGGCGCAGCGAGCCGGAGAGGGGCTGCGCTTACCCGCTCCACATGCCTGGAGCCTGCTGGCCGCCAGCAGCAGGCAGCTGCGGCCGCTCAGCGCCATGAGGAGCCGATGCCCGCCACGGCCTCGGGCGGCTGTCACCTCCCCGCCGCTCAGGGGCACCTGGACGCCGCCATCTTGGCAAGGCCGGAAGCCGGCCTCGGCATGACTTCCGCCCGCAGTTGGTGACGTTAAACGGAAACGCCGACTTTCCCTCCCCACTCCTGGCGCGGCTACGGGGTAGGGGCAGCTTTTATTACAAAGCAGAACGGGTTCTTTGGCGCCGCCGCCGCTGCATCAGGCACAAGGGGCGCCGGGAGGCGGGCGGCGCCACCCATCCAGCTCCCTGCTCCTCGGCCTCTGCATGTTTCACCTGAGCTCCTACAAACCCCACGCCACCCGGCAGAGCATGACGAGCCCCCGCCGCGGGCCGGCGTCCGGCGGCAGCATCCCACCTCCCCACCCGGAGCCGCACCCCTGAGAGGCGCGAGCGGCAGCGCGCATGCGCACCAGCCCCCACCACCTTCTAGAAGCTGGTGGAAGCCTTCCTGCCCCTCCCTGCGCGTGGCACCTTTGTTCGGCCGCGCGCACCAATGGCGGCTCGAGGCTGAGCCGCGCCGCGCCCCTGGATTGGGCAGACAGGGCCTTTCCCCGCCCCTCCTCCGTGTGGGGCCGCCCCCTGTCCCGCCCACCCTCCTCTCCGAGGGTGGTGGGGTGCGCACCCAGCATCCTTTGCGGTCTCCCTGGCCATTCCGCGGCTCCGCGCGCTGCCTGCCCTCTGCGTCTCGCGCGGCGGCCGGGCGGGAAGATGGCGGCGATGGAGGGGCCCCTGGCTGTCTTTGGAGAGCGGACCAGCGGCGACACGATCCGCACGCAGAACGGTTAGGGCAGCGTGCTGCCGGCGGGGGCTTGTTTGAGCGGCGGGACGGGGCGGGGAGGCGGAAGAGAGGTAACATGGCGCAGCCGTTACCGCCGCCATGTGCTCACCCGCCTCAGCCCCCAGCCGGGGAGGGCCTCGCCCTGCCGCCGGCTTCCCTCAGTCCCGGGACCCTTGGAGCTGTTGGAGGGGCCGCTGCCGCCGGGACGGAGGGCGGGTGGTACCGTTCATTCTCCGCAGCCTCCTCGAGGAGATGAGGGGCTGGCGCCATCCCGCGCCGCTCCCAGGCGTCTCGGTGGGGAAGTGATTCCGAGTCCTTTTCTTTGGTAGAAGCACCCGCAGGGGAGGGGGGCGGCTGCTGACGGGAGTAGGTTTCCTAGAGAAGTTGTGGATGCCCCATCCCTGGAAGTGTTCAAGACCAGACTGGATGGGGCCTTGAGCAACCTGCTCTAGTGGGAGGTGTCCCTGCCCATGGCAGGGGTGGTGGAACTAGATGATCTTTAAGGTCTTTTTGAGCTTTGATCATTGTAGGATTATGTGATGGGCTCGGTTGCACCCCGAGCTCGTAGGGCGCGAGCAGGTAAGGCCTGCAGGCTGGCCGAGGGACCTTGGTGTGGAACAGGCGGCTGGGGAAGCTTACTGCTTCCCCGGCACAGGAAAATAACCTGCTTCAGAACGTGGGGACTGTCCTTGAGATGAGTGTCCTGAACTGTAGTTCTCAAAAACGTCCCATATTTCTCAGGATTTTATCCCAAGTCTTGGGAGAGGTCTGCAAGTTTCTAGACTGTTCTCAATTTCTGAGTAGGGAAAAGACAAAGGAAGAAGCTGGAGACCTGCTTCCTGATGATCGTGAGAGTCGTGCAGCTCTGATAATATTTTAGGCAAAACAGTTAGAATTAGCATTGCCTCGGTCCTTGATAATGGCGATTTTGATGATGTAACGGTTATTTATTTCAGAAAGCTGCCATTACTTCTCCAAAGAAAAACAAAAAAAAAAAACCACCCACGTTATATCGTTTGGAGTTCAAAGTGGAGGTCTGACTTGTCACTATTCCCATTATACTACCACTTTTTCAATTTCCAGATTAAGTGGCTATGCTTGTGGGATAGAGAAAAATTTGCCACGGTCTGAAGGAAAAGGTTGATTGTATCTTTTTCCTATATGAGGTTGGCAGAACATCCCTTAAACAGGCCACTATGTTAGAGGTTTTCTGTTACTTCAGTAGTCACTATGAGGTCACTTTTGACTTTCTTGACTTAGTTATAGAACTAATGTTTTGTTTCAGTCACAGACGTAAGCGGGGTAAAAAGATGTGTTACTAATTGATATATGGCGATACCATCATTCTCTATCTGCCTAGAACTGAGGAGTAAATGAGAGAGTGAAGTTTCATGGCATGACTTGCTGCTGCGAAAGTACTACCTACTTCTGCTAAGCTACCACCACTGCTCTTCTGACTTCAGTAGTGTGTCCTCCATCTTACCAAGCCAGCGGAAAATGGTTATGATTGGTTAGCTTTGCCAGGTTAGTTAGCTGAACCAGCTTGGAGGGAAGAGCAAGGTTTAGCACAGATTGTACTTTTTAGTAGCAGCAAGCTATTACTAGCTTAGCTAGGCTGAAACCTAATCCTGAATTAGATCACGTTATCTCAAGTTTCTGAATTGCAGGTTCTTGATGCCTTTTCTTGCCTTGATGTTGGAAAAGTAAAAACTGTTTTCTTTTTTCTTTCGTTTATTCAGTTACTGCTGCGTCTGCTATTGCCAACATTGTGAAGAGTTCTCTTGGGCCAGTTGGTCTGGATAAGATGCTTGTGGATGATATTGGGGTAAGTAAGCTTCTTTTAAGATGTATTAGGAGGACTTGTATTCCTGTCTAAAAGGAGTACATTCCTGTGTAAAAGCACACTTGGTGTGCTTCATAGGTCTCCTGTCCACATACCTGTTTATTTCCATGGTTCTGAGAGGGGTATGAGAAGAATTGTGGTAAAATTGAGCATCGAGTAATGTATGCTGTATCATTTTAGTTCCTAATGATGTACCTAATACTGTAGTGTATTTGGCGGAGTTGTCGCCTTTCTACGTGTAAGTTCTTGTGACCACTTACAAGTATTGGTCAAGTTCACAGGAGTTGAAGGTAAGCCTTGTGATGGTTATGACTTGTGTATCCTGGTCTCTAAATTAGAAGAAATAACAAAAAAGAATTCAAATGATCCCATAACAATTTTAAAGACATAGTCTCTGTTTCATATTTTAAAATATTTGGAGCAAATGAGGAAAGTTTGCGGTTTTAACAGGCGGCTGTAATAAAAGAGTGTATTAGAGGGTAGTCACTACACTACTACTGATCTGCTATGTGCAAAAGGTTTGATGAATTTCTGTAACGTAAAACTTTACTGATAAAAAGAAAGTGCAGATTCTGCACTGGTAACATTTCTGTTGTTGGAATGGGACCCCTGGTTGAAAAGAAGCAGTAAACATTTGGTATAAATAATTACTTTATGGGCATTTGCAAAGAATAGTTAAGTTTCATTTGCATAAACATGAAGGACAACAGTAAAAATGCAGTAGAAATATGTTTTATATTAACATTTGGTTTCTGAAAATTAGGATGTGACCATTACAAATGATGGTGCAACCATTCTGAAACTGCTAGAAGTGGAACACCCTGCTGCAAAAGTTCTTTGTGAGCTGGCAGACCTGCAAGACAAAGAAGTTGGTGATGGGACAACCTCAGTGGTACGTAGAAAGATACACAAAAGTCAGTGTTTCATTATCACAGTGCAGCTTTTGATTTATCCGTTAGGAGTCTTGATGCAATGTGGATCATTTATACAGAATGAAAAACCTTATAGTTGACTGAATATAAAGTGTTTTTTTTAAGTAGGTTACAGAATAAAGCAATTAAATTTGCGGGTTTTTAGGGATGTTAGTTTCTGTACGCAGCTGGTGCTGTGGAATGGAATAGTTAAAGTGTCAGGACAATAAGGATGCTACATGTTGAAAACTTGCCCAAGACTTTAGACAACTTGCAGGGGACTGTGTGTGGAAACAGGTGCCTTTTACCTGATGTTAGATGCTATTTATAATTCCAGGTTGCAAGTACTTGTTGGCATTGAGTAGACATTGGACAACTATTTGTGATTCTACTTTTTACTTAGTGGCAACAGGTAGTTATTTTGCTTGTATGGAATACATGGATTTAGTGTTTGTATTTCAAACAGGTAATTATTGCTGCAGAACTTCTGAAAAATGCAGATGAGCTAGTGAAGCAGAAAATTCATCCTACCTCCATTATTGGTGGATACCGACTTGCTTGCAAGTAAGAAACTAATAGAGTTGAAGTTGCATTTTTTTTAAGGTACAATAACTGCATGCTTTTTGTTTATTTCTGTATTTGTGACTGTGTTAATACAAACTTCGTGGTGCAAAGTGTATATGGCATTTTTGGTTTGGGGGTGTATTTTCGGGTTTTTTGTTGGTTTGGGTTTTTATTTATTTAGTTGGTTTGAATTTCTAGAGTCTCACATAAAAATGTCGCTTTACTGTCCTAGAAGATTAATTGATTTCATCCCTATGTTCTTTGAGGTAACACGTAAGAGGGCTGAAAACATTTAACATTTTTGTCTTTGTGTGGGTGGAATTTTTACCAGTATTTGTCTTTATTCTACAGGGAAGCAGTTCGCTACATCAACGAAAATCTTATCATTAACACAGATGAATTGGGCAGGGAGTGCTTAATTAATGCTGCTAAAACATCTATGTCCTCTAAAATTATAGGAATGTATCCTTTAACTTCGTCAGGTTACTTAAGTGAGAGTGATTGGTTGGAGAGCTTAAGTCAGGAAGCTGGTTTCCTTCACACCAGTTCTTATGAGTGGGGTATAGTATTCAAGCTAGCGTTTCTATAACAAGGGTGTGAAAAACTTTTCACAGATGTTACTATCTGGCATGAGAAAACATGTTCAGACTATTCTAAGTTCTTTAAACCTGGTTGGGCACATCACAATAGCTCAGTGTATTGTTTTCTTACTTAGTGAGACTAGATAAGGAATTTAGTGAATGGAAGAACGTGTTACAGAAGTTAAGTACCCAAGGAGTAAAACAAGATGAAGATTGCATTTTACTTCATAGTCATAGAAAAACGGACATTTTTAGCCTTTGTGCTAACAAGGGAATGCAGATTGACCATAGGATAGGTATTTTTGTTAAGGAACAAGAGGGGCATAAAATGCAGGCATCACACTAGCCTGTCCTAATTTTCTTAGCAGTGTTTCAGCTTTAAGAATTACTTGTTCCTTTAAGGGAGTGGTAAAGCTAGCACTTCCATACCTTTCTGGAGTTCTTGTTTGGAAAAAGTTTTTGACTCCTAGTTTGAGCACTGTCAGTGACTTCTTTTTTTTCTTAAGCATAAGTAGTTTTCTTCAGTTTTAACCTTAACAGCGTTACAGTGATGGTGATTTCTTTGCTAATATGGTGGTGGATGCTGCAATGGCAGTTAAATATACAGACCAGAAGGGTCAGGCTCGGTATCCAATCAACTCGGTTAATGTTTTGAAGGCACATGGCCGCAGCCAAAAAGAGAGTATACTTGTGAACGGTTACGCTCTGAACTGCGTGGTGGGATCACAGGGTAAGAACATGCTATTTGGTAAAGCTTTTGTGCAAACTCGGTCCTCTTAGTCTTTCTGCGTGGATCTTCTCACTGACTGCATTAGTTGCAAAGCATGTGGGTCTTCAATTCCAGAACCATTAAACAAGGATGCAGAAAAACCCTTACCACTTGGCTGTGGTTTCTAGGCTAGGGTCTGCCAGCTGGTAGTGATCCACAAAGCGTAACTGTAGTTTCCCTGGCTCACTGTCAGCATGGTGACACTGTCATCTTCTGCAACACAAGCACCTGCCTTGTGAGGAGCCAGTGTCAGGTTTGTAGGGAACCGTTAGGCTTAGCAGAGCGGTGTTATGGTTAGGTAACCCTGAGCGATGCAAGACTCGTGGGTCAGCTTTGCGTGGTCGTTCACACCTGGGGACGGGGTCTGCAAAAAGGTAACAGGTTGTAGTAGAGATTTGTTAGAGTTTTTCTGTACTAGGGCAGAACTGGAAGATGGAGAAGCAATCTGAAATGTGAAAGTAGCCTTAGTTTTAATCTGTAATGCTGCCTTGTTCTGTTAGCTTGATTTGACAAAATCCTTTTTCTTGTTGTCTCTCGTCAGGTATGACCAAAAGAATAGTTAATGCAAAGATTGCATGCCTTGACTTCAGCCTGCAGAAAGCAAAAATGAAGCTTGGTGTTCAGGTTGTTATCTCGGACCCTGAGAAGCTGGACCAGATAAGGCAGAGGTGTGTGGAAGCTTGAGTAACTGGGACAGTGGGGTTTCGCAGGCTTGTTTTGGTCTCTTCAGTTGAGGTGGCTTGAATGCAAGAGGTAAAAATGTTTTAAATGTTAATATTTCCCAATGATACCAAATAGTAATGGTAAAAGTCTTTGTTTCTGGAGGCAGACCTAGTATTAAGTCACGTTTTGAGAAATCCAAGTATGTTTGTGCAATGGTTCCTTCTCTTATAACTTTCACTTTATCTTTGCAGAGAGTCAGATATTACCAAAGAAAGAATCCAGAAGATTTTGGCCACTGGTGCCAATGTTATTCTCACCACTGGAGGCATTGATGATATGTGTCTGAAATACTTTGTTGATGCTGGTGCTATGGCAGTACGAAGAGTTGTAAAAAAGGACCTTAAGCGGATTGCTAAGGCATCTGGAGGTATCTGACATGGTTTCCTTTTTTTTTTTTTTTTTTTTTTTTTTTTTTATAAGTAAGAGCTGTTGTTAGGATATTAGTAACTAATTTCCAAAACATGGCTTCTTAACGTGCAAGCCATACCAGGAAAGGATGAGTAGAGCTGAATCACTCTTGTTAGGTTTTGACTTCACTGTTGCTTTTAAGTGACCACTCTGTCAAAGCGAATGAGTGCTGTAAGACTCGACTGCTGAAGATCTACAGTGGGGAAAAAAAATGCTGCCTTGCACTGGGAAGACTGTCTTCTTGTGGAAATGGGAGCCAGAATCTGTATTTATTTAGAAGTCTTTAGTAAGCACACATTCGTAAGCCTCTGTTTGGAGACTTGTGTGAAGTACCTTGTTTAGATAGACAAAGGAAGAATTCCTAAATCATTAAATACATACTGAAAAAAATTCTGGTCCTATACAGATTTTTAACTGTCAATTCTTAAATTTGCAAGAAAGCATTTTCCTTATGGTAAAGCACAGGCACTTGTACTAGCCGTGGAAAAGCAAGTGCTGTAAAAGTTGAGCAAAAAGAGCAGTATCAATTATAAACTGTGGAGTATTAAATTGCTACCTGCGAATCAGAAGTGCTGTTGAATTTAAGAAAAATCTACTTAATGCTGCTTTTTATTTCTGTCTTCAATTTCTGTTTTTCTGTCTGTATGCCTGTTCTGGGAAGTTGGCAAAAGCATATGCTGGAATTGAATGCTAATTTCACTTTTTATTTTGTTAAAGCAACCATATGTTCAACGCTTGCAAACCTTGAAGGTGAGGAGAGTTTTGAGGCATTAATGCTGGGACAGGCAGAAGAGGTGATTCAAGAGAGAATCTGTGATGATGAGCTGATCTTAATCAAGAAGTAAGGATCCTTTTTCAATTGCTCATTTTTGTGTACACTTCATACTAAGTTGGAGATAAAATTGCATTTATTTACTTCCATGCTATCTCAGTGGTATGAGTAGTTTTATGCACGGGGAAGACTATACAAGTCCACTGCAAATTAGAGGTGAAGGTATTTAACCTTTTCTGCTGGGGCTGGACACCTCTTTCATCAACCGTAATGTATGAGACAATCAGATTGCCAGATAGACTTTACTTAAAATTTTGTTTATACACAAATTTTTCTAAAATTTACAATAAAATTCTATGAAATTGCTAGAGACATTATTAGAGCATTCATATCACGTTCCGTTAGCTGGCTGTTAGCAGGATACTCTCGCTGGCTTCCCTTTACAGACAGTAAAGGGAAATAGGTACCATCTGAGGAATTTCACCAGAATAAGGAGGTGCAAGCTAAATCTCATCGTGTATAGTGGAGAACAGGATTTACTTGTGTTGGTTTTGTTGAATCAGTCATCTGGTTGGTAGTATGAAATGGACCACATTGTTAAAAGGATTTTTTTTTTTTTTTTAGTGTTTGTTTTTTGTTTTTTTAATGGGTAAGAAGAGCAACAGTTACTAACTGTCCACGTGTGGTATTTGAAGTTTTTAGTATGCCACTGCTGTCTGGTACCTTAAGACTTGAGTATCAGTTTGTTTAACAAGAACACACCTTGGATATTAACTTTTTCACTCGGTCAATATCCCTTCTCAGCGTTCAACTTCCTGTAGCCTCATTTGTGTGTCAGTAAAATACTCTGACCATGGGACTTGTGTGGCAGTTACATGACTGCTTACATTGCAGTGTTGGCAGTCATTAGCTCGCCTGATGGCTATACAATGACAACTTCGTTAATATCTAATGAATTTCCCCATTATTTGATGGGCAAACGTTATCTGTCATACTTTTGTCAGGTAGCTTTCTCTAAAAGACTAAATTCAAACTAGTTTCTTGCATATTAGAATGTAAATCTTGAGACTTACTAAGCTCCAGTACACATGTCCTGCAAGGGTGCATAACAGTGTTAAGATTTGTCTTTCAAACGTTGAAAGAATCTGAACTTGGGTATAGAAGAAAAAACTCAGCAAGAATAGTTTTTAATTTGTATTATTTCATCCAACACAGCTGAGTTCTGATTCCTTTTTTTCCCCTAGCACAAAGGCTCGTACTTCAGCATCAATTATCTTACGAGGAGCTAATGACTTCATGTGCGATGAAATGGAACGTTCTATACATGATGCTCTCTGTGTTGTTAAAAGGGTGTTGGAATCCAAGTCTGTTGTCCCAGGTGGTGGTGCTGTAGAGGCAGCACTTTCAATATATCTTGAAAATTATGCAACCAGCATGGTAAGTCTTGCAATGAGGTGTGTTGGACTAGGACAACGGGAATTTTCAAGCATTTATTTTCTCCTACTAGAAATCGGTTCCGTGGTTCATGAAAACCTAATCATCTTACAGAATGTAAGATGCTTTTTTAAAATAGAGGAAATAAGTCACTTTTTCCTCTGATAATTAGACTATATAGTCTTTGGCATAAAAATAGGTTTTGCATGTGAAAACCCCTACCTGCCATTGACATTCTTGGTCACGGCTGTATTTTTTCCTCTTCTGTTGCAGCAATTGGTTTAAGAAATTTTTCTTCTTTCTAGGGATCACGCGAACAACTTGCAATAGCAGAATTTGCAAGATCCCTCTTAATAATTCCAAATACGCTGGCGGTAAATGCCGCTCAAGACGCGACAGATCTCGTTGCGAAGTTGAGAGCGTTCCACAACGAGGCTCAAGTGAACCCCGATCGCAAAAATCTGAAATGGCAAGTATCTCTCTGTAGGGAGGCTTTTAAAAGTGAAGTGGGTCGGTGACTTAGATGGAAAATTGTTCTGCCAGTTACTGAACCATGATTTGCATGTAAAAAGAAAAAAAAAAAGGGTATAGGTATTCACTGAACTTTTCTCCCTCTGTCCTTCAGTCCTCTCTGTGTGTCACCAGGGCTTGGGAGTAGTTAAAACAGCACACTCCCAGCTATATTTCTACTTTTTCCTACCTCTCCATCTGAAAATATTTCTTCTTTTCAGGATTGGTCTTGACTTGATCAATGGAAAACCTCGTGATAACAAGCAAGCCGGTGTCTTTGAACCAACCATGGTCAAAACCAAGAGCCTGAAGTTTGCAACGGAAGCTGCAATTACTATTCTTCGAATTGATGATCTTATTAAACTGCACCCTGAAACTAAAGAACAGAGAGGGTGCTACGAGGATGCAGTTCACTCTGGAGCACTTGAAGAATAACTTAGGTTTTATTTATGTTTGTCCAACTTACACTTCCCACTCTTGTAACTAAAGTGTTAATAAAACAAGTGGTTAAATGCTGCTGCTATTTTCTTGTAAACACATTAATTTGTGAAAGTGAGGTTGGTCCTTGCATTGAGAACTTAAATTCTAGTGCGTGTTAACAAGCCGGCTGGAGTAAGCTTATTTAATATTTGGCAAAACAAACAAATGTAAACTCCATGATTAGAGGTTTATTAGTGAACCGTTTCAAAGCTAGTTAGCACAAGGTATTCATTCATCCCCGCTCATCTCTCGATGCACATGGCTATTCCCATTCCCCCTCCAATACAGAGAGCAGCAACACCTCGCTTTCCACCTGTTCGTTCCAGTGCATGTAGAAGAGTAACAAGGATGCGGCAACCAGAGGCACCAAGAGGGTGGCCGAGAGCAATGGCTCCGCCTTGGATATTAATCTAGAAAAAAAAAACAAAAACAAACCAGAAGGTCAAGTTAAGAAATCCTGTAACTAGCTTAGCTGAGTTTCAACATGAATGACTTCACTGGATCCAGTCCATGGTTGTGAACAAGCCTGAAACTGCTACCACCATTTCAAGGAGAAATGGAACACGGATGCAACAGCTGTTATAATTAGTATTTCTTCTGAAAGACACCCATCTTTACAAGGTGGTAAATGAGGTGAATTCAGGGAGGGGAGGGTAATACCTGCGCTTTTTGCCATGGCTGGAAGAATACAGTGGCCAATACACTTGCAGCACCAAGTTAATTATATGTGTGCTCAAGCAGCCACCTGGATTTGGATACCAGTCGGCTACCCCGGAGCTGCAGCCTGTGGAGCCGGGAATCACAGTGCCTCCCAGCAGAGCCAGGCTCCAGCAGAGCGGCCCAGGGAATGCCTGCCAGGGGGGATCACCACCCTTTGCTTGCGGCAAAATGACTGCAAAAGGACTCTTCTCACCTCTCTGGCATACAATCCAGATGCACAGAACAGAACAAATTTGAATTACAGGAGGCAAACTAATTAACGGCCTCAGATACATTCATTACCTTTTCTGGATTTACTTTCAGTTCTTTTGCTATCGCAACAGATAGCGACGCAAAGGCTTCATTAATTTCAAACAGGTCAACTTGTTCCAGAGTCCAGCTGGCTTTCTCGATCTGAGAAAACAAAACAAACAGAGTCTATTATCTTTTAGATTTTCCTCATCATTGGCGGAAGCTTTTCACAAGATTTAATTTGGTTGATTTGAAGCCACTGCTTCTAAGTTGTTGGAAATGAATTTTCATAGCTAATGTTGAGGACAGAATTCTTGAAGACAACAGAGAGAATTTCAGTGTCGGCAAAAGTCAGTATGATGTGCTGTAACGTGCTGGCTGCTCTTAGAAAATCTTGACTAATTTTACACTCGTGGTGGTGCAATTGTGGCAATCAAACCGTATGCGGTGCCCGTAATAGAACAAGCGGTGTTTCCAAAAGTAAGTTTTAACAGATTAAAAGCAAGTTTTCCGGGTCATAAGTGATTCCATTAGAGATTCTTAATCTTAATCTTTATTTTATAAAGATTAAGATTATAATTATAAATCTTAATTCTTAATCTGCTTAATGCAGATTTTTACACAGGAAATAACGAAGTGACCGTTAGTGACGGGCATCAAGTGCAATTCATCCAGTCTCTCCTGCCTTTTTAAGTTAAAAGTTGCCCCTTGAAGCTTTTCACAGGTTTGGCTCCTGTTTTCACCTGAGAAACTGCAGTGGTGCGATTGCCTGCTTGGGTACAGGCTTAGGCATGTTCCACACACGGACATTTTCACTCGCACTCACGTTGTTTCTAACAGCAATGCTTTATCAGCAGAGTCATCTGCAGCAATGGTGTTTCACAACCAGCTAGCCAGGCTGCCGCATCTCCAAGACTACGGTCAACGAGGAGGGCCTCTTTCTACTAGATATTACAGAGACAGCATGGAAACCGCTCACCTTCTGGGAAAAGATTTACTATCTTGTTGCAACACTAAAATGCGTAGCCTGGTCATTCTCTCGCTATAAAGTGCTACTATGAAATTCTGAAGAGAGAATTTCATGAAAGGTTTGTAGTGTTTGATAACATACGTTACAAAGTTTACATTAAGACATACTGTGCCCTTTTTCAGAGTATAAAATTATAGGTACTGATAAATACAGCTTGTCTGTTCTACAATTTAAATTGAAAGTGTGTATTGTACATACATTTATAGCATTCTTGATTTAAAAGAACAGTGTGAGATCTAGTAAGAAAAAGCTTCAGCATTACAGTTCGATTTTCCCGTTGAAAGCCACCGAGCTTGGGTGAGTTCAAGTTAGGCTTCTGCTTTGCCAGGACATTTCAGAGATAAGGCCTTTACACAGTAAAAATAAAACTATGAAGGAATACTAAAGCAAATCCATCTTTATCAGCTGTCTAAGAGCTTCTTCCATGCTCAGATTCAGCAGATAATCATAATAATCAGCAGATAATGGGGTTGCCACGGGCTACGTCTGTACTGGCAAGTGGTGTGGTACCGTGGGAGCTGCTCACTCGGGACATTTTATTTGAGAACCTCGTCGCGTGGACTGAACACAGAGAGCACCGGTGGGTGCAGTAACGGTCAGAGCACATTAGATGTGGTTCCGGAGTGCACCTTCTGGTTTAGTCTCATCTGCAAGGAATCCAATTTGCATGCTTCAAGCCTTTTCGCGGGGCAAACCAAAACACAACGGGCACCATCACACTTCCCAATGCAGATGCGCCCCCCGGCCCTGCTCTCCGCGTTGTACTCTTGCAGATACAACCAGGCAACGATCTGAACATTAACCTGGCCAGACACAGCATCAGAACCATATCCTGGCATGACCAAATCATCCCCAAGTTAGGTTAGAATACACACCCGTGAAATTAGATCTTTAGCTTCCTAGGTTATCTAAGCTGCCTTTCACAAACCTGGGACTAGTTTATGTTCTGAACTCCATTCATACACCTAAACGTTTATATTTTTTTTTTTCCCAACGAGCAGGCATTAGCTTGGTAGCACTAAAAATCTTAATCTTTCTGCTATTTTAAATCTTGTTTTCACTTAGTTTATTTTTTCTACTAAGTCTTCCTTAGAATATAAAAAAAACAAGGCACGGCCAGAAAATGAAAAGCGATTACAAGCAAGAGGTTTTAAACAGTAGATACATAGATAGATAAATAATTACTTACAGCTTTCTTTATTGCTGAAATGGGCCCTACTCCCATTATAGATGGATCTATACCTGTCTGAGCCCAAGATACAATCCGAGCCAAAGGCATAAGACCTCTCCTAGCAGCTTCCGATTTCTTCATTAGAATTACAGCTGCAGCTCCATCATTTATACCTGTGGAATGACAAACAACTTTTATGTATTTGTTGGGTTTTATGGCTTTTACTGTACCTCACAATCTAGACAAAACAAAAATTACAAATGTTTTGTTGGTTTAGGTCAGTATTGTTCAGATCAGCAAAGTCTGAGCTCTGCCTCAAACACTTAAAATGGGTATCTATACAGCTCTAAGTGTGACATGTTTGTGATTTCTATTAAAAAAAGCAGCAGGTGGTAAAGTTGAGAGACAAGCTGAAAAAGGAGCACATCAGATTTATTAGGTAGACTTGGAAAGAGGCAGCACAAGGAACCAAGGAAGAAGTTACATGAATTGTTAAGTTTTCCTTTGTCTAGACCAGCAGTGTTAGAAACCACTACACAGCTAGTTTTAAAAAGAGAGGATGCAGTTTCTCTTTGTTCGTATCAAATATTGCTGTTATTGCCCAAACACTTGTATTACTTCATAGAAACCAAGCAAACAAAAGACAACTCATCTGTAAAGAAATCCTCCACCGCAGTTCTATTCGAGTTCTACCTATGCTGTCAAACACATTGCCATTTTCTGCAAAATTGCCATTTTCTGCAAAATTTATTCAGCAGCAACCACACGGCACCCAACCCCTCGCAGAGACCCTGCCTTGAGCCACAAGCACCTATTGTTCTTTCCTATTTCTATTTTAGCCAGACCAACCTGAAGCATTAGCTGCTGTTACTGTCCCAGTTCCGTCCGTCAGGAAACAGGGCTTTAACTTTGCCATTGTTTCCAAGTTGCTCCCATGTCGAGGGTGTTCATCTGTTTTAACTTCTATGGGACCTGAAAAAGAGAGCGTTATACTCAGGAAGGTCTAATCGCACGCACTTGAACAGAAATCTGGCACAAACCGGGCTGATGGGGAATATATGCCATATTCCTTTAACCACCAAGGCATTCTGTTGCAGACAGCTTCCAAATCAGTGCAATTTGCTAAAGCTCCTTCCAGCTGCTGCTAGCAGGATGGGCAGCTGGGTTTCCATGACAAACCCCTAACAACTACAATACTGTCCAGTTGTACAAAAGCAGATCTTGTTCTTGCTGTTCCTCTTCTTGCAAAAAGTAGTCAAGCATCATTTACTATTATTATCTAAACTGGTATCAGGAAAGCCCTTCATTAGTTTGTAACCAGCCTAATGCAGAACTTTTCCCACGGGGTCTGTTCAATGCAAACGCTGAACAAATGATTCCTGATTTCTGTTTGGAAAACTCAGTTTTTGCATCCACCTCACAAGGAGCTGGGGAATTCCCCTGCTCCAGAAACAGACCTTTGGCTCAAGCACCATAATAGGTCTGTTTATATCCCCAACAGACCTAGAGAGAAATATACCTAATATATGTAACCTGACCCAGTTAATTAACTAGTAACCCTAATTATTGTCACTGTGTACTCTACTAGGTGGGCAAGGTTTGCCAGATCAACATGACTGTTCTAAGTTTGGTGCAGCGGGAGTCTAACAAAATTAAGATACTGATTTTGGTACCGTATCTGAGCCTATGTTAAGCCAGCTGTTTGCCTGGATAGTAATTACATCCCCAATAAACCAGATAGTAATAGTATTTGCAGAGAACTACATTTAGATATGCCCCATTCACATTGTTTCTCTCTTATTTCAAAAAATAACTACTGGAAGTTGAAAAAGAGAGCAACAGGCTACATGCTTACAGAACAGCTTACACAAAAAGGCTGAACAATTGGGAAACCATCCACCGACCACAGCAGAAAACATTTTTCTTTAAAATCAGCTCTGATTATCTATTCACACTTACCTTTTTTCGAAGGTACAAGAACAGGAACAATTTCCTTTGTAAAATAGCCAGCTTTCTGTGCTGCCTCTGCCCTATTTTGTGACTGTACAGCAAGCTGGTCTTGTTCCCCTCTGCTGACTTGCCATTGATTGGCCACATTTTCAGCTGAAATAGGAACAAAATGCAAATTGCCATCAGGACATGCTAAAATTCTACGTTGTAAAATTGTGAGCACAAAGGTAGCCATTAATGATTGCTGTAGCAAACAGCTAAGCTTCTTGAACACTGATTTACTCGTTTTGTTTGCTCATGATTCTCTATTTTCTTTTGAGGGTGAAAATTTCTGTGCGGGATCTCCTCCCAGACGGTATATCAAGTTAAATACAAACGCAAGCAGGATTTTCTAGTTTATCGCTTCTGTGGAGTATTATGCTCCAACCTCTCTACAGCTGCTCGAGAGAAGGGAACAGTTCTGAAGTTAGTCTGTTTCATAAGCAGGGTATGAAAAGACAGTTGGCTGACTATCCCATCCAGGATGCAATAACCTGAAGTTGCAGAACCATGTGTGCACTTTACGTAATTCCTCCCCACTGTAAATCTGTGCTGCTGAATGCTTCAGTTACATACAGGGACTATTTTGCTTATTTTTGCTGAAATTAGATGAAATTGCTCAGATGCAAAAGATGCAGTGAAATTAGCTCAGACGGAAAAAAAAACCAAACCAAAACAAACCAAAACAAAAACCATAACACAGTAGCTTTACAAACAAAGCAGAAAATGCCTTAAACGCCTTTCAATATTAGGGATTTCTTTCTTTTTCATGACTACTACTTAAGGACAGATTGAAACACCCTATTTAAAACTTCAGATTTCTGAAATTTCCTGTAGGTGAATTCCTCCCCTCTTCCCAGTTAACCATTTCATTTTTTGGACTGTCACTGCTTACCTGTTATACCCATATGATACTGATAAAAAGCATCTGTAAGTCCATCAAGGATTATAGTGTCCTGCAAGGAAGCCTCTCCCATTTTCACCCCAGATCGCATGTGAATGACATGAGGAGCCTGCAAGAAGGTATTTCGAAATGAGTTACTTGTTTTATCTCTCCAGCGCAGCTCAGCCAGACAGCTGAAAAGACAGATCCCTGACTTGCAGCTGCAGGCAGCTACCCCAGATCCCGGCAATCTCCCTGGCTGCCTGCTCCATCTCTCCCTCTGGAGCCAGCCAGCTGGCATGCTCCGTTTGCCCTCTGCATTTTCCCGGCAGCAGATTGCCAAGCAGCAAGCGTTTTCTCTCCACTGATCAAATCAATCGTCCCTGGGGCCATATGGCCATGGGTCCCCCATCCTACCAGTCTGTTTTGGGTGGTTCCTGATCACGTTTCGCTGTCAGTGAACACCAGCATCACTCTCAGCTCTGGCAGAGAGCGAGCCCTGGCAGAAGAGACCACTCCCTTGTCAGGCATAAGATCACCAGCCAAGAGCCATTCCTCCATACAGCCTTGGGCTGAAAACCTTGAAATGAAAGCCCTTTGCTTCCTTTCCAAGCTCAAATTTCTTGGTGAACAATAACATTTGCAGTTATTCCTTCATCAGGTTTCTTGCAACCCAAAAAACCCTGTCTATTGTCAGCTGTCACACACAACAGGGCTAGATAGAAATTAAAATGGAATTTTAAACGTGGTGTGTGTTTGCATGGCACCTTTTCAGTAGCTAGGTTTTTTTTAAAAAAAAAATAATTGTAAATTCAATCTCAAGTGCAGAAAAAGAAGCTACTCTTTCAATCTGCCTCCAGAGCATGAGCCTAGAAACACAGTGTTTGAACACAACTTGATGCTGTTTGCTCCCCGTAAGTCAGTGCAACGCGAGTGCAATCGCCTGCTTTACCTTGCTCATACTTTCCATGCCTCCTGCGACCACGATGCTGGAGTCTCCCGTCAGGATGGACTGAGCAGCCAGACACACCGCTTTCAAGCCCGACCCGCAGATCATCTGGCAGCTCCAGGCGGGCACCGAGTAAGGGATTCCCGCAGCAACGCTCGCCTGCCGGACGGGATTCTGGCCAGCACCTGCAGGAACAGGCAGCATTTTTCCTTTGTCTGTTCTTAAAGAACAAATGTCAGCCTTGTCACTTTTCACAACTGGTATCCCAATTCCACCAAAATTTAGAGCTTGCTCCTATTTTCAGTTGAAAATAGGAAAAGTTCCCAGTGGCAATCTGTGAACAGGAGCTCAGTTACCTCTCTTATTTATATTGTTGATCAATAAAACACCTGCAAGATCAGGGACTTGCTATTGACAGCTTTACATCTGCAACTCTGCTTTTGATGGTAGGTCAGATGAAACACCAACTTCAAATTAGCACTAGCCTGTTGTACGTGTGTAAGATGAAAGCTCATTTCAATTGCTACTCACTGGAGGGTTTCCTTCTGACATCTCCCATAAATCATGAACAGATAACTTTGCCTAGAAGTTCCTACGGAAATCAAAATCACAATTATGCAAGGATGGTCCTGAAAGCTTCCATTCTTTGTTGTAATCCTGATGGAGAGAATAGGAGCGCTATATTCAAAGAAAACATTCATCTGCATCTCCCTGGGCCAAAGTAATGCGAGCTCTTTGTATGCAAAGAAATGGATAAGGAGAGCACAGGAAGCTGGAATCAGGATCAGCTTTAATTAAGACAAAAATACTTATTTCCTTTATTTTCTTTCTCCATCTTTAAAATACAAACTTGCCCTATGACTCTGCTGATTAAACATTACCTTGCAAAAAGCAGGGGACCTTCAAAACAAACAATTCCCTATCAGCTGCATTTTCATTAAATCAAAATATTTGTCTCCAAGCAAGTGGCATCACAGATCTTGCAGGCTGGCCTTGCACACAAACACAAATGCGGGCATCGCTCCTAAAATCTCAAGAGTTACCATTAGTTATGATGTTAAATTTACGAGAGGAGATGACCAAGGCGGGAGGAGGGATGCTGTAACAAAGAAAAGAAACTTGACTTTCACACAGACACTGTTAGATACTTTGGGGGTTTAAAAAACAAAACCAAACCAAAGCAAAAACCAAAACCCAAACTATTCCCCCCGCCCCCCCGCCCCGCACATCCTTCCCCAAAACTCGGCACTGGGTTTGGTCACCCGGAGCAGCGGCCGGGGTGCGGCTCCAGCCCCCCCGTTAACGAACCACGTTTTTCTTAATGGCCTGGAGCAACGTTCCCAGAGACGAAGCCGAGCCCCTTCGGCGGGGGAGCTCGGCCGGGAGGAGGGATCCCCGCCGCCCCCCCTGCCCGTACCTGCGGTGAGGACCTGCCCCAGGATCACCTCCGACACCTCGGCGGGGGCCAGCCCGGCCCTTCGCAGCACCTCCCGGATCACGGCGGCCCCCAGTTCGTGCGCCGGCAGGGCCGACAGGCCGCCGTTGAAGGAGCCTGGGCGGACACAGAGACAGAGAGAGAGGGCTCAGCAGCGGGAACGGGGCGGGAGGGGGGTGGACACACACCCGCCGCTCGGCCCGTCCCGGTCCCTCACCGACGGCGGTCCTGGCGGCGGAGACGAAGACGACGGGGTCCGCGCTCATGGCGGCGGCGGCGGGCGCGGAGCGGCGGCGGGAGCGGCAGCCGCGGCTGGAGGGAGAGCGGAGCCGGAGCCGGTAGCCGGGCCGCCCCTCGCGTGGTGCCGGTCCCGCCCCTCACCCGGCGGGGCGGGCTGGGCCGCTGCCGGCAGGAGGGGCCCGCACGGGTGGTTCGAGGCCGGGCCCTGCGGAGGGCGGGCCGGTCGGGACGCCCCCCCACCCTCCCCCAACCGGCGGCGGCGGCGGGGTGAGGGTGTCCTCGGGCGCCTCCCGCCCGCAGGCCCCGAGGAGAGCGACCGTAAGGGCGACCGCTGGCCGCTCCCCGTCCCGCTGGCGCACCCGGGGCCTAGTCCGCGCCTCCTGCCGGCTCCCGCCGGTGCTCCCCGGCCGCCTCCGTGGGCGGCGGGCGCTGGGAGGGCAATGGCAGGGGAAGGCCCCGGTGC
This sequence comes from Numenius arquata, assembly GCF_964106895.1. NCBI lineage: Eukaryota > Metazoa > Chordata > Aves > Charadriiformes > Scolopacidae > Numenius > Numenius arquata. Next base: position 15,766,288 of record NC_133577.1, on the reverse strand, counting down.
CGGGAGCTACCCGGGGGCAGGGGCTGGGAGGAGAGGAGGCAGCGATGGCGGCAAGCCCTGGCAGAAACGGTTCTCCGTGGGGAAATGTAGCCCAGGGATGCGGGGTGGGGAGCAACGAGATTAAGAGACTTGGAGGAAGAAGGGTCAGAGTAAAGGGAGGAACCAAGAGCGTAAGTCAAAGAAAGGATAGATGGGCTGAAATGAACTTGTGCATCTCACAGCCCAGATATTTAGTCCTTACTCCTTCCCGTGCCCAGTCCTGTGCCGGCTGGTTCACACAGAACAGGTACTTGCCTACCTGCCTGCCACAGCACCGCACTGAAGTTGCAGCTGAAGGCCAAGAAGATGGTTAGAAAACGTGCTCCTACCTTCACTAGAGTACCAACAAAGTTGGGAGATAATTTTTTTAATCCACGTAGTAACATTTAGTAAGATTTTGAGGGGTTGGGGAGGTGAAGGAGGACAAATTAGGTCCTAGAAAAGCACACGGTCTGCAGTGACAAACATATATGACAGTTGCGTGAGCCACCACAGGCAGGATGCAGGAACAACCACAAAACCACAGATGAAAGGCAAAGAACAAATTTAATCTCGATACCTCACAGACCAGGGGATCTCTGAAGAGCACCCGGGCAGAGGCGTGCAAGCGGGAATGCAGAGCAAGAGAGTCTCTCATAGCAAGAGAGTCCTTGTCAGCAAGCAAGAAGAGTGTCCAAACTTGCTGTTCTCGCCTGTATTTCCGGGATTCAAGCAGGTGTAGTTTTCCACTGTGCTTTGATCTTCTCTGACAGCAGGGCATGAATCTCAGGCATGTTCGATAAGGTGCCTCTAAGTCCATCGCGGGCCTATGTTACCTAAGTGCAGATGTTCTATTTGTCAAGCACACGAGACTAAACACCGATTAAGGTGATATATGTGTTTTCCAGCATCCCATGTGCCAGTCACTTGAGCGTGTTTACAAACCTCCTCACCGATCTTCCATTAGTTTCCCACAACAGTGGACGCACCGATACACCTGTGATCACATTCTGCACATTGGCTAATCTGAACTTGGTGGTATTAAATCTGCGCACCTAAAATGTATCTGAATGCTCTGTGTGGAAACACTGAGCACCAGGAGCAATACAATACTCGTGTTGGATTCCTCCGGCTCCTACCAGTCACTGTTCTTGCTTTACAATGTAAAAAGCTACAGCATCACTAGATAGGAAAAAAACCCACTTCAGCTACGGGAAGCAAGGCTGTTAGCCTAGACTTCACCAATAATTCTGTTAAACCACACTGGTCAGAGTAACTCAAACACTCAAAGTAGGTTTCTCCTCTTAGGTATTTCAGTCTGACTGAAGGATAAGGCCAAAGGAGGGAACCGCGTGCCATAAGATTTCTTCAGTTACTTTGGGGTTTCCAGCTTTTAGCAAGAGAAGAATCCCCTCAGATATCTTCAGGAAAAGAAATCTCTGGAAAATCCCATGGGCAGCCAAATGGTTATGTGGACCAATCTACCAGTCTCCTAAGGATGCATTAATTGGCAACAGGCAGATGCTACAGCCTTTCTTTAATGATGCTGTGCACTCAGGGCAGCTGGTAACACTAACAAAGACCTCACATTAAATCTGGGTGGGAAAAACGTGTTTGGTGTCTTTTCAAAAGACTCATTGTAAGTAATGAGTAGACCTACCATACAAGGGAAAATCAGGAATATATGATGTTAAGCAATACAGAATCATTGGTTCAGAAAATATTGTACAGCTCCAGAGCAACCCTGTAAGATCGAATGTAGTCCCTGCACCTTTTCAAAATTCAGTAGAGAATGAGCAATATAGAAGCATGAGGGCAGCACCAAGTAACCTGGTTTATCAACTGTACCACATACCAATACATCATTCTTAATGTAATATTTAACTGATTACAACTTAAGGTCATCAATGCAAATACAAAATCAATAATGTAGGATGAGCTCAGCTTAACACTAAACGTTAGCAGGTGTGCAAAGTCCAAAAGCGACAATGTACCTGAAGTAAGCCCTACAGAGAGGATTCCCTTGTATTTAAAACTTCACAATTATCACTACAAATACTTAATAGAGCATAAAGTGAGGCTTCAGCCCCTTCCCTGCCCACACTTCACCTTTAATCCACTAACGGACGGAAGGAGTTTGAATGGGAAGCAGCTCCAGCCGATTGGTTGCGCCTTTGCTTTCGGCCCCAAACGGCAGAACTGTTTTGTAACTCAGCAGGAGCGATGGACCGGGCTGTGACGTTGGGCCACCCTGGAACGACAGAGATGAACGAGTTTTACCTTGGTATCTTTATCGGACTTGCAGTACACTATTTCACTCTGCTTGGACGGTGGCCAGGATTGAGATCCAAACGCATAAAAGGAACACGGAAAGGAACAAAGTAACGCAGTACTTGCACAAAGGCAAATAATTATGAAACATGTATGGTACACATCAAAGTTAAGTTATTTAAATGTAGAAAAAAAAAACCTATTAAACATGACTAGGCAGCTGGGCTTTTAAATTCAGTGTAGTTAATGAGCAGCATAATACCGAAGAGCAAACTACTGCCCTATGCTGGTACATTTTACCATTTCTTGGAAATGCAAGCTCTGGGAAATGAAGTAAATCAGTAAAAATAAGGACATCAATTCAGAACAGAGAGCTTACTTGCTGTTAGTAAAAGAGTAAAGCTATGTTGCACAAAGTTTATTTATTACCTTTCTGTGAACACAATGAAGTGGACTTGTGCCTTATGTGAAATACTCAAAGTGCAAATATTTTGGCATTTTCATTTGGTAATGGCGGCTCAGTTTTATCAGAAACAGACTAAAATTTAGAGCATTTTAGTGTTCATTAAACTACTCTTCTGCTAAAAAATATTTCCTAAATTTAACCTTTACAGAGATCAGTGTTGTTACTGAAATGTGAAACCTTTGCTTTTTACCATAAATCTGACACCTGGTCGGTGAATATTTACAAAAATACTATTGCTGGGAATACCAGCTTGATAAAAACTAAGCTGCACCTTTTACAAGCAAAACAAGCATCATTTCTTGAAAACCAGAGCCTTGGGAAAGGCTTGGGAAAGATCTGAGGAAGCCTTTCCCTTTCTGTACATACTGTGACATCATGTCAGGTTATATAGGGCACTTGGGAAACTGTTTTCCCAGCGAGGATGAGATTTACATTTTCTAGAATTCCTCAGCCTCAAACTCCAACTTGACTGACTGGGTCCTTGGAAATCAAGTTCCTGATAGGCAAAAAAAATGTTCTTGGCTGTGTTACGAGCAATCTGCGTTTTCCTTGAATCTGTTTTTGTCAGGGAAAGCTCATAATCTAATCAGTGCTTAATAAAAAATGCTGTCTTCCCCTCAGACAGAAAAACCTTTGCATTATTAAAACCATCATGGCCATTCTATGGTTTAAAAAACGGGTATAGTAAATACCTGGGTTTATAACCTTAGCAACAATATGCACACCTGTACTTCCAACGCAAACTTGCAGTATTTATCAAGCATCCCAAAATTGAATTCGACTCGAGTCACAATTTGGCTGTAATTGTGTCCTGCCTGATTATCAGTCAGGGGACGTTCTTCAGGAGAGGCTCTGGAGTTCCCTCACGGCTGTGGTCAGCCCCCTAACAGGAACAACGTTCCGGACCAGTTCACAGGTGCCTGGGAGCATCGCAAGTGCTGCTGCTTGGAGACAAGCGTTGCAAATCTAATTGGCCCTGTGGGGCTGTACACGATCAAACTGCTGATTTTATATGCTCTCACAGAGTCTTTTATGTATATATATAAAAATATACATATTTATATATAAATATCTAAAAAAGTACTGGTAATTAAAAGATAAGTCCTTATAAGAGCTTTCTGAAGAAGTTTTAATTACTTCTGGCTTTAAAAATGGAAGAAAAATATGTGACAATTCCAGTAAGACCCTTAACAACATCTTATCAAGGGATATATAGAAACCATTCAGCCTGCAGCCTAGTATTCGGGAAACTTCTGTAAGAGAGGGAGAACTTACGGATGTCAAATTTGGTTTTTTTGCTGTCCAGATCTTTACCTAGACATTACCTGAGGGACTTCTCCGTATCACTTTCCTCACGGCGCAGCAACCCATACGTTCCACTGTTCTCCCACCCCTGTGGGCCACAGCAGCCTTTTCTAGGGACACCCCCCCTCCGCCCCACGCTCCCCCTCTGCTCCAGCAGCAGATGTACCGCTGCTTTGCTGTTTTCCTCCATCTCGCGTCCTTGCAAGCCAAGGACATCCCTTGCAAGAGCTGATGAGCCTTTCTGTAGTTCCCGATATTTTGAGGTACTTCCAAACGCTAAGGACTGTACATCACACTACTGCCAACACCGGGCTTTTTTTCTTCTGAATAACGTTTTATCTCCCTTCCCCTCCCTTCCCCTCCCTTCCCCTCCCCTCCCCTCCCTTCCCTTCCCACTTCCACTTCATGAGTCTTTTATACCCGTAGACAGTTTCCCTTGCGTTCCCCTCCTCCCCCCCGGCCTCTCGCCGCGGGAAGGAGAGGGCGCTCGCGCTGCCGGCGGGAAGCGCCGAGCCGCGCGCCAGGACCTCCGCAGCGCCCCCCCCCCCTCCCCAGCGCGGGAACGGCCCGCCGGCAGGCTGGGGGGCAGCGGCCCACGCGAGGGCGCGACGGGCTGAGGACAGAAACACCGGGAAAAAAAAACCCCAAAAAAGGTGCCGGAGAGCGTCCCTCCAAGCTCGGGAGCGCCGCGGTGTCTGCGCTGTTCCTGCTGGCTGCCGGGCGGGCCCACCCGAGGGGCGAAAAGGAAACCCCGAGCCGGGCAGGTAAAAACAATTGAGAGCCTTCCCGTTAATGGGTAATTAAGTTAAAGAACGACACGCTGTCACTCAAAGAGCCTACAACTGGATGAGGCCATATGGATGGATGGATGGGCAGGCGAGGGAGGTGATTCTGCCCCTCTGCTCTGGTGAGAACCCCCACCCGAAGGACTGTGTCCAGCTCTGGAGCACCCAGCGTAAGAAGGACATGGACCTGTTGGGGCGAGCCCAGTGGAGGGCCATGAAGCCGATCAGAGGGCTGGAGCACCTCTCCTGTGAAGGCAGGCTGAGAGAGCTGGGGTTGTTCAGCCTGGAGAAGAGAAGGCTCTGGGGAGACCTTATAGCAGCCTTCCAGTATCTGAAGGGAGCCTACAGGAGAGCCGGAGAGGGACTCCTCATCAGGGAGTGGAGCAGTAGTACAAGGGGTAATGGTTTTAAACTGAAGGGTAGATTTAGATTAGATATCAGGATGAAATTTTCAGTACGAGAGTGGTGAGGCACTGGAACAGGTTGCCCAGAGAAGTTGTGGATGCCCCATCCCTGGAGGTGTTTAGGGCCAGGCTGGATGGGGCTTTGAGCAACCTGCTCTAGTGGGAGGTGTCCCTGCCCGTGGCAGGTGATTGGAACTGTATGATCCGTAAGGTCCCTTCCAACCCAGATCATTCTATGAAAACAAACAAACAAACTAAAGAGCCCTGTTTCCCCCAAGCAGGCCCTGGAGGTGGAAGGGGCGCCAGGAGGAGGGTGGGGGTGCAGGGGTTCACCCCGGTGACAGCAATGGCTGCATCAGGACCCACTTCCTATTCTTTTAACCAACTTTGCCATCAAAGCCAAACCTCGAAGAGGGAGTCTGCAGCAATTTTACCATACAATTCACATGACCTCTGAAACAGATACAAACACTATATACTTAATTAAAGTGAAGTGGTTATTTCCACCTTAAATATATTAATTTATTGTGTTAATTACAGCAAGCTGTCCTGCCCGCAGGTTCATAATCTGGTTCCCATTTCATCTTATCGTTATAGATGATTGAACTTACGAATTTTGCTTTTTTGTTGGTGTTTGGATGGATCATTACGTGTCCTCTCATCTGAGGACACACAGTGCTGCTGGGGGTTATTTTATAGCACCTATTACTTTAAAAGCAAATTAACTCCCATTATCTTGGTGTAACACAACCCAACACAGGTGTCAACACATTTATTCCAGTAGCACCAAAAAATCCCACATTGGTTCTCATTGTGTTAGGTGATGTGCAAAGAGAATAAAAGACTATTTCATCTAAATGTCCTCCTCCCAGAAGTATCAGAGGACAGGTTAACAAATTGCTGCTCTTATTTTCTCCAACAAAAAATGTTAAGTGTAGGCTGATAACACACGTGTGAATTTGAAGGGACAGAAAGAAGGCCAAAACACAAAGCTCTGCAGACTGATTCCTTGTGCCTCTAGATGTCTCTGGCTGCCTACCTCTTGCTAGCACGTTTCCCACAAATGTAATCCACACCTGTAAAGATAAATTTTAAATAACTAAGTGCTTACAAGGGGCAAAAAAAAAAAATAAAATACACAGGAATATTTTCTACATGATCAGGAACACAAACAACAGGCACCAGTTTAAGATCCTGCACCGTATGGTCTATCTGAGCTAGACCTTTATCTGTGCTATTAAAAAAAAACAGAAGGGAGGCCTGCTTTCTGAACATAATAAAGAGTAGCCAAACTCCAGGGAAATATCAGGAGATCATATAGAAAACATTAGGCAATTTATATAGAGAATAGAAATACGCAGAACAGAAATAGCCTGAAGTACAACTCTGCCTCCCTATTACATGGAAAAAGTTTCAATTTCTTGTCCTACTTGGCTTATAAGCATTTTTAGTATTGTAATGTTTACAGTTGTGCATGAAGAAATCAATACAATTTGCTACATTAACGTTCATATTAAGGACTACTCTGATATTTCAGTGCCTCATCCATGATGCTGTATCCTGTGGTGGCTTCATCTGTTAATTAGTATCTTGAAAGCTTAAAACAAGTACCTGCAAGGTATTTTCAGAGGAAACCAGAGGCAGGAGCAGGAAACCCTCAACAGTAACCACAGCATCTCTTTTTCAGTTTAAAAATAAGAAGAGTTCAAAGGAGTTAATTCTCACCCTCTGACCAGTTACATCATGCTTACCCTTGTTGGGTAACCAAGCCAAATCACTTATAGCACAGCATGGTCTTCAGAATATTTCAAGCTTCTCACTGAAAATGTGTGTTTATATATATATACACCTGTGGGGAACTGTACTTTGAAATCTATTCTGTAGCTAATGTTCTTTCTGCTAACAGTAATGGAGTCAAGAAAGCACATTTCTGAAGCATCTTCAAAAACAGTGTTGTGAGTGACGATCAATTACACCTGCACAACCCCGCTGACAGGCTAATTTAGCCTACAAAGGCTTTATGACTTTGCTGGAAAGAGGGGAATGTATTTATTTGTCCTAATAACATTGCTTGAGAAATCATAATAAGGAAGGTGAGTTCAATTTTAAAGTAGTGGCTCAGTGTTAAGCTGCAATTAAGGCCAACAGTATGCTTTATTCTTTATTTTTCCCCAAATGTTGAAACTGAAGGTTAATTTATTTGGAAGCTGCTGGAACAGAATAAGGGGTAATGGTTTCAAACTGAAAAGTAGATTTAGATTAGGTATCAGGAAGAAATTTTTCACTGTGAGGGTGGTGAGGCACTGGAACAGGTTTCCCAGGGAAGTTGTGGATGCCCCATCCCTGGAGGTGTTTAAGGCCAGGCTGGATGGGGCTTTGAGCAACCTGCTCTAGTGGAGGTGTCCCTGCCCATGGCAGGGGGGTTGGAATGAGATGATCTTTAAGGTCCCTTCCAGCCCAGACCATTCCTTGAATACAACTACCTTCTTTTCTCATTGCCGGTTGACAGCACTGACTTGCACCGACACCACCGAGCTCGGGAGAGCAGAATGAAAACGATCGCTCACCGACCCGGCAGACGGGGCAGGAAGCCCGACAAGACAAGCCGAGAGAGCCGGCGCCCATCTTGCGTGTTTATTAACCACTACGCGCGCTTTTCCTTTCCGGAGATGCCATTTTTCCCGTCAGCCTCCCAGGGGGGCGCCGAGCAGCTTTCCCAGGCAGCGCCGCGCGCACACACACCCTCCCCCGGGACTCCCCGTCAGCCGGTTTCACGGGGGAGACGGCGGCCGGCGGAGGCTGAGCGCCGTGAGGCGACCGTGAGCGAGCCCTCCCGCTCGCTGAGGAGGCAGAGACCGGCCACCTCGCCGCCGGCCCTCGCGCAGCGCCCGTATCCTTCCGCCCGTCCCAGAGTGCTCCGCGGCTGGCTGCCCCGCCCCCATCCCTCCGTCCGTTTAACTGACGGGCTTTAAAATCAACGTTCAAATAACCCAAGGAAACCGTCGTGGCGCCAAGGCGTCCCGCCGCCGCCTTCCCGCGGGGCGAGCTTCCCATGGGCAGACCGGGGTCCCGCTGCCGGTCTCCCTATGCCGCGGGGTGCCCGTGCCGCGCCGGCTGCGCGCGCAGCTCCCCCGCACCTCAGGCGGGGCGGGTGGGCGGGGCGACCGGGCGCTCATTTCCTCCTTGGGCGCCATTTTGTAGCGCAGAGAATCCGCAAATAAAGAGCAGGCGGGAACGGCGCGCCAGGGAGCCCGGGCGAAGGGGGAGACGCGGCGGCGATCCCGGCTGCGGAGCGGCGGTCCCGGTAGAGCCGGCTGCGAGCGGCAGAGGTGGCGGCAGGTGTGAGCGGCAGCGGCGGCGTTTCGCCCTCGATGTGACGGGTGCGGCCCAGGCAACTAGTGCGCTGGGAGAGCGAGGCCCTCCACCGGGAGGTGAGTGGCCGCGGAGCGCTCCTCCTCCTACCCCTCGCCGCCCCCCTTCCCCGGTACCGCCGCTTTCCCCCATCGCGGGGAGGTAGCAGGGCCTGCGGTGGGGACTAAGCACCTCACGGTCCCGGGGCGCCAAACCCCGGCGGTGGTGGCGGCGGCTCCATCCCTCACCTCGAGCGGGGGGAGGAGCGGAAGCACTTAGAGCCATTTTGTGCGAGGCCCCGAGCCCGGCCTGGCTGCTCGGCTGGGATCCTCCTCCTCCCCCGGCCTTCGGCAAGCGCCACGCCCGGGCACGGCTTCGGCCGCTGCCGCCCCCCTGCCCCGGGCGCGGGAGACGCGTTTCTCTCATCCTGTGTGGAAGCCGGGGGAGGGCGGCCCGGCGGGGCGGGCAGTGCCTGGGCTCGGGGGGGCGGCGGCGGGGTCTGTCAAACACCGGCGGCGAGGCGGACGGCGGGGTGCAAGCTGCGCCTGGCCGGCGGGGTCTCGGCGCAGGAGGCGGGGCTGCGCGGCCGGGCCTCGCCGTCCGGTGGGGAGCGGGACCCGGCTTCGGACCGCGGTTGCTGAGGGGAGTGTGAAGTCTGCTCAGTCAGGTTGTTGTTATGAAGCTGCGGGTGGTTTTTTTTTTTTTTTTTTTAATACTATTGCGGGAGCCTGGAGCCTACGTCGGGGTTTTCCCCACGGAGCTCTTTTTCATATCTTTAAAATAACTGGCAGTTATTTCAGGTATGACTAGTAAAGCAGCATACCTGATATTATTCAATTACTTAGCTTCTTAGGATTTATTTAATCCTTAAAATTTGTGCTTTCTAAACATTTTAGTGGAAAGTGTACAGACTACTGGAGTTCGCAAAATTAAAATGCACTTTCCCCATTTCAGTTCTCTTCATATTTAAATTGCCATAAAAGCCTAAAGCTTGATGAGATTACATAAAAATTCCTTCAGTGCCTGTGACAGTGTTATTTTAAGTATGGAATATGGTCTTATGTTGCTCGTTGCCAGGAGCAGATATGCAGAAGTGGCATGTAGCAGCCATCGTTTCCCCCAAACCATGAAAGTGCTTACTTAGGTTAGTACAGTTAAGCTGTTCATCATATAAATGACAAAATATAATTGTGTTAATTCTAGTCACTTATACAAGAACATTCGCTTTTTATTGTAGAAAATAGCACTTAATCATGTTCTTGCAAAATATTTCTGATCTGCGTAGGAGAGAGATCATCTCCTCTTAGAGCAGAGTCAAGCGATGAGAAGCACCTTTTGCTGCACAGTACTTGAAAAGTTACTGCATTAAATTCAAAGAATGAACATTTCAGTTGTAATGTTATTGTCTGTAGCAACTGATTTGTTGATGAACAGAAAGCAAATCACTGTGACAACTGATGTAGTCAGCCTGATGCTCTTAATGTTTCTGAAAAACACTGGGTAAAATGGTAGAAATATATAGCAGTAACAAATTTCTAAGATTTTGGTAATTTACTGTAGGTGCCAAAAAAGCTGCTGCATGGGAGTAGCGAGGGTGAAATTCACAGATACAGAAAGAACGCTAGTGTTTATCTGTAGATGTGATCAACCTAGCTTTTCCAAAATAACCTGTAGAATATTTTTAGCTAGTGTGGTGTTTTTTTTTTAATGTACAATTCTGCCACTACATGTGATGATAGGTGATGGTAAGACAGTAACTTCTGTAGTGCAGTGGCCTGTAACCTCAGTCTTCAGGACTTTCCTGCCCCCGTCTGAAAGCCAGGGGTGGCTTTTTAAATGGTGGTGTGCTGGCTGTAGAGGTTAGAGTAGCCAGATCTGGTGTTGCTGTAGAGAAGTGGGTGCTGGAATATTGGGCAACGTCTGGACATGCGAGGTAGAGTACCCTTAGATGGAGCATCAGCCTTTGATTTCTTTCAGTTATGATTGTGGCAGCAGCCAAGTGTTTACAATTGTTGTATGCTGCTCCTAGGGTTCACAAGCCAAGTCCTTGGGGAAGCTCACCTTTTTTGGTGTTTGTATGCTTCTGGTACTTCTCTGAGGAACACACAAATAGTGACTTGACATCATCTGTGCACAGTTTCATCACTGTTAGCTGTATTTCTATGGAACATCTGAAAAGCATGTTTCTATCTGTCAAGGACTTAAATGTTGCTGAGATCTTCAAGGCTACTTCCAAACACTGAAGGAGTAAAAGATTCTAAAAATCTTTTGGAAAATTCTAGTGGGAGAGGTAGGCAGCATAAATAAAGGGGTAATGAGTGTTTCCCCTGTGATTTCAAGTTACTCCATGCTATTTTGGTTTTCTGAGTTGGGCATCGGCAGTTTGTATTGATAGCCTCTTATGCTTGAATGTATTTAAGGTATGGTTTTGGTAAAACAGTCTCAAATAAGGAGCTGCATCGAGAAGTTAAAGCAAAATGCTTGAGTAACTTGTGTGGGAGTGGGGGGACTTCTTAGGCAAGGGAAGGGTTTAAGTTGCTTGTGTGTTACTAAGACTAGGAAGAGGAAGCTGCTAGTCATCAGTGAGATGCTTCTACTGAATGTTTTTTGAAACCTTTCCTTGGGTTCTAATGTCAGCTTTTATTTTATGAAAGGCTTGGAAGTTGTTTCATCTGTGTACTGTGCTTGGCATGTGGGGTATGTGGGGCAGTTTTGTTTTGTTTTGTCTTTTTTTTTTTAACCAGGACCTTGTTTGATGGAGTGCTCTGTATTTGTCAATGGTTAGTGTAGTTTGAAGAGGCTCTAATTCATTTGACCTGTGTATGTTTGTCTTTTTGACAAACAGTTCTGGGATTTGTTTCTCTTGGGATCTGGAAAAGTTAAGAGTTCATTTGGTGTCATTGTGAAAATACCTAAGGTAGTCTGTAAAACTCTTTTTGAGAAGATAAAATCTTTTTTTAACTACGTAAGGTCATTGTTTTTGTGAAACCAAGTGTTCACAACCAAGGAGTTGACACATCCTTTTCCTGGTATATGTGCATTGCAGCAGCTTTACAAGCTTGTCAAATCTTAATATTATATACAACTCTTCTGTTGGAAAGCATATTGCAAAGATGCATGCCTCTAGCAAACCTTGCATTCATTGTTACTTGTATGTGTATAATCTTTGGGGACTTTTTTTTTAAATATAGTATTTTCTACAACTACTAAAATATATATATATATTATCCTTTTGAGATAAGGAAGCATGTCCCATAACTCAAGGAAGCGTGAATATTTAACCTAGCATAATGCAATCCTATTATGCTACATACACACAAGAGAAATTGAATTTGACAGTGTATCCGAGCCATTTATTTGACATCTTACTTTTGCTAAAAATATTGACAAGATTTTTAAAACAACTACTTAGTACTTCCTCTTTATTGGAATCTTAAAAGTGAGAGAATAAGTACTTGGAAGAACATGCTATTTTGACGTAACACAAACATTAGTGGTAATGTTCACAAATGATTTGCTTTTATTCCAAAGAGATACTGAAGTAGTAGTATAAATTGCTTTCTTCAGACCCTGATTATCCTCTATGTCGTAAAATATGGTTTTAAATAGATGTAGGCGCATACAAAATGTTTGATCTAAACAAATATGGGCAAAATTGGGTGGTTTTGCTTAAGTAGGAAGAATTGGTTACTGGTAGGCTTTTTAGACATCTAAAAAGTTTTGGTTAACTTTTAGAAAAAATGTTTCTGTTGACCTTATTTAGATTACAGCAGCAAACTTGTTGTAGTGTTGTTTTGTACTCTGGCTGTGCATTGTGTGCAACCACTATTTCAGTAGTCTAATATTACAAATTAAAAAAAAGTCTGGAAGTATAAGTTTCTGACTTGTGCAGTATTTCTGTACACTAGTAACTATATTAAATAAAACTCCATTTCTTCCTTCCCCTTCAGAGTTCACAATGACGAATGAAGAACCTCTCCCAAAAAAGGTATGTTTAAAAATACTTGTAGCTTCCCTCTCCCCCCCGCCATGTAATCACGACAACTTAATAAGTTGTGCTTTTCCTTTTGCTCCATAGGTTCGCCTTAGTGAAGCAGATTTTAAGGTTTTACCTAGAGACGAGCTCATCCTAAGGTAAAATAGAAAAACTGCTTTTTATCTCAATGTTGTTGTGAAATTTTAATGGAAGATGTGTGACCTCCCTCTTCCACTGTTTTTAGCATCTGTGTTCTGAAAAACTATTTTATCCATTTCATGATATATTTCTTTTGTAAAGTTCTTACCTTGTCTCAAATATTTTTATATGTAGGTGGGGGAAAAACACTTCTTCCAAAGACACAAAATCCTGAACAATATTTTGTAGGAGTTGTTTTCTTCACTTGTAACTTTAGGAGATATGGTCGCTTACATTCCTTGCTAGATAGCAAGTTATTTTTAAACATCAGAAAAATGTCAACTCTTTATTCCTGCGGTAAGTTTTAGGTTTTCTTAGTCCACACAGTCATCTTTTCAGGATGTCGGATATTAACAGTAGAATGTTAAAATGAATTTTTTTATCACATGGAACTTGCATAAACAAGAGCCTGGCCATCTTTTTCACCTTTTGGAAAGCTAAGTGTCACTATGGAAAAAATAACAGGCAATCCTGTCACGCAGACCACCTGCTTAAAGAAGCTGACCCAAGCCACTTATCTCTGTGTACCTGCATTTCCTGACTTGTAAACAAGGAGCTAACTAAATCAGGCATCTGTAGGTCATTTGTTTACCTGCTGGACTATTTTGTGTGTGCGTTTTGGTAAACTTAGCTCTTGACTTTTTGCACACTCTGTTATTAGCATTGTTAGGGTCTTTCAAGTTAAATATTACTATTTCATAGAACAAAGACTAAACTGTGTAGAAAAATGAGGGTACAAGTGCAACACAATGTATATGATCAGCTACGCCCTATTCTGGGCAAACTGCCCTGCCAGCTACTTCCAGGGTGACAGTTCTTTTTAGGAGAGTCAATGTAGTCTGGCTCCATATATTCAGAACTGATTTCTGGCTTCTTCCAAGTATCTAGTGTTTTGGGTAGTAAAGGATAATGTACTTAAACAGTAGGAAAAAAATGCATCTCTGATGTCAAGTGGTTTGGCCGTGTGAACCTTTTTGTAAAAGTTTCCATACTCAATATTATCCCTGGGAATAGCGAACTCCTAAGTCTGTAAAGCTATGACCTTACTTTCAGCTCTAAAATTCCTGTCAAAATATCAAAGCATACATTCTGTGCCACTTGCTTTCTGATTCATATTGTGAAAATAAAAAAAATAAAAGGTTTCCAGCTGTAATAAGTTTCTGTAGCTTGCAATGACTTGGACCTGTGCAAAGCATTTGACACTGTTCAGCATGACATCCTTGTCTCTAAATTGGAGAGACATGGATTTGACGGATATGCCACTTGGTGGATAAGGAATTGGCTGCATGGTTGCTCACAAGGAGTTGCAGTCAACAACCTGATGTCTAAGTGGGCACCAGTGGCATTCTTCAGTGGTCAGTATTGGGACCGGTGCTGTTTGACATCTTTGTCAGAGACATGGACAGTGGGATTGAGTGCACCCTCAGCAAGTTTGCCAACACCACCAGGCTGTGTGGCGCGGTCAACACGCTGGAGGGAAGGGATGCCATCCAGAGGGACCTTGAAAGGTGGGCCTGTGTGAAGCTCATAAAGTTCCACAAAGCCAGGTGCAAGGTCCTGCTCGTGGGTAGGGGCAATCCTAAGCACAGACACGGGTTGGGTGGGCAATGGATTGAGAGCAGCCCTGCTGAGAAGAACTTGAGGGTGTTGGTTGATGAGAAGCTCAGTGTGAGCTGCCAATGTGTGCTCACAGCCCAGAAAGCCAGCAGCATCCTGGGCTGCATCAAAAGAAGTGTGGCCATCAGGACGAGGGAGGCGATTCTGCCCCTCTACTCTGCTCTGGTGAGACCCCACCTGGAGTACTTCGTACAGCTCTGGGGCCCTCAGCATAAGAAGGACATGGACCTGTTGGGGCAAGTCCAGAGAAGGGCCACAAAAACAGAGGGCTGGAGCACCTCTGCTGTGAAGACAGGCTGAGAGAGTTGGGGTTGTTCAGCCTGGAGAAGGCTCTGGGGAGACCTTATAGCAGCCTTCCAGAACCTGAAGGGGGCCTACAGGAGAGATGGGGAGGGACTCTTTATCAGGGAGTGGAGTGATAGGACGAAGGGTAATGGTTTTAAATTGAAAGAGGGTGGATTTAGATTTGATATTAAGAAGACATTCTTTACTCAGAGTGGTGAGGCACTGGAACAGGTTTCCCAGGGAAGTTGTGGATGCCCCATCCCTGGAGGTGTTTAAGGCCAGGCTGGATGGGGCTTTGAGCAGCCTGGTCTAGTGGGAGGTGTCCCTCCCCATGACAGGAGGGTTGGAACGAGATGATCTATAAGGTCCCTTACAGCCCAGACCATTTTATCATTCTGTTAGTTGTTATCATAGAAGAGATTAATTTCCAGCATATATTCAAACAAGAATATGATGGAGTACACTCAAGGTAAAGTATATCAGCAGCTAAACTGCATTAAGGTCCCTTCCAACTAACCATTCTATGAAGAGACAGGAGGGAATTTGCTAATGACAGCTGTGTTGCTATTGAGGGAATTTGCTAATGACAGCTGTGTTGCTATTGAGTTGTCATCGTCTTAGTGTGGACAAAGCAATTTCTGCTCTCAAAAAGGCCATTTGTTTGATTTAAGGAGAATAACTGTCCATTATACCCAGAAGTGGAAGCTTTAATGTCATTTTGGCCATGTCCTTTTTATTTCTTGCATTAAGCAGTGCTATGAACATTGTTTTTTCTTTGAAAGGGGTGCATATTTAATGGTTTTATAGTAAATTCACATTTAATTGTGATGTCACGTAAAACTAGCAATTACTATACTAATTGCTGGCTTTGTAGGTTGGAAAGAAATATAACACTATTAGATGTATTTCATATTTTAGTCAAAGGCATCTCTACTCCTTTTAGAAAAGCATGTGTTGATGGTTACTGGATTGTCTTAAGATTTGGAATGCATTTTTTTTTTTTTCAGTCCATGCTTTGATAAGGCAAATGCTTTTTAAGATACAGGCATGTGTCATCTGCTTTTGTTCTTTTAGGTAATAAGTCATCATCACTGTACAATTGCACTGATAAAATACATATGTAGAAAATACTAATTATTTTTTGTCGGTTCCTGTGCCATGAAACCCCATTTTGCTGTTGTCTTCCATGAAGGTATATATTTTAGGTTGGTTTGTTTTAACTTTTCCTATTGACTAATGTGAGCAGGCTTACCAAGAAGCCTTTCAGTCTGGCCTTTGGGAATTTCTGCTTGTGTCATTACTTGTTGCTGTGGACTCATCTCCTTCATCTTTCCCCTCCCCTTTTTAATGCAGTAGCTACTTAGCGTGACTGTGGAGGGGCTTCTGTGAAGAAAGAAGAGCCAGGAACGTGATAACGAAGCGCTCTGTGGATCATAGCTAAAAAGCTGATCAGTATTGCTCTGATTCTTTAGCCTAGTGGTTAATCTTTAAAACACTGAAGCGCCCTGATTCATACGAGCAATTCTGAGGAAATAGGGTGCTTTTACTGGACTTCAATCAACACGGATTTAGGGCCAGTCACTTTTGGAAAGGCTGTGGTGCGGTGCTGTGTGTGCCCTACCCCCTAAGTGCTTATCGCTTATTCTTGGGAAAAGTAAGCCCCCAAAGCTCAACATCAAAAATGGGTGCTCCAAGAAAAGTAATGGTATTTGAAGCTATGGAGTCTTAAAAGTCTGCTTAACATTTTTGGAGAATGAAGGGAATTAACTAACCTATATAATGCTTTTCAGTTACCTTCCAGATCTTGTGAGACTGTAAGTGATGCCTTAAATGTAAATTGGATGCAGGACTGTCTTCCTAGTTCTGCTTACAGCTCTGTCTCTGTTCTTTAGTGCCTTTCCAAGTAACACTTTAGTGAAGCTCTTCAGGTTGTCCCTGTTTAGCCATCAGGTTACTGACACAAACTACTAAACAGATCAAGAATGGAAGCTGAACTGATTGGAGAAAAAAGTTGGCTTTTCACCTTTGTCTTTTTTCCTACTCAAGTTCACTGATGAGCTGCTTGAGTCCCCAGCAGATATACCAGAAGGGACAGTATGGACCAAGGAGATCAAGGCGGCTCTCACATTTGCTTAAACCAATGCATCTGCTAGATTACATGTGTGAAGAGAAGAACTATGTCTTTCTTGGATCTTGAGAAGAAAGGCTTCAGACTTAAGGTCTGGCCAGCAAGTTCCTATAAATCAGTGGTTTATTTAAAGAAGCTTTTGCAAGCATGTGCAAATTCTTAAATAGTTTAACTGAAAACTGGATTTTTATGTCACTCTAAGTGTTGATTTTACCTATGTCCATTAAAAAAAAGGTTAAACTAATGCAGGTATTATGTGTAGGTGAAACCTGGTATAAGGGATATATCATCCTTCAGTTAAGGCAAACAAGTTTCCCAGAGGGGAATGCTTTTCTCCTGTAGTTGAAGATGTGGTAGTAGCAATCTTCAGATTTTAATTCTGACATAATTGAGGGGGTGGAAGGACAGGAGCAGGGCAAGAGAAAAATATTTCTGTTTGTATCACTACTGTTTTTTTTAACTTTTTTTTACTAAACTTTAGAATCTTTTTGGGGGCAAAAATATTTTCCCTGAAGAGCCTGTACAGTGAGCTACCTGGAAAACGTTTGAAGTGTGTAATTTTTAGTAATGCTATTTATGTGGAATCTTTCATAGTTTATCAGAGGTGGTTAGTGTGTTCTCGTGTCTTCTGGGTAGTTGCATTTTTTTTTTATGCAGAGGATTACAGTATTTCTCGATATAGTTAGCATCAAAGTTTCTAACTGGATCTGAAATAAAGACCTAGTCTGTGGCATATGAGTTGACTTTTTCTAACAATTTCCTGATAGCAGTAGGGCCTAATGGAGGCTTTTTTCTTGTGTGTGTGTTTTGTTGGTGGGGTTTGTTGGTTTTGGTTGGTTTTTTTTGTTAACTTGTAGTGCTAAACGCTTGGGCTGTACTGGAGTTGTGCTTGGTAGCTGAGATTTGTAGGTGATACTATATGCACTGCTGGATTAGCCTGAGCTTCTGCTGTCTAGTTTCAGTGTGGCACAGCTGAGCTTCCATCATTGAGCAAAGGCATCTTTATACCATTCCACAAACTTGCTGTCCTTGTAACCTCTTTTAAGCTCTGTGTGAAAAGTTAGCATGTGAGATTCATGTAACGGGAATGCAGGCTCACCTCAGCCTTGCATGTCAGCAGCTGGGAGTCCATATTACTGAAAAAAAAAGTATAAACGCAAAACTGTTGTGCATGGTCTTACGTTGTACAACCAAATCTCCAAAGTTGTGCATCTGGAAATACTGCCCTTCTATTGTTCAGGTAAAAACTGATTTTCTGTGAAAATGGTTCATCTAGAGAATGGTGTTACAGACTCAAACAATTTATATAGTCCTTTGAGACCTAGAAATAAGGAGTTTTACACCTGTCCTGTTTGATCATAGTAGCACCTGGTCTTCTCTACCAGTGTAGACTTAATCAACAGAGAAGAAGGAATAAACAGATAAGAGTTAACAGTGTTCAGAGTTGGAGCACTAAAAATATTACCAATGGTCTTTAGCATCTTTGTGGTTTTTCTTTCTAAATGCTTTATTCTGTTATAGTTTCTACTTGCCTTTTTATTTTCTTTTGCTTAATGTCAGAAGCTACAACTTTGATCTTTGAAAAGTTGAAGTTACAGAATTCTACTTTAATTCCCTCTGTTAATGATCTGTGCAACTACTGTAAAAAAGGGAAAATGATCAGTGTGAAATAAGATGGGAAGACAGTTTTTAGGAAAATACATTATTAAAGGCACTGAAGAAAAGTTACAAGAGGAGACGTAAGAACTTAGAAATTATTAAAGTCTTAAGTCAGTTAATAGACATGTTAATAGATGCTTAAGTGAAAACAAACTAAATTGTCAGGGCCAACAAACAAGATGGTATTTTAAAATACCTAAAACTAGTCAAAGTACATACGTATTAAAAACATATGTTTCTTTTAACTTGGTTTCATGAATGTTTTTGCGAAACTGCCTTGTTGATATATTTGGTAAATCTTTTGACATGTTAGTCCTCGGGATTATTGAGATCACTACAAAAACATACACATCAGACAGAATCACAACTGCAAGCTTGATTGAAAAGGAAACAGTTCCCTTTCTGGTATAACTGGTATAACAACTTAACCTAGATTGCCAATTCTAGTGTATTGTAATACACTTCTGCTTGTCTTGTTGTTCACTTGGTAACAGACTTAATGCTGTCTTTGTATTATGGTTTCTGTTATGGGATTTTGTTTGGATTGTTCCGCTTTGAGAATAAGATGTATCTTGGGTACTTTACACAAATAACTAAGTAATAAGTGTTTGATCCCAATGTTTGTCCAAAATATTACTGTAAGTTTTAAGATGCCAGCTTTAAGTGTTGTAACACACAGCTACCTTTTTATCCTTCTGAGATGCAAAATGGATTTAACTCTTTTCATGTTTAAAAACCTCTTTTTAAAAACTGGAATTGTGTCTTATGCAATTGTGTGATTTCCCTCTTACATTTTCTGATTATTGTATGAATGTATACTCTGAAAGTTTAGGAATGAGATGGCTTGATTTAATAAACTGAGCTTCAGAAAATTCTTTTTTCTCTTTGTCTCCGCAATAGGTGGAAGCAGTATGAAGCATATGTGCAAGCTCTGGAGGGCAAGTACACCGACCTTAATTGTAAGTTAGCCAGATTTCAAAATGGTACGAGTTACCTGAATGTTTGTATAAAGCAGAGTGTTCAAGTAATGTCTGTGCTTTCTAAAACTGGTAGAAATAAGAGATAATAATCTATGTCAGTTATTTGTCAGAAAAAAGTCCCTGTTTTATCTAGTGTAAATTTTCAGCCTTTCCCAACTTTTTCAGCCACTTATTTTCCTTTGCAGATCTTACACAGCATCTAAAAAGTCTGATTTTGCATCTTTAGGACCATCTGTCCACAGACTGCTAGGGGGAAAAAAAGTCTCAGATACCACAAATAGGTGTATTTTCAGGACTTTTCCTTTAGAAAGGAAATGTTATCCTCTGCCAAAATACTCCATGAATATTTGTGCCTTCAGTATTCTCACAGGATTGTAAACTACATGGGAGGGAAATTATTATTTGTAGAGGTAAAGGTCTAAAATGAGTCTTCAAGTAATGTTTGATGTGATTAGGCAAATTAATTATTTGATTGTCAGTCTTATGTGGTCTTTAAAACCTGATCTGTACTTGAGTCTTCCAAAAGAGAACATGGGAAAAACATCTTACTCTCAAATGGGAAAATCTGGATACATCCTGGAAGTGACTGAATTACCAAACCTAAATCACTTTTAAAAATTGTCTTGGCAGCTAGAGATGGGCTATTTCCTGTTTTCCACTCATGTTTTCAGTCTAAGTACTTAGACTTAGTACCACTGAGTCTGAAGGGTGTTTTTCGGTCAGTCCAAACAGATGTCCTCTCTCTTCTTTTCT
This sequence comes from Numenius arquata, assembly GCF_964106895.1. Lineage (NCBI taxonomy): Eukaryota > Metazoa > Chordata > Aves > Charadriiformes > Scolopacidae > Numenius > Numenius arquata. The sequence goes on along the minus strand of NC_133577.1, from coordinate 15,746,092 downwards.
GTTACATCCCTCTTCTACTGCCACCCCATAATGTTTGAGTTTTGGAGTGACTTTTAAAATACATAAAATGCAAACAGTTAATTTCTTTCTAATCTCAAACTGTCCTAGCGTAGGTAAGTTGTTTTACCATTCCTAGTTTCTCAATTTTGAAAACCCTAATATAAGCTATAGTAATCATTATTACTGAATTATCAGCAAAGAATTATCTAGAAATAACTGTCCTGAGGCAATTTATGATGTTCTTGGTTTACATTTGCAGCAGATCATTCTCAGGTAATTAGAAACAAAATTCCAATTATTCCAACCTTCCGTCATTTTATACATGAAAAGTAGCAGAGTGAATGTATGCTATTTGTATCAGGCTGCTTGCACGTGTTCCTGTTTTGAGTAATTTGGAAATGTGCTGTGCTACCTTCTCTCACATTTCATATGTAAGCTTTAATAAATGTTCACGGATCAGAAGAATTCTAGTTGTGACTGAACTGCCATTTCTGGAGTTCTTAAATGTCTTACTAATTACTAACGTCATAGAGTGTTGAGACCAGTTTGAGGATTGACCACAAGTGGCACTGTTTTACAGACTCTGCATCATTTTTTGCCAGTGTAGACTCCTCCCCTTCACCACCCCGGCCTCAGCATTTCTCATAGATACCAGGACAGTTCCAATTTCCCGAGTTTCAGACTGCAAGTAGTAGTAGTATCTGTTCAAGCAAGCAATTTAAGAGTTATTTCCTATATAAACGTGGAAACAGTTTCAAAAGTTTAGTAAGCCTTAAGGAAGGATCAGAAAGATGTATTTAAAACCAACTGTTGTCAAGCTTTTCTAATACTTAATGATAATTTGATTTTTCTTTATGCTTATTATAGTTATGCTTATTGTAGTCATGCTTATATTTATGACTTTTGCTGTTTATGAATTTGGTTTTTAGACTCTTTCAGCTGTATTAAAAAACTGTTCATGAGAGGATACTGTAAAACATCCTTTTTGTGTGTTACTACTTACATTAGCTAATGATGTCACGGGACTGAGAGAATCTGAAGAGAAGTTGAAACAGCAACAGCAAGAGTCTGCCCGAAGAGAAAATATTCTGGTGATGAGGCTGGCAACTAAGGAACAGGAGATGCAAGAGTGTACTGTAAGTATTTAGAGAGGATAACAGTTTTCAGACTGTTACACCAATTTTTGAGCCAGTACCCACATGCTATGTTTTCCATATATCTATAGCATCACATTTTCTGTGCTTAAAGAAAGGACAGGGCACTGAATTAGTGAAGATTACTTCTTAAAGTTTACTTTTTTAGTATTAGTTATTTCAGTGAATTTTCAGCATCAGTTGTGCTTGGAAGGGCTTGTGCTTCAGAATACTTGCACGATCAGCTGTGCATATTTACCAAAAATACTACTTCTGATTCTCATTGGATCCAGGAACAAACTGAAACTTCAGAATAGGATTGAGTTGACTGGGTTTCATTTAGGAGGTTTTAGGCCGATGTTATACTGAATTTGGATAAGATATTTGTAAGCTTCTGCATCCATTTGGGTAGGTAGGGGAAAGAGCTACTGACTGTTTCAGAGGGAGTTCTTTTGAAGTTTGGCAGATCTGCTTCTTCAGGTTTCTGGTGTTCTTTGTACTTGAATACCTTTTTTGTTGTTGTTTCTTTCTACTTTATTCCTGTGAGTTTTCTGTGACTTTGTTTTCTTCTGTGTTTAGTTTGGTTTCTTGAAACGATACTCTACCACTGTTGGACTTCTGATCTCTTTTGGATTACCTTCTTAACATAATTTTCACCTGCTGCTTTAATTTGGCAGCTCCTGAGAGAAAATGGTAAAAAGCTTATTACTAGTTTCTGTAATATACTCCTGAGAGCTTCTGTTTTGAAAAATACAAGGTCTGTGCAAAACTAATAACTAGTTTTGTAGCTTTCTTTTGTTAATTTCTTTTAGCCTTTTTTTTTTTCCTGTAGGCTTTCAGAGCCGTTAGATATACTAACGTGACACTTAACTGTATACATTATTTTCACAGCTCTTAAGACCATAAGACGAATTCAGTTCGTAGTAAGCACTGGTATGAAGAGAAAAAAAGGGGTAAAGCTTATTTTGCAGTGGCAAAAAGTGAATCTCAGAATCACTGAGGTTGGAAAGCACTTGCAGTTTGTCTAGTCCAGCCTGCCTGCTCAGAGCAGCGGCAGTTGGACCAGGTTACTGAGGTCTCCGTACAGTTGGGTATTGAGCATCTCCTCGAATGGAGACTCTGAAACCTCTCTGGGTGATGTGTGCCAGCGTTCAACCACCGTCACAGCAACAAGCATTAAAGTGGAATTTTCCTGTGTTTCAGTTTGTGCCCATTGCCTTCTGTGCTTTCAGTGGGCATGACTAAGAAGAGTCTGGCTCCACCTTCTTTACTCCCCCCATGAGGTATTTATGCACATTGGTAAGATCCCCCTGAACCTTCTCCAGGCTGAACAGCCCTAGTGCTCTCAGCCTCTGCTTGTATGTTGGATGCTTCAACCCCTTAATCATCTTTGCGGCCTTCCGTTGGCCTCACCCTAATGTGACTACGTCTCCCCTGTACTGGGGAGCCCAGAGCTGGACCCAGTACTCCAGATGTCTCACCAGTGCTGAGTGGAGAGGAAGGGTCACCTCTCTTGACCTGTTGGCAGCACTCCTCCTAATGCAGCCCAGGATGCTAATGAAGATCTGTTCTGGTGCTAAAGCACAGCACTTCTCTAGTAGTAAGACTACTATATTGATCCTGCTTCTCTTGTTAGTTTTACTGATAAAGTCTGCTATAAGGGACAGCAGTAATAAGGTACTTTTTCTCTTGAACTTCTGAGAATATAGCTGAAACAATAAATACGGAGAAAATAAAAAAGAAATGCAAATTTTTCACCAAAGCCAAATTGTGTGTACTGTTTTCACGTTTTTTCATCCCCATTTCTGAAAGAATGAGTTAGACAAAAATTGCAAGTATTTAAGATGATGAATTTTGGTAAGATCATGAAGACTATAGGATTTTTGGCTGCACGTTGTTGTAGATGTTCATAGCTGTGATGCACAGGCTTCCCAGAATATCTGTTTAGAAGAACTTCTGAAGAGCATTCATTAATTTCAGTGTACTAAAAAAAAAAAAAGGGAGGGGGGGAGTCAGGGGAGAAGCCACCAAAAAGAAGCAAAAAACCAAACACACAGAAGTGGCTTATTTTTCCAGGTATTGGCATGTGAATAACATCAAGGATGTGTAATCTTCACAGAGCATGGAGACAGGAAGATGCATCCTTGAAGGAAGCAAGGGAAAAGCTATAATGGAGACACTGGCACCTTAAAGTGTTTTCAAGTTTAAATGCACATAGTCTCAAGAAGCTCTGGAGGACTACTTGGCTTTGCGGTATTAGGTAGTATTTTTTCCAGTAAAGTAACAGTAGTAAAATAAATCCTGTTGGATGAGATGCAAAGCGAAGCTATAGGTTGCTAAATCACTTCATAAATGAACCAAAACTATTCACCATATGATAAGTAATTTGACATGTCTAATTTTTAGTCACTGAAAGAACTTGTCTTTATTTTTAGCATAGCTGACAATTTTTTATAATCCATATTTACATGTAAAATATACCAGTGGCAGTTATTTATGTGGAAGCATTTAATGTTTCCTGTCACACCTTAATTAGAAAAACAGCATCTGTGGTGTCAAGTTTCTTGAAAACTACAGATGAATATTTACCATGTAATACCTATTGTTCATATCACTCTTAATGTATTTTCGGGACATGTTTTATACTTACAAATGTAACACATTCAGGTCACATTCAAATGGATAAAAACTTAAAAATACCATACCATATTCAAATGGTCATATTTGACAGACATAAGTGATTTTTCTGATTACTTATGTGTAAAACACCTTTCTAGTTAAAATATACTAGCTTTGTTTTTAAATAAGGTGTGATAAATTTTTATCTTAGTTTCTGTTTTGATTTGCACCCTTCTTTTTAAAAGATAAAACACGACAAAACATGCTTCAGCTTATAAAAGTCACCAGTCACTGTCTTGCAAGTGTGTGTGTGTGTGTGTCAGAGTGGCAGCATCGTTATCTCGATTCTGTTTCACTACTCCTTTAGAAGAAACAAGATGGTAGTTGAGTGCGTAGCTCCATTCTCCCTTGTGCTCCATGCTGAGTCCAGCAGCAGAATACATGGGTTTCTTTTGCACTAGGGGCTTACTCTGAGAGTCTGGTGTTGCAAACATACTCTGCGTGGTTTAGGGTGGTGAACTAAAGGGCGATTGAAGTTTAGGTGTTTAATGCCTCATGTGCCCTACTGTCAGCAACAGCAGCCTTGAGCTCCCTGCCCCCTAGATGGAAGAACCCCCTAAAGAGATTGCTGCTGTTAGGGAAGTGCAGGTAAGGTATTGCCTATTGTTTCTCCATAAAGTGTTTTTTCTGGCAGAGGTAGTGATGAAGTTACTGCTACTTCAGGGAAAGGCCTTAACCCCCTCCCAAACTACTGCACAGCTACTGTAGCTCAATAAGTGGACAGGCATTTGGAAGTAACATATTTGCTACTCAAATAGGTTTTCCATGAAACAGATAACAATGAGTGGAAGCTTCCTGTGGATGCAGTTGGGCTAGAGTACCTAGATAGTCATTACTCTTAATAACCTACTTGTGGTTTAAGTTACAGGTCTGGTTTTTCCCTTCTTCATTATCTAGTTTTTTCCCTTCCTACTCCTACCTTATAAGAAGGATATATAGTTGTACTTACTTAGATTGCTTGCATTTTCTGTTAGGCACTTGTGTTCTGTTTTGTTGGCATGTCAGAGGAACTGTTCTTTATGGTGTCTTTGTACAACTTCAGCTGAAAGGATTCAAGTGGTTCCAAGAACATAAAAGAAGCAGAGGGGTTGAAAATGTTATTTTCTGTCCTGGGTTGAGCAACACAGGACTAAATTCTCTTCTGATGCTTGGGAGAACTCCACTTTCAGAAGAGTCTACTGTCTGAATTTGTGAAAATATTTACTTTATAGCCAGCTATGCTATGTGGGATTCAAGGTCTTGGTGTTTTTGAGCCTTGCCAGGTGCAGGGATTAGGAGGAGCGAGGCCTGGGAACTTGACCCAAGCTGGTCAACAGGGTTATTTTTTACCATGAACATCACATTCAATATAAATCAGAAAGTTTGCTGTGTCTCTCTCTCCCTTAATGGAGGTGGTCCAGAGAACTTCTTGCCCCAGTGCTGGACCCCTGAGCCTTTCCCTTTCTCCCAGAGCTGCAGCACTCGCAGTGGCTGACATTTGCTGTCCCCTGCTGAGAGCGCACAGCTTCCTGCTGATAGAATTGGCTGAGTATAATCCTTGTATGTCTTATACTGTATCAGGATCAGTACTGGTTCTATTTCAACCCTTGTGTTTCCTTGTTTTCCCCTACTCCCTTTCCCGGGTGGGAAGGGGTCATCGGGTGATAGAATAATTGTTTAAGTGACAATAAATTGTTACATATTTTCTCAAACCATAATACTGCCTTAACAAAAAAATAATAAAAAAAATGCATCCAAACAAAACCCCACTCAGACTGACGTCCTCTGAATAGACTACTTTCAATGTTCTCCTGCCTTTGGTTAGAGCAGAGGGAAAGCTGATACCAAGGTTTTTATTCTGTTTGTGAAAATTCATCCCTATTTGTCCATCTGACAGGCTTTTGAAAAATACCAGTTGGCGTGTGCTTTCATATTTGGGAATATGACTAGCCAGTAGGCTTTTCAGGTGTTAGAGTGCATGTCCTGGGGTCTGGCACTGGACATGACTGTTCCTGTATATTCAGCTCTAGCCTAAGTTGGCCCTGATTGCAGGCAAACTCTTACGTTTCCGACCCCTTACCATCTGGAGTATCAATGGGAGGAGAGACCAGAGTACCAGAGGGTGGTTGGAGGGAGCAAGAATTGGGAGGCTTGGAGTGGCTTGGAGGCTAAGTAGGAAGATGAATGGAGTAAGGAAAAGTAGGCAGAAGGGTTAAGTGGTGTGGGCTTGTTTTGGGGTGGGTCACATTGAGGGGAGGTTGCTGGGTCTGGGTGGGTGAAAAGCCTGACAGGTGCGAACTCTGGAGTTACAACTGCGGAAAGCACTTGTGGAGGGATGGAGAATTTGAGTTGGAAAAAATGGAGGAATAAATGGTTTGGGGAGGGAATGAGCAAGGGTTGTTCAGCTTGAGTAAATTCTTCCTGTGCTACTGTTGAGGTGTTACGTGGAGCCTGTGCAAGTGCTCTCTGCTTGGCCTAGACCCAAGTGAGACTCTTAAATAACTGACATTGGGCAAAATCAGCTGGGTCCTTTTGAGTGTTTTAGTGTGTTTCTGCCATGAGTGAGGAGCAGGTGGCAGCAATTCTTTGCCCTGCTGATTCAAGGAATCTGTTACAGTTCTTAGGCTGGGAGTAGAAGAGGGAGGGAACTGGGTCTAGGTAAGACTAGGAACATGTTTGGTTTTTTTTCCTCAACGATGCCTGTCTAAAAATAGGTTGGGAACCGTGTTGCTGTAGCATAATTATTCTTGGAATATGTTGCCAGCTGGAGTGTCTGTATGTGTGCAGACATCTGTTAAACTAGCTGTTTCACCCTCTACTACTGCTAGCCCTTGCAAAGAATTGACAGGTTGTCGAAATACTTCCAGTAGTGCAAGCAACAGAAAATTTAGTGGATAGAAAAGATAAATCGATAGAAATAAATAATCTTTATTCAGGGAGCAATATTTTCTGCATTCAGTGAGGCAAAGGACCTGTGGGGGGTAAAATGCTGTCCAAGAAAGGGATGAAATTTGGACTTCCTGTTTCTAAGTAATGTTTGTAGATGGGTTCTGGAGTGCTTTATTTCTTTAAAATATTTTTATGGAGTGCTTTATTCCCTTTTGGACACATAAAAGTTTGTCTGTTTAAAACTTAAAGTATGATGGGTATTTCATTTTTTTCAGAGTAGCTAAATATTTTTATTTTGATAATATCAAATTAATGTGGTGTCAATGGAAATATTTCAGTTATTTCAATACCTTCAAAATAACTTGAAATAAAATCCAAGCATTGTTGTTACTTAACATATAAATTAAAACATGTTGTCCTCAATCAAGAGGTGGCTGAGGTCACTACTGCACATTTTTAAGGCAAAAAGAGTGTTTGTACTTCTACTTTCTCTTCACCATTGCTGTGTAAAGACCCTGTAAGAGTAACTGTATATACAGGAAGATGGTTAAACCGACAGTGATTTTGACTCTGCTGCTTGTCCCCAGTAAAGCAAAGTGGGGAGGGAGACTCTCCCTCTGTTTTACTGGTGATGGAGACTCTCCCTCTGTTTCACTGATGATGCATTGTACTGTTCATCATTGGAACTCTGTTGCTCTGGTTGCGAGATTGTGTATGCAACAGGAGGCAGACCCCACAACTTTCAATTAGTGTTTCTTTTTAATCTCAGGTCATTTTGTTCGCCTCTTGCTGATGAAGAAATGTGTAATACAGGGAGTGTAGTAAATTTAACTTACGAATGAACACTCTGTGTAGGCTGATGTGATTTTAGTGCTTAGCTAAACACGTACTCTTTAGTACGCTTTAAGATTGTTGTGATGGGATTAAAATGTAAGAAACCTTCAAAAAAGTTAATCCTATTTAAATACATACAAGTTTTGCTGAATGCTGTATTTGAAAGAAATAGTCTCACAGTTAATACTTCTGAAATTTTGACTGTATTGTAAGTCTTCTGGGTTATAAATTATAAAATTTTCTGGGTTGTGGTTATTGCAAGAGAATCAAATCCAACCAAAATCTGTTTAATTGATGTTAATACTTCTAAATTATTGTTTAAAAAATAAATATGCAAATTTGAAACATTTGCAAAAAAACATTAGAAGTTTGTAAATTAGTCTTTAAAAATAGTACTCGTGAATATTAGCTGTAACGTTCCATAATAACTTTCACTGAAGCTACATGGAAATTAGCTATCTGTTTTGAGCAGATAATTCTTTATATACATTTCTATTCTTTTTTCCCCAAAAGACTACCGGTAGATATAAAAGAAAGGGAGCATTCTAGTGCTCTGGTCATTGCTCTGGCAAATGTCAACTGACATGTAGAAAACAATTTGAAGCAAAGAGAGGAAAAAAAAGGAAAAAATCGGCCTTGAAAGTGTAAGCTTGGCAAGTGGTGGGATGGGGGATTGGGTGAATATGCACATTGATAGGGTGCAGGTGGGCAAAAGTGATTTGTATCCTGCCTTTTTCAGGTTACACTGTTGAAAGAAGGCAAGGTTCCTTGCTGTTATCTTTGGAATAACTATTTTTATTTGTGTCTAAATGACTTCAAAATCTTGTATAATGTTGTGTGAATAACAGTCTTTTTTCTTATTTTATGCAGAATCAGATTCAGTACCTCAAGCAAGTCCAGCAGCCTAGTGTTGCCCAACTGCGATCAACAATGGTGGACCCAGCCATCAACTTGTTTTTCCTAAAAATGAAAGGTGAACTGGAACAGACTAAAGACAAACTGGAACAAGCCCAAAATGAACTGAGTGCCTGGAAATTTACGCCTGATAGGTAAACAAAACAAATACTCCCCAGTCAAGACTTCCCTGACAGTCCCACTACGAGAATGCTATGGTGGGACAGCCAAGTACTCGTTTCCACACCAAGACTCAGACGTTTTGAGGCAAAAGCCACATTCTTATACTGTCCAGCTTGTAATGCTTAATGTAAAACTTATCAGATGAACCTTGTGTTTCAGCTTTTTTCTCCCCCTTTGCTTCAGAGGCCTGACGGCGTCGGACTATTCTGAAGAAATGGCCATCTTCGAAAAAAAATCTTTTCTAGAACACGTAGACATTTGCAAAATTGTTCTATTTGAAGAAAATAGAGGGAGAAACAGAAGTCTTAAGTCTGTGGCACACTGTGTCTACAGACAGTTTGGAGGAGAGAGAACCTAGAGATTATAAATCATGAATTGAACATGTAAAATTCCCGTAAAATGTAGAAGTGGAATATGCTTCGCTCTTAACCTTGAGCCTAGTGACTTAGAGACACTGTAAGTCAGTTTTGCCAATAAGACTGTGGACTTCCTGCTTGTTCACTGAACTGCTGGGTCAAAACTCGATGAGGTGAATTTTGTGTTAAAGAGTTTACTTGCTAACCAGTTTTGAATAGCCACGAGAGTGCTATTTGATATCACAACAGTGATAGTCTACACATTTGACTGTTTAGCCTTTGGGCTCTCTAGCACTTGACGGAGCCTTAAGTCAATGTTGCTAAATAACGAACTGTTTTCTGGATGGTTGGTAATACTGTGGACGCCTCAAAACTAGGACTGTACGAAAATGTACGTTCTATCTAATTGCAGGTTTAAAATTGTTGGAAGCAATATATATTTGATCACAACTAGCATGTATAAGAAAAACTGGTTGTGATAAGTATTTCACTGCATGTTTTCATGCAGAAATGAGAATTTTCCGATCTTCTATACTAAGAACTGATCTCAAGTGCTTAATTCAGAAGGCACACAATGGCAACTGTCTTCAGTGTTGGTGGGGTGTTTTTATTCCTTTGTACACCTGGTTTTTTTGTATTGCACTTCTATATAAAATGTGCCTTGAAATAGTTGTAATATATAGCTCAAGGAACACTACTGGTTATACTGTTGTATTGTGAAGCTCCTGGGATGAACGAGAACTTGAACAGGTTGTTATTTCTGCATTGTCTCGTTCTCTGAAAACAAAGTCAGTATTTTAACAAACCAAAAAAACTTAAATGCATACACTTTCCTTGGTGGAATCAGTGAAGGAGCCCTTGCTACTCTATTGATGCCTCTGTTCTGTTGTCCCAAGTTACTTGTAAGAGTAGCGATCTGGGACAGTTGGGAGTGGCATGTCTGAGGTGTGTAAAGCGAAATGCAGATTTGGTATAGCATTTGTGTGTTTATTTTTTTTTCTTAGCAATTTGAGTTCTATTCAGTAATCTGAGGTTTTGATTTTCAAAACAGTTGGGCAACATTTTATGACTCAGTCTGATCATAGAAAATTCAGTTTTAAATTAAAAAAAGACGTCCAGCTGTCATAGAAGGTGATGTGTTCTAACTGTTTCGATGACTTTTATTAAGACGGCATTACGTATTTTTTAACTTGGAAGTATCTTAACTGTTTGTGCTTCGTATGATTAAGATGGGATTGAAGAGTAGTGTACTTATGCAGGTTTATTTTCTTTGCATGAGTAATGACTTAACAGCAAAAGAAAACCTACAGAAAAACTTTACCTTTTTAAAAGAGATACATCTGGGATGATTTTGCTATAGCAGTATCTAAGATTTTAATGATCTAGCATCAAAACAGAGGTAAGACTTGCATTAATAAATTGTTAACATGTTACCAAGCCATTTGTAAAGCTCACTATAATGTGCAGATAGAGGCATGCCGTGCAGATTGTTTGTTTAACTTGGAGTTCAAAAAATTACTGAATACATTTAGATACAGGTTCATTGTTTTCTTAAGTCATCAGGCTCTAAATGTGTGTGTACAACTGAGGAGAGACAAGTTAACTTACCACTTTCTTTCAAGCAAAAGTATCAGAAGAAAATGTTATTTCTGTAGCTACAACATACCCTAATATGCATCATAAAAATTTCAAGTCAGTGGTCTGAATGTGCATAATTCATCTACGCAGTAGCTGGGATACAGAAAATTTGACTTATTTCCTGGTAAATAATTGAGGCTGTCTTCATTAACTGCCTTAAGATGATACTGATTTTATTTCTGGAAAGGTAAAGAAATAGTGACTTGTGAAATAGTTATAGGATTTTTCATTCACTTTGCATTCTGTCTACCCTCCCTCCCTCCTTTTAATTGCTTTAATTGTCCATCCTTGTATGCAACTACTCTTATTTCATGGCATCGGACCTAGTTTTTGAAAGAGATGATGCTACTATTCCAATCCCTAACTGGTGTTCTTAGGGTAACATGTTAACTGCAGCCCTAAGTGGTATGAGTTATGGGCCTTAACCATGGGTAAGGCTGTACAGCATAATGATTGCCAATGTCTGGAGGGAGAAATGAAAGGACATGTAATCAAAGGAATGGCTATGCTGAGCCATTTCAACCATCATTAAAACATAGAGTATACACTTGGATTAAAAATTAGTAGAAATGTCACTTGCAGTAAGCCTAGTACAACAAACATTAGTCTTCTGAAGTTTAACCACTTACATTCTTACAGGTTTTGTTGCATGTATGTTCAAGAGGATTTGTGAAAACAATACCAAACTTAGTTTTACAGCTACTAGGAGTTATTTTAATAATTGCTGGATTTTAAATTCTTGCATGTGTTGTCTTTTTTGTAAATTGCACGGGGAGGTTATTTGGTGCCGTACTAGTTCAGAACATCTGGAAAAAATTTTATGGGAAGAAATAGCATTATAGGTAACTATGCAAATTTCTATACAGGTAATAAATACTTTACATTTTGGCAGGAGTTAACATGAAGAAATTAATGGGATTCTAAAATTGTCCCAATTCCAAGGTAACTGGTACTTGCTTATTCTACAGTTGACATTGTTTTGTGAAGAGAAAAGCATTAAACGACTTAAGCACTGTGAACTTCTTCAACTTGTAGTGATGATGAATACAGTAACAGAAACTTGCAAATGGCTAAAAATCATTGCATGTCTGCCTAATAACTTTTGGGATATGTCACATTGGTTATCTCCAAAGCGGTCCTGGTTTACACAGAATGAACATCTCTAAGGAAACTTGCATCTTAAGTGTGCGACTTGGACTGTATTAGGTCAGCACAATTTAAGCTTCAAGGACCTGGCATTGGACATCACATCAAGAAAGAAAACAGGTTGCTGCCTTTAGCAGTTTCAGGCTTCCAGGACTTTACACAGCCAGATTCCTTCTGGAGCAGCCCATCTGAAAGATTTGGGAGTCAGTCGGAAAATGTTAAATGGGGCAGAGCTGGCAGAACTTAAGTTGTCTTAGACTTGAATGCTTAAAAGGTAGTTGATAAGGAAATTATTACTTTAAATTCTTTTGGTTGGGTATTTTGGTTGCAGGAGAGAACCGTGGCTGTGAATTGTAGCAGAAATTTCCTGTTCTACTTTTTTAATCCTCAGAATTTCTTTCAGTCTTTGTCACTTGTTTAAAAGCAAACAAACAAAAAAACTAAATGACCCTATTGGTCTTGAAAAGTAATGCAAGTCCTGCCATTTAATTCAAAATAAACCTGTTCAAGTTTGGGTGGGTGTTTTTTTTTTTTTTTTTTTTGGCAGAGCTTACACTTCTGTAGCAAAGAGGACAGCTTCACTATGTTGCTGAGCCTGTTAAAAGGAAAACTGTTTGTGGTTGCTACCCTGATTTGGCAGACCAAGAGTCTTAAAGGACTTTCATTTTTCTCTTTTTATGGAGTCAGCTGTATTGCCTATATATTAATTTGCATACTACTTCCTATAATGCTTTACAATGCAATTTTTATCGTGAAGATTAAAGATGTGTGATGTTACCCATTTAGTAAAGAAAATCTGGTCAGTTCAAAATAATTTTTTTCCTGCCTCTTTCCCGTTTCTTTCAAAAACTGGACATCCCCATGATCATTACTCATGATCTAAAATCTGTCATTCTAAAGGAAGTAGATTAATAATACACTTCTTCCTTCATTTCCTGCCAATTTTTAACTACGTTTCACTTCTCACCATGCAAGATGTACTTAGTGAAAGCTGACCATAGAAATCATGAAACAGACCGTGTATATAACTCAAATATATTAATTGAATTGAAAAACAGACATTTATTTTTTTTTAAACGAGTACCTGGGCAGCATTCAAAAGAATGTCTAAGCCTCTTAAAGAAAAATGGATGTCACTATAAAAAAAGAACATGGGATTTAATATTTTCCCCCAATCAAGTTTTTCTCTTCACCCAAATTTAGTTATTAAATTTTGCTAGTACAATACATGAAGAAGTTTTTTGTGTATAATTCAGTTTACATGTGTAATTTTTATGCAGTACTTGATCTTTTGAATTACAAGGCACATCTTTAATCAAATATTTAACTCCATTGAGAATTAGCACATGCAAGACTGTGCATACTGATAATCCAGATGTTGATGTCAAAAAAAGAACAATATGCTTATTCGTATTTGCAGTAATAAAACTTGCCTTCCACTTTATGGGACAGCGACAGAAGATCAACTGGCATTGGAACAGCACGTGGTAACTATAGGGAGACTTTCTGCTATGACAATTATGTTGAGGCATAATGTTCCTTGAATTGTGACATGCAGAAATTGCATCTCCTTTTTGTCTGTAATTGTGATTGAGGAAGATTACTGAAGGTTTTATATTCATTTTGTGATAGATGGCTCTTTCCTTTGCAGCCAAACAGGCAAAAAGTTAATGGCGAAGTGTCGAATGCTTATCCAGGAGAATCAAGAGCTTGGAAGGCAGCTGTCCCAAGGACGTATTGCACAACTTGAGGCAGAGTTGGCTTTACAGAAGAAATATAGTGAGGAACTTAAAAGCAGTCAGGATGGTAAGGGATTTTTTTAAGAAAATGGAAGTTGCCTTGCACTTCTGCTAGTTTAATTTTCTGATGATACACATACTGTAAAACCATCTTTGCCAGAACAAAGGATTAAGTAAAATATGACAACTGTAAGTCTTCACGGTAACCTTAATTTTAAAAAAATAAACATAATAAAATGATTACAGACTTACTTTGGGGGACTGGTGGGATTTGCAGCTCCAGTAATGCGGTGTTTCAATTTGAAATTGCCAGACTTCATATTGTAGGTCTTGCTATTTGGTAGGGAATGTTTAGACTGTACACGTTACTGGTGAATTGGTAAGATGAAAGCTGTTAATGTCGCATGAAGCTAAGCATGCACTGAGAACAGAATGCTTGTTAACTCTGACTCATTTTGAAACTTTTTAGAAAATCAACAACTTTTTAAGAATGCCTAAGAAAAAAAAATATATTTTTTGCTGAGAACCCAGATGAACTAAAATATCTCATTATTGTGTTCACAGTCCAAATTTACACCATGGTAAACCTAAATTGAAATTACATATAAACTCTGACCTCTTGCATAATTTAAATGGAGGGGAAAATGCAAATTCAAAAAATCTTCAGTTGAGAGTTCTGTGTAGAACTAGTGTTTTTTTGGTAAAATGTTAGAGTAGCTTATCTGATTGTTAGAGTAAGTCTTAGGACATGAGCTATTTTAGACATCGCATAAACCTGGATATGTTTTAGGTTTACAACTGAATTCTGTAAGATCTAAGTGTAACATACCATGTATTTTTAAGGATAGTTCTCCTCCTCCATCCCCCATAGGATCATATTTTTGAGAAAGTAGCAGTATAAAGTAATACATAATAACTACAATTCTTAAGGTGACTGATTCTTTCTGTAATGACATGTTGTTGGAATAGTTACCCTTTTCCTTCTTAAATACTATTTAGATAGTGCACTTTTAAATTTATCAAGTTCATAATCGAAGCAGGCATGGACATTCTTTAAAAACTTCTGCTCTTGAATTCAGTGTAGTAAAGTAAGCTCCAGAACTGAGATGCGTTCTTAGCTTCTTACTGCTTCTTCCCTATAATTCTGCAATAGCAGTTTTCCTAATGATTTTTTTTCCATGGCAAGAAACACTTGAATTTTATGACTTTTTACAATAATAAGCAGTTTGCATTGTATTTGCTCCACCATATCAATAGTGCAGTTCAATTGAAGACTAAGGGAGTCAGTCTTTCTTTTACTGTTTTCAGGTCAAATGTCTTTTGCTCCAAAATGTAGTCCTGATTGTAAAGTCCTTTTTCTTGGTACACAACTACTAAAACGCCCTGTGGAATTAGTTAGCGGTTTTGTTGGTAAGAAAGTCATCTTTTTTTTTAGTGTCCAGTTATGGAGGATTTAAAGGACTAAAAACAGTAAGAACTGAAACTTTCTTGAAATGTGACTAAAATCCTTTTGTCACTGAATAGGCTTTTGTAATTATTCAGTTCTATTATACACAGATGTTGTTCATGGTCACTTTAACAGTATTTCTGCTAAGGTTTTATACTTGAAGAAAAGCAGATACACAAAGATCTCCTTGCCAAATACTAATTGTTGGAGTTGAGCTGTTCACCCAGTATCATCTTTTTTTTGGCCAGAAACTAATTTCTTCTCTCATATTCTGAGTAGCAGTATAAAAAGTATGTAGGTGATAGTTAAGCATTTCCTCCTTCAGAGGCAGAGTATCAAACCCAGTGCGTACCTGATGGCTGAAAAATAGTCTGTTGAAAACTTTCAGCGTAAAGTGTTGAGTTACAGGATTTTACTTTTTTATGTGTGTGTGTCTTGAGATTCAAGCTATATATGGGCTATTAAGTATTTGCAACAAATGTGTTTTCTTTACATAGAATTGAATGACTTCATCATCCAGCTTGATGAGGAGGTAGAGGGTATGCAGAGTACCATTCTAGTTCTCCAGCAGCAGTTGAAGGAGACTCGCCAGCAGTTGGCGCAGTACCAGCAGCAGCAGTCCCAGGCCTCCAACCCAGGTACCAGCAGGACTCCGTCTTCTGAGCCCACAGACCAGGGAGAGGCCGTGGGCAAAGACTGCAGCCGCCTGGCAAATGGACCAAGCAATGGTAGCTCCTCCCATCAGCGGACGTCTGGGCCTGGATTTTATAGGGAGGGTAGCGGCACGGAAGATGACTTCCCGGCTTCTCCAGGGAATGGTAATAAGCTGTCCAACCACTCTGAAGATAGAACTGGTAGAGGAGGTGGTAGCTACATAAACCAACTCAGTACTGGGTATGAAAGTGTAGACTCTCCCACTGGCAGTGAAAACTCTCTCACGCACCACTCAAATGACACAGACTCCAATCATGATCCTCAAGAGGAGAAAACAGTGAGCATGAAAGGTAACAGAACTGTGGGTTCTCGTCATGTCCAGAATGGTTTGGACTCCAGTGTAAATGTGCAGGGTTCAGTTTTGTAACATTTTTCTGCAACATTTTTATACAGTGTCATTTAAATTGGGAGAGGATACTGTCCAGAAGCTGTTGAAATTAGTGCATACTTGTCACAATTTTGCCTTTTTGTGGGTTTCTTTTTGCTTCAATACCTCTGCCACTTTGAAAATTTTAACAGTTAATTTCGTTGAATGTTGCTAAAAGGACGTTTGTGTAGTTCAAGTTATTTTTATATGAGTTAATGTGAAGTTGAAATGGAAATTATTTCCATAAAGTATAACATAAATGATATCTGTACAAATCTGTGTATATCTAGAACCTGTGCTGTGTAAGGGCATTCTTACTCATACTGTTATACTTACACCACCTTCAAGATTTGTCATAATAGCTGTGGGTTTATGACTGCTAAGTTTGCCCAGTACAGTAGTTTTATCACTAAAAGATGGACTTGCTGAAGGAGTCCTGTAGTAGTTTCAGTGTTAATTACAGTTTTTCCCACCATACATCTGTGCATTTTCTCCTTAGGTGACCGAATGTTTATGAATTGTGTGCATAGTTACTCAGTTTTTAAGAACTGTTGTATCCTGTTCATGCATATTGCTCTGTGACTCCAATATTATCTTCCCTGTACTGACCAAACCTAAATAAAAACTTTTAATAATGTAATTCCCTTATTGTTCTGCGTTGACTTACATGGCTTATTTGTATGCGGTGTGTTTATAGTACTTGGTTTTTTTTTTATTGACTTTGTTCCTGTGTCAATCCTGTCTGATACAGCTTATGCCAAATACCTGAAGTTACAGGTGTGTACTATCATACTAATTTCAGACCAGCCTGATAGTGTTTATTCTATGGGTTTTATCCTTCTTGGCAGATAAAGGGGGAAGGGGAGAGTTAATAAAAGTAAACCTTAAAGTTGGAACCTGGCTTTTATAAAGATTAATAAAACCCCCAAAAAGCTAGAACTCTCCGACAGGTAAATACACAAATTAAACTACAGAACTTAAAGGAGTTAGTCATTCAGCTCTTAAACCAGATAAAACTCCTGTTGTTTTTAAATGCTTGCCTGAGGGAACTGACTTCTTCACAGCTGCAGAGAATGAAAAAAAATTACCCTAATGAAGCATACTTTTATTGTTCACTAGCAATAAGTTAGGAATTTCTTAGAACCTGAGCTTCTGGTGGTTATTTTCTATCTACTAGTTAGGGATGGTAGCACATACGTAAGGAGATGAAAAAGCATTGGCTTATAAGCACTGTTCAAAGGGAAAATAAAAGTACTTGGCAGTGTACTTTTGGGTAGACTTAAGTCCAGTTTCAACATTTTTCTACCTGTGAATCTTGTAATTACTAGATGACTAATAAAATTGTCTCATATGTAGCCACTAAAACAATAGTAAATAGCTTATAGCTTTGCAATTCACTGTGAAAATGGTGAGACTTGTTTTGAAAGCAGTATTTCTCCAAAATTCTAGGACGTACTTGAATTTATTTCAAATTTACAGTTACAGTAAATTCCTAGGTTACAGAACGGTTTCTGTGATACCATTTTTAAGTGGCACATTATATGACAACTAGTATCTGCAGTAGTATTGTCCAAGACAAATGGATGTAATTAAAATGGATGTAAAATCTTCCTAGCTGCTGTCATCTGTGTTAGAGACATGCTAGTCCATGTATCACAGCTGTTTTTATTCCATAGGGTTCACCTAAATGTATTAAAACAACTTTGTAGTTGTCGCTGGAAGCGTAAATTCCATTGGTGATCCCTGATTGTTTTTTTGAAACTTATTTTAGCCCTCATTGTTTGAAAAATAGCAGTTATTAGTTGAATCCCTGAAAGGGAAGTATCTATACAAAGAAGTACCAGCATCTGGCACCCAAATTACTTTCTAGTTTACAAAAATCCCTGGTGATCTAAATCTGTAGTTGTGGGTGACTTATATTTGGTCTTAGTATCGTATTGCTTGATTATCCATAGCATGTGTGTATGTACATCCCAGATCCTGTACATGGCAGAATATAATATCTGTAAGAAGCTTAAAATACAATAGATTATAACAAAGTATAGATGGTTAAAAGACTTGTGGGGAACTCTGTGGTCATGGTTGAAATCTCAATCTGAAATATGAAAGCAACTCATGCCAAGAAAATGGTAGATATCTTTTTGCCTAGTATAAGGAATTAAAAGGATATAAAATATCTTTGGAGATAGAGTATTTGCTATTAAATGTGCTACAGTTAAAAGGAAATAACATGCATAGCTTTCAGGTGATGAAAATTTCCTACCTAAATCTGTGGGGTTTTTTCTGTGTTTAATTTTCTCAAGAGTGTGTGGTACTTAATTTTTAAATAGTAAAAAAAAAAAAGCTAAAGAGCTTAAAAAAATCATCAGAAATACAAATTATACCCTCAGACTAGAAGTTAGTTTAACTTTTTGAAGGAATGTAATTTTAAGGTAAGGTCTTTCTCTGCTTAGAGGGCTTCTTCTGAATAAGCAGGCTGGGGTGTTTTGTTTGTTTGATGCTTTAATTTTGGAAAAAAAAAACCAGTTAATAACAAAATGCATCATATAATTGACTTGCTTTCCTGGAACACTTACTGCAAAGCATTAGTGGATTGCAGTATAATAATACACAGATAAATGCTAAACCCAGTAATATTCATGTTCTTGCCTGGCTGTCGATGCCTGTATTATGATATTTAATAATCTTGAGTGTAGTTGGTTCATTTTAACAGAAGTTGGCATCTTATGGATCAACAATAACTACAACACATTCCTCTTTAAATTTAGGTACTGTCTAAACCTTGCTGTATGTATTTTCAGCGTTCGGGGGGGGGGGAACCTTGTTTCCAAACCTCCTGTCGATTTCTGGACAATTCACCTTTTAATCTTACCTGTGGATAAAAGCAGTTATTTTTCACTGCTCGCGTTTCAGCAGAGGAAAGTAAATAAAAGTAAACTGTAGAGAGAAAATAGCTAAAAAGGCATTCGTAAGGGCCGCTGGCAGGTGTTTTTCTGCTTGGTACAAGCTGCTCTTGGGCGGCTCCAGCCTCAGCCCCTGAGGCGGGCAAGGCCCGGCACCAACCGACCTTCAATGGCAGCCAAGCTCAGCCCCCTCAGCTGCCCGCCCTCGGCGCCGCCCGCCCCGCCGACGGCCCCCGCCCCAGCGGAGCTGGGGCGGGGGCCGTCGGCGGGGCGGGCGGCGCCGAGGGCGGGCAAAGCCGCGGTTGCGCCGTCGGTGTATCCCCTGGCCGCTACATAGCCGCCATGTTGTGCCGCCTGGCCTCAGCGGGCAGGTGAGAGCCGCGGAGCGGAGGGGTTGGGGAAGCTTCATGTCGGTCAGAGCCCCGCGGCGTGAGGCGGCGGACGGGCTGCCCTCGCCCTTCGCGGTCGAAGCGGGGCGGGCGGGCGGGGAATAGGAGGAAGAAGCGGTGGGGTCGCCCCCTTCTCGCCCCTCAGCCGGCTCCCCGCCATTTCGGGTGGAGGGTGGTCGCGCTGCTGCCGGTTGCGCCGCAGGGATCGGCTGCCGGTCCGGGCAGCGGGGCGAGGGGCGCTGCTGCCTCTTGCCCTTGCGCCCTCCCAGGTTCTGCCCTCCGCCGAGGGACTGTCGTCGCCTGACGTGGTGCTGCCGGATCCCTCTTATGTTCGCTAGCCAGGGTCGCCGCGCTCGGCCCCTCTTCAGGGCCCCGAGGGTTTTGCTCGTGTTTTGTCCCTGGTTTATGCCAAGGTCACCGATGGAACATAAAAAGGCCTCAGGAGTTGACCTTCCTGCCGGCCCAGCCGTTCTCCTTTCGTTGTCGTGTCTCATGACGAGCGCGAGGTGTTAAAATGGGGGAGGTTAACCAGAACTTGGGTGGTTCCCTGTGGTGGGCATGGAGGCTGCCCAGCCATCAGGCAGCGTCTGGTTTTCTGGTACCCACCACAGGGACAGGGAAACACGTGTGGTGGCCTTAACGCCAGAGAGGTTCAGTTCTGGGAACCTGGTGACTGGGGGGTTTTCAGCCTTTTTATTTCCCAGTACAGGGACCCTATGGGTAGTGAGGGAAGGACATTTCAGGGACACCTTTGCTGCTGTTGTTAATGAATAAAGATTAGGTGAAGCTTTGAATGTCAACATGTTACTACTGGCTTTCCGTTCCTGCTCCCACCGTTCCCTTGCCTGCATGCATGGGAAGGCCTGGGAGTCTTCGCAGTGGCTTGAGGGGCTTGGTTTGAGAAGTGACAGCTTTAAATTGCGAAGCCCTGTATCTGTGACCTTTACGTGAATTCATCTTTGCAGTTAAGCTACAGAGTGTGTTTGCTTTGAGCTCTTGAAAAATGGAAATGTGACTTCTTTACCTCGCGTATCACCCCATGTGCTTAAAGCAGATAATCATAACAGTTATGGTTTCAGTCAGCTTCAATGGTGAAGCCCAAGTACTAAGACTACTTCTTTCTGTTTTTTCTCTTCCAGAAGCAGTGCCAAGTTGATAGCACCATTGGGATGCTTGGTCTCTAGGCAAAAGCACACTCTTCCTGACTTGCCGTATGACTATGGCGCTCTGGAACCTCATATTAATGCAGAGATCATGCAGCTGCACCACAGCAAGCATCATGCCACCTACGTGAACAACCTGAATGTGACAGAGGAGAAATACAAAGAGGCACTGGCAAAAGGTCTGTATATCCGTAGTCAACAGATGAGATAGAAGCTAGTTGATGTAGATGATACAGGAGAAAAAAATGGATAGCCTTTTGTTCCAGGGGAAATAGTTTCTTTTAAAAGTTTTGGATTATCTAATTCTAGCTTACTTTTTTCTTTCTTTTTTTTTTTTTTTTTTTTTAATAAAAGTGAAATGCTTTTAGGAACAAGCTTTCATTGTAAGCTTCAGTGGTGCTGATAATTGGAAACTAGGTGTAACTAAAAAGCATGAATTATGTTCTCTGTAGTACTGTAAAACTAGAAGAAAATTCATTGATTTTTAGGGATTTAGGCCATATTTACATTAGTAACTTGAACCAAAGACTGTGTCAATAGGATACTGCAGTCATTTCACTAAACAAATACTTTGTAATGAAAGGTTAGTAACGAACTTACATAAAGGGAAATTTGTGCACCTTGATGGTTTTCACACCAGATGCTCTGTTAATTGTTGTGGAGTAGTCTTAGTTGCCTATACATGGAGGTAAGACAAATGTGCAGTTAATGTATCCGACACCTAGTGAAGAAATCTGAATTTTGCTGCTAGTTGTGCCACTGGATCAGATTGAAGGGTCACGTAGGTTGCATGCCAGCGTGAGACACAAAATACATATCAAGCCATCATGGAATTTTTTGCTAAGATCTCAGATTGAATCTGAAGGTATACTAACTTCTATGAAAACTTTACAGTTGTTCTAGCAGGGCTACACTGAACCGCATTAAATGCTTCTTCCAAGTCTTTTTTCAGTCTTTCAGTTGGACTGATGAAAGTATATGAGATAACATGTATATCTTTTTAATAAGGTGGAATATTTTCAGAGTTGTGTTCTGTCATGATGATCTTTCTAAAGAGTGTCAATTTATCTCTTAGAAGTGATTACTTTATAGACTCACTTCTTTATGGTCACCAGGGGTCTTCACAGTGTAAGTGTCTTAACTGCTTGGGCTTGGATGAACGTGAGAGTTGCCAGTATCTAAGTAAACTTGAACCCTGTAGCCCTTGAGAAGTGTGCTTGAATAGGGAATGTTCGTTACCTATGAAAGTTTAGAGAATTTCAAGTGCCTGAGTAAGCCTAAAAATAACTTCTGCAGTCTAAATTAATGAACTAATGAGATTCAGTTAAGAATCAGGCAAACAAGATTGGCTCCTGCCAATGTACTGCCAGTGGTGGATGCAGGAAAGTTGTATTCCAGAGACTTAATCAGTGCAAATGGAATTGAGGAGGGAACCTGAACTAAAGAAGTTAGTGTATCTTCTGCTGATGTTACTTATGCTGTTTAATGACCAAGGCTTCAGCCACTAGTGGAGGAAGAATTTCTCCTTAGCAGGAACATTTGCAGTGTTGTGGATCCTTTGAGGTATTTAAAAAAAAATACTATTCTTTGATAGGCTTTTATTGCTTGCTGTTGGAAATGGTATATGCAGAGGTAGAGGTTAATCTTTCCCTAAGGATTTTGCAGGCATTGTTTTGTGCTGGTAATGGTCATGGACATCAAAGCAGACAAATATTTGCTTGTAATATTTGTGTCTGTGTTTTGGTTTGGCTTTTTTCCCCATAATTGGAATCTGTGTATACTCTGTGTAGTGTTTTGACCCTCATTAGAAGGACTTCTAAGACAGGATTTAGGAAAGGGCAAAGTCTGAACTGCCACCTCATTCTGTCAGTATTGTCATTCTTTTTCCATGCTTAAAAACTGAGCACAATCAAAAATCTCTCTGTGCTGCATTTCGGTGTTGTGAGTTTCGCAGCACGTCTCATCACTATCTAATATCTCTTCTGGATAACACAACCTTGTCAATGGTTTTTGTTCAGCAATAGAAAGTATTCTTTTCAGATCATCTTTAACATCTTCACCTATCTATATCTGCTTAGAAACGTGAAATAAAAGCTGTCCTGAGTCAAGTTCCCTTGACTATGTTTTCAGCTCGTTTGAAAGTCCGTAAGCGCTTCTGTGATAGGGTGCAGCACAGGACTGTTACTTGTTCAGCATAAGCTGGTTCTGATTATTGGTTCATCAAAATGTGCAAGATTGCCTAATTAAAGGATATAAACTTGAAACTTATTTTCAGTGAAAATTTGTGCCTACCAGCACTTTTCCCAGCTCTATTCTGACAGTCGTGAGCTGTGGTGCTTTGGTTACTGCTCTTACAAGGAAACAGATGACTCTCGGTAGACTGAGAAACTGAGCTGACTAGTCTCTGGAGCACCTCTAAGCTGCCCATCTTGGTTTACTGAATTGTCCTCTGTGGCTGTGTTGAGGAGTGTGGTAAGCTGGAGAAAACACCAGGGACTCTGTATACAAATAAATTCCAAGATACTTTTGTTGTAACTTAAGGGCAAGTTATTTTTTTTCCCGTTGTCTTTTCCAGTGCAAAGTTCAGCAGGACTGGTCTGACAGCACCACAACTACTGTGTTTTAAGGACAATGGTCAAATGCTGTCTCTGGTTCCTAGTGGTCCTGGGGAATAGATTCTTCTAAGGAATGGTGGAATAAACAGTGATAAAGACATCCTGGGTTATTTTTGGATTTCTGGCTTGTGATATGTTGTATGCTCTGGATGAACGTAAAAGTGTCATTAAGGCATGCAAAATTCAAGGAAAATGTCCCAAAGGTGGCATTTGAGTGGTTACAAGATGTGTCTCATCCTTAAGTTGATACCTGAATTCAGCAAATAGTGTTTGTGCTAACTGCATTGGATGCTTTGTTCCAGTCCTGTACCCGTCTGGTTTTGTTGCTCTGGGTAGTAGTAGGAATGGAGATGCAGAGATCATGTTAGTCACGGACTGTTTTTTAACTTACAGATATTTTTCTGAATGGAAAAAAAAATTAAAGCATATTGCATGTGAAAGTGAATTTGTGTAGGGATAACATTCTTAAGAAAAGTTTATAGAAAACTTTAGTTTCTGCATCTTAAGGAAGCTTTTTACTCAGTGATCGTTTCCAGCAAAACCAAAAAGCCATGGGCGTGTGACTGAGTGCTACTGTAATTCGTTGTAGCAAGACATTGAATTCTGTATTTTTGGGGGACTATTTTATATATATGAAGCTTACCAAGGCTGTTGTAGTTTCTGAAGGGTATTTAAAAGACTTGTAGATGTGGCAGTTAGGGATGCGGTTTGATGGTGGACTTGGCATTGTTAGGTTTATGGTTGGACTCGACGATCTTAAAAGTCTTTTCCAACCTA
This sequence comes from Numenius arquata, assembly GCF_964106895.1. Lineage (NCBI taxonomy): Eukaryota > Metazoa > Chordata > Aves > Charadriiformes > Scolopacidae > Numenius > Numenius arquata. The sequence continues at coordinate 15,722,247 of NC_133577.1, read as the reverse complement.
AATGATTCTATGATTCTATCAGGGCGAGATACTGAGAACCTGGAATCCTGTATTAAAACCTTAGTAACAAGCGTGCTACTGCTTCATGGCTTGCCTTCACGATTGTGTTAAGATGACTCTTATTGCTATCAGAAGATTTTTACCACTCATTCTTAAAGTGGAGGAAACACTGCCCGTACTGACTTCTTATTAGAGAGTGTATTGGAGTGGTGGAAAAAGCTTCAAAAACCTATGAAATGTTTCAATTCTTTTAAAAGCCAAGATAGCTTTCAAAACACTTGTGTTGAAATGGTGCAACACCATTTAGAGGCCCAGGGCATCAGTGAATTCTTTAAGGAATATGACGTTTTGTGGAGAGGGAGGAAGTACAGGGCTGTCTGATCTTGATTTCTGATGCAGGATTCTGTAATGCGGAGTGAAATGATCTGGGTAAGTATCTCTTCCTGCAAGTACCAAAAAACCCCAAAACAAATCAAGAAATAGGAGGGAGAAGACCATTTTGTTTGTCTACATGCTTACTTTACTAATCAACTTTCTCTGAAGCATAAACTCTTTGCTTGTAAAATGTTTAAGAAGTTTAAAAATTCTTCATTTGTGAATCAGTGACCTAATGGGTGAACAATGTTCTTGTCTTGTAGTGGTGATACTGAGCAATTTACAAGTGCTGGGTCCTTAAAATGTTCTGGCTGTACTAGTTGCTTTATTCCGCTGTAGAATGGCAGTAGGTCTTATATGTGTAGTATAGGTTGCCGGATAGTTGCAATATTGGCAGATTACAGAATAAGAAAAGGTCAAACATAAATCTTTAACGCAGTTTGCCAATGACTATGTAATACAGGGAAAACTGTCACAAAGCTTCTCTTTTCCATGGACATGTTATAGACCTGTAAGACTTGGAAGATTTTGGAGCTTGATGGTGGCCTAGTGACAGCTTAGTGACTGCTGTGGTGAGGATGATGTTTTTATTTACAAGTGTATTTTTATCTTCTGTATCCTTAGGTGATGTTACAGCTCAGGTGTCACTTCAGCCTGCACTGAAGTTCAATGGTGGGGGCCATATCAATCACACCATCTTCTGGACGAACCTTTCTCCTAATGGAGGAGGAGAGCCTAAAGGTTAGTGCTTGTTACAGTGGTTTATGGCATCAGTTTTAATTGACCAGTAGAGCTGATAATCTTTTCTCTCTTTGGAAGAGAGAAAATTCTTTATTTTTCAGAGTTAATTTGCCTTTCTATATGAAAGTTATCACAATTGTGAGGAATTCAGGGTTTTTTGGATGCAAGCCAGGAATATAAAAAGCTAGCCCTGTGCTAAGTATTTTTAATTTCTAAAGCTGATAATGTGTACACTGCAAAATACTTGGTTACTGCTGTATGTTGTCCTTTCCATCTTCATATGAGAAAATAGCTGTATCAAGCTGGGCTGATTAAGTTGCCATCTATGTACTCAGTTCACAGAAAGGCAAGAAATGTGCTGCAGACCACCCAACCTAGTGTCTGGATTTATGCTTCCATTTGAATAGGAATAGTTCAGCAGTTAAAGCCTAAAGGAAGAAATCTCCTTTGGGAGGATAGAGTAGTGATTATCTACAAGTGACCTGCAATTAAAGGTAAAAGCCCTATGATACCGATCTCACAAAAGCTGTTGTAATAAACTTCAGGGTTTTTAAAATGAGGTTTATATGCCTCTCTATAAATTGGTGAGGTTCAGGTGCTCTGTACTCTGGTTCAGCATTCATAGGTGACATCTGCTTGTGACTTTTGACTCTACCATGGAAGTACAAAGATGCTCAGAAGATGGTCTAGTTAAGACTAGAGCATAAAGCTTTGAAGCTGAAATTTCAACAAGCAGTTCTGTCAATATCAGTCCGTTTCTGATAGAGCTTGTTTTCAGGTGACATTCTCAGAAAAGATGCTTTAAAGCCTTTATTTTTGTCTCCCAATTTCTAAGAAGTTTCTGTGAAAGGCAGTAAGCCTAAAATACCATCTTTCACTTTCAGCTGAATGGTCCGAGGCTTTTGTAGGAAGCCTGCTAAAGCCTGTCATAAGATGCACTTGCAGCTATCACCGAGATTTTCAAGACCATCTGTCTGAAGGTGGAAGGAATAAAGAGTTCTCCAGCATTGCACTGTATGAAGTATTCTTAACACATGCTAATTAGAAAGCTAATTAGAGAGGAGCGTAAACACCTTCAGATTTTGAGCAAACACTTAAATATCTGAAAACTACAAATGTGCTAGGGTGTAGGGGAAAGGAATTAGTTTGGCAAAGTATTATTACACTAAACAATTCTAGTTTCTGTTCCCTGTGCCCCAGAACAGGTTAGCTTAACTGTATAGTAAAGAAGGGATCTATTCATGGAGCTGCCTTATGCATATCAAATAGACTATTTAACTGTAGAAGCAGATGTAAATCTAAAATATGAGGGCAGAGGTTAAATACCTTTTACTATGTGTAGGTTTGTTATATTGATATCAAAGATGTCCAAATATTTTTTTGTACTAAGACAAGCCACAGCAACTTTGTGTTGTCCTTTAGATATGCAAATTAGCTCTTCACCTTTTTTTCTAGTCCTCCTTTGTGGCATTCCCTTTCCTTTTAGACAAGAATGTAAGCGCCTGAGTATCCTGTTGGTAACATCCTGGATATATCTTTGAGGGACAGCATGTTTGATTACTGCACTAATTTCTTGCTTGCCCTCTTAAGCAGGTTGGGACAGAACTGTTAATTAATGATGCGACTACTCTGTTTGTCTAGACACTTCCTTCCCACAGGGCCCAAATGCTTCTGCTCCTCTTTCCTTCTATTTCTAGGTGATACCTGGAAATTGAAAGATGTTGAGTACCTGACCTTCTGTGATCTTTCTGTGCTTTTTTTAAAGGAGAACTGATGGAAGCCATCAAGCGTGACTTTGGTTCCTTCGCAAACTTCAAGGACAAGCTGACAGCTGTATCAGTTGGTGTTCAAGGATCAGGCTGGGGGTGGCTTGGCTATAACAAAGAGCAGGGGCGCCTACAGATAGCAGCTTGTGCAAATCAAGACCCTTTGCAAGGAACAACAGGTCAGCTTTTTCTCCTTCCCCTCTGCATCTCTCTCTGTAGATTTTACAAGCAAGTGTCTGAGATCTGAAAAGGGGTTTGTGGGCAAATGCTGAGAAGAAATTGCTGGATAAATATGGCTGGAAAATTGAATATCACTACTAGCAGAAGTGAAGAACAGTTGCAATTTTTAAAACAGCATTTGTAAAGCAGGACTTAAAAACTGTGAAGAGCAGTAGGGTTTAAAACCTGTCTAGTCAAAGGGGAGGTAGATGGGGCATATTGTGAAAGTGTCCTCTCTTAGACAATAGTTTAGTTTAGGATTATTATTTAGGATAATTTCACACCCCACCCTCGAAAAATCCTCATTAAAAATTCGGTGAGAAGGATATTTTAGCACAAAGGCAAGGAAAGTAATTGGACAGTAACTCGTGCTTAAAATATTGGAAGCAAACTGGCACGGCAAGAGATTCCTTCATGGTGTAACTTTTCACAAAAATGTTTCCATAACTGTGCAAAAGATGTAAACCTTTCAAAAATGACTTTATCTCATTTCATTGTGTCTTTAAGGCAGTTCTAGAGTATTCATAGGTGTTTATCAACTCTTTCAGTTTGTGTGTGTGTATGTGGAGAGCAACCATTGTGTAAAATGTTGAAATAAGCACCTATGTGCTGGAGAGCTCTTTGTCTCCCTGCAGATAAATGCTGAGAAATTGGGTACAACTTTGGGATGCAATGTCAGACTTTACATGTAAAGTGTGTTTTCACAGGTTTACAAAATTTATCCTCCTTTTTGTTTTTTTGCAGGTCTCATTCCTCTGCTAGGAATCGATGTATGGGAACATGCTTATTATCTTCAGTATAAAAATGTTCGACCTGATTATTTGAAAGCCATCTGGAATGTGATCAACTGGGAGAATGTATCTTCGAGATACGCAACTTGCAAAAAGTAGAGTGGAATTCTTGCACAGACTACTAAAATGTCACCACTTCTACTCTGATACCACTCTTGTAGTAGTGCCTGTGGCTTACGAATTAATTGCTCGACCGCAGAAAACACTTAGCTCATCCAACAAAAGCATTTCATAATCAAGCAAAGTGTCTGCTTGTTTAATTCTGTGAGAGGTATTTAATTAGATTTTTGAAGCTTTAAACTGTTGTGCAACAAAGGGAGACACTTTAAATAGTCTTTTCCATTGCATATAGAAACATAGATCACCTTACTGAAGCTTACTGAGGTAATGGATTTCCTTGTTGCACTAAAATACCTAAGTGGAAACATGTACTTCATGTTGCTATAAGCAAATAAAACTCAAAAGAAGAATCTTCTCCAACTGTCTTCAAGAGACTCATTTTTAGTGGTAGCTGGTCCAATTACTTACTTGATTTGAAAACAGTTGTAATTTGTTGTATTACAGGTTATGGAGCTTTCTTACAGATTAAAAAGATAGGTGAAAGGAGTAATAGGTGTTGCTGTGTCTGCCTGACTTGGCTGTCATCAGCCAGCCCTACTTTGTCCTGGATCTCTCTCGTGAGAGCTTCATGTATTGCACTGATGCACTGACTTTTGAAGTGTTACTTTGCACAAGAGGTTACAGCGCTGCATCAGGCTGAATTGTTCATCTAGGAACTGACTGACAGCATGTGATACTCATTTCATACGAGCTGTTCAAGTATATCTTAAAACATCTTGTAACTTAAGAGACCGATTATGTGCATATATATTGTCTCTGCGTAGCTGTGTTCCCAAAGCAGTTATAATAAGTTAAAGTTAATGCTTTAGTCAGGAATGAGGTACCATCTGGTATAAAGGAGCATGCCCAAAAGGTCTTGAAAAATGCAAGAAATGGTTGGTGTGTTTTGTATTTTTTGTTTTTCTAATTCTGTTGCAAGTATTTCGGAGTGGATTGTACTGGACATACATAGTGCTTTGCACATAAGTTTTCTTTGAGCTTTCTTAGTATGATCGAAGTTCAGGATGGATTCTTAGGGAAACAAGGAATAGACTTACTTTGCCATGCTGCTAGGCTGCTGTTTTGAAATACCAAGTAAGATCAAGGGGAAAAATGTTTATAAGAAAAAAGTGCTTTTCATTAGCAGATGCAGGGAGAGAAGCTACCACCACCACAGGAACAGTCTTTAGTCACTAACCAAAGCTGCAACTGGTGAGGTACCTCTGTTGGGAATGAGAGTTGGGCAAACATGGCTTATTTCATATTTAAAGTGTTTCAGGGTTTGTTTTTTTTTTTTTTTCTACCGTGAGATATATTTTCTGCAGGCCTAGTTCTTGTCTCAGATGTGCAGCTTGAGCTTCTGCTGAAGTCTGGATTGCTTCGAAATCTTGTTTAAAACTTATATCATCATCCTTCATATCCTTGGTTTGCTTCTGAGGGTGTGACAGCAGCGATGAAGAAAAGCAGGTCTATTAGTAATCAGTCTGGCAGCTTTTGATTTCAATTTTTTTTAAAAAAGCGAAAGCCTACTGAAGGGTCAGTATTCTTATTGTCTGCAGAATCCTCTGTAAATCTGGAGAGCTGGTGAATGAAGTCTCTGTCACAAACTCTGCTCAGCTTTTCTTCTTAGGGAGCCTGCATCTCCGTGAGCAAACACTAGCATCACATAGATTTTTGCCTGACAGAAGCTTCTGGAAGAAAGAATTACAATGGTGGCAATTCAAAACTAAATCTTTGCTGTAGTTATTTACTGGGGCAATCAGTTTATTTTGAAACCCATGTTCCTAATTAACTTAATGTTCCCAGCCTCTGTCCTTGTGTGTTTCTTTCTAAGCACTTCAGAATGCTCAAATTAATGCAAAATACATCATGTAGCCCACAACATTCCTGTTGCAAGACTATTGAGGCAAATCCTTTTAAGTACTTAATATTACTTATAGAGTTGATTAATACTATTGACAATTATTGGAGAAAGGAGCAGTGTGTACCATAGCTTGTAGATCATGTGTAGCTAGCTATAGATATCAAGCTTAATTTAAGCAAGTTGAGTGGTATCTGGATGAGTAAAGGCCAATATTTAGGTTTTAGTTGTCAGACTGCAGCATACTGATATCCTGCAGGTAAGGTGGATTGAGTGGGGGTGAAGCAGTGGCATTTTCTTAGAGGAGGAACAGGCATTTCAGTTATGAAGAGAATCCTTTGCTGCTTACTTTCCAGAAGCACCTTCAAAGTACAGAGGAGGCACGTTGTGTTTACTGTGGAGTCTGCCTGAAGATGAAGGAAACTGCGGAGTCCTTTTTTCTTTCCTTACTCAAGACTATATGATATGGTGAAATACCATATAGGAGAGATCAAAAAACCCTAGTGGAGCGTTCCTCCTCAAAGAGTGGATGCTGAGACAGGGCTTTGTTGGTGAGTGCTGCAGTGCGTATGTTCTCGGTCTTGTTGGTCTTCTTGCTCTTCAAGAACAGAGAGGCAACCATGCCTATAGGCTGGTGCTCTGGAAGGCAGTGCTTAAGCTATGGAGGAAGCCTGAGGGAGCTCCAGGTGGTGAGGAGGTAAACCGTGGAGCGTTCCTCAAGCAGGGCGGGCCCTTGTTGAGGCTTTAAAGCTGGTGGTGAGATCCAGCATGTGCTGGTAAGGTTCAGTTTCTGCTGTTCACCAGGTTGAGAAGAAGCTCCGCTCATCTCCTGCATACAGTCAAACGGTGAGCTTGTCCTGATGCCTCGTATCCGGTCTTTTAAGTCTGACTGTCGAAAGTCCAAAGCTGTGTACAGACAGGAGTGCTTGTGGAATAGGAAGATGAACATTTACTACATGTTGAAGGCAAACAGTAGGAATACTGAAGCAATGAAAATGATTTAATGCTTGCTCTGGTGGACAATTGTAAAGGACAAGCCAAGGTTGGTTGTATGGTTCGTTTGAAGGAAGGGCTTGGTTAAACTGTCCCAACTCCAAACTTCTGTGAGATCTGGAGAAAGTTGTCATGGTTCTTGTGACACTAGGAACTGAAGTCCATGCCTGTAGTTTAGCAATTTCTAGCAAAGCTGTCGAAGTGTCTGGGCAGTGAAAGTGCATAAATCTCTCACCCGTGTGGGGCAGCAAGCTTGGAGCTGCTGCTGCTATTCAGAACTAGCGCAGAGGTGGGCAGGTGTGTCTCTCCTGGCGTGAGCTGAGAAACAGGAGGGTAAATAATTCCAGCCGATCTCGCATGCCCTCTCTGAGTGGCCAAGTCCAAGACCCGTTGCTCAAAAACTAAATCTCTAATGCAGTTTGTTCTACTAGAGCTTCCTAGCCCTAACAGTAGAAGTAGTAGCGGTGTGTGTAAAGTTGTCTCCAGCCTGAACTGCGCAGGGTATCTCTCAGCAATGAGCATGAAACCACTTGCAGACTTCATCTGCATAAGAGGAATAATGAGTTTTCTAACTTCAGGGCTTGCTGAATCGGTCTTTGAGCTGGGCCAAGCAGAAAAGTTGCAGAAGGATTGCATCCAGACAGTCCCCCTGAGCCTAGCTTTTGTCAGACCTCGCTTAACTGTGTTGCTTACGGAGATGTAATGTATATACACACAGTTAATTTGTGTGTAGACCACAATATATTAAAACAAAGAACTTGGAATCATTTGCAAGAGGGGAAAAAAGTGCGGTGTGTAACCCAAATCCTCTTGGAAATGATTGTTATGAGTTGGAAGAACAAAGTGCATCAGGGTGATCCTGTAAGAAATACTTATGGGTGGCAAAGCTGCTTTGCTTTAGAGACTTTGGTTTCCAGACTACAACCAGATTGGTTTCCAGACTACAACCACATTTCACTGGCTGAACTTTTGTACAGAAACAGGTACAATCGGGTCTCAAAGGGCAATGTGTTGCCGCGTAATGCAAGTGCACTTCTGTGACTTTTTTTCTGGCCCTTAAGGCCGATAGGAATTGCAAAGCGTGCGTGTCTCGTTCTGTGCTAGAGAAGATGAATGCCAGGCCAGCCACACCGAGCTCGGGCACTGTGTCCCGGTCCCTCCGCGGTGGGCAGCGGGGTCTGAGCGGTGGCCGGTCCCAGCCAGCCCGGGGGGTGGCGCCTCCGTCCCGCTCTTGGAGCAGGAGGGGGCTGTAGATGCCTCTGCTGAGCACTCGGGAGTGGAAACAGAGAAAAGCCGCTTTTGTCCTCCAGTTTCTACTTTCCACCTCACAATTATTTATTTCATCTAGAGCATGTTTTGTTTTGTTTTTTAAAAACGTATTAGTAGACCCCAAACTGTCTCCAGAAAATACTGCCAGTGACTCAGCTTGTGAGCTGGTAGGCTCTCACAGACATATTTAAACCTCCTCATTTAAAGAAGACTTACTTGTCTTTGTTTTGCGTTCAAGAATTTAGTTCTCTCTAGTGTAGCAAAATGGGTTTAAAACGCTGCTGTGCCATTCTGCTGACATTTTACGTGCCCCTTGCATTGACCTTGCAGAAGTTAATCATTGCACTAGTATAGAGCAAGAGAGTTGTGTTTGCAGTCACGTCTAATATCAAGCAGATAAAATATTGGTAACTTAGTGGGCTTAACCTGCCTTAAAGTGTTTTCTGCTTAACGATTAAAAGTAATGCCCTCAGATTTCACCACAGCTGTTTTTACCCCTTTGATTCAAACGGCAAAGCTGCTGCGGGCGTGCGTGGTAGGTGTGTGTGGATGTTTGACTGCGGAGCTGAAGCTGCTCCTGTCCCAGGGACCCGGAGCTGTGGTTTCCCACTAGGTGGGGGTGTCTGTCCGCTGTACTCTGCTGTCCGTACGGCTTCTGTGTTGAATTTCCCAGAGGCAGGTTAAGAAGCAGTTTGTGTGCTCTCGCTGCACGGGAGAGGAGCTGTTTGGGCTGTTGCCTCCACTGTCTAAATAGTTAGGGGTACCCCTGCCACCAAAGCTACCTGTGGGTGTGCGGGGAGGAGGCAAAGCTGCTGTAGAGAAGACAATTTATTTTAATATGTACAGTCAAATATAGGTCTTGCTGCAACTAAAGCCAGGCAGGCAGAGGCTAGAGGAAGGTACTCCTAATGGAAATGAAGGGTTTCATTAGGGTTCCCACCTGGCTGCCTCATCAGGCTCTAACTATGTCTGTGTAGGGACACACAACATCCATGACGTTCTGAATGGTCTTTCAAGCCCAAAGATTTAACTGCAGGGGACAAAGTCTGTTACATTGCTATAATTAAGCCAAGACTGCAGATAGTGCACAGCTGGCTACCTGAGGCTTGGAGGTTTACCCTTACAAACATGCTGCCTCCCAGGGCTTTTCCTGCTCCAGAGGGACTCCAGCTTTTCACTGGATCTTCTCACCTCTAGAGATGGATGGACAAATTAGCACGGAAGCAAAGTCAGCAAACCTGCTGCCTGGACCTGCCAGAGTGGGTGGTGCACCCACGTAGCTTTGTGACATCACCGAAGCAGCTCTCTCACAGGCATGTCCCACTGCGGTGTTCCTAAGCATCCCTCTGGGTTGATGGCAAATACCTGGAACGCAGAGAACTCCCTATAGTGCAGCACTTGGGAAGCCCTGGCGTTAGGGATATGTGAAACGACTGACAGTCCCATAGTTGTGGGGTCTTGTGGCACATAAGTTGCAGAAGAAATGACAGCTTCCTGAAGGTAGTAATTTTCTCCAAAACACTGGGGAAACATGCAAAAATTGCTGGTTACTGCGTTAGGTATTTGGGGACTTCCAGAACCTGACTTCCTCTGAGGGAGTTTTGCCCTGCTAGGGAAGGTAAAAACTTTGAGAAGTCCAGGTCTGTCTTCAGTCGGACTACAATTCTCTAGTCTTTTCTTGGTTTTGCCACCTTTTTTTCTGGGGAGGAACCAAGTCTGTACTTCCCTGGCTTCTCCCCACTTCTGTTGAGGTCCTTTATTGAGGGCCACCTCCTTCAGAGCGAGCTCTGCAGTGCTTCAGTTCCTTGTAGCTGGGTTCCTTCCCACCAGCTGCTCCATAATGCTCACATCTTAAGGGTTTGTCATTTATGCTACTAGCAGTAGAGCTGTAGCTCTAAAATGTCAGATCTAGAAGCAAGTAGCACAGTAACTCCACCATTTTTATCAATGAGTTTTGCGACATGGGCAGTATCAGAAGATGACTGCACAGGAATTTCAGATTTTCCTGATTTTTTTAAGAGAAGGTTAAAAGTTTTCACACTTATTGCAAAGATGATCACTCGCACGACAGAGGTTTGCAAACCAGGAGGTAAGGAGAAAGAACATGTGTTAATTTAATTACCATGGTTTGAAGGTAACACCACGATTCTGAGAAGGGCTGACTCATACTATTTCAGTATTTGGCTTTGACAGGAGTAGGTTGTATTGCAACCTGTTATGCCTCTAGAAATTCAGGCCTGAGGTAGCTAAAAGTAAGGGGGTCCAGTTTGGAGGAATTTTAAAATTTGGCTATGGTCAAAACTGGCCAGAATTGAAAACTTGTCAGTATTTCCAGGAATCCAGAAGCTCCCCAGGCCCTACAGCTGCTGGGGAAGTCTGATGTTCTTGTCTGTCGGGGCAGCTGTCATGGGCTTCAAGCCTCAGGCTTCTCCAAAGGTCATTGAGAGCAGTTTCAAACAAAGCATTTTAGGCTCACCAAGGTGGTGTTTCAGAAAGCTCTCCTTCTCTGTGTATCTACGTATCTGTCTTCTGACTAAATGCTTTGCTGGGATGTTTCCAGCAACTCCTAGCCCTAAAGCAGAACTGTGTTGAGTAGGAAGCTGTAGGGAGGAGGGGAAATGCAGCCTTTCAAAGGATGCATCCTGGGACTGTCTTCAACTTCTCCCTCCCATAAAAGATGTTCACAGACCTGGCCAGCCTGCCCCTCAGCTCTTGGGGCCTCTGAGTGTTTGAGTTCATTTCCCAAGATAGTGAGAAACTTGTGTGAGAAACCATTTACCCTTTTCTTCCATCGGGGCTCCCCCACCTCCACTTAAGATTTCAAGCCATTTCAAAGGACCTTGGGTTTAATTTGGATAAGCTGTGCTGATGTTTACAGGGAAGAAATGCTCATGTGTTTCTGCTTATTCATTTTGCTTATGAGAGAATAAGGACTGCAAATCTAAAACTGTCACCTGGATTTTTTTTGAGAAAATGGAGAAATATTATTTGTGAGAGCTAAGTGTAGGGCTTGGCGCTTTTTTGCGTAACTAAGTAAGATGGGAACAATAAACTGGAATTAGCCTGTCTGGGAGTCAAAAGCTCCAGTGGGAGTTTTCCCCTTGCCTTCATGAGATCCAGGTCAGTTAAAAGCGCTTCAGAGCCAGGACTGCTGCTTTTCTGTATTATCTAGCTGGGAATTGGAGTTGTTCCTGGATTTTGTTTTATCTTAAACATAAGTTAAGTGGTTGTTGTTGTCCGTCTGCTGATACTCATTGCTGTCCTCAATGCATTCTCTCCAGCTGGTGTGGGACTGTGGAACGCACATTGTGTGTGTGAGTGTCAAATCTGTGTTTTGTATAGGAGAAAGCACAGGATAATAAATGGAACTGAATATTTTTGTTCCAGATGTGGCTGTCTGGCATAGACACTGTGGGATGGATACAGGTGTGAGCTGGTGATGAGGGTTCAGCCCTGAAATTGGTCCTTGAAAATAACGTCTGCATCTACTGATTTCTGCTTCTACTGATTTCTGGGCTGACCTGCCCAGATTTCTCTCCAGTGAGCTCTGAGATCAGCTTCATTAGAAAGGAGTGCGTTTCTGTGGCCTCAGAGAAGTACCCCAGGAGCTAGCTCAGGTTGGGATGTAGGACTGTCCCACCAGAGCCCTCTTGTGTCAGTATGTAAAGCCTGAGCCCTTTGCATCAGCAGCTGGTGTGTCACCACAGTGCAACCGTCTTCCTGCTGCGTTTGTTATTGCAAATCCCAAAGAGCTCATTGTAGGGCAGTTTTGGATGGGTGGAAAAGAACAAAGCTGTCCGTGGCCAGCTGAGAATCTGTCCCCATGTGCTGCACCCAGGAGCATGCTTGGGGACAGCCTCAGAGGGGTTCCAGAGAGATTCTGTGGGCTGTGTCCCAGGACTGGTCCTGCCGTTGAGGCAGCGATACAGAGGAGTCCTAGTCCAGCTGTTGCTTTCTTGGAGCTTCTTGCAGAGTCTGAGCTGGACCTGACATCTGAAAATCCTAGCTGGCCCCTTAGGGTTTACAGTTCTGAAGGGGCTAATAAGAGTATTTATCTAAATATGCAAATGTGATCATGAGCTTATCTCTGTGTGTGTCGGTCTGTTAACCTCCTATGGCTGTTTGGAGAAAAAATGGCAGGAAAGCCATCTGGTTACTCTCACTCTTGCGATCCAACATCTGGCTGCCAGACTCGAGAGTCTGTGCGATCTCTGCTCATGTGGTTTCCACGCTTTGATTCCCCGCTACGACCGAGCGCTGGAGAGGAACTCGCCCCTCGTGGCAGAGCGCGAGCTGAGGACGTGTTGGAAGGACAGGAGGTGTTCGCCGTTAGACCTTGTTCATGTGTCGGTGTTGCCAGGTTAATCCAATGGTAGTATACGTGCATTGTTTTCATATTGCTTCATCATGGAAGCCTTGGTCTTAATAAAAAGCCGTCGCTTGGGCTGGAACTGCTCTTGCAATTACCCAGATGTATCGCAGAGGTGAAATGCTAGTCCTGCACTATGAATGTCATAAAAAGTGAAGGCTTCCCGTTAGCCTCTCAGCTGAAATTCAGCAAAAATACATTTTATTTTCCTTCCTCTCCCCTGCCAAGGGAATGAGACCTTCTGCCTTCCCCCCTTGATTTATTTCTGGATGAATGGAAAAGGGTGGGATGGCAGCACCATTCGTGCAAGGGGGGAGGCGGCGGGTGCTGCAGCTTCGCCTCTGCTCTCTGGGTGGGCAGTTTGGATGCTCCTCCAAAGTGCAAGAGAGCAGCAGTGAATTCCTCCTCTGCTGAAGGGGACCTGAAGTTTGAATTGAATTCTTACTCTGCTGAAGTGAACATATACCTCTCACCAGAGTGCCCTGCTTGCCATGTGTCCTGGGTTGAGAGACACAGGACTAACTTTTCTTCTAATGCTGGGGAAAATTACACTTTTAGAAGACTCTAGTGTCTGAATTTGTGAAAATATTTATTTTATAGCCAGCCAGGCTCTGTGGGATTCAAGGTTAGTGTTTTCGAGCCTTGCCAGGTGCAGGGACAAGGAGGAGCAAGGCCTGGGCATTTGACCCAGGCTGGCCAACAGGAGTATTTCATACCATGAACGTCACATCCAATATAAATTAGAAAAGTTTGCTGCGTAGCTGGCTCTCTCCCTGATGGCGGCGGTCCGGACAACTCCTTGCCCCGGTGCCAGAGCCCTGAGGCCTTCCTTTCCTCCTGAAGCCATTGCGCTCGCAGTGTCTGATACTTGCTATCCACTGCTGGGAGTGCACAGCTTCCTGCTGATATAGATGGCTGAGTATAATTTCTGTATATCTTATATCAGTATCGGGATTAATACTGATTCTTTAGTATTATTGTTAATTATTTAGTCTTAGTCTATTAAATCTATTTATACTTCAACCTTTGTGTTTTCTTTGTGTTCCCCGATTCCCCTTTCGGGTGGGGAGGGGTCATCGGGTGATAGAATAATTGTCTAACGACAATAGATTGTTATGGGTTCTCTCAAACCATAACACCATGCCAGCAGCATTTTGGAAGTGACGAATTCCGAGTTCCTGCAGCCACAATTACTGAAGTGCTCGTTAGCTGGGGCGGGCAGGCAGAGGTTACCCCCCCAAGCCCAGTGCCTGAGATGCTCGCCTAGGAGGGAGGCCGGATTTCCAAAAAATGCTGTGGGTAGTATCCAGACTGCTCGAGGGGAGCCATCTGCCCTCATCACAGGCTCGTTCCACTAATTGAGCCTCGCATCCTCTTTCTGGCTCTAAGCATTTGGTGACTTGAGATGAATTGGCAAGACGTTTTGAATCAGTCAACACCCCATATTCAGTAAATAAGTTTTTTGCTTCCCCCAGTCTTGCCCAAAGCGTTTTCCAGCTCCACAAAACTATTTTCTATTGGCTTGAAAGGGGAACAGGAATGAAATAAATTTGTTGACTGAGTCAGAGGACATGTAACAGCAGCTAAACAAGAACTCTGATTTACTGATTTTCGTCACGATCAAATTTAGACTTCATCTTCTACAGATATTTAGGCTGCAGAGTGGGTTTTTTTCAAAGGAATTTACAATGAATTTGTTCATCTCAAGTCAGAATGACTGTCTTGGTGGCAGCTCGCAGTGGCATTTGGGTTATATTAACTTGAGTGCAAAATTAAATATAGCGCAAAATTAAATATAGCACCAAGCTGTAATCAGCAACATGGAAAATAAGGGAAAAAGAAGAAAGAACAACCTGCAAAATTGCAGATCAAAAGGAGGGAATTTTTGGGAAGTCACAGGATCAGTATTTTATGTTAATTTTTTCAAGGAAAACCAAAAAAGAGACTACAGGCTGAAAATTGGGATGATCACATTCTTTTTTAAAGCAATGCAACCTCGGCTTCTCTTGGAGAAATGAGCAGTTTTTATCCTTCAGCTTGGCCAGAAAAACAGCTGCAGTGGAAGCGGCAGAGAGAGGAGAGAGCCTCTGTTTAGTCTTTTGTTCTCATGAGTACGCTGTTCTTGACAGTGGCGGGAGACTTGTAGAAATGTAGTGAAAAAAACAAGGAACCAGAGAAAAAGGATATTACTGGAAAACAACAAAAATGAAAAACTTGTGTTTGTAGAAAGCCAGTTGGTTATCTGTTACTGGTAATTTTTTGGTGAAGATTAAAAGCTGCTCACAGGAGTTGGTATCACCGCCATCCACCCGAACCAACCCCTCACCTCCAGTGACCTCATCTGTCAAGTTCTCAGTTTACAGCCAAGGATTATCCAGCATACCTCTGCCTTGCTAACACTAATCCTTAAGAAAAATACATCAAATAAAAAACAGACCACACCCAGACCAAAAAATATCCTATTGCCACAATATCCTTCACTCTCAACTTGAACTAACATTAAACTAAGCAGTATAACGTGTGTACGGACCCTCTGCTCTCCTAGAGGTAGTTGCTTCTCCTTGCCAAAGAAAATGCTCCCAGAAGAGCCTGTAGCTGCTTGTGGGGTTTATTGTCTGATGTATAGACAGGCCAAATTCAAACATCCACCTTTCCAGCAATCGCACATCCCAGATCACCGTGACTTGGGCGGAGCAGGCAGCTGTATCATCTACATAGGCAGGGAAGAGCACTTCCAGCAGGAGGTGGTATTCTATTTTCACGGGAACAAAGTAATCCATTTTATATCACTTCCTTTGCCACGTGGCAAAAGAGAGAAGGGAACTGACAATGGTAACCCCTGGCTTCTTGTGCTGTCTAAAACTGTACAGATGATGCCATGCAAATTAAAAAAATCATGTTTTGAACAAAAGCTCTTTTTCATCTTTTTCCCAAGGAACTCCCTGTTGTTGTTCATGGTACGCTATGCACTACGTGGAAAAAATCAAGAGCTGTCACACTGAAGTGACCTGCTTTTATTTCATTCTTGTTGGAGTCCAGCCTTGCATTGCTGTGGTAGGAACCCAAGCAGATCTACCACTTATAATCTTTTTGTGGACTATTTTCTGCTCTTTGTCATATGCCTTTAACTGAGATTGTGCTTTTTAGTGGGACCAAATACAAATGACATTCAACTTTTCCATTAACCAAAGGGATGCGCTGGTTTACTGGGGCGTGTAGGCGTTTCACAATGCTGCGCTTCGTCCATCTTCAGGGTGGCCGAAAATGCAAACAAAATTGCCTGTAAAAGTTTCCTGTGTTCTTCCTACTAGGATGAAGTTTGTCCTCTCAAGAACCGCAATGTAGTACAGAATGGAAGTGGTGCTCGGTACACCTGGCAAATAATCCTGTGGTACTATTGGAAAAATGGCACTATGTACAACATAATGAGAAAATTGCCCTAAAATATATATTCTGCATTTAGAATGATTGATTTGTATGTTATCTTACCTGTGCAAAATGTTTTGGTTTGCTGAGAGCCAGGTGATATTTTTTTCTTCAAATTTGGCATCTCAGCTTTATTCTCTGAACTTGGTTTTGAGTTTCAAGCTTTCTGTGGATCCCATTTACAATGAATGATTAATAGACTTAATTTGGTTTGAAACTAATCCAAGCGAGGCATTGCGATTTAAAACTGAAACTGGCCCAGTTTCAGGTAAAAATTTCCTGAAGGTAGTGAAACTTTTGATAAAAAATGAGTTCAGGAAACAGGTGAATTTGGGATGTCAGTATATAGAGGTCTAAATTCTGAACAACTACTTTTATCTCCAATTCATGTTAAACTGTTCGCATGTGGTATTAATAGCCAGGAGTGTCACAGAGTAAGAAGTCAGCTGCGTTTCAGTGATCTCTGTATCAGGCAAGTCTCAGCACTTCTCTAAAGCTGGAGAAGTCCATGAGGTCCTGACTGCTGGTCTTCTCCTGCGTCCCCAGCATTGGAGAAGAGGAGGCTGAGGGGAGACGTCATTGCCCTCTACAACTACCTGAAAAGAGGTTGTAGAGAGGTGGGTGTTGGCCTCTTCTCCCAAGGGAATAATGGCAGGACCAGAGGAAATGGTCTGAAGTTGCGGCAGGGGAGGTTTAGGTTAGATATTAGGAAGAATTACTTTACTGAGAGAGTGGTCAGGCACTGGAACAGCCTGCCCAGGGAGGTGGTGGAGTCGTCATCCCTGGAGGTATTTAAGAAACGTGTAGACATGGCACTTCAGGGCATGCTCTAGTGCCCGAGATTGTGGGGATCTTTTGTGTGTGTATGGTTGGACTCGGTGATCTCAGAGGTCCTTTCCAACCATGAAGATTCTCTGTGTGTGTGATTCTGTGTGTAAAACTTTCATTCTTCACAAGTCCTCTGGGAAATTTCCTTAAGAGACAGGGTATCAATACACTTCAGAAGGAACACAAGCAGCAGAGATCAGAAAAACACTGCTGCTCTTGCTGCTTTCTGAAAACACATCAGATTTGTATGTGTTTGGACAAAGCTTGAATGTCTCGAGAAGACTTGTGTTTTTTTGTTGGGAACTGAAAGAGCCCCCCATCCAGTGTGATGAGGGTCTGTGAGTGTCTGATCGATAATGCTGGATTAGAAGAGCTACGAGCAAATGGGCTGTGTGCTCTTCTTTCAGGACTATTTAACAGACTGAGGTTAAGAAATTTAACTTGGCATAAAATTCTGCCCCAGCAATTACTGCTGGGGCTGTGGCGGTGTCAAGAAGGTCGTTGCCTGAACCCTTGGCCTGAGATGAAATTTGTATGAAAGGAAGACTATAAGTAGGGCTTGGGGACTTCTGGCTGTGCGTGGGACGGACTGGCCCGTCTGCTTGCTCCCCCTAAGGCACAGCCATAAATATCACTGTGGTAATGAGAGCTCCTGGAAAAGTCTGAGACAGTTCTTCCTCTGAGGGAGGTTGACTTAGAAGAAGTTTGAATAGCAGTATGTGCTTGCTAATAAAGAGGTCTGGGACATCCTGTAGTCTTTTGAGGTCCCCTAGTGAATCTGTTGGCCACGTCTGAGGTATTTTTGTACAAGAATTCACATCCAGCGTCTGGAAAGGGGTATATGAATGTCTTCCCAAAAGGTGAACGGGTGATGCTTGTAAAATACTGCTGTATAGTAGTATTGGCATGCAAGTAAATGCTCTTATTCTGAAGATACCTGTAATTATAGTTGTAGAGGAGATAACCATGTATTTGTTGGGAGGTAATCAGTCATGTCATGGCCTGGCTTATTCAGGAATTTATATGAAATGGATGATCACAGTGTCTCTTTGTATTTTAAAGCCAGTAAATTTAATATATTTTCCTTTCCTTTCTTAATTCCCACATCATTTGCATTACTCTTCCTGTCTTTATCCCTGATGAGTTGAGTTCTCCCTCCTGAAGTTGAGGGCTTTGATGAAATCCTAGCCTCCCTCTTATTAATTTGTGTGATCCATTAGATTAGTAGGATGCCTGTGGCTAGTCTGAGCCTCTGCACTGAAGTGTATGGAACAGCTGGATTTTCCAAAGGCCACCTAATCCCATATGATAAAAGAGAGCCTCAAAAAGAAAAGGTGATCTCTGTTTTAGAAACAGCAGTAACTAATTCGCATCTGAATCACACTGATGTAATATCATTTATTTTTTCCAGTAGAATAAAGGGTTTGGATAGGAAAGTCTCATGGGAAAACTAAGGAGCTGTAGTACTAATGTAGGCTGGAGACTCAGGTTGCCAAGAAGATAGATTATATGTGGTGAGCAATGGGTTTTTCTGCAGAGTAAAAACTTCATTAAGATGTTCACAAGCCGGTTTTGTGTTCCCATGCTTTGCTTTATTTAACTGGGCTGCCAAAAGGCATATCCTGTATGGTCTGTCACTGATTGCATGTACACGGACACCAACCAAAGGGTGAGGTTTTTCTTGTAGCTGATCTATGAACCTGCCCCCATTTTCCAACATCCCCTTTGTATGTGTGGCCATCAGCCTGGTATGTACAGCTCTCCTTGTCCTGCCATCACCAGTACTGTGTGCAGAGAGTGAAAGCGCCTTCTTGTGATGCTTAATCCCTTGTTTACTTACCACAGCATCCCGTTAACTCTGTGGAGAAGAGTCCAGCAGTGCCACAGTGTTGGTACAGCTCTGGAGAAGAGTGTGCTCAGAAGTAGACCGTTTATCAAACCGAGTTTTGTTGACTCAGAGCCCCAGTCCCGCCAAACACTTCAGCAGGTGTTTGATTATAAGCAGAGAAACACTCACAAGCTTAAAAGATAAAAAACAACCATGAATTACCTATCTGGGCAACACTATAAAGTGCAGCAGCTGGCCAGCTGTGCCCTTCAAGAACAATACAGGACTCTTGGTGTAAAGTTACCTTTTTGGCCAACATTTTCTCATGGATGACACTGTTTCTCTTTGATAGCCAGAACTGAAAGGAAGAAAAACTCAAAACCCAAAGAAATTAAATGAGGGGGGAATCTAGCAAATGTAAACCTAAATCTGCAGCCTGTGTAAAGTTCCTGACTCTGCAGTGACGTGACTGTCAGTAACAAACCTTGTATGAAAGCGGAAATTTCATTTTGGATTCATCAGTGGACTCTCTCATTACTGGGAAAAAAAAAAAAAAAAAGAAGAAAAGAAAATCACACTCCCTTATGAATTGCCAAGTGAACGCACAATAGCTGCGTTTATTTTATTAGCCTTCTGACCTTTCCCTTCTCTGGTGAGGTTTCTTTTTCCTATTAGCTCTGTTAGAACGTCTACTGAGATGGCAACAAAACAAACACTGTTATTGTTGGCTAATTCGCTCTTTTAGTAGGGAACAGAGATGCACAGGCTGTGAGCAGACGCTGGCCTTGCACCTCCAGCCCATGGCAGGCGTGGGAGCCACACCACACCTGGGACAGCAGATCCCGGTAGGAAGCCCTCACCATGAACACCACCACGCTGAGGATGCTGCATCTATTTTCACAAAGCGCTTCAAGTCATGCTTGACTTGGAGCCTGGGAGCAATTTGTTTGCCTGCAGTGGAAGACTGTTATTTTGTTTCGTACCATTCCTGTGTTTTTGCACAGATAGTGGGTCTTTTCCCCGCTGATGCTTCCTGTCCCCGTGGTTTCTGGGGCAGGTTGGTTTGCTGCAAAGCCCCGCAGCTGCTGGCGAGACGGGTGTGATGATTGCAGCAGCGCTTGCCCAAAGCCCTCCGTGGATTTTGTGTCCTTAGTTTACCTATCAGTGGAAATGGCTGCTCAGCATCAGCAGAACCGGGTGTTTCAAAAATTTATACCAAGCAGTAAGGATCGGCTGTCACACTGGCACAGAGCAGGACTGAGGAATTTTTGGACTTATATGGAAGTCGGAGAAAACTTCAGAAATAATTCTGGAATATGCCCAGTAGACTGCATGGTAACAGAGGAGCTGGCTGAGGAATTTATAGCTGTGGGGAGAGAATAATCATCTTTTTTCTAAAGAAATTTTGATCCCCAGAGGGGAAAAAACAACTCAGAAGGCTAGTGGGGAATTTGTCAATTATTTTTTGCTTGGTGGGTAACTTATCTGGGATCTATACACATAAATCATGGTAATAACACAAACACTGCTGAAATTACCAGAGGCTTTCAACCGGGAGAACTTGGGGCTGGGATCTCACCAGCTTTCCAGAATGCCGAGATTGCAGTGCCATGTTATTCTAATATTAGTCGCTTCTAGCAGATAAGATTGCGTATGAACCACAACCCATCTGCAGTTTCAGGAAGGCCAAACCAACCCATTTCAGAACAGTTAAATTGCTAGTTCTTGAACGTAAGTGGCAGGGTGATAAATGTGACCTGTTTGTTGTTAACTCCAGGAAAGTGCAGCCAATTTTTCTTCAGCCTAAAGGAAAAAGCATATTAAATCTTTGCATGTTGGCATTTGGAGTCTTCTCTTTTTAGAACAATGGCACACCACTTTAGAATTTAAAGGGGATGGCCGAATCAATTGCTCTTATACATTTACTCCATATGATTACTTTGTTCTCCTAGTTAATTTCTTTATATTATTTTACCACTTGGGAGACTTAGTTACTTGCTATAATCCATGGTACTAGACGCTCTTAAAACACACACCACCAGCAAAACCCCCCACCTTTCTCTCTTTCTGAGGCTGTCTAGGTAATGGGAAAAAAAATATTACGGCAGCTGTATTTGTTGTCGCACAGGAGGTGTGTCTCAAGCAGGGTGTCTGCCTGGTGAAGGGGCAGCTGGAAGCATCCCTGACACCCCACCGTGTGCTGTGCTTGTCTTTAGAAAGAGATGGGGAAATTGCTGATGCTCCCAGGGGAGCTGTACATCTAAAAATGGACAAACGACTAACTGTGCTACTAGAGAAGATGTGATAAAACAGAAACACTTTAGACAGACGGGAGAATAGAGAGGAATAGGGCTGGGACCCATCCAATTATGGGATAGGCATTTTCAGGAAGACTTTGGGATCATGCAGCCTCTCAGGTAAGGTTATACCGAGCCTTTTGCTGACAGTCATCAAGATGATCTGGTACCTTGGATTCCCAATCCAAAGGCTTAGGAGCTGCGATTGCGGTGTTGCAAGTAAAATTATAACAGCTGCAGCATCACAAGGGCTTGCTTGCAGCACCAGCAGCGATGTTCACCTCGCTCTGTGATTTCCCACCTCACCAGCCGCTTGAGCACCTGGTGATTTTCCAGAAAGCTGCTCATGACAGGCAGAACAGCAGAGACTGTGATGCTTTTCTGGGCCCCATAGCACGAGGGGTTAAGCCAGGACTAGGGTGAACACGAATGTTTTTGCCTTTTGTGTTGAGAGGTGCTTTAGGGCTGCCTCTTAAGGGCTATTGCCCAGAAGGCCCCATTAGTTAAAAAAAGGCTAAGAAATTCTTCAGCTGGTTTTCCCTTCTTTTTTCATGTATCTGATGCAGGTGCTGAGAGCAGCACGCCAAGGAGACCGTTCCCAGGCTTTGCGTTTGTCTCCCACCTGCGTAGTGCCAGCTGTGCTGGGGTCCTGGCTCATTAGCAGAGTTCCTACACCAGGAAGTTCTGGGCTCCCCAGTTCAAGAGAGACAGGGAACTACTGGAGAGAGTCCAACGTAGGACAACAAAGATGATTAAGGGATTGGAGCATCTCCCTTACGAGGAAAGGCTCAAAGAGCTGGGGCTCTTTAGCCTGGAGAAGAGAAGGCTGAGGGGAGACCTTATTAACGCTTACAAGTACCTAAAGGGTGGGTTGAAGGATGATGGAGCTGGACTCTTTTCAGTGGTTTCCAGCGATAGGACGAGGGGCAACAGGCACAAGCTGGAATGTAGGAAGTTCCATTTAAATATGAGGAGAAACTTCTTTATGGTGAGGGTGACAGAGCACTGGAACAGGCTGCCCAGGGAGGTCGTGGAGTCCCCTTCCCTGGAGATTTTCAAGACCCACCTTGATGCAGTCCTGAGTAATGTGCTCTAGGCAATCCTGCTTTAGCAGGGGAGTTGGACTAGATGATCTCTAGAGGTCCCTTCCAACTCTGACAATTCCATGATTCCGTGAACAACGTACATACCCTTATGCACTAGGATGATATATGCTCCATAAACTCTGAAGCCTTGATTGGCTCAGCTAGAAATATTTCTAAATGAGCGCTGCAACACATTGTATGGTTTTAAAATGGCAGCTAGTCTTTTAATATTTTTTGAGCAGGAGCAGTCAGGAGAATAACCGAGTCAAAGAAATTCCAACCCGATGCATTCGTGGCATCCCAGTTAATAGCAGTGAACCAAATAGTGCAAATTACCCTAATGATCCCTTTTGCTTTAATAGCTGAGCTACCTCTGTATTTTTCAAATAACTGAGGTTGTAAAGTTTTCTGCTTCTTAACTAGGTTGTTTTTTGGTGTCAGTTAATGTTATGTTTTATGAAGTCAATGTGGTGGTTTCCTGCCAGTTTTATTTCATGTTTTACAGACAAGTCATCTCTATAGGGTACTGTTAGAAAATATTTTATAAGATTTCATGTCTATTTGCTAACCACAAACAGTCTCTCTGGTAAAACAGAATGTGTTCAATTATCTTAATTTTTACTAATTTCATTTTTTCTCTGAAAAGTCCCTTCTGATGTGGAGAGTGCAGCTGCACAGGAGGAAGCCAAAAGGAGCCCAGAGAGAAAACAGCGGTGCTGGCGGGATCCGCCGGACGGGGACTGTGCTGCTCCTGGAAAACCGGCCCAGGGGAGGGGACCCCTGGGCTCTGCTCCCCCTCTCCCTGCGCCCGGAGCAGGGATGTGGCTCACCCTCCACCGGCTTCTGCCCCCGCTGCACCGGGGCTGCGGGCCCGGGGGAGGGCGAGGCAGCCGTCCCACCTGCAGGGGACAAGGGCACGGATGGAGGTATGCCGAAAACACCATCCCTCGTTGGTGTTTGACACGGGCTGGCATTACTGCTCCCCAGCAGCCTGCCCGCAAGGGCTGTGCTCTTCCCCCAGAGCCCCGAATGCCGAGGAGTGAGTTACACAAAGCGGTGCCAACAAAAACTGTGCTGCTGCTCCACTTTTTCTTTTTTAACGATGTGGACTGGCACAGCCCCGCTCCTTGGGATCAGCCCAGGAGGCTTTTAATGCTTTCCTTTCTCGAGCACAAGGGTAGAGTGAACAGATTGACCGGGGAAAGCCGGTTGCCTTGACCTAGGGGTATATATTGCTTATAGCGTTAGGAAGCTGGTTAACATAAAACTCAGATTATTAAAGGGGATGTCTTCAGTTTGGAGCTTTGTTTGGGTACAATGAGTCTTTACCAACTTCTGCACTCTCCTTTAATAGAAGCCAGCTGCTCTAAATACCGTCTTTTTGAAACTTCAAGATTCCCAATATGGTTCTTTGCAATATATTTTCCATATGATTTTGTTTTAAACATTGAGTACGGCCTTATGGCCAAAAGGCTTTCTCATCTCTGCAAACCTGTGGATGTAAAATAACCCCCACAAGGTTCAAGCTCTGAATGGTGTGCAAGGTTGAATCATTTTGTTGGAAGCAGGGACAGACAAATGGAAAGAACAACTTTGAGCACATTCTGTCACTGCAAGGTGCGAAGTATGTGTTGGGTATAATTCCTATTTATACTTGTATTCCAAAACAGTCCAAAATCCCAGTTTAAGTTTGCTCTTCTTAGTGCAGTGGAACAAAGTGCTCATCCCATACTAGGCCTGCATGCCTCAAAGGCATCCTATTACTCCAAGCAGCCTTTCCAGGGAAAAGATGGCTCTCCACCTCCTGGAAGTCTCGAATCTGAGGCACGAGTGCTGAGTGTCAACGCTGCAGTATTTCACCCACAAGGACCAGAGAGGGGCTTACTGTCACACCGGTGGCATGCAGAGTGACATGCTAGACGCTGGCATTACATCACTTCTATACAGTCTCTCAAAAAGTAATTCCTGTCTACAGCAGCAGCAGTTTCCTGGCGCTGAGCAGTGTCCCCAGTGAGCTGCAATAAAGGCCTGTTCTGCATGCAAAATACCAGGGATGAATGAACATTTTGTATTTTAGCTGGTGTGGGTAGATAGGACAGTGTAGGTGTAGGCTACTGGGAGGATGAGTGGTTTATTATAATTTATTTTAATCTGTTGAAAATACAAAAAAATGTTTAAGCAAAGCCAAAATACAGTATTACAGTACTGGGTGCCTGTGTATAAGCTCTTATCAGCTCAAGCAGACTCATTAAAACACTTAATAGCTACACCAGTGCAAATTGCTGTTTAGATAAGACCTGAGATGCTTTTTCATGGAAGGAAGATCTTAGAGGAGGTGTGGGAATGACCTACCAATAATTGACCCGACTTGCTATAAAATGTATCTACAGGAACATAAGAGCAACCAAATGGGTCAGGCCAGAGGTTCACCAAGCTCAGCAAACTGTGCCCTACCATTGCTCGCACTGGAAGCCAGGGAATAGTACAAGACTGGGGAAAACACGACAGGATGCTTCCTCATCCTCCAGCAACTTGTGTCTGAGCCGGAAGGGAGCGCCTTTGTATGTAATAACCCTTGATGTATTTCTGATTCACAAACTTGTAAAGTTGTCCTTTGAACCCAAGTTGACTTTTGTACCCACAGCATCCTGTGCTAAACATCCTTGGAGTGGAAAAATATTGATAGTGGATTCCTCAAGTCATGAACAGAATTAAAGGGTTTATCTGCCTTTTCACCATTGTCAGCAGTGAGATCCAGAGAGCTACTCAGTCTTCTTGCAGAGATTTTTTGCAGCCAGATGTTCCAAATGACCGGAGATGAAATATTTAGTAATAGTAATAATATATGCCAGGCTTCTGACACACAGTGTCTGCAGCTATGTCTGCCTTCGGAGGTCCAGGTATACCAAAAGAGCCATAATTCCCGTTGTAGTGATTCACACTGCATTTCTGTGCGGTGATTTTCCCATCTGGCATCCTTTATTCATAGCAGCAGCTCTTCTTCTCATCCAAGATCCTGTTTCTTTTTACTTTGTTCTTTTTCCTTTGAGGTTTCTCACCAGTTCAGGGAAGATAAGTGGATACGGAGATGGTGTTGCACAGGGTGAGAGGGAGTACACACCTCCAGAGCAAGCATCCGTTGTCATCAGCTTTTCTGATTTCATTGGAGCTCTTGTACTTTCCCTTCGCTGCCTTCATGCAGCAAATGCCCCGAGTAACCGCGGAGCCTAAAGTTCGTCATCGCCGGTGCCCATGCTGGGCTAAACTCACACTTTTTGTTCAGGATGCAAAATTTTCAGGCACTGGAGGGAAAAAACCTTTGTGTTATTTCCTAAAGAAACTTTAATGTGCTGCAGCCACCGCCTGCCGACAGCTCATAAATTAAAAACAATTAAATGCACAAGACACAGCGAGTCACTGCTTCCTACTGGCCTGCCTCCTCCCTCTTGCTTTCTACAGTCAGGCTACGAGGCAGCAGAAAAACCCCAACAAAGACCCAAACCCCAACTCCCCAAAAGTGAAAGAAGAAAAAAAAGCACCAGGGAAGCAAACTGAAACACAGGAAAACAAGTCTTGTGACCCATTAGGTCTTTTGTTTGCAGTATAAATCACCCTGTTATAATCATAAATTTGAGGACATAATTGGACTCCACGTATAAATCTGTTGCCAGTGATTACAGGCAAAAGGCCCCGAGCGATGGAGCCTGCAATCCAGCGCTGATGCGGTTTGGGGGAGGCCTCGGGGAGGGGGAAGGGAGCCTCGGCAGCCGCCAGAGTATTTTCCATGAGCACTTTGTAGCTGGAAACAGATGCTCCGTGCTGCCAGCCAGCCAGCAAAGTAATGTAAAAAACATTATGAAGATGATACCCTTCAAAGCATTCTTCGCTTTGCTCATTGTCCGGCAGTGGCTTGTCCTCCTCTGAGCTCTCCACCAAAAGCCCTACATGGGCATCATGAGGGTCTCCCTGCCCCGTACCTCTGAGAAGGGGGGAATGTCCCCCCCTAAGGCCAGGGCAGCTCTCTCCGTTGCAGCTGAGGAAGGGTAACACTGCTGTTTCTTAGCCTCAGGTCCTGACTGAACGTCAGAACTACAGAAGGGCTTTCAGATTTCCCTGGCAATATTTCCTGAGCAAATGTGAATGCTCTGCCTGCAGGAAGGAAAGGTTAAACTCATTTCCCACCCAGTCGTCCACCTGGGCACCACCTTGCCCTCCGCTGCCCCGGGGTGAGTTTGCCCCATACCGTTCTCCACTTCGTTCAGTTAAGCCATGTTATAAAGCCATGTTATAAAGGGTATAGCCATGAGCAGTGATCAAACCTGGGAGTGTAAAAGTCCTGTTGCTATTTTGATTCATAACCTTTCCCCACAAGGAAAAGCCTGGCTGTGTAGGGTGGCATGGATTAACATTGCGCCAACCACTTTAAGTTAAGATCTGATAGCTGGGTGCTGGGAGAAACCTGCTCAGTTGCACAATTGTTCTTCAAAGTCAAGATGTCCCACCAAGACCCTGCTACTCCTGCTAAGGCTGGGGTGTTGGAGCTCAATATTTACAACCTCAGTTTCAGGTTTGTGAAAAATAGCCAGGTTATTAAGGCTGAATTCTGCACTGGTGCTTGGTGATCCTCCCCTTGTGTATGTTCCTGCACATTCTGCCCTTAACTGTGTTGATTCCCCAGGGGAGCATGTACTGAACATGTGGCGACTGAAAGGGAATGCGAATTTAGATGGAAGGAGGCTGTTTGCTGTTGGCTACAATGCAGGTACACCTTAATGTAACTCGTAAATCTGCATGTGCCCTTAGGAGCGTGTTCCTGCCTCTGCCCTTCTACAGCCAAAGAAGCCAAGATGAGGGACTGCTGCCATGGAGATGCCAAGGGAGAGGTTAAGACCACACAATGATGGGCTGAGAGAAGGACCGTTGTGTGAAACGATGGATCAGAACAGGTTTTGCCCAGGTTGGAGGAAAAGATGACGCATTAATTAAGATGTGAGACAGTGAGAAACTGCTTTTACAGGTGGTTGTCCAGATGTACAGGTGCAAGATGCAGATGGCCTAGATGAGGGGACCTGGAGAAAAGCCCAAGTCCATAGTGAAGCTCAGGTGGTAAACAAGGTGGTGGGACTTTATGACAACGGCCAAGAAAGATGGTGTGCCATAACCCTGCCTCAGCCGCGCCACTGCCTTGCTCCTTCTTGCCTTTGCCCCTTCAACCCTTCCCAAGGCTTCCTGCCCCCAGCAGGGTGCTGCTGGCCCCCACACCCCAGAGCAGGGTGTTGGGTGAGGTGAAGATCCCCTCCAGACAGCGACGGGCAGCAGGGCGGGAGGCAGCAGCTGGCTCCTGTGCCGGGTGAGGCCTTGGGCACTCCTTATGGTGAAGCAGCTGCTCTCCACCACACTTGGCCCTTCCATCACGCCATGGCTCAGTGGGCTCCTAAAGAAAAAGTTCTTGCTCCCGATGAAAGATGGTTGACTTAGTGCAATTAAATGGATTTTTTTTTTCTTTTTGCTTTTTCCTACCAATTTTTGACTAAAAAAAAAAAATCTCTTACTCCTAGCCTTGCATCCCTTCTGCAGGAGATGCTTCATGGTGTTTTAAATGCTCTACCCTAAAACCAGCGTGGCTGCTTTTCTAGCCCAAATAGGGGTTGGTTAGCTTTCCAGTTCTGGTGTCCAGATAGCTGCCTGCTACCTGCATTCTGGTGACATTTTTATTGTTTCGTATTTTTTCTTTTAACACAGTGTTTTGAGCATCCAGGGTTTACACAAAGCAGAAATCCAATGTTCCCCACATTTCCCACCAGCATGGGTTGTGGGACAGATTTTTGGATATCTGGGAAAGCATTCCCCATGCAGATAGACTTTTGGGCTTCAAACTGTGAAATGACTCTGTTCTTCCTCTTCTTCCCATGGCATTTCATCCAGTAACATATTTTGGGAACTTCCCTGTCTAGCTACCTCTTAGACAGGAAAACATACTTGTTTTCCGGCTTGTCTGCTGTTTTTTTTTTATTTTGAATCATAGAAAGTGAGAGCAAGTGCTAGTTTTTCTTAACCATCACTCCTTTCAAAGTCACTTATACTCTACCCATGATACACTACTGTATTTTTCTTTCAAATAACTTTTTATTAAATTTGTGTAGCGCACAATAATTTTCTTTCACTGAACTTGCGTTTCCCTCTATTAACACAATATTTCCAGCCAACATCAAACTTCCTCCATCTTTAACAAGCCTTCTGGGGGTATAAAATTTTTTGGCAGGGATAGAAACAGTTCTAATCCTATCTATGCAACTCTTATTGCCATTTGGCTTTTGAGTCTTTACCACACTAAACACTCATTTTAGCTAGACTGCTGGTTCTTGTTTTACTTCTGTCTTACTAGCATATGGGACTCTGCTTGACAGGGTGGTGTGATCCTGACCAGAAGACCGTTGTAGAGCTATTTCCTTGTAAGAAAATCCTATAATAGCTCAAATTACTCTGCTGTAAATGGGGTCTGCATAAGGTGCACTGGGTGCATATGAGTTGGAGTACTGTTCAATGATACGCTGCCCAGGGCTCCCAGCATCAAAAGCAACATAAGGCTATTTACGCTATTCTCTTCTTATAGCGTTAGCTCTAATATATAGTGTTTTAAATGATACCTTACAGAGTGTGGGTGTCATTCTTACTGGGGTCATAATGGACCAACACCTCCTGGTACAAAACACATAGCTACCATTTGGGTGGTGTGTTGGATGTGCGTGACACGAATCTAAAGTTATTTACAGCTTTGGTGGCAGATCCACACTCAGATCATGAGCACAGGGATTTCCCTGCTCAGGGAGGGGTAAGTGCCATCATCAGGATGCAAAAGGAAAACATGTTGGATATTGGACCTATCTAAGAGTTGGAAAGAGCACTTAGCCCTTTGAAAATGCCTTGTGTATAGCTACCTCCCCGTTTTGTTTGGAGAAAGCACCCCTCCTGGCCTTCGAGAGGAGAGGAGAGGAGAGGAGAGGAGAGGAGAGGAGAGGAGAGGAGAGGAGAGGAGAGGAGAGGAGAGGAGAGGAGAGGAGAGGAGAGGAGAGGAGAGGAGAGGAGAGGAGAGGAGAGGAGAGGGCAAAACCAATGGAGATGTTCACAAAAAGATGGAAAAAGAGGGAAAGACAGATAGTCTGGGGGATGTTGCTGGACTTATTCAAAATATTCTTGAAAACAGAAAAGCCACCACCATTTTTTGAAGGGAGCTTTTATGACTTGTCTCACAGCTGCTGTAAGAAAGTGGAGACAAAAGGAGAGTATTAAAAAACAAAATGGAGCATGTGCCAGCCCATGGGGCACAACTCATGCCTCTCAAAACAGAGGCTCTCTGCTGACTCCTGGCAGCACCCTAAGAGTGTGACATGAGTCCTTTCTGGGGAGGGCTGGCATAACCACGCATGGGAAATCCACGTCCTTTTGGGTGAGGATATCACAAAATCTCCAGACCCAGGTAGGAGGGCACCACTGAAGGTCACCTGGTCCAGCTCCACTCTTGACAAACAGGTGAGTTCTGGTGAAAACCCAAAGGCGGGGAAGCACACACCACCTGGGACCTGCTCCAGTGCTGCAGTGCCTCCCGAGGAAAAGAATTTTCCTCATGCTAAGTGAAACCTTCTAAGTCACAATCTGTAGTTCTTTGCCTCTTTTGTATCATCTGTCACCAGTGAGACCAGTTTGACTCTGCTGTCTTCATAGCTCCATACTCCTCCTTTGCTCACAGCTTTCTGCCTGCACAGCTGAGGCTTTTCCTGGCTTAGGCAGCACCCAGCACCACCTGGGGGTTCAAGCCAAGATCCAACCAGGGATTAGTGTTTGGAGAGGTAATGCTGGGGTGCTGCTGCTGCTGGTGGGGCCACACCAGCCACCTGGACTGGTCACTCTCCCCACTGTTGGGGTAGATGGCTATCATGGCAGGGCTGCAGCTCAGACACTCCAGGAGCCACCACCTGAGACCACTCCACTTTCCGCTCTTTGGGCTGATCTTTGTTGGCCGAAACTTTTTGTTTGTGCTGCTGGATTTCACCTGAAATCCAGTTACTGTGGGCTGAATCAAGTTGCTGGGGGGTCAAAGAAGGGCCAGTGTGGGCGCAGGGGAGGAAGAGCAGCCCTATCCTTTCCACCTCCATGAGCTATTTTACAGGCTCAGTTCAAGTCGGCAGTGAGTAGAGGTGGGCAGATTAATCTGTGGACGTACCAGCCTCTTTTGTGGACTTCAGAGCAGAGCAGATGACCTGCTTGTACCAGGTGTCTAAATTACAGACAGTAAAAGATGACACCCGTGTTTTGCCAGGCTTTTCTAACCATGTGGGTCAGAAAGACAGTGTTTCTATAAGAAATGAAAGTTGAGATTTTCATCTAATCCAGATGCTTTCAGGAGTGGGGACTTCATTAAAAACTTCAGTATCAGCAACTCATGATACAATTGCAGAAGTTGGCAATGCTGAATTTCTGTTTGCCAGCATTTTTAGAAGCCAAGTTGAGCAGTGAACAGTGGCGGGAATTGCAACATTTCCCCCATTTTAGAAATGGTTGTAACTCTCTGTAATGTCCATGGGACCCACCTGCTGACATTTTTTGGTACAATTTTCTGACAGATTATTTTGTACAAGCAGTTAATTGCTCTCTCTGGATGAGTTCTGGTTTATTGATGACAAATTCAGAGCAGAAAACAGATATCAGTGCCCACAGAAGACAAACAAAAGAAGCCAAAGTATATGCAATTTACAATAAGATGATATATTTAGCTCTGTTTAGCATATGTTAGCGATGAGGGCAGTGGATGTTACATTTAATTGGATCCAGAAAAATGATGAATATTAGTCCCTCTGGAATTATTCCTGGTGAATTTCCAGGCAGATGCACAAGTATTTTAATAAATTAAACACAAATGGAGAAGAAGGAAAGAAAAAAAATCAACCGATTTCTTTTCATCTTAAAGATTCCAGTTTCAGATCCTCACACTCCCACGGGTAATGGTCTAGGATGCTGTATTCAAACAAAAAAAAAATAACATGCACTGACAGAAGTAATGTTTTCTGGGTCTCTAAGATGCTGAAATTAATCTCTAACGTACCTCGATGCTCCCCTTAACCAGGGCCAGTTAAGGCTTGCTGGGGTAGGGTTCCCAGGTGCAGAGCAACACCTCTTCTGTCACAAATCAGCCCCAGGCTCTGCTGAGTGATGCCAAAGGGGCTGTGTGCCCACAGATGCCAGAGCAGACCCCCATCCAGAGCAACATGAGGCTCTCTTTGGTGCTTCTGCCGTAAGACAGACTCTGGGGACCTTCTCGCATGTTTCTCTGCAGGGATAGGAAGCCTGGACATGGAGCGGGTGGACCACAGCCATTGCCATGATGCTGGAGGAGAAGGCTGATCTGTGGAGGAAAGAAAGCTGGGCCGTGGGCTGGAGGTGGGCACAGGCTGGGAGAGATGCTCCAGCAGGGCAAGTCCAGCTCCCAGGGCTGTGGGCAGCAGGGCACGCAGCCCCTTTGGGGGGGACAAAGGGAATCCACCCTGCACCGGGTTGGCTGCTTGTCCCGGCAGAGTCTGGGGGCTCTTCCTCAGCTTCACAGCACCCTGGGCCAGGGATTTCTCCTGACTTGCAACCTAACAGTATTACAGTCCGGTTTGTGCTCTTTTGTGCCAGTGTCAATGAGATGCTTCTCTTCAGGCAGTTCCTTCTCCTCCCTGCTATTCGCCTGGGATATGTTCATAGAGTAGTGTTTTGTTCTTTCTGTGCTTTACATTTTCAAGCACACTAAGCCAATCACCCTTAGTATATAAACTTGCTTGAGGAAATCAAAGCCTGTTTTTCTGTTCTTCCTGTGTTTGCATGCAAAACACATCATTTAGCACTTTCTAAAGTGAGTGTTTTGAGAGACCAAGGGAAGGTTTATTGCTGGTTCCTTGCTTCAGGTGGTACTAAGATTTCTGTGCCTCTCAAACTCTTGGAAAAAGGGTTATGTTTCTTTATATTGGTAGTCTGGACCCAAAATATTTACATTTTGCCGAGCAGTTGTGTCAATCCCAGTGGTTTTCTTTGTGAGGCGTGAGAAAACCTCAACTCAAAGCTGAGCTGTGGAGGAGGCCTGGAAATAGGTTGTCTTCATTTTAAGCAGGTATTAAAATTAAGTGGTTTTATCATGAACTGGTCATAATATACTAATAAGATATTTGTACCTGGGGAAACAGCTTTTGGGCTTACAATCAATTTTCATAATTTTTTTTTCTCTTCAGTATAGGGAATTGCTGCTGGTATGAAATACCCAGGGGCATGACAAGAATCGGCCACTCTGTGATCTCCAAAGGATGTCTTAGGCCATGCATTTTGCAAGGGGTCTGGAGAGAGGCAGGCGGGAGGGGAGTGGTGCTTTGCTCTGCCCAGCCTGGGTACCACCTGCCTGGCTCTGTGGTGGCCTATGTGGTGGGTAGGGGGGACATGGCAGAAGTCCAGGCATGCTGGGTCATCATCAGCAAGACACACTGAAACAGGGAAATGCTAGAGATAAATTTAATATCTTCTGTGCTTACCTTTGATGATAAAAGTACATTCATAGATGAATCCTGCTTTGTCCAGCTATGAGCTGAGGATCCCAGAAGCAGAGACTTACAATAAGGTCAAGCTAGCAAGATAGCTCTTATAACTTGATTTCCTTCAAGAATCCCCCAGCAGAGAAGGGAACAGACCTACCTACTCCTGGTGGGGATTAAGCTGCAATTGAATCATCATTGCTGCTGTGAACTGATGTGAGCCACCAGAAAAAACAGTAGTACAAAATGGATTGTCACCCAGTACATATATGTGGTCTTGTGCCTGTTGAATTAGCCAAGGTTCCCAATGCGATGGTTACAACAGCTCTGATTTTTGTAAAATCCAACTTGTGCTGCTTCCCCACCAGAGCACAGGCAGCACAAAAATCTAGTACAGATGAGAGCTGCATAACCGGATGATACATGTTTGTGTAGCAGTCCATTACTAATTAGGATGAAGGCATTTAAATAGACATTTGAGAGTAAGCTCTTTGGACCAGATTAACGCTAAGCGCAGGTGGAGGAGAGGAGCAGCCTAGAGAGCAGGGTCCTACCAGGGTCCTGTTGGGATCCCAAATCCGTGCCAGAGATTCTCAGGATGTTCAAAGCCATGTTTGGCAATCAGGAGAAAGCTGCTTGGCCTGGAGCAAAGCAAAGCAAAGTACAATCCATTCCAGAGTAATTCTTGCAGCATATATTACATCATATACACACTGGCTTTAACTATAACCTCTGTGTCAAGTCCCACAGTTTGCCTCCACTTACTACTATCTCAATTCAGCTTTCCATTCAAGTGGATCTGAAAATAATCAAACTTCTGTTGCCCAGCCCCCATCTTGAGAACCAAATTATTTTTCCAAGAACCTCCTTGGAAGTAAGAAGGCGCCTCCACAGGCAGGGCTGCTCAGGGTAAGCAGGGCAGCAGCACTCACTTCTGGCTTTCTTTGGACCTGTTTTTAGTGTCACTAACATTTGACAGGGAATAGTCTCTCCAGTCTTTGAGTCCAAAATGCGGCAAAATAATCACAATAATGTGATTAAAAAAGCAAGAAGGGAGAGAGGAGCAAATGAGAGACTATTTGCAGAGAGATGTGAAAAACATTGCTAAACTGGTATAAGGGAGAAATGCATAATAGCATTCAACTAAAGATGAAGACCATAAAGTTAACTGGGGACTACCCAGAGAGGTTTTTAAAAATGAAGGCCATGATAGCAATAGGAGCTTATAGAGCTGTTATTCCTCCTGTACATGTAGAAAAAACTGAAGTGACATTTTGGTTTATGGAATATGTGAACCTTGGGCAGATATGAGGAAAGGGAGACCTAAGACAGCGAAAATAATTGTGTCATCAGTGGCAGAGTCACTGCAGAAATAGGGATTTATCTGGAGATGTGTCATGCAGAAGGAGAAAGCAACCTCAAGGCAAGAATCTCATGAGAGTTTTAGAAAGCAGAGGCAAGTTGGGAGTCTGGACTGGAGAAAGCAAAAGGTGAAGAGAATTTCTTTGTCGATCCTGCTGTTGCTGGAAAGAAACACTTTAGGGTTTGACTGATTGAGCCAAACTCAAGGCTGAAAAGAGGTAAATTAAATGGAGACAGCACATGGTAGGTATCACTCAAGAGGGAGCCTCAAAATAATGTGGCATGTACCCAGCAGGGAATGAGTGAAAGAAACGAGATGACAAAGGGGAAAAACAACCAGTGAAGATTCCAGAGCAGTTGTGTCTGGGTGTTTGGCACATATGGGCTTTGGGGCAGGAGAGAAAATGGTTTGTTGGGATGCAAGAACTCAAAGACTGTGTGCCCAGAGCTGAGGTGGGCTGGTGCAGGGAGAGACTAGGTGCAGGTCTGCTTTCTGACACTGCACAAATGCCAAGAAGCAGGGAGCCTTCAACAGCCAAGAGAAGGGGCATTTTCTAAAGCAGAGCCATTCTTCTGCTATAGACTGAACAAACCCCTGGATCAAAACATGGTACAGGATACTGTATGATGTGAAGCAAAGGAATGAATGTCCCTGCTCAAGTGCCTTGCTATGAAATGGGAGGTCACTCAGGGGCCAGTCACTAGTGATGGGATGAAGGAAGAGATTTTAGGAGCGAGCAGATGGTGACATATTTTAAAGAGGTTATAAAAGGGGGAATCCTCAGGGCAGATGTTTTCTCAAAGACACCGGAAGAAAGCACTGGCAATGACAAGAAAATATGCAGAAAATGTGTGGCTGTTAGAAGATGGCAGCAGCCAGATGGTTCAGATTAACTCAGCTATCACTGCAAAGACAAAGTGCAGCAGCAGGTGAGTCAGGCCTCAGCAGAGCTGCAGCTGTTCAACAAACCATGTGTCCTCCATCCTCTTTACAATGGTGGAAACATCTGGCAATGGGACTTCTGACCTCACACTCTTCACCTATGTGTTAAACTCCACAGAAAGCCCTGCTTTAAACCCTTAGGATAAACTCAAGCCTGGTTGTGAGAGAAACTGCTTCTGGTTGCATGGAAAAGCGGTGAGAAACTTGCAGTTTCACCTGATTCATGAAAGCAGATGCCCCTTGGCAGGTTTGACACCTGCCACCCAGCAGAACAAACAGGATGACATAGGCTTGCCAGAGGCCACACAAGGGATCATACATAATGAAGTGTTTTGATGGAGCATCTAAGACTTGGGTAGTTGTTTGAGCTCATCCAGTCACCAGGAGAGTGGACATGAGGTCTGTGAAAGAACAGGGAAGGTGTAGACTCACTGGAGGAGTAAGAAGGAGGATAAGCTTGAGGATATTTTTTTATCTGAAGGGATAGGAAGACCTGGAAGGACAATAAGCAAGGGAAGAAAATGGTCAGAGAAAGTGCACTAGAGATTTTAGAAATAAGCAAAAAGGATGAGCCTGTAGATGTACAGATGAGGTGCTCTACAGGCAAAGCTGTGTGATGGGGGCAGCCCCTGGCCCCATCATAGAAAAAGCAACAGTGCTGGCTACCAAGTGCATCTGGAGGGGTGCAGCCCTTGGGATCCCTGGGTTGTCAGCGTAAGCATTCAGGGTTTTGCCAAGCCCAGCACAGCCCTGCGGTTTGGGCAACAGGAGCAGGGCAGGTTCCTGAAGAGTGCTAGACACGTTTAGCTTGGCTCCTCTCAGGAAGGTCTGTTTTATAAGTTTTCCTCTTGGTACAGTACAATTTTACCATTCATTTTTACTGTATAGGAACTATCTGCACATTTTGGAGGGAATGCTTGCCAAAAAGAATTACTTTTGTTGCTTCATAACATAAGAGTCTTAAAAAAGCCTAAGAGGTTTCTTAGCTCTAGTGCTGAAAACTTGGCACTTCTGACCAGATGATGTCCTCTCCAGAGACACAGCAGTGTGGGGGTGTGAACACTTCAACAAGCAACTGGACTTCTAGGGCTTTCTCTTTGCGATATAGTGAACAAGACCTGCTTTGCCTGAAGTGTTGTCTATCAACAGCATAGTGTTCATCATTAACGTTTGGCCAATAAATTTTTTTATTGGGTTGGCTGAAGCCTGGCTGAAAGGTCAGTCAGGCACTGGACTTATGAATGTGTTTCTAGGAAAAGATTTTATTACAGAGGTTTAAAGGTTCTCACACTCTAATCCCCATTTGAGGGTAAAAAAATGAAGTTCAAATAAAATACATACATTCATGTTCAAATGTTTTAAGTCATTTACACGACAAAATTGTTTGTAACTTACTGCCAAAGCGCTGGAATGAGACATATTTTTTGATTTATGGCATCTGCTGGTTGATATTTTACACCTATCCTCAGTGGCTGAAATGGGAATGCACAAACATCAGCATGAATACTAAGAAATCCTGATACGGATACTTTGAAGTCCTGTTATTAGTCTGTTCCACTTGCCTCCTCTTGGAGCCTGTGTGGCTTTTTAAGGTGTTGACTTGTCAACCACCGCCAGCCCTGCAACTTAATTGTATTCAACGCACCTTTATTGTATGTCTGCTACTCCTGAAGTATGTTCTCTGCATGTTTCTACATTTATTGCAATTCCTACTAAGCCCTTTTGCCAGGCCTTTTCTGGTAAAATCTGACAGTGTGTCCATTGGTTCTTGGCAAGTTATTTCAACTTATTTTTTCTCCTTAGCTGTTTAGAGATTTATACTGCAGCAACCCCACAGCGTTTACATGTCTCAAATCTGGTATCTGCATATAGTGCATGATGATGTTTTCTGAGGGGAATTTTGTTCCTACCTTTTAATAGAGTTGCACTTTAAGATCTGGACCGTAACTGTCAAGAAGGTTAAAAATTTCACTGGCGCATTGGGTTGTAAAATCTGGAATTACCTAAGGCAGAATGTGGATTTGTTGTGTTTCATTGTTACCAACAACAAACTCTTTCCTGGCTCATAGAGAAAACATGAAACGAGAGAAATTTTACTGGTTGATTAGCTGCAGTGGACAGATAATTTAATAAGAAAAAATGCGGTCATTGCACTGAAATGAGGACATTTAGGAGCGCGGTTAGAAGTCTTTGCCTGTCATTTTAATTCAGAGAGCTGTCTGTCATCTCCTATCCACGTAGCCTGATGGTGGCTTGCAAGAAGAGGCAAAAGCTCTGTTGGTGTGACCCAAAGGAATTGGGAGGGAAGACCTGAACTCTAAACAACAACTCCTAGGATGTGTCTCCATTTTTACCTCTGGCAGATTCATGTTCACCGAAAGTAAACTGGAACAGCTGGCAGGTTTTGACTGGGTCCAGGCTCTTGGCCCCAGCAGAGAGCGCTTTGCTTTTGTCACTGGGCTCTTTTGAGGACATGTCAGAGTCCTGTCCTCGGTGAGCTATTGAGCAGCTCTTCTGCTGGAAGAGGCAGAGGCACAACACTTCTTACAGATATTTCTGTTTATCCCATTAGGGAAAAACTCACCTCTAGACAAATGTATTTTCAGGCTGATGCTGTGATAATGATTAAGGAAGTTAATGGAATTGGCATATTTATACTTCATGTGGTACCTCTGAATATTTCACTATTCTTCCACTGAAGGGGGAAACCCATCCTCAACCTACAGACTGGAAAAATAATGTTCAACTTTATAGACAATGTGATCTAAGCCAAGGTCTTAGCATGCTCGTCCTTAAACAGTATCCCATGGGAGGCAGCAAATGCTTTAATAATAAGGAGTGCTCACTGATGGGTTTGCCATGTATAGAGATCTTTTCTATATAAACAAATATATATAGTTATGTACATATAGATATATTTTTATATGCATATATAATTTCTGTATAATCAAGTGTATCTGCCCATTCTTATAGCTCTATACCTGAGTAATAAGTCCTAAAGACAACTCGTGCCATCCTGTTCACTGTCATCTCCCACCCCAAAACCAGGTCTTGTTAAGGACTAGGATAAGGTGGAGAGCCATGAACAAGACCTTTGGCTTCAGGTATCCAGCTTCGTTGCCTTAGCCTGTCACTTGCTTCTGCAGCAGTGGGACAAACCCTGTCTCCTGCCTCAGCTGCACTTTCCCCAAATGCTGCTTTGTTACAGGGCCAGGGGAAGAGAAGGAGAGGAGGCTGCTGGAATTGCCGTCTGGGTAAACCAGAGTGACTTTGCAAAGAGGACTCGAGCACTGATGTACCGCAAGCCGACTTGAGCACTGATGTACCGCAAGCCAAGTGATGCTGGACCATGTGGGCAGCCACAGCAGAGTGCTGGGGTGGTTACTGCTGGAATAGTTCAGATAATGCACTGTAATGGCATGGCCATGGTTTCCGGTCTAAGACAAAGCTCATTTCCATGGTGGTCACAAGTTCATGATGTTCCCCTTGAGGGCTGAAGCCTGGCACTGGTTATTTGTTGTGCTTTCCTGCTGACCATCAGGTCACAAGGCTGAAGGCTGAGGGTAGGTGCCTGTTTGCCAGGACATCACCCCAGGCAGTGCAGCGCTGCACAGCAAGTGATGGTGAGGAAAATTCCTCACTGACCCCTGCAGAAAACCAGCTCCTCTTCTGGGGTCCTGGGACAGCAATAACCTCCTAATTACAGAGACCCCTATAATCAGTGGAGATTGCTTCAGACAACCCACTTACCCCTCTAGCCACAAGTATCCAAGCCACTGGCTGCTTTGCTCTTCAGTAGCAATTACACAGCCTCTACCAAACCCCCAAGCACTCTGACCCTGAGTCAAGCTTTTGGGCGGATTTCCTCTAGAGAGAGAGAGGAGACTGGTTACTGCCACGGAATTTGGTACTGCCCTTTATGAGCTGCCTGCACTTAAGCACAGGCCACAGGGCTGTGTTGCTCCCAAGCAGCCTGGCGGAGCTTGTATTACCGGCCAGGGTGGTCGCAGCAGTGCTTCCAGATGTGCAGTGCAAGAGAGGGAGCAGCTGTTTTACCCTCGGGGGAGAGATGGAAGCTAGAGAGGCAAAACAAAAGCTGTATGCTTTGGGACATTTTCAGGAGGTGTTATATCTATAGACATGCCTAGTGCTGCAGGTGAAACTAATCAGTCTGTCTTGACATAATCCAAAGAAATTGAGAAGTAATGCTCACAGCAGCCCTGTGCAACACAGTGTGTTCAGGTATCTTAAGGCACCACTAGCTGTTGTTTAACCCCAGCCGGAAACTAAGCACCAGGCAGTCACTCACTCACTCCCCCCTGGTGGGATGGGGGAAAGAATTGGAAGAGTAAAAGTGAGAAAACTCATGGGTTGAGATAAAAACAGTTTAATAAGTAAATCAAAGCAAAACAAAGAATTAATTCACTACTTCCCATCCAGGAGAGCAGGGCTCCATCACGCATTACAGTTACTCAGGAAGACAAACACCATCACTCCGAACATCTCCCCCTTCTTTCTTCTTCCCCCAGCTTTATATGCTGAGCACGATGTCACATGACATGAAATAACCCTTTGGTCAGTTGGGGTCAGCTGTCCCATCTGTGTCCCCTCCCAACTTCTTGTGCGCCCCCAGCCTACAAGCTCGTGGGGTGGTGTAAGAAGCAGAAAATACCTTGACTGTGTGTAAGCACTGCTCAGCAGTAACAAAAACACCTCCGTATTATCAACACTGTTTTCAGCACAAATCCAAAACGTAGCCCCATACCAGCTACTATGAAGAAAAATAACTCTATCCCAGCCAAAACCACCATACTAGCAAACCCTTGTTTCTTTACAGACTTTAACATGCAATTTTATCTTGTACCAAAATTTGTCCCAATAATACATTGATTGAATTGCCACGTAGAAATCTGAAATTCCCACCAGAAATAGAAGGCAATCTTCTAGGTTGCTGGGAGCCAAAGCTGGAGGAGACAATAGGATCTGAACCACAGAGCAATCATAGCATGATAGAATAGTTTGGGTGGGAAGGGACATTTTTAAAATCATCTAGTCCAACCCCCTGCAATGAACAGGGACATCTTCAACTAGATCAGGTTGCTCAGAGCCTCATCCAATCTGACCTTGAATGTTTCCAGGGATAGGGCATCTACCACCTCTCTGAACAACCTGTTCCAGTGTTTCTCCCTCCTCATTTTAAAAAAATTCTTCCTTATATATAATCTAAATTTATCCTCCTTTGGTTTAAAACCATGACCCCTTGTCCTATTGCAACAGGCTCTGCTAAAAACGACTGCCAGTGTTCAACAGCTCTAGGTACCACCACTTGAATAAAGCTAGTTACTTCAGGGAATGCCATTTCCTCATGGTAGTACCCAATGCTCACATTCCCAGTGCACAGTGGCAAAGGGTTGTGTAAGAGGGCCTGCAGAGGAGGCAAGACTAGGGTCAGGAGGATGAAAAGACAGCATCTGCAGACATCACACAGGCAACCTGGAGAGATGTTGGCCATTAGAGAAGCTGTTTTCCAGAGGAAGCAGTCTGGAACAAGCAAGAAGCAAGAAGTGAGTATGTATGCTGAACTGGCCATAACCCACTAGCCCCAGCTTCTTTCCAAATTCCTGAAAGGAAAGACAGGATTCTACTGAAAGAAAAGACAGGATTCTCCTCTGTCTGGAGACCCACAAACCAAGAGGTGGAAACTTCTCCTCAGTAATTCTGGTGATTGCAAAGATGACACATTTGCCCAGAAAGTCTCTGTAGTAACCTTAGTGCAAAAGTTGGTAGATCTAAACCAATGACCTGAACATCACCTGAAATCTGCCAGGCAGCAAGTCCAGGCCGGCAGGACAGGATGCTCCTGGGGGACCTTACAGCCACATTCTGCACTTCTCTTTTATGAGCACCTTTTTTTCTGAGGCTCAATGGTGTTTTGGGGAATCTACAGAGGCCAATAGCCAAAACACACCAGCCTCAAACCAGTCCATCAAGGCCAGTACAGCGTAGACAGATCATTCATCTTGGCATCCCTGAAACTCCCAGTGCAGCAACCTGTGATCTAGCCAACAGAGAAATACTTCCACCTAGCCTAGATTTACTTGAAAACAGTCCAGAAGAGGTAATGTGAATTCCAGTTTTAGTGGCTTAAACTCCATCTTGGCCTGCCTTTTTTCTTTTAATTTCCTTGGGGTGTTACACCAGTGACTGCAGTCCAAATTGTATTATCAAGGGTTTTGTCTTGGTGGTTTTTCTTTTTTTTTTCTACAGCTTGTTCATTTAGCTTGTTTAATGAAAACTTGTCCCAGGCAGAAAGGCACAGGAGCTCATGGGGGGACTGGAACACATACCCCTGATGAGCAGCAAGAAGTGGTGCCATGGGTTTGTGTGAGATGTATTCCCCTCATCACTACACCAGGCAAAACATCCTTTAGTTTGAGAGTGCTCTCTTTCACCTGTAAGGGGGAAACAACTCTATTGATGGGGTTAAATGCCAAGCTCTCAGGTACAGAAAAGATGCAGGGCAGCTACCAAGATGTAAGAAACTCAAAAACTACTAGTAAGATCCTCCTTATTTTAGTCAATAGGCCAGTTTTGTTTTGATCTCTGGTGCACCTGAAAACAAATTGTCTTGCAAATTATTATCTCATCCCAAGTGCCCATAAAATGGCAGACACCATGCAAAGGTTCACCATTGAATTAAAGATGAGAAGCCCATCTTGCCCTAGGAAATCGGCATTTGGAACAACAGCACTTGCCATAGATATGGGGACCAGGGCAGACTTCATCCACTCTTGTCACCTCTGCAAAGACAGGAGAAGTCAAGAGGGCTGTGCTCATCCACTGTCTCTCCTCGTGCACTTGAGCTGCTGGTGGTGTGGTGCATGGCTGTGCTTTTTTTGTCTCCATAAGGCTATGTCAAGACTTTTTGTTTAAACAGCCAGATGAAGGGGAGAAAATGGTCGGCTTTGGATTGAATTAGTCTAAAAAGGAAGACGTTTTGTTTCTCACCCGATGAAGCAGAACCAAACTAATTCCACTTAGTTTGGCAGGAAATATTCCTTTTGACTCCACATTAAACGTGCCACTTCAGGCACTTACAAGAACAGAAAGGAAATTGCCAGCTACAAACAAAACACCAAGAAGAAGGCATCAGACC
Source organism: Numenius arquata (assembly GCF_964106895.1). Classification (NCBI taxonomy): domain Eukaryota; kingdom Metazoa; phylum Chordata; class Aves; order Charadriiformes; family Scolopacidae; genus Numenius; species Numenius arquata. The sequence goes on along the minus strand of NC_133577.1, from coordinate 15,680,283 downwards.
CCTACATTTTTCCAGCTTGCAGGATGTGAGAGATCCCTGTTTGTAAGCACCTCTGTTCCCGGAGCCATCCACCTGCATCTGCTGTGAGAGTGCCCAGGTGAGAAACATTTTGCATCTGGAAGTGCTTTTACACTCTCTTCCAACAGTGCTCATTTTGTATAAATGCCTTTGTTAAACCCCTTTAGCTTCAGTTGCGTTCAAAAATATCCCAGAAAGAAGAATTTGGCCTCAGATGTCTCAGACTGATGATCTTACAGTATGTTTAAGTATTATTCATAGCTGTAGGTGAGTTGGAAAGATTTTTAAAATAAATCATTACTGAGAGTATCAGATTTTCCTGGTATTCAAGAAGAGGGAACAATATAATCATTTTGAAGAAATTCTATTAACTTTTGAAACCCATTGGGAAGGGAAGTAATAGTAATGAAAAACTAAGAACAAACATTGAATTCTTCCTCTGAAAGAGTAGGTGTTGTGTACACACAGACAGAAATGCACACCTGCATCTCTTATGCATGAATATCTTGATGGAAGTGAAGCAGAATTACAGCAATTGCATTTCCTCTACTACAGTTAAATTGACTGATTAAAGTGAATAAGCCAAAAGATGGGTGCAAGACTGAGCACAGCTTGGCTGGGAGGGAAGGAGGGAGGGAGGGAGGGAGGGAGGGAAGGAAGGAAGGAAGGAAGGAAGGAAGGAAGGAAGGAAGGAAGGAAGGAAGGAAGGTAGGTTGGTTAATTTTTCAGAGCGCTATGTAAATACATTCCTCTGACCATGTTGTATGCTTCAACCTCATGAGTGTGATGTGCAGCTTATATAAAATACACTCGGTCAAACTCTGTCTCTGTGACAGTCGGTCAGGTCAGGGGCAATTCCCAAGTGCCAGGGTTGGGAACCGTGTACGGATTGGAGCTTCCCCTAAGGTTGGTGTCTGAGTCATGGTGCATTTTTTCTGAGTGTGGAGCACTAGCCAGAAAAGATAGATGGGAATTTGCTGACACTCTTGCATGAACAGCCTTAGCCAAAGAGACGTCCATCAAAGACATCCAAAGGGGCATCAGCGCTGGACCTGGAAAAGCAGGGAGTTCAAGCATGATGGTGAGGAGAGGATTGAGAAGAAGCCCAGCAGCCAGTTCTGACCCAGCACAACCATTCTTACATTTAACTCTGATGTTTCATTCAAAATTACACTCACAGTCCTTAATCACTCAAACCCAGCAACTCTTACAGTAAACTTTTGTCATACATAGATGTTGTTTCCTTATACTCCATATATGCCTGTTCTTTCTTCTCTTTTGCTTGATCATGGACTTGAAGGGGGGTGGAGAATCACTTTGTTATGTGTTTGGGTGACACCTTACCATATTAAGCATTGGTCCATGCCTAGAATTTCTAGGCACTTCCTTGATATAAATAAATAATAATAACCTATACTTTTGGAAGACGCCACAAGCCAGTAAGTTTGATGTTCATGTAAACATCCTAAGTAAGAAACAGCAGAGCCCCAGTCCTCCCAGGCTGTGATAATTAGCCAGATGTGCTGTTTAAGAGATATCAACAATAACAGCCTAAATAATTCTGTGATCCAGATCTTAAATACCATATGCTAACTAAGAACATGGCCTCAAATATCCACTGACATTAGGTGAGATTAGGGGTAAGGTATAGGGGAAGAAGGTGCTGTAACAAAACACAGGTAGAAGGCTGAGCAGCATCACCATCTGCTTCTGCACTGACCCACCCAGCTCAGCTCCTACATCCAAAACATGCTCACGTACAGCCCTTACATCAGCCCTGAGTTTACTCCAGCATAACCTTGTGGTGGCTGTAGGACACAAGGATGGGCTTCTCCTGCTCCACATCCACTCAAGACAGTGCCTTTGTATTGTGCTCCCTGAGCTCTGAACATATTCATCGCCTTTTTCACCATCATTCACCATCAGCATGGTGGCACAGTGTTGTAGCTCTTCCTCCACAAAATAGCCTCCTTTAAAAATACTTTATTCATGCTGGTAGCCATGATCACAGCTGATCACAGAATCACAGAATCACAGAATCTTAGTGGTTGGAAGGGACCTTTGAGATCATTGAGTCCAACCACATTAAAAAAAAAACAAAAAAAACCACAAACAAACAAAAAAACACAACACACAAAACCAAACAAACAACACCCCCCCCCAAAAAAAAAAAAAAAAAAAAAAGCACCCACCAACTAAACCCCACACCCACAACCTCACACACAACACCCCACCACAACCCAACAATCCCAGGCACTAGAGCATGCCCTGAAGAGCCACATCTACACGTTTCTTAAATACCTCCAGGGATGATTCCAGATCTTTCTTAGAAGGGGATACTCTGGGATGCAGGTGACTAACTCTGTGGGTTGAATTACCCAATGCAAGCCGTGAGCCATGTACAGCAAATTCCACCTGTCAGCAGAAGGGCCCGGGCGTCTCTGAAGAGGATCTGACTAGGGACCCGATGCGGACTGTGTCCTGGCAGGAGACATGAGGCATGGGGATGCTGGTGGGTCACAGAATGCCCAGTTTTGGTCTTCAGTGTTTTCCCTCTAGCAGGGAGATGGAGTTTGCCTTGTCATGCAACACAGGTAGGCCCTGTTCCATCCCTGCTGCAGGGGAAGAAAGGTTGGTGCACATTTCCCATTGAAGATTCAGTTGTCCATGTTAGGTTACTTTTTGCAGAGAAGCCTAATTTTAATTTTTCAGGAGGTAGAACTGCCATGAGATCATATGGGGAACTGGAGGATGATCTTTCCTTCATTGTATTGAAAAATGTTCTGCACAGCTCCTCAGAGAAAAAGACACTAAATGCCTTTCCCTCAAAGTCTGGACAAACACTACAGATTTTCATGCTGATTTTAAACATAGGAGGAATCAAAGGTATTTGTCCTGGAGGGAAGGGAAGACCACTAAGCAGAACTGAAGCGAGGAAGGGAATGTGATTTTGCTAACACCCTTCACATCTTGATGTTGGTCTATACCAGTGTTCAGATCCCCTGGCTCAAAGGCAAGACTGCTCATGTGTATGAGAGTCCAGCTCAGGATGGATGTCAGTAACCCAGCAAAAGCCAAGTGATACACCCGTTCTTTCCAGTGTTTGTCTCACCTGCACTCCTGTCTGCCAATTTTGCGGGAGGTGGAAAGCACATTATGCACTGGGGCTGGCAAGGGTAATAGGCAAGGATGAGGCTACCCAATGAGTTAGAAAACACTTACAGGAATTAGCTCTGGCAGCCAGCTCTGCTGCAAAGTCACATTTCTTTTATGCAACTGCCATTTATGTTGTTGGTAACCATGCAAGCCATAACTTTGGCAGCCCCTTAGTAGAAGTAATAGTTTCATAAGTATGAGCAGTTCTTCAATGACTTCTTAAAGATACAAGGGCACCTTCAGGTACTTTGTATGGCACCTTTCTCCATGGCTGAGTTTACATATAATGTGAATAAGGACAATAAAACTGCATTTCTGCTTTAGTTGGAGAGTGCAGGTGTGGAAGTGGTGGGGTGAGCCCAGCACCAGCAGCAGGAATCAGGCTTCAGTCTGGAAAGGGGTGCGGAACACTTGTTCCTCCTGCCCCACACTTGACATACATCAACCTCATATCAGCCCCACACCCACAACTGCCTCCTGGACTTCCCAATAGTTTTTAGCAAATTCTTAGTAAATGTGAAAAAGTCACAAGTACAAGGTACCACAGGAATGAAACTGGGGTTGGGGGCACTGACAGTGAGCCCCCACAGTGGGTTTTTCCAGTTCCAAGTCCCACATTGTGCTATGTGATTTTTCTTCCAGACATTCTTGTTGCTGGCTCAGAAATGACCGTGTCTCAAAAAGGTGTTTAAGACATGGTTTCTTCTCATATTAATACGAACAAACGTTTCCTTCAAACCATCCTTATGCATGTCACAGCCTAAGTCCTCCCAGGGCCAAAACTGTGACCTAGTAGTAACTCCTGTCCTCTTAAGTTAAATGCCAGTTGCATTGTCTGATGTTATCTAAGTATAGCTGCACATTCAACATCATACAATAAAAAGCCCAGGCTTCTTTCCCCAGGAATTCATTATCTCTTCAGCTCACACAAAGCCCATAAAGTTTCTTGGGATTTTGTTCTTGGCTGAGCAATCTGGCCACATTTTAATATGTAGTGATCTCAAGACCCTGGGAGATACTTATGTAGAACGATGCTTTGTGCTTAACTCTTGAGCTCATATTTACAAAGAGCTCTCCAAGACTGTTATATTGATAGTTCTTTGCCAAATTAGAGAAGTGGCAGTTATATGAAGCATACACTGTCAGTAGTGGAAGCGCTTAATGGTGTGCGTTGGGTAGACACAGCATCTGAGTGAAAATGTGATCTTGAGCCCCTACAAAGCTGGAGAAAAATTTAGTGGTTCACTTCATTTAATACTTTTACAAGCTCCACCATGCACAGAAGTCTAGCTGTAGTTGCTTACTACAGACTTGTCTCTCACATTCCACTGGTGTCCTTTCAAAGTCCTTTTACCACCATTTCTTTCCAATGCAGGATTGTGAGGCACTTGATTCCTCTGTGCTTTTTCATGTCAAAAATGCTGTAGCCTTCAGAAGGCATAGGGTTGGCCCATCCTTCCTGACGGAAACACAGCTGTGCTTCTGACTGTACTATGGGCTCCATTTCCACTGTGTTTTCCTCTGGGGCAGACAAAGATGCCACTGGCAGAGAGGCAGTTTTCTGTGATGAGGATACTGGGCAGGAGGTTAAGTGGTCTCTTTGGCTGGTTTCCTTTGGACCCTCTGGAAGCCCTTGCTCGGCGCTTGGCAGAGGGTTTCCAGGCATTAGAGATGGAGTTGGGCATGGCTCTCTGCTAGCAATTTCAAGTATGAAAATGTCCCTCATTTTTTCTGCACAAAGGTATTTAGGGAATGATGGAGACTGTAGTTCGAGGCTGTGCCTTGGATAAATGCCTGCCTCTCCCTGGGACTGTGCCTTGGGCAGGGCAGATGCTTTTTGCTAGGACTGCTGGCAGGGGTTGTCACATTGGCTTTGGAGGGTTTGAGGCCTCTCAGCTCATCAACATTACAAGTTATATGTTTCTTTTAACTCTCCAATCAAACTGAGGTAATATATTGCAACGGAGAAGAACATGATCTTGACTGATATTTTTTAATGTAATGGTCAATTGCTCTTTGACCTTGGCCAGACCTGGATTTTTGCTATGTCCTATGAGATTTAAATACTTAGATAAAAAGATACTTACTTGTGGATATATCTTATCTTTTTCCTCCTCCGTGTCTCCTCAGTCGTTTTATTCTTATCAGTTCTGCAGTGTTTCAGTCACATGGAACCAGCCCTAAAACTCAAGATGGCACATTCATCCCCATCACGTTTATCTGGGTACAACAGATACTTGCTTGTCTGATGATTTCAGCAGAGCTAAAGGCTCAAGTTTTTAGTGACTCTATTTATATGAAGGAAAGGCGATGTTCCATGGCACTAGTTTTCTCAAAACCTGCAAATTCTGTCCATTCAGGGCAAAGTTATTTCTCTTACAGCGCATGTAACGGAGCTGCACTGTAGGTACATCCTAATCCCCGTGTTAAGTCATACAAGATTTATAGATTTGGATAAACAATGTTTGATATCCCTTGTGGCAGACCCACAGGTTATTTCATAAGAAATAACGAGTGGGCTCCTATTCCTTCTCTAGCAAATTTTGATCCACTGCGTCATAGAGTTGGCCAGGAGTACGGAAAGCAGGAGATTTATGGATGATAAAAAGGATGACATCATGTTTCTGGCCTGCTCTCCATGTTGCTGCTGCCTGCAAAGAAGTGTGTTTCAGGCAGACCGCTCTTCTTCCCATTTCAGTGCCCGAGCCTGCACGCAGGAATGAGATGGATCATGACCAAGTCCAAGCCCTGGGCCACCTTATTCCCCCTTAGCGCAGCTCTTCCCTCCATGCTGGCAGGGCCAGGCACAGGAGAGCCTGGGGTGCCCACTCCTCCAGCTACAAACTGAGACGGCCCAGTGTTTGGGAAGGGTATCGGGTGTTAGGATTAGCTGAGATAGCTGTCATGTAGCACTTGGCAAGTTCAGGTAAACCTTCCTACAGCTGAGCTTTGCTGACATGGTCAACGAAATAAGGGTATTTGTGGACATGGTGGGTAGCACTGGTCTGGCAAGAGGACCTTTCCAGTATTGTGTATTTACCTTTGTCCAGCTGAGGCACTCAAGGTGACCAAGGGGTGGAGGAGGAGGCCCTTCTCTTGCTCTTGGACAATGCAGAAATGCTCCTACAGAGCATAGCACGCAGAATTGCTGCAGCAAGGCAAGCAAGTCCGCTGTCCCCAAGGGGAGCATCAGCTTAGTGGCACGCATTGTGCAGGAAACAAGGCACTGACTTGCACTGTCATTTTACATTTATCAGTTTCTTGCTGCTAAATCTTACCAACACTTGCAGTAACCACTGCTACGTGGGCAGAAGGCTTTTACAAATGACCGTAGAGATTTAGGAACACAAGTCAAACAAAAAGTCACTTCAGAATCCCAGTGCTTAAACACAATCCTACTGGTATGTAGGAGATGGGAGGACAAGACTCGTTTTTGATCTAAGTAACTTCATGTGCCAGGCTTACAACACGGGGCACTTGCTGCTTGTGGTCACGGGAAACTCCTTCTGTGACTGTTGGTATTATCAGGAAATGTCAAAATTGTCAGTATGGTCAGAAACACCATGTCTGCTCTCCTGACACTGAGGATTTTTCTGGTGTAAGGAGGAATGTCACACCTTGTGAAGCCTTGAAGCCAAGGGTAGCTGGTGGTCAGTAGGGGTCAGGGTTTTCAGGTTCCGGCAAAAAATTTGGCACTTACCTCCTATGAACCCTCCTTTCTAAATGAATGACTAGTGTGTGTAGACTTCTCTAAATGTCTCAGCCTTTGGGAAATTATGATACTGTTACCTCACCCTTCTATCATCTATTCTAACACTTCTCCTCTTCCAGTGTTTTTCCTACCATGATGCCTGCTTTAAAGTATTTGTGGTAGCAAAAAAAAATATAAATAAATCTCTCATGGGGAACATGTTTAGAAGCTTGGATTTTACATATATCAAATTCAGACAGTGAAACCTGTGGAATGCAGGGTTCCCCAGGAAAAAATGTGGCCTGAGCTATGGAAAATGAGTTTTCTTCCAACTCTCATAAAGTCTGCAGCAATCCCTGGAAATCTGTAGGCTGCTCACTGGATGACCAGCTAACTGCAGAAAGTCCCAAGAAGGCTTGCAGTAGAAATTCCAGGCATTTCTGAAAGAACTGAATAAAAAGCATCTGTCTGAGCTAGTGTATAATCTCTTTTGATCTGAGTTCAGATATGAGGTTTTATAGAGGTTTATGTCAATCAGGGTATGAAACTATCATAAAATATGACAGTAGATAAGACTAAATTTATTACATCAAAGTCAATGGTATATAACAACTTTACTCAAAGGGACTGAACAAGACTTAACCAAATATTTTTAGCACATATTAGAGAACCAGACTTCAGGGTGGATCCCTTCTTTGCTATGTATTTATGTCTGCTTTTATAATTTTCAGGCAAAAGTGATGAACTTTGTCCTCTTGCAGAACATTTATAATACCGATAGAACTAGATGAGAAACCTTCAGTCAGCTTATCATTGTATTAGTGTAAATTCAACAGTGCAAATATCAACACCATTCTGCAAAAGGACATGTAGGCTTTGTCCTGCAATGTTTTTGATCTCTCTGAATCTGAGCTTCTCCAGAGACAAAACAGAAGTACCAGTCTTTCAACAGGTATAAGTCAACACTGCTCACAGAGACAATCAGCTTCACAGAGACGCTGGTATCTTAATGGAGAGACGTCAGGTGGTGAGCTGTACCATGTCTCTAATAGCAGCTGGTCAATTGTTTCTTCTAGAGGTGTCCTGTTTCATACTGTTAAAATTACTTGCTGAACCTCAGTCTTCATAAACATATCCTTCCTTGGTCCCCCTCTCTGTAACTGTGATGGTGCTACCTGTACAGACCTCCTCTGCAGGGGTGGCCCTGCTCCCATTCCCACATCCATGGCTGGCATGACTCCTTCCTCATCCCAGGAAACAGCCTGAGTGTATCGGACCTGAAGCTGGTGTGATGAAACACCTCCCACTCCACCAGTGTTACAGCCACCTCTGTAGAGGAAGGTTTGCCCAGGCTGGCTCTAAGCCTCATATTTCCTGGGAAATGGGGCATAATGAATGGAGAACCACCAGGTCCAAATAGCATCACCCACCATGATGTTCAATAATTAAGCATGAAGGCAAATAGCAACTGATGGTTGTCTAAAAGCTTTGTGGTTTCATCCCACTTAAAAATTTTGTCCACAGAACTAAAGATACTGTGTTATCTGGTAACCTTCCTATAGGCAAACCCAAAGCAGAATGGGCAGAGATGTTGATTTCTGGGTTTGCGGTGCTCATCTGGAGGGTAGGTTACATTTAAACAAGTTAGATGCACATTGCTGAAGTGCTTTGAAATAGTTTCCACTGCTTTCTTCCATAAGGTTAGCCTAGTGAAAGACTTGACGAGTCAATGTTACCAATTGTTTTTCTGAGTAAACAGCTTACAACATTTCCTACAGGAGGAACAAATTTTTAGCTATATTTATGCAGTACTTGCAAAGACTTAATTTGTTTTTCTATTATTTACAAGATTTCTTGTTAAGAAGGAAAAGGTTGTTGTACACACATTTGCTTATTTGACTGAATGCCAAGGGAAGGCACAAGGAATTTACAAGCAGCTATGATGTGGTATAATTTCAACAAGCTGCAGGTCTTTCTAACAGACAATAAAGACCTTTGCGCAGGCCAGCGAATTAAATAGATATTGGATGCAAAGCCTCGTGGTTCAGGAGTTTAGGGAAATAAGCAACTTGCACTATAGAAAGATAGTTTTCTGATTGGCCCTGAAGTCATTTACCATTTAGGAAAGGGCATGTTTGTATCCATTTCTGAAGATTATATGAATTTCAAGTTTTCATATAATGCATCATGTGGGCTGGGAAATACGCCTTCTGGGAAAATTTCTTCGTGCATGACTCCTTCGGCAGCTGATTTCTTGTCTTTCTGTTGCAGGACCCTCCTTCCTTGGTGACTGTAGCAGCAATACTTTCTGACAGAATATGTGTGAAAAATATCACACCTGAGCAGATGTGATAGCAGCACGATTATAGTGGTAGATCCAGAGGTGTGAGTCTGATGTAGACTTGCAGCAGAGACTGCCCTTTATTGACCTGACTGCGAATGAATATTCATTTAAGTAGAGGGTATAGGACGGAGGATGCTGATTGAGACAGATAGGTACATTGATTGATCAATTGACTTCTCTGTCTCTCTATATACACAGAAGACATCGTTTGCAGATAGGATCTGTAGATCTATTTTGAAAGAGATGCCCCAGGGTAACAAATCTATTCCCGTTTCATAAAATCCTGTTCTGACTGGTGTGGGGAATGTGACAGGAGGGGATGTTAAAGTCCAGCTTCTCCTGCACAGAGGAGCTGTGCCAGTACAGCCACGTTTGGGGATTTTGAGGAAGGAGCACAGCATGCAGCAATAGTTTTAGGCAGGCAGTGCCGACCGTGCCAGCAGAGCGCCCGCCTGGCAGCACAGAGCTCCATCCCAGGAGCAAGCTCCAGCTATCCCAGCAGCACAGATCCTTTGCTGTACCTCTGTGGAGGGCCCAGCCAGGATCACTCAGCTCTGGTATCAAAGTCTTTGAGAGCAAGAATTGGCTTCACCACCTCTTGTCTGTCTTTGCTGGCCAATGTCTGATGTAGCAGGTAAGGCTGGGTTTCTCCTCCACTTAGTGCTGGCCTTTTAAAATGTACATACTTCACCTGAGTGATTTATGTCTCAAGCTTTTTTGTTCTTCAGAATTTCTGGTCTGCCCCAAGTGAGCTCCCACCACCAGAGGTAGTTATATATAAGGTTATATATAAGGCAGTTTCCATACAGACCCCTGTTCATGCCCATTGAGCTGACACAGGCTGTCCTCCACTGTCACACCACAGTGCCCATAGCTACACCTACAGTGATGGTGGGACACCGAGCTGACGGTGACATAGCTGGTACTGAGGTGTCCTTACAGAGGGTGATCCCATGCCTCAGGGCAGCCCCAGTGCTGACAAGAGACCCCAAGGGGGTGTTCAACGTGGCAAGGGCTCCCCCAGAAGATGTGACATGGTCTTTGTGACTGGCAGCTGATGTCCTTGATTTCTGGTGGGGAGGAGGCTACATTAGGCAGCTGATGGCCAGGCCTGCATTTCATCCATTTGCTGGGAAAATCCAAAACGGTACCAAGGCTGCTGCATTGGCATGGCAGCTTTGGCCAGCTTTGGAGCATCTGTTGAGGGTGCAGCACGTTTCCTGTGTTACTCATAGTTGTACCAGTTTTATTGGTAGTGCAGCATTTGCATCAACAGCACTTGGGATCCTTACACTGGCAAGTGATCCCATGGGAGGTCTGTTCGGAAAGGGCATTTCTTTGTGCTGCCAGAACAACAGGGAACCCTGTGGCTAAAGAAGTCTGCTGAGGAGAAGTCCTGAGTAAAGGATACATACAACGATCGCCACATACTTAACTAGAGGATGTGACACTGTCGCGGACGGAGTGATCAACTTCACTAGTTAGAGTGAAGTAGCGAAATATTTATTAAGGTGAAACAGTGATTTAACAAAACCAGTAGTAAGTGCGATAAAACCAGTAGTAAATGTGATAGTGTTATATGAGATTCGATGTCAAGGTACACTCTATTATTTACTGCATAGAGGACAGGGTCAAACAAGCTGTCAGGGAGACCCTCCCGTTGAGTCACGAGGTTCAGAAAGGACCCCCTTGCTTTCTAAACTCCTTCTCAGAGAGGAGTCTAGGTGCAGCTGGATCCAATCCTAGTCCCAGACTTGGTCAACAGTTTAAGTCTAAGGGATTATATACGTGCAATCAACCCTTTATATTACTTAGCTAAGATTTCAAAGTTTAGCATGCTATTAGTCACTTACCGAGAATCTGTTGTAGTAAGGAATCTCTCAACCTTGAGGAGTAGAACCTTAAGTGAGCGTCCTCACAAAAGGGGAGATCCTGGCATGCAGCCCGCTGCCATGCAGGAGAGCTCAAAGGGCTCTTGGGCTGTCCACTATTTATACAGTAAGATAATTGACCTATAGTCATATTCTCATGAGAACAAAATTTCTAGGTCCCCACTCCAGACAGTGTTATGGCTGTGTTGCCAGCCATCCCCCAAAGTCCAGGTGCAAGTTATCGCAACTGATGTTGTGATGGCCATGGTGGCCAAGGCCCGAGCAGGAGCGGGGGGTTGGGAGGGGGAGGAAACAGGGAGAGCACACCGCCACAGACACATAAGGCAGAAGAAATTTGTCATTTACTGGTCAAGCTTCTCTGACCTTGCCTTTGCAGGTTCTCCTCTTCCCAGATGCTGTATTTCCCATCCTGCCACCATTACCCTGTGAGAAGAACTAGGCAAACTAGAAACAGCTCATCTCTGAAATGAAGGAGCCTACTAAACTGAGAGGGCAGCTCAAATGGGAACGCTGATAGCAGTATCCAGGGAACATCTGCCCTGCTGGACACTCACCAGCAGGTCCCTGCTGGGTGTTGAGAAAATCTGCAAGGCCACTGAGCGATGGCGAGTGTAAATGGAGACCCACTTAGAAAGTAATCATGTCCAGGAGTTGCTTCCATTATCAATCTGTACAGTTCCCGCTACTATTGCTTATCCTATAGAAAATCCAGAACTTTTCCTATGCATAGCGCTTATTCTATATTTTTCTTCCTCTGCAACACTGTGGGGAATAGATTATCCCCGTTTTGATTCTGGCTTGCTCTGAACAAACAGTATTTTTCAGTTTATTATTATTCAGGAAGGAATACTTTATTTTCTGTCTTCTTTAATTGTTAATGTTAGAATTAAGTCTGCATGCAGGCTGGTTTTTGTTAACCCTGGCACTTCCTTCCTTGTCTTTCATGTGTGCTGGTGACTCATCCGGAGCAGAGGCACGACCAAGGTGAGTCGCAGAGTTATTTGTAAAACATGTATTGGGGGGATTCCTAAACACATCCAACCTTTTCCTTCCACTTGCAAATGATCAGATGAAATGCAAAGCACTTCCTCACAAAATAAAATAAAATAAAAATAAACCCCAGATGAGTTGTAAATTTCTGTTGTCTCCAAAAAAAAGTCGTTTGAAGAGATGTGCTCAGGGCTGCTTATACTCTTTGTGTCAGGCACACTTAGAGCTTGACCTTTTGCTTCATATTAGCTATCCTTACTTCTTTTCTGCTGATTATCAGGTATTTCTAGCCATTGCTGGATCTTCATTACACCAGCCCTGAGATGCCCCATTGCATCCTCCCTAACCAGCCCAGCATGTGCAGCTTTCTTCTCCCACCCTCCCTGTTCCTTCTAAGCATTCCTTTCAAGCAGCCTTCTGTTCTCTGTTTCAGCCAAAAACAAAGTCGTAAGTTTTGGGCTTGGTTTGAAAAACTCCAACACAGCTGCCTTGGGTGGGGTTGGAGCCAATGACCTTTCCAGTGAAATAAAAGCCTCAGTTCAGTTCAGAGGTAACTTTTCTTTTGTTGCATCTTAATTGCTCAGCTCAGGCAGCTCTGCATTTAAGTTCAACCCTTAAATTCAACCCTTTCATTTAAAAAATTATTTCCCATCCCTGGTATGTTCCAATTGATGTAATTTTAGAGAGCAATAGCCTGCATTGAGCCTTTGGCTTTCTGTTCTTCTCATGTCACTTGATCCCTCGGTAACCTTACTTAGCGCTGCTCCAATTTCCAATTTTGGAGTAATGGTGCTGCTTCTTTTGAGAGTAGAGGTGACCAAAATTGTGCACAGCCGTACAAATTAGGCATCACAAGAATTTTGTGTAGTCTCATTGATTCATTGCTTCTTGTATTGGAAATATCTAATTCATCTTATGGTCACGTTTGCCTTTCTTATGAATGCACCACATTTGTGTCTTGACATCACCGTACATAATACACTGAAGTCTTACTTTTCAGTTGTTTCACACAAACAAATTCCTGGGCTACAGCAGACACCCTTCTTATTAGACATTAAGTATATGACCTTGTCCTTTTAATTCCAGTTCTACTGCTCCAGACTTCAAGGTCATCCAGTTTTTCCCAAATGACATTACAGTCCTTCTCTCTTGGCAGTTCCTTCTGTGCTGCCTTAGCAGCAATTTCATTAACACATGATGAACTGTAGCAAGTCATTCGGGTCATTCCTGAAAGTGTTGCCATAAGATCCAATACTTTCCGCTGGATGAACTCCACTAATAACCTCCCTTCAGCACAGTCATGCCCTTTCTCTGCAGCCCATTCGCTGCTTTTAGTCTGCTGTCACCTGCAGTAATCTCCCCAGGCAATACAGTAGGAAATGTTCTACCCCAGGCCAAAAGGAATAGGTCTCCTGCATTTTCTTCTTCCAGAAATCAGTTTTCTTGTACCCCAATAATCATGTTAACCCTACTAAATGCACTTTAGGGTTTATTGCCTTTTCCACTTGACACAGTGCCTTTAATTGCTTCTCCTTCTCTGTCCCCTTCTGTGGAGATTTTCAAGACCCACCTTGATGCAGTCCTGAGTAATGTGCTCTAGGCAATCCTGCTTCAGCAGGGGAGTTGGACTAGATGATCTCTAGAGGTCCCTTCCAACTCTGACAATTCTGTGATTCCATGATTTCACCATTTTCCAGTCCCAGGGGATAGTTTCTCCACAATTTCTGCAGAATGAATGTATGTTCCATCTACATTTCATGCATTATCTTCTTTCAAGTTTACTTGCACCCTTGTTTTGGGCAACTACTATTTCCAGCTACTGCTTTTAGCTATCACAACCTTGCTCCCATGTTCAAGATTATCATCTTTATTTAAAGCTCAGAAACTTGGACCTTGTCTAAATTATTCTTCATTTCAATCTTTTCAATTCCACCCTTCAGCTTCGCTTTTCAGTCCTCTGTGTAAGATTTTTTAATTATTTGAAACACAGGCTGCAGACAGTTTTTGTACCTGTGATAAAAGCTCTTTAAACCTACGCCTAGAGTAATTTCCTTTTGGCTTCATTTTGTAAAATCAAATCTTCCCCCCTTTTTTTTTTTGGTTTTTTTTTTGAGGCTTTAAGTCCTGTTCACACCATTTTTGACTGTTTTTTTAGAGTAACACTGACATGCAAATGCAATAAACATCAGTTAAGGGTGGCTTAATTGAACTGATCACCTGACCACTTATAAATAAAGTAAGGAGATAACTCTGATTTTATAGAAGGTAATGAGGGTTGCTGTACAGCATGCTGGTTTCAGCACACACTCCTTTGCTAGAGAAAGACATAACGGTGCACGTACTTTGGCAAACACTGCTGTTGTTGCTTATTAAAATGATCTAATCCTAAAGCCAGACTTTCTTTGCAAAGCATTGCATGTGTCCATTCAGTTTTTGCACAGCTTCTTTCTTACTGTTATTTTTTTCTTCTCTTAGGGAAAGCATATTAAAAATAAAATCATTCTGGACTTCACAGCTTTGCCAGGTCTGGTGACCACCTTTGGTGGCCAGTGTGAGTGGAGGCAAAGCCCTCTTTGGCACATCCCTGAGATGGTATCAGAGCTGGCAGTCTCAGCATCCCAAGGAGAGTTACGCAGAGCTGGGCAGGCACATGGGGGCCGAGTGGGTCTGAGCAGGGATGCAAGGCAATGGTTCACACAGGCAGGGGATCAGGCAGCTCCATGAGGAACGTACTCCTCGGCAGTGGTGGGGACACCTCAATCAGACCTTCATCAGCCAATGGCTTTGCTGGCGTCAGCATTTTGGAGGGGCCAGCTGCCTCACTGTGACACAGCACACTTTGGGATGGAGAGGGACCTCTTTCTTCTCTCTGGGACCCTGCAGCAGCTTTGCTGATGGTTTTCCCTGTTGTCTGGCTTTAGTGGTACCAGGTGTCCCCCTGCAGGGATGGGGCATTCCTTCCTGCTGGCCCAGCAGCGTGAGGAGGTGCAGCATCCCGGTGGGCTGCCCCACTGCATTTCCTGCATCCCACAGGGCTCTGTTCTTGGTGAGTCAGCCCCCTGTGCCGAGGAGCAGAGGATGGAGTGAGGGGCACAAGGCTTCCACCAGCCTGTCCTGATATGGTGGGTAGTGGAGACTCCTGCAAGCCCTGGACTACAGCATCTTGAGCCATCACTTTTGTCCTTATCTCACATCGCTGTGTTTTAGCCCCTAATTTATTCTGCACATGGTGAGGAGTAGGCAGAATAAATGTCTGGCAGGCAACCGTGCTACGTATCACACCTCAAGGATGGGATTTCTGTAAGGAAAGAGCCCCACAATGGACTTGATTTCTGCATATTTGCTCAGATAATGTATGCATTTTTTCTTTTTTAGGTCCTCTAGCATATGGTACCTTTTAATTTACTTCAGGTCACTCAGGGGACAATGTACTTTGAAATACAGGCTGAGTAATACAAAAATAAAGGGACTGACTCAGAATAACTAAATTGCAAAATCAAACGCCACGAAAGTGTTTTTATGGCAGGATGCTCCTTCAGCTTCTGCTGCTGTGGTTTGTAAGGGCATAAAGGTGGGGAGGTGCACTTGAAGCTGTGGCTTGGCTTACCTGAGCATATATAGGAACCAGCCTGTGAGATGAAATGTGAGCACAAACTTTCCTCCTCCAGGCAGAAAAAGGCTGTAGAAGGAAAGAGAGACTGGGTGAAACTCCAGCCTTGCTGAAGTGGATGCGAATTTTGCCACTGATCATGTGATACAGGAGCCTCCCCTACAGACCTGTAAGGAATTTTTTAACTGTATTTTAATATATGCTGGGAAAAATGATAATATGGTGGGGAAAATTTGGTGCTTGGATAAATAAGTGTTTGGTATTACACCTGTTTACATGTTTTCCACCAAAGCTATATTGGGTCATTTCTCCTTCAAGGATAGAGAAGCCTGGAAAAACCTCTGTGAGGGGAATAAGTAGAAAGAGCCTGTTTTCTGCCCGTTTAGCTTTGTCATATGCCAGCAAGATACTAACCCCGCGTGAGTGCTTGTGGCTTTTCTTCAAAGACTCTGCGTCGGTACAATCACAGCTGATGAGGACTGCCCCCAGTGTGCACTTTTGTTTTCTAACACAGCCTCCTCGGAAAATATGATGTTACACTTTTGGCCAGTCAGTCAGTCTGTCGCTCTTGGTTGGCTGCTTCTGTTGTAACATGATGATACTGTTTTGCTTTTTTTTTGCTTTTTTTTTTTTTTTTTTTTTGCTAATTTTCCATCAGCTCTTAGACAGATCATACTATGAAACGTCGACTTCCTCCCGAACATTTGGATCCCATTGGCATCTCCTCTCTGCTGGGCCAGTTCATCGCACTTGCGAAGCAGTTCTTAGCATCATCTGCACATCCCTGGTTTATTGACAGGATTTTCTCCTGCAGACTGCACTGAATATATGTCTTCCTCACAAACATAAATAGAACCATTTCAAAATAACCCTGTCAGATAAGGAAGAATTATCACCCCTACTTACACCAGAAGCATGGGAGATTTTCTAGTGCCCACAAACATGCAGTTGCCAAAGACTAACCGATTTTCTGAGCATACATTGTGTTCTTGTCCAGAGGAGATGAATCGTTTCTGAGTGGGGTGGAGATGTCTCCACTGACACAGGGTGTGGCAAAGGCATTATGGGGAGAAGTGCAGTCACTAATTTTGGTGGTTGACTGGAAGGGACATTCCCCCATCCCAAGTGCAGGGTTAGTTTAATAAATTAGAAGGATTTTTTTTTTTCTTTAATTAAAAGAAGGAAAGGATGTGTTCAGTTGTAAACACAAATGCAAACACATTTGGTAACTAAGCAGTTTGGCCAGTGTTCTGCTTGTAAAGGCTGAAATTTTCTGTTAGGCTTGGGAATAATAGCATATAGCAGTGCACTGAGTATTTGTCATGAAGTGATTTCATCTTCTGTGTTAATGCAGCCTACCCAGTGCCGAGACTGATGTTTTTAAAAGTCAGAAGTGACAAAGGAAAAAGTTAATCCTTTGGAGAAAGAATGACATACTGATTAGCTTCACTATTTAGAACTATAGGAATATGCATTTAGATCATGTTGGATTTAATATCTCAAGACTTGAATACAGCTTTTCAAAAATACGCTCCTAAGAATGTGAAAAATGCTTTTTCTTTTAAAAAAAATAAACTTTTTTTGTGCTTTTATGACCAAGAGCTTCAAAAATTAAAAATGAAAGATAAAAACCAGTTTGAAATAGCTTATGGCAGTTGATACTGTATGTTTACATATTACATTCTTTTTTAGTTTAGACAGTGAAAATAGATGATGTGGTTACTGAGTTGGTTTCTAGAAAATGTCGGTTTCACATTCCTTTTAACACATTGCTAAAGCTTTGGCCAACTATGTCTAAAACAAACCTGCCACTATGAGATGTAGAACTGAAGGAACACCATCACAGTTTAAGGTATGAAATTGCCTCACAGATATAGAATGAGACCTGAAGAAGACACCTGGCAAGATACAACCAAAGGAAGAAATCAAGAAAGGAGAAAACCAGCCCCCCTCCTCCGAGAGACTGCAGTCCTGCTCCGACAGATGGAACTCAAATAGGCCCAAGTGCACATCCACAATTAATTAACCAAGGTACAGTGTGGAACTGATAATGACATGGGTAAGAGGGTCTGTGTGGTTGCAGAGTCAGTCCCCTCACTTGTGACTGAGAGGATGTAAGGTAAAGAGGATGTCTGTAAAGATGAATTCCAGTGGCCACCATCTCGGAGTGGGATACGAGTTTCTAGGATGTTATGTAGTGTGGGGAAGGCAAAGAGCTTTGCGCTAGGGAAGAGCTGAGATGTTAAAGTGTAACAGTTCCACAGTCCAGCTTCAAGACAACAATCACATACAAGACAGATTTGAATAAGAAGGGACATGCTAAAGTGTTGTGTTGAAGAAATGTTTCTGAATTGCTGCTCTTGTAGCCTGGTGTAGCCTTGTAGCCTGCACTGACAGGGTAACAGCATGAGAAGCAGTAGAAATGAGAAATACTCTGCTTCCAGAGTCAGGAGGATCCTGACACTCCTTTCCCCCGTGCCAGTGAGGAAATACTGTGATGTCTTTATAACCTTGATCGGGGAACCCTTGAGACGTACCACCTAACAGCATCACCCCTCCACAACTGTGTTCATCAACCACAGCGCGACAAACCACACTTTTATACAATGGAAGTAACTTCCCTGAGTGCAAGGTGATTAAAAGACAGTGATATACAGGATTGCAGACTTCCTCATCTAAGAAACAGACACAAGAAAACAGCAAGATACCTGTTTGTATTGTTTTTTCTTGACACAACACTTTTACATTGACATCATCCTTTTTTTAGCTGTAGATGTGTGGGGCTAGAAGAATGGGTTTGCGTCTGATGCAATTAAAATATTTTCCCTTCTCCATTTTATGCCTTCAAATGCTTTTACGCCTCTGCTGCTCTAAACCAAAATGAATCCCATTCCTTGCTAATCGTTTAAAAAGACTTAATTAACCAGTTATTCTACTAACCAAATGCCTTTATTTATAGAAACATAGAATCATAGAACTGTCTAGGTTGGAAGGGACCTTTAAGATCATCTAGTCCAACCATCAACCTAACTCTGATTAAAAAACAAAACAAAACAAAACCCCAAAACATCACTAAACCGTGTCACTAAGCACTATGTCAACCAATTTAGTCAGTCTAATTTTTGTGTTACTGCCACTTTCCTGTTTTTTAGTTTTTGGGAAAGATTCAAATAGCACTTCAAACCAAGACCTCCAAAATGCCTTAATTAATCAGAAACAGTCTTTATATTGTAAATGTCTTAATCGCTTGATTATGTGTTTTTTCATTAATGGCATATCCTGAAGAGTCTGGCTTTGTTGCTCCAGCATAGCCTTTAATGCTAAGGTTGTTTTGGCTGGTTTGGAATGTAAAGAGTGGGCAGCCAAGGGAAGAGTCTTGTGTGGTGCAAATTCCCATTGCTCTCTGAAAGCCAATTCTGAGGAAGTATCAATTCAGATACTTGCATAGGGAGTATACTGTATATAAACCATATACAGTAACTTGAGGCTGAATACTATTACGTAATATCATGGCTATAGAATCTGCAACAAGAGTGCTTCCAATATTCATGTCAGGCCCAAGTATTAACCACATTTTATAAATTTGAGTTTATTTTTGCTGAATGTAGGTACTGACTCCTTGGTGTTGGCTGGAGGCAGTGAGGAGCTGGCTTCTGCCCCCAGTTATGCTCCTGAGGTGCCTCACCAGTGACACCGAGGCCAGGGTCCCACCTAGTGTCTCCCTTCTGTGGGTCTTTGCTGGCTCTTTACCAAGTACGGATGAGCAAAATTTGGTGAGTATTTTCTGATTTGTGGTGGTACTTTAGAACATGTCCAGGCAGTGCAGGAACCCATGCTCTGCTAGAAAGCAAGATGTGCTTCTAAATCACTTGGGAATTTTTGGAAAATCTTACCCTAGATCTTGCAGATTAGTAAAACCTTCTTCCAAAACTCAATGTATTCAGTTACTCTGAACACAGAGAGCTGAAGCTTCAAAAGCAAAGAGCCCGTGGAAGGGCTCCAGCATTTTCTGACCTAGCAAGCCTAGTGTGTGCCAGCAATCACATGCTTCAGCAGAGTAATTGTCCTCATAGGGACAAAAGCACCATTGCTGTGAACTCCCCCAAAAAACTTCCTTGCACAACTTCTGCTGCCATATTCATGACTGCAGCCTCCTTCCACATGTGATATTGCATAGAGATAACTCAGACTTTGGTTGGTAGTATGGGTGCTAAGAAGATTATAAAGAGGATAAAGTGGGCTTTACTCATTTCCTCTGATTTAACATTTAATGTATCAGCATTGCTTTCGTTTAGTATTCCTTAAATGTGAGCTTTCATTGTAAGATTTGTATCTTAGCAACAACAAAAAAAAAGATATAAAGCAGAGTTCAAATAGTCTTTTATTTTGTGAGGGACCAACTTTAAAACTAGTTGGATAACTACATTGGAAGAGAGCACAGAATTCTGCATGTAGTATAGATTTGGCTCCACTTTCATGGGGAGCATGGAGGCAGAAAGCTTTATTGTTGGCGCGCCGTGAACTCCCTTGTCTGCCCATCTGTGCTCCCCGGGTGAGTGCAGTGAGGAAGGACATGGGCACACAAACATGCTGCTGCCAAACAAACCGAGCATGAACTTGCAGCAGATCGGTTTTCTAATAACTGATTTAATGACCCTTTCCAGCTTGTAGAAGAGGTGTTGCCTCTGACCCTGTTGGGATAGCTCCCTTAAAAGGCTCTTCGGGTGCCTTTCATCCTGCCTGTGACAAATGACTGCCCCAGTCCCACAGAAAGGGCAGCATTTACTACCTCATTACAGAGCTATTTACCGTGTGCTGGTCAAATGGCTTTCTCTAGTAATGTATATCTCCAAGGTGGGGACTGTCTCTGCTCTTATTTCCTCATTCATTCCATTTTTTACTTCCTCAGTTTTCTGTTGCTTTACACTTTGTATCCTCACTATTTTTTTTCTTTCCTTCTCTCTATTTGCTCATCACCATCTGCCTTTTCTTTCTTCTTTTTTCTTTTCTACCTGTTTTCCACTATTATAAAGGTGGGTTTTTTTCACCACCTTTCACCTTCTTCCTTCTCTCCCATTTCTTTCTTTGCTCTCTATTCTCTTTCTTCTGTCTAGCTCTTTCTGCTCATCAGCCACATCAGGACAGCGGGGAGCAGCTAGCAGAAACAAGACCAGCTGGGTTACGTCCTGGTAAGATCACACGCTGCTGCTGACAGGACCCAGAACATGGAGCAGAGATGGCTTGAGACTGTTTTGCTTTTGGACACGTGATACAGATAGGGAGGGAGAGGGGGATTTTTCATGAGCCCTGCTCAGTTTAACATACCCCTGAGAACATGGGACAGTGTTAGACTGCCATGGGCATTGGCATAGCTGGGGAAGGCAACAGCAAGAAGACAAGCTTTGCGTGCCTGGTGAAAGGAAATCCAGAGAGGAGGTATGGCTTTGAAATGAAAGGCAACAAGCCAAGGAGAAATCTTTGAGAGGAAGACAGAGCTCTGTGCTGCGCATGGCAGGCCCAGCGTGATGAGGTTTTTGTATGTGGGAAGGACGCAAATGCTGAGCATGGCCCTACTCCTGGTTATGTTTTCCAGGAGAAGGCTCCCTGGCTTGCTCCTCACTGCATTTCTGCCACAGACCTCTCAGGTGGGACCGGCAGAGGGCACCCACTGGACACGCAGGAGCTCTGGGCAGCGTGGGTCAGGTCTGGCACAGGACTGCAACTGAAGGTAAACCCACCGAGGTGGCACTGGGGGCCGAGTTAAAGGACAGTGTTAATGGAGTCACTTGCCAGTGCAAGGCTTTTCTGAATTAGCATCAGCATTAACAGCAGTTGTGACAGGCTTTGCTGACTGCGGCCGTTTCTGGGTGTCCACAAGCCACCAGCACTGTGACATGGTTTGTGCATTGCTGGTGGCACTTGTAGCCATTCAGAAACCCCTGCTCCGACTTTTCTCTTCCTCTCATAGGTTAATGACGTTGAAGAGCCTGTAATATCCCAGGGTGAAAGAGAGGGGTAGACTGAGATGTATTTGGCATCTGATATTGTGTTAGTTGGTGTGGGAAGGCAGCAAGGGATGCCGGGACTTGGCTCATGGCCTCTATTGAGCAGGATGGAGCAGCGCAGGGAGGCTGCTGGAGGGAGGCCACTGAAGACGCTGGAGTCCGGGGAAGGCTTAGTGTGTGTGAGTAAGGGAGAGTGTGTGGATATCCAGAGGTCTGCAATGCAATGGCATGTTTAGGCTAATCTCATGTTGCTAAGGAGCCCTACACATGTTTGGTGTTGGCTCCTCTTACCCTTCCTCAGGTGGCCTCCCCCTCCTCCCAGTGAAGTCCATCTGTTTGGCCACGAACCCCATGACTTTTGGCTCCAAAGGACATGGCCCATCACGAAACCCCAGAGTATGCCTTTCACAGCCTCAAGGAGGATCTGTGTCCAGCACCCCAGCACTGCTGAGTGCCTCCAGCTGTTTCTTGACAGGCAACTCATGTGTGAGTCAGATGGCTTTGCTGGCTCTGCCCCATGGGGCATACTGCTGGGAGAGCAGCTGGCCCGGCATGCTGTGGGCAGGGAGACATCTCTGGCTGCTGCAAAGTCATCGGTCTCCTGCAAAGAGCTTTTAGAGACTGGTAAAACAGCAGCAGCACGTGGGGCTGGGGAGTAGGTGTTCCTGAGGGTCTGCTTTGTGCCTTCTGGTAGCACGTCTCTCTCTGACTGGTTAAAAGGGAGATTAACCCCCACCACATGCTGCCAAACTGGGTTTGTACAAGGAATGGGAAACAGTTAGATACTTGGCCTTTCTAGTTTTCTAGAAAACCTTCAGGTTTTCTAGAAACCTTCTAGCTTTCAGAAACCTTCAGGTTTCTGAAGAGGATGCCCTAAAACACTGATCCACACAAGCATCACCTGGGGTGCCAATGAAGAGGCACCCCGCCGAGCTGCCTGTTCAGCTGCAAGCTGCAGAGATGTCCATCCCTTCTTTTACCTTGATGGAGGGAGCTGGTCCCTTGCATGTGCCTGACCTGAGCCCAGCCATTAGCAGGAGGAAAGAGTCAGGTTCTAGTCCTTGGCGAGCTGTGGCCATATGGATTGAGATTCAGCCCTTGCCAGCTCACCTGGGTTGCTCATCTGCACACCATCCATTTTGGCTTATTTGTCTGCAGTCCTCGCATAGGCAGCTGGGGAGCACTCCTGGGCAGGCACTGGCAGAGCAGCTGGCCAGGCACCAGGCAGGCAGCTTGTGTTTTGTTACCAGAATGAGCAGCAACGCCTTCTGGAGGAATGGCCCAGTGATGGGAAAAGGCTTTTCTGAGCTTGCAGATCTATCATGAGGTTTCTGAAACAAGAAAGTGTCTGTCTGCCAGCTTAGCCTTGCTGCATGCATGCTCCTCATGCTCTCTGCTGGGCTCTGGAGACCTACCTCTGATGCTACACTGCAGCCCCTGGACCACCTCTGTCTTTGCAGGTGCACAGGGAAAGGCAGTACGTGGCAGTCCTCACCTTGCTGTGCTCATGGAGAAAATGATTGGTGTGGAAGGTGCCCCAGCTGGGAAGCAGCTCTTCAGCATCGTGACCAGTGGGCACCGATAGGCATCTGGGTGACTTGAGGAGAGCTTTATTCCTGTCCTCAGGGCTCCATTCCTGACTGTCACAGACTTGCCAAAGGTACTTACCTGAGATAGCCTGCTTTCCTGGTGGCTTGTCCACCTCAGAAGTCACACCAGCCAGACATGAACACCAGCCCTTAGCACTCAGGAACAGTAGCTGCAGGTCCTGCACCTCCTCCTCAGACCCAAAAGACAGACACCAAGGGAGAACAGGTCCCAGGGATCATAGGCAGCTGTGCCTGAGAGGGGATCCTCAGTCTCTCAGACAGCCCTGCTTTCCTCCATTACACAAGGCTGAACCTCGTTAGTTATCTAAAGTCCAGATGACATCAACCATCTTCACAGAATGCGAATCTTGGTCAAAGGGTTTAAATACAGGTAAACTGATTAAGCTGCAAGAGGGTCTTACAATGGAGATTGTCAAGTGAATATGGCATGTGTACAGAACAGATATGGGCTGCAACTACTCAGTGCAAAGACTTTACAGGTATGGATGAGACTCTCAGAAAAGTGAAGGCATTCCTCATTTAATTGGATGGTTTAATTTATTTTCTTCTGGGGATATTAGCTCATAGGATGTCACAGCAACAGGTCTGTGATTTTCATGAGGTAGAGCTGCTTTCCAGGCCGTTACCTCTTGCTGGCCCAGCAAGTTTCTGTGGTCATGCCATAGGATGTGTAATGCTGCAGTGTTTTTCGCTGAAGTCACAGACAGCAAATAGAAAGCATCGGGTTATCATCATACCGTGCCATAGCCCGCCCTCCAGGGTGAGGGAGTTGGTTGGTCAGAAGCTGCACAGATGGCTTTAAAATATTGCAGTAAGAGTTTCATTTGGAATGACTCTGAGCACCATTTCTGGCTTTCTGGATAACTGGAAATCCTGGCTCCACGCTTCATATGTCAGCCAAGAAGATGTAAAAAGAGCATTGGACAGGTTGTCTCTTTAGGCAACATTTAGAAACCATGGTTATAATCTTACCCTGCCCAAGTAAGTAAAACTACTTTTTCACATGATTGTATGCCACCCCTTTGTGCTAAAGAAGAAAAAAATAGGCTATGGGACAGATCAGAGATTACTTTCAACTCAGTTCTCTGAAGTTCCTACAATCCCGTTTCCTGAGAAGTTTTTATGACAGCCAAGTAAGCAAGTTTGCTCCAACACGTGTAGTTCTGGCTGAAAATAAACAAAGAGCAAATGCAGTCTGACTTTGGCCAGACTGTCACAAGATTAATTGGGTGAGACATGCCAGCTCAGGAAATTAATTTTTGTTTGGACAGCTTCACTATTAGAAGGGATGGTTTTCCTCTGCTCAGCAGAATGACCATCTCCAGTTTTTAAGAATTGTTATAGAGGTGCATCAGAGCTAAAGCGAAATAACGATCTTCATACCTGGCTAGCAGCTTGGTGACAGGTGATGGGATACAATGTACTCAGACGAGCTGTTATATAAAAATGGGCAGGTTTTGGCTTCTAGCAAAAGCGATCTTTTCCTAAGGAGATGATCAGAGAAAGAAGATGCTGTGTCTCCCTGGTGTATTCTGCACTGTGACACCAGTCTTCAGAACTGGGTCAGGCTCAGGGTAAGCCTGAACAAAACCAGGGACTAGAAAGGGATGAGAATTTACAAAATCTTGCTGAGATCTTCCATGTTTCCTACTCCCTGAGCCAAACCTTATCACAGCAGGTGTGACTGCAGGTTAGATGGTCCCTTAGAGTTTTGGGGATCCAGTTCAGAACCAAAGCCCGAAGGGAAACCTGGGGTTTGAATTTGTATCTGTGGTCTCCCTTGTATCCCAAGGGGAAAAATATTTTTAGTTTGATTTTGCCTCAGCATCTGTGCAGCTGGCATTCTGGAAGACCACATATGAAGCAAACTAAGCGAGCGAAATCAATCATCATGCCATTTTTTGTTGTTCTTGATTTATCAGCAGAGGAAAGCACTCATCATGTTTCATGTACTTGTCTTCTGAAAGTTTCCCAGAATGTAGGTAAGAGTGTGTTGTACTGTACACATAGTATTGTTTGGCAACAGCCTCAGAAGATCTCTTTTCAGGCGTATACATCTTTGGTCTACCTCGGAGGTCTCTCACGTGGGTCCTCTGGATTTTCTGTCTCTGTTCTTCTCAGCTACTTAAAGATTTCTAATTGGGAGCTTGGAGGAGGAAACAAGCCAGAGGGTATCCTCGGGACATGATGGTTCAAAGAAAAACAGTCCCCTGCTCTTTAACTCCTGCTTCTTGAGTCTCTGATGTACCTGCCCATACCTCCTATCTTGTGCAACCTCTCTGCCTCTGGCCATTGGCCCCCACACACCTCCCAGCCACTCTTCTCCTTCCCACCAGTTAGAGCTCACACACAGTTCTCCTCCAACAGCTTCCCATTGCCTGCTGAAGAGACTGAGGGTTCCCCCAAAATTGCTATGTTTCTTTTAATCTAGTTTCCTTATTTCTTATTATACCATGTCCTTTGGGAGAAAAGCCTCCATATACATGGCAAATATATGTTTTTTCTCCCACTTGACAGCTATTCCTCATCTCCTCCGAGCACCACAGAGCCACCCGTGCCTCCTTCTGCCTCCTGCTGATCACATTGACTCCCCCTCCCACAGCTCTGTCCAAAAGTGAGCTCCATGTCTGGGTGTGAAGGCCAGAGTGGGACACTCCAGCATCATCCAGCATGCTGGAATGGCTCAGGCTCTGTTGGACTACCAGAAGCAGTCCTCTTATGTGTTACTACACAACCAGTGTGATGTTGCTCATTAGACCATTTGTTGACATGAATTTGACTTTGAACTCAATACCAGCTGTGTTGAAAGAAAATGTGATTTAATTATTACTGTGAGTTTTTGCCACAAAATATTACGCATTGTTTTAAAATGCCTGGCAGTGGATGTTACTTTAACATTTTTTTTAGTCTGTAGTATAATAGTGTTAGATGTTCCTCATCCTCCCTTTCCGTTGTCACTCTGAAAAGTCAAAGCCAACACATCTCTGCAAATTTTAAATAACTTTCTCATTAACCTTTTGTGTAAAGTTTATAAGACATTTCCAGTAAGACTCAGTTGATTTATTTTTTATAAGTTTCTAGGCATAGCATGGGGGTTTTTGTACTTCAGTATGTGCCAAAACGATGAGTGTCACGTGGCTTGGGCAGGTCCTGTCTCATCCCTGCTCTTGCTGCAGTCTTGGAGTCTGGGACTTTTTATCAAACACATTTTTAAAATCCATTAGGCAGGGGACGTGTTCCCGCAGGGAGTGCAGCCGGGCGCATGCTCCTCGGATACTGCTCCCAGCCGAGAGGATGCCGGCTCTGGTCTGGAAGCTGGCCAGCCACATGAGCCCAGCACCATGCCCAAGGTCCTATCCCACCCCCAGAGAGGCCAAAACACTGCAAAATGTGGGATCCTGGTCTGCTCCTGGCCACGCAGCCATTCCCCTAGGAGTAAATTTCTTAGAGCGGTGGAGGGAAACGTGAGAGAAGTGGGTTCCCCGCCTGCCTCTTTCCCAGTCTGCAAACACATGCAGGGTCACACACAGCTTTTGTGCATGCCTCAGCTTTATACCTTAAGCATTGGGTTGCTGAGATCCACCTGCACAATAAGCTATGGGGAATGCAGGCACCACATGATGCTGTTTTTGCTGTGCATCTCCTCAGCTGTGAGCCCTGGAAGAGCAGGAGCTGACCGTGCAGAGGAGCACTGCCTTCTTGGGGTGGCCGGTGTCACGTCTGCTCAGTGCAGCCCACAGGCAGGCTAAGCCTACCGGGCTGCACACAAGTGCCACTGGAGAATGGAAACTCAGCGCCTCCACGTCACATACACTGAATTTTCTTCAGGTAATAAAACAATCCTACACCTCTGCAGCACTCCTTGTCTCTGCATAAAGATCTCCAGTATATATATGACACACATTGCTGCAGACACTAAGCATCTGCAGTTATTTATTTTATTTTTTTTTTACTCTGCTACTATGTTTGTGAAGCAAAAGGGCATTCATTCTCCCGTTTCACAGGGTCACAATGAGTCAGTGATCTGCCCAAGGCCATGGAAAACAGTGGTGATGGAGCAGTGAGGAGTCCTCTTCCTGCCAGTCCCGGGCTGGTGGACTTGGGAAGAGAAAAGATGAGCGAAGAGAAAAGATGATGTAACAGTGTGCAAAGAGTTGGCAGAGAAAAAGCAAGCACCGTACTGGTGAGGCTGCAGGTATGCCTGATGAAATACAGGCAGCACAGCTTGTGTGGATGTGTGACACAGAGAGACAGGAGGAAGGGCTTGTGAATCTCCTGCCTACTCATGTGTCTCACACTTTCTCATCTTTAAATCCATTTCCTTTCACTCCTGTGCATTTGAGCATGCCGATCTGCATTTCAAGCCCGTGCAGCAAAGCAGGCAGACACAGAGCTGTGATACTCGAAGCCTCCCTGGAAGGCACCGGTACAGAGCCCCAGGCCAGGAGAGCTGGATGCAGAGGGATGGGGCTGGCAGCAAAGACCACGCTGTGCACTCCTCCTGCCACTGACGTCCATGTTCCCCATGAAGTGGAGAAGGATCTCTTGTGACTATAATGTGTTGGCAGGACTACCTTCAGCTCTCAGCAGAACGTTGCGCCCACATATTGAGAGCAGCATCCTGCAGCGATGTGCCGACTTCCCTCTCATACCACAAACATCCTCTCCTAGAATTGAGTCACGCCACCCAGCACCTTAAATTGTATTTGTTTTAGCAAAATCCCACAGGATGCTCTATTGCTGAGGGGTCAAGACGTTCCTGTTCCCTTTGACAGAAGGCGTACCGAGATATCTGTGGTGGGAAGCGGTGCACCGCCAGGATGCTGGCCCTGCTCCTGCAGAGCTTCCCGCTCTGCAGTACGGGAGGACAGGCAGCCTGACAGAGGGGCTGCAGCGCCCACACGGACAGGGTGGAGTTACTTATCTCTTTGAAATCACAATTTGCTCTTTGTTTCGTATGTTTTCCAGATGTCACCTGCTGGTTTCAGGGGGAAGGGAAAAATTAATGTGAAGAAACCATTTTAGTAATTTGCGTGGAAAGCCAGGTGCCTCTCCAGCAGCTTGAACCACTTTTAAATTAGAACTTCAGTCAAAAGAGAGCTGGGGTTTCACCATGGGCAGCTGTAACACAGCAAGCAGCTACCAAGGTGTCTCAGGAGGGACTGGTTTGCCCTGGGGCAGAAGCCCAAACCAGTTGCTCCCCTTTCTGCCCATCAGCTCCCTATGAGACCAAACTCGCTTTGTCAGGGACCACGGCCCGAGCCCAGCCCTGCCCTCCCTCTTTGTGGCTGCAGTCAGGTATGGGGGGCCACCAAGCTCTCCTCTTTCTGTCCCTGCTTTTGTCGTATGCTTAGATGGGCCCAGTTTCATAACTGAGCAGGTGTAATACGGTGCAAACTGGTTATCATGTTTGGAAAGACAGGATGCTGTCTTCTGCATATGAACCACTTCTGGATTAAGCCCTCCAGAGAACGCTGTGGCTGCTGGTTCATCCCTTCGAAGGGGGGTAAACTTTGAGATGACAGTTGTGACATTTGAGTTCACTTTAATGTAACATCTTAGAGCCTGTCTGTATAATTTCTTTCTTGCATTTGATCTCTGCCTCCTTTCCCCCAAGCCAAACCACTTTTGCCATTATCTAAGAGCTCCCTGTTGATGAAACTGAATGAGGAAAATGCAACATGTTTTAGTATACTCTTAGCATAATAAGCTTTTTATGAGGAAATAACAGCTAAAAGCCTTCCTGAGTAGAAAGAGGAAAAACAGATCATAAACATTAAATGGAAATGTACCTTTAAAAAACCTGAAGCCTTTAGAAAACATGGAAAAAATATGTCTGTGTAACGTGAAGAAAAGTCATAATTTCCCCTATTAACACACACTAAAACAGAGCTAAATGATTGCACTGCATCTTGGTGAGTCTGTTTTTAGGAAGGCGAGTCTCATGCTGCTTGATGAGAGGTTGCTAAGCAGTCTCCTATATTCATTAGTTATGTAAACAGGGATGTAAAATAGCCCCTTTCTTGCCAGTGCCTAAAGAAACAGAGCTTGGACCCTGGCAATAAATTAATTAATCCCTGTGCTTCTTGGAAGTCTGTCAAACTGATGGGATTTTTTTTTCCTTTTGAGTGGAGAAATATGCTGTTTGGAGAAAAGAAAAGAATATCCTTGAGTTTTTGGCTCCCTTCTTGGCGTGCATGGAGTGCAAAGAATCAAGGCGGGTTTAGGTATTTTTGAGTAAATGCAAAAAATATTGAAGGGGATGTTTTCCTCCTGGGATTAAGGTATACACCAACACTCACTTCCATCCTGTCCCCAGGCACTACTGTATTAGATAGTCTTATGGTGGTGTATGAGGTTTAGAGAGAAGTCATTGTAAATATGAACTAGAAAGCATGTGTTTTTATCTTTCTCTGGTTACCTCTTCGAGAAGTACTTCACGAAGCCAATTAAAATTTTTCAAAGGGAAAAAAACCCAGTCCCTTTTTCTCAGGGGAAATCAGTCCTTTTCTTGAAATCTCAGTGTTCAATTCTTCCAAAGAAACAGCCATATGAAAAATGCAGCCTTGGTTGGTCTTTGGAATTTTGGCAGACAAGGGTTTTTTTCTATTTTTGCCTTTTCTCTCCATCCTTCCCCAAAACTTTGCTTTCCCTTGCCAAAGAGGGAAAGAAAAGGTGGAAAAACCAGCAAAAAGTAAACCATTCTGGAAACAAAAAGGTACAAATAGAGAAACTTTTTTGATGTTGTTGTTAAGCCAGATTGCACGTTAAATAGTGATCCATAGGACTTCAATAAACAAACAATAACAACTGTCCTCCGTGGACAGCCAGCCAGTCCTATTCTTTTCTGAGACCACACAAAGAAAAGAAATTTAAAACTTAACTATTTTGGATGATGCATTCCATTCATTTTTTGTTTGATCTCATAGCTGCCAAATCTTCACTCCTTGATAGCTGGCTCTGCTGCCAAGGTGTTTGGCATAGGCAGTACATCGTGTGATGAATCACAGGCACGTAATTAGGGTTTATTATACAGTTTATTATGTGGTCATGGCAAGACTGCCACCACATCGTTTCTCACCGGAAGGTAGATAAAGTCCCGCTCCCTTCTCAGCACAAAGGTGTCAGTAATGAGGGCAGTGTCCAGAAAGAGTATGCATCTCCTTGTGAGAAGGGCTTGCAACAACTGCATCCTTCCCTCATCCCTCACTATAGCCCTCTCCCCATTTAAACTGCACAATGCACACTGGCAGCCCAGAAAGCCAACTGTATCCTGGGCTGCATCAAAAGAAGCATAGCCAGCAGGTCGAGGGAGGTGATTCTACCCTTCTACTCTGCTCTGGTGGGACTCCACCTGGAGTACCGTGTCCAGCTCTGGAGTCCTCAACACAGGAAGGACATGGACCTGTTGGAACAGGTCCAGAGGACGGCTATGAAGATGATGAGAGAACTGGAGCCCCTCTTCTATGAAGACAGGCTGAGAGAATTGGGGTTGTTCAGCCTGGAGAAGGCTCTGGGGAGACCTTATAGCAGCCTTCCAATACCTAAAGGGGACCTACAGGAGAGATGGGGAGGGACTCTTCATCAGGGAGTGGAGTGATAGGACAAGGAGTAACAGTTTTAAACTGAAGGAAGGGAGATTTAGATTAGACACTAGGAAGAATTTCTTTACTGTGAGGATAGTGAGGCACTAGGGAGAAGTTGTGGATGCCCCATCCCTGGAGGTGTTCAAGACCAGGCTGGATGGGACTCTGAGCAACCTGGTCTAGTGGGAGGTGTCCCTGCCCATGGCAGGGGGCTTGGAATAAGATGATCTTTATGGTCCCTTTCAGCCTGAACCATTCTATGATTCTATGATTCTGTCAAACAGTGATATTCCCATCACATCTCTGCAGGTCCCTGCCTGTCCTACCAGCCCCTGCGAGTGCCGTGTCCGTGGCACAGCAGAAGCCAGCAGGGCAGAGGTGGCATACGGGAACCTGAGCTTTTATCCAGAGGAAAATCCTGCCAAAGTAAGGCTTGATAACATGGAAGAGCCAAGTGCAGTTTGGACTCCACTTTAATATGCGTTACTCTGTGCAGGTTTGCCACCATAGCCAATTCTTACCTTGCAGTAAGATCCGACCAAGAAAGTTACATAATTACTCTGAGTTTGGGTTTAAAACTTGTGCATAATCAGCCCAGGTCCACAAACTGATCAGCCGCTGCTAGACCTACTAAAGTCATTGCATGTATGACTATTTTCAGATTCAGACCTAGACTATGATCTACTTTGTACAAATATCCTGAGAAAAAAATCATCGTCCTTGGCAGTTAACCTTTTATTTCAGTTCAAAAAATACATCCTTTCAGCAGACTGTAGATTTGCAAACATTGATTCCCATCCTCTGGCCAGGAATGAGTAATCTGGCAGGCAGCTCTGCTCCTACCCTGCCTTCCTGACAAAGCAGACTTTAAGCAAAACACTGAAGCACTGGGCACAGACCGTTTAGTGATTTCTTTATCAACCAGTGATGACTTTTTCCTGTAAAGCCAAAGCTGCATTCCATGCTATTTTGTAAGGTTTTCAGGAAGCTTGTTATCCAAGTGGAACAAATGCAGTCTGGCCCATTACATTTTCCTGGAGATTTTTGAAATTTTTGCAAACTGAAAAAAAAAAAGGGGTCAAGTTTAATAAATACAGTATTGTTGCTTTTGTACTTTCTCTGGGATTTATTTCCTTTGCAGTCAATTTGTATTCACTCTCTGCTCCTTTACACAAGACGCTTAGGGACATTTTGTAATTCAGCATAGCATAATGCTCTGTTTCCTCTTCGCAGAGATAATGAACTGCAGATGATGGTGCTGAGGGATATTTGCAACCTGCAGGAGGGAAGTGATGCCCGGGGCTGGTACTGCCACGCAGGCTCTGCACTGCACAGCGAGGATGCAAACTGGCACAGGTAGGATCACTTCTGTTCCCATGTCATTAACAGAGGGGGAAAGAAATAGTATCTTTAATTGTCTTATTAGATAGTTTGACTTAATAGGGATTTTAAAATCAAGCGATGAAGAGTGTGGGGTTTAATTATGGCTGTAGCTATATGGGCATAGACTCTCACAAGCAAATGTTACTGCTTATGGACAACTGCACTCATCCAGGGCTTCCTCCCTGTATTGAAATGGCCTTTCCTTCTTCCATTTTCCCTTCCGTAAGCATGTGTCATCCATATCTTTCTGATTTTTGCTGACTTCTTGGCACTTCCTCTGCAGTGCAAGTGGGCCTGGGAAAAGCTTCCTGGGTCATGAAGGTCAGTCCTCTCATCTGCAACTGTTGTGTCCAAGCCCTTACCCAGGTCTGTCCGGAATTTGAAGACAAATTTCTTGTCTTCGCTGCAGCTATTTGGAGGCTGCTTCAGCACAAGGTTCCTCTAGCAGCGAGGAACAGGCTCATGATTTCCAGAGTGAGGGTAGTTATGGCTAGTTTATACTAATTTGAGCTTTGTACTTGGCTCAAGCTGCTGTGTTCCCTCTCTGCTTTTTACTCTACTACTGCATTTACAAAGGACAGTCATGTCTGTTCTCAACCTTGGCTTTTCTTTGGTTGAAAAGCCAGACTTACCTAGTTTGGTGTCTTAAAATGCCTTCCCGGTAAACCCGCAGTCAGCACCTGCTTTTCTTTCACTTAATCTGTTTCTTCAACATGAACATGTCAGAGGAAAGCTGTATGCAGCAACCCTGTGAGGTCTCCCCAGGGCTGGCTGTCCTGTGTCCAGTGGGCACTACTCTTTATCTGTCTTTTTTTGGAAATCCCTCTCCTGCACCATCCTGTGCCTGCCTTTGCCCTCTCGTGGACAGTTTGGCTTTGGAAGTTGAGTGGCAAGAGCTGGGTCAGAGCTCTGGGTCGTCATGCAACATGTATACACAGGTCTTCCATGCTCGTTTTGAGCTGGCAGGACTCCTGATGACTGCAAAAGCCTGGCAACTTGTCCCCATGTGCATGAGCTTGGGTTTTGTAAATTATTAAACTTTGTTCTGATTCATCAGTCTGGCCCTCTAGGTGATTGGGTTTGACCCATATGGCGTCACAGGTCGTCTCTATGCTGATAATGCCCCCAGCTTTTTTACATCAATAAATACTACCAGACATTCCCAGTTTCTCTGCTAATGATCACATTGAATTGATGCTTAGTCTCATTCCCAAGAAAGCTGTTCCAGTTCATTAGATTACTTTGGGGGATAATCCTTTGTCATCTCCCCAGGAATGTCCTCATCTGCTAACCATTTCTGTGCTGATTCCTATTTTCTCAGTTTTAGTTAATAATTCCCATGTGATACCATACAGATGTCCAGAGAGATTTGGCTGACTCGTACTCCTCTGAAAGACATCCATCTTATCAAAAAATGATACCATGTTATTCAAGCATGTTCCTGCTGCATCTTGTCCCAATTCCTAGTTGCCTTCCTAGCTGCAATAACCCTCTCCTTTCACATACCCCAAAGTCTTTCACAGGTCACTTTCCCCGCTCTCCTCCATCTCACTGTAAACTTGCCTGCTATTTCAGAATCCTGTTCCTGAGGAGCTGGGTTTAACAAAAATCTTGGCAGTGGCACTTCCCTTCCCCATCGTAGTGCTGCCTGATTCTACCAAACTTGAATCCGTCTGTGTCCTTCTGTGCCAACCTGTTCCTTCCAACAAGGCCATGAAAGGTTCCTGCTTTGTGGGAGAGCTTCCTCTCTTGCAAAGGCTGTGCTGGTGTGCAAGGCTGGTGTGCAAAGGCTGTGCAAGGGCTGGGCCTCCTCACATGCTGGTGTGATGGTGAAAGAAGCCGTGCCAAAGGACGAGACTCAGAAGAACAACCACTGTGGGCCTCATTTTTGTAGCTCTCAGTTTCCCATCAAGGGGACTACAGCTGAAATAAATACAGCGGTCCCTCACTGCATCTAGATGCTTAGCTAAGGTATCTGCAAAGGTGGTGAGAGGTTTTCCACTGACTGTTCTGGACTTTGGATGAGATCTCTTATAGCAAGAGTAAAGAAGATATAGGATCTCTATTGAGGGGCATGTATCTAAAAATATGAAGTGCAAATGTAAAACATCTTACCATTGTATTAAGAGAGGTCATCTGAGCTATCAGGCTCAGTATTTGCTTTTCTGTTTCAGAGGGCTGTTTTTCAGTTGTTTTGGTCTGCTAAATCTTCTTGCAATTTATCTGTACATTTTCAAGCTATAAACTTGTGACGTACAGCAACATCAGAGCCAAAGTTAATTTCCAGCCCTGTAAAAGTAAACTAATGTGTGATACAGACAATGCACTGAGGTAAACACTTCAGTGTAAGGGTGTCACTTTTATGATTCATGCTTTGAGTAGTAACATCAACCCGGCTGTACGCAGTGTTAGCCAGGCACACAAGATGTCATTATACTATTTTCTTTCATATTAAAACTTGAAAGAAAGTAAAAGACTTCAATCATCATCTTAACCACTGTTTTAGTGGAGTTATACATGCTTCGGACCTTGTTATCCTACCTAATCTGCTCTGGTTTCTGGGGCCATGTTTTTCATTTAAGGACTGAGCTCAAGAGAGAATTGGGAGGCTCTTGGAGGGCGGTGGGACTGGACTCAGCCTCTTGATGAACTGAAGAAGAGAAGTGCCTGATGTCTGAGGTGGTCTGGAGTCAGCTGACACCTCCTTCACTGAGAAGATGGGTGCTTTGGATTTCACATTGCAAGCACTCTCTTCATGAAAAAGGTTGGAAAGAAGCAACCTTCCTGATTAATTCATGGGGGCCGTTGAGCAGAAATGAAAGGAACCAGTGACAGACCAGCTGCACAGGGATGGTAGCTGGGCTGAACTACCTGAAAATGTGGAAGGAAAACATTAGGTTTTTTTCACCTGCAATTAAAAACACAGTGTTTCCTGATGTATGTGGACTTTGTGAAAATTATTTTTCTGTGATCATCATAAAAAAAAAAACAACACTGGAATGGAATAACTACATATAACAGAAAACAGCTGTTTTGGCATCTTTCAGTTGCAACAAAGTGCAGTGGGAAAATGCAGTTTGAAAACAGTGATTTGGCAGGTAAATGGGTCAGACTTGAATCTTCTTGTTTTGGAAATCTTTACCTTACTGTTTGCAGTAGACCCATAAATTAAAGTACTCTTTGTCGCTCTTGATTGTCAATTTAATTGGAAGGAGGAGATAAAAAGCTGACAGGAATGCAGAAAAGTTGATAAAAAACATCTATGGTGCACACACCCTTTCAAATATGCGCTCAGAGGAATATGCCCTTCCTAAGTTATTCAAAATGGAAAGCTAGATTGTGCAGAATAAATAAAGTCTTTCATGCTGGGGTTAGTAGGTCAAACTTGTAAATGACCCCAAAACTTTGCTACCTGCTGGAAATTCAGAGGCTGAACTTGCTGGTCACAGCATCACTGCCTTTTTAAAGATGCTTAACATAATGAAGTGACACTTTAGTCCAATTAGTCTGTCATTAGTGATGACTAATCTCCATCCTCCCTGGATGAAAGATGGAAGAAACTCAGAGGAGTCTCGCTGCTGGACCACCACATGTGCAGAAGGAGCTTGTGTTAAGTTTGTCCCTCAAGGAAAGCAGCTCAGCTTCCAGAGAGTCACCTGAGCTCATACGTGGTCATGAGAACAATTTTTTTTTAACTCTGCCCAGACTCCTGGTGTTCATATTTCTGTTCCTGTGGATATGGCTTGAACCTTTCACAATACTGGTGTTTGATGAAGGTATCATAATATCACTGGGTACCATAACACTCTTGAACATTTTGGATAAGGGATCAATGGCACCCAAGAGACTGATAGAGGCAGGTCAGGTCAGTGTCTCTCCATTGACCCCTGATTCCCAGATCAGATCTCATGATGGATGCGGGACAGCTCGTGGAGGAAGCTGGTGGCAGAGAGACTTCTCTCTTAATCCCCTAGGCTTCAGCTCCTTAATCTAGTAAAATCCCCTTCCCCTTCCTGGGACCATATGTGCAACAGCATTGCTGAGCAGCCACACACTGAGCACTGTCCTACCTCAGGGAAAAGGGAGATGGGATAGAAGTGGGGACACCATGAGAACAGATGTTGCAAAGTACAAGAAAACTGAGTCGTGAAAGGTGGTATTAGCCCTGTGCGACTAAATTTATTATCCCAGATACCATGAAAGTATCAAGAGCAATAAATTTCATTCTTGCATACATTTGGGATCACTGTCCTGTAAGGGTAATGGCAGATTGTTTGGTATGATTATGGATGAGATGGCACTTGTAACAATGGGCTGGTAAATTACTATTATTCTCTTGCTTAGTATTCCCCTGGAAACAAACAAACTCCCCAAACAAACTAAAAGTAAATAAAATACTCACGAGCAGATGGATGTGTGTCTTCAGGAAAAAAAAAAGTGAGGAAACACTCATGTTTCATCCCTTTTTAACAGAAACTCCCACTGGCTCCCAGGGGATTAGATGCTTTTAATCTAAGTCACAGTAATAAATGAGGGAGCGTATTATATCCAAGATGTGGTGCAACATCACGATGTGGTCTTTAGACTGATGGGGTCTTTTCCATGGCTAGAGGGAAGGCAGCTGTAAGTGACTGAATGAGACAGGCGCAGTACACGGCATTGCATAGTGGGGACTCCAGCTGTGTGTGGAGCAGTGTGAGGACTTTATCCAAAGCCTGCCAGAGTCCTGAAAGCCTTTGACTTTGTTATGTCGTAAATCAGACCTTACGAGCATCATTTATCTTATTTGCCAGAGATACTGCATCTATGCTTTTTCCAGCAGAAACAACTAATATGACTAATGTGCTAGCTTTTTCTTTTAATGGTGTGCCATGGTTAGGTTAGTCTGTTTCCAAGACATCTTTCAGTACTTCCTCCTGAACAAAGCAGAGGTATTCATAGGTAGTTGCAAATTCCAGCTACAGTATCAGGCAGAGCTGATGGACAGTATCACAATACAATGATTTTCTTTGGATTTTTCCAAAAGGCCATGGCTGTGATCAGTAGTGACTGAGGGAGAGGTACCATGTCAGTAGTGCTGAACCATTCCACCATGGCTTTGCTTTCAGAGAAACTCCCAAATACTTGTGGCTCTTCCATGATTTATGGTGCTGAACTTTCCAGCTTGCAGGTAGCAGGTGAGGAAGGTTATCCCAGCTACTAGAAACAAATCCAACCCGCAACAGATTTGAGGTGTTCACTTAGTGATCACACAGACTTTCAGATCAAATCCACACTCTGCACAGGAACAAGGACACCAGGATTTGATCTCCAGGGTGAATTTCTTGAGTTGAGGTATTTAAGTAACGCTATTAACCTGGAGAACCTCTTCTGGCCTTCTGATCTTTTGCATCTGTCAAATCCAGCAGTCCTATGGCCTGATGCCTCTGAGCCAACTACATGCTCATTTTGTAGAGCCCAAATATCCTCTTTCTTGAGGCCTTTGAAGAGAACAGTTTAAAAATAGCTTAGTCCCAAGCTTTTTTCCTTGACATGGTTACTCTTATGGGACCTTCTCTGCTTGAGATCAGCTCTATCTCTGTTGTGCCCCAGTGCTGAGTTTATGAAATCTCCATTTCTCAGAGGCCACCAACACTTGCTAAAATGGTGAAGTAGCAAAGGGAAGCCCATACCACTCTTTCAATGCCCAGGGACTCCTTTTACTACATGCTACTGTCAACCAGAAGCTATCCATTCCTCACAGTCCAAGCCTGGTGCTTTACTGTAGATTAATAGAAGAATTAAGTGTGAGGGGGGGAAAAATACATATTTTTTTTTTTTCTCCCAGGGGAGAGAGTAAAGAGAAGCCAACAGATGATTAATCTTTCATTTCTTGGTGCTTCTTTTATATATGAGTCATATGTCTAAATATTCAGGGTCACCAGTGACCTCTTCGTGGCCAGATTTACAAAACTTCTCCTTTCTTGGTCTAACTGAAGAGCCTAGATGCATTCACTCCTCTTATCTGTCTCATCTTTCCTAGATCTGTGCTCTGCTTTTGCTTTGTGGGGACAAGTGAAATGAATATAATAACAAACACAAAGGAATTTTTTTTCTGATAGGGTTTCCATAGTCCTTGCAAAAACCTGCCTCTGTCTTTTGTAGGATTTTTTGTTGGGTAGCTTATAAAACATTTTATGTGGAAAAAAAAAAGTACCCAAATATTTTTGGGTGCACTCCCTGCATTACCAAGATTTATAGAAAACTTATTTTGCAGCAAACTGACTGAGATGGAAGCAGTTACTGAACAATATTTATTGCATCACTAGACGGGCAAATATTACTTCATGAAACAGGAACAAGCGAATATTCACTGGCTAAGGGACAGCAACTTTTTACAGAATTTAATTGGTCAGGAATCATCTCAGGTAGTCCCCACGCACAGCATTCAATAGGTCTACTCTCTGTGTATCGAATACCTAGTAAGCTAGGTATGACTAGGAGATGAAAACATTGTAAGTCAAAACCAAGGACTATATTTTCAAATCTTTGGTGCCCATACTTCTAGATTGCTGTGACTATCTGCACATCTACACCCTTGAGTGAATCAGAAATATGTGCTTTAAACCCTGCCTGTGCAAGATGGGAGCAAGGTTTAGGATCTTGTTCCTACAGATGCACATAAGGTTTGGTAAGAGAGCTGCTCATGAATAAATATATTAATGAACATCATCTCTGTTAGAGATATGGTCTGGAACTAAATTTATTCAAACATTTTGTGATCTTATTCTAATTCTTCATAAAACAAACAAAAGTTATGTGAAATTAGAAAAGTAAGAAGTATGCATCTCGCTGTGGGTGTTGAGTGATACAGCAGTGCAAACAGGAACTTAACAGCCATGTTTAGGAATATAAGAACTCTATAGATTTCTACCAAAAGCAAGGTCAACACATAATAAGCGTATTAGCTCTCTGAGGTCTGAGTACACTGATATTCAGTCTATGACTTGGTCCTGACATTGCTCCTTGCTGCTTTTATTACACCATTTTTGCTGCTGCAATTATATCATTCATTTCCATGGATTTACTTACAATTTAGGTCTTGATTTAGTAACACATTTAGGCAGTACCACAGGGCAGAAGGTGAAGCTGATGGTGGATCTGTAAGGACTGACAATTCTTGAAATAATAACCTAACAATAGGATGTTGTAAAGAAAGTGGGAAAACTCCACAGTCAGTCTTGTACTGGCATTTAATAGCAGATGTGTTGTGTAATCCACAGGAGGTAATTTTTCATCTTTGCTCAGTGTGGGTGAAGTCTTTACTGGAGCACTGTGTCTGCTCTGGGGCCATGCACCTGATGAAAGATGGAGACTAATTCGAAAAGAGCCAGAGGAGACCCAACAAGGATGCTGAGAAGTTTGGAAAACTTGACCTATGAGGAAATGTTTTTGTTGCTTTTTTTAATCTGGAAAAAAAAGGATCACGAGATGGGACATAATGAAAGGCTTCCAGTACTTAAAACATTACTGTGAAAGACTATGATGAATTATGCCCATAAGGATATAGGAAGAACTGGTTTAATTTATGGGAAAGGTGATTTAGGTTAGGCATTAGGAAACACTTTTTACTTTTAGGAAAATCCAGGACTGGAGGAGAACACCTAGAAAGAATTGTTACTCTTGAGATTGGAGATTTTTAAGGCCAGATCAGATGTACATCTGCCAGGAGAGGCTAAGATATAGTTATCTTGCCTCCAGGCGTGGGGTGGAGAAGGTGTTCTCCCAACATCTCTACCAGCCCTGCATTTCTGTGATTTATGGTCCTCTGTGACTTAGACCTCTGTTGAACCAGGGCCTTAGACTACAATCAGCTCCCAGATATCAAAGGCTTCTTTTGGAAAGATTCACAGGATGACCAAGTGCCAAACAACTTTCTGTCCTCTGAGGAGAAGGTATAGCTCTGTCTGTCACTCAACTGACAGAGTTTTCTGCCTCGGTCA
Source organism: Numenius arquata (assembly GCF_964106895.1). NCBI lineage: Eukaryota > Metazoa > Chordata > Aves > Charadriiformes > Scolopacidae > Numenius > Numenius arquata. The sequence continues at coordinate 15,640,016 of NC_133577.1, read as the reverse complement.
TTAGTCAGTCAGCGGAACCAGACCTGCAGCAGCACGGCAAGAGAGCAGGCAATTTCTGTAAAGGTTTTGCCAAAGAAATTTGAATGAACCCAGGAGCTGATTTCCCTTCATACGGCCTTCCCACCCTGTCCTGCACTGTTCTTGCCAAGGGTCTGGTGTTGGAATACCCTTCAGGAACAATGTTCAAGAGTCAGAAAAATGCTCAGGAGTCAAATGTGTAGCCAAAAGATAATAGCTGAGGCTTCAGCTGAAATGGATGAGGAACAAAGTGTTGTCCCAGCAAAAAAACCAACCCAAACCCCGAGCATGCCAAACTTCTCTGTCTTTCATACCCAGTGAAGTCAGCCTGAAGGGGCCCTGCATTTACATTCAGAGAGGGAAGAAAGATGAATGGTGGCACATAACCAGAACAGGATTGCTGTATTAGTGTCCATGTTTCCTCCTACCAGTGCCAGCAAGGTCAAGGGATGAGAGAAGAGGAAGGGCCCTTGACTCCAGATTTGACTCAGATGTATTCTCTACTGTTTTTCATATGAATGTTGTTATTGGTGATCTGCCTTGGGCTTTTAAGGGGACTGTTTTTCCTGATGAATGTAATTCTGTTTGGTGTGTCTCTGGATACAGAACCGACTGCTGACCTCCGCCTTATGTACACAGTTGTCCCACCCTGGTCTGCCAGTGAAGGTCCCAGCAGCTGCTTGCTCAGCTGGTGACAGCTGTGAAGGTCTGTGTGATCACAGGAAAGTGGTGGTATGGGAGTTAAGATTAAAAAGGAAGAAGGCAAATATTAGATATCTGTAAGAGATGTACTGCCATTATGGTGATACAGATACCACCATCCCGTAAAATATACAACAGGCTGCTTCTAGTTAGTGATTTTTTCTTCTAAATTCTTTTTCTCTTCATATTTCCTTTGACCTGTGCTGGGATCAGAAATCCCATTTGGCCACTGGAAGGCAATCCAAACTCCTCACCATAAATATTTCCAACCCATGGTTTGTCAGGTAGCAACATCCCCACTGCAGCTCAGGGACCGCAGTTGGATTTTGTGCTCTCACCCTCTCTCTCTCTTTGCCCCCTCTTTTGACACACACCAACAACAGGCTTGTGTCTGTGAAGTTTTGTAACTATAGAGAGTCTTCTTTCCAACAAAAATGCCAACCATGCCAAAACAAGTTCCTCACCTCCTCGTTAGGTCTGTAGGGAGTGCTCACACTTGGCTGACAGACCCCGTGGTGCGTAGGAGGCCTGCATGGCTGTTGGCCATTGGCACTTGACCAGTGCCAGGCACACAGTAGTGATGTGTTGGACAGGGGTGGATTTCACACTGTCAAACTGCTAGAGCTGCATTATACCAGACTGACTAAAATTTGTCTCGGGGAAACAGAGGTATGTAGAAGCGTCAGGGTAGGCACGCTACACCCAGTGTGACACGGGAGACGTTGGGCACTGTTATCTGTCTGCAACATGTAAGAAGTTATATAGAGTGGAAGAAATAGAAAGAAGAAAAAACAAAACAAAACAAAAGAAATTTACAAAAATTAAAGTCCTTTTTCCAGATCTCACAGAACACTCCCATACAATTTCTCTTGTAGTTCAGTATAAGAAAATACAGATCATTTTGCTTTTCGGGTGTCAGCCTTGGCTCTTGTCTTTCCCCAGTATTCAGTGGGAGAAAGATCGGGTGGTCTATTTTTGCAAAGCAGCTTAAGTGTCCACAGCAGTCAGTGGTCCACTTTGAAAGGAAAGTCTTAAGAAGTCCTTGAACTCTTTGTCAGTCTATAACTTCTCCTTGTCTGTTCTGCAATGCTTGCAAAACAACTCCGTGCCTTGTGCTGGATGTGGGAATGCAGGGAAGATCATTTAAGTTCTTGGGTCCAATTCCTTGCAGTTGCCACACAGCTTCCTAGCTGACTCACAGACCCCAGGATGGAAGGGTTCCTGCAGCTTTTGCTTCCTGCACTACATACATCAAAAACGTTTATTGATAGTTTTTATCAAGCATACCGATTTTAGCTGGTAAGATCAAAAGCCAAAAAACTGTGCAATGTACATCAAGAAGAGAGAAGGAGATAAAGCAAAGAGGTCACCAGCATTTTAGGTCTCTGAATACCAGAAGAATTCTTAGGAGAAGAAATTATTTTAGGAAACATATCTCGTCCCACACAAAGGCAACTGCTGCCTCCTAACCTCTCCACCTGTTCCCCTGATCCCATGTGAGCCAGACACCAGGATCTGGAGGTTTTTAGTACCTAGTAGCACAAATACATCCCAGTAACCCATCTCTGATGCATCACCGAAAGACAAAAACTTCTTTCTGAATTTATATATTAAGAAATGGGGAAACAGCAGCCATCAAAAGCCTGAAACATAATTAATAACGTAATCAATTGTCTTCAACGTATTTTAACTCTTTCTAGTTTACGCCAAAGGAACTTAAATCCCGGATCAGGGCCCAACAACAACCCCTGTCACAGCCTGCGAGCCTTGTGTTTCAGGTGTCTCCTGTGCCTTGTGTAGGGATAGCTGCAGGACTGTACTTCCTAATGCTTGGGAGGACTCCATCTCCTCAGTTCCCCACTGATCCTTCTCCCCAGCCTTGTGCCAGCAGCTCACTTGCAGCAAGGTGCCACCACAAAGTCCCAGCAAGTCTGGGACAGCCTTTGGGGTGCTGATGGGTTCATTTCTTCTCTTGCTAGAGTGCTGGATGGCTTCATCACTTCTTGGTGGTCTGCACAGTGGTTTGCAGAGAGCCAAAGTTCCTGCAGTTTCAGCATCCTAAAATAAATATTCAACTTCTTTCCCAGCTCCCCTGGAGAAGAGAGGCTGGAGCTTCCATGCTCCCAGTCCCCAGTCAGTCTTGGTGGTGGTGAACTGGGAGACTGCAAGCTATGGGACCTGAACTTCAATCTGCCCAAGTGACTTGGATTGTCCACGTGTCCTAGCTTCACTGAAACTCATCAGGTAGGATAAGCAGGGTCTGGAAGTCCTAAAAATATAGAATTTTGACTGCCATGCCAGCTGGTATGCCACACCAACAGCATGGGTGTTCATTTTGGGGCAGTTGAAGATGTAGCTGACCCTGGAACAGGGGGTGTAAGAGCCTCCAAGCTGTGTCCAAGGACACAGGGTAGCTGAATTCCAGGCTCAGCCTGAGGTAGAGGTGCTGGCTCCCCCTGAGCTCAGCCGCCAGCAGCAGTGACAGGCAGGAGTGGGGCAGGAGCAGTGTTTGGCCATTGTTGCCAAGTGCAGACCTCAGCACAGTCTGGGAGCCCCGTGGGACAGGACACCCCCACTGGTGGCAGGCAGCTCGTGAGTCTGAGGGGCTGAGATCAGTTCATTCCCAGGGTCCCACAGTAATGCTGCAGGAGCGTGTCTGGGGTCCTGCAGCCCCCCCAGATGTGTGTCTCCTGCCACATCAGCCACGGGGTGGACTTTGCCAGGTGCCCAGCTCCGTGCGCAGCCTGCACAAAGCACTGCTGCTGTCACAAGCTGGACCTTTCAACCTCCTCTTCCTGTGTATAAAGTGATCCTGCAGACTGGACCTGTATACAAGCTATTTTATATACAAAATGATAAAATTTTACAGCCCCTCCTTAACCTTTTCTTTTTGAAACCATAAGAGTAAGCATTTTTTTGTAGGTAAGATACGACATATAAAATCGCCAGGGAGGTGGGAGATTCACATAAGGACAGACAAAAAAGGCTCTTTTAAATTAGATTCAAGAAAGGGCTGCACATTTTCCATTAGACAGGCCTTAAAGGGACTGGGACATAAAACAAAAGCCAAGCCAAATACTGAGCGCAATGTAACCAGTGAAACAATGGGAAAGTTATTTAGCAACATACACAGCCCTGGAACAGCCACGCTGTAAGTTAAGCACGCACACCAAATGTATTTTGGGCTGCTGGTGCCAGAGCACTCAGCTAACCCTCTGAAAACTAACTCAGACACAGCATGCTTACATTTCCTTCTCAACAACAGCCTGTGAGGCAATCACACTTATTTATTTCAAACAACCGCTCGCGCAGAACAGCCTGGCCTCTGTGATCCTATCCAGATGCTCTTCAGTAATCCCACAAGCAAGGTGCAGCTTCCACGTGCGTCCCCACCGCGGCGTGTCCTGCTCTCTTACCGCTCTGCACTGAGCACTGCCGACTGCCAGCTACTTCATCTGTCTCCTGAACATCACCTCTCACAAGCCAACGAGCACAGGACCATTTCTGCCATAGCACAAGAGAACCTGCTCTTTCTCAGACAGGATGCCCTTTCTTGCTGGTAAAATAAAGCTGTTACTGAATTGTGCTTCTGTAGCACATGCATTGACCTTCCCTTTGACCCAAGTCTTCCTTGTTGCACCACATTCCCCCCTAAACTGAAATCTCCTTGCTGTGGTGGCTGTAGAGAGAAGAGGTACCACAAATCTAGCTAAGCTTATCTGATTTGCAGAAGTTGCTTGCTCTCGTCTGGACCTTTGGGGTCAGTTTACCTCAAAGCATGACTGTGCTGATGTAAACTGAACTCAGGGATGCCTATGAAGGCTGAAATCATAAGGGATGAAGAAATCTGGGGGAAACAACCCACCTGAAGGGCTCGGCTCCTCTGCCATTATGCAAAGGTGGCTGACATAACTTGTGTGAAGGCTTTAAAAGCAGCCCATGTTTCTTCTTGGATTGTTTCCTTGGCAGTGCAAGAATTTTTTTTTATATTTTGAAGGATCTACAAGCAGAAGAATGCTGACAATGAGTGCTCTGATTTTCCTGTCTTTTTCCCCATGTCTGGGAAGAAAAGAGCTTTGGTATTTTCTTTCCAGTTTCCCACAGTAGAGCCTTGGGAAGACTATGTCATCCTGGGTTTGGAGAGCAGTGCAGCATGCGGCGTCATCTCCAGCACAGAACATGCCAGAGGGGCATTCTGCTTCCTTGCAGCAAGCAGGGAATGATGGGAGCACCATGTTTCCTTCGTACGATAAAATTATTCCTCCTTTTCAGCAGCGACCTCTCTGCACTTGACACCCAGGGTCTGCTGGCTCCCACAGGCATGTCCTTCGCATGGCTTGCTATTTCTGTTTCAGAAAGTAAAAGTATTCGGGATGGTTTTTCAAGGACTGAAAATTTTTTTTTGCAAGAATATTCCTACCACAGTCACCAAAACTGTTCTCCTAAGCTCTTTGGTGAGAAAGCAAGTCATTTAGGCGAAGTGAAGACATTTTTACATATCTGATCACCATTGTGTCTCAGCTGAGAGAAAGGGCATTGAACATTTCTTATAGGTTTTTGACTTACATTTACAATTTTTCTGTATCATGTTCGTGCTTTGGAATAGCAGCATCATGAGCTGAAACACGATGTGTGAGTACTTGTATGTGTGTGAAAGAGAGAAAAGAGAGAGGAAGGCATCAGAAACTTCAAGTAAAAAGAGGATTTTAAAGCTTCATCTTCACCCAACCTGAATGTTAGGACAGATTATTAGAAAACTGGTTTTCTATTCTGTAGCAATTTTCCTTTTTGTTTTGTTTTGGTTTGTTTTGACAGCTGATAGCTCTACTTGCCAGCACACAATGAAATCAGCTGGTGTTTCTGCTGTCAAAAATGAAAGGGTTTCCTATTATTCCATTGATTTCATTATATTGGATTAAGAAAATCATGTGGTTGGCTACCAATGACATGAGCTCAAAGTACACTGAGCAATGACTCACGCTGTTGCATGCTGTATGTGCTAGGGAAGTTTGTCACCAGAGAGACAAACATGAACTTCTCTTTATTTAAATTTTCTGGGCCAGGAGCAAGGCCTTCTCCCAGAGACGTCCTGAATCTTAACTGCAGCTTTGGGGTGCTGTTATAGCATGTGCAAATTGGAACAACCGAGTAATCCTAACTGTTAGGTTGGAATTAGTTCTGCTGAAGCAGAAGAAGAGAAGTGGGAATCCTGGACCAGGGTCCTGCCAGATCAGTGCACACCTTGGCACGCATTTACATTTGCTCAGCATTTTTGACTCCTGCTCTGCACCCCTGGGAACTGCCTAGTTGGCTTTATTTTAAAAGAAATAGGAAAAAGTAATGCACTCCAAGAGTCCTGAAGAGGTGTGAGGAGCCAGCTTGTCCCAGAAGATAGATTTTAGACTCTGAGTCCAAAAAGTTGTGTTTGGTCCTGCCCGGGCCCTATTAAACTTGCCTGTATTTCAGGATTGGCCTCTGCCATAAACACTGTGTCATTTTAATTATTTCAGAAGCAGATTGTTAGGGCCACAATTAGGTACACACTGCTCTGCCACCACTTGTCATTTACTGCGTCACAACCAGCAACCTCTACAAAAGGCCCACACATCCCACTCTCCTTTCCTGACTCTTCCAAAACCCTTTGCCAAAACTGAATTGATGCTCCACAGTTTTAGTTTGTGCTTCATTTTCATTATTCTTACACTTATTTTCTGCAGGCCTGCAGGCTTTCAACTCACTGCATTGATGGGCGATGAGTTGGTCATGAAATGTGCCCTTATGGCAAAGGCGGCTAAAAACTTGCTGGCTAAAAGCTTAGGAGGGTGACCAGACATGGGTACGGACTGCCCAGAAAGGCTGTGGAGTCTCTGTCTTCATAGATCTTCAAGACTGGACATGTCCGTGAGCATCCTGCTCCAGCTGGCTGTGCTCCGAACTGGGGATTGACTAGGTGATCTCCAGAAGGACCTTCCAGGCTCTGCCATTGTCTAAGTGTGATTATTGCAAAGCCCTAGCAATGGAGCTGGTGCAGCTACAACCGTGCTCCTGCAAATGAGTTTATGAAGACATTCATAAAACACCCAGCATGGGAAAAAAGTATGCTTATATGTCAGGTCAGGATTTAGTTCAGAAGCTTGCTGGAAGCAACAGCACAGGGAAAAAGCGTGACAGCAAGGGTATTGCTGCTGCAAGTCATACCTCAGGTGGATTTCTGCCTGCCTGGATAGCACTGATCATTGCACATGGCCCTTGTAGTGGGGTGATGAGCATTACATTTTGGTGGGATGGAAAGTAGTTAAATTCTGTGGAAGGGGTAACTCAGGACTGATTTATCTGAGGTGGAGCAGGGGCCTGGAAATGGCACTTCTGGAGGGGGATTGCAGGACTACAGAGGACCAGCTGCCCCAGCAGCAGATTTTGCAGAGCTTCTACTGTGGCAAGAAAAGCTAATTCTAATCTAATGCTAATCTAAATTAAATCTTCTTTAATAGCTGTCCAGGTCCCATTGAGTGCCCCTGTGCACTACTGCACTGAATCAGTCAGGGCTATAAGGATAAATCAAATGTTTCCTCTGTGTCCTTCCTTTGCTCAGACATGTTTGGATGAGAGGTTGTTGTAAGACACTGGAAAATGGACTCACCTTGGAAGATGGTGTAAAAATTTTTAGAGGTTCTGACAAAACTGAGATACCTGGAGGAAAGGGACAGACAAGACAGTTGAGTACAGGAGCAAATCCCTTACTGCAAGAGTCTTCAGGCTTGGTAAATTTAGTGCAACTTAACAACAAGGAAAACAATCTGAAAACAGCTTGCTTGTGGCCTGTGAATTCTACCTCAGGGAGGAAATCCAGGGCCATGAAGAGTTATTTAATCCTGTTGAATAACAGGAACTGAAGGCTGGAAACCAAACGGAGACAAATTCAAACAAAAAATGAGGCCCAAGGGGAAAGGCAGCCGCAGGAGAAGTTCTCACCGTTCCCTCCTCAAAGCCACGGGTCTCCTCCAGGCAGGTGAGGGGAGCATGGATGGAGGAGAAAGGCACCTGGCCAACAACTTGGTACAAGTGTTGGGGCTAGAAGTGTCTCAGGCATGTTTGTCCTTCACCTGTGACATTACCTCCTCACTGCCTCCCCCCGCAGAGACTAACCTCCCCCTTCCACTGGAGAAGGTCACCAAACATCCACCTAGATGACCCAAAACGAGGAGGTGAAGCCTGAGATGACAGGGGGGCGTTGGTTCTCACTGTGGTAGGGCTCACACGCGTCAGTGAAGCGGGACGCAGAGACACCGGCTAGCAGCCCCCCACACATGGGCCATACCCTGCTGCAGCCCAGGTCTCGCTAAGGACCTGCTACCCGACCTCCAGGTCTGACCTAAACCCTGTCCTATGGGTCCACCGTGGGTCTGCCCCATGCCTGACTCCCTGGTACCACTGTGCTGTGAAAAGCGCAGTGGGGCACAGCCCTCCTTGCCCTGCTCCCTGGTGTTTGTTCAGAAATGAACCCAAAGCCATCACAGCCTTGCCCACTGAGCAAGAACCTCTGTCATTAACAAATTTGCATTTATACTGTCTGCGAATAGCTAACTTATGGCTGGGCTGGGTGAGCTGGATAGTTTAGTAGGTCCTGCAGGAACCTTGGGCAGTATGGGTGCTTTGACTGTACAACCCTTCATTAATTAGGAATGTTTCTGTACTGTGTTTTTACACATGGATCTACTCTCATGTGCATCTGGCAATTAGTTTACTCCCAAGAATGTGAAGTAATTTTTGGCCTCTAAACTGGAGGCATGAGTGTCTGGTTTTTAACTCTTTGCTGCCACTGGGGATGCTACATGAGCCTCTGAAAGGCAAGAAACAGCTCCCCCTTTGCTGTAGCAATAGCTGCAGAGATAAGGTTCTGGGACCTAGGGTAGTGAGCGGCTTAATTGTTACTATTGGAAAGGCTTTTTCGTTATAATGAATTTCAGAACTTAACAAATCATTTTAATGCAAGTCTTTTTCTATTTTAAAGTAGTCAGGACAGGATTCTGGACAAACCATTGACAGGTTTGACTGTTATCTTACTGGTGAAATAGCAGTCATATCCATTTTGTATTATGTTTTTCATGTATTTTCTCAGTAAAAGAATTTTTTATTTCCACAATCTTTGTTTCTGTTAACTTTGGCTGAAGGACTAATATCTTAGTGTCATCTAAAAATGCTTTATTATGGTTTTATGTGTTGAAATTCAAAAAAGTTTTATTAGAAGAAGATAAATGCTTGACATGAAGTTGGATCAGCATGTATTAGTGTAAATCCCATGATCTGATTCTCCTAGCATAGGTAGTTTTTCTGCTGCAGGGAAGGATAAGGTTTAACCGGATAACATGCACAGGAATTTTTTGGCTGCAGAAAGAATATCACAAATCTTTGCATGTTTGAGATCCCATATGTCCATGTATTCAGACAGATAATTTTCCTATGTGTGAGGAGATTAGAGCAAAAGAGATGAAATGCTGATAAGCAGGTGGTTTGGATGTCAGTTTTTTGTTCCCCTTGCAGTCTTTAAAACAATGCTGCAAAGAGAACCTGAACATGAGATTTTTTTTTTCAGTGGATCTGATTTGTAGTGTAAATAAGGGGGATTATTATTTTTGTTATCATTCACATTAGGCATAAGACAAAACCAGTGATTTGATTCGGAAGCATGAGCTTTTGTAGTAAAAGATGTTTTTATTCCTGATGCTCACTGCAGTACATCATGTACTGTAAGTGACCGAGTATGGCATTTTCCCTGTTCATCTCTTTCCGGAATGGGATGACTCACTGCAACTGTGTTGTCACCAAATACCTGCCTGTAATATAAAACAGAAATCATGCAAAAAGGAAAATAACCCATCTTTTCAGCACAAGACCAGAGATCAGAAGTCCCACCTGTCTGTGACTGTTTCCTCTATCCTTGTGAGTAACCTTTACTCTGGGACTGCAGAGGAGAATCTAGCACATGGATGAAAACAGAGATATTCAAATTCTTAGTCCTACCCATAGACAGAGAAAAAAAGGAGGGGAGACAAACACACTTACTTTCTGCAAAAGACACCCCAAATCTGTTTCTCCTGTTTCACAATTCTCAACACATTCTCAACAGCACCCGAAAGGCATAAAGTCATGCCATCCCGATAGGGTGGTATTTGGTACCCTCTTTAGACACAGATTCACAGACGGTGATGTGCCAGGCTGTGCAATGTCATGCCCCCTTAGTGTTTTGTATGGCCTGCATCCTTTGCTTTCTTTATTTCCTTACATGTTCTAAGACTGACTTCTGATCACGTCACAGCTTAGGAAAGCTCTCAGGCTGAGAGGAGCACTGGGATTGCCTGCTCCGAGTCCTTCAAGCAGTAGCAGAAAGAGCAGAAGAGCAGCTTTCAACTTTCCTTTGCTGATCTTCTGGTCTGAACTGTTTAAAAGTAATTGACTTTAGTTTTTTCTTGCCTCTTCTTGTTTCCAGGCTCAGACTGAAAAGTTGAGAACAAGCCTCTGACCTCCCTGCAGAAGACCAGGAAGGGAGCAATGAACCTGAGCAAGTCCCTGAGTATGTCAGGAGATACAAATGCTGGCGTGCTTCTGGAAGGCAACCACAGTAGAGATTTGGGGATGAAAGATCTGTGATCCAAATAATCTCTAAGACTGGCAGGTCCTTCACAAGGACTGGAGGTCAGAGCAAGCAAGGCTGGTTTGCAGAGTTGGTGGGAAGACTTATGAGCACAGCCTTGGATTCCCAGGGAAGAAGTTGCTTCCCTGCTGGCAGGGGCCCTTTCACTGTGCAGAGGCACCAGGACACCTACAGCATGGATGCATGAGGTAGGAAAAGAGCAGAGGCTTGCTTACTGGTTTTGGCTGTTCATACCTGATTGCCAAAACATCTGAGGGTCTATTGCAATGATGACATACAGGTTGCTAAAACACAGACCTGGCTAATTCCATGGCTGATATGAGAACCGCTGCACTGATGGTTTGTTAGGACATCTGGCTTCTACCAGAGAAATTAAGAGGATCCAGCATGAATAAACAAGCTGTTAACGCTGCTGCACCTGCATCCTCACCGAGAGAGGGCTCCCAGCTCCATCACTGCCCATGGCCCCTAGTGCTTGACAGAGAGGGCTGCTGTGCGGCATGGACCCTCACCTGCCGCTTGTGGGCTGCTCTCCTGGACCAGTGCATCAGAGACACTCAGTGCAGTAAGACCTCCATGGCTGCACATGTCCAGATGGCAACTGGAGCTTGCATTGGTGTACTAGAAGAGCTCCACAGCCCTCAGTTCCCACCGTATCCCCCAGGCACTAAACCTGGGGGATACAGTGGGAATGACACCACCAACAGTAGAAGGATCTTCTAGGAATGCCCCCAGGCATGCAGGGGAGATCCAAGTTTCCAAGACCAGCTGCAGATGGTGGCAAGGGCAAGAAAGTAGCCGTGGGCCCAGTGCCCTTGCAGCCCTTCCTCTGTGTGGGGAGCAGGAGAAAGGGCAGTGGCTGGGGGAGCCCCCCTGCTTGCCAGTTTCAGTATGGAGATATGGCTTCAGTATGGAGATTTGTGCGCTGCCCACCACACATCACCTCGTCCTCAGATGAAACCCCTGGCCAGTGTCTGGGGGCTTTCCCAGGCCTTTTGTGTGGTGCAAACCAGTGGCAGGTCCCTCCAGGGGAATCTCCATCCCTTCTGTGGGACCATGGGAGCAGTGCAGCTCAGCCTTCAGGGTGATGCACACGCGTTTTGCTGTGGCTGGTAAGAGACCTCTGAGAGTGGGGCAGCGAGACGTGCATGTGGGAGAGACGGGTCCTCAAACACGCCTGGTGTTCCCAAGCAGGCTAGGGCAGTGGATCGCTCCTCTGCTGGTTATCAGGGACTCTCTAGGGTGGAAAATGATGCAGCTGAAGGTTTTGCATTGCTAGCACCTGTGTAAATTTTATGAATTCATGTCATGACTCCTACACGTTTTCTGAATCCAGTGTGGGAACATGAGCAAAAGCTGGAGTAATCACCTGGGGCTCAACACTAGCATCGTTATGAAAAAGTATGTGGTTCAAAAGCTGATCTCCACAGTAAATTGTTTCCTACTTTTCAGGCATGTGAAACCGTTAGTAAATGGACTCAGCATGTCCACCAGGCTGAAGAATAAGCCAGGACTGTGTTTTAATTGTACTAAATCATTAAGTACCGGTCACTGTCTCTTTGTTGTGGTTATTGTTTTGTCAACAGTCTGTCAAGCTTTTACCTTGGTAATGATCCAAGTGTCACAGTTGTGTATCCACAACTTAGAGGAAGAAATCACAGTCATAAAAATGTAATTTGGAAACTGTTAAGTTCCTTAGTCGTTTGTGTTTCATATACTGCAAGCTCTTCTGCTCTGCTATTTTTGTAAACCGCTGGACCCAAAAGCACACTGTGATGTGTGGAAAGTGCACTGTGACTTATGTTCTCTGCCCTCGTCCTCATGGAGGTGACACTGGGCTCCTCTGGCAGCACAGCAGAAGGGACAACATGGTGCCAGACCTGGGGCAGTCCAGGGGCAGGTGGCAGCATCCTACACATGCTGTGGTGCCGCAACAAGCACACGGGTTGCCCAGCTCCCCATGGAGCAGGGAGGTCTGCGCAGGGCTTGCAGTCCACAGCAAGGATTTCTTGGGATCCCTGGTAACTTAGCACTGAGGTTTTGCCCACCTTGGGACTCCAATCTTTCCCAACTCCCATGGGAATTGGACTCCATTTTTCCCATGCATGCACAAAAAGCAGGGTGAGGAACTACAAAAATTAAAATTGGACTGTGTAGAATACGAAGTTTTAGGAAAGTGTGTTCCTAATCCACATGCACGAGAAGCTCCATGAATATAAGGTAGAGCTGTATGCTGTTTTGCTGACTGAGAAAATGAAAAAGACTTACATATAGTTTTTTTATTCTTTTATTCACTTTGGAGCACTTCTGACACAGGAACTTTCTGTTGTTCAATGAACAGTTATGCCATATTTGAAAGCCAATGACACCTACCTGTCTAGAGGGACCACGTTACACTTAGACTAGGTGTGATTCACACAGATATATTTAGAAACCCTCCTGGAAAAGCTGTGAAGTTGGTGCTGTAAATATTTATGATTATGAACAGGCTTGTAGACTTTTATGAGACTGGACTTGATAGTAAGGCACACCAGGTAACAAGTGCTTGCAGAACTGGGAACATTCTCCCCACTCTATAGAAAACTACATTTCTAGAGAGGATCAAAACCCTCACCTATTTTTGCAAAAGATAAGGAAAAAAGTGATTTAAAGGAGCTGAAAACAGTTTTCCTTAAGGCAGCCAAAGCAGAGAGATTTCAGATTGTTTTGGGTAAGTTTTACAGGAAAGATTGTTCTGATATTCTTACTGAAACCATTATCAAAATAATGAAACCCCATTTTTCTTCAGAAAAACAGAAACAGCGCTTGTTTAGTAGCTTGCTGAGGTTACAGCCCTTTCAGCACTGCTGTTCTTGGAGCTCTTGGACTAAATCCAGCATCAGCCGGGGGTTTCATCCCGTCCTACAATTCAAAGTGAAAGCTCAGCGCTGGGATGTGTGCAAGCAGGAACAGAGCTGGGGGACCAAAGCCTGTTACAGAAACGTACGGTCATGATTAGCTGTTCAAGGAACCGTTCTGCAGCTGTGAGATAAATTCCCGCACCAGCTAAACACTGTCAGAGCTATTTGTTGGGTTAAATTTCACTTCTGTTGCCATTATAGTCCTTCCAGTGGGGTCGCTGAAGTTGTTAATTTGGCCTTTTTTATTTATTCTTCATGCTTTTCCCTCCAGTTTGCATTTAGGTTTTTCTAACATCTCTTTTTTTTCGCTGCTTACCCTCTGGCATACATTTGTTACTCAGGAAAAAACAGGCCCGTTGTTATGAGAAGAATTTGCCTGTCACCCACGAGTGCTGTATGAAGTATGTTTATACAGCATTTTGGAATTTACGCAGCAGTTGGGGAAATGTGTAGGCATTCAGACAATCGTTTTAATGACCACATGTATGGTGCCGTGCAAGTGTTTTAGGTGCAAGACATGTGTAACAGATAAAGTTTAATTTCTGTTATTCTTAACTGTTATTCTTAACTGTAAATGCCTTTAGCCAGAGCCTCAGCTGGTGATGGATGCCGGCACCCGGCTCTGGCTCTGATGGTGCTGCGAGCAGTAACTGTTTGCATGAGAGAAGAGGCACTCTGGCGGGTGACAGAGGGAAACAGGCTGTCTCTGGCTGCCCCCAAAGCCTGTTTCCAGCTTCAGGCTGCAGCTCAGCCCTGAGCACAGCGTGGCTGTGGTCTGCAGCAGGCAGGAGATGGCAGTGATGGGGCTGAAGATCAGGCAGGACACCCTGCCCACACATGAGCCTGGTTGGGCTCCTTGCCGGTAGTTGTAGTGCTTGGAGGGGCTCCAGTGGGCAGACCCACCGTCCCACCATCAACACTGGCCCTTTCAAGAGACAGCAAGAAGGACAGTAGGGTGGGAATGTGAGCACCCCAGAGTCACAGGTGAGGAACAGAGGTGTTATACGGCTAAAAGGTACTTTGTACTGGCCAGAACAGCAGCGGCATTAAAAATGGCTTCTAGCTCCTGAGCCCCAAGCCCTCCCTTACAGTGACCTTCTCCCTGCCACCTTCTGAGACGAATCCCATGTCAGCCTGGACACACGCATTATTCCTCTGAGTAACACAAACACCCCAACTTATTTCTTCTCTTGTTTCTCTCTCTGCACAGTGAGCTCTTCGCAGCTCCTGGGTGACATAGCCAGTGGCAGTGATCACCTGAAAAAGTTTGGTGGGTCAAAACTTGAATTTGCTGACACAGCACTCTCCCCCACTACTACACTGTAAACCAAATGGTGGATGCTCATTATTTCAGGTGTATCAGTCTCTTAAAGACTGTTGTAGGGATGGAAAGGATCAGGCTGTGCTCCTGCCAGCAGGACAGAGCATGGCTCTGCATCCCGTCTCCTCCAAGGGCACTGTCCCTCCAGCATACTAGCCAGCTTGTTCAAATATACTTCGGTTTTGCTGTGTGCTGCCAGAGATGTAATCACTTGCTACTTGAAAAATGATTTAGTGCTCCTCATTTCTGCCTCTGTTTGCCTCCTAATGTGCAGCACACCATGGAAACACAATGTGTCAGGAGTGGGCAAGTGTCAGAAAAAGACATTTAGAGATAGGTGCTTTTGTACCTGCTGGCCACTTACACCTAGTTTTTTCCTTACGGACTGCAGTGTAGGCATATGCAGCTCAAAATAGCCAAGGTGGCTAGGAATAAAGGCACTAACTGGTTTTATTTTAATCTGTTTTCTTTAGTTTTTTACAATATGCACTGTTCCTAAACCCTTCTTGATTGAAAGAAATGCTGAGCTTTATGTCTATCTTACCTAATTTTTAGCCTGCCTCTCTGCCTTTTTCCAAGAGAAAACTTTATTTATTTTAAAAACAAAAGAAAATTACTTCTGTGGGACCTGCTACCCATCAGAAAGCCAGGAGGCCCGGTGGAGATTCCCAATCTATAGCATTATTTTTGCTATTTCCCTTTTACAATAATGCACTGCATAGTCAAACCAACTTCTTTAGACCATATGGCCCAAACTACCAGGATTTGTTAATTTAATTTGTTGTTGCCAAAAGCTTCCCTAATTTATTTGCTTGCATCTTTTTGCATAATTTTTTGCAAGACCTCTCTAACCATTTGTTCAGATCATCTTTCAAAGGAGCAGCAAAGGGTTTGGCACTTAAATATCAGACCTCTGTAACAGATTAGATGGTCATCTCACGTTACTCCTGATGGAGAGAGTAACAGCAAAGAAGTCAAAGTTAATGATCACAGGGAACAAACTGTTGTTTTCCATTTGATGACATCTCGTGGTCTGTAACTTCGTTTGCTCAGCAGACTTTGAACAGACACTGTACTTTTTCATATTTCTGAGAAAAACATTTGTTCTGATGGCATCCAGTGCCTGAGTTGATGACCTTCTACCTGAGAAGGTATTACAAAAGGAGGGTCTTCTTAAGAAGTCAACATTAGAGAAAGAGTCCCCCAAATCAGTTTCTGTTCATAAATATTTCATAACTAGAAATCAACTTAGGTTTCACTCCTGAAAAACTCTAAAAGCATGTGCTTGATATAAAGTTTTTTGCAGTCCTAATTAACCATATTTCTTGAATCAAGGCCAAAATGATGAAGGCCTGACCAATTTACAAGAAATATTTCAGTGCCCATGAACTACTTTGAAATGTTATAACAGCTTCAGAGAGGGGCAGCTTGGTAGGAGGTTTGTCTGAATCTTTAGGTGAACAGTTATGTATGGAGAGCATAAAAGTTGTATATTTTTAACTGACATCCTACTTTTCCTATAACTGGCTGTGAGAAAAAAAAACCCAACTGTCTGGAAAGATGCAACACTGATGCCATTTGGAACAAGGTACATTACCCTCTTCCTGACTGTGACTCAGACATTAGGTCTGTAGAAAAAAATCTACTGCTTTTTTTTCCCTTTTCTTTTTCTTCCTTTGGTGATGAAAAACAAACAACTGCAAATGGACATACTGTAGAAACAGAAACATTTCCTCTATGGGTGAAAAGAGAAACAAATGAGTTAAGAAAAAAGCAAGGGCTCCCTGACACCATATTTTCCATAGTGCACTACTGCAGGAATTAAAATGAATGCCAGCAGATGGGGAGTGGAACAGTTTGCTGCTGCTAACACCGAGGTGGTACTGCTCTATGTATCTGTAAAAGGAAGGACTGTTTCCATTTTGCTCTCTGCATTTTTTTTGCCTGCACTTTCCAGACTCACCCCTCAAGCATCTCCACGTGCTTGGTCACTGATAAATGAAAAAAGTTAGGAAATACACTTTCTCTGCTCTTCTGTCTCTCCGTTTGGTATCTGTCTATGCCAGCAGATAGGTACACTTCCGTATGACTAAGATCAACTCTTAGTTTTTGAACAATAAATAAAAACGTCCTGCTAGGCTGGTGTTCACAAGTCTCTGTTCAACAAAATACTTATATGTTTAAATCCATCAGTGAAGCACTGGAGCATAAGTTTAATGATATCCACATGCTCAGTTCCATTAGTTTTAATGGTCTTTAAACCCACATTGAGAATCAGACGCACACTGAAGGAAGTTCTGAAGAATACTGGTTTGCTTCAGGACTCAGGAGCCTGGGAACTGGGGGACACCCACTTGCCAGGTAGTCCATCTTCTTCTGTCAGCAGCAATGGTTCATAGTCATGACTGTTAACCTGGAAGGCCTGGTGGTCAGTCCCATCTAGTGAAAGGATGTGCAGAGTGGGGTGCGTGAGCACTTTGCTTCTGAGACCTGTATTTGGTGGCTGGAAGGAGGGGGGAGACCTTACTTGTGTTTGAAGAGGAAATGGAGGCAAAGGCATTAGTGGGATGCTCTTGGCATCTTTCCCAAGAATGTTACTTGAAAGACTCTGATGTTCACTACAAATCTCTCTAGCCCAAATCCAGGCTGAGAAGTATTTCAGGGTATCAGAATACATTATCTCAAGAGGAGTGATTTTGTGTTTGGAGGCAGTCAGGAAACATCCCTTCCATGGGTAGGGTAGGAGCCCCCGAGGACTCCATCCAGCCCACCACCAGCCACACCAGGGCACTGCTTTTCCCTGGAGCAAGTTAGCAGCCATCCTGCAGCACCGATGGACATCCCTACGGAGGCAATGGAGTTTTGTCATTTTTCAGTAGCTGAGGATATGGCCCAAGGGGAATTGAATGAACACACACAACATGCAAGGCAGGAAGGGGGAGGGCTTTTGGTACAAAAAGAATCTTAACTTTACCAAGTTTTCAATTAAAAAAAAGAAGGGTGGAAAATGGAGCGATGAGGGGAAATTGCCCACTGATTACAAATACAAATGGAGGGTCCAAAGAAAACAGACTTTACAAGAAGGTTATGAAGAGGTTACCATAAAGTTTCTCTTCACCTTTTGACCCATCCTATGAGTCACTCCAAGATAAGACTGAGTAGAGAGTTGTCATATGGGAAACTAAGCAAAGGCAGCTCTTCTCCTAAGTAAATAAGCGCTCTACCCAGGGGGAATTACAGAAATGTAAAGTTGATTTCTCTTCCCCTGATATCCTTTAGCTTTGTGTTCCTGGGCATTGCTTTAGGCACTTGAAGTGATGGAAAAAAACCTAGCCTTGAGCTCAGGACCTCGTAAGTAAAAAGATTTAAAGAAATACAGTAGCACAACACCTCTTCCCCTCTGCCCTTTGTCATGTACAAGAAAAGTTAATTGTCTGTACAACCGTCCCCTCCCGCCTTGGGCTCCAGCTAACAGCACGCAACTTCTATGGCAAGACTCCCATGAGCTTCAGGGGAGTTTCTAACAGATCAACTGAAATAATTGACAATCTTCTCTTGATGTCTGTGGCAGGATCCATCCCATGTTCTGCTGCCGATGCTGCTGCCTGTCACTAGGCAAGCCTCTGAGATAATGATAGCCTGTGCTCATATTTGGGTTTACCGAAGTCAAGCACAGAGTAGTGGAAGGCATGGCAGAGCAGAGATATAACCGGCTGTGTTCCAGATGGGTTTTGCAGACAGCTACGCTGCTAGTGAAACTGAGCTAGTTTCCAGTAACTTGGGGGGTATATCTGCCTAACACCATTTTGACCCACCACAAAGTTGTGTGTAGCTGTAATTGCTGTTGAATAGCCCTAATGAAGTCATAGCCCATTCAGTATAAAGGCATGTTAAAAAGTCTTGAGCTGGTGCTGACATGCATTTGGCTAGGGTTTTATCTGATCCATTGGACCTTGACATAAGATTGGATTGCCCTCTTTTGGTACTGAAGAACCTCCTGCCAAAGGATCACATTCCTGTCTGTCTCTGAAAAAATTAATTTGTTTGCTAACCGAGGGCCCACTCCTCGAGCGACTGACACCAAGATTGTCCCAGCAGGGGCAGGGAGGGAATGTGCACAGCCAAGTGCTCCGAAGCCAAGCCATGAGGAAATGATGAGGTTTTCTACACAGAAGTATTTTTGGAACACCACTTCTTTATAAGAGATCAGTGATAATGAACGCAGACAAAAGAACCATCTAGTAAATGCAAGCAGATGGTGTTTCCAGATGCTACCAGTAATTTCTCTAACACAGGGCCTCAGCAGTACCTGATAGCTGAGGAATGGTGACATGCAAGGATAAGAAATGATCCTGTTTTATTTTTGGTGGTGCTTTTTTTCATACAAGGAGTTTAGGTTTATCTGCTCTGACACTATCATTTGACAAATTTTGGTGCAGTGAGTTTTGTTTGGATTGGAAGAGGGACTTCTACATTTTCTCACATTAAAATTGGCGTTCATCACCTTGGAAAGAGAGAGTGTATGAGTAAAAGCCTACCAATGCAAATCTCAGTGACTTCACTCCCCCATCGCCTCTCTTCCCCTTCAGCTCAACCCCTCGCAGGTGGCTCCCTGCCTTCCCTCCAGAAACCTGACAGCCCTCGCACTGCGCAGTCGATGTGATGCTGGCTGCCACCACACCATTGAATTTGCCTGTGCATTTAACTCATTTCTTCAACTCTTCCCTTCTGCATTATCTATTTAGACAGTGTCTTCTCTGGGACATATATCAATGACTGGAATAAGGAAACCTTCTTTGTACTGTGATAAATAAAAAATAATAGCAATAATGGCAATAAAAGTGGTGATAATAACAATGGCAGCAGCAACAGATTAACCAGGTTATTCATGTCACTCTTCAGTGAATGCAGTTGCTTGGAAAAATTAATTAGATCTGTGTCTTATGAACAGTCACTCCATTTAAGAAAATATATGCAGAGGACTAAGGTTCTTTCCTATCAGCTGTGTCATGGTACCTGGCCATGCAAGCGCTCTCAGAGGCTGGCAGACAAAGCAAGGCATCTTTATATAGTTCCAGGAAGAAAACGTCCAGGATAAATGTCATCACCTTGCAATTCCTGCAGATGTGCATAGGGCAGGTGCCGCTGCTCAGCCCATGCAGAGAGGCCTGTTGATCTGCAGTAATGTCACCATGTGCATGAGGCTCAGGCTTACTCACCTTGGACAGACAGCAATGCCAGAAGTCCCTTAGAAGTCCAGGGTGTAGCATTTTTAATAGCGCTTAACTGACAGGTGAGCCTGTGTTTTCTTTTTAAAATAATTTTGTCAATCTAAACCCAAGTGGCAGACAATCTTTCAAAAGTTTGACTGTAAATCCCCCCAAAGGTTATTTTCTGTTGTTTTGGCAGGAGAGAAACAAGCTAGAAGATCCTTCCCAGACCTATAGGGCCAATTTCAACCTCAGTGTAAGACTATCTCCACCAGCAGATGTTTCATTTATTGCACTGAATTGCTGGAACGTCATGGTTGAGGCTGGCTCTTTGACTGATGTGTGAAAGTTAAGAAGAACCCAATCAAAACACCGCAAACCCAAAAGAAACAGATCTTGTTTTGCTGTCAACAGCCTGACAGATAGTAGGTGAGGCCCCATTTGCCCTACAGGCTGTCAAAGAGTAACTTGATCAAGGCATATGAGATAAATGAAGATGACATGGTCATGCTGGGACTGGAAACACGCCTCCAGCAGTGGCAACAGAGTGTGTGTATGCCTGCTAAGGAAATTGCAAAGGTCTTACTTGTTGTCTCGAGATGCAGGTTTCTGCTTCAAAAGGCTGTTGAGAGCAAGTGTGAACATGCTTGGTCCTTGCTGTCCCAGCCATTGACTGTGATGGGAAACCAGGACTTTTCCTAGAGACAGTGGCTCATGTACTGCAGTGAAAAGAACTCTGTTTTGGGAAAATATAAGGGGTTTTAATTATTGTTTGCAGTAATAAAGCTGAAAACACAAGTCTGTTTGAAGCTTTTAATAAAAAAAAAAAAACCACAAGAGAGCCAAAAACGTTTTCCCAAGTGATTGCTGTCCTTACCAGAACCCCAAGAAGTGGGATCCTGTCTGATCCAAGTTCCTGTCTGCTCTGGCTGACGCAGGAGAGTATGTGATAATTATCAGGCTATTCTGGGGTTACAGCTTTTCTCCAGCAAAAATTCCATCCTGGACTCAAGACAAGGTTGGTCAATGATGACATGCTTCTGCAAAGCTGTTTGGTTTTCAACAAAACAACATTTTTGACCAAAAAAGGTGTTTTTGAAAAGCGTTTCTTTGGGTCAGGTGCTTTTGCACTGTATCCAAAGGTTCATGGTGTCGAGTGCTTTTCTAGTATTCAAGTATTCCGCATTTTTCAGTCAAATATCTGAAAAAAAATATTTAAAACTTGCGAAATATAAAGCAGATCTGGCCCCTGAAGGCAGATAAACCTAGACTGGAGATCTGATTTAAACATTTTAATGGCAGTTTTTATTTCATATCTACATATTGGTTTGATGGTGAAAATGTTTTGCAAGGATATAGTATTTGCAAAAGTATTTTTGATAGGAAAGCTCCTGAGGCACTGAGAGAAAGGCAAATGATACGGAGACAGGAGCTGTGACTTTATTCTGCTTCGTGAAAGCATTTTGGCTTTTTCCCAGTCTGGAACTAAACCAGCTTTAGGCTCCCTCATAAGTCTGTCCCATAGCGGTATCATTTCCTGCCGAGTCAGATAACAGTGCCGACCAGGTGCCTTGGTTTCCTTAGCATTTTGGTGGATCCTTGAGAAAACTGTGAATGGACTATGAAAAAGAAACAGCCCAGCCCGTGCAAATCCCCCAGAAGCCCTCATCTTTCATGTTATGTTCAATTCATTTTATCCCAGCTGTGACACTCCTGTTTCCAGCGTGCCACAGGCATTTTCAGTGATGATATACAAGCGCATCAGACTTTTCCTGCTGCTTTCAGCCCTTGAAGCCATTCTCAAGGGCAGATAGGCAGAGGAACCCCTCATCTTCCCAGAAAATGTTATGTGGTCAGCAGGATTCAGAGTATGTCTGCAACATTTCTTCAGAGCTTCTTGTAGCTGCTGGAAGGATTCCCTGTGCACTGGAACAAGGGCCTTGCAATTCCTCCAGCCAAGTGTTGAAGCTGTTTTCAGGCTCGGAAGAGCAACAGCTACCTTCAAGTGAGGATCAGAACTTTTTCTTCCTGAATGTACAGGATTAAGGGCATCTATTGAAAAAGAAAAACCCATTCAGATACAGTTTTCTGGTTATCATTCTTAATGTTACAGGAGCATATACTAACAGACTTGGAGGGCTTAGGATTGAGACTTGGACTCATCTGACCAAACGTGAGTGTCTTACGCTTCATCTCCATGCATGCTATCCTCGATCCATTAGTGGAGAGAAATGGTGTAATTCACCTCTGCCTAAAACAGGTGTCTTCAGCAGGCCAGATGAGCAGGACAGCACTAATGTGACTATAAAAGCAGCTGAGATATGGGGGTTAGCTCCAGCACAGATTCTGCGGCAGGTCCCTCAGTGGTGGAAGCAGGGCAGGGCAAAGGACCTGCGTATCAGTCCCCAACGTGCTCCCGTGCCACTGCAGATCTCTCACATGCAGGCAGGAGATGAATTTGTTGAGGAGGAGACTGTGAACTCCCAAGAGTTCACAGGGAATGGGGTCACCCACACCTCACCAAGGTGTCCACATTCATGTGTGGGACGAAGCTGTAGTCTCCAAACTTTCCGCAATTTGGGAAATCTCAGTTCTTGGTCACAGAAATAAACAAGAACGTTTACTACCTCTATTGCCAATTTGTAAGATCATTTTTTCAGTCCATTTTAGGACTGGTGAATTTCAGGAAAATCACAACAGCTACCTTATGTTAACCAGCTTATGATCTGTAGGCACACCTGAATTTTAGGATTTATGCTTTCTATATTGGAGAGGGAGATACCTCCCTAGTCCAGCTTCAAAGATCCAGAGAGAGCAGAACACTCTTTTCATGAACTTTATTATGGTAAAAATCTATTTACCACAGAAGGAAAGGTCCACACTTTATCTGTTCTTTGTAGCACACACACTGTAATTCCAGGTAGCAGGCGCTTTCCTCTGGAATGAAATTAGGCAACGGTGTAATTCTTTTCATGCACCATATGTGCTGTCTTTCGTTTTGAGGATTTCATTGTGCCTTGCAAATGTCAATTGCTTAAGGCACGCAGCTCAAGTAGGTATAATTTATCGTTTTTCATTATATTTATTACTGAGATCGTTTGAGTGGAACCCAGGTGTTCTGGGGTAGAAACTTTTCCTCCTCAGCAGGCAGCGCTCTCTGGCCCTCGGGGAGAGAAAATTCTCTTCAAAGTGATTCCCAGGAATTCATTTCCTCATCCTGTGATCAGATTTTCTAGCCTTTCTTGATTCTGAGCTGGGGTTCTTTACATTTATGCAGCTGGGCCCACATCTGAGTTCTGAGTGTGTGGATGCCCAAATTGACAATCCTGACAAGAATCCTTCTGGAATCGCCTTGAGACCCACTTCTTGCAATGGGGCACTGCCTGTTCACAAAGGGAGCCTGGATTTAGCAAGGAAACGAAATCTGCAGCAACCAAAAGAGTCTTCCTGGCCAGCATCACGCCCTTTGGGGAAAAGTGCCCCAGTTCTCCTGATTTGCCTCGTAGGTGCACCATGTACTGGGTAATGGTCTGCAGCTGTGCAGTGCCCTGCTCCTCTATGGGGAGCACTCACGGGCAATGCCAGCAGTGTCCCAGTCACAGCTGCCCTGCCAAGGTGAAGTCCCAGATGGGCCAGAACATAGCCAGGCTGAAAATGAACACATATCATTAAGAACTTCTCATGGGGTATACACGATCTGGCAGATCTGCTGTAAGTGAAAAGCAAGAATGGCTCTTGAGCTGCACACACTGCTCATGGGGTAGCCTGCCTACGTGTAGAGGTATGACATGAGTTTTTACCTGCTTGCCAACTCCACATCAACTGGGACATTTTTCAATCCTTCATTTAGACCATAGTGTATGTGAAGTGATAAAGGATAATTTTAAGAGTGTATATTGCACCTGTATTGGACTTTGCAAAAATTTTAGGCTACTTTAATTTTAATCTCCTATTTTTGCCCACTCATGTATGTAAGAGTTGATAAAAAAACCCTTAGCCTTTAAAAGTGACTGAATTGTGTTGGTTTTACTCTGGTAGATTTTGTAATTCTTTTATAGAAGTAGGGTAACTAACCACTTTAAAACCCAAGTATTCTACACAATTAGTTATAGTTGTCCTTTAAAGTGAATATTGAGCAATCCTGATATGAAACCTGTGCAGCCTGTGTTCCAAGAAGTGCCAGTGCAGTAAGTCACAAATCTGTCAGTATTATTGACAGCAACGTGCATCCTGTAACACTTGCCTAGATGAATATGGAACATCAGAGGCTAGGCTGTATGTATGGTCATCTTTTACTTATCTGGTTAAGTTTCCACATAGTATCTGGAAAAATACAATTTTCTGTTCTTTGACCTCTGTTATGTTGAATGGAGATGGGATATATCAGTATTTTGAGTGGTGTCTTAGCAAGGGACCAGGGATTTGGGAACATTTAAAAGAAAATCTTTATTGAATGGATGTATATAAATACGTTTTCCTGAGATTTATGTTTTTAACTGATTTCCAGGTCTTCTGTCTTTAATAAATGGCTTCATTTTTTTTGCAATTCCCCCTATGAGATCATCTACATTTGAACCAAAGTACTGAAATGTCTTTTGACCAAGATGACTATTTTGAGATAGATTTACAGAGCACATTGACAGAGGCATGTTCTTAACTTGGATTTTGGCACTGTAGCATGTTCATGGAAAGGAGAGAAGCAGAAATTTCCACACTAGTATTGGCAGAAGTCTTCTCTGGACTAGAAGAGAACTAGAGCCAGAGCATCTTCTCCCAAGGGGTAGCTTCAGGCAGAGCTTTGGGGCTTGGCTGGCTCTACCTTTTTTGTGCTGGGGGATGACTTGGGGTCCCTGCTGCCTTAAAGAAGGTATCTGTAAGTGGACTATTTTGGATGTGTAGCAGTAAAGAAAGGTTCTGCCTGATGATGGCCTTGGGGAGAGAAAATAGAGAGATTAGGTAGCTTGTCCAAGACAGGCTTAGGAAATCTCGAAGTGGCTCACAACTAGCTGACATTTGTAAAATAAAAGAGAGCGAGCGAGCGAGAGAGCAGCTGCAATGTGAGATTTGAGCTTGTACAGTCAGTGTGACTGGAGGGGTAAAGGCAATGGTGGGGCTACCAGTATCTATAGCAGTATAAATTATACCTCTTATTTTCTGTAAATAAGTTACACAGGAATAAATGCATTCATATTCAGGTTGTACTGCTTTAGGTGCAGTATTATACTTAAAAATATGCTGATCTTACCTGTAGGAAAGGGTTCAGTCTCATGAGTAGCCTTGTGGACTCCCTGCTTTGCTTGGGCAACCGGGTCCTCTCTGCTCTCTTCTGGACCTGGTCCTGGACCTTCCCTCCGCATCCCAGCTCTGGGCCTGGCTGGGATCTTCAGTGCACACTTGTCTTGGTGTGAAGTTAGAGGCACCACCGGCTGCTCTGACTTGTAGACAGCCATGTGGAAATCATCAGCTGCTACAAGCAGCCTTTGGCACACCAAAAGCTGCTGTTCAATACACAAATTAAAGCAAACCAGCTTTTCTTGTGAGAAACACTCAAGGCTCAATCCTTATCAGGCTAGGCTTAAGATGAGTGCTGCAAAGGACAGAATTATTCAGAGGTGATAGAAAATAGAGCTGTGACAAGTTCTTCACTCTGGCACAGAGCTGGCCAGACACCAAAGTGGCTGCCAGCACTAATCAGGGGAGCTGGTAGACCTCTGCTCACGCATCTGCTTTATTCCCCATCTGTAGGTATGTTTGGAGCTGCAGCTGCTGGAGCACACCTGGTTATGCCAGCCTTGATTTACCAGTGATGAAGCAATCTACAGCCGACCCTTAGCACAGGTTTTGTGGTTTCAATCCAGGACAGAGCTCTTGGTCTACTGTTGTGCCAGGATCTCACAAAGTTTTTACCTGGCCTGCTTCTCCCTTAACAGAGGGCAATCTGGTTGCTGGAAAGACAGCCACTGTCAAGTTAAAACACTGATAGGAACTGGTGCACCATATGAGAAGGAGAAGTCCCACAATCTGTGTTTGGAAAGGACAGGAGTAAATCTTAAAAACTGTTTTCAAAAGGTATTTCACTGATAAGTGCTAAAGTTCTGACTCATTCCTACAGTTCCTTAAATCAATAATGACTTCCTATGGGCAGAATATGTCATGTGCAGGTCATCTTAGCTTTACAGAGCTTCAAAGCCGTGTATTAGCCCATATGTGGGCTGAAAAGAAAGATTTTTTTTGCATGTTAATTTATCTCCAGATCATTCAGAACTTTGGAAAAAAGTGCTATGGAAAAAAATCTGTCTTTTTGTATGTTGCTTTCTGTTGATATAGAAAACCGAAATTTAGCATGAAACACATGCTTGCCGACATTTGTCATTCAGAAAGCAACAAATTTTGGTAATTTTCGGTCTGTCACTGAGACACATCTCACTCCTCAGGATTGTACTAGGAACAGTATATCCCACATGGCAGTACATGATGGAGAAAGGCGAGGCACAAGAGGTTCCAGGTGCTGCAGTTTTGGAGGCATGGACTGGCCAGTAAGTGGGAAGCCACAAGCAGGGCTGCAAGGTCCTGAGGAGACACAGGCAGGAAAGAGGTATTATAGTGAACCTGCCTCTGTGCGCTCTGGAGGGAGATGAGCTTGGGTAGAGGTGACCATGGGAAGGCAGTGGTTTAAGCAACTTGGGGAGCAGAGCTCCCAAACTGTTACACCACAGAGCATGGGGAGGGAGGTAGTAAGAAAGTCAGGAAGTAGTAGAGGGACAAGTGGCTTGCGGAGGCAGCTGTCTTCCCCAAAAGAGCTGGAGCTGGCAGGTCATCAGGTGTATTCAAGCTCCCCATCTCCCTAAGGGTGAGCTTTGACCCCCTGCTGTTGAGGGCTTAGTATTGATTAGCAAGCCAGGCCAGAAACACAGCTTTATTAACTCTTGTGAAAACATTCACACACACCAGTTTTCATTCTTGTTTCTTGGAAACATCTTGGACCAGATCTCTTCAATTTCGACAGCGTCTCCATTCCTGACGCGTCCTGTGACAGGGAGTATCAGCTCTCTTGGTCTCGTGAGACTCGGGGTTAGCTGTGTTGTGCTGCTTAAAGAAAGCCAAGTCTTATAGCTCGTTTTTTCCTCTCAGCTCTGTACAGAAAGAGTAGATACAGATGGGCTCAGACATATCAGTCCCAGCTGTTGTGTATGATAGAAAGGAGAAGGAAAGGACCAGCAACTGGACTGCCAGGGAAGAGTTCCTGCATAAAAAAATCATGGTGATAGAGCTACTGGGAATTGTGGCTTTACTCACTATAATGAGAAAATGTGGTGGTTTTCTTTTTTTTGTGCAAGAACAGGAAGGAGAGTGGAGAACGTATTTTGCGACATATCCCAAAGCTGGGTTTTAGATTGTGATCCACACAGTATTCCCCACATGTACAACCCCGTTGGTCTGACAAAGCACAGGATTACTGCAACAACCACAGGGGTGGGATGACTGCACCTGTCCCTGAGGTTGCAGTATTGTCTTCATATAAGAAATATTTAAGGTATATTTAAGTGGCCAAGCCTCCAAGATGTATTTAAGTGTATCCAAACCTGAGGCATCTGATGTACTCCCACAATATGCCAGCATTTCAAGAGCAGAAGTTAGTTGTACCAGTTTGTTAAAGGCAAGAGCTTTCTAACCCCTTCTTGGGAAACATTTGAGAAAAGGTAGCCTGTGTCTCAGGAGTTTGATACAATAGAGCCCAACACATTAAAACAAAGGAGGACAGGTACAGCTGCAGTTGGATAAATTGGGCTTCTGGTAAATGAAGAGTTTTCACGGATACTGCACATCAAGGAAACATTACCCATGGTTGCAGAAAGTGTTTTAACCAGAGTCAAATAGGCAATGCTACGCTATATTAACTGCAGACAGAGCTGCTGACATCTTTACAGATTCTGCTTGTGCATGGAATTCAGTTTCAAAGCTCTGCACTTTCATCTGTTTAATCAAATATCTATTTACTCTTTTGTACCTTCATAAAAATGTAGCTACGCATTCCTCACTGTTAGAAGAAAATTGACGACTCTGCCCCGGGAAGGTTACTTAGGGGATTTTTTAAATTATTCAAGCGAAATTGGTCTATTTCTTGACTGAGCTGTTCAGTACTTAGCTAGAAAAGACAGTAGGAAGAAATTTAAAGCATTATGAACAGTGAAGCTTTTGAACAGACTTCCTGCGGAGCCCATACAGTTTCCATCACTGCAGGTCTGTAGGAAGAGATTAGACAAGCACCAGTCAGCAATTACTTAGTTGTCCCTACCCAAGGGTAGGGGAATGGAGTGGACGGTCATTCTGTTCTCTTTCTGCAAGAGGAACGCATGTTCGGCCAGAAACAAATAGGACAGAGACTTCATGTGTTGTTCTCATCAATGATCTCATTGCTGAAAAGGTCCTGAAAAAGCAAGAGGATTATCTAAATGACTGTAAAACACAACTTTAAAGTAGCTGAGCTAAGTCAGTAAGTATTCATTAAAAGTTGCTAGAATGCACTTTGTGTGATGGGATCCCCAGGGATATTCTGCTCACATGCTTGATTAAGCAACCTAGTTCCCAAATAGGCTTTTGAGTGGGTTGAGTTGAAAATCATGAAGTATGGTGAGGTTAGAAGAATATTGGGGCCATATTTTATGAAGTTTACGTAAGTGACCAGCTAATCTGAGGGAGCAATTCATCAGGTTTTTCCTTTGCCTCTCTCCTATATCCTTATGTGAGGAAAAAAAGTTGATTTGATCCAGATGGATTGAGCGTGCTCGTCAGATTATCCCCCTGGATGCTCTTCATCTGCTCGCACTACTCAGTCAAAATAATCAACTGGCATGCCCTGTCGCATGCAGAGAAGAAGACAAATATATGTAGGCCAGCTATATTTGAATCTTTTTTCTGAAACAAAAATATGCATGGTAGGTGACATTTGTAGGTAAATATAATGTTCAAATATTGGCAATGATATCTAAAAAATAAAGATTTGTGACTCCCTATTATTTTTAAATATTAAAATATTTTAAAATGGCACTTTAAAAATTATTTATGGGTAGCTCATTTTTCCTTTTCTCTCCTCATGCCTCCAATCAAAATTGTGCACAAGTCTGAGAAGGCAGCTGCTTAAAGAAATCTTTGTATGCAGGTTTCATATGGTCCCACACCTCAGATTTTATGTTGCTCTGTGTGCTATTTAAGCTGCTTTCTGAAGCTAAGCATTTTTTCTTATGTCACCTCTAAGAAATGCTGATCAATGAGAAAGACATTCCTTTTTTCATTATTATTTATACACAGAAAAAAAGAAGCGTGCATTTATCTTTAGGGTGAGAAACCAGCTGTTGGGTTTTCTTATTTAGTCCAACACTATCTTAGGTGGAGTGAACTTTATTTTAAAAAGTCAACAGAATAATGTCATGATCTGTACTGAGTGAGCCATTGTCTCTTTCAGAAAGGCTGGCTTAGACCCTTGGACCTTCAAAGGATGTAAAACCAGATACCTCTATAACTTATATTGGAGCTATAGCATTTTACACCAGCAAAGGAGGTAGTGCAATTTATACTATATTAAAAAAAAAAAAAAAAGCCAGTTTGTGCTTATATTTGAACATCTGTCTCACAATGGACTAAATCTTGAGAACCTGAAGTCTTCTAACATTACTTGACTGAACGTGTTTCTCCTCTCCGAATGGCAAATTAGGAGCAGGTTCCTCTGCTCCTCTAGGAAAGCTGCCTATCCAGCTCCACTGGGGCAAAGACCAGTTTGACCTATTCAATCACCTTTCAGAGAGGAGCACCCTGTATATTGTGGGGGTTGACCTAAGACTGCGTATGTCTGTTTTGTCATTTCTGGCTTGTCATCCACTGAGGACGCTGTTAACAGCAGTTGCTCCAGACTTGTTAGGACTTTTGGTAGACATGCTGAATTGCTGAATGTTTCTATGTGATAGCAGAAGTCTAACCAGAAGCAACAGCAGCATATTACTGATGATGATAACTTTTTCCTGCTGTGTAGCTATGCAAAACACCTGTCTACAGAAGAGGATTAAGAGGTTAATTCTTTCTTCAGCACTGCATGACTTAAAGACAAAAAGCTGAAGGAGGATTTCTGTTTCAGCGAGTCTGCATGTGTTGCTTTTCATTAAAACCCAAGAGTACGTGCCAGCAGGGTTAACTCAGGGGTTAACTCATGGGCATAGTTTCATGATAAGGATTTGCTAGCAGGCTGTGGTCTCTGGGAGAGGAATCACAACAGGTTGTAGGAAAATGAATTCATGGAGTGCTCCAGGTTGAACACTGGAAGAGATAAGACACTGAGTATCCTATCCAAGGGCTCTGGAGACATGAGTGCACTGCAAAGCAGGGGCAATTACTCCAGGGAAGTGGCCTGGGCAGTACAGCTGAGCACCATCAGTTTGCAGAGCGGTGAACTCTTCAGAGAGTTCAAGAGTTGTGCAGTCCCGAGCAGCATCCAGGGCCTCATATGGGTAAGGAGGGGCCGCCAGGTCTTAAACATGTGCTTAATTTTAAGCATGTGAGCAATGCCATTGACTGTGTGGTTAGCACCTACAGAGGTGCTAACTGCATGGAAAGCCACATAGTTGGACTCTCACTCCCGCCAAGCTTGCAGTGTGCTGCCTGCCAAGCAAGCAGATAGGAGGGGAACAGTGCATCGCCACCACTGCTGCTCACTGGGCTAGTGCCGTATCCGATTATGGCTTGGCTGACATTGATATTGTGCACCATCAATGTCGCCTCCCTGTCTGTACACACAGCAGTTTACAGGAGCGTTGCTGCAACAGGGGACCGATGCAGTGATTTTGTTTAAAGCAAGCCTGCTGGCAAGATGAAGAAGTAGTCTCCCATCTCCCTCCCATTTGTCTTTCAGCTGGAGGGAACCATGCCAGTCAGTATGTTGTAGATTATTCAGATCCTGGCAGGAAAATTCAAAATCAAAAGGCAAGTGAATGGGGGTGGAAGGAAAAGGCTTTGAATCAGACATACTCTTTATTCTTTTTATTGGGTGCCAAGAGCTCTCGTGATCTGAGTGGAAGCTGTTAGCACTTGAAAGCCTCTCCTCCGAGTCTCCCAGACCTCTCTTTACGCCTAGGAATAGGACAGGCGGAAGTCCTGTCACCTCACTTAACTACCTAAAATTACTCTTCTAAGCCCAGGTCAGTCACCTCAACTCTCCTGGAGAGAAAAAGCCTCCTTTGGGTGCAATTCTTCTTGCCTTAAGACACCTGGAAAGCTCTTTCTCTTCACCGGGTATAGAAGGAGGCTTGGGCGTTGAGTGTCTCAGACAACTGTACTTTTAAGTGTCTGAAGTTAATAAGAGAATTCCCTTACTAAATTGTGATAGAAAAATATGAGTAGACATGTTGGATCAGACCCAAAGTCTACCTACACAGATGGACTACTATGTGCCCATGTTCAATGACAGGTGCTGGGAAGGACACAAAGGAGCATGACAGTACAGAATACTTCCATCCCACAGTAATTCCTTGCTCAGGGACTTCATCCCACCAAGATCCTCAATTTAATCTTTCTTTGAGAAGTAAAAAATCAGTAACTGCCAGCCCAAGATAGAAACCGCTTGATCCCAATTCTGCTTTCAAGTACCTGTATGCAATATTAATTCAGAGGTCTGTGAAAATCTTTGCACATAACCTGAATGCAACTTGCTGGAAACACATGGTTCATGGATGTCTGAATTTATGCCTAATTTCATGGAAACAGACTGTTCACAAAGATTTTCTTGCCTAGGCATGGATATAAGGTAGTCAGTGGAGATCTAGGATTGTCTAAACTTGTGCTATTTTATGTGCCTTCACATATCCCTTCTGGCCCTCATGTGCCACTCCAGCAAGGTGTGGGTCTCCTGTATGTTCTGCACCATATCTGTTAGCCCTGTGCAGACTTCTCACATGTCTTGTGCTGTCTCAGGTGGCATTAGATGCTTGTGCTTTGGCAACTGAAACCTACTGGTGGCTAGTTAGCTGACATGCTAGCAAGGTGCTGCTGACTCGGGTCTGTAGACTGTCATGGGGACTTACAAATCTGGTGCACATGGACAGACCTTCACTGAAACTAGATCTTATTCCAGGTGCCCACTGCTAACTCCTCTGTTTGTTGTACATGGTGCTCCGACAACACTGTTAAATCACATGTGTCTTTGATTACTTTGACTTTTAAGATTAATTAGGAAATTAAGAAAGAAGTTGCACAGTTAAAATGAGAACAGACTGAAAAAAAAAAATATTGAAAAAGGCTCCAACTAGTAATGTTAAATTTACCAGGCTGCTTAAAAAGGTCAGTTCCAGCTATCATGTGCACAGATGCATCCCCAGTCAATAACGCTAATTTAAAGGAGACCTGAATTTTATCCTGCGTGATCCCTACTTTTCCTTTCCAGTTCAGTAAACAGCTCCATATTCCACTGCTTATATAGCATGAACATTTACAAGCTGTGCACTGCCATCTTCATGCTGTGCAACCCCACACTGCTGCTTAAATCTTCTCAATATCTGGTGTAAGGGGATTTTAACTTCTTCACCTAAACTTTGTGTTAACACCTTCAGTGGGTAGGAGCAATATCTCTGCTGCTCTCTATTGCTCTGTGTGGCTGAGTCCAAGAGCTTGAGTCAGAAGAGGAAGGAGGCAGCCAACATTTCACCGATGGTTTATCTCATGCTGCTCTCTCTTCTTGGTTGTGCTCAGGAAGATGGACCCCCCCCCCACAACATTAGCTCAGCATCAACTCAGCAAGGATTCTTTCAACCAATTAGTAAACTCCCACCAAGAGCCACGGCGAGGTCCCAACTGGGCAAACAAGAAATTTTATGTGAGGGTGTGAGCAGGGAGTCTCTGTTACCAGAGGTACTTACAGGCACTTGGAAAGGGATCCCACAAGGAGCAATTCCCCAGTTATCCCTCACCTTCTGCACCATGCCTTGGACCAGGAAAGGAAGTTCAGGTTTTTATTAAAACTTAGAATTGCACTCTTGTTTCTTCTATCTATCTAAAGGACAATTTAGCTGCAAGTTCTGCTGAAGTGACCTGTCAGCATCCAAAGGGTTGAGATAAAAGGATGGACATTATCTTCTTGTTATCTCCAAGAGTTAACACAGGACAGTTTAAGGGTTTTGCTTGCCAGACCTCCTCAAGTTTCAGTGTAACACCAGATGTGGGCTTTATTTACCTCATTTATCAAATAGTCTTTGAGTTTATCTTTTCATCTACATCATTTTTCTTATCTTTTGTCTCCTTTTCTTCCTCATTAAGGTTCTAAAATCTTTTTTATATGTACGGGTCTAGAATCCACATTTCTTTTTGCATGACATTTCTTCAGGCTAAGTGAAGAAATGGCTTTGTATTCAAGAGGATCATTTAAAGGTAGTTTATCGAATATAGCAGAGCCTGTCTGCTGATGCAGAAGGTGACGTGTCAGGTGTGCAAACAGAACAGCTGGAGCAGTGCAAGCTGACTCTCCATTTATTTGTTATAACTTCCCTTTTGTAAGCTGAGGATGTTTATATGCATCATAAATATCTGTCCATTACAAACATTGAGATATCTGCCAGGAAAAGCACAACTACATTGAAAATGATCACAATATGTTCAGAATTCCTGGTTTCGTATTATCCAATAAAACTGGAATCCCCAAAACAAGGACCTCTGTACAAAGGTCTTCTCCAGTGTCCAGACTTAAGTGTCTGGAAAACAGAAGTTGGTCCACCATGAAGAGAACATTCCAACACACTAATTCATTAGCCTCTGTTGAATAAAACCCAACAATCTTTTAATTTCACACAGGCTTATTCATCTGGAGTTCTTCTCCTCATCTTGTTTAAGTCTTTTTGCCAAGAGTTATAGGGATAAAACAGAAACTGTAACAGAGTCCAAAAAATTTATCCCAAAGCAAAAACAATCTTTTCTTTCCCACATTCCACATCCACCCAGAAAATCCAGCTAGCCAACCAACGTTTGTAAAATTGTCATTACAAAATTAAATAAACCATCTAAGTTTTCTATTTTTGATACTGCACAAATAAGATCGGGGTGAAGGGTACAGGGAGGGCAGGGTAGAGGGTATCTGGATGTGAATGGATGACCAGGGAAAGAAATTTAGGCCATATGTCTGGAAACAGTTTTTCACTCTTCCAGTGAGAGATGTGTCAAAGAGGCCTTTCCAAGACCAAGAGCAGCAGGGTGTTCCCATCTGTGAAGGATCTTCTCCAGTGTGATGCTAGTGCAGAGCGCAGGGTTCTCCATGTGTGGGCTGAATTGCCTTCCCACGCCTCACCTCCCCCGGCAGGACGTACCACCAGGGCTCCCAGGCTGTCTGATGGGCAGAGGATGGTGACCGTAAGGGCAGTGTGGCATTTAGCACAGGCTCTATAAGCCTGCTTCAATCCTGTGAGCCCTCCTGAGGGACCCCTCAAACTCTGCGCCCCGGCTCGTTCACTGCTCTTCAGTTAGCTGGACTAAAGCTGGGAACAGGCTATCTGGGAAATGTGTACACTTAGCAACTGTATTTCCCAGCTGTGCTAGAGCTTCACTTCTGGAACCTACAGGCAACTCTTTGTGTCAATGGTGAGGCTGTCCAAATCACAAGTGTGCTTGGAGGGAGCTGCAAACCCCACAGAGAGCAGCAGCATGCTGGTGTCTTCAGAAAAATATACCTCCACATAAGAAACCTTGGAGCTCCCCTAAATTGGTAGGTGTGCAATAGAAAACTATAGCTACAGTGTCAACGGAGCCCTGCGGTGCATCTGAACCTGTGGAGAGGCCTCTGGGAGTATGGAGAAGGGAAGATGGAGTTCCCAGTGACCAAAGTCAGTAACCCCAAGAAAGCATGGAGCTTGGTACTTTTGAAGATGAGGTCTTCAGTGCATTATAAAGTTTGGGTAGAATGCACTTCACCTAACAGCTGAACAAGAAGGTCAGACTGCCTTTACATGGTGAGAAATGGGGACAATTTAGCTCCTTCACAGAATCACAGAATCACAGAATCACAGAATCACAGAATGGTTAGAGTTGGAAGGGACCTTAAAGATCATCGAGTTCCAACACCCCTGCCATGGGCAGGGACACCTCCACTAGAGCAGGTTGCTCAAAGCCCCATCCAGCCTGGCCTTAAACACTTCCAGGGATGGGGCAGCCACAGCTTCCCTGGGCAACTTGTTCCAGTGCTTCACCACCCTCACAGTAAAGAATTTCCTCCTAATATCTAATCTAAATCTCCCCTCTTCCAACTTAAAACCATTACCCCTTGTCCTGTCTCCTTCTAAAACAGAGATGATTTGCTCTGTGCAAATGCACTGTGGACATCTAAGGTCAGGGGAGATGAACCCTGCTCTAGAAGTCCTGCTTTTCACATCTGTTTCCTAAAACTGTAGCTGGAATTTGCACAGATTGATCTGTGTTACACTGGATTCAGTCCATCCGTTTTCGACCAGCCCAGACTCCAAGTGAAGCAAATGTGCTACAGAATCTGAGTCCATCATACTTTGCTCTTTCTTATTCTCAACCAATTCAGATTCTATAAGCTGCTATTTAAAACTCTAAGCATGGAGGAACTGGGTGTCACTTCAAGTACATGAGATTACAAGAGCAACAGCAGAAACCTCTTGAAACCTTATTATTGTCTACAACTAGATGCATATTTCTCTAAAATGAAGAGGTTTGTTTATAAACAAGGCATCTCTGTTTACATGGCATCTTTACAAAACAGGCTATAAAGCCATTTAGGAGAGATTTCCTTGACTCTACATAGCTAGGATCTCTCTATCCTTCTCAGTTAGAAGCATCTGTGAGTTCCTCTCTGAGCTGCTTACAAATGAATCTCAAAGACTTGAGTCCCCTTCACAATGCATCTGCCTTTGCTGCATGCACATGTACCATATGAACATAAATAGTTAGCTACTGGAGTAATCATGAAATACACTTGGAGATTAATTATTTTTTTAAAAAGACATATTGTAAAAATAAACAGTAAATATTTGTGGAAGAAGTTTACATTCTTTTTTTTTTCAAGTATAAATAAATTGGGTTGAAAGAGGCTATTACATTAGCAGCTGGCAGCTGCTCATTTAATACATCATGTTTCCATAACACAGAGCTCACAGAGCAAGGATGGACGCGGGGCACTGACAGCCTTTCCTCTTTCGGCTGCAATCTCATGTGCAAATATACACCCATGGATATAACCCTTGTGTAGAAAACATTTTATTAACAGCTCTTACCCACCCCCCTGAGCAAAACCAAGGTCTGTACTGGGACATAATATGCATGTTCTGCATCACGTTCCTTTTCTCCATGGACTTCAGCATACTTGAGCAAAGGCCAGATCCCAACAAAGGTAGTGAAAAAACTACTGACCTCAGCTTGGGTCAGAGCTATACATTCTGCTTGGCCTGATGGCATATAACTTGTCTTTTCCCACTCAGCAGACAGCTGTGCTGACTACAGTGGCCGTATCAGCTTTCCAGCTCTCTACTGTCCTCCCAGCATCACTAAATTTGGTGGTTCAAGCATTTTAAGTTTGGTTCCCAAAACAAGAATGATTTAGATTAAGTGCAGCAGGAAAGCCATGTATTTGAATACCTGGCATACCACACTGCAACACCACCTACACCACCTAGACTGGCTGCTGGTGAGGAAATCAATACTCCAGGCTGCTACAGCAAGAGCATAATTAAATAGTTATAGTACACACAGACGCACTGAGAAAGAACGACATCAAGGTTTTAGTGTATTTGCATTTGCCACAAATGTAAGGACAGATTGAAAAGTGCTTAAAACCTCAACTTCTCACTCTGTGCTGTGAGAGGGGCAGAGGGCTGAGTCCAGTTCCCCAGGTCTAAAGCCACCTCGACTATCTGGGTGTCAGCCTGGTT
The DNA here is from genome assembly GCF_964106895.1 of Numenius arquata. Lineage (NCBI taxonomy): Eukaryota > Metazoa > Chordata > Aves > Charadriiformes > Scolopacidae > Numenius > Numenius arquata. The sequence goes on along the minus strand of NC_133577.1, from coordinate 15,603,300 downwards.
CCTGCCACTATGCGACAGCTCAGAGCCGCAAGCTGTCTCACCATCATCTCACTGCTAGGTGGTCCTTACATCTGCCAGAGGTCTCTTTACAGCAGCTGACACCTGGTAATTCCAGTCTTTAATCTTATCTTTGCAGATAAATGGCAAATGTAGACCAGAATTTGAAATATCCAAACCCTTCCCCAAGGCAGGCACCTCCAGGGCCTTGTTTGCTCTCACTGGTTTATCTAAATCTGTTGCTTCTGGAGCAACAGCATGCCTTCTTCTTGCCAGATTCACCTGAGATCACACTACACACCCGCCAAAGCATGAGGGCATGCAAACATCCATGCAGACACAGACAACAGATGCACCCATCCCACTAGCCTGGCTAAAAGCAGAGATTTTTGGAAATTCAGTTTAGAAAGCAGCTGGCTGAATCTTTCATTGCAAATCACAACGAATTATAGAAGTAGACTTAATCTGAGGTGCGTTCCCTCACCTTTTCCTAGGGACCTTCAGTGTCCTTAGGATCTTCTTGTCCATGAAACAAGGCAATTCAGCAGCACTCCAAAATGCCGCCCTTCATCATTCATCTCTCTTCTTGGTCAGTCATTTCCCTGTTAGACCTGGAGTTTTTCTGGTTGCTATCTTAGTGAAATGAAGCCTCAAAGCATCTCTGAGGACCTCTCTCACTTTTCCTTCCTACCATCTAGTTTAGTAGTAGACAGTCAGTCTTACATATTTCCGCCTTGATTAGTCCCTTGTACCTCTGAGAATAAAAATAAACACCCTCCAGCTTGCCTGCATTGAGTTGCTTTGACTATGAAAATAACTCTATGGAATGTGATTTTCTTTTCTTCCTTAGGTTCCTGCCTAGGGAGTTTTTATTGTCTTTATAACATCTTACAAAAGCCATGTATCCAAACACGTTTTTGGCAACACTGTTTTTATAGGCACTGCCTATAACGTATTAACACAGCAGATGACCAAACCGGCATTTGGAAGACTTGGTCAAAAACCTCTTTTCCTAATTATGCCTGTATTAATGGCTTCACAGGTCCATTGCAGATCTTAACTCAGGAAGTGCTTGCTCTACTAGCTCTAGTTTGGAAAATCTGGAACAACCATTCCAAGCTGAATTTGAAGTGAGACTTCAAACCAAATCAACAGAAATACTGCTCATGGATTTCATTTTTCAGAGCTTTCATGTTCACACCCAAAGGCTGTTGTAAGACCAATTGTCTTCAAAGTTGACACCTTGTTCAACTTTGCTCTTAAAAATTACATCTCATTGCATAGTTCAAGTAAGAAATATCTATCTCAAGATCAGATCTATGGTGCTGATGGATTCACATACCAACACTAGTGATTACTTTCTCTGGAAAAGGAAGCAATGTCTAACTTAGGCTCACTTGAAAACTATGCATGGGGGTTTTCTTAAGCATTGCACGTGTTTTTATTCTCTAGGCAGTTTCCAGTATCCTCAGGCAGACCAAGTATAGCAGTGTCCCTGAAAAACTGGCAGGAAGGAAACAATTATTTTGCCAAATTAAAAGGGTAATATGTGTGTGTTATAACAAAGAAAATGTTCTGCAGTTTAGTCCCCTCCAAATCAACACCATACTTCAGCTCTTGTAGCTGATAAGGTATATATAATTAGGCTTTCATATTCCTTCACTGAGTAAAACTCTCTTGTAGATAATGCATGGCTATCTTATATTCTACTGGGATTTACACCATCCCATCAGTGAACAAAAATGACCTCTCTGAAGTGCTTCTCAGTCCTCACATCTATTAGCAAAAACTTTCTACAGAACACTTATTCGAATGGCCTTTGGTTTGGAAATGACTGCACAGAAATACTTTTGCCCGACAAAGGGTTGAGGTTTGCTTCGTTATTATACCTCTGTATTTGCACAAAAAATTGATACTCGGTGACCGGTGTTTATTTTCTTATCTTTCAAGGTACTCACCAACAAAGATAAATACAATGGATTTACTTACATTGTGTGTCATTTGTGTTTTACATAATAAAGTAAATAGAAACCACATACACACCCAAACATGCACTCTAAAATTGCCTACTGTTTTGGCCTAGAACAGAGCAGTGAGTGCTGCGAAGAAGCTGTGTTATGAGATCAGGCCTGTTGTGCATACATTACAGGCTGTAAGGACCACATGCTGCAGGGTGTTGTGCGCCTTCCACCTACCACTGCAGTCACAGGGTTAAAAAATCCCAAAATGACTCAGAAATATCACAAACCTATACATACCAAAAAGGAAGCTTTCTTTCTCACTGGATGAGCAACAGTGGCAGATCTATCCAGAAATGAGGACTCTGCTCTGAAGGGAGGCACAGGCAGAGGACTTGCCCAAGGCTGCCTTCCTCCCTGGTGGCTCACCACCATTCTCCACACCTTCCCACATGCCCTCCCACCGGCCAGGCCACTTCGGCTCCCTCTTGCCCTGTGTTGACACACCAAGGCCCCAGCTCTCATGGCTGTCCATCTGCCCCTGTCAGCACACAGCCGTAGGGAGCACCAGCTTGCTAATGCAGAAGATGACACGAGGTTCATGCTATCCATCCGTCTAGTCTCTGGCACCTATGGCCATGGTGCAACAGGAGACGGAGAATGCAAACACAGCCTCGTAGCACCAAGGAGTAGGGGATACAGGCAGGGTGCAATAACCCCCCACCGTTTACTCCGTTATCCCCAATACCCTATTCGCATTTACCAGCAGATGGCACTCATTATATGTTTGACTTGTTCACAACCCAGGTACCTGCTTTCCAAAGCATGTTTAAAGAAGATAGGGCATACTCTGTCCCTGTGTGTTTCATACCTTTCACTATTTTATCTCACAATAAGAGCTACAGTTTCAGCAGGGTCCGTATTCCAAGGGAAACTGGAAAGGTGAGGAGATGATGAGCGCCATGAGTGGCATGGCTTGGGCTGCAAGGAGGTTGTGACAGCCACCTGCCCATGCACCAGGAGCTGCTGGTCATGCCACCCCACCTCCGTGCCCTCCACACCTATCCCACAGCTGAAGTAGTCCTGGGGAAATGTCCATGGGGGGAGACATGGCCAATGCAGCAGGTAGAGGTGAAGGAAGATCGCTCCTCCCAATCAGTGGCTGTGCCAGTCTGGTGACACTGCTGGCTGCTGGGGTCCCCGTGCCCCACATCCTGCTAAATACCACCCTCAGTGACATTCCTTATCAGCTTTTGCAGAAGGAAGCAATAGGGTAAAAATTTCCTTCCCAAATATCTCAGGTGGGATCAACTGACCTCCCAAAACATGCACTTTAACTCCAATCATCAGCTTAAGAAGGAGCTGAAGAATGAGGTGGCCAGTGAGGTAATAGAGCAATCCTGTAGCCTTCAAGGCCTTGAGGAAGGGGAGTGTATAAAATACCAACACTAGAAATGATGGGTGTAGCCATCTGGCTTGACCCAGCTGTACACACAGATGGCAAGTGGTTTAGCCTGCATTAAAGCATGTCTTTTAGAAAGTTATCCAATGCCTCCTCTAAGAGCCCAGACAGTAATGAATCTGCACTATAGTTCTCTCCCTGCTTGGAAAAGTAGGAGCTTATCTAAATTATGAATTTGTCTGCTTTCAACTTCCAGCCATCAGAAACGTTGAATACGCTGATCTCCCGCCACATGGATCACTGTCCAGCCCTCGGCTGACTTCTGTGGCTCTTTCTGGTTCCTTCTCTCAGGGGTGCTTTGGACACAGGTTTCATGGCAGTAAGCTGCATCTGACATAGTGGCACAACAGAGAAGGAGGGATGCTGTGGGTGCAGCTGTGGCACATGCAGAGCCCAGGGAGTTGCACCACCATGCATCACCTGGTGTCTATCCCCATTTCTGCAATTCCAGCACACAGACATGGAAGGGTGCCCTGGCAGAGGCACCTGGATGGCCTTGTCCCGACTCACCCTCCAACATTGTTGTATAGGAAGGGACCACCCAGCTTACTGTTGGTTGTCTGAGACAGGAAACTTCTCATTCAGTTTTCATGAGAAACATCATGAGTGGAGGGACATTGATAAGAATATCTGACCCACATGAAAAGAAAATCTTAAAACACAAACCAAAAAATTTCCTGGTTCTGCTAAGGGAAATCAGAGAATTTACACATATATGAATGACTTGTGCTTATTCCTCATATAACTCCATGTAACATGGGTGCTCATAACAACATGCCCACGGTCTGGCCCAGCACCTCCTGAACTCCTGCTAGTCTGTCCCTTGATTTCACTGATAGCGTCAGCTCTGCTCTGGGATGTTCGGCCAGCAGGGAAGGGAGGGGAGCATAACCATGCTTATTCTTTCCTATTTGCAGTGATCTGTGTTATACAACCATTCCCTGCTGCCTTCCCCCCTCAGCCCCTGCCTCTTCTTTCACAAATTTGCAGTTTCCCTTTGACCTCCCTGGGGAGTTCTAGCATGCTGTTTTTACAAAGCAAAGTACCAAAGACCTACTTCTTTCCTGCAGCAATTGCTTTATCTGTTTGCTATATGCAGCAGTCAGTTGGAGAAGTCTATCAGCTTCTCCACAGATGTCATAGATACAGTGATCTATGACAGCAAGCCCTATAGGATGTGTGCTAATCCTTGCCAGTGTTTTTAGGAGCTACAGGAACCGTGTCATTTAGAAAGGTGCTGATTAATTGTTGCTAAACCTGAAGCAGCAGGAAACTTGTGTCCATCCCTATAATCTAAGCACAGACAAAGAGTGAAACAAGTAAGGCACTGCTGGTAAACTTAATTGGTATCTCGTGCTAAGCTTATTTTTCAAAGACCTGTAGCTTGTCAGTGCCAGCTCAAATCTCTGTTGGTTCCAGCCACTGACTGTGGTGCCACTGACCCCCCATCAGGCACAAAAGCACTCTGTCAACCATGACAGGTTTCTCAAGGGCGAGACAGTGAATATAACAAGATATTCAAAAGCTGATTTGAGCAATGTTACACTTGCACATAAGTGCTGTTTTATTAAGGTTCTGGAACTTTTTTTCTAGCTTAATGCTGCTTAAGGTCAAGAAGCAGGACCGTGTGAACCTCATGAGGTTCAATAAGGCCAAGTGCAGGGTCCTGCAGCTGGGTCAGGGGAACCTCTGGTATCAGTTCAGGCTGGGGGATGAGGGGATTGAGCAGCCCTGCTGAGAAGGACTTGGGGGTGTTGGTGGATGTAAAGCTGGACATGAGCTGACAATGTGTGCTCGCAGCCCAGACAGCCAACCATATCCTGGGCTGCATCTAAAGAAGTGCGGCCAGCAGGTCAAGGGAGGTGATTCTGCCCCTCTGCTCCACTCTGGTGAGACCCCACCTGGAGTACTGAGTCCAGCTCTGGAGCCCCCAACATAAGAAGGACATGGACCTGTTGTAGTGAGTGCAGAAGAAGGCCACAAAAATGATCAAAGGGCTGGAGCACCTCTCCCGTGAGGACAGGCTGAGAGAGTTGGGGTTGTTCAGCCTGGAGAAGAGTAGGCTCTGGGGACACCTTCTTGTGGCCTTCCAGTACCTAAAGGGGGCTTATATGAAAGAAGAGGCAAACTTTTTAGCAGAGGCTGTTGTAATAAGACAAGGAATAATGGTTTTAAACTAAAAGAAGGAAGATTTAGACTAGATAGAAGGAAGACATTTTTCACAATGAGGGTGGTGAAACACTGTCATGGGTTGCCCAGAGAGGTGGTAGATGCCCCATCCCTGGACACATTCAAGGTCAGGTTGGATGGGGCTCTGAACAACCTGATCTAGTTGAAGATGTCCGTGCTCATTGCAGGGGAGGTCGGACTAAATGACCTTTACGGGTCCCTTCCAACCCAAACTATGATTCTATGATTCTATTAAAATCCTAAGCGACCACATACATCATAACCTGACTATTAAATATCATTTATCAGTAGACTTTCAAGGATCTCTATTATTCCCTGTCTTCCTGACAAATTTCAAAACTATTGCTTGCCTTGCAGATCGATACATATGTTCAAAGCAGACTGTTAAACTTGCATAGTAATGAAAATACTCTTTGTCCTCATTCCCTCAATATTCAGAAAGGGTCACTGAGAATTTGCTTTTATCTGAGTTTAGGACTGTAAAGTTTTTTTTCCCAAATGATACCTTTAGAAAGTTACAGGCCACCAAAGAAAATCTCTCTAGAGTGGAAAAGCCTAGACAACCTTTGACAACCCAAACCATTGAAGCAAGTGTTAAAAGATCTGCGAGCACTGCAAGGGACGGTCATGGCCTGCTCCCTGCCATCCTCTGCGGTCCCAAGCCTCCACCATCCCTCACACCACGGCTTCCTCCCTGCCAACAGGGCCAGGTTTCCTCCAGATATCCCAGGAGATGGCTGGGCACCAGGGCTGGGGCACCCCCAGTCCCTTGCTGGGTGCCGAGCAGGGAGGTGGGCAGGGTGTACCTGCTGGGCCAGAGCAGTGGGCTGCACCGCTGCCCACCAGCCTGTGAGTCCTACCAGCACTGCCCCTAATCCCACCTTCCCAGGCTTGTGCACTCTTCGCCTTCACGCCAGTGCTGCTGTCTTCAGTTCCACAAGTTTCACAATCCTGAGCCTGCAGTTCTCTTACACCGTATCTACCACACTTCAGCTTGGATAGTTGATTTTGCCACTGTTTTGGGTCATTGTTTTATTGGCCCCAGAACATTAAACTAAGCTGAAAAGGCATTTCTGTAAAACCATGTATCTGTCCCCTTTGCTCAGGGTAGGATCAACTCCATCTGCTTCTGGTCTCTCATCAGGGCAGAGATTTCACAGCCCCCCTAGGGAATCTGTTTCAGCAGCTGCTGGCCTTGCTTTGAGAAAACATTTCCTAATGTCTAAGTAACCTCAAACCTCTTGTCCTTCAGTTTAATTCGATACTCCATATCTTACAGGGGACACAGAAAAGAGCTAATTATCTTCCTCTATGCATTTTTACGTATCTGAATACTGCTAGAACATGTCCTTTTAGTCTTCTGGCAAGGCTCCTGCCTTTCTTTCAACCTTGCCTAATTTTGCATGCCTTGCTACAATTCTGCCTACACATCCCAGTAAAACACCTGGGGTTTTTTTCTGCAGCAGCCTGACACTGTTGATTCAAGCAGCCTGACATCATGTGTAATCCCTGGATCATCTTCTACATGCCTACAATCTTGTCAGTTTATCTTCTGGTATACTGAACCAGACAATTTTTTTTCTCTCCAAGCATGGCATTTTACGTTCTACTTCCCAAATTTTTCCCTTTTTTCCATCAGTTCAGACCTCTGCTCCAACTTGTCAAGATCATTTTGAACTCTCACCCTGTCTTCCAGCATTTTGGAAACTTGGCAGCAGATCTGACTTTAATAAGCATGCTCTTTCTTTCATCTTTCTAGTCATTGAGGAAAACTGAATACTGCTGTCCCCTGGAGAGGTCTATTCAGTACCCAACTTCAAATGCAATGCTGCACCAGTGACAGCTACTCTTTTTATATGGTTTTCCAACCAGTTTTGTACCCACTTGGTTCCTGTTTCCCAAGCTGTCTTATAAGGATATCTTGTAAAACACTGGAAGAAAGCCTTATAAAGTCATGATGTATTCCATCTCTGCTTCACCTCATTCTTAAGACTGTTACTTTCTCCTTGAAGGAATGAAGAGTGGTTTGAAAAGATCTGTCATTGAGACACCTGTGTTAATTGCTCTTCATCTCTTTTCACCTTCCAGGAGCCCAAAAATAAATAGTTTGACTGCTTCTTTGATATTTCTTTGGTTAACTAAAATTATGTTGGTTAGTTTGTAATTCCCTGTGTCTCTTACCCCTTCCTCTAAAGGAAGGGCACTGTGTTTGCTCTTCTTCAATCTCCAGGAATATAGCTTGTCTCCTTCAGGCTTTATTACTTCGGTTTGTCTCTGTCTTGCTTCCTGGGTTGCTCCAGGTTGAGTCTGTGGCCTTGTGCATGATATGGTCATCATCACTGGGATTCTTCTTCTTTCCATTTGGAAGCCTGTCCATGGGGCCAGATTTATTTTCTTTCACCCTAGAGGCTGGAATCCCACTTCCATATATGATCCTTCTTTAATACCTCAAAATACGCAGGGGGATGAGAGCCAAAGTATAACAATGCTTTCTGAACTCTTGATCCCTCTCTGTTTCTTGCTTTCAGGTTTAAAAAAAAAAAAAAAAGTATCTTAGAATATTTTGATATTACATCTCTAAATTCTGTTTCGAGTCACAATACTGCAGTGCTCCTATCTGCTCTTTCAAGGTGCTTCAAGAATTTCTGCAAGCATCAATGTTTTATTCACCCTGCCTCACTCCCCCCACATAGTAAATAGATAGAAAAGTGTTTTACTTTCAATTTTCTTTACCAGCCCCCCCCCAAGTAAGTTCAATAAGTAAACCAAAGTCTTGCTTTCATTGTGTTCATACTTCAGACTTTTTTTTATCTGGACAACCAGCTTTCTTGGTGGTCTGAAAATCTCCCGCTGTCTATTCCCATCTGCCACTTTGTTCGTCTATTAATCACACCCACTTCCTTGCTGTGGGATTCACTAGGCTAATGGCTACCAACATGTTCCATATACTGTGTGCTGGCAGATAGCGCAAGGGAATTACAATCTTGCAACAGCTAAACTGGCTTTTTACTGGGAGAAAAAACTTCCAGAGACGTTATGATCAAGCTAGTGCTCTGAGTAAGTACATGCACGCTGACTTTCTTGTTTCCCAATAAACTAATCCGTCTTGTCCCACCCCTGAAGATTTCATACAAGCTGTTATGTTCAAGAATAGGTGAGTCCAGAAACCCTGGTCTGAGTGCCTTCCAGTCTGGGGTGGCCTCATGTTGATGCCTCTTGATTTGAACCAGCTCCTCTGATATTTGATTCCATTGTGCACCATCCATCCATGGAGATGGTTGAGAGAGTTTGTGCATAGGATTCCAAGATAGTCCTAATAAATATTACTATTTGCTATGGAAATACTTGGTGGCTTCAGAGTTGTACTAAGCTATGAAGGAAGCCTGTGGGGCTGATGCCTAAATCAATAGCCTTCTTAAATATTTCACTCACTCGGCTCCTTGGGATGGCTCAGGTTCAGCAGAGAGCAGTTTTACAGCCACTTCATAAGGGATGAGGGAGGGAAACAGTAATTAAACTATCTCCTTTTGGCAGCACAGCCCCTGTCGCTCAAAATAATGAGGAAGTTTGGTGCCAGACGGGAAAGCACACTGGGAGCCCAGGGTTTGCAGCCCTCCCCTGGCATGCAGAGTCCACACATACCTTCAAGGGACAGGCTGTACCTGAGCTGAGTTCAGCCCTGCTTGTCGTCTGCTGCCAAGGTGGGGGAGGAAGCAGGTGCTGGGGCTGTGAAGGGGCTGAAAGTCTCTAACGTGCATGTACACTCACTTCCAGCCGCCTGGGAAAGAGCTCGGTGCAGCTACAGTTTTGGCCTGGCTCTCCAATCTCACGATTATTTTATATCATTCAGAAGATATCGAGCCTCAGAAATTTGTGTTTCTCTCAGAGAGCTGCTGACAAGCTGAGAAATTTTTATGGGCTTTCCAAGAGCCAATGTTTCACTTGTGCCCTTCTAGACCCCGAGAACCTGCTTCCAAATTGGCCAGACCTCTGGCCAGTTCTGGGTTATGGCAATGTTCTGGTGGCTACGCGAACGAGTAGATGTGGAGATGCTTGACTGGGACACCAATGGAACCAAACCCCTGCATGGACAGCCTCTGGGGCTCTCTGGGAGTGCAGGGCATCTCCCAGCATTTTGCTGAAGGGTGTTTGTGTCTGGGCTGCAGGGACCCATGCCCAGGGCCACAACCAGTGTCTGTCATGGTAATGCTGACAGCATTCCCATGGGAATTTCCCTTTGGACTTTCCTTTGTTCAATAGTCCTGCCTGGAAAGCTTCGGCTTTTGCCTTCACCCAGAAGTGCTCACTGAGCTCAGGGCCACTCTTTCCACTGACATAAGTCAACAGCGTTTACCAGCAGAGGCTCGGTGCGTTGTTCGCTTTCTCTTTGCTTTACCAGCCAAGCCAGAACTGCTGCTACTCCAGCAAGGGAACTGAGCCACTTTCTGCCACCCATTCTTCTCCTCTGTCTGCTGTGGCTTGTCTGAGCCTGCTGTGCAGCCAAGACCAGTGCCCAGAAGTCGTAAATCAGGTTCATTTAGGAAATCACAGGATTTCAAAATTAATATATATGGCGGTTTGGGGTTTTTTCCTTGTCTCCAGGTTTTTGAGCCTTCAAGACACAGTTTTACTAGCCTGTCTTGTTCTGGATCATTTTTTAATGATCAAGGCCAGCATTCCCTCACTGTCATGGAACAGTGTCTTGAAGAAATGACATTGGATACTGCACTGAAGTAGTGACTGCTCTTTCTGCTTCCTCCATTCATTTTCCACAGTGGAGTTGGAGGAGACATTTGTGGAAGGTTAGTCACATTTTTCTAGTCACCTGAGACCTCTGATATTTGTCATCATTAGCATAGTAGAAAACCTGAATAAAGTTGGCAAAAGGAAAATCTTTATTCTGATATCTGTACCCAGCAAACCTACCTAATTTACTGCATCTGGCTTTCCTTCTAAAACAAAAGACAAAGACGTTTCCAGCATTTCAGTAACAAGTTTATCCAAAAAGCACCAGCTAGTTTTCAACTCAGTTGAAAATGTCTCAACTTTATGAGACATTAGCGTGTCTGTGACTATTCCAGCACACCCTATCATTCCAGCAGTTTGTGCAGCCCGGTCAACACCTCTAGTTCCCAAATGACTCTTGTTTTAATTCTCATAGAGTGAGAATACTGGCTTTATTTCTTGGCTCCAGTCACAAGCTCTGTGGTTTTAGAGACATCTGAGTATCAATATTGGTTTTCTCTTTAGCTGTTGATGATTTCCAAAGGCTGTATATACAGTTAAACTGCCATTAAATATAATATTTTTCAAATCTGTCTTGCTCATTACACTGTAAGATACAAGCTGAAACCATATTCTCTATGAGAAGGCTGTGTTTCTTCTGGTATTGGGTAATGGAGTGTGCTGAAGATATTTCCACATTGCCAAAAACAACAATAAAACTAAGAGACAGCATGTCGCATTTCCCTTATAGACTTATCCAGCTTTCCTCAAATGCCTGGAAAATCACAAGGGTGAGCAGCCGCAATAGTTGGTTCATCAACACTACTCATTTGGCTGCCAGAACCAGTCTATATGAACCTTTGGTAGCTCCATTTTACAGGCAAGGAAGTGAGAAGCAGTGGCCTAAACTGATTTGAGAGTGCACACTTTATCTCCCACCCGACTCTTGCGTGAAAACAAGGGCAGGGAGGAATAGGTGCCCATTTGTTTTGCCCCAGTCTGGCATTTGTCTATGGACAGGCCAACTTGGGAAGTGCTTATGGACTTTCCTGGTGAAGAATACCCTGTGGTGGTCTGAGATTTTGGGTGAGCCCTGACATCTAAGGAGGCATGCAGTGTGTGCTGATGTGATCCTTGGTTCACATCCTTGGGGACGGACCAGCAGAGTTCACATCACACACTGTTTTCAAAGCGTATCCCAGACTGCAACAGCAGTTATTGGTGTTCTCACCTCTAACCTGAATTTGAGGATTAATCCATACCCCAATTGCCTTTTCTCTTTTGGGGCAGACCTTTCAAGGGGCTTCTCATTTCACGGATTGCCATGAATTCTGGCAGCATACGTGAACTACAGAGTCCTCCTGTCCTCCCAGCCCAAGGTTTTTGTTGTCAGCAATGTTTTTGGTTTACAGTGGTTTTGCAGCCAAACAGCATCCTGACATCTACAGCGGATTATTTCTGTTATATAGCTGCAGCGGGACATGAGGTTTCTCCTTCCCGATACGAAGCAGCTACAGAGACTGGAGAAACGTGCCAGGGGAAGTAGGGTCTCCCTGGCTGGGTGGCAACTATTGCTGGCAGAGCGAGTGGTGCAGCCTGTTGAGCAGCCCCAGCCAGGTTCCTGATAGAGCAAAGCTTCCATGGAAAGGCACAAGGTGAGGATGCTCCTTCTTAAACTAAACACCCACTTTGCAATTAGCTATGAGTTGCCATGGTTTGGGCAGACCTATGTGATATCGGTAACGTCATTTGGAAATGTTACAATTTCCTGCTCTTACTAATTTCCTTCTTTCTTAAGTTTTAAGAGAAACTTCACCAAGAAGGTGTCGGCCAGCACAGAAGATCAAGAAAAGCAGCATGCTTACCACACCCTTGAGAAAAGATGAAGTTGAATAAACTCATGCATAGTTACCAATACATCAAGAAGAGGCATATGTCTTGGAGCTTTTTAAAAGAAAAGTGCTACAACCCAGATTAGCTAGTTCTTCATTTACTTTCAGTTAGAGTTGGAAACCAATTCAGACTAAACATTTTAATTGATGAATATAATCCCTTCATACCAGAAATTGCCTGTAAGCACTCCATGACTTCTCCAGAAATACTTACTATTAGCTAAATGTTTTCCACAAGTTAACATCTGCCTGTGACTGGCTCAAGAGTTGTTCACCACAACTATTTGTTCACGTATCTGACATCAAATATTTGAGCTATGGGACTAGTTAGCCAGTCATATGGTATTGCATGTCTTTTCAGCCACATCTGAATGCCTACAGGAGCAGCTACAGTACAATGCTTGTTGAAAATACATGTTTATTCACCACTGCCTAGCAGCAAATGCTGTCAAAAATAAAAGTTCCCTCCCGCAATCAGTGATTTAAATATTAACATACTTTTAAACATGCTTATGATGCTAATAAGGCATATACTTATTCAGATAGGGCTTTGGGGCAGTTTTTTTGAACTTCCTAGAACTGCTGTACTGCAGGCTTGGATTTCTCTGTCCTTGCAAATCTATGTTCTGAAAACAAGAGTTTAATTTGATTTGCAGGGGACAGAACTGTTCCCATTCCAACCCATTAAAGTTAATAGGACACTTAATGACATAAGTAAGAGAAGAACTCAGCCCAGAACCCACTAATTCATCAAACTGTTTTGGGAAGAAGGTAGTTTATATGTTTAAAACATTATTATCAAAATTATATAGAGGTAGCATCTTCTAGGAATATTCTGCTACAGTTATGCAGGAAAATGTATATGCCGATGTTAGCATTTGAGGTAAAAGGTATTGCAACACCTCCAGGACAATGGTTTTAAAAATCTCTGAGTATAAATTGGACCTCTAGCTTCCTCATGACTAAGTAATTAGGAGTGACCATTAGTAAAACAACTGTTTCAAACATTAGCAATTTTATTTTGGAAATTCCCCTCATTTTAGCATTCTTCTCAGAAAGACACTGGGTCAGCTGCATTTGCATTGGACGATGTATAAATCTGGAGCAAATCATGGGGAACTCTGCAGAGACATGTCTCCAGAAGCCTGCAGTAGCAGAACTCTATGCTTCCCCTAGAAACACCTTTATTGTTTGTTTTGTTTTTATTTCTTCTAGGTCCCCTTCCCATTCTCTCCATACCCATGAGGGTAGTTGCCTCTGAGTCATTTTGAGAGGTCTGGATTTCAGTTCTTAAAAGTTTCTGTTCTTTGTCCTCTGAGAGCTTTGCCAAGGTGATGGCAGCCTGAAATCCAGCTATTTAACTCCAGGCTGCGGTTCAGGATCAGCCAACTCCAAGTGTCAGAGAGTATTTTCCACCTATAAGCCTACGGGAGTCCAAACCACTCATGGCAGGGAGCTCACTGAGTTTAAGAAGAGCACAAAAGCAGGGAAATTGTGAGGACCAAGACAGACTTTTTGTTGCATGGCATAAAAAAAAAAAAAAAAAAAAGTGTTACAGATTGCTCACGTCTTTTGCTGACTTGAGTGGGAGAGCAGTCCCCTCCAGTCTGGGATGTCCCCAAGGGGTCTTGTCAAGGGGCATCTGCAAACTTGGCATTTACTGTTTCTGTTGTCCTTGGTCTGAGAGGAGGGGTCAGGCAGGACCTGGGCAGCATCACATGCTCTTAAAGCCCCGTTTCCATGTGTTCCATAGCTTCTGCCCTGCCAGCTCCTCCAGGCATCCCAACAGGATGGGAAGGGAAAGTCACCTGAGGGACAGCCTGCCTACCTGGGCTGAGCAGGCAGAGGAGAGCAGCCCAGCCCCAGCCTGGCTGCTCCTCACCTTCGTCCTCAGCATGAGAGCCACAAGCACGCCAAACCTTCCCCACAGATCAGGACATACAGCACAACAACCCTTATGGTGAGGCAGGTAAGTGCACCGTACTTGGGTGACTCAGAGCACGTGTTGTCTGTGGCACTGAAAATTGTGTTTACTCAGAGACACTGCCCAAACCAGCATCCTTCTGGAGAGAAGTCCCTGGTTTGCCTGGGATGCCCCACAAGAATGTGTTATGATACTCTCTGATCTACATTTAAGTTGTGGCTTTCTGTTGAAGTGATGAAAGTCAGGCTTTGGTTTTTATTAGTTGTCTGGTGCTGGATGCCACCACATGCATCATTCTATCCCCTCCTGCTCTTTTGGCAGGTGTTTCACTAACATCTGTTGTCTTAGCCCCAGAGGACCCAAACCCCTTCATCAAAAGAGAGCAGCAGGAAGCAGACAGTCATATGATCTTTTAATGACTCAGACATCAGCATGATGTCCATGGCACCATGGCTGTTAACAAAACAATTAATAAGGATTGAAAGAGAAAGAAGGGATAAAATAAACATCAGCATGATCTTGTCAAGAACCAATTGCCTCAGACCAATTTCATTTCTTCCTCTGAAGGGATAATTCACATGGAGGGTAATGGGGAAACAAGCCAGATTATCTTGGGGTTTTTTAAGCTCTCCACCTGAGAGTGGATTTCTGATTTTCTTTTGTGAAACAAGGTGAAATAGTCTCTGTGGAACCACTGTGCACAACCAGTTTTATAACCACATGCACGGAGCAGTTGTCTGTATGTCAGGCTGTCCAGTCCAGCAAGGAAATCCAAAGATCTGCTCCATAACTTTTTCTATTTACAATTTGGACTTGGGCATAGAGAGAACTCCTGTAAAATTTATTGGCAAGACAGGTGAGAGCAGGCATTAAATCTAAAATTATTTTAATAAAACTGAGAGACGATACCAAAATTACATTATTGACTCATTCTATTTTTTATTGTGTATAGCTATTTGACCTTTCTCTGTAACATTCCTGTCTGGCTGACTGTTTTCCTCTTTATATATATGCCTTTCACTTCTGCCTTATAGCACTTTTCATTTCTCTTTTAATGGTTTCTCAACATAGCTTAAGGGCAAGAAGAAGTCTCCATAATTTGTGGCAAAAGAGGTTTTGGATCAATATGAGGGAAGACTGTGACTGCTGGGATGAGGAAACATTCCCTTCAGTGCCAGAGAGGTGGTGGGCTCTTGTCCACTGGAAGTTCTGAAAATCAGATGTGATGAACATCTGTCAGGCCTGGTCACCCAGCACTGAACCAGTCCTGCATTCCTATGCTTAATTTTAAGAGAGCAGCTGCAGATCCCGCAGCTGCACCGAGGACGTGTCTCTTGAAGACCCACAGCTATTGACTATTTTATAAAACCTACAGCTGGAGTTTACTGAAAAGGACAACATTTCCCACCTCACCCTGCTCAGAGGCAAACAAGTCATGTTGCATCCATGTTTTAGTCAAAAGGAAAAACTGCTACTCAGTACTGATTGCATTTGCCTAGAAACTCTTCAAAGGCATGTCTGTATGTGTACCTTTGCTCTGGTTGCCATTTCAAGGGCAATGAAGAAAAGTGGACATTTTGCACACCCTATTGATCTTCTCACACAGAACAGCTGTAGAGCTGGAGCAAATCAGCTCATCCAGAATTTTCACTGGCTGAACTAGTCATGCCAGAGCTCATGCTGAGTTTCCCAGCAGCGGAGGAAAATTGAAAGTGTCTGGCCCAAGAAGGAGGGGCAGGTCCAGAGCCATAAGGCCTTATCATGTCTGTCACAAGAGAGAAAAAGGGTGGGAGAAAGAATGGCAAGTGATGACTCCCACAGCTGTCACCTTCCCTTATCTCCTATCCCACCCCTCCAGAAGTGACAGACCCAGCACAGAAGAAAAAGCACAGTGGGCTCTTGGCCATTTTGCTGTAATCAGGTGTCTGTTGCCCTCCATAACTAGCCCTAGAGCAACCCCAGAGTCATACTTGTCATATTGTGTGTATTGGTGTATTGGTGAATTATGAATTATTTCAATTACACCTTGATAAAATTCTCCTGGCACATCTGTGTGAGCAGAGCCCAACTGCAGGTTACTGTGTCAAGTGCTGGCTCTCAGCAGAGCCCTGCTGGAACTAATTCACCAAAAACAAGTACCACAAATAGCATGATTCCCTGGATGTGATGTGGTGCCTGGCTGAGTAGCTTTCTCTCTGGAGGAATGGCATTTCTGCATTGGGCTGTCACCCTGTGCCTCGTTGGTAGGGTGAGGTGGCCTCAGATGGGAAATCCTGGGAGCAGCAGATTTTCAGCAGCTTGTGTCCTGAGGGGTGGTAAGAGCTCTGCCATGCAGGAGAGACACCATGGCTTTAACCTCACTGTAGAAATGAAGAATTCCTTTACTTCCTGATGTTGTTCCTACTCCGCCTGTCTGAGTGTCTGTGACAGCTAATTCAGAAGACATGAATACAGATCACTGTCATTTTAGCACTCTTAATGGCAAACCATTGCCACACTGCTAGGAGTGATGGGGTACAAAATCCCATAGAACTGAGTCATTACAGCAACACAGATAAGGCTGTGAAGACCATGTTCAAGTATCTAGTAAGTTTATAGCACAAGAAAACAGATTTTAGAAGTATAGATCCCTGTATTCCTACAATTAACAAAAGCTTCATTTATGTCTTGGACCTTTACGGATCTGGCACTCCTTTAGTAATAATCCTTCCCTGTTTTACTACATGAGCAAAATTCTCAAGAGGCTTTTTAAAAATGAGAGCAAACTGACTGAAGGAAAGCACATCAGGCCAATCTCACTTGTTAAAAATGAACCTTCTGTAGAACAAAGTCTCAGATGCCCCTATGCAGTCCATTTTGGTATCTGAAGATGCCTGTTCATTCATTCAGATCTAAGCTTTTCAATTTAATAAAAGTTTGGCAGCACACTAAAATGATCTAATTTGATGGCATTTCTTTCCTGATCTTCCAGCATGGAATTTAAAGAGGCTGGCGTCTCCATGGCTATGCCTGTGGGTGACTGCATGTCTCAAGGGACTTGTCAACAACAGACAAAACCCCATCATATCTAGATCTCAGCTCATCCCTGAGCTTGGAGTAATGCGAGGACCATTCAGTAGCTGTCACTGGCTGGAGGAGCACCAAAGATGTTGAAGGGATGGTTTGCAGGAGATGGTGTGGGATTTGGCCATCTTCCATTCACCATAAGCTAAGCTACTGTGGGAGATGCTAATTACTGTTTACACAGCCTCTTGGCAGGTCTGGCAGCCCACTCTGTACTGATCCTGCAAGCTGGCAGCCCCTGATGGAGGCAGGTTGAGGCTAGTCTCAGTCGGTCACAGCGCTGCGTGTGTCCCCTCCCTTGGAGACCACAGTGGTTCCTCTGTTCCTGCCTAGCCAAGAGCCACCGGCAACAGTGACAGAGGTTGCTGTGCACTGCTTGTCATCCACTGCTTTAGATTTTGGAGCCCCAAGTGCTTGTCTCCCTCAGTCTCTGAGATTTTTTCAGGGACTAACAGGGACACTTGGACGGACACACTACCTGTGTGCCCCAGATAAGGGAGCGAGTTGCACAGCTTTCTTCTGAAACAACTGTCATTTACCCTTTCCTTTCACTCTTGGTCCTTCACATATGGACTGCAGGGGCTTATTACCAAAAGGAAGGCATTTTTCATATCCAGCTAAGCCATCCTCAGCACTCTTTACACTCCACCCCAGCTGCATGCTTCCCTTCCATTCTTCTTGGGGTATCAGCAAATGGAAAGGTTTAGAGATGGCTGTGGCTGGACCTGACACACAAGCCAGCTTATTTTAGTGGTCTGCTATAATTCTGTGGTTCAACACTGGCAGTCAGACAGGGAGACAGAAATGAAGCGTATTATTTCCAAATGAATTCCCAAGAGTGCATTCAATTAGTGAGGTTGTTTTTTGACCTTTCACAGACTTCGTTAAAGCCCCTATCACTTTTCCAGAAAAAAACAATTTTGAAAACAGATGGGAGTAAATGAAAAATTTATGCCTGCAATGCCACACAGCCCAAAATGAGCAGTCTTGAATGATCTCTGCTGAGTACCAGTGTGTAATTAAAAGCATGCTTATGAAGCCTTCATACTGTGAAGTACAAATACTTGTCTATAACCTACTGGGAACTGCCTCATGAGAAAAAAAACACTCTTTTAACTTAGCTGGTATGGAGTTTTGCATGTAGACTATAAAGTGACTTAGAAAGGGGAGTTTATGGAGGCTGGTATTAATTACTATGTGATGACACAAAGCAGGAAAAATACAGGAAAGAATTATTCCTTAGAATCAGCTTTATAAAATACATAGGAAAACTCCGAGAAGAAGTAGGAAATACATTTGGGAAAGACCTGAAAATTTACTTCAGGGGCTAAGACCTGAGAAGTACTGGAGGAATAAGACAGTTGTCCTGTAGCTGTCCTGCCCCAACCATGACAGTAGCACAGGCTGGTACTCAGAAGAGGTTGCATTACTTACAAAAATTAAATACTCCTTAATAGGCACATGTGATCCTGCGTTATTTTTTAGCCTGTGTGTGACTCTGCCTAAATCCCTTTTGGATCTAGCCTTGAGGCCCTTCTGATATCCGGAAGAGTTGTTTTCCAGCTCATAGAACTGGAATGTTTTATTGGAAGCACTCTGCATCCCACCTGCGTGGTGCTGTGTGCTGTGCCTGTAACACGCTCACGGCTGAGCAATGCTCTCCTGAGTGTATGTCACGACAAGCTGCTGTCACAGAAAGTGAGCTGCCGCCCATCTGTAGTTCCTCACTTTGAGACAAACCTAAACTGAGCAGTTTAGACAGAGAATAAATTTAGTTTAGGTTCCTTTAACCAGTTTTATCTCTGTTCCTGTCACGTGCTCTACTTAAATCACTGTTTGTGTAATAAGCTGTGGCAGAAAGAATTAAGGTAATTTGGACCAGCTCTGCTGACAAAACTTTCTGTATGCTACTTGAAATGTCAGTGAAAATGGTTATAGTCCATTACATTTCAGGTAACTACAGAAGAGCTTTCGGATGTCAGAGCAGGAACAAAATGTGTTTTTACTCCTTGTGGAAATCAGTATAATCATACTGGTATAAAACCGGGTGAATATGGTGCCCTCAGGTCTCACTGAGCAAGCTCAGAAATTCAGTGCTCCATTGCATAGATCATTCCTGCGCTCATACCTGATCATCCACCTATCCTTACTCAAAATGATTTGACCTGTGGCCACAAAAGGAGCATACACCTCTGTAACAGATTCATGTACAGAGAGGCCGCCTCCCCTGTTGGTATTGACACCTCACAGGAGAAGTGACTACCTGTTATCACCAACACAAGTAGTGACTCTGCTTTACAGCAGGTGACAGGAGTCTGGGCCCTGATGCCGCAGGCTGGAAGCATCCAGGCAGGGAATTCCTCTCTGCCTGTTACATGGCAAGACACCATCCGAGCCAGCCCTGCCGGGACCCTGGCTCAGATGGATTAACCTGCAGCTGACTACTGCACTGAAAGTGTCTAACAGGGGCTGGAGCAAAGGCTGTCCATTTTACTTTTACAGTCCTTGAGTCTGTGAAGGGTGCATGTGCCTAACTGTCTGGAGAACATATGAATCAATTTCCTTGTACCCAGATGCTGTCTTTATTTCTCTGCAAGTGTTCTTTTGGAGCCATTAGTGCCCATATGATGGAAGGCTCAGCTAACAATATGACTAAACTGAGCTTCATCTGGAATGAGATTAAAAGTGGTTATTTTACTATGCCAGCCGCGGTCTATTTCTGCTGGGTCAGATGCCTTTACTGATTCTTCTGTCATTAGCAACATTAGATCACACAGTCCCACAACTCTTGACATTTTCAGCTGTGTGTATTTCTAAATGTCAATTCTAAATATAAATAAATAAACAAGCCCAAGACCATGCCTTCCTATGGAAAAAAACACTTCTTAACATTTGGATTTTTAAAGATCTTCACTTTATTTAATGTGTGAGCATTAGAAAATCATGCCCTGACCTATAACTTTCCCTGTGTACTTTTACAAATAGTTCTTAGGAAATTTTAACTGTAACATTTTTAGGAAGGATAAGAGAATAGGGTTTAGAGTTCATCCTAGCACCTTCTTCTAGCACCTAGTATTGCTTATGTGCAGCCAGTCACTCAGAATCGACATGCACTCAGCTGTACATAAAAAGTCACTTCTTCCTGAGGGGGAGTGACAGGGAAGACAGAAGGAGGAATATTTGAACCTGCTTGTGCCAGGCCAACAATTGCAAAAGGAGGCTTCTTAAGCTTATAATAATTTCCTGCTGCTTTGTAATATCACCCTGTAGTCTATCTTTTAAAAGGAAACAAACAACAATAACAAACAAGCTTATAATTGACAACATCAGTGAATTCTGCTCCTCTGGAGATGCCACAGGCATGTGCTCCCTTCTCTGGCTCTGCAAGTGCTCAGAGACTTTCTGCCTCTCTTATCTGGCCATGTGTTGCTGACAGGGGGCTCACAGCACGCTCTGGTTTGTCCCACGTGGCTGGTTGCAGAGAAGAGATCAAGAGGGAGTCTGCCAAAGTCAGCGAAGCTCTCCCTTGCTGGGGGAGAGGTACAGCCGTAGGTGCTTTGGGTTGTGCCCCAACTAAATTCCCAAGACCTTCCTCAACAAGTGTGTCTCTGGTCCCATGGGTTTACCCCAAGGAGAAAAAACTGCAGCTGGGTAGAGCAGCCCTAGAAGGCAACCCTTGCTATCCTCAATGGATCCATCTCGAGGCTTAGCACTTCTCTTCAAAACTTTCCAGCATATTCCTCATTAGGCCTTTGTGTGTCAGAAACCATGCAGCAGACAGGAAATTTGAAGAGAGGCATTAAAAGACGTAAAGAGGCCTTAGAGGGTACCATGCCACTATTCAAATTTGTGTTACTAAGTGATTTCCTGTGCCATCCCCATTTATTTTCAGAGCAACACATGTTACAGTTTAAGAAGGGACACTAGCCACCACAGAGCAAGAAAGGAAGCTGCTTGTTGTTAGTTGAAATTAGCAATTGAAACTGGGAGAAGACAGAAGGAGTTTCCAGAAGAAACATGAGTTGCCTCTGGTGAGACCCAATCCCCCTTGGCTTGCAGGGAGGTTCCCACCAAAGTAGGCAATGTAACCTCATCCACAACTGAAGCTAATTGCAATGGTGTTCACTTCTGCAGGCTTTAGAAAATCTAGCCCTGTCTCTTTGAGGAAAGCACACGTAGCCAGCAGAGATCCATAGTTATTTAAAGAAACACTATATAATGAGGAGGAAAACATTTATTCGGTGTACTTAGCCATCCAGCTTCTTCTGTTTACATTAGCCAAGACTTTGGGGAAATACCTAAAAATGGAGGTTTATAAGTGCATTAAATCCAATAGTGTATCAGTGAGCAACATAAAGTTATTAGCACCTCATAGCAGTGTTTCCCCTCCTTTGCACACTTCTTCCACATGATCCAGAAGCTTTGGGACAATTGCTATAATTCAGTTTTTCAAAGACATGACAGGTTACATGGCAATGATATTCTATTTTTTATTAAATCTCTGAAATTGGCACATTGCTTGCTGTTGATTCATTTAGTAACTCTTGTCTTGAACTGAAACAGATGGAATTAGCAGAAATATGGTGTTGTTAAGGTTCAGCACTTGGCAAACAAAGGTGCTTTGTTGCTAGGAGAGCAATTTCTAACAGCACATTTTTAAAACAGAAATTAATAATTTACCCTTCGCATGTTGCTATCCAATGTCATGTGTCTCTAGAAATCCACTTCTGAGAACAAAAAATTCCACTCCTGGAGTCCAAACTTTCCTGTCTGCTCGGGAGCTATGAGAATACAGCATACAGGAAAAAGTGAGGCTTACCCAGAAACCAGCCATTCCTCAATGTTAAGAGCTGGATATTGTCTCCACGCTGAAACACCTCTGCAAAAACAAGCGTCCTTTGTTAGTGAGGAATCCAAGCCGTGTGCCTGGTCCATGGGTGTCTTGCTGGCATAACTATTGGCCCATAATCAAATGTGGCCAACAAAATGTACTTGTGAGAAAAACTGGAAGGACACATATTACTCCACTCTGGGCCATTTGGAAAATGACCGTGAAAAATGCACAGGTCAAACCTGATTATGCTCTCCAGAGCTGAGCACAATGAAGCTGCTGACATGATAAGACAGAGGCGGGAAAGTGCTTGCTATGCCGAAAAGAAATCAGGTTAAACAGACATACCCATGCATGAGATTTATCTTGGGAACTGGGGATCTGACTCCAGTACTGCCACTGAAGGCCATGTGGTTGTGCTGCACTGAGAGAGCGTACGGGAGCGCTGCGGCAGACTGCATAGTCACCACTGCTTCCTGATAAATGACTGTCACTAGGAGGCAAAGCTAGTCACACAAATGCTTTCTGAAACAAGGCCTGCTGACAGGTAACAACACATCTGTCAGCAAATTAAAAGCAGAAGGAAGGATCATCTCCCATATCACCCATGCAATAACACCCAAGGAGTGGTGTAAACCTGCAGAGCTGATGTGTTTGTTCACTGGCCACGGCATGTGGAGGCGCAGAGCATCTCACTGAGCCAGGCCTTGGCATCAGCCACAGCTCAGCGTGGGGAGCCCTGGCTGCCGGCTCCCTGGAGCTGCCTTGGTTCCCCTGCACACCCCTGCCCCAGGACCGTCTCAGCAGCCGGCAAACTGAAACTGGAGGCAACTTTCATCTGCACCTCAAAGTACATCCCCCATCTCTGTTTTCTGGGAGCATTAATACGGTAGCTGTTAGATGGCGAACTGCAGAGAAGCCTACTTGAGTGACTGGTGAAACCAGAGCCCAGGGGTTTGCTCCAACCCTGCCTGGTTTGTGGCAGCTCCAGCCCACGATGCCACTGCTGTGCATGAAAAGAGCACGCTCAGAGTTTTAACATGTGGACAGAGGGTTTGCCTTACCCACTGAAGTGGAACAGAGCAGGTGTGGAACGGGCTTGTTTCCAGAAGTGTGGTCTGTTCCCAGTCTGCAGAATGACTGGCACTTCCAAACTGAGGCACCTCTGCGCATGGCCAGGAGTGCCAGCCCGGGGACCCCCTCGAGCCTCAGGGGCACCAACAGGACACCTCAGAAACAGCCACCCTGTCACTTGCACAATTTCTGCATGGGACAGCAGTGAACTCCCGTCTGCCTCGTACTGCTGGGCTTCTGCGTGACGCTGCCCGTAAAATGCCTTGCCGAGCGAGACAGCTTCTAAACCCCTTTCCACACCCCTTCTTTCCCCCCGACTCCCGGTTCGTCTCTGTTCTTTGAAGTCCCAGGGGCTTGAACAGCATTAGCTCTGCACCTGGCAGTTCAGCTGGCCCCTTTCATCTCAAAGCCCCCATGGATCCACTTGCTCCGAAAGTGTGGGAGCCGTAATGCAAAGGGCTTGCTGGGGCTTGGACCCCACAGGGATTTTTCCATTACACTGTTACAATACAAAAGGCCCAGAAGAAAAAAAGCAAAATTAGGCAACCTGCACGAGCCGGGTAGAAGCGTTGGAGGTCTCTGCAGGCCTGTGGCGAGCAGTAACCTTTCAATGCATTTGCAATCGTTACTGATGAGTTCAGTGTGCCTCAGCAAACCAACCAACAACAGGACCCAGCACTGAGATTGCCAGGGACTGATTTAACAAAGAAACTTGCAGAATCCCTTAAAATGTCATCATGCCCAGCAGAATATAACACTAGTCCTGTGCAAAAGGAGCAGAAACCAGCACTTCCCAGACTAAAGCAAGCAATAAGACCAGTAGCCCACCAACCCCTCTGAACAACGCTGCAGGTGCTTGCAGCCTCTGACAGCAGAGGCTGCTCGGCTCTGCCAACCACCCCATGCCTCAGCACTGCCCCGGCTGCTTTCCTGATGGCTTTTGATGCAAGGCAGCCATGCACTTGGCACAGACACTGCCACCCCAGAGCAAAGCACAGCTTGACAGGTGGCCCTGCACGCGAGATTACCTTTTCTGCTCTGATAACCTGCTTCAAACAGAATCAAAACTTGTCTTTCCTGTGAGGAGTTCTCATTTATCAAATTCATCTCAAGGCAAGCAAACTCCATGAGGGAATGTGCTCAACATATGAACACATGGATATCAACAGGCAGTCATACATGCCCTGATACCTCGCAGCTTTTCTCTGGAACAGTATCCAAGACGTCACAAGTTTTGTAAAAGAAAGTTGGCTCCATTTTGCTGAGACATCTTTCTTTTCTGTCACGAAGCTGCACAGTTTGAGGCTCTGAGACAGCAGAGTACTTAATCACTTCCCCAACTCAAAGTACCTGTGCCGTGCTGTCCTGAGCCTTGGTAGGGGGCTTCACTGAGCTGAAACCTTTTTCTGCACTTGGAAAGGCTTCCTTGGGCTGTTGCTTGCTTAACAGCATGAGTCTTCTCTGCTATGGAGCTGCACCCATGTAATTCAGTCAGATTTAAAAATTAAGGCAATTTAAAAATGCACTCAAGCTGACATCTCCCGTTTGGCTGACCAGTGTAACCCAGCTCCAGCAAGCTCTGCAGGCAGGGCTGTCAGCCATGGCACGACCAGCACCCTGCCACTGCTGAAAACCCCGGACCAAGGCTGTGCTGGGAGGAGAGTGGACCACGATAGGGTGGGAGACGGCATCTGGCACCAGCTGGGAAAGGGAGAGAGGGAAAGCATCACAGGGAGGCAGGGGAAGGGGGAGCCATATGGACCTCCGTGGGAGGACGAGGAGGTGCCTGGAGCCAGTGAGGAGAGAAGTAGAAGAAAGTCACAATTGAGACTCTGTGGAAGAAGAGAGGGTGTCTGAGAAAGGGAGGTCACTTTGGCAGGCAATATAAAGGTCCTTTATTTTCCTATCCAATTACTGGCTGCTTTTACAGTCCAAAATTAACTACTATAGTCCAAGACAATTACAGGCTTCATTAAAGCCATGGCAGAATGAGCTGTCAGATTGAAGAGCTGTCAAGACCTTTCGTCTAAGGAAAAGAGCGGGAGGTTCAGGCTGCTGCAAGCCACATTGCAAGCAGCCCCAGCAAACAGACAGGGGTTTTCTCTGGTGGTGGGCTGGGGGGTGTGTATTGAACAGGCAAAGGCAGGAGGATTTGTGCCCAATGTGAGTGGCAGCTCAAGCTTGACAAGCTGCCGGGCCAGCAGGTTTAGGAACAGAGTTGGCAGCCACCGCTGCTGCCCCTACCTCCTCGGAAGGTCATGTCAGATTGTCTCCATTTGTATAACTGGTTCTCACCCTAATGGAAGCTGTCCTCCGAGTGATTTCCTCCAGTCACCAGCTGGACAGTGTCACTGGCAATGCAAGTCTATGCCCTTTAGATGCGATTCAGCCTACAAGAATAGCTTTGTGGACCTTGGGGCGGGGAGAGGAAGGCAGGACTAATCACATGCACTATGACAAGAATAAATGAGATGTGCAAATAGATGGCTCTGAACGTTTTCATGAACATGATCTCATTCAGCCAGTCTCACATCAGTCAGAAGTTGGTCCTGTGGCCAGATTAGGTGTTCAACTGCATGCACTGAACAGGATATCTCTGGCCGTCCTGGGTGCAAAGCACTCCTTGCAACCAGACTGAAAGTCACTAGTTACATCTCCTCCCTCTTCTCAGCATTTGGCCTGCGTATACTCCCTCTTCTCTGGGACATGTAATGGGATTTGAAGACTATTTAACGCTTAAAAAATCCATGCACCCATATTGTACTTAACAGAGAAGTTTTACATGGAAAATGTGTTGTTTTTTCCATTATATTAACTTCTCAGCTCTGCCTGCCAGTTGTAGCTCCTTGCTTTCAAGCTACTGATGAGCCTCAGCATCTGTTCTTCTGGGTATCCAGGCCATTTGCAGATTCTTTAAAAGCAAAAGCCATGAAAAACTGTTTTTGTAAAGTGACTGGATGTCTCCCAGGGCTGGAGTCAGTTAGTGAAACAGGCCCTCAGTATATTGCCGACATGATGTTGCAAGAATAGTAGGTTGACGGCCTGTCCATTCTCTCCAAGGCTACCACAGCCTTCTCCCACGCTAACCCAAACAGCAGGGCTCCCCCAGGCACTGGGAAGGGAGTGGAGAAGTCAGTGCTTCTAGTAAATGACAAGTTGGAAAAATAGTTTTGAATACTGCTGACATCCTAGCTGCTCTTTAAACCTGCATTAGAACAGTCTCCTGACGTGGAAAACAAATCAAATTTTTAACAAGGCAAAACTGCAAGCAAATTCTCTGGATAAAACCCCAATGGCATTTTCCAGCTAGTAATGCTAGAACCTTACATTTTATGGCCGGAAATAACAGTATTCAACAGATGTCTGGGAACTAAGCCAAAGTTTTGTGACAAAGATTGTCACTCCTTTGCTATCCAGCCAAGTTTTGCCCATGGAGCTTTTCAATGGTATTGCTTTCAGTCTTTCGTGACTCTCACACAGGAAGGAGCACACCTTATCCATCACCGTTAATATCCAGGTACACAGGAGAGCCCACACTGAGAGATTATCTACTGCTAAGCTTCTCCAAATGAAGGCTCAGAATTTCTTCTGGACGGTGGAGTTGAAGGTTTTCCCAAGCAGTGCAGAGAGCTCTGCACTTTCGTCACTGCTGAGGTGTTCTGGGGGATGCCACTTTTTCATACTAATGACAAGTCTGGGAAGGGCACAATATGATACCTAAATGTGACTGTGAAGAAGTTTTCAGTGACTGCAAAGTAGTTTTCATTTCATTGTTTGCTGTGGCATTGTCGCCTGTTCATCCTGGGCCGTGGTCACTTCAGGGACACAAAGGAACTAGTATGGAAAGTAGTATGTCAGGAATGGCAACATAACAATAAGGTTTGTCAGGGCCCCCTTCCCATCCCTTTGCAGATACCTTTTGAGAAAGCCGAGGGAGGAGAGATGACAGAGCAACACATGTCAGCATAACCACCTTCTTGTCACCGCTGCCACTGCAGCAGTATGCACATGGCATAGACCGGTCAAGCCCTTCCTCAATGAACTGAATGTGCATCAAAATGGGAAGTGGATAGGAATGAATCAAAGCACTCCAGTGTATCTGTCCCTTGGCCTGAATACAAGTCCATTAATCAAGCTCTTTTTTGTTCTTCTTTTTTTTCCCTTTTCATCAAGTTATTCTTCCTCAGACACTTTGTCTCTCTCCATTTTCCCCCTTTTAATCATGTTAGTGACAACAGCACTAAGATAAATGTGTTTACAGACCAGAACTGGGCTGGTATCTTGAATTCCTCTCCGCTGCAGACAATTGCATGACTTCACCCACTGGCCACACAGCAGACGGCCGAGAGGCTGTCAGCCAGCTACGTCAGGCAGCACGCAGGCAGCAGGAGCTCCCGCTTCTCTCCTGGCACCTGGAGAGCTCAAATGCAGCAAGGGACGCAGCTGTGGCCTGCCTCTGGCGAGCAGCAAGCCGGGGAGCAGCGCAGGCTGGGAACAGGCTGTGCACATGCATGTCTTTACTCCCCCAGTTCATCCAGCTGGGGGGACTTTGGGCAGGTTCAGGTGTGTGTGGCAAAATTTTCACCATCCCTGGGTAGCCACAGCCTGGCACGTGTGCACAGTCTGTGCCATACCCTGCCCTGGGCCACTCTCATGTGTAATAAAGTCTTCTTCCTGGTCTCTGTAGGACAGCCCTGCCAACTATTTCTAACCTCTGAGGTGAAAAAAGGGAAATGACCCCCCATCTGAACAGACCGATGTGGCAGGCAGCCTGGTGAGCATCAGTAACACAGATTTCTATCATCCAGGTTTCAAACTTAGAGATGGCAGAAAAGCAACTCCAGTTGTTTTACAGGCAGTTTCCTTACAACTCTATTTTAACTCCATAAATTCTCTGCTGTTGCATGGACTGAGGGCACTTGATGGTATCTTTGATCTTGCCTTCTGCTTTCCTGAGGCACAGGGTCTTTTTTTGGCTTCTGGTTTCACCTGCTAAAGGCCTGGAGTTTGCTGCAAGGTGTTGGGCAGTATGTTGTGTCTGATTGTGTGTGGGATCTGCCAGCCCTCCCAGAACAAGTATCTCGGTCCTGGACACCAGCCGGACTCAGAGACAGGACCCAGCAGCCCAGGTGGCCTTTTTCTGACCCACTGTTGCTTGATTGTCCAAGCTAAGAGCAGATGTGGGTTTCACTGATTCAGGATGCCCCAGAGATCTATTCAGGCAAATCAAGTTGACAATTGCCATCCCAGTTTGGGAAAAAGAAGACAATTTTATAAAGGGCATTGTTTTTATCCCAAAGCTTTCTTTATAAATGTCCTCTAAAGCAATTTCACATTTCAAGTAGTTTGGGAATACCCAGATCTCATCTCTTCGTTTTCAGACTCTTCTGCCCCACTGGGGGAATGCAATCAAGCTTGGTTTGCATTGAGCCAAACCCCGACAGCTGAGGCAGCTGATTTGCTGCCTGCAGCAGGTTTTCCCCGCTGCTTTCCTGCCTATTTCTAAGAAAATCTTCTCAATGAGGGATCATCTTGAGACAATTTTTTTGCTTGGCTTTTCCCTGCTGATTTTGGGATCGTTCATTGCCATGCCAGCTGTGTGGACTGGTAGTGTATTTCATTTCCTCCATTTAGTGTGAATTGCCACTTCAGGAGCATGTCATTGATAGCTGGTCCCCTCCCACACCTGACTTTCTGAATCTGTGTCTCTTCCTGGAGCAGAATGGTGACTCTCGCAGTGCCCACTGCTTGGACAGTGCTAGGCCAAATGCACACTTTAACAGATATTGCACAAATGTAGAAGATAAACCATGTTAAATTATCAGTGAAATGGGTCACTGTACTCTTTCCAGTGCTAGACCTAGTGTACTCTAGTCCTAGATCACTGTGTGCTCTTTCTAGTACTAGATACACAGAAACCCATTGCAAATGCAGAATAAAGAAAAAATGAAACACAAATAGGTGAAGAAACAAATCTAAGGGAAACAGGTGCCTGGAGTCAAAGATCCTTTCACAGGGGTGCATGGCTTTTCATAGATCTTCCGCCCACCAACATGCAGAATCAACAGCTCCACTCACAAGGGCAGCTAAAAGTGTTTACAAGCCATTTCGGTACTAGGGAACACAGAGCTCTCATGCAGAAGAGGTCAGATCCCAGCATGAAAATCCTTGATAGCACACTGTGATCAAAGTGAGTATCTATATTAAAATGTGCATAATTCCAGATTGTTGTACATGTCAACAAATTATAGACACCCTGCTGATAATGTCTTTCCGGTGCCTCTGTAACAAAATGTAATTTGTAATTTGAAAGAGTGCTATCATTTCCAATCCAATCTATTCCAAGTTTTCTTTTCATATCCAAAGCGTAAAGTGACAATGATTTAAATCGGGGAAAGCTGAATTTCTTTCATTTTGTGTACTTAACTTTCTCATCTTATGAGGATTTAGGTCTGTAAAGCAAACTGCTTTGCAAATGGAGCTTCTTGCATCAGCGCCCATAACTTAGTGAACTAAATAATGCTGTTTCTAATGTGAATGCCACAAAGAAAAGGGCGGTGATGACCAATATTCAAAAGTGCTTAAGTAAGTGACTTAGTGACCTCAGCTTCACAGGAAAAAGCTTAAAGTCACTGCTGGCAAATGTTTCTCATGGCAGAAAACATTTTTGATGGGTAGGACCATGGTGTAAGTTTGAGTGAGACCTTTCCTTCCTCTTCATTTAAACACAAAGGACAGATATAAGTAATACACTGCACAAACCCAGCAGCTTGTGCCTAATATTCTAGGAGCAGCTGCTTGGTTTGTCAGTGGCTTTGAGTACTAACCAGGTTAGAAAGAGATTAAGTCACAGATGTTTGGAGAAAAGAACTGAAATTTGCAGTCTGCTCTGTTGACCTGATCTGCACACTAATGTGGTCCATTTAGACTAAATGGGACCACTAATGATGGTTTAAACCTGGTTTGTGTAAATTTGAGTACAGTAACATTCCTGGCAGCCATGTAAGAAAATATCCATGCAAAACACTGTGTGGGTTTAACTAAACTTGACTAATATAATTGGCCTGTCTTACAACGGGTTTTTTGTAGTTAATTGACAGCTCTTTAAATCAGACTTCTATAGAGTAAGGACATGAGCTCAGTGAGAAGGCAACATGTTTAGTCAGGGATGACTCTTCCCCCAAGATTCACTAAATACTAACAAAATCCCAGCTTGTCATTATTGTCCTATTTTCTGTATTACTTCCTTGGCACTGGCATGTATTTTACAGTTATGTCAGGACTCTGCTTTGACATCATGTGAGCCTTCAGAAAGATCCAGCCTGGCCAATGAAAGGCCCCTAAATAATACAGCGCTTTGAAGGAGAATGAACAGTTCAGGGTAGTTGGAGCTTAGCGCGGATGAGCTGGTCAAAGGAACAGTCCTAGCCGCAAGGAACTTATCTGCTGTGTCTTTGCATCCTGTAATTACAACCCTTCCCAGGAACTGGAGACTTTGATGTCAGGTCCCCAGGGACCTTTGCACAGAATGGACTGACGTCCACGTACCAGAATCTGCTTTTGGGGAAAAGGCTGATGGGACTGAAGTGGAGTATGTTTACCCCAGAGCCTCTGGAGAAGGGGGAGACACCTCAGCTGAGCCAGGCATCTGCAAAGCAGTCGATGGGGAACTTCATGCTGCAACGGCAGTACTATTTCTGGTACTCAGGTCACCTTGTTCAAGGCAAGTTTATGTATCTCTGCACCATACTGTGGTCCGTGTAGATGTTCCCCTGGAAATCTAATTTCCTGACTTAGAAGAACAAAAATGGAAGGCAGACTAAAACTTTTTTGAAATTTACTCCCTGGTTGTATTTAGTTCTGCATTAGCTTTGCAAAAATTCCATTGAAACTTCCATTACACCCCACCATACCCCCCAAGGAAAAGAAACCAAACCAGAACCTTAAACTATCCTTCAAAATTTCTGGCCCTTCAAGGGTTTGGCAGGGCTAGGTCTTGCTTGTGAAATGCAACAGTCTCCCAGTAGCAGACAGCTCACTCATTACTGTCTTCTCCTCTTGGACTGTGGAAGGCTTAAAAGGATGCGGAAAGTCCAATCGATATCAAGAATGTTTTTTTATTTTTCCAGCGTTAATTTCCTGTTCTCCTTTCATGTGAAAAGCTACCTGGATAAAGCACAGGGCATGATTGGCCTGGTGTTCCTTTTCACATTATTGTAAAATATAATCAGACCAGAAGCTATTCAAGGAGGATTAATACCAACCAAAAAGGAAGGTTTTCTGTGGAGAGCATCCAATAGAAATTTCCTTTTTCTCACCACAATTTTATATGGGATTAAAATCATATTCATCAGCACTTTTGTAAATGTTTTTCACTGACATTGCAACTGATGTTTTTTCTTACTATTTTAAACAGCTTGATCGATTACCAAGGACAGTAAGTTCCCCGTAATTCCATCATTGTTATAAGAAGGAAGGTGTTTTAGCAAGGTCTGGAAATTTCTCTTTACCACAGCCATCTGTCCGAACTTTTGGAGCCATAGGGGTTCATTTTCTTCTTCTCTGGCAGGCTGCCTGGTAATAACCAAGGTTCCTTTGCTCATTGCCCTGTTGGTGCATGTGAGGACTAATATTGTTTGTACAGATTTGTGAAAAAATCAAGGTTTGGAAAGGCATGAAAGAAGAGTGAGGCCCTGTCTAAGGCTGCAGTACAGTTTGTACCCTGTACAGTCTTCCTGCACCAGGCAGTTGACATGCAAGGAGGCTTCCCTGCCTGGTTCATCCCGGGCAGTGCTATTCTCTGCAAGACCATCCCTTCAGCACAGGCAGTAGCACGTTGCTTGTGGTGAACAAAAAAGCCAGAACTGACCCTGTAACGGGTGCAAAGCTCAACACATATCTGCTTTGCAAGATCTGGACCACAGTCACTAACTTTGAATTCTGAGTGGTGATTGAATGCTATAGAATGGAGTGAACAGCAAATACATCCCCACTGTGTAGCACTGGCACTCTTGCCCCTTGGCGCTGGCTCTCATCCATCTGTCCAGAACCCCTGAGCTCTCCTGGGCTTTTGCACTCGCACTCTAGTCTCTAACACCCTGTGCAGGGTCTAGTCAGTCCAGCCTGCCAGTTTTTCACACTGTCTGCCAAATCCACACATGGCTGGCCACCATAGAGCTGCTCCACACTTGACAGCAAAGAAAACGACTCTTCAATAAAGGATTTTTTACCTTATCCAAGTCACAAGCCACACTGAGCTCAGCATGCTTTCTCCCAGGTAAAAAGTGGTGCGAAGGGGTGAATGAAACTACTGGAGTCCAGGATTTCTGATCTTTTATTGCATGGATAATTCCTGTACCAGTCACATAGCTTTAAGGATATGTCGTATGAGGACAGGTGGTGGTATTAAGTGAGGCATCAAGGTAGTCTTGATTGGTCTTCGTTGAAAGTCTGTCAAGAGGCTCCTGTCATATTTCTGAGTCAGATGCCCAAAGTGGGATGCTATGAACACCCTCCACCTCTCCCTTGCCCAAGAAACCCTGGGTTCCCCTCCTGCAATATTCCTGTATAATTCCTCTGCCAGGTGCTGTTGGCTGCAGCTAAGATCTGGCTCAAATCTTTCTTTAAATTAAGCTGTGACTTTAAGTCCTGACCCAGCAGTCATGGCCTCACTGTATACAATCCCAGCCTGCCTCTTCTAGGCATTAAGTTCCCATAAGAGATGAATTCTAGCATGAAAGGATTTTGCAATGTGGAAAAGAGAGCATGGACCGATTTAGTAAAATGAAGCACCAGTCTTAATAAATAACAGCTTACACAGCCTTCCAGAGTATCTTTGAGAGCTTATTCTCCATATACTGGACTGAATTTGCAGAAATCCACATCGATTGCCACCACACCACCTCCTACTGCCACATCCACTGCAATTCCTGTTTCTAGTTTTGTGCCAACAGGCAACACAGTTCCTGTATCATCTTTTCCAGACCTTGGGAAACACTTGCTGGTCCTTGAGGTTTGAATAAAATAGCAAGGAGAAGAAAATGTAATGGTAACTGTGATGTGACTACCAAATCTGTGAGTATTTTATTGTTTTCTGGTGTTATATATACAAATATGACCTCAAGCTGTTGACTGATAGTTGTAAACCAGAAGAAGGGGGAAATGCTCAGGGATATTACAAGAGCTGTCCAAAAGCAGTGAAGAAGGTTGTCGTGATTAGGTGTGGTCATAAACAGCCCAGAATGGAGCAGAACCCCTCTATACTAACTATAATCACCTTCTCAATGAGAAGTGGATTTGGCTTTCACTTCTTTTCAGCTGCTTCTGGAGATACTTTTCCCCTTCGCAGCCTCACAGCCCTCTGTTACTTTGGTCAGTTTTCCAAACAACATTTCTCATATGAAAATAAGATGTATTTTTGATCTATAAATAAGAATCTTAAGAGGCATGGAGCAAACAAACAGCCTGATAATAGATCATAAACATGGACATGTATGAGTTCAGACAGCATGGAAGCAGCCAAAGACAAATGCAAACCAGCCTCAGCTCCTGGTCTGGCCTAGGGAACCACGCTGGATCCAGCACTTGGCATACAGAGTGTTGTGTGTCTTCAAACCAGGATACTGGACAGCAGGCTGCAAGCTGAGGTCAGACCAGTTTTGCTAGGAGCTGATTTAAAACCACCACATCTTGTTACAGCCCTGTGCCCCATGCTGACACCCTGCTATCCAAAAAACGTGTGCTCTCCATAACATCAAATGGAAACTGGTTAAAAGGAAATGTATGATCCTTTGTGTCCTTCCCCTTCCCCTGCTGGCCTGGCTTGACCTAAAACTGGTCAAAACATGTCAGCCTTCAGACCACTCCCATTTACCTGTGTTTGCTAGTAGCCCTTCAGGCTAGTCTGCAAGCTTGTGTCAGGGTGCAGGCACACCATAGCTCTATACTCTGCCCCTCACCATGCCCCACACCATTTACACATTTGTAGCTGCAGCTTTGGATCTGGAGTGATGCAGGAATAAGCCCTGTGTGGCTTTAGGACAGCTACTATTCTCCTGTACCCTCTGAAAGGTGGAGGAAAACCCTGACTTTCCTGCCTGGGTGCTCTTGCTTCGTGTTATCCTCTGCTCTGTAAAGGCAGGGGAGAGGGAGGACAGCAGCACAGAATGATATCCTGGCTGTAAAACTGGGCTGGAGATGGCCATCTGATTCCCAGTGCATCAGTGGTAGGATTTATCTTCCTGCCTTTGGAGGCAGACCAAGAACAGGGGCATCGTTACTTCCACCTGCAAAGCTAACGAGGCTTTGTAAGAGCGATGGAGACACCTCGCTGGCACAGGTTCATCTCTGTCCTGGTCACCAGCTCTTCATCCCCAGGGTACCTCCTTGAGCTGACACAGTGGAGGTGGCCATGGGGCACATAGACCTTTAGGCCTTGCCACTGCTGGGGAGCAGGGAACTGGGATGGGTGGGGCTCAGATTGACCAGCCATGGCCATGTTTAAACCTTCATGTCATGACTTACCTGTCCCCTGTCTTTCCCCGAGCCTGCTGTGCATCAGTCAGTTGGTTGGAGGGACTTCGGGAAGCTGGTCATACTGTGAACAGGCAAAAAGCTTTACCAAAGGTTTTGTATTCACTGATGTCCTGTTTCCCAGAGCACAGGAGCAGGAATATCACAAGGAGCTGCGTTGGCATGAGGTACAGCCAAAATGAGCCAAAATGCAGGTTCCCCATGCCCTGGCAGAGAGAAGTTCCTGCTGCACTCCTGTGGCTCGTCAGCCTTCCCCAGGGGCTGCTTGGAGCCAGGAGTAGCCCAGGTGTCCTCCTGGCCTGGGCATCACTGGGCTCCCCCATGCTGTGGGTGGGTGGCTCTGGGATGGGGTCTCACCAAGGTCTGTGGGGCAGGCTGGGTGGCTCTGGGATGGGGTCTCGCCAAGGTCTGTGGGGCAGACTGGGTGGGACATGGCTGGGATCTCCCCAAGGTCCACGGGGCAGGCTTAGTGGGACATGGCGGGGGTTTCACCAAGGTCCGTGGGGCAGGATGGGTGGGACATGGCTGGGGTCTCACCAAGGTCCGTGGGGCAGGATGGGTGGGACATGGCTGGGGTCTCCCCAAGGTCCACGGGGCAGGCTGGGTGGGATTCGCAGCCTCTGCACCAGCAGGAGTGCGTTAGTGCTGCCATCACTGGGGCCAGGCCACTTTATGCTCAGTATCTAACCAAAATCCCGAAGCCCTGCTTCACGCATGCTTAGGATTTGTTTTTTTGATTCCCTTCCTTTCTTTTTATTCCAAATACCACAGGGTTAGCAAAGTATCGACTTACTCAGCACACAGGGGCTGCTGCTGTAAAAACAACCTGACGTTGCCGCGTCTCAGCGGGGCCATTGTCAAACTGTTTGACGCGACAGCGTGAAATGTCCTGGCCAGACCAGCCCACATGTCTGCTTGGCATCCAACTGGGCTGCACCCCGGCCCTGCCACACACCATGCCCCTCGCAGCAAGCCCCGGGAGGGCACAAGCCTGCCCACCACCCTCCCCGGCCAGGGCCAGAACCTCAGGCTTTGCCCTTGCCCTGTCTCTTGCCAGCAGCTGCTTTGAGCTGCAGGGCCAGGGTGTCGCATCTCCCACCCCAAGGCCTCTGCTCCTTTCTCATCCAGCTTGAAATCTGATAACCGGTTTGTTATTACATGACGCATATCATTATGTTGCCGATTAGCAGCTTACTGTCCCTGCAATCACTGTTAAGGCACGGCTACCACAGGCCATGGCACGTGCTCTGCACAGCCTGCCTGCCTCCTGATCCAAAAGCCACCATGGATTCAACATGGATATCAGGGTGGTTTTTTTTTTTTTAATCTTCTTTGACTCTTCCTTGTGTATCATCTTCCGCATTTTTTGCTGACTGTATGTTGTGTCCCCTCCAACTACATCTCATTGCCCTGCCTCACCATTAACAGGTGACTCTGCTGCCTCTCTCTTGATGTTTCTGCTCAATGTTATACATCTCTGGTAGGCTACCAGTCTCTACGGTTCTGTGGCAAAGAAATGGCAGGAGCAACAGGGACAAAATGAGGCTTTTTGCCATGTAGGACAAGTGATTTGTGCAAAATAATATCTGCATTCACCTTGCAGGGTGATATGATGGGGAACCTTGGTTCACCTTGGAAGATATGAAAAATAATTCAGTTATCAATCAGCTCACAGACAAAAGAAGGGATGTAAGCTCGTATGGCTGCACCAGCTTCAGCACTGTTAGGTCACTTTATCGCAGGTGAAGAAAATCAGTCCCCATAACCAATTGATCTGGGGCCTCAAGATGTATTTATATTTCAGACTCCTCATACATACAGTGTATAGTGCATAGAGGGTCAGGTATCCCAAGAATGGATCCCAAATGGCCAGTAAGTCAAGCAAGGCATCCTCCAAGTGTTTGCAATGTTCACTTTCCACACCTAGACAGCCTCCTACCACTGAGCACTGTAAGAGCTCATAAGCATCAGAGCTTTCCAATGTATTGGTCATTCTGATTTGAAAGATGGGACTGGGGCTGAAAGACCTACTAAAGAAGATGAAAAGAAGAAGAGACAGAAGCAACTGAAAAGAGTATAAAGGTTTAGAGGAATGCACAGAGGAAATAGGAGCTCAGAGCCAATGACAAGATCAGAGAAGAAAATCATATATTTGTGCAAAGAAAGATCAGCATAATAAAGAATGTCAGACCAAAAGGTAAAAGAGAGAAATATTTTGGAGAGGTATAAGACATACAGAATATGTCTTGATACATCCAAAGTCTTTGTCTTTAACAACTTAAGTGATTTAGGAGCAGTGTATTCACTGTGGGGAAAGGAAGCAAGTAAAGCAATCCTTTCCATGCAAAAATGGGCTGTAGAGCTTCTTCCTAAGCATCTGAAGAAATCTTTTTGGGAGAGCTGCTTCTCAGTGGTCATGCCAAGAGAATGTGAAAGGGCATGGTATTATTTCCATTTACCAGCAGCAGCAGCGGGCCATGTGCCTGGCTTCACTTCTGTTGCCCAGATGGAGGGATGGGAGCCAGGTTTACCTTACATCTCTGTGCATCAGACTAAATGATTAAGGCAGACCAGTTACACTGGGCAACTGAAGGAGCAAGGTGGCTAGCTCTCCTCCCGTTCTTCCAGCTTGTATAAGAGAATACTCACAGCTGGGTCAGGCTTCAGGACAACTTCAGTGTGAGACAAATTTATGAGAGCAGGTTAATGCATGCTGTGCTTCCGGCTTCTCACCACATTCTCCTGGATGTTGAAATATTTATGGGGAAAAGAGTCTTATGAGTTGAAAGAAAGAGATAATGAGCTACAAAACTGCTGATTACCATAAGGACTCATCCTCCTTTGGCTAGCTTGAGTTTCTCCCATTAACTTACAGAGATAAGTTTAGTCCTTCTGGCATGGAAATGTCTGCAGTCCAAGATTTCACTTGTTTGATGAAATGGGAATAAACACCTCTGAGACAGTAGCTCTTGACGAGATTCATCCTGTCATTATTGTCCTTTCCAGTTCAGAAGGGTAGGGTATTGTGATAAAGACTGGGTGGGCTCTACTTAAATGCTTAAGCTTGCTTTCCGAGCCACAGAACTTTCCAGACTTAACATGCTACACCCTATTCTTTTTTTTTTTTTTTTTTGGTGGCAGGAAAATATTCCTTTGATTGATAGCAGAACTCAAGCTCCATCAAAGTTCAAGCCATAAATTCCCTGCGGCAGCCAAAACCACTGAGTAAGGGAGCCCGGCTTGGAAGGATTTAGAAGAGAGAAGTTCTGGGAACTCAGGTCTGGGATGCCTGGAAGGTGCTGGGTATGTGATGCAACTCTGCTGAGGGCTTTCAAGCTATCATGAATTGTACTCCAGAGGAGGAGAGCTGAAGAATTGTAGTTTCTGATAGGCAGGTGGATAAAACCAACTAAACTATTTTAAACATCAGTCTGAGATGCAGTCCTGAAGCTGAGGAATCCTGTCCTAGGATCAGTTGAGAAAGTCTCTCATAACCCTAAAATCCATCAGGTGGCTCTTTCTCCAAGAACTGAGAACCTTTTCACAGCAGCTCCACATGGCAGGCTGCTGGACCATCCCTTGCCAATTTTCTCTCAAATTATACAATGGCAGGCCACATGAGCCGAGAAGCCCCCATCTATACACTGAGTGACTGTCTGGGTCATGGCTGAAAGGACAGGAGGCAAAACCTGTCTTTTAAGAAGAGCTGATGTGGTCAGAAGCAAACTGGAACTGAACAGGACCATTGAGGACCATAAGTACCTCCAGCTGTCTCTGCTGGAGGTAAGCCACTGTAAGAAAGAAAAATACATATGGCTTTAGGTCAAAACCTCACTTGTACATACTTTCTGCATGGCGTGGGAGACCGCTTGGATATTGGGTGTGGATCTTTTTGGGGCTGGCCTCTGCAGAAACAGCCAACACCAGTCTGGCCACCAGAGCCATGCCATGGGCAAACTCTTGCCATTCCCTGCCTCTAGCCTCTCACGCCTCACTGAGGAGCTGCCGCTGCACAAAGCTCTCACACTTGTGCAGTGTCTCGGTGTGAAGAGAGAAGTTTAGGGATAGCTGGAATATTTGGACACCCTGGCATCCCAAGGATTCACTTTCTAACATTTGAAATGGCATTTCCTTTTCAAAGGTTTGGTAAGTTGAGAAGAAAAAACATTTGGAAACATTTTTAAAAGGTCAAAATCAAAATAAACATTTGGAAAACAGAGAATCCACTCACCCAGTCTGAAATGTTCATTTCCTTTGGATTTGCTGTGCACAATTTTTTTTTCAAGGACTTACCATTTCTTCTTTTCTGGTCAGAAAAGAATGTCAGACCCTGACAGTCCTTGTGTGGCTGGAGAAGCCTCTCCAACTCAGCCCTTCTGTGCATCGTTCATATGAGAAACGGGCCCTTGGACTGTAAACCAGTTGAGCAATTTGCTTCCAAGAGGAAACCACCACCAGAGTAGAAAAAGATGTCGAGAACAAAAGTTATTGTTTAATGTGATAAAGGAAATCAGTGTTGAAAACAGCTTCCACTGTATCCCATTTCCTCCAGCTTGGTCATTCAAAAACAAAGATCCCACTCTCTCTCCTCTGCAGGCTTGACCTAAAGCTTATCTTTCTCCCAGTTATGTGTCACTTGAATTCTGAGAATTTTACGCTCCCTCTAGTTTCTCTGACTTTGCTTGTCAGGTCCACAGGGCAGGGATACATTTATTACCCGCTTTCCAAAGCACAGTGGGCTGTTGCTCCCTGATGCAGGCACTACACCAGTACAGATAATAAATAAAGAGGAATGTGCCAAGCCATACAAGAGCTGTAACTTTGAAGTTTTCTCTCTTTCTGTTTTTCTCATTGCAATTTTAATGTAGTTATTTAGAAGTCAATATATTTCACCCTTGCTGCTCACTAAATATTTTCAGATTGGCAGACATGTAGAGCTGCTGAACATGCTTAAAGCAATAGGAGAAAATTGTTTGCCAAACAGATGTAGAACATTATTACTAGTTTCTTGTTTTTCATCATTTCTCTCCCAGTCAAGAAAAAAATCTAATAATTGAAGTCTGAAACTGTTAACAAAACTTACAGCATTTGGATTCTTAAATAAAAGAGAAACCCTGTGCCTGCAGTCATCCTGCAACTTGTCCTTCAGTCTTAACCTGTTTGTTGTCCTTGGCGTTATTTTTAAAACATCTCTATTTCAAAAGTTATCTTCTGACAAGTGGGGATTTCTAAGGTATTGGTGGTGCCCTCTCTCTGACCCTGTGAAGGCAACAGCACGAGACGGCTGGGACATCTCTAGGCTTCACTCATAGGGCTATCGGCGAGTACAGGCTTACTTAACCCTGCATTTATTCTCACTCTGCATCTGATATCCTAAAAGCAATGAAGCCATGACAGATGCTTTGCTCCCACTATAGTGTATTTGGAATTTCCAAATTCCCAGCGATCCTCCCTGTGTACTAGTGGTGCTGCCAGGCAGAACTTCAGCTTCTCAGACCCCTTGTTGTCATACCTCCGCTAATATTACGAGACTTTCTAAATCCGTGCCACATGGTAGAGTTTCAGAGCTGCCCCGAATGCTCAGCACCCCTCCCCAGAGGCAGGTATCCTGTCCCCCTCACTCTGACAGTTTAAAGGGCCTTACAAGCTATTGGCTTTGCCCAGAATGCATGAACTCTTCTAAAATAATAAACATGAGTGTCTTTCTGCATGGCCAGCTTCTGGTACCCCAAGCCATCCACTTTGAATCACCAAGCCCTGACCCCCAACCATGGAGGCTACGACCTTACCTGATTCTGAGGTGATGGCTGAGATTAAAAATGGACTTGAAGGGAAGCCAGCTGCAGGCTGTGCAGTGATCTGGCACCAGCTGCTAAAAGGGGCCATGCCCAGGTTAGCTCCCAATTCCCGAGGCTGCATCCTGGGCCTTTCCTCAGCTGTGGAGAGGGGCTGAGGGCAAGGTCCCCCAGAAAAGCTACCTTCTCCATGTAGCCTGCATCCCTCCAGGCCTGGGTCATGACCAGATATAGAGTTTGACCTCAGGTCACATCAAAAGGCACTCTTCTCACCTAACTTGAGCCATCTGCTACACTGCTGCCTAAAAGTAACTTTGCACTATTTAACGTCGCTGCATAGGGCAATAGAAAGCAGCAGCAAACCTTAGGATGAGAGCTATCTGACCAACTTAAGTAGCTACAACGGAATTTATGTCTAGATATGGGTACCTAAATCATAGAATCATAGAATCATCTGGGCCGGAAGGGACCTTCAAAGGTCATCTAGTCCGACCCCCCCCCGCAGTCAGCGGGGACTCCCCCAACTAGACCAGGTTGCCCAGGGCCTCGTCGAACCTTACCTTGAATGTCTCCAGGGAAGGGGCCTCAACCACCTCCCTTGGCAACCTATTCCAGTGCTCCACCACCCTCATGGTAAAGAACTTATTCCTAATGTCTAATCTAAATCTGCTTTTTTCCAGTTTAAAGCCATTACCCCTTGTTCTGTCATTGCCGGCCTTTGTAAACAGACTGTCTCCAGCCTTCCTGTAGGCCCCCTTCAGGTACTGGAAGGTTGCTATTAGGTCTCCCCAGAGAGGAGATGTTTGTGTCCCATGTAAGGACCTGTGGTAACATTTAAAGCCTTGAGTGAAGAGCTTCCCTATGGAGCCAGCAGAGCCTACAGAGCTATGCAGTTCATCTTCATTCCCTTGCCTAGACATAGGTGTCTAAGGGTAAGTACCCCATGGGGCTGTCAGGTACAACACAAGACCTATGGGTGACCTACAACCTTCCAGGGTCGTGTCTAGGGACCACACAAGACAGGATGTTGCATCTCAGGGAGAGGCCTGTATTTAAGCAACTGAATCCCACCACTAGAGAGCATGTAGGTACCAACATTCAGGTGTTTGCCTGGAGCTAGATCCCTCCCCTTCTTCAGGATGAGCTGAATCTTTCCCTAAATGTGCTTATTTCTCTTCTTTGTACAGGAAATCCATCCACCCAGATGGGTAGGTGTCAGCAGCTGTGCTGCAGATGCTGGAGACCCCCCCATCTGGGGGCATGCCATGACCACCACCACCCCAGGTGAGCATTGAAGGTCTCTTTGTGTGTGTGTGAAAAAAATCCTTTGAAATATACACTTCTTTCCAATGAAATGTTTTAAGAATTTGGGGGCAAGGGGGTGGGGGAAAGGAGGGAAATTATTTTATTTCTTCTAAAATAAGTATCAGGTTGACAGATTTCTTCAACACTGACTAGCATGCATTTCTTGCCCCTTTCAGGTCTGCAGCCTAGTAAAAACTTTGTGGCTGCACACTGACCCCTCACAGTGACAGTAGAGGCAAGCAGCACTCCAGGATGAAATCTTGTCCAGACAAAAATGATGGAAAGTCTCCTATGAACTTCAGTAAGGGTAAGATTTTGCCCCTAATTTTTTTGATCAAAGTGTTTCCACGGGCTTTAGTTCTTCCCCAGCATAGGATCCCCAGCTGAGGTAGCTCAGGCCACCACAGGGAAAATTCAGACAAGTAGCTCCGAGATCTCAAAGCGGGGCAGAAATATCTTCAAATGCCATGCACTTTGCACAGGGATGCTACAAAGGGATTTCAAAGCAGCAGAGCAATGAAGAGCTGGAAGAGGCTGTCAGGAGTGGAAGTGGTTCGGGAGGAGGTCTGAGGAAGGCAAGGTGAAGACTTTTTTTCGAAGGGCATAAAAGTACAGCCTGAAACTGGGTGAAAGTTCAGGGCTGTGCTGCCTTTATCCAAACCAGATTTCCTAGCTTCACTCTCTGCGTGCAGGATTATTTTTTGGTTATTATTTCCTAGCTTTCCTGTTGCTGTATGTAATCACTCTGAGGAATGTTTAGCTATTTTCAAAACTCTGCGCTTCATAACCGAGATGGATTTTTGGAGGAGTCCGTGGCTCCATCTGCACCAACAAGCAGTGCAGCTCAGTTGGAGCAGATCTGCAGAGTGAGTCAGTGCTGAGGACCCACCTCACACTATTCATCACTTTGGGGTTTTCTTCAGACCAGCTCCAGCCCGGACTGGGTGCCCAGGAGGACGTGGCACACGCTACAAGCGCTCACAGAGACCACTCTCACCCTGGTTTCACCTGGCGGGAACCCAGCTTGAGGTCCCTGAGGTCAGTCTGCAGTACAAATCCTTGCGGGTTGGGCATGGGGAAGGCAGACACTCACTTTAAAAGCGCACTCCTGCTCCAACCAAGTGCTGGTGGCACCACAGCCCCAGGTAGCTATGATGCAGGGACAGCAGAATAGCTCCCCTCTTTGGCCCCATCAGAGCAGACTGAACCACGGTGCTCCCAGCTACAGCAATGCCATTTGGAAAGTGCTGCTGTGGCACCAGTTGGGACATGAGCCTGCAGGGTCAGATCTGGCTGCTATCAAGACATTAACTATAGGCATCTCTGACTATTTTTCCCACAAGTCACAGCAAACCATGCTAATCCAACCCACCCAGAGCACCTGGGGGTACAGAAATGACTGTGTAAGAAGTGCTTAATGAAGAGTTAAACACTAAGCTGGCATTATTAAGAAAGGGAGAGGAAGAAAGCTCCTTTCCAGTCACCTCTCCCTAAAATGCAGCAGCTCAACTTGCACTCAGGTGCTGACAGCTACCTGTTGGGATGCAAGTAACACCTAGCGGGCTGATTGCAGTTCATCCAGCCTGTAAAAACATAAATCACAATCTCTGGACTGCGCTTGAAGAGAGTCACTAGTTCAGGCACACTTTAATTGTCATTTATAGGATTATTCCTCCTTGGAGGAGCAGGCAGCGAAGAGGGAAAGCACTGAAACCCCCTGATCACTGACCCACCTCAAGCCCTACAAGGGTGACAGATGCAGTTAGTGCAGTGCAACCCTGAGCTGTTCTGAGAGAGCACGGTGCTGCTCAGATGCAGAACTGTCAGCTCTTAAGGGCAAATTTGCCCTCTTTGAGGGCAATTCTTACAGTGTTTGGTGTTCTGCTTGCCCTGTAATTTCTGAAATCAAGGTGGTAGAAATGTACCAGAGGTATTTTATTTCTTGTGCCCAGCTTTTGTGATCTCAGAGGAAACCTTGTGAGAGCAAAGTGCTCCAACTCAAGAATGGAAATGAAGAGAACTCTAAATTTACTGTTTTTGTTTTTTTTTTTTAAATGCTTAATTGATACAACTGTCTTTTGGGTGAGAAGTACAGCGTTGCTTGGTGATTTTGTGTGAGTTGCAATAATTAAAAAGCACACTCTAAGGCTAAGGGTTAGCTAAACGCTTCTCTCTTTTCTAAATCAAGTCAGTATCTCCCATGTACTTGTTGACTCCTTGTCCAAGAATGGACTCTCATCCTTGACAAGAGTTCAAAACGTTCATCTTGAATGACCTAAAACCTTTTCCTGGACCCATGAAGACATAACTCCTGGGCTTAAGTAGGAAATTTCTTGAATACAAAACAAGTACTTCATGATCTGATCCTGTGAATGCCCGTAAGTCAATAAATCTATGGAAGTGGCTCATGCACATAAGTGTTTGCGCAACCGGGTCCCCAAAAAGGATCTTTTTAGCAATGATCAGCAAAATTCTGGATGGATAGGGGTCCAGTGCAGAGATTTGGATGCTTATGACACTTATGTAAACCTTCTGGATCGGCAACACTTGGCTGCAAATACAAGGAGTAAGACAGCGGAAAGACTTATAGCACTTCTACTATTAGTCAGACTGCCGAAGAGCAGAAGAGGATCATGGAGAAAAAAAATTGCTGGAAATTAAATTAACCAAACTTTGCTGAAATGGCAATAAAAGTTTGTTGCAGACGGAAAGAATATGACGCATTATGAGAAATGGTTAGCCTTTCCAGGTCCATGCCAGTCAACCCTTCAGTGGATTTTTAACTTGAACCTTCTTGTTTTCTGAAACGCAACATGTCACCAGTCCAGGCCCCTCATCACTGTAATGCCACTGCCAGTGTCCTGCTGGCTGGAGGCATCTGTCCTGCCAGGCCTCCAGAATGCTGTGGGCAGCTGATCTTGAGCCAGTGCAGATGTTTCACAGGCAGTACCATGACCATGTGTGCAAAGTATGTAAAGGAATCACAGATCTAAACAGGCAGCTCAGCTTGACAAAAGAATACAAACATTTTCCTTTGGCTCTCACTGACTTTGTAGAGCGAGCATTTCACCACATCTCTGA
This sequence comes from Numenius arquata, assembly GCF_964106895.1. Classification (NCBI taxonomy): domain Eukaryota; kingdom Metazoa; phylum Chordata; class Aves; order Charadriiformes; family Scolopacidae; genus Numenius; species Numenius arquata. Next base: position 15,558,471 of record NC_133577.1, on the reverse strand, counting down.
ACTTCCATATCAGTCTCACATTTTGCAATAGTGGATACAGCTCTAGTATGACCAGGGACACTGTACGGTCATGCATCTGGGGACATCACCCACTTGCTAGGGAGCATGGGCAGTGCTTTCGAGGAAACCTAGAGGGGCGGTTGAGCCTTGAGCCCCAGCAAACTCATAGCTGGTGTTGTGTGTATTAATCATATGGGTGTAGAAAATAGATGAGCAGTTAAAGATTCAGGCTGAGAGTACCGTGGACTTTGGTCTGGTGCTAGGCAGAAGGAGGCGCCTGCCCAGCAAGGTCTTAGTGTGTGGCTGGGAATTGGACTTAGATCAGATTGGATCAGATAAATAGCAGTTTCCTCTGCTTTCATCCCTTGAAGTTTTAGTAGTTAGCAGTTTAAAAATTCATTGGTTTTTGTGGTTCAATGTATTTTAGTTCTTTTTTAAATTGTTTTCTGCATCCCTCTGTTGCTCTCCTCAGCTCATGATGGGAGAAAAAGCTCAAGCACTGAGGCTGAAAGCTATTTAGTCTGGTCCATATTCTGCTCTTGGGTCCACTGGGATAAAATTAGTGACTAATTTAAGTATGAACAAAGCCTGGACTGTTCTCTCTGCCCTTTCTGTCCAAAGGCAGCAGAGAAGGCCAGCGGGTCCCTGGGCTGCATGAGCAGGAGCACAGCCAGCAGATCGAGGGAAATGGCTGGTCCTTCTACTCAGCACTCGACAGATAACAGCCAGAATATCGTGTCCATTTTTGGGTGCTCCAACACTAGGAGGACATCAATAAACTGGAGAAAATTCAGTGGAGGGCCACCAGTATGGTCAGGGCAGAAGCACTTGCATTCTGAGGAGAGGCCAAGGGACCTGGGCCTGCTCAACCTGGAGAAGAAACAGTTTTGGTGAAACCTGACAGGGAAGTGATTGGGTTTGAAAAGCATGGGGTTAGAGCTGCCCTGTACTGGTCTGTGTTGTATTGGAAGTACAGATCAGACATAAACTCATCCTGGCCACTTATGGTCTGGATGCAAAACGTAGGTACCTACCTCAGAAATGTTCTGGCTCTGTTAGGTCTTCAGGCTTTCCACTCTTGGCCCTTTCTTCTGCTTCATATGTTTGAGAAGACTCTTTAAAACACGGGTGAGGGAGCAGTGTTCTGGCAGTGGCGTTAGCAGGAGCTGTGTATTTTGGAATGCCTTCTCAGCACAGGCCAAACAGTGAAACCGCTGAAACGCCAAACCAAGCTGACGACTTTTCATTTCTTGAGGGATTTCTGTCCCTGTCCCCAACATCCTGGAAATGGCAGGCCTTAGGAATGTAACTTTTTTTTTCCAGTTTAAGATTTCCAGGGACTTTTGTAGTGTTCTTTAGAAAAAAAAAATTGTTCTGACACTTCAGTGCTTTGAAAGCCTTATCATTGCGGGGGAAGGTATATATTAGTATATGAATAATGTGTGAATTACAAAAAAGGGTAAAAATAAATTGGGTTAAGTATTTTTTCTTATCTCCAGCTCACTGTACTTTTGTCCTTTTTCCAGTTCAGCAGAACTTTTAGCCAGCTCAGATGTTTCCTCAGAGACTCATAAAAGCTCTACAGCCCAGAGCAAGCCCCATAAAATAAGTAAAACCTCCCAGTGTGAAGTTCTGCCTCCCTCCCACTCAGCAATTAACTCTTCTTCCTCTCACTTACATAGAAGTTGGCTTCCCACACAATGAATGCCAAGTTTTCTGCTACTCTTCTTTCACACCAACCTCAAGAGAAGAGGAAGGGATTTTTAAGCATCCTGTCCTTGGGCTCTGCTGGGTCCTTCTCATCTCCAGGTCTCTCCTGGGACAACTGCAGTCTGCTATGGGCCGGTCTCAATTTTCTTGGCCATTGAGGGACACTCAAATCTCCTTGCTTTCAACCATTTCTTATATGGGAACTTTTCTTACCCATACCTATATGCCTTCATCTCTCTTACTACTATCTATGCTACTGACTTAGAAAGAAACACTCTGGCTCCTGAAAGCAAAGTTCCAGTGAAGGTCTTGGCATTTGGCAGCTCTTTCACCTTGTGCCAGGAGCAGGTTACAGTAAAACAAAGCCCCATGGTCTCAGGTAACACCCACATCTCGCTGTGACACAACCTCAGCACTGTCCAAGCTCACATCCCTCCTACGTTGATGTCAGACCTGCAAAAGGTCTCTTTGAATACCCACGTTAGCCTTCTTAATTAATTTTTTTTTGCCACTTTTATTTTCTGGAGGATGAGAAATCACTTCTCTCCATTTCCTTCTCATGCAACTCTAGATTATAATTACTTACTGTCTGAGCCTGTTCACTCAGAAACTCTGGAAGTACAGTGCAGTTTGTTTTAAAGACCATTTGCAAGAGTGAAATATCAAGTGTTGGTAACTGTGCCAACATTTATTATATGGAGTTTCCCCTGTAGCTAGTTCATATGAAGTATTCACCATATGACATTGCAAAAAGCATGTGACTAATTGACTGACTGTTTTCAGAAACAGCAACATCTCTTCTATAGCTGGCTTCCAGCCCCTCTACAGCTGGCTAGCTCCTGCTAGTTTCACAGGGACAAACTGGATAAGCAAATACATGTGTCTGAATGTGGCCTATTTAAGCTCTATATGAAAAGCTGAAAGCTCTGGAAGACAAGTCTAAGCAAGCAAGACATGTTCAGATGTGGATGCACCATTCCTTGAGACGCTTTCTGGAGTTCATGAGTGGGTTAAGCTGTCCGTGTTGACAGAGCCAACAACTGGAGCATCAGCACGGCAAGGCAGCCAAATGTAAACCTGGCACTACTCTGTTGGCTTCTCTGTGGTTATTCCAGATATTAAGATCCCCATTTCCTACCTAAGTGGAAGAATTTCAATTCGTCTGGGGTTTGACTGTCTCTGTCGAACCACGTCTGCATGTTCTGACATGTATTAGTTCCCATTAGACCTCCTTAGATCTTGGGGGAGAACCACTTCCCAGCTCAACATTATAAAACACAAAGCACCATAACAGCAGCCAAATAAACATTTCTCATAAAATAGGGAAACGTGGCGATAATATGCATGTAAAGAAAGCCACATTTGCTGTGAGGGTAAAACAGACTCCTAGAATCAATCAGGAATGGGGGAAATGGCAAACAAGGCCTTACACAGCACTGTTCATGCTTTCTAAAATACTGAGTTTTCTACAGTCACTTCCAACCCTAGAAGTAATGAGCCTCATAGGTGGAGCAGAGACATCTCTGCCAACACATCATGTGGGTATATTTTCACAGCTGCTCTACCCGCCTGGCAGTACAGGAAGGCAGAAATAGCAATGTGAGCCCAAACACAAGCATTTAGTTTATTGCATCTGTAAACAGTTAGTTGTCCAATTTTATATACCAATTCAAATTCAAGACGACTAAATGTTCTTCTCCTGAGGCTGACAACTGATGTGAAACCATAACTTGTCCCCAACCCAGTACTGAGGCAACCAACTTTTGCTAATTAATGCCATTTTTTATAGGAAACCTCAGCTTTCAGAAGACAGATTTTGCATTTTCAAGAAGTGAAAAGATTTTCTACCGCAATCTAGGGAAGGAGGCGGGGGTTAATCAGCTGGTCTGGAGACTCCAGCTCCAGTCTGTTTCCTTGCAGCTGTTGGCAGCTGGCTAACCCATACCCTGGGTATCCAAATGACAGAGGAACCTGCAATTCTGGCTGTTAATTGAGGCCCTGAAAAAGGACTACAGACCCATGTGTGTGAAAACTGTGGATCTTGTATCAAAGTGGCTTTTCACAAAGTTTTTCAGGCTCAGTGGCCACAACAGAAACAAAAGGTGGTGGAAAATACACAAGATTGAAAACAAGGCCTCATACTGAGGTGCCTTCGCTATAACTGGGCTTCCTGAATAATGCACAGTTCTTCCAGGAGCAGTGAAACTTGGAGAAACCCATGGCCAGATTTTGACCTGGCTGAGGGATCTCCAAGATATCCGAGTCCAGCCCTGTGAAGCATCAGGAGTCAGTGGGGATTCCAGAAGGTCCCTTTTATACTTCTGTAATTGCAAAAAGCAAGATTAAGACAAGGATAATATTTACCAGGGGATTCTCTGATACAGGAAAACCCTCAGAGATGGGTTGACACTCTTGCAAATCTCCTTTTTTGTTATCCCTTGGCAGGGTGACATCCAAAAGGATGAAAGCAGCCTTCGTTTGGTGTACCGCTATTGAATGAAATGCCAGGTGTTGAACGTAAGAAGACCTCAAGTTTAGTTGCATGTCAAAGACATATATTATCATCGTAAAGGGATGAACAAGGGAGACATGGCAAAGCCAGCAAAAAAACAGAGGACAACTCACTATGATACTGATTCTAGCCTTTTTTTCTGTTTGGAAAACAAATGTATTGTGTTTGATGTGGCTGACAGCAGCTGATAACTATAGAAAAATGAACATATACCATGGAGAGGCACACTCCCCTCCACAATAACAGAGCCAGCACATAAAGCCTTGAATAGAGAGAGGCAAATTTGGCAATCATCTTGCTCGTTTTACACAACAGCTATAAAAATCCCAATATTCTATATGCTACAGACATTAACCTGCATTACAATATTTTTACGTCCCTACTGATACACTACACGATTATTTCAAGAAAATGTTTTTCATTAGCTCTTCTTTGGAGCTGCGACCCCTCAGGTGCACAGAATGTTTGTACAAATTAAAATTTGGATGACAGGAATGGAAAACTGCAATTAGGCACCAAGATGATAGGAACACCCCTCAGTGTGGAGAAACTAGACACTTGTCTTCAGCAGCTTGCTTTTGCTGATGACAGAGCAAAGGTCCCTGAAGGAAACATGCTTGCATTGGCAGCCCATGGCTCAGCTCTCCCTTTTTGCAAAGGAAGCCAAGGCCTGGGAATCTCAGAAGTCTGAAGGATGACAAGAAGTTCATCACATTTTGATCACTCAGCTGAATTAACCCCAAGCTGTTTGGGGTCACTGGCAGTAGCGAGGGACATTGTGCAACCTCTTGAGAGGGCCGCAGCGGGTGGACCCTTGAAAGATTTCCAAATGTTTTCAGACTTTTCCAAGTTCTTGCACCTTGCACACAGGTTTCACAGGCACTAAGTCACTCCCCCACTGATACACACTTAGTATACCTTTCCCTTGCCTAAGGAGGATATCTTTTTCCTCCCACTGCTGGGATTCTAAAGCAGGTCTAATAACCTTGCAAAGTCTCCAGAAGTGCGTGGTGGTGGGTCTTCAGCATGACAGCAACCCCGTGCCCTCACTCTGTCCAGTGACACAAACTCAGTCTTGGGTAAAATGCACAAGCATCATAACTCTTCTAACACACACATAATCCAAATCTTAAAAATATCAGTGTATCACTAAGACTCACTAAGAATTTGCTATATAGTACCATGTGTTGTACATCCACTATATACTTCAGTGCCATACATTTTTCTCCCTAGATGCAATTCAAACCATCCTTACAAACCTTTTTATCTCTATATTTTATATAATGGTTCTTTGAAGCAATCCTGTTTTCAGTAAAGGTTAATCAAATGTGATGCAATATAATATATCAATAGGCATATACAATATTATAATATACTCCAGATATACACAGGTATTTAATAACTGTATAAGTAAATGGCATTTCAGTTACTCTGAAAAACATGCTTTTTCTTGTTTCTGAACCCCTGGGCTTTTAAAGGAAACCAGTCCAAGCAGATTTCTCAGCACACATGATTGCAGAATAATTTTTCAAAAGAAAATTTCAACAGGAAGAAACCTAAGCAGATTTCTGTTTGGAACGAAAAATCTTAAAGCATATTTATAGCAGGACAGTTGAAAATCCAGAAAAATAGTATAACCTTTAAATGTAAAATGAGAGCTGCAGCAGCAGCAAAGGCAACCGGGAAATGGCTGGTCAGTTACAAGAATCTCTGACCTCACCTAGACCACTTCTGTGCAAAAAGCAAGCTGAGAAGCTGGGAATCACCAGCTTCCCCACCAGAGGAAGATTCCCCATCACCTTGAAAGTCATGCCATGTTTGTTGGAAAGATCAGTTTTGAGCTTTTGCAGATAGAGGTCTAGTAGAGCACCTGGCAGGAGTCCTGGTGGGCTGCAGTATGACCATGGACACTGTGCAGGAGCCCCGGCTGATGCAGTACAGCAGACAAGCTTATCAGTGTGCATTTTTGAAAGGTAAACATTCAGAGCAGGAAAGTATCAAAAAATGAACTGCAGAGATAATAAAAATAATAATAATAACCCATAGTGCTCCTTGAAATTAATGGACAAGTCCTCATTCTGGTTAGTTACTTCTCTGTTTTGTTTAGGTTCCCGCTGCCTAAAGCCGGTGTTGACAATACTATTCATTTTGCAGGTCTTGTTTTTTCTCACATTCAGGGAGAGGAAACGGTAACATATTCACAGCTTGGAACTGTTTTCTGTTGTTTGTTCACTGCCGATTAGCATAAACTAAACAGGACCTCAGCTGACTTTTATTTATATACCCTGCTGTTTGGGTAGAGAACAAAACCACAGAGTGTATCCGCTCTTTGCAGCTTGTGGGCTGCTCTCATCAGTATGCTGGTGCCTTTAGGCAGCTCTGCCTGTACAGGTGACCATGTCATAGAGGTTTTGGCTCTCACCCTGCCCTTTCCTGGGCAACGGGACTCCCAGCATCTGCCCAAGGAGGCCTGGTGGGATGAGGGGTGCAGCTCTGCAGGTGGTCTCTGCCTTTCTCAAGGCTTTCCCAACCAAAAAGCAGGGCAGCCAGGACCCTGTGAGGTGCCATCTGGAGCAGCCTCTTCCCTTCACTCTGTGTTTATCAGGCCACACCTGGAACACTGTGTTCAGTTTTCGTCCCTGCTATACAAAAAAGACGTGGACAGGCTGGAGACGGTCCAGAGAAGAGCTACAAAGATGATCAAAGGACTGGGAAACCTGCCATGAGGAAAGGCTGAGAGAATTGGGTTTGTTCAGCCTTGAGACAAAGATGGCTGAGGAGAGACCTTATCACCGTGTTCTAGTATTTAAAGGGTGGCTACAAAGAAGATGGAGACTCCCTTTTTACAAGGAGTCACATGGAAAAGACAAGGAGTAATGGGGGGTACAAGTTACTCCTGAGGAGATGCCAATTGGATAAAAGAGGAAAAATTTTCACAATGAGAACAATCAGCCATTGGAATAATCTCCCAAGGGAAGTGGTGAATTCCCCAACGTTGGACACTTTTAAGGTTCAGCAGGACAGGGTGCTGGGCCATCTTGTCTAGACCATGCTTTTGCCAAGAAAGGTTGGACCAGATGATACTTGAGGTCCCTTCCAACCTGGTATTCTAGGATTCTGTGATTGTCCTCTCCACAGCTGATCTATGAATACAAACCTTCCAAGGCTGGCCAAAATGATCCTCACCACTCAGTGTGATGGCACATGTAGCCTGGGTGAAGGAGGTGACTCAGTAGGGCTTGAGTTCAGCCCGTGAGCTTGACGCAAGCAAGAGACATGATGCCAACACTCCTGCTTGGTAGGGACACCCATAGGCAGCATAAGAAGGGTTCATACAGGAGAAGTTTTGCAGCAATTGGCCAGGCAGGACAGGGGCCTGCATGAAGACAGAGATGACCTGGAGGAGTGGAGAGGATTCAATATCAGGTCCTTTCCTATCTGTTATTGCCTCCGTTTCATTCCCTCATGATGCTACTGACTATAGGGAAGGCGGAAATGCTGCTACTGGTTTGTTCTGGGGGACATACAGGGTTGTGGCATTAACATCTGCTCTGTTTATGCAGGAGAAAAACGTGTGGGTGAGGCAGGTTAAACATCAGCTAGAAGACATCAAATGGGACAAGACAGATCACGTGCATGGGCGCCAGGGGGGAACACCAACCTCTGAGTCCTCCATTGTAAAGCATTTTTGGACATAACTTAGACCATACTTTCAGGACACAGTCAGTGCTTCACTCAGCTCCAAGAAACTCCAATTACAGAAGGGAGAATGTACAGAAAAATGGAAGTTAATGATGGATAATCAGTGAAAGCTTATGGGGATTAATTAGCAGCCTAAATAAACACAGTCCATATTTTTAATGGATGAAGAGGACCTGCAGCTCACAGAAAAAAAGACTCCCAGAAGAATGAGGTGTGGAAAGCAATTAGGTGGGCAGAAACGCTACTGCAATTACATTCAAGAAGAGTCTGAAAGCCGCTTGGAAACACTCTGTAATGCTTTTATTCCTACTGCAAGATAAACTGGTTCTTGCTGCCCACAGTACTCCAGAGAAAATCACAGTGCCTGCAATTTTAGGAAAGTATCTCCTGAGAAAGCACAGCAGGAGCACATTGTGTATTTGCACTTTGTCTGTTTCTACTTATAACCTTCCAAAGCTTTAGACATAACAGAGTGCAAGTTTTGCCTTGTGAGGGATGGGTTCGCTCTTAGAGATTCTCTCTAAGACCTGGGAATGGACTTTGCTTCTCCTGAATCAAAACAGTGCTCTCATTAAAACAATTTTCTTGCTATGTGTGTGCAATGCTGAACGTACATGCCATCTGCACTCCTGCCGCTCATCCCCTGCTGTAATGGCCTGCTGCAAGGTCTGGCCAAATAGCATCTCCTGCCATCTAGAGGCTTTTTGCATAAGCATGAGGGTATCTCCAATGCTCACATTTGACCTGATCCCCAAACGCAGCTGTGAGCTTGCACAAGTCACATTTGGAAAGGATGTGCAGGAACTACTCACAGCAAGAAATCAAGATCAGAAATTCTTCATGGCAGTCTAGGAGACTACACTCCTTCCCTCTCTTGCCCTCACAGCCTCCTTCACAAATGGTCATGCTTTCCTCTGGGAACCAGCTTGTAACTTCCATTTAGAAAAAAAAAAAAAAAAAGGCTTTTTTTTTTTTTTTAAATGAAGATGTTTATTTCCAAAAAGGTGATCCTTCCCCTTTATTCAGCACTGGTGAGGCCACACCTGGAGTACTCTGTGTTCAGTTCTGGGCTCTCCAGTACAAGAGAGATAATGGAGAGAGTCCAACAAAGGACCACGAAGATGATGAAGGGACTGGAGCATCTCTGATATAAGGAAAGGCTAAGAGAGCTAGGACTTTTCAGCCTGGGGAAGAGAAGGCTCAGTGGGATGCAGGGAGTAAAGAAGATGGAGCCAGACTCTCTTAGTGGTGTACAGTGACAGGACAGAAGTGAATTGGCACAAACTGAAATAGAGAAAATCCCATTTAAACAAAAGACAAAAACTTTTTATGGTGGTTAAACATTGGCACAGGTTGCCAAGAGAAACTGTGGAGTTTCCATCCTCACGAGATATTTAAAAAATGAAAGGACACGGTCCTGAGTAACCTGCCATAGCTGACTCTGCTTTCAGCAGACGGGATTGGGCTAGATGATCCTCAGAGGTCCCTTCCTTCCTCAGCCATGCTGTCAGTCTATAATCATTTTGCCCAATAAATAAACGCGCTGTGAAAACATCCTGGAATTTGTGCTTTGCTTCTGTGAAATTTTGATTATGGTTTTATCTGGTTGCATGATGTAGTGGTAGGTATTATTCACAGACTTGTACACTTCTTCAGGCTGAAAGGAACCTTTGCAACTCAGGTCCAACACACGGCTCAAAGCAAGGCCAACATCAAAGGTAGATCAGGTTACTCATGGCCCTCTCCAGGCCAGGTATGAGCAACTTCAGGGATTGAGTTTCCCACACTTCTCTAGGCTGATGTCCCTGTGCTTGATCACCCCCGTGATAAAAATATTTTCTTAATACTTCATTGGAATTGCCCATGTTGCGGTTTGTGTTCATTAGCCTTTTTCCTTTCACTGTTTGTCTCTCAGAAAAGTGTGGTTCCATCTTCTTTACAATCCCATTAGGCTGTTGAAGATCAATTTGATCCAACGCCACCAGTCAAGCCTTCCCTCCCCAAAGTTGAACAAACCCAGTGCTCAGCCTCTCCTTCCTTGTACATCCTGTGCACCAGCCCCCTAACCATTGCGGTCACCCTCTCCTTGGTCCACTCCAGTTTGCCTTGTACTGGAGGGCAAATTGTACTCCACGTGCAGGCTCACTCGTGCTCAAGAGAGGAGCGGCACGTCACTGAGCCCACTGACTGTGTTCTTGCTAACACAGCTCGGTCTGTGGCTGACCTTCACTGCCGCAAGTACGTGCTTCCTTGGTGTGGGCCCTGTGGAGGTTCCCCCAGCTCTTCTGCTGGTCAGGCTGTGTTTGGACCTGGGAGACACAACTGGCACTGAGGAGTCATGGCAACTGGTTGTACCCAAGGACCTACCCCAGGCTGTTCCTGTAGCCTTTGACACTTGACATCCCGATGGTGACATCACAATTCTCACACTCAGCTATGATTCTGCCATCATTTTGCTCCAAGTGCTCATTCCCACCAGGTCCGTACTTTTCACCGACTTTTGTGGTGCAGCTGGCACAGTGATGTGGCACAAATCCTGCGGGAGTTCTTCCTGCTTTATGGGACACAGAAGCACAATGAGAAAGGCAGCAGCAGTACAAGGCATGGCTTTGTTTTCAAATGTTACCAGCTAAGGGCCTTCAGGCAGACTGGCAGCTCTCCAGGGGTGGGATTTTTTATACATCCACAGATGCCAGTCTCGCCTTGGAAAGCAGGGCTGTGTCTGCTGCAGCGTTGACCTCATTCCTTTCTGCATTTACCTCGTTCTCTTCTGCCAGAGGAAGACAGCTCTTCACATTAATAACATCTATCTGCCTAGCTAGAAAAAAGGACATGGGTTTTGGGGACAGAAAACTGCAGTTTCTTGTAGGGAGGAACCACAAAGAGAGTTTCACATTGTTTAGTGGGTTGGGTTACCTCCTGCGAAGGCCTTCAATTATCTTTCCAAGAGACGCCCAATGCTTCCTTCATTACCAAAGAGCTCTTCTGTTCGCATCTCGGGTCCACATGCTGGGCTTTGGCTGCCCCCGAGAGCCCTTGTCATTTCTCACATGCTGGCAATTGTTCCTGATGCCTTTGAGGCAGAAATCCCAATTCTCACAAAAATATGGTACAGTGATCAGAGATTAGCATCTGGAACTGACCAGGGCCAGACAATGCTTTGAGCAACTTCTTTGCCTGTCTTTTCCTCCCCGCCCCTTCCCCCGTTGTGTTTTTCTCCCTTTTTTTTCCAGCTCTGTAGAATTCCCCACCAGGCAGGGCCCTGGCGTCCCTCTGCCCCAGAGAGACTTGGACCAGAGGCAATGCAGGCAAAAGCTGTGTGTATTTTCTCTCTGTGGGGATCCTCCCTCTTTTCCATCCTGTTCCCTCAAGGATCACTCCGACAAGAAGGCAGGGTTGGTGCAATACCCCTCAAAGCCTCAGAAAGGACACAGCACTCTCCAAGCTGGCACCAAGGGCTTGGAGATGAGATGCAGATGTGGCTTGGCCAGCAAGGGGGGCATGGGAGGAGAGCTGATGGAGGGAAAGACCCATCCCACTCCCATTAACACCGTCCAGAGCCATACGATATCCCCTGTCACACAGCGCAGTCACAAAGCCGTACAGCTATTTCAATGGAGACAGGGTTTACCCCCAAGTGGGCATGCTGCTTCTCCTACGGTGGCACAGCAGGACCAGTGTGTCACAAGGACAGCAGGGAAGGGAAGAAGGAAAGTGCAGGCTGGCCCATTGGTCAGGGCACTGCCAGGGCCTTGGAGAGAGGATCTGGATAGGAAGTGGCTTTCCTGACTCACATGGTTTTAGTTGCCTCTAATCCCACTACCTCTTAGATAAACAAAGAGCAAAAATAGTATAATCTCTTCAAGAAACACGATAATGTGTTACTCTGTGCATGGGGCAAAGGATGTAAATGTGTCAATCAGATCACCTTATACAGCACAGAGGACTTACCCAGACCTCAAAGTGAAGGGAACAGATTGTGCACCATTGCACATGTGTTTCCTTGTTGTGTCCTACTGCTGAATCCACCCTGCCTGGTTTAGCCTCAGAGAAGATTTACACTGAAGAGGAACAGAGCACAGTGCCCTCCACCCCTGTCCCCAGCACCCCCCAGTTCCTCCCTAGCTGAGGCTGCAGAAAAAACAATGGCCTCAGTCTTCACCCATGGTGACGTCCCTGAATGGGATGTCTCACCCCAAGGATATTTCCAGCAGGGAATGAAGGAACCACATCTCTGCAGATGAACAAATCAAACCCCTTTGGTCTCTGAAGGTGAAAATGCAGAATGCAGTAGCTGTGGGGAGGGAACATCCGTCTTTAAGCAGTAGGCCAAACCATGACTGGTGAAACCAGGCCCTGCTCTTTAGAGTCAGTGGCACAAGTCCCACTCACACGTGCTGAAGACTGGGCCCTGGACAAAGGCATGGCTTTAATTCAACGAACAAAAAAAAATACATTTTGTTATTGGATGCCTCCTCTAGGCTCATAATAAGTAACTGAATAATTTAGATTGGAATGGATCTCAGGAGTTACCACATTCAATCTGTTGTCCACAAGGACCCTCAAGTCTGCTTCTGCAAAGCTGCTCTCTGGACAGTCTCTCCAGCCTGGATAGCTGCAAGGGGCTATTCCATCCCACGTGTGGGACTTCTCACTTCATGCTGAACTGCATGAGGTTCCTGGCAGCTCATTTCTCCAGTCTGTGAAAGTCCCTCTGATGAGTAGCTCTGCCCTCCAGCCCATCAACCACTCCCAAGTCCCAGTTTAGTATCAGCTGCAAGCTTGCTGATGATGCACTCCATCCATACACTCCATCCCATAGTCCAGGTCATTAGACAGTCTTGGCCCCAGTAGTGGCTCTTGGGGGTTACAATTGCAACCAACTGTCATTTGGATGTTGCGCTATTTTTGATCACAATCCTTTGAGCCTCACAACGCAGCTAATTTTATGTTCACCTTAGAAGTCCAACTATCCAAGCCACATCCCACCAATTTGGCTACAAGCACACACGCTCCCAGTCCCTTAGAAAAAGTTGACACCGACTACTCTCCCAAGGAAGACTTCTTGAAAACTAACAATTTGTCACTTTGTCAGATTACTTGACACAGATGACCAAAAAGGATGAAATAGAAATGGAACCATGTACCATAGGTTTATTAGGGAAAAAAAGTTATACGTCAAGACCATATACTGGGCACTGTACTGAAGCAAAAGTATGCAAGAATAATTAAAATGTTAAAACCCAAATCACCATGAAAAATAAAATGCTCTTTTAATCACTTTGGTTCCTTTTTTGTCCCCATACAATTTACAATAACTACAGGAAGCAAGTGATAACGTATTAGTCCTACGCTACTTGTAAGTTGGAATGAGAATGAGAGACAGAACAGAGACCGGATCCATCCCCCAGGTATGCTGCTACTCTCCCAGGTTGTGAGAATGGGGGAGTCTTACTAACATGAGCAAAGGCTGTTGAGATGTTACCACGAAATGGTAAGACCGTGAAAGTTACTGAGTAAACCATTAATGCTAGATTTCCCAGGAGGACTACTAAAATCCTACATTATTGCAAGCTTCCAAATGCCTGCTAAAAAACACACCAGTATACCTTTCAAGCTTTTGCTTTCTGGTCTGGATGGAAGAGATTTTGGTAGTATTTTAAATTAACTGTATCCCAATTTGTCCCCAGGACGGATCAAAATCAAAGAAGTTTCCTGCTAGTTGACTCTGTTATTGGTGGCTTGGGCTTCTTTTTGGAGGGCAAATAAGTTAAAAGCAGTTTCTAACTTGCAAGTTACTCATCCCATGCATCTGCACAGTGAAGTGAAAGATACTGACAAGGAATAAATAACATACAAAATAAGTTGAGAATGGATTGAAGAAAAGTTGCGCTAAAACTTTTAAACAGTAGAGGATAGAAAGCTTAACTGATGGTGATAAACTGTTGAATATGTGGTTTTGCTGGACCATACAGTGCCACTCTAACATGGATAGAGGGGTAGATTCCCATTGATCATCCAGTCCAAAGGCTGCCAAGGAAGTGGGACACAGGTCTTTGATCAATATTTCAAATGTTAGATCAACAGTACTCACAAGAAGAATACAGCTCTTTCCTTGGTTAATATATTGTGCATAACAATATCTCAAAGAATTAACAGCACCCTTTACATAAAAATTCCAAACATATTTATCTAGTGAACAAGAAAAACTCAGCATCTCTAAGCAGTACTTCTGCAGATGTACAGTACTGTATTTATATAGATATAGATATAGATACCTCAAAGTGAATTTACATTGTGATGTGGTGATTAGTCCAGCAGTGGGCAAACCCACAGGGCAAGTCTTCAGGAGCATATATTGCCTTTGGTGGGTGGCCAGTTACATGGCATGATTGCATAGGAGAGCCCCATTGGGCAGCAAAGGACAGTTCAGCATCCCATTAAGCAAGCACAGCATGCTTTGGTCGTTCCTGCAAGATATAAGAAACTTCCAAACTTTCATGGCTAATACAGTTCTAGTTTTTACAGGTCACGCACGTTGCAACCACCTCTCCGTGCCTTAAAGACCCAGAGGAAGAAGGTAGGACACCAAACTTATATCCTGTCCCTGCTTCCAAGCAGAAATCAAGCAGCACCACAGATTTAGGCTGGTAAAGTGGGGACCATGTTTGGCTTCACGGGGGTTTCTTAAGCAGCTGATCTTCACTGATTTGCCTCATTTTTTATTTTTTTTTTCCTTTCCGAATCAGTTGCTCACAGTCCGCTGGTAGAAATCTTTTGAAAAGCATGGTCAGCCTGCCCTGCCTGAGACAGGAAAGCAGACTGCTACCATTTCCCTGGGATAGGCACGCCGCACTCATACCAGCCCACGTAGTAGTAGGGAGTTGTGTATCCAATGCGTCCAAAAGATACAGGCTCCTGGCGGTACTGGCGGTAATACCCTGTTGGGAGAAAAACATCCATTTGCATTTCAAAACAGAGACATAATAATTTAACAATAGTAACAGATGCAGCAAGAGTCAATCCCACAGCCCAAATGAAAACTTAGAAGCTGTCTGGTAGGGAGTTTTGTCAAAAGAGTATTTGCTAGCCCTGGTATTTGCTTTAGACCTTTCTTGAATGATTTCACTCTGGTCCTTTATATTTCTTGTAATTTTGGTTCAGTTTACTGTCCAAAATCTCTTGAACTATTGTGTAATGCTGCAGTCTGCCAAAGCGCTTCTGCATTTCACTCCAAAAGGTGGCTATATTTCAGCTGTGTTTATGAAGTTTGCGAGTCAGTTTGAATATATGAAGGACTCTAGGGCAAAAAATACCATCAAATCCTATTATCTCATAGGGCTCAAGAGACGATCAACAAACATCAGCTTTTCACAAAATAAAAAGGTATCATTCCATGCAGTAAATGTGGAGCTAAGCCCTTTCTCCCCCTTCCGATAGCCTTTTTCTTCATCTGCAGAAAGAATGTGACTGCTTAAAGCATTAGGAGAGGTGCAGCATTCTTCCGCGCATAGCTCGTG
The DNA here is from genome assembly GCF_964106895.1 of Numenius arquata. NCBI lineage: Eukaryota > Metazoa > Chordata > Aves > Charadriiformes > Scolopacidae > Numenius > Numenius arquata. Next base: position 15,543,027 of record NC_133577.1, on the reverse strand, counting down.
CACTGGAACATCTGAAACACTCATGTCTTGTGCCAATAATATAATTTCTGTGTGCTCTCTATCTCTGTCTCCTTGTCCTAGTAATACACATCTGGATTAACCATCCTTCTTTTGAACTGAGAAATGCAGTACTTCCCAGTGATATATACAGATATATATATCTGTGGCTATTTCAGTTTCTTCCTGGTAACACCACCATGAAAAGATTATCAACAAACAACTTAACATGGAAACCATTAAAGCCAACTGAATAATTTAAATCAACTGACTTATTGAAAAGATTGGCTGACTTTCATGATTGGGTTTGTTTTGGGGAGAAAGCCATTACCCTCTTGGCTATGTGAGCTAAGCAGTTTACTCAGAGGAACTCCTTCAAGGTGAGAATTTTCACTCGGAGGAGGGTATCTACCAGGCCAGAAAAAACATCCTGCAGTCCTACCTTAAGTCACTAGACATACTCCTATGTGTTTTGCATTGAATTAACTGGTCAGAAACCATTTGCAAAAGCCATATTTGCAAAGATGCAGTTGGTCCTTTGTGGAAGAGTTTGCACCTCTGTTCAATGAAGTATGTCTTATAATTTGGAGGAAGGTTTCACAGACCTATACATTTCACAGACCTATAGAATTTTTTCTTTTTGTTTTTGCATTTTGTTTCTGTAAATTATCCGTGTCATATGCCCCTCTCTTTTTTTCTGTCTCTCTCTCTCTCTCAATACCCACAAGTCCTTCTGGGACTTTCATAACCTGTCCAGCTGGGCCTCAGTACAAGACCAGCTCATCACCTACTGCATCAGCAGGACTCCTCAGAGAGCTGCCAGCAGCCATGGACAAAGAGCTCCTTGCTGTGCCCTGCTCCCTACTACTTAAACCTATGGACGGGATGACAGGCACCTGGCCAGCATCCTACTCCCGCATCGCCATACCTCGGATGGTGGGCAGGGCTTCAACGTACGACTGAGGTCCTGTTCTTCCATCCAGGTGTGAATCCACAAACTGGCAGTGGTCCTCACCCCTTCCCCAGCTATCCCCAATGCTGTAGAAGGTGTCTGAAGGGTGATACAGATTATTCAACTCAGCATTATTTTTGTTTGGGATGCTCTTTACCACCAGGAAAATAGATGTGAGAGAAAGTAGGGTAAGTACCACAGTGACAAACACAGTATTTCTAATGAACAAACGATGGCTGAAAAGAGGTAGAATGCTACCTTCACAGTATGGAAGGAGATATTATGGAAAAGAGAAATGGGTTATAGGTCAGTAAAGAATACTCCCTATTTTGAAAGTCTGTGGACACTGCACCACAGGTAACAGGAGCAGGGAATTTCAACCAAACCAGTCATTTCAATATGTCATAAAAAAGTAAAAAAGACTCCATTTGTCAATACCATCAGCTTGACTTCAGTCTCAAATGAAAACTAAAAACTGTGGAACTCTCCCTCTAGCAGATGAGGTGGGTCCTGCCACCCTGACTGTTTCTTATTGTATATTCAAACACTGCCTTTAAATTATATAAATGCATTGCAATAAAAATAACACACCACCAAAATCTGAAAAGCCATTGAGATAATCCCAGTACCCCAGATCAACAATACAGAAAGTCTTCTTCATTAACTCTCATCAAATACACCTGTGTAAGAGCTAGTGATAACCCCTAGGATACTGCTAGTACCCAGTCACTGTAATACCAGTTTTTTCTCCACCATTCCCCACTTCCATCTGCCCTGGGGCTCTTTAGGGTTTGTTGCTCTGTCTGACCATGTGCAATTGGGCCTCATCCACCCACGGAGCAAGCGTGGGACGCAGAACTTTGTTCTCACAGTACAAAGCACATTGCTTTCTCAGGATACAAATCCACCCAGGCTTTTCAAGGGAAACTTCCTCCTGTCCTCTGTCTGAAGAGCTCTGCTTGAAAGCTAATGCCAGGGTGTGAGTGTAACACAAAAGCAGGGCAGCGCAGCTGTCACATCGGACCTTCTCGGATTGCCAGACAGCCATCACACAATTCCTTCACAGACAAGGTGAAGAAAGTGAGAAGATGGAGATGACAAGTAATCATATACAGGAAATTAATCTCAGTGCCTACCTTTCAGGTCATCGCTGAGGTAAATCTTGTACCTTAAGGAGTTGCAAAGAACCACTCCTACAAACTTGCGGTACCAAGTTCTTTTCACGTACTGCTTGCCACTGCAGTCTGAATAGGTGGGGTCGTATTTAAAAGTGAAGGGGATCCAGATAGGCTCACCACCTTGGAGAAAATAAAATTGAACATCAAGGACAGACTTTAGCACTTCAGTCTGAGTTTTGCTGAGGTTAACATCTGATAATATGTTTTACAAGAGATGCTGCAGCAGATTAATGCATGACCTTTCTATATCTGGAAATGCTACTTCAAGAACAAATATCATTAAAAAAAATATTAAACAGCAAGGGACTTGATTAAATCCCTTCTAGGTAGTAGACAACAATAACTGTTAAAGTGATAAAAAAATATGATTTCATGTACTAAACCACCATTTTAAGTAAACGAATAGTCTCATTTTTTTTTGTAAGACATCTTCTCTACCTCATGATACTCAGTTTCTTGATCCTAGGTCTGACAGTGACATTGTCTGAATAAAGTCACTTGCATTTTAACACTAAGTACAAGACTTAAACCTTTTGCTCAAAAATTCTGTGGTCAGTAACAGCCTGTGATGTGAATTAAAGTCTGTTCTTGCTCTTTGGCTAAAAAGGTCAAATCAGAAATGTACTTTTCTGTTTTGTTTTCCCACATTACATCAAAACAGATGAGGTTCCAACAACAGCCAATCGAGACCTTACCTGGGGAACTCTGTCCAGAGCGCTGCTGCAGAGGAGACTGCTTAACTGTATGGCAAAAGACTAAATATTCCTACTGGCTTGCCTAAATGTTTGCTTTATACTAACCAAGACAATATAATTTCTTTTGAAATTGCTGTTGTAGTAATGTATATATAATCGCACAAAAAGCTTCCAGTGTGGTAATTGATATTTTTCTCCCCAGTTACAGCACAAAGCCCTGTTTTTACTCTGCTGTTTTGAGGTGGTTTACAAATGTGATTGAAAATTTTTTCTGTTAGTCATTCTTCCTCCCTCTCACTAGGCACATGGACCAAACCCTGCAAACACTTCCACGTGAGAAGCCATCACCGACAACAATCCTCAAAACTCCACCAGTATGGACACAAATGTAACTGGACTGACTTTACACAATTAGTCAACACAGTGAAAGGATTTCAGGATTTTGGCTTTAGAATAAAGCAATAAACTACCTATTTCTTGGATGTAGTTTTATTGCTGTGAATGGCCTGCTTTTGTCCATCACTTTTGCCCACCTCAGAAATTCCTGAACGATAAACTTAGCATGTCCTGCAAGAGCTGTGCCGGATGTTCAGAAGCTCTTCATTTCCACAGGTTCCCAGAGCTCTGCCAGCTCTTTCTGGTCTATCTTATCTCTACCACTGCAGCTAGACTAAAATATTTTCTCTTTGTCCAGTCGAAGCAGAAACTACAAGTGCAAAAGCCATCACCTTCCAAAACCTCCTTTCCATGACCAGACCCACAAAATAACTGACAGCAAAAAAACTTGAAGGTGACTGGTGGTGACTGGTGACACGGGAAGGCTAATGCTCTCAGAGGCCTCCCCCACTGACTGCCAGACACACAGTGTGCTTGTGCTCTCCAAATTCTGTGCATCATTAAGTTTTCAGATGACACCAAGTTGGGTAGGAGTGTCGACCTGCTGGAGGGTAGAAAGGCTTTGCAGAGGGATCTCGATGGACTGAGACCAACAGGATGAGGTTCAATAAGGCCAAGTGCCGGGTCCTGCACTTGGGTCACAACAACCCCATGCAGCGCTACAGGCGTGGGGCAGAGCGGCTGGAGCTACCTGGCAGAAAAGGACCTGGAGGTGTTGGTCGACTGTTGGCTGAACACGAGCCAGCAGTGTGCCCAGGTGGCCAAGAAGGCCAACGGCATCCTGGCCTGTATCAGGAACAGAGTGGTGAGTAGGACTCAGGAGGTGATCATCCCCCTGTACTTGGCACTGGTGAGGCCCCACCTCGAGTACTGTGTCCAGTTTTGGGCCCCCTACCACAAAAAAGACATTGAGGTGCTGGAGCGGGTCCAGAGAAGGGTAACGAAGCTGGTGAGGGGTCTGGAGCACATGTCTTATGAGGAGAGGCTAAAGGAGCTGGGGTTGTTCAGCCTAGAAAAAAGGAGGCTGAGGAGGCACCTTATCGCTCTCTACAACTACCTGAAAGGAGGGTGTAGAGAGGCGGGGTCGGTCTCTTCTACCAAGTCACAGGCGACAGGACTAGATGAAATGGCCTCAGGTTGTGCCAGGGGAGGTTCAGGTTGGATATTAGGAAGAAGTTTTACACTGAAAGAGTTATCAAGCATTGGAATGGGCTGCCCAGGGAAGTGGTTGAGGGACCATCCCTGGAGGTGTTCAAAAGACGGGTTGACATGGTGCTGGGGGACATGGTTTAGTGATGTTTTTTTTGTCAGAGTTAGGTTGATGGTTGGACCAGGTGATCTTGAAGGTCCCTTCCAACCTAGATGATTCTATGATTCTGTGCACCATCAGAGACATCTGAGAGGACATGGAAAAAAACAGACTAACAAGCGAAATAAAACATAGAAGGGAGGGAGACACTGGACATTGTTTTCAGGAAGAATGCAGTCTAAAAGCCCCAGAACCAACCATTTGAGCTGCTTAGGAAAGCTGACAGAGTGTAATAACCATGAGGTTTTTTTTTCCTGCTTCTCTCCCCAGAGCAGGCACTGACTGGGATTACCCTACCAATGTCCACGGCAGTGAGGTTAGACCCGCACCAGGAAAACAGTTCCTCTGATGAGGGGCTGAAGTGGCTTGTTGCAAAGTCAGTCTTTGAATTTGACCATACTTTTATTTCTGCTTGTAAAATGGGGAGTCCTTCCTTACCACACTCTAAAGGCAAAATGCATTACTTGTGCATAGGTAAGTCTAAAAGGTCTCTTGAACATTCTCTCACTCGAGTAAAATCTGCCTATGATTTGTCCAGGCTTGCGAAAACCATGTAGCAGTGGCCAGCTTGCCTGGCTTAACAACCTGCTCTCCAAACTGGTGGTATTAGGACTAGTTTAGGTTTACAATAACACAGCTGCCTTGCTTCAGTTTGTATCGGACTGTGGACGGACCTGGTGTGTGACAGCCCTGAAGGTCAAATAGGTATATCTATATCTATATATCTGAGAGAGCTGGGGTTGTTCAGCCTGGAGAAGAGAAGGCTCCGGGGAGACCTCATAGCAGCCTTCCAATATCTGAAGGGAGCCTACAGGAGAGCTGGAGAGGGACTCTTTGTCAGGAAGCGTAGTGACAGGACAACGGGTAAGGGTTTTAAATTGGAAGAGGGGAGATTTAGATTAGATATTAGGAAGAAATTCTTTACTGTGAGGATGGTGAGGCACTGGAACAGGTTGCCCAGGGAAGCTGTGGCTGCCCCATCCCTGGAAGTGTTTAAGGCCAGGCTGGATGGGGCTTTGAGCAACCTGCTCTAGTGGAGGTGCCCCTGCCCATGGCAGGGGGGTTGGAACTACATGATCTTTAAGGTCCCTTCCAACTCTAACCATTCTATGATTCTATGAAAGTCAGTAGGCTTGGAAATACAAGCCAGGCTCAACAGCATCGTGGCATATCCCTGTCATTCAGGTCAGACAAAAATCCTTGAATTTTTTTATTATTTATAAGGGCGTGATGATCAGTATAGATGAGCCTAACAAGTAGAGACTGGAAAAACTGATCCCACTGTCCAATTAATGCTCAGGAAACTAAGGGACACAGATACAGAAGCAATATAGTTTAGTGCTTATTACTAAGTGATTAAAGCTGTTGTACCACGTAAAAGATAGGCCAAAATGAAGTGCTTAATCTGACACATCTTTACAAGCTCTCTTTTTAAAGACCAGAATAAGGGATCTTAGGACAGAAAACATTTCTTGAATTAGCACAACAAACTACTACCTGTTCTCGCTTATAACTGTAATTCAAACCTCCTGTTAATATGCTTCAAACACCAATATTATAACTGTTTAACAGTTTTTACACTCTTTTTACTGTTTTTACAGTTATGTTTCACAAACAACTATATTATAACCTGTTGCACAGGTTTTATGCACATCATGAAAGAAATAGCGGAATAAGACTTACCAGGTGGTCTGACAATGAGGAGGGGATTGTCTAGAAGAATGAAACAAATTAAAAAAATTAATATTTTGTTCCAAACCTTGTTTTATAATATGAAAGACGTAGTGTCACTCAAGAAAATGTAAGTTGCAGAGTAACTACTTTTAGCTGCATTCTGAATGCGGGTTTTCCATGTCTCGTTGATTTGCAGAGCTAATGAGTCTTTGTTATTCCACTGTTTTTCTCCATTGATGAAACTTGCCACAGGATTGTATATTTATTCTGATACTGTAAAAAAAAAGCTGTTAAGAAGAGTATCAGAGTTTAAAGTCAACTTTGAAACAGATTTTCTCCTCTTGGAAGGTCCTCAGAGCAGGAGGACGGTTTCCCTGTAAGCTTCTGAACAGGCAGTGTAAGTTACCCCTGCAGGCCGAACTCCCAAAGGGAAATGTATCCTACCTCTTGTGTGTGAATCTCGGTCTCAGACGTCCATTGTGTTTAGTACAGTTGTTTCGTGGTATTCATAAATATGTGAAATATATAATTTTGATTCTTTTTGTCGTCGTGACAGAATTTTTGTGGGAGTCCCCTGGGTAGTGCAGGGAGCACTGTCCACTACCTCAGGGGCTTCTGCTTGCTTGAAATGTTCTCTTTTTTAAAGAAAGAAGGATGGAATAGGTCTGGAGTAAGGATAACAAACCAACATGATCTAATGCATTAGCTTCTCTCTTCATTACATTGCAATTTCTGTCATCTCTTAACCAGCCCTTATTGTGCACAAAATACCTGAAGAAAAAGCACAGTGCTTGTCTACCAGTGGGGAAAAAAATTTCCAGAGAGTTTTCCCAGTTTGATGAAAGGGAGTAACAGTTTTTCTCTTCTCTTCAGTGGGTTACCAGGGGTAAGACCAGTAACACACTGAACATTTTCAGTAAGCTGCTTGATCTTACAGCGGCATTCTTTATTGAATATTCTCATCAGCTCAAATCTTTCAATTGGACTTGAAGAGTACTCTGAACAACCAATTTCTGTCTCTTCTGACCTAGTCCATCACTGTAACTATACCATCTGGCTTTAGATTTAGCAACTGCTTTTGTACTTGTACCAGCTGGAAAGCCACCTTTGGCCACATGAAAAGCGAAAAGATCAGTGCTGCAAATAAAACTTTAAACCTGGTGGATTTATCCTGTTAAATAAAGCTTACAAGGTAGCGGATTTTGGATAGGAAGACTAGGCATCCAGGCTCATATCCTGGCAGCCAGCTAATCAGCAAAACTCCCTGCAGGATACAGCATGCTGTATTTGTCCAGTGTTAAACATTATGCTTGGATTTATACTTGAGCTTCTTACTCCTTTAAAAAAAAATCTGAATATGTTACACAGGACCATTTACTTATCTTGCATCTTTGTCTCCCTTCTGTGAAGACTTATTTCCATGGTTCTTAAAGGAGCTTCTGAAGCAAGTGCTATGGGTTGAAGCCAAATGAGCAAAGGCAGAGACTGTGTAAACCCCATGTTGTCCAAAGGGCAAAATTTTTAAGAGACAACAGACATTTCACTCAAGTAAAGACTGAATAATTTGCCTTTTATTATTCAGTGGAGTCATTGGCCTCTGGCTCAATGGAAGAAGAAGAAGAAGAAATGAGTAAAAATAGCTCATTTAACGCACTATTTTTAGAAGGGAGTGCTGCTCTTGAACACACTGTTAGCCCTGTGACAGAGAAGCATGCCTTGTCAAAAAAAGAATGGAGAACTTTGCCCGTCTGATGGAACAATTGTTTCCTGTATTTCTTCCAGAGACAACTGCTTCCAATTGTTCAGCTGTTCACAATTAGGAAGCTAATTTACTAAATGTTTGGTCAATCTATCAAAGACGTTAAACTTCCCATTGCTTCTGTATTGTTGAACATTAGTAGTCTTTTGTATTTTAAATTTAACTTCCTGTTCCCCTGAAGCTCATTTTAATGTCACTTATAATTTCATAGTGGCATATTATTTTCCTAGCTTTACTGAAAAAATATAATTAACCTAAAACCAAATATCTCAAAAGCAGAAAGTTCAGGATAATCACCACTATTACCATGCTGGTTTCAGTCATTGCCCTGCCACATCTGTTACTAGGAATTCAGTTTTGAGATGAAAATAAAAAGCAAAGCATACCAGATTCTGTGATAAATGAGACCGAAGAGCTTACAGGTCCATAACCAAAGGGATTCTTTGCTTGAACTTTAAAATAATACCTGAAACAAAAAAGATAGGAAAAATAAGATTAACATTGATTCCACTGCAATTGCTTTATTATAAATAATACTAAAACAGGGTGAGAATCAAGCCAGCAGAATTCCACTGAGTTTAGGTGTCCTTTGCATTAAATGGAGTTGGATACTCAGCCAGGGTATGAGCTGGCTGTTACAGATTTTTCCTTTTTGGAATTGCTCACATGCATATTTTTGGATCATTTATTTTTATCACCCCACTTCCAAAAAATACACACAACTACATCCACTTAATATGAAACAACCAATAGCAATAGACTAAAAGGAAAAGTTGCAAGGAAATTAAATTCTGATCTCAGAAACAGTTTTAAACCAGATTAACTCACAGAATCACAGACTGGTAGGGGTTGCAAGGGACCTTTGGAGATCATCTAGTCCAACCCCAAGTCCTACAAAAGCAGTGGTATGAACTGCAAACTAAAACTAGATCAGTTTTATAAGAGATCAGAAGCTAAGTTTTTGACCTTTCTGTAAAAAACTCTAGCAGCATTAAGATCACAATACTTGAGTAATATGAGAAAGTTTCACGTTGCCTTATTGATTCCCCAAAGTATTTAAATCACATGCTTAACTCAAAGCACATGACTCGCCAATAGAACTCCATTCTTTGCTCGATAGAAGGAAAATTATTATCACTCTTAGAGAAGAATGTGCAAGCACATTTTTATTTCATTTCCAAATACAATGATTTTTATTTGATGCCTATCCTGACATTTTTTTTCTCCAGATTAATGTTTTCTTCTTTCCTTTTTTTTCTTTGTATCCAGTCCAGCAGAAACCAATTAGAATGGAAGATTACTGTAAAAGGTTCCAGCACAGCATTTTTAAAGTGCCTGAGTTTAGGTTTTTCTTTCTTGCCTGCTTGCTCAATTTCATTCTTGTAAAGAAATTAATAAAAAAAAGACCACACCTCTGTAATATCCACATAGCATTTGGGTCTTGATTTAGCCTCTCATCCAAAAGCAGATATCTCCAAAAGCACCACACATGACCGACATAACAGGGTGAGCGTTTACAGGTGCCACCAAGTGCTGGATTACCTCCCACAGCAATGTCCCACCTGGGTGGCAGGCCTGATGCTCCTGGTGAAAGTGAGCCTGCCCCATTAAAAACATCAGGCTGCTCTTGATGGCAAAGCTCTCCCCATCCAGCACAGAAACCCACTTGCATGGCCCACGCTGGGTTCAGACAACATGGTTCACAGCAACTGTGGTCTGACATCCCCTGGAAGCTGTTGCCACCTGGCACAGTTTATGCACCAAGTGTGGACACCATCCACATTAAGAACTTGTCTCCCTTTTCTTCCCTTCTGTCCACAAGAAATGACAGTAGCCCTTGCAACGTAAGAGTGTAACGTGGTTTAATGCCACGTAAGATGCTCATGATTTACAGCCTACCAGGCAGCAGGCAAATTCAACACGATCTTGTTACAGGAACTTTGCTATTTGCAGTCTGCCACTCAATTTTTACTGGGTGCATTTTCCTATACCATGAGATGTATCTGTTCCTCCAGGACTGAGCCAGAGAGCGGGGTCTGGAGGTCGCTCCTGAAAGGAACCTCTCTGGCCTAACCACAACAAAGCACATACAAAACTATTCACACTGAGAAACCAGAGGGGACTCAGTTGAACCAGCCCTTTGGCAAAGGTGACTCTCTTTTTCCATTAAAAAGAATGGGTTTTTTTTTTCATGTAAAGTGAACTGCTTCGTGTCAAAATCAAACTGATCCCTATGAAAAGACTGAAAAGATATGCAAATAACACCCACTTCTTCAGCAGAAGGGTGGCAGTCATGTGAACACAGGATTTTGCTGTGAAGCCAGCTGGTTACCTCCAGGGTACGCATCAGATCATCTTGTTCACTCCATAAAAACTACAGACATGTCTTTCAGGCAAGATCAACGTGGAAGCTACAGGAATTGAAATATTCTGGGCTTCATCTGTGGCATGAGATTTACCTCATATCTGTGCCAGACCTGGAGCACATCCATGGTCAGACCCCCTGTGGAACATGTTCCCACCCCAGCACGGGGAACATGCCCCCTGTCCCTGCTGCGTCCCACAGCTGACAACAGAAACCAGCTCCATTCCTGCTTTCTGCAGCCAGTTCTGCCTGCAATTAATGGCTACGCGATGCTCACACAGGACTCGCAACTTTCTTTTAAAAGAAAGACACGCACACAGTCGGGCAAAAAGAAACCATGTTAAGTAGTGACATTTAGCAAGGCTGTGCCTTTTGCTCATTCCTAGCACAATCCTCTTGCTGGCAGAAATATGTGCCAGTGGTTTTAAGTATTGGCCTTGATTTCTTGACTGCAGCTTGTGAGTGGTTAGCCCGGCTGGAGAACGAGGAGAGGGGAGGTGAAAAGCCTCCCGTGCGCTCCTCTGATTCTGGCCACCCAAGCAAGCATGGCAGCCTGAGCACTGCTTTAATCCCCTGAGTTGTCAGTGCTCCCACGGGACACCTGCATCCATCCACACCTCCTTCACCCACTCCTACCTTCTCCACTCGGGTTGGGACAGGGGCCAGCGGCGCAAGGGTGACCACAGGGACAGGACACAGGGCAGCGAATCCTCACACTGGCTGCCCAAACGGCCGCAATCCAGCACCAAACTGCACTGGCTTAGCCCAGCACTTGGTGTGACTACTTCAGAAGAGCAGGAGAAAAATGTTTTCCAGCCTGCATCTTACCTACGATTACCAATGCAATCAGGGCAACTGTCCATTCAGGTGCCCTGTTGTGTACATAAAAGCCCGTCTGGGACACATGATTGTTCAAGATGCCTGCCCAACTGTCTGGAAAAAGCAGCAATGAAGTTATGGGTACATTTTTCTTTGCTAAATTGGAAAATTAGTTCCTAAGCCTTTATATATACAAGAAGCCTTTAGTAACGCCAGAAAGAGAGCCAGGTCTCATGACTTGCTGACCTGTGATTTAAACATAGACGATGCTATGATTGCTGTATTAAGAATGTCAATAAAGTAATGCAGTCAGAATATATTTCTTTCTCAGACATGACAAATAAAATAGAAATTGCCAAAGCCCTCCTAGGTCCAGGCATCTGACATTTTCATTAGTCAGAATCCTTCAGCTGATGAATTTGCCAGGAAATCTCAAACTAGTACAGCTCAACTGTTCTTCACCACATAAATACATGAACAAAACTTGTAATATATAAGTTGATTGTGCTTTGATTACACTTTGCTTAGGCAGAACTGCAATGAGTTGTTACCAATAGGCACAGAAGAATCGCAACTGCAAGAGATGCAATACTCTTCGCTGTTCATTTTCAATACAGACAAGAAAAAAGATTTTCCTCCTGAGAACAAATCTCCTGAGATTTTATATGCCACTTTTACTGACATGTCAAAAAATAATAAACTGTAATGGGGCAATGAATATGCAATATTTTTATTCATTTAGACTATATGACTAATCGCATCACCATACCTGTCACTTCGAGCAAAATCATTTTATGACTTAATTCAAGGTGTCTCCCTTCTGTTTGAATTAAATAGCTGGCACTCGTAGCCACAAAGTGAGATAATCACTCAGCACGCTAATTAGGGAAACAGCTGTTTTTTTAAAAAAATTTGTTCACCACAAAAACCTTTTTCCCGCCTCTCTGAAGGGATGCCTGCATGGACCCCCTGGCCCCACACCCCGCCCAGCAGCTAGCTGAGATGCTGGGACCCACAGCAGCGCCATCCGCAAGTGACAGGGCAGGATCCACAGCACCATGACCACATGCCAGCCATGGGGACAGTGGGATGGCTGCTGCTGGACCTCCTGCGTCAGTGTGCAGATGGTGGAAGTGCAGAGGGTACACAAGGAGGGAGACCCACGCGCTGCCCAGGAAGGGGAGGGGACGAGCTGACATGACAGCACCCCACAGACCCACCGCCCAGCAGGATCGGTGGATGAGGAGGAAAAGAGGCTGGGAGGGGGCCAGGAAAGACAGGCAGGCTTCCTCTCACGAGCAAATGGAGAGGGCAGCTGGGGCTGAAACTCTCCTCCAGCAACTGCACCATCACACCAGAAGAAAAACACATAAATCAACTGAGTGCAGGTTCACAGGCTAGTGCAAAGAGTCTTCCTCCATCAAAAATGGCCTAGCATTACATCCACCATGAATTTTTACAACAAATATTATAATAAGACACAAAAGCAGAGCTGGAAGAGGAGCTTCCTACACAGCTGGTAGGAGATAGATAGATGCCATACAGGTCTACCGTTTGCACAGAACAAGGGTTTCATTAACATCTTACCTCTCTCGTGCTGTCTGGTGATACCCAGCAGCCAGTTGTGGCTGCTGCTACTTGTTGGACCTACTGCAGCTTTGCTTTCATGGAGATACAGAAAGGAAACAGAAATTTTCACTCTATCTGGCCCCCAGAGCCAGAAGATTCAGGCTCTGTTTGCAGTTGTGAGCCCTGAGTAAATGTTTGAGAGCCTCCTATGAAATGGTCTGTACAACACTGGAATTGGTAGCAGGCACTGTGGGATCAAAATGTCCCTGGAGGGAACAAAAATTGAATGGACAGGGAAGAAGATTTGATGAGACATGGAGATATGGTGGTAAAGGACAATGTTTTAAATCATGAGACTATCTAGCCACTCCCATCAGGCACTGACACAGCTTTCCCGCAGAAAGGCAGGAAAAAGCCTAACCATGCTCAAGAAAGAGATTGAAATGTTTATGACAAGGATTATAATGTTTGTGACTGCAGGAGACTGGATTTAGTGGTTGAGCAGATGCTGTCCAGCCCTTTACATCAGTCTTCTCTGACAGCTGAGAATTAAGGTTAGGGAAGGGACATTGTCAAGACTACTGTTTCTAAGATTTAATAAGGTTTAAAGTAATTTTAGTGTTTATATTCACATGTCACAAGGAAGCAGCTCCTGTGCCCACTGAAGCCGACCAGTTTTGCTAATGGAAAAACTTCCTCTTCTCAACTGGAGGTCAGACCAGGCCTTGGAAGAAAACTTATGGCAGGGGTTAAACATAGACTTCTGTTTTGTTTGTAAAACCTAAACACCAGGCAGATGTTTTCCAGGATGTGCTGACAGCTTCAAACCTTCTCTGGGGCTGGCTTCTGCCAAGATGCCAACCCGTTTCTGATACACTGTGCACGCTGCAAGATTGCACCACCAATGGCCCCTCATGGGACACCCGGCAGTCAATAGCATCTGCATACAGTAAAACTGACTTAATCAGAGATTTCTCACAAAATGCACTAACAATGCAAACACTAAATTTTTAGACTAATTTCAGATTTCATGCCATATTTTCTTAGTTAGGCATGGGGTCCTTTCCTAGTGGTTAGGGAGTTATTTTTAAGACGAAAAATATGCAATCAATTCAGTCTGTGGATTTGGAGAACGTAAATGAAATTGGTTGATACACACAATTTCCCTGTCATAAAGAACCCTCCTTCTCCACCACAGACCCCACATGAAGCCTTTATTGCCTCCCCAGAGCGTACAGCAGAGGCCAATGGATTATACTATTCTTCAGTAAGAAGCTGAGGAAATAATATGTTTAAAACAAATAGCACTTGCTTGAACCTCCCTACTTCTGAAACAGAATCTTAGTATGTGACAGGGGAGTTCCTAGGTTCATGGAAATGCATGAACCTATAACCTTGCTGTTCCTATAAAACTCCATTCAAATACAGCTAAATTGTGACTTTCTCTGGAGAAGAGAAGGCTCTGGGGAGACCTCATAGCAGCCTTCCAATATCTGAAGGGAGCCTCCAGGAGAGCTGGAGAGGGACTCTTTGTCAGGAAGCGTAGTGACAGAACAACGGGTAAGGGTTTTAAATTGGAAGAGGGGAGATTTAGATTAGACACCAGAAAGAAATTCTTTACTGTGAAGGTGGTGAGACACTGGAACAGGTTGCCCAGGGAAGGTGTGGCTGCCCCATCCCTGGAAGTGTTTAAGGCCAGGCTGGATGGGGCTTTGAGCAACCTGCTCTAGTGGGAGGTGTCCTTGCCCATGGCAGGGGGGTTGGAACTTGATCTTTGAGGTCCCTTCCAACTCTAACCATTCCATGATTCTATGATTCTATGATTCCAAAGCCTGGAGTTAAGGTACATCTTGGCAGCTCCGTTCCCATCAGTTCCCCTGCACCAAGCACAGACAGGACAGTGGCTGCAGGACTCCTGGGGGGCTTTCACTGCAACTGCTCTTTCTGGTGACCTGGTGTCCTTGAGATGTTGGGCACCAGAAGCAGAGAGCTATCACTGGCCTTCAAAACTGTCCTTGGGGCAGCAGGAGAGGGAAACTTGACTGAAAGACAGCAACGAGATGAGGAGCTGGGGCTGGAAGCTGGAAATGGCAGAGAAGCCAGAGACGTAGGAGCCTGGCCAGGAGAAGCTGGGTCATACAGGCCTGCGTGGGGGACAGGGTGAGAGTGGGGAAGCAGAGGAGAGGCTATGGAAAACCAGTGAAGGGGAAAACGGCTGAGGACGTACAGGAGTCTGGAACGTGGGGGCAGGACCTGGGACTAGCAGCAGGAGGAGAGAGGTTTAGGGAAAGGATGTCCTCAAGGCACAAGGATGTGGACATACAAAGGCAGGAGGGTCTGCAACTGCTTCTCTCACTATCTAGGAACAGAGCTTAGGAGATCTCAGACCTCTTCCGTCTTGTTATAATGGGTGAACCTGACAGATAAACTGTGCCACACATCTCCCTCCATACTTTTGTAACAATAATGTTTTACAACCAGGGCACTAGTGGATGCGGAGCATACAATTGCAGCTCTCTACTGTGCAAGTAATACTGCTTTAATCCACCATCCACCACTCTTGGTCTAGATTATTAATCTTCAGAATAGGTCACCTTTTTTTATCTCTTGGATATGTGAGAAAAAGCCTCATGAAGTGTGTGACTGACAGTGCTGTAGAGAAAAAAGCAGAGGATAAAATAGCATAACATTTTTCCTGCAACATCTTATTTCAGTTTTTTTAAATCTTTGGGTGTCCTGTGTATGCTTGTCCTGCCTCTCCATACACTTTTTACTTGCTAATTTCCTGGGTCTTTGATGCTGCAGATATCCTCTGGTGGATGTGTCCCTGGTGCACGCACCTAAGGAGCTGCCGCTGAAGTTCCTCTGGTGCTGGCTCTCCCAAAGAGATGCCACATCCCCAGAGAACTCTTTAGTTGGAGGGAAGTCTCCAGGGAGGAGACAGGGGATGTCCTGGTTTGAGGTCCCCTGTCCTGGAACAGGACCCTCTTCTTAATACATGCTCAGATTTCTTGGTGCTTGGATGTTACAGGGCCAGCAGTAGCAGCTGCAGGGGCATGGTGTGTGTGAGTCTATGCGAAAGTCAGGGTTGCGTGGAGAAACACTGTAAAGTGGTCAGAAAAAATATGTTTGGTCATATTTGAGACCCAAATGCTACACTGCAGTGACTTTTCTTAATTTACTTATTTTATCTTTTTTAATTATTTAGTCTATTAAGATTTTAGATGAAGGCCATGTTCAAACAATTCTTTGTTTTCTAGCTTAAAGTTCTCAATTAACTGCTTGTAACCTGCAGAACCTTCCCTTCATCTATAAATTGTCTTGGAAAGAAAAGATACTTTAGGTGACACTTTAGGTTTCTCCTGTGTTGCCCTGGCACAAACCCTATGTGCCTGTCCTAGGAGTGGGTGCTCTGATCTTCAGTTCCTCATGAAGTCAGGCACGCTAGTCCTAGTCCAAAATCCCAGTGCATCTCCCATGTTACCACATACAGGAGCAACACCTGCCACCAGTGTCTGGTGAGAGACTCTGTAGGCATCATCATGTGAAGAGCAATCACTTAGCCCGAGGCAGCACCAAAAGTATTTCAGATTCAGAATCTGAGAAAAGTATTACAGCCACTGAACACCTGACAAAAGAAGTAATTTTCATGTAGTCCCTTTGTGGCCGTTTACTTCCCACCCAATTGCCATGAATTACTCCAATATCATGCAAAGCATGGATTCTTGTTCTGCCATTTCAGTGAGATTTTTTGCAAGAGAAAGACCTAAAACTCCTGCCAAACTAACTTCTGAGCAACATCCACAGCTTCATTATATACCACCAGGCCTTCTCTTCCAGCACAACTCATACGAACAGACAGCAAAAACAGACCAGAGCGTGGTAGCAGCTCTTAGGTATCAAATCTTGGCCACGCCAGTATGTGAGAATGGCTACATCACATCACACCAAGGGTGTACTTCAGTAGACTCTTCCCCCCACCCCCCACCCCACCCCCACAAAACTCGATTCAGTTATGTATAAGACTAGAAAACGCATTTTAAAAACAACATTTTCTCTGTTACCGATACATGTTGTTATATACACAAACATATATACATGTACACACAGTCATCTGCTCCAGCATTAATATGATAAAGATACCATGTAAGTAGTTGTGCAGTTTGTAAAACAATTTGCTGTCAAACAGAGTGAGTAAAATCTAGATCAGATGTCAACATTTATACTAAGGCCAAGAAAAACAATTGACAATTCTCAAAATTTGTTTTACTTCCCTAAAGGAACTGAAAAAGAGTGGATCAAATCCTTACCGTGTGTTGGGCTTCAGGTTCTCAATTGGCAAATGAGTAGTCCCCGCAGTCCTGGTTGACCACTTGTTCTTTAAAAAGTCATCGTAGGATGCACTGTAAACCAGATAGCCTGTAAATGGGAAAAACAAATAGTTGTGAGGATTCTAAAGAAATTTTAAATAAATTATATCCCTAGGTGTTGTGGTAGATTTTATGGGTTAAAAGGAGTGGAAGCATCTTTGAATATTAAAGTGCCTAGCTCCCCTGGAAAATCCCAGGCTACAAGAATTTCCTGTCATTAGCTAATAATGATGGAGCACTACATCAGAGGATGGTACCTGGGTGCAATATTGATTTAAAACAGTGAAGGCAAAAAGATGACAGAGGCAACATATTCACTGTTTTAAGTGACATACTGACTGTGCAGAAACTAATACAGCTAGAAATACTGTGGTTTGTTTTTTTTTAAAAAACATTATTCAGATTATGCTCAGTAAGGTACTGGATCAACAGCCTTGAAGAATGAAACGCTGTGGGACAGACACCACACAGCCTGCTCAAGTGCCACCTTCTCCCTTCCCAACCATGATCCCTGCTTCAGCTCCGCCAGCTCCCACCCCTCTGTCACCCGCAGAGCTGGATGAGGCTCCTTGGAAACTGGACATCAGCACCAAAGCAGTGGCCTTTTCCAATGTTTAATTCACATCTTTTGGGTCCAACAACAAACAGGGGTTGATTAATTTCTAAAATATTTTTGTTATTTATTTACACTAGTGTCTTTCCAGCAACTTTCAAGATTCATTCTCGAAGTCAGTTGCACGTTCACAGCTGGGCAGGACCGAGTGGCTCCAGCCACACTCCAGTTACCTCAGCTTGGAGAGGACTGAAGCCAACTGTGAAAGATGCTCCAAAGCCAGGCTTGGGAGGTGCCTGCAGTGATGCTGGGGGCACTACCTGGAGGTGGAAGTGCTCAGTCAAGCAAAGTGCTATCACAGCTACCATCCACGTGAGAAGTGATGCCTTCAGAACCACTGGCACTAAAGCATTGGCAAAATCTTTGGAATATCTGGACATGCATGAGCTGCTTGGTCTGGCACTGAGGGATGACAGAGGGACCTTTCTAATTTCTCAGAAAATAGCTCACCTCCCTCAGAAGATTGCAGAGGAGTGAGAACTTCATGAATTGTTGACTCAGTTTAAGGCAAAAAAGGTCCTTTATG
Source organism: Numenius arquata (assembly GCF_964106895.1). Classification (NCBI taxonomy): domain Eukaryota; kingdom Metazoa; phylum Chordata; class Aves; order Charadriiformes; family Scolopacidae; genus Numenius; species Numenius arquata. The sequence continues at coordinate 15,524,805 of NC_133577.1, read as the reverse complement.
AAAACCTTCCCCTTCCCCACTACCCCATATCAGGAAAGCAACCCTCAGGAGAGTACCTGTTACCATGTCTCCTCGAGCAGGTTTGGCCCAGTCCACAATGACAAAAGAGTGACAGCCTTCGACTGCCACGACAGTGATGTTGTGAGGGGCTTTCAGGGGACGCAGATCTTTCTCTCTGAGGTCATTAGGGATGATTTCATCAAGGCTCTCCACTTGGAAGTGCTCCAGGGCCTCTGTCAAGGAGCAGGGTGCTGCTGGATCTTTATTGAGATAGGTCACATAAGGAGCTGGAAGAGACAGGGAAGGGTGGCGTTTAGTTAGCAGTTTGTAGGTACCACAGAGTAGCACGCAGGCTGGCAATTTCCTGAAGAGAGTCAAGTTTTGTGATGCATTTTAAAATTCTTCCCCTTCTAGCCTAGAGACAGTTCACTGCTGCCAAGAAAGCATGGCTCACGCTCCATCTGAGTGCAGGGGGAATGGGATGCCAATATTCAGGTCTAGCCCACACCCACAACTGTACCCAGCTATGAAAAGACAGAAGGATCGTCTTTGCTACGAGAGGCAGAACAGAGTGGTCTGACTGCAGGACCCTCTGGATGCTACCTTCAGCTGGAGGTGGGGTGGAAATGTCAGCCAAACTCTCTGCCTTTCCATGTGTGGGAACAGATCCCTGCCAGGGCCTTAGATTGTCTAAGACTTTACCAGGTCTTAGTGGTTGGTTCTTACACAAACATCTGGGAGCTGGGGTGAAACAACAGAGAGAACAAGAAGACTAATTCCAAGGTGATATCTAACCAGGTTAAATGAAGGGATTATTCCTGTGGTTCCCTGGGTACTAAGGGACCAGGAGTCATGAGTTCCTACTTTCCAGACATGTGCTCCCAACCTGTAACTTTTATTTTCAAAAGCTTTATACTGACTGGAATTGCACATCAGTTCAGGAAAAGATTAAACCATCTTTTTATTACCTTAAAAGTCACTGTAACATTGGAAGTAAGGACTATAAAACTTGCTTTGGAAATGTTTATTCAGTTGCAATAATACAATTAATTGAAATGGTAATGTTATTTCCCTAGTGCCTTGAAATGTTCATAAACCAACTTTTCTTGGTTTATCTTATTGGATGTCACACCCTAAAGGGATTTTTTCCAGATTTTGCAATGAAGTTAATTTTAGCCTCTCCAGCTAAATGAATCAAGAAGCACCGTCAGTGAGAGACCTGAATAGAAACATCATGAAATTGTTTGGACAGGGAAACTGAAGATGCACTGGAAAAAGTCTTGGCATATATAAAAACAAATCTTTTACTCCAGCAGCAGAGCTCCACTCTAAGCCACATGAAGCTTGTGGATATTAGAAGGGAAGGCAAGATATGAGTCAAAGCTGACTCTCCATTCCCAGAACTCCCATCTGAAATGCCAGGTGAGCCAGCAGCTGACCGGACCTCAGGTCAAATACCAGAGGTTTGTAAAGGGCTGGGCAGGTGTGTCACCAGTCTGGGGTGGAGGCTGGAATGCAGTGCCCTGCCACCTCCAAATCCCTCCAGTTGCTTCTCTGACAAAGAAGCAGCACAGGTTTGAAGTCAGAGATGCAACACCTACCTACACACTTGAAAGGCTCGTGTACATAGAAGCCAGCCTTATGGCTCCTGTCAATGTATTGGGGGTTCCTTCACAAAGTTTCTTCTACAGAGCAAAGATACAAATAGCAAAGACAAATTTATCTCTGTTGGCTTTACTTTTTGGAAAGTTCATATCCAAAATACCATTCATTCCTTGACTTTGAAGCACACCTTTGACATACATGCTCATGCAAAGTGGGTGAAATCACTGGGATTGCATGGGTCAGTCGAAAAGAATGGATACTTGCACTAATTGAACTACTGGTGTGAACTTAAAATGATGCAATTGAGCTGAACTGAGCACCAGAGTAGACACTCTTGCTCTGACTTCAGCTAAACCAAACACAATGCAGAATACAAAGCAGAGCACTTACACTGAAAGAGTACAAAGAGGTTTGCACTGCTTCAACGAAATTGGTGTGAGTCCACACGTAGACATGCAACTATGGAAGCTACAAACAAAGTACTGCTGTTTGGGTGTCCCAGGTGGTGGTCCTTGTAAGGACCACACACTAATCTGTTTGGCATATTTATGCAATGGTCTCAGTTTAAGGGCTGACCTTACTAGAACAAGAATTCTTTGCAGTATGAGTAGTAAGCTACATAAACCAAAGGATGTCCTTACCAGTGAACCGTTTCTTCCCAGCAATATCATATTCTGACACAGGGCCGGTGCCAACAACACTAGTCTCCGGATAGACAACTTCCAATTCTGTCGTTGTAGAAGCAGTGGTGGTGCTGACAGTGGTGGTGGTGGTTGGTGGCAAAGTACTCTCAAAAAACTCATAGTCTTCGGAGGAAACATAAGATGAAAATGTTAGCTTGATTCATGCTATTTTGGCTTAACTATGAAAAGGGAAACATTTCCGTCACCAGCCACAGTCCCAAGGGAGTGCCACACACCCTGCCCCAGCTGCCACACACTCCTTATGGGCCTCTAAGTCAGGGTTGGTCACATCTCAGCCTTGCAAGGGTTTCTACCAAACTGATGGACAGCGAGGACAAATTGCCTCAGAATACTAGTGCTGTTGACGATTAAGCCTCGCTCACACAGGTAAAAAGGGTGACAATAAACAAATGTATTCATACAGCAATATCCTGAACACAGTCTGTCTGCCACCACCCCTTACAGTTCCCAAAGAAAGACAGCACAGTATTTGAATCCCTGGCCACAGCCCTCAGATGCCAAAGGAAGGAGATACGGGAATGAAAAAATGGCTTTTTAAGAAAACTCTCCATTATTATTCTAAAATGCCAGGTCTGGTTCACACTGCTCTTAAGGCTTCCTGCAACCTAGAAACGTGGAGTCTTTTACCTGCCATTTGTGGTCCCATTAGGGCCATGAGGGAAGGCAAACAGGCACACACGAATATCCTGATTCAGTCCTCTTTGACATTCAGTACCATTAAATCCAGTGCTCTTTGAAAAGCTGCTGTGCTACCAGATTGACACACAAAATGAAGGGAAAGCATTTTGCGTCCCTGCTGTGTCTTCATACAGGCTGTGGGATTCTACTCATGGCTTTGAGTGTTTTCTGCTTAAACTGCTAAAGCATCTGTTTTCTGCAGGTGACCTGTCCCTAAGAGGAAGCCTGGAAAAAGACCTGTGCACTGAGGACATTCCACTTTCATGGGGATTTAAGGAACATGGGGTGCAGGACTTGTGCATTTTTTGGTTAATCCTCTCCTCCACACATTCTCAGCTGGCCTCAGTATGAAGTGATCAGAATAAAAAGCAAAAAAAGTCTATGATATCTTTCTCTCAGCTGCTGCACTCTCTTTTTAAATGCCTTTTTTGTTGTTGGTGGTGGTTTGACTTAAGATCCCAGCACTGCATCCACAAAGAAAAAAACCTTATTATTTAACTCAAGTTAAAGTTGAGTTTAACTCTGTTAAACACTTTAACAGAGTTCTGTACTTACCTGCTTTAATATGTCGGGGTAGGAGGGGGAATTTGAGGATTTAAAGCAGTAGAAGATCAGAAGTCAGTAATTGCAGAAAGTGAGTGTTAGTTCCAGTAATTGAGAATTTGCATTCCCTGTGAAAACTTATAATTAAAAGCTGGGACTCAAGGCTTCCTCTTCAGCTAAGTTTTGTTTGTCCTGAATTATAGTCTCAAGATGGCATGAATATAACTGCAAAAATCTTTCCCTCTTCTCCTTTTATCTAGTTTCAAATTCCTTTAATTTAAATTCCACAGGAATTCAGCAGATTAAGTATTCTACACATAGGTGATCTCATTCAGTATGAGTGTGTTTTATAGTCTAAATGCAGACTACACATCAAAAAAAAAAAGGACAAGAAAATATATTCACAGTGCTGTAGAGTGCTAAAACCTCACTAAGGTATTTCAGTACTCAGACAATATTTTGGTTTTCTGTTTTAGAAGAGTTCATTGACTTTGAGTGGGCTGGAGTTAGAAGCTGTACCAGAGGAAGTAAGTCTGAGATTGAAGCAGTTACTGTATGACCCAGATCTGAACGTAATTTATTTCCGCAATAGGTTCCTGTTAGACTGCAGGACCAAAAGAAAGGGACCTTCATGCCCAGAAACAGCTGCTTTTGCACCCTTGAACTTCAGACGTGACATGGGACTCTGGAAAGCTTTTCCAGCTCACCACTGCTTGCTTAAGTTCCCATTCACCAACCTGCCCCCTCAAACACAATTCCAAAGAAAGAAGAGGGGAAAAAACCCAACCCAAAACATGCCACGTGCAATAGACTTTTACATTTAAACAGTACCATCATCATATATCACATATGCCTCTGGAGTTGCTGTCACATCTGAATCCAGTCCTGAGAACGTATCTATTGAGGGAGAAAGAAAAAAATGCTATAAGAATTCAATGGTCTCATCCCCATCCTCCTAGTAAAATACTTTTGAAATAAAATTTAAAACAAAAGTCTTTAGCCACTTGATTTGTAAAGAAGTAAGACAACTGCCTAGTTTCCAGATAACACAGTGACAGTCCGTTCTGCATATTTAGAATAACAGCTGAGTAGCTAACTGCAGCAGCCAGGAGTTTTGCTAGGGGAAAAGGGGTTCAGGGCTGCTACTCAAAATCAAGAGTAACATACCTTCCAGGAGCTCTGCCCCGGCCCTGGGAGCTCTGGAGCAAAGGCAGGCTGCCAGCAACCATGTAACCCTCAGGTCAGGATTTGACAACATTTTATAGTCTCAGAAGCAGTAAATGTGAGAAATTTATACGCAAAAAAAAACCCAACCAAAATATTCAAATAAACTGAAAACTTCTATTCAAATATTTTTGCCTGGAAATAAAAATCAAACAACCCACAGAGTGATGACATTTACAGACTGTGTCTACGCTAGCAAGTAACGCAGCCCAAAAGGAATAGATTTGTAGAATAAAGTAATCTATGATTCTAGGAATGGATTTATAGAATAAAGTAATTGGTGCTGTATCTCGCAGAGTTTTACTTCACAGTAGCTCTAGTCTGATCCTGTGGACTGAATGCCCATTAGAGATTGGGGCACATACGTGTCATCCTGAAGCACTGCTTCTGTTTTAGTTTCATCCAACAGGAATTCAGTTTGTGCACACCAAGACTGCTCCATGACGCAAACGAAAGCATGGCAAGAAGAGATGATTGTGAGGTGCACATCAAAAACACGCTCCCAATCCACCCCAAAACCCAATGCAAATACACCCACAGACTTCCCAGATGCCTATGCCTAAATATTATCCCAATATCTCTGCAGGTCACGTATCCAGCACCAGATACATCAACCATCAAGTACCTCATCTTGTGATTCCTGGATGCTTCCCTGCACACTCTGAGAAATACATTTCTCCACGTGTTGTACAGGGAAGCCAAAGAGCACACAAAGCTCAGATTAGCCATGAAAAGCAATGAAAACAAAACAAAAGCATTGTGCTGGAACCCACTGCAGCTACAATTAGAAGTCTTCGATGAAATGCTGGAGTTGGGGAGAGGCCAGTGTGTGAACAAAGACAAGAGAAAGACAGCTTTGACCTCAGGATACTACACAGAAACTGATAATGTCCCTGTAACATTTGATATGGAAGCACCAATGTTATTTTTACTAAGCCAGTTATACGAACAGTGCAAAATTTCAACTGCCAGTGTCAAATTGTGCAAAATAGAATCTGGATGATACATTTTAATTTTGCAGGGATTTTTTTGTTTATTTAGAACGAACAATTATTGTACAAGGCTAATTTTTTTCTACTACAATAAGTATCTTTTAAATACATGGTAGTGATTTTAATGCAAACCTAAGTTTTGAAAACAGAGGAGATGGGTTAATTCTTGTCAGACTTCCATATAGCAAAATCTGACATTTTCTCTTCAGGAGATCATCTACTTGGAAGCCACTTGACTTCTGTGAGGGTAGTCACCAATAAAGTAAATCCTTTGTTGAATTCTACAGATCTTCTCACCACAGTTGGCCAGTATCAACCAACGTTTACAATTTACGCACTTATCTTTGACTATATCCAAGTAAACAAAAGGCTCAGATATGCAGAAATTTGGAGTCCTTCACAGGCAGATTTAAACTTCACAAGTACTAGCCGCTCAGCCTTTCATCTATGTACAATCCAGCATAAACAAATTTTATTTTCTATTTTTGTGCTTTTTCAGTCTCTTCTACTTCATTTTCTGTGCTTCTTTAGTAATAGCAGTGGCATGAAGATGGTGCATTCCAAAAGACCTCTCTCTTTATAATTTTCTCCACGTACACCAGCTGAGGTTCTCCAGCTGCTCCATCACCCTTCACTGCAGCTCTTCAGTGAATCCTACCACTACCAGATGAGGCTAAGTCTTGCCATCTCCACTTGCCGTAGTCCTTTGGCATCTCTAAGGACAGCGGACTGTGCAACCCCTGCTTGATTTTATCACATGTAACAAGTGGTTAAGACTCCACTTTTTTTTTTTTTACTTTTGAGTTCACGAAAAAAAGTTTAGCTGATTTCACTGACAAATCACGCTTCTGTTGTCAAATTCCTTCTTGAAAGTTAAAGATTGCTGAATCTAGTGAATTGGTGACAATAAATTCTGCTGGGTCAAGCAAAAATCCTGCCAGAGAGTAAGCGAATTTGCCAAAGCTTAAGTAGAACATTTGGCCATGGGTTTTGGCACTTGCAGCCCCTGGCTGTTTGGGAGTAAAGCACTTAGCAACAGAACAGCAAGCTTTGGCAGAATAAGTATTTTATTAAATGATCTGGAGTATTTTCCAGACTCAGATTAAAGGGAAAGACAACATAAAAATATGATTTGGAAGTGGTCAAGGGAAAACTGCATTAAGTGTTCTGATAGTTCAAGTAGTAGTTGTTTATCCCTCTTGAAGCAGACACTGCACTTGTTAAACAAAACCAGCCATTATTACATAAATACCAGAAAGATGCTTTCTTTTCAAGCAAGTTCCTCTGTGGAACAGGCAGGTTGTTCTTCTGCATTTGTCAAACGTTAAGGCAGGTCACCATAGTGCAAAAAAAAAAAGAAAGGAAAAGATCAAGAAAATCCTAATAATTACTCTTCAGAGAAACTTTCATAATTTCCAGGTAGGGATTTATATTGCTCAAGCTATACAGCAGGTAAGAAGTGGAAATGCAGCACCATCTTGTCCTTTCAGTCTCCCACTCTTCCACTCTGATGCGTTTGCAGACATACTGTCGAAATGCCAGACAGTTTAGGAGTGACTTAAGAGCAGTTCTCATTGAACACACAGCCGGTGTGAAAAGACTAGTTTTCATTCACGGCTCTAGGAAAGCTCAAGGATCCAGCAAGCTCATCTGGTAGAAGGCAAAAAAACCCAAACAATGTTTTTAAATGTTCATAAAATCACATGAAAATTCCCCAGCCCACAACTCTGCTAAAAAAAATACTGCAAAGCTTACTGTTCAGCTTCTGGAGCCTATGCTCAGACTAAGCCCAGCCATATTTCATAAACTCTTATTGTTCTTATAACATGTATTCTCAGAAAATGTCCTTCAGGTATGAAATAGCACAGGGCAAAAAGAGGAAACATTACAGGATATAAGCAACATCTAAGGTAAGCAAAAGGAGTTGGTGGGAGTAGGACCAACTCTAACCCTACCAAAAATCATAGTCCCCGTTAGAGAACTTTGAAAATACCAGGCTGACCATATAAAACAATATTTGTAACACTTTTGTAAACACAATTAAGAACAATGAAAGCACCAAAGGGAGAATGAAAAATCTTCAAAGAAATATTTAATGATGATCATTTATATATACATATGTTTGTGTATGTGCGTATACACAAATATCTATGCATATGTTCTATACATATGCATGACACTTCCAAAAATACATACTCAAACAGGGGGCTAATTGTTAGATAAATATTAATACTAATACTAATAATCATTGTAATTTCATCTGTACAAGGCAATAACATCTGTGACTCATTACTTACCCAGGGTAGCTCGTAAGGGAATTTTCAGTCTTCTGCATCTGAGATCGTTTCCAAAGATGCCATCCTCAGACTCACTGTGAGTTGCTGAAGTCACATCTTTCCATATCTTCTGCACTCTTCTAAGCGATAGTTCAGCTTCTCAGGCCATGGTTACATGGCCTACTTGTAAATCTACTTTGGCTTCAGAGATACAGGTGTATGGGGTAAAGGTAAGGGGGTTTAATTAACCATTAAAACTGATCACTGCAGTTGGCAGATGTCTGACGGCCATCCCTTTGTTTAGGTTGTGGCCATGCTCCTACTGCCCGTTTGTTTACTGAGTTGGGGATTACCTACAAATGGAAAGGATAAGGACTGCCATGGTGCTCCCTGATCCGGTTTTGCAAAATAAGCAGCTGACTGGTTTGCAACACAACATTCAGGTGATGAAAGGGTAAAACATGGTAGGAACTGGCTCAACACTGAAAGACTAGTGCATTTATATTTGTTTACTTTGGATTTCAGTTTGGCACCACACACTAAGCTTGTATAACTGCAACAGGGAAATAACGACATGTATCGACCCTGGTTTATATTTTCAGAAGAGAAAGTAATTAGTGTACAACTCTCTGCCTTATCTGTGTAGAGCCAGAGTTGTCTTTCCCCAGCTTCATCCGTGCTGTGCTACATTCCTGCTAGACAATCTCTATCTCTGAGGGCCGTCAAGAGAACAAGAATCTCATTTTGCAAAAGCCGGTCCTGCTATGGCTCAAAATAGAGACTTTTCAGAATTTATTGTGAGAAACAAACACAAAGTAGAAAAAATGTATAGTGCTTTCAGGTCCTTTCCTGGCCTGAATGGGAGTGATGACTTCACTAAGGTGAGTACTTTGACCACAAAACTACTGCCTATACTTGTGCTCAGATGCATGAGTATATGTGACAAGACTGGATCCAACACAAGGTGAGAATTTTGCCAAAACCAACATATTTCCATGAAAAAATTCAGCTTTGAGGGAAGCTCACATTTTTCCAATGAAAAGCCATTTAACGCCCAAACCCTTCTCCAGCTGCTCTAATCTCAGCTCCTATCTTGTCACGTTGACAAAAACCTTCAGAGGTAGATTATTTCCCGCTGTACAAGCAGCACAACCAAAGAAGTTCAAACAGTGCCAAAGGAAGTTACCTTCTGCATTACACTCCGGCAGGCCGTCAAAACCCAGCAGCAAGTTGCCCTCGTCATCATACTGTGCATAGGTGCCTGGAGGACAGGTCGGGGGTGGTTTCTCAGTGGGTGGTTCAGTGGTGGTTGGTTCAGGAGTGGTAGTGGTGGTTGTAGCAACGGTTGTAGTGGTTGTAGTAGTTGTTGTGGTAGTTGTTGTGGGTATTGTTGTAGTAGTAGTTGATGGAGTGGTTGTTTTCTTAATCATTTCAAGACCAATCAGAGGTTTCCCTCCAAGGCTTATTATTGGTTTATCTTGTGCACTTGCTACAGGTTTACTAAATCTGCCATGTCCAAACAAAGGTAATCCATCAGGACTCACCATTGGGGCACCCTTCTCATCTAGGAGAGAGGAACAAAACCAAAAAAATCTCACCACTGATCAATTTCAGGCTTATAGCATGGTATTTATCAACAGTAGATACCACAAGAGAGTGTGATTAGAACCTCCTGTAACTAAGCTGACAGAAAAGATGGTTGTTATCTAGGAAAGAGCCATGGCACCGGAAGCTGCAAAATGGTTCAGAAGAACCTCAGATAAACCACAGTGGTGTTCACTTTTATCAGCTGTTTGATAAACACTTCTTGGGGAGACTGCAGGGAGGTTTCGCTGCAGAATCACAACGTGCAGGCTGCGCCTGCATTTCATCTAAGCCAGTCTTGTAACTGTTGATGAAAGGTATGATGAATCCATATTCTGCTCCCTAATGTCAAACATGTACAAGAAAAAACTGGGATAAGCTGGTGAGATGCAGATAAATTTTTGTGCCAAATTCTGGATACTGCAAATATTTATGGTGACCAGCAGGCACTGAATTTATGTTCAAGAGGTCTATACAGGTGGACTGATATAAAAACCAGCAGTCTTTTCACAGACCACACACAGGGATTTTTACTAGTTGTGGTCAGTTTCAGAAGAAAAAACAAAATAAATCACAAACACATGGCTGGTATAGAGCTAGTGGTGGGGAATAATTACTTCTATGTATACAGAGATATAAACAACCTTATTCTGGTTCAGTTCTGCAGTCCTTTCTGCAGAATGCTGATACAAGTGAGATGGACTCAGGTGATTCTTGCCGCCCCATACTCAGAAGCCCCACAAGAGGCCCCGAAGCCTCCCCAGGTCCTGCAATGTGCTGACTGCCTGATGGAGACCTGAGGTACAAGCAACTCCAAATGGCTTGCACGGGACCTGGGGATGCCTGAACCATTCAACAGCTCAAAGACTTGTACCATCTGCACAAAACCAACAGATTTTTTTCTGTAAGAAGGAAGCTGTCACTTACCAACAATTGTACGTCCATCCCCTCCTAATTTCACTCTGAGAGGGTTGCCTTGGGAATCTTGGAGGTATTTTCCTTCAACGTTTAAAACTAGCCCTCGGTCAAGATCTACAATCTGAAAGCAATAGATGGACTCAATTTTAGCTAACACAGGAGGAGGTGAAATGAAATTTCTCAATAACAGAAATCCTGAGGAAATTCAGATGCTAAGTGTGATGTTCAGGAATAGCTACAACACCCATAGACTTTTAAAAGTGAGTCACTAATTGTACAGTAATCACTGAAAAATCACTGCTGAAGAAAGCAAATCCCCAGGAGATGGGCTCCAGAGTTGCACAGCAACCATGTTCTTATCACCTACTGTAGCTCTCATGTGCAAAGGAGCAACTCCCTTGTTTTTCTTGGGGTGTGCAACTCCTACAGTGAATTCCTGTAATACTGATTTGAGTATGACCCTGAGTCCTTTTGAAGAATGGATTTAAAAGCAAGTGTACTACTCAAAAAAAAGAAAAAACAAACCAAAAACCAAACCCCAGGAAAAATTAAACTAGTTAATTTAAATTGAAACAGCCAGTGAACACAAAGTAGCTAAGATGTTAATTGTGGTGGGAGACTGAAGAAAAGCCTCTGTCTCATAAAACAAATCTGTCTGAGAGCTTGGATTGAATTCAAGAGGTAACTGCAGTTAAAACCCAGTCCTTGTTGCTATTTCAACCCAAAATAGCTGAACTGCATGCTGTTTGACCCAGGAGTAACAGACACTGAGCCACAGAACACAAAAAAAGTGTTAAGTGCTGGGAGGAAACTGGGAAGAAGACGTGAGCAGCAGTTCCAGGTTGGCAAGACAGACTTACTTTTGGCGCTGGGGAAAAGACTGTAGCAGGAGGGACAGTAGATCATGAGATCAGTCTCTGAAGGCCTCCAGGCCCCAGATGTTGACACAGATCCTCTTGCTTTACAAGGTGTTCATCCTGCTTGCAGCAATGCCCTCCTCTCATGGGGTGGAGAGAATCACCGCATGGCCTTCCAAGGACCTTCCTAGCCCACTTTCTGGAGCCTACTTAAAGGGCTTTGAGTATGCTTTTCAAAATGCCTCCCCTGCATGTGACATACCAGAAGCTCCTTTTTATGTACCTCTAATGAAAATGGTAAGATTGAATTGGCCATAAAATAGATGTCTTTATGACCCACACAGCGTGTGAGCAGCTCTACTGATGCCAGGGAGGCTGGTCACAGCCTCCTCCTGCTCAGTGTTCAGGCAAACACATAGGAAACACCAGTTCCTTCCCCTGTGGTGATTGGTTATAAATTCACTGGAAAGGCTTCTAAAGGTCTGTAGGCACCTAGTGGGGTTCTATCAATGGCATCTGAGCTGTTCTGAAAATATCACTGAAATTGTGTCTGTATGAACAGCAAACGCTTAAAGCTACCTACATATGTACATTTAAAGCATTCTGACACTTATGTAGTAAATTTACTTTTTGATACTCTTGCTCACGTGCTTCTCCCTGGAGCATGAATCTGGGAGAAGCATTGCTGAACACGTCCTTCACAGCAGCCATCCTGGGCAGTCCCCACTCACACCGAGCAGCAGACAAGCCCTGAGACACTGGTGAGCTTAAATTGCACTGACTTTGAAGTAAAAATGATTCACTAAATCTATGAAAGTAAAGCTATAGTTGAAAATTCAAGCCATCAGGCTTTAAATCAGGCATTTAAAATATTCCAATAATGAAATACAGAATTTGTCATTAGATTTCAGTGGAACAGTGGAAACTAGATCCCTAAGTACAACCTCACTTTACAGCTTCATTGACTGAGGGCACTATTCTCCTCTGTTTTCTTAAGGAAAATGTAAGTACAATAAAAAGCCAAAGCATCCTGAATTTGGAGAGAAGGTCACCCTACCCACTTTGTTCCTTGAGGGCCATTGATTACTCTCTGTCCACTTGGTTTTCCATTATTACCAGGTATTATTTTTCCATTTCCATTTTTTGTTGTAAGATTAGGTCTGCCATTGTATCCTGAAACAGAGAAGAAAACACACTATTCTGAAGAAAGCTGTGCATACAGAAAACCACATTTTAAAATGCAAAGAAATGTGTTTTCTGACCTATCTGGACATAAGTGAGAGCAGAAAGAGTCCTCATCACACTCAGCAAAACAGGCATTTCCTTTCTGCTCAGAGCAACTGTTGTGACACTGTCAGATCCCTGTGGCTTACACAAGCATCTGAAATGGTTTCTTCTGAAGAGGTTACACACTCATGGTTTGTCTCTACCATGTTTATTTGGTCTCTTCGCTCCCTCTTGTTTTTTTAAGAAAGTAGGGCAATATTTCTAGATGGCACTACAGCCACAAATGTTTGTGATCTCTGTAAATATTTGAGGAGTGGGGTGAAGGAAGAAACCACTTGTTCAATCCTATCCTTATACAAAGCTGTAGTCAGAAACTGAAAGGAGAGGGGCTCAGAAAGACCAGCAATTTTCACATCCTAGCTGAGAGATTTGCCTCCAGAAAAATATATATCAAAACATATACATATATTAACTGGGGAAAAAAATAGTATCTGAACATTCCTTGGCTATTAAATTCCCAATGGCATGGTTACCAGTAAGCTGGTATACAACCTCCACAGAGAAATCTGTTCTTCTTTCATACAATGCATCTCATCCTCCGTGGTGTTATCTAAGGTCCACTTCCACCTTAAAGCTCTGCAATCTGGTGGACCTCTACACAACACTGAGTCTGACTAAAGCATAGCAAATACAATATCCCAGCTGCATGGTTCTCACTGAATAACAGTGAGGCCACATTGAACAAAACATTGTGATCTACATATGGCATAGAAGGTACTTATTAAAACACTCAGGTCACTCAATACTATTTTACATGTCCATGCATTGGAGGGAGAAAAAACATTTCTACCTAGCAAAGTCACTGAGACTGTCTGGGATTCTCCATAGGTAACATGGGGAATCAATAGGTGACACACCTTGACATGTAGTGGATCCTCTGTTCCACTACCCAGGGTCAGCAAATATTCTACCAGAAAGCAAGCCTCTAACATTTGGGGTAAATCACAGCCATAAAGGTATTAGAGGACCTGACTGTGACGTGAGCAGTCCTCAATGTGTTGTTGCACATAGGAACGTGTAATCTTGAACTGTTACTTAAAAAAAGAGGAAAGTGGCTTAAAAATTAATTAAAGAAAACATAGAATGCCTGGACAGCATGAGGAAACACCTTACTGCCAAGGTGTGGTCATTAATAATAAATAATCTACAAAAGCCTTTTAGTAATCCACAAAAGGAAGAGCAATATACCTGAGAGGTTGTCATATTCTGAGTACAAATGTGCTCTCAGTGAAGTTATGGCTCAATAAGGAACATAGACCTATTTCCAATTTAGTACCTAACTCTGTCATCTCCCCTGCGGATCACGGGATCCTACACAAGCAAACCACAGGACCAAAAGTCTGGGGCACCACATTACACTGTTGAAGCAATGCCCTCAAGAACTGGGTTCCCTGAGAATGACCAAAATAAAAAGTAATACGTTATACTAAATAACTGAACCTGCATTCTGAAGAAGGGCATTCATCTAACTGCTCTTAGGAGCACGATCTTAGGAAAAACACTATTCAGTGAGATTACTGCAACGAAGACAAGATACCTTGTCTATAAGGAGGTCTAACAACTTGCCGTTGGGAAGGGCTCCGTAGCCTGGAGTTCAATAGTCGCTGGCGAGGGGACAAAGTAGAAGAAGAAATTGTTGGAGAAACAGTGTGTGTAGTGGTAGATGCAGAAGAACGTGGCCAGACAAAGCTTGGTTTAGATGGGGTGTGCTTGTTAGAGGACTGAGTAATCCGTGACGCTATGGCAGAGCTTCCTGGTGATTCAGGAGAAGATATTTTTAATGTTGGAGGTTTTTCTTTCTCTTCCTCTTCAGAGCTTACTTTGTGAGGTAGAAGGGTGTCCATAGATTTCCTTTTATTGCTAGTAGTGTCATCATATGTGTTTTTGTTGCCTCTAGAAACAGAAGGGGACCATTTTGCTGCCAAAGATGTAGGTTTCTCTTTCACTTCTTTCTGATCATATTCACTGTAATAATCATCCTCTTCATTAGAAACTGACTGACGAGATTTAGATGAAGAGGAGGAAGGAACTTTTTGAGGAAGTTCGGGTTTGGACATTTTTGAGGGCAACAGGCCATGTTTTTTCTCTGTTTGGGACACTGTTCTTGTAACGACCATTGAGCGGGTAGGTAATGAAGGACGAGCTTGTCTTGAAGAAGTGGATGACAATCTTGGATTATACTGGTTGTCTTTTGCTGTATCACTGGCAGAACTGGAGTCTGGTTGAGCAAGTTTTGGTTTGTAGGAAGGTACCTGAGAACCTGGCTGCTGTTGCTTTGATAGAGATGAACTTGAGCTTCCCTGAGAGAAAGATGCAGGTAATTCCCTAGAAGAGGACACGTCTTTAGGGAATACAGAGCGTCTGCTTGCTCTGTCACTGCCTTCTGTTGCATCCTCATCATCATTTTCCTGCAATTCTTCATTACTCTGGGATGGAACGTGAGATGGGAGGCGCCGACCCCTTGAATGCAGTAAGGAAGGACTCGTTTGTGCTGTCTGTGGAGGGTCTGAGCGGGAGGTCTTCTCCAACGGAAGATGAGAGGGGAATGTCTTTTTAGGCAAAGATACACTTGGTTTTGATCGAGCAAGGGTTTCTTTTACCTCTTGACTGTCTTGCTCTTCAGGCTTATGTTTGGAAAGAGACGATTGCAAAAGAGAATGCTTTTCTGCAGCGGCCACTCGACTCTGTTGTTCCGCTGAGTCAGAGCGGGACGATTTCTCACTGTGTGTCTCTCTGAGGTGAGAATCAGAATCGACCTGAGGATTTCTTCTCTTGGAATAGATTGATGAAGAAGACTGCCTAGAAGAGGGTAGAGAAGGAAATAAGGGGTTGGCATCTTGTGAGTCCTCCCTATAATTCATATGAATATCCTTTCCATTGGATTTGGCACTGCTGGAGGAGCGAGAGTGAGGTGAAACGTAACCAGAAACAGCAGACCTTGATGAGGCTGCCACCGCAGCTAATTTCGAATTCTTCCACGTGTGAGAACTGGAACTTGAGGGCAGCCTTGTTTGCTGTGATCTAGCACTGGTCTGTCCTGCTCTTTCCTCTGCTTCTTCACTGTCAAACTCATTATGGCTCTCACGAGCATGGGAATCTGCTGATTTGGAAGAGGGTTGATGTGAATGACCTAGAGAGCCAGACCTACTGGGATGGCTTGGGACAATATCGTGAGAGATAGCAGACTGTCGATCTGATGGCAAAGCCAGGCGACTGGGCTCTGAAGTTTTAGAGGACACTTTCACCAGCGTGGGGCCTGGCTTTCCTTCCACATTACCTGCAAGATCATTATTTTTGGCAGGCAGAGGATGGGAAGAGGTTTTAGAAGGCACATTAGTGTTGCTTTGCCTCATTTGCTTTGTTTCATTATCTGTGTATTTAGGAACAGACAAGGCAGAAGAGCGTTGTGCTGACGATGGTGACAGTGCTGGTGGCTCATGTTCCTCTGTGCTCGTCTGCTGTGACACCTCTGATGTGTGTGTTCGAATAGGGGTCCTCCCTGAGGCAAGAACAGGGTGGACCGGCCGACTAGGGGACAAGGGTCTAACAATTCTCCTCTGATCCTGGGCTTTTGGTGGCGTCGTTGGAGCTTCCTGGGAGGAATCACGATTGTCTGTCACTTCAGTGGATTGGAGATCAGGTTCCAGCTCACCTGTCTTTCTAGAAGGTAACTGAGATTTACTCAGGACCCCTCCTCGAGTCAATATTTTATTCTTATATTCAGAAAGAAGACTCTTTTTATCACTAACATTAGGTGTACGAGCAGATGACCGCTTAGAGGAAAGTGATGGCTGGACTTTTGAAGAAACAGAGGAAGTTTGAGAAGGAGATGAGCCAGCATTCCCATTTTTTTTAGCCTCTGAATTATCTTGAATATTTGTTTGTTGCTGAGCAACTGAATCCTCATGAGCAGCTGGGGGGAAGAAAAAGTGTTTATTCATAACAATAGAAGCAGCACAAAAAAATGACTAAGAGAAAAAAAGCAGCCAGGTAGCAAGAACAAGACAATTTATGAGAATATGAGACAATAATTATTTCTGTATTAGCCAGCCTATGTGGAATATCTGTAACTTGGATAAACTTAGAGCAATTAACATCAAACATCTAAAAGCAGGGACTGCAACATCGTATCAGTGGAGCCAAATTTTCAGCAGAGCTTAGTCATGTTGATGGCATGGAGCTGCATCAGCCCATCCGAGGCTGTGGCCCATGTTCTTAGTTAACTCAGCAAATCTTCTGTCCCCACAACAGCATCTTTTTGGCAAGAAGCAAACACAAGGAGTTAGTACCTGAGTAAGCCAGACTAACTGACTTTCAAGGCCGGGAGTTGACAGGAATAGCACAACCAAAGAACCAAAGTATTGTATTCTTTGGCCTTTGGATAACAATAGCACACAGTGTTTTCGTGCAGGAAATAGACTATGGTATGCATGTATTTAAAATGTCCATAAAATGTCCTTTAATATCCTGCAGTAACAGAAACAGTATTAAGGAAGTAAAATCTGATGGGTTAGATGGAGCGCAGAGGAAGCTGAAATAAGTCGGTAAGAATGAAGATAAGCGGGACCGAGGTAAGAATGGGCAGATCATGCAATCGGTGCTTGGCTTGGTGCTCACCTGCTGGGATGGCGACACTGAAGGCTTTAGACTGAGGACCTGGTCCCCTCCTGTTTGCTGCACGGATTTTGAAAATATAGCGCTCCCCGGCCTGCAGACCATCTATTATGGCTGATGTTGTAGCTCCAGAGTAGGTGATGGACTTTGCTCCAAACGGCTTGAGAGCCGGGGCGTATGAAAGAATGTATTCTGAAATGATTTGGCAGACGGTTGGAAGGAGGAAACTGAAAACAGTCCTGTTTCCAGCGGACAGACTGTATGGGTAGGATGAATTAGAATGTGCATTACTAAAATTAATACACTAGCAATGCACGCTGAGTCAACAGCTGGAGTACAAAGACACGAGAGAGAGAGAGATATACATATATATGTAGGTAAGTTAAACATTTGTTCATCTTAACAGACAAAACCAAATCACAGTGACGACCTAATGACTGAGACAGAATATGTTAGCTATACCTTCATAAAAATACATAAGCAACAATGCTCATCAGAGTGAAGAGTCACCAACAGGAGCCAGATGAGAGTTGTGCATTCCAGAGGAGGTGCAGGGGACATGAGAAAGTTACAGCACCAACTACTGCGTGGTTTGGTGTGCTGCACCAGGAGACCTTTTTCTGTTTCTGGACACTGTCTACTAAAGGGAAAGAAATGAGTCCTCTGAAAAAATCAACTGCCCTAAAATCAGAAATAACAGAGGAAGTCTACAAAGAGAAAATACACTGAAGGCAGAAAACACGTATGAACATCGCCAGGAAAATACGCACTGTCCTGCCACTTGTGGAAATCTGGTCTGAAAGACTATGTAAATGTTAGGTAGTGCAGATCGCTAAAATCAGAATGCCCATGCTGTTACGGCTGATGGACCACAAGCAGATTTTAGACTTCCCAAGGGAAAGAGAAATTATGAACTTACTGATTAGCTACCAAGATATTTGCAATCAACAACACATGATCCAGAGAACATGATTCCAAAACGTAAATGGCTCACAATGGTAGACAACACACAATTGCATTGCTGACCGCAGCTATGTCCACAGCAAATAAGAACATTAAAAAGTTTTCTTTCCCACAGAAATTATTTGGAAGAAGAACAAAATGTGTATTCACTTAATTATCACTCAAGACATCAGTATTAAAATCAGGTGACATTATGCATTAGTATTAATTACTTATCTTACATTTCCAACAGAGCCTTGACACAGCTAGAATTGCACCGTATTTTAAGGCCCTAGTCATGCAAAAGCAGCTCTGCCAGTCCACTGTGGTGAAACTCTACCAGCTCCAAATGCCACATACTCATTCCTCAGCAGTGCTGGAGCCTGAGGGCCATACCCATGAAAACACCAAAGCACTTACTTTAATCTTGGGAACAATATTACTGCAGTAAAATATAAGTGTTTCCAGCTGAGTCTTTGCTTAGAGGGGTTTTAGCTGTAAGCTACAGGCCAGTAGGTAAAATTGATGCCTGAATGATTGAGGTTCTTATTTAGAAAATATACTTCTACCAGGAAATAACAAGACTGCAAGTTGCCAAATGGTAGCAATAGCTTGTTGGACGCCTGTCCAACAAAATCAAAATGGGATGCACTGTGCTTGACTACAGCTGGGGCCAAACACCACTGCAGAGAGAGCAACGTAAGGTCTTTTTGCCCCTTAGGAAGCTCACCCTGCTCTCACCTTTCATTTTAGGATTACTGTGGTGCCTGTGCTCTGTGTTAACTTTCTGTATCGAGAGAAATTTCACCCCTGTAGGAACAACTGTAGGCATGAAAAGGAGTCTTCCCATTACACTCCCAAGGAATGTAGGTAAGATCTCAGTCATGTACAGGCTTCTTTTCTTTTCAGTCTTCCGTAAGAAGCACAGATATTGGACCAAAACAGAATTTTGAAAATAAATTCCAAGGGCTGTCAGTTTTCTCTCTCTACACCAAGAAACACAAGAACACTTGAGGAGTCACAGTACCATGACGGGAAACCTCTAGAACATAATAACACCTTTAAAAACAGAAAATTTAAATTTTTTGCTGAAAACCAGCCCATACTCATGGCGTTAAGAAATAAGGCAAGCATAGGTCATCAAAATCAAGAAAAAAAACATCAATATTTTATATGCAAATACATTTAATGCTCACTTGAAAAAAAATCAATGTATTAGAAGGCATGGTAAACTTTGGGTTTGGGGTTTTTTGTTTTAAGATACACAGGAGTTGGTTTAATTGCAGAGACACTGATGTTACTTCTGGTAACTCTCAAATGGCTACTGGAAGGCATTTTCTCCCATTACTTTAATATGTGGTATAAATATAGAAAACAGGCTGAGAGAGCTGGGGTTGTTCAGCCTGGAGAAGAGAAGGCTCCAGGGAGACCTCATAGCAGCCTTCCAATATCTGAAGGGAGCCTACAGGAGAGCCGGAGAGGGACTCTTTGTCAGGAAGTGTAGTGACAGGACAAGGGGTAATGGTTTTAAATTGGAAGAGGGGAGATTTAGATTAGATATTAGGAGGAAATTCTTTACTGTAAGGGTGGTGAGGCACTGGAACAGGTTGCCCAGGGAAGTTGTGGAGGCCCCATCCCTGGAAGTGTTCAAGACCAGGCTGGATGGGGCTTTGAGCAACCTGCTCTAGTGGAGGTGTCCCTGCTCATGGCAGGGGGGTTGGAACTCAATGATCTTTAAGGTCCCTTCCAACTCTAACCATTTTGTGATTCTATGATTCTATGAAAACGACAGGGTTGAAAAACAAAAGGATCAAAAGAAAAAAATTCCTGATTACCATGTGTTATCAAAAGGACTGTAGAGTGCTAATTCAGTGATTTCATTTAGCCAGTATAAGTCTCATTTGTGCCATTTATTTAGTTTAAAAATAAGACCTCTCCTGTAATACTTCACACTCAAGGAAAACGATATATTAGACATATATAAGCATTAAACCCTTGAATATCAGGTATCATTAAAATTATTGCCTTGGATGAATCATCTCAGGATCAGCAGACAAAAATGGACAAAGGGCTACAGACTGCTCAAAATCAGGAGCAGATTTGAAATTTCAGATAGTGTTCCTGCCTGACCCTGCTTTAAGAAATAATAATTCTTGGACACAATTGCAGCTCCATTGAAGAAATTGGCAAGACTCCTACTGACTTCAAACAGGAAGGAATTCCACCCCTGCCCTGAAGAACACATATAAAGTAGGTCGTGTATGCAGACACGGTAGACTTCCCTCCAGGCCAAAGGTTTTTTTAAACCCTGAGATGCTACAGTGCTGATAAGGCACCTTCAGAAACTTGTGTAAGTCGAGAACACTATCCCATCAACCACTGGAGAACTGGAGCAGCCAAAAAATCAGCCTGTTCATTTTCAGAGGGAAAAAGGAAAAAAAAAAAAAAATCCCAGAACGCTTTTGCCTAAAATCCTATGCAAGTAAATAGCCACCGACAAATTAGCTTTATGACCATGTATGACAATGCTATAGTACGCGAGGCTATTTGCGCTTGCTTCTTAAGCTAAGGCTTTCCTTCTGTCATAAACTATAAATAAAACACAACATAAGCCCACTCACTTTCTTCGCAGCTACCCAGCTTTTCCTTCTTCGCCTAACTATTACAAATCCTTTGGGAAACTTCCCTCTTGAGCTCCATTTTGACCTACATATTAATGGAAGAAGAGGTATGTGTGCACGCATGACGCCCCGGGAAGCTCTGTGACATCCCAGGCACATGGTGATGATGGCTTCCCAGCGGCGGTGCGGAGATGCTGGGCTGGAAACAAGAAAATCTTGCTCGGGTATAAGCCATTAACAGATGAAAAAAAATCCTGGCACAGTCAGTGGTTCCAGCTTGCTGCGGAGTGGCAGTCTGACTTCGGGAAGACCAGCTCCTTGAAGGGGTTAAAAACCAACAATGATGACTTACCTTTGACTTTTCCTTCACTCTCTGGGAGAGCATCCCAGGATGCTGCTACAGAGGTTGGTTTGCCCTTTAACGGCCAAACATCCAAATTTTCAGGTGCGGTGGCCGGAGCTGTGAAACAGCCACATGCAGAAGAGACAAGTAAGAAACACAGCATACACCTTTTTCTCCTTCTCATGGCAGAAATTCTTATGTGGCCATTTCAAAGATAAATGTGAAGAGCACACATGGCTCAGGTCCATGCGTGTCTGTATTACACCTCTGTACCAGACGTCCGTCGTGAAATTTTATTCTGTGCTTTTAGGAACAGGCTGCCTGCACGAGACTGCTCCTGTGGCTTAGTTGGAACGATGTGGTAATTCAGTTGTTATGGACCACTTCCCTGTACCAAAGTGGCCCCATGGCTTCTCCATGGTGGAGGCAGGGTTTAAATTTGCTACACACGGAGAGGGAGAGCAGACAGGCTGCTCCTCCCAAAGGAAGGGGAAAATCCAGCTTCAGGGATCCAAGCTGCTGACCCATCCCCCAGAAATACCCAAACCATCTCCCCCTGTTCTTGTCCTGCTGCAAGAGCAGCCCCAGTGTGCTCTCCAGGGCACTGCTGCAGGGACACAGGCAGCAGGACCAAGGGTTTTCCCAGGTTCCCAATCCGCTGCTGCCCCAAGTAACCACTTATTCTGGCTTTTCCTCAAGTCAGCCATATTTCACAGCTTAAACCCTAAATCTTGCATCACCCCAAGGACCTTTTTAATACCTACCTGCCTCTGGAGTCCGTTGGTAAACAGACACGCTCCATTTGCCTTCTTTTTCTCCCTCCAAGATTTGGACAGCAAACTCGTACATGGTGTCCGGCAGCAGATTCTCCACTAGTGCCCGCCGGTTGGATACCTGTTTGTAATCCCACCTTGCCGATTCCCCCTTTTCCCGGTAGCGAACGCTGTACTGCCTGGGACCAGAAACACACAGAAGTAAAAATTCACGATAGCCACTTCCACAAGGAAACTGAGAACATCTAAAATCACTACTTCTCCTGATGTGCCCCTCGGGGTGTTTCAGTGCCAGGTTGTACACCCCTTCGCTGTTACCCGGCTGAGCAACACAGTCCGGTGCTTTCAAATGCTTTGGCGTATTTCAGCCCATTTCTCTGTTTATTTTGGTCTCCAACTGCTGCAGCATGCTGCTGTGAGCCAGGCTCTCCGGCTCATGGGAGACCCTGACCTGCTCAGCCTGCTCAGCTGCACAGGGTTTCTGGAGGGTCAGTGGATGCAGGGGACATTGATGGGCATCTTTCACGTTGCAGAGTGATGTTTTCTTCACCTGGGGTATGGTTATCCCAAAGCAAATATATCCCAGGTTGGTGCTGACCACATTTCAGAAGGGAACTAAATGCCTACAGATCTCTACATAGTAGAGGTCAGGGCAGAGGGAGGAAAGGAGGGTGCATGACCCCACATCCACCCATGTCAGGTTTCTATCAGCTTCTCTGAAGCATCCCCTACCAGCCACTGTCACAGGTAGGGATGTGCAAATTTTTACGCCCTAAGCTGTATTATTCTCATGACGAGCTGTAATTAAATAAATGCAAAAGAAATCGGTAGTGCGTTGGCAGCAGTTCACCTACAGTATGCATTCAGAAAAGAAAACACAGGGCTAACTACCTATTTGCTGCAACCTTCTGCTTTTCATACAGTGGGTCTGTCCAAGCAACGAGCACAGACTGAGAGGACATAACGCGAACAGTTATGTCTTGTGCCACCTCCACCTCTTCCTCCTCTGAAATGGCAAAACAAAATAGCGTATCAATAACAACATCGGAGTTCTCATAAAAAACAGTTACTGTCTTCAACTGACATTGTAACACACAGAGAACAGACGAATAACAAATACAGCTGTAGTGGAAAACCAAGTGTGTTGATTACTGACGGCGGCCCATGGAAACACCACTTCTTCTGTTAGTTCTCTGCTTACAAGACCAGAGTACCAGTAGATTCTACAGTCCTTAAATACTCTATCAGACCCCAAACTGTTAAAGTAAATGTCTTATTAACATACTGACATTCATCATTTCTGGCAAACTCACTGCCTGGAGAGCAGAAATTTTGCTTGATGAAAAATCTTGATATTTTAAAATTTGGTTCTATTTTGAAGGGCAATAAAACCAGGGACTGTCAAATTCTTCACAAAGGAGAATTTCTGCATCTTTTACGTTTTTCAGTGCTTCAAACAGGTCGTTTGAATTCAGCTTTTCAATTTTTATGGTACATAAGGCAAAAATAAAAAAAACACTGAAAGAAAAAAAATAATTGAAGTGGGCTGTTTTCACATATCAGAATACCTTATGCAAATAATTTACAAAACTTTAAAATTAAGTGAAATTAATTTGATTCTTTTGAGGTTTTTAATTTTGATGAGGCTCCTTTTCTATCTGTCAATCAGTCTTTCCAGTCTAGTCTACCTACCACCCCAAAAAGATTTGTTAACTCTTCTCATTAGCATCACAGCAACCATTCCCAAGTCTCACGGAGGCACAGAATGCAGAAGGCACAACTTTCCAGCCCAAATTTTTCTGAAGAGTAACATTGGAAAAATACTGATGTCTCAGGAAAGGAGAAGGGCCAGTGAACTGGAGTACGATTTCATTCTCTAGGGACTCATGTGTGACTGAAGTGCAGGGAAAGATTGCCCTTCTCTTCAGCGGGTAGCATGTCATCCCAAAACCCAGCACTGCCCGTACAGAAGGCAGGCAGCAGGGAAGCACATTTTATCATTTTATTAATACTGCTTGAATTAGAGAAGCAATTGGAGACATCCATCAAGCTCTTTAGCACACAGAAAAAAACCTAGCAGCTTTTAGACTTGCAGTTTAGAAATGACAAAGCTATCTCACTGCGCTCAAATGGCTCCACGAATTGACAGCAGATGTGAAAGAAACATACCTGTGACTTTCCTTTTAGTTAAAGATGACCTATAGACAGGCTGGCTCCGTCCTTGGGAGCTCCTTGATGGCAACGACACCACATGAACTGATTCAGAGGCTGTACACGCAGGGAAAAAACAGAGGCTTTCCTGTAGTCTTTTTCATTGAAAAAAAAAAAAAAATTCTGTCTTTTCAGGCAGAACTCAGTTTTATTCATTTCTGAGATAGAAGAGGAGAAACTTCCTTGAAAGTTAATTTATTTAGATACATAGCCTTTATGTCAGAGAGTTCAATATGCATGCAGTAAAAACAGTAAAGTTGGTATTTTAGAAGCAGGAAAGCAAATTACTTACATGAAAAGACCACTACAAGAGTCCTGTATTCTAGGCTTGAGTTTTTCTCCTGATAATTTGATTATTTAAAAAAACATTTGTTCTCCTTCTTTCAAAAAACATAGTATGAAAGTAATGAAAACAAGAAGCAGATGCTGAAAACCATGCTACGTAGTATTTCTCATCAAGATTAAGTTTGTTGCTGAACTCCCACTAAGTCCGTGTACTGCCTGGATGGGCTCTCAACCTGCAGAGCAGTGGTACGTGCTGAGCATCACACGAAGGCGGGGAGCGTCCTCCACACGTATGCGTCTCAACCCTTACACCTTGGCACAGATGCCAGAGCGGCCCCATCACGAGCAGTGCGTAGAAAGATAAAAAAGTGAAGGGATACTAGAGACTAGATGAGACGTAAGTTTCCTGTTAGGAAAAGGTGGAATAACTGCTAAAGGTGACTGAGGAATTCTCTCTCTTCAGACAGAGATAAAGACGTGCATTTAATACAAAACCCACAAAGCAGAAGGGGAAATAGACATTTGCATTGCAAAGCCAGGAATTCTGGCAGCCATGTGTGAGTTTGGAATCATCACCCGCTTTCTAACCCAGGACCAGACCATCTGTGGGATGGGCTTCCAGCCTACAGGAGAGATTTTGAGAGGCAGAAGCCTAACCTCGAGCAAACACACCCAAACAGCAAAAAGCAGCCAAAGCTTGCAGGAAGAGGATCAAAGTAAGGCTCGTGAGTGCAGACCTAGTGCCAGCTCGGGTGAGAGGAGCTCAGGCATCAGGACAGAGACAGGTCAGCCATGGCACAGGCAAATGACACAAATAGCACAAAGGGAAACACTCATCCTCTGGGGAAATAAAACTGTTGCAAACCCCATTGCTACCGTTAGATGGGAAATCCTTTCAATGAAGGGCAGGTCATCTAGGGCATGAGTACAAACCATCATAGCACGGCAGGACAGGGAGCATGGAAGAGGCCAACCTGACTGTCTCAGGAGCCCTTAGTGACCAGGACCTCATGAAGGAACTGGAGAGAACACGGGCACATGAGTGTAATGCTCTAGTATGGAGCCCATGAAACAGTTTTAATGGTAAGCATGGGTACATTTAATTAAAGCATTAATTTTTTCTCCACTGAGCTGAAATAATATAGGGGCACCAACTGTTAAGAAGAGGACAATGGATTTAAGAATGGCCCTACCACGCGCAAGGAGAATCTGAGCTAAGCCTCTTCTCTCCAGCCTTTCCCCCTGCTATTAATACGAGTAACTCACACATGGTGTCTCTTTAACACAGTGTCAAGGTCTGCTGCACCTTCTACCTTGGTCATTGTATTTTTCTGTTAAGAACATGCTACAGAATGTGCTCATAGCAAGCATTTTCATTTAAAGGAAGAAGTCGTCTTGATGGTTACAACACCAGATGACTTGTGATCACCTAGCAGCCACAGGGGACTACACAAGTGTGCAAGCTCAGCTAGATGCTCCCAGGGAAATCTGACTCACCCAGTTTTCTCGCTTCCTGGTTTTGTCGCTCTTGCAGCAGCGGAGCATAGCTCATCCTTCGGCTGCTCTCTCCGTACCCACGGGTGTAACCTTGGGATCTGCTGCGTGGGCCCCTGAAGCCTGCTCCATAAGGTGGCTTCCACCGAAAAGACAACTTGCCGTCTGGAGACTGGGCGCGCACTCTCAGAGGTCTGTTTGGCATGTCCTTCTCTTCAAAAAATAAGCAAACACACACACAAAATCCATCAGAGTTATTATGAAGCATGTGACATATAGCAGCCCACATGTCTGTTGCAAGCACATCTATTAAATTACATCAGAATAAAGGACATAATTTTATACTTATTTTTTTCATTTCGCTATAAAACCAACTGCAGTAACAAGTTTTCCAAGAAGGATGTACAATACTCAGCAGCATCTTTTCCCAGGTTCTTCAGACAGCCTGGTGGAAGACACCAAAAATGAAAACATATCGTAATACAAGGACTCCTGCCATAAACAGGGGATGTCTTGTACTTTTCTTGTTTAATCTTTTCCTTTTTCAAAAAAATCCCCTTTCCCTAGTCCAGGTGCCAAAGGTCAGTGTAAAATGAAGCACAGAACCATTTCACTATTTTTAAACTTTCTTTTAGAAATTAATCCACATTAAAAGCAGGTTCTCTTCTCCTAAACCCATCACTAATGGTTCTGCTCTTTGACAGCCTCGTATTTAACAAGTCTGTTCTGCACATGCTTCAACTCTTGACTTCCCAAACTCCCATTATATGATCCCTTGAGCATCCAGCACTGTAACAGGTACCGTATGCGAGTCATTTATTTTTACATTTGCTGGCAAGTGAGCAGCGCTCTTTAAAAGGTGACATTGATGCAAGGATTACTCAAGCAATCAGTCTGGTTGCTCGGAGCAGCATCTCCAGTTTTCATGGCATTCTCCATCGTGTATGACCTGCACCATGCTAGGGAGCAGGCTGCAAGCGGAGCAGAGAGCAGCAAAACAGTCCTCAGCCAGGACTGAGATTTCCCACGCTTGTAGCGATTTTTTGGCTCTTATCTTTCATATTTTGCACTCAAAGTGGATTTCTCTCACTCTCTTCTAGCAATGCCATTTCACCAAGCACTAGGCTGCATGAACCTACCAGCGCTGAGGTTATATGCTGTGTTCGAACCCTCTCACTCACTGGCTAAGCCAGTCACTACAATCACAGCAATGTTGAGAGAATAAGAGGCTGGGACAGCAACAGCTGCCAGAGACCTGGACAGACAATAAAAGAGGATGTACCAAAGTACCCCCTGTCAGAGACAGTGAGATCCTCTTACCAGCACCAGTTCAGGAGCTCATATTTATTCATGACAGCACTTAAATATGTTACTTCAAGTATGTATTGATGTTTGCATGTCCCTACATAAACCAAAAGCAGGTCCTTTTCCAATATTTCTACTCAGTGACACCTTCTATAACCAAACTGCTCACTGGTCTTGATCTGCTGACAAGGTTGCATGTTCTTACACGTTCCCAGCAAATGTTCTTCTATTAAATTACCCTTTGGAAGAGATCACAGTGACTCTTAAAGCTGTTTGCAGATTTTCTCTTGAAAACCCTGCGAGAAATGCAAGGTTTCAGTGTTGATGAGGCATACAACATATGCAGAGAACCGCACACTCCTAGGGAACTCTGCTTTTCTACTGAAACACTGGGCAGCAGCTCAGCGTGGTAAACCTTGCCTTTTTATATTGCCTACAGAGAGACAGATCACCATTTTAAACACATGGACTTGAGCAGCTTCTCTCTTCTGGCTGCTCCTCACCACCCCAGCAAAACGAAGCAGCTATAAATCCAGATTAATCAGCAAATTAAGATTGTTTTACAGGCACTTTGTGTTGCCAGAGCAGTGTATACTAGCTGGATCACAGCACTGGATCTGGTTGTAAGTGTTTAACAAATAATAAATGCTTTTTGCTATACAATAAATATGGTTGGTTTCATGAGGCTCCCTGACCACTTTTCAAGGAATGTTCTCAGTCATGCACTCTATTAAAAAAAAACACCTGCTCCCACACAGTTTCTTTTTCTTGCTCTCCTGAGCAGTTGCTCAACACAGATTTCAAAAGCCCATTAGTTACTGATCAGGTAGACACACAGCATTCATTCACAGCACCACCACAAAGAACTGAAAGAAGGCAAAATTCCAGTTGGAAGGGGCCCCTGAAGGTCTCTTCTCAACCTCCTGCTCAAAGACAAACTACCTCCAACACTGTCTGAGGCCAGCCCTGGTTTTCCCTAGCTCAGTCTTCAAAACCTCACAGGATGGAGATAGCACAACTTCCCTGTGGTCCTGCTCCAGTGCTGCACCAGCTGCCTAGGGTGAAAGCTTTCCTAATGTCCAGCCCAAGCGTCCCAAACAGCAACTTGTGGCTGCTGCCCAAGCGTTACATGTGGCCTGCCACCACCAAAAGTGGCTTCCTTGCAGCCCTCAAACAAGTAGCAGTTGGCTGTTGTGGGATGTCCCCCTCTTTGCCAGACTGGGCCAGCCCCGCACCCGCAGTCTCTCCTTGTAGCCCACGTGCTGTAGGCAGCCACCACCTTCCCAGATCTCCACATCTCTCTCCTTAGCAGCTCAGCCCTGGCCGGAGGGGAGTAACAACGCCCCTCCACCAGCCACACTCCTCTGGGTGCCTGCAGCTTGTCGAGCTGTGTTGCAAGCACATCATTTGGGTTTCCTCTCAGCGGCCCTGTGTGTCACTAAGTACCGAGAGCCCGCTGGCCCAGCGTACATCTCCACCACTTCCCTGGGCTGCAGTCCGCTCCTGCCAGGCATCTCTCCCCACCTTTTGTAACGGGCTAAACTTGGGCAGGTTGCCTGAATCCTCAGTGGAAGATGGCCCTAACAGGTCCCAAGGCAAGAATTTGGATGAGCATGAAAGCTGCACAGCTGACAACTACTACAGTGCCTGTGGTTTCTCCTATCAGAGACAATAGATATGACCTTCATGAAAGCGTACAGGACTGCAGCTGTCTGTTCCCCATTTAACACCTACTCTGGCACACCAGGAACTCAACTGGATTTCAGCAAACTCTGGATGAGGTCCCAAATCAGTAGCAATGAAAAAGCTAAGTCTTCAGATGCATTCATTTCCAACCCCTTTTTTTCTAATAAATTTTGGGAACAGCTACTTTGGGAAGAGTTACTAGTGTCTGATTGAACTAGAGGTTAATTCTTCCCCATCTCCCCTCTATTTGCCCCCGTAAATATCGCTAAGGTTTTTTTTTTCACTTTTGGTTCCAAAACTGATTTAATAGTTTTCTGGACCTCTGCTCTGGCCAAACTAAATCAACTGGTAAACATCTTCAGACCTCATCTAAATAGCTACCTGCAATTAACATGAAATCAAATCCTTTTCTATGTTCTGGAAAATGAGAAAGAGTCACTCCCTTGTGCTCTCTTCAGTGTAGAAATCCAACATTACCTACAGCTGCAGGAATTTGTGTATAGTATCTTGGCCCCAAAAATGCAGGGCTAATTAAAGCCTTGATATTGACTTTTCGCAGTTGAAACGTCCACTAGTATTGCCAAAGTTTCTGTGCATGTCAGGACTGTGGGAGAACATTTTACACATGATGTAAGCCCAGAGCATGAGGTCTAAGCTGAGGGTAAAACATCCTCTAAACAACCACACAAGGGGGCAGCTTGCACTTGCCAAATCACACATATTCTTCAGAGGGCCTCATCAATTATCCAGCAAAGGAAAACACAAAATAGCTCCAGAAGAAAAGGGAAGTACTGACCTTTTCAGTACTGACCTAGTAATCAATCCGTAACTGTGGGGAAAAATATCCTAAGCAACTCAAAACTACTCAGATATAAGTACAAAAAAGTAGCTGAAATATGATGTCACAAAAAATCAGGCAGGCACTTCAATTTACCACCACAAGTCTAGGTAAAAAATGTTTGCTTTTGCCTTCCCTCGTCAGCAAAAACGTTTCTGCATTTTCCTTCTATGTGCCATTATTTCAGGACTGGAAAACCGGACCTATAAAATGTGTTCTGCTGCAGAGGGGACACATATTTGGCACAGTGACGTAGTCTATAAACATCTACCACCCTCTCTTTTCACTTCAGGCAGAAGTTTGGGAAGCTAAGCACAGTGATCCAGCCATGGGCAAAGTAACAGCTTAAAGAGAGAAGTTGTAGCTGCTTAGAGATAACAATCTCATCAGAAAGTGATCAAATGCCTTTATCAGAAAAAGACAAAAACGCCAGCTGGCAAATGAAATCCTATCATGGACAACTTGACCAAAAATCATTATAGTCTACACTACAACAGCAAACTGCTGGGATTTTTTGTTTATTTTGTTTTTCTGGGGGTGAGGAAGTATTTCGGGGTTTTCTTCTTACTTTAAAATTAAGTTCTAAGCATCAAAGGAGACTGACTCTAAACCCTGGATTTGAAACTACTGCTGGCTACTAGACAAAACAGTATGGAAGAATAAATAAAATGTGCCAAACGGCTCAGTTCATTCACTCTCCTCAAAGAATAGATCCTTGTCCTAAGAAGTCTTTAACTGCTCCCTAACCACAACCAATTGTCCTCTGAGATAATAACCTTGCACCACTGCCAATTTTCAAGAACAACCCAGTTTCAAAGCTGAGCAACTCAGTTTACAAACACTTCCTTCCCAAAACCCACCAGGGCTAGAAAAATACCTCAGCCAGCTGTGGTTCCTAGATCTCTGAACTCATAAGTGTCTGAGCCCTACCACCATGGAGGTATCAGCTGCACTTGCAGCAAAAAATGATAGTGAGTAAGTGTACAGAAAAAAAGAGACACTCCATTTTGATTCTTCAGCTGGCAACTCTAAAATCAACTCCATTTGTAAGACCCTTTGTAAAACATCCACACTCCTAAAACCTAGTGTGTCGGCCTCTCCTAAATGTAGCTGCTTGAGTGGTGACACTCGAGTTCATAGCACACGTGGCAAACACATCCTAGGGCACCTCTACAATTGCCCTTGTTTGGCAACTTGTGACACCAAGACAGGCATCTGCCCAGGGGTGCAGAAAGACTGAGGGACACCAGCCCCACAGGACACACCAGGGAAGCCGGGGCCGGGGGGCAGCCCCCTGCTCAGGCGGCAGTGTTCGTGCACCATGGGCTGTACCATGGCCAGCCCTTTGCCAGGAAAAAGAGTTTATTGATTTCAAAAATACTTTGCAACATGATCGTCCACCTCTTCTTTGTGTCTGCAATGGGTGTTGTTTTCCACATGGTGCTCTAGCATCTTCCAGCAGGTAAATCACCGTGCATTGGCTTTAAGTCGGACAACTCTGATACACCATTTTACTTTTTCACCCGATTTGAAATATATTACAAAACAGAGTGTATTTGAAAAAGGAGAAAGCAGAGCTTTACTAGCAGAGCCAGGTGTCTAAAGCTCTGTAGTCCTTTGTACAACTCAAGGCTTTCAATCTAGTTGTTACTCATGAACAGCAAAAGAAAAATGGCATTTTACCATCACTGAGAGGCACATGGGAAAGGGAACATCCCACCTTTCTCATCCAACAATCCACACAGGGACGGCTGCTTTGCTCCTTGCCTTCAGATACTCTCACTGTTACCTATCTCCATACAGCCATCCCAAAGCCACATCAGCAGGAAGGTAAAGAAGAAAGAGGACAGACAAAATATCATGGGAAGACACTTGTTTTCCACCCAAAAATTAATCCACCGTGTCACTTTGGCAAAGTATTACTGAATTTTTGGTTGTTTTTTTTCAAGTTGATGGTTTGATCCAAGCTCTGTTGATAAAATGGGAGCAATTCCACCAGCTTCAATGAGGGCTGGATCAGGGCCATCCTGAGAAGAGTTCACTCTGCAAAGATATTTCCTGCAGTCAGTGAGCCAGCTCAAACAGTGCTGATGTGGCCCTCTAAATCGAGATGTGCTGACTGCTCTAACTCCAGAAGACTCTGGGCTTGATGATTTACTCCAGACCAGCTGTGGCACAGAGCATAGCACTAAGTCTAGTGGGGCTCTTTGTAGCACTGCGGCAGTTAACACATGTAAAAGCCCACGTATACGATCAGAGAAAGCAGGACTGAAACAGGAGAACAAATCCAGCTTCAGGCTTACCAGGTTGGTAGGTCCCCTAGCATTTTAAAACGCAATGTCAACCTTGTCCCTACGTGGGGTGAACAACTTTTTTAATGCCACTAATTTATACACTCAGCATCAGATCTCCTCATGGAAACAAGCCAATCAGTTAAAACAGTGGAGGCAAGTGACACATAAATCCTTTGTTTCTCGCAGAAAAAAACCCCAAACTCTCAGCACATTTCCACACACTCCTGCTTGGCGCAGAAAGCAGGGACTGGAACGCTTTAGTTCCTGCAAAGCACAATGGAAAGTGAGCCATAATTCACCAGGCTCCAGCCAGGAGTTTTGGGCAGAGGACCAGTATCCAATGGTAATGCCTGATTTAAGCAAAGTGATTCATTATACATCTGTAGAGGAGTTACCTGGCATCCAGAGGACATTCTTTATATTGACAGCGTTAACAGAAGTTTCCAGTGCTCCCTTTGAAGAGCCCTCTGAATGCTAAGTACAGTAGGACTAGGGCATTTTCCAAACTCAACAATGTATTTCTACATGTTTAATGCATCCATTATGAATTAAGAACAACCAACAGTGAGTTATTGAAGGCTTCACGTTCTCCTGCTGATGTCCACACAGAGGTTTCCTTCTGTGTCAGCACCCTTTGAAGAAAGCCTGCCGGACCTCCTCTCTCATGCCCACTGCCTTTGGACATGTCCTGTCCAGGCTTCTCCAGTGACCAAACCACTGTGGTGGTAAAAATCCCCAGCAATCTCAAAGGGGCTAAGAGAGAACACTGCGGCCATGGCCCTGGTCTGCAAGTGGCCATGTGGGGTGTTGTCCAACACCTGCCTCTTCACTGAGTTGGAAGAAAGGTGGTACTGGAGGGACGTCACCTTTGGGGGCTCCTTGCAGGGACAGAGAAGACAAAAACAGCTGGCAAAGTTGCAGGGCTGCCCTGACTGTGGCTGACCTCACCACTGGGCTGAACCATGGGATTAAGAAGCACTTCTGCCACAGGGGCAGGAGGGCAAAGGGGCTGAAACCAGTTTATTTCAAAATTGCAGATTCCCTTCTCATATCCCAACTCGGGTCACTACCTCCCTTCATCCCACGCATGGCAGAGCAATCATGTTCAAAGTCAAAACCACTCTGTGTCCTCCTCTGCAAGCTTCACATCTCCACTGTCAAATGCATGCCCTAAAACGAGACATTTTCCTAATAGCTCAACATCAGTAAGCTTAGAGGACAAGTCAGAAGACATGCTAGCGGTATGGCTCTATGGGACACCATGGCATCTGTACAGCTTCATCCCTGCCTTTCCTGACGAACCCAAAACAATAGATGTACATACTTCTACTGTGATCGCATCTAACAGCAAAAATCATTCCAAATACTATTCTAGACCATGAAAAAGAGCCTGGTAGCTGGTCCATAAATCATAATAACAATTTAACATTTTCCCTCAACTGACTTCTTACTTAACTAACCAACCACATGAACAGGCTTCCACAAGCTCCGCTGCAGAAATGGCACAGGGCTGCTCCCTCTAATGCAGGTGGAGGACTCCATGCTCCCAGCTCCTCTGGGACAGACCTCAGCACTGCTGTGGGGACAAAACTGCAACTTTAACTTGGAGTTTCCTGAATTTCTATTATTTAAGGCTTTAACATTTATGAAAAATAAGATACACATATAATAATAAAGACACTTGGTATCATGTTCCCAATCACAATGCTGCTCACTGAATTCTGCTCCTATATTTTACAACCAAAAACTTTAAACTGCAAGAAGAAACCAGTGACAGTGTTGCTCATCAGGCAGGTACAGGCCCGATGATACACAGATACTACAAAGAACACCAGCATCAAAACAAAGAAGTGCACAGTCAACTGCAACCACGCCAGAAATGACAGGGATCTGCTTTGCACACTCCTTGGCTGGACCTCCTCCTTTTGTAAGTCACCACGAGGACAGAGCTGCCCTCTAAACCTGCTGCCTGGTAGCTCTTGCTGGTTGGCTTGAATTGTTATTGCAGGAGACGGAAAAGCTTCACCTGTACCAGTGTGGCCATCCGGACCATACCCCTTGGGAAGGGCTCGTCATCTGAGACTCCCAGACAAAAACAATGATGTACCAAGCACAGAAACACAGGGATGGATTAAAGCCCACCACCAGTTACATGTAGAATGGCAACTACAAAAGGCATTGATAACGTCTCACACACAGCCATTGACAAAGGGGTAAAAACATGACAGTCAGCAGGGGAGAACTGAGACTCAACAAAAAGTTGTTCTTTGCTGCATACCCAAACTAAGTAACAAAAAAAATCAAGGAAACAGTTCCTCCGACTGGGCCCAGAACAGTAACAGCAAAAGCCATACATTCCGAGCCACACAGCTCCTGGATTCACCACTGTTACAATTTTAAAAAAGGAAAGCTTGTTTTTTCAACCTTTCCACACTCTTCTCAAGAGATCCTATAGAGACCTATGCCTTAAGAAAAGCCCCTTTGATTTATTTTACATAATTGTGTCACTATAGCATGTATTTTTCATTTATGGTCATCACTTGGAGACTGGTGTTTGTCTCACGAGCACTTCAGAACATCCTGCACTGCATGCATTTGAGTTTTTTGATTCAAGATTTCATTTGAAGCTCTTTGGTGCACTCCCAGCTGAAACCTTGGTAGGGTAGCACCCTCTGCCTCCAGCTTATTTTGAAACCTACTCGTGCTCTGGAGGGAGAGGGGGAAGCAGCAAGTCATTGCTCCTTCAGGTCCATCGAGACAACAAAAAACCCACCCCGACAGTCCAGAAGAATTGAGCAGGAGGGTCACAAGCTCTCCTGGCTGCACGGCTCCGGCCCCCGGGGATCCCTGCTGCCACCCACACAAAGTGCACAGACCGGAATCCAAAACACATGGTTTGCATCAGGCCACTGTTTCAGATCCTGGAGAACTACAGCCCACTGTTCACCGCAGCAGCCACTTCTGGGAGAATAAAATATGAAACCCAGTCCAACACCAGGCCTCCCGAAAACTTCCAAGCATAAGGCAGTGAGATGGAGATGGATGGATACAGCACAGACTATAAAATCAGGTATGTAGAGCTGTAACCCTTCTACAATAAAATCCTCAATTGCTAAGACAAAATGGAGTGACATGTAGTGAAGAATGTACTTTTTATGTCATAAATACTTTAATTATTCTCCACTCCCTAATAAACAAAAAATGGGAAAAGCTGAACATTTGGGACATCCATTTCAAAAGTGTTTCTAAAACCAGCTACTTCAAACGCAGCACTGGAAGGTGGATTTTAAACCTGCCACTTGAACTATCCCTTTGTATAGATACATCTCCTCCACCCGGCTGTCTAATACTAACTCATGTTGGGATTATTCTATGTTTTCCTTGCTAGAATGGCTCTTTCTAATTTTGCTTCAGGATTCTCTTCAATGCATCTTTCAAGGTCCTTACATTATTAGCTTGCTTACATTTGAAATACTTTAAGTTCTTCATCTCACAAAACCAATTTTATTTCTGGTGTACTCTTCTCTTTGACAAGGCTCAACCATATCGGCCGGAACAACTGACAACGTAAGGATTTGGCTTCCCATGCAGGACAGAGCCACAACTCTGACTCCCGCTATTCCTCAAGAGTCCCGCAAACAGTCGCAGGATGGGAGCACAGCTGGATTAGGTGGCACCATCAGCAGAATTAGGCTTACAGCCTTTAAGCTTCTGTTAACAAATAAATGTCAAATCTGTAATATTTGAGTGAGTTTCAACTGTATATGCAGGTATCCTTTAAATCTTTGTTTACTGACTTGAAGTCTAATCTTTTGGGCTTAAAAATCGAACGGGGTAAAGAGGGACTCGACCTCTGTGGTATTCCACCTTTGACCCAAAGCTCCCTGGCTTCAGTGGGAACCTCTCCTTTATCATGCCTGTCACAGGAAATTTGGCTCGCAAGAAGGGGGACTCATTGATTTAACAGAAAAACGAGTTTATAGCAAAGCTAACCTATTTCTTTTACATCATCCATACGACAAAGAGGAAGAGCATGAGCTGCCAACGAGCCTCATAAAGCCATTCATCCCCGACCGGTTCCTCCATGTACATCTGTTCAGTCCCTTGTCCTCAGGAAGGAGGCAATATCAGTGCTTCTCCCCCGAGATGCACCTGAGGTTTCCCAGCGCTGACACTGCACCACCCCACAGGACTCCTTGGAGGCCTCAGCTGGCGGCTCCCATGACACTCAGACCCTTCCTAGTAGACAAGAAACTCGCATTCCTTGGCTTTGGTGGATGTCCAACTGCAGAAATAGCTCAAATATCAACTTACAGCATCTAAAGCCCTGTTTTTGAGACAAATCAGAGCCTAAGGGTGCTTTGAGTGCTGAAGCCTGAATTTAATCTGACTGCAATCACAAACATGAAAAAAGCACAGGATAAAGTTAATTGAGCTTGTTTTCCTCCAGATAATCCTCGTATAGGCTGTTCTCTAGCCCTAGTCAGAAGTTCAGTGATGGGAAGGAAACCTGCCTGAGAAAATCAGAACGTAAAACCACGCGGAGCAACTAATGCTGGGGCAATACATTATCTGGAACAAAATATACCCACTTCAAAGCTTGTGTCTTTCCACGCTGTGTTCACGACAGTAGTCTCCATATTATTTTCACCTCCAATTTGTTCTTGGTTTTATGTTTGCTTTATTTACTCAAAAGTGAAGTAACTTCTGTGTTTCTGACAGTCAAAAATAAAGTATACAGTACCTCAAAAGCCTGTCAGGAAAGTAAACAGCAGATATAACATTGCTACAAAACTAACTGACCTACAATTTTGGTTAGTCTCCTCTTTAAAACCAAAGTCACCTGACTTATACTGCTTTTTAATGCATATTTTGCTGTCAAATCAGGCTTTGAAAATACACTGCCCATTGAAGAGAAGAGGTGGACACCACAGAAGAGAAATCCGCAAGCAGTGATGAATACTTGGAAGCCACATCTTTCCTGGGATGTCCCTTACTTCCACCCTCATGCGTGGACCATCCTTACGCACTTCTCACAGCCGCCCCTACAAAGCCTGGGGTCTTTAGGTGCACTGGCCCCGGATGCATGGCTTACTTGATGTTAAAGCACCCCGTTGGTATCACAAGAGGTAACACTTTCCTGAGTGGAGAGAAAGTGGCTTTAAGCCCACTTCATATTTCTCTGAATGCAGGAGAAGAAGGTAGGGGAAGAAACAACCCCATGAGAGACTCCTAAGGCAGCAGGATCCCTCTGAGCAACTCCTGAGGGCAGACCCAAGGGCACACAGGCGTGAGCATATCTGCCTGTGTGGGCAGGATCCATCTGTCACTGGTGCCCCGGGAAAACCTGTGGGTTTCAACGGGCCCTTCCACTGCAAGTTCCTGGAAAGCAGGGTTCCCCTTCGCTCTCTGCTGCCCCAGTGTGCTGCTTTTCCCCAGAACCCAAAGGCTGTTGGGGGCATGGGGGTACTGGAAGTTGCCCCTGAAGCCCAGGCAGGATTTTGGCTGCACAACCCATGATGAGCAGCAACACTCTCGTTCTCCTCTAACAACCTGGCAAATTTGTCCATGACAATAGGAGAAGGCGGCTTGAAGACAGTGCAAAGTTTGCACCAGGATGGCTTTTATCCCTCTTATAAAATAGACTGACTCCCACACTGAGCTGACGCTTCTGAGCCATAATCTCTCCATGTGTTTCTATGGGAAAGAATTCACCCCTTTGGCAAATGCACATGGTGAAATCCACCATGGCAGCAGGAAGAAATGACATCACCTGCTAGCACCGCTCCATTTATCTGAAATTTCTGGCGGTTTCATCCTGAAAACATGAAATAAAACACAGAACTCACTCAGAGTGACTTAATCTCAGAGGCTTTCTCATATTCTGTGAAGCTGCCACCAAGGAAAAGCTTTCTTTAGAGATTTCCACGTGAGGGAACATAAGCAGAGCTTTGTTAAAGTTGAAGATGAAAATAACACTTCTCCACCCACAGCTGATGCCCACACTGGTATGGCTAGATGGGAAAGGTCATCCAGCTCTGTGCAGAATCACAAGCCCAAGGATGCCCTTCTCTCCAGCGCTTACTCCAGCATGGAGCTTGCATGATGCCGCTGTGCCCAGTCTAGACATGGGACCAGGGTCTGGGAGTCACGGCATTGCAGCCTACCCACATTTCTTCTCACTTGCAGGTGAACCAGTCTACTCCCCTCTAGGTGCGCCGCCAATGATGTCCGCAGGCGAGGCAGTAAAAAAGAGAGAGCATTGTTTCTAGGCTGTCATGCATCCCCTCCACCACTGCTCCCTCTCCCCACGTCTCAGCGGCCTGAGCTAGCTTTGAAGTGGGCTGGCAGGGGACACAAGTCAGGGTGAGAACGTGCACTCCTATGAGCCAACCTCTGTCCTGCTCCCTGCAGGTATGGCCATAGATCTCCAGGGAGAAAAACACACCTCCTAAAATTGCACTGCTCATTAGGAGGCTAACTAAACCGTGGCAGCACCTTTATGCTGTGCACCTGGATTACTTGTTATGAACCTAAATCTTCACTCCATTGCTCTGCTTTCAGGTTAGTGCAATCTTATAAAAACCAATGGCACATTACAGAGGCGGTCAAGTGAAGAACAAGGCCCTGCATCTTTCAAAGGCTGAAAAAAACATTGTGTGTAATTATCCTGATGGGAAACATGGACTAGGCTTATGGAAATTCACGGCAGGCAGCACCGTTCTCTATCTGCACCAGCTTTCACTCCAACCTCATCAAGCAGTGGTTACCCACATCCATAAAGCACAAAGCTTTATATGTTTAGTTCGTATTATTCACTTCATATGCTTAGTTTCATTTAATGAAATACTCCTATTCAAACACCTAATTCCCTTCCAAACCTTGCTCAGCTTTTGGCTGCTGGGACGTTTTATGGCAGACCCTCGAAGCAGGAGACAAATGTTAACCTTCTCCATACTGATTCGGGGTGCTGGGTTGTGGGGGGTGACTGACAACTCTCAGCCACCTTCACACCCCCACTCTTCAGAGCTTCTGGAAAACCCATTCATATTGGGCACTTTAACACCCACCAAAATGATTACTTCAGTCATTTGTGGAAATAGTGACAAGTGGTAACCAAGCCACAACTAGCCAAAACCTCATAGTTTCAAATGTTCTTTAGGTACCTAAACTGGGATTTTCACACACACACACACACAGGGAAAAAAAACAAAGGGGGGGGGGGGGGAGGGGTGAGTGAGACATTTTTTAAGGAAAGATTGGCTTTGGATCCATAGTGCTGGCAATTTGGATGGTGTGGCTGTTTTTGGTCCATTCCTTTATGCATATCATAGACTTCACCAAATCATCATCCCTAAGGGCTCTGGACTACTTGCAGGGGTGGTAGTGTTTGTTTATTCCTCTCTCTAAAACAACCTCAATATATCTAAACTTGCTCCCTTACCCTGTAAAGTAGCACAGATTTTTTAATCTACCGGAGATTCACATGTTTATGTAAAGTCTTTCCATTCCATCTCTAGCTGAAGTGCACGTTCAACTTTCCACTAGAAACTGCCAAAAATGCCTGAGACTCACAAAGTCAGAGAGTAGGAATTCAGGTTTCATCATGCGTTGAACAAAAAAAAAGAAGTTAAGATTCTCCATTTTTATTTCACATTGCAAACCTTTCATAAATCAGAAAAGTTTGAGAGCTTCCCAAGGTACAGGTTTGCTAAGAACAAAACACTGGCTCAGCTTTAGTCTCTGCTCTCTCATTAGTAGCTCTCAGAGATTAAGCTTCTTCATAGGGATTGGAAAAAGTACATCCTAAAATAACACAGTCTTTGCTTCTTCCTCTACACAAAAAATGCAAATAAAACCCACTAAAACATTATTTATATACCTGTAATATAGAACTGTTCACAATTGATGTCTTGAAATTTCAACACCAGCCCTGATTCTTTTAAATAACTTTATTGCACATTATTTATCATAAAAGATCTTTCAACAAGTACACACATAGCTTTATATCCTGGAAAGGGAAGCTGGCGGTACACAATCCATGTC
Source organism: Numenius arquata (assembly GCF_964106895.1). Lineage (NCBI taxonomy): Eukaryota > Metazoa > Chordata > Aves > Charadriiformes > Scolopacidae > Numenius > Numenius arquata. Next base: position 15,484,685 of record NC_133577.1, on the reverse strand, counting down.
TCCCAAAGTTCAAAACTCATAGAGAGCAGATAAAACACACGCCAAGGAAACAGCCAGAATAGTATTGCTATTCTTGGGAGCTCTGCAGTAGGTTAGGCTCAGATGAGAAACGGATAGACACAAATATTCATTACTGATAAACAACTGTCTTGTTTAATTTAATTTTCAAAAAGGAAACCTCTGCAGACATATTCAAAGCAGCATCTTCATGCAAAGCCCCGGGCTGTATTACACAGCACTCTATAACCTGTGCTATCATCGCTGCACAGACACGACTGAGGCAAACAGCAGCACCTACTTGCAATCACCCCATCAGTGTACACATCATGGTCTGTCAGCTACTAGCTGGCGTGGTCAGCAAAGATTCTACCCAATTAATACCCTTGAAAAGCAGCTGAACATATTGAAAAGATGCACTCACCACTCTGAAGGTTTGTAAAAGAGAATCCATGCCACCTTCCTTGGTTTAGCCCAGGGATATCTAGAACTGAAAATACAAATATCTACAAAGCAACTGATATTTTGGCCTCCAATGTTGAGATGCAAAACTTGCAGCTTTTCCCCACACAGCACAGAGCACCCCTGACCAGTGGGATATACAGCAAGAGAGACATCTGGGGAAGAAAATCAACCCTTCACGTCAACAAAGCCTCTGTAAAAGTCAGCAGAGCAAGCCTCAGGAAGGACCATGGTAGACTTCCAGAGTCTTTAACACGCTACAGCTAGCAGCCTGCCAGAGCCATACATTAGCAATGCGCACAGACTCCTATTTTGTGTTACTCATGTATCCTTGGTTGAACACCCAAAGTGGGACATTTGGAAGGAGAGCTGGAGTAAAAGAGTGTACTGATGTACTAGGTGAGCCTCTGACATTGAACTGGCACCAGTGCTGTTCAGAAGCAATGAAGTTTTTAAATACTAAAACACCCATTCAGCATTTCCTGCTTTGATTGTGAGCTCTGAACATCCTGTCACCAACGTTGACCAGTTCCTATAATGAGCTGCTGCTGATAATCAACCCTTATTCCTACGACAGTAACATCTACCATCACAGTGCTTTGACTAGACTTGCATAGCATACAAAGAGATGTTGCTCAACATAGTTATGGGAAGCCCAGACCTGGATGTTGTGCACAGACAACACTGGGGAACCAGCCCTACAGTGACAGCAGACAAAGCCCTAGCTTGGATCCCCCAAACCAAGGCTAGCTGCTACTAGCGAGGCACAGAAATTTGCACTCCTTTAGAAGTAGCTTAAGCAACTTGCTACCACCTTCTGGGTTGGCCATCTGCTACCATTCAGAAGCACAAACATTCTCCTAGAGCAGCAAAGCTTCCTGAAACACAGTGATTTTCCTTCCATACAAAAGGGGCCCCAAATTACTCAAAAGCTCCTGCAGACATTTCAAAGTTTCACTATTTGCCTTCTCAGTTTTTACAAGGACTGCTTGTAACCATAATAAAACTGTTTTTTCTTAAAAATATATATGTTTATACAGCACAAGCAGCTTAAAATATATATTTGCAAGAGGCCCCTCTTTCTGCAAAAGCCAAATGGCTCCTTTCTCATTGCCTATAGTCTTGCAAACCCTATGGCTAATTTTATGGAGGCTCTTATGTTTGGATTCATAGGGCCTGTTTCTGCCACCCTTACTGCAATTATTAGCAGCTTGTTCTGCTTGTGACAGTCTTAAGAAAAAACTTGCAGCAGGTAGAATGGTGGGAACATGATAAAAAGAATCCCCTCTCTCTTAACACACACCTCCATCTTTCAGAAACATCCATACTAACTCAGCAGCTACTCTGATGCTCAACCCCACCAGACCCTGAGGTCCATCAGTTACCTGAGCTCTCGCTTCACCTCTCTACACTGGGCTGACATCCTTCCCCTCTCCCTGCTGTTCCTAGAGAAAAACTCCTTTTCTCTTTCATTTCCTCCTGCCCCCTGGTACACATACATGGAAGGTTGCTTCCCTCCATTCCCAGTGGGGAGTGTGGAAACCATCCTCTCCCGGTTGCGCTCCCACTGCACCATTGTGCAGACACAGCTGTGCCCGCACCAGCCGGCCTGTGTGGCACCGTGCCAGTGCCACGTGCGACAGCTGGCCTGTCACCACTCCGAGGAAAGACTTAGGCCAATACAAAGCCATTTCTCTTTTAACTTTACTAAAGTGGTGGTCTGAAATCTATTTCCACACCTCCAAGTTTTCACGTTCATTCCCATGTCACGTCATCAGCTGCAGGTTTCCAGCCCAACCTGCACAGCGTGGTACCAAACACAAGCAGAACCACATGATCATAGAATCATAGAATTATAGAATGGTTAGAGTTGGAAGTGACCTTAAAGATCATCAAGTTCCAACCCCCCTGCCATGGGCAGGGACACCTCCCACTAGAGCAGGTTGCTCAAAGCCCCATCCAGCCTGGCCTTAAATGATGTTTCATACCACTTATCATCCCTCCCCGAGAGTAATTTAAACAGCTGTTTGCAGAGGAAAGCGAGTGCGTTTGCGGAGGTGTCTGGCCCTCAGCAATGAGCACTTCCATGGGCATTGCACATCCTGCGCTGGCGACTGAACTGCAGCTGAGGAGCACGTATGGTCTGAGACATCTGGTGGCAATAAACAGGTATTACCCTGCACTCAGCAACTGAAACCCAGCAGCTCTGATCCTGGCTGGGAAGGGCTTTGATGAAGACCCACCCGGTAGTGGCTGAGTGGTCCCCTGACACCAATTTAAGCAGGCTCTCCAGGCCTGGGAGCACCAACTTGCCTTATGGTAGCCATAAAGAGTGAAGAACAGGTACTCAGTGCTCTAGCACAGCAACCATTGCATACCAAACAAAAAAGTATATTAATATAAGCATCTAACAAGAAAATTTGGCTTGCCAATATTGCTGTTTAAGGTTTAGACTTTCTAGATTTTCAATACTGTAGCTGTGCCGTCACAGAAGAGCTTATTTTTTCTGTTTTATTTCATTTTTTGTTGCGTTTGGTTTTTCAGGAAAAGAGCAATTTATTCTGTGTCCACAAGCACCAGATACTTCAAAGTGTGGATGTTATTCAGTACTTTCTTGGTGGGCCATCATGATGGGAAAAGATATTCCCATCTTTACAACCACACACTCCAAGTGCAGCTCTTCCCCTCTCCTCTGTGTACATACAGCTTTGGACCTGACACTTGGGAATAGGGCTCCAGCACCACCGAAGCTGCTCTAAGATCCTACAACGTAGCAAGTAGCTAGATTGATAGTAAATCATTTCACTCCCCGAAGTCAACAAAAAGCAGGAATTAAAAGTCATTTTCTAAACAGTTCCAAGTAGACTCTGAAGTTTAGTGACTGGAATGAAGCTGGGATACTCTACATTTTCAGGCTCTCCAAGCTTGTGGTCACAGTCTCTTTCACCAGAGAAACATGGCCTGATCACTAAGATGAATTTATCCTCAAGAACCTCTGTGTGGTACAGCTGGATTAACATCCCCAGACTGGAGAGGCAGACACCAAGCCACATCAGTTTGCAGGTTTGATCCAACAAAATAACATGGATGTACTTCCTTCAGCTGTGCCCAGTGATTCCAGGGAGTGCCACCGCACACAGCAGATAAGCGTGTGTGTAAGCTCATCACAGCACAATACACAATAGACAAGAGGGGGTCTAGAGCAGGGACAGCATCAGAACTTGTGTCCTCAGTCGCAGAGGGGAGCTTGAGCCCATGCACCCCTCTCCACCTCAGGGGACAGTCAGCTCACTGCTTTGCAGGGATGCCACGTGTGATGACAGTACAAACCCAACAGTCTCTTACTGAAGTTTGATGAAACCCTGCCGAGATATTACTGGGGATCTCACAAAAGATTTCAGCCATAACTTCTCATCTGGAAAGTTTCAAGTAGAAAAGAACAGCAGCTTAGGTTGGGCGGTTCTCCGGCACCACAGTGTGGAAAAAGCATTCAACTCATTTTTAAAACAGTGCCAATGGAGCCCAGGAAAGGTGAGATGTCACTTTGAACGTTTGTCTCAGACCTATGAATGACACTAGGTCTTCTGATCCCCAGCCCACCTCCCCAGGAATAAGACCTCAGCCACATACCAAATAAATATATTAAACATAGACGCAACCCAAAATCAGGCTGAAGCCTCAGTCCAGCCAAGTCAGATGGAGCCTTTCAATCACTGCCATTCGCCCTTAAATTGTTTATAACACATTTACTTTGGGAGAGCAGAAATGTCAAACCAACGGCACCGCTAGGAGAGAAGCCGAAGGGAAGCTCTGCTGACACAGACAGTAAGGCTGGGAACACAGAGCAGCCACTCCTGCAAAGTGCAGCAAGTCCTTCTGCCAAGTCCCCGGACCGCTGTCAGCCTCACGCCGCTACAGCCTCTCCGTGCATGAGCTCCGGGGCCATCTGCAAAGCATCTGACGCTGAAGACCACAGAGTTATGTCACCAAACGGCACGGCTTCAAGAGGTGATGAAAGGGAAAGACATTCAGACTGTGCGAAAGTGCAGCTCAACTGCTCATGCAGGGCCGGATTCCGATGCCGCTGGGTATTTCAGCGGGGCTGCCACGTGAAGACACTGCCCGGCAGGAATAACAGCATCTAAATCCAGCCCTCCACCTATCTGGCCACAGCCGGCGGGCTGCGGTGCTCTCAGAGCTGGCCCAAGGACTTCAGCAGCACAGGTAAAACTAAACGCTGGCTTCCCGAGGCTGAAAACGTGAGGCCTGGCTACTTCTCAGGCTGCAGGGGTGGGCATGGGATGCTGCTCCCATGCTCCCCTCCCTTGGCAGCAGGAGCATCGCGGGGCTCTGTGAGGGCTGCCTATGCAGGTGGCAGGGCTTGGGATGGACACCGGGCATCACAAGCCACCAGCCACAGCAGCATGGTTTGTCAGTCACATCTGCTGCTTTCTGTTGAGGGAGTTTTAAGGTAAACTCAGCAGTTGTTGCCTGTTACTAACTAAAGCCCTTCCCACCGTGTACACCCTTCCAAGGATGCCACTGTGACAGGAGGGATAAAGCACTTCATTACAGAATAGCACAACAAATTACACTAACTATTCAATTTCTCTTATTTTTGTCTCCTTTTTGGAGACAAGGAAAAACTAACATTCCAGCTCCAGCAGTTCTGCACTTTTTCCCAAAAAAGAGTTTCAGCCAAAATATTGCAGCCAACTATACAGTAAACATGACGACAAATAACCATTTGAAGGGATGCCTCTTATTTTACAGCAGATGTATATATTAAGAACGTCTGACTTGTCCAGTGGAAAAATAATCAGTTTAATGCCAGAAGAATACAACAGTCGGAAAGATTTGCTGGAACCGGGACCATTGCAAGATGCCCAAGAGGACTTGATGACTGAGTAACAGCGAAATAGCTGCACTGGAACAAGGAAATACGAACACACTCCACAGTCCTCAAAGGGTAATTTTCTCTGTTCAATGAAGAGCTGATTTGATGATTAAGTTACTCACTGAAGAGGGGTGATTTAAAATGCACGCTTCTCCAGACCACTTTCTAATCCATACATAGTTAAATTTGGATGTACCTTTTAGGTTTTCTTCCAGGGCAAGGAGAAACTTGGACTGACTTCCTTACAACAGGATTTCAGTATTTCATCTGATGTAACTAACAATTTTTCTTTGTTTAGGAAAAGCTCTCTGTTTAGAGCACACAATTTCTACATGACTTGGGTCTTTCTTCCACCTCTCCTTGCTTCTCCACTTCTTGGGGCTACGTGCTTTCAATATCGACCAACCCTGCCAAATGCAAGCACCTACACCAAAATGAAGCCATACACGCAAACCGATTTCAGCAGCACTGAAGCACGTCTAGCTCTTACCGCAGCACAGGGGTGTGACACAGCCAGGGCACGACCTGGCACACGGGAAGAGCTCCCACGTCCCGCTGTGCAGATGTCATTTATGAAGAGCTAACGGCAGGTCAGGGGCTATGAGTTCGATGAGAGTGAGGTATGGTGACTGCTGCTCAGCAAACATACAATATAACCTACACAGATTTTAACCATCCTGAAAATGCTGTGAATGGTACAAAACACGCTGAAGTTTGAACATATATTTGCGAAAACTCTGAGGAGCAGAGGAAGAGAGAAGACCTTACATTATAACCCAGAGAGCAGTCTTGGGGAACCGGTGAGGAGGAACTGGTGTCTGCAGAGCTACCTGTGTCAGAAACCCAGAAGCCACGTGCCTTAGGAAGGCAGGACATGGGACGAGAGGTCTGGAGAGAGGTGGGTACCAGTATCCACTCCAGGACGAAGGAGGCAGAGGGAGCTCAGCAGCCTGTACAGGTCTTGCTGGGGACCAGAAGTACATGAGCTGTCAGCACAACCTCCCACCTCCCCAGGAAAGCCAAGACCACGCAATGAAGGAGCCACTGTGTAAACACTGTTTGATGTTGCTTCTGTTAACTCTGCTGCCAGTGTAGTAGTTAAGCACTCAGCCATGTGGTCCATTGTAGAAAAAGCTCCTTTTCATCACAAGCTTGTCTAAAGCTTAAAGAGGAACCAGGGAAACCTCACACTTTCCAGGTGCTTGTATGTCCCCAAAGGAAATGAATCCAACTGAGGAGGTGCTGAAGGCAAAAGCTGCTGGTGCCCGCAAGTAAGAATAAATGCTAGAGCTGGGATGAAAGCATCAGGAGTCCATCTAACCAGGTACAGAGTCAGTGCAAAATCTCCTCTCTGGTCTAAGTGCCCCTTTGGTAAGAGGCAGGCAGTGGAAATGCAGCCTAAACCATGCTGTCCCTCTAAATCCCTAGACATCCAGGGTGTGGAGGAAAGCTTAGAAACGTGTGTCCCAGAGACTCAGAACAGACAGCAAAGCAAAATATCTCAGCAGTTTTTGTTTTTTAAATCTTGTGCTTTTTAAGCCACTGTCTTGATCTTGGCAGTGCTTATTTTGGCGCTGCAGTTTGCGAACATTCAACACAGACTGTGGGTTTTGCAGTCAACAGCGCGGCAGAGTAAGCGGCAGTATAGCAAACACGTATAAGAAAATGTAAATCTGAGATCAAAGACTTTATACTGGGTCACGCACAGCGAAGGATCTTCCAAACAACTTGCCATTTCTTCAAGAGACCCATCACTCCTCTATTGCCCTGAAGACATAAGCCTTACCTCTCCTTAGAAGCTACAATGTCAGTGCAAACATAACAAAAATACATGTTCCCAGCCCACATGGAAGCAAAACACTGGGGCTCTTCATGAGCCAGAGAGAAAAGATCTCCCCGGCTTCCAGACCTGCTGCTCTCCTCTGGATTTCACTGCCTCACACCCAGGTGGTTCATTCCTCTCTCCCGTGCTGGGCAGGGGCACAGGCTGCCGAGGTGAAGTGATCTCTCATCTTGGGGAATAACAAAACCACTCATAGTTCCAAGCAAATAAAATCTCACTCAGAGTAATAAAAGCAATCCTGCAGTGCAAGACACCAGAGAAACCGTTGCTGCTTTAGGGGGCTGTAAAACAGAGATGACAAGTGGTGATTCTGGCGGGGAGAAAAGCAGAAGAGGGAGTGCTGGTACCTGCCCGAGGGATCAAGGATGCAGGGCTGGGAGTGCCCTCCCAAGGCTGCTCAAGAGCACAGTCCTTCTGCAGCTTCAGGGAGAAAAGAGCAGCACGGAGCTTCCTGAGAGGAAGGCACATCAATGTCTACGCCATTGCCTCTGGAGAAGCGACCACTTCACCTGCTGAGTGCGTTAGCGGTCTAAGGGAGGCAGAGTTAAACACCCCCGCTCTGTCCTCCCCCGCAGCAGAAATCACAGGCACAAGTGGTAAAAGTTCCCTTGATACACACATGCACCTAGTTACAAATGGTTCACTTGGGCAGGCAACAAGGGGCGTTAAGGAACACTAACTTATGAAAACAGGTAATTCAAGTTAAACAACATAAGTGGATCCTGACATTTCAAAACTAGTAAAAAATTTTAAAAAAGGTGCTGGTTTGGCTGCAGGTTATTGAATATTTGGGATCACTCTCAGGCTACCAAACACCGGCTCACTCAGAGGTCTTTGGTCAGGAAAAGGTTCCAGTCCTGGTCCCAGTCCTGGTCCCAGTCCTTGAACTGTGGCAGTGTAAATTTAAAAGACCCAATGCCTGACGCCAGCACATCCCGATGCCACCTTAGCCACACACCTGAGCATTTCCCCAGGGATGGAGAGAGCTGGGTGGCACAATGACACAGCTGCCAGCTGGTGAAACCATGGGTTCTGTAAGAGCACCAGAAATTGAGTCTGGTGAAAATACTGCTTTGCTTCATTGATCTGAAGATAATGGACCACCTGCAGAAGGCTACAGACAACTTGCAGCAGACATGAAGTCCGTCTTCTTATCTTGGGACTCAGAAGCCACATTTACCATTTCAGTGTCCTGCATGAGAAATGTCCATTGCTTGAGCACGGAATGTGTCTGAGGAGAGAGTTGTACTTTTTGGGCGTATGAATACTCACTCAATGTACTGGATCGTACAGACAAGATCCCATTCCCTCCGCAGGTGGAGGGAAAGCATTCCATGTCTTTATTTTGCTCCATGATCTATTCAGCCCCCCTATATTTTCTTTCTGTAAAGCTCAGCTTCTGAAAGGATCTTTGTAACCACATGTCCAGCCAACCTCGGTCCGTGTGCTGTCTGAAGAGCTGGAATTACAGACTTGGACAGCAGAAGGGCTTTCATACCTCTGGCACACCCAGAGGCTGGTACAGAGCTATACAGTTAAGACCATTACAGCACTGTCCTAAATAACTGAGAAGATACATTCCTTAGAGCTAAATGAAGTGGCAAATTCCCTTGGAGATCCTTTTGCTTTCTCTGTTTATGTCACACAGTCTAGACAAGGAGGGAAAATGAGAGTTAGTGCTGCTTTCAGCAAGGCTCTTGTTCTGAGCTCAGCCTCTTCCTAACGTTCCTCCCAAACCTCTCCCACTGGCCACAGGTGCTGCTTGAATATTGTTTGTATAACAGCAACGGAGGAGGGTTTCTACAGGAGGGCTGCTTTCTGCTGTCAGTATGTGCTCGACATCCTTCCACATTCACGATCTGGCTGCAAGCAACTAAAATCTCTCTTGGCAAACCATAAATGGGATCTGTCCCCAAACTGCCTCCAGCACAACACCCTTCTCTTATGCTTCCTTGGCCCAAGAGACTGCTCACAGGAATCCTGGGCACAGGCTCCATGCTGATTTTCCATTTTGATAAACAGAAGCAAAGTCAATGAGAGTACCAGCCCAATGACAGACCCTCACTGGGGAAAAATCTTTTCTTTCTTTCCATGGACAAAAAATGAAGGGCTCTTTCATTTCATTTGTCAGAGAGCCTCCGCTGAGCCAAGGCAGCCTCCCTGTCTCCCAGACACAGCACTCAGGCAAAGGTTCCAAACTGCAGAGTGAGTTTGGGACAGGTCACCTAGACAAAGCATGTGCTGGAAAGGTGAAGAAAGGGAACAGGAAGGGACCATTTCAAACATAGCTAGAAGCAGGGCCAAGGGCAGCACAGGCACTCAGCAATAGCTTTTAACCTCTGAGAAAGGCCTCCAGTACCCACTAGCCCTCCTGTCTGAGACTGCACTTCTTCAGGGCACAGTCTGGGTTTAGTGGCTTAAAAACTACTCTTTAGACTGCAGAAGGAAAATGATGCCCACTCTGTGTGGCCAGCACACCATCAGGGACAAGGAACACACATGCAGCTCACACTGAAGTCCTGTACAGCCCTTCTGGGGGTAAACAGCATGGTGTTCCCACTTCAGCAGGTTTTGGTGTGCTCCAGAGGTTTGTAGCTGGGAAGCATGCAGCACTGTGCAATGCTATGCCAAGACATTTGGGTTTGTTCAGAAATTGGCTTGGTTTTACATCACATTGGTGTGGGACTGCAAACGAAGAAAGACTGTACTGGAAATTTTGGATGTAAGATCCATAAAGTTTCAGACTCCCCTAGAATCATTTTTGACGTTATACAGTCAGAGAAGCAAAAGCCTGCCTGTCCTCAACAGCTAACACTCTTCCTCACAGGCTATGACATTTCCCATGGATGTCACCCACGCTATCAGTACACAAACTCCCCTGCTCCCTTCCCTCCTTCTCTCGCTTGCCAGCAGGCAGCCCCAGGGACAGCAGACCCGGTTCCCCCTCCATTCCCCACCACCACAAAGCAGTGCTTCTGCAAACCCACTTCCAGGAGAGCAATCCCAGGCTCAACCTGGACGAGCACAGCACGTCACGGAAAGAGAGACAGCAGTGGATATATGGGCACCTGCCCCCAAAGCTGTGCTCACTCAGCCTCCTGCAAACACACTCTGCGACTGTGCACCCTGCGAGCCACGCACCACCAGCAGCCCACAAAGAGAGGGCTGCACCAGGGTCTTCAAACCAGGCTTGAAGATCTTTTCCTTGTTCCAGGTTAAGCAGATCTTTCCAGTTTGTTTAGCTGCACACTAAAACACATCAGGAGCCGCGGGTGACATTAGGTCCTGCCCAGCCCTGAGTTGCCGCAGGGTGAGATGTTACCGTCCTTGACTGGCTCCTCTGCAGCTACAGCATCGGGCTGAAGACGAGAGAGCCACTGCATCCAGAGCCAGGGAGCAGGTGTCCCCCTGCTGCCCTGGCCACTGTAACCCCAGCACTTAAGATCTGGTGCTGAAATGCCTCCATACGTCCCTCTATACCCTGCCTCTAGCCATGCTCTGGTGCAAAGACCATGCGAGCACCAGCTGAGGCAGATCCGGGGCGCAGCATTGCCCGCCGTGAGGACAGCGCCGCGGGGGCTGCTCTCCACGTACACCGCTTCCAGGCGGGAACGGACGGGGACGTTCTGCCACCCCACCCCACGACCCGACCTCCGGAGCAGCTGAAAGCAGAGGCTGAGCGCCGGGGGAATCCTGGCAGCAGCCCCAGCCTCGCCCGGGAGAATCCGGGGTCCGATCCACAGGGCTCCGGCGGCGGGAATGAAGAAAAGAGGGATCCCGCCCGACTTTCAGAAAAGATGCTCAGCGCGGGGGCTGCCCCGTTCCTCAACGCCCTTACCCGAGTCAGCGGGGCTCGACGGGACGAAGGGGCCAGCACCCGGTGCCAGCGGGAATAAGGCGGCCACGGGCTAGAGGCAAGGGGGATGCAGCCCTCCGTTACCCTCGGCTCACGTCCGGCCGGGAGCGCCCTTGCGGGCTGCAGCCCGGAGCTGCCCCAAGCGCAGCCGGCTCGGCTGCGCTTGGGGCAGCTCCGGGCTGCAGCCCGCAAGGGCGCTCCCGCGGAGGGTCCCGCTCTCCCGGAGCCGCGGCGATCCCCCAGACGCTCGGTGCCGGGGCTTGCCCCGGCTTTGCAAACCCCCCGCCCCGCCCCGGTCTCCCTCCCCAGCCTGCGGGAGGGCAGCGCCGCAGCGGCCGGGCCGCCCGACACCGACACCGACACCGGCACCGCCGGAGGGACGGGCACAAACACGGGGACGGCGGCAGGTGCCTCCGCCGCGGCGCCGGGGCAGGGCAGGCGGCCCGGCTCGGTCGCCTGCCCCCGGGGCGGCTGCCTACCTGGTGCGGCGGCGGGCAGCAGGGCGGCGAGGAGCAGCAGGGCGGCCCAGGGCCGCGGCGGGGCGCGGGGGGCGGCGGGCCCCGCCATGGGGCCGGGGGTCGCGGGGAGCGGCGGGGCGCGGAGCTGCCGCCCGCCCGGCGTCCGTCTCCGCGGGGCTGCCCCGCTGCTTCCTGCGCGCCCCGCCGTCTCCTCCTCCCGGGCTGCCGGGAGACTGCAGCGGGGCGGCCCCGCGGAGGCGGGAGCCGGCCCTCCGCCCCCCGCGGCACCCCCTGCCCGCCCCGGCTGCGGGGCCCGGCCCTGCCCGCGTCCCGGCACACCCGCCCCGCCCCGGCTGTCGGTGCCCGCAGCATCCCCTGTCCTTCCCTGCGCTCACCTGGCTCCTTCAGAAAACCTCTCCTCGGGGAGATGACGAGCCCTGCACCCCGGGGAGTTTCAGCTGCCCCACGCGTCTTAGGGGTCTCATCCTCTGTGGCACTGCGCTCTCCCGGCCGGGGTGGGCATTCAGCTCCAGGAGGGCACCGGCAGGTATGACTGTACAGGACTTATACATGGTTGACATAGTGTTTAGTGACATGGTTTATTGATGGGTTTTTTTATCAGAGTTAGGTTGATGGTTGGACTAGATGATCTTAAAGGTCCCTCCCAACCTAGACAATTCTATGATTCTATGGTGTCTTTCCTTCTTCATATCATCTTTTGCTCTTTCTGTACTTTCCGTACCTCACATCTGGCTGGGGTTTTTGCTTCAGTCCAATCTTGGACTTCTCAGTCAGACTTCTCTGGTTCCCTCCACGACTCCATCTACTTTTTGCTGCATCGCTGAAGGAGGCCCATATTTTCACAACGATCACTAATGGGTCCTCTGCTGCAGATACTAAACCAAAAAATGAAAAAGGGGGGACACATTACAGTTCTTGCTGCTATGGAGGGAGAGGTAAGATGCAAGAGTTTCTGCAGGCACTTGGAAAAATAAACTCCACATTTTCTGACAAGAAAAAAAAAATAATTAATCCCAAATATACCAAAGAAGCAAAAGCACAATTCAAAGAAAGGTAAATAACACGGGCAGGCTTCGCACAGGAATCTGGCAGGTGCCAGCTCTGCACCTGCTTTCTGCCCAGACGCCCATCCTGGCATGCTGCTGCACAGCCCCATGGCTGAGTGTGTAGGGGACTGGCACAGAGCCACCTCCAAAACCTCAGACTGCACCTCTGCTGCTGGACATACCTGCTCCAGGGACTCTGGCCCTGCTCGCGGCTCCGGCCCTCCCACCCGAGCTGCCCAGACCCCCCTGCCCACAGGAACACACTGGTGGTGTCTCTGCTGCTAACAGTGGGCATGCTGTCACCTTTGGGCCCCTCGTGTTACTTGTGTGCGTTTTCTTCAGTTTGCAGCATCCAAAATAAGGGGAAGACAGTATTAACTGGTGAGTTTAATGGTGGTTTTTTTATAGCAAAACGCTGTGGGCTGCCTAGCCTGGTGATGTTATAGTGGAGATGGTGTTGGAGGGCTCTTTGGGGCACAGGGAGCCAAACCTGGTGCCCGTTTATCCATACTGGTTATGGGGCAGCCCCCTGCAGAACAGCACTTGGGTTTTGCTTCAGAGCAAGGTGATCACTGCACCCCAGTCAGGGGCCGGGGAGCAGGCTGAGATTTAAGCAGCCATGTGCAAGGTGGGGACCATAGCCCAGAACTAAAGCAAGGAGCCAAATTATGCGACAGCATAGGCATGCCGTGACAAGCAAAGGGAGCTGGTCCCAGCCCCTAGCTGTGGGGGTCTCCAGAAGACTGTCTTTCACCACTCCTGGAATATTTCCGCCCAGAATCTGACTGCTGCAGCCTGGGAGAGGCTTTTAAAAACAAAGCAGTGTATTAAAAAGAAGGAGTCTCTAGGTGACAGGGTTTTTCAGACAGCTCAAGGTAAGGCACATCTGTAATACTACACATTCAATATGTGGCTGCCAGTTGCAGCCTGTTGGCTCCGCATTGAAAGAAGAAAAGTTGGTAACTTTCTCCTCACTTTTCACCGTCCCCCTCATTGCTCTGAATGCTACCCCTATTGCTTGAGCATCACTGCTTCGATTTTTCCCTTCCTGATGGGCCTCCTCAAGGACGGGGCGTGCAGTGCAATAGCTGCAGTCGTGCAGTGGGGTATTGTGCATAGCGAGCCTCGTACATTAAATGCCCCCTGCACGCTGAGTGCAACTCTTAAAGAGTTTATGCATTTTTCTGCATTATGAATCAAGGAAGGACTTGAACACTGCCTAGTTAACTCAATATGCAATACTCACATAGAGAAGCAGATATTCCTGAGAGAAGGCAAACTCCACGAGCAAGGCATGACAGCTAGAGGGGGAAAAAAACAACACCCAAACCGAGAGATCTGAATATTTGGGTCAAAAGCTTTAGTAAATAGAACTGGGTAAAGATCTATTAGAATCTGGGATCTCGGCACCAAAGAAATCCAAATCCTGCCTAGAATCTGTAGCAAGAGGAAAGTGCGAGGAAAGTATTGTTGAACATGGTGCCATTTGGGAATTTCAGTGGATGTAGATACTGGACAATACAGCTGTGCCAGTACTCCCTGACAGGGACATTTGAGCTCACTCTCAGGAGCAAAGGGTACCTGGCAAGGCAGGAGGCACAGCCTCAGCTGCCCCTCCAGAACCCACATGCTCCCCCATCTCCCCCAGGCTGGTCATGGGTGGCAGAGGCAATGCAGGGGACCCTTCATGGGAGCTGACATTGCTCAGCAAGATCAAGACCACTTGTTTAAATAATAGCTCTGGAAAAGGCAAAATACTGCAATTGTAAGGAAAATGGTATATAGATGTATCAGAAAGGGTGAATCTTTGCAGTGTTTACAAATCTGAAAGGCTTTATGTTTCCCTGAGCTGATTCTTCACAGTTCACCAGGTGCAAGCACATCCAGGGGAAACAGAGGATTGAATATGCAGGAGTGCAGCCATCCACCTGGATGAAGCTACCCACCCCGCTCACCTGCAGGTGCTCTGCAGCCTTAGAGGTTTTTAAAAGGCAGAACTCCATTGAAAATGTCAAAAACTCAGGAATCAACCAAGATGACATGTTTCAATGAGTGTGGACCTGTTCCCATGGTAATGTGCAATTTGTTTTTTTGCAGGAAGGGCATTATCTGTAATTAGCCCAGCTGACATGTGTAACAAATAATATTAAATTATAGCCCAAACCAAGACAAGGGATATTTGGGATTGCTGATACTTTCTCTCTTGTTTATGCCAATGCTTCTCTTTCAAGCCACATGAAGCCAAACAAATAATCACTGCACGTGGGAGAATCCCTGAGCAGAGAAGATGCAGCACACCAGCAGCTCTCTGGATTTCTAAGAAACTCATTGGAGCAGGCCCTCAGCTGGCACAATCTAGCAGAGCTCCTTCCCTCATCTCTGCTAATTATACCAGCTAATGAAACACCTGTTTGCATTTAGCAAATTAACTTATTCACTCTTGACTTCTAGAATGTTTGTCATTAATGCAAAGGAAAGATAGCTGCAGCCTCTGGGCTAGAAATGGTGAACCCACCATTTGTAAGAGGCAGGTTTATAACTATAAGAGACAGACAGAGGCATGTAAAAAAAGTATTATAGTAAGTGAAATTGTCCAGATGTTTATAGGCAACCTCAAGGGTTCTGTACAGAGGGTTTCTCTCCTCTGCAATCCGGAGCACTGGCTGCAGCTCACTTGGATATAAGCAGGCAGGATTCAGCCACAGCATCAGTACAGGTATGGATGTAGCAGCACAGGATACAGGCATGGCTCACCACCCAGCAGCTGAAGCCACATCTGCTGTGACGAGTGTCTAAGAGAGCAAGCTTCCACACAAGCTGCAATCACAGCTTTGGATCCAAGTGAAAACATAGCTGCCTTTCACAAAATTCCAGTGACATTTACTTTATTTACGCACGAGAAAGCAGGAATGCTGCTTTAAACACTGCTAAGAGAGTTTCTGACTGCTTATTCTAATGGCTATCATCACTCAGAACAACTCTGTTTAAATGATTTGAGACCCTTGTCCTGTAAACATTTTGCATCTGTTTAACAACATTAAACCTGCACAAAGTGCAAGGATTATTTATATGCATAAGCCTCGCATCTATTCTACTTCAAGATGAACAGAAACAGTTTTAAGGATGTTAATCATGTAATACTTTTGATTTGAAGCCTACAATTCTGTTGTAGGACACTAGCAGAGAGAAAAGAGACTGAAGGAGAGCCAGGAAATGCCCACCAGCCACATAAAACTCCTATGAACACCTGGTAACTACCCCTGTTCCCTGCAGGTTGTCCTGTTTCAGCATGAGCACATGCACAGATTGGTAGAAGCACAAATAGCTGCATCGCATAAAATAAATGCTCATTTTTAAAAAATAAGACAAGGTAGAATACATACGTGTTATGGGCAAATGACTAGTAATCAATAATTCATTTGCTGAGTTTTGCCTCCTCTTCTGGTGATCACTTGTCTGCAAACAGTTTCTTTGCTATATTCATTAGTTACTTCTGTTTATATATTTTGATAATCCTCCCACTGAAGTCAAAGGGAAGATTTCCATTGTTTTAATACTGAAATGGTTCAGACCCACGTTCCTGAAGCCTTTTGGGATATTTACCCAATTAAGCTTCGACATACAGGTTAAAAAAAAAACTGTCTGAAGAAATTGAAAAGTTCTTTAAGTTAAATTAAATTACCAGATGAATGTCAATGCAGTCTGAATTCTTGTGTGGCCATCTGGTAGACTCATTTAAACAAAAACTAAAGAAGAGGAGATTATGTCATTAAAGAATGCCTGCACATAAACAAGGAGCAAGTAAGGTTTTTCAGGCAGCAGTAGAGCTGGCGTTTCTTGCTTCTTGAGTTTTTTATGTCTGAAACTGTATCTTTTCCATGTCATCCCCTTCGCAAAAATGTCGGTGATCAATGATCTTAAGAGTCTTTTCCAAATTAAATGATTCTATGATTCTATGACTTTTAGGTGCAAAATGCCCGGCACTACTTCTATGGGGTTCCATTTTAGCAGCTCCTCCTTCCCACAAAGCCAAGGCAAGATGGTTTGGTTTCCAGCCCTGTGGCACCAAATGCCACAACATGAGCTGTAACTTTCTCCTCCAAGGAGACACCAAGTTCTGCCTGCACGTGCAGTGCAAGCTCGCCTTGGTCCAGAGAGCAAACCCCATGAGAATGGCTTTTGAGACAGCTGGTGAGGCCACCCATCCACAAAGGCTTTGGTGAAGGCTGAGCTGACAACATGAAGCAGAGCAGTGCAAGCAGAGCAGTTGGGAAGCACCATGGCTTCATTCAGGCTGATGGCTTTACAGTGAGAAGGCACTGGGAGCTGGGGGTTTGTGGAGTTGCAGCCTTGGGAAGGTACAGCACCCCAGCCTGCCACCTCCAGAAGTTAGTTATATTAGTCTGCTTATTCTCAGATTCTTTCATTTGGTCATTTTTGTCACTTGTTTATCACTCTGCCTCAGCAGGAGTGTCTCAGTTATTGCTGCGATGGTAGCATCTGCCTCCAAATCCCGATTCTCCATCTTCTGTTTCAAGTACGCTGCCTATAGAGACACTAATTACCTGAGATGACGAGAGTGGGTGGCAGTAAGAGATTGTTGCTCCTCTCCTTTAAACAGCTTCAGCTTCTAGACCAAATTAATATTTTCCTTTGAGTGTTTATGGATATGGAGACGGCACTGTGTTGCTCTACAATGTGATTTTGTCAGAACAGTGAGTATAAGAATACGATGGCATGATTCCCCATTCCTCATCTCTTGGTGAGACTGAGTTGATGTAATTCAGCCATGTAGAGTTTTAGCTTTTGCTGCTTCATCAGACACCTTTCAACACTGCCACTACCCAGCAATAAAATAGCAGAATACGAGTGCTGCTTATGAAAGCCTTTGCAAAATTTACATTCAAAGCGTCAAGAACAAGATCCCTGTGCTCTGGCATGGTGTCACACAACCTGAGCCCAGCTCTGGCACTGACAACTCAATGAAAAGCTAGGTGTGTAAATGAAGC
This sequence comes from Numenius arquata, assembly GCF_964106895.1. Taxonomy (NCBI): domain Eukaryota; kingdom Metazoa; phylum Chordata; class Aves; order Charadriiformes; family Scolopacidae; genus Numenius; species Numenius arquata. The sequence goes on along the minus strand of NC_133577.1, from coordinate 15,467,096 downwards.
AAGCCCTGAAGCTTGTCAAACCTCGGTGCTGTTGACTGCCTGTAGCACACCGTCCCCAGAGGCATGGGACCTCTGCCAGTGTGATGCCTGGACATCAGTGTTCACACCCTGGGAAGTGTCAGGAGAAAGACTAACTGACACGAATTTTGATGATGGGCACCATGAGAGAAGCAACCTTGGCTGACGAGGTTCAAGATCATTTCAATTGCTAAAGCTCACAGTCAGCACAAAGAAGTGTTGAGTCCTGAAAACTTTGTCTTGGCAAGCAGCAGTCTAACAAAAGGTGTGTCAGCTTGGCCACTCTTACCATGGGTTCTTCCAGATTAAACACAACTGTGGCTGCTACTAGAAGAGGAAAAAATGCCTCATCCCTCTGCACTGAGCCCCCCACAATGGAAGATCACTGAACGGGAAAGGCACATAGAATTTCAAAGCTGCAGTTCCCGCAGCTCTTGTGTGTCCACATTGCAGCTGGTGGTAACATCAAGACATGACATTGGAAAAAGCCTCAAGTGGAGACAGAGGTTGGGGGTCTACACAAAATGCTAACCTATGCCAGTTGGCCAAAATAAATGGATTTTCCTTACAGATCCGAGGGGTAGAGGGCATCTGAGTTGAATGGACAGGCCCTGAAGCACAGCCCAGATATGTGATGGACTTCTAGACCCTCATTTTCACCCTCCTCCCCTTAACTCCTACTGCAGGAGCTACAGCACTTCCAGACATCAGGAGCATTGAGGACACAGGAGGGGCTACCCTTACTCACTGCTTCTCTTTGTCTGGTGACACCACAGGCAGCAGCTCAGAGTAGTGATTGAAGGGAAGCTCCCGTGCTGCTGGCCCTGGGACAGTGACTGGGATCGGGATGGGGACCAGGACAGGGAACTCTGGTCCTGCAAGGAAAGGCTCTCACCAGGCTCAGTACTCACAGGGATTGTGAGAGAATCAGGCGTGCTTCGTGATGATAAGCGCCTCAGAGGATTCATGTCCCAACGCTAATAAATGTCTGCTGGACCCACATAAACTCTGCTGATTTAGAGATTTGTCCAAGCTCGTTTTCCCTAACGCTCCCCCTGCTCCTCCACCAGGAAGCAAGAGATAGCCTGTTCCTGATAGGCACCTCCAAGAAACTCACATTCCTGGAAACAAGGGAGTGAGAAGGCACATCTATTTTTTTTACAGCAGTAGAGTGTACTCCTTCTCTGAGGTCCTTCTACTAAAAAAGCAGGCTATTGTTATGTCTCTATTTGGCAAGAAAAAAACTAAGATTGATCAATGGCTTGGGGTTGCTTTTTCCTTAATGACTGCAACTGCTTTGCTCTCGCAGTGTTTTTTTTAGGGATATTGTTTACTCCAGCTTCAGCCCCACTCAGAACACTTGGAATTCAAATAAACTGCATTGCATTGCATTTTCTGGCAGGCACCCAGCGCAATGAATTTCAAACTAGTGTTTGATTTTGTCAGCTACAAGGCAGAGAGGCATCTCACTAGTCAAGACTAATCCTTCCAGTTGCTAAACAGCATGACCCCATGAATTTGCTGCCAGTCACACCGCTGAGGTCACGTTATCCCTCAGTAAAAGTACCCCGAAAACATGGTAAAGTGCAGATGGTGATATGCAGAGTTAGGAGACTTTGAACCTGTGGTATTTAATACCTGGAATTAACTGTGGGTGTATCTGCTGACATTTGGAAGAAAGATAAAAGATTTTTAACCTTTACAGTGATTCACAAAGACTTAAAATATTTGGAGTTATTTGTGGTTCAGATCTTAAACAGATAATTGAAAAAGTGTTGACCAGACATGACTTTTTGTTAAGTAGATAGACAAGAAGAACAAATGAACTTTTTGAGGTCAAGAGATCTTCCCAAAAATATTATTTCCCCCCGCAAGAAAAATTGATGTTATATATGTTTTCAAGCCAAGGTTTCCCAAAGAGCTTTACAAGATGCTACCTGACGAACGTGAATACAAACCATCACTCAGACCCATTAAACACTCTGACCCACGCAGAGCACGGGCTATTTAATGCCAGCTTTAAAGGGGGGTCCTGGCCCCAGCCTCCTCCCTCTCACTCATTTTAAATACAGGAATGAGCCAGAGCCCCCTGGGTTCCTTACACGCTTCAGGCAAGTCTCCTGCAGCACTGAGATGTTTGCGCTTCCCCTTCCTCTTCAGCAAAAGCCCTCCCGCCAAGCAGCCCCATTGCCTAAATCTTCATGTCAGCCCGGGGACTGGAAACAATACCGCAGTTGCACAAGCCGACCCTCAGAACGTTGAAGAGTTGTGCCTGATTTCTTCATGAATGGTGTGACTGTCACCAGGGCCATGAGGAAGGCCAGATCCCCGCCCCACGCCCTGCCTGCCACCCTACAAGAGTCGGGGATTTCTGCCACAGTGCTCGGCAGCAGGCACTGCTGGTACTTGGCTCTTAGGACTTATCGCCCAAAGAAGGTTTCCCTGAACGTGCAGTTACCATCTCCATCAGACCTGCAGGCTCAGACGGATGGTCCCGAAGTGGCACGGCATTGCATTGCCTGGCTGATCTCATTGGGGGCAGCTTGCAGGGCAGCATGCCCCCCCAGGCACAGCTGGGGCTGATGGATGGGGCTGGAGGATGCTGCTGACACGCTCCAGCTCTGCCCACAACCCAGGAACAAAGAGAATCCTTCACTGAACATGAGACCACCACGCTGGGAGGGGCACATCTCTGCTGCTGCCTCAGGAGAAGGATTTTTCCAACTCATGATGGCTCTACATACTTGAAACACCTGTTTGGAAACACAGCATATGGCAATACTGGCAAAGCTCTTCTGTGGTATTTGTGTCATTAAGGGTGTTTTATACTTCAGCTTTGCATTGATTAACTTCTTTCTCTGCTTCAGGGACAAGGTACTTTTATTTGAGACACCTGGCCTGGGACTGTGGATTATGAGCTGTCAGGACCCAGGTGCCACAAAGGGAGATGGAGCTCAGCCTGGCAAAGGAAGAGCTAGTGATGGTCTGAGCATGCTGCAGCTGGTGGAGGCATCTCTGAGTCTCAGGGACCTGCATTTCCCTCCCTTTCTGTTAGGAATTGCAAGCAGCCTAGAGTCCAAGTAGCATTCTCCAAAGGTGTTCTTCAACTGGACTCACCTTCCTGTCCTCTCCAAAACTGTTGCTTTGTCCTCTGTCAGTTTTCCTTTGCCTAGTCATATTTCCTCCCTTTTTACCTTTCATCCCTCATCCTCACATAGCATCTCACCATTTCTTCATCCTTATGGTCCTCTTACTCCTTCCTTTTCTCTCTCCAACTTTCTTAGCAACTAGGTCCAGCCCTCTGTTCCAGGGAGAGAAAGTGAAGGGAAGCTGCTGGGCTTTTCTTCTCATTATTACTAATTCCAACACTCTCTGCTCTTACCCTCTTCCCATCATCGCCACTTCATCCAGCTCTTCTTCCTGCCCCATCCTGGCATTGCTGTCCCATGATAAAGCTTGGATGACCTCCCTTGGACTTTAACTTTCCCTTACATCATTTCCTCCCAACCACACCCTTGCCAACTCTCACCTCCACACTGGCGCCCATTTGATTACCTGGCATCTTTCCCTTTTTCCCTTGATTTGCCTTGCAGCCATGGTCTATGTTTCAAACCCACTGAAACGGATCTCGCCTTTGCCATGGACTGCTCCTTTGTTGGTCTTTTTGACTGCGATGTTGATACCTGCTTTAGCGCTGCTCTCTGTGTCTGACAAGTCAATACCAGCTTCCTCTAAGTCCCCTCGGTCCTCCTCTTGGATATCATCTTTCATTCCTCTGGATATGACTGTTTCTATGTCTCAGTTTTTTTCATCTTCTGCAGTGTCTCTAAATTCTGTAATTTCTTCTCACATTATTTCACAGCCCTCCTCCTTTCCAGTTTTGTCTGCTCTTGCACCCACTCCCTTCAGAGCATTACTCTAAATCATTTTAACTCTATTTTTGCCCGCTTGCTTCCTAGCACCGCTCACTCCATGTCACCAAAGGCTTCTCTTTTCACCTTTCAGACCTTCCCTAGGTGACCATTTTCAGCCTCTGTCATCCTCCAGCCTTTGACATTGCCTTGCTTTCTCCAGCGTAGGACTTCTGTGTGTGACAAATTGCTGAGAAAGGCTGGTCTCTGCTCAAGCCGCATCTCTTTAACAAGGCATTCAGCTCTCGTTTCCTACCCTGTCGAAGCAGAATGACTCCTCTTCCTTCAATCCTTCCTTTCTCTAGCCCCAGCTTGGAAAATGGAGTTGTACCGTGGCCTGTCTACATCGGGACATTCAGAAAAATTCACTGGAATTCATGAAAATTGTGATGTGAAACTTGCTTAATAACATCAACCGCGTTATCTTCAGTTTGAATGAGAATGTCCATGCAGATGGATGGAGATGAGACATAACTAATTCCCTTCACATTTATACTTCCAAGTAATGTAGATTACCTCCACAGGCACCCACCTTTGAAAAACCATCACCACATCATGGTTATTTCTCAGCCAACTCTGGTGCCTGGCTGTCTTTCCTTTTTCTGCCTGTAAGCACTTCTTGGCAGGGTTCTTCTCTTTTCTCCTGCTGTATAACAGCTGGAGGAATAAGACCTCAACCTCCACAGGGCTCTGGCAGCACCAGAATAACAAGGTCTATAGCTGCCGCGCCTCCCAGTCAGGGCTGTGCTGGGTGGCAGTGCCCCATCCAAACCATACTGCAAGGGGAACTGGCATCAGTTTTTCTGGCAGGAGAAGAGGCCGCCTGAAGGGAAACTGCTGCTGCAAGTAGGATGCACAGCTCAATATTTCCTCATATTTGGGATACTTGGCACAGAGGTTATGAAAATAAAGGACAATCAACTCTTTTCTAGAGAAGTGGGTACAAAGATAATTTTCATGTAAATTCTTTTCAGAAACCAATTTTCCCCATGAGAATGCTGGCATTTAAATGCACTTTAAGAGCTAAGAAAAATGCTTAATTCGTTCTCTGCTGCCAGACAAGAACACTGCATTTCAGATTTGTCTCAAGAACTTCCTGAGCAAATAGGTTTGCCGTGTTAACATCACTCTTAGTTGTGGTTAACTTGTGCTAAGTGCCAATATTGCTATGAGCCTATTGATTGCTTTTCAGGATGCAAGAGAGAGGAGTGTTTTGAATAGGCAGTGGGACTTACCTTCACTGTTAATAAACCACACACTAACTGAAATGGAGATAAGACTGTTATTTTGAAATAAAATATGCAGAAAATGATTTCTCTTTTTTTTTTTCATGAGAGCACACTGAGCCTCTCATTCTGATTCAATAGGTTGATTTTTTGGCCCCTCCTTTTGGGTTTTGCTGTCTTCAGTGAATGGCAGATGGATGGTGTAAAACTGAAAGAACTGAATCTTCACTAATCAATGTTGCCAGCACCCAGATGGCTAATCAAAAGGATCTGTTGCATTCAACTGTGAAATGATTTCCAATGGGTCCATTAGAGCAAAACAATTTTCAAAGTGTCTCTAAATTGAAGTGGTGGGAAATTAGCTATAGGACAAATAGGAGCTAAGAAAACTGCCCACTAGAACTGCTCAAAGTCTCCAAGAGGGCTATCAAATGTAGAGGTACCACCTCTACTTCAATGAATCTCTCAGCTGGAAATCACTGCTGGCTGGATGAGTACTGTAAGGAACAATCACGATACATTTGCTCTATTCTTATCCTCTTCCCTAGGCACCTGCCTTTGGCCGTTACCAAAGACAAGACACTGATCTAGGTGAAATGTCAGTGTGACCCAAAACAGACATTTCTGTGGCTGTGATGTGAATTGCCACGACGGAGAAGAGCTGCTCTGGTCACCCAGTTTCAGTAGAAAGTTCACACACAGAGGAGGTGTCAGTGCCTCATCCCACCCACATCCTCCAGGAAAAGCATCTAAATGAACTTTCACTGAAGATGTCTGAACACAGACTCCATCTTTCTGGCCCGTAAAAGAGGCCCATGAACAAGGGCTGTTCTGAGTCACACACTCCCTGCATTGTGCAGGGAAGGCAGCTATCCTTCCTCCCAAACTGCAGCTGAAGGACATGCTATGGTTTGAGCCAAGTGTAGTTCAGTATGAAGTCTTAGCCCTGAGCACATCCATAAAGCAGCTAGCCAAAGCCAGCCAGCTTCCCGTTCCCTACCTACACTTACCTGGCATGACCCGGAGTGAACTTAAGCATCTAAGCAGAAAGCCCAGAGACAGCAGAGACCCTCATCCACCCCTGTTGCTCTCTCACGGCCTCACAGAGAATTAATGCAGGTTCAATATTGGAGGTACTTGGCCCTGAAGCACTGTGGGCTTTGGGTCCGTGCTATCCAAAAGGCTTCCTGCTACTGCAGCATAATGATTGTAGTTGACGAGTTAACACCTCGGTACAGAAGCACTCTCCACTGCAAGGCAGCAGGGGTTCGGGTGCCAGAGAGCGCCTTCTTGGGAGCTTTTGTGAGACCAAGATTACCAAGAGGGGCGTGGAGCACAGCATCACGACCCACCATGCAGGAATCCAGCTGCCCACCTTCTGGCCTGCGGGTACACAGGGACTGCGCTGGGTGCCTGCTGGGACCGGGGCAGAAACATGAGGCGAACGTTCCTCTCTCCCATTCATTAGTTTCCCATAAACCTGAAGAAAGTCAGTAGCATCTCCAGGGCCACAATGATTCTCGCTCTTGGAACAAGGATTCTGGACTTTGACTTGTCTTAGGTGATGATATTTTGGCTGAATTAGATTATGCTGGGATCAGGCAGGCTGGGACGATTTAAGACTCACGAGTTTGAGGTTTTATGGCCTGGGGAGCTGTCATGCTGATCCAGAAGGATTTCCTCTGCAAAACAGGGGAAAGAGAAAACACATTTCAAGCCTTTGAATCCAAAGGACTTTGTAAAAATTGTCTTCCAATTCTAGTTCACTTGCAAGACATTAAGCCCCACCTTCTGGTGAATGGCTAAATTGCAGCAAGAGACAAAGCTCTAGGTCAAGTAAAAACAGTTAGAAGTTTTTAAGACAATAGCATTTAAGTAGGAAAATGCCTTAACTACACTTGAAATATTTTAGGAGAATGCACTGATCTTCATCAAACTGTCAAAAAAAAGATTTTAAAAGGCATCACAGTGTTTTATTTCAAGTGGGTTTTTTATGTCGGATTCCATTTTCTTCACTGGGTGTAAACTGTCATATTATAAAATAAACTTTATATTTCAGCTATCCCTAACAAAAACAGTTTGGAATACTTTGTTGCACAAAACCTTTCAGTATTTTTTTTTCTTATTTAATTGAAGTGAACAAAAATACACATTGAAATGCTAAAGTTTCTCTGAGGACAGGGGATGCTTCCCAGGTAGCACCCCAGAGCCCAGAAGTTTTGTGTTGCTCATGGACAACCACTTCTTCCCTTTTCTGCACACTGGAATAGGTGCAGAGACCAGCAGATATTGCTGATGTGGGGTCGCCCAGCTTGTTGGCAAAGCTTGCCTCAGCAACTTCCTCCCTTAGATGCTGTTCAGCAAAGATGTAGGTAATCAAAGCGTGGAGGTCAAACCAGAGCACCAGGTATGGATGGCACAGAGATATGGGCAGCAGGATGGAGGGAGAGAGGGACTGAGGTGATAGTTTTGTGCCACCCATCTAGGGGACAGCAGAAGACAGCAGATGCGAAGGAATGAGCAGCTCAGGAGATGCCTGGGGACTGGCTGGGGCATCACTGCTGGCAGGGTGGGCACTGGGCAGGGCCAGCACCTGTGGGAGACCCCTCTGTGTGCAGTTGTCACCCAGCTCCAGCAGTGGGGACCAGGGCTTCCAGCTGCCATGGTTTTGCAACTCACTTGGTAATGCCACTGTAGCTGGTGGCAGTCCCTCTCGTCACACCTCTGTGCATTAAATCCTGCCCCACCGGTAAATGAGTTCCTGAGCAACGGGGTGGTATGAAGCAGGGGCTGTTTGAATGAGGAAAGACACACAGGTAATGCTATTGAACCAAAGCCCATCTAACCGACTACACGAATAACCTAATCTTGTTATTCTAAGCAGTTTTCTCTCTCTTCTCAGTAGCGGCAGTGAGCTTACACTAACCCAAACCAGCCCTATAGCCATAAAAGGTCTAACCTCTGGCTAGGGAGCGTGATGAATCTAGAAAGATGTGGAAGAGCATGAAGAAACGGGGAGACAGCCCAAGAGGTGGCCATCTCACTCAGGATCTAACCACTGTCAAGTCTATTGGAAGTACTATAACTAAAAAGTATTTTAAGGAGGGATTTGAAGCTGAAAAAAAGTAGACATGGGTGTTACCGGGTCCTCTTCCAGGTACACACAGCAGCAAAGGAGAAATCACAATGGCGAGTAGCCTTCCCAGTAGGCACAACAATCTCATTATGTTAAATTAACTAGTTTGAAAAGCAGGGTAAAACCAGAAAGACAAGAGCTGCTGTTGCTTCAGAGTGCTCAAGCTCCTGCGTTGTCTGTGGTGCAGACTCCTGCCCTTTTCAAGTTTTGCTTCTGGCCCGTACTTGTTTCTGGCACATCTATCAAGTGGTTGCAGTGTTCTTACAGGAAGGTGAGGGGTTTGCATGTAGTCTCTGAACATCCACATCTCTGCAGTGTGAAATCATAAACAAAGCGGCATCCTTGGGAAGAGCGTGTTTTCATAAGCCACAACTTCATAGTGTCTAGAAGACAGATTTTTCAAGATGAATCAGTCTTCCTTCAGTTTGAAAGTGAAAGATAGATATCTGGGGTGTGCCAAGATGACACTTGAAAGGAGTAGCACTTAAAAATACATTATCCAACTGCTGGCCCAGTCTGTGTGTAATACACACGCACATACACACATGGAGTGTCAGCTCATCGTGAGATTTTTTTCACCACAGTCAGGGGCACTGTGGGGAGCTGAGGGATGATCCTGTGGTCCAGGAATGACACAGCCCCATGGGACAAGCTTCCAGGCAAGCAGATGCTGTGTGATGCTACAGATACCGAGCCTGGTGTGGACTATAAACTGCACTCCCAGGGGGCCTGACTGCAGGATTTGGGATGATCTCCAGGGGCACCACAAGCACAAAAACCAACTAGAGCTGTACACCGTTCACCCAGTAAAGTCCCCCAAAAGAAGTCAGCCCCTTGCATGCTGGCATGGGCACCCACAGCTGGCAAAGCCTCTGGCCTTCCTCCCCTTGCAGCCATGCTCCTCATCAGTGAGGCAGCCATGGGCTGCCTGGTGTGGCCAAAGAGGCAGGTCCCCATGGGAAGCCGCTCACCAGCAGGTGACTACAGGCCACAGCACATCTCACCAGTGCCCGACCTCGCAACAGGGGTGTGGGTTTAGCACTGCTTGCACCCTGGAAAAGCTGCTCAGAGTTACTGCTCCCCATCTAGACTGCTTTCATAAACACTATTTTTCTGTTTACTCTAGCCACAGCAACTATGGGGGAGAATTCAGTTCTGGAAGGTCTCCAGCCCGGGTCTGTGGTTCTCATGCAAGTGTATCTCAAAATGTGTACAGATAGAGTTAATTTGGAGCTGCAGTCTTCCCCAGATTATTCCTCTGGGCAGCTGACACAAGCCAGTTGCTCACTGACAGCCCAAAGTAGAGCAATTATTCATAGGCTATTGGGGTCTGCCAAAGTATGATTGTTCTTGTCTCCTCAAACATCCTTAAAAGAAGGAAACTGAGGTATCAGCACCAGGAAGAAGTGTTGCATGGCTGGGATGTCAAGCAGTAGCAAAGCAGTGCGACTGCTGTGGGTAGTGTGTCACAGCGTAACCAGCTGCTTGCAGGGGAAAAATGGGATGGAAAGGACCGACAGAAGACTGAGTAAGGAGGAAACGGAAGTGGTCTGCACTGAGGCTACACCAGGGCCAACAGTCAAGCTCAGCACTGACCTCTTGCTTGGAGACCTGTTGACATCAGGGACAGGGTGATTAAAAGTGATATGTGAAGGAGGTCACAGAGAGGCCTGGAATTCATTAATTCCCCAGTTTGGGCGAAAATAGTGGCACTTTGGCTCTGCTCCCTGAGAATTCAGCCGCAATGCTGTCTCCTTTACTGCAGCAGCAACAGTCCCTTTTCTTTAATCCTCCCGTGCACTAACACAGATGGGACACAACTCCCTCTGACGAAACCCTGGCAGGTAACAAAAAAATCCTGCAAACAGAGCCGCAAGATTGCATGAGGATAGTCTCCAAACCAAGCAGAAAACTGGAGAAAACCCCATTACTCCTTCAACTCACCCTATGCACTCCATGGTAGCTAGATGGGAGGCAAAAGTCAGAGAGGGCTCAACCAGCAGGGAGAAAGACCAAGCCACCAAAGGCTGTAGCTGACCTCCCAGGTGTGAATCCCTTCCCAAAGATTACAAAGATATACAGGGTCAACCACTGGCTTTCAGGTGCCTCAGGTGGGTGCCTGCAGCTTGGTGGGGTAAGCTGAGTGCTGGGGGGGCATGTGGGTGCAGCAGAGGTGCGTGGGCCCTTGGAAACACCCCAGAGCACCCCTGCCCTGTCCTGCAGAGGCAAAGGCACCCCACAGGTCCACCTTGCCTGGCAAACAACAAAATCAGCACATTCTGGTTGCGACTGGAGGCTACTGTTTTCCTAACAAAAACTCTTTATATGACTCATCAAACGTCCCCCCCAAAAAAACCAGATGAAGCTGTGACATACACAAAGGGAAGTAGTATTTTGTGGGTGGGTAACCCTGGGTGCCTCAAACCATCTTCTCACCAGCCCACAGCGGAGAAATGGGAGATGCCTGTATGCAAGGATCGCCCTGCTGTCTTGGCTGCGATCCCCTACGTCCTTGGGATCCATTCACAGGGCCCTGGTAAATCCTCTGCAGCTCTTTCCTCCCCGGTCTGCTGAGGCACTCTAACCCTTCAGCCAGAGAGACTTATGCTGAATTTCTGCAGTCAGTTTCCTAAATGGCTCACACCAAAATCATGTGAGTTACGGCAAGGGAAATCAGGGTTTGAATCCCTGTAGTTAACTACTTTGTGGCAGCTGCCTGTGGATTTTTTTCTGCCCTGTTTTGCCCCAGTGAGGCAAGGAAAGTGCCTCCAAAGAAAGAGGCAGAAGACCTCATATATGACATTAAAGTAAGGATGTGCAATGGGCACTAGCTACAGAGTAGCTGATGTGTCCTCACATTTAATTTACTGCAAGCAGCTTGTTCCCAGGTCCTTATCTTCAGTTTAAGATATTTTTATTGCGGGAAAAGAGCTTCCCCACAGAGTGACAGCCAGGAACAGGCATTTTACTTTGCGTTCACATCCTCACATCCTCCTTTATCTTCTTTGTGTAGACAAGGCCTGAAGTTCTCTGCTCAGCTTTGCCAAGAAAAATGCTCTGTTCCTGGTTCATGACGTTAGGTTTTCTGGTAGTGTCCTTGGAGAAGTCGGGGTTGGGGGGAGGGGATGGTGGAGATAAGCTTTTAGCAAAAGGCTTATAGCTAACTGCCATAAGGGCAGCATGAGGGATGAAATCTCTTCCTCTTAAGAATTATTAAGCACTGTAATCCCTCAAACCTACTGCCCCTCACCTCCTCATTTCCCAGTAAACATACCTCATGTCCAAAAGATAATGCCTTAACACAGTCCTCGTACATCTCTGACTCCAGCCCACTTTCTCTTTGCTGGTGCTGGCAGTCTCACTGGTGAGGTCCATGTATTGAGGAGTGACGCTTCAATTTGTTCTCAGAGTTTTTAAGTTTGGATTTTCCTTGTCTCATCTGCACCATGCTTCATATCTGAGAATGAAACAGCAGCTTGGAGTGATACCTTGGCAGGATGAGGCCCATGTTCTGGAACTCTCAGCCACAAGATTTTGGTATGAAGTTCATGCAACTGGAAAGAGACATTCCTGGCCCGTATTCCATCAGTTTTCCTAGGGGACCTTCTTTTCCACTAGGTTTCATAGAATCATAGAATCATAGAATCATAGAATGGCTAGAGTTGGAAAGGACCTTAAAGATCATCTAGTTCCAACCCCCCTGCCATGGGCAGGGACACCTCTCACTAGAGCAGGTTGCTTAAAGCCCCATCCAGCCTGGCCTTGACATATATATATATATATATTTCACATATATATTTCTTCATAAGAGACTGCAGGCCCTACTGGGGCTTCTCCTTTGCTTGCAAAGGACCCAGGCAGGGACGGTGCACAGATGGCAGACTAAGAGTGAAAGCAGAGAAGGGGCTGTCCCGAATCTGGAACAGTTTCACAGGGAGGGGAACATTTTATCTCTAAATTTATCTTCAGTGTGCCAAAGCACCAAAGCTTGGAGTGCTTCATCTCTGCTTACTGACCAAAACAATCCCTGTGGTCCATAAGGCACTGTGAGGAGGTGACCTGTTAGTTAACACCAAGGTACTGTGATGCTGAATATCTGAATTCACCATGTTTAGGCTGGGGTAAAGGCAGCTACGATATGGATCTGCTTTTTAAAAAAAAAAAAAAAAAAAAAGAAGATATATGTCTTGTTCCTTCACCTTACACAAGAGCAGGGCACAAGACTTCACAGCAGAGATGAGAAGTCAACTAAAGGCCTGATCCATGCTGAGTACCTGAGGCTTGCTCTGTGATTCAGTGGGAAGCGCCAGCTAAAATGGCTACATAAGATTAAGGTCTGGGTGACAGATTGAATACTCAAGTGCCCTGCTCAGGTTGGTAAGTCCAAGCCTGCAAGTGAGCAAAGGCTCACGGGGCCAGGCTGTGGCTCTGCACTGCCCCGAGTCTTGACTTCCCACCAAGGGAGTCATCCTATGCTGCTGCTGAGATCCCACCGACCTAGCTGCTTTCTGCGGCTTGCTTGATGAGCATATGGATCGTCTCTTTGCCTTAAAGCCTCCTCATAAACAACCAGTCAAAATACTGGGAGTGGAGTCACGAAGCGGAGCGCTGAGGGGGGCTGTCTGCCAAGGCGCTCGCTCACTCCAGCTTCCCGGGGTCACCCCAGGACAGCCGCAGCCGGCTCCGCGGCGCAACAACTTAAATTGCTCACAGATTTGTCTGCAAATAGCTGCTTCAGGACCGATTGCTTAGAAGGAAAATATTTTAACAAGCAATAAAAAACAGCGTATAGTTCTTTAAACAAACAGGCTTTACTGCCACTTGTAGGAAGGTCTGTCGCAGCTCCTTAGCGATGTCCCAAAGCTCTGGTGTGGGCGCAAGCCACTTTCCCAGCCTGTGGATGGGTCTGTCACACTCTCAGGAAAGCCCACGGAGGCCCTGCTCAACCAGGTCCAACCCACTGATCCACCCCCAGCCCCACACGCTGAAGGGCAACCTCAAAAGCACAAGTCTTTACTATTCTCCGTTCATCAGCATAATACATTTGTTTCTTCAATATTTATTTATACCAAATAGGACTTAAAATACAAACACTGTGAAGTTCAGAAAATGCTGTACCAGCCTCAGCTCAGTCCAAGACTAACCATCAGCCTTATCTGCAATGACAAGAGTGTGTCAGGAAATCACGCTATCACGCTAAGATAGCAGAAAAGAGCTTAGTTTTGGTTTCACCAGACTGTGGCTTCACAGATGTACCAGAAAGAGGAAAGGAATATTAAAGAAACATGTTTTCCTCTAGTTCTCCTGGGGTTTGCTACTCCATAGATTGAATAAGAGCCTGCTTTCAGCCACTCACTAATGTGAAGACTCCTTGGCAAAAGCAAGACACCAAGAGGAGTGGGTGCTACATATCTTTACCTCTTCAATCTTTTTTTTCCTTGTTCGATGAGTTTCATGTTACGGTTGTTTGTCAAAATGGAGATCAGAGAATTAACAGCTAAAGGCTTCAATGTTTGATGCGCAATGTTGTCTTGGCAGTGATACAGTTGAAGGGCAGCTGAAGGGCAGCTATGTCCTCCAACATAACCCATGAAACCCTGTTTTTTTACAGTTAAAAAGTAATACTGTCACAGGCCCTGCGCTAGCAACATAAGAGAGACATCGACAGCACCCCCATAACCTCGGCCACTGCTCTGATCCTTTTCAGGTCAAAACAAAGTACACTTTATTTTGCTCAGCTTGAAAGATACCAACTTCAATAGATCAGATCTTCCCCCATTCACGTTACTTTCTCTTCCCCCACAAACACGGACTGGCACAGTTAGTAAGACAGAAACCATTAAAGTCACAATTTTCCTAATGTTTCTTGTTCCTCCATGAAATTTTATCAGAGTAACATTAAAATGAATACTTAAATACTGGGTCTATGCTATCACTGGAAAGGTAGCATGTGAAGAAATATGCTTCAGATTTAACTAATTTTATCTATGTCCTGAAGATGACATTGGAAGTTCACTATTTGTTCTTGGAAAATGATATTTAACAAAAACATTCCACCTCCTCTAAATATCCTTTGGCTTCTCCATTAATTCTGTAGCTCAGACAGTAAGCAAAATAAAAAATTTTTAGTACATGACGCATACTAAAAATTTTAGGATCAAGCATAGCTGCTGATGCATGGTGGGAAAATTGCTAGGCTGGTAAATATTTGGATAAATTTCCCTTTTAAAAAACTAGCAGATATTTTTTTATGTTATATGAAAAAAACAGTACTTAAACATGAGGAAATGCAAGGCTTGGTTGCCTGTGCCATCTGATGCCTGCCCTGTTGTGCGCTGTGATCAATGTTTAATTATAGCGGTCCGATTCTTCGGGCTTTATGCGCGTGTGTTTAGCTATGCATGTACCCAGTTACACGGCAGCCTGCAGCTTACTACCTCACAGTTCCTCACAGATTGTAACAGTTTCCGGCCCAGAATATAAAACCTGTTAGGTTTCCTTCCTTAGCAAAAGTAACTGAAAGCCATTTTTGCATCTGGTTGGTTATTCTCATTCCGTCTACAGCAGTTCACTACCCAGTCATGCCAGTGCCGTGTGTGGTCAAGCCAGAAACCTGACGAGAGAAGTGCAACATTAAACATAACCTCATGTCTTTGTAGCATGTTTACCAACCCTAACTTTGCAAGTTTAATCTTAACACCATTTCAGCAATGATGTGATTTACACGGCAGCCCCACAAGCACCGATATGAGCCCTACCCAAGAAGAATCAGACTGTGAAGAGCTTCTGAGCCAGCTGTGCTGCAGAAGAAAACACAGGGTGACTATGCTTTGGTTAAATGGAATTTTTAAATTTTTTTTGCAACTTATATGAAGCTCGAACTGTCATTCATCCATGATCAAAGTATCAATTCTTTGGGCTAAATTCCTTTTTCACAAAAAACAAGGAGTCTGAGGAGACATATCTGGGGTGGACTGTTCCGGATGTCTGAGGTGGGTTTCAAAAAAATTCCAGTTATGAACTACTTGTGCCAGAGACTACTCTGATATGTTAAGAGGGTGGGGGGGGAAGTCCAGCATATTTTTTGTGCTACTGCAAAAAAAATGTAATTATCCAGCTGGCATGAAAACAAGAAACCAAAAGGTTCTGAACCCAAGAAAAATGTTATTATAGCTGTATTTTTAGAGCAGTCAGAACCAATCAGGTGTGTGAGCATCCTGACGCCTTTCTTCGTGATGGAATGGTGGCTCAGTTTCAAAGGGCACCAAAGAATACACTGTACTGTATTATATCAGTTGGGGTTTTGTCAAATCAAATCTGATGGAAATTAACAAAAAGAAGAATATAGGAGGAGAATGGCAAATAGACAAGGAATAAGGGAACATTAATGGAATTTTCAAACAATGTCGTCTAACTTAATGAAATGTGCCACAGTTTAATCCATTTTAAATGCATTTAAATTCTTTTGGGCAATAAAGCTAGCTTCAAGGCAGTGGAAAGCATGCATTTTTAGTAAGGCACAAGAGCATAGATTTTTAAATGCATTGTAATAACAGTACTAAAATAAAAGATTGCATGATTAAATGTTAACGACTGAGAAACAACTAAAGAAGTTGTAAGTGCACATTTAAGACCCCTTTGTGTACTATGAAACCAAATAGGTCTTTTGGCTTTTTTTTTTGTTTGTTTTGCTGTAGAAAGTCTATAGAACTAGTGGTGCAATAGCCCAGAAGCAACAGAGCTCTGATGAGGACTCGGAAACCAGTGATGCTTAAAATAGCTCAGCTTTAAAAAGGAATTATCTGAAGTGCTGAAGTAAAATTCTGATGCTAAAACAGACTACAAATGTTAGATCCATGAATGTTTAATATATGCAAATGATCTTAAAAAACAACTGAGTTTTATGCTGAATATGACTAAAGCAAAAGAAGTGGCCCAACTTTTACAGTTTGCAGAAAATAAGTCATTAGTGCAATTGTTTCATTGTGCAAATGTTAACTGATGTGCTGCTACCATTCTGATAAATCAGAAAATAAAAAAATTAAAGTATCCAGAACTATAGCGCTGTGGTGATGTCCTAGGGCTCCCGTGCTGCTCTGTTCACCCACGGTGAATAGAAGGTGTATGTTTTGAACCTTAGAACTATCCTGTTGGAACAAGCTAAGTATTTCTACCTATTGGAAAGTTTTAGCAATTTTTTTAAGTATCCATCCATCCATTTTTTCGAAGGAACCTTGCAACACAGCGTGCAATTCTATTAGTTATCCGTGCCTTCAGTTGCAGAGCAGCAGCATTTGCTGCCCTCTGGTGTAGCAAAAAAAGAAAAAATCACTTATAAAGAAAAGTAACTGGAATATACAAATTGAGTAAACTGCCAGGATTTCTTAATTTACAAAATAATTAGTAAACCTCACATTTATGCTACCTGGGTAAAGACAGCCACATTACCAAAAGAATGGTAACAAACATAATTAAAAATCAATGTGAAGTGCGCTTATATGGCAATATTTTCTGGATTAAGTATAACCCATTTATAAGTGAAATAAACCATCTTAGCATAAATCTTTGCATGCTTTTTCTGTAAGAGTCAAGCTTGGTTCTTCCTCTTTTGAATCATTTATAATTAAGGCACCAGAAGCAAACCCTTCGCCTTTCACCTGCCATCCTCATACTTCTCACTGTATTCATAAATCTTAGATAACATCATTTCAGTATTTTTAGCTAAACATTCATTAAATACGATATATAATATCTACTATATTTTTTAATCAAAAGTGTATATATGTTCTACTCTACAGAGAAGTTACAAAGGTATGTCAACCAGCAGAACAAAAGCAGGTGAAATTCCTTCTTACCAAACACAATGCACATCACGTTGGAAATAGTTTATATTTCTCACACTTTACACTACATGAAATTAAGCTACAGAAACTCGGGAAAATGAGGCAGAGATCACAGTGGGAAGCTCAGCTAAAACCATACTGCTTGGGTGTAAAAAGAACATAATGCAAATATCAAGCCAATTTATAAACAAGCAGTATCCTTCATCTTTCAACCAGGATAAAGGTAAAAGAGATGGATCCCAATAGGACAAGTAACTAACTCTATTCTTAGGACGCTTTACCCTTTCCAATACTAAAATGTAAAGAACTCACTGCCTTCATTGGTTTGAAATATGCTTTGGGATTTAGGAAAAATACCATAGTCCAGAAACGCACTCTTCAGCGTCTTCGAGTTTATCTTGAATTCTTAGGAATTAACTTCCTTTGGTTTTCTCTATTTCTTAAGAAAGTGCTTGCAATGTTTCACAATCATTACTTAGTACAAATGCTCTGAAAACCTTTTCCAACCACGCTAAAACAGAGGCACATCCTTAACTGGGATTCAAGCAAGCATACCCAGCAAGTTCACTCACCACGTTACTCTGACTTGTCCCTGAGGGATGTTTGCCCTTTACAATGAAGAGTTGGTCTGCAAGGGGGCACTAATCTTTACTTATGTGTCATGTATTTGTTGCTCGCATTTTAAAATGTGTTGAGTATCGAGAACATCAATGGATAGAGCTAATTGTTAGCAGTTTATACTCAAATGTATCATCCTTGAAATGTTTTTTAAGCTCTAATTTATGAGGAGTGGCTTAAGTTGCAGTTTCTGGTTTTCATTCCATGTAAGAGATTCAAGAGTTGTCTTCACAAAACATCACAAGTTCTGTTTCCAGCCCATTACAGAAGCACCTGTACTCTCACCCCAGCTCTTCCAGTTCCCAAGTCCCAGAGAGCAGAGGAGACACCTTTTGGACACCTACTCGTGGTGCAACGCAATAAAGTAATTGATGCTTCTGTTCTTTCTTCTCTCTGGACAGTCACTATGGTGTACGTAAGGGAAGACAAACAGGAACAGGAGTTTTCCAGTGGGACTCGCCCAAGCCAGCCTTTCTCACCAAGCACGTCGCCTGCTCACACAGGGAAAAGGCAAGTTCCTAAGATTCGGTCACAGACCAGGTGTTTATTAAGAGTAACAGGAAACTTGCTGGATTTAGGTACGAATTTTGCTCAATTTTCACAAGACTGCATTGCATGCCTACTAGTAAGTGCCTGAACTCAAGTTAAGGAAAATCTTTCAGCCACATTCCTCATTATGTGAGGAACAGTTGCTCTCCAAAACTACCTGCTCCAGCTTGCATGAAAAGTGAGAAACAGGAGCTCTTCCCCACAAAACTTGCAGGTAAAATTTATTTAGGACCACTTCACCCATGCCCTTATCTTAGTACCTGCAACACAACTGGAAAAATGCCATCTCTGAATTCTTTGGAAGATGGATGCACTGACTTGAATGCGGCCTCAGGAACTTGCACGCTTTTCCTTACTTTATTACAGTATCATGAATACCTTAGGTTTATAAGACTCAATAAAGTGGGTGAGAAGTTTATCGCTCAGAAGGTTTAAGATAACTGATTTAGGAAAAATAAATTATTGGCAAGCTTGCATACAGTCTTAATAGGATCAGAAAATATTGGAATTTTCCAATGTGAAAAAAAAGCCACCAACAAAACACACACCAAAAAAAAAACCCCACCTACAGTTACAATGCTCTACGTCAAAAATGAGAGCACTTAATTTCTCCAAGGAACATACCTCTTAAGTTTTACTTTGAATGGAATACTTCCCATTCATTAGAATCCAAAATTTATCTTTACTGTGACAAAAGAATAGAAAACCTATTTGAAGTGGCAAATGAAAATCAAAACCATTTCAGCTTGCAGTCTGATCTGAGATTATGTCACCTCGAGGCATTTTACTTCAAAGTAATAGTGAACAGTTTCCCTTGGGAAGGGCAGATAAATTTGGAGAAGTCATCTGGCAAAACAGTTTAGCTTCTCTGCATCACCTATTCCATATTAAGTGTCTAACCCCACAACATGCTTGTTTAGTGCCATATATTCAGCCTTCCAATATCTGAAGGGAGCCTACAGGAGAGCTGGAGAGGGACTCTTTGTCAGGAAGTGTAGTGACAGGACAAGGGGTAATGGTTTTAAATTGGAAAAGGGGAGATTTAGATTAGATATTAGGAGGAAATTCTTTACTGTGAGGGTGGTGAGGCACTGGAACAGGTTGCCCAGGGAAGTTGTGGATGCCCCATCCCTGGAGGTGTTTAAGGCCAGGCTGGATGGGGCTTTGAGCAACCTGCTCTAGTGGAGGTGTCCCTGCCCGTGGCAGGGGGGTTGGAACTCGATGATCTTTAAGGTCCCTTCCAACTCTTACCATTCTATGATTCTATGATGTTGAAAAAAATTTGATCACTAGATGACTAAAAAAGCATTAGTAAAAAAAAAAAAAAGTAGCTAAGTTGGATCAGAGAGAATCAAGGTTTGGAAAATTCAAAGTACAGGCAAGGAGGATGAGGGAAGAAAACAGTATTTAAAGAAAAGCCATTTTGGAGTTTTAAAGCACTAGAGCAACTGACTTATGCTGTCCCCCAAATCACCCCACACAATAAACGCTAACAACAAATCAAATCCTTTGAGTGCCAACAAGCTTCCTCCCTCTCCTCAAAACACATTTGGTAAGCAAACACCCATCAGCCTGGCTGGGAACATAGTATCTGTAAAGTGTCCGAGACCTGCACCTCGGATGGTTGCACCGAAACGCTTAATACTGAGTGACCAGCACCCCTTTTAGAGCAAAGGGCTCCTGTGAGCAGATTACCAAACAAAACATCAGAAATGCCCAGTGAGTTTTATTCTTTTCCATTTTTAAAAAAAATCCAAACGGTTGTACAGTTAAACGAGTCGAAGCTGTCCAGGAGCAGGCATTTTACGAGACTTGGTCCCCGTCAGAGTCCTTCGAGGGAACACCACCCGAGGAGTGCAGAGGGACCAGAGGGACGGCGGGCCGCAGACACCAACGCTCCCCGCGCTCACTGGGGCGGCTCCTGGGGCCTTCCCGCGGGCGGGCCCGGTGTGAGCCGGCAGGCAGTCGCCCCTCAGCAGAGCCCAGCCGGGCGGGGCGGGCTAAGACTCGTCGGGCTTGTCGGCGGGCGGGCCGCAGGGCTGCAGCATCTTCTCCATGAGGTTGAAGCGGACGCGCGCCTTGCTCTCGTTCTCGGCGATGGCGAAGTAGTTGAGCAGGTCGAAGTGGCCCATGTAGGAGCAGTACGAGTCCCGGTGCTGGTTCACCAGCCACTCCCACTTGGTGGTGTCGGCGTGGCCCGTCCCAATGTACTTGGACTGCAGGTGCTCCAGCTGGCTGTGGATGGTGTAGCGGTCCGTCATCCTGGCTGCCGGCAGGGCGCGGGCCGAAATGGCGAGCGGAAGTGACGCCACGTCCCCGCACGCCAGGCACCTTTCCCGCCCCTCCGACCCGGGCGCAGCAACCGCCCCCCACGCCCGACCCTCGGGCCTGCACCCGTTAATTACGGCTCCGCGGCCCCCTCCGCTCGGAACGAAAAATTAAAGAAAATAAAAAATAATAATAAAAAATATATAAAAAAAAATATCCAGGAGCACGGTGCTTTCCTGCCGGGATGCACGACGGGAGCGCGCCCGAAGGGCATGACGGGAGTTGTAGTCTTCGCTCCTCGCCGCCCGCGGGCCGCCCCCTGCTCCGGCGCTGCGGCCTGGCTGGCACGGCATAAGCCTGAGGGTCGTCGCTCAGGGCGCAGATCATCCCAGCTCCTGGCATTGTCTCTGTATAAATGGCGTCTAATTTTTGCCTCCTAAACAGGTGACACAGGGAGTCTGGCTCTGAAGAAAGATAAAGCTGGCCGGAGAAGAGCCAGGAGGTGCCCGGGGCAGCCCAAACCACTCCTTTTCCTTAGCCCTTGGGCAGCCGGAGAGCAATGCAGCACTGTCTGTGGGGGCTGTCGTCCAAGAAGTCCATATAAAGGCAAAGAAGTGCACAGCCTTCGTGCTTTTCAGTGGAGCCCGGCAACAGGACAAGGGGCAATGGGCACAGGGTGGAACAGAGGAAATTCCACCTCAACATGAGGAAAAACTTTTTTACTCTGAGGGTGGCAAAGCACTGGAAGAGGCTGCCCAGAGAGGCTGTGGAGTCTCCTTCTCTGGAGATACTCAAAACCCACCCAGATGCGTTCCTGTCCAGCCTGCTCTGGGTGATCCTGCTTTGGCAGGGGGTTGGACTAGGCAATCTCCGAAGGTCCCTTCCAACCCCTACCGTTCTGTGATTCTGTGATTCTCTGATTTGCAGGTCCTTCCAAAATTAGTAGTTTGGTGAGGTTCAGTCTGTTACATGCTGATGATGAAAAGCACCATAGATCCCACCCCTGCTCCTTGGTAGAGCTCCCCTGCTCTTACTTTTCATGGAATCGCGGAATTCTCAGAGTTGGAAGGGACCTCTACAGATCATCTAGTCCAACTCCCCTGCTAAAGCAGGATTGCCCAGAGCACATTACTCAGGACTGCATCCAGGCGGGTCTTGAAAATCTCCAGGGAAGGGGACTCCACGACCTCCCTGGGCAGCCTGTTCTGGTGCTCTGTCACCCTCACCGTAAAGAAGTTTCTCCTCATATTTAAATGGAACTTCCTACGTTCCATCTGGTGCCTGTTGCCCCTCATCCTATAGCTGGAAACCACTGAAAAGAGTCCAGCTCCATCATCCTTCAACCCACCCTTTAGGTACTTTTAAACATAGATAAGGTTTCAGCCTTCTCTTCTCCAGGCTAAAGAGCCCCAGCTCTTTGAGCCTTTCTTCATAAGGGAGATGCTCCAATCCCCTAATCATCTTAGTTGCCCTACGTTGGACTCTCTCCAGTAGTTTCCTGTCTCTCTTGAACTGGGGAGCCCAGAACTGGACACAATATTCCAGTTGTGGCCTCACCAGTGCAGAGTAGAGGGGGAGAATGACCTCCCTCGACCTACTGGCCACACTCTTCTTCTCAGCTTCTTTGCAAATGAGCCAGGTCAAGGGATTTAAGACAAAGTTAAGTATTACTGTTGAAAAAGATTTTTTTTGACAGTGCAGGTAGTATTTTTAAGTGAATGTTAAATTCACAAGCAGATATAAACCCCACAGAAGTTATAAATTGCATTGCCTATCTTCTTTAGTCAGAATGGAGCTTGAGATAAATTTTATCATCTGCCCCATAATTAGTCTTTCTTCTCCAGCTCTCTTCAAGAGCTTACATAATGTTAAGTTTAAAATACATGAAATGATTCATGCTTTCATGTGATGGTAGTGGTTTTAATTACTTGTTTTAAAATAGAAAGGACATGTTGCCAGAAATCTTCCAATAGGACACCGAGCTATTTCATCCTGGCCTTGTAAATGCCCTGTATTCAAAAGAAATCCACAGAAATATTCTGTGAAAACCCGGATGATTCTAAGCCCCTTGTTTAAAAGCGAGCAACTTATAAAACCAAGGCCACAGAAAGCAGCATCAAAACAACGTCCTGAAGTGTCCGTACCCTTTACTGCAAAGAACTAAATGAGGACTATAAATTTTTTTTGTTATTATTTTTACAAGTATCTGTTGAGTCATTGCTATCAAGGCTTACTTAGCAGGAAGCACTTTACACAGCTGCATACCACAATTGCATTCTGTCGTTGCTTCCAGAGAGACCAAAAAAGGAAAAACACACAAACAAACAAAAGTCTTCGGGAGCTTCTGTATATACTGGTGTATAGAAAGACAAAGAAAGACATATTCTGAACATGGGAAAGGTGCCATTTCTTTTTTAAATGGTATCTTTATAAATAGCAGCACGTTATGAAGTACACTAACTTTTGATAGATGATCCGTGCTAACACAGTGACACATAGGGCTGATCTCAGAGCTGTTTTCAAATTATCATCTTGAAAACTCTAAGCCAGCAGATATATTGATTAAAATAATCAATCAGTTTTCAGAACAGAAAAGATGCCCAGAAACTTACCCATCTCTTACAGCTGTTGCAGGAGTTTCTAGGAGTAATAGTTGCATTAAACCAAACAGGTGTTAGCATTCTACTTCAAAAAAACCACCCTGAAAAGGAAGTGTAAACCTGAATTTTTTAGCAAGCTTGATAGCGTGCCAGATTAAAACACTGCATTCAGTCATCCAGAACTCTGGGAAAAGATGTACAAAAACTTCACTGTATATTGGCTTTGATCAAAATACTCCTCTGAGAGTACAAGACAAGCTTACCAATGCTAGGAAGAATAAATAGGTAGTGCAATTACCAGCCAACAGGCAAATAACAAATATTTACAAGTAGTTACCTAAGTTCAGAATTTCACTGACGAGTACAAAGTTTCAGCTGCCAGCTTTGAAGAATTACATTCAGTTATATTCACTTTATCTCCATTTCTTCGTCAATGCAAAAATAAAATCCGTTGTTGGGCCTTGTTTATCTTGTCAGGTCCTTGCAAATGGATGCCTGTACTTGGGCACTTCCATTTCAAGTTTCGGAACACTGAGTGGCTCGGGGGAGGGAGAAGGTGTAAATATGCATGCACAGATGTGGATTTTATAGAGAGAAAATTATTACTGAGTGGTAATACACTTGTGCGATTAGGGATTCCTGAATAATTTAGCATTCTAGGATATTTCAAGATTTTTGTACTGAATACTATTAAATATAATTATCAAAATATTTTATATTTGTCTTAGTCTCAGAACTCATGTTGATAAATAATTAGTGTCTGAAACAACCGTTGCTTGGTTACGGAAATCACTTATATGTGTAGATTTAAATGCTGAAATAATCTGTTTGGAGATTAAAGTCCTATCACTTCAAGATTCAAATGGTCGAGACCCCAGAGGCAGGTCATGAACGGCAGTGGCCACTGGATGTCAGGGTTGGACCTGCAGAAACTCTTCTTCCATAAAACAAGAGTTGGCTCCTCCTCCAAAGTGAAGAGAAAGAGGGTAGAGGAGGCAAATAGACCAAGAGAGTGACAGTGGCTATCCGCTGCAAGATGTAACAGAGCTTTTTAATTTCATACTGACTCTTCACGTGGAAGAGCGAAGACATAAATACCACACAAACAAGGGAATACAACGATTTTAATAGATAAATCCAACACACATCCAGAAAGGTGCTAAAATGGAGAGGAGTGCCATTTTTCTTTTTGGAAATTCCTCTGTTCTTCACTATATTGATTTATCCTACAAATACAAATTCAGAGCAAGAAAAAAATATTCGAGATTGCATTATCCTGGAAAAAATGGTGCTAGAAATTAAAAAAAATATGAAGAAATTAATGTCTTTATGTGATAAATTGCCTTTTTAGTTAAAAGTATGCATTTTCTTTAGAAATATGTTGCTTCTACTGTAACAGTGTTCTTAAATCATTATTTGCAGAGGTCACATTGCCATTTACCATTTTTAGTAGGCTGCAAAACTTACTTTTCTTTAATTGCATGGTCTTTTTTTTTTTTTTCTCAGATTTGCTGTGTCATCACATGCACTACGAAAGCCTTTTTCTAATGTACGCAGTTTCTCAAATGCTGTTACCAGCCTACCAACGTGAACGGCCTCAGGAAGCCCTTACTTTGGCCCTGTAACAGGTGGAAGATCTTTTTAACTGCTTTTCTCAGAGGTCCAGTGAAAAACAATTTTCGTAAGCAATATCTTTCTCCAACTGGTTTTGTGTAAGTTCCTCTAATTTCTTTTCCTTGCAGACAGAAGCGGGATTTTGCTCCAATGCAAGAATATGCCTTTGTACTGCAGCCGCCTGCAGCCCTTGGGGCTGCTTCGGAGAGGGAAGAAATACACACCCTGCAAGCATGGTTAAGTTTTAAACTTAAAAAAAGTTTTTTCTCTAGACCAACGGCTAGAAGCTATGTTTTGCTATTGCTTTGATTTTATAGTGTGTAAATACCAAAATACCTAAAAGCTTCTTTTAGGGTTGTGCCGCTGATTCTTCGCCAAAGCTGGAATAGAAACATATAATAAAAAATAGGAGAAGAAACACTACTGTTGAAAGCGTACACTTCCAGCTGCTGTGTATCGATGTTCCTGTCTGCAAAAGGGAATCGTATTATTTTAAATGGGACTGCAACTGGTGAAATTCACTGCTGAAAAATTATCTTGGCCTGAGATGCAGGACAGGCATCGTTTAGTATCGGGTAGTGTTTTGCACTATCGGCTTTGATATGTTGTGGTGTATCAAACCTTGGGACAGGAGGCTGTTGTACTGAGTGATTTGCAGCTTGCTGGAAACGAATTATTGGATTGAAAATCATGCACTCTTTTTAATGTCAGTTTCAAAATTTTTAGGTTAGTTTTGTTTTGTTTTCATTGCATCATACGCTGCCAGAGCTATGCACTAAGCTTTATCAAAACTCCCTAGAGCACGCTATTGTTGCACGGTGGCAGAGTGAAAACCTAAAGGTCCTGATCGGGTAAATCACCCCTCATTAGACCCTTCTCTATCAAGCTGAGTAGATCTGTGACCTGCACTAACAGTCCCTGGCCTCGGGGCAGCTTGTGGAGCACAAAAATTTGGTCTAGTAACTTCACACTCCATCGCTTGCTCGTCACTATTACCATGACACACTACTCCTTCTTCTGTGTGCGTTTGAATAACAGCTACGTGCCTTAGGTGTGTACCGTGATCTAATTAGCTTAATTTAGAGGCCATTGAGAATTTCCTAGCGTGGTGTAGGAGCACCCTAAAAGCAGAGCCACAGTAGGGGTCACTAGCACAGCGCTCAGGGATGAGACTCTGAAATAATGTGCTGATCTGAGAAATGTGATGCAGCGGGGGAAGACGGAGCACCTCTACCAAGAGCACAGTGGAGGTCTGGGAGAGACAGCTCTCACCTGCTGTTTAGAGGGAAGTTCTCTGTTCCAAAGCCATCACTTTGAAAATAAAAGCCCCTCCACTAATGTGATTAGTTACTGCTTCAGGTTAAAAATAGAGCTAATGATAGCCTGCCAGGTGAATTGAAATTGCTCGTGTCCATATACATTTTTGTAATGGGAAAGGTTTGTTCTTGTCATGCATTTTGAAATAAAATGGAGTGATAATAGTAAACGCAACACAAGTAAGGAAGACTACAGGACTATCCAAGATGGAGCTGTGTTCTGCCCACGCTTTTCTTTGGATGTCCTTCCTTCCTTCACCCCAGATAAACTGTCACAGCTAATACAGCTATTAATTGTGTTCAGTAAGGTATACGAAAGTAGCAATGATGAAAGATACATCTTTAAGTAGGCCCTAGAGAAGATATCAGAAATGTGCACGAGCTTAAATTAGAAGAAATTGATTTGACCACTGAGTAGCTCTGTATATCATATCTCTGTCTTCTTTCTATGTGCAGGGAAGAGTAAGGACAGAGGAAGTGACTTTCCTTTTTTTAAGTCTGACTCTTGAAGCTGCTTAATGCAGCTGTTTCTTTTTTTATCTGCCACGTAAGTATCATGTTTTAAAAATACTGATTTCTTCAGAACATTACTTACAAATGTTCTGTACAAGGAAGCCTACCTGTAACCAGCCTTTTTCCCCTCCAGCTTCCCCCCCTTAGTGCACAAGTATTCATCATTTCACCTCCCGCTCTGCAGAAAGCACAGAGGACATTGGGGTCATCATCCTTATCTCGACAAAAATCTGTCATCTGAATTCTGCACAAGGGCAAAACTCATCTGTTAAATGCATAGCGAGTCAGTTCATAAAAGTAAAAAATAACAGCAGGAGAAGCAGGGAGCCGCTGGTATCAGGGAGCCATCAACTCGTCTGTTTGCTGTGTGTTGTACTAATTCATGTTATGAAATTTCAGGCTGTGGATTGCTCCTGAGGCAGACAGCAAAGGAGAGAGGGGGCAGCAATGGATACCCAGGAAATTAGCATCATTACAGAAGGAAGAATATAACTGTTTCTTCTGTGTGTCTCTAGGAAAAAGGCAAACCAGTAACTGCCAGTTAACCGCTTGTTTCTCAACCTGGGTTGGGAACTTCCTCATTTGAAATAAGAAATGTATATAAGCCTCTTGCATTTGCTGTAAAAGGAAAGCTTTCACTAATAAGGCTATGCAATGTATCTCACTTGCAGTTTTATCAAAGTATTGTTGTTTATTACATTTAAGGCAGAAAGAACATATTTTTCACAACACCAAGCACCATAGAGAAATGTCTATGTTCAAAGCACAGCTCCTGATAACTCAAGATAAATGTCTTCTTGCTTGCTGGTTTCATTCTTGGGAATGTCTTCTTCGTCACAAGCTGAAAAGTGTTTAGTTCACCGAGTCCTCAAAATAAAAAGCAAATCCAGAGAATTGCTGTGTTGAGGGCTGGCAAGGAATAAGCTACCAGAAGCAAGGCATTTATAGCCAGGACTGGGCAATGTTAGTAAAGTATGGTGATAGCCATCCCATCTATGCATTTTGGCATGTGATTTGAAAGCTTGAAAGAGAGTTGTTGATTTGGGGAAGCAAACATATGCAAGGAGTACAGCAGAAAGATGTTATCTGCTTTAGATTGTAATATTTCTCCCCACCTCCTCAGCACCATGCAGACTGAGAAATCTTGAACTGCACAAAATCCAAAAAGCTGCTGGAAAAGTGTTGTCAAGCCCAAGCACTCAGAAATCACCTGAACCTGGGTATTTTTAACTAAGCTTTTAAAATGGTCGGGTCTTTTGCTGTTGTAACGTATATTTTATATATTGTTTGTTTTCTTTTTTTATCTTTTTGCATTTTGAGATTCCCTATTTACCTTAGTTTATATTCGCTTTTCTCCACAAATGTTTGAAAATATTTACTTGTATATATTTTTTTATATATCTTTGCAGGTACTTAGTTTAGAAAATTAAAGCTGAAACGTTCACATGCGCAAATAGCTGCAAGGACAGAGGCTTTAAGAAAAGCACCAGTCATTGTGAAAACAGCACTGGGGTTGTGATCTGGAGCACCACAGGATGTGCGTAGATGGTGTAGAAGATGCTGATGCATCTCTCAGAATAGCTGTTACGAAGAGTAGACAATTCGGTATTCACATACAGCCGTGTATTGAAACCCACTTTTAACATTTTGGAAAAACCTTCAGTGTGAAATTAAAACATTTGCAAACCATAACTCTCTGACACCTTTTCCATATCTTTTTCAGCCTCGTGTAAGCTAACAATGAGCATCTCTTGGCTAAGGTGTTCTCCTGCGGTGTTTGTACTGCAGTTCACCCCGTGGGGCCTCATTCGTGGCCTCACGGTGGGATTGTGATAATGCCAACTGATGTGGCTATTGGCAAGGTTCACCTCTGGGCAAGGGCATAAAGATGTCCGGTTTTGGACATGACTGATGGGATATATTTCTGTATATTTCTGACAGGCAGAGAGAGGGAAGTGCAATCTCCCCAGTGGGTTCTTCACTCTCAGCTCCAAATGCAGCCTAGAGGTTCTGCCAGTAGGTGTGAAGGGTTGGGTATTTCAAGTGCTAAAACCACTGGCAACAGTCATTCATACCCGGCACCTCGAAAGGATCAAGCCTGAAGGGTAAGGAAAGATTATTGTTGGTCCCAAATGTGCCAGAAAAAAAAAGTCAGCATTCCAGGAACAGGCTGGGGCAGATTCCTGTGCCAACGTGTGCATTAGTCTGTGACTGCCTGTAACTGGCATGACACCTCCACCCTTATCACACTCGAAAATGTAGGAAATAATTTGCAACCCTTGAAAGAAAAGTCAAAGGCAATTAAAGAAATTAATTCTCAACTACAGTTGCAATTACAGCAGGTTGCCAGATGATTTTTTTATAAGCAAGGGATGAACACACAACAGTAGCAACGGAAAACAGTCGGAAAGAAAATCTAATCTCTCTTAGTTAAAGGACCATGAACACCGATCAGTGTAATCCCATGACAGCTTTTCTCTCCCCCATTTAATTAGTTCCTTGTGTGAAGATGAGCTGAAGATTATTCTCCTTTAAAATGCATTTACTCTATCTCACATAGGTAGCTGCACACAGAATAAAGGCTCCACAATCTTTTCCATACTGTTGGCTGCCTCTGAACTTATCATCGTGAAAAGGGCTGCTCTGACTGACTCAGCTGCAGAACTGATTTGTCGTGTCAGTGGCGAACAGACTTGTGTAGATGCTGAGTCACAAACTTGCTTGCATAACTGGAAGGGTAAAACAAGCTTGTCGAGTGATTCAGTGCGCAATTTGATCCCCATCTCATTCCCAAACACGCATGCACCTGTATTTTGGGATAGCAGGGATAGTTAATTACAGTTTGAATCATTTCAGTGGTACCCATGGAATGTCTCCTTCTGAAATGCTCTGCTGTTCAGTTCTCTCTCCCATAACCCCTGGGATCTAGCCGACTGTTTCTTCCTTCACACAGGGGAAAAGAAAAAAAATGTGTATTTTACTTCACTACTAAACCCGGTCACTATTACTATCCTAACAGACCCTCACATGGAGCTTAATTCAAAACCCCAGCATCAGTGCTTTTCACCTTATTGAAGGGACTAATATTACCCTATTTAAAGAACTTAGCAATAAACTATTTTCAATGGTAAGCTAGGGTTAGGAAAGAAGGTGTATCTTTTGTGTATGTGAATTCCAAAAAAGTGGCATAGAAATCATAAGCCGAAATCTTCCTGCAGATGTAGGTATATTGTTTTGACTGCTGTTTGTGGAAGAAAAAAGTTGGCCTTTTAGCTCAGAAGATCTGATGCTCAAGAGGAGCTAGGGAAAACCTTGCCTTGAGAGAGAGTAGTTTGTCCAAATGCTCTATCAGCCAGAGAAACAGAAACATGTAACTGCACTTTCAGAAAAAGCTAGCCATAAATCTAGAGAAAAAAACAGTGTTGAGGGCAGTCATATACTTTATGGATGTCACTGTTTCCTTTATAAAACATTAGGAAGTGCAATAGTCTTTCTCCTGAGAACTGCATAGTACCCTACAAGCACTAACTCTTGATGGCCGTACTAAGGAAGGAAAACACTAGCCTAATCGAACAGATTGGGACGATGACACAAGCAGCAGTGACATCCCTTGCCAGAAGCCCCACGCTGAACTGGTGGCAGAGCAGGCTCCTTGCTGGCGCTGCACTGTGCCCATCACCCAGCTGTGCCTCTGGCTCTCCCCAAAGACTCTTCACTGACTCAGCCCAGCGCATCATCTCTAGGTGAGATTTGTTTATGACCGTAACAGTTTGCTGTGGGTAAATGAGCCCTTTGGAAAATTTTATTGTTAAGTTTCTGTTTCCTCCTACGTCCTTGAGCAGAGTCTGAGCTGAGCCCACACTCGCCCTGACACATTTCTCACCCTTCTCACACTGTATGCCGTGGAGCTCCTCTGAGAGCTGCATTTTGATTTACATACAGAGATAACCATATATTTAGCTCCAATGAGTTCTACTGCTTTTAAAGCAAATCTGAAAATTTTCACTTTCTTACTCAAACCAAAATGAAACTCTGTTTGCCGCAGCGGTGGGGGTGCTGGTGGTGCATCTGAATACACTTTTGAAATACTTCTACCAATATGCTCTGTACAAACAACAACTTGTACGTTGGCTCTGACGATATCTTTGCAGCCCTCGAATGCATCCTCCACCTCAGAAATCCCACAGCTACTGGTCATTAGGGGGCTGTCTCAAGACAGAGGTCACCTTCAACTTATTTCTTACAGTTTTCTCCTGAATGTTGTTAATGCCTTGTGAAAGAAACACACTTTGGGCTTAGACAGACCTTTGGTAGTAGTTTTTTTTCTAAGAAAGGTACTCTAATGAAAGTACCCTAGTGCAAAACACGTCTTACAGATGCGTGGTAGCACTGGGTTTGAGCTGCTACGCCTGTGTCTGGGTGTGAGCTCCTGCTTCCCCAAGGTTTGGGGGCAGCAGAGTTGGGATTTTTGGATCAGCTCATTAGGAAGCTGGGACAATCACAAGTCTGGTTGTGATTTGCAGTTGTGTACGTATCTGAATTCTGAGGGCTAGTTTGGGCTTGTCTCTAGGATCTGGGAAGCATTTCATCAAGAATACCTGTTGTAACTGCCACAGCCAGCTGCCAGAGCATTTGCATAATTAACTTCATTTTGCTTTCTGATTCTTGTCCTAAGGGCATTGGCCAGAGGACACACATGGTCTATTCACTCACCCAGACACATGATCATTATGTTTTGATTCTCCTCTGTACCAGTACCAAAACAGCCCACTGGCTTTCCTCCATCTCACGCTTCCTGTATTTTTGAATATTGGGCCTGTCTCACTTGATGCCATGGTCAAATTTCCATTGACTTCACTAGAAGCAGAATTTGGCAATTAATTTTAACTGGCTTAGACTTCTTAATACTTACTTACACAGTATTTTCTATGTCAACTGTATAGCATTCTACCTAAGAAATTATTTAAGGGAGGGAAGTAGAAAGATGGCTGTATAGAGGCATAAGCCTTAAGAGAAACAAAATATCTGTCAGAAAAAGGCAGAGACATGAAGAGACATGTTATCTTTTCATGAAAGAAGAAGACTAGCACTCAGGGGATTTGGACGCAACTTCTGGTTAGATCAAGGCTTCCTGTACACCTGTAGGCATTTTGACAATTTCTGTGATTTCTTTCCCATCTATAATACATGGGTAGCAATACACATAGCAGTATTTTTAAAGTAATTGCTTGCAAATTGGCTTAGACAGCCTGAAGTGGAACATAGTTTATAAATGTAATGCAATATTATTATTGTTGTCACATAAATTGAAAACCTAGCTTAGTCCATCAACTTAATTTAATTGTCACCAAAGCCACTCATATGGCAGGGTTTCTAACATTACTTGGAAAATCATCTTCCAAGTGAAAGTGTTGTTCTTCAAGAACTGGCACGTCTATCTCCTTTCATCTTCAGGGAATAAGACTCTGAAAATCTCCATGTAGTACAGGTTGGAAGGCTGATGGGCACGTTACTGGGTATGTAAGAGAATTTGGAGAGTGCTTGTTTGCGTCTAAACAATTTGTCTTAACGACTTGTAATATACTGCAAACACTTGTTGAACTGTTAAACCGCCTGATAGAATTCTTTGACCAAGATACAAAGAGCCTGGATACACCCCAGCACCTAATAATCCAGTGCCAGTTTGTCAATGTTCGCTGCCAGGCCACCAGCTGGTGCCAGGTGAGCCTGTTTTATGTCTTGGACTGACAGACGGTGTAGGTAGATTGCTCTACCCAGACACCTGAACGAAGACAGAGTTGTTTTCAAAGAAAGCTACAAACAGCCAAACTGCAGATACGTATCATTAGAAACAACAAATCTCTGGAAAATCAACCCAGTAGATTGGTAACCAAGATTAAAATGAAATGTAGGTGTGTTGTAGTGAGAATGTTGGCTAACGAAGAAGAGCTGGCTTTGCTGCAGCAGCTAACGAGCCTATCTTAGACACTGTTCATGCAGTAACAGGCACTAGATGGTGAGTCTGGCTGCTCTTGCACTGCAGGGCTTCCTATTTAGAGGCATCTTTCAGCACCGAGATCTGGCCTCTACAGCTGTTGATTTTGGACCACATTAGAGTCACAGATTAGGAGAGACCTCAGGGAGTTATTTTGTCCACTCTCCTGCTCAAAGCAGAGTCAACCTGATTTCTGATCAGGTATCTCTGGGCTTTGTCCAGCCAGGTCTTGAAAATCTCCAAGAACAGGGATTCCACAACTTTTCCAGGGAATCTCCTGTTCCAGTGCTTCATATGGGGAATTTTTCTTTATATCCTATTTGAACCTGCCCTATCTCAATTTATGAGGATCGTTTCTCATTCTCCTGCCATACACTAGTATGTATCATTAACCTCTTCTTCAGTACTTTAAGGCTGCTGTCAGGTCCCCTAAATCTTTTCTCTCTGGGCTAAACAAGCCCAGTTCCTTCAGCCTCTCCTCACAGGTCACACACTCCAAGCCTCTGACCATCTTGGTGGCTCTCTGCTGGACTTGTTCATCTACATTCTCCTCACACTGGAAATCCCCAAACAGTTGACTTCCTTACAAAAGGAAAGGAAAGGGAGCAAGAACTCTTCCTATACCTATAATGTACTTTGTGGATCATGTAGCTCTACAGCAACAGGGAGGGTTATTTATCTGCTTGCTCTTTCCCAAGAGTCAGCAAAGTGTGAAGCTGCAGAGAGAACATTACTAAGGTTTCCCAAGCTCACATCCATACATTCTCACTGACCAAATTGGCTGTGATTTTGAGTTGCAAGAGTAATTATGATCTTCTCATGACCACTAAGGGGCTAAATTCCATGTGGAGAACCCAGTCAGAGGGAGACCAAGGAATAGAGCCATATAGGAAATGGCCTTAAAAAACTATGTATTCCAAAGTGACTGGAGATGGAAATGTAGGGAATCTGTCACCTCAGTGCGTCTTTTGGCCCCTTATGTTTGCTATAGGGTTTAAAGGAGGGGACTGCACAGCATCAGTTGAGCAGGTGACCTGATCCCCTTAAGGGGGAGAAAAAGTCTCTGTAAAGAAGGATTATCTTACACATAATTAATTTAACTGTCACGAAAGCTGCAGATATGGCAAGATTTCAAACATCACTTGGAAAATTTTCTTGCCATGTCATATAATAGAAATATTTTTCATGACAAATTGAGGTGTCTATCTCCTGTCATCTTCAGACAATGAGCATATGAAATTTGATATGCAGGTATTTGGTGTGTTATTTGGAATGGAAATAAGTATAGAATCACTTCTGTAGATGTATTCTGAGTACTGATTATTGGTGAACGTTAAAAAATTTGCTGTTGGATATTTCAGGACATTAATTTTATCTGTTGTTGAATTATTTTGTTAATTATAGTATTTACAGCAATTTTATATGCTGTAGAGTTAATATTAAATGTGAAAAGCATTCTAAATTATAGCGTATGTAGGATCTTCTCTTGCATAATTATATGTTAGTTGGGTTTTCTTTTATTTATCATGTTGTAAAAAATTATTCTCTACGGCAGAAACTGTATTTAACATCCTTCCTACTGATACTTAGCCATCATTGGCTACCAGGTTTGCAGCAAAACCAATGGAGCCCTGTAGTGTGAGAGTGTGAAACTTTGCTTTCTGTGCTTGTTCCCCAACTATGCAGTCTTTCTCTCAGGAGACTCTCTGCTGACCCTTGCCAAGAAGCAAGGCTTAATTTGTTACGCATGGTATAAATGTATATTAGACAACGCATCTTTCCAGAAACAGTTTTCTTTCAGTAAAAAGATGTGTGAATTCACTTCTCAGGATTAAAAGTACATCTACCTGATTTACCTTTACACTATTTTACCCTATATTTAGGGTTTTAATATGATATTAATAGAAGAATTTCTGTAATCTCTCAAAATCTCACCATGTCATTATAACTAGTTATTAGCTTAATCAGAAGTACATACTTTCAACATTTGACTTGAATTTTGGAGCACTGATTTACCCCATCTGAAGCTGCAGTCTTATGTTTAAATGTATTTTAATAAATATTTAAGTACACCTTAACACATTTTAATAAGATTCAGAAAATGAGGCTAAAATGAGGTTCAAGAAGTCACCTAATCCATTCCTCACCTCAGTTTAAAATCAGCCATACCTGACTTATTCCTAGCCGATATATATCCAGCTTAAAATAGAGGCACAGCCAGGAGAGGTTGCATCGCTGAAACTGAAAGTACAAGGCAGAAATAAGAGCTGAGTATGTATGCACAGTGCAGTCCTCCTTACCTGCCATACGCAACCTACACGGAGATGCTACTTGTAAAGTAGCATATAAAACATATTATATGTTTTATATAATTGCTACTTTATAGTTTTTATATATTATATATATATAATTTTATTTTTATATATAAAATATTATGTGTATTTATATAATTGCTACTTTATAAACAAAAAGTAGCATATAAAACAGACCAAAAATATTTTTCAGACCAAATAACTCTATGTTGATAAATAGGAATAGAGGCTGCGTGCTCTGGTTCTGGTTCATCTGTTGGGACTTCCCCATCAGTTTGCTCACTTGGCTGACCTGAGCAAATGAAAAGCCCAGCACCTGATGGTTTCAAAGATCCTGAAATTTAGGGATCTGTGTGACAATGCCAATGCCCACCTCCATCCTGACGGGTGCACAGTCAGGTCATTGGAAGTTAGTAGTTGCTTCGCATGAAATGATGACTGTACACCTTGGGTTCTGCAGAGTCTCTCTCCCCCGTCGCTGCCTCCGAGCGCAGAGCCAGCCGGGCAGCGGCTGGGACCCACCCCGGACTCCAGCAAATTTAGTTGGGTTTGATCTTTCTGTAATGAAACCACCAAGGCAGCTGCACCCATCAGAAGCTGGTAGCTTTATAAAAACACTGCAGGTATTAAGTTGCCCTTCTGCCTTCCTCTCTTTCATGTATAGATGCTTCATGTACAGAGATACTCCATGACTGGGGTAAATGAGAGGAGACCTGTGGCCTTCTGTGGCATTAAAGTGAAGATACTCAGTGGCCCCTGTGCTTTCTACCTTTGCATTTCTCAACTACAAGGCTTGAAGTGCTTGAAGTCTGGCTGATAGCAGGTGCCTCCCAGAATCCTGGAATACTTGCCACAGTCAACAGACAGGTTTGCAAGATAAAACATAAGCCTTCACTAAACTCAGATGAGTTTTGCAAGTTGATTTACAAATGCTCCTCTGCCTTGACAGGTACCATTATTATTTAGCTTTTTGCGGCTAAAACACTGCCCTGTAAAATGCAAACATTAACAATGACTTTGTTTATTTCCATGGAAATATGTCATGCTGTTACTATGTCACATATAACTTGCCCATATATCATCTGCCTTGCCATTCACGGAGGACTCTAGGCAGCAACCGGTTGCGATAAGGCTGTGAAATGTCTTGCTCCCTGGCTGTGTATTCCCAGCTAAATGATCCTAAATGATTCTTCCCTCACCTTCAGCTGACCAAAAAGCTCATCTTTTTCTTCTCAGATCTGTAACACATCACTACCATGCTACCCTTGGGTAGGTCTACCACAAAGCGGTAGATCTAGCCACAAAGCCACCTGAAAGGCTCCCACTTGTGCAGCATGCCTTCGCAGGCAGGTAGCCCTCATGGTAAAGGAACACGCCGTGCAGCTTGTGCGGGCTCCCCTTCTGGATGAATATAGTTATATTGCTCTTTGAAAAGCCCTGGCAGCATGAGTAAGGGGATCCATCAACACAGCTGTGTAACATTTATGCTCACACGATTCTAGGATAGAATGGTTCTATTTCATCAAAACATGGTGGGGTTTAGAAAACAGCCCCTTTTCTCTGAATGACTAACGATTTGAAAAGGGTGCTCCAAAAAGCTATGGAAATGACCTCATCTCAGAGGGGAGATTTAGATTAGAAATTAGGAGGAAATTCTTTACTGTGAGGATGGTGAGGCACTGGAACAGGTTGCCCAGGGAAGTTGTGGATGCCCCATCCCTGGAAGTGTTTAAGGCCAGGCTGGATGGGGCTTTGAGCAACCTGCTAGTGGAGATGTCCCTGCCCATGGCAGGGGGGTGGAACTTGATGATCTTTAAGGTCCCTTCTAACTCTAACCATTCTATGATTCTATGATTCTGTGATTTTCTGATGTCTCTCTTTGTGAAGGTCTATTTATTCTTTACCATACCCTTCTAAGCCTTCTAAGGCTGTTCTTACCCCTTGGGTACTTCTCCCTTCACACCTGATACACAGCTTGGCCATTTTCTGCTCAGAGAGTAGTGACGAGGGAAAAAAAGGGCGTGTAGCTTTTGGCAATATGAACTTGCCCCTACAATCTGCTGTTACAGGGACTATACCCAAATCTGAGCACCTGCTATGTGTCTTCCTGGCCTGGCTTTTTGATCCCTCTGGACTGTCATAAAGGTGTCCTTGTCTCTGCTCTGCCAGGTTACAAAGCGCTCGCTATAGAGCAGAAGCTCACTGCTCTAAATCTGTGGGCATGCAAATGTATAGAAGAGATACCTCACTCCTGTCCGATACAAGGAGTCAGAATACACATTTTTACTGAAGTGTAGAAATGGGGTTAGGTAATACTTTTCATTAGGCCGGCTGATGTGCCAGGATCCTTGTCACGTTACAGATATGGGCTGCACTCTTGCATTCAAAAGCTGTGACACCAGCAGAGAAATCCAGTGGCTTGCTTGATAATCAACCAAGCCTTCAGCTCCCAGAAATCAGTGTTGTTCCATTGGCTCCAGTTAACTGTGCTTGTTCACGTCCATTATGTGAAAATATTTTGAATTTGTTCCTTTATTGGTTACTAGCTTAATAAAACACGCTGGCACCTGCAGTCATCTCCTGAGTCAACAGAAGTCCCAGGGCTATTTCCCGTCCATCCAATCTGGCATTTAATGCAACCTTAACTAGATTTGCAGCTCTTTAAGAACTCATGTATGGGTAATGAACCTTCAAAGCTGCACATGGTTGCCAAGTTGTGGTTCACAAGGAATTCAGGGGCATTACACCCAGGCTGGCTTTGCATGCCTTTCAGGCATAATTGGAGAAGAATGTTAAAAACTTTCCTAAATAAGCAAGACAGACGGCCCTTGCACAGGACATCCTTTGACTCCGCACCAATTACATCTGTACAGCTTTCAGCGCTCCCTCCTTTTCTATCAGCCTTTTTCCTTCCTAATGAAGGAGCCAAAAGGAAAGCAAACAGAAAAACATCTGCAGGGCTCAATACACAGAGCACTATGTTATCCCTCATAAATCCACATAACTCCACAGGCTTCAGCAAAGAATTA
Source organism: Numenius arquata (assembly GCF_964106895.1). NCBI lineage: Eukaryota > Metazoa > Chordata > Aves > Charadriiformes > Scolopacidae > Numenius > Numenius arquata. The sequence continues at coordinate 15,429,148 of NC_133577.1, read as the reverse complement.
AGGTGGATTTAGCTAACTATAGAGACACTTGGCTTCTGAATTCTTTTCAGCAGTCTGTTTCTCATGCAACCAAGGAAAACCTCTTTACATCAGCAACGTTTAGTGAAGGACCTGTTCTGTAATGTCAGTTGCTTTTGTCAGAGGCTACAAGGAAATGTGAAAGACTCAGAGCAAGCGTGTTTGATGGACCGTACTCAAGGTGGAAGTACTGCAGCTGAAGACTCAGTTTCCCTGGTAAATGAATACAGTGAAAGAATTCCTAGCATCGGACTCTCATTGTCTCCCTCCACTCACTTTGGCAATTGACAAAACATTTAATTTCAGGAGCACTTAATGACCCATGAGGTTAAAAAGAAGAAAGTGGATATTAATATAAAGTTATGTGTCCAGGACCATGTGTCTTGGTTTAACCCCAGCCAAGAACCAGGATCACCCAGCCACTTGCTCACTCCCCCCAGTTGGGATGGGGGAGAGAATCTGAAGAGTGAAAGTGAGAAAATTTGTGGTTGGAGATAAAGACAGTTTAATAGGCAAAGCGAAAGCTGCGCAAGCAAGCAAAGCAAAACAAGGAATTCATTCACGGCTTCCCATCAGCAGGCAGGTGTTCAGCCATCTCCAGGACAGCAGCGCTCCATCCCACGTAATGGTTACTGGGGAAGACAAACACCATCACTCCGAATGTCCCCCCCTTCCTTCTTCTTCCCCCAGATTTATATACTGAGCATGACGTCACATGATATGGAATATCCCTTTGGTCAGTTGGGGTCAGCTGTCCCGGCTGTGTCCCCTCCCAACTTCTTGTGCACCCCATCCTACTGGCTGGTGGGGTGGTGTGAGGAGCAGAAAAGGACTTGACTTCCTCGCAACAACCAAAACCACCAGTGCGCTATCAGCACTGCTCTCATCCTGAATCCAAAACATAGCCCCACTCCAGCTGCTAGCAAGAAATTTAACTCCATCCAACCTGCAACCGTGACACCATGAAACAGTAATTTCATTGAATCAATGTGGGCTAGATACATCAAACCTGATTCTAGCTTAAAAGAGGCTCGTTTGTACTGCATATCCAGAAAAGCGTATGTGGATTTTTTATGTGTCTGAGAGCTGGCTCTGCACCACAGAACTGGACTGGTAAATTTGCTCTATTTTTAGCTAAAAGTTTCACAAGTGTCAGTTATTACAGATCGACGACACTGTAACTCCATACTTGAAATTAGTACAGCTGTTATGGGTGCAAACTGTTCTGTACACATGGGTAAGAAACAAACATAGAAGTATTCCTATATAGTAGATTAGCATGGGGTATTGGAAGTGTAAATATAAGTGGCCTGGTGAAACTGCTCTTCCCAAAACTTGGGGTCCCCAGAACTCCCAGATGCCCTGAGATGTCGGTAAGTGGTAACAAGGAGAAATCTGCATCCACATAATTTCTAATTTCTCAGGCTTTGTAATAAAGTCAATCAGGCTATTGGTAGGTGTCTTGGTTAGAAGTGTTAGGCACTGGAGCAGAGACAAGGGCTCTCCCTGGTGTGGACAGTCCATCTGCTCTGTGGATTGTCCTCAAGGACAGTAGACATCCTCAAGGATGTGTTCATCCTCGAGCACAAGTCTCATGAGGAGTGGCTGAGGGAACTGGGGTTGTTTAGCCTGGGGAAAGGAGGCTGAGGGGAGACCTTATCACTCTCTACAACTACCTGAAAGGAGGTTGTAGTGTGGTGGGGGTCGGTCTCTTCTCCCAGCTAACAAGCGATAGAACAAGAGGAAAAGGCCTCAAGTTGCACCAAGGGAGGTTTAGACTGGATATTAGGAAAAATTTCTTCACTGGAAGGGTTATCAAGCATTGAAACAGGCTGCCCAGGGAAGTGGTGGGATCTCCATTCCTGGAGATATTTAAAAGACAGGTAGAAGTGGTGCTGAGGGACATGGTTTAGTGACGGTTTTGGCAGTGTTAGGTTGATGGTTGGACTTGATGTTCTTAAAGGTCCCTTCTAACCTAGACAACTCTATGATCTAAGCTATTTTAATGTACATGAGACTGCAAATTGTTTATATATTACTTTACACTAACATTTATGAGCACTGAAAGTAATTACACCTTTCCTCTTTCTACAGATGAGGAAACTGGAAATAAAATTTGGCTCATTCAAAGCCATCACTCAAGATCTAGGTCAGGATTAGAAGTCTTTAAGGAAAAAAAACTAGCTCTTCCTGCCTCCAGATGTATTGTCCACTATGTTGCCCAAACTCTTTTTAAAAAATTATTGGCATCAGTGATCCCTACACTCATGAATTCTGCCTTTATGTAAATGGAGTATTTCCTTTCACTGGTAAATGATAATTTTTCATTAGATGTTTCTCATATAGCCAAAGATAGTACAAAGTGAAAAAAAAAATTAATTTTTTAGTTTTGTAGCTTTGTATGTAAGGCTGCTCAGGACTCAGGGGAGGATAAAATGACAAGACTGAAAATTTTAAATCTCTTTTATGGGCAAATCACTTTTCTCTGTGTAATCAGTTTCATTATCAATCTACGCTGTTCATATTATTTCAAAAGTGACTGAGATAAGCATAATAATCCAAAACAAGTGTCTTTCGTATGTGTGATGACACGACAATCTTTTCATACGACTTACCTGGTTTTGTTTCTCATAATACGATGAGAATGAGCACCCTTTGAGGGATTGAGCAACATAAACAAGCACTTCAGGGTCCTTGCTTGTCAATGGTGAATTTTTTTTAGCTACCTGTTCAAGTAGCTTAATTAGCTAGCTGTCTCTGAAAGTTTGCAACCTTCTTTAACCTTGTCTAATCTAGGTGACAAAATTTATGGAAACAATAAAGTCCTCTCCATTTCCTTTCTTAGAAGGTTAATAATTTAGCAACATTGCTACCTTGCCTGCTACTCAGCTACTGAAATTTTAACTAAAGTCTCTCCCAAAGTGGAGGAGACTTGCCCCTGGTTTATTTGGTCTTCCATAGCCTCCTCACAAATTACAGGGAAGATACCAGACGTTTCTAGATGAGCATTTTGCTCTTGACCGGGTTGTCAGACACATCGATCAATGCACCCATTGCTTCGCCTGTGCTGCAACAACAGTAGGTTAATTTGTAATTGTTGTTCCCTGCCATACAAAGCAGAACGTATCTTTGATTACCCGTGAAGTTACATTAACACGCCGCTTTACTTTCAGCTCCGCTAAAGGCCTGTTCGCGTTCTGCGGTCCAGTGGCAAAGAGAAAGCCACCTGCCCCCGCGTCGGGGATGCCACAGCTGCTCTCCCGAAGCAGCAGCTTGGAAAAGAAGAGAAAACCCCACTCATAATTCAATGCCTTCAGGTAGTTTCAGAGGAGCGATGGGACCCACCTACCTAAATTCAGCTCCAGCATCAAGGTGTAAGAGAAAAATCCCAGCAAAGACTCCACATGGAAGAACCCTGCAGGAGTGTCTTGGATTTTTCAAAGAGAAAGAGCCACTCTGTCAGATACATCTTAACGACTGTTAACCATAAAACCTCAAGTATTTACCCATTGCTCAAGTTTTTTCCCTGAAACAACGACAGCATAGAAAATAAGGAGGAAGGAAGCTTCCTATGTCTCTGCAACTGTCTCCGTCATGACAGAATTTTCTCTCGGCATGCCCAGGATGGCTCTGATGCAATGTAAGAGAAATTTTGGAGCCTTATTATAGCTGGCAATGGCTCAGGAAAGCACCGTTGATCTTTCAGCTCCTAGCTGACACCAACACAAAAGTAACTTCTGTCTTTTAAAACTTCCTGATTCAAATTATCTCCAATTTTTGTGGTGAATGGGAGAAAAAAGTACACCCAAATAAATGGCCGAGATGTTGAAGAAAAGCATACACTTCCTATGTCAGAAAGGCTTGAACAACCTCTATAACCACTTTTGTGGCTTATTAATGGGCATTATTAGTGTGTATTCAAAATTGTGACAAAGTTTTGTTGTAGGTTTTGGGGTGGCTTTTTTGTTTCATTTGTTTGTTTGGTTGGTTGGTTGGTTTGTTTCTTTTAAGGTAGAATGATGGGGAAGGTATTTTTTTTTCCAGGAATGGTCAAAGTTATCAGTCGAAGTCACCACCCAAAAACAGGCTAAATTTGACCCTCACCCTGAAGCCCCATGCGAAGAGCACCCCTTCTCTTGCCCACACTGAGCAGCAGCAATTTCGTTGAATTATGCTCCCAGAAGCTCCCTCGACGTCGTATTTCATCACGCACGGGTCAAGCCGGCGGGACGGGACGGACCTTGCGCCTTCAAACAGCGATGAGGGGGGAGCGGGGCGATGGCGGGGGCCGGGACGGTGCCGTGCCCCTGTCCCGCTCACGGCGATTCCTGGCCCAAGCTCCCTCCTCAGCCGCCCGTACGCCCCCTCGGTGTTAGCTCCCTGTCCGTCCCGGGCCTCACCGCGCCCCCAAAACCTCCACCTCACCCCCCAGCCAAGCGGCGGGGGTCGGAAAGTCCCCGCCCCGCGGGGGAAAGGCAGGGGCGTCCACGGGGACGGTGGCAACGGAAAGGGCAACCTCAGCCCACCCACGCTTCCCAGCACCCACGGGGCGGACTTCCCCCCGCTAGGGAGTGGTGCGAGCCGAGCGCCGCCCCGAGGGGACGGAGGATGAGGAGAAGGAGGAGGAGGAAGGGGGCACGGCGAGGCCGCCCCGGCATCCGCCGCCCCGACGGCCGTGATTGACAGCCCGCCGGGGGCGGGGCGACGCTATGCAAATCGACCTCCCCCTCTCGCAGCCAATAGGAGGGTGAGCCGGGCGGCGGGGGCGGGACGCTCGGCGGGGACAAGCCCTGGCTTCGACGGCGCGGGCGCTGCGGCGGCAGCGGCGCCTCGGGGGCAGCGGGACGGGACGGGACCGGCTGGGACGGGCTGCCCTGCACGGGGGTGAGTACCTGCCGGGATGAGGGAGGAGGAGACGGGGCTTTCCTCGGGGAACCGGCCGGGACGGGCTCCTTCACCCCTGGCATGTCGCCATCGGCTCCCGAGACGGGAGCTCTGCCGTATCCCCGAGCCCCGCTCAGTATCAGCCGGGGTACCCCGGCGCCGACCCGGACCGGAGCTGCTGCGGGACGGAGGGCAGCACTGGGGCGTTCCCGGGGTCCGGCGGTGGCGGTATGCCTGCCCCCATCCCTTCCTGTCGGGGGGAGTCCCGGTGCGTGGCCGGTGCCAGCCCAGCCGGCAAGGCGGGAGGGGCCGCGGGGCTTTGGGAGCTCTTTGCACCTCGGTTCTGCGTGAGAGTAAACGAAACTGCCCCGTTTGAGTCCAGAGGGGAAGTCTGAAGCCCGGAGGGAGAAGGGACGGCAGGGGATGGAGACCGGGCTTTTGGGTCCGGAGCTGCCTTCGGGTACCTCCGGTCCCTCAAAAGGGGCAAAAAGGGATGGATGGGCTTTTCGCAGGGTGAGGGAAAACCGGAGACGCTTTCAAATATGAGTTTCCTCGTCCAGTCCCAACAGGTGTCTGAATTTCTACTCACCTTGTTTGTCTGGCTTAACGAGTAGGAACATTTCATTCATAGTGCTCATCTGTGGGTATGAAGATGCTTATATGTGGTTATGAACAGCTCCAGAGCAGATTTTGTAGAAAATTGGATTTCTATGCAAAATATCCTTACTTTTCCTCCTTTCTTGGGCATCAGCACGGCCAGAGCTGCGAGTGGGTGTGAAAGTTAGCGTTCTTTGATTGCTTCCTATAAATTGATATTCATTTCCTTTCCTGTCAAGAAGAATTAGTACTCATGTATGTATGAGATAACTGCATGTATCTGTGTGATACCGGGAAAGGAAATGACTAGAAGAATTTCTAGAATTTTTAGGCTGGCCTAAAATGGACATTCACACTTCTTGTTCCTGTTCTTTAGATGGTATTTTTTTTAAGCTGTCAAGGATCAAAATGGCAATATATGGCTTTTTAAGATGAGAATACAATTTGAAAGATGTTGCTTTCCTGCCAGTGGTGTTACTTGCTATTTAAATAGTTTTATTTGGAAGTGGTGAGACTACAAGATGAGCATAAATTTATTATTATTATTTTTATTTGAAACAGACCAAAGTTCTAACAGACAAACAGGCTAAAGGTCATCCTGAAGAAAGGATGGTTTAGATGCCCAGCACCTCTGGCGACCTTTTTCTCACCTGATTTTTTTTCACTGACTTCCTTGTATGACCACTGCTCTGAAACTGAAATTGCACATTAGGTCATATGGCAAATATATCTGGTGTTCTGGCTGAGATTAAAACTGCAGGTTAACCTCTGTTGTCATAAGAGATCTTTTATGAAGAAACTAAGCATGGTACATAAGATCTCTGGAGACATTAAAATGGGTCTAAAGTGATAACAGTATCTTCTGGGCACTGCAGATAATCATGGTGTTACAGAACACAAGTGCATATTGTATCAGTCTTTGGAGATTTCTGGTGCTGTGGGGTTAGGCTCCATGCCTGACACTTTGCATTTTATACTCTAATAGTAACCAGGATCTGCTCCAAAAGGAGAAATTACAGCTGTTGCTGGTGCAGAAGCAATAGGGAAGAGAATCTGCTGGGTGAAGAGAGTCAACCGAATTGCTCCCCAGGCTCGCCTGTGCTAACACCTACGCTGTGCTGGACACACCGTGAGACTGGGAGCGAGGGCACTGAGCAAATCATGGCAGTGCAGGGCGGTGGGGAGACTGTAAGAGGTTACCTAGTCCATTTAGTGCACTGTAGCTGTGCACCTAAGCTGGACCTGAAAGAGGTTTCTGTAGCCTCTCTCTGTCCTCTATGAAGAGGGTCCCACGGTGTTCCTGCAGAGAAACAGTCCAGTTTTCGGCTAGTCACACCTACTTCAACATAAATCTCATGTATGAAAAATGGATTACTTCATGCAGGCCAGCACAGGGATCAAACTGTTCAATTCTCTTTTTATAAACTCCTTTTATACATTAGAGCACTGTGTCTCTCTCCCTGGTCTTCTGCATGAAATGAACATAATTCCCTCAACTCCACTTCCTCCAGGATTGTATTTTCTAAACTGTTTGGAGACACTGTCCATTATCCTGTGACTTTCTAAGTTTGGTAACTGCTGCAAGATGTACTATTCCAACTGAGCTGTTACCTATTCCAAGCAGAGTAAAACCAGTCCTTCCTATGACATCTCTCATATAAGACAGGTTTTTTTACAATGGTATGATATTGTGAACTTGGTTTTTAGCTTACAGTCTGCTACAATCCCACCAATCCTTCCTGCTACCAAACTAGGTATTCCCTACTTTCTATCTGTGCAAATAATTTCTTCTAAATGTAGGCTCGTCTCTACTGAATGCCCTTTTACTTTTGTTAGTACTTCTCTTACTTGCCAATATCACCTTAAATTCTCATAATTTCTTCTCCCCTCTGCCACCACATGCTCTTTTCCCCCTTGCTTCCAGTTCAGTGTCACCTGCAGGCTGTACAGGCTCTCATTTGGTTCCACTGTCCAAGTTGCTAATGGAAAATACGGATAACCTAGTGTGACAGAAACCCATCATAATGGTGGCATATTCCAAACCAGTTCTGATGGTTAGAAGACAACTGCTGTGTCAAATATGAAGGTGTTGGACCAGATATACTTTCCATTATCCTTTATCTGGCCCATCAATTTTCTTTGACTCTTTGGTCATCCCTGTAGTGCAGGTATGACAAAAGCATGGTGCAGAAATTACTGAGGCAATGTTAATTTGATTCAATAAACTCATCTCAGCACCAAATGCAGCATTACTGCTTTTATGCAGTTTTGCAGAGAAGCCATTTTTGGTTACACTTGCATTTCCGGCTTTTTCCCAAAATGTGGCCCTGGCATGAGACATGTTTGGTGAGGAACATCGTTCCCAGGAACATCATTCTCAGGGAGCTGCAGTGCTGTTCCTGCCTAGGGCTGGCTCCTGGGAGCCCCCTCTTGGGGAGCCAGGGAGGGCTCTGTCTGAGGGGAGCAATGCAGTTCAGTTCCTACGTCTGTTTTGATGGCTTTTGCTGATTGTGTCAAGAGTCTTGATATCTCATCTAGCCTATCACATGAAGTGTTTAGCACTTCTCATCTAGACCCTATTTTTGTATTTTATCACAGACGGAATGATGTCACGTATTTTGGCTTGTGAAGGCTTATCACGTGTGCAGCTTTTGCTGTATCTACTAATGACAGTTAACCCATTGATTGCCAAGATTATTCTTGACAAACTTATGTTGACAAAAGCCAAGGAAGTTCTGAACACTTCAGCTTTTCCTGCTGTGTCCTCCTTCTGTGCCATATTTGTGTAAGTGACAAATCACTTATTTTTGAAAGCAAGAATAAAGCTTGCTTGAGCTTTGGATATGCCCAGTGAGGAACAGATTCTTTAAGTACCACTGGCCAGTATATCCCTAATTACATCTATATCTTGTCTCAACATCACTGGTTTGAAGAGGCTTGTAAACACCCACGGGTTGCTAAATAGTGTATAGTAGTTGCCATAAAGCTTGCCAGTGGCCGGCATGTCCTGGGGCTGAGGCTGTGGATATGCATGTGTGGCTGTGGGGGTTATTTCCTGATTGAAACTATTTTGGTCCGGTTACAGTTGTGTAGATTTTTGTAGTAGGATCTAGAACTGAGCCTCAAGTGTACTGGCCCACATGAATAAATACCAATAGAACACCCTACATTAATCTTAAAGGGGATTTTCAAAGTAAAGAGTACGTGATCTCAAATTGTAACACTATATGACAAGCTTTAAATGTATTTTAAAAAGTAATGCTGTCGTGCTAATGTAAAAATGTCTGTAGAACGCGTTGCTTCTGACTGATGATCACATGCAACCTCATATTTCTACTCAGGATGCTAACATAATGTCTTAATCACTTATAAATACCACTGTGTGGTAGCAATAGTAGTTATATAAACATGGTATGTACGCAGCTATTTCACTGAGCCAATGTGTTTCATGGAAGCCGAGGTGATTAATTAGATAATGTATATACTCACGGCACTGTAGCGACAGCCCTGCATGTGAGTGCATCGCCTGATTTCCTTGTGGAGTGACTCATAACGATGCCGAGCCGTGGTAATTGCAAAGAAATGCATGGATGGCTGTCTCACTGTTTATGCCAGTGGTATGGCTCTGCCTTAACTATTTGCCAAGCCTGCAGAGGCAGAGTTCATGCTCCCCTTGTCTCCATCCAGGCCATTTTTACCTGAAGACCTTAGTTTTGCCTATGGCAGGAACACACGCACTGCAAGTACAGAAAAGCACTGAACAGAGAGCGGTGGTGGGATTGTTTTTCTCCCCCTTGGGTAAAATACAGTCCCGTGCACATTCATCTACTCTTTGTAATGGCGCTCTATTTTAGCAAACTGTGTATGTTAAAACTGATCGGAATCTGCTCACAGGCCTCAAGGATTCCAAGAATTTAGCAAGTTTTCAAAACCAGCAGTCGCTGACTATATATTGCTTTTCTAGCATCCTTAGGAAAAGGAAGCAGTTAAATTTGGAGTGTGCATTAGACTTTCCTGCCCTTAACATCCATTTGAATACAGAAGCATGATGACTGCTGGAGGCAGTTCCCAATTCTGGGAGGGGGTTCAACACTTTCTAGTGGGCCGTGTAGTGAAGATGGAGAAACTTCTTTTTTACAGCCTGGGTACACAGGCCATACAAAAATAAATCTAGTTACAATCGCTCATTAGTGTGACTTGTGAGAAAAATGTCAAGAGGGGATACTGAGAATCCGTTTTATCATTTATCCAAGACTGAAAATTTGTTCAGTTGGTGATCCACAGCTCTCCGGTGAAAATTTAAACAACTCAGTAAGTAGCAGCAGTCAACCTATATACACAGGCTTTCCTCTCCAATGCAAAAATAACATTTACTTAGCATGTGCTACTGTGTAGTAACAAGTTAAAACTCCACATTTTTTTTCAGTGTCATCATAAACATGTGAAAATGCAATGCATGTTATGCATGCATTTAATGCACGCCAGCAGCTTCTCCTGGTTTTGATACTGAAAACTAGAAAATTTGATAACTAATCTATGGAAAACACCAAGATGGTTAACTTATTGAATAGCTCTGGGAAGTATGATATGCACCCTAGCTCCTTGAATTTATAATATCCTGTTTAAAAAAATTGACAGTTACTTTATGATGAAAAGATTGAATACTGGTAAAGAAACTGGGATAAGGCAAAGAAGAACCTCCAAAGCTATAGTATTCAAGTAATTACTGCCTCATTACTTCGAGTTAGAGACAACAAACTATTTGAATGTTATTTTTCCCCCCCCGTAGGCCTTTCCTAGACTTTATGGTAGGAAAGGAACCACTGGAGACTTGAAGAGTCTAATAACTGCAGAAATAGCCTGCAAAGAATGGAGCCGTCCCTAGATCTTAGAATCATAGAATCATTCAGGTTGGAAAAGACCCTTGGGATCATGGAGTCCAACCATCTACCCTACTCTACAAAGTTCTCCACTACACCATATCCCCCAACACCACATCTAAACGCCTCTTAAACACATCCAAGGATGGTGACTCAACCACCTCCCTGGGCAGCCTGTTCCAGTGTCTGACCACTCTTTCTGTGAAGAATTTTTTCCTAATGTCCAGTCTAAACCTACCCTGTTGGAGCTTGAAGCCATTCCCTCTTGTTCTATCGCTAATTACCTGCGAGAAGAGACCAGCACCAACCTCTCTACAGTGTCCTTTCAAGTAGTTGTAGAGAGTGATGAGGTCTCCCCTCAGCCTCCTCTTCCTCAAACTAAACAGTCCCAGCTCCTTCAGTTGCTCTTAATTTCTGTTCATTTCAATCTCTGCATTTATCAGCTTGCAGTAAATAACTTGTTCTGGTACAAATAGAGAAGTTGACACTTCATGCAAGCTTTTGGAAAAAAACCTGCCCCGAGACATTTGCAACTGCCTACACTTCTCACTAGGGCAACTGAAAGCATAAAGGAGTTTTGCTGTACACAGGCTTTGACTACAATATGGAGTGGAGAGTGTCTAATAGTCTGCAGGTACATTTGCGCCTTCTTGATGGATTTCTGTAGCTTTATAACTGTGTTCTGTGTTAACTGATGCATCATCAGTCCTGAATACATTTTGTCTATTTTTAAACGTTTCCCAATCCAAGAAACTCCAGAGAAGATAACTTCCTTTCAGTGAGGTTACAAAGATTTTGAAATGCTGATCTCTGTCATAGTTGTTAATATTGGAGCAGAATATACTGACATGATCTTAAAGCTCCAGAAGGCAAACTGTCCTAATCACTAGATTATGATTTTTGGTGCTTCCTCAAGCTCTTATAGATGAGAGGAAATTAAAAATAGGACTGATTTGAGAAATTCAAGCCTGCTGTTCCATCAGTGATGGACATGATTGGGGAGACAGGGAATTTGGCCTGAAAAGATGACTAGGAGTCTGCTGTGAGTCAGTTAGAAGCCCTTTTAGAAAGAGGAATACCTATTGTAAACAATAGTCTGTTTTCCAAGTTAACATTGTCAAATCTATTACTGGAAAAGATACCAGGCAAAATCATTAAATCTGCTCTAAGACAGTTGTTTCCCAAACAGAAACATACTAGAAAATTATGATGAAATCTGAGACTCCAACTCTTAAATGAAAGGCTTCAGCTCCATTTAACATATCTTTTTCCTATACATAACGCAGATTGTGCAACAGCAGCACACTATTTGCCTTGTAATCGAGTGTGTTCGACTCAGCCAGTCCAAGTGGATTTCCATCAATACTGCATCCTGCACAAGCAGAATGGGAAGTTACTGGAATGTGCTGACACACACTTGGCTATGAAGTAATTCTGCTGAGGAGCAGGTTCTTTCCTAATTGTTCACCACTTGCTTCTTGGGGCACATCTATCATGTGTCATGCAACCAAGAGCAGATGCCATTCAGAGATGGGATGAGCCCCGTGGGTTTGTCGTGGAGCACAAAAGGACTTTTCGTAGTGGAGCAAAAAAGGACTTTTACCTTCTGAGGGAGAGAAGTTCTGCTGATAGAAACGATTTTTAACTGGTTTGTTTTGAAATATCTGTTATTCCTTCCATAGGCCACTTCAACTGAAATAAAAGCTTTACCTTCTAAGGTCCTACTCAAGGCTGAAGAGATTACCGAGTCGACTTTTGGTAATCCACAAGCTGGTATTAACTAACAGCTGCCTTTTATGAATGCTGTAAAAAGAAAAAATGTCCACTGGCTTCCTTCCCAGCTGCTGGTGATGAAATATAGATGCTGTGCTGAAACTGCTGCTTTATTTCACCATTTGTCCCCAAGCTCAGTGATGTGGATATACAAGTGTTAAAGCTGAAACAATCATATATGTGCAATTTGTTTGTTTCTATAGAAAACTTTTCATCCTTTCTTAGGTTATTTCTGCTTAGATACCAGGTGCCAGAGTGTTAGTGCAGCAATGGAAATGTGTGCTTTTGGGGCTATGCACAGCATGCTCTTAGGGCTAAATTCTGTTACTGCAAATGGCTTCTCACTGCAAATGTAACAGTAGCTCAGAAATCCTAATTGTATGTACGTGGGGCTAATGGAAATGGCTTTACATGTATGCACAGTTTTCAATTTTCAGAGTGGATTTCCTTTCCTGTCTGAAATCCCATGTTGTGCAGAGTTGTGTGGGGCTGCAGACTTACTGCAACAGGACAGCTTGCATCTTTCTCAGGCATCACGGGAAAGCTAGTCATAGTGGTGATTAATACCAAGAAGTAGCATGCTAACATGAAGAGATGAATACCAAGCATGTCCTCAGCTGACTGTACTTGGTAGATACCTGGCTTCAAAGTTGTAACCTCTGCAGTCATTACCTGGCCTGTATTTCCTGTGTGTGTGTGTTTGGGTGTACGCACCATGAGGGACTGCAGAAGGTACTTGATTTTTAGAAGGCCAGATTTATCTATCTAGCCCAAAAATACAGACATGGAAGTACACGTTCCAGTTTGAATATATACAGTATTTTAAAAGAAAACCAAACTGACAGCTAATCTATTAAAACACACTCGTAGAATTAAGGTATTTATACTTTTTGGGCTGTCACTCCAGAGTACAGACTAGTTGTTGTCTTGATATTCTAATGTGTTAGGTGTATCTTAAATAAACCAGTGCAAGTAGTTGAGTATATTTATTTGAACTCATGTTCAAATGAGCAAACTCTTGACCAAAGGCTGAATAATAGAACAATTTAGACTGGACCTTTTGAGATTGTCTAATCCAGCCCCCCTGAAACCACACACAGGTAATGCAGGTTGCTGAGGGCCATGTTCAGTCAAGTTTTGAATATCTCCAAGGATGCAGATTCCAAAACTTCTCTGTGTACCTTTTCCAGTGTTTCTGAAAGTTTTTGGTTTTGTTTTCTTTCCTCTACTCTCTGGCCCTTGTTCCCTCTTGGTTCCATTTCCTCTTGTGCTGTCGCTGTACATCTCCATGAAGGGTTCACCCTTGCATTAGGCTATTGGTGACAGCAACAAGATCTCCCTTGAGCATCCTGTTTTCTCAGCTGAACATCCCCAGCTCTCTCAGCCTCCCCTCATACATCAGATGCTCCAGCACCTCCGACCATCTTGGTGGCCTCCCCTGAAGTCACCCCAATGTGTCCATGTTTCTTGCGCTCAGGAGCCCCAGGACATCACAGCACTCCAGATGGGGACACTGAGGGATCACTTCCCTTGGCCACTTTTGCTGCTCCGGCCTGGGATGCTGTTGGCCTCCTTTGCCACAAGGGTGCATTCCTGACTCATATTCAACTTGATGTCCACCAGCACCCTAAGGACCTTTTTTCTGCAGAGCTGCTTTCTAGCCAGGGAGCCCAACTTCTACTGCTGCACGGGGCCCTATATTAAGGGAGAGATTGCTGCTTATTTTAAAGCTTTAGTGCTGAGGCTATCCTTAACAACTAGTAGTGTACTAGGTATTAATATATTGCTGTCTTAATTACAAACAATGCTATCAACGTGTATGTAGATGCAAACTTTCCAGAGTAACAACAGCATCTGATAAATGATGTCAAGTTTCCTAAATACTGATCCATTAAACTGAAATTTTTCAAATGGCTGTTCCCCCCTGCTCTCCTGTGCTTGTTTGCTTATTTGTTTCAGCTCTTTAGTGTCAGTTCTGTCCATGACACTATCAAAGGAATGCTTGGAAGTTGTTGTCCTCTCTTGGGAAAATCTGGTTCCCCTTTGTTTGAAATGGGAATTTGAAATGGGGAAAGACCTCTGTGGTGGCGTTGCATTTGAGCCTGCTGGTTTCCTTATGAAAAATTCCTAAAACTTTGCCAAATTGCGAGTCTCTCAAAGCAGCAGTTTGCAAATGCCCTAAATTAATTCACTGTGTTCCTTGAGCAAAAGGTGCTCATGAAAGCTGAAATCTAAACATTTTCTTGAACCTCAGAGGTCTCTGGCCAAATATTGCAAATGCTAACCTAGAGAGTAATTGAGCATGCTCTGGCATAAAGCTGAAAGTCCTCTGCAATTTGTGGTATTTGTGGCCTAATATGATGCTGAAATACAGGCAGAAAGTCCTTCCTTCCTGTCCTCCATCCTGTCCAGGCTCTGTATGTAGATAAGGAAGAGCATCTTGAAAATGTGAAGGTGAAGTGGGAAGCAGGCAAGATGATGCACTTTAGAAATAGAGAGAAAAAGGCAGGACTGAGGGAGAACAAAAGTTGATGTCTAAAAGCCCCTGATTTTGCAGGACTGTGAAGTAAGGCTTGAAGAGATGGCACCCATTTGTTAGGACAAAAGTGTGACCACTTTAGCTGTGGAGCCATTACCCTGATGGGAGCAGGTCCTCAGTGCAGAGTTAAAAGATCCTAATGTTGACCACCTTGAATGTAAGTTTTGGTATGTAGTTTGAAATAATGTAGGACTTCTAGAGCTAAGCACTCTGACACTGGGAAGGCCCATGCTGAAGGTTGTCAGGACAGCTGTTATTTGATCCCTCTGTTCACATTTAGAATCGGATTCTACTGGACCTACTGGATCACGGAGATCGTGGGTGATGCTGTACGTATCATTGGAGATGAGCTTCTCGCAAGTGCCCTTGATCCATGTGTTCATTCACTGATGTCCAGCTTACTACTTCGTGGTGTTACGCAGCAAAGTGCCTGAGGTGTGCAGCAGTGACCACAGTCAGAAGGAGCTGACTTCTGAACGTACCAGGTACAAAGAACTGTGCTTCAGGTGTCTCAAGTGGGCATCGTAACTCATCAAAAGTGATAGTGTTGTCCTTAATCTCTCTGGGCTGAACTCTGTGCCTGTGGATAGGGCTGTTAGCTCTGCCTTCCCCCAAAAGACTGTTATGAGTTTATGGAGCTTTCCAGAGATTTCACAGAAGAAATCTCTGGGGAAATGAACAGTAGTAACTGTCTGTGAACTGAATGATGAATATTGAATTCTATGTTGTACAACTTTTATTCAGCACATACAGACTGTAGGCAGAGACTTGGAGGAAGTGATACAAGATAGGCCAGTGTTTAATTGCATGATGTTCCTGTGTGTAGGCAACATCATGGTGCAATTTGAGGCCACACTTGACAGCTCTTTACTCTTCTTTTAATACTGCACTTTTTCACCTAAAAATAGCAATATTTTTACAGAGATGCTGCAGAATTACTATACACATGAAGTTATTACAGCATTAGTATTTTCATGTTGTGAATTACCATGTATTTGCTTCTCCATTTCTTCCTATTTTTATTTTATCTAACACCTTAAAATAGTTGTGGGTGAGAAAGACAAATTGCAAGTTACACTTGCAAATTGGAAGTTACACTTCCCAGGGGGAAGGAAGGGTGGACTTATTCCAACAAAATTATGAGTTTATTATGCAGGAGCTTTTACTCAGTGTGGTTTTCTGTTTGTGTTTTCTTTGTGAAGCACAAAAAATAAAATGTAATTACTGTTCAGCCAGTTGTCAGTCTGCTCTCTGTGGAAGGCTGATGAAATTTAGTTTTCCTCAAGTTCAAGGAATGGTAAGCACAAAGGCAACAAAGGCACACACATGATTTAGTTTACGCGGATAGCACCTTGCTGTTGTGGATTGTCATTTCAAAGTCATAGAAAACGTTGTTAGCTGTGTCCAAATGCTGTTTCCTAAACACAGAAAGAATAAAATACAACACACGGCAATTCAAGGATCAGACTAGAAGTGGGAGGATCATCAACTCTAGGGAAGCCAGTAAGAGTCAGGAATGCAGTCAGATGAGCAATGTGACTGGTTTTTAGAGCCACATCGACATTTCAGGTGAAAAGCATCTTAGAAACGGTTAGTGATTAGGATATACATCTAAATAATCCTGAGATTGCTTGATGCCTTTGTTTGTTCCCTTTCCACCATGCTGTCTAGAAAATGGTCCACTATTTCCAGACAGAACGAGACAGAACGAGAGGGAATGGCTTCAAGCTCCAGCAGGGTAGGTTTAGACTAAACATTAGGAAAGAATTTTTCACAGAAAGAGTGGTCGGGCATTGGAATAGGCTGCCCAGGGAGGTGGTTGAGTCACCATCCCTGGATGTGTTTAAGAGACGTTTAGATGTGGTGTTGGGGGATATGGTATAGGGGAGAACTTTGTAGAGTAGGGTAGATGGTTGGACTCGATGATCCCAAGGGTCTCTTCCAACCTAGACGATTATATGATTCTATGACAGGAAGGGTAGATGTTCTTACTTTCTCTGTGTGTCAAGGCAAACTTGACCATACAGTTTTAAAGCCAAGAAAACCTGACTTTTAAACTGCACCACACTTTATTTTTTCCCTTTTAGATGGGGATTTTTCATCTTGATGTTGTGGTATGAGGTGAAAGTCTTGATTTTATTATTGCTGAGGGAGGAGGTCGAAAACCTTTCATTTCCTAAAGCTTTCTCTATATGATTGAGTTGAATCTATGTGGCTTATGTTTTAAATTCAAAGAATTGTCTTACACGTGTGGATTCCTGAATGAAAGCTCTTCTCTCAGGATGTTAATGGACTTTCTTGGTTTACACTGCTTGTAAAAGAATTGGTTTAGGTTGAAATTCACCTTTTTTGCTTCAATTCAAATGTGATCCTAATCAGGTGACTTCTCAAGGCCAGTATATACCCGCAATGAACTATATGAGCCCAAGGGGCTGTGTCTGTGGTGGAATCTTTCCCACCTCCTCCCTAACATCTTTTACACATCTAACAATTCCATGAAACAGATTATAAACTTGCAGTTTTAATTTACATTAGATCTAGGCCTATTATAATAGGTATGTACACATGTGACTTTTCTTAATCTGGGAATAACTGATGATCCTATACAGGGAAGTGTCATTCACCATGGATAGCGTGTTTGTAAATGCTGTGAAGATACTTTAATTCCTGCAGAAATAAAAATGAATTCTCCAGACACAGAGATCTGGAGATGTCCTGCTTGGTGCTGCTTCTTAACTTGGTTTCTTTCTTATTAATTTAAATGAGGTCATGTGATGTACAGCTTTTGTGATGGGAAATTTTCAGCTTCCTGCTTGCTGTCACACTTGATGCAGGGTTCTTGCTGAAGCTTTCCGATTTCATCTTCTGCAAAGACTTTAGGTCTAGAGTTTTAAGTAAACAACATACTTAAAGGAGATATATGTTTTGTTATCACGTAACTGGTCTGTACAGATCACTCGTTCTGTGGCTTTTTAATGAAATTCGTAGTTAAGTACGTCTGAGGCAAACACATACAAAACAGATCCTGATCTATACAACGGTGTTACTTTATTCCTTCAGTAGGATGTTTCCATCATACAAAAAAGAAGGGTTGGGTGGACTGTTTAACTTACAAAGTGCTGCTATTGGTGTGTTGTTTTCTTTGATGCCTGGTAACTATGATCAATGACAGCATGTGGACACTCTAAACTTGCCCTTACTTGCCCTTCCCTTTTTTTTTTTTTTTTTCTAACTTGATACTTTCCCCACTCTTTCTCAAAATTTTTCTTTCTCAACTGTATTGGTAAATGCCATTTCTGTTTCTGAGAAGCTTCCTACTCTTCTCCCACAGAAAACAAGCTTAGAATGACAGAGGACTTGTGACATTCGGGGCCATTGATGTAATGAAGGGTCAAGATCTAGAGGAGATTTCTCGAGTGAGCAGTGGTGGGGAGCGTTCAGTTATTAACATGTCTACACATACCGATAGCTGAAGGTTTCCTATCATTTGCTCAAGAGTTTGTTTTTTCTCAAAGTGAAAGACTGGCATTTTTGTGGGGTTGGGGATTGTCTTATTATTCTTCTGGATTAATCTTCAGGTTTTGTTGTCTTCTCTCTTGCACTTTTTTAGTTTCTAAGCTTTGTAGTTTCTAGAAGAGTGTGCTGGCACCAGAGTTTTGGATCTGAGATCCATCACTGTATAAAATACTGTGAACAAATTTAAAATCTGGTATTTTGGGTTATCTTTGATGTAGTTATCTATGATGTAGTTATAACTATGATGTAGTTATTAGTTATGAACTCTCAACCCTTGTAAACCAATATTTTATTTACTTTAAACTTCTTTCCTCCTGTTTTACAGGCAGGATGAAGGACCGGCTAAATGAGCTGCGTGAATTTGCCAGGTTACACAACCAACAGTTTTCTGATAGTGAGGATGATGAAAATTCACCCCACGATGTTCTCCTTTATGAGACTGATTATGCCTTGGAAATTCTTCACAAAGACATACAGAACATCCGGACAGAAAATGACCATCTAAAAGAGGATGTCAAGCGGCTCAGAAAGCAAAACACCCGCTTCCTTACTTCCATGCGCCGTATTAGTAGCATCAAACGAGATACTAATTGTATTGCCAGAGACATCAAGGCGCGCGGAGAAAGCATCCATAGGAAACTCCAGATAATGAGAGATTTCAGTGAAGATGCAATAACAAAATATGGGGCTATGTCTATCATTGCCAGGGTAGCAAAGAACCACTACGTTGACCTCATGCACGCCTTTCAGGAAGCTATGTTTGACTACAATGCAACAGAGATGAACCAACGGGAGAACTGCAAGATTCGAATTCAGCGGCAGCTGGAGATCATGGGCAAAGAGGTTTCTGGCAACCAGATTGAGGAGATGATTGAGCAAGGCAAGTGGGACGTCTTCTCTGAGAATCTCTTGTCGGATGTTAAGGGGGCGCGCTCAGCCTTGAATGAGATAGAGACACGTCATAAGGAGCTGGTGAAGTTAGAAGGTCGCATTAAGGAAGTCCATGAGCTCTTTCTGCAGGTGGGCCTGTTAGTGGAAGAGCAGGCGGACACCTTCAACGTCATTGAGATAAACATGCAAAATGTTGAGGACTATGTAGGAGATGCTAAAGAGCAAGTGAAAAAAGCTTTGGAATACAGAAGAAAACACCCCCTCAGAACAATCCTCTGCTGTTGCATATCCTGTTGCAGAAGGTGACTATCCCACTGAAGCTGTCACAGACCAACTCAAACATCTTCAAAATGAGGCATTCTTTCCAGTGACACTTTGGTAATGACAACCCCTAGAAAAAGGGGAGGCTATTTTACAGTCAGTTTTGTTCATTGCCTTTTCCCAAAATGTGCTGAAGGCTGTTCTATTTGAGAGCTGCTAGAAATGTTGATAAAACTATATTTAATCTATTTTTAATTGAAATGTACTCTTTTGCTGTAACTGGAGGTGAAGAAGATCTCTGCAATACTTGTTTCAGAGAAGCAAGAAAGAGGAATGAAAAATGGGCTGATAACCCAGCCTAGGGAAGATGAGAAATTTCAAGAAGTAACTTTATTCTTCTTTGTCACAGTGAGTCTGCAGGCGGTGTGGCGTGACTGCCTGGAGTGACACAATGCACCACAGAATCAGGAGGTTTCAATATTAACTACTTTGGAGCCTGCTTGATGCAAATACTTGAACAGATTTTTGCTCTGTTCATTTGACAAAATACTGAGCCTGTTAGCAGGAGCAGGACACAGAACCAGTTTCTATTTCCACTTGATTTCCATCTGTCGCGAATCTTACCAGAAGTAACTGCACCTTAAATTATAATATGCACATTTTGCTCCACTTGTGTGCAAGTGACTGCTTTTCTCCATTTCGAGTACCCACAACTTTGTCAAGGTGGCTAGGAACACTGCGACACTGAGGCATCTCGCTGACTTTTAACTTCAGCCATTCTCTGTACTCAGTTTCAAAACTGCCATGCTTTTATGCTTCTAATACATTCTCCTGCCAATTAACACGTCAGCCAGAAAAGACGCATGCAGTGGCCTTCTGCAGGAGCACCCATAAGAAGACAACATTTGGGGGGTAAAGAAAGCATACACACAAGCAGTTTTAGTGGAAGGATTATCCTGTCAATAGATTTTTATTTTTTTATAAGCATTGATTTAATATGGATTTTTTATATACATTTTAAATAACATGAAGGATTGAATTTATTAACATTCCATTTTACTGGTGTACAAAAACTAAGGCCTTTCTCCCATTGTGAGGAAATCTCCACCTGGGAAAGAAAATAGACATATTTCTTCAGTACACCTGAAGAAGAAAGGAAAGATTTTAATGTCATTTCAGTGCTCTTTTCAAGCTTAAAAGTAATCTCTCCTTTTGTGTAAGGGGAGTCTGCTCACAGTAGGTTTGGAATATGAGGAGAGAATAGAAAATTTGCAGCCCTGGAAACCACTGAGCATTGTCAGTGAAGCATGTATTCATCAGGCCTGGGGAGTGATTACAGCTCCTGCTTCTGGAAGTTTTGCAACTATAATATTTCTAGGTGGCTTCCTGATACACTGTGATCTATTGCTATCCCTTGAATTAATGCAGGACATTTTTTCAGAAGCTAGTGACTCTTTTTTTAAAAACTCTGATCCTATTTGTACCTCTTTTAATAAATATATTTAAACATTTCAAATATTTTGCATTTGGGAGTTTTCCTTGGGAGATGCCATAGCCATCTTCCTGCACTAATTACAACAAAACGTTTCCCTTCTGATCTTTTGCACACAAATTTTATATGTGAAACAACACCCATACATTTCTTACTATTTATATTGATATAACAAACCAGCACAATAAATTCAGCTTCCAAGCTTCCGTGTCCTAGTGGGAAATGTTTCTTTGCTAGGCAGGATTTTTTACACAAATAGAATGGATAACTCTTCTCAGAAACTGAGAGTCTCTTTCGCTGAAGCACCCATCTGTGATAACATGGAAGCGTGAGGAACACCGATCTTCTAAACTAGAAGATACTTTGATATTCAATGATGTCCTGATGATATCAGTATTACGTTTGCCTGAGGGCCTCTCCAACAACCCAACGTTCAAACTTGAAGTGGGAGAAAGGAAGGTGTTGAGCTGGCACCGTGACCAGTAGCTTCAGTGCTACTCAAGAAGACAAAGTCTTTTACTCTATAGGTGCTGCTGTTCAAGGCAATGGAACTGCGCATTTGTAGAGAAATACCGTAAACCTCCGAGGGTCAGCGTATGGGCATACATCAATGAGGAATAAAATATGTATTTCATTTCGTCTGCATATTCTTAGCACTCACCAATGCTTTTGATAAAAATGTGTACATGTTTGGGTTTTTTTGTTGGTTTCTTTTTTGCACATATTTATGTCTACAAACGGAATAAAAGATTTAATAAGAAAAACTGAAAGTGCAGAGTGTTGTACATTGAATCAGCAGCTCTGAATAGTTTCTTGCATATTCAAAGTTTAGTTTGAAAGCTGCTGGACTAAACTCTGAGTTGGTGAAAGGAGATTAAACAATGCCTAAAAATAGTCCTAATATTTGTTGCATATTGAGATAGACTTACCATAATTTTTCCTATAAAAACATGAAAAATGAGTTTCTTACATTCTAGGATGATTCTCTACTGCAAGAAAAAATCAAATTTATTCTGGCAGTTCTGAGGGATCTTGATGATTTCATGAGCAGATATGCAAAGCTTATATTCAAATCTTTAGTCTGATTTCAGGCCCAGGGAAAGAGCAAAAGCATGAAGTAAAGATAATTGTAGACTTTTTCTCCTGACTCAAGGCTGTTGCTGCAAGGAAGAAACTGGGAATTATTGAAACACCAGCTTGAGACCCTTTAAAACTATTTTTAAGTCACATTGTGAGTTAGAGGCACTTAAAAATTACTTCCAGTAACTGAAGAAATAATTCTCTTCCTTGCAAACGTGTTCATTGCTTAATACTATGGGGGCTTTTCTATCCTCCAGTTGTGTAAGAACTCAAAATTTTGCCAGCCCATGAACTTGCCTGGTCACAGTTAAACAGACATTTGAAAAAAAAACCTGACCTCACTATAGCTGCAAAGACTCGGGCCACACAGGATGAGTGGAAGATGATGATAAAAGTAGTTTGGTAATATGTTAGCATGCTAATAACAAAATGGACATCTTCATGCTTGCTAAGGAAAGCAGCCTTTTCATTCTGAAAGTCAGCATGACTCCTATGGAGGTGTGCATAGCATAGTCTATGGGTTGGTTGTTGTTTGTTTTTTTTCTTTTCCCTCACGTGGCAAAGCCTATAGCTGGGTTTGAGGGGGAAGTAGTTAAAATATGAGAGGGACTGCTCTAGCTTTTAGGGCTGAAGGTTACTTTGAATTTGTTTCCTACTGAAAGTAGCAGAAGCTTCATGACTGCTCCCCTCCCCGAATCTCAGCCTTTTCTGAGAAGGAGAAAGGAGAACTGGCAACCAGGCGCACCTTGCTCCTTCTAAAAATGTAACAGAGCATTGCATAAATATAAAAGAGGAAAAAAAATCCCAGATTACAAAATAGGGTGTTTGGTATATATCAGTGAACTTGCTTCATATGGGTATGAGTCTCCATTTTGTCTTATGGGATTTTTTTTTTTTTTTTTTTTTGGAAACATGGGTTTAATTTTAGAGAAACAGCAGTGGAATGATTGCGACCTCAAAGTGAGGGGCCCAGGCTATGGACACAATTGAGCAGGCATCTCTCTGGCACGTGTCTTGGGAGAAATGTCTCGAAGTAAAGGCATAGCTTGTAGTTAAAGGCCCAGATATGTTTTTATTTTTCAGGAGGCTGAACTGAGTAGGTAAGCTGAACTGCTGCTTTTCTAATCTAACCTACATTAAGGATGTTTTGAATGCACAGCCGAAGTTGTATTTTATAATTTCTTGAAAACAAAACAGGTTCTTTAGATTTTTGAACCATGGGAGATACTTGGAATTGATTTGAGAAAGGAAAGAACTACACGATTGTGTTTCTGTATCTAGGAAAGTATCACAGATACATAAAGGCAGGAAACAGTATCATTTAATATAGACTGTATTTTTGATGCAACATGATTTTTACACCGAGCCACGTGTTTGTTTCTCTAATATGTGAGAAGGCAGTAGCAGATGTATCTTTTTCCATGTTTCTAGCATATTATATAGCGTCTTCGTAATAGTTGAGCCAAAGCCAGTAAGAGCCAGTGGAAGGCAGCCTCCACCACCACACCTTACCGTACAGCGCATACATTGTTAGGGTACAAAGTCTTAACACGATAAAGTAACATTTTACAATGTTCTCATAAATAACGTTAGACGTGAACAGAGAATAAGATAACCTAACTGATGATACTTCTCTACTCAATACTTTGCTGAAAGGCACGGTCCTGCTGAACGGGGAACAGTGCTAGTACGGCATGATGCCCACTTCAAGCAAATGATACAGCATGGTAAGTTCCCAGTCGAAGAGTTGTCCTTTCGCTCATGGGCCCCAGCATGTGAATAAAATTAAGGAAAAAGAAGGTGTGAGTTTCACATCTGTTCTTCATGTATGTAAAATGTTAACAATTCACTTTTATTGTATGTGAGAAGTGTTTTCCTTCAAAACCGTACCTAGTGTACTGGGGGTCTCTGAGGACTAAAGAGCTGAAGAGGTTAGGCACCACCTGCACCTCCACATCCGAGGCCCAGACCCGTTACAGAGGCCACCTACAACCTGGGTGTCTAACAACCAAGCAGGGGACGTGCTTCTGCCTCTGCGTACGGGGAAGCAGAGGGTCTCTGCGTGCCTCCGCGTTTGCTGGAGGCTGACTCCCTCCAGTGTCCCTGGCCTGTGACGTACCCACCACTCGTCTCTCACCCCTCAGGGGCAGGCTCAACAGTGGCAAGGTTTTTGGTGGGATGGAGGATGTCCATTTTCTCCTCTGGAAAACAGGCAGCAAAGGTGGCAGAAGTGGCAGCTGGTGGGGGTGAAGGCTGCCCCTCCAGACAGGTAGAAGATGGGGGAGGTCCCGGTGTGGGCACTAACTGGGGATATTGCAATAGGCGCTTCCATAGACTGGGCAGGCAGTGGCGACTGGCAAGAAATCTTTCCTCTGCAATATTTTTCTCCCAATCAAAGCATAATAAGACTTCGTTTGGTTTCTTTTCCCTTCTGTTAGCAAGTGAAGATATATTCCAGGTACCACCGAGGCAGGAACAAGCAAAATGTCAGTACAGAACACCGGGTTTTACGCAACAGCACCTGCCAGTTGGTATTTCACCAGGCAGCACCGCCTGGGGGTGTGTGGGGGTGCCTGTGTGGAAGTGGAGTTCTCTTCCTCGTTGGTGTCCCGAGCCTTACCGACGTCACCTCCACAGCTCTCACATTGCCCCGACGAACCACGCCGCCACCGCCGCCCTCCCCAGAGTCTCCCGTCCCTAACCTGAGCTGAGGAGCAGGGAGCAGCCCGCAGCCCTCACCCGCCGCCGCGGCCTGGCCCAGCGCCCCCGCCCCCCGCCCCGCTCTCCCCTCAGGGGCGGGCCCGCGCCGGGCCCGCGCACCTCCTCCCCCCCCTTTCCCCCTCCCGCTCCGGTCCCGGCGCCCGCCAGCGGCGGGCCGGCGGGAGAGGGCCGCCTCCCGGCTGGGGGAGGGTGAGGAGCGCGAGGCACTGGCCGGGGCAAGGCGCCCCGCCAGACCAGGCCAGGCCCGGCCCTGCCCGCCCGTCTCCCGCTGCCGCCGAGAGGGGCCGCCCGCGCGCGCCGCTCTGCGCCCTCCCGCGCTGGAAATAAAGGCGGGAGGGAGCGGCGCGAAGAGGAGGAGGTGGGGGGGGGCGTTTGCGGGGGGCGCCCCGCGGTGGCCCGAGGGTTGCGGGGGGGAGCGCGGCCTCATATGTAGGAGCGGCTGAGAGCCATTTCTGTATCTGCACCAGGATGGCCGAGTGGTTAAGGCGTTGGACTTAAGATCCAATGGACGTATGTCCGCGTGGGTTCGAACCCCACTCCTGGTAAGTGCTGATTAGTTTTTTTTTTTCGGAGCCCCCGTTCCACGCCGGGGAGGGCGCCGTGCCCGGCAGAGGCGCGGCCGCAAGGAGCCGGCGGGAGGCAGCGAAGGGCGGGGAGCGGAACCCCCCCGGCGGGGCGGCCGCCCGGTTCTCCGGCGCTTGGCGGCCTGAGCCGGCTCCCGCTGTGGCGGGCTGGACCGCCGCGCCCCGCCCCGCTCCGCCCCGCTCCGCCGGGGCTGCTGGGGCGCCGGGCGCTGCCTGAAACACCAGAACTTTAGCTTAAAGTTGGTTTCGCAACTTATTTTGGAAGAGCATTTACCTATATATATAGATAAATATATATAGAGAGAGATATACATATAAAATTTTTTTTAAAAATTGCGTGTCTTTCGCAGGCCGCTCGGTCCTGGGCCTCGGTGGCCGCCGTGGTGCCACAGCCAGGGCCGCCAGCCTTGTCACCGGCGGCGTGGCGGGGCCGAGGGCAGGGGGTGACGGGCGTTCCCGGGGCACCGGGCGCGGTGTGCTGCCGGCCCTGCCGCCTGGCGAAGGCCCCGGGCGTGCGGCCAGCGCAGCCGGGCTGGGGCCTGGACCCGGTGGCCGTGGGTGTCGGGCAGACAAGATGCCACCCTTCGCGTTTTCCTTGCTGTGGTTCACGGCGGTTCTCCTCAGGCGTGCCTCAGGAGGGGACCGCGCCTGAAAATCACATCGCAAATTCTCCTCTGGAGGCGAAGCCGTCCCCTTTGGTAGGAGGCCCTCAGGCTGTGGTGGGGGTTAGGGGTTAGCCCTCCAGCTTCATCGACCCCAGGTGGTGCCTTTGTCACTCTAAAGCATAATTTGGGTGGGTTTTGTGTAACATTTTTTTTTTAAGTTCCAAGCGCTTTGAATACTTTGAAGGCTGTATGACAACCTGTCACAGTGCTTTTACAATGTTGTGGTTTCATCCCTGGCGGTATTTAAAAGACTGGTAGACACAGTGCTTACAGATATGGTTTGGTGATAGTCTTTGTCAGTGTTAGGTTGACGGTTGGACTAGATGATCTGAAAGGTTCCTTCCAGCCTAGACAATTCTATGATTCTGTAGAGTTAACTTTTTTACTAGCAGCTGGTATAGTGCTATGTTTTGGATTTGGGATGATAAATACTTTTGATAGCTCACTGATGTTTTTGGTTGTTGCAAGGCAGTCAGGGCCCTTTTTGCTCCTCACACAGCCCCACCAGTGAGCAGGCTGGAGGTGCACAAGAAGTTGGGAGGGGACACAGCCGGGACAGCTGACCCCAACTGGCCAAAGGAATATTCCATACCATGGAACATCATGCTCAGTATGTAAACTGGGGGAAGGAGGAAGGGGGGGATGTTTGGAGTGATGGCGTTTGTCTTCCCCAGTATCCATTATGTGTGATGGAGCCCTGCTGTCCTGGAGATGGCTGAACACCTGCCTCCAGGTGGGAAGCAGTGAATGAATTCCTTGTTTTGCTTTGCTTGTGTGCGTGGCTTTTGCTCTACCTATTAAATGGTCTTTATCTCAACTCACAAATTTTTTCTCGTATTTACTCTTCCAGTTCTCTCCCCCATGTGAACCAGGTGGGGTAAGCGAGGGTCTGGCTGCCAACTGGGGTTAAACCATGAAAAATGAGAAAGTGAGGGTAAGTACTACGTGCGATAGGGTTCGAGATGAGGGTGCTGCTGATGTCAAGCCCACTGAGGTGTCCTTGGCCGATCCTGTAGAGTGGTGGGAAGGCAAACCCCGCTTCTGGGGGAATGGTCCCTGGTGTTGGCTATACACTAAACTGTGCCAGGGCTTCAGCTAAAAGATAAGCGAAACGAGCGAGCAGGATTTTCAGACTAACCTCCCAACTTTGTTTTATTTAGCAGGACAGATATAGCAGTTGCTGTATGTGTTGCAATGTTTAATTTGCTATAGCATGGTTTTGTTGTTTGGGTTGGGTTGGGTTGGTTTTTTTGACAGGGTAGTATTATTGTGTTCTAACATACTGAAAGTGCAGGAAATACAAATCAAGTGCAGACTGACACATTTTAAAATACTTGTGTTTGTCAGAGCATCCTGGCTTAATTCTAATACAGGTAAATATAGATGATTTTAGCCACCCCATTTCCAATAATTAGACCTGAAAAATTATTCTAAGCTTTCAGTCCAAATATATGCTGTGATGATACAGAGACTAAATAAAGGATAAACTCTCATGAGAGAGAGAGCAACTCATGGGTCTTCAATGCAATATGAAATAGAAGGTGAAATATTTCAGACAGGATATTTTATTACATGCTACATAAGATGATCCGGTATCACAAATGTGGACATGGTATAAACACAGAAGTATGATAGTTGAGAGGGAGTTATGGAGAGAAGTGTGGGCTGGTGGTGAATTTCTAGGAAATGCGAGTACCTATGTTGTCTTTTTTGACTGTTCCCACAGTTAAATTGTAAATGCAAAACATGCCGCACTTTCTAGAACTGTTCATTAAAAAGCAGTACTGCCAGGTTCAAATGTTTTATTAAGTAAACGTTCATTACTATTATTCATTAAGGTACAAATTAGTAAAAATGGGTGCATGTTTGAACATACGTTTTACCTGTAATGGAAAAATGGTGCCCTTGGAAACCCACATCTTTGCATACAAATTGGGTAATTCTGTTTATGTGCTTATTTACAAGCATGTTTGTACATACAATAAATGTTCATGTAAATTTTTCTGGATACAGCGCTGATCTTGATGAAAAGGCGGTCCGAGCAATGTCAGTTACAGGATCAATTAGTGGCAGCTATTCAGCTTTGTGAGAAAGCAAAAAGAAAAGTAAAAATACAGTTTTTACAAGAACAGTAATCACTGACCAAAAAACCCAATTTTTATGATAAAGCAATATAGAAAATGGGAGTTCTTGGTTAGAAAGGCTTCTGTTGCAGGCATAGCCCTTTCCTTAAGAGATTTCTTTTGCAGAGAACTTTCCTTGGTCTCTTGGTGAAACTGTGTTCCCTGCTTTTTGTAGTGGCTTGTGAGAGCACGTGCAGATCTGGAACAGAACGGAAGATTCTTGAACCTTTCCTGCTCTCAAGACGTATCCATAGAACCTGCTGGCAGCAAGTACGTTCCAACCCCTTCCTACACTTCTCCATAAAGAAAAGGATAATCTGCTGGAATTACTGGTTTCGATTCCGGTGAAGTGGCAGGGTGGTGTAATGTGTTTCAGCTCTGAAGGTGACCATGATTTTGATTTAAGATTTTTATTTTATCAAGCAGGTATTTTTCTTTTGTTTCAATAGCTTCCTGTTTAAACCCTCATGAATTATTGGTGGTTGCCTTTGCAATTTGACATTCTTACATGCACTCGTTATACTCTGGCCTTTAGTTCAAACAATATTGCTTTCCCTTGGACTCCATTCAGTGGATGAGTTGTTTTTCTAAAAGGTCATTATCTGTGGGATCATTGCCTCATTTGTTGAAGAAATTGGAATAAGTATAGTGACTAATGCTAGAAACTGGAATAAAAAAAGAGCTTCGTATGCAGACAGTTGAATGCTGCCCTGATGAACCAGGGGTGTTTCTTTTGCCACTGCATTTCCTGTCTGATGAAGAGCCAGTCAGTTAAAATAGATTTTTCATAAGCAATCACGCATTTTCATGTTCCTTATTTTGTGGTATCCATCTTGAGAACCTTAGTCTGATTTGCAGAAATGCAGAATTTTTGCAAACACAGGTGAAATCAACGTGTCACCTGTATTTTAAGCAGTCTTTGAAAAATTTCCTATTATACGTCAAAGTTACCGGAGATATTTGACATTAATCTGTCCATACCTCGATTTCCCATTGTGTAAAATAGAGGTAATAGAAATACACTATCTGCAAAATGGTCTGCTATGAAGTAAATTCATTCTCATTTGTGAAGAATTCAGATAGACGCTTATGTAATCTGGTCATGTTAGACAAGCCCATGAGGTGAATATCAATGAATTTGGAAAATAATACGAAATAAATAAGGTACGGAGCTACACTGAGCTGTGAAGACCTTGCAAAGTTTTGAACAACCGGTTAGCAAGCAAGCACCTCATGATATGTGCTGAACAAGGTGAGAATCTTATAGGAAAACAGCAGAAAAACTCATTTAACTCAAAATTATGTCTCACTTCATAAACAGAAGGCATATAACAGAAGGCCTAAACAAAAATCAATCAGAAGGCAACCTATTGGTGAAATATTATTGAGGTGATATTTCAGTATGGTTTAATCCTTTTTAAAAACTTTCAGCAGCTTTTTTCAGTTACATTTTAGTGTGTGATGGAAGCATATAATTTGTTACTTCAGTGAAACCATTTTCCCATCATTCCCAGTGACCAGCATCTCACATTGAGGAAAAAGGTGTAAAAAGACTGTGAAGTTCTTGGTCTGTTGTATAATGCAGTATGTAGGATGATCAATAATCCCTCTGGTTCTTACTACAGACTAATTTAAAGTCTGTAAGGTAAGATCAGTCTCTTACATTAGTGGGAGTAACTATGTAAATAACTTGTTAATTCTTGAATTGTTCTCATTTTGTGGCTTGTGTGGTAAAAAAAAAGAGGGCTAGACTGTTTTCTGGATTCTTGTCATTCTCAGGATGCTTGTTCAAAGATTATCACTATATAATATAGACAATTGTGTCAATGTTTATACATGTGTCTTTATACAGGTCCATTTTCAACAGTTGCTGTGCTGCACGTCTGCTGACTGCGTCTAATCTCACCTGCAGTTTCTTACACTCGTTTCTGTTGGACTTGATAGCCACAGCAACCAAGTGTCATTAGCAACGTTAGCTAATTCTGCCTCCTTCTCCAGGGCATTACAACATAACATTCCTAAACAGATCCTTGCAACATTTTATTGCTTAACTATTTTTCTTGGGTTTTGATGAGGAAAAAGAAGAGATTTTCTGCTTGGTTAGTTCAATTCAAGCAGCAAGCTCTGGGGAATCGCACTGTGGTAGTACAGGGAGCTTGGCCACCCTGACCGCAGCGTTGATAGAATGGACCAAGGGTCTGCACGTCATGTACTGCCGTGCAGAGCCCTGCAATTTACTTAAAGTGCTGATGGAGGTAGATTTACTCTTGAAGTGCTGGTGGAGGTAGATTTACGGTTGGGGGATGAGCCCTGCAAGTCTTCCCACGGTCACTTAAAGCATCACCCTGAGTGTTGCTCTCCCAGAGTTGGGATGGCCTAACATAGCCATCAGAAGAGACCAGATGTTCACCCTTCAGCTGCTCCAGTTTATTCTCTGGCATTTTAGCTCAAAGCCACCTTTACTGGCAGAGCAAAAGGCAGTAGCATTGCACTGGAGTGAAGGGCTGTGGGCACGTGTTCCATTTTGCCAGTTCTTCTCATCAGGAGGAATATATGCAGGTGGTAACACTTCATATCAGCACAGCGTTATTACTGAAGGATATTTCTGAAAGTGTTAAAAGACTGGTCTGTCTACTAGGTCACCTCCAGTTTGGGAACTTTTTTCCTTGTGCTGGCTTTGCTATGGTGGCAGCAGCCTCTGGAACAAAGAGCAGACAAGTTATAATTTACACTACAGCACCGAGGTTCACAAGGACACCTCCTAAATGAGGGGCCCTGAGTGCCCTAAAATGAAGGCAGCATAATGCAGAACATTGCAGCTAAAATCTGTGGGATTTTAGGGCATGGATTTAAAGCACACTAACACACGTTTTTCAGGGAGTTTTTTTGTTTGCATTAAACCTAACTGGATGAATTGATTTTTTTCTGCCTGCCAGGAAGGAGCTTTTGTCTGAAGACCATAGAAAATGTGCACACTCTCCTGGAGATGGTGGTCTTAAATGTGCAATTACAAAAATGCCTTCCTTTCTCTAACGATTTTAGGAGAAGATGCGCTTTCCAGATTCCTTCATTTTCCTTGATTGCTGCTCTCCTTCACCATCTGCCCAACTGTGACCTTCTTTCTGGGTTGGAAGTGCTACAGGATCTTTCCTTCAGACCTCATCTGCCTCATTTTTAAGTGTTTGCTGAAGTGGCTCGTGCAGTTCTTGGCAAGAGATCACTCCTTGACTGTGTGAGTCGGTGGATTTGTGGCACCTGTCTCTTGCTATTTCATCATGTGTTGCCAACTTTTTCCTATGAAAGTGGAATCGCTGGTGGGAAGTATGGGCTGCATTAATGAGTTCTGTTTTGCAGCTAATCCATGTTTAATGATTGACGTGCATATGTATTTTAGTTTCACTTGTCCTGTCTTCTATCTCTGTTGCTATTTTCTGTCACACTCCCACCTTTTGCTTTTTATGTACATACCAAGAAACAGATCCAGCTGGTCTGGCAGTTGGCTGCTGCTGAAAGAGGCAGAGGCACCGTCTTTCCCCTGCCCTGGCTGTACTGCACATTCCCACTGCTTCTATCCCTCACTCTTTGATTGTCTAGTAGTATGTAACAAACAAACCAGTTCATTTCCTGTTACTCAGATCTAAAATTAATCTCTGAGACTATCTCACTGTAATAATTTTTCTCTGAAGAAATGAGGAATTGGGAGACAATTTCCTATGTGTTTTGGGCTCCCTAACAGCCAATACAGATCCACTAACTGGTTTTATTCGTCGCAGAATGGCAGAGGCTGGAAGGCCCCTCTGGAGATCATCTAGTCCATCCCCTACCTCAGAGGAGCTTGAGCAGTTGCATTTTTAATATCTCCAAGGATGATCTCTTTTAATATCTCCTGTTTACAAAGGCCTGCAGTGACAGGACGAGGAGCAATGGTTTTAAGTTGGAGAAGGGGAGATTTAGATTGGATATTAGGAAAAAGTTCTTTACTATGAGGGTGGTGGAACACTGGAACAGGTTGCCCAGGGAGGTGGTTGAGGCCCCTTCCCTTAAGATATTCAAGGTGAAGCTCGACGAGGCCCTGGGCAACCTGGTCTAGTTGGGGGTGTCCCTGCTGACTGCGGGAAGGTCGGACTAGATGACCTTTGTAGGTCCCTTCTGGCCTGGACCAATCTATGAATCTATGAAGACTCCACAGCCTCTCTGGGCAACCCATGTCAGTGTTTGACCACTTTCACAGTAAAAAAAGTTTATCTAATGTCTTAAAAATAAGTGTTTTATTGCATTTAAGGCATTTTCTTATGTGTAAGTTTATCTCAAGCTTGCAGATCTGTCTGCTTGTAAATCTTAAATGATTTTATGTTTTCTCTGTGCTTAGATTTTTGTTCCTAAACATCCCAAGATAAAATGAAGGAACTACAAGTGCCACAACACATACGGGGACACCCACTGGATACATGGGTTTGCTGCCATGCACGTTTTACCGACAGCTCTATTGAGAGAAGAACAAAACCCCTTCAAAGACCTAAGCAGGTGCTTCATTTTAGATACTGAAAGTGATTTTTTAAACTTTTTTTATCCATATAAAAACCAAGGGAGTGCGATATTTTGTTTGTAAATATGTACAGTTAGTTTCCGGTATGAAATGAGCACCTGTGTCTGGGTCTAGCTTATTGAAAGCCAGAATCCTGTTAGAGCATTACTCATTGGAAGACCACAATTGGAAGTATCACAATTAAAGACTACTGTAATTTGATCCAAGTTTTCATTTAATTTTCCTTAAAATGATCTGGGAGCTATAGAGTTAACAAATGAATCTGTCTATTGAGTTGAAGGAAGGTAATGCAACTGACAGCGCTCACCTTCAGCCAGTGCTATTGTCTAGCAAACCAATAACTCCAGGTAAAAATTCTTATTCCCGTGTTTACATAGGTGTTAGTAACTTCCTGAACAATCCTTGCTTACTGGCCGTGGCTAATTATTCCTCATCCTAGATCCAGAGGCTGCGTCTGAATGAGGAACTGGAAAGAGTCAACATAGTTCAGAAATCCCATTTATTAATGCTTTCCAAATCCTTTTGTTACTATATTCAGAACACAGATAATAGATTTATTTAATTACTATGACTTCTATGTTTTATCATAATATTTTGGATTATTTTTATTGTTTTGCAGGATGTTTTGCTTTGCTGTGAGAATAGCTGATTTCTTAGCTAAATCTGGTTTTAATTTTTACGTAGCTAGCTTAATAGCCCTGGTTTCTACCGTCTGTATTTTGATAGCACTATGACAGTGCAGGCTATATCTATGCCAGTTAACACATCCTATAGTGTACTGTGGCTGAAAATAGACTGAGACATGCCCAGCCTGTTGAACTGCATTCATTTGGGTGACCTGCCCCAAAAGTTATTTGACACATCAGTACAGAAAAAATACTGAAAGCAACTGGATCCAGTTTTTGTGATGTCTCTGCCTGCCCAGCCCCTCAGAACAAAATATTTTTCTACCAAAAAAAAAGAATTACTGGGTAGGATAAGAATTGTGTGGTATGAATGCATGAGTCAAATTTCTTTAAGAGGAGAAATCAGTTAGTGCTTCCCAATAGCCAGTGCAGAGGGACATCATGGATAAGATAAGGTTTCTACTCTGTGTGAAGTTGTTAGGGAGAGAGTTCAGCCATCAACACAAGAAAAAAGGACCTGTATGACAAAGAAGGTAGGGTGACTGTATCCAGGTGAAATACTAACAAACTTGAGAGTGTTATGAAATATAAGAATGGGGTGGGATTGGGCATCTCAGAACCATCATTAAAATGCTCTAAAACTAGGAGTTGTTGTGGTTAGAGATTCTTTCCCTATGTGTGTTTCTGTTGCTTTTCTTGGCAAGTTGTCTGAAAGAGGGGTTTAAGTAGAGTTTCAGAGGGCTCCTGTTTTAGGTTGGGCTCTGCAGAGAACGTGTCAGGAGATCTTAAGGTGCATGGTGGTACCCACAGCCCCCAGAAGGAGCCTCTATGGGTCCTTTAGAGCCAGAGTTAGAGGCAATGCCTCTTATTCACCTGGAATTCCTTAACAGACTTGTCTCCATAGCCAGGAATGGGCCTAGATTGTATTGTCAACTATCTCAGAATGATGTTTTATTTTTTTTAACAAAAATCGTTATACCAAGGTAATCTTAACTGTCAAATTGAGCTGTGCATACTTTGCATTGTATATTGTTTCCTTTTATGTACTGTTTGTCATTAACAGTTTTGGCATGATTGCTTCCCAGGTAGTAAATGTATTCTGGCACAACTAAAGCAGTTCCACTTCCTTTGCGGGCAAAACCTCAGAGATGGTATCTCTGGAGGGAGACGTTGGGACTGACCGAGAAGTTGCCAACTGCTGTTTATCTGTTAACCAGGTACCGTTTTTCTGAATCACCGTCCCTGATCACCTCTGTATTAACATTCGCAGTGACCTGCCCTGATCCGTAGGTCATTACTTTGGCAGCTGTAAAAATTGACTTACAAAAACTGACTGTATTTTTTTATCTTATTTTTTAGCTGATTATTTTCAGATAAAAAAAAGGAGTCGGAGAAAGCAGTTTGAAGACTTGTGTTTCATGTATGTGAAAATCAGTGTAAAACAATATAACTTAATTAATTCTCAACAAGGTAGCTGACTTCCCGTAGCAAGATATCCATATGGGATGCACTTCTGAGGATATACCTAATTAGCTCTGTTGCTGCAGCCAATGTTTATGGACATAAATTCATGGATCCGGTTCCCGTTGCTGCCACTGTGTAAGCAGATTGTTTATCAATGAAGTTTTGGACAGGCACAGAAGCCTGTTTGTATAATTAAAGTTGTAGCATCTGCACAATAGTTAAACATTTAAAATTACTGTGCCTCAGTGTCACCTGCCTTTTGATCTTCAAATCAGCACAAAATGAAAATACAAGCAGTTTGGGCAAAAATTCCATTAAGGCCCATAAAGAATACAGGTTACTGCAGGGTTTCCAGTACAAGGGGAGAGCTACGATATTTTTCCTATCTCACAGGAATGTTGTAAGAGGCATCGTAATAGTATGTCAGGGGATGGGACATAAATCTATATGGATAAAATGAAATTATGCATAAGCAGTTGGCCTCTGCAGAAGAAGAGGCACAGGTTGTAAACTCTTTGGAAAGCCCTTCTGCCATGCCACCAAATCATTTAAATCATGGAGTATTCTTTGGGGAGTATTAGAGCTGCAAAACCTAGCCTGGCCATAACTTTATGTAAGGGATAAATTAAATACAGCTATTAACTCTTGCCTGGAAGATAAAGGCCTGGTATTCATTAACAAGGTTGAACTGGATGATTTCTTTTGGAAAAATACTTGGGTCCTTTTTTCTGTGTTTTACAAAAACATGTAATGTTTCAGGTGACTGCTGCATTCTATATTTGAGCCTTTATTTGAAAAAAGATTCAAGGGTAACAGATTGTAGTACAAATATTTGGGGAATACCTTGTTTATTTCCAGGACAACTGTCATTAAATGGATTTGAAAGAGAACTATCCAAAGATGAGTTTTACCAGTAACAGAAAACCTTTCTAAAAGGAGTGGTGCTCATCAAGCATAATCATACCACCTAAACAGCCACTCTTTAGTGAGGTGACTGACCTTAAATCCAGCCATAACAGAAACTTGTATTCCTCAGTTACTCAGGTGGACTGTGGATTTAATTCGACAACTTATTTTATTTATGACAAGTTCCTTTAGGAGTGAAATAGCATTCCACATTGGTTCTTTCTTATGTGTTTTGCTAAGTGGCACTGTCCCTTTTATAAGTGGCTTTTGCAAATCAAAAGAGAGGCTGGCCTGTACCCCGCCTCCCAGTCAGCTGTGACACGATTTTTTGGGGGTGATGGCTGTGCAGGGGCAGCAAACCCACACTCCTGCCAGAGCGCGGAGCAGCTGGGACAACTTCCTGGGGCCGTAGGGCTTGTGGTGGCCCCACCTCTGGATGGTTTGATTACTGAATCGTGCCCCTGTTTCTCTCTTACGTGGCAGAAGTGTGTTTCTGTCAGGGGTTTGCATCAGGAGACAGACACCATGGTTTAGCTGCCATGTCTGGGAAGGGCTTTCCAGGCAGGCCAGTGGGAGAACTGTGATTAAAACCCGTGTGTGCTTTAGATCAGTTCCTAATTTTTTTGTTTTATCCTGCTCTCACCAAAGTCAGTAGGAGAATCCTCTCATTTAAATGGTGCTATGATTGATGTGGCTTGCTTTATAATTTTTGTCATGTTGATCTGCCCTTTCTTTTTTGACAGGAGGCCACCTGGCTGCTGGCTGGTGGACCTCCTCAGGTGCAGAATGCAGACAGCACAGGAGTTTAAAGGAGCTTCTGGCAGTCCAGAAGTTTCATGGTCAATCTGGACAGCCCCAGAAAGCTGGGAGGGGAGGGCAGGGGGGAGTCTGGTCATGAGCAGAAAGCACTGTCAAGCTTCCAGCCTTACTGAACAGTTTGTTTTTTAGCTACTTCGTGGGAGAAAGGAGCAGAGAGTGGGCAGGTGATACTAGCATTGCCTGTGATTTGGGGCTGCACGGCCACGCGTCAGGGGGTCTAAAGGCTGCCTGTGTATGAAGACTATTGGCACAAAGTCTGGGAATCGAGCAGAGCTTCAGGCATGTCCCGCCTTATGCAGAGCCGGAGAGCAGCCCGAGGGCTGTAACGAACCAGTCAGACTCCACTAAAAGTGGAACTATTTATGGGAGGTTGTCTATTTTCTCTTGTGAGTCGTGGATGTTGTCTCTTGTTCGCCCAGGCTCGGAGCCCTATCAGTTTGCGCTTAAATATAGCTTTCCCAGGTTTTCAAATCTGCTGTTTTCCCAGAGGAATGTCTGTTCCTGGCATGTAGCCGCCCTCCTCTTTTATCGTACTGAAAATCATCTCGCTCACTGAGTGCTGGTAGCTTCTGGTAGACGATCAGCAGCTTGAAGATCGCCAACTACCAGACCCCTCCTCTTTGCCTTCACATCGGGGGCGTTGTGGTTCATTTGATCCCACCTTTTCCGATGCTCTGCCCCTCCAGCTTCTTCATCACAGCCCTTGCCATGATCCTGAAGTATCTTGCCAAGCAGGGAGCGAAGGAGGAGGTTTTCCTTCCTGGCAGTCTGAGGCAGGTGGTGCTGGGAATCACAGGAGCAAGTGCAGGGAGGGTGGTGGTGCGGCGTGTGACACCTGCGTGTATCCAGTTCTCAGGTGCCTGATAGTCATGGACAATGCCTAAGCACGTGTGCCAAAGCTGTCCAGCTCAAGTGCTGGTTTTGCATATACTCTCCAACTTAGCCAAATACTGTATTTGCAGGGAAATGTTCTCAAGAAAATCTAAAGGATTAGACTCAATAATATCCATAAGTGACATTTTAAATGCAGATTCACAACACTTTTTCATAATTAGGAACTGATATAGGTACTATAAAACACAACTCTCTTGCATGTCTTTTTTAATAGCAATTTAATTTGACATCTTTGAAAAAAACTCGATTCTCTATGATTCTGCTCTAAAACTAAGCCTCATGCTTGCATAATTTTTTGAATAATTCAAAACTGCAATACATTTACACATTTGTTACTGCAAGTGTGCTAATGACTAATGGCTAATTTAGCTGTTGTCTCTTAAGTTCTGTTATTGTCACTTCAGGTCAGAGAGATCAAAGGTCTGGTATTTTAAGGGATTTGGCACTTCTAGATAAAAACATTTTGCATTCCATGCATGTCCAACCTCTAAAGATAAGTCGGGAGGAATATGGTAAAACCCTGGTATCTTTGGAGAATGGATAGTTGGAATGTAATTTGTATAATTACCTTGCATGGTAGTTGTTTGCGTTAGTCAGTAAACCTTTATTTTTGTTTTCTGTTTTTTTATAAAGCCGCCTGGACTTATTTTTTTTGTGCTGATTATATGAACATTTGATGCCTGCTGCTGTGAAGATTTTTGTCATTGGAATAATTCCTTCCTGAGCACTTCGGTTCTTTGGGCAGAGTCCTGCCAATGATTATAGCTTTGGGGGCTTTAAACTGGAGTTATTTTAACATGCGGTAACGCTACTTGATAGTTCCTTCTGGGAATCCCACCCACTGCGTTAGCTGCAAACAGCTATATGAAGAATGCTGTTCCCGTGGCTTAAATGCTTGTAATGCTGTCCCACCCAAACTAACCTCGGTGTGAGAGTGACTTCTACTCCACCACCGAGATAAGCAATGGAACTCTGTGTTACTCTCCTTCTGATTTAAAGGTATTTCTTCCAACCCAGTTAGTATTTAACTTCCTTTATTTTACTCTTAACAAAAACCATGTAATTATAAAAAAGACAGGTGTTCTGTCTGTTGTTGTAACAAAAGAAACACATCGCTGGTTTGCTCTGAATGGGCGGTATAGAATTTTGTTAGTGCAATCGAATAAAATACAGAGTGTGAAAGGATACATTTTCTGAAGTGAAGGAGAAAATTGGCTTACATTAGGTGAAACATTAATGGCAATTTCACTAAAATGGAATCTTCTTAGTGCTGCCGTTCTTTCTAGCTGCACTGTAATTTTGAACTAGAAACCATCCTGGCAATTCATCCTAGCATGGTAGCAAGACTGTTTTAAAAAAGTATCAATTTCATCACCCATGTGCATGGATCACAAAATTCTGGAAGTTTCCCAAGTTATTCCATCATGATAACGCAGGATTTTTTTGTTTGATGAGGATCTTCGGATAATTTCTTCTGTACCGTTTTCCCCTCTCATTTCCATACTGCTGCTGTTAGCGTTTTGCACCAGATGCCTTTCTGTCATGAAAGCAACTTCTTCATGATTTTTTTTTTTGTGCCTGAAAACTTGCCTACCTTTCCTAAGTGTATCAGTCCAATAAAATCTATTTCACATTTCTTCAAATCTTGCTCCTTTTCTCTCATTAGGCCATCCCACCGACATTACTATTATGAATACTTTTATATGCTTTGTGCCCCAAATACTCTGTTACTGGTTTTGTTTAAATACAGTGCTGTCCTTATGTGCTCCAGATGTGGTTCAGTGCTATCTTATTCATTTGATATCTCCACCCTTTTGGGGAGCCCGACTGCATTTATATTCCTGTATGTTTCTGTCTGTAAAAGTGGGGTCAGATAATACTGCTGCGGGTAGCTGGCCCCGTTGCTTACACAAGCAGAGAGAGAGAGAAGGCCTGTTCCAGTTCAAAGGGAAGAACAGGTATCTGCCCTCTCTGTAGAATTAGAGAGAAACCAGTGCATGAGAGGTAGGAAAAATATGAGCTTGTTACTGGACGATAATGTTGCTGTTTCTCTCCCCTCGCATATAGCGGCAACCAGATGGATGGAGGCAGTGGCCCTTCGCCTGTTTGCAAGGGAACTTTGCTCTGTCCTGGGCAATCCAGGTGTTTGACAGCTCTAGGTGCTGTCTAGCTCTAGGTGTTGGTATCTGAAGCTTCAGGTGGGATTCTGCTGCCTAAATACAGCCCTGTGGTGCCACCTGAGATGCCTCAGGTGCCTATAGGTGTCTCATCAGCCGCACATGTCACCTGCTTTTGGGTGGCTAAATAGGACTGGATACCAGTGTGTATGTTACTAAATCCTTTTCCTGTATATGAAAAAAATATGCAAAGACAAGAGCAGTTTGAAGTCACCACCACTGGTTTTGTTGCCTGGTTCCATCCTATCTGCAAAGCTATCTGCTTTGGGCTCTTGTTCTCATCTTCTTCTGTGGTGCAGTTTTATGCTTGAGTAGGCATATTGGTGGCCAAAAGGGGCAATGCTTTTACTTTGTTTCCCCTTGGCATTACTTTCCCACTGCTCCCCTTAATGCTGAGCATTCTGCGGTGGAGTCAGCTGAAGGGTAGCGCTGGAGAAACAGACCTAGTAGAAACGGGCAAGTGAGAAAGGAAAGTGTTTGTTGAGCTGGCAGCTGCCCTCTGGCTCAGCCCTGTCACAGAGCTGCCTGGTTCCATCCCCACTTCTTGGTACAACCTGCAAGTTGTCTTGTCTTTGGCTCTACAAATCCAAAGTAATTGAGCTGTTCAGGAAGAAAGTGGATCACAAAGGCTGTACAAGGCAAATATTGTCTGAAGATAAATTATGCACAGTCAAAGGAGCTGGGGCTGTGAAGTTAATTTCCGGAGAAGATTAAGTGAGTCAGAAAGCATCATTTTGAGGATTCATTGCAAAATCTGTTCTTTGACAAAATTATTCCCCTAGAGCCCCCTGGCAATCTGCAGACCTCTCCAGACTAAACCTAAGACGCTTCCTGTAAATAAAGAAGGGTCAGGCTCTGGAGGCAATCTGGACCTCTGTGAAAAGCCTCTTTGTGCCAGTCTGCGAGGGCTGGAAACTTCTTAGGCAGCAGAACTACAGATGCCATCAGGAAGAACTATTCCAGCTGGTTTGTCTCTCTGATGGGAGAGCGAATGGCTGGATCTGTTGGTGGCTCTGAGACCCTGTACCCTGCAGTGGAGGGGAAATGATAAAGTTGCTAGGGCGTCTGGCAAATGTAAAGCCTTACGTAGTGTTTGGAGCTCACTCTCCCCAACTGCTTTTTGCCTCTCCTGGTGCAGGAAGGCAGATGGTTTCCAGCTGAAACAGCTCATGGAAAACTTCTGCTAAGGAAGGAAAAGTAGAGGCTTAACTCCGGTAAAGGCTCTAGTGATGGGCTGGGGTCAAACCTAGTAAGGCCAGGTCATGGGCCGGTGCTATCCCACTGTGCCTGTTGTCTGTGAGGGATGCAGAGAGGCTTCTGCTGCTGTCAGGCCGCAGGGTAGTGAATCAAGGATCCTCACTGCTTTCCCTGGCTGTTCCCATCCCTCTGTACCAACTGAAGCTCACAGAAAAATCAGGGCTCAGCATTGAAATCAAGTGAGCATGGCTAGTGTTTGGAGAGGAGGCCCTGTAAGGAGAATGAGGAGAGCATCTGAATCACTTCACCACCCACAAAAACACTCCACAAATAAAGTTGTGTTGTTTAGTTATAAATTTCATGCTGAAATGGTGTAATCTTGAATGTGTATAGGAGAGAACACCCAAAAATTAATATTACATTAATTATTTGTGACAGCTTTGGCTGAATTTGAAAGTGTATCCTCAAGGTGAAGAGCAATCCTCAGATTAACAGGGTTTCTGGATCAGCCCTAGGACTTGCAGGCTTCCTCAGGCATTGTTGAAAAGGTTTTGTTTTCCTTCATTTTTCATATTCGAATTTGGTAACGTTTCTTTCCCGTTGCTAGTGTTACCCTGCCTCTGTTTATTGGTTGCTATTCCTAAAAACAAATCCAGGCTTAGGCTTTCGTGGGAAAGAGATGTGGAGTAGGGAAAGAGAGGAAGGCCCTTTGGAAGACATGTGGCATGTGATAATGTTACGAATGAGGCCAACAGCTATTTTAAAAAGAGCTATTCAAGTGATTTATTTCTGGCAGAAATGGAGGAGTCCGAAGAAACCCTCACCCGCTTTGTTCTAAGGCTCAGGATGCTCTGCCTGCTGTGTTTGTCCCTCTGCCACGGGCTTTATCTTCTGCGGGTGTCAGCGGAGGGCTTCATAACACACTGCTGGCTTCCCTCTCGCTCTGAGATCCGGGTGCAGCTTCGCACTTTGCCTCTTTGTAAATAAATCATCGGTTTTCACAGATGAATCATCTATTATTTGAGGTGGGCAGAATATTTTAGTGGCATCTAAGTTAAGAATTGTTATCTTTAATTTTTTTTTTTTATTTATTTTTTATTTTTATTTTTGACCTACTGTAGTTACCATTTATGTCCAAAGAGGTATAAAGAAGATATAGGACAAAAAGCCTGGCTGACCTGCAGTTGTAAGAGACACACACACATCCTGAGTAGTATTATTCATGACTCCTGGTGTAACTGTAGGATGGAGGAGTCGTATTCCTTGGCAGCTGAGGTGCTGGGCACTGCTGAAACACAGGACTGAATCGGCCCAAAGCTTTTACCTGACAAGAAAAAACAAATGGAGGTAGGTAGAAATGGTTGGTCCAGAGAAGAGCAACAAGGCTGGTGAGGGGTCTGGAGCACAAGTCTTATGAGGAGAGGCTGAGGGAACTGGGGTTATTCAGCCTGGAGAAAAGGAGGCTGAGGGGAGACCTTATTGCTCTCTGCAACTACCTGAAAGGAGGCTGTAGAGAGGTGGGGGTCGGTCTCTTCTCCCAAGTCACGGGTGACAGGACAAGAAGAAATGGCCTCAAGTTGCGCCAGGGGAGGTTCAGGCTAGATATTAGGAAAAATTTTTTCACTGAAAGGGTTATCAGATGTTGGAATGGGCTGCCCAGGGAGGTGGTTGAGGCACCATCCCTGGAGGTGTTCAAAAGACAGGTTGACGTGGTGCTGGGAGACATGGTTTAGTGATGGTGTTGCATTTTGTTGTTTTGTGGGTGTTTATTTTTGTCAGTTAGGTTGATGGTTGGACAAGATGATCTTGAAGGTCCCTTCTAACCTAGAAGATTCTGTGATTCTGTAGTGGAGCACAAGGAAACAGCGAAATGTTAGGATGTGACGAGATGCTTACGTGTCCAGAGCTCGCCCAGGTTTCTAGCTGTTCATCTCAAAGCTGTTCCTGCTCCCTGCAGACTTTGCCACAAACAGAGCTGGAGGCACTCTCACTTGCAGAACATCTAGCTCGAGATTTGCCAGTGTGGTGGGCTGTGGACATCTCATAACATACGTCTCAGGGCCTACTGTTTTAATCGTTCTCTCTGTGTTGTCTTAAGAACACATAATTGACGCTTCGCTGATCCTTTTTAGCAAAGAAGATCCCTTTGGGAGGGGATCTGGGAGACATCCAAGGGTTTGCTTTACTCTCTTTTTTGGAGTGGTACCTCCAGGAGCAGCCACGCACCTCATTCCACACTCAAAATAGCAAAGATCTTTCTGTGCAGAAGTAAACTCTCCTAGTTCCCGAGGAAACAGCTACTACTAAATGGTACCGCGTGGCCTTCAGAACCACACATATGACAGGGAGGACACATTTCAAGATACAAAAGAAAGAATTTAAAGATCGTTAAAGAATGTGATGGATTAACCAGGAGTAAAAGCACCTCTCCTGGCCAGTGCCTCCAGCTTGGCTGAGGGCAGGTTGAGAGGCGAGGTCGGGTGCATTGGAGGGGGGCAGAAACACACAGAGGACTTAGGGGTGTCTGGGGTTGTAGGGTCCCTGGCTCAAATGGGATGTCTACGTACTCATTGAATCCCACCAAGAGACTCCAAGGAACGGGTCTCAGGGAGTTTAATACACACAAACGCTTTAAACAAACAGAGTGGTGAGGGGAGGGGGGTGGAGGGTGAGCCTGCAGGGGTCTTTGCTGGGAAAGAAAGGGTCCTGCTGGGTCTCTGCTCTTGTATTTAGTAACTTCAGCAAAACTTTCCCGTGAGCATTTGCATCCCTAGCACGTCGTGTACTCGCTGAAACCAGTTTTTTACCGCACTCTCCGTCTTCATATCCCTTGTCAGGACCGTTTCTGGTCTGATGCTGACAAAACGTTGCCAGCTGGTGACTGCTACTTCAGGGCAAGGACAGATGATTTCATATTTCATAACGAATGTTTCACAGGATTTGCTAAAATTAAGTTTTGTTCCCAGCTAGCTTTCCCAATCACACAGTTTGGTTTACTGTTGTCTTTTTTTTCATGTTCACAGCGTCATGTTGCAGACTAGATTCAGTTTAAACTCTGAATTTGCCAGAGCTTGGATACATTTGAATTCTGAATATATATTGGTCCTTTTAACAGCAGCTACAACATTGCCAGATCATATTCGTAGAGTTTTAAAACATACTTTCTGTCCCGGGCCAGACACAAGCTCTTTGAGTGAGGGACTTTGTTGCTCTGTGTTTACATACTGTTGAGCCTGAAGGCACCTGATCCTGCCTGAGCGAGCCCTTTGGTACTTCTGTGCTATAAATAATACCATCATCTTGTACCTGGTAAATGTTTTTAAGATGAGCCCGTAAGTGCTTGAAGCATAAGTGCTCAGATATTATGTTACAATTATGTTATAATGGCACAGTATAGTGTAGTGGATAGTCTTCAGACGATTTTTGTTCTCACACGGTTGGAAATTTCTCTGGAAATGACAGTGAGGCTTTATTTTCTGAAATGCAAAGTCCACGTACAAGTTCTTTCCCAGCAAGGACAAACTCCAGCGTTGCTGCCTTTTCAAAGGCTTGGCCTCTGCGAGTCACCTCCAGTTAGATACATCAGTGATGTATTAAGGGGTTTTGTTGCTCCCTCATTTTCTTCTGACAGTAACTCCAAAAAAGGCTGTTTCAGAGTAGGAAAATGGTTTCAATCATCTTTTCATTCAGTTTTGTGGTCTCTTTCTTCATTTCAGTGATTAAGGACTTGGCAGGGCTGGACTTCTTTTTTGGTTTGGAAGATAGCTTTGGTTTGGAACATCCCAAAATAAATAATGTCCAAAAGTTTCCTCTTTGTCTGCTGTGATTTCAAAGCAATTTTCGTGGCTCAGTTCAGGACTGCCTAATAGAAGAAAATGGAGCAATAATTACTGCCTGCAGAGCTTCTAGCACAGCAGTTATTTAACTAGCTGCAAAATAATTTAAGGAACCAGCAAATGTCTCTTAGAAAATTTCTCGTTCCCTGAGGAACTGTGTATTTTGAGCCAAATGCTTTTCCTTGAACTGGGCACGTAATTCCCATGGCAGTCGGGCGGCAGCCCCAGTGTGCCAGCTGTGGGAAGAGGAAGGGCACCGTTCTCAGTCTTACCTGCCCAAGGTGTGAAGCTCAGCCCCGCCGGTGCTGCCCGGCCTGCTGGGTGTCATGGCTCCCCATCGCTTCTGGAAATCTTATCCATGTGCTTCCCTTCAAACACTCCCAGAAACATAAATCCGAGTACTCATCCCTCTGGGAAACCCACAGCGCTCGCTATGTTCAGACCTCAATCTTGGCCCTGGCTGCACGAAGCAGACAGAA
This sequence comes from Numenius arquata, assembly GCF_964106895.1. Classification (NCBI taxonomy): domain Eukaryota; kingdom Metazoa; phylum Chordata; class Aves; order Charadriiformes; family Scolopacidae; genus Numenius; species Numenius arquata. The sequence continues at coordinate 15,384,180 of NC_133577.1, read as the reverse complement.
GGCTGCCCTGACGGGGCGGCCAAGATTTCCTGCTCACACAGGGGAAATTTTGCAAGAAGCGCAGCCAGCACATCGCTGGCCAGCCAGGAGTGGGACGGCCGGCAAGTGGCTGATCTCTGCCCCACGCCTCCCTGGGGGCAGCCCCACTGGTGCCCGCTCCAGGAGAAACTCAGGAGGGAGGTGAGAAGCTTCAGTCAAGAGGATTTAAACCATTAGCTGAAATAGCTTTGACTGTACCTTGTGATAACTGACCTCGTTCAGGCCAAATTTGTGTAACGTAAGGGTGAAGATGTGAAGCGGCGCAGAGGGAGATTACCTGGCCAGCGCAGAGATCTACAAATGGGCTTTGTCGGGTGCCACAGCTTGCAGAGCATCTCCTTCCATTTTACTGGTGTAGCCACAGAAAACCAAGACACTGCAAAACAAACTCATAACAGAAGTCTTTGGTGGATATAAAACTTTAGTTATATAATTTACTCTGTTGACTAAGAAGGGCTATTCATTTGCTCAGAATTAAAAATTTATATACACATTTGTATAGCTCAGACCTAATGTTATCACGGTGACTTTATTTATTTTAGTTAAAAGCCCAAATCCTTGTCATTTCAAGGAAAGAAAAACCAACTTAGTGGTAGTAATTAAAAGCTATTTAGGCTTTCAGCACATTAACAAAACTCTATGTGTTTTGGAAATAGGAGGCTAATGATAGTCTTGTAAGCCCGTATGGAGTTAAGAGTGGAGCTTCCTAGGGGGTCCGAGGGCACACTCACAGTGGCAGAAACGGCAAAACCTGGTCAAGCCTTCTCCTGGCCACAGGCTGCTCGTCCGTGGTCGGGAAGCTGAACGTGTGAGGGTTTGCTCAGGGCAGTGAGAGCGGTGCCACACAGCTTCTGGCCGGCAGCTGTCTTGCAGCTGGAGGGATCAATGCCAAAGCATTTCAAGCCTGGCTCGTGCCTCAGTCTTGGTAACCACCCGTGTCCTCGTGTGATTCAGGGGGGCAAAAGCCACGGGCTGATAAGTCTACCTTATGGGGTACCCTATGGGATGGAAAGTGTTTATTAGGTGGGAATGTGGGACATGCCGTCCATAGCACAGGTTTTTGCTGGTGCTTGTGGTGCCGTTATCCCAGTAAAGATGTTAGTTAATGGTGTTTTCCAGCAGAGACAGATTTTATCTACACTTGTGCAATCTTGTATGTAAAATCTTCAATTCCACTTCTAGTTAGGAATTTTCTTAAGGGTTCAGGTACAAAGCATCCATGTTGTTCATTTAAGAGGAAATGGCAAAGAAATGGTGACACGTATTTAATCATTTGATCTAAAGTAAAGCAAAAAAATGCAAAAAATAATGATCATTTATGAAAAATTTATTTGTTCCATTCCTCTTTTGTGTTTAAGTTGGTTTGTATTCATTCCATATTGGGAGGATTTGCATGTGGTAAGAAATTATTTCTTAACTTTGGTAAGAATAAACTGCATCTTCTCCCACTGCCTACCCCTAAAATAATGATTGACAAAGAAACACCCTTTCCATACTTTCCACCAATAACTATTGCTGCAGAGTGGTGAGTGCTTTCATTTTTAAAGTGTTTCCAAATTGTCTTTGTCCATCTTTCATACTATTTCATTCAATAAATAATACCCCTATGATGGAAGATGTTATATTTTTCCCTACTGCAAAGAGTGAATGAAGTTACTAAAATTAGGCAGGTCACCCAAGTTTCTGTGTTGTGTTAACACAGGAACCCTGCTTCCTATTCTACACCCTAACTGATAAACTTGCTGAAAAGCATACTTATTCCATAACTGTATGAGCATTGGGAATTTATATATCTAGCCACTAAGCAAACCTATGCCAATCTGTAGTATAGGCTGTTCAAATGAGAATGGAATGGCACTGAAAAAAAGTAGCCAGGAGCGGAAGAAATAAATGGAAAAGCTAAATAAATAAACAGAAAACAACTTGTGTTAGGAGTGACTTTGACTAACAACTCGCTCCTGCCCTTGCGGAGGATTGCCTCATGGTGGTGGCCAAAGGTTCCTGTCTTGCACAGGCATTTTTGTTGTTTGATGGTTTTCTTTTTTCCAATCCTCTGCTGCAGTTAAGAGAGTTATGTTGGGAGGGTAAATTGATTACTATAATTGTTCATTAATGCAGTCTTATTTAATGTACTTTTAGAGGTTATATTCTTCAGAATGATGATAAATTATGGTAGCTTCAATTAATGTCACTGCAGCTAAAGGGATGTCAGCATTTCTATTAATACAGTGCAATTTTCTGGGGTTTTGTAAGGAAGCTGTAAAAAATTGCTGAAACTTAAGATACAAGGTTCCAATGTATTTTATCCACACAATATTCCCTTGAATCTGATCTAATCGATAGATGTATCGAATCTAAGGAGATAAAAATAGAGTGGAGAGAATCTACTGAAGATACAGTTCCCAACTTGTAGAAATGGGAGTCTGCTAACAGGAACACACTGCTTTCTGTTGAGGTTAAACAAAAAGAGGACACAGGACGGTGGCAGAGAGACAGTCAGGTGGAGCTGTGGTGGTGCAGGCGACGGGCGTTTTGCTGGGAGGGCGTCTTGCACCCGGGCCTCCTGTACTGACCATGATTGCCTGCTGCCCTCTGCCCCCGTCCGTCCCTCTTGCTTTCTGTACCCACTGCCCCCTGATGTGTGGTTAACTCTGTGTGGCAAAACAGGCTTGAATTTATTAAGAACACTCCCCATCCCTAGAAGTGTTCAAGACCAGGCTGGATGGCCTTGAGCAACCTGGTCCAGTGGGAGGTGTCCCTGACCATGGCAGGAGAGTTGGAACTCAATGATCTTTAAGATCCCTTCCAACCTGAACCATTCTATCATCCTATGATTCTAAGATACATTACAGTGCCCACCACAAACGGGCTCTAACTCTTGGAGGAGTTTGGAAGGAGCTTACACACAAAGGCAGCTGAGCTTGGAATAAAAATACAATCCAGTCTTAAAATCAGGTCCCAAACTGAAGACCTGAAGGTAGAAAATGCTCTCCTACCTTTAAAAATTCTGCTGGGGCTCGTTTTGAATATTCTATTATCAGATAATTAGTTGAACAACAAAGATAACTCTAAAGCACTTAGATTACAGCAAACAAAAGGAAAAGGAATGAGCCAACTATGTCTGCCCGGTGTACTAAAGGCTTTCGAAGGTGCTGTCAAAGGAGTTGTAGATAAAACTGCCCTAAGCTTTTAGAAAAACTTGGTCATTTTTCTCACAAGAGGAACATACAGGGAGAGAATGTTTATTTAATATGTCTTTTTATATATTTTTCTCCTTGGATAAGAGATAATAAAAATTGTAAAGGACTTGTACTAATTGGTTGGTGCAGTACATCAGCACTGAAGCACCGAGGAGCTGTTATTTGAATTCAGGTGCAAGTCCTGCAGGAAAAAAAAAAAAAAAGTCTGCTGAGTAACAGCCTGCCCAATCTGTTAACTGAGAGTGACAGCACGATGGGGTATGCAGAAAGGGACAATAAAGTTACCCTGCTTACAAGGCAATCCATTTGGTATGTCGTGTCTTTCTGAATATGGAATGGTTTTCTGAAATCATGACAAAACACTGATGAATGGGCACACGCATTATTATAGCAGTCCATCTCAAGGTAAGGAGAGATACGTGAAATTCCTAGGTGTATCTTACTCCTATCAATTATGAGTGTATTCTAAAAATAGAAATGCTAAGAACAAAGAAAAGGCAAGGAGGCAAGGTAAGATGAGCTCAGAGCCTCACGACGGCATTGTTTTCTTGCACTAAGGAATAAAGTATTTATTTACTTTGGTCAAAGTTCAAGGGTTCCACATCTTCTCAGCCCATTTCTTTACAGCTCCTTCTTCTGTATTCCCCTTGTCTTTCTTTTCTTAACATTATCTAAGGAGTTTATGGACTTTTCCTTTCTTTTCCTAATTTATTCTGCATTATACAGAAAGGTAACTGTGCCATACAATCCACATGATATTAATGGTCTGCAGAAACCAAGATATTTGTAGATGAATGTAGGTTTTAGAAATACAACTGGGTGGAGACTTTGTTATTTGACTTTAAAATTGTACTAGTCCTTATTTTCTGATTCTGCCAGTCACTGGAATATAAAATTAGAGAGACCTAAAGCATACACATGTACAGAATATTAAAGATTAGGGTGGTTTTTTTTTTTTTTCCCTGATGGACTTGTGCCTGAAGACCCAGATATAAAAATTAAAACCTCTGCACTGAGAAACCTACAGTCTAAATAACCAGCTTGGAAAACTCAGGCTTTGATCAGCAGCTGAGTGAGGACAGCTCTGGAGAGAGGCATGTTTGAAACACACCAGGAAAAAAATTCTCCTGCTTCCCTGAGGTAGTGTGCAGTCTTGTTATTCTATTACCCTTCTGCTGGAACTCCGCAGTTCAAAGAAGATAATGATGCTACTTCTGTCTAAAAGAGTAAAAGAAAAAAAAAGAAAAAGAGGAAAAAAGAGAATGGAATGCTATCAGGTTAAACCGAAATGTGTTTCTTTTTGAGAAATAATTTGTAGGTGCTTTCAGAGCAAGATTATAAAAATCAGGACCTTGGTCTTAGACACAGAGATGTGAAATAGGATATAGCAGCTCTCTGCTCCCGCTTATCAGCTTGACTGCAGCTTTTAGCGATCAAAGTTATTGCTGCCTGATAGTGGTCTTGGGTAACCTCTGTGAAATGACTAATCCCCTCAGCGCAGCCTACAAAAGAAAGGCCTTTCTGCCGCTTAGCATTTCCTTGCATTAGGCAAGGCAATGCAGCGCCTTGGGGTTGCCGGGCCCCGCACCGCTGCGAGACACCCAGCAGCGAGAAATGACCATTTTCATCTGTGCCGACGCTTGAATGGGCACTGGGTTACCTGGATCGGTAGGTCTCTCGTCCTGTTTGTGGAAAACCTGTATGAAAAGCAGCTGGGTTATATCTGGATTCCGGGCTTCCAGTATTTGGGTGGTTTTTCATCACTGGGCATTGGAAACCCGGCATGCAGCGGGAATGCACGGGAAGGGGCAGAGAAGCCGTCTGTTCAGTCGAGAGCAGCGAGGCAGAAGGCAAGGAACAAGTGGTGCTCCTCTAACCACAAACGTTAGGTTCATAGCATAGGTTTATCCCTATAACATAAACAGACAGGCATAAACACAAACCCTACCTTGCCAACAAAAGCTCAGCGCTGCCCTACAGTTACACACTGACGGGTACCAGTGTCGGTGCTTTTGTAGTGTTGGTCACCCATGATCTACAATTCTCAACAGCTTCACAGCTTCAGTCGTCTTTGGACGCTTTATTATTATCTCTTTACAAGTAAGAACCATTAACGACTTCATGCAGCGGTTTGGATTAAGCAGATCAAGGATGAATTAACTAATTTGCACCGAATCACCCGGGAAATCTGTTGCATCATCAGAACTAGGCTCTGATGGATCTCCGGGGCTTCTTCAAAGTGCAAAAATATGTTGCACAATCTGCGAGGCTCTGCCTCCCGGGATGCAGAACAGCAAGTCCCAGTCCCTGTTACACACGTACTGCGCAGATCAAAGGTTGAGGAAAAAATGTTAAATGCAGTTAGAATTATGGTAATAATAATTTACAGGTAACTTGTTTTGTTTCTTTGAGGTATCTCTTTTATCCTTGGGGGAAATAGTAAAAGTATGGGTAAATATCAAAGCCAGCTTAGGCTAAAATACACATAATCATTGTTTATTATTGTAGTGCCTAGTGAACTCATGAGATGTAGACTGGTAAGAAAAAAGGCTTTTGAAGACAAATCTTCCTCGTTTCATTGCTACCGATTTCTGTTCACCTGGAGATACAAAATGAATGTGTTGCCAAGCCCGGCCTCCCTCTTTTCCTCTAGCTGATACGTTCTTCAGCTTCTTTTCTGCAGACTGCTGGCCGCTGTCTGGTTTTGGCATTACGGCAGCGGGGTACCCGATGTTGGGAACGCATCTAACCTTGAAAACGTTTTGGGCCGGAGGGCCGAGGCCTGGAGGGGAACACTGAGAAATTACTCAGCCTCGGCGTCTCTTCCGTATCGCTGTGCTTACCCGTATCGCTAATGCTTACCCGGATAAATCGGGAGCACGTGTTGAGCAGCCTTGCAGCGCGGGTGAGTAAAGATCACCTGCCTGAGCAAATACGCGTGCGCTCACTCCCGAAGTGCACGCGCGGCGACACATGAATTAGCGGGAGCTAAATATTTTACTAACTTATGTGCCTGTTTGTACAAAAAAAAAAAAGCCATGAGCGCGGACACCACGCGGCGCCCAGCGCAGCACATCCTCGCTGACCCCTTCCCAGCCACTTTCGGCTGCCGAGCGACCCTCTGAGACGACCCCCGGCCAAACCGGCCGAGTTTCGGGAGAGCCGTTTCCTGCTGCTGAGCCTGGAAACCTCCTCGACGCCCCCCAGATGGCGTCACGGCCCGGGACGGCGCCGGGGGAGGGGGCCGGAGCGGGGCCGGGGCAGCCCCGGACCCGCCGCTGCCTCGGGCGGGGCCCTTCGGGGGGGCGTCACCGGGACTCGTCCCGCCCCCCCCCCGCCCCGCCCCGGCCGGGTCCAGCGGTGGGCGCGGCCCCGCCCCTCCCGCCCCCTGCCGAAGGGGCCGCGCCGCCGGGGCGGCTCTGCCGGCAACCGCGGGGCTGGCCCGGCTAACAAAGGGGGCGCCGGGGCTGAGGGAGGAGCCGCCGCAGGGCTGGGCCGGGAGAGGAGGAGGAGGAGGAGGAGGAGGAGGAGGAGGAGGAGGAGGAGGAGGAGGAGGAGGAGGAGGGACGGCAGCGGCTCGCACAGAAAGTTGTGGGTCCGCCAGCGCAGCGCTGCGGGGAGGAGCCGGGGCGGGCCGGGCTGTGGGGGGAGCGGTCCCGCCTCCCGCCGCCGTGTCCGAGGGGTGAGTGGCTGCAGCGGCGGTGGGTTGCCGTGGGTGGGTGTCCCAGCACCTCTAGGAGCCGGGCCGCCCCGCGGCGTCGGGAGGGGCGTTGTGGAGAGGATAAAGTTTGTTCCCCAACTCCGAGCCGGCAAAAGGTGGGGGGCGGAGGCGTAACACCCGCGGCTGGGCGCACCTGCGGGCGGGGGTGCCGGTGCGGGGCGGCGGGAGAGCGGGGCGAGGGGTGGCCCCGCCGCCGCGGGCCGCGCACCCCGCGGGGAGGAGATGCCGGCCGCCCGCCGGGTCAAAAGCCCCGCCGGGGGAACGGGGGTGGCGGCGGCGGCTCCGCCGGGGCGGCCGGGCGGGGGGGAGCTGCCCGGGGCCGTGTGCGGAGCCCTGTCCGTGGGGCTGGGCTCCCCCCACCCGGGAGAGGGGCTTCGTGGATTCTCCCACACGTGGCTCCCACGCCCCCGGGCCGGCCGGAGGAGAGCGCCTGCCCGTAGCCCCCTCCCCGCCCGGTGGGAGCGGGGCTCCCGCGCTTTGCCACCCGCCTCGGGCAGGGATGTCCCGTTTGGTGCCAGCTGGGTGACGGGTGGTGACGCGGGCTGTGTCCCGCCCCTCTGGGGCGCACGGGTGGGCGCGGGGCGCCCTGTCGGCCGAGAATGGCTGAAGCTTCACTTTTGTGGCTAGGGATTAAACTGGCCAGCAGCACTCCTTTGTGCCGTCTCGCTTTTTAAATCCCGTAAGGCGTTCCTCGGCCAGGGCGCAGCGGGTGGGTGGCCGGCCACCCCGTCACGCGTGGCCACGGCCAGCAAGCCCCCCAGTCCCGTCCTGCGCCTCCCACACGGAGTCACGCCTGGTGCAGCCCGTGGAGTTACGGTGCCTCTCTGCTCCTGGTCCTGCCCCGTAGGTGCTGGTGCTGAGCTGGGGCCCTCCATGGGAACCCTCTCCCGACGGATTTAGGCTGCGCCCGTGGCGTTCCCCAGCCTGTGAGCATGGCCCGCGTCTCCGACCAGGAGGAAGGACCTGGCGGGGGACACAGCGAGTTCAGTGACATCATTAAGTCCAGATCAGGTAAGTCGTTGAGAGAAACGGCATTTCCCTGGTTTTTCCTCTATGCGTAGCTTCTGACATCAGCTTGCACTTTTAAGCAGGACTTTTTTCCCAACTTTTCTTGGGCTGTATATTGGTAGTACAGCGAGCGACTGAGGCTGTTCTTGCAGCTGTCCTACAATTAAGTAATTGTAGATCTCTCAGGGTTTTCTGACAGTGTTAGTCAAGTTGGTTTGTTTGGGATCCACCTCCTGCATTGTAATTATCCCTGCTTTTGTAAATAACTATGTGCTTAAAGTGCTCTTATGCAACATAACGTTGGCAGCTTTTGTGTTTATTCTCAGCCGCTGAAAATGGCAACTGTGGCCACAATACTGCACCTCCTAAAAGTGCATCGCGGTAGTACTCGTGCAGTAAATTAATGTGCTTCCTCCTTAATGTAAAACAGTTGTCTAAGGCTACTCACTCAGGCATTTCCTCTAGCAAAACATCCATGTAACAGATCCGGAGGTTATTGGAAAAACGTGGGGATTTTTTTGGTTGTTGTATGTTTGAGGCTCTGACGGCTGCTGGGGTGGGTAAGGAGGTACCCTCTCTTTAGCAGGGGGAGAGGCTTTGGAGGGACAGAAGTGAGTTGTTTATACCTTATTAGAAATTTATGCTACATCCAGAAACTGGATGCTCACTTATTTAGCCTCAAAGGCTCTCTTTTCTCTCTCAAATGTGAAACGCTCCTGTTGTCAAAAAATTTTCCTTCAATATCTGAAACCTAGCAGTGTGGATTTTTTTTTTTTTAATGTTCTATACATTAAAAACTGTAGCTCTTCGATTGGAGGTGGTTTGATGTAGGATGCGGCTTTGAATCTGGATCCCATTGATGTTTGAATAGTTTGTTTCTTTGACCTCCTCCTTCTGAGGAACACCACCTTTGGTGGAGGCGGTCTTCCTCTTCACTGCTGAAAGTGCAGTTTATGAAACATCAATGCTTGCGGTTTTCCATCTTGAATTCTGTAGTGCTGGTTTACATTTTCTGCTGTTATTTTGAAACCTCTGGACATAAATTCATATGATTATAAGTGTGCAGTCAGCACCTCTGAGGGATTTGAGTTTGGGGATGGCTTACGGACAGTTTGTATGCATATATGTACACGTGTCTACAGTTTTATAGAATGTCTGGGGAAACACGGCTGTATTTGAGGTTTTCCTTGGATGAACAAATTGTACAGTAAGTTCTGTTGTTTTGGTTAGGGCGGATGATTGTAAATCTCCTATTACAACTGCTTTAGTTTTCTTATCTGTTAATGAGAAAATGATGTATATTCTAATAGTCACTAGGCTAAAAGACTTGTGCGTTAAATTAAAAATAGTGAATGAAGATTGATCTTAAATAATTCATCTTTTCTAAATAATATGCCAGTTTGGATCTGGATGTGTGATTTCTTCAAGTTAATTACTGTACTACATAGCTCGGGTCTGAACCATTCCCTACATGTAACCTGTGGGAGGGATTTCCTAATGAAAGGGCTGAAGTTTCCTGAAGTACAGATGGCAACAAATTAAAGGCTAGTTGTCAGGACTGTGGAAAAAAATATAAGCTATGCTTCCATTTTTCCTAGATATCTGGAAAAGAGAATGCTAATTTGATACTTGGAAAGGAAAACTGAGTTGGTTTTTGCTGAGAGGATCTCTCCAGCATGGGATGTTCTTCAGAGTGTAAGTGACTGGAGTACAGTAGAAGTGTTACCTTGCAATAACTTGCTAATATTTAGGGTGGGTAGGGGTCTGCTTGGGTTTTGAGGCTACAAAGAGCAGAATCAGACAAGGCTTAGGATCTCCACTTTATTTTATCATAGAAAATTTAGGGATGGATCTTCTGGAAAGCACTACTGAGGAGAAGGATCTGGGACTCCTGGTGGATAGCAAACTTTCCATGAGCCAGCAATGTGCACATGTTGCCAAGAGAGCCAGTGGGATCCTGGGCTGTGTAGGGAAGAGTGTGGCCAGTGGGTCGAGGGAGGTCATTCTCCCCCTCTACTCTGCACTGGTGAGGCCACAACTGGAATACTGTGTCCAGTTCTGGGCTCCCCAGTTCAAGAGAGGCAGTTGCCTACAACATAGGGCAACTAAGATGATTAAGGGATTGAGCATTTCCCTTACGAGGAAAGGCTCAAAGAGCTGGGGCTCTTTAGCCTGGAGAAGAGAAGGCTGAGGGGAGACCTTACCTATGTTTAAAAGTACCTAAAGGGTGGGTTGAAGGGTGATGGAGCTGGACTCTTTTCAGTGGTTTCCAGCTATAGGACGAGGGGCAACGGGCACAAGATGGAACATAGGAAGTCCCATTCAAGTATGAGGAGAAACTGCTTTAGGGTGAGGGTGACAGAGCACTGGAACAGGCTGCCCAGGGAGGTTGTGGAGTCCCCTTCCCTGGAGATTTTCAAGACCCGCCTGGATGCAGTCCTGAGTAATGTGCTCTAGGCAATCCTGCTTTAGCAGGGGAGTTGGACTAGATGATCTCTAGAGGTCCCTTCCACCTCTGAGAATTCCGTGATTCTGTGAAAATGGGCTGGTATTCTGTTTCTTGCTACTCAGCAAGTTTGTCACCTATGCTATGGGAAATCTCTAACACTGGTCAGAGAGAGCGTGCAAATATGCATTTAATTTTTTCACCCTTTGTAAATAAAATACAAAGCCTGCTTCCAGTGGGTGAAAATCTTTAAGTGATTTAATACACCATAGTATTGTTAAGTGCATGTTAGTCCTATGCATTTTTAAAAGTAAGAACACTGAAAACAAGTTTATTCTTGTAAATGAAAGAAGAGAGAGATATGTATAATGTCCTGTGTAAAGATCACACTCTCTCTCTGTGCTCTCCTGGGCAATTGTCTGACTGTCTTTTTAAACATGTTTTTCTTCATCTTTTTGGAACAGATGACCAAGCTGTCAGGATATTGTGGTTATTTAAAAACAGTGGTGGTTAAGATATATGGCTAAATCTGTTATTTTGTTACAACTTGGAAAAAACCCATCGTTTGGAATGCAAGAATCTTTGGGAGGTCAGCCCTGAATAGAGAGTGGTGCTGGTAAAAATGTTTCTAAACATTTGGATACAAATGTAAACTTTAGTCTTTAGCAGCCTGTCAAACTGAGTATATTGTCTTTTTGTAGTCATTACTGCTTTAGTTATCCCACCTTGGAAAAGTGGGAAGCAACAAGAAAGCCGTAAAGGTGGCACTGTTAATAGAGTGATTGCTTATTGAAAACTTGAGCTTTAATCTAAAGTTACTCTTATGAGACTGTAATAAGACACACGAAGCTTTACTGCTGCTCAGGGCTGTGTGGTGCACATCCATGCCTGTTTTTACAAGAGGAACTAGCTATGTAATTTTTTTTCTTACTGACTTGTGATTGGGAAGCTACCAGCATACTATATGAAAGACATAAGAGAACAATCAAAATAAATTAATGGCAGGTGGGGTTCTTATTTGTTGCTGGTGCAAAAAATAATAATAAAAAAAGGGGTGTTTCACAGGATTTCACAGATGGGAAAAGTAATTTTGCAAGTATTTAATTCATCCTTTGCAGGGTTCAGGCTGAGAGGATGAAGGATAAAACATTTGAATGGTGATCCCTGTATGTTATTGGTTGTGTTGAAAGTACTTCTTCCTTCAGCAGTTAGCAAGAAAACTTTCTATGAATATGTTGTATGCTGTAGCTGTTTTAAGTGATAAATGCTTGATTACCCAAAGCAAAAGAGTTGTTTTCTCCAGTAATCTCACTTTTGTGACTTATGATACTCAGAAAAGAAAGTGAGACTTCTTTCTCTTCTTCAATTAACGCTTATTATTTTCTGGTTTTTATGCTGCTATTCCTTGACTAGATAGTTTGTTAGCACTGATCTACATGTAGCTACAAGTTATTTTTGAAGACACAGCTTCTGCATTTAGAATAGAATATGCTGGTGACCAAAGCTGCCTTTAAAATAACTGTTGGCTGTGGTAATTATAAGGGAGGCCACTTTATGTTCACAGAAGAACCAAGTGTCTTTTTGCCTCCCTTCCTCCTGCACCAGTGGTGGATGCCGATGGCTCTGTCTGATGGTTTAAGGGGTAGGATACTTGTTCCTGGATGGTTATGTTGAGTCTATATGTTTATAATAAACATTTATTTAGCCCTTCCAACTCTAACCATTCTATGATTATTAGCCTGTGCATCTGTATGACTACTTGCTATGGAAAAGCAGTCTTCCCTTTTTTACTTCCCTATAGTATGAAGTAATGTATATGGAGCTGATTTATATCTTTGAAAGGCATCTTGTGCATATAGGTGAGCTTTTCTCTTTGCAATAGCTTTCAGGAAGGAATGCTGTGGGATGATTGCCTTGCAGTGGTGAAAACAGCGCTGTCATCACCGGGCTTGAAGAACAGATGAGTCTTTGCTATGATTAATTATGGAAAAAAGACAAACTCACTTAAAATCTGTCATGGTAGCTTGGAATGGTAATATATAATTAAACAGTAAGACGTGACAGGAAAAACATTTCTGAAAGATTACTCTATGCCTCTGGTGCATTTTAAGATATGAGTTCCTGTCTAAATTGAGGGGAACTTAATTCTCCTCATTTACCTTTCATTTTTAATTACATTAAATATATTCAGCTGAAAGACTGCTTTGAGAAATTGTAACTTATTTTTGGAGTTCTTGGGCAAGGCTCGTTCTGAGAACTGCTGCTGTTGTCTGTCTGTCTGTCCCCATGAAGCAACACTTACTTGGACCGCAGCCCCCTTGCTCTAGGATCTCCCTGCCCTGCGGCACCACGTGTTGCTTTTGAAACCAGTTCCTTCGGTCGTGCCTCTCGCCACCAGATTGCTACAGGCCAAACGCGCTGCTTCTCATTTGTCACTTCGGCTCCATCGGTGTGAAATGGCCAGGAGTCGTTATAGCTGCAGGCAGACCCTTGGGGTTCGTCCAGTGGGTGTGAGGTTGGCGTAGCTGGTTCTGCACCGTGTGAACTCTTCGGGGACGTTGGTGCAGGGTGTGTGCGGACAAGGTGTTAGAGCCAAGCGGCAAATTTGCTGCTCCTCATTTCTAGCCACTAAAAAGACTGTTTTTTCAAAACTAAATCTTTAAGCTGCTGTATCCCGGCTCCTTTCTGTTGTTTGTATTGCTTCCTTTTCTTGGGCTGTCTGCTGGGGACAGATTGGATGCTGCAATGAAGACAGTTCTAGGGTATTGCCTAGTGTTTATGAAATGGCAGATCTATAAGTATCAGGCTGGTTTCTTCTAGTCTCTTGATTGGTAGGTGAAGGAATAACATATGCTGCTCCGTGTGTTTGAAGCACGACTTTGCCTTGGAATAGAAATTGAGGTTCCTCGGGGAGAAAAAAACCCAACCCAAACCATGAAAGTAGCCTTTTGATTTGCGCATGGTCTGCCAGGAAATGAAGACATAACCCTGGGCAAGAGCTGCTGTATGAGGCACCGTGTGTAGTGTGGTAAGTGTTTCGGGAGAGGCAGCTGCTGGTGGTGTGGGACCCCTCACTGATGAAGATCCCATAGAGAAAGTGTTCCTGGTCTGCCCCTCACCCAGGCACCACGTGAATTTCCCAGCTCTGCCCTCCCTTGGCCCTCTCTGAGGCTCTGTCCCCTTCTCCCCTCAGGTCTGGGGGAAGAAGGAAGACTCTCATACAGTATCATGAAAATATTTTCATGTGCAAAGAAATTCTCAAAGTTCACAGTATTGGGCAGCTTAGCAAAGAGCTAGCTGTGCTGTCTTAACGCCACTCTGTAACTGCTCCTAATTTTCCTCCTCACCTTGACTATTCCTCCTGGCAACATCATGTGTCCGTGGTATGTGTGTTGGGGTTGAATCTTGTGAGGGCAGTATTGTTATTAACATCATGCGAATAAGTAGTGAGACGGACTGGAATAGGTAATTCAGCGTAGGTGTGGAAGGGCAAGGAGAAGAGCACGTGGGTTTGAGCTGAACTCGTGTCATTTCAGGCCAGTATAGCTGCTCTGCTGCCGGGTAGCACCGTGGATTGGTGTGTTCAGAGCCTGCACAATCTAGTTTTCATGTGTTCCTCCTTCAAAGGAAAATGCACAATTAAAAGAGTGCAGCTGTTCTCACCCATCCCGGGAGCTGAGATGCTCCTAGCATGAAGCTGGGGAGAATGACATTTATTTGGATGCCTTAATAACAGTCTGAAGAATGAATAGCAGGGTTTAAACATCGTGAGGTGGGAGGGAGGAGTTGCATTGCCTGACTTTTCATTGTGTTGATTAAAGAATAAGTTTTAGTGGTCCGTACTCTGTCAGAAGTCTGTTTTATGTTTCCCCTCCCCCAGTGTGTTTCTGGAATGAAAAGAGGAAGCAAGCTAAGCCGTAATTTCAGAAAGTGACAGTATAGCCTCAGAAGAAAGCTGGGAGTTTTAAAGGTAGCAACAAAAATAACAGGCTAGGGAAATAGAAGAGCCCTCTGGCATCTGTGGGTTTGACAGAAGACAATGATACGGCTCTGTTGCAAGCTGTAGTTTTGGGAATGAGGCAAGCAACTACTGACTTGTAAATATACACAGCTGCAAAGTCAGCGAAACATCTGCAATCAAGGAGGAGTAGTCAGAAACTGGCATTTATTTGTTTATTAGGATATGACGTCTTTAGGCCTCCTGGAGAGGAGATCCAAACCACCTGATACTGCCTTTGGAGAGAATAAAAAGACAAACTTACTTTGATTATTGGACCTGAGTTGGGCTCAGCCCTGAGTGGAGCCAAAAAAAAAAAAAAGAATACAAACACTTGCAGTTATCTCTTGTAGTGACTTACCAGTGGGACCAGCAGGTTGGGGCTGGTACCGAGTCACTGGCCACGACTCCAGGTGTGTGTCCAAGCAGCCTGGAGACTGATGTGGCTGTGGATGGAGGCTGGAACCAGGCTGGGCGCTGGTTGTTATTGGGAAGGCTGCCAGAAGATGGTCAGCTGTACCCGGGAGGGTGTGAGCACTCGCAGTTCCTCCGGCCAAGGACAGGGTTGAGTCGGTCTGGGTGTGTTATGGGCTGTGTCTTCCCTCTGACTGTCTGTCCATCTCTGGAAGCGAGCCTCAGCGATGCAGGGCAGGCTGGTTATCAATGGGGACCCATCTACAACCATGGCAGTGACCTTCTTGTGAAGGTTTCTTATGTTCAGAAATGTGTTCACTCTTTAATAATTTGCATTTTTAAATATTCATTAGCCTGTCGAGTGCATGAAACGGATGCATTAAACATGTTGAGATGCTGGAGAGGAATAACTTGAGCATTGACTAGCTTCATTGGTAGTTTCTCTTGTAATGAGGCAGCTCCTGTGCTGGGGAAGCATTCTCTAGCAGCCTAGCCCCTTTGCAGGTGTGGGAGTCTCCTGCTGGGTGTGAAGAAGTGGTGGGGAGCTACTGAGTTGTTAGCTGGTGGGAGACAGAGTAATTGTGTGTTTCTCTAAAAGACCAACTTCTGCCTCAGAAATACTGGATATGTGCTGGTTGGAAAGAATATGGCCACATGACAGAAATTACATATGTCGTCTTATGGTTATTTTGCTGATCAATATAGGGAGTGTGCAGCAGTACTTTTCAGCCATAAATTATTGGTAATGAAGGTCCTTTCTGGACTTCAACACCTTTTCCCCTCACCTTGTGGAAAACCAGGAGAATCCACCTCAGATTTTGTAGAGGAATTAGACAAACATATAAGGACAGTCATTATCTTAAGCATTTAGCTGTGGAGAAACACTCACTTAAGCCATGAAGCAATATGCTTTGATGGGTCTATGTAATTCATTTCCCAAATAACTTTAGTTAGTTCCTTTGTACTCTGCTTTTATTGCCTAGCATCAAACGTGGTTTTTGTTCCCCTCCTAATTTAGATCATGGCAGAGGACCAAAGGTGGAATATGCTCCTAAAATGTTATGCTACAAATTATTGATCAGAGAAGAGTGATGGATAAGTTCTGAAATGTTTTGCTAGCTTTTTTATTGTTATTAATTTACCACGGTATTCTGGATGAGCAGAGAAGAGTAGTCTGTGCATGAATAACAAATGGAGGAGATTTATTTGAACATTTTGTGGGAGCATGCTGGGAATACGGTGAAGCCTTTTGGTTTCTATGTTATTTTAATAGTTATGTTATAAAATATGATTGTATTAAAATAAGAGAATAAACAAAGCAGTATTTAAAAGCCAACAGACAAATGCCAACCTTTCTGTTCTCTCTTTCTAGGCTTTTATTTCTGTTATAACTTAATGAACAACAGCTATGGTCAGCATAAATAATTTCCAGAGAGAGTTCACTGCTCTCTCTTTTTGCTTCCTACATGTACATCTTGTTCTTGGATGAGGCTTCTTGTGGAAATTCATGGGAACACATTGTGTTAATGCTGTGCCTCTTTCTTGAGAAAAGACTTTGTGGAAGTTGGAAGGCTGGTAGTGTCCTTCTGAATATAGTTTTGCTTTCTCTGGGATGGTGGTGTGTAATCTTTCTGTTCTGAATGCTTTTCCTCTGTGCTCAGGAATTTTTCTCTTGGACCTGGCTGTAATGCCCAATTTAGAGCTTGATGGCTTGATTTACTGTTCTTTTTTAAAATAAAGAAATTAAATGAAATAAATTTTTAGCTAATTTAACACACTGTTCTTTCAGAATAGAGTTTAGCAAGTAGTCTGAGAGTTATTAAAGGTCACAGTACAGATGTGAAGTTTTCCCTTTGGTCTTTCTACTCAAAAGCACTTGCATACTTCATGATCTGTGCAGAGGAATAGTCTGTCTGTCAGATTTTCAGACTTGTGTGGTGCCCAGGTACTTGTGGGTGGGGATGCTCTTTCTTCCTGGCACACTGAGGATGGGAACAAACACTCCAGGCTGTTGCAGGTTCCTGACGGGCTGTGGACCACAAACACTCTTGCATACTTGGGACTCTCTGTGCTCCTGCCTCTGACTGTTACCTGAGTGCCTCAGAAGAGGCTTCCCCCCTGCAACTTCAGCATTAGTGTTTTAATACTGAGATAATTCAGGACAAAAGGACACTTTTAAAAAACACCCAAATCCCACCCTCTCCCTCCCACCCCCCAAACCACTGTTCTGGTTTCACTGGGTATTTGAGAATTTATTACAGCTATGGAACATACTTTTAGAAGATTATGTTGCTGTCTTGGTAAGTCAAATGAAGATTGTTGTATTAATGTTGAAGTGAGTTTTATACTGATGTATTCAACCAGCATGTCCAAAATTGAACAGAAGAAAGAGGAGGGAAGAGTTCAAATAGGGTTGTGTCCATTGTCACAAATGTCATACAACTCTGTGTGTGTTGTTTTGTGGTTTTTTTTTTTTTTAAGGCTATTGGAACCCAATTCAAATTCATTACTTGCCCTCTGAATGTTAACGGAAAGTTTCTTCTTGATTACAGGAAAAACGGTATTAAAGGAAAGGAGACTGAAAGCCGTCTCTGCTCTCCATAATTTTAGTGAGGTGCTTTACAGAGTCTCTATAGATGCCAGGCTCCTCATCTGGTGTTCTGCACTGCTGCCTCACCAGGCTGTTCTTTCCCTTCTTCCTGTCCCCCCCGGTGAAGAGCAACATATAAAAAACATTGACTAGAGGTGCAGTTTTAGCAAATATACTCCAGCTCTACCAAGAAGCTTCAAATGCCCACGTGCATTATACCACTACTGGGAACAATTTTTTTTCTTTTCTTCTATTTATGGGTATTGGGAAACTGATGGCATCAGTTTGCAGCATGTTTCCACGAAGATGCTTTTCTTGGTCCTTTCTGATCCAAGGGAAACTAGATCAGTTAAGACTTACAGTGCTGTTGAGATGCAGGGCAGCAGTAACTGCTGCATCAGCTGCAGTGGTGTCTGTTACTTCTCAGTCTTCCAGCAGAGCCTCTCTTTGAATGACACCTCTTCAGAGTTTGGAAAAATGCATTTTTATGCCAAAAAGATTAACGTACCCTCTGTATCTTTCTTACGTGTCTATGTGTGCATGGCAGGAGGGAGCAGGACAACACACTACAAGGTCTCAGGACTGACTTCTCAAGTTATTTATGTAGATCCTCCTCTAGAAAAGTGAGACATGGACCTGATAAGAACCAAATTTTAGATTTTTTTTTTAATTATATAAAAGCAGCTGTTTAAAAAGGTTTTCATTTATCCTGTAATGAAGTAGTTCCTGAAACTTAGGAAACTTGAAGTTAATGAATTCCATGTAAATTGTATGTTGTTGTTCATGTTTGTTTTAAGAGGGGAAATAATTTCCATACTAGGTCATGAGGGCTATTTGTATTTCCAAGCTAAGAATTTCCTGACTTCTTTGAGGCCTTCTCTTCTACCTGTAAACTGCTGGAGCGGGTTTTCTGTCACTATACGGTAACAGCCTCTTCTTCTTAGCAGTCAGTCTTAAATATTTTATCATTGTTTAAGGACAGTAGTTGCTTTGCTTACATAGTGACTAACAGTATTGGGTGTGTTCATCTCCATGAAGAAAATGCAGAGCCAGAACCCACCTTTTTTATTTCTAAAAACAAACTCCAAACTTGAGTGTTACTTATCGAAAATCCCCAAATTGTGGTTTAAAAGACCAATTGATTTTGAGCAAGGCATGCAACATGGCTGTGGTGTGACAGAGCTCTTTGCATGTCGTGGGGTACCATATCTGTAAAGAGTAGAAGCTGTGTTCATGTAAATATTTTGCCTCCCTTAAGTGAGGGGATGCAATGGGAGGAAAGAACAGTAGCTTGTCTTGTGAAACAGGTTGCTTTTGGGAGGTGATCACCCCTTGATTGCTAGTTTGGGAATTGTACTCCCTCTTAGTGAAACAGTATGGAGTGCAGTGGGGAAGGTGGGGTCCTGTGGTCTGCCCTGTCTGAGGCATCAGGTGGGACAGAATCTTGGTGGTAACAAGTGCCATTTTTCATGTGTCACACAGCATAAACAAAGCAGCCCCCAGAATAGAAGGACCAAACTGGAAGAGCATGTACTGGACTGAAGCCAACTCTGTGGTCATCAATCTCCTGTTAACACTAATGCTGGCCTTCTATCAGGTGTGACACTGGCATATTCATACTTCTCAATTTGAGCTTTCATGTTATAAATGTAAAATACGACAGCCTGCTCTCTGCCTGAGTGTATAAACTTGCCTTGCTGCTGCTGTGGTTTGGCCCGGACTGGCCACTGAAACAAATGACAGATGCTCTCCCCAACTTCTTCCTTCTGGGAGAGAAGGATGAGAAAGAGACTTATGAGTTTAAAAAACTAAAGTAATGAAATATTAATAATAAGAAAAGCATGAAATATATACAATCTTTACAAAACCAGTTTTAAGCTCCCAGGATGACAATTGTGTCCCTGGCAGGCACTGGGAAAGTCCCAGACTGGACTCAGCGATGGATGGGAACTGCATTCCAGATCTGGATTCAGGAATGCACAGATCGGGATCAAAGACAGATGAACAGACAAGAGTCCTCCTTGGATGTCAGCCATTGAAGAAAGAGGCTGACCACTTTGATCCCTCAGCTCTTATACTGAACATGATGCAGATGGGATGGAATACCCTGTTGGTCAGTTTGGGGTCACCTGTCCTGTCCGCTCCTCCCTGTAGGTGGGACCCCTCTATGCTTTTTCGCCCCCAATGGGGCACATAACAAAATTAGCCAACCTCGGTTGTTATAGGAAGAAGTATAAGCAGGAGCTTCTCTGCATACCATTCCTTGGTATTAATTATAAACATCAGGCCTTATCACTCTTGAAGCAGACTACTGTCTGAAAAATACCCTGTTAATTTCAGAGTTCAGTTAGAAGAGATTTAACTGAAAAGTAAGATTACTGAACAGAAAATTGGTTCTGTTTTACCTCGAACCAGGACAGCTGTATATACCTGGTTGGGCTGAAAGAATCTGGGGTTGAAAGATGATGCAAAAATGCTTTGGAGTAACTACAGTTAAAATGTGTGATCTTGAGTCTGATGAGATGTAGCCTCTTTTACACAGGAAAGGTGTTGTGGCACATACAAACCAGAGATTCATGTAAAATGTGATGACAATATAGAATGGCTACCTAGCTAATTTACAGCCAGGCTGACTTCATAATTGTTTGTGGCATCGATTTATTATCATTTGTCTTGTCCCTGGGGATGATTTGTGACTGAATAACACTTAAAAATAGATGTCCTGTTCAATTCCAAGTATGAGGACAGTAATTTTTGAACATGATATGTAGTTAAAAATAATTACTCAAAATAAACTGAAAAGCCCCAAACTTTTCTTTTTGAAAAACATACTTTCTTTCTTCCCAGCAGTTGACTTTTTTCGTGTGTGTGTGTGCCTTGTTCAGCTTCATGGGTTTTCTTGCAGTTGGAGGAAGACTGCAATGACTGCCTCAGTGTTTGCTGCATGGGCTGTGGGGGTGTCCTGGTTTGAGTGACACAGGATTAGTTTCTCTTCTAATGCCTGGGAAAACTGCACTTCTAGAAGACTCCAGTGTCTGAATTTGTGGAAATATTTTCTTCATAGCCAGCTATGGTATGTGGGTTTCAATGTCTCAGTGTTTTCAAGCTCGCCAGGTGCAAGGATGAGGAGGAGTGACACCCAAGCTGGCCAACAGGATTATTTCACATGAATGTCACTTTCAATATAAGTTAGGAAGTTTGTTGAGAAGTTCTCTCTCTTCTGATGGCTGTGATCCTGAGAACTTCTTGCCCCAGCGCTGGACCCCTGAGCCCTTCCCTTCCTCCCAGAGCCACAGCTCTCACAGTGTCTGACACTTGCTGTTCCCTGCTGGGAGTGCACAGCCTCCTGCTGATAGAACTGGCTGAGTATAATCCTTGTAGGTCTTACTTTGGTATCAGGATCAATACTGGCTCCTTGATATTATTAATGCTAATTACTTAGTCTTACTCTATGTTTATATTTCAACCCTTGGATTTCCTTGTTTTTCCCAATTCCTCTTCCTGGGTGGGGAGGAGTCATCGGGTGATAGAATGATTGTCTGAATGACAATAGTTGTGGGTTCCTCAAACCATAATGGGGGAAGAGCAAAAGAGCTGTAGAGGCTATCTTCCTTCCTGCTCTAACTGTGGTATGAGAGAAGAGTGGAAGAAGGACTGGTGCGGCAGCGCTGGCTTCCAGTGCCCAGGGAAGTGTGCTGACACCTGGGGACCCTCCTGGTCCTGTTTTTCAGGCAGCATCTCCTCTGTGCTGTGCACAGAAGACAGTTTGATGAGGTAATCTAAAAATCTAGGGAAAAGTATGGAAAATGCTATAATACTTTTTTCCTGCTGAACTCTGTTGCCTCTCTGGCTTCACCTCCCCAGCCTGAGGGGCATTTGCAGGGAGTGGAGAAAACAGCATTCCTCGTGGATTTAGCTGCTGCTCTAGATCATCTTCACAGAAGATAACTCCAGTGAAGACAGAGTTGTTTGCAGAGCTGCTTGTATGAATATTTGTACAGAGAAGTGTGGACAATGATCTGAGGGCAGTAACTACTCAGGCCTAGATCAGAAAACATTCTGGGTACCCAAAGAGAAGCTCAGGGGGCCTGGTGCTGCCAGAGCAGTTGGGTAGGGGAAGAGACCTGAGCTATCTGCAAAGGGCCTAGACCTTTTAAGGCATCTTTGTAAAAAAATTGATTGGAGAGTTACAGTTGGCTGCTAAGGTTGGTGAGTGGTTTGTGAGGGCATGGAAACACTGTGTGGATGGAGGGAGCCACCAGGCCTCTCTCCATCTGAGGTCCCTGCAGTGCCCTGGTGCCAGGCTGTGCCCAGGGCCCCGGCTGTCAAGCACAAACACATGCAGGGGTCACTTTGTCCAAAACGTGGTCAAGGGGGGAGGAGGGTTGGGGAGAGGGATTTGGGGTGGTGCCCATCTTTGCTCTAATTGCCCTCTAATTAGAGCCCTCATGCTGACTTGTCACTCTTGAAAGGGCAGTTGAAATTTTCAAAGGGTTTGAACCACTGACCATCACCCTGAGCACCGGGCTGCAGTGTAGGGCCAGATGGGGCCCGTTCCTGATGTGACACTGACAAAATGTACCAGGAGCAGTGTGAGGGGCCAGAGAGCATTGAGGACGTTTCTTAATGGGCCAAGCAAGCCCTGGCATGTTCTAGGGGAGAGACTGTTTGTAAGCATTTCTTCACTAGAGATGTACTGCTTGATGACCGCGTCTAAGGCTTAAGGATGAAGAAAGGAGTTAAGAAGCATGTCCATCTGCTGAAGCTGACACTGAGACATCAGTACCAAAACTTGGTGCTGAAGGATGCTGGTCTAAGCTGAAGAGCAGACTTGCAGTGAGCCTTGATGTTTTTCCCAGGAGAAAGATGTTGTAAGGTCATCAATCAAGAGCTAGAGAAAAGGAGTGTTGCTCTCCCCTTTCCCTTCCAAAAATAAAACAACCAAAACAAACCCTTGCGTTGCTCGTATTAGCAACCATCCAACCACCCTCTCTGTATATGGTTGTAAGAACGTAATGTTATCATGATAAACAGCCATTGTGTTGCAAGGAGGGCTGGCCTGTGCACAGGGACAGTTCTGATAAATCTTTGAACAAAAACCCACTGCAGAAAAAAAGAGGGATTTCATTGCTGCAATTGTTTACCCCAGATGAGGTAA
The DNA here is from genome assembly GCF_964106895.1 of Numenius arquata. Lineage (NCBI taxonomy): Eukaryota > Metazoa > Chordata > Aves > Charadriiformes > Scolopacidae > Numenius > Numenius arquata. The sequence continues at coordinate 15,361,607 of NC_133577.1, read as the reverse complement.
TGATCCTGAAGGTTATGCCAGTGTTGCAGTCATAGAATCATAGAATTGTCTAGGTTGGAAGGGACCTTTAAGATCATCTAGTCCAACCATCAACCTAACTCTGATAAAAAACATCACTAAACCATGTCTCTAAGCACTATGTCTACCTGTCTTTTAAATACCTCCAGGGATGGTGCCTCAACCACTTCCCTGGACAGCCCATTCCAATGCTTAATAACCCTTTCAGTGTAAAAATTTTTCCTAATATCCAATCTGAACCTCCCCTGGCACAACTTGAGGCCATTTCCTCTTGTCCTATCGCTTGGAAGAAGAGACTGACCCTCACCTCTCAACAGCCCCCTTTCAGGTAGTTGTAGAGAGTGATGAGGTCTCTCCTCAGCCTCCTTTTCTCTAGGCTGAACACCCCCAGCTCCCTGAGGTCTGAATAATTGAGATGTCTAGAAAGAAGAGGAGCTTAGGGCTAATATATAGAGGGAAATTATGTCCCCACATAGATAACGGTGGATCCTTTTGATAAGAAGTTGAGTCCCTGTTTGCCTGGAGGAAAGAGTTTGGAGAGCTGTTTCCTTATTTTGCCTGTTGCTATCAGTGGGCGCTGAGCTCTCACGCAGGGTATGCGCAGTACAGAGCTTATTTGCTCAGGCATGGTGGTGCTCTGGCATTGAGGTGGTAAGTGTGCTCGTACGAGCATTATGCAGGGTTATTGTGGTCAAATGCCTTCTAGCTTTGTGATTTTTGCTTTGCATTCGTTTATATGGTGTAGTCAATCACGTGAAGTGAACTATGAGGCATGCTGTGGTTGGTGCAGTTGAGGTCTGATTCTTGGTGACTTGCTGGGTGAGGCTGCTGTCATTTCCCACAGGAATCATGTGCGATGTGCGTTGTTTCAGTAAGTGCAGCTGAGGAAGGTACCTGCCTCACAGAGGAATGCGAGTGTGGTACTTCTGCCCCAGGGCACTTTCACATTGCAGTAGCTCCTGCTTCTTGCAGCTACTCTAATGTTGCCCTTGAAACTGTCTCTCACTGGTTCACTTGATGCTACACCTAAATTAGGGGTTACTGGGTTAGGTCAGGGATCACTCTAGCATGTAATGCCTACTTCTTAGGTAGAATAAATTTTCTACAACAGGAACTGTGGTAGAAAAGGAAGAGGAGCATGTAATACCTGGTAGATGCCATAGTTTGTGGCTTAATGAATAGAGAACATAATTCAATGCCAATGTATTTGTGGTCTTCTGGGCAAAATATCACATGGGATGTAGTGATTTCTTCATTTATTGACAGGGCGGGATGTCTTTAGCACTGAGGGAGATAGTACGAAAGCAGTGAAGGGTCCCAGAAACCTGGATCTGTTCTAGGCGTGCCAGGTTTGCTCTTGCTCTTTGTCTCCCTCAGTACAACGTTGAAGAAGTTCTGGGCTGTTGTATTTATCATTGAAGGATTCAGTGGCCTAATTTAAGTGATTAAATTTAGCTTCAGGATGAAGTCTGTGGTTAATAGCAAAGTCATCTCTGTTGTCCAAATCTGTTGAACAGGGTCCTTGGAGAAAACAGGATCCAACAGAGATGTTGGCACTGGAGCTGGTTGGGAAAAAGTAATTCACATTGAGTAATGTACTTGTGTGAAGGTTTTGGTTCTAGTATGATTTGTGCAGGAAAAAATGAAAGCTTGGAGTTTGCTGCCAATTGTTGCGTGGGAAGTCCTGATACGTCCTTTCCTTCACAGCATTGCCTTGCTGCCATCGGGGAGGGAGGAGCTGGGATGGAACAGAAACCATTAGCTAAGTGGTGAAAATGGACTGTCTATATGATGTTCTGATAAATTCACTAAGAGAAATAAAGACTGCTTAGAAATGTTTTGCTGACTTATTTATGCCACCTTTTGTTATAGCTTCTTATTTTGGCCCTACAGTCTCAGGCTTTAACTTATACTTTTGTCCCCATATAATAAAAATACATGAAAATGTGATGTTCAGTTGCCCTTCCTTCTGCTGCTCTGGGAAAGAAGGAAGGGGTTAAAGAACATGAGTTTTCTGGATATAATGCGCTGTTGAAAGATGCTAATGTACCATGGTGGTCATCTGAAACAAAAATTTATGTGGCCTAGGACTACTGCAACCTGATTATGAAAGTATTCTGTATAATTTGTGTAGACATAGGAAGGAGGAGAGAAATTTTGAAATGATTTGTAAATCTTTATACTTGTTTCTTACAATTTGTGAAGTCTTTCTTCTTATGTATTTGCGTCTTTATGTGCACAAAACTGACACTCTTTTTTCCATTATACTGAAATGCACACAATTTTTTTTTTTTTTTTTTTCCCTTCTAGTGATTTGAGGACAGAAGGCAGAAAAAGGGCTTTTGTTCCTCCTAAGATGTTATGTCTGTCTGGTATTCTCATTTGCAATAAGGCTCTTTTCATACTATTCCAGCACTCAAAAAGGACCTTAACTCACTCTTCTATTAAGAACCTCTCATGCTGCCAGAAAAATGTAAAGAGGCTGCACACATTTGTGGCTCAACTCTCATCTACAGTATAATAAAGAAAAGGAAATCATACATTCTTGGCTCTCCTGAATCTATCGGAGCCAAAAGGTTATCAGCTGATAGAATAGATGAGTTGTAATTATGATAACTAGTGTTACTGGAAGTCTTTAAAAAGCAATTGAATTAATTATGTTTGATCTTGGTGAGAATCTGTGGCTGTTGGGACGTATTTTGATCTGGATCTGTTATCTGGGGTACATTGTGGTGTAAGGAAAAATAATGTGTGTGAATTGTGTGGGACTCGTCTTCATATCTACTTTCTATCTGTATTGTGGCATAGTTAATAGAGAATATTTTTTTTTCCTGTTCTTTTTATTCCTCTCCTTTTTGGATGAATAAATTGAACTCTGCTACAATTTGGAATCTGCAAGGTATCACGAAAGCCTTTTTCAAAGTTCGGCAAATTGTAAAATCTAATTTCAGTGAGAATTAGTGTATGATACAGAGTTTGCCCCTTCTGTGTAAGGTGCATATAATTGAAAGAGTTATAAAACCTATTTTGAAGACTTGTTTTAGACATAAGTAGTCAATTAATACACAAATCAGGAACAAAAGAGAGTTTCTGGTTAAATTAGTATTTTTTAGCTAAGGCATCCTTTAACTATCTTAATCAAGGGGGACAAGATAAAGTCTTTATTTAATAATAGAATTCCTTCCTTAACAGTCTTTAGACAATTTTTCTACCCCTTTCTGCAGGACTTTGAATGACGAAAGTACAGCTGAGGACTGGGTGGGTCAGCAAGATTATGTCTTCCAAAGTCATGCAGCTCATTACAGTCATCTGCTGTGTATTTAAATGTCGGTAGCACAAACAGGTAATCTGGTGCTCTGCCATTCCAGTGCAAAAAAGTGCTCTGCACTTTTTTGTGAAGTAAGAGCAAGCAGGTTTAATTATATCTCAGTAATGAAGGGTGGTGTATTAATACAAGATAAGTGGATTTTTCTTTACTAAAAACTTATCAAGAGCTGATCCAATTATTATAATTTGTCTTTTTTTCATAATAAGCGGAACTAGTTAAACAAGTCCTCTCAGCTTTCAGTAATTTCTTAAAGACCTATTTCAAATTACCTTCTGTAGAATAAACAACTAAATTCTATATGAATAACCACATGCTTAATTTTGAAAGAGGTGACTTATTTTCAACTGCTGTTCAAGTCAGAATATATATGCAAGAGAGACTACTTTTAAAATTACACCCTCAAGGCAAATATATTTATCTAATGTAAAGCTAGGTGAAATAATGGTGTAAAATACTACCTTGGCCTTGAGTTCTTTGGTTTTTAATCTCTAAAATGAGGTTTTCCTCTTGATGACGGATGAAGAATGTGAACAAAATGGCATCTGATCATATTTTTTTTTTTTTTATGCATATTCCTGTCACCCAAACTGTGTTTAGTGCAAAACAAACCTGTCTGTTCCCAAACTTATTTTAGCTTTGAGCTGATGTGTGTATGGGACTTGACCTGGTCATCTGCTGTGGAAAGCTGCCTATCTTTAGCCTTACTTAGCTGCATGTCACATTGTAAGCTCTTGTGATGGTCTTTCACTATTTTTTGTCAGTACTTGAGGGATTCTTGAAGGATAGGATGATCACCTTTCCCTCCACTCCCTTGCAACTTTTCATATAGAAACTCATCCTGACATGATTTTTTTTCAAATCATGTGGAAGCTCTAGCCAAAGGGAGCTTTGTGTTCCATCTACACGTAAAATTTTGGGGTTCCTGCTTTACTCTAGGTAGCTAAATAGCAAGGGGTAAAAGTGTTCTGTGGTGGCCAACATCACTTGCTTTTTCTTGGGAATTTTTTTTTCCCGTCTTAATGGAACTTCACCAAATTCTCAGAAGAATTTGTACAACTTGACCTTGCATTTCCATCCTGGGGCAGAGTGTTAGCACAGTGAGCTAAGCACAGACGGGGCTGTGCAGCTACAGAAGTATGTTCTTTTATGGCAGTTGCTCAAGAATATCTTTGAATATTTATATGGTGAATTAACATCATAGCGTAGAGGAGGTTGGCAGAAAATCTTTCAGGATCTTGCAAGCTGCTCCATGCAATGTTAGTGGTTTCTTTGCAAAAGTGCATATTGAAAAAAATAAAAAAGCACATAAAATATGCTGAATAAGGATGTTGAGAGTTGAATCTGGCAACGTGGGATTTTTGCAAAGGCATCTTCTTTTATGGATTGTCGTTTATTCGATCAGACCTTTATTTTTAAAACTGCTTACATAGGGGAAAACTTTGTACCTCCTTCAATGAATATCTATGTTTCACTGAAATTCAAGTAGTTGTATTTTGTAGACCTTATTAAAGGTTTTTCGTAAATTGCAAGTTGACCTCAGCTTTTATAAATCTGTTGTTCTGTTCTGAGCTGTTAGTGGCATTAATATGCTGAAGAAGGAAAGGTTCTCTCTTTCCAGTTGAAGTGAAATCATTCATTTCATGGAGAGGTTTGAAGAGTGCTTGCTTCCTTTCCTTAATTTTTCCAAGCTGACTTTCCTCTTAGAATGGCCTTGTTCTCCCATGGCAAATCTGCCTGGTGGAGGGGGAGCCTGCATTGGGGATGAGGAATAATTCACTTAGAAGAAAAAGTTTGACAAATCTAGAAGAGTGATGGAGATTGTAAAAGTCAGAACAACAAGGATGGTTGTTAGAAATGACTCGATTTACAGCAGCCATGGCGTTACCAGGTGAAATTCTTCACTTGGGTAAGGGCAGAATAATTCCAGCTTAGCACCCACCTGGGCTCTTCTGTCCATGGGTCATGCCTGACCTACTGCTCCACCCGCTGCAAGGCACATGGCAGGTAATTTGTGGGCACAGCAACGTGCTCAATGAAACACCAGCTGCGCTACGTAAGGTTGAGGGAGAAATTATCTGTGCAGATCTTTTCAGGTGGGAAGGTAGGGCTAAGCTTAACTGTCTGTAAGCAATTAAAATTCATGACAGAAGGTCAGGATATTATACCCTCCACCAGTCACTTCTTCATTAACCAGACCTATGCAAATATAACATGGTCTGTTAAAATTTAACCCCAAGTGATGAGTTCTCGGCAAGCTTTCTAGTATACAAGGGTCACTGTTGATGCATAAAAATGGGGAGTAGGTAGAAATGTTTGAAATGCCTTAAAGCACAATGGCTGAAAAAAAGAGCAATTTCTACATATAATGTACGAAGTGTTTAGTAAGCAGTTGTGTGTAGCAGGTGTTGGGCAATGGAACTAGCTGATAGAAGCTGTGTGCTTGTAGTGTGTTTAAAATACCTGCTAATGAATTTGGATCCACTTTATTATTTAAGGATCGCCTTGTTTTGTTTTGTAGTTGAATCTAATCTAGGGACTGAATTTTAGTATGGCTAGTTTTTTTTACCTTGAGTGAGGTCCTCTTCCACGCTTCTACTACTATGTCACTCCCCTCTCCTTCAACCTCTTGTTATTTCTGTTGAGAAACAGTAGCAGTGAAGAAGCAGCTGTGACTGTCCATGTGGGTAGTTTTTCTGAACTTGGTTCCCAGTTGGAATTTCTTGGACCACTGAATTGCTTTAGAAGGCTCCTAATGTCAGTTGGGTGCAATCTGTCAGTAGAACCCGCTGCTTGTAATAGTTCATCCTTGTTACCAGTTTGAGTGCTGTGTCTTTGGTTCCTTAGGTGAGTGACCCTGTATATTTTAAAGGTTTAACCTTTTTCTTGATTATGTTTTTCAGCCTATGCAGCTCCTAACACCAGAGCTGCCATATCAAACAGACCTTTTATCCTGTTAAGAGAGAGTGTTCTTCAGGATGTGCATTTGACTTGAAATGATCTCTTTATGCTATAATTATAATTTTGGGACAGCATATCACAATGGTAGCTATTGATTTTATTTTTTCTTGCTTTAAGGAATTGTTTTCTCTGCAGATGAGGCCTGTTTGTAATGCAGAATAGTTTTGGGGTTTTTTCCTTTTGTCTTAATCGGAAGGGAAAACTGTAAAGTCGGTGTCGTCTTTGCCTCTCTTCTGCACTATTGATTGTCACAGACCTTGAGCTTGACAGATGCATGTAATGTTCAGGTTATCCGTAACTCAGATCTGTGCCTTTGTCAGCAGAAATATCAAGAACATCCAGGAAGATCACCCTTGATCTTTAGCACTGTAACTTAGTCATCTTCAAGAAAACAAACAAAGAAATCATAAAAGAAAACAAACATACAAAAACCTTACCTTGACTTCCTGATCCTTTCTCTCTTCTCACTGCAAATGGGGACTGATGCCTTCAAAATTGAAAGAAGGTAGAACTTTCAAAAATTATGTTCCTATAACTTTTTTCATTATAACCTGTTACTGGGTAGCTAAGAGTCCCCCGTGACTAACTTTGAGAGAGAAGCGACAAGATTTCTGCTAAGTGGCAGAAATGGCTTAAATAAAATACCAAATACTACATGCATTAGTCCAGGATAAGCAAGGTGATGGGCTGTGCCCACTGAAGTTATTGTAAGGGTTGGAAAATGAAGATGAGAGAGTTCCAGGAAAGAAAAAATTGCTCTTGAAGAAATAGGTTTTATGAGTTTCAGCCCTCGGGGAATGACATATTTTAAAAAATGCTTCTGTTCCTGCCCCTCCCCCTCATAAAAATGAATGGTAAAGTAAATAAAAATGTGGTTACGCACCTCTAGCTTGGGTATTTCTTCCTGATGTACAAAAAAAATAAGACAGTGTTTTTTAGTGATGGAACAAGATGCAATGAGGTTGGGTTTTTGTCATCTTTGTGTATGTTTAAAGATAAGAGTTATAGAGGTATATGTAGATGTATATGCCTGTGCACACATATATACATAGACACACATATATTTCCCTTCTGGGACTTCCGTTTGGAAATGGTGACATTCCTGAGAAATTATGCAGCCCTTTCAAGTTGAGAATAATTATACAGCAGTGTGTGGATCTGAGATTTTTGTTAGAAGTCTGTCTAATGAGATGTTTCCAGTTGGTTGCTTGAGAGGATGGTAAATCCTCTGTTCATACTAAAGCACGTGCCTGTGCTCCCTCCATCACGTGCTGGGATGGGAGTTCTTGAAACTTGTCCTGACCTTCCCCACACACAAACAAGCTGGTGGCAGAGACAGCTTTTCCACCTTCAGCCTGAGCTGTCCCCAGCTAGCAAGGATGACTTGGAGACAGCCAGCAACAAGGACGCGTGCACACTTTGGAGTATGTCATTGGCATGACTGGACCACTCTTACGGGATGGATTTACCTCCTTGTGACATCCAGACTGTGTGGGGCAGGCTCCTGGGCATTCGGGATACAGGAGATGTGACTGTTGAAACCCTTGAATGATAACAGTTAATAGAAATGTGGTGATTTTTTTTCTTCCCATGAACTCACCTTTGGACTTGAATGTCAGCTTTCTAGGTTGTGACTGGAATATTTTCCTCCGGAATGAAAGAATGCCATGTGGAGAATATGTATTCTCACTTGTTCTTTTATTTTTAAGAAGCAATGCCAAAACTGAGCTAAAAGTACATCTTCTGATTCATCCAGAAAAAGGTTTATAAGGGGGGATAGAGAATTGGAACAGAAGTGGCAGACAGAGGACATTCTTGCTGCTGAGTGCTAGCTTCATGTGGTCAGAGACTTGATGTAGTAAGTACAGACAAGAAAGAGTGCATCTCAGGCAAACAGCTGAGGGAATTCAGGTAGCCAGCCCCCCTAGTGTAATATTTATTGCCACTACTTTCCTGCTTCCCCTGCAGCCCCCCAACCCTCTTTCGTGGCCAGCCCTGATATCTCAAATGAAAAGCAATCTTAAACACTTCTCGTAACTATTTATGGATGTTGGGTTCAGCTAATCTGTGTCCTTGGTAAGGTTAATTCCCAAGGTTTCTCATGGGTGTCTTTATTTTCTGATGTCCGTCAGTTTCTCTTCTATATATGCAATGTTTGGACATTGGCATCTGGACTCTGTAGATGCAGGTAGATTCACCGTTTCCTTCCAACTCTGCTGGAGAAAAGCTGGTAACTTTTTTTTCTACTTGGTCTAAGATATACTATGTCTCTTCTGGTGGTCAGGCTCTGAACTTGGAAATTCTTAGCTATATTTCCCTGTCCTTCTGTATGTTTCTGTCTCCTTCCCTGTTTGTGTACTTTCTTACTTGTGTGAGTGTGAAAGTTGTATTTGAATTGCTCAACAGAATGAGCAGGGATAGCGGTGATTTCATGAACTTGCTGGAAAATCTTAGTTTCACTCGCAGCAAGAGGTCCCCACCCAGCTGGGGAGGCCTGTGCAGCTCCGTGCCGGTGGCTGCACCAGGCTTGCTCCTCGGAGCTTGCCTTTGTTGAAATCAAAACTTAACTCAGCCTTTAAGCATCATGTGTATGGTTTCCATGTGGTTTCTGTTCGTACTGTGCTGTAAGTTCACCACTGTGTGTCCAACTTTTTAGACAAGAGATAATTGCTTTATGGTGTTTTTTTTTTTCTTCCACTTCCTGCATGCATTGTTCATAAATCCTAGTCAAAGGTCTGGCAATAACGTGTTAATTCAAACATGAGACACACGGTTGTTCTAGTCTGCCCCGCTTCCACTTTTGTAATGGATTTTGTATATAGACACAAGGGATGTGTATGTGCGGCGATCCATCCCTCCCCCTCCTTCCTTGCCTATCGTTGGCTGCTGTTTGCACTGTTCCAGTGCCAGAAAGGGAGGAGAGACGGACTCTAGAGGGCTAAACTCTCTGCAGCGCTTAGCTGGAAAGTACTTGGATATTACAGTGATGCTGTCTAGAAGGTCGTTTGATGAAGGGGATCTTGGCAGTGCATGTTTTCTAACCTGGGTTATGTTAAGAGACACTTGGCTTATTCCAAAATAATTTTGGAGAACTTCTGTTCAGGCTGACAGCGCTGAAACACTTCTGCTGTGTTTCTGTGAGGTTGTTGTGGATGAGATTTTGTACTTGCAATGTTTACCAAGCTTTTCTAACATTATCCTGATATGTGTGTTGGTATTTCGTTGTTGTTGTTGTTTTTTGGGGGGATGATACAGCACTCTTCAGAGTGGAATTTAATATCCATCAGATTTTTTACAGATAGTGAAGAAAGCCTGTTGCTGCTGGCTGTGATTATAGGCTACTGCCAGCATGATGGAATGGGAGCTTTTAGGGTAGGGCAAGTTGAAGCAAATGAAATGGAAACTTCCTTATTTTTGTAGGGGTGTTAGCCATGAAGCTTAATGATAAAGTTTGACCTTTTTGCCTTCAGAAAGCAAGCCTGGCTAGTGCTAGGAAACTCCTGATTCCTGCAGAAGCCCCATGTGATTTCTGTAAGCAGCAGGCTAGATTGGAAGCGCTCACCTTCTCCATTTCCACCTCCCAAGCCCTGTGTGGTTTTGGCATTGCTGCTGCTTGAACCTTCCCTGCCCATGCCTTGTATCCTCCCAAATCATAACAATTCTCTTGGCTCTTCTGTTCTGTAACAGAAGATGGGATTTAGGTGAGGGGAAAACATACAAATAAGCTCTGTGATCTGCTCACTGCATCTGTGATCCATCCTTGGGCCAAGCAAGACATGAGGAATTCCCTCCTGTCGTCACTGCTGCTCTGGCATGGCTTCCCAGCAGACCTCCTCGTTGGAGTGGTTTTAGTTTGGAAGAAGGCTGTTGTTGAGACTGGTTTCCTAAAGCAGTGGAACAAATGTCAAACCAACTCCATCATTAGAGTGCCCCTGGTGTTTTTGGCCGGAACTGGCTGTTGAGGGCGTGGGGAATTGTATGAATGGTCATGATACTAACTGAGAGGAGCTCTGGCTGTTCCCGTAGTAATCACAAAGCTCATGCTGTCTACAGCCAACCACATATCCCTGTACTGTCCTCCTCCTCTCTACCAAATACTGAAATACAGAATTTGAAATGTGTTGTAGCAATTCCACCCAGTTCCCAGGGGAGGCAGAGAGGGCTGGGAGAGGCCCTGGGCGCTTCTCTGGGCTTGTTTGTTTAGATGGAGCTGGCAAAGCTCTCTGTGGCCAAGCTGGGCTTAGCCAGAAACCTTGTGTTGGGGGTGGCTATGAGTCATGGTCTAGCTGGCTGCTGAAATGGCACTGCAGGGACAAGTAGAAGTTAGATTTATTGTGACGATGTTCTCCCCCCTCATATTTGCCCATACCAGCCTTTGTGTGCTGGTGGGAGGAGTTCAGTGGTCCCACCTGGTGCTGCCCCAGGGCTTGTCCTGTTCTCTGCATCTTCTCTGTCCCAGCTGCCTGATCTTCCATGCAAGAGACAAAGTGGTGGGTGTGCAGTATTTATTTTCAGTGTTGGTAGGGATTTATGCTCACTTCACTGGGATCCAGTGAGTTGGTCCGTCTCATTGATTTTTGACCCTCCTGACGGAGGGTCAAAAAACTGATTAACAGCTATATAGCTCAGTGGTAGAATAAGGCAAGGAAGACAAAGTTAATTATGGGAGGTACAAGATTGTTAGTGTGACAGCATCTGATGATCATGTGGGAGTGAGAAGACTGAATGAACTGTCTTGTGATTTGCTTTGAGAGCTGATTTTTTTTAATTTTTTTTTTCCCCTTCCTGAACAGTAGTGAGGTTTTTGTTGTTTGCAGGAAGAGTAATTGAGTATATAGAGGCAAGTGGTGAGAAAGATAGGAGGTGGAAAACAGCAGGGCTGGGGGCGGTTATTTGGATGTAAAGGGTTTAGAGTCAATGTAATTTCTAAAAAATGCTGGTTAATGCAGCTTCTTTACTCTTTGTGGCCGTTTGGCTGCGTCTACACCAGAGCTACTTTCCGACGACCCAGGGCCTTGAATACATTCAGTAGCACAACTTTTACTGAAGGTAGATTGTTGGGGTTTGTGTTATTAAGTAACATCCCAAACAATTTAATTGCACCTGTATGAAGTTCTGTTTTTGAACCCTGTCACCCTTCTAAACTGCCTTGCTTATCTTGCAATCTAAGCTGTAAAGATTTTTATTGTGGGGATCCCCTTTTTTCCTATCATCTTTATGAGGCTAATATATATTGAGGGGTTGATTTCCTGCCCCACCTCCCCTCTTCCATGGGGCTGACCTGAAGTACTTTTGTGATTACAAAGTGATTTTGAGACAAACTTCTGTTATAGGGAGGGGAATGTGTCAGAGCTCAAAGTGATTTTTAAAATCAAACAAACAAAAGCACATACCAGCGGATTAAAGAAAACAAGCAAAAATGAATTAATTCTGTGATTGTGATACAAAGTTAAAAAAAAAAAAGGCAAAGTAGCAATGTAATTATATAATACTACATTCATACAACTGTTAAACGGAATGAGGGAACTGTGCATAAATTAATAAAAAAGTTTGTATGACAGTATAACTGTGTGTGGGAATACTACAGTTAGATATTAAATTATTGGTAATAAACAGGGTCTGATGTCTGGTTGAATTACAGGTGGTGTAGAAAACTGCTTAAATCTAGGGCAAGCTGAAGGCAGAGTAACAAAGAGCCTGGAGGGCTGCACACTCGTGTTTGTGTTAGTGAATTACAACTGCCATACAACTTGTTTCTGTGTTTTGTTTTTCTTCTCCTCCTCCTTTATTTGTATTGGAGTTTTACCAACCTATAGAGACTTTTTTTTTTTTTTTAAGTACACCTCTAAACGAGCTTAATACAACTTACCTCAGTATTAGCTTTGTGAGTTTGAAGTGGCTTTTGGTGTTGACAGTCCTGCAGAGAGAAATGAGCCACGCTTTTCAGCAGCACCCTGTTGTTGCTCGAGAACGTTAAACTGGTAATAAAATAACCCTACAAGAAAATCTAGTCAGTGCTTGGTAGCAGCAACAGAAGTGAGCAGGGCAGTAGGAAAGATGAAGTAAGGAATGAACTGGCAAACAGGGTATGCCGTTTGGAGCATTTTGTTTCACATGTTACGGAGATCGTGGGGTTATAAAAGCCTACCTGCTGAATGGAGTGAGGGTCCTGAATGTGCAGGACGGTGCGTGGTGTTTCAGAATCTCAATCAATTCAATTTGGTGTAAACCCCTTTCTTTAGGATTACTTATATTACATCCTCATGTGCTCACAATCATGAGTATACTCACTGTATACATACTATTTTAAAACACATTAAAGCCATCACTGTTCATTCAAACAGGGGAGGGACAAGACACTTGAGAATTTGGCTTTTTCCCTTTGAATTTAAGGCTTCAGCTTTAAAATGTTATTGTAAAAGTAATGTAGAATTTTATTTAACCTCCGGTAAGGTTGTTCAGCGAATGTCAAATGTCTTCATAACTGATAGTCCAAAATGAGTGAGATGGTAGTGGGGGAATGAATGGCAGAAAAGCTGCTGTTCAGACCACGGATGAGTGTGCATGTCTGTTCACACTTCAAGTTTAAGGCATGATGTTTCAGTAAGGTGTCCAATATCATTGTTAGTATAGTGTGGTGCATCTGTTTTTAAACCTCAAAATGGTTTAAAGTCATCTAGTAAACATATATGTTGTTGACATTAAATATTTATGAGAGAATGCTGCTTTGTATGTGCTGCATCACAGTAGTTCTGAAGCAGGAATTGTGTCTTGGGGTTTCATTTTTCTAGCTTGGGAAGGTGTGTGATTTGCCAGGCAGCCTTGCACAGGAAGGTTTCTTGGAACTTACTGTACCTGTGGCCTCTATCTTAACCTTTGCATGTGATTTAAGCTTTACATTCAAGTAATACTTAGTTATTGTTGGTGACAAACACCATACTGGTGGTGGCAGCAATAGCAGAGTTCGAGCATCATTGTACCATAGTACTTTGAGAGGTGCAGATGGAGTTTTTGAGACTGGTACCATGCAGCTGCAGGGCGCCTTCTGCACAGTGTATGCTGGCTTTGCATACAAGGTTTCTGGGAGTTTTATTATGATATCTTAGTGGGTGGTGGCATTTGAAGAACACAAGAATGCAATCCTTCTGTCCATTGGAGCTTTGGTAATTACTCCTCCGCGCATTTGAGCTTCAATAACTGAGCCCAGTGTTTTCCATTTGACCTGGCAGAAGCCTGCAAAGGATACACACAGAAAGCTTGCTGAAAATTTCTTGAAAACAAGTGAGGGTGTAAACACGCGACCTTTTGCTGGCTGGCAAAATTGAATCGGTTACTACCCCTCAGTTGCTTGCCACTGCCTAGTCCTCTTCCCACTCTGCTGAAGGTAGAGTTTGTGTGAGCTTTCCTTAGCTAGTGTGGAGCTGAGTGAGGTACCTGCTAACCCAGCTATTGCTTGACCTCTTCAGCTGATGTCTGGGCTGGGCTGGTCCCCAGCCTCTGCTTGGGAATCTGGGCAGGTGGCTTGAGATGGTGCCCTTCATTTGGAAAAGGATGTGCAACTATCTTTTCACTGCTGTTGGATCTCTGTTTATAAGTTTGTGTGTACAGTTACTTTTGGAGAGGCTGGGGTGTTTGTTTTTTTTCTTTTTTGGTGTTTATTTGTGTAGGTGTTTTCTCCTTCTAGGCAACAGTTCAGTTGTATCATGTGCTTTGTCTCTCTTCCATGCTTTTCTCCATCTCTAGTCTCTTGATACACAGAAAAGCTGTGCTAAACTGAAGACCCCTCCTTCTGAGAACTTTAATTCTGCTTCTGTGGCCCTTTGGAGCACAAGTCTTACGAGGAGAGGCTGAGGGAGCTGGGGTTGTTCAGTCTGGGGAAGAGGAGACTGAGGGGAGACCTTATCGCTCTCTACAACTACCTGAAAGGAGGCTGTAGAGAGGCGGGGGTCGGTCTCTTCTCCCAAGTTACAGATGATAGGACAAGGGGTAATGGCCTCAAGTTACACCAGGGGAAGTTCAGGTTAGATATTAGGAAATATTTCTTTACTGAAAGGGTTATCAGGCATTGGAATGGGCTGCCCAGGGAGGTGGTTGAGGCACCATCCCTGGAGGTATTCAAGAGAGGAGTTGACATGGTGCTTGGGAATATGGATTAGTGTTGGGTGGTGTGGTGGGGTGTGTGTGTGTGTGGTGTGTGTTTTTTTTTTTTCATTGGTTGGACTAGATGATCTTAAAAGGTCCCTTCCAACCTAGGTGATTCTGTGATTCTGTAAGAAAGCAGGTTGATGCTGTTTGTTGCTTTGCTCTTTGTTCTTATCTGATTCCCATTGCCAGTTGGCAGTGCAGTGTGATGGCTCTGTGCTGCCATAGCTCCTGTGTGTGATGGTCCTGTGTAAACTGACCTCTGCTTCAGCCTAGCTTAATAATCAGTTATTTTGCAGGTTCCAGTAGGTTCAATATTTAACAAAGGACATGATTTTACCTCATGCTTTTTCTTGTCATGCTAATTGGTGAGGGAGGGGAGAAAGAAGGCCATTAATTTTAACAATAGTTTTAATGATGCACTTCTAGTATCTGACAACTGTGATGCACAGATTTTTTTTTTTTTTAAATACAGCCTTTGTGGAATATTATACCTACTAAAACATCTCATGTTGGATTATCTATTGAAATATACTCTCTGTTCCTGTTGCAGTTTTGGCAATCTTGAACAAACACACAATAATTTGCAATTTGTAGCTGTTAAAAGGAAATCAGTGGCTAAAGGTTGTGAATTAGTGTGTGAACTTTTAGCAGTGAGTGCAGTTTAACTATTGGGACAAATTAACAAGAGGTGTAGTAAGTCTGCACTTAGCTGGAGGCTTTAGAGAGGATTGAGCTGGAGTGTTTTGTGTGGGGGTTTTTTTGGGTGTGTTTTTTTTTTTGTCTTTTGTTAAAGGAGCCTTTCATGAAAATAAAGCCTCATACTGCGGCAGTAGTGGAGTGCTAATTTTCAGAAGGGTTTTCTGTAGTTTGAAAAATTTTGAGGCCTGGCTCTGGCATCATGGAGAAGGAATAGTGCGGTGCCCATCCTCATCATGCTGGGCAGCGTGTGGTCCCCATGGGCTGTGGTGCTGCTCCAGCACCTGGGCTGGGTGTGTGCACCCGGGCTCTGTGCCAGCTCCTGCACACCGAACACAGCCTTCCCACACCGAGGTCAGCAGGTGTGTTTTGGGGTTGTTTTTTTTGACTCTGATAAGAGCAATGCTATTTTGGAAAGAGGAATCATAGAATGGTTTAGGTTGGAAGGGACATTAAAGATCATCCAGACCCAACCCCCCTGCCATGGGCAGGGACACCTCCCACTAGAGCAGGTTGCTTACAGCCCCATCCAGCCTGGCCTTGAACACTTGAGGCATCCACATGGATGGCACATCCACAACTTCTCTGGGCAACCTGTTCCAGTGAAGTTGCTTGCCTTGGGTTCTTGGCAGGAGAATCCTCTGGGGGGTGGAGAGTTTAACTGGAGATGCATTTATATGGACGTGTAACTCTGTCCTCTCTCTGTAATTGCTGTATTTATTCTTAAAAGACTAACTCCGGTCAGCACAAAGAAGTTGAACTTCTCATATGTATTTGTCAAAATGTGCTAATGGAGAAGAAGCCACTTGCAGGAAAGCTGTCCCTGAGCTGCCTATGGTCAGCTAAATAATCACAGGGAACAGACTTTTTTTTTTTTTTTTTTTTTCTGCCTAGTTTTAGGGTGGCTCTGACAGTCCAGAAAGCTAAAAGTCAGTAAGAACCTAGGAAAAGACAACCTGTTTAGCTTAGGGAGCTCGCTACAGTACTCTCACTGTTCAAGAAGGAATGGGGAGACTTGGGGCTCCTAATGCAGGCTTTCTGCAGATCCCTCTCTGCCTGGTGAGCAGAACTGCCCATCCCCAGCGTGGTGACTGTGGAAAGTCCAAAGGATTTTGTTAACAGTTCCTGCAGAAGGCAGAGCGGCTCTGCACGATGCTGTCCCTCTCTTTGCCCTCTGTGGCTTTCAGTTTTGGAAAAGGATGAATAAAATACATTGTTGCAAACGGGAAGTAGACTGTCTGGGTGGTAGAAATTTAAGGCTAATTTTAAAAAGCCCGTTAATAAATATGTATACTTTGACAGCCCGGTGGCAGTACACAAATAAATAGTGTGCTCTAGATGGTACAACTGAAGAGTTAGTGTCTTCAGGGGTGCTATCTGATTACCCCTGTGTCGTCTCGGTGCATTAAAAAAGAAAAGCAAACTTCTAGATGTTTGAGGCTGCAGTTGTTGGTGGCACTCTGCTAACCACTAATGCCTCAGTCATCACTCTGACTCTGCCCCTGCTGAAATGCGCCTGTGATAAATTTAACTGTGATTATCTGCCCTTCTTCTCCTCCAGCGGCCCGAGATGAGGGTTTTAGCTTTCAGGATGAAGGCCGTGGTTGCAGCACAAGCTGGTAGCTGTGTCCTCGGCAAAGGCCTGAAGGCTTTGGCAAGCAGCAGGCCATGTGCTTGCTCCAGAGCTGCTCTCCAGGATTCCTCATGATCTGTCCTTCCCCTCTGCTCAGCCTGAGGCAAACCCCAACACCCCGCTTGGTCTGCGTGGGGAGAGCTGGGAGGTTTGGCTTAGTAAGGTCTGTTGCTGTTCAAAGTGTGTGTATATTATATATATGTGTGTGTATATATAACTTCTCACAAGTTACAGATGATAGGACAAGGGGCAATGGCTTCAAGTTACGCCAGGGGAGGTTCAGGTTAGATATTAGGAAATATTTCTTTACTGAAAGGGTTGTCAGACATTGGAATGGGCTGCCCAGGAAAGTGGTTGAGGCACCATCCCTGGATGTATTCAAGAGAGGAGTTGACATGGTGCTCAGGGATATGGATTAGTGTTGGGTGGTGTTTTTGTGTGTGTTTTTTTGTTTGGTTTTTTTTGTTGGGTTTGGTGGTTAGTGTTTTTGTGGTTTTTTTTGTTTTGTTTGTTTGTTTAATCGGTTGGACTAGATGATCTTAAAAGGTCCCTTCCAACCTAGGTGATTCTGTGATTCTGTGATTCTGTATATATAGGTCGTAGAATCATAGAATGGTTAGAGTTGGAAGGGACCTTAAAGATCATCGAGTTCCAACCCCCCTGCCATGGGCAGGGACACCTCCACTAGAGCAGGTTGCTCAAAGCCCCATCCAGCCTGGCCTAACACTTCCAGGGATGGGGCATCCACAACTTCCCTGGGCAACCTGTTCCAGTGTCTTACCACCCTCACAGTAAAGAATTTCTTTCTGGTATCCAATCTAAATCTCCCCTCTTTCAGTTTAAAATCATTACCCCTTGTCCTGTCACTACACTTCCTGACAAAGAGTCCCTCTCCAGCTCTCCTGTAGGCTCCCTACAGATACTGGTCATGTGTATATATATATATATGCATAGGGAGTGGAGACGAGGGCTGCATCTAGAGCTTTTACTCCTTCCTTCATCCCATTTTGTGGTACCTAAAGTTAGAAGGTGGTTAGTACTTCGCTGCTGTAGCTGGTGAACAGGGAGGAAGAGACCCTTTCTGTATAGGACCTGTCTCCTGTGGGGCTCTGAGTATTTGGTATATTGACATACTGGCTTTGGAGTGCTGGGTCATTCTGCTGTTGACAGGACTGCTTTTATTCTTTATTGGTGTGCACCCTTGACAGATTTTGTTAGCAGAAGCATGTTTAACTAACATAAAAGGATATCTATGGAATTGTGCTCAAAATTAAATCAACCTACATAACTGCAATTAAGAATGAAATCCTGTAGGTTTCCCGCTCCTCCTGCCTACATCTTCTAGTTTGAAAAAAATGTATCAGAAGATACTTTCTAAGGAAAAATCTCTGTACAACATAGAAGGAAGTTTTGAGATGTTTCTGTTCGTGGAGGCACAAACTGACACAAAATGAGCAACAGGAAAAGGTACAAGTAAATTGTTTTATTCATATACTTGTCTAAGCTATTGCTTCCCAAGCTTTGGATTGCATCCTAGCACATGGAGGTCAGAGGAGCGAGATGTGTTTTTGAGGCAGTGCCTTTTCCTGATGGGGCAGAGTGTGCTGAGGGCAGTGCTTCTGTCCTGGGTGGAGCTGCCCACCAGCAGCTCTCACAGCCACTTGGCTGCCGGGCTGAGCCCAGGCTCCTCAGTCTGTCCCACTGCAGCAGGGCAATGCCTGCTACCAGGGAAAGTGGCATTGAGAACTGTCAACCACCAGGATGGCTGGTTGGAGGGGCTGGGGTGGCAGAAGCAGCAGTCCCTCTCATGTGCTTGGGCTTGCACACTGCCACTTGGGGCTCAGCGCAGGGCTCTTGCTGAAAGACACGGTGCACCCCAGCATACAAGCACACAAGTGTTGAGCCGTTCATCTGTCATAAATTGCTTGGGATTTGTTTTATAAAGGTGCCCAAGAATGGGGAGGAACCCTGTTTCATAAGGTGTGCTCAGCATCTTAAATGAGAAGCAAAATGCAGAAGGCTTCTACGTCTCCTGTGGGCCTGCTGTCACTCCTCTGGGCTGCTGGAAACAGGTGGCCCAGGATGTTTTGTGAAAGGGGGGTGCAGGTTGTGTGTCGTGGTTGGGTTTTACAGATATGACTAAAATGTAGACAACGCATTCTGGAAGAATAATGTGCTCCACAAGTTTTCTCAGCATTTACATTCAAAATACTCCCTTTGGTATCTAAACAAGAGAAAAAAGGATACCCCCGCCCCAGGGATAAAAGAGTAACTTTGAAAAAGAGTGACTAAAATTGTGGATGTTCTTGAAAGGCGTCACAACTTGTTATCTACAGTTGCTGCTGTGACTTCTTTTGCAGGATGACTCAGTTGGTTATTTGCAGCAGCCACAGACATGCTGTTTTAAGAACTGTGTGTGTCGAGCGCAGCATGGCTGAAGCACTGCATCCTGGAAGGGTTTGGTGTTGGAGCTGCCTCTCGGCGTGAGCACTGAGAGAGTATCTGTGTGTTATCTGTACTGCAGTGCTCCAACAGCTGCCATGCTCAAATCTATGCTCCTCTTCCATGGTAGTGAGGGCAGTTACTGTGCTGCTGATTCCCTTTTCAGTAGAAAGCTTTGTGCTGACGTGAGGCTGCTGTGTGAAAGGAGGTTTTAGTAGGAATGCTAAAAAGTCTTTTGTTACCCACAGCAACAGTAATTTCAGATGGGTATCCTAGAAGTAGGGGTTAAACTAATGATCAATTTTCATCAAAATTCAACAGGCCTTTGAAACATTACTTCCTGTTTAGGTTCCTGTCAGTGCCTGTTCAGCATCCTTCTCCTTAGCATTGCCCTCTAAGCTGTCTTATTTGCTTGCTCAAGCAAGCATTGTGTGGTCTGCTAATTCAAAACATGTTTGTCAGGCCAGCGAAAAAAATGTCCTGTCGTGTTGTTGTGGTGAAATAAAACATCCTGAACAAAAATATGGGGTGTTAATGTCCCACAGCACGAGAAGCACTTAACTAGAAGCTCATTTATAACAGTGTTACAAAGGGTAGGGCTAGAGAGGTAGAGCGGGAACCCTGCAGAAGAGTGGGCTCTTCCTCCAGGAAGGAGGTGGCTCTTGGCTCCTTCATGATAGAGAAGGAAGGTGAAGGAGGAGCTCTGTATCTCCTTGTTCTGCTCCCATAAGAAATCGTCTAGGTTGGTTTTTTCCTCCTCCATAAAACAAACCTTTCTCTGCAGAGACGTCTGGAAGGGTGGAAGTTCACAGCAGGGTTAACCAGGGCCTACTTGGAACAAAGCTAGAAAAGAGGGAGGCTGTGAAAAAGAAACCAGTTTCCTCTTCCCAGAGTCAAGGCATTCAAGACTCTTGGAAGGCTCCCAGAAGGCAAAGAAGAAATGGAAACCAATCTCATTCTAGACTGCCTTGCATAGAAGGGATTTTTATAATTAAAGGATGTTGCCCTCTAATCCCATTGTTGTTTGCCTCTGTGAACTTTAATTTTACTTTAAACCTGGTGCTGACTTCATACTGGGGCTGTGATATCAAATGCTGGGACTGTGATAGAGAAGTGATCTTAAGTATTTATGAGCTCACCTTCAAATACAGTTCTCTGGTGTCCCCCCCTTTTTTCCTTTTTTCCCCACCTCTAGGCTTTTTCACTTTCCCATTCCCCGCTGAATGGACCAAGCTATCGAACAGTGGTGTTTCACGTATGAAGTGTGACATTCAGATCTTCTCTTTTAAAAGGATTGAGTTGCTATCTAAGCTCCAGTCCTTCTGAAAACTGTTAAAGTAAGTTTGCCATGTGTTGAGCCTAGCCTTGTTCTTCTCCATGCTTTGTAATACATGGGCAAGCATAAAACCACGTGATTTCTACTTACTAGACTTCTACTTAGGCTTCACTCTACTTCTGTCTTCCCTCTGTAGTTTCAGCTGGTCTGTTTGGCTGGTCTTTTTTTATCTTACATGATGATAAGAAGACTAGGCAGCCAGCCAGCTGCTGTTGAACTATAATAGAGCCAGTGGTATGTACAAAATTTGATTACTGCTGTCAACACCAGACTGAATAAAAGAGAACACGTACTCCAGTCAGAGAGCTGCTAAATAAATGGCCTATTGAATTCAGTAGTAGTAGGAATAAGACCATCTTCTTCTCTTAATGAATGAAGTGGTTTATGGGTATAGAGGGTGCTAGCGTGTTGAACTCTTGAGTTTGTTTAAAGCAAAAAAAAATCCTCTTTTGCCTTCTTCGAAGATTATTCTCCAAAAAAGCTTATATTTCTCTCTTGCTTATCAACTATTGTGGTTGATGCTGATTTTACACCCAGTATTAGCAGATTTTAGCTTAAAATATTCCTGCCATCCTAAAGGTAACTTCCTTGCAGATAGGTTCTGACATGAAACGAATTAATGTTAGCAATTCTATCTCCATTTAGGCAAGAGATGAACTATGTTAAAACAAACCTCTCCCTTTATTAAGTTAATAAATATTCCCAGTGTATATTTTTATTGAAATGTTGGGTTTTCAAAGTAAAACTTGCTGTTAGATAAAAGTGGTTTCTCTAATGTACATGATGTAGTTGCTGATGGCAAGCAGAGCTTGAGAGCTGAGGCTCTCTGGAAGCGCTCTGGTGAATGAGTGGTTTCCCTTAGCTGCTCTAATATCTTCATGTTGAAGTTCAAGAGACTGATGGAGGCGCAGAGAGATTGGTGTTTCTATAACTGCTCTCACTGACCGCACACCCTTCCTTGATTGAGGAGTGGGAAACCCAGAAGTCTTGTAAGAAACTACCGAACTCCTGAAACTTGTAGGGATCCTTCAGTCTTGGCAAGTGTCTGATGGAGAGTGTCTTAATTCAGTTGTGTATGAGCCTTATCTTGGAGTGGCAGGGACCAAGGTGAGATGAGGTATTGGAGCAATAGGCGAGCGCTCGTAGGGAGTGCAGACCAGTCTCGTCAAGACCTGAAAAAAGGGAGTTCAATTGCTGCTGGTAAGACTTCTGGCTATGTGCATGGTTACCCGCTAATTGTCATCGTACGCTCGGAAGAGTTGGCAGCGTCTTTTTGTTTTGTGCTTGTGAAGTGCTTGGCACAGTAAGGTTTATGTTTGTATTTGCTATATACTTCATTGTAGTCTGTTTCTAAAATAGAAATCCTCGCTTTAAAACTTAATTACCTTTCCACATTGCTCTTGTTTGCATGGTCCACAGAAATGTTTGGATACAAATGTCTGATTTAGCCCCCTGAATGTATGGTTGTCTTTATTCATGGAAACAAAACTCCTTTTGTGTGAGTCTTTCAGGCTTCGACTTTGGGAATTCTTAAAATTGGAAAAAAACCCCTCCAACCCACAAAACAAAGTATGACCAACTCATGCCCCCGATAACATTTGAAGAAAAATCTTATCTTGATCCCCCTCAATAGTGTCTGTCTGGTATGTGACACAGTAAACTGTCCCAACTGAATATTAATGAAGAGAGGAGAACTATATTTAGAACAGTTGTCTGATAGCATAATACAATGAGACAGATGAATGAAATAGCATCTGTCTTTCTGCTTTTGAAACCAATTCTCCTGTGTACAGCTCTTCTCTAGTTGTAGTTCCTGTGCTTCTGTGTTAAAGTGAATCTCCTCTTGCATTACTTTTTTGTCACTATTGGAATTCTTTACAGTTCAGCATCCTAAAGCGTGTATTCTGGAATCACACGTCTTTCAGAAGTACAGAATTCGGAGTCCTCTCAATTTGATTATAAAGTTGGCAACAGCATGTTAAAGGTCAAGGGACTGGATTCGCCTTCTGTATCGGTGATAAACACAGTTTAAAGGCCCACTTGCAAAATGACTCTGATGCTATCATAGCCTTGCATTATTAACCTTCTGCTTTACTGGACTGTGATCTGTCTTGTTTGGAATTCCTGCACAGTGGAAATGGCATGCCTAATCTGAGTTTGTAATTTTAACATGGAGGTTTATTCGTAAAACTCCCTTTTTGTGCTGCAATCTTGTGTTAAAATTTTCTTATGCTCTTTTGAAAGGCCATTAAAAGATGTGGATGCTCGCCTCGTGGAGTTGTTCTGGTTTCACGTTCATCGGACATGTGGAAAAAGTGCTATGGTAATACTGCAAGCTTTTTGCAGAGTAAATGCTAAAAATAGTTAGGACTTTTAAAATTAGCATGGTATTTGAACAGAAAAAGAATATTGCCACCTTCTTTCCTGTTTTCTGTATGTAGAATTTAACTTGCTGGTGCTTTGGAAGATGGAGTGTCCTCCTGTTTTCATAAGGAGTAGCAAAGCAGTGTATTCATCTGTTTTTAAAGAGGAAAAAAAAACTTAATTAACTTGAAGTCTGTTACTTGTTTACGTGCAGCCTCTTAAAAGGTTTGTTTCCTGAATCGTTTCGTCAGTCACTGTGTGGCTGAATGTGTCGAACCCTCTGAGGAAAACCAGTGCTTCCCTCCCCCTCGAATCCCGGCATGCAGTTCTTGTGTGGGTACTAGCGTGTACTTCCTCTGCATCTTCACTTTCCTGTTTTTCAAAGAGTGAGCTTGATCATGAACGTTCAAACAGCCAAAAAAGTTGTGTGGAAAAAGTACAAGGTTGCTGCGCCTCGGGGTACCGACAGGCAGACCTGTTGCCCTCCGCTGGGTGAGTGCGTGCTTACTTCATGTTTCCAAGGCTGTGGTGGATAAAAAGGATCCAGCCATGTGGGTCTGGTTTTATCTTCTACACCCGATGCAAGCTGCTTTTCTTAACTTGGTTCAAGTTTGCTGACTCTAGCAGCGGCAGGTCATGGAAGGCATGGCAGGAAACATCCCAGGGAAAGGCTGTTTTCTGTGGCACTGCTCCATTGCAAGCGCTGCGTGAGCCCCAGCTGCGTCACCTGCAGCCACAAGATCCTCTTGGTGTAGCACTTGTGTTGTGGGCTTCCTTCTCACCTATAACATGTTAACTTTTTCTTGGTGTAAGTTTTATTGCTGTTCTGTCTGATTGAAATGTCCTTAGTTTTCTTAAACTATGCATTAAGTTATGGTGATTTCAGTATTTAGTTGTGTTTTGGTTCTCTACAGTTCTGCTTGCTGTGTCGTCTTGGACTTTTGAATGTACACACCTATAGCAGTGCCTTCTCCCCTCGCACTTTTATTTTTAATGCACTTTGGTGGCATTTCCAGGGAGCAATATTTCCTGTAATTTGTAAAGAATACATTTTGGGGAGGTGTGCTTTGGAGGAGGAGAAATTGGGGATGTTTCTTTTTCCTTTTCTTTCTGCCATCCTTTCCTAGCCATTCCCAATGAAATTCCCTGGATCGACTATTCCACTGTTTTGTGACCAGGGCCAGGTAATATAGATTGTTACGGAAAAGGCATTTTGACGATTCCTAGTACCTGTGAATATACTGTTTAGATACAGTAATTGACAGATGGGGGCTGATTATTTTGTGAATTGGTGTCAGAACTTCATGGATGCAGAACCTGCTGATCAGTAGAGAATTGGGTCCATTTGACTTGACTTTTGATGTGGGTTTTTTTTTTTGTAAAGCTGGAGTCTGAATATGAGTATTTAGAAAGAGAAACAAAAATCCTCTTAAGACTTAGTAATGTAACGGCTAACTTTAGAATAAAATGATGGGCTGGGACTCTGATCTCATGTACGTTTGCTTCTAGAACAATGAGTTGGATTTGGATATATGCCAGTTTAGTTGATAGCAGAAACTTTTCCTTTATGGCCCAGTCCGAACTCTGTTAAAACTGACAAAAACATCAAGAAAACTCTTTACTGTGAGTGGAGTTGTTTTTGATTGACTCTGGAGAGAGCTCACTAAATTGCAGGTCAGAGAGATCTGGTGTTCTTCAAAATCTGCATGTATTCAATCAGCTAATGAGGTGCAGCTGCAGTTGATCATCCTTGGAAAGTTAGGAGAAAAGCCGTTTGCTTGGCTTTTAACATGGACAGGGAAAATGTTTGTTCTGGCTCTGTGAGTATCAGTGTGGGGTTTTTTTCGAACTATTTCTTGTTTTGTTTTGTGGTTTTTTTTTTTTCCCTTTTTTAATCATTGTATTTTTAGAAGAGCATAAACTTGGGGTAAGCGTTATAACCAGCCATTCAATTAACTGGTGAACACTGCAGTTGTGAAACCTCTATAGTGTCCATCTATGGGATAATAGGGGGAGAGACAATCTCTTTGAGGTTTTCGGTCTCAGTCCTTCACGTGTTTTTAATGTGTAACTGCCAGTGTGTATACACAGATAATATTTGGTGTTTGTGTGTCTGATGGTGCCTGCCCTAACTGGGGCAAGGCTAAGGTGTAAATCTCCTGGTTGAGTAGCAGCTACTTGGTTGCTCAGGTGCTTTATATGATTGAGCAGAGAGTGCTTAGTGACTCTTTCTTAAGGCCTGTTTAACTCCCTATGACCTGGGAACCCTCTGTTTTTAAAAGTTTGTATATCATTGCTGGTATATTACAATTATAATTTTTCTTAAGTAGCAGGATTTTTCCAGGAAATTCCTTGCATTATAATGTTCCTAACTCTTCATAAAGTGTGGGACTGTAGATTTGCTTTCCAGGAGAGTGGCAGTCTCAAATTCACTGTTGTCTGCCCGCTCACTCTTTTTTTTTTTTTTTTTTTTTTTTTACTATGTATTTGGAGGCTCTGAGGGACTTGAGGCTTTGGACAGTTCTTAGAAGGGCTTGTCTTGGAAATGCATGGAGAAGAGGAGAGTAAAAAAAACCAAAAAATCTGAAAAAAGGTAGAAGGTGAGAAGGGAGAACAAGAGAAAGAAAAACCAAAGGTAAAATAAATTAAATCTGGGGCAGGGAGGAAAAGCCTTTCTCTGAGAGGACAGAATTTTCAGTGATGCCATAGTGGAAATATTCAAGCAGGAAAAAAATGGGTGGGGAAGTTGGGAGGGGTATATGTGTGTGTCATCGTTTCTTCTTCACGTCCTTTGTTTTTCACACAAATCCAGCATGTAAATAACTGGGAGACAAGTTTAGGAAGCACCTTGTGTGCAGCTCTCTGGCTAGAAGGTTCAGGGGTGATTTATTTGCCTGTAAACGTTGCAGTGCTGGCAGAGGTGTGGCTTTGGTTTTGTTGGTCAGCTGCTTGTTGTGAGAATTGGTGGGGGCTGGAGGAAGGGAGGTTGAAGCTTATATCTGATAAAATACGTGAATGTAAATGAATTAGTTCAGGTGAAGCCAAAATGGATAAGACTCCTCTACCCTCTGAAGCATAAACAACATGAGCATGTTCAGTCAGAGATTTATGGCCTAAAACATACTACATAATTTAGGTCATCTAGTGGGATGTCCTTCTTCATAAATGTCTAATCTCTCTTAATAACCTTTAAACTCTCAAGTCAGTGATAGGTGCTGGGAGCGTAGTGGCACTGGGAGGCTGTGTGGTGACTAACTGGAACCAAAGCTGGATCTTCATCTGGGAGGGAAAAAAAGAAGGGATCTCATACTTTCTTCACCTGTTCAGACAAGTGGAATCTCTTCTTTGTTGCTGTTCCATAGAAATAATGCCAGTGACACGACTGAGGCATTTTGCAAACTGATAATTTGAGAGCATGTCTTTTGAAACTCTGCATTTAGCTTCTGTTACTGTTTGGGTCTCCCTTCTTGGTCCAATAGCCTCCCTTGGAAATCCCAGGAGCACTAGCCTACAAATGAAGCGCTTCCTTTCAGGTGGGAAGGAATTTATCTGTGTTCCCACAAGATATATGCACTGATAGCAGCCTGAAATCGTTTAGTCATGAGACCACAAGCTGTCACAATAGTAAAGATAATATTTACTGTGTTGTTCATGTTACTGTAAGCCCTGGGTTGGTTAGTTTGCTTAGTAGAGCTGTGCTGGACCTCAACTCTGATTTGAAACAACTCTGGCTTTTAAACACATGAAAATGGTATATTTCCTTTTTGGCAGCAGGTGATCAAAGATGTATTCTGAAATATGGCATACTTGTAGGCAAAATGTGTAAGAACAGATTATGTAGTAATTACATGGTATTACATAGCTGCCTTTTGGGTCTTCACATGAAGTGGTTTTTTAGGTTCTGAAGGACCTTTTTTAAAAAAAAAACCACCTCTTCCTATGTGTATTAAACTATTAGATGCACATGAATACTGAGAAAGTGGAAAATATTTTTCTGTTGTCTTGCAGTACAGTCCCTTTTATAAATTGTAGGGGAGCATTTTGCTGCTGGAAGCAGGCTGTGCCCCTCTGCATTGTGTGGGACGGAGCGGTGCCTGTGACTCACTTCTGCCGTATGGAGAAACCATGTTCCCTCTGGCCAGTGAATAATCTGTCGCTGGTTCACTTTTATGTTTTCACTGAAATGTTCTGACCCTTAACTGGAGGGCTCCATATGCTTCCTGCCCTCGTCCCTGATGAATAGGGCAGGAATTGGCAGCAGCGTGGTCTGCTATGTGACCTAATTTGTGTGGCGTCTGGGTGGAGTGCGCTCTAATCTTCACTCGGCGAGCGGCTGAGAAAGCGAATTGCGGTAATTCCCCAGCTGATCCTTCCAGCGAGTAGAAAGCGAGATTGTGCTGCAGGGGAAGGAGGTGCCTTGTGCTCCGACACTTGTTACGTGCTGAGATGAGTTTCCAGCTAAGCGTTCGGAAAAACAGCGAACAAACGGTTCAAGGGTTCCCTGCAGAAATTGGGAAATGTGGTGGCTGACTTCTGTGCGGTTCGGGGTGACAGTCGGCAGCTTTCCCCTTGTTTCTGCCTGGATCAAACCTGGCACGCAGCAGTGTGCACTGACAGCTTTCTGTAATATTTGACAGTTAAAAGAGCATTTAGTATCGCTTGTGCAGATGGAAGCAGGATGGTTGTATCTGTCTTGCTAAATTACACTACAATGTGGATTTTGTACTGCAGTTATGAAATATCTCCTCTTTATTGAGATGAAATATTGTTCAGGCTTACCTAACTGTTCTGGGTCTGCTTAACTTGAAATTAGAGCCTGAGATATTCTAACTTCTCATATAAAGATGCAATGTTCAGTTGTACACCTGGGATGCAGAGGGCTGGGCAGATACTGGAACTATGACCACGTCAAAGATCACATATTTCCCTTTGTTCTGGTAAACTGGCTAAAAGGAGGAGAGCATCAAGGTTATTAGCTATGAGGCTAACTTCTTAAAGAAATAGCATGTGATGACCAGACAGGTCCCTTCCCTGCCTGTCCCCTCTTGTGCTGGTGACTGGTTCCAGCCCAGCACTTTTGCGGGGCTGTCCCTGAGCTGTCCCCCAACGCCAAGGCTACAGGACTGCCTGCCTCGGGTTGGAAGAGAGCATTCTGCTGGGCTACCTAAGCTGGTCGAGAGGAACCTTTAATATCACTTCTTTTTCTCTCAGCTATATTTTTTCCCTGCTAGAATTGTACAGCTCAATCATTTTAAGCTTCAGATTATTTTAAAAGGTTCTTAGCTGGTTTAATACCTTGTAAAGCGAAATATTTTTAAAGCAATTCATAAAACACTCTGGGCAGACCATTGGAATTAACTTCTGCTCCCAGCTCAGCTATAGTAAAATCAATATTTACTTGGCCTGTGTGACCTAAGCCTTTTTATATATAACGAAAACATTTATTTCTACTGCTGCTTTTAAGGTAGCAAAGAGATAGTAAAGTGGATACTTTCTGAAAGTAGAACAATACATCCCCTCTAAAGCTACTTTCTGTCTTGTATGTACAGTCCATATATAGATTTATGTCAAACTTGTTAGGCATGCCCCTTTCTAAAAAGTTAGTTGCTATTTCTCCACTTCTCATGTAGAAAGCAAATAAATAAGAATATGATCTTTTAGTTCTGAAATAAGGATAAGCTTGGCATTGAATATTTGAAAACTAATCTGTATAGCTAAAAGCATCCATTTTATTTTCTCCAATTTTCTGTAATATGTCTTGCGTTATATTTTTTGAAGGAATAATTTGTTACTAATTCTCGTTGTAGTTTTCCTTTCAGTGCATAAGTTTTAAGCTTCAGCTTACTGATGACAATTTGTGATTGAAAGTTATACACTGGGATTCTTAGCACTGTGTAAAAGAAAAGCAGCAAATGCTGTCACCTGATGTTTCACCATCATTCCTATATTGGTTGCCATGAAATCTCATGTGAGCATTCCTTATCTAATCTACAAGCAGTAACTCCAGTAGCTTAAAAAAAAAAGTTCCAAGCGTGGGTTTCACAGATAACTTTCTTGTGGGGACATGCCTCAACCTTTTGTTTAGTGATCTTGAATGCATGTAGAGTCTCCCATGATGATCAAGCTTATTTCTCAGTTTAATAAAAGTGGGAGAAAATGTTGTTGATGAACTTCAGTATCAAATGACGACTTACTGATTTTATGCTTTGCTGTAGTAAGCAAACAGTAAATGTATTGGGCAGTTAAATGGAATCAAGTATTTTATCCTTTTTGTTTGTGACCTGTGGACAGAACTGATTATACAAAAGCTAATGTTAGCAGCAAGAGTTGCACGTGCTAATACCTAGACAGAATTAAACAAATTGCAGTACACTTCTTGTGTTTTTAGTTAATTCTGATGTAGTTGCATTCCTGTCTTTAATATAGTCAAGTGGCATATTCTTGAAGAGAATCAGTCTGTTATTCCCACTTTAATGCACAGTGCCAGCCTTCCGTTGGTGCTTTCAGTTTTGAGTAATTTAGCTATCAGTGACTAAGGGCAAAAAGTGCTTGTTTTAACCAAGTAATTTTATTGGTTTTGTAATTGAAAGCGAAACTAAGGTATTGCTGACAATGTAAGATATGTTTTCATTTGGCAATGGATTAATATCAGAAAACAGTGTTGTTGAATTAATTGTTAGAATCAAATGATTTATAAGCGATAGTGTGCAATACTATAATACAGTTTTCTTGTACGTAGAACACCTATCTTGTTTCTCTGGTTTAGTTTTTTTTAATGTATTTGGTGGATTGTTTGGGGTTTTTTTGTGAGTGCTTTATTTTTTTTTTTTTATAGCAATAAAAATAGCTTCAAGAGATTGCCCTCAGGAGTTGATCTGGAATTATTTTATGGCCAGGTAAACTAGTTTGCTATCTTATCTGACATGCTTCCCTGAACTAAGGGGAAAGATGTTGCTGTGTAATTTGCAGTAAGTGTGCCTCACTGCAGTTAATACTGTCTTTATTGACTCTGCAAAACAGGTTTGCTGTTCGACCCCTGTGGTGGGTTGACCTTGGTGGCTGCCAGATGCCCACCCAGCTGCTCCTTCACTCCCCCCTCAACTGGACAGGGGGAGAAAATAAGATGGAAAAGACTTGTGGGTTGGGTTAAGGGCAGGGATATCACTTGCCAGTTTAAATTGTGGGCAAAATCATTGACTGTGGGGAAATTAATTTAACTTATTGCCAATTAAAATAGAATGAGATGGTGAGAAAAAAAGACAAAAACTAAACCACCTTCTCCCTACCTCTCCACTTCTTCCCAGGCTCAACTTCACTCCCTCATTCACAAATCCTTGCCCTCCTGCTCCAATGGGAATGAAAAAGCCTGCTTATGTAAATTATATCTTCAAATAGAATTAGTTTTTTATTTGTGAGAAAAGCTGGCTTTCCTTGGCAGATGTGTGCAGTCAACCCTCAGTAAGAGCATGAGTTTAAAACCCTATGGTTCAAAAATTTCCGGATGGTAAAAATGGACTCTTGGTCTGAAACAAACTTAAGCATATCTGAAAATAATTAAAAATCCAATTTAGCAAATAAGCTAATGCTTGTGGGAGCAAGGTTTGGCTGACGGTGTTTCCTTGTACCTTCCTTTATGGTGTGTGACTCTAAAACCAACACGAGCGAGACCCGCGTTGAGGCAAGCAGACTTGCATTAAATATTTGCAGCAACTTGGAAACGGTCCTGATCAGCTGCTAAGCAAGTGCAATGTTCTGCTGCTCTGTGTGTAAACACTACTCTTGTTTTTAATGGCATCAGCTGGAGTAGCCTGCAGGAGCAGTAAGACTGGTTTACAGCCAGCATATGCAGAAGTAGTGGCTGTTTTCTAGCCCCTTTAGCTGAAGTCCTGGCATGGTGTTCCTTATTCCTGCCTGCTGCCCTGTTTCCTGTCCCCTCTGCAGCATCAACAAAACTGCGTGCCTTGAAACTGTCACTTTGCGGAGTGATAGAGGGTGACTAAGGTCACAGTGCAAAACTTATGTGTTCTAATAGGATTATCCTAGTGAATATTCTTGAATATTATGCACAGCAGAGTCAGCACAGGTAAATAATTAGCTATTGTTTTGACAGTGTTAAAGTGCTCTTTAGGCAAGATAGGAGACTATTTGGCTAGCCTAAAAATAGTCACTGTAGCCATTTGGAGAAAAAGACGCAAACAAACCAAAGCCCCAAACCAAACAACAGAACCAAACATACCTGAGTGTATACACAAATTATGAGCATCTGGAGGAATTAAGGGAAAAAAAGTGTTCTTCATCAGTTCAGTAGTTTAGCATGCAGTCCTGTCACAGCTACTGCTCCCAGTCTGATTAAAAATCAGATGTGGCACTGTGAATAAATCTGCTGCCATCTTATTTTTTCATAGTGTGGTCCGTGGGAGCAGAGCAAAGTTGATGCTGAAGTTGGTAGAAGTTCCTGTAAAATGTCTCAGCCTGCAAAGCAACAGGTGTGGTAGGAAACACTTTACTGGCTTAGCAGTAGCTCTTGAAGACTTCTGAGGCAACTAGATCATTTCTGATTGACTTGTTTTATTATTGACTGCTTTGCAGTGGAAGAGTGCTGTCTCATGTCTAATAAATCATGGAAGCTTTTTTCTTGTTTCTGTCTTTGTATATTAATTCTCCTGTCGTGTTCTCATGCCAGCGTAAGTGAATTATTGAGCCTTCACCTTTGCGAGAAACAAACCAAATGTGCAGTTGAGGAAGAGTTAAAACAAAGTTCCAAAATAGTACCTTATTTGTCAAAGAATTGGTTTTTTTGGAGGGAAAGCTCCCTGGTGTAGGTAAGTGATGCGGTGTGTTTTTTTAACTTCGCACAAGTATATTGCTAATAGTGTAGTGGTTTTTGTGTGTGACCTTCATCTTTCCTCCTTTTCTATTATACTTAAATGCCTCTTTGAAGTTATTTGATAAATATCTTCAGTTTTTCAGGTTCTTGTTTCATCCACTTTTTCCTGATGTTACTATAATATGACACTTCTGTATTTATCTCTTGACTCTAACATTTTGTGTCTTAATGGTACTGGCTCTTTCCCTCTCCCCAAATTCCTTTCTGCTATCCTGTGGTTTGGAGACTGGCATGATCCAAATGATGAATGTGTAATAGGGTTGAAGGTAATATGATAAATACAGACATCCATGTTTCATCCTTCCTCACTCTTGATCTTTGGTAATCGTTGTTCTTCTCCCAAGAATGAGTGTTCTCACGTACTGCTTTCTTATATGGCTTTTTCCACTCTGCTAAAGGTAGAGAATAAAAGGGGAAGATCTCAGTTTTTTTTCCATAATGTTCATGTCCAGGAGGTGCCCGTAGTACAGCTTGGCAGCTGGAGTTCTGGGTCATCTTCTAACGCACCCTTACTGAGCCCAAATTACACTCTGCTTTTGAAGGGTGAGAAGGCTGGTAGCTACCCTTCATAGCCACCCTTTGTTGCTATTCCTTTTTGCAGCCATGTAGTGACTTGAGGAATAATAGTGAAGCTTTGTGACATGAATAGAAAGAGTGGAACAATGGGACTCTGATTATAGACAAGCCTAAAGCTTCTGAGCTTTAATTTGTTTAATTTTTGGCAAGTTGTTTTTTTCGTTGTGTACTTACTTCTGCAGGACTGGAGACAAGCCTCTTGCATGTAGAACGTTGTAATTAAATGCATCAAAATTCAAACTAGCATAATAGGTTGCTAAGTCAGCTCTTAGTCACGCTAATTTTTTTTGAGAGCAAAAGTCTTCGCGCATATTCCTTTTTCTAGCCTCCTTAGAAGTCCTCTCTGACGCTCTGGTGGTTCTTCCTTTATACTTTTTCATTTCACTCAGTTTTCACTTGTCATCTACAAAATTTGCAGGTTCTGTTTCTGAATAAAAAGAAGTCTGCAAGAGTCTTCTACTTCTGCCACAGGTTGGTCATATGTGTCAGCAGTGGACAATCTGAAATATGAACGGTGTATTGGAGCTTGCTCCGTGATGCTTCAGACAATAGTGTGCATGAGTTCATACGTGCTGCCATACATCATTACTACTGTTTCCCATTTCCATGCTCCTTTGCAGCTTAAAAAGTCTTATTTCCTTTTTTGTACTGCCGCTTTGTTGGTGTGTTCTGGTTAACAAAATACTCTAAACTTTTAAAGAGTAGCCTTAATGTAGCAGAAGAGCGGAAAATCAGAAGTGGTAGGTGACATCAAGTTAAATCAGAGATCTTCAGATGTGAAGATCTAATCCATATTATGTAAGTTAAACTTCTTATATCGTTGCATTGTGGATGAAAATAGTTGTGGCGTTTCTTAAAAAATGAAGTGGTTTTGTGATTCAGTTTTTGGGACTGTTGTCCAAAGGAATGAGCAGCTGTAGAAAAAAATCTTGGAATAGCTGTTTAAGCTATTTAAGGTTTTCAGCTGTATTCGTATTACAATGGTTTAAGATGATATGTTAAAGCAGAGCAACTTAAAAGACCTGTGTAGGTGGGAAATGGAATCTGACTAAATTGCAGGCATGATAACATTGTTAAGTGTCACAAGTATTTGGCAATTACAAAGCAGTCAGACACTTCTGGACTTTTTGAACATCTCATGTGTCATATCCTCCTCTCTGCTTGTCTTTGGAGGCAAAAGTGCTAGTTATCCCCAGCCAGTTTAATTACCTAATTTTTACCCGGTGTATACATCTGTGTGTTGCTGCAAATTCACATTGCTGTGAATTTGATTAGGATTAAGAAAAAATGCCTGCCAATGAACTAAAGAAGTCACAGAGTATTCCACATTCATTATGCCACTCTCCTGAGCTTAGGCAGAGGGGAGAAACCTTGTTGAAAGGCTAATTCAGGGCTAATGTATACTGACCTGTTACTGCAGTAAGATTATGTGGAGAATGACCAGAGCTGCTACAAGTCTCCTTTTTTTTTTCTTTTTTTTTTTTTTTTTAATAAAATATGAAGATGGCAGTGTGAGGTGCTCTTGGAATTGATCAGGCAGTAACTCAGAGTGCATCCGCAAAATAAAAAGTGAAATGCTTGAGCTTCTCTCAAATTTTATCAATTATATTGCTTAGTTTTGCCTTGTGATGCAGATAAGACTGGCAGAAGTACTGAGGTAGCCTGTGATAGTTAATAATGCAGTTGAAATGCATGTTGAAAGTAATGTTGAAATGTTGAAAGTAAACTTTTTTTGCTTCTATGTTTGTAGAAAAGGATCTAAAATTGAGTTAAAAGTACTTTCAAGATGAGATTCCCACTTTCTTCCCACACCTAGTTTGTAGTATACAAAACAAAAGATTCAAAAGCAAGTCATGTGAGGACTACAGTGTCTTTAGGAGATTACCTGTGATTTCTATTTTGTAGTTGTATTTCAGCCTATTCATACCACTTGTTCTTTCTGTGGTGGTAGCATTATTTTAATGTTTCAGAAATTATAATCTTCCTTTTATTACTTCTGTTAAAGTGTTACTTTTATTTGTGTAACCTGAAGAGTGTGAAATGCATTGTTGGTTTTTTGGGTTTTTTACTACCAAGCTTTGTAGTTTGCCATAAGTGAAGTGCATAATTTTATTGAGAATTTGAAATTCTCATAAACGTGTAGGAAGTTAATTTGTTACAGTAGCTTTCTCAGAGTTTTGCTTTTCTTTTACAGAGCACCAGTCTTTTTGTGTGCTTCTGGGATTGCATCCCTGCCTTATCCTCATGTCCTTTCTCTCCCTCCGTTTAACCCTTCACCTCTGAACAGTTACGCATTAATCCAGACCCTTCACAACCTGCTCAGATGTGTTGGAGCAATTGGGCTTTGCTTCACCAGGGCTGGCTGGTATGTGGGAGTTTTCACATGGGCAGGTCTGAACAAACTAATGTGTGGCTGGCTCTTGGGAGAGCTGGGGATGTGCAGGTGAGGTGCTAACGGCCAACCTCAGACTGGGACCTCATACTGAACCCTGCCTTTAAGCACAGCTCTTCTAGCTGTGCTTATATAATCTATTTCTCTTGGGAGATCTGGGAAGTACGTGTTCAGTACTAATTGTTTATAGTAAGAAACATTATTTGGTGCTACTTGCAAATAATTTTTCTTTCTGGGGTGGGGTGAGCGTCGGGGTGTGAAAGCCTTGGAAGAAACTCCCTCTTGCATTATGTGACCCAGCAATGATGATCTTGTCCTGAGTTTTTCTGGGGTGGAGGTTAAGTGCTGATTTTACTTCTAATCCAGAATGACACTAGAAAGGCGTAAGTACTTTTATTG
This sequence comes from Numenius arquata, assembly GCF_964106895.1. NCBI lineage: Eukaryota > Metazoa > Chordata > Aves > Charadriiformes > Scolopacidae > Numenius > Numenius arquata. Next base: position 15,326,433 of record NC_133577.1, on the reverse strand, counting down.
ATTAAAATATCTCAGATCAAATGCTCCGAGTTTCAAGATAAACCTTTGAATTGAGGAAATGATCGTTTTATATTGCATCAAATGCTTTTGTCTGCTACAGAGGTTGTACTTTGTATTTTGCTTTTGCTCTGCTGTATAGCCTCCTTTTCTTACTGGCAGAAAGAGTTTATCTTTCCTCTTTTCCTCAAAATTAGTGAATTTAGCCAGCAAAAGCTCTTCTTTGACAGAGGTTTGGCTATGCCGGAGGAGGTTTTGTTATTAGTGATGTCCATGCGTGTTTTTCGTATCCAAGCCAGCAAAACTCCATAGTGTATGTCTGTGTTTAAATGCTGACTTATGTCAGCAGCATTGGTAGTAAAAGCATTTTTCAGACTAAACCTCACGTATTTCTTCTTGTGTTGCAAGCTAGTTTTCATTTTAGAGGTTATTCAAGGATACAAAGGCCTTCTGTATGGAGGGAAGTTCCTAAGCACTTGAGTTTAAAACAATGCTATCTAGTTAGGTCAAAGTTGTGTTGCAGGTCTGGTTTCAAAAGGTCTTAACACTGTTCTCTTAATCTTCTGTATTGGCTGTTTCAACATTGACATTGGTCTGATGAACTGGTTCATGCTACTTACATCTCTTCAACCTGGGTGCTTGGATTCGCGCTTCTCTTGGATTTAGCAGTGGTTGCTCAGGGGAGCCAGTTACCATAAGAAGGGCTGTGCTGGGTTTACCCTGGTGTGGTACCTGTGGTGGTGTCCACAGCTAGATACCATGTGCTTATACTTCTTCCACAAGAACATCTTCAGTGGCACTTCCTCTAGTATACCTTACTTGCCAGGGGTTTGCAGTTCAGGGTTTTTTTCAGCCATAAATTATACCCATCTTTTTGTGGACTCTTAATTCCATAAGCTTGTTTCTGCTTTTTTATCCCATTTGTACTAGTGTCCTCATTTGTCTTGCTTTCACCAGTTGGTTACTGTCATTAATGTTGGTATTCAGGCTGTGAACTCCAGCCTCACTGAGATGTAGACACCACCTGCTCTGCTGCAGGGACAATGACCTTTGGTGAAACAGAAAGTTGGTGACCTGAAGCTCTTGAGTTGCCTCAGTTGGGCAGCTGCTGCCAGGCAAGGGCTGTGAATCCTGAGTCCACATGGTGCCTGACTCCTTAGCACTGGGAAGGTGTGCAAGAATCCTTTCCGAAAATGCACCCAGGACAGTGAGACACAGTATGCCTGTGAGTATGACTGATCTACTGGAGTTGTTGCCAGAGGCAGCACTAATAATCTGACTTGTAATTATCTGCTTTCATTAGGTGATCTTTCTTTTTGTACAGCCAGTTTCTTGGAAGGTAAAGGAGAGGTGTCTGTTCTGAATTTCTCATGCCCTCACAAAACCATTTGAGGTGGTAGAGTGGCAGTACTCAAACTCCACATTTGCACAGGTTTCATCACAGTCCTTTGACAAGTTCGTCATTAAATAATAAAAGCATGGGGATTGGGGTGTGTACATGTAATCCGTTGCCTAAACAATTGGCTGCTGAAATCCCTTGGCTCATGTTCTTGACAGGCTTTGGACTTTGGTTGCTCTCCTTTTGACTGCTCTGTTCCTGCACCTTCTCCAGTTTTGGTCACGCCGTTTGGAGTGGTGTATCCTGAAAGAGCTTTCTGTACTGAAGTGGGAAGTCTTCTATGGGCTCTCACTGATGGTAATGAGTGGCTTGCGTGATTGCATAAATGCCTGTTTTAATGCATTCCAGATATTTATCCTGCAATTGTCAAACAGAATTTATGTACTTTCAGATCAGCTCATCAGGGAGTGAGTTAAACTTCGGGGCCTAATTAATGACTAAGCCAGGGAAGGAAACGTGAGTTTAATTAGGATATAGGATTAGCAGTGCCTTGATTTACTGCTGTTCTGATCAAATGACAAAAGAAAATCCTTATGTTTGCCAGAAGCCATAAGAAGGGACTATTTGTAAAACTTAATTCCAATGTCTCTTTTATTCTTTCCTCATTAAGGTGTCTCACTAAATACATGAATTGGATAAGACACCTTTATGACTGTGTTTCTTCTTGCCTCTAGAGAAAGAATATTAATTTCTTTATGGACAGAGTGCTCAAAGCCTTGGGTAGCATCACATTTTTCTGAACAAAGGTTCCCCCTTCACCAGTGGTGCAATATTTCTTTTCTTTGGCCAGCAAAGGAATGTGACTGGGAAATGAAATATTTGATTTATATGAAGAAATGGACTTGCGTTTTGCTTAATCTTCCTCACTAGGGCTGGGTGACAGTATAAAATAATTAATATACCTTGGGTAGGCCGTGTGAAGCTAGAAGCAGGTTAACTTATGGCGATTGTTTCTGTAGAGGACTTGCTGAAGTATTTTAGGGATAGAAATGAGAGTATTTGGGGTGGTTTGCACTAACAAATATTTTGGAATTAAATTCTTCAGTCAACTGATTCATTCTTTTTGCTTACTTCTCCTTTATGTTTAGAGCACCACTACACTACATGAATTTTAGGGACTTCCTTTAAAGCTTCTACATTTCAGGCTTCATCTTAGTAATTACAAAGGTTAATAGGCTGAGGTAAATAATTTACAGGCATCAGTGTGACGGATCATTGACAAAATAATGGAATAGCTAATGAAGCTCAGACTGAGCCTGCCTGGAAACAAAATAAACAATTTATGCTTTTTTTAAACTTTATTTGCCTATTTGATTTTTGTGAAGACTGGGCTCAACTTTGTTGCCAAGATGAGTATGCAACAGTTCGGTTTGAGGAATACTTTGCATTTGGGATTGCTTCCCCCTTGCTTCTGTCTTTCAAGCGTTGCTGCCAGGATTCATAAGGCTAACATGACTTGGCATGAGTTTTGGTAGTGAAGAATTGACCTGTGTTAGTCTATGGTTAGAAGCTGGCCACAGAAGGACGCCAAAGCTTTCTCATACGTTATCTCTTAAGTGAAATCATGTTGGTGAGCAGCTTTCCAGCAAGTGTCTTGGTGAGCTTTAGATGCTGGCAGGTTTGTGAAATGAGAGCTTGCTTCCTTTCTCTTTCATTCCTTTTTCTTTACCATGAGCATGCTGCATGTTCTTGGACATGGTCGCCTCTGCTCAGCACTGGTGAGGCCACATGTGGAGTACTCTGGGCTCCCAAGTACAGGAGAGAGGTGAATGTACCAGAGTGAGGCCAGTGGAGGGCCACTAAGACAATGAAGGGACTGGAGCATCTCTCCTATGAGGAAAGGCTGGGACTCCTCAGCCTGGAGAAGAGAAGGATCTGGATTGGGGGGATGTTACCAAAGTTTAGAAATACCTGAAGGGAGGGTGCAAAGAGGATTGAGCCAAGCTCTTCAGAGCAGTGCCCGGTGAAAGGACAAGAGTCAATGGGAACAAACTGAAAGACAGGAAATTCTGTTTCTACTTAAAACACTGTTATGGGTTGCCCAGGAAGGTTGTAGAGTCTCTGTCTTTGCAGATGTTCAAAATCTGACTAGACATGGCCCTGGGCAAGCTGCTATGATTGGGGGCATCAGACTAGACAAATGATTTCTGTAGGTGCTTTCTGACCTCTGCTGTGCTCTGCTTTCTGTGAAAACACTTTAATGCAAAATTTTACTACACTTCTTGGGAGCAATGCGAAGAGTGGTAGGTTTCATATGTGTGATGAAGCTTGCTTAATAGTTGTAAGATGGCTTGAGGATTTGATGTGAAAGTACTAGAAGACTTTTTATTGATATTACAGTGATTATAACAGTTATGAAACTGTAACAGGTATATAAACTATACATGCTCATTATGTTTGGTTTTGGGGGGAGGTGTGTGTGTCTAGAAATCTTGTTCCAAGTAACAACGTAAGCATTATAGCTTTTTAAAGACACTTCTTCACTGTTCTCTTTTCTTAATTTGAGTTAATTAGCACTGGAAAACCTGAACTTTTTTTTTTCATTACCTTTCATAGATTAAATACAATTGTATGTGTGCTGTTTTTTTTTAAGACTAGATTTCTAAATACCATCAGAGATTTGAGGCGGTCAGACCCAGAAAAGTAGTACCTTGACTTTGCATAACTCGACTGCTGAAGCTGCTATGTTATGAATGTCTTATATACTGGACTGCTAGGAAAGACTTAAATTCCATGGGGTTATAAATTCCTTTTGTTTTTAAATAACTCTAGTCAGTATGCTGCTGTCACTGAAATGGAACCTATGTGGTCTGTATTGGGAGGTACTTAGTTAACTTGCTGGTGGAAACGTTTAAGTAGCATTTATGTATTTTTTAAATCTGTTAACAGCATACGCATTTTTGAAATTTGTAGATTAATCTATTATCATGAGGAAAGTAGGATACTCTGATTATGCTTGTCTGTTCCACACCCCTCCCCTTCACCCCTACACCACCCCCCCCACCCCCCCCGCAAAACTGGTGCAATTTCAATTAACTAGTGGGAAATTTAATCAAATTTTCTTGACATAAAGCTAATTAAATAGCTACAGATTGTGTGAAAATTAGTGGCTGGGAGAAGAAAAGGCCCTGAAGGCAGTCCCTCTACTGAAGAAGAATTTTAAAAAAAAAAATAAAATGTATAGATGTCTTTCTTGCTGCCTGATGGATGGCCAGTCAATGTCTGGATGTGAGGTACCATCTGGTATCCAACTACCTGTATCTTGTGTGCTGGGAAGGGGTGAGACCTTCCAGTGAGAGGCCAGAGAAGTTGTGGGGAGGAGCTGGTGCTCGTGGGGCACATACTAATATTTAGGAAGCAAAGCATTATTATCTACTTCTCAGGAAATTGGAGCATGTGGTAATAGGTAGGATCCAGGTATTGTTAGTTTACATCTAAGGAATTGGCTTCTCTTTGTGAAAAGCTGTTGACCTAGAGAGGTTTAGAGCAGGAATGATGATGGACTGTGGTGGAAAGTTTGGGACCAGGTGGGGAGAGATGGATGGAGGAGCCTGGGAAAAAGATGGGCAGCTCTGAGAAGGGATGGGTCACGAAAGTTTTTAATACTTGAGAGCGAAACGATAGAATAGGGGATGAGGAATATTTGGGGTTGCAGCCTTTGGGTTTTTGGAAAAGAAAGATAGGATAAATCTCTGGCTAAACAGAGTTGGGATAAAAGAGACTCTGGGATATGAGGGGGCAGAAGTTGTGTTGTGAATAAGAGCTTCGCAATGTGCTTCTATCTTTACCTGTCCATCACAGAGAACAAAGTAATGTTATATGTTTTGTACCCTGAACATTGTTTCGTGAAGATGTTCAAACAAGGTTGGTTGTGATGTCTGCCTGATTTGGAACTCTGCCATAACTAGCAGAGAGAGATACTTGCATATATACAGTTTATGGCTTGGCTTCCTCCTCTGCCTGAGCAATATTGGTTACTATTGCCTGTGCAGGGTCTCTGGCATCTGTTCTGCCTCTGCTTCCTTCTGGTATGCAGATGGGCTTTTTGTGGGGTCGGAGATTACGCTAGATGATCACAATGATCCCTCTGACCTTATATCCCCTGAATCACCTCCACAAATGCAAGTGAGCCTAATAATAGTTCTAATTTAGGCAGAGAAAAAAGAGCAGATGGCTGACACCAACTTGTGGAAAGCAATTCTGTTTCCTTTGTAACACCTCAGAAATGCGAAGACCTAATCTGTGTTCGTAACAAAACGAGCAGTAGTAAATCTAGTTTGTGATTCCTACGTTTTATTTGTGTCTGTAAATTTACTCAGTCTCTAAGTGCACTCCTGTTTATGTGCTTAGAAACATTTTAATTGCCAGATTTTGGGCAGGAGTTATCCACTTTCTCTTCTCTTTTTGTGTCCCAGTCGTGTTGGTTGGGACCTCAGGGAGATGGCGAGGGCATCTTCCTCTCCCTGTGTGTGAAGTTTGTCCTTTGATATCTATGGGGTGCATATAATCCAGTCCACTCTCTATCATCGTAGGGGTATTTGTGATACCTTTTTTTCCTTTCCCCCCCCCCTTTCCCCCACAGTGCACTTGGTGATAGCTGAAACCCTTTGCTCTAACCACAGATATTGGCAGAGACTTTTCCAGCCTCAAACCTTGGTGTGTGATCACTTGAAGTTTGTGAGATATGTGCCCCAACGTACTTGTATCACACACAAAGCCTTCCCAGGGCTGTCTTCCACTGGGAGCTGATGCTGCTTGGTTTGAACAAATGTTAGGGAGCCATTGCAGGATGTTGGAGAGAAATGCAGGGTTGCTGGGGTTCCGACGACCCTCCAGAGCATCCCTGTGTAGATATTGGGACACTTTGCCTCCGATTCTTGGTTTTGGATTGTCATCTCGTGAAAACAGCAGGGTCACTGGCTGACCAGCGTGGGCCGTCAGGCCCGGTGAGTTGTGCCGCAGCATTACTTCTGTCTCCTGAGAGCTTGCTGTTCTCTCTAGCTTCCTTTTAAACATCATCCCAATGCGCTGAGCCCGGCAGCGTGGTGTGTTAGATTGCTTTTGCTGGGAGGTATGGAAACAGCTATTTTAATATTGCTTCAGCTGTGAGGATGCCTTCTAAGTTATCAGTTGCCGGGGATTGTTTTTTATTGTGAAGTAAATTCAATTTAGCTTAGTCACAGCACTTTTCTGTGGGAACTGTGGAGTGGTCCTCATTACTCCTCTTTGGTGTATTATTTTTGATGTTGTCTGGTTTTGGGAAACACCAGGGAGTGAGGTGCAGGGATTTTTTTAGTTTTTTAGTTTTGGTGTGGTGTGTTTTTTGTGGTTTTGTAGTGCTTGTATTTCATAGTTTTGTCAATACAGAGAATTTACAGTTTGGGAGCTGCATTTTATGGGGCAGTTGCTACAGGCAGGCATCAGTACTTTTTTTGTTAGAGACAAGTTATTAATATAACTGTGTTTTGCCGCTGCTGAAGTCTGGAGAGAAAAGAGACAGAATGAAGGAAAACTGTGCTGATTGCAGAAATTAAAATTGCAGCACAAAGGTGAAAGCTTACAAGTGAATTGCTTGTTGCTGGAGCCATTTGTTCTATCACGGTGTTGCAAGAAAGAGGGAATCTGTGCAACAATCTAACTTTTACTTTCTGTTTCTTTAAAAAAAACCCCAATAGTCTCCCCCCTAAAAAAGCTCAACCCAACCCAAAACCTCAGGGCTGCAAATAAAGATTATTCTGTGTTAATGAAGTCAGGGTCCAGTCATCCTAATGAGCATCAGAGGCTCTTCTGTGAGCTTGGTGGTTACGAACTCTGGTGCTTTGTGGCTTGGCTTTTTGCCTCTTGCTAGCAGTGATTAAAAACCATGCTGGTTTCCATCCTCCAATTTTATATGCTTATTTTGTGTCATTTTATATGTGAATTAGTCTGAATGAGTTTGACTAAAAAAGAGTTACTTTCAAAATGCTTTTTCTATTCAGAAAATCCTGAATCCAAGAATACAAAACTTTCCCTTCTTTTTGTTGATGTTGTCAGAGTTTCATGGGGTGCTAGTCCAGGTGGGGCAGTATCTACGATAGATACTCTTGCTTGCCTAAAGGCTTAGGCAAAGGGATGTTTCTAACTTTGTTACATTCCAGGTGTCTTAATTGAAACCCACAGGCTAATTCCTTCTTTTATTTCTAAATTCCTTTGCTGAGAACTTAAATAACGAGGTGGGGAAGGCAAATGTAAGTTAAAATGTGAGATGACCCTTGGTAACTTGTGCTGGAATGGTTGGGAAATTTTGGTACTTTATTTGTCAATCTGCTCTGTACACTTCTTCAGGGCACTTTCATTATAGTGCTGCTCTGCCAGCTCTTTTGGGTATGATAACTTTTGTCTTTCAAAAACTAAATAGCACAGTTCTGTCATGTAATGCGTTTTGGGGAAATAAGAAAGCTGGCTCTCAGTATGAAGCCGAAGTTGAGTAAAGGACAAACCACAATCCAGTGAGGCTTTTGTTTTTACCTCTATTTTTAGATAATTTAGATTCCTTTTTGCTCCCGAACATAATATTCGCAAGGTAATAGATTAGACTTGAAGTGCGGTTTTACTGCTGTAAAAGCAGCTGTTGGGGGTGACTGAATGCCGGGACACAGGCTGGGCACCTGATCACAAGAGCCGGTTGTTTTGAGTGTACTCCAGTTGCATGGACATACATCATGTTGTATAACAGACACAGGCTTCGGCAAACAAGCATCCGGGATAGGAAGCTTTTCTTCTCTGTCATCACAAGAGTTTAATTTTGTGTGTGTGTTTAGGTTTCTTTTTATTTCCTCTTAAAGGAACAAACTGTTCTGACGTTGGCCATTTTGAGTCCATTAAGTGGCTGGAGGGCAGGCAGAGCCATGTTGGCCAGAGGAAACAGTCGGTAGGTGATGAAGCAGAATTTGGCCCCCAGTCAGTCCTTGGCTTTTATCGTCAGGCCGCGGTGGTGTGAAAGGAAACACAAATGTTTCAGCGACTTGGTGGATTTGTTTCTGACTGGGCTGTGACTTGCTGACATTTTTAATGTCTTGTGTGAGAAGTTGACTGGCTGGAGTACCGCGTGCTTTGCTGAATGGTAATATTGTTTTTTCTGACTGAATGTGGCTAATTTGTTGTCTGAATCATAATGTCAGCCTCCGGGGGTTAGCTTTAGAGACTCATAGGAATCTAAAGAAAATTAATTTGAGGCATAAAATAACTTGTCACTGTTGTTAACAAAGCACCAGCATTTCAGTTACAAATTTCTTTCCAGGGATTTATAGCAGAAAGCTTGACACAACCCTAGCTATAATGGCCAATTACAAAAATACTAGCTTCAGAGGCTTTTATAAAGCAAACATGACAGCAGAGTCTGACTGGGCAAGTGTCATCTATGGGTTTTATAAGTGAGCAGGATGTTTGGGGAAGATGGGAGTCACAAGTGTTCTGATTCCTTGCTTAATTGAAATAGAAAGGATGCTCTTATACTGAAGAGATGGTAGGGGTCTATACATTCATATTCTTTCTTTCACCATTAAAGACTAAGTTCATGTTTATTGAAGTCGTGTGTTTTTTGGTTTGTTAGTTGTGGGTTGTTCAATACAAATAGTATTTGCAATTAATGTAAATGGAAAACATTATCAAGAGTTGGACAGAGTTTGGGATTGAGTTTTGTACAAAGCTAGCTTTTTGGTCCAAGAGTGGCAATTAATAATCTAGTGTGATCCTGTTTCCTAAGAAGAAAAAAAAACAACAACAAAAAAGCAAAACCCAAGCAAACAAAAAAACCCAAATCAACTTTGGAGGGGAAAAATTAGAGTAAAGATATTCAGTATATTTGTAGTTTCAATCTTGACCCTGTCAGTCTCTTGTGAGATGGGTACTTGGCACGGAGAATCCTGCTGGTAGATCCTATCTGTCTTTGATGTCACAGCTCACTGAGGGAAGAGAGCAGGGTTAATGAGATCTTTTAAGTAATTGTATTCCCCCAGAATAACACCTTGAATTTCAACAAGCTGTTTTAAGCATGGCCTGCTGTGCATGCACTGTAGGTATCTAGAAGCTCTTTCAGAAAAACCTTTTTCTGCATTGGGCTATCCTTAATTTCTGGTTGAGCTCGAGGTGGGCCTGAGGAGTAGGCTGTGTTGGATCAGCTTTAGAAGGCAAAGAGTAGAGATACAGAAGGGTGAGACGATGGCTGCTGGCTGCCACAGTGCAGCAGATGTGCACTCTTTGGCAGGCCCGAAGCAGGTTTTTCAGCCTAAAAGGAGCCCAGAACTGAGGTTTTATTTTAAATTTATACCAATGTTTTCATAAAGCTTATTAAGTCTTCTAATTGTTGTGACATCTCATTTCTTACCAATGTGACTTCTTCTCTTGTCTGGATGGAGCTGTAGCTGCTTTGTTCCTATCTGTTAGATAAAAAACACCTGGCCATTTGTTCCATTGCTCCAGTAGCCTGCGTGTACCAGATTTATGACTAGATATATTAGACGTGAATGGCATCAGTATCATATGCATGTTGGGCCAGAAACAAGAAATTTAGAGGTCATCTACCTAAAGAATCTCCTGGTAGTACTCTGTGACCTTTTTTTAATAAACATATGGGTTTTGTAGGTAAAACTTCACTGTACAACAGTCTTATTTACTGGTGTCTGAGGTGTATGATCTCTTTTAAGTGCTGCATGGATTTGGAGATTAAAGCCTTTCACGGGCCGCATGTGTATCTCTTCTTGGCTGCAGCCAGCAGACCTGAAAATCCATGGTGGGCCATGCATCAGAAGCTTGAATAATGACCTCAGCATCTTTTTGGAGTAATGCATCCAGGCAAAAAGGTGTTGACAAAGTCTGTTAATGAAAAGCCCCCCGTTTCATAGGTTGCTTTTCACCAGATGGGAAGCTTGTGAATTTAATGCATGGGTATCCTGCCCAGGAGGGTGCTGTGAGGCTGATACTAATGCAAAGGAGCTGCTGTGGTTCCTAGGAATGTTGAAACATTTGTGTTACTCTGCAAGTACCAAAGTCTTGGAGAGGTTTGAACAGCTTTATTGACAGATTAGGCAAAATATTCTTCCACTGAATCAGGATAGTGTTTAATATGACCTGTTTTGAGTAATCTAAGATTAAGAAGAATGCGTTTTCATTCATTGTTTTCTTATTTTCTCTCTCCAGATGAACACAATGATGTACAGAAAAAGACTTTTACAAAATGGATAAACGCTCGGTTTTCCAAGGTAATGTTGAATTGAAAGTATGACTTAATTTTGTTTGTTTCACTGTTTAGACTAATATTGGTTAAATGTACTTTGGTCTTACTCTTGTAGAATACTCCTAGTAAAATCTGTCAAAATGAAAACAAATAAGATACTGTGATGTTTGCTCCCTCTCTATTTCCCCATGCACGTAAACATTTGATACTACATGTCTTGTTTAAGAAAATATGAAAGATTCTATTTGTTAATACATTAAAATATAGTTATTTGCATGATGGTGTCTCTTTGGGTTTTGGTCCTCTTTCTTTATAAAGTTTATTTCTACGTGCAATTTTCCGAGTCCATTACCGCAGATTTTGAACCTTAGTCACTACGTTAACTCTTGGTGCTGCTTAGTCAGCTTTACTCATTCAAAGTACTCTGCAAACTTCCAGTTGAAGCCACTTCATGTTGCTACTTGAGTCTTGACTGTGAATTTTTGTGTAGTTACTTGCTCATTTCAAATTTTCGTTGGCACTCGTGCTGTGTTTCTTGTTTTAATTCTCTTTATTGACTTGAAACTTACTGAGGATCTTGTTTTGTGTCTTGGGATGAGAAAGGAAGTGGTAATTACTTTGGGATGCTATTTAAAGCCTGCTTTTTATGCCGTTCTGCTAAAAGTGAAAAATGACACTTTGCCCAGGAGTGAGGTGGCTGTGGGAACTTTCCCTGCTTCATAGTCTGAATGTGTGAAGGAACCTGGGCTATTATAAGAGAAAACTCATGGTTTGTTTTTCTATCCAGTATGGTCCTGCATGTGTGATAAGTGTTAGTTTGCACCCTGTAAATGAACAGGGGCATGTGTGTGAAATCCTGAAAGTAGATATAAATATAGAAGGAAGGGTGTGGAGGGAGGGGGTGTTGGTTTGTTTTTCTTTTTAAATAAAGCAATGACAGTGTTGGTAGGAATGAATGGCTGCCTCTGGAGCACTCCCCTTCTGAAGTTCTTGGTCAGCAACGTAAGAAATTTTTACCTTCCTTCCCTTCCTGTGCAGCAGGAATACTGGGCAATGCGAGGCTTGTGGCCTTGGTTCATTCACTTTGGCTTAGGTTTGTTTTGATTGAGAGCTGATAACCTGCAGTCCTCATCTAGTGCGTTCTTGGCTAGTTTGCTCTGTAGGGGAGGAGCGTGTATGTGTAACTGGTTGCTCTGCTCTCTGCTTTTGACTGCTGCTGAGAGGAAAGACAGTCCTGTGGAAAGAGGATTAGGCAGGGCAAGATCATGTAAAGACTGAAAACGTGAAGAGAAGGGAAGGCCTGTTTGTAGAGACTTACCCTGGCATAAAGACGGCACAAACACAGAAGTAGCACTGATACTGAGAATGTGCTAGGTGACTGGTTTGTATGTGTTACGGACACTGTATTGAAATAGGTAAAATCGTTATCAGTCTTTATACTTCTACACCCATGGATATAATTTATAAAGTGCCTTTTATACCATGTATTCAGACAGATCCTGCCACAGGGTATGGTCAGACACTGGTTGGATTTGAAGTAACTCTCTAACTTCATGGCCCATTAAACTACCCAAAGCTATGAAAGCCTTGTTAATGATTAAAGAGACTTGTACAAAAAGACATACTCCTGATTATTGCACGTCCAATTCAAACTGGAGCATGGCTACTTTGCCATGAAAAGACGCAGATTTATGAAGACTGGCATGTTCAGATTGCAAGGAAATTGCTGGTGTTAAGTAGAAATCACCTCATGTAAGAAAGTTTAGTTCCAACTGCGCCTTGAAAATGTAAAGAGACTGTTTTCAGTCTTATTGAAGTTTTTGCATTTACCAAGTCATTTGGGTTGTTTAAAATTCCTTTTCTTTGAACGAGATTGATTCAGCTGCTTAGTAGGTTAGAGAGATTTTAAAGGCTGCTTAAATGTAATCTGACTTACATTGCAGAAAACAAAATAGTAACTGAGGAATTTTGTATGGAATTGCAAATTTCACTCTAAGATTTTACTTGTCCTTTCATGTTAATTATATTGTAGTTGCCCTTCATTTAAACACATAAATAAAAGGTAAGGAGCTGAGCTTCTATAAACTAGTTTGGCATACAAAAATCCTAAAATTTGCAATTGCATAATGTACTCAAAATCGCTGAACTTGAATCATTTCAATAGGGTTTTACAAAGGATCTGGAAAGAGAGCAATGTCTTTCCCTTCTCATCAGAGAATAGGTAGATGAGCAAAACACAGTAAGTCTCTCAAGTATTCTGTGAGGTACCCACATCTGCTTTGGGCACCTACTCAGTGAGATACAAGTTCTTGCTCTAGGTCACAATACAGTAACTTTTGTTTGTGCTCTTCCTTTGAATTGTGCTAGAACAAAATGCATCATATTTGCACCTATTTCTTGAAATGAAGGCACAAGCACATTTAAAGTGGATTGAGTCTTAAGGTCAAGAAATGTACTCAACCAAGCCTTAGTGCTTGTTATAGAAGTATTTACCTTAGCAGAGCCATACATGCTACGAGTCACAAGCCTATGATGGTTGTGTAGTAAGGAAATTTTGTTAAAGGGAATAAAAATTGTTAAACAGCTTATTTTACCAAGCTTTAACCAGTAGGGAAGTTTGCATTCAAATGATATTGATACAGAGCATTTCAGCATATCTTTATATTAAGCCATGTGATGTTTTTCCTTACTGTATGTTTCTTCCATTGCTCTGTCTAGTCTAATTTCAAGACTAAGATATAGCTGTTTCCCTGTGGTATAGCCCACCAATTAAGGCATTTAGTTGTATAGATAGTTAATGCATGCTCTTCAAACACTGCAAAATTGCGTTTTCTATCTTTATTTCTATTCCTTTATCCCTTTCTATCCTTTTTTTCATAAATACTTACCATTTTATAAGTATTAATGGATATATTTTCAGAACACCCTTCTGTAATGCAAGAGTACTGTCTTCTGTGTTGACAGTGACTGCATAAAAAGTAAATATCAGAAGTAGCTACTAATTTTGAGTGCCTAATCTGAGATTTGGTTAGACTCTCCAGAGAATTTGACATTTCTGTAATATCTTCATATAAACCAGAGCTCTTGTGGAGTCTTATGACAGAGCTCAGAGAGTTCACCTCTTCTGCAAACTCAAGCAAACCATCTAAAGTATCTAGTTTTCAAATGGAGCTTGATCAGCATAGAGAAGGGACTTCAAGAAAATGACGCCTGTGTCAGCGAGGACTGGGCTTAATGATCTAGGGAAGTCACTTAATCTGGCACACAGTGATTACCTCTAAAATTGTGCTTTAAATGATTCTGATTAGTTACAGGGGAACACTTGACTAAATGTAGAATTTTAACTCAGGTCCACGGGATACCTTACTGTTCCATTAACCATATGTTATTTGTTATACGTAGGTAAAGGGGGAGCGAACAAAGATTTTTGCAATCAACCCTAGTTTTGACTTTTCCAGACTTCTAAATAGAATCATAGAATGGTTTGGGTTGGAAGGGACCTTAAAGATCATCTCGTTCCAACCCCCCCGCCATGGGCAGGGACACCTCCCACTAGACCAGGCTGCTCAAAGCCCCACCCAGCCTGGTCTTGAACACTTCCAGGGATGGGGCATCCACAACTTCTCTGGGCAACCTGTTCCAGTGCCTCACCACCCTCACAGTAAAGAATTTCTTCCTAATATCTAATCTAAATCTCCCCTCTTTCAGTTGACAACTGTTACCCCTCGTCCTATCACTACACTCCCTGATGTAGTTTCAATCTGTATCTATTTGCATGGTGTAGCAGCAGGGCTGGCACTTGTAGATCCATCATACAGACCTCTGACACTTCAGCTGATAATTACATAGCACAGTGGCTGGATGCTCACACTCGCAACTCTAGAAGACTTGAGAGTTATGTTGAGGGATTCAGGAGTCTTGTGTCCCACTTTAGACCCTGCAAGTACAGTTTTCTCTGCCCTGTTTTCTTTCTTTACTCCTACTTTCTGACCCTGTTTTTATTTCCCCCTCACTTACTATTACACCCTCTCATGTCAGAAAGCTTGCCTGCCCAGCAAGTCCTGGCAAATCTGGAGTTTTGATCACCCTGTCTATTTCATTCCCACTTCTGTCTCTGTCACTTAGTTGCTTACAGCAAGACCCAGTTTTTCTTGTTAAAGCTCCAGACCTGCTCTGTCTGTCCTTCCTTTCCCCTTCTCCCATTCTACATCTCTTCACCTTCCCAGCCCTTACAGGATTTGATGCTTGTGTGGTTGGTCCCATTTTTGTATCTGTCTTTGCCTAAGCAGTCCTGTTCATGCCCTCTTTATCTCCTTGCAGGAGTCAGTCTTTGCTGACTCTCATGTTCCCATTTTCCAAAGTTTGCTTTCAGGTTGGTTACTCTCCTCTTCTGCTGTTCCTGAACTTGGCAGGTAGGACTCGGGGTCAGTGCAAGAAACATGATGCCCTAACTCTTAATTTAGACCCATGGAGTCAGATCTGTCACTGCCTGTCGGAGCTTAGTGCTGTCTCTCTAAAGGAAGTTCACAGATCCAGCATGGGCAAACTGAGACTCTTCCTTTTCCCCAAAGAATTGTGTATTCATTACATTTGGGAAGTTTTCGCACAGGGATGGCAGAAATACTTTATTTCTAGGAAGACTGTGCTCTGCAAAAAGAACATAAAACCCTGGAGATGCTTGTGCTATTCAGTGAAAAGGACACTGGATTTCCCTCCCCGCTCCCCCAGGTCATAAGTCTTGGGTACGGATGGCTGTTGAACGGGAGCCAGCTGGGGGCATTGTTCCAAGGTGTCAGGAACTGCATTCTAAGCCTTGCATGCCCGAGAGCTGTGCCCGCCTTCCCTTTTTGTTATGTACTCCCATCCCTTTCCAATCCAAGCTCTCGATATCATTCTTCTTAAATACAGAAGTCTTATACAGTCTCATTTCTGCATTTGCAGCGTTCTTGTTGCACCTATGTCTGTGATCCTGATCCTCCAGGTCCTCTGCTGTTGCCCTGACATCTGCATTGGCCAGCAGCTGCAGCACTGGCAGGGCTCGGAGCTAGGACCTGCCAGTGTGGGTAAAGCCAGACCTCCCATACTTTTACAGCATCTTAAGCTCTCTCCTGCTCTGCGGTCTTCCAAAATGGATTTCATTTTTAGGGTTAAAGAGCAAAGAAGAGGCTGAAGTGCAGCTTGGGAGCAGACTCTGTCCTCCAGGGCTGAGCTCCAGGTTGCCTGCGAGAAGGCAAATGCTCAGTGCTGGGGCTCCTGTGCATTTCCTCTCCTGGGCTCTGGCAGGTCCTCTCCCCTAGAAGGACACCAAATAAAGTAAAGATGAGAGAAGACAGGGCAGTAGGCGAACTGGTGAGCTGTACTTGGAGTGCTTTGCAATGTGATGGCTTTATATGCATCTTAAAATTAAAACAGTCCCTCCCTCATACCATGCATTAATTCATTTTCTAACTGCAAAGTCTGACTTTCTGGCTTTTGTGCTGTATAGATCTTCTCCACCATTTTTGCACCTTAATTTTCTTCTTTCCTCTAAGGGTTGTTTTACCATAAGAGTAAATGTCAGACCCCATACTTGTGAAGACGTTTTGCTGCTCTGCTGCCTGCTCTTAGCAAATGTGATAAATCTTTTTAAAGACAAAAGCATACCTATTCAAGATAATTAATTTCACATGACCTGAGATACCTGAGGCCAAAGACATTTCAGAAGAGAATTTTCTTGGGAAGGAGAATGATGAAGTTTAATGTATTAGTCATGCAAGAAGAGAGATTGGAAAGATTGATTAGGCAATTTTATCTGTCCAAGGAGATATCACCTAAGATAGTCTGTAGTCCTTTCTACATTTCAGTTTTTGTGGCACAAGCAAGGAAATACTTGACTGCTGATAAAATATTCTCCAGTCTAACTGTTCCTGCTGTTTTCCACTGCTGAATTAAACTGTAAAACATAGCTTCACTCAAAGATAGCCAAAGCTTATAAAACATTTGGCCTTAACTGGAGGAACAACTTGGGTGGAAAAGAATTTGTGTTTGTATGAACTGGCCTTGAAAAATTCAATTTTTAGTCTACTTTTTTTCTTAATTGCATTACTTAGTCCCTCCTTCTGAGAACAGGCCAAATAAGATGTGAATTAACCAAGACACAGGAAAACAGATCTTTTCTTCTCTAATAGGTTATGAGATACAGTAAGGATGAATGATTTATAGTATAAAAGTGATAATACATAGCAGTTTGGTCTCTCCCATATTTAGCTACAGCACAAGAATTGCCAGTTTTCTGCTTTCCTCTCAATTGTTGCTGTTTTCTGCTCCAAGAACGGGGTGCAGGTAGCATGTCCCTTGCTGGTCATCAAAGTTTGGTGTAGTAATACGGACTGTAATTACTGGTTTTGTTTAATGCTCTGGGCTTTGGGATAGAGTTTGACACTTATTTGTGGTCTCTGTTATCATCCCAGTTGTTAGTGTTCATGTAATTGTGTTGTGTGACCTTCTCAGGCACTAGAGCTGAACCTGGTACAGGCATTGAAGCAAATCTGTCCCTTTACCTGTTAATCACTAATGAGAACAATAGTCAACCTCGTCAGCAGGAATATATATTTTTTTTTTTAAGGAACCAAGTTACAATCTGAAGTTAGCTGGCTTAAAAAGAAGGAAAAAAAAAACAAGGAGGGAGGGGAGGGAAGACAAGAAAAAGATAACCTTCCAGTCTTACAGGAGAAATAACTGACAGTGATAAGAAGTATGGTCCTAACTGCCCCTGCTGGTAATGATACATAATGAAGCTTAATTGCAAGCTGTGGTTAGTACTGTTACATTAAACATATTATAATAACGTAAGCTTATGTGAATGCATTAATAGATAGACTGGGGAGAAAGAAAGACCCACAGAGAGTTGCTGATGCCTTGTGTTTGTTTTGCTGCCTTGCTATGTCTAATATTTGCTTTTATGTTTTCTCTCCTCCTATCATGTTGTCAGCCAAGTATTTCAGGTGTTCCATGGATTGAGCTATCTTTAGCTTTTCAGCTTTGCTGCTCCTTAAACTCATGTCTGTCATCTAGTAGAATCACACTTTTCAGCATATCTCAGTGATGAGTCTTGCTGTTTTTTTCTCCTGTTAGTCTGGAGTTTTAAGTAGCATTTTGTTGCCTGTAGTTATTTTATTTTTAAGCACCAGTAGTGATATTTAATTCGGTCTATAAGTTGTTTTCCTCCTGTGTTTGTTTGTTTGTTTATTTATTTATTTATTTTTTACTTGGTATTTGAGTTCATAGTTTTGGTACTAGTGTCCTGTAGAGATGCCACAATGACTCGGGCATATTCAGCACAGAGTAGAGCATACTCAACCATAATACATCTGTCATGGTATAGCTAGTATTTATGTATGTTGTCTTATAACTACTGCGTATCACCAGAAGGAGAATGGAAAAAAAGTATCACTTTTGAATAAAAATACTTCTGTACACAATGACTATAGTCTTAAATTAGAAATTGGCAAGATTATTTGTTGACATAGTTGTTTACTTTTTGCAATGACCTTTTTGCTTTCTGAATTTTTTCCCATATTGAGTTCCCATGTACTGGCCTCATGATGCAGCAGCACTTGACATGTCTGTTATTTTGTCATGACCAATACAGAGTGTAGCTCTTACTCGTAATCGAGTTTAAACTAAGCAGGTGGTTACCATGAGTTCCCTAGGACTTCACTTGAACATTACGAATGGCTCATGTTCTAGTTTGTGCCCAACACGTTCAATATTTCCTCCTTCTCAAGAAAAAGGGTAAAGGGGTCTTTGCAGCTCTACTATTTTGACCCGTTTACTGACCATCTTACTAGGCATTAAAAATAGTCATCTGTGTTTAAAAATAGCTAACAGAAGACAACTCTGACCTTCATGTAAGTGACATTGGAAGATCAGAAGAATCTGATGGAAAAATGAAGATGTACTACTTCCTATATCCTTTCAGGGTGTTGTATTGGTGTTTCTGAGGTGGCAGATGATCTGAATGACAACCAGGGCTTTTCCCAGCACTGCTCTGAGCACTGCTCTTGTCTGCTGCATTCCCTTGGTGGCTGGTAAAGGTCATACGTATGCTTTTACAATATGCGTTACTTCCCTGGTGACAGCCAGCGTGCATTACTGTGAAACTGAGAAGATCTTTCATCCTGGTTTTAATGTCGTCACTAGGAGGTCTGAATCACTGAGGAGGATATGAAATAGAGGTGGCTTATCTCTCACTCTCAAATATCTTTGGCACTCATTTATTGGAAAAGGGTTAGGTCTAATAATGTACCTTCAATAATTATTGATTTCAAGAACAGGTAAAGTCTCTGCTGCAGGTAACTACAATGACATAAGAGAAAACTGCATGTTTCTAGTTAAACTAGATAACCATTAAAGAAGTTTTAATGTGTAATTTTGCATATAATTTCATGTTCAAGAACAATATACAAAAAGCATAAATAGCTGTGATAAAATGATAAACAATAGCTGGTGTTTAAAAAAAAAAAAAGACAAGGCTTTGTCTTACCGAGAATTTGTGACTCCCTTTAATTCTCTGAAACGTGGCTCAATTTGATACAATTTCCCATTAGTAATAAAGGGACAGTTAAGAATGTTGTACTGTAAAATCTATTCAAAGAGGATTGCTGCCTTGCAGCTGTGTGTAGCTTCAGTAGAGCAAACTGTAAATGTTGATGGCCGGTCTGGTAGCATTGGATGACTCTTAAAAAATCTGGTCCGGATTTTGTTTATATCTTCTTCTATTTCCTGGGAACGCTTTCTGGCAAAGAGCAGGAATGACTTCTGCACAGTCATATTGGCTGGCCTGAATGACCCTTCTTTGCAAGTAATCCTAGATGCCGGCAAGGAAGTGTGAGTCACCCTTTTAAACCTGATCCAGGTAGAGGGTCTGAAAGAGGGCCAACGGGTGTGTGAGTGCTGCTGCTGCAAAGAGGAGGAGGAGAAGGAGGTCACTGCGTGTGGGCGCTCTTTCCCAAGTGGTGCCCGTGTCTTGCTGGAACATGCAAAGCCGATGCCCGTGGTGACTGGTCTTGCAACGTATGGCTAGCGTCTGGTCTTCAGCTCAAAGATCATTCAGATCTGCTGCCCCATGAGAGGTGAATCAACAGAAAAAGTGTTTTCTGCTGTGCATAATTAGGGAAAGTTCTTTGTCTCTTCCCTCCCCTGCTCACGTTAGCACAAAGGCTGGCACCAGAAGTTTGTTGGAATAAATGTAACGTGGTGGATTGAATCTATTTCTGACCCTTGTACACCCTTGTACGAGCCCTGGGGTGGATAACAAATGTGTCACCAGGCAAAGTTTTTAAGCGCACAAGCAGGCCTAGCCCCGCCTTACCTGCTGTCTCCAGCTTTTATTTCTCCCTTTTCCGTTCCTCTGCCTTCCTTTCCTCTTTCCCCTGTTCCAGCCCCCGTTGAAGTGAATCGGCTCCTTTCCTGCCGTCAGTGCCAGTTTAAAGCATTGGGGAACAAACGTGGCCTCTTTCTAAGTTAAGTCTGTTAATTACGTTCTTTTGTCTGTCTTATCGAGCCCTTGTCTCTACTACAGCGACTGTGTGTGCAGCTCTGCTGGCGAAGCCCTCTCGGGCAGGCTGAGGGAAAGAGGTTTCTGCCAGTGTGGTTTTTTTATTTGCTGTCACAGCAAACATAAGCAAAGCTGAGAAAAACTACCTTCTGTTAACTGATAAAAGCGTTTAGCAAGGGAGATGTCAATGTTTTACACCCTGAACCAGCACAAGTTCTCCTGGTACATGGTGTGTCCCTGCCTGTCCTTTATCCTATCTTTGTAGTATAAACTGGACCCTATTTTGTCTTTGAGAAAGGACCCATTATCTGCCGTGTATTTGTACAGCGCTTAGCACAATGTAAGCTGCTCCTTAAGTACTTACCAACACAACCGTGACTAGCCATTTGCCCTTGCTTAAAGGGCTCACTATGATTTGTCACTGTCACTCTTTCATAAGACAAATACTAAAATTTCTAGATCCATTATGCCCAGGGATGGACGACTGCTCCTTATGGGAAGCTGGTGGAGGCTGAACTGCTTTGTACTTGTGTAGTCTTTCAGTATGTAGAAAGTGAGTAAAATATTGTTGATTCCGAAAAGGAGAAATTTAGATTGGCTTAGCATGCTGTGTACCAGGCAGGAATCTACAGGGAGAGAGATACATATGCTTTTTTTATATATGCACACAAATAAATATGCATGTCTGCAGTATATCTGTGGGTACAGACTTTTTTTTTTCTGAAGGCCAGATTGCTTTCTGGAGGTTAGGAGTGAGTGGTGTGGGTGTGGGCAGCGATGGCAGAGGAAGCAATCTGCAGAGCCCCATGCCTTACCCTGTAGGGGGGAGAGGGCTTCTGCCCTCCCCCAGAGCAGCACGCTCTCGCTGTAGCACAGCAGTCTGCCCCAGGACAGAGCTGGTCCCAAAGCTGCCTGCTTCACCCCAGTGTGGCTTGGGGTAGTGCTGTCTCCATGGGCCCATCAGGTGCCCTGTGGTGATAGTTGGGGTGGTGTGTCAGATCCAGGGCTTGGAGTACTCCTGGCCCTGCTGGAACTTGGTTTGGGTTAGGCTGCCCGACTAGAAGCACAGGTCCAGCCTTAGTGGTCATGTACCGTGGTTCCCAGGTTGCCTCTGTGCTGCCACAGCAGCCTCCCCCAGTAGGCTCAGTGATGGGTCCTACATGCAAAGAGATGGTGCTCTACACCTGTGTTCTCACAAGGAGGTGGTGGTGATGGCAACAGCCTGGCCTGGCTCTGAGATGGCCTCTACCTGGCTCAGGAGGGCACGAATAGCTGTTCTGCCAGCATTGCCCCACAGCTTTTCCTCGTCTTCTCTTGGGAAATGGATGTATGGGACTATCCCTTTGGCTGCCATTTTATAAAATTATTTTCCAGCTCCTTTCTAAGCTTAATAAACTTTGAGTCATATGGCTGTCAGAAGCTGGGACACATAGCTGTTCTGTCTGGAAAAGGAAAGTAAAAGACTTCCTGAAGCACAGCGGGTTGCTGTCTAACTGCATCCCAGGAAAGCCAGGCAGCATCCCAGAGCACTGGAGGACAGAGCAGTGACATTCTGGATTGTGGACCATGTGGCCCAGATAGCAGGTCCTGCCTGGAAATGTGTCCAGGTGTGAGGGAAATGCAGGGCTGGGAGGAGGCAGTGTGAGCAGAGGAGGGTGCAGTGCATTGCACAGTCTCTGCTCCCATTGCGACAGCAGCGCTGTGGGCTGGCTCCGTGCCCTGATGGGACAGCTGGGGCTGCCTGGGTGGCCGCTGCCACCAGGTGCCTTCACATCCCTCAGGTGGGTGTGGGAAGCTGGAGGAGCAGGTTTCCAGCCTTCCTGGCAGGTGTGCTGCAGTGGAGGTGGTGGTGGGGTTGGCGGGGTGGGTGCTGCAGCCCTCTCTTGGCCAGCTTCGGTCACCCTGCACTTGTAGAAGAGCTTCCTGTGCACCAACTTCCTTCCTGTAGAGTGTTCTGCTAGACTTCGCTAAGTACAGGGGCTTTGCATCTTGCTGTGTCTCTGTTTTGAGGATAGTGGATACTTTGATAAACCAGGAAAGAGTAGCTTAGGCTGCAGAAATAACTTAATACTCTTCTGCTGACTCTTTAAACTGACAGCAAGACGTGGTGCTCTGATGGCCAGTGAAATGGAAAAACCATTCTCCTGAGAAAGCAAATCTGAATTATTTCCACCATCCCAGCAGGGTGCATTGCATAGGGCTGGAACGTACTGTGACCTGTTGAAATGAATGACTGAAAGCAGGAAGTCATTCAATTTGTTTTTATGTATGTGAAGTGAGGGGATGGGAATCAAAGAAAGAAGGCTGTATGCTCTCGACACCTTGTGGCACTCTGTTAAATGAGGCATCTTTCTGCTTTTTCAGCAGATCCAAATCCTTTTTTTTGTTTGTTTGATTGTTTTGTTTAACTTTTGGACCTAAGGCAAAATATTTATTGAGGATATATAGCTATAGCATTCTCAGTTTTGGTGTTGTCAGTCTGTTATACATGTGTGCATTGTTTTAATTATATAATTATAATTAATGATATAATTATAAAGGCCTTATTTCTGTAAGGTCTTTGACACTGCTTCCCACAACGTCCTTGTCACTAAATTGTAGAGATACAGGTTTGATGAATGGACTGTTAGGTAGATAAGGAATTGGCTGGATGGCTGCATCCAAAGAGTTGCAGCCAACTGCTCAGTGTCCAAATGGAGATCAGAAACAGGTGGTGTCTCTCAGGGGTCCCATAGTGTTCATCTTCATCAACGACATGTGGGAGGTTTGAGTGCACCCTCAGCAAGTTTGCAGGTGATACCACGCTGAGCAGTGCAGTTGATTCGAAGAGGGAAGGGATGCCATCCAGAAGTACTTGACAGGCTTGAGGTGTGGGCCCATGTGAACTTCATGAGTTCAGCAAGGCCAAGTTACAGGGTCCTGCACCTGCATCAGGGCAATCCCCAATATCAGTACAGGCTAGGAGATGAATGGATGGAGAGCAGCCCTGTGGAGAAGGACTTGGGGATACTGGTGGATGAAAAATTGGACATGAGATGGCAATGTGCGCTTGTAGTTCAGAAAGCCACCCATATCCTGGGCTGCATAAAAGGAAGCATGGCCAGCAGGCTGAGGGAGGTGATTCTGCCTCTCTACTCCACTCTGGTGAGACCCCACACTTCAATGACTAACAGTTATTTGCTTTCACAGTGAGCGTTTGAGTCATTGCATCCAGTGAGACTTCAGTTAGCTCCTTCTGTCTGCTTTTCTGGACATGTGAACAATTTCTTCATGCCCTTACCAACCTACTTTTAATATCTTCTGTGTGGTGATGCAAACCAAACTTAAACCAGATTTTATTAGCATGCGTGGTAACTGCACTGTGGATCATCTCCTCCTGTTATGCACCATAAACTGTATCAGGGGCTTCCCTGCATCTGCTCCTGGGTATTCCATGCTTTAAAGGTTTGGATAAGTTACTGCACAGCAGGGAAGCATCTGAATCATCTGTGAAAAGTGCACGGTCTAGAAGGACAGCCTTGTCCCTTACTGTGCTAGAAAGGGTATAATTGAGCTCAGGAAATGGCAATATGTAATGGTGGGATGTTATCAAACACTGATATTTAACGAGTACTGGTCTGACAACTACATAGCTCTTTACACCCTTTACCTGTGTACGTGTATATACATGTTTGTAAAAGTAATTGGAGAATAAACTTGTCAGAAAAATTCATTGCAAAACTCATTTAATATCAGACACTGGAGCCAGGGTCTGTGTGTTTTAAGACGTGACCTTAGTTACACAATCATTCTCACCACTGTTTAGCTGGTTGAGTTAGGTATGTTTCTGTACAGGAGATTAAAATATGGCTCTGCAGCTATTCAATTCTGATCTCTTGTGAATAGTTCTACTAGTATCAAATCTAATTAAAGTGGATATTTAAGAAAAAACCCTTATAAATTTTGAGGAAAACCAGGAATTTGCCAGAAAATGGGGTTCAGTGGCCAGTTCAGTGCTCTCTTTCTGATTTGTTAGCCGGCATTTGTTGTCAGGGTGGGAGGAGGTAAGTGAAGGTAGAAGAGGTCTATATCAGCTATTTCATGTCATGTAAGATGGACCTTTGACAGCCTTCTTTCTGAAGAGCAATGTTATAAAGCCAAGGCGGTAGAAAAAGGCAGTATTGGAGTTTATTTTTCTTCTCAAATTGGCACTTCAAAGGGACACTGAAAAAGCAGTAGCTTAATTGATCTCCTGGCAGCCAGCAGACGAATATTACAAAGCAAATGCACTCAGTTGCTGGCTGCCTGTGTCTTCTCCCCCTGCCTTGTAACACTTTCCCATGTTAACTTTCTTGGATGCTAAGAACAAATAAGATTAAAAGGGAACATGGAAAAGGTTAACGTGATTTAGCTGTTATCTACTGCCATTCTTGTACGGGGTCCTTCCACCCCCAAAGAAAATTAATATTAGAAGTGTATGATTTAGAGTAGCTCTGTTTCACATTTTGCTGCTTTTTCCAAGGTAGAGAAAATGATTAATTTGTTTCAATTTATATTACACCTTTTGATCTACTAGTCTCTGTAGAAGAGTGGCAGCTCCTTACATAGGGCTCAAATCCAGGTCCTTTTTTGTTTTGTCTTTTTTTACATCTGTGAGAATTTGTCCCTGTAGCTTCTTTCTGAAAAAACCCAGTTTATTCCTCCTTTAGATGCAGCCAGACCAAAACATTCTTTCTCAAATGGCTCCTCAAACTCGCCAAGTTTTCTCTTTTCCATCTTTGAGTGTTAAGGCATCTACCCTAATGTGAGCCAGGGTGCGTTGATTTGGTTTCTCAATACTAGGCTGCTGATGCATGGAACCATAGAGATGGGGAGAAAAAACCACACTGAATATGGGAAGGGCACCTTCCTCATCACTGTCACAGCTTTTATTTACTACATTCAGAACCAAATAAGAATGAATTGAAAGATAGAAAGGAAAAAGTACTTTTTTTCAGGGAGGTTCTGCTTAAACGCTATTTTTATTACTGCTTTTGTTTCTTCTGCAGAGTGGGAAACCCCCAGTTAAGGACATGTTCACAGATCTGAAGGATGGAAGGAAGCTTTTGGACCTTTTGGAGGGTCTGACAGGGAAACCTCTGGTAAGACAAATGTGTATGAGTCATATTCTTGTTTATTAAAAAAACCCCAAACCAGCAAATAAGCAAACCTCACAAAAACCAAACTGTGGAATGTGATTTATTTTTTTTTTTTTAAGATCTTAATTTATTTAAAAACTTGTTTTGCTTGTAGTGTGTACTTGCTTGCTATGGTTCCAGTGACATTCCTGTGAACACCACTCATGGGATATAGGGTCAGGCTGAAGTTAGCTGTGTAACCCTCTCTTGAGGGTTAACATACTGTTTAACAAGCCATATAAAAGCAGTGGTGTTATTCACGCAGTGTATGTTTTTAATAGATCTTCTAAAGGTCTGCTTCTGGTTGATTTGGAAGAGCAGCCTTTAGCTGGATACCTGTGGGCTTTTTCTAATAAGCTCGTGAAAGATCCCTTAAAGAAAAATGAAAGAAAAAAGACAACAGCTAGTAGGCAATGCAAAAACCTGCATCTCCATTGAAAAATCCTTTGTGATCTACACATAGGAAAGGGCTGAAAACTGCTCGTCTTGTTTGGGAAAGTGTGTGTGTGGTTGAAAACTCTTCCTCTGCTAACATTGATGCCTCTTCAGAAAGATACATGAGGCATGGTGAAACCTGTGCCGTCACTTGGGATAAATTCTTCATTTCACTATTTATCTCAAATTCTTTTATTAACCTTATGGGGAACCTTCAGCCATTTAAAATTTCACCTTGCAGGCTTGCCTTATTTTTTAAACATGCATTTCACTAGTACTTCCAATGATTTGTGGTCTCATTTAAAGTATAGTGAAGACAATAGGAGTTTTTTCATTTCTAATTCTGTGGATTACAGTGTTCCAAATTCAGCTCCCTGCTCTTGCAGTGCGATCATGGTCTGCTGCAGGAGTTAAATTGCAGTGGTTAAAAGCAAATGGAATGGCAGGTATTGTCAAGAATTGTGGTGATTTGGGGTGGGTTGGTTTTTTTTGTTTTTGGTTTTTTCCCCCCCCTGATATTAAAAGGAAGGAAAAGTTAGGAAGTGTATCTTCTTCCCAGTGTGCAAAGATTTAGCAGGCTTTCAGTGCCAGAGAAACAAATTGCTGCTTGTTCTCTCTTGGGAGCCAAAAAATTTCAACTACTCTGGCAAACGTTCAAAACCTTTAGATTTTCCCCGGGAACTCCCACTTTACTTTTGTGTTGCCAGTTTATAATTTTGCAGAGGCTGGGAATAAAAATTCTGGATTTACCGAAGATGAACAGAAACACATCTTGAATCCTTTTGAATCTAGGCTTGTCCTGTGCCTTGAATTGAGGAATAACATTCTGACCAGTTTTCATGTTGAAATTGCTGTGGATGATCTTGTTTGTTTTTTTGTTCCTACTTTAAAAAAAGAAAAAACTTAAATCTGGAGAAAATTAAGACAAATTTCCTGTTGTTTGCTCTATCTTTTATTTTGTTTGGTCAATCCAGTTAATTCTGATGTGAACAGATTGTAACTTTTTGTTTTCAGCCTAAAGAACGAGGTTCCACGCGAGTACATGCCTTAAATAACGTCAACCGAGTACTGCAAGTCTTGCATCAGAACAATGTAAGCATGTTTTTCCACAACTTTTTAATAGACTCTTTAATGTATTCCTGTGTGTTAATGAGTTCAAAATGCAGAGAATAAAGATTTTTGGTACCTAAAATGAAAATTCAGCGAGATGGGTAAACTGTTCTTGGTTTTCCTTATCTGATATAGAATTTCAGTGTCTGGCAATTTTGTGAAAGCTTAAAATGAAGCTTAAAATTTAAGCTTAAGAGAAGCTTAAAACTTAATCATGGTATTGATCAAAAAAACTCTGTGTTTTGTTGAGATGTGTTCAGCTCCCAAAGTAAAGGTGACTTGAAGCTCTGCTATGCAGAGCTCATGAACATGGCAGGACAAGAAACTAATTTCTAGTGATGATGCATAACTTGTGAAAAAAATCTGTAAGGGTATGACAGGTTTTGTGTCTCTGTGTGTTCTGCTCTTGAAATCTGTGAGGATCTTTCTGTTGACATCTGTCAGCTCTCTGTCAAATCTGTACTGAATGTTTCTAATTTGGAGCTTTGGTAACTGTTCAGAAGAGCAAACAAACAAATCCCAATCCTTCTTTAAAAAAAAAGAGAATAATAGTTATTTGTTTTATTTTGGTTTTATGTTTTTACTGCCTGGAAGCCAGTAGTGCTGTAGTAAAGTGATTTTATTTTTTCCCCTGAAGAACAATTCCTGAGAAGCATTCTCTCTATGGTTAGAATTTCTATTTGCGAATGTCAGGGCACTAAAATAACTTAATAAGAACATTCTGGCAATAAAATACATCTAATGCAAAAAGGCACTGACATATTTGTGTAAACTGCTGATTGAAGAGTGATACGAACATGCTGTATAATACTGCAATTTCCTCTCCGTGTTGGTGGACTAGTGTCATATTTCTAGGAAGCAGCCAAAGTTAGGGTGGGTTGTTTGTTTTTTTTTTTTTTTTTTTTTTTTTTGAGGTACTGTAAATATTGATTAACTTTTTTCTAAGGATAAGTAAGGACTCTTTCCAGCTTGAAATTGATTTATTTTATGAAGATAATAAATAAAATAATATTGAATTACAATAATTAATTATTTCTTCCTTAAGCTGGCAGGATCTGAGTTTCTAGAACTAAACAGATGGCGTTAGCTGAAGGTTGTTAAGGTCACATACGTGATTTATACCTACTGGTTAACCTCATTAGAAAGTGTGTGTTTGTTAAGATGAAGGGAAAAGGCATCCACTAAGAAGCAGTTGCTATCTGTTGCCTGAGAGTTTGTGGGCTATAGAATATTCATAACTTGTGAAATAATTTATAAAAGTGTTTAAATATATATTGCAAGGATCAGATAAGCCTAGGGTGTAGATGTTCAAGTGATCCTCTGAACCTCAACCATCTGATGAGCAGAATGCTTCTAAGTAATGAATTTCAACTTTTTTGATTTGGGGACCAAGTTTTTTTGAAATATTAATAATAATATATATCCACTGGAAGTCATTCCATATAGCCACTGTCTGTCTGCTGTCAGTAGTACTGACTGTCTACTGTCAGCTCTCTTTTATTGATTATCGTTGCTTAAGTCTCAGTAGTCCATTCACCATCCTAGTGGGTTGCTGGCTGCG
Organism: Numenius arquata; assembly: GCF_964106895.1. Lineage (NCBI taxonomy): Eukaryota > Metazoa > Chordata > Aves > Charadriiformes > Scolopacidae > Numenius > Numenius arquata. The sequence continues at coordinate 15,298,023 of NC_133577.1, read as the reverse complement.
TCCTGCAAAGTGTTGGTTTAGTTCAGAATCATTAAAATACAAAAAGGGACATGTGGGGTATTTTCTTTTATGTATGATGTGGCCAGCAAGAGGAATGCATTATTATTACTATTAACCTGAGATTAAAAAATGTCAAATGTTTTTGTTACCCATTCTCAGGAGGGTTTTGCTTCTATTAGAGGCAAAAAAAGCTCTTGCAGTGCAATTCTTTTATTGTTGTGCCCTTGACCTTTAGTCTTACTGTCTGCTCCTTGTGTTCTAGAGTGCTTTCCAGTGCATTGCTTAATGATCCACACTAGTGATTCTTTTGGCCTGTTTTTGCCTGTTTAATTTACAGTTATCTTAAAACACATGCCTGGTATTTCCAAAGAGTATTGCTGTATGATTTTGTTTCAGCTGCTGTAAACATTGGGAGAGGACAATCCACAAATCCACAAGCTTCCTTAGTACTTTGAAGTGTAATTTGTGGTTCTATGTTAATCTTGCAAACACAGTTTTAATTTGATTCTTCTATCCAAGAGACCTATGGGGAACTGAAAATTGTCTAGATGGTATCTGAAAGCAGAATTGAAGCCACTTGTGATTGTGTGATAAGAGGAAAAATATTCATGGAATACCATTATATTTTTACATGTCAGCAATATTGTCTAAAACAAAATGAAACTTTGTTCTTGTCTATTCTGTCATTGTAGGCTACATCCACTGAGAGCCAGAGTATGGGCTCTGTTACTGTCCTGTGATTGTCCATATTGTTTAATTGCTAGCCAGTTCCTTGGTGCAGGTTTTTTCTTTATGACCAGTTCTGATCCCAACTGATTCCCAGATACAGTACTCGGTATAATCTGGGAGGTATTTCTGGAAGGCACTGTGGATAACACGGTTTTGGAGCAGGGGTGAGAGGCAGAAAAAAGCTTCCCTATGGAGATGAAACTCACTGTGCCGCTTGCCCCTGGGCTGGAGGATGCTCCTGGCTCAGGTTTTTTACAAGAATGAGGCCCCACCATCTGCCCTGTGTGGGAGGGCGTTGCAGCATCTGCTACATGTGTCTGTACACCCAGGGAGGGATTTGTCCTCTCTGCCATAGGCAGCTGTTCCTAGCCCAATTTCCATAGCATGATGGTGGCTAATGCAGGGTGCTGCTGTTAGTTCCCTCCAAAAGGTGGTTCAGAGCTATTGCCACTTTCTTTGCGTTGACTGAATGGAGACTTGACGCCCCGTTTCAGTTCAGACTCTAAAGTAGCACTGAGTGAATATCTGTTATACTTTGCTTCTTCTGGGGGCTGAATACTTGATACAGGAGTGGGTAGCCTCTCCTGCCCTCTTGCTTACTAAAGTAATCTCTTAGTCTCGCTTCTCATATTTTTTAATCTTTTTTAATGCTCTTGATTAGACCATCACCAAGTCTATATGGAGTCCTATGCATATAGGAAACCTGAAAATTTTATTTTTCCTTTGAGCTTTTGATCTCTTGTATAAACTTGTCCCGTTTGAATGTTGGTTCATGCAAAGAACAAACCTGTTTTTAATTAGAGTTTTCATGGTTCTGTAATATCTGAGTGTATCTAGGAGCAGGACTGCCTAACTGCTTTATTTAAAATATCAATCCTTCATGTTTTCATTTCTTTTGGTCAGTTTTGACTGCTGGTATGCACTTGTATATTATAAGGGGGGATAACAGTCTTCCAATGGAGTATCCTCTTTGGTGCCATCTTTTGTCATGTTTAAGCAGTTGTCATGACAAATTCAGATAGACAGTACTCTGTCATCTCTGGTTCTCTCTTTCTAACTACTTTTTATTTCACAGCACTGGATAATACATGGCTGGACAGCCAGGAATATGGGGTGGGGTTGCAACTTGAAACTGTGATAACAGTATTTAATATAGAGTTGATCCAACTTCTCCAGGTGGAGTTGGTGAATATTGGAGGAACTGACATTGTTGATGGAAATCACAAGCTGACGCTGGGGCTGCTGTGGAGCATTATCTTGCACTGGCAGGTGAGAGGCTGCTGCGAGAGCTCTTCCTTTCCAGGAATTGTGTGCCTTGATCTGCTGGGATTCTCACAAACCTTCCTGGGGTTTTGGTGGCGGAAAATACTGCTTCTATTTTGGGCTGGTAAATAAAGGCAGGCCAGTGTTTGGTTTCTGATCTCTGTCTATTGGCTGCCTCCTGTGACACGTATTCTCGTATGTGCTCAGTTGTACTCGGTCTCTCAGTTTAGTTCCTGCTGGTGTTAATTGCAGAGAGGCTTTTCAGGCTGAAGCACTGTATATTCCTTCCTCAAGGTGTTAGCAGGTGTGTTTTTACTATCTAGGTAGCAGCGTTGGGCTTGCAACATTTATGGTGCTCTGTAGGTTTGTTTCTCAGTCTTATAGATTGAATTGCTCCTGGTTTATCCAGGTACCTGGGAGGATCATTGAATTCACTTGGAAGGAATTTGGCAGATGATTATGCGTAGTACCCAAACAGCAAACTACTTATGTTGGCTGAGCAGATATCCTCTTGCAGAAAACCTGTGCAAGCTGTATTTTGGGGGTTTGCTTACTGGTGGAACAGCAGCACGAGGCAGTGGGAAATACTATACCCCATGTTTAGTGTAGGCAGCACTGAGGAGCAGGGGGAGGATCATAATGTGAGAGTGATATGTCATTATTACCTGAAGCATTACTGGTTCTTGTAATCAGTACAGTACCAAGATGGCCTGAAGACTCCTATTGCCAAATTTCACGTGAAGAGTTAGATTCATGGCTTTTCATGGGAAAGAGCCTTTCACAATTTGTGATGTAGCTTGCTTCAAAGGATTTGTAAGTAGGAAAAGTAGAGAACATGTCTGTAAAGTGTAGTTGCTGCTGTCTTGCAGGTGAAGGATGTCATGAAGAACATCATGTCAGATTTGCAGCAGACCAACAGTGAGAAGATCCTGCTGAGCTGGGTTCGTCAGTCCACAAGACCTTACAGTCAGGTCAATGTTCTGAACTTCACCACAAGCTGGGCAGATGGACTCGCCTTTAATGCTGTCATCCACAGACACAAGTAAGTGGCAAACAGCTTATCTTAGAATTAGTGAGGTAAGCACCTTTTTCCCCTGTGTCTTCATGCTTGAGCATTTGACAGCATCTAGCCTGTTTCTGTGATTCATTGTTTGGTTTTTTGTTGTGGTAACAATAACAGTGGAAGGATACGGCCAGAGCCTTGCGAAAGGTGGAGCCAAGGCAGCAGTGTAACTCTCTCAGTTCCTGCACATCCATGCACACTTGCTAATTGAAGTGGGTTTATGTTGCACTTAGTAGGCATCGTAAAGCAAATATGCTGAACAGGTCTCTGCAGCAGGGTTTGACCATTTCCTTCTCCTGCTCTTCCTTCCTCCTGCCCACCTTCCTCTGCAAAGGGAAACATTTCTTCAGTCGGAGTTTGCCGTATCATTTTAGTAGGAAGATACAGAAGCTTCCAAACAAAGGAGTAAGAAAGACAGAGTCTGTAGCTTTTCTTAGTTTTTGAATGTATGTTGCTTGAAAGACAATGTATGCAGTTCTTTCAGCAGAACTGCTGAGCAGAAGAATCAAAGTGTAATAGAATACTTCAGGTGTCTGTAGCGTGTTCATTATACTTTATAAGGAATACTGTTAAAGCTTCTTTGCACAGATCTTTTGTGTTCTTTTTGATTATTGGAGAACTCTTTGGTAGTATAAAGAAATCATCGTTATAGACTCCTGAGAAACTTACCAGTATGTTCTTTTTTTTTTTTTTTTTTTTTTTTTAAAAAAAGTTTCTTTGAGATCTGCTTCTGGGCAATCCATTCTAATCCAATGTACTTTAAATGAAGTCAGTTCATTGCTTTGCAAAGGCTGACTGTTCTTAACCATAAATAACCATTTTAACATGGTAATGGTATGATAATATCTCGAATTTAACCAGACCTCCTGGCTACCAGGTATCTGTCATGGCATATGCTTTGCAAACACCCAGAATCCAGCAGGTACAAAGCATATGTTCACTTTGAGCCTGCTGTTCTCTGCTCTTGAATGCCCACTTGGCCTGTGCTGACTGAAGTAACAGCGGTGTCACAGGCTGGCTGACTTCAGGACGGGTCTGTCCTGACATACCTCTGTGCCTTGTAGACCATAGCTGGCTTGTGTTCAGACTGCATGGGGAACGCCCACACCACACTGAGGGCTCCTGAAAATTAGGAAGGACTATTCTGCAAAGGCAGAGCCATACTAGCAAAGGTCTCTCTGGAGTCTATCAGAAGTATTACCACGTCCCTTCTCTGGATGTGTGAGCTGTACTGGTGGTTTTCTTACCACCATAATTGCCTGTAGTGGTGTAGTTCTACTGTGTGAAGCTTTGTGATGGAGAGCCTGCCAGCTTTAGACACGAGTGAGTCCTAGGTGACCTGAGGAGACGAAGGAGGAGAGAGATAGCAAAATTGGCTTTGGGCTGTTTGTTGTCCTTATACATTGTGACTATGTGCTCGGGCTTTGTGCAATCTGAAGCCTGTGAGCTCTGCCGTTTTCAGAGCACTGTGAAGTAGCAAAAAAATCCTCTGAAAACTTTAACTGAGTGCTTTCCTCTGGCTTCCTAAACTTTCTCACTTACCTGACTGCTGATCTCTGAGCCTTTTAATTCCCTCTTCCTGGGAGCCTGGCAGCTGCCAAAGCACCAGAGTTCAGCTTTGCTGTCCCTGGGCACCAGTCACTTAGCCAGGAGAGCACCATTTTCCCCACACTTGTGTGAAATCTTGAGCTGCATTTAAATTTAGGTTGAAACAGAAGCTTTAAAAGGCACTTGCAAGGAATAAGGGGATTGGGGCAGGTTGCAGAAGTGGTAGGACAACAGAGCTTATGTAGCCTACCTAGGCAGTAATGCTTCACATCTGTCCTGGTTTCAGCTGAGACAGAGTTAATTTTCTTGCTAGTGGTTGTTGTGTTTTCAGATTTGGTATGAAAGGAATGTCAGTAATGCCTATTGGTTTAGTTGTTAAGTGATGTTTATAGTAGTCAAGGACTTTATTCAGCTTCCCATAGAAGCTGAGAAGGAGCATAGACAGAATAATAGAATGGCCAATGGAATGTTAGGTACCATAGGCATCATGCTCGGTATATAAATGGGGATTGGCTGGGGGTGGGGTGTGTGTGTATGTGTTTTATCTGCAATCTCTGCTTGGGTCAGATTTGGCAACCAATTCGCTAGGCAGTGGGAGTGACTTGGGTCTTGTATATTCTTTTACCATTGTTATTTTCCTTTTCTGTTATTGTTCTATTGAACCTTCTGTATCTCAGCCCATTAGGACATTTTTTCCCCGCTTCCTCTCCTTTTCTCCCTTTTCTCCCTACCCTTCTTGTGGGTAAGGAGGAGGGGAGTGAAAAGCTGTGTATTCCCACTTCCTGGCTGGGGTTAAACCATGACACCTGCCTAAGGGGCATTTTCAGTATTGCTTTTTTAATTTAGCTTAATATGACACCTCATATGGGAGAATTTTTGTGGATCCCATTAAGAGGTTTAGTAGCTTGCTTTTCTCTTTATGTATCTATCAACAATTGTTAGCAGTGCTACCTCTTGGCTATAATATCTAGCAGCTTTGTAACACTTGCAGTACTTAATAAAATTATATGAAGTAATAGGACATTTAACATTTTACTGTGCTGGTCTCTTTCATTTTCTAATATTAGCTTAGTTCCTCTTTTAATTGAATTCTGCGCTTTGGTACAATTTTCTTGCTCATAGGTAAATGCCTAGATTGCATTTTATTAAAATTTATATTATCACAGTGAGCAGGTAGGTAGTGCATACACAATACGCTTGTTGCAATGCGTTCTTCAAAGTAGGAGTCTTTGCTAAGGCTTTATGTTGAGTTTGTGGTTATTCTGTTGCTTCTTGGATGGAAGTACAGTATTCTGCTAGCTTCTGTCAGGATCTTTGTGTGTCTCTGTTCCCTGCTCACCCTACCTTTCTTCTGGTTTTTTGCTCCTCAGACCCTTATGGCCTTCCTGTTTCACAAAGTGTGATGCATGACAGATGTTAAAAGGATACTCTCTCAGGTCAATTTACAACTGAACACTAAGTATTAAAAGAGTTAAAGGCAAGCCCATCTCTTCCTCCCCAAGTTTTATAAAGCACAGAATCAATAGCAGTGTTTTAATGAGAAGCCACTGTTACAGAGGAATGGGAAGTATTTTAATGCCCCTGTCGTCTTACAGCTGTGCTGCTGCAGCACTAGGCTGATGATGCCCTGACGGGGTAGGTACCACTAGGAGGGGACCCTGTTTGCTGACCCCACATCCTGCTCTGTGCTCTACTCTTTCCCCTTGAGACCTGCCCGTGTGTTTTGGCTGTGTGGCTGGACTGGAGATCTGGTTTGGTTAACGCTAATGTGAGATGAAGGCTGCTGGCACTGTCCATCGATCAGCTCCTTGGTCTGATTCACATCGTGACTCTCATGAGCACTTGGGATGGGATGGTTTTTTTGTAGTTGGCTTTACTTTTTGTTAATGGAGGAAAAAGGCTGTGGGGCAGGGTGAGCAAGCGGGGGTGGAGACCATTGCTGCTCCTGGCTTTGATGGTCTGGGGTGGTCAATGAGCCACATCACAAGTTTGGAGTGATGCTCTCCAGGAACAGAGTGACTCTTGATTCCCCAGCAGAGCCTGATGCAGAAAGAATGTAGTAACAGTAACGCTGTGAAAGAAATAGTTGAAGAAAACTGGTTCTGGAATAAATTTTAAGCACAGAGTTTATTTTCTTGTTAGTAGTGTATAATCTCCTATTGCAGTCAATGATTATACGTGTAGAATACATAGAATGGAAGGTGGATGTTGCTGTGGACATGCAGTCAACTGATGTGTGATTGCCAAGAAAGCACATTTTTGTATTTATGCATTTGTGTATATGCACTTAAGTTTATATTTTGTGTGTATGTTTATATTACTTTGGTAGCTACCTTCACGTTCCATATGGTATGGATTTTTTCTTCAGATAATATTTACTGCTTTCTTTCCTGTTTTGTCTTCACTATTAGACCTGAGCTTTTCAGCTGGGATAAAGTTATAACAATGTCCCCAGTTGAGAGACTGGAACACGCTTTCAGCATAGCCAAGAACCACTTGGGAATTGAGAAACTGTTGGATCCTGAAGGTGGGATATAGTTATTTTAATTGACTAGAAGCTTTTTTGATCTGTTTTGAAAGAAATTTCTTCTATTGAAATTTACTATGAATACAAATTCCAGCAGTTTTGTGCAGTGATATTTTGTTTCAAGTCCTTAAATTTGGGTTTAAAAGAATGTAAATTGTAGGGTAAGGTTATGTCTCTACATGTGTATGCTTCGACTTCTTGAATGTTAAGGTTCAAATTGACTTAGCGTTCAAAGACAGTATACAGAAAGTGAAGTTGGTACCCTGGCTTTGTTTTATTTTAGGTAGGAGTTTTACCACAAAGGTCTGTGCTTTTCAGATGAATTTAGAGCATTATTTAGAATGGGATAACTTAAGAGCTCATGATTTTTGTTCTTTATATATACACTGAGTAGCAGTAGCTGCCAGTGCTGTGAGTACTTACAGTGCAGGAATGCTTACCAGGAAAATTTTATGCCCCTTTTCTAAAATCCTGAGCTGCCGTTCTGCTTTGAATTGAGCCTCCAAAGATTCATTCTGTAAGACAAGCTCTCAAACTTTAGAGATTCAAGCACCACCGTCTTTCAAAAAAAAAAAAAAAAAAAAAAAGGGGGGGGGGGGGGGAAGTGTTAACTGAATGAGTAGCACTAAAACTGAGAGATAAGTAAACCTGAGTCAGTGAAACTCTTTTCCATATCAAAAGTAAGAAAATGAACTTGACCAATGCTGGGAGTGGGGAGAGAGCCATAGTGGAAGTATTTGTTTCTGTGGGATACTGGCCCTGAACTGCATTTGTGCTTGGCAGATACGTCAGAATGATTTTCCTTAAATAGTTTTTATTCCTCAATAACTTCAGGTTTGGGCTCTTACTTCAAAAAGATCATGCCTTTTGATGTGAATTCACTTCTAAATGTAGGAAATTTATTTTAAAATTTTTTTGCTCCTTCATACTGCTTTCAACATATTTCAAACCTGGCCTTTTAATTTAAAGTTTACTAAAGGCTCCTTAGCAGGAGAACCTGTGATTTACACTACATGTAAAGTCTTAACTGTATTCTAGGTAATAATTTAGAAAAGCAGCTTCTTCATTTATTTTTCCCCGTATTTTATTTTTTTGATGCAGATGTTGCTGTGCAGCTTCCAGACAAAAAGTCTATTATTATGTATTTAACCTCTTTGTTTGAGGTCCTTCCTAAGCAAGTCACCATGGAAGACATCCGGGAGGTGGAAACCCTTCCAAGGAGATACAAGCAGGAATGTGAGGATGGAGAGTTCAACGTGCAGCAGGTGTGTTTGTCATCAAAGTCTGTCTGGATTTTCAAGAGTTTTAATTTTAGCTGATTTTCAGTCTTCTCAGTTATCTCTGAAACATGCCTTCTGTCTTGGGCAACACAATTGGGGAAATATGAAACATCTTCTTTTGATTGACTTCCATGGTTATATCTTCCTCTTTTTCTTCTTTTGTCATTCACGTACAAAATCCTGTGTGTTGAGGTGTAAAGTTCCATCTGTGTTACGCTTCTTTCTTCTGTTTCTCTTTCTCATTTGTCTTGGCAAGCTGGAGACGGTGGCCCAAAATCTTTAACTGAGTTTGCTGCAAAACTTGTGGTGGTAGTGATGGGTTTTTGTTTGGGTGTGAGATCCACTGCTCTGTTAAATGAGCAAAATTAAAGTTGTCTTTTCTATCCAGGTTCATTATTTTAAAATGAAAGCTTATTGGTGGTAACTGTGGCCCTTCTTGTTAAAAATGTACCCAATGATTACTTTTAAAATTTTATGAAGGATTAAAAGGAATCTTAGTAGTTCTGGTTTTAGTGTCTTTTGGAAAGGCAACTTCGGTGCAATTCTAAGACATCACTTTTCTCTTGGCTGCCTAGGCTGTAGCACTTGAAGAGGAGCGGGGCAGTTCTAGAGCAGAGACTCCCAGCACGGTGACAGAGGTGGATATGGACTTGGATAGCTACCAAGTTGCTCTGGAAGAAGTTCTTACATGGTTGCTGTCAGCTGAGGATGCATTTCGGGAACAGGAGGAAATATCTGGTGATGTTGAGGAAGTCAAAGAGCAATTTTCCATCCATGAAGTAAGCTTCTCTTGAAAATTCATGTGTTGTTTTTTTGCGTGTGTGTGAGAGCTGCAGAACTTAATTTCCTAGTCCTTATCCGAAACCTGCCGTTGTTTCTTTTGTCTTGTTTTTAAGCACCTCTAAATGAATGTAATGGGTTTGGTGGTTTTTTTGTGGTGTTGGTTTTTTTTTCTTTTTGGCAAATAATAGGTTCTTGAAGGTGAAATAGATCTTTTTTAGGATAACTTACACTGGAACATGGTTTGAAACTTTAATGTATTTTTTTTTTTTAATCAGTGGCTGGCTCAATGGTGTCTATAATACAAAGACAGTCTGATCCAGGCTGATTTGTGCTTCTCTGCTGCCAACTACTAAAAAGCCTGGTCAGCCTTATGTCACTTGCTGTTAAATGAGGGCAATGCTGAAATTGATAATAATGTCAATTTAATTCAGTGGTCTCCCTGTCATGATTAGCATAGGTTTCTTTTCAGAAACGTGTGTTGTTGCTTCCAAATTATTGTGTTTTGGTGTTGTTCCAAATGTGAACAAATGTTCTAATGTTGCTAAAAGTTTAAAATGTCATGTTAAATGTCTTAGTTTTCTCCTGTGTCAGCTTACTGTGTACAATTGAATTTAAAATCTGAATGCTGATCAATATGAAGAATTTTTTTTTTCCTTGTGCTACAGTTTTAAAGCCATAAGCCAAAGGAAGAGGTGTTCTGGATTTATAGTAAATATGTGAATTTTTAATATTATTAGCTTATAGGGTTCTACTTGCTTTCCTACGGTACATTTCAGATCATCTTTTAAGTTCTGTTGACCACAGGTAAGTTTCTGTTTTATTTTCTTGGCGCATTTGTTCAAAGGCTGTCTTCTTACAAACAGTTCTTTCTCTGAGGTGGTCAGCTGGTAAGCTTTTTTTCTCAATTAGCTCTCTTTTACTGGCTCCAGAGTTTTTGTAGCTCACGGAGAGTCTTTTCTCATAGAGAGGAGCAGGTCTGCCATGCTTGTGTGTTTGACGGTGCCAGCTCATTCTGCAGCAGTGTTTCAAACATGACAATTTATTAGGACATTCACAAATTCATAAACTCCTGTAGGAGCTCACAGATCATGGTGACGTGGTTTGTTGTACCATTTCCAGGCTTTTATGATGGAACTAACTGCACACCAGAGCAGTGTGGGCAGCGTTCTGCAAGCTGGAAACCAGCTGGTGGCCCAGGGAAATCTCTCGCCCGAAGAGGAGTTTGAGATCCAGGAGCAAATGCTGCTGCTGAACTCCCGCTGGGAGGAGCTTAGGGTGGAGAGCATGGACAGGCAGTCCCGGTAAGTCATGCCCCACAACCTCTTCCACAGCTGCAGGACCCACCTCTGGTGCTCACTGCATCTTGGAGGGGTTGGTCTGCATCTATTTGCAAGATTTTTATTATTTTTTTTTTTTCCCCAGAAATAACTCTTCAGTTTGTGACCTGAAATCCACCTTCTTCATACTTTCCAAAGTGAAAGAAAGAAAATAAATATAATTGTTTTTTTATTCTTGTATTTTGCAACTGTTATGTTATGTAAATATGCCAAACTAAATATACAGTATCTACATGCAGTAGTTACACAAATGTGGTTTCAGTATTGTTTCATAGTTTAAGTTCTTCAATAAAGCACATAGTAGATGTGGATAGCTCTGTGTGTTTACGCAACTAAACTGCACTTAGAAGAACTTTTTCCTGCCTGTGGTTTATCAAGCTAAGAGCTGCACATCAAGGGAGAAATTGCATTTTGTCGCAGCTCTCAGCAGATCCCTGTTGCAAGAAACAATCCCTGCTACAAATTGCGTAATTCACTGTTTTGTTGAGAAAGAAACAAGGATACTTAACTGTGTTGCGTAGCTTAATGGTGAAAATATTATTTGATAATAGCTGATTTATGAATCATAGAATCATAGAATGGTTAGAGTTGGAAGGGACCTTAAAGATCATGGAGTTCCAAGCCCCCTGCCATGGGCAGGGACACCTCCACTAGAGCAGGTTGCTCAAAGCCCCATCCAGCCTGGCCTTAAACACTTCCATGGCCTCGCTTCTTTGCTATAGGAACTAGAACTTAGTCCCTTTCCTTAAGAAAACTGTTTCTGAAATAGCTCTGGTGTGCTTCCCCTGCAGCCTGCATGACATGCTGATGGAGCTCCAGAAGCAGCAGTTGCAGCAGCTGTCCGACTGGCTGACAGTCACAGAAGAACGCATTCAGAAGATGGAATCTCAGCTCTTAGCGGAGGATTTGGAGTCCCTTCAAAAACAGCTGGAAGAACATAAAGTAAACTTTTTTGTCTGTTATGTGATACGTATGGGGGAAGTATTTGGATGATGTGTGGGTTGGTGGGTTCCTTAGCTGAGAAACTTGATTGTGTCAGAAGTCATGTATGGATGTGTGCTGAGGGGCCGCATTTGATGCTTGGGAAAGGATGATGACGGGGTAGGAAGGAATTGGAAGTTTCTGGAGGTGCTTTCTTAAATGAACACTTGAGCACTGACGACTGTAGGAGAAACTTGTCTTTACTTCATGCAGGAAGCGAAACCTGTAAGGGAAATTGTGTTGCCTTGTTTTCTGCATGAAGTGAGGATCTCTCCAGATAAATTGTAGGTGTGAGGGACAGTATGAAATAACCTGTGGACAAATTTGCTTTTAATGACTGGCAGGCGTTGCTAAAGCATGCTTGAGACCCGCAGATTGAAATAAAGTGGGAGCTAAAACTATCAGGAAGGGCCTCCCAAATAACTGATTCTCATCCCTACTATTACAGGGATCACATCCTAAGGCGGTGCATAGACACTGCTCTCCGACACGCACAACATTTTGGAAGTGGTTTGTCTCTCAATTAAGTTTCTGGGTAGGAGTCCAGCGTTTCTAGCCTGCAGTGTTTTTTTGAAGGAGAAAGATGGCCTTTTGATACTTGTCATGGTTGCAGCTTTGGTTTTCGTACTCAGCTCTGAGGTCTGACTTTGTCCCCAGCATGGGACATACTCCACAGTTCTTGCCCTGTGAGGTATTTTTAGTCTGTGTAATTTCCTGTCCCATATTTGCATTCTTTCCTCTGTCTTTAAAGTCTGGGGAGTTTCAAGTGTGTTGTTCACAGAGTAGTTTAGGATATTCTGGGATGAAAAGTGATATTTACGGTACTCTAAAGGCATATTGATCTTGCAGAGATATTTCAGAGGTAGGCTTTAACCATGGAATCTGTTCTTTTAGCAGTTCTGTGAATATTTAAGTCTACAGATTATTTCAAACTAAGTGGAACTGTATGCTTTCTGCAGTTTTTGACTATTGTCTTTGAGCATCGTGATCAATTATAGCTCTGAGTTTTTTTTTTTTTTCACCTGTTTGGAATGCCCTATGATACTTGCTTATTAACAGTAATAGCTTTTAATAGAAACACATAAGCTCTCTTATAACAGTAGACATATATAAGTCAATGCATTTGTCACATGATTCTCCTAGTCAAGTATGGTGCATACAGCTTAAAACACTCCATGTTTTCCAACATTTTAACAGAATGGTTTTGGGTTCATTTCTATCAGTCTTTTACTTTTATTGAAACTGTGCAGTGATTTGCAGGTAAAACCTGTGCTTAACTGTTGAATCTGAAGTACTTTGCCACTGCAGTTGCATTAGTCAGTGTGGCCAAAATAGCAGATTAGCAAATGTATTCAAAGTTGGTAACCTCGGATTTGTTGTTCTAGAGCCTGCAGAGTGACCTAGAGGCAGAGCAGATGAAGGTAAACTCCCTAACGCACATGGTTGTCATTGTTGATGAAAGCAGCGGGGAAAGTGCAACAGCTATCCTGGAGGAACAGTTGCAGGTAAAATCATAGAATAGTTTGGGTGGGAAGGGACCTTTAAAGGCCATCTAGTCCAACCCCCCTGCAATGAGCAGGGACATCTTCAACTGGATCAGGTTGCTCAGAGCCCCGTCCAACCTAACCTTGAATGGTTCCAGGGGGTGGGGCATCTACCACCTCTCTGGGCAACCTGTTCCAGTGTCTTGCCACCCTCTTTGTAAAAAAAAATAAATAAAAAATTTCTTCCTTATATCTAATCTAAATCTACCCTCTTTTAGTTTAAAACCATTACCTCTTGTAATGTAGGAGCCCTCTTCTTTTTACTGTAGTAGCAGACACTTAAAACCATTGCATGTAATTGTCAATCAACACTTTTGTGTTTAAAGACTATTTATCCTAGAAAGTAATTTAAAGGTTGTTTGTTTTTTTTTTTTTTCTTTGAGAAGTAGTAATAATGTAAAGAATTGATAAATTTGCTCACAGTAAAACCTGCAAAAGTGCTTGGTGACTTTCAAGCTCGATTCCTGATGAGTCAAGCAGTTTGCATTCCCAGTGAGTTAGGCACTTTTGTAGTGTATTCTTTCAGCAGTTTCGTTAAAATGGGAAGATGCACAGTACGACTCTTATTTCCCATGAGTAATTTTCATTAGGAAGTTAGAATCTGATGGGAAAAATATTTAAAGACATGAGCAGAATTTATCTAGGGAATATAATGTGAAATATTTTCCCATTTTTGTCAGAAGTTAGACTAACTTGAAGTCTAGGCAGTGTGAAACAGAATTTATTTAAACAGAATCCATGCTGCTTTGTTCGCTTCTTTTGAAGTCAATCAAAGAGCTCACTGACTTAAGCAAGAGCAGAGATAAGGCCATAGGTGAATGCTCTTGAAAGTTCTAACCTCCAGCTTTGTGCAATACAACAATGGTGATTACTGGCAAGGAGGTAGCTGTAATGTAGGAAGGGGTTACTGTGAAATAAAAATTATGCTTTTGATTATCTGATTTTTGAGTTTCTGAGGCTCATGTATGTTCATGAGTGTTTTCTGCTTTTGTAGAGGCTCGGTGAGCGGTGGACGGCAGTTTGTCGTTGGACTGAGGAACGACGGGTCAAGCTGCAAGAAATTCAGCTTTTATGGCAAGAGCTGCTGGAAGAGCAGGTTAGTAGCTCTTCAGTTACCCAGAGTGACTGGTTCATTTGTGGGGGGGGGGAAAAACAACCAACCAACAAAAAAACCCCACCCCAAAGCCATTAGTAGGTTTTAACAGCTCTCAGAAAAAAGCCTTGAAAAAAATAGATGCTGTCTTACGGTTTGAGTTCCCAGTGTTTTTTGAGGAGTAACCATGTAGTGCAGGGGAAGTATTTTCCAAAGTTTTTAAGTAGGAAAGTTTGTAACTCCTTATAAAATAATTTCTAAGGTAGTTGTCAAAATGGTCAAGAAGTGGGAATATCCGTGGTAGCAATGTGACAATGAATCCCTAAGTGTTTGGTGGTTTGGTAATCACAGAAATTTTCCTAATTAAGATATATGCGCTTCCAACATGGATACATATCCACAATTTTGCAATCAACTAATCAAAATCGGTAACATAAAATATTTGGTTAATATAGTAAAGCATGCAGCTTGTCTCATTTTGATGAGTTTAGGCAGACAGTTGGATTGTGAAGAAGATGGCATTGTGAGTTTTGTCTTGCTCCGATATCGTGCGTTTTACATATATAGTAAATGTACTGCTCAAACACAAATTAACTGACAGCATAAAAAATGTGGTAACACAGCTATACGTGTTAGGCTTGCATACCTAGTGTTGTTCGAGCTTGTTTTGTGTCTCAGCTTGAAATATTTGATGGCTTTTCCTTCGAAGGTTTTACTTAAATTGTTTTGTTTTCTTAAATGATGGTATTTATCACTGTAAGCTCTTGTTTAAACTCTGCTGTACACCCAGATTGTTTAGATGTTTGAAAGAAGTAGAACAGTACCGATAGAGCTGTTACTATCAGTTACAGCCTGGTTTCTTTGACAGGCATGTTTTGTCTGCATTTTTTGGGGTTGCATATGTGTTTATCCCTGACCCCTCCTGTACCTATTTGCACTATATTGATAAGCTGAATTTGCAGGTCATGTGACTTTGTCAGTTGTATGGACCCAAGGTTTAGATTCTGGTTTATCCGATGCCAAGTATTTATTTATATATATTTCTTTAAAATACTGCGTAGGCGTATGTGTGCATACATACAGAAAGTTGTGTGGTGACACTTTCTGGTAACTCTTGGGCAAGGCGAGTCTCTGAGTTGAAAAATAAGGATTCCTCAAATCCTCACTCTGTATGTCAAGGTGTGGACTTCAGGTGTTGTCAGTTTTGATGACCTTATGTGAATGTGTTTCTGTCCTCTTCCACTTTTATATTTGTCTGGGGAAAAGTGACCCCTCATTGACTATTACAGTAATGTTAAAAGTGTCATCTTATGTTGGAGTTTCTTTGATTTCAGCTTTTTAAAAATTTGTATGTAATTATGTTGTGCTGTGAAAGTGAAAAAAACTAATTTTGTTAGATAGCAAGTAGTGAGGAAGTAGAAGTTTATTTTAGGTGGTTTAGATCAGCCTATGTTTGCATTCATTGTTCAACTCTGAACAATGCATTTATTATTGACAGGTTTGAATTACAGTTCTATGTCCTCAAGAATTATCAAGTGCCTTACCAAAATTACAATTTGAAACTAATTAAAAAGTTTAATGCAAACGCTTTGTTAAAACGAGAGTAACTAAAACATTTAGGTACTGTCATTTTTCCGTTTCACCCAACCAGATGGAGAGATGAGCAACAGTGATGCATCAGACTTTTTGTGGCTGCCTAGAAATTTTTTGGAAACCACATTGCCAAGTCAACACAATTCTTACCACTCAGGAAACAAATTCCTCAATCAATGCCAGATATTTCTTAGCACTGTGATAATTATGTTTCAGTTTTCTAGGGAGAGTTATCTTTAACTGCTGATTTAGCAGAAATTAACTGAATACATTGAAGAGCTTTTAAGCTCCTCTTATGCATAAAATATGTTGGCAGGGATGCCAGTGTGATTTTTCCAGAGAATATGTGGTGTTATAATTTTGTTTCTCACAGCCTCATGGCATTTCTACCACCATCATATTTGCTGCCTGTACACTTTGCGTACTGGTTTACATTGGCAATGTAAACTGCCTTAACCCTTTGGGCCAAATGTTGCTGTAGTCAGTTCTGGGACAATGCCAAAAATATATAGCTAGACTGAGGAGCCTAGTAGCTGCTATAAAGTGTGGTGTTCAAAGAAGAAAAAGGTCTGCCTTGCTGTATTGTTTTATTTTTACTTTTTTTTAAACAGAGTAGCAGCAGTGTGCCAGTGGCTGTGCTACTAAGCTTGATAGACAGCTGGGTATTCCAGCCTATGGAGATGGCTGTGCAGCAGCAGCAATATGTTGCAACATAACATAAAATTTATAAAATCCTTCCTGATATTTGATGCCGGTTATTGCTGGAATTCCCGTAGGAGTGCTGTGTGACTGAGGAGAAGTGAGATCCAGGACAGGTTTCCCTAGGAAAAAGTAGAAAAATCTCAAGATCACTGAGTTAGTACTATCCAGAGCAGACCATTCCAGCTTTCAGCAGTTAACTTCAGCAAATACTGCCTCATTATTTTGCAACTGGAAGTAGGTACAGTAAATGGAGAGGTGACTAATTAATACCTGAGTCTTTGAATGACTGCCTGGACTGAGAGCTCTGAGTTATCAGTCGTGTAGCTTCTGTGAGGAAATGTTTGTAATGGCTGGTTTTAAATCACAGAGGAAGAATGGTGGAGAATGAGTGAAAGCATACATAGCATTTTGATACATTTAATTTTAATCTAGTTTATAATCCTACGTCAGCCTTGGTGGATATCTGGTTGCTGCAAATAACTTTGGGAGGTGGGGGTGTGTGTGCTCTGACATATTGAGAAATGGCTTTGTTGAAATTGTTTTGTTGGAAAGCATTACTTAGTTGTCTGATCTGATATTTTTTTCACCCCTTTTATGTACTAGTTTTGTTAATGCCAACTGAAATTCCTGCATATAAAGACTGCAGAACTGTGCTTTGAATGCAATTATCTTAAAGAAGGAATTGTCAATACCTGTTTGACAAGCTTGGTGTTTTCTTGTGCTATTTTTCTTATGATCTGCAGTGCCTATTGAAAGCTTGGTTAACTGAGAAAGAAGAGGCTTTGAGTAAGGTCCAGACAAGCAATTTCAAAGATCAAACAGACCTGAGTGTGAATGTTCGAAAACTAGCAGTGAGTATCGCTGTCCTGCTCTATCCTGTCAAGTCTCATAGACTAAATGAATGGCAAATTGCCATTTTTTTTTTTTTGAGTGGCAAATTGCCTCCCAGTAGGAGCTGTAAATACTTGATACTTTGGAAGCCAGGACAATATTCTCTCCTTGCCAGATTCTTTCACTTGAATTTAAAAAAAGTGTACAACTTATTCCAGGGCCATTCCAGGGTGGTGTGCCAGACTTTGAAACAGCTACCCTGGGTTTTTGACAGGGTTTGGAGTTTATTGCAGGCCACCAGTCAGCTGTGTGTTCCAAAGTGGGGGTTTGTGGGTTTGGTTGGGTTTTTTTCTTTCTTTTTTTTTTTTTTTTTAAATCCATTGGTGCAGCTTGTACCTGAACTAATAATTTGTAGCTGTTACTCAAGAGATGCTGCTGACTGCTCTAGGAGCTGCTTCAGAAATGTGCTCTTTTTAAGAGTTTATTAGTGTTTTGTTACAGAAGAGAACTATTTTGAAACCTATGATACATCTGGCTCAGTACAATTCCCTCCCTTACTCCTCTCCCCGGAATCAAAAGCGAAGGGGTGGCAGAATACTTGATGTTGCCTTGCAATGTTTTCTTTTAACTTCAGATTTTGAAAGAGGACATGGGTATGAAACGGCAAACGCTAGACCAGCTGAATGAGCTAGGTCAGGATGTGGCTCAAATCCTTGGGAATGGCAGAGCATCCAGTAAAATCGATCAGGATCAAGAAGAACTAACTCAGAGGTGGGATGGTTTGGTTCAGAAGCTAGAGGATTACTCTAACCAGGTACTTAACAAGGCTTTATTACTTTTTAGCTGTTTAGATATCTATATGTATGCAAACCTCATTGATACTGTCAGCAAAATTGCCCAGGTGAGTTCTTGGCATCAGGCTAGACAGGTAGGTGAGTGCTCTTTCACGTGGGGCTGACTTTACCTTCTGACAAAGCTGTCTGCATTTTTTGGGTATTCAAAACCCCAAGTTGTTAACCTGACTAGTACTATTACTCCTTTCTCACACAGATTAAGCTTCATTTTTCTGATGAGTAAAACAGGCTTGCCGTGTATTATCAATCAATGCAAATGCCTTTAAACATTGTAAGAGTGCTGGGACTGGATTAAATCTGTTACTAAAAGAAAATAAACTCAAACCACAAACCCCATAATAGATAAATAAATGGGAGTCATACAAGCATTTATGCTGTGCGAGTATGATTTCTCATCTGTTGAAAATAGAGTAGTTGTTTGTTTGATATGTAGCCATGATAGCCAAGCTGGATTGTTATATGTTTATTTTAATATTTTGAGTGCTTGGTAATGTTTTTATTTAGACAGAACTCCCATTGGCTTCTGTGGGAATTTTGTTTGACAGTTTTATGACTCATATGTCCCTTTTTTGGTGATATTAAAAAGTTATGATGAAGGCCATGGCATTGATTCACAATTCATTTAGTGTATAGTGAATGAGTTGTGCAGTCTGAGTAAGGGTCCATTTCAGCCACGTGGCTTTTATTTGTTCTTGTGTTTAAGCCAAAGCACTGGAGAATGCCAAATTCTGTCATCTTCTTTTCACTCCCACTAAATATCAGGCTATACTTAGAATTTCCAGGTTGATTCCCATGGGACTTACTTTGTAACCTCTTAAAGAGTGTGGAAGCTTTTTATTGACTTGAGTGAGTCTTTAGGTCAAATCCACAGCTCTTTCTGTTATCTAGGCTTGGTTTTATGGGTTATAAACCCAAAGGACCTTGATTTTTTTTTTTTTCTGTGAACCAAGAAATTATGAAAGAAAATAGATACAATGCTTCTTTTGTTGATTTTACTTCAACATAAATTCTGGCGTAAAATTCTAGTTGAACTGAGAGTTTTGATGTATGGCTCTCATCTGTAAAATGAGAATAAAGACATTTTTCTCTGGGCTGCATCTGTGATAAAAGTGCTACACAATGGCTAGGTGTGGTCATTTGTAGGAGTGAAAAATGGGCTTTTATGACTGATAAATAAAAGGAACTAAGCAAAAGCAATTCAGTTTTTGTTAGAAATGCCATTTAACCCTTTTCCTAAATTATTTTGTATAGGTAACTCAAGCTGTAGGAAGCATAGGGATGTCACAGGTTTCACAGAAGACTGCTGCAGAAACAACGCCATTGAAGGAACAGGTAGTGGTTAAACAATCCAGACAGGAGTTGCCCCCACCGCCACCCCCAAAGAAAAGGCAAATTCCAGGGGACAGTGAAGCAAAGAAAAAGTAAGTGTCTGTCGCTGCCATCTTCTCTCGCTCACTAGATACTACAGAGACTCACGTCTCTTGCTCTTGGCTTTTAATTTTTGTTTTGTTGCAGGTGAGGAATACTTAAGTTGCTGTTGTGAGGTTGGATTTGTACAGCCTTGTTTTCAGAGCAACAGAAAGCCTGCAGCTTCCATTAATTTCAAAGGGAAACAGGGGTGGTGTTTTTCAAAAAAGCGAGTTTTCAGTCCTTTGTAACTCAGTTCCTTTGCTGAAAGATAGATGATTAGATTTCTTTTGGAAAAACATCTTATCTTTGGTCAAAAGATGTTGTGAAAATGCCAAATATTTTCATTTATTTATTCCTAATCTCTGTAAAATCTATGGGAAAATGGGAGAAACTGCACAAAAAAAGCTGAGACCTATTCCATGTGCCTGGTATTTAGTAATAGGAACAATATTACAGTGATGTTTCCTTTCCTAAGTGTATCTGGAGTGGCTGACTGATTTGCATGTATGTCCCCATGGGGGGGGACACCACCCAGTAGACCAGGTTGCTCAAAGCCCCATCCAGCCTGGCCTTGAACACTTCCAGGGATGGGGCTTCCACAACTTCCCCGGGCAACCTGTTCCAGTGCCTCACCACCCTCACAGTAGAGAATTTCTTCCTGATATCCAATCTAAACTCCCCTCTTTCAGTTTAAACCGTTATTCCTCATCCTGTCACTCCACTCCCTGACAAAGAGTCCCTCCCCATCTCTCCTGTAGGCCCCCTTTAGGTACTGGACGGCTGCTCTAAGGTCTCCCTGGAGCCTTCTCTTCACCAGGCTAAGCAGTATTTAGTAACGTGTTGCAGCGCCTTTATTAAATAGTGTACCTAAAACTAAAAGAATTATTTCAAGATAAATTAAGAAAGTAATTTCTTTATACTCATCATTTTGCTTTTTTTGTGCTTGCCTGAGAAAAAGAGCATTTCATTGAGATGTCACTAGTTTAAACCTTTGGCAGGTCATTTAGGGAGAGGATAGAAGGCTGAATCAAGAGCAAAGCGCTGCTGTGCTAGGTGATGTGTGTTTGCACAGTGAAGAAGAGTTGTTCTTCCCATTTTTCTGAAGGAGGAATGCAGGTCTGAAGGGGTGAGGAACCTTCCTAAACCCTCTTGAGGACCCTGGTCAGATCCTCTGAGCCCCTGTGGGGGTGATACATACTTGTGGGTGTCCCAGGGCACTAATGCAGTCAGCAGCCCATTGGTTCCTTCTCTGTGTCTCATGAGTCGTACAAAGTATTTTAAACTTTGAAAGCAAAAGTGATTTGATCTGTTATCTTTTTTCCTAGAGTTCAAACTGTATTGAGGACAGTCAGTTAAAATAGGTTACACTTTCTGATGCTTTTGCCTGATCCCAGTTACTTATATTGAAACCAACAAATGGCCAGTAACTAGAATTTTCCGGGTTTTCCCATGAAAAGTTTGTGACTAACAGTGAGTTCTGCATTTGTTGGGAGGCTGTTATTCCATGTTAGGATTTACACTGTGCTAAGTAGTAGAATTGTAATATGGCCTGACTTATGGTCTGTATAGTATGTCTGTCCTTCTCTCAAGTTCTCTGCAGTACTAGTTAATTTGGGAGTTGGTGTTTTTTTTGTTTGTTTGATTATTGGTGGTGGTGGGTTACAGCTTTTAGGCATAAGAAAGTTATGTTAGTATAGCCGTGTCCGAAAATATTAAGCTATAAGCTAATCTTTAGTCAGCCAAGCGTTCAAAAAGGTTTGTCCACTGTCACTGCCATGAGTTCTTAAGCTGCTAGTTTTTTCTTCAGACTAAATACTGTTGCAGACTTTTACAAAATCTAGAACTGTAATACTTATTTTTTTTATTCCTGAGGTTTAGTTATTACCTTTAAAATACTCAGCATTGAGAGATATCTTTTGTGACATATTTAAAGAAAGAGAAATAGCTTGCATGAAGATATCTATAAAAATATTAAGAAATAAATTGCACTGAGCATTCATAATTTACTCCCAAGGGCTAATATCATAGACATAATTTTTACTGTGTCAGGTTTTTGAAAGTCTGTTTCTGTCCAACCGCCTGTGAGTAGTAATATGAAAAACATGAATCTTGTGTGCAGTCTTACTGTTTTGGGAATGAGTAATGTGCTGAACTTTAAGACTTCTGATTTTTAAGACAGAGTGACTGAATAGGGAAAAATGACAAAAAAAAATTGTCTGACCTTTTAAACCAGGTTTGATGCTGAAAGTACTGAGCTCTTGAACTGGATTTCAAAATCAAAATCTGCCATTCAGGCCACAGACATCAAAGAGTACAAGAAGATGAGAGAGACTTCAAACATGAAAGAAAAGTTGAAGGTAAAATGGGGAGACAGAGAGTGTTCCAGTGAATAGTATATTTTGTCTCTAAGCTGGCTGTCAGCTGGAGGTGTGGGCTGATCCACATGCTTCGTGGGGATTAAGTCCTTTAGTTAAATAGTTTCAGAACTGAACGTACGTGGGAATCTCTGACCAGCTGGACACAAACTTCTGCTGTGTTGGGTTGCACAATCCACAGGAAATTTTACAAACTTATATTACTTATGTCTCCTTTGGAGTTCTGATAGATGTCTGTCTTCAGGATTAGCATCTTTGCCACTAAGTAGCATAATTTGGCTTCATGTTTCGCAGTTGGAGATGGTCTTGATTGACATCACTTTTATAATTCTGGTAGAGATGAGCCAGTGGGCTGCTCAGAGACCCCTTGAATCTTGCTGTGATGCTCTGCACACACTGTACCACCCAGGGTCCAAAGTGGTCCATTGTTACAATGTTTGGACATGTTTGGACATGCTCTATTAATTTTGGAGAAAACCAAATAGTAAGATATTACTGACCTGTGAGAGAGAATACATAATTTTACAGGATCCTGTGGGAGCCATCAAAAAATTTTATCTTCCTTCTGTTTTGCGAATGTATTCTTGCCATTTTTGGTCCTTGAGCATGCTTTGATTTCTGGAGCTTTAGCAGGACCTGCTAAATTTGATTCTTTTGAAATCAAAGACAATACTTAAAAATATCTATAAGGAGACTCCTCAATGCTGTAGTGCAAAATGGTGCCAGTAGAAATGTTTGGAATGGCAGTACTGTTGGAAATAAAACCCAAGACAACCCTCCCACTAGTTTATTTATAGAACTTTATGAATGTTTGTAGCCCTTTATAAAATAGGCTCCAAGACGATCACCAGGTTCCCATGAACAGCACTGTTTTTAAATTATCGATGGGCTCTAAGTGGGTAGGACAGTGTTTGTTCTTCCCAACTGTGCAAATAAGTGCATGCTGCTTCTGAATTTACTGTAGCAAGTCTAAACCCGAGTAGTGACCTTGGGCATTAGTTTCAAAAAGATTTTAATTTGGAGATACTTTGTTGTAATCTCAGAGGATATTAAAGTTGTGGCCTTATGGCCAAGGAACTCATCTTTCCTCTGTGGATGTATTCTGCCTCTTGGCTCAAGACAGGAGCATTCATCAATATGTACGACTCGAGGAAGGAACTCATTCCTCTAAAAATCTTGGTGTCAAATAGGATTTCCATCACCATTTCTTTATGGACGAGAGTGAAGCACTACAGTTTATGAGAGTGGGTTACTAGTGGGCTATAGTTCTTGCCAGCTGGACTTCTAGGGAACAGGGGGTTTTTCCCTTCTGCTGGATATCTCAGTAGAGACTGTAGAGGTGAAGGGACTATTAAAAAAAGTCCTTTTTTCCACTGGCTCATATTAAATAATTACAATTTTTGATCACAAGTGACTTGTTTTAGCTGGTGTCACAATATCTGACTTCACAGAGCAGGATTGTCAACCCTTTTAATGATTTTTTTTATTCCTGGTGGTGTTGGACTAGTCTCTTGCTTGCCTGGCACTCATGAGAGCTAACTCTTTTTGCATTTGTTTTCTGAACAAATAGAACTAACGTGTGTCTTAAAAGGTGCTATATCCAAGAAAACTGGAATGTGTTTTGGGTAGTAGTGGGAAAATACGTGTTACTGGTGGCGAGGTGGGAGTCAAGAAAAATTACCCTCTCTGAAACTGAATGATTTTCGGGTTTGCTTTGTAGGTGATTGAAAAAGAAAGGGTTGAAAAAAGCCAAAAGTTAGATGAACTGAAGCGAAGTGGACATATTCTTTTGGATCAAATGGGAAAGGGTAAGCGACTTAAAGGTTTTTCTGTTTTGTGATTTAATTGGATGAGTTGCTGGGAAATAATACTGAAATAGGCTACCTCCAGTTAAGCATTGTGATATATTCCTTCTCTCTTCCTCCATTTTCTTTCCTTCAGAGACACTGGTCACTCTTACTGTTACTAGTTATGTGGTTTGCTACTATTAAAGCTTATAGAAAAGCAGTATTAATATTCTTTGTTTAATGTGTGTGTGTTCATTTGCAACCTTTTAAAGGGTTATTTTTATGGATATGGAAATAATTTCTTAGAATGGCAGTAACATGCTTTTTGAGGAAGGAGTTGGTTTCATTTTAAATTATGTGGAGATTTTAAGTATAAAGTTTTAGAATATAACTGCCTTGAAGTGGAAATTTTGAAACCAAATTTAGGCTTGATAAATGTGTGTATGTCTCTATTTGTAGTTTTCTCTATTTCTATGAAGACTGTCAGTATGTTTTGATGATACAGTCACAATTCATGGTTCAAACACAAGAGAAAAGCCTACGTGCTTCAGAAAATGATTGATTGTCAATTAAAACACTTATCCCTGGAAACTTATAATTAACATCAGTGAAAGTTGAATCTTTAAACCTTGCCAAAATCTTGTTTCATTATATGACAAAACTCTATCAGTGAAATGTGACTTTCTCCATAAAAGAGCTGTTCATATCATCCAGAAACAGTCTTTTAGATCTGCTGTGCACTTGCCTTCTGGTGAAGTGGCTTTAACCAGTAGCATTCAGACAGGTCAAAGGGTGGTGTCACTGTCCTGCATACTGACCAGCGTACCTTTTGGAAAATGCTGATTTCCACTGGATTTCCCAACTGTCACATTTTTTTTTTTCCAGCCATCCCCTTTTCCTGCATGCCAGATGCTAAGCATCTCCAATCCTCCCCTCCTTGCCTACTACAGCTGAAGCTTTTTATAGTGGGTGCCATTGCCTTGTAGCTGATGGCTGGAAGCCATCGATTTGACCTGGAGTTTGGATTGTAAAAATTTGTAGATGTTCCTTGTCTTCAAACCTGGACAGAGATTCTCCCTCTCTCTCTTATAAACCCCTCCAGTTGTGAGAAGTCATGGCTATGAAACCAGTATCTGTTCATCATAATGAGAAACGAATAGTTCAAAAACTGCTTTGTATCGGCAAAATATAAGATACAGAAATTGCTTCCTAGTTGCCTGTAGTCTTAAAATTTGGAAGAATATAACCAAACTATAGAAAATAGCCAATCTACACCCCCTGGCTCAGTTAGGGTCTGCTAGTGCATTTTGTCCAGCGCAGAATGATAGCCCTTCTCTCCAAAACCAGGCCCAACTTGGTTTGGAATAATGCACAGCACTGGTGCGTGTGTCTATACATCCCTCTCTATCCTGGGGCAGTGCCGCAGTGGCAGTGACCGATGGCTGCGTGCATGCTCCTCTTACATGGCTGTTTGCAGGGGCTGTGCTTCTGCGTCGTAGATGTGCCCGGTGTATGGCCCGTGCATGCAGCACTGGGAGGATCGATGGAGCAGAGCCTTCATGTGCCCTTGCAGTCACCAGCTGCCTGCGCTGACCGGACCACTGGGCTCCACTTGCGCTAAAGCAGTTCAGCAAACAGGCTCCTCCATGTGGCTCTCCTCCTTGTGCTCCAGTCTACATGACGGAACTGCTAAGTTCAAATGACCCATATATGGTCTTATATAAAGAAGATGGTACCCTGAAAAAGAGTCTGCATCAGAAACTTCCAGTGACAAGGATGTGCCGTTGAATGCACATTGCACTCACGCTTCTCCCTATAGAGCAAAATTGTCAGTTACTTCTGGTGCTTGAGGAAATAAAAGAACAATCAATGGATGGGTGGGAGGTCTTTTTTGCTTTTGCTGCTGCATCCTCAAGTAATGCCTTGATTTGTCAAAAAGATGGCGTAGCAAGTGCTTCATGTAGTCTCTGTGAGTAGGAAATAACCTTGTGCTTTGTCATGTTGCTTTTGTAGCTATTCATATTACCTAGTTATTAATCGTGTCTGCATGCAATGTGACGTGGTTAGCCACTGCTCCATCTCTCTCCCGGGATGACAGGATTGTTTTCAATTAATTTATTGCTGCCTTCCAACTTGCTGCTTCCCTCTTTCTTTGTGGAGTCTAGCATCATCTAAAAAAAATTCACTGGAAGCCAACTTAAATAAATCTTATTTTATTTAAATCTACGTATTAACAGTTAGACACAAATCACGATCGTGAAGAGAGTCGTGATAGTTGAGAGTCATCTCATTGTTATAAATTCAAGTATTATCAAATGGAAAGAATGGAAGTGGAGTATCTCACTCTTCATTTTACTATTAATGTGGAAATAAAAAGCTGAAACACTGTTAGCAATAAGTATAGATTTATGGATAGTGGACTTGGAATCAAAGCCTTTTGCATATTAATGCAAATGTACACCTGTATTCGTAGAGAAGGAAGGTTAAATGCCCATTAATCAAAACGCGTTGCAGTTAATATAACAATAATTTATATAATCTTTTTAGAGGGACTTTCCACAATGGATATAAAAACTGTGATGGAGAAAATATTGTCAGAGTGGAAAGATGTGGTTCAGCATCTGGAAGAAGTGGCCAGAAAGATAAAGTACCAGGAAGATATAAATGCTTATGTTAAAGAAATGAGTGAGCTTGAGAAGATTGTAATTGAGAAGGATGCCTGGCTGAAAAATGACGCTTCTTCAGCATCCCAGCCCCCAGCAGTCCTGAAAGACTTATGTCAGGTAAGTCTGGCAAAACATTTTAATTTTGATTGGAAGCTGTTAGGAGTACAAAATACCCCAGAGGAGCTTAGCCTAGTCAGTAAGGTAACTCAAAATTTCTGAGGCATCCCGGGAACCTGATTTGACTGGAAGATTTTGGTACCTGTGTCACAGGAGTAATGTTGCCCCAGTAATGTGGAGGAGCTGTGCTGCAGTAGCTTAGTAAAATCTTTATTGTTAACAAGGCAGGTTGGTAAGATTGGTTTTGTTTTTAATCATTCACAGCAGGAATTAACACTTCTTGTAAGTCTGAGTCCACGGTTGGAACACCTGAAAGCCACCTGCAAGGCACTCACCTCTCAGCCTGTGCCTCCAAACTTCATTCAGGAGAGCTTGAACGGTTTTCTCTATCGCTTCAAGTTGACTTGTCAGAAACTAGAGGAACGTCACCAGCTGCTGAAGAAAGGTAAATGTATACATATTTTGCTTAACATAAGCCTTTCTGATACTTGTGTTCTGATTTTCTTGTTGTTGTGAACCGATTGAAAACTAACTGAATTCTGGCAGAGTTTTCCTACTGATTCTGGGAGGCTTTGGGTCAAGCTGACAAAACCTTTTTATTCACCTGAAAGAATATTTGTATGACCTCTTCTGTGCATACTACAAAAATATATTGTTCCATGGTGTCAAAAACCATTATGCAAGGATGCAACATTCCTGAAATTACATTTAAGGAATTAGCAAAACATATTTAAGGTGGATAATATAGTTCGAAAAGCTGTGTGGCTCTGGCATTTATGGATATAAATAGTACTATTGGAAATGAAAAGTGGAAGATTAAGAAAACCTTGTAAAATTGAACTGTGCGTGGGAAATTTATTCTTTTTCATAGCTTTTTTGAGCACATTAGTCATACATAATTCCTTTTGGAAATTTCATCTTTGAAGTGATTTGGAATCTGGCTTGCTTTTCGGGCACTTTCTCCTTGGGTTTTTGTTGCATTAAAAATTTTATTATGGGCATTCAAACCAGTCATGCTGGCTTCTAAAGGGTTTTAAATGTAGTGCACAAAATATGTAGCTCTGTTAATATTTTACAGCTGAATAGCAAGAGCACAGACCTATTAGGAGATTTTTTTTTTTTCCTTAGTTTTCATTTTGTTTCTGAAGAATTCAAGGAAACGTTTTGCTAAGGGCCTGAAATGGAAGAGCATTAACATTTTATTCTGTATGTATAAAAATAGGCTCAATTACTAAATTGTTAGACCATCTATATAATGTGTTGCACAAGGCCTGCACGCTTTGATTATATCCATGCAGAAAACTGAATGGATAAATGTATTTGCCTGCCACGCTCAAGTTACAGGGTATGCTTTCATTCTTACTGTGAGGAATGATTATTTTATGACTGTTCTGAGTTCATGTGCTTTTGAATAATTTTATTGTTATTGTGTATTTTGGTAATTATTACATGATATGACAAAAGTACTCCTTGTTTTTTCATACCACACATTACTCGAGGCATTATTAGCATATTTGAAACAGTTATTACTTGGTAAAAATACTTTACATACCATAATATGTTAAATTTGTATTTGTGTATATTTTTTTAATTATGATTTCTCTGCAGATTGTGTATTGCTAAATAACAGAAGGAAATGTCAATTCAGGGCTTCAGTTGTTTCTTTAAAGCATGGTTTGAATTGCTGTAAGGTAAAAGAACTTCCAGAACTGTATAACTGGGAGCAACAACTGGTGGTGGCACTTCAGCATTTGTGAACTTGGCAGGCTTTGACTGACAGAAGTCCAGCTCCTTTCACGTCTCTTTGAGCCTCTGAAAATTCCCTCGTGGAGTGCTACTCTGTCCCACCTCTACGGGCATTTTTTTATAGGAATTGTGACTTAATTTTTTGTTTTGTCAATGGGAGGCTATTTTAACTATTTCCTTCTCCTTCCGGATTTGCTGTAGTTTAGTGACAGTGTACCTGTTTGCTTTTTGCTGACTTTTTTTTTTTTTTTCCCCTATAAATTGATCCTGGATTTTTGAGAAGAGGAAGCTAGATAACAAATGTCTCTCTAGAAACGTTGACTCATTTCTTAGTTATAAATGATATGACAGTTCTGACAGTAAGCTGCTGAAAAGCTACCTGGTGAGTCGGAACAAGGCTTAGATTAATTTTCACTTGTGGCAGTAACAAAATTGCTTAGGAATCCAAGGCCAGAGAACCTGCATACCACAGCATGGGTCTTACAGCCAAAATCCTGTTCGCTGCAGTTTTCTAAATCTGATGTTTTCTTTCTGAAATGCCAGAGTGAGATGCTGCCTCCTGCCTGGGATTCCACAGAGGGCTGGCTCAAGGAAAATCTGAGATGCAGTCAAAGATTGCAAGCAGATACTCTATCCAAACTTTAATTCTCTTTTCAGTCTTCACAGATAACATGTCTGTTCTGGCAACAGGCTAAAAGCTGCTTTTTTTTTTTTTTTGTGTATGTATATACATATAAAAAAAAAAAAACCCAAACCCTACTTCTACACTCGTACATACTTTATGTACGTGTGTTTATATGTAAAAACACTAGCTTATGTAGTTAATATATGTAGTGTGTATATTTAACTTTATACCTAATAAATGGCTATTTTATATGCTATACTTTGTATTTTATATACAGTAGATATGTGTGTGTTTGCATATAAATAGTAGATATGTCTAAAACTTTTTAAAATGGAAAATACTAAATTGTGAGGATTTAGGCATGCAAAAGCCCAAGTACTATTGATTCTATCACCCTGTGTGCCCCAAGAGATTTAGGTGTTTAGGTGTATAAGAAAATTCTAAAAATGGGATTGAGTTTTAAAATATTTTTCTTTTGGGGGGTGTGTGTGTGTCATCCTATATTTATTATTATATTCTGTATAATATTTATATATTATATGTAATTAATATTTTTTAAAGAAAGAAACTGTCATCAGCAGAAGAGTTTTTTTTTATCTCTTAGAAGGTCTCAGCAGGATTCAGTGTACAAGTATATCTCACTTGATTTCTTGTTTCTAAATGATTCTGAGCACTTTGATTAGGTTCGTGTCTCTTATAATTTGGCTCTTGTGTCTATTTCCTTACTTTGTATTTTGTTCCATTACTCTTCTTAACGACTCCAGAGGCAGAAAGCCAGCCGAGCCAGGACTACGTGGACTCCCTGCAGCGGCTGAAGGGCACGCTGGGCGAGCTGGAGTGCAAGCAGCAGTCCATCGCCAGCGGGCTGGGCGACCCCAGTAAGGTGGAGAAGGCCCTGCAGCAGGCAAAGGTGACTCTTACCTTCACGCTGAAGCGAGGAAGTTGCTTATTCAGCTGCGGTCACCCCCCGCTCTCCTGCCTTGTTTTCAGTGGGGGAACTAAAAGATGACTCGGAGTGGAGCCGATCGGGGAGCGGTGTGTGGAAGGGTTGCTTTGGTTCACCGCAGGGACCTGCTGGGTGAGGGCTGGGTATCTCCCAGCCTGCAGGCTTCACAGCTTCTCTTGCTGCTTATGGCAGGAGACGAGGCCCAGACAGCTGGGGCTGCTTGGCTGGGGGAAGAGGAGGCTCTGAGGGAGCTCCTCTCAAGTGCTGTGGTGCCTCAGACCACCTTGATGGCCTCCCCAGGCTTTCTTCAGTGTCCATGTCTCGCTTGTGTTGAGTAGCCTCAGAATGGATGTCAGGGTCCCGAGAGCATCCATCCCCCTCATAGGAGCTTGGTTGGATCAGGTTGGTGACCTGATCCAAGATCCGCTCCTTTTCTGCTGAGCACAATGGTGAGGAAAGCCAGGAGCCTGGCCTGCCCTTCCCTCTCCTGGGAGCTGCCTTTTGGCTCTTCCAGCCTGAGCTGCATGGCAGCTGCCTGGCAGCCATGCCCGTGCCCAGCCTGCTCGGGCTTGCTGTCCTGGGAAGGCCATGTCCCTCCCCTGCGGCCATGTGGGCTCCCTAATCCTGCTTCAGTCCTCCCAGCGAGGCCATGGGACGCAGGCTTTAGTCCCCTCCTCCAAGCACTGGGCACAGCCTACTCAGACATGGGGTGCCTCTCAGGCTCAGCTGGTTAACAAATCCATCCCATTTCATCCTCCTGCTGTTATGAGAGAGTAGCTGAACTCCTCTGGCCTCCGGATTGCCTTTCAAAGGGAAACAGTGCTTGTGAGCCGTAAAGACAATTGGTCCGCAAATTCTAGAAGTGGTATTTTTTTTTCCTATTATGAGCCTATTAAGTAGAGGAAAATCTATGGATGACAGTTGGTTTGTAAATAGCAGTTACTGGGGCAGGGGTGGAGTGATGGGAGAGAATCATGCATCTGCAGTGGTGTGGTTTTTGTTTTGTTTTGTGTTTTCTTTAAAAAAAACATAGACAAATACCCTGCCCTCTCTGCTGTCCTCTACTGCTTTTGTAGAATCATGTTTAATTCAGAAACATGTTTTTCCCTTGTGTGGTGGCATAAGAGGGCTTCAGGTGACTCTGGAGCAGCTCTTGAACTCCAGTTGCTGGGTGGGGAGAGGCTGTGTCTGTCTCTATATACTTCTCTATTCGGCAGAGTGATCAAGTAGGTATTTTTAAAAGCCCAATAAACAGGAGTGTTAGTGCTTTGGCTTTTTTTGAACCAACAGATTAAAAAAGAAGTTCTGAGTTCTTTGGATTTCTCTTTTAATGTTGATTCTGTCTTGTTTAAAGTTGGCAGAGATTTTCAGGTCCATATGCTAACTAAATTGCCGTGGCATTTATTCTTTGGAGGCTTGTCTTTTCCTACTTCTGCCCAAATCCCTCCTCCCTCTTTTCTTCAGACACTAATTACCTGAAAGGACATCCCATGCCAGTGTGGGAGCTTTAAAGAGTGTGATGGGAGATGGAAACAAATTGCAGATGATGAGCTGCTTGTGGGCCTGAGATCATCCAGCTCCTCCTCCTGCGCTGTAGCAGGCACTGATAAGTGCTTCAGGCATAGACCCAAGCTGGGGATTGACTCAGTCTGTGGCCCTCTGCAAAGAAAGCTCTTGTTTGCAGAAATAAGCATCCATCTTCCCAGTTTTATTGCGATGTCATGACCTATCTTTTTAGAGGAAACGGTACACTTTATCCTGTTTCCTTCCTGTACATAAAAAGTAAAATTGAGAACATAAACATATCAAAAAGATCCTTCCTCAGTAAAACATAGCAAAATATATGATCACATATCCCCCATGTGCACATTGAATGTATATACCTTAACCTTATTAAGGTTAAATTAATGAAATCAGTAATGGTTTCATGTATTCATTCAAAATTTCTCTCTTAAGCAAAATTTTAAGCAGGATAACCAAAATGACCAGTTTAATGAAGTGGCAGCATTTTTCATGTCTTGGCTTACCTTCGGCTGTTATCTTTCCTTAATATTAGGAAATTAGCTATTTCAGCTCAAGTGACTCTTCGTATCAGCAATGCCATAGTAAATATGTTCAGGGTGTATCCTCCCTGTATTCCAGCTGGAAGAGTAGCTTTCAAAACAAAAAGTATCCAGAGCTGTCATTGCAGCTAGACCTTACAATAATCGTACCTTACAAAACTCAGAACGACACAGCCTGTTTGTGTGGGCGTTATTGTTTGTTTTATTTAATAAATAAATAAATATCTGTTTCCACTGAAAAAACTGAGGTCCTGGTGTGTCTACACTGCAGTTTCTTTTGTGACTGCAGTGTAGTGTAACCATTGGTTTGCTAACTTGAGTGCCAGTATAGCACAGCACAGGAGAGGCGTAGGGGCCTGGGTGTGTTTAGCAACGTGGCCAAGTTTTACAGCCCATTTTGTAATCTCTGCTACTGCATCATTAGAGCAGCTGAAGGTTTTGCTGCTTAAAAGGTTATTTGGAAATCTCTACTGCAGTAACTGGAGTATCCCTCTTCACTGAATCTGTGCTCTGCACAACAAAACCTTTGACATGTATGTAAGCGTGTACCTGTTGTACGTCCAATGCTTGAAGCAGATTTTTCTTCTCTTTGTTTTCCCTTGTAGGCGGTTTGTGAGACATTGGAAGCCCAGAAGCCCAGGGTAGATAAACTTGCTGAAGAAACAAAGGCTTTGGGGAAACATGCTTCTCCTGATATAAAGAAGGTCTACACACAAGAGTTCAAGCATGTGCAGGGACACTGGGACAAATTAAAGCTCAAGATTTCCAAAGATGTTAAACTGCTGGAGGAAATTACATCCAAGTTGAGAATATTTGAGGTAAAACGAAAGGATTTTTTTTTTTTGTTACATAACTCACTTGTTTTAAAGCCCTTTATTTCTCTGTGTTCCTGCAGGAGTCCAGATGATACTGATTGAGAAGGGAAATGTTGATGGGCTGCTAGTCTGGCAGAGGCTGGAAGCATATCTAGTATATTTGTGACAGGGTAGCAGAGGACTCTTAACATGCCAGGATATTTTATCTTCTAATAGAATTACTTTTCACTTAAAATTGGCATTCTTCTTCTTTCAATACCAGAAGCAAAGGTTATGCCAAAGCGAAGGGTATGTCAGCTGTGCTGTTGAAGGCTTGATCTCACCAGGGGCTGAGTGCCCTCTCTTGCAGTTGGTGTCTTATAACCAATGCCTTACTGATTTGACATCTAAAATTGAAATGCCATACCTGCTACACAGAAAATTTGCTCCTTCACATGGGACTTCTGTCAACAGAAATAAAGAAATACTACAGCCTGTTAAAAGAGGAAGTAAAGAAACTGCTTAGGTATAGTGAGTTTTCCAGTTCTAAGAGATGGCCTCTGAAGTGTCAGCAAAGAGAGTTAAAGAATTAAGATTAATCAGCACTCTTCTATTTTTTATCTCTCTCTATATACACACACATATACATACACACAGATGAAATCCTGCATGACAGAAAATCCCAATGCTTTAAAAACAAAGGGACTAAAAGCAAGGGTATTTAAAGGGTATTTAGATATTTAACCCATTGATAAAGACAGGAGAGATAAGTGCTTAAATAGTTTAGAAAAGGTTGACTCAATATTTACTGGTTAGATGGGTTTCTTTGTGTTTGGTTTATGTTCCTTCTCTAGACTATTTATATTCCTCTGGGGAGAGGAAAAAAATAATGAAAAATAAATATATAAAGATTTAGCCCATGGCAATATTATTGTGACCTAAAAGTTAAATAGGTACTAACCATTCTTCAGTATCAGCTTGAACGTATAAGCTGATCAAAGCAGTATAAAAGTATAAAAATATAGTGCCATTTTTTTCCTGAGAGTAATGTTTAACTAGACTTTAAGTCTCATATTATTCATTTTTGTATTATGTTTTAAACTTCAAAAAGCAAGAAGGTGCTTTGAGAGATTCCTGTCTTTTGGTATGAAGGCACATGTGCATTAGCTAACAGAAATCTGTATTTTCACAGGCATTAAACATATTTTGACGTGTGGAATTTTAAAAATTTTTTTCCATTTAACAGACCATGTATCATGCAATTTATCAACATAAGCAAATTGCTGCGTGCACCCGCTCAAGAACATTGATGTCGTGTATGCATGCCATCAATTTTCCCCAAAAGTTTCTTTCCATCTTGCTCTCCCCTCCCTCTGAAGCAGAAAACTGTTCTTTTCTTTGATAACGGATTCAAACTTCAAACTAAGTGGGGGGGGGGTTATTTATTTTAAGCCAGACAGGGTCTTTAATGACTACTCAAGTATAGACACGTGTTTAAACTGAAATTTATATTAGTAAGGCCAGGTAATTGACTTGCATGGCGTTGCAGTGAAAGTTGGACAAACTGTTGCTGATGATGGTTCAGAAGTAGTAAAAGCCTC
Source organism: Numenius arquata (assembly GCF_964106895.1). Lineage (NCBI taxonomy): Eukaryota > Metazoa > Chordata > Aves > Charadriiformes > Scolopacidae > Numenius > Numenius arquata. Next base: position 15,263,765 of record NC_133577.1, on the reverse strand, counting down.
AAGTCCTTTTTTTTTTTCTTTTACTACTTTTTTTATATTAAAAACCTCCAACCTGGAAGAAGTTATAGCAGGAGTAGTCATAGAAAGAGTAACAGATGGTAACTAAATTAAGAGCAGAGTGCACATCCATGCTTCCATGAAAAGTTTTACTTGGGTAAAAAGCCTGGAGGGAAAAACTTGCTCGTAAAGTGTTATTTATTAATTATTTGTTTCAGGACTTCACCTGCTCCTAGCAGTGTGTGTGTGGGATGTGTGTGTATGAATGATGTGGGTATGGTAGTCCAGTCTAGGCTAATGAACTTGTAAATGGAAGCCAAAACCCATCGTATGAATAGGAGGAGGAATTGCAGGTTTTCAGAGGAAAAATGTGTATTTCTTTTATGTAACACTTTTGTGTAATACTGTTAGGCTGTATTACCCGAGGCATAAAGATAAAAGCTGTCCCTGCCCCACTCCCCCTTAAATAACATGTTCAGGAATATGTGTACTTGTGCACCTATATTTGAAAGAATTTCTGCTTTTAGTCTGGTTCCTTCAAAAACCCATATCCGTAGCTTCTGTAGCTACTTGTGGGAGCCTGTGGGATGATGTGGAGCTGTGGAGGAGCTGATGCTGCTGGTTAGCAGGAGCTGACTGCCCAAAGTGATCCTAGTACAGGACCCTAAAAGAAATTAACTTCTAAGGCTTAGCCAAGCCCTTGGTGATTATTTTCCAGCAACCACCTCCTCTAATTTTTCTCCTGACTTTGACCTACTGTGTCTCATTGTCTTCCCTTCCCTCTCTTTGTGGTTATACTCTTAGTTATTTAGCATGACAGAATAAATGTTCTGCATGTAAGCCTGCCTCAATGGCCTTTGTGCAACAACTTTCTATCAGTCTTGTTCTTCAAATGATTGCCTTGTTTGCCTTTCCAGTTGCCTTGATTATCTGTAGCTACACTGAGCAAGACCTTCTTACCTCATCAGTTTTAGCAGTGTTTTTTTTCTCCCTTAATTTCTTGCAAGTGCAGAACTCTGCTTTTTCTGCACTTGAATCACATTGAGTGGTCTGTACATGCCCCTACTTTCCTAAATCACAGCTTTAACTGGATGAAGAATGGCTCCTGAAAACTGAAATCCTTTCTTGTGTTTAACTGAGAGTAGAGTACACCCTTGCAGTATTAGCATGGCAGGTTTTTATCAATTTTATGAAGTTTATATCAATGACTCAGTTTTTTCAGCCAAAGGTGAAGTGCACTGTTCTCCACAGCTGTCCAAAGTGATGTTGGTGCCTCCACATATATGAATGGCAAACTGATGGAAGATGTGGATTTTTATGCCCATGGGAGCTTTGAAGAGCTATGTAGAGCAGAGCATTGAAGCTGTGTGCTGTTGTATAGATCTGAGAAGAATTTTGTCCTGAGTGGCATGTTAAACTTTCTTGTTACCTTAAAAAGAAGTACAGAAGCTGAAAAAGAAATTAAAGGAGAAGAAACAGTAGAAGTAATTATTAAATAATTGAAAATGGAAGAAATATGTAGTGGTGCTATCTGTAGAAATATGGGGTTTACAGTGAGGGTGTTTTCTCGTGAACTGGATTTTTAAGTACCCAGTTCCTGTGTTTTCTAAATAAATAAAGCTGTCAGTGGATGAACAGTCATCTATTTACATTCTCTGATTTTTCCTTTTGAAGGAGTGGTACTAATCTATACAGAGATTTTTGTAGTTTAGCACTGTATTAATAAAAATGAGAATGTGAAGCAAGTTGAATAAAATAGTTGTGGATGGCATTGGACAGATGAGGATGGAACTTGCACTGCAAGAAAGATTCATATGGGAGAACTGGGTATATGGTCTTGGTGCAGACACTGAATGGGTCAGTACCAGAGATGTGATACCAGAGACACAAGATTAGGTTGAATGGCTGGGCAGTATCCTCTTGGTTAAGAGAGGAGATGAAGCATCTAACTATTAAAGGAAGAAAAAATTAAGTGGGGAAGAAAAAAAAAGGAGTGAATGGCAACACTTGGAGAACGTACGGTCATGTGCAACTACACACAAGTCTTGGTTTATTTATCATGTTTCTTTTTTTCCTAATTCACCTTTAAAAGATGGCATTTCCCAAAACGGCACTCCTCACATTTAGGTTTTTGAAAAGAAACTGAACGTAAGTATCCTTATTTTAACAGTGAGCAGACAGGTGGGCAGTGCTTAAAATGTCCTTGTTAGTCTGATGAGCAAGTGGCAGATCTGCCTGTGGGTCCTGCTGCTCAGGTGGCCCTTATGTGATTTGTGATGTGACAGAGGCTCCCCCAAGCTGACACGTGCATTAGTGACATGACGTGTGTTTTACTGTGAGACTGTCTGTACTAGTCATGTGAAGGGAAAAGTAGATAAAAATCATTTTATCAGTTTTGCATCTTGTATTTTCTGGAAGAAAATTTCTCTATCTTGTATCCTCTGTTATCTTACCTCTAAGAATGTGTGGCTTGCTGTGTCTTTGATTATGTATCACCTTCAGTTCTTTTAAATCTACTGCATGACTGTACATTATGTGGTTTTTCTAGGAGTGAACAAGTTAAAATTCAGCACGTTTGATCTTATTCCTGCCTGGAATAAATTTTAGAAACTGGTCCGATGTTTTAGTTCATGTCTAAAAATTGTGAGCTCTTGTACATCAACAAACTACGCTGGGTATTTGGCCATTGGTAATTATTTACCTGTGCAGTGCAGGAGTGTTTACTTCATTAAACCTCTGTAGACTTGGCTTGTGATTCAGCAAGTTATTTAAATGTGTGCCTAACTTTGCGAGTAATGCCATTTAATTCACTTCAGCTACTTATGTAAGTAGCTTACTGTAAGCAAGCTAAATTAGGTATATGCTAAAACGTTTGGTCAAATGGCAGCCTTTATAAATATGTTTTGTTGTTGTGTGTGTTTTTTTTTTTTTTTTTCACTAAGCCATGTTTCACTGTTAAGCCTCCTGGGGTCTGTTTTTTGGAAAATGATTTTCAGGCTAATCAGCTGCAGGAAATTCCCCCTAAAATGGAAAAGGAATGAAGAAAATGTCATGACTTTGACCTCTAATGGTAGCATTGGCCTAAAAATAAATATGATCTTAGTATAATGGGTTTTCATTAGTGCAGACTTTTTTTTTGAGAAGCAGCGTATAATGTATTGATTTTGAAAGAAGTGTTATTGAAAGGTTTTTAAGGAATCAAAGTGTTTGCTTTCTTCCTTAGTGACATGCAGAGTAGAAGGTGAAGCTGATGAGCTTTGACGTAGCTTCTCATTAACAACGCTCTGTGATGACGATTGTGTCAGAATAAAAAGATGCCATCTATTAAAAAACCCAATGAAACAGTCCAAAAATATTGATTAAAAAATGTCTAACTATATTATTTAAAAAGTACCTATCACATAACTGAGTTAAACCAGGACAAGGAAAAACTTTCTCCCTGCTTTAAGTTTGTGGTGGTTTTGTTTGTAAGGGTGATTGTGAACATCCACAATTTGCATGGGAAGGAGGTGACAACCCTCCTTTCTCCCTTCCCACCTACTTTATTGCAGGATATAAGGCAACTGCCAAATGTTAGGTCGGATAACTCTGAAATTGTGTATGTAATTTTTTTTTTCCACCCTGTGCGTTGTTCTAGTGAGTACAGTAGCTGCTATTGGCCTCAAATAGGTAGACATTTTTTTGGTGGTTAGTCTAATCCTCTGTGGTATTTCCTTTTATGCCTGTGTTTCTCTGTAAGGTGAATGGCTTTCCCAGCATAGCTTCTACCCGTCAAGTATGTTTAGCATTACCTCCTCCTCTTCTCCCCAAATATATATTCCTATAGGGCTCTCTCTTTTCCTTGGAGCGCAATATGTCTCTTGAACAAGTCTGGTGGAAGCAGTCATACACGGATTCTGTTGTCAGGAAAAGGCTATCCCCAGCCTTCAGCCAGGTCCCTCATGTGAAGGGTGACCACATACTTCTCAAAGCTGTGCTTGCCTCCTTACTTGCTCCTGTGTTTCTGAGCAACAGCCTGGAGCAGCGCAGTGTCAATGAAATCACGCTGTGGCATGGATGTAAAAGAATCACTGTTATGAATTTAATTTTCATATAAATTTGAGAACAGAGGAATTGGGAGGAAAAAACCCAACCTCAAACCAAAAATGAAGACAAAGGTTGTCTGATTCAAAATCAAGGTATTGCTAGCAGCTTGTAGAATATTCTTTTGACACTGCCAGAAGTTGTTGAAATGCAACAGCCATACACTCTTCATCACTGCATTGCATCAGCTTTTCATTATTATGTTTGATTTAGGCTGATTCAAAAGTCGTTCAGAAGTGGATGGATGGTGTGAAAGACTTCTTAATGACAGAAAAAGCTGTTCAAGGGGATACCGAAGGGCTTCAAAGACAGCTTGACCAGTGCACAGTGAGTTTTGTTCTTTCAAGGAATCTTTTGAAATAAATGATGACTAGCATCTCTTCTGTATTATTTTGCTTCTATTATGAAATATTGTCCATGGCATATTCTATAAAGCTGGTCAGAAAAATTGTCTTATCTTTCTTCAGGGTACATTTAATTGGTTCCTTGTGTGTAGCCATAACACTTCATACTTTTCAAAGGTCCTCAGCATATTTACAAATACTCATCTACAAGCTGACATTAGTTCCTCTGAAAATGTTTATATATTTCTCCTAATTTTGTGATTAGGGAATTGAATCAGTGAGTGAAAAGTGCTTTCTGCATTAAACTTCCAAGGGCAATAAAAATAACAAATAACTGATGAAACTCTTAGGGTTTAGGAGTTGTACATGCCTTTACAAGTAAGATTCGTTTCTAGCTAGTGGCACATAGTGATCACAAATAGATAGAATTTCATCTTATAGCAAGTAATTGCAGTGTACGTTCTAATGTTTGTTTCTGGGAGAAGAATAAGGGTCTGAGGTATGCCAGAAACATCAGGGTAAGTAGTGCACATAATCTTCAAACTTGCGTTGTTCCAATGTTGGCATATGGCATGTGAGCATGTTTGCACTGTTTATGGCAAGCTGTATTTTGGTTTTTAGTTGGGTAGTTCTGATGTTTTGGGCCACTGAAGGATTGTTTTAAACAGTCTGGTATTGAATACAGCATCACTCTGCTTTTTTTATTAAAGTTTCTCTTGAATAATTAAAAATTAAAAACTTACTGGTATCCTATAAATTATGTAATGTCTTGCTGAAGAAGAACATTCATTTTCTCTGATCTGTGCTCAGATGTTTGTCAATGAAATGGAGAAGATTGAACCATCACTGAAAGAGATGAAAGAAATAGAGTCTGCTTTAAGAGCTCAGCCTATCACAGGCATAAATACTTGGGCAAAATCTCGGCTAGTAGACTGCCAGACTCAATGGGAGAAACTGAGCAAACAGGTGAGTTCTCCATATATTGCTAGTGCTTGCTCCTTACCAGGTGTTTGTTCGGTTGAGTGGCAATGGCAGGATGGCCAAGACGTGAAGCAGAAAAGCAGTAGGACAAGTACATTTCACTTGTTCCGCTGTCAAAGTGGCTGAAATCTGGCTTGACCCAGTGAATCCTTCAGAAGTGCAAATATGTTAGGGGATATCTGTGCAACAGTACTTTTGTTTGAATACACACACATCTCAGTATGTAAGAGTTCACTGTGCTCCTTCCAGTTTAATTGTTTGCAACTAAAGATTAATTTGTTCACTTTTCCTCATGGTCCTGTTTCTGGCATGGGTGGGAGGGAGGTCTGACCTTTTTGTTCTGTTACTGAAATCTGGAATATTCTTCTGGCCTGTGTAATTTCTGCCTGCTTCCAAGCAGCTTTGAAAAATAAATGGCTATAAATAGACTACTACTTTAGTCTGGTGTATTTGGTTGTTTCTTTTGGGTGAAAGCTTTCTGCTGTCTGTAGAATCATACTTCTTTAGTTGCAATGCCTGGCGAGGATCTGTGTTGGAGAACCTTGCTGTTGATACAGAATCCAGATTGCCTGGGCTGTGGAAAGAAGTGAGGTTTTAGTGCTCTGTATAAAGATTTATCTAACTATATGACACTTGTGATCAGACTTTTTCCAGGGATTTTTTTTTTTATGTGACTTTTTCCAGGTATTCTTACCAGTTTACATGTAATGAGGGGAAAAAAAAGGTCATTTTTCTGCTTCCCTTACCTATAGATTTTGTTGATCTGCTTAAAAGAGATCATGAGTTTGTGTGTGTGTGTAAAAGTCTTTTGTTAATTAAAAAGGACTGAAAATGTTTTGATAGTAAAATGTTTTAACAAAGACATATTTTTTCACATATACAAGGACATTTAAGTAACAAAACTGCTGTTTCTTTCTCCACCTTGGATTCTAGATCATTAGTCAGAAAAATCGCCTGTCTGAAAGTCAGGAAAAAGCTGTAAATCTGAAGAAGGATTTGGCAGAGATGCAAGAATGGATGACCCAGGCTGAAGAAGAATATTTGGAGAAAGATTTTGAATACAAGTCCCCTGAAGAGCTAGAGAATGCGGTGGAGGAAATGAAGGTCAGGAATACCAGGTCATTGTAGAGACCTGATTAAAGAGAAACAGAACTTAGTGGCTTTGGGGGTTTGACCTTTTGTGGAATTATTATCTATGTGGAAAGGAGCGCAGGTCATGACAAGATTAGTGGTATTTTTCAGCTTTGCTTTGTGGGATTTTTGTTTTTAAAGCACGAACTATAAAAGCAGATGTTCTGTTTGGCCACGAGGGGTAGAGATTTCATAATGAATAGCAGCTTGCCCAGTTGTTGAGCCAGGCTTGCTATGTATAGTATATTAAACACTAAGAATACGGAAACTTAGTGCAGGAGGCGAAGCTTGAGAAAGAAAAGTATAACATCACCTTTTCTTTCTAAATTAGTGATAGTGAAAACATATTCTTCTGCTTCTAGCTGCTGGGCTTCAGGTTCTTGTCCCCTAGATATAGTAACTTCATGTTTAGAAAAGCAGTTTAAACGAGTTCTGTTCTAAGGTTATCTTGCGTTCCTCATCTGTTGCGAACAGTGATGCTGGTCCCCACTTCTCTAATTTTGAGACTGGTGGACAGAAAAATGGAGGAGAAGGAGCTATTTTTGTCTCATTATAAATTACGTATTGAATAGATAATTTTCTTGGGTGTATGTAAACAATAATTCTCTCTGCTTTTAAATCTGAGAGTTCAGGCATATCTTCACAAATGTTTTGACTTGTATGCATGTTATTTAAATGAGTATGCCCAACACTGTTACTTGGAGCATAAAAAAAAAGGGATTTTTTTGTTCCTTACAAGTACTTTGACAAATCTATTTAAAGTTCCGAATTGTTCTTTTTGAAGGGGCTTTCTGAAGCAGTCTTTAAGAAGTGTTTTAATATATTCATGTCCTTTGAAACCATTTGAGATCACATAGTCTGACAGCCTGCTGAACAGAAGCCAAGAAAAGGAAGCACCTTCTTTTCATTGGCAAATCTGACAGACTTTGAGCACATGTACCTTTTCAAATCCAGATTATATTCTGTACTTTTAAATTTGGCAGATATGTCAGTGAGCCATTAAGCTTACTGTAAAACTTGCATATCCTCTTGCATTTGCAGTAAGAATATTATACTGGGACTACTTTTAGGACTGGGAAAGAACACTCTGTATTTGACCAGAAGCATTATTGCTTAAGGTCTTGAAAAGCTTTTGAGCTTGCCTAATTCTGCTCTCATTTGAACAGAGCGTGGAAGTCCCGCTACATTTGAAGGAGTAGATTTAAGATTAGGCTAGGTGGTTTTTGATAATCCTGCCATAAAATATGTTTCCCAGAATTTTCCATTTTTTGCCGTTCCATTAACTGGAGCTTTTTTTTATTGCCTTACATTTAGAAGACATCTTGAACAATATGTGCAACAATAATGCTGTCATGTACTAAATTCTACCATAAAGAGCAGTGCCTTTATATATCAGAGGTACTTTAACTTCATAAAACTGCCCTTGAAACCTGAATAGAGAGAGAGATGGACAGAGCCTGTTCCTGGAGCCCTCTAGTTTTTCTCAACAGAGACAGGCTTGGACTAGTCTTTATGATCTGTCTTCCAGCTATCCTCCTTCCTGAAATGTGGGTAGGGCAAAATTCAACAACTGATAATATGATTTCTCCAGGCCTGTGTGGTGGGACTTGTATTGTACTTATCCTGTATATTTGGTACCAAGTTCCTCTTAGTGCAGCAGGATTGAAGGAATTCTTCTGGCTGTCTTTTTCGCATGTTCCTCTAGCACACTCAACAGCTGTGGAAGAGGTCCCAACTTTGTAGTTCTGGGTAATCACGTCATCTTTCCTAGATAACTTTGGGAGATGGTTACTGAGCTCTGTGTGTCAGAACTTCTGTAAATTCACCCTACCTTTATCTCCCTGATATGCTTATTTTTAGCAAAACTCTGTTTTTTCACTGGTACATTTCTTCTTCATATCTGTATGCTAGTGTATATAAATAACACTGAACTTAATCTTTTTTGCTTTGAGTCACGAATTTTTAATGAACAAACCGTAAATGCTAGATATGTCTGTATGTTTAATAAAATAGGGTTTTTCAATGCTTACTAGCATAATTTGAATTCCATGCAAGTTAGTGGCATATTTTGTTGTGCTCAGACCCAAGATTACTTTGGCAGCAACACTTCCAAGGTTAAACAGCTGATCTTTGGTTTGAGTGGTGAGTAGGTGACCGTATGGCAATTGAGGGCTGATTGTGTAATCATTTCTTTGGGCAGAGAGCGAAGGAGGATGTGTTGCAGAAGGAGGTGCGGGTGAAGATTCTCAAAGACAACATCAAGATGTTGGCCACCAAAGTGCCGTCTAGTGGTCAGGACCTGGCAACCGAGCTGAATGTTGTGCTGGAGAACTACCAGCTACTGTGCAATCGGATCCGAGGGAAATGCCACACTTTGGAGGTAAGAAAGATAGCTCTCAGCTTAGTGAATTAGAGGCAGGTGGCAGAAGAGGAATGGAGAAGGACACTGAAAATGTCCAATTTTTTTCACTGAATCCAGTAGCTTCTGCATAAACAGTTTGCTGTGGCTCCTTTCCAAGATTTCTTTCACTTGAGATGACATCCTTGGAATCCATGAGACACTATCTAACTTTGCTTTTTTATTGTAATCAACACTTGTGCAAATAAGTAACTTTGTCTCACATCTCTCTTATGTGTCCGTGTTTCTTCCAAAATGACAAAAAGAGACTTCTACAAGATTAAAGGTTGAAATACGACAATAATTAGAACAGGCCAATTATAGTTTGGGGTAGGTTGTGTATGTCCTGTCTTTCGAGAGGAGTGATGCATTTTGTCACATTCTTAAATCATTGTAAGAATCTGGATGTCAGTGATAATTTTAGCATGAGTTCAGAGACTCCTATGTGTATTTTGCGTACTTCTTTTTATCTTTCTGCTATATTTACAGGTTTTTCTGCCTAAAAATTCCTGTGCCATGGCAGGGTTTTGAATATTTACTACTTGCCTATTTTACATGAATGTCTCAGAAACATAACTTCTTTAAGCAGTTCATAGGGTATATGAGCTCTGCCTGGCATTCTAGGCTAATTTATGTTTTTTCTGTTGCTCCTAGGAGGTGTGGTCCTGTTGGATTGAGCTGCTTCAGTATCTTGATTTAGAAACAGCTTGGCTAAACAATTTGGAAGAAAGGGTGCAAATGACAGAAAATCTGCCTGATAAGTTGGATGCTGTCAATGACGCTCTTGAGGTATTGTAGTCATGCTGTCAGATTGGTAACTTTTCAGATAGCCTCGTTTAAGAAAACATAAGTTCTGCACTTCAATAGAATAGTGAAATTCTGATTCTTCAAGTTAAATTATTACTCTGGATTTGGCATGGATATTTGTAAGATCCTCCACTAAAAGCTGTATTTTGCTGTACATAATTGTGCTGTACTTGGTACCATGATAGAATTGTGTGCTGTCTCCTGCCCTGTGTAAATTAATTAATTCCTTTCAGCACTATAGTATGAAATGATGTGAATAGGCGAGAAGTGCTGTGAAGTTCAATTATCTAAAGCAAAATGACCACTGTATTTGCCTTGTGCCATCATAGATTAAGCTGTAACTAATTCATTCTTTTAGAGCACTCTCAAGACATTTGAAGTATAAAACTTCTGTGCGTGCAGCCAGATTTCCACCTCTGAAAATGCAGTATCGTTCAGTGTCTTGACCTTTAAAACTCTCTCTTCTAATTAGTCCCTGGAATCAGTTCTGCGTCATCCAGCTGATAATCGAACCCAGATTCGTGAACTTGGGCAGACATTGATTGATGGAGGGATTCTTGATGATATCATCAGTGAAAAATTGGAGGCTTTCAATGCCCGCTATGAGGAATTGAGTCACTTGGTAAGAATTTGGGGGCAGGGTTGAAGTAGACTGGGTTTTTCAGCTCAGTGGTCTGAAATGATTCCTGTTAGACAGCTGAATTCATAGATGCAGGACTGCAATACAGGAAAAGAGGAAAAACCTTCACAATTTTGTCAGCTATTTACAATTTGGAATGATACCCTAAGAGCAAGATACATTCTTTTCCTGACTTGAATCATGGTTTTGTTTTGCACGCTTGCACACCCTTGCACTGTGGGGATCCCTTGGTATTTTACCAGGTAATTTTGACAAAAAAGCAATTCCAGTCTCAAAGGGCATGGTTCAATAACTGAGTTTAATATTCCTGTCCCAGCGCCATAAATACTGGCAAGCTGGTCACTAGCTGTAAAAGTCAGGAACATAAATAAGTGACGTTTTCACTCTTTGAAATGGCTAGGAAGAAGTCGCACTGAAATAAGGAACAGAAGGAAAACATTCTTCTCATTCTCCATCTATTATGTTGTCCCCTTCCTCTTCTCATACTTTAATCTTTTCTAGATTTAGTAAGTAGAGAAAAACTGGCTGCATTTCAGGTTGCATATGTTTGTAACTCGTGTTCTGTATCCTGGTAATACAGTTCCCTGCCAAATTGTGGGATGGGAGGTTTTTTTCCTGTCACTGACTAATTGTAGTCATAGAGGGAATTTCAATTCATCCTCTTGCAGTGAGCAACAGGAATGCAGTGCCCTCAGCTGGGTGCTACGTGCTGTCATTGAAGTTAGCATTCGGAATTGTTTTTCCTGTTACAACAGTTTTTATGTGGCAATAAAGTACTATCTGCTTTGGCAGCTGCAGCGCTGACACACTGGGCTGTTGAGAATTTCCCACATCTCTGTGTCTGTGTGTATGCACCCGCTGGCCTGTGCATGTGTTGATAGTGGGGAATTTGTGTTTCCATGGAAGTAGTGATGTTTCAGATGAACGTAGAAGTTTCGCTGTTGAAGAGAGAGGTGGTGGAGGAAAGGAACTGTGAACCTCTATTTTCACACTGTAACAGAAAGACAGAGTTTATTGTTTTCAAAGAAAATGTGCAAGTTTACACATCAAACAGCATTGAGCTGCAGTGTATTACAAAGTCCCTAATTTCAATTGACTAGCTAGTTTTTGAAACTGGTATGTTTTTAACAGAATACTTCCTGAGGTGATGGGAGAGACCTGTTTTCACTATCCTGTATATCTAGGAGTAGAACTCTCCTTCTATGCCAGTGTTTGTCACTTACCAGTATAAATCACAGCAGGCTTCAAAAATTGCTGTCTGTTGAGGCTTGCTTTTGCTCTTTTAGACAGCCCTCCTGGTGCAGGACTTTTTGGGTCTCCCCCACCTTGTTTTGAGAAAGTTTAATATAATTTATATTGAATTACTGCTCCGTCTTGTCTTACCTTTCTGTCCCACTCAGGCGGTGAGCCGGCAGATAGCCTTGGAACAGCAGCTTCAGACCATGCGAGAAACTGACCACATGTTGCAGGTCTTGCAGGAAAACTTAGTGGAGCTGGACAGACAGCTGACATCCTATCTGACTGATAGGGTAGATGCCTTTCAGATGCCCCAGGAGGCCCAGGTATTCCAGTATATCTTTTCACTATAAAACATTTTGAAATATCTAATGATGGTTCTAGCCATCATCTAATTCAGCCTAGACTTAGTAATTCACAAAGGCTTAATTTCAGTCCTGTGCTGATGTACTAGGTGATATCTTTTATAATCTGAATTTTTTTCCTGTCTGAAGGTTGTATTGAATAACAATCTTAACGGCTTTCAATTTAGCAAGCTGTCACCAGTGCCAGAATATTTAAAATAAGCCTGGTAGTGTTTAACTTTTACAGAGAGAATTTACTTCTGGTGGGTAGTAGATGGTAAGCAAATTCCTCTTCCCCTCTTTCTCTTTTCTGTTTCTATGATGTGGCAGAAAATTCAAGCTGAGATTGCAGCTCATGAATCCACCTTAGAGGAGCTCAAGAAAAGCGCTCGCTCTTTTCCTCCTGCTTCTCCTGAATGCAGGTCTCCCCGTGGTGGAACTCAGCTGGATGCTTTGCAGGTAAAAATATGAGGGCTGCACTAAGAATTTAAATGTGAAGAGCTTCTGGTTTTCAATTATACACTGCTGTTGTCAGCCTGTAAATGGCTTGGCGTGGTCAACCAAACCTCAGAAGTAAATAGTATATGCTTTTACATGCTTCCATTAGGAAATAAGCAGCATTAGATGAATTGAATAAGGACGTTTAAATTTCGTAAGTATCATGGCATAAATGCTGAAAGTCAGAAAGTCTCTGTATTTTAATAGAGTGGATAGCAGAATTATAGGTCTCTTGCACCTCAGGTGGAGATTAGGAATAGGTGATGGAATTTGGCTTGGCAAATAGTATTGCCGTGTATACTGAGATGTGGTGGTATGAGAGGTGAGTTAGGATCTGTGGGAGGGGGTGCTTTAGCTTTAAGTGTTATTTTTTTGAAGTGTGAGTATTAAAACAATCTTTTAAAATAATATTCATTGAAACAGAGAAAACTCCGTGAAGTGTCTACAAAGTATCAGCTTTTCCAGAAACCAGCCAATTTTGAGCAGCGCATGTTGGATTGCAAGCGGGTGTTGGATGGTGTAAAAGCAGAACTTCATGTCTTGGATGTGAAGGATACTGACCCAGATGTGATCCAAGCTCATCTGGACAGCTGCATGGTAAGTGTGCAAAGTTCTTAACTTATGCTTACTTCTTGTGTGATTTTTCTTGCCTAAACTCTCTCCTCAGGAAATTTTGCTTAAAGTCCTAATGGAACTGTTACAACTCTTTGCAAAGCGCCAACAGAACAATTGATAACTAAAAGCCACTAATTCTGATGGGTGAGAATGTGGACATAAAAGTAGTGGATTGTCGATCACAGATGTGGTGGAACAGCTGAGTTTTTATAAACTCCCTTCCCTGGCTCATCCTTGTGCTATGGAGAAGTATCATGCCAGGGGCAAGTTTCCTTGGTTCTTAGTATTTGAACAAAACAAATACTGTACATAAGATCAAGTACAGATTACAATGTTAGCCTTGCAACATGTGGTGATGTTATGGGACAAACACTGCTAAATTACTGGGTTAACTCTTTTGTTGGGTGAAAATGAAAACTGGAATAAAATGTGGAACATCAGGAGTTTAAAATCTTCTTGGCAGATATTGCTCTTTATCCATAGCTCAGAGCTTCAGTGCAGTCTGATGGTCAGGTCCCCAAATGAAGCAAAGTCTGAAAATCTGCACTGCAAATTGATCACTAATATACGTATTTGTGTTTTTAGAAACTCTATAAGACCCTCAGTGAGGTGAAATTGGAGATTGAGACTGTCATCAAGACAGGAAGGCAAATTGTACAGAAACAACAGACAGATAATCCCAAAGCAATGGATGAACAACTGACAGCATTGAAATTTCTTTACAATGACTTGGGGGCACAGGTAAGAAAACCAAATCTGTACATATGAACATCTGTCTGCGTATAAATTCCCTTCTTTCTTGTTTTGATGTCAGATGATGTTTTAAACTTGACTCTGAAGCTGATACTGCATAGGCTAGTTCCAACATCCAGGAGCAATCAGTTGAGAGACTAAAGATTACACATAACAATCCTGTAGTTGTGCAATACTCCTGTGCTCAGAGTCTTCCTGAATGGGACGTAGTCTTGAAGAAGGGAAGGTTCAGAGAGCTTTCATCATTCTGGCAAAGCTGGCCTGCTATTTGTCAAAGTCTTTGAGCGCTGTTGTACATTCTCTTGTCTGTAAGCCAGCCTGCAAGACAATTTACTATCAGACTGTCATATGAAAAGTTGGAGTTGATGTAATTTTTTTAAAGACATGATGGTTTCTAGTCGTAATCCATCTAAAGGGTTGCTCTCAGTATGAAATAGAAAATGCAAGCAAACCTGTGTTTCTCATGAACTGCATTAAGATGTGGATTCTAGTGGAACCTGCACATCTATAACTCAGCATGTGGACAAAAAATTGGGAATGGACAGAAAGGTAGAGTTATTTGCAGTATAATGTTATGATTTTATTTGTGTATGAATTTATTTTTTTAGATCTTCAAAGAGTGCATTATTTTGAATAAATATGTGCAAACACTGCACTGAGACAGAGGACAATTTTTTGAAATGTCAGTTGATTCTGACTGCTTTGGTTGGATTTATTCTCAAGTCTGTGTTAAAGATTGACCAGACTAATTGTGTAGCCAGTGTGAAATAGTATTTATTATTCTGCAACAAACATCAGATTTCGCATTCACTTTACTGAGATATTTTCAAGGGCAGACTAGATTTTCAGTGAAATTTTTCTTTACAGCTAGCAGGTCTATCAAAACACAAAAAGACACTGAATTTTACCTGTGTGACTGCCTGGATTCTCTGTCCCCCTGAGTTTCAGTTAAAGGGTTATAATAAACAAAGTTTAAACATCAATTTATGATTACTAGCTATAAATAGGTTGATATGCAGGTTTCTTTGTCTCCTTTAAGTGTACCTTTATTTAAAATTATTCTAGTTTTGTATATTCTGGCTTGTATAGTAAGATGCAGAAGTTTATAAACTGTTTATCTTTTCAGTGTCCTTCTCCAATGCAAGACAGTCTTCAGATGGAAGGATTTTATGTATTCACGTGGATATTTTAGCTGGCCAGCACTTCCATTTTTGCTATCTTTTAAAATATTATTCTGTTTTCTTTTTTCCTTTTTTTGGGGGTAGGTGACAGAAGGAAAGCAAGACCTTGAAAGAGCATCCCAGCTGGCACGCAAAATGAGGAAAGAGGCTACCTCTTTGTCAGAGTGGCTAGCTGCCACTGAGGCTGAGCTTGTGCAGAAGTCCACTGCGGAGAGCTTGCTTTCTGATCTGGATTCAGAAATTGCCTGGGCCAAAGTAAGCACGCTCTAAATATCTGTAGAATAAATTTTTAATATTATGACAATACTGTATAGAAGTGGCTGTGAATTTAGGTCCCTGTAACTTGTTCCTAAAAATCTTACATCACGAAATTTTAGTAGATTCAGTAGGTGATATTCAGTACCTTACTGAGTCTCATCTGTTGCATCTCGGGCATCTTGCCTCAAACTTAAATAGCCAGTTGCATCTCGGGCATCTTGCCTCAAACCTAAATAGCCAGTAAATATTAAAGATATTCATACATATTTGGTATTAATAGGTATTTAAGTGGCTTATTGTATTTCTAACACAGTTCATAAGTATTGTGAACTGTGTTAGAATATAATTATTTTTAACAATATAATTATTCTTAACAATATAATTATTCTTAACCATCAGCAAATATAATTTTAGGCTGGGTCAAATATTTTACTAGTAGAGCAAACTGAAAGTTCATTGACATTTTTAATGAAAAACTGAGTTTGTAACTTTGGATTGAAACAGCATTATTTTCAAAATTGTGACTTTGCAAAAGAAAAAGCTCCCTTATTCCTTATTTTCTTCCATCTATAAATCATAACTTTTCATGGAAGCAGGCAGATGTGTTTCATTCTGAGACAAAGTATTTGTTTTCTTACACTGTAGAAACTTGTATATGTAATAGTTGGTAGCAACAAGTGTCAGTTGATACAGTTCAGCAATACTGGTCTTTCCAGTCATCGTTTTCTGTTACCTTTTGCTTTTAGAATAGGCCTGTGTACAATCTTAAAACTTGAAAGCCTACAAAATTAGAAAAACATCTAATTGTAACCTGTTCTCACCCAGTTCACTCAGGATTAGCAGTTACTAGCATTAGTTATTACACTTCTGCTGTGGCAGTATCCCTAAGACTTCTTTCCAAACAAGCTTGTAAATACCCATTTACAAGTATACTTACTATACATCTGTAACTAATGCAAATAGTTCATGAACTCTTACGATGCACCACCAGGAGGACGAGCCCTTTATGTTGCATGTAAAGTTGTCCTTCCTGTCTTAAGGTTTTTTTAGAGGCAATTTTAAAATGTAGTAACTTGAGTATTTGTTTCTGTCTCTAAGGTACTCAGTTATGAGTATATAATGAATTATTTACTTCACAGATAGTATGTTCAAGGAGCTGCAGACACTAGTTGTGATTAACTGCATTCTCCCACACACTGCACACAGACAAGAAAGAGCTTTCTAAATAGCCAGATGTTATCAATAATAATCGGTGATCTTATGTGGTAAGAGGCGCTATTTTCCATGCGGAAACCATATAGTGATATTCAAGAAATGACATATTACTTAATTTTTATGTCAGTATGCTTTCTTTCAAATATGATTAATTTTTTTCAGGTTAAAAACCTCCACTATTTAAAATCAGAGATGACTTGGAAAAAACATTAAAGCTAAAGATATTTACGTATCTACATATAAGTAACATAACGATAGGGCTTCTGTAATATGTAGCAAGTGAATTGAACGTATGCAATAATGAGTGGTGGTGGTTCTCAAAAAAAAATTCAGCCTTGGCCCTACTGCTTTTCTCATTGCTGTTAACTGTAAAGTACTTTAATAGGAAAACATACAGAGAAATCCAAAGTGTCTCTTGAAAATTGTATTCTCTGTGGTGCTTGACAGCGCAGAAAAGAACCTTTGAAAATTGCACCTATAATATGATGCGATGCATCTGCTTTACGTACATAATGGAAGAGAACTGTGAAGATGTTATAAAACAACAAACAAAAAAGGTCTCAAGCTAAGTTATTTAGGACACTTACATGCATTGTGCTCTCGCTTGCTCTGCTCTCTCTCAAGATCACTATCTGAAGAGAGAGAGTGTAAACAGAAGGTGATTCTACTTGGTTTGATTTTTCTCAAGTGAAGATCATCTATGATACTTCTTGTTTCCTGTGGAGGTAAAAATCCGGCTCCCTTGCCCTTGGGAGCAGTGTGTAGTGTTAATGGCTCCTCTTGTTTCAGAATGTGCTGAGAGAGCTGGAAAGGAGGAAAGCTGATCTGAAGAGCATCACTGAAAGCTGCACCGCACTCCAGGCTCTGGTAGAAGGAAGTGAGACTTCCCTGGAGGAGAAACTGTGTGTCCTTAATGCTGGTTGGAGCAGAGTTCGGACCTGGACCGAGGACTGGTGTGACACCTTGTTGGTAAGCTGCGTGTGTGACAAATATTCAGGGTAGTTCCTCCTCCACACCTTTGGAGCAGTTGGAGTTTTTACTTGTCTCGCTGCTCTGTGATGGGAAGCTTCCACGGTGCATCATGGACTTAAAGGAATGCAGAATGTATAGCTGGTTACTCTGTAGATGGAGGCGTGAGTCCTGGGGTTCTATACAATGAGGAAGGTGGGAAACTGTTTTGTAAGTGTTTTAGATGCGCTATAGGCATTGATACCATGTGCTTGGTAGCAGTGGCTATTACTCAGTGGGTGGGAGATGAAAGTGCAGAATCTGGATGTGAGAGTGATGAACTATTTAAATATCCCAGGCACACAGTTAACTTGGCTGAGTGGAAATAACCTGCTTAGTTGTAGAGAATAAAACTGTAGGTTTAACTTCTTTTTCTTTTGCCTTTCTCTTTCTCCTGGCTTCAGTGCTAGACTCTTTCCTGGGTTCTTAGTCTCCCTAGACTTTGTGGTGTAGTTCCCTTTTTCTATGGAAAATCCAGCATATGTTTAGAGAACACCTGTCACACACATTTTAGTTTAATCTCTTTATCATTCCTCTGTCTCCCCTTTTACGTGCCATCACACTACATTTTTAATCTTTTGTCCTTGTTTACAAATTTATCTCCTTGTAAATCTTCCCTGTTAATGTTTTATCACTTTCTGTCTTGCTACACCAAAAGTGCTAGCCTTTTGTATCCACTTGTTATTTAGCTCTTAATATGATTCTTGGTACTCTAGCGCATAGAAGTAACTTTATAAACAATCCTGAAAGGGGGCATCTACTGCTGCACGTAGGCTGAGTGGCTTATGGGGTGTGCAAACATTCATAAAACTGCTAGCTGGTTTACTCATTAACTGGTAGTAGCTGATTCTGCCAGACGAGAATGAGGGAGGGAAAACCCACCAGGTTATGGAAGTATTGTTTGTTTTATAACAGGTTAGAGCCCAGAATTTCTATCTTGTGTTTTCTATGTAACTTTCTATAAGCTCATTAATTTATTAATGTAAGTAAAAAACAAAAGGAGCTGGCCCAGAGGGATTGGTTTGTGTGAGGCTGCTGTGTGTGCTGCTCTTCATTCAGCCTGAAAGAAACCTCTGTGCCAGCTCCAGCATGAGCAGAGCATTTTTGTGTTGATGTATTTTTGTCGGGACCCAGATGATGGCAGTTTAATGGACAATTGATAACTTGCTAGTGGTGTTCAGCAAAGCACTTGGGACCCTCTGTCAGCCTATTGCTCTTTCAGACAGCCCGTTGCTGCAAGTGTTTAAGGATGTGCCAGCTGTGAGTTGAGGCCAACAGTGTTTGCTTGGCTTAGTAAATGGAAGACTGAGCGTATTATACAGCCTAAAGCTGCAAGTTGTGCTAAATAGACATGAAACAGTCTATAACTGATGCTAGCATGAGACTGATGTTTTCAGATAGTTAAGATATTTCTGTGGTGTTCAGCGAGTTATGACAATCCACCTTCAGAAGCCCCTGATAATGGGCTGAAATTGTGGAAACGTTGGTGAATACCTTGATGGTGAGCCCTGTGCACGATGTCCAGTGCCCGTTGCAGGTCGTACTGTTCATTTCATAGTCCAATGATGTCGATGGTAGGAGTAGTCATGTAGTTTACCCTTATTTGTAAATGCTGTGGGGATGATCCATAACTAAAAAGCTCCTATATTATGTTCAGGTCTGGTGATGAGTATTGTCCTTGTGCTGACTTTGTTAGGTTAAACTCACTTAGTGAAGATATAAGTTTCTTGATGTTGACAGGGAGGAATCATAGGCCTTCTGTCTCCTTCCTCCCCTCCCTTTGTTTTGTTAGCCTAAAAGATCAAAGCTTAATGACGCTTTATTTGGGTAAGAAGCTCTGTGCTTAGGCAGGGTAGTATTTCTCTGAATCTGATAGCTTTGCTTTGTCACGCAGAATGTGTTGTTTCTGTCTGTGGCACCTAATGTTACAATTTCTGACTACATAAGAAAACAGACTGAATTAACATGTCTACAATGTGGTAACTTTTCTTAAGAGGAAGGAATATTATAATGTAATGACTAAAATATAAAAACTTGACTATTACAATTTGTAGGTTTTGGTGCAATCCCCTTTCAGTTAAAAAAAGCACCCAACAGCAACTGCACATAATTTGTACTGTTGTATCTGCTAGTGATGTGAAAAAATCATGGGTTTTTTGGTCAACTGAGATGTTGTGGTCTGGCTGCAATGTTGTAATACACTGTCTATCTTTATTGAGATGGAAAAAACACCTCAGCTATTTCTGTTTCCCTTTCTATGAATTAAGAACAGTGATATCGAAGGGTCTAGAATGAAAATTGAATTCTTGTAAATACTTATTGAAGGTGAAAGGTACAACCTAATTTTCAGTGTTCCTTTCCAAGGTGTATCCATAAGACTTCATTCCATTGATTTCTTTTTTACTCATAATGGTTGTTTTGGCAGGGTTTTTTTGGTGTGTGGTTTTTTGTGTGGGTGTTTTTCGGTTTTGTGTTGGTTTTTTTTTGTGGATCTTTTCAAGTTTCTCACATTGATACATTTTTTTCATCTTTTTCCAGAATCATCAGAGCCAGCTGGAAATTTTTGATGAAAATGTTGCCCACATAAGTACGTGGTTGTATCAGGCTGAAGCCTTGCTGGACGAGATTGAGAAAAAGTCAGCGAGCAAAAAGGAGGAAACTGTGAAGGTAGGAAATGTTGCTGTCAAGTAACCACTTCTGGATTCTAAACAAAGTGAAGTCAGGTTCGTTGCCTGGATTATTTTTAAATATTTCTCCTTTCCCACGCTAACCATTTGCATTTTCTTTTCACTTCTTAGCGCTTAACATCTGAATTAGATGATGTTAGTCTGCGAGTGGATAATGTGCGTGATCAGGCGATCATCCTAATGAATGGTCGGGGGATGTCATGCCGGGAACTTGTTGAACCCAAACTGGCAGAACTGAATCGTAACTTTGAGAAGGTCTCTCAGCACATCAAAAGTGCCAAGGTGAGGATGAGTGAGCCCCCAAACATGCTTGGGGACTTTATGCCAAAATGATATAAAATAGCTTGAGGGGATAGATCTTTATGTGTTAGAACAGCACTTCTCTGCCTTTGATTCTCTTTTAAGTGTAGGTATTTTCTATGTAAAAAATGAATGTATTTGTAGAAAATGAACTGATTTTTAGACCAATTGCTTTTTTTACTGGAGTAGCAGGTGATGATTTGAGTTGCAAGTGAAATTTTACAAATAACTATGTGTTATAAAGATTCAGAAAGCTGTATTGCAGTACACATTTATATAAACTACAGAACATCACCATAAGCTAATGTGACTGGAGGGTTTTTGTTTGTTTTGAGACCAAAATGCTCAGATTGAAGTTCATGGAGAATTGGTTTAAATCATTAAACTGTGTGTGACAGCTCAGACTAAATCTTCAACTTGAACAAAGTTTTATTATGCTTTGCAGATGCTTGTTGGACAAGAACGACTTCCTGTCATGTCAGAGCCCCATGAAGTCAGAGTAGCTTTTCCAGACCTGGAAAAATTCGAGAGTGACATACAGAATATGCTAAGAATTGCGGAAAAGCATCTGGAGTTGGGTGGGGAAGATGAAAAGGTTTGTGACCAATGGAAGAATTAAATAACTGACTAATTTCCTTTCTTTTTTTGTCCATGTGTTACATTCCTCCTGACTTTCAGGGGGAATTCTTCTGAGAAAATCTTTTTAAGACAGGAGTAGAAAATGAAGGGAATTGTTAGGTTGTTGGAAACGCTGCACAATTTTCCTGTAGCTGATGCCTCTTGGCTGGAAAGTTTAGAGTAACTGGCCATACATCAGTCTGTATTTTCATCATGGTTTTATATAATTCAGGTAGTGAACTTTGATTTTCATTTATCTTCTCTCTTCCACTCAAAGTAGCTGTTTATAAGGAATTCTTCCTGTAAAAGTAATAGGGTGCAAACCTTTCTTCATATCTAACTGAACTTATGTTGAAATGATTACTTAGTGCAACTGAGACTCTTACTATGCATTTGGCAATTTGGGGCCTCTAATCTGTTTCATTGGATAGATACTTTTTTCACATTAAATTTAAACTGGTGTGATATATTGAATCACAGTGCATAGGTCAGGTCAGTGGGTGTTTTTGAGATAAGGTGCAAATAAGAGTCTTGTAATATAGATTCATAGATTGGTCCAGGCCAAAAGGGACCTCCAAAGGTCATCTAGTCCGACCTCCCCGCAGTCAGCAGGGACACCCCCAACTAGACCAGGTTGCCCAGGGCCTCGTCGAGCTTCACTTTAAATATCTCCAGGGAAGGGGCCTCAACCACCTCCCTGGGCAACCTGTTCCAGTGTTCCACCACCCTCATAGTAAAGAACTTTTTCCTAATATCCAATCTAAATCTCCCCTTCTCCAACTTAAAACCATTGCCCCTCGTCCTGTCACTGCAGGCCTTTGTAAACAGACTCTCCCCAGCCTTCCTGTAGGCCCCCCTCAGGTACTGGAAGGCTGCTGTGAGGTCTCCCCGGAGCCTCCTCTTCTCCAGGCTGAACAACCCCAGCTCCCTCAGCCTGTCCTCATAGCAGAGGTGTTCCAACTCCCTGATCATTTTAGTGGCCCTCCTCTGGACCCGCTCCATGAGGTCCATGTCCTTTCTATATTGAGGGCTCCAGACCTGCACACAGTACTCCAGGTGAGGTCTCACCAGAGAAAAGTGTCAGAATTACCTCTCTGGATCTGCTGGCAACACTTCTTTTGATGCAGCCCAGGATGTGATTGGCCTTCTGGGCTGCAAGTGCACATTGCCTGCTCATGTCCATCACCACCCCTAAGTCCCTTTCCTCAGGGCTGCTTTCTAACACCTCATCCCCCAGTCTGTATTTATACTGAGGATTGCTTCGGCCCAGGTGCAGAACCCGCACTTGCTTTTGTTGAACCTCGTAAGGTTCATCTGGGCCCACCTCTCCAGCCTGTCCAGGTCCCTCTGAATGACATCCCGTCCCTCCGGTGTATCGACAACACCACACAGCTTGGTGTCATCTGCAAACTTGCTGATGGTGCTCTCAATCCCTCTGTCTATGTCGTTGATAAAAATATGGCTCATAGCAAGTCCAAATAAGAACTTGGAACAAAATTTGTCATTTTCTAGATTCTTATCTAGGCTTTGCTATTCACCTGTATAAAAACTGTCATAATTTTGTTTGCATTTTGTCCACTTGCCTTGTTTCCATTTTGCCTTGTTGGCTACAAAATTGGGTAAAGTCCTGCCAGGCCACCCTGACTTCATTTGAAGCATGTGGACTATTATAAACTGAGCTGGAAAGCTGAATTTAAGTCTCTGGAAAATGGCACATATACTACAGAAAACAATTTTTAAAAGGCCTCTATGGAAGGACCTATTGTTATAGAGCATATGCTTCCCTTTGTGCTGTTTTTATATATGCTAAGTTTTTGTTTTCTTGCTATTCTGCTCTGAGCTTGCTTATTATGTAATGGAATGTCTAGAATAAAAATGGAGCTGAAGTCATAGCATCCTCTTGCTGTGGCTGCCTTCTGCTGGCTCATTGAGTGAGCTTCCTGCAGGGCATCTCTTTATGAAATTTATGGAATGACCAAGCTGGATTTTAGGATTTGGTAGATGTGGAGGAGAATCTCTGCTGGAATTTGGCTCACATTTGAATAATAAAACAAGTATGGTACCATTACTTTAATGTCTGAGCAGATAATAAATACATTTTGGAAGTCATAGCTGAGCTTTCTGTAGATAATATGGACTTGTGTAATTTTAGCTGGATCAAGAAAGAGCTCAGATTGAAGAAGTTTTACAGAGAGGAGGGCAGTTGTTACAGCAGCCTATGGAGGACCATAAGAGAGAGAAGATTCGCATACAGCTGTTGCTTCTGCAGAAAAAGTACAACACTGTGCAGGTATGATTATGATAGTTACTATAGTTAAAGCTCATTTATGCAGTCTTCCCTTTGGTATCCCACTTACAACCTGGTTGTGACTTTCTAACTATAGTTAAAGCTATTAATTGAGTTCTCAACTGAAGAGGTTTATGTGAATATGAGTCAGCTCCTGAATTGCTCTTGCTTCCTATAAGAGGGTATTATCGGCAATTGTGGACTCTAGTATGTTGTGGTGCTTTCATATCCATGTCACATTAAAATGTTTTTTTTAATGTTTTTTGTGTAGAACAAAGGGGGTCTGTGTTCTTATACACCTTTTAGCTCACCTGTTTGAATCATATTAGAGTTGATAAGGTGAGTTGTAGCTCAAAGGCAAGGTAAGACCTTCAGGCCAGCTTTGATCATGTCTGTGCAGATAAATAGAATATAGCTATTTTAAAAAATAGATGGCCACTATTGCAGATTTTGGAATATGCTTCTTCAAATGAATTCCTCAAGTATTTTTGTTTTCCAAATAACACCTATCCTGCTTGTTACTTCTCTCTTCTTATACCATATTTTCCTAATACACTGGATTGTAGGAGTGCAGGTCATTTCAAAGGAGGCAGGTGGTGGAACTCTCTCCAGTGTTTTCTCAGTATAAGAAAGAACGTGACGGTTTAATGAAGTGGCTGGATGAGGCTGAGAACCGTCTGTCAGGGATGCAAGGTGTGGAGGATGAACAAAAACTACAGGTAAATGAGACTTTTTTTTTTTTTTCCTTAGAGCAAACAGAGTGAAGGCTATGTATGAGCCTTAGAGAGTCATATATTAGGGTTTTATGGCTGTTCTTTTGACACCTTCTTGGAAAGAAGTGTTTTCAGAATGACAGCATTCATTTTTCATTAGGAAATTATCTGCATACACTAGTTTGAGATTTCTACATAGTCATCATAGGTCCAAAATATCCCAGCCATCAGGCCCAAGTCTTAGAGCATGACCTGGGTGGTATGGTTGAATCAGGAGAGTTTCTCTTGCCAGTCTTGCTCATGGAGATTAGGCTTAGCTCTTTTTGATACCCCAGCTCCAACAGCCTGATTCAATGTCTTGTTGGTGCAGGTACGATAAACTCAGTGCCTCTGCATCCTGTGGTTGGAATATTTTAACTATGCTGCTTTTCACTGCCTCAAGTGCTTAGGGAGTGATAACAACCCTCATATGATTGATATTACTTTACACAATGAAGATTAATAAAAATGACAAAGGTTGAAGTATATTTTTATGAGAAGAGTTATGTGTGATAATGTGTATGTGTGGGTCTTGACAAACAATTTCACAACTGATTTAATAGGATGTCAGGGTCTGATAAAATTTACTGCCCAGAAAGCTGTATGTCTTAATTGTTGAGGGTACAGATACTTTCAGTGGGGTTTTTTTGTTATGGTGTGGTTTAGTGGTTGCTTTTTTAATTTTTTTATTTTAAATTTTATTTCTCCTTTTCATCCTTCAAAACACTTTGGCTGCATGGTAATTACATTAATATTTTAGGCAATAACAGTGAGGAACCTTGTGAAGCAATAAGTAATTTCTTGGACAAGCTTGGGGGCTAAGCAATCTGTCAAGTACTTCTCAGTTTCTGCATATGAAGCTTCATAATTAAAACCAATCAATCTCTTTTTGACTGCTTTGTAACTTTTCAACCCAGCACCAATTAACTCGGAGGCAGGGGTAAAATGCTCTGGTTCCCTGTGAGTCTCATGCCACAAAATTATGATGTGGTGCTCTTCCTTCACAGCTCTAGTGCTGTGTGGCTTCAGCTGCCCACCATAGCTGTAGACCTATGGCAGATGGTCTGCTCTCCTTGATCATGCTGGCTATTCAGTACCAGCTATGAAAGTAAACCTTTTCAATCTGCTTGTCTTCAGAAAAATGTGTTATAGTTCTAAGCCTCCCAAGCAGAGCTGGGCAGCAAAGATGGCCTCAGGGTCTGTTTAACTGTCTGACATCTGACTGCTCTGTTGGGTCCTCAGCGATCACTCCTGGTGTACTGTGGTACTTGCACATGAGCTCCTTGGGACCTGACTGATACTGGGGAACTTGTTTGAAGGCAATGGGGATCCACACACATCCAAACAGCACAGTTCACTTGGTCTGTTTGACCATCATCTGCTTTGAGTCAAACAATTACTGGATTGAAAAGGGAAAAAGGTGCACCTGGATGGTTCTTTGCTAATGGGAGCACTCTGTGCCACAGACTGGTCTTCCTTGTCGCTGTTGGTTGTGCTGCATGTTGACTGGTCTTCTCTAAGGAAGATCCTTTCCTTTGCCTCCTATAAAGCCTTTTTCTCTGGGAATATAATGCAGCTAATCCCTAGCACTACTGGATCCATTCCTGGATTACTGCATCTTGGTATCTGGGCGTTGAATGCAGAATATCATATAAATATGGATTACCATAGCAATTGCAGGAGACTATTGAGGGAGTAATGTTATCTTTGCTCAAAATTAGTGAAGCTGTGTAAAAATATCCTTATACTTCCAGATGTAGTTTCTGGTTTGGCTGAGTCAGCTGGACTTTTGGAAAGGGACCACAGCAGTTTTTGTTACTGTTGTGAAACTCGGAAACTTCTGCTTTTACTTCATGTGCCTGTGCCTCTGGCTTTCTGATACTGGAGTGATAAGCCACCCTGTCTCAGGTGACCTTATTTTACTTTTAAAGGCTTGTTCTTTTACCTACTTTGCTAATTGATCTTCAACACCAAAAAAGGTATGGGACCCTACCATTTCTGAAGGGAGAAACAGTGTTCCCAAATATCACCATCATTTCAGTTTAACACAGTTGTTCCAGAGTTTTCTTCAAGCTACCAGACTTGACTTACCCTCGGCCCCAGGGGGACCCTAATGCTAAAACTCTGCAACAGAAACTGACCCTCCCCAATTGTTACCATCTATTCTGTGCTTGAACAGAGGCTCTCCCTCCCCTTTCTTTTCATCAGTAGGGATGTCTGATGAAGGTGGGGGAAGGGAAACCCTGGATGTATCCATGGGGCCCCCAGACTGCCAAACAGCAAATTGTAGTGGTTTTTTGCTCATCTCAGCTCAGGACTGAGAAGCACTACATGAATTCTTGACCCACTGGTGTACAGCTGGCTCAAACCCTCACCTTGGTGTAAGGAAGGTGCAGTGACAGAGGAAGAGAAACTAGTGCTTGAAATGAATAAACAGGGAGGGAAAGAAGGATTTCAGCCACCAAGCTGGGGAGTACACTCCAATTAAGTTTTTATGTAATACATTATTTACATTTTTGTAAATGAGTGTGGAGGAGAGGACTTATTTATGGTGCTTGAAGGTCATATATATCTATATATTGATTTGCTGGAAGTAGCTGGATCATAAATATTCCTCATCATGTATGCTTCTAGGGATTATGGAGCTAAGCGTCTCAAATATTGGTAACCCTTCTGCATAGCAGGTACTTCTGAATCATCTTCGTTTTACGACAAATCTGTTAGCTAGAAAAGCCTGCACTGGAAGTTTGTATCTCCTTGAGTACCTTCTTTTTTAACTTTGCTTTAGTATTTATTTAAATTGCTCTATTCTGAACTTGGCTTGGAATGAGGGAAAAGGAAAAATTAAACCTTAAATTGCAGAGGTAATTAGTTGACTAAAGTTCCTGAGAGATTTTTCCAGGTTTTAGAAAACTGTTTTGAAGTGAAAATGATAGTTTTGCAGATGGTAAGTGAATTTGCTGTTGCAGGCACAGTGTAGTTTTTCCTAGAAACGGAAACACAGACACCATCTTGAAGGCTCTTGAAGTATTATTCCTGTAATAAAGAAAACATATTTGTTTGCCTATAGTGCTTTTTATAGGGGAAGTTCTAGATTACTTAAACATGAACCGTTAGCTACATTGCCCACAAATACGTTGCTTACTGACTGCATTAATTAACCCAGAGGAACGAATAAAATGGGCATGAGATTTTAGCTTTACCTAAAAAACCGGCTATGAAATATTTTGAGTATGAGAGAGAAGGGACAAGGAATGGTTAAAAAGTGAGCATTTCTAATCAAAATTACATTTTTTTTTTTCTTGTGCAAAGATGATAAGTAATGTGTGGTGGTCTGAGATTAGACTGGGTAAACACTTTTGGTTAAAATGTTTGGGTAGTTAAACATGCAAGGTAAATTATTTAATTTTATGTCAATTTCTTGGACAGTATTTTCCAAAATCCCCTTGGAAGCTAGTTGGAGTATCTCCTTGAGTTTAATCTTTGGTAGATTTTGTGTAAAAGGGGAAGAAGATCTGAAACCAAATTATAAATTGCAGGTCAAACTAGATGCTAAGTACAGAATCATAGAATCATAGAATGGTTAGAGTTGGAAGGGACCTTAAAGATCATCGAGTTCCAACCCCCCTGCCATGGGCAGGGACACCTCCACTAGAGCAGGTTGCTCAAAGCCCCATCCAGCCTGGCCTTAAACACTTCCAGGGATGGGGCATCCACAACCTCCCTGGGCAACCTGTTCCAGTGCTTCACCACCCTCACAGTAAAGAATTTCTTCCTAATATCTAATCTAAATCTCCCCTCTTTCAATTTAAAACCATTACCCCTTGTCCTGTCACTACATCTCCTGACAAAGAGTCCCTCTCCAGCTCTCCTGTAGGCTCCCTTCAGATATTGGAAGGCTGCTATGAGGTCTACCCGGAGGGAGGAGGGAGTATAAGAGGAAGCAAATTCTTATTTGACCACTGAATTATAATTTTTTAGCAGCTTTCATTGAGAAGCCTTTTTTATAGAATGTACATTAGTAACTGAGTATTCCCCTTTTTCTCCCAGTCCTACATTCTTCCTAGTGTTTAAAGAGAGACCAAATTTAATAAACATGCTCTGTCACCAGTGAAATTAAAGTAGAAAAGGGCTATTAAGTCATCCAGTCAGATCTCCTCCTAAATATCTTTTGATTAACTTTTTATTTGTGGGTGCTTAAGAAAAGAGTTTGCTTGCCTGTTTTTTTTTTCTTTCATTAAAAAAAAAAACAAAACCAAACTACAAAAACCCCTAAAACCCCGCTTCTATGACATTTAGGTGTTTGATTTGTGTGAGGCAGTTAAGTCAGACTTCTGCCTTTCCATTTTTTAGTACTTTATGCTGCATTTTAGAAGCTGCCAGACTGCAATGCAAGGTAGAGAACAGCTGAACAATTAAAACTCAGCTATAGTAAAGCACTAATGTGTTTGTAACACTTACATCTGTTCACCTTTAAGAAGGAGGGTTGTGAAGGGAGGAAACATCATCTCAGTGATGGGAGGCAGCTGAAGGAGATTAGTAATGAGGCGTGCTCTGCAGCAACAGCTCCAGGAGGAATTCACTGCTTTGCAGAAGAGCAGCAACCTGGCCCAAGATGATGGTACTGGGGAAGCAGAAAGTTTGGCTATATTTCAGTGTTGGCAACAAGTGGAAAACAAGTTTGCTGCATGGGAACAGATGCTATTGTAAATCTTGTGCAAGTTTTTTCTAATGGGAGATAAAGCATTGTGTTTAAAGCAGAAGGATAATAAAGTCCAATGACCTATTCATTTGGATGAAGTCCAGATTCTGGACTGTTGCGTGTGTGAGAATGGGACTTGTGGGATGACGGAGAGTTAGAGAAAACTTCCTTGTGAAGATTTTGCAGGTGGCTGTGCTGTGGCAGGCAGCCTGGTGTTTGTTCAAACCCAGGCTTATTCCACATTGCTGGGGGAAAGATACTTTGAGTTGCACAAGCTTTGTCTGATCTATTTGGAGCTGGGGCCCCTCCTTCCACAGGAAACCATAGCACTGTCTAAGCCTTGGGCTTTTGCTCCAAATTTCAGTGATGGAAGCAGACAAAATATACACAGTGCCTCAAGAAAATGTGTTTGGGAGCGTCAGGGGCCAAGATGCTGGATCTGTAACTAAAGCGTATGGAGTAGTTTATGGTTTTTACTGCGGTGCTTGCTTCCTGTACTGTTACTGAATCAAAAGCAATGCCTAGTATTTTATGGTGCCTGTCTGTAATACTTGTTTTCAGTAGACTAAATTTATGCTTATGGGCCTGTACAGGCTTTGGTGTGCAATGAATGACTGAAAGCATACCGTGTTTGGTGGTGAAGGTCTTGTGGAAGTACAACTGTGTCCGCAGTTTCAACACAGGAATGACTGTCTACTTAATAAAACAAAACAAAAACAACCCCCAAAACAACACAAAACAAATAAAGTCCTTAGGACCACTCGGTGCATGAGAAGAAACACTGAATGGTGGATACACGAAGACACGTTTTCTGCTGCAGTCCTTTTTTTGCTTTTGAACTACACATGCTGCATATGTTAGATTCTGGTTAATGTGAGTGACATATTTGAAATGCTCAGAAGCACGTGGAGGAGGAAGATACAGACAGGTGTTTGCAAACAACTTTGTTAGTGGGGATTAATATTTTACTGGTTGTCAGCTGTGCTAGTGATTTGCACATGTGCATGCAGCCCAGACTAATTGCAAAGTAAAATTCACTGGCTGAAATTGCTGTGAACATACATTTATTTTTCACACTCCTAAGTGTATTCTTAGCTGTTAGTAAATCATACAGTCGAGTGCCTCTGTGTCTTGCTTGATACAAATTCACTGAGTACAGGATGGGGGCTTAGAAGTTGCTTGAATTCTTCATTATTTGGAGGTGGGTTTACTTTTTCATTGCTGGTTTTAAAGAACTGGTCTGTTTTTAGAAATGATAACAGAATCCTGTTGGACAAGAAACATTCTCAGCTAAGAACTGCTTTCAGTCTTCAGTATCTGCTTCACCTGCCTGTGCTACCTTTGCCAGGCATGGCAGAGTATAGCTTCTTGCAGCTGGCTTCCTAATGCTTCAGATCCAGGCTATTGTTTATAATCCAAGAAAAAGCTGCATTAAATTACAGTTCTTGCTTTCTTATCTGCTAACATGGTTCTTGGCTAGGTAGCCTGGTCTTATGGCTGAAGCAGATAATAATTACCAAGCTCTTGAGGAGTTAGTGTCTCTTAATGCTGCAAAAACCATATTGTGGTACTGGTGGAGCACTAATTTATTTTAAAAAGTTGGGAAATGTGTGTGTGGATGGTTATTAAAATGGCTGTGGAGATAAAATAATGTCTGCTTCGGTATAATTGGTAACTTCTGGGAGTCCTTGATGATGAAAGACGCAGACAGTGGATCGTAATCACAACTAGAACCAGGCTTATCAAGAAGTGCAATTTCTGGAAACAGTAAGGATCAAGGTGAGAGAGCTGTGTCCTTCCCAGTCATGGAAGTCACGGACTTGTCAGAGTTGGAATAATACAGGGTCATTCTGAAGCATGATATCTACTGTATTCTAACATTTTTTATAAATATAGAAACAGTTCTCTGCAGAACTTGCAGCTTTCTGTGTTTATGTAACTTTGCTAGAAAGGCCTTTGTTTTGTAATTCAACGTAGAAAGGTACTTACTCTGAATGTAGTCTACTGATTTAGGATTTTTTCATAAAATTGCTTGTTCTTTGAAATATAAAATGAACTTTCATGTTTTTAGGCAATCCCTGTCCAGCAGAGGTTAAAAGGCCACTTTGCCCCAGGGCTTAGGACCTTGCCTTTTTCAGCTGAATACTTGGTTGAAATCAACAAAATCTTGTTGGCCATGGCTGATGTTGAACTGCTTCTGAATGCACCAGAGCTAAATACTGGCATCTATGAGGATTTTTCAACTCAGGAAGATGCACTTAAGGTACTGCATGCCTAAGCATTATACTCAGAGGGAAGAAGGGAATAGCAAAAGAAAAAGACCACCTTAGCGTATAGCTGTATTGTATTTTTGCTGAGTATACACTGGATCAATATGCACTGAAAAATAATGAGACAGTTTTGTGACTCTTCTGTTTTGTTGACGAGATCCACTTGTCCCTGTTACTCTGCTTCTGTGGTCCTTTAAGTATAATTAGGAGCATTTATGTTAAGATGTGTTTAAAATACTTCATTTTGGTGCAGGTCTCTCATCTGATTTTGAAATTTTGGTATATTCTAAGGATGTTTTCAGAAGAAGCAAATAGCAGACCATAGAATTTTTAGTATTACTGTTTTAAATTAAAAAATACAAGTAAATTCCACAGTTTGCATGGCCTGTTTGTCCTCTGAATACCAAGGCAGTTTTACAATAGCAACTGGTTTAAAGGTACTTTCACATCATGAAAGCTCAATGATATTTGAGATAGATTGCTTTAACTTTGTCCTTTAAATCTACAGCTTTTATGTAGCTTATGCTTTGCAGTTCTGTGTGTATGGAGGGTGACGTGAAGCATAACAAAGTCACGTTTTGTGGCTCATTTTTTACATGAGGAAGGAATTTTTACAGTGTCTTGATGACACAGGGACAGATTTGTTTAATAATGAAGATACTGCTGTTCTGAGAAGTGTGGTGTGCCCCTTTCCCTCAGGAACAGATTGGATATATAAAATATTTCATCCGCTTCATAAAAAAACTGAGAAGGACACATGCTTAAAAAGGTGTGATAGACTACTCAATTCAGTTGGTAAAACTGATTCAACCTGTAAACTGCTGATGCTGATGGTTATGGTCTTATTGTAGATACTGATTTTTGTAATGGTATTTTGAGGAGATTACTTTTTGGTTCTTTTTTAAAAATTTCCTGCTGGTGCTGACTTTACTAATGGCTTGTGTCATTACTATGCTTGTAGAACATAAAAGATATTTTGGATAAACTTGGGGATCAAATTGCTGTCATACATGAGAAGCAGCCTGATGTTATATTAGAAGCATCTGGACCTGAGGCAATACAAATAGGAGATGCTCTAACCCAGTTGAATGCGGAATGGGACAGAATTAATAGAATGTACAATGATCGTAAGTGGTAAGTCAAGGATGTTTGGTTTCTGTGAGCATGTAGTAAATATTTTATGTACTTGAATATAAGCGTTTTACAAATGTACCTTAATGATGAAGGTAATGAGTGTGGGAGTAATCAGCTTTAATATATTGGTATTACACAATAATTGCCAGAATTATTGAACGTTGAAACAGTTAATATGCAAATTGTAGTTTGGGTGCTCTTAGGAAGCTGATTGTTTTTACTTTATAAAATAGAATTATTTTGTTTATAAAACATAAAACTTTTGCTTTGTGAAGGTACTGCAAAACAAAGTTCTAGAGGAAAAAAAATTGAGTAGAACGTCTTTTAGCAAAGAATTCACGCTGCTTTTGAAGGAGGGAAGAAGTTTGAAAGGATGTGGTCTTTAAAATACAGCACATATGATAGTTGCCGATAATCTTTGTTGTAAGTAATTGAAGATGAGAGATGACCATACTAGAAAATTTTGTGGTTGAGAGAATAAGAGAATATTGTAATCAGTGCTTAAGAAAAATATATTTCCTATTTCCTTTCCACGAATATCAAATAGCTGTGATTTCAATTATGCCAAAAAAGTAGAGAAAAAAGAAGTTAAACATTTCACACTGAGATTGCTTCTATGCAAAAAAACCTTAATGACTGAAAATGATTTTATGAAACTTAAAATTAAATGCAAAGGCTCACACTGTAGTTAATTTGCTTATACAGTGTTTGGCCTTTAATAGTGATATAAGGTAATGGTTAATGCAGAAGTTCTGTAGAACATAAAGTAATGGGTAGGCATGTTCACTTGCTTTGTAGCACCAGAAATCTGATATCAACCACATTTGGTATTATATTTTGAAGAGATGTCTTAGGAAGAGCGTGCATTACATAGCTGATGTTTTCAACTCTCTTTCATAGCACTGGTGTGTGCATAGGATATAAAAATTGGTTTGTTGGTATTGTCTAAGCAGAAACTTCCAGAAATTCCAGGCCACTGGATCAGTGAAGCATTAATAGTTTCAATAACTCAGCAGGGACTGTTGCTTCAGTGTTTTTTAATTTGGAAACAAATAGTGTTGCCAGCAAGATACCACTTTGTGTGCTCTTGCTTGCTGCCTGTGGTCACTTGCTGTATTTGGAGACAACCGTTCTGGAATCTGGTGCCCATCTGTATTTCTATGCCTGCAGCTATTTTGTTGGCTTCGTAGGTATGACGCGCACTATGCTTTAGTTACGCCTCTTTTCCCCCCTGTAACTTAACTGAAAAGCTTTAACTAATATTATCTTTTTGTAAGTATAAGTACAATTTCATTTACTACTTAAATTTTATTTCATTAAGTAGCCAAGGTGAACCAGAAACCGTCTTCCCTTTGAAAAAGATGTGTATCAAAGAGTAATTTGACTGTTTATGATTAGCTGGCAAAATGCAAGAGATACCTCCTCAGTTCACTGAATACAAATTAATCTTGAACTTCATAAAGTTTGTAAAGCTCTGGCTCTTTATGAGAATAATACTGGGTGCGATTTTCATACAAAAGGGACTACTGGACTAGCAGTTTAAGTGAAATGGTATGTAGCTCCCTCAATATATTAAGTGCTGCAATTTTAATAGAAGGGCATACTAGGATTAATGAAGGCAATATAAGTATCGATATTAAAATGTTGTATTTTGTCATTAGTATTTTTATACCCTTTCTGTTTCTAAGAATAATTTTTAACCAAGTTTATTCTTACTTTTCCTAGTGTTGCCCTAAGTATAAGCAAGAAGGCTAGAATACTCGATCTCCTTAATAATCTTTGGCTTTTTCCTATTTTGGAGTGCGTGAAGGTTTTGACAGAATTGGGGGAAACAGCACCTGAAGTCTGTGGTAAAAGATAGGTTTAGTTTTCAGAGGTAGTAATGATTTTGTGATTGGGTGCCAGCTAAGTAGTTAAACCTTTGATAAAAGCTCCGATGTAGCCAAGCATCGGAGAAGCTTGCTAAGTACGGTTTATGTGTTCAACTAAATGCAGTTGACTTCAGTTTGACTTGAACCTATGTGCAAATTAAAACAGGTGTGTGTTTTGTGTGTCTATCTGTATGTATAGACTTAATGCTGCTTTGAGCTGTTTGTAACACTGCTGGTTTGCTACTTCTGCTCCTTCTGCCGTATACTTCCCCCAGTGCTAAAAGTGTTGATGACTTGGGAATGAGCAATGACTTTGGAAGCAAGTGGATTCCTGTGGAGGAGGCAAGAAGTAGCCAAGTCTCAGTGCTGTAGTGACAGGACTTTGGTACTTTTCTCTTTCAGCTGAGGCAGTCTGTGGTGAAACAGCAGCATGTGCATCTGGCTCAAAACCAGAGTGAAACTTCATCTCATTGCTCAAAATATTGATGGAACTGTAGGCTCACAACAGAAGCGGCAGGAGTTAAAGCTTCGTATTTCAAAGCATTCTCCTCCAAAGTTCTAAAATTCTGTATTCTGAAAAAGTCATGTGTTCAAAACTCCCCCTAAAACTTTCACTTTGAGGGAAGCTGATAAAATATTCTTTAAACTATTTTAAGTGCTTAGAATATCTCTTCTCATTAAATGTGGAATGAGATACTATCGTGAGACAATTTGTTCAGTTAGACTAAAATGTACCTGAGAAATAAAAGGAGATTGACCCAAAATCTCAATCTACAGCGTCGTCTAGTGTATTCAGTTGAGATGCGTGCAGGAAACTGAAATGGTGGAACTAGGAGGTAAGGTCAGAAAAACTCAAGTGGAGATTTTTAAGGCTTTCTTCTTTATTGGAATTGGCCCACATAAAGAATAATAAAAACAAAAAAGCCCTTTATATGCTAAGAAATAGAGATGTCTTGATAAAAATGAGAGATAGTTTTGATGAAAAGTATCTCACTAGGAGCTCTGAGATAGTTGAATTTAATTAGTGAAGAAAATAGATGCACTGGTAGCTCTTTAAAGTTTGATTTTGGATATCTTTGATGTTATGCTGCTAATTTCAGATTGCATCTGTATATACAGAGTAACCTTGGAGTCTTTGCTGTCGGAATTGTTTTAAGACAAAAATAATGGGCTGCAGATGAGATCTCCTCTGTGCCATTAGAGGGTCCTCTGATTAGCAGGAGACTTGGCCTCCTATGTCTTTAAAGGAGGCTATTTTTATAAGTGTGGAATGGGATACTATCCAGTCTGTTGGCGTTGATGTAGATTTCATCTTGTTTGTCTTAAGTCCTGTGTCCTTTGAGACATCTGTCCTATTTGCTTTATAATGCAAACTTAGAGTTAGCAATCAACAGAGAGAAAGCCACTCTCTCTATGCCTTTCTGACATGGTTTACTTATTTAACATTCATGGGCTGTTTTTGTTAGTTTGTTAACAGAGTAGAACTCTCATTTTAGTTAAAAACAACCTTCTGACTGATAATTCAGCCTGTTCTATACTAGAAAGTGTTGCCCTTCAAGTTAAGCTACACATTAATTTGAGGCTGCAAAGGTGATAATAATAATGCAATGCCCGGTGAATTATTGTGTGATTAAATTGTGTAAGACCTACTTATGCGGGCCCACTGGTAATACAGTCAGTTCTATATAATCAAAATCACCTTCACTTATTAAATTCCAGGCACCGGCACCCCATGGTTTATGAATTAAAAAAAAAAAAAAAAGAATCTGAGCAAGAATCTGAGCAATTAATCATATTTCATATTCCACACTGTCTGATATCTGAACCGTTTTATAATAAGAAAAAAAGGGTTCTGCAGACCAATTTGATGCAGCTAATCAATCTTTATTTTTTAAGTGATGGAAATAAAAGTTTGCTTAGGACTGCCCTTTTTTTTTTTCCTTCAGCTGGAAGTTAACGACAGTCTGTGCTGTTGGCTTTTACCAGCTGCTACTATGTCAGGAAGCCTTCAGTACTGGGACTGTACGCACAGCCTTTCTGTTTTGCTAGGAAAGTTTCTGCTCTCTGGAGTAGGAATCGTAGCCTTTTCACCGAAACAGTTTGGGTAATTTTTCATGCTTTGTTTTCAGTTGCTTTGATAGAGCGATTGAGGTGTGGAGGCAGTTCCACTGTGATCTCAATGACCTCTCCCACTGGATAACGGAAGCTGAAGTGTTATTAGCTGATACCCGTGGTCCAGATGGCAGCCTGGAGCTGCAGACAGCTGGGCTACATCAGCAGGTATGTATGACTTGTGCAGAAAATGAGCAAGCTGGAAAAAGTCTAGATTTTTGTCTAAAATCCTAGTTTTCTATATCAACATATAGATTTGAAATGAAACTGTGCAATTACACTTTAAAAAGTGATAATTCTTAAAACTTTATTTTTCAGTTACAGGGAAGATCTCAAACCCTGCTTATAGTATAGGGTTTTATGATGACTCTTAATATGGATGGGTTTGAGATAATTTGATAATTCAAATGTTGGCATAATTTTTGTTATTTTATAAGTTTTGTTACAGCTTTAAAAATATGTTAATTGGTTAAGAAATCCAGTATTTTACTTCAGTTACATTCAACTCATAATTAAAAAAATGGACCCCAACAATGGTCAACTATAATTAGCAAATTATTTTTTTAAACTAATGACTTTGCAAGATCCTGCCCTGTATAAGCAATCTAGAAAAATAGAAGGTTCCAATTACAGATGCCTTAGGTTTGATTGTTTCAGACTTCAGTTCTGGAATTTACTTCCCTGATGTCTTTCTAGCTTATCATTATGGAAGAACAGGCTTTTCTGTTTAGTTAAACTATTTTACTTCCTTTTAAATGAGGAGAGGAAAACATTACTTTTGGGATTTTTTTCTTTTCTCTTGAGAATAATGGTTATCCAATAGTTGGGTTCTACCTAACATATAGTTTGTATTTTATCCTTGTTGCTGCTTGGAGTTTTCTTCTAGGGCATTTCACTTCTCTTTCTTGAATCATCTTATTCCTGATCTAGTTGCAAAGAAATTTTTACTAACAACATTGCAAAGTTGTTAAAGTAGAAAGGTTTTTGTCGTGAGTAGGGATGTTTGAAGGTCTGATCTTGACATCTTCTGATTTCCTCTAGTTTCATGGATCTGTGATGTCTGGGGACCACGGCAGCATAGCCATAATTATCCTAGCTAAAATACTATTAAGTTACAGAAATAGCCAGGGGCATAGGTTATGAAAAGAGCTGGTTAAAAAAAGTCATACCATCTGTTAGCACTACTAGAAATTGCTGTACATTAAGAGGAAAGGAATCAAACGTGAGTGTGGATTCTAGCACTGATGGTTTAACTGAATTCTTATGGTCTTAAGTAGTATTCAGCAGCCTATTCTGTTTCATTATCTTTTTATGACACTCATTAGAAAATTGAACTAGATTCAACAACAGACTCTTAATAACTTAAATCAACAGCATCCAGTTTTAAGTAAGATGGTTTAAGTGCCCGTTTTAGTAAAATAATATGCACCCAGGATTCATCCTGCATATTATAAGCCACAGATCAAAGTTGCTTTAGGTCAGTAATAAAATTCTGTGTCGCTTTTATGTTTCTGACAGGAACTTGAAGAGGGAGTCAGCAGCCATCAGACCAGTGTTTCAGCATTGAACAGAACAGGGGAAGGGATCATACAGAAACTGCCTGCTACAGATGGGAGCTTCCTGCAGGAGAAGCTGGCAGGATTGAATAGACGCTGGAAGGCAATCGCCGCCGAGGTCATGGATAGAAAACAGAGGTAATGAGTTAATCAGAAATTTGGACGTCTGACCAGATGCAGTGAGGAGAATCATATTTAGAAAACTCCGGGAGAGATAGTGCATTCTGTTGCATGCTGTCATTAATCTGAATTTTCCTGACATTCAGACCTCTGTTTTGAATTGTCTCCTAGAACCAATTTCTCATAAATGCACCTGCAATTGACTGCTTAGTGAGTCCGAGTTTAACACAAGCCACCAAATGACAACCACAAAACTTTTGTTACAATTTTCATTTGTCTTTAAAATAATTTCATTGCTAAGGCAGATTTTTTTAAAGAAGGAATACTCAGCTACTTGCTCTGGCTGAAGCTGAACTCTTAAGTACGTTACCTTAATTTCTGTTTTCGCATTTTCAGAGATATGCTAATTGAAACACTTGTATTATTCTTAAATTTCCACAATACTATAAAATTAAATCTTTGGGTCTGTGTTTGCAATGATTTAATCCATATGACCAGGTATTTTCCAAACAAAATGAAAATCCATTTTGAAGTAGCCTTAAATTTACTTCAAAAGATCTACGAGCAAGGTTGTCTGAGATAAATATACAAATTTTCAGCAGATCTGGGAAAACAAGATCTCCTTTCAGTTCTTACTGCTAAAAAATGCATAAGGATAAACCCCTGGAATGAATAGTTATTTTTGGAATCTATATTTATATAATTATGGATTTTTAACATCTCCTGTTACATTTACAGATGTAATAAGATTTTTCTTAGTTACTTAGTTTTAGGAGTTCCGTTAAAGATTTGTGTGATTTATGGAATTTTTCCCCTGGAGGGTTTAGGGACATTTCTAATACTTTCACTAACAGTGGCCTTGAAGTGGCTTACAATGATTAGGCCCGAAGGTATTGTCATTACTGCCACTTACGTTTAATGCTTTCTGCAGACTTTTAAAAGTCTATTTTGTGAATTTGGAACTGAAATTTATCTATTTTTAAGGTGGTAATATTAATTTGCAAGTATCTTGCATTTTAATAATGAGGATAGACTCCTTTGAATACCAAAATGAATCCTTTAAAATGCTCCAATGACTGAAAACCACGTGGCTGTTGCATCAAAATTAATGTAGGACTGACGTGCTGTGTTCAGTGCAGAAATGCAGCATGTGGATTTTTTGTTTTCCTTTTTAAGGCTAAAAGGAGAGAATCAGCAGCTGATAGAGTACAGAAAGAAGCTTGATGAGCTGCGTTGCTGGTTGGAAAACGTAGAAAATGCTCTGGACACAAGATTTGCATTCAGCCATGAAGAAAACTTCCGAGAATTACAGGCAAGATGGATTTAGTGTGTTATAAGAGTATGCACATGTATGTCTTGTGCAAAGTATCAGGACATGGCTTTTGGGGAGGAAAATTTTCACATGGCAAATAGACAAAGAAATATTATGGTTGTGTGAGAGTTTTGTGACATTAATTACACAGACAAGAAGCATCTCTTCATGAAGTTTGGTTGAGTTGATAACATAGTTATCTAGCCAGAAGATGGTGGCTCTGTAGCAGAAAGTGAGAAACAGATGTACTACTGGTAAAATTTAGTAAGTGGGATTCTACTGGAGGTGATGTCCCCAAGTCAACTTTATAATTGTCAAAACTTAAGCTTAAAATGGTAAGTAAGCACCATTGTCCCATTTACTGGGCAGCTTTAATACTTGTGTGATGTGTGTAAGATTTTATTTAACCTGCTTTTTAAAACTATAAGGGTTTTGGTCGTTTCAAGTAACTTGGATGAATACATATGTGTGTATTTTTCCCATTTATTTTGTGTCTGGCTTTGCCAACAAAATGTCTTTGGTTTGTAGGATGTGTGAAAGGGAGTGTTTCTGGAATTCTAAAAGAATGGACGTAGTAGTCAATCCAACAATCCTGCTTGCTCATTTTTTTAAAATTAGTAATTAAAACAAAAAAAACCCCAACCAGATAACTTCTGTTAGACCAAATCAGGTGGAAAGGCTTGAACTTCCAACAAATGTGTATAAATGATGTAGCTCCAATTATGTTTGCCTAAAATTGTTTTGTGTCATCAAAGAACAATTCGAAAGACTATGATGACAAGACTAAGAAAGCATAGGGAAGATGAGCTATTATTAAAGGCTAGTATTAGGGAAGTGGGAATAACATGTTAACTGATCAGTCAGGAATAAATACAGTCTGGGAATTGAGAAGGAGATTTCTAAATAGAGCTTCTGGAGCAGCCTCCAATTAAAAAGGATAAAATGTGTTTTAAAAAAATAATTCTTTTAAGGGAGACCCTTGAAAATTTAGGAAAGGCACTATTTGATATAGTATTTATTGTAGCAGGGTATTTTGTTTAGTGATCTCCCTTTCAGGCCTGTATTCCTGTCACTTTGTTATGCACACCTCCATAATACTTGTGTAACAGAGATTAGTATAAATACTGGGGTGGATAAACATGATGTGTACTTGCTATTGTAATTTTTTCTATTCTAGTGTTTTAAAGATAAAATTTGTGATTCCTGCTTCACAGTGCTTGTGGGCAAATAATACCACAGTTAATTTGAAGTCAATGGGGATCCAACCATAAACTTTTTTTTTTTGCAGGATCTGACCTGCACATTCATGCTTAAAGAGAAAGAAGGCTGTGGGATTTTGATCAAAATGAAGTTGTAAGGTTATGTTATCAGTGTGCATGATATGAAGCTGTATAGGTACCTTGGATATTTGCAGGTTTGCGGGTGTTTTCCAGTTAGCAATAAATGTTGATATTTGAATAAATGTTTTAATTTCAAGATATAGAATAGAAACCAAAATAGAAGCTTTCTTTTATTTCCAGGGAAAATTCTAAATATTGACATTAAAGGAAAATTTCTGCCTTTCCCTCCCTTTACTTAAACATGTATCTGTTTTGCTTCAGTCTAAAACTGTTCTGTCACTTTTAGGCCTTAAGTGAAGAGATGGAAGTACAGGGAGACAAACTGGAATGGCTGAACAGAACTGAACCAGAAGTGCTTTTGGATAAAAATACTGATCTTCAGGAAAAAAACAAACTTTCTGATTGCCTGCAGTCCCTCAATATGAGGTGGAATAAGGTGTGCATTTCTTTAGCATTGGGTACCTGATGTTGAAAATATAGTAGTGTACTTTGAATGGTTGTTTTTGTTTCCATGTATCTGTAACATGTACATAAAGTGTCTTGGAAGGCATGCGGGCATGTTTAGGAAAAGTGCCCCAATCCATGTGTAAGTGAAAACACTGGTGGACTTTTTTTCCATCAGAAGGAGTTAGTTTAGCTTAGGGGTTTGTTGATTTTCTTTTGTATTGGCTTTCTTTTAAACAGCTGGATCAAAAATATTTCACTTATTTGAGGCAAACTAATAAATTTGAAACAGAGAGAATCACAATAAATCTTTGCTGTATAGGAAAGTTGGATGTTGCAGCAGTTAAGAGGATATCAAAGCTGTGGTAAAGTTTAGTGAGAACATCTTACCAAGTGTGTCTGGGATTTTTCTTGAGTATAACTGATGTAAATTAGAAATTCTGGTATTCATTCTCATTGGCAAATATATGAGAAGAAATAATTTGCTGGTTGGAGTAAAACCATATTTTTTTCAAGCAGAGCCTGGAGATCCAAGTGAAAAAGGAATAGAATTATTTGGCATTATATTATGTTTCAGGGAGGTAAGAATTTATTGGAGAAAGGGGCTTCTGATAGTTCAGGGAAATAGAAAGATTTTTACCTATTCAGCCATGAAAATGGCGATATTGCCCCCAACCTTTTTATATTACATTTCCATCACCACCTTTTAAAAAGTTTTAAAAAGCAAGGTAGGCAAATTTGTCTTCACTACACTAGAGTTTAGCAGTAACATTTTTTTTTCCCCTTTTTAAATTAATTTCTTATTTCTCTACTTCCCTGTCATTGATGACCACAAATCATGCTTTGTGTCGTCTTTCCTTTGAAGTGTAGTCAAATAATGAGTCATAGCTTTGATGCTTAGGCAGTAAAAACCATGTAAACAACCTGTCTGCAACAGTTCATTTATTTTTCTCCAAGATTTAGGTAAGACACTGGAATGTATTGAAATAACACTCTGAGTACCTCTTGGCATTTTTATTGTTTTTAAATGATACCTTGAAGAAATTCATTGAAATATATCTGAGGCATGCCATTGTAGCAAGCATGGTGTAGAATATTTTGTTTTCTAATAACTGATTACTTTTTTGCTGTTAATATAAGTTATCTTACTGTTTTTATTCCTCTCTGCTGGGTTCTAGGTGTTCAGAGAAGTGCCTGACAGAGTGAGAGAACTGGAGGCATTTGTTGGGCAGTCTCAACTTGTTACACAGCCAAAGCCTTCCGGTGAGTGATCAATCCTTCTGTTGTGCTTAATTGTATTGAGTTTAATCCTGTTTGCGGTCAAAAATAACCCAAAAAGACAACCCTTCCCTATGAATTTAGACAAGTGGAAATAAGAAACGTTGTACATCACTATATTTGGGGCTGCCTTCATGTTACTATGGGAGAAGAAACATTTGATTAGGGAAAAAGTCACTCTGCAATTCAGGATTGGGGGAGTCCTTTGGGGTTCCCCAAAGAGTTTTGAAACGGAATCTTTTACTAAAGCTTAGGCCTCCTCATCAGGAGTCAGTGTATTAGGTACAGAACAAACACCAGAATAGCTCTGTTTGTGACAGTCTGGTTTCCTGTGGATTTGTGCCTTGTAGTCATGCCTTTTAGTAATTAAGATCCACTAGAAGATTTCCCTGCAGCTAATTATTTGTAAAGTGTCTCCTGCATGACATTCTCTGCAGTCCTATAAATAAAGGCCGTTCTGATCTTTCAGCTCAGCAGGGACACAGATAGATCTTTCTCATCTGCTGGATACTGATCTTCCTGAACCTTGTAGGGGAAGTTGTCTAAATATGATACATTCTTGTATCAGGCACTGACACTGGCCATTTTTTCAAGTTGTTGGAGGCAGATCAGCAGATACAGAGTGTTAACAAGATGCCCACGTCTCCTTTTTAGAAAACCAGGTAAAAAAGACAGCCCTTGCCTGAAAGGATTTGCAGCTTGAACTGCATTAAATTAACTCTTTTCTTTTTTTTAAGTCAGCATCAGTAAACAGAATTTAATGGAGGAAAACAAGCTTTTGCTTAAGCCTTTCAAAACCTTGATTTAGCTTGTTTTCCTTTCATACAGAGTGTTTGTTAAGTAAAGCTCCTGTATTTCATTGCTTGAGGCAAGTGTGTAATATTCATGCTCCACCTTGATTTAATTTAGTGTTTTCTTGGAACTAGAACACAACCAATCACAGCTTCCGGAGCGAATCTGACTGTTCAGCTCATTCCTCGCTTCTTTGCAGTGTCAGGTTAAAAGGATAGAAAGGATGGGGCTGAACTAGCGGGCATCTGTCCTCTCTTAGGACAGTTGTGTATTGCCAAGTCCACAAAACATCTATTGCAGTAGCTTAACTTGCTTGTGCTTAAGTGAATTCCAAGCCAAGAGTGGGGAAAACCTTTCTGACATGTAGTACAAAAGTGAGGAAGACAGTTTTTAGATGCTT
The DNA here is from genome assembly GCF_964106895.1 of Numenius arquata. NCBI lineage: Eukaryota > Metazoa > Chordata > Aves > Charadriiformes > Scolopacidae > Numenius > Numenius arquata. The sequence goes on along the minus strand of NC_133577.1, from coordinate 15,220,301 downwards.
ATCTTAAACGAAAGGATTGCTTTTTAGGGAGGGTCAATTCCCTTTCGTGTCGAACACTCTTTAGCTTCGCTTCATTAGATTTAATGTCATTTTGCCTTTGCAAGTTTTCTTATTTATTTTGTATTTAGGCTGAATAATTTGCATGAGTCTTTGACTTGCAATGAAATAATTAATAGCCTTTAAAAAAAAAAAAAGAAAAAGGGGTTTCTGATTACTTAGTTTCTGGTGGTTAAAATTCCTCAAATGCAAATTTTGCTGTGCTTTCTCTGTAGATGTTGTTGCATATATATAGGAATTACCAAAAAACCCCTGTAATTCCCACAATTTCATATGTGGCCATGACTGTTTTTTACTTTAACAAAACCCCTAAACTCTGTTTCAGATGTCCAAAAGGTGGTGCTAGTATCTTCTTCATTGGAAATTCCTGTTCAGACGCAGCAGGCTTTGGAACTTTCTGCACCTGCTGATCTGGATAAAACCACAACTGAGCTGGCTGACTGGTTGGTATTGATTGACCAGATGCTCAAGTCAAACATAGTCACCGTGGGAAATACTGAAGAGATCAATCGGACTATTGCACGAATGAAAGTATGTGTTTTTGTGAAGGCTAGTGGATTGGAAAATTGGCTTATACTTTAATAGGTTGTACATTCAGTAAAGAAATTACATGTGTTTAAACAAACAAAAAAAACCTGACTGCAGTAAATGCATAACCTGAAAATTACACTTTAAATGCTGTCATTATTACACCACTCTCCACTCTACTATTTCCTGTTAATTCCTGTGTCCCTGTGTGAGCTAGGCACTGCTATTGTTTCGTTTTAAACAAAGCATATAGAGAATAACTCCTGAAAATGATATCTTTTGGGGAACGTGTAGATAGCTTATGCTGAAGACTTTGGAGCAGCTTTGTATTTGCTTGGAGGGTGACCTTTATGATCCACTCTCTGGTAGTTTCTAATGAGTTTTGTTGCATTCTAGTTAGACTAAACTGTTTTCCAGACACATTCTAAAATGATTAAGAGTTGTAACATGCTTATGATGTAAATGTTTGTTTCTGTTGATACTCATGCTGTGCTGAGCCTTGACTAAGGGCGGTATTTGTGAGATGTATGCTACCATTAAGGTTCATTTTATTTCACTTGATATCAATAAACATGAGTAATTGTAGAGGAAAAGCTGCAGGCTGAACAATTGCTGAACTGTTTCTGTGGGTGTCTAACATCCTCTGGAATTTGAAACTTTAGGAACACTTTCTTTTAACTATATAATCCTTGTAATACTTGTAATATTGGCTCCTGGTACATTACCATAGTGAAATAATGTTTTTTATATTATGTATAGTCTGATCCTCCCTGTTAGTTTCTTTCTCCATCTCCCCCCCACTTCCCCCCCCCCCTATAAATGATCAGGGCTTGGTAAGAGGAAATTAATTTATGGGAGAGTGAAAAATAGATATTGAAAATTATTCCACAATGACTGTGGTAACTGTGTGGTTTGTACAGTTTAACATTCACCTCTGGATCTTCAGTAACTGTAATACAGAATATTTTTGCCTTTTAAAGCAGTGCTATAATACTGTGACAATTCAAGGGTTACAGTAATGACGGGAGCAGCAATCTACTTGTGGCGACACATACATGTTTTGTTTTATCTGCATGTAATTCAGATGTTGTTAACTAAATTCTGCTTTTTGAACTTAAAAAATTATATCCTAATTCTCAACAGATAACAAAGGCAGATTTGGACCAGCGGCACCCTCAGCTTGATTCTGTTTTTACGTTGGCTCAGAATTTGAAAAATAAAACTTCCAGTTCAGACATTAGGACAGTGATCACAGAAAAATGTAAGTTTCTCCATTCTGTGTTTGCAAATACAATGTTTCCATGGCAGTAAAAAAAATCTTCATACCTTTCTCTTTGACTTTGATTTTAAGCCTCACTGAAGTTGCGTTCCCTGAACAAACTGAATATTTAATAGTTAATTGGCTTTCACTCTAACCGTCTAATGAAAATTCCTGGAACAAGAATTGCCACTTGTTTTCTTGACTGGCCATTTTTTCAAGTACAAAGGCAAATATTTTTGCTTGGATTTCAAAATATCTTATGCAGAATTTGAGTTACTTGGCATTCATGGACCTAGGGATGAGGATTTTTTTATTTATTGAAAAAAAGGAACTAATTGTGTATCTTTATTTTTGTTGAGCTGTGATGCACTGAACAGCAAGTGAAAAGCATGAAGGTATTGACTTAGGACACTAACTTTGTGTACGTACTGTTGAAATTTTTGACTGAGAGTTAGTAGAGCTTTTAAGTCACTGATATGTACTTGAAAATTGAGTTTCCAGTTTAAAAGTCTCCATCCCCTTTGAAAATTTCTTTTACTGGTACTTAGGGAAAGAAAATGTACAACTGACACAATTAGAAACTAAATGACAATGTATTCTTTGAACTCTTAAGCTTTGTTGGTTTCTGAGATTAGAAAATTCATGTATCAGGAAACAGCACAGTTAGAAGTAAAAATTAAAAAATATATTTCCTGATGTTCTCCTCTGTAATGTAGTTTTCCTTTCCATCTATGTGAATTTCTTTGGTGTCCATAAGACTTGCTGGAGATAATAACAGGGTCAGAAAGCCCACAGAAATGTTAAAGGGTCTGATGAGATGGCATTTGCCAACTAAGATTAACAGGAGCTATGGATTGGTAGGGGAGTAAAATTCAAAGAAACTAAAGCAACTTGTAGGGCCTGAGTTTTGCAGCCACTGGGAACCCCAAGCCTCCTGCAATGAGTCCGCTGAGATCTTTGGGGTGTGCCGGGGTTATCAGGCTCCAGACAAAATTGACAGCAAGTTCTTTGACCCAAAATATGCCTTCAAGGAGGTGGAGGTTCAGACTAAGTCTGTTACTGAGCTGGTCAGCAAAAAGAAACCAAAGGCAGAAGACTACGCAGATGGCGACACCACCCTCTACCACTGCTTCACCCTCATGGACCACCTCACCACTGGCCCAGTGGAAGCTTGGAGGAGGATACTAACTGTGTAGTCCATGAAGAGTCAGTCAACAAGGGGAGATCTGGTCAGTCACGAAACATTCTTGATTCTTCAAAAAAGGCGAACCAGGAATAAAGTAACTTGAGTTCCCCTATAGTCACGCCCATTCAAGGTGGGAACAGAGAAGGTGTGTATGCTGCCATGGATGAAGCTTCCGGTAGATACCGTAGATGTGTGTGAAGATTTTGCTGTCTGTCATGGAATATTAAAAAACTGAAGGTTTTTTTTTTTTGCTACTGACATTTGTAAAGGAAAGTTTGCCCTTTGAAGAAAAGTGAAGCTCAGGACTGCTTTATGCACCTCCCTGTTTAAACACTGAGGGGAATATACTGATGTCCTACAAGCTCCTGTGAGCCTGCTGTATGTTGTTTGATGAAGCCTAATTACTCACATAGCTAGAAGCACAGAAATAGAGAAAAGCTTTCTTCTCTGGAACTTCCCTCCTAATTACTGCATGGACATTGGGAATTAAATACGGAGTCTCGTCAGGAATCCTTTCCAATCTTTCTGCCTTTGATACCAGACTGGTGCCCCTGACAATTTTTTTGAGGAACCTACCTATTGAACCCACTGAATGATGAGGCTACCAAGAATTTGACTGTTTTTCTGTCCTGTTTTGGTGGAGACTAAAGAGAGCAGAAATATGTCAACAGTGCAGAGAGTAAGGTTAACCTGGCCATTAATACAGAAAAATATATTATGAAACATTATTTCTGTAATAATAATACTTCTACTATGTAAACATCAAATATCTATCCATTTCAACCAAGTTGCAGGCAGCTGTTTCTCAGGGATATTTTTTCCTTCCAGCTTTATGGGGAGAGCCTAACCACTGAAGAGGTTTTTCTCTGTAGTTCATTAGCCAGCACACAGGGTTATAGCCTTTTTTCACTCCTGCTGTTTTTGCTTTTGCTGTTTTGGTGAAATCACTGATCTCTCCTAGCAGCAGGTGGTTTCCTTCCATACTCTTTATCCAACATAGTAACATCATTTTTTAAACAAACAAAAAAAAATTATTATTTGCTGTTAGGCTACTGAAGCTTTCTTCTAAGTTCCCATTCAGCGTGACCTACATCATGCCTGAAAATGAATCAAAAAGTTGCCTGTGGGTGGCAATTGGCAAATTGATATTGCACAGATTATTGGGTTTGTCCACCGGTAAGACAGTTACTCTACCAAGTGGGCTTCACTGTCACAGTCCTTGACAGGTTAGTGAAACTAAACAGAGTACTGTTGAATGGATTAAAGTTAAGAGATCTTCACAAGCAGATCAAGCATAATGGCTTTGTATAACTGTGAAAGGTTAAAAAAACCCAAAGAATGCAAAGGGTAAAGTTCACTTAAGTAGTTTTAGCTTAATCACAACCTTTGGCATTTTTACTTCACAGAAGATTGAAATGACCTGAGTATCAAGTGTGTTAGTTTTCTAATAAAATTGCATACTTACTGGTAAGATAAATATATTGGATATGTTACATACTGCCTACCTGTTGCTGCTCAGAGTACAGCTATATTCAAAATACTCACTTTAGGTTTTTTTTTTTTGTTTGCTTTCTTACATTCACTTTTTTACTTTTCAGTTCTAGTGATATAATATGTTCCTAATAATTGTCATAACAGGTAATAGGGAAAGTGTTTCCACCTCTATAGACTTTCAAGTAATACATTTTTTATGGTTTGTAAGTATTAAGAAAAAGGTAGGATGCTATTCATTTCCCTCCAAAGGCAAAGAAACTGCTTTCTCTGACACTACTTTTTGTCCTAGGCTCTTGTCAATTTTTCTTTTTTACCCTTCATTTATTAAAGGTTAAAGCCTGTTTATTGATCATCTACTGTAACTCTATTGAGAGAGGAATGGGATACTTGAAGGAAATGGGGTGTAATCAATAACTTCTCTGTTCTGCTGTGTAATCTGCATAAGCCTGTAGAAACCTGTGGTGGAATGAAGGTGACAAAGTAGGTTGTTACTGGAGTGTTTCTACCTTGGCCAAAATTGTAGTAATTTGTAAAATTGTAGTAGGGCCACGAAAATGATCAGGGGGTTGGAACACCTCTGCTATGAGGACAGGCTGAGGGAGCTGGGGTTGTTCAGCCTGGAGAAGAGGAGGCTCCGGGGAGACCTAATAACAGCCTTCCAGTACCTGAAGGGGGCTACAGGAAGGCTGGGGAGGGTCTGTTTACAAAGGCCTGCAGTGACAGGATGAGGGGCAATGGTTTTAAGTTGGAGAAGGGGAGATTTAGATTGGATATTAGGAACAAGCTCTTTACTATGAGGGTGGTGGAACACTGGAACAGGTTGCCCAGGGAGGTGGTTGAGGGCCCTTCCCTGGAGATATTTAAAGTGAAGCTTGACGAGGCCCTGGGCAACCTGGTCTAGTTGGGGGTGTTCCTTCTGACTGCGGGGGGGGTCGGACTAGATGACCTTTGGAGGTCCCTTCTGGCCCAGACCGTTCTATGATTCTATGTAGTACGGGTGCCGCTAGACTGCCTTCAACACACAGTGGTCTGGAAAACTTAGTTCACTTTGTTTAAGCTATCCAGACCTAAACAGTATTTATTATTTATTTGTTTATTTGTACTGGTTTAAGTTGCAGATGCACAGGTATGACTTGCTGTGTAGCCATCACCTTAAAATTGTGCTCCTTGGAGCCCTGCTGCTGGTATATATCTGCAGTGCAGCTGTGGCAGATTTGCCTCCCACATGCGTGTACTTAAAAAGTAAAATAATGCTTTTGAAATATTCCAGGAATAATAGTTACCTGTAAGCTGACCCATTTAGGCAGCCAAACTCCTGCATTTTTTTGTTTTCTTGTGTGAATGTGTAAATTACATGGGGAACTAAAATACTGAATATGGAAAGTACTGTATTTGGGAATGAATTATATTATTGCCGCTTGTCCTGAGAATTAAGTGGTAGTTACGGCTACTTGTTTGTTTGCCTCAGGTTTTTCATGTTCTGTATTGTCGTCCACAGTGGAGAAGGTGAAGAACCAGTGGGACAGTACCCAGCATGGGGTGGAGGTGAGGCAGCAGCAGCTGAAGCACATGCTGACCGATAGCATCCAGTGGGACCAGCAGAGGCAAGAAATGGAGCACCTCATGGAGCAGTGCGAGATCCGTCTGCGTATGCTCCTGCAGGCCCCAAAAGAGATGCTTGCCAAACAGATTTCAGACAACAAAGTAAGACCCTCGACACTTTTTTTTTTTTTTTTTTTTGTTTATCCCTACCAGACTCCTCAGCCTATGTAATGCTACTGGATTCAATTGATGTGTGAATATACAATTGAGTTGTAGGACTGATCTGTCTCTTCTGGGGCATAATATTTTCTAAATTGTCTCTATTTTTTTTTCTATATATCAGACTTCCAGAGAGTCTGCTTTCTGGGAGGGAAGCAGGTGGTAGGTATGCATGTGTGTCTTTTTGGAAATATAGTTGAAATGAGTGTAGTGTAGCATTGAATAAATGATATTATGCAAAAAGCTTGAACCTCAGACCACTAAAAGTTTAATCATACAGCCACAGAACATAGCCTGTACTACTTCATAGAAACCTAGTAGCAGTGGTTTAGCAAATCCAGGAATGGACCTAGCTATTTGAAATTATCCTGCATTTCACTTCTGATGGATGCCAGGTGTATTCAACGCTTTTTTTTTTTTCCTAATCCTATGCAATATTTGCTGCTTTTAATATTACAGCAAACCTGCTGTGATAAACCAGTAAGTCTGATGTCCTTTGTCCTGGCGGCTGTCAGAAAAAGGGCAGGCTGCAGGTGGCACAGGATGAGAACTAAAGAAACAAATCAGCAAGGAGGGGCTCTTATCTGCAGCATTTAGAACAGGGCTAGAATAGAGTTTTACAAAGTGTGTTGGTGTATATATACACACATCTATATATATTAATGAAGGGACAATGTAGCGGTGGAGCTGGATATGGAAGGAAGCAGGGAGTATGATTGTGAGAATTCCTCACTGATCCATAGCTATTTCGGTAAACAGTAACATTGTGTGCTTTTCATTGTCTTCCTCTACCTGAGCAGGGGAATGGAAATTGACTTTTAGGTCTGCTTTGCTTCTTTAAGCAAAAGTAGGCCTGTGCCCAAACATATAGTACAGAGATCATAGGATATAACTGGACATATATATATATGCAAATATATTTTTGTCATTTAGAAATAATCTTGATTTCAAGATTCTTTAAAGTCAAGGCACCTTATGAATATCCTGCCACAATAAGCAAGGACATCTACTGTATTTTTTTCATTTAAAAACAAAAAACCCATGCAAAACAATGAAATCAAATTCTCTCGCTGCGCACTTCCTTTATACCACTTTTAGCTGTCACTTATATCACTATTATCATAATCTGAATTTATTCATGCTACTAAAAATATGGAAGTGATTTTTACTTCTGTTGCCAGTAAAACACAGAAGAGAATTTTTCTAGCCTTTGGCATTTCTGGCAAATATAATTGTTCCACACCTGTTTGTATTTTGATTAGTTCATTGTTAGAACCAATACTACTTAGTATCTGTAGATTTTCTTTTTAAGGTTTTTCTTCTAGATGAAAAATATGGACATTTTTGTTTTAAAAAAAAGAGAAAAGAAGGGTTTTACGATATGATAAAATGAATAATTTGAAAAATAGTCCGATTTTGATTTGACTCTGTCTCATACTGGTATTGTTATTTCAGCTGTTAGTACAGGATTTGCATAGAGGTGACATCACAGTAGCTGCATTCAATGATCTTTCTAATAAACTTCTTCGAGAGTATCGTGATGATGACACAAGGAGGGTGAAGGAAACCACCGACCAAATGAACACTTGTTGGGTTAATCTGAACCAAAGGTAATTACAAGGTTTCACTCTATATGTAGCTGTTTGTGTCTTAAACTTGTATCCTGTGTATAGGTGTGTATTGCAGTCTCTTCTCTGTCTGCTTTACGACAGCATTTAGGGATACTGTGGATAATTAGTCAGAGTCAAGCTGTTTTGAGTTTTGATGATGGAAATTCCCATAGTTCACCATGGAAGGCTTCTGTATGACCTCGTTTATGTGGTGTATTTTAAGTGGGCGAAAAAAAAAGTACTTATGTTTGGTCTCAAGTTTGCTTGTGGCTATTATTCTCTAAGTGTCTTTGAACAGTTTCTCTCCTGTTCCTTGATGCTGGTATGCTTTATGTATTTGTAGTTTGTTGCTGTGCTTTCTTTCCATAAGGCTGTAATTATTCAGCTTGGTCTTCCAACGCATTAATTCATTATGGTCTTTCACCTCATGGAAGCTTTCCCTGAATGGGAATGCACTTTGGGTTCCAGAGTGCGATGCTTCTAGAACTCCCATCTAGAAAATGCTTGAGCTATTAGAACTGAGACTTAGTTGAAACTTAATTCTTTTTATTAATCCTCTATTTAGACATATTTGCAAATATGTCTTAATGGAAATATAGTATTTCCCTATGCAAAATATAGTTTCCTGCAAGGTAATCTAGTCTCCATAGGAATGCTTTTTAGTATTTGATAGACAATTAACATTTAGAATACTGTCTGACTCAGTGTCTGCAGCTTAAAGGACAATATGCTTCACGCTCAGAGGGACAGAAGAGAAAATCCTGTGTATATGGGAGTGGGGGAGATGACAACCAAAGTCTGTATGTATGTCTGCATGTAAAAGAGATGACTGCTTTTATAATGAGATGTCAGTTAAGGTAATAAAAATCCTAGTAATAAAGTCTCTGAAGTTGATGTTATATTCTGGGGAGTGAGAGGAGGAGAACTTTGCAGTGGCAAGTAGGTAATGAAGGAGGCAGAGTAGAATGTCATCTTATCCTTCTTTGGGGGAAAATGGTACTTATGTCGTTTTGTGCTTTTGATGTGGCAGCTGGTTTCCTGGTTATGTCCATTGAGAGATGAGGTACAAAATAGGTAAAACTGTACGGCTCATTCCGTATGATCATTTGAGAGAGAATAAAAATCTGTTAATATTTAAGTGTTTTGAGACATAAGGCTTTTCAAGTGAGTAAAACATTTCATAATTATTCTGTGATGTAGATGACTTCTTTTAATGGTTCTCAGAAAACTTACAGTAGACAGTGGGAAAGGTTTTGACATGTGACAAAACTTCCTTGGCTTTTTACTTTTTCTGAACTAGGTCATAGTGATGAGGTCATCTCCTGAAATGGCCCTTTCTGACCATTCATTTGCATTAAGATTAGGGACTGCAGCATTTTCACCCTCAGATTGTCTTTTCTTACCTTGAAGTAAACAAATAATCTTTCAAAAGAGGCCATTAACATCATCTGAATGTCATGATGACATCTGTGGATAAAGGTTCAGTTAGAGGGTGAGGGGAAACAGCTTCTTGTTGGATTAGCAGTAACAGTAGACTACAGCTCTGCAGTAGTCTCATTCACATTCAAACTTTGCAGTGTTTTGGCTAGAAGTGGCATAAAACTGCCCACCACTCAGCAGGTGACCAGAAAGAAGAGCTCCTGCCTGGAAGCCTCTAATTATTTTTGAATCTGCTAAAGTCTGGAATAATAAGCAATTGCATTCTGTTGTGTATAACTGGAGCTCCTCAATTATCACTAGGGCTACTGTTTTGCAGTCTGCAGCCTTAGGAAGATGAGTATCTGCTTTGTTTTTTAGCTAGGGACAGAATGTAAAAGAGAACTCTGAGAACCAGTGGGTAGCCAGAGCATGGAGCTGCTCAATGTAACCCCATGGAGCAGCAAAGAAGAACTGAAAGGGAAGAATATGCAGTGAAAACACCTTTTCAAGGGAATGAAGGTTTTTATACTTGCTTTAAATGCAATAAATAGAAATACTAGTGAACCTTGAGTGACATGGTTTACTTCATGTGGCAGATCTTGGGACATGCAGGGATTGTACATGTGGCCTTATGGCTTCTGTAAGTGCAGATCTGTTTTTATAGCATAATGCTTTAAAATACTGGTTTGTTCCCATGCTTGGAAGTTGTGGAAGAATGAGTCCTGAATAGCACAAGAATACTACCAGGAAGACTGTAGCCATGGCATGTAAAGTTGAAGGAGCTTATTTTAAAACTGTTGGCATTAAGAGATTGAAGCTCCCCAGCTTGACATTGTGTAAATTGGATACTCTGCCCAGTGACTATTTATGTTCTATTTTTATACTTTAGGGTGAAACTGTAGTAATTCTGTGCGGTTTGGCTGCCTCCATGGATTACAGTTGCTGTCTGTACTGTCTCAGATGTTATTTTCTGCTTTTCTTTTGATCACACACCTGTATGCATTGCAGATTTTTAGTTTAAATCTGAAAAACTAATTGGGTGGAACAGAAGGCTGAAACAGTGCCATGAAAACTTAAATAGTAGAGTTACAATTTTCTTTTTCTTCTTGGATGTGTCTTTGCTAATAGAATCTGCTGAGACCTTCTTCACTATCACTGTGTTAAGTAAAGTTAGCTGCATTTGTAAAGGCTTCTCCAGGTTCTCCTTACATTTAATTTTTACATCCTGGAAGGACCACTTGTCTTTTGAAGCTGTTCTAATTGTATTAGAATTCTTTGAAAATCTGAGTCATCTTTTTACAGCACAGGGTAGTTGTTAATCTGCAGTATAGAACTCTCCGTAATTTTTTGTTTTACTTTTGTGGCCTTTACTGGAAAGAAATGTGTCTGCTCTGCAAAAGTGTTGCTCACTACTGCTAGAAGGTCCTCTTTAAGAGAACCCATGTAGTCTTAAAACATTAGTTGTAAATCTATTAATTTATTCTGCTGGAGTATGTATTTAATGAAAGGAATGATTTTCAGCTTTTATTCAAATATCAGGACAGCAGTGGGATTGTAATAGGATTTCATTCTTTCCTTTAATTTCAACCAAGCAGAAAGTTTGAGAAATTAAAACTTTAGGCTGAAGAAGACATTCTTCAATAAATGTTATTAGCTACAAAGTTCAGGTTGTCTCAGTTCCAATCTAGTACATCAGTACTTAGACTTCGAGATCTGGGTCACTTGCAGCGTTTCATCCTTTGGGGCTTTTCTTTTTCTTTGAAGGTCACCTTTATTACCAGTCTGTTCTTCCTGTTGTCACTCCTGTTCTTCCACCTTTGGCCTTAACCCCCTGCTGCGTAAGAAAATCCCTGCAGAGGGAGAGGGTTTTGAAGTCAGAGCTCATAACTGTTTTTACTTTACGTTTTTCTCAGAGATCCTTGGTGTGCTCTAATTTTTGAGCTGGTGCTTGTTATCTTTTCTAGGCGATATCTATCAAACCATTTGTAATCCCTAGCATGCTATTTACTATTTTTTTTTTTTTTTTAAGAGTGGGTGAAGCATTCCAGAGCTTCAAGTGAGAAGCAAAAATGAAAGCTTTTTGCCCTGCTAGTCATTTACCAGTAACCAAAACTTGGGCAACCGTGAAGTCAGGAATGATTCAAACAGTCTTATTTTGGATAAAGCAATTATTAACAAGTGACATAAGACTTAAGCTCCTAAAGTGGGGGTTGCAACACTGTCTTTTTGCAAGTAGTCTCTAGAAAATTCAGTTGGTTATGCTAATACTTAGGAATGTGAGCCTGGCAGAATTGAAGTTGCATGAGATTTTCTTACTGTCCTTGAAGAAAAACAGCTTTTCCTTGCATCTGTCTTTTCTGATGTGCTAGTAAACCAGAATACCTGCTTTGAAACGTCATCCTGAATGGTACCGAACACCTGCAGCTTCTTTTCTAAAAAGACTATTTCATCTACTTTTGAATCACACAGTGATTCCCTAATACTGCTGAGCAGTACTATTGCCGCAGCATAGCAAGGAAAAAAGAAAGCCTAAGTAGAATAGGAGGAGGCAGAAGACACATAAGTTTGATGGGCCTGTCTGGAAAAACCTGTTCAAATCCTGTGAAAAAATCAAACGCTGAGTGTTTTGGCCTTGTCTTACTGGAAATTAAATATCACTTTACCCCTGAAATCTTACAATATGGTTAGTGCTTGATGTGAGAATAAAATTGAACTTCCTACTTAGCAGCAGCGTTCTAGATACTAGGCCTGTTAGGGATTTCTGTACAGTATGCTGATGTGGGACAGCTTGTTTCTTTCTTTTGTCCTGATTTTGGGAAAAGAGATACTGCAGAATAACAGGCTCAAATGGATGAAATCTAGCTTGTCATGCTTTAATTAATGTTGTCAATCAGAGCTTGTAAAATTGCTGACTATAACAGTTTCCCATCTGAGTTTCATTTCAATGACAAGGAAACAGCTCTGTTATGCAGAAGCATAACGTGATCTTTTTCCTAGGAAATCTTTTGAAGTTACATACCAACAATACAATCCAAAGGTTTTAAATGAGTTCCTTCCATCTAAAAAAAAAATCCTTACAAACAAAAATTTTGTGTTTGTACCAACCAGAGATCTTTTGGATTGATTGAAAATTTGGACTATATTCTGCCAGTCTCTTTTTTCGATTTAAGCCTGTTGAGCATGGCTTGACTGCTATGATAGCAGTGTATTAATCTGAGTGATAGTGTCAAAAGTCTTGCCTTTTAGCAGAGAGAACTTGACTCTTACAAATTTAGAGAAATGTTTCTGGTTACTGCAAAAGAGGAGGAAAAATATCCCCCAAACCCTCCGTGCTTCTACTCTATATGGTTTTTGTTGATGAGGAAAAGCATTCGCACTTTTCACATGGGAATAAGACTTCTACCATCCGGGGGATCGTAAGTCCATGATGGTAATACTTAAAGAGGAAAAGCTAGGTTTTTAATTAATAACTGCCTTTCTTCCACATGCATTTTTAGAAAGGGCTGTGACATATATAACCAGAACACCAGTGATATAAATAATGATAAAACAAGCTGTGACAGATGTATAGTTTCTTAATAGAGTTAACATTCAGATTTCCTTTTAGTAGTTTCATTATGATGTATGTAGTGCTGTATGTTATGGGGGACTATTTTGACACTTGTCTTGTTTTCAGAGCTGTTGATAGGCAGAATTTCTTGGAAACAGAGATGAAGACAGTACAGGCCTCACACAAGGATCTGGAGAGCTTCCTCAAGTGGCTTCAAGAGGCAGAGACGACAGTTAATGTTCTAGCAGACGCATCCCAGCGTGAGAACACTGCTCAGGACAGTGCCTGCGTAAGGGAACTCAGAAAGCAGATGCAGGTGAGAAACTAAATAATACTGCTGTTATTCATGCGTTTTTTCAATGGCAAATGTTATAAAAGAAAGTTATCTACTAGAGTTGGGAAATGTGCAGCCTATTAGAAGGTGTTTAAAAAACAGTATTTTGGAAGTCAGGTGCGTGAAGGAAACAGATTTTTCTTCCTAAGGTTTGAAAGACGTATTTTGTGGGCAGCTGTGGCACTGAGGGCTCTTAGATGTTGTTGGAGAGGTACTGTGTTCAGGAAGTGTATTAAACCTTGGAGGGTAACTATTCAGGAAGTGTATACTTGGTGAAACCAAGTCATGTTGTGAGATTGTCCAACCAAACAATTTAATCTACTTCCCTCCAAGTAAAGCTGTCGTGGGCTGCACTGTCTCCTATCCCTGCCTGCACCTTCCTCATGCTTTTCCAGCAATCCAGGAAGTTTTTGTGCTTGGATCATCTCTTCTCCCTCTCCTGCTGCCCATCAGCTCCCCAGGTGACCTTCCTTCCCACACAGGACGCAGACTGGAAACCTAAGAAATAACTGAAGAGACTAAATGACACCACTTACAGTCGTTTTTCATATAAGGACACCCCAGCTTGTCTAAAATCTAGAAGGGAGATCCATTCTCCCTGTCTAAGAACCATGGACTAGCTGAGTACCACATTGTCTGACTGTTCTTTCTTTTGCATATCCCTGCTTTTGCACATCCCATACATCTCCTTTGAGGAGGTAGGAGGGAGAGAGAGGAGCTGGGTTCAGTCTGCAGTAAGGGTACAGTATGCCGAGGGAAAACAGGAGGAAAGGGTGTGGAGACCTGACAGCTCTTTTAAAAATTAACATTTTTGGGTCTGTGGCAGGAAAAGGTTGAACACCACCGGCTGAAAGGATTTTATGTTTCTATGATATATGAATTTCCTGGATTTCCTTTGTCCTGTTTACCTGATGTGAATGCTGTTCATGTGTCATCTTTCTCCTGAATGTTTTAATATAATTTTTCCTTCAATTAGATTGCATCATTTAGTATGGTTGTTTTGATATGCACAGAACTGGGCGGCTAGATCAATTATTAAATCCTGCACTCTGGGTTTGGAATAAAGTCTGTGGTCTAAGTTCATGAGGTTTGAACAGCTGCTAATGAAAAGAAGTGCTGCTTTCAGTAGTGCTGTTAATCTGAACATATCTACATTGAATTTTAATGAAACAAGGCAGTTTAAAGTATCTGACAGCAAACCACTTACTAATCATAAGGAAGAGAACAATATATTGTGGAAGCTCGTGTCTGACTTGACACTCACCAATGTTTGTATGATACTGGTCAGTCAGGTAACTCACCTGTAGAGATGTGGCTCTTTGTGAAATCCTGAGATTAGTCTGAAATGGCACCACCTAGAAGTTAATGTTATACTTGTTTGGGGTTTTTTGCCAGTAAAAGCTAGTATAGTGGAGGTGGAAGAGCTAAAACGAGGCGGCAGGAAGCTAACAACATGAGGTGGTGCTGTGTGTAAATAGTCTTATTTCTGCATTGCCTTGCATTCTGTGTAGTCAATCACACCAAGATAAAGCTGTTATTTCACAATTTGCTTGCTGGGTCTATGCAGCTGTGAAGCACCTTGGTCATGGAAGATTATTTGTCCTCCTTCACTGGGCTGCAGTCTGGTTAAAATTGCCAGGGTTGTGCGGTGTGAAGGGAGAACTGCTGGGCAAGATGGGCTGCAGTGTGGAGAAGGTCTATAACCAGCTCTCGACCATGCCCATTGTCCTGGCTTGTAACCATTGAGAAGGCAGATGTGGGTGCTTGGGCATGGCCTCCACTTGTTCAGCATAACGTTACCTGATATTCTCCACCTTCTTCTGTGACTGTATGCTTCTACACACTGTACACATGAAGCTTAATCACTTACCTTAGCCATGACTTTACATAATATTGTGTGCTTGTTTCAACTACCAAAGGAAGTTGAGCATGTCAAAGACTATAACAGCGTAATGGCTTCCAAAATGAACTTTTCCCCTAGCATCTTTCAATCTCACTTTAAATATAACTGAAGACATTCATTTAGTGACACTGGAAAACACTCCAAAATCAATGTTTGTTTTCAAATATTTGTTGAAATTAACTTTGGAGAACAAAATGAAGCTCTAACATTTTGCTGTACGTTAAAAAATCAAGCCCGCTCCCTTGCAAGTTCTAAGCTTAAACAAAGATAATTTCCTATTCTTCCCTTGTTAAGTGGTATTAAATAACAATGTTCTTCTCTTTGTGCTTTGTTGAATACATGAACAAGTATTTCTTCTAAAAGGTTATAAGAAGAATTAAGGGCTTGTGACTTTCTTCACTCTGTGTGAAGATGCCTCTGCCCCCAAGGCCTGTGCATTGAGTAAAACTTTACTGTGAGTTTAAGGTGTGATAGATCTAGGTGAAGTATGTGATGAACATAGGCAAAACATGACGATTTTTTGGTTGTTCTTGTTACACGTCATGCGTTTTCAAAATAGGGTCATCTGTTAAACTGGCATCTATGCATGGCAGGACTATCCTCCATTACATTGTGTGTCTAACTTGTTTGGCTGCAGCTAGAGCCATTCTACAGTGGAATTGGTGATCTGGGCACTGTTGAAGCTTTGTTTTGGCTTCCATTGTGACATCTGAGGCTGGCAACAGTACTATGCAAATAATGCAAACTTTGAGTGCGGTAATTATTTCTTAAAAGAGGTTGAAACCTAATTTGAAGCAAGTTGTAAAAAATGAGCTAGGAAGTAGTAAGAAGTAATGCCGGTCAATGTGTGTGAAGTCCTGTGCCTACAGAAGTAAAGGTGTTCAAAATGATTTGAAAATTTCGTTTTATTGTAAATTAAAAGCAACATGACTAGTGGTGGCTTGTTTGTGTCACTGCTTGATTCGAACTTGTATATTAGTTGGGAAGAAAAAAAGCAGAACTGAAAGAAGGCAAGTGTGGACTGTGGGTTCTGTCTTGCACAGTTATTTCTGAATGCCTCAGTGTTTCTGGACATGTGCTCCTTCATAGGTTTCCTCAAAAGATGTTCATCAACAGCATATCAGCTAATGATGGTGGGCTAGAGCTGCTAGGCTAAAGGAACAGACTTGTGGTGGGAGAGAAGAGTAGATATAAGCCAGGAGCAATGGAGTACATATGAACTTGTGATGCTACCTGTAGTGCCTCCATAGTGTGCTGATTGATGTGCTTGAAATTTGTATGTACCTGTCCATGTGACAATATGCACATTAAGTAATACGATTTCCTGTAATGTCTACCGCCTACTATGTTAATAATGGCCTCCCTGGACCTTTTCTACAGCAGCCTCTCTAATACAGGTTTAAGTAGATTCATCACCTTTGGAAGTAATAAGAAATAGCTGCATTGTGAGTGCCTCGCTGGTAGCAAAGCACTTTCATGCTCTTGAACATTCTACCGCCATCCTTAGATGGCTTAAATAATTCTGCTTTGTCATGGGAAAAACATCAAAATGACGTTAGCTCTTTGGAGTGAAGGATGGCTAGAAAAAGGGGTGAAGGCACAACTGTATGCTTTCAATTTGTCAAACCCCTATTCTTCCTTGTCCTGATAAGTCATTCAGGAAAAGATTTTAATTGGAAACGGCTCCTGAAAAGCATTCCTACTTTCTGGCACAAGTGAGAATCCTTTGAGATCCCTTTGACTAAATTAGCTTTAAGAGAGTTTTCATAGCAGGGAGGTTTACCCCCTGCGGTTTTTCCTTTTGTACTGGGTAATCTAGTTTTGAGAAGTGCACGTGTGATTTATTAACCTTTAACGTATGGCTGATATAATTAGGGCAGGTATCCCTCTGCTCCTCTCTCAAGATTTATAACACAGTCTGTTATTCCACTCACTCTACAGCTCTGCCAGAGCTGCGTTTAGTCTGAGAGCGAGAGCATCCTTTCCCGGAGTGAGGGAGCAAATGCTCAGTCTGCCGATAGAAAGCAGCTACTGGGGGAGAACAACTGTTGTGATACACTGGAGCTGTCTTCCTGAAGGAATTCCTTTTTTGTTCCTGCAGCTTTCAGGCTTAAATTAATAATCTTTCTTGGTTATTTAGTGCACTCCTGCACGGTGGCAGACGCTTGGCTGCTCAACAACTTCCTTTCCCCTCTGCATGAGCAAAGCTGAGCAGCACGGGTTAGAAGAATCTGTGAAGGCTGTTATTTTTTTGCATTTGTTTCGCGGGGTTATTTTGGGAGAGAAACTTATGCTATATCAACCTCCTTTGCCTTTGAAACGTATAAAGCCTGTGGCTTGCAAAAGCAGTCCTGGAAGAGAGCATGCTCAGAAAGCTGGCAAATCATTGTCCAGTGACCGGGAGGAAATGATAGTTGCTCTTCATTTATAATGCAAATTCTGAGGTGTCTTCAGAAGTGTGGCAAACTTAAAATGATGGCTGTGGTGAGAACGTCTCTGCAGAAAGTTGTGGTGTTGTTGCATCGTTTACAGAGGATGGCAGTTTCTTCTCCGCGTTACCAGAAGCTTTGTAAGGTAAGAAATATAAGCCCTAAATCTTGAGAGTGTCTGATGCTAACTCTGTTGTCTGAGATAAAAAGAAAGTAAGCCTAGGTACTTTTGACGCTCATCCCATACTATCTAGTGTGTTTTTAAAGCGTGCCATGCTGTCATGTGCTTGTGTTCTTAAAGCATGCAATACAAAAAAACCTGTGTGCTTGTTCAGTGATACATTTTTTAAAAAAAAGTGCTCTCTTGCCTACCATTTAAGTGTCTGGAAGGAAACTGTTAATGTTCAATGATCTCTTGTAAAATACTACCACATCTTCTTTACCAAAGGAGTTGATTAATTCTTGGTAAATGCAGTACTTTAATTCCTGGGTACCCATTATATAGAATAACTCTGTTTTTCTGTGCCCAGTGTTTTTGCTTTTGAGCTTTATGAAACTTTTAATTAGGAATGAGTTCAGCAGACTAATATGTAGTCATGAAATTTTCACTTCACTTGCCTGTATTTATAGAGTTCTTTCAGAGATAAGAAATAAGGAAAAGTTGGAGGAAAAAGCATGTTGACATAGGCTACCACTCATATTGGTATTTTTGCTGTTACCTGTTTTGGTGGCTGCCTGTTTCTGCTTCCACTGAGACTGTGTTTACTCCTTTCTTTTTTTTTTTTTTTTTTTTTTTTTTACACAGGTTCAGTAGTTGAGAACTCTAACACTGTGGTTGTGATCTAAGCTACCTAGTAAAAATACATTTTTAAAGCAGGTTGATCACTCACTAGATTAAAATAATAAAAAGTAAATAAATTTCAAACTGGTCTGTAAAGTCCACAAGTTAATACTGCTGCAGTGTTGGTGTCTGTGTAGGATGGTCATGCTGTGGGATATTATTGGACTTTAATATAAGGATCCTGTGTTATAACTTCAGAAAAATATAAAATTGGAGAGGTTTTCAGCTGTATACTTACACAACCATATAGAAATTCTATTTGTCTGCCTTTGAACTTGTTTTTTTATTCTTGCTGCTTGTGATGCTTTAAAACTGTCTGTATGTTTTGGTGAAACTATGCCTGAGTTTTTCATACAAGGTATGTGAAAACCAAAGTGCGCGACCATGTCTTGTTCCGATGATAAAGTGAAGCCACCGTAACTCATCGTAGTTGTGTCAATCTGAGGTGTGTTTTCTATTATGAGAAATAAATAAATGACATCAAGTAAAAATGATCCCACCTCTATAGTAGAGTTTGGAAGTAATAAAAGGGTATAATAGGGTGTCTGGTTCATAGCAGTGAAGCTTGTAGTAGTAGTTTGGGCATACAGGGAAAATCACATTGTTTTCAAATGGGTGTTTCAGTGTGCTCCTGTTTACAAAGCTGTACTAAGAGGTGTATCTTCATTATGAAGAATGATAGACAGTCGTTTGTGTACATACAAGCTATTTTAACAAGCATGCCTCAGTTACTCTTGCCTTTATCAATTGTATCATTAAACAGCCCTGTTTGCTTTTGTGAATAAGGCAAATCTTTTTTCATTAATGTAAAGACATGGTTTTTAATTGTCTTTTCATAAGCACTAGGAAATTAAAAGTGCTTTAAAACCTATTTAGTCACATTTTTATGTATAAGCTTGTTTGTAACAATTTTGTCAAACAAGAACTATTTAGGGACTCTTGCAGTAATAATTATTTGCTAATTAGCCTGAGAGCCTAGTAAATGGTTGAATACTTAATTTGTTGAGTTTAAATCTAGCCAAGGGGTAGTAAAAAAATCTTCTCAAAGGCTGTTCCTAACATATATTTTCTCATTGAGAATCCATGCAATGATAGCCTTGGTAATTTTTATATAGCTTAACATCACACATTATATGTTTTTCTGTTTGTGAAAAGGTCACGTGGCTTAGTTTTTTCAGATGTTTCTGCTTAGTTTACTGAAAGTAGAATTGTTGGTCTGCCTGTAGAGTGAAATGAGAACAGATTGAGGAAAAAAGGAATGGTTTACAATCCCAGTCACTTCCAGCAGGTGTCAATGTAAGGCAGTGATATATGGGAGTCTGGTGATGGAAACGTTAATACTTAGATGAGAAAATGGTATGGAAATTACAAATTAAAAGCAACTATGACAGTGTGTCAGGAAGGATTTCTTGTAGTGCTCTGTATACTTCTGTCTTTGGAATTTCACAAGTTTGGACATGTCTTGTGAACTCTGTGGATGTGCTAATATACTTCAGTTCTGCTAAAGAGGTTATTTACTATAGAGTATATGAATTATTGCATTGTGTACAGGGTAGCTACTTTGTGAACTAGCATTTAAATGTTTCATGTGAAGGGTCTCTGAAGCATAACAGAGTGCCAATGAAATAAACATTAAAAAAAGTGCCAATGAAATATTTAAGACAAATTCTTGAAGTTAGTGTTTGCCTGTTTTAAATGGCAGTTTATAAAAGAATAAATAAGGCTTTATTATTGAACTGTACTGGGGAAAATCATAATTGTTCCTCTTATTAGCAGCTTCATGTAATAGTAATGCTCAGCATTCATAATCTTCATTTTTCAAATTTCTTAAAAGCAGAAACAAAAATAAACACTTTGGTGACGTATTACAGCATTGCTGAAAAATCGGAAATCCAAGGTTTAGGATATTTCTTCTTTTGCTGCTTTTTCTTTCACTAATTCCTTTGTACCAAAGTGACTTTTGTGAGATATAACTTTTCACTAGTATTGCTATTTGATGATATTACAGTGAATTAGTGGCATACAAGAGCAAAATGTGTACATTTAGCAGTATGTTGTCAGGACAATGTGTAATTTTTTGCTTTATTGTTGTTCGCAGCTTTGTTTCCTGACTCTTTTGTAACATTTTGACACTCAAAGCGAACAAACAGAAAAATGTTTTCTAGGGGCTGTCATCTGCTCTGTGTTCTTGCTATATGTGATTGTTCCTTAAAAAATGTCTTCTGTTAGGTATATCCAACTAGCTCAGACAAGAATGAATTTAGATTTTTATTTGGAACATCAAAATCATGGTAGAACATTGACAGATCTCTTCTGAGAGACCAGAACTGCAATATTACTTATGAAAATGAAGTCAAAAATTGGAAAGCTTTCTCCAACTTCCCTGACCGAAGTGAAAGAATAGTGCTTCTCTGTCAGATAAACGATTACCTTGAAATATTTATCCTACTTGTGGACCTTGACTGTGGTATTTTTGAAACACATTGCTAGCATTCAGGGATTGGGGCATTCATCCACTGGAGGACAGATTGTGGAACATAGCTAGTAGCTGAGAGAGTATTTTCTTATTTCTTTTGTGATGGCTTCTTGAGAAGAGCCCTCTTTAAAAATAAGTAAATAAATAATCACTCCCCTTCCTATAAAATACTTGAAATCTCACACCTCACCCAACATGTCTTATGAATGCATAACTTAAAATGCAATTCTCTCATTTTCTGCTTTGTGTTTTTTTTTTTTTTTTTTTTATGACTAGTGTTATATTTGTAAAGCCACAGGAATTAAAAGCACAGTGAATGCTGGGGTCAGCCAGAATCATCTTTTGCTGTGACACTGGTGATTGCATTCCATTTACATTATGTTGAATTTTGGGAGTAGCAGCAAAGGCTCTGTTCCTATGAAATTTTGAGAAAATGTGAAGGTCATGTGGGAATGGGGCAAAAAAAGAGGGAAGGGCTCTGTTGAGAAATGGGTAGGCTAATCCTGATTCCAATGAATTCAACTAAGCTGAGTTTTCTGATGTTTACATGACTTCAAGTTGATTTAGAAAATAAATCATTGGCACTTGATCACATTTGGGTACGAAATACAGATGTGGATGTGGATGAAATACAAGTGTGGATGAAGAGGATGCATTACGGCGGCAAAGTAGTACTTATTTATTGGACAGTAGAGGTCAGAACAAAAGTTAATTTTGGAAGTGTGTCCTGAAGGAGGCTACTGTAATAAGCTAGTTGTTGATTGGAAAACAAAGCTGCACTTCTGTCATCAAAAGCATTGCTAAATTACACAGACAGTTTCTTTTTTTAGATGAGAAAGTGAAGTCTGGACTGCTCGATATTGTTCTAGTAGTTCTAATTAGATCTAGATCTACCATAGCTTTCCAAATGTTGTCACTGCCTACCTGGTGGGTTATTAGTGAAGGTGGAGCTCTGTGAAAGGAACAGAGGCAGCGGGAACAAGCTGCAGTGGGGGGATTGGGTGTAAGGGCAACAATTCTGCACAGCAAGTGTAGCTGAGCGCTGGAGTGGGCTTCCCAAAGAGGCTGGGTATTTCCGTCTCTAGAGGTATTAAGCTGTAGTGGATAAGGTCCTCAGCAGCCAGACCTTGCTTTGAAATTGGCTTCTGGAATTGGCAGGAGGTTTGACTGTGTGACCTCCAGAGGCCTTCCAACTTGAGATTTTCTATGATTCTCTGTGCTAGTGCCCTATTAGCTTATGGGTGAAGACTGAAAGTCAAAACTGTAGTGTGGCAGTTTTCAGCTGTGACTGTGGTGTCTACTTCCTATCTAAAGAACTTCATTTTTACCCCATGTGAAAAATTCTTACTACTCTGCTGAATTTTGATCTAAATCTGGGGCTGCTATGAGTCTGCTCTACAGCCATAGCATGTGTTCGTTTGCGAATCCTTTTGGTGTCATGTAAACTTCTGCATTTTCAGATTACATTTTCAAAACTGAAAAAGAACATGCCACTAGCCCCTTTCAGAGGAAGGTTGTGCACGTTTTGAGTGATGAAGCTGACCTAAATGTAACTGTTTTGTTTTGCCGTTTGTCTAATTATAGTCAGTGCCAAGTGAAACTGTATAATAAATGGGTACTTTATTGTAAAACCGTTTTTGCAGAAGACTGGTCTCTAATGCTCTGTGTATGTATAGGCTTCTCCAGAAATAAAAGTTTCTCTAAGGTGAGAGAACAAGGAGAAACAAAATAGGAGAGGACATAAAGCTTCATAAATTTGGTATTTTTAACTGCTGCACCAGTCATTCCTATTTGCAAGCGGAATGCAGCTTAACAGGAGAGAAAATGGGTTCTAGGATATAACTTTTTAAATTTCAGTAGTATTTTGGAAAGGGAGTAAAGGAGGAGAGAAGATGCGAGTGAAATATTTCAGGACCTGCTTTTAGAATCCTCTTACATTTAAAGGCAAGTCTGATTTTTTGAGCTGAAAATATTTTGCTATTGCAGCAAGAATGAAAATGACTTTAAAATATAGGGTAGTTCTGTTAAGGCGTGAATGTAGGATTAATGGGAAAATTGACTTCCATGAACTTCACGTGTTTACAGGAGCTGGATCAATATTTGATATATGAGACCATCTTACCGTAGTATTTTACCACAGTGCTTTTTGATTGCTGACATTTTTCAGGGAGTAATGTTTTTCCTCTTTCCCTTAGGGCTTAATTACCATGCCCAAATTCATGAAGTCCTGAAGCTGTAGGTGCCTAAAACAGCATAGTGCTTCACCAGTTCTCCTCTTGAGAACTTATCGTCTGTTTTGTCTTCTGCCTCATGCAGATTATTCGAGCTAATTTTTGAGAACCCTGCACTCGCGCTGGGAAAATAGTGCTAGTCATCAGGGGCTCTTCCGGAGTTCTGCCCTCCCTTTTGCTTTCCCTTCTGTTTTTAATCAAGAGAAACTGCTATGAGACTTCATGTTCCAAAGTTGCCCTGCAAGCTTCCTATTTCATATCCGCTGCTTGCAGACCTGAGTGGCTCTCTGGCTGCCCTGAGATGTTTTCATGCCGGGCACTCTTGATACATTTTGCTGCAAAGCATTTTACTTCAAAGCAGAAGTAACTTACGCGGTCCCACATAGATGGGTAATTGAATGTGGGTGGAAGATGTCAATGGCGTACCTGATAATTGATGTCCTGTGTAGCGCTACAGTAGGCAATTCTTCATAGTCATAGTGGGGTCTGGTGTATGGTAAATATGGCAGGTGCTGCCAGTGAAGAAACAAATAGAAATGCTGCTGGTGCTGTAGATGCTCCTCAGGGGCTGATGAGTCTTGTATTTGTGGGCCCAGTGTTGTGCTAACAGGGGGAGTTCTGGCTTCTCTGCAGTGGTGTTTCAAATTTCTGACACGAAGAGAGCATCCTTCCTGGGGAGAGGCGGAGACTCTGGTTTTCAATGCTTGCTCAATTCTTGGCATTTCTGCTGAGACTGCTGACCAATTAGTGCTTAATTGTGCTGGTTTTGGGATGTGGTCCTAGTACAGTCATCTGAGGTCGCTGCTTTCTGTCACCTGCCATTTTTGGGCTCAGCTTGAACTATGCTTTTTTTCTTTTCTTCTTTTTTTCTTTTAAGGAAGAATGCATTATTAACCCTGAACTAATCAGTCACCCTTCATGTTTAATTTTTAATGTTCCATATCAAGTACTGTTAACTTTTGGTTAATGTTCTCTCTTATTGTTCGCTACAAAGAGAAGTATTAATTTGCTGCAAGTTCCAACACTGCGAACTAATTGAAACAAATGTCTTTCTCCTCTTTCTTTCCATTACTGAAAGGAAATTTTAAACTTCAGAGTTTAAATGAAGATTACCCACCTATTAATGTTTGGGTTTCTCTGAGATTAGGAAGGAGGCATAGTAAAAGTTAGAGTTTACACAAAATATTCATACACTACCCCCCAGTTATTTCCTTATTAGTAAGCAGAACACTTTCCTCTTTTGGAAGAGGGGAAAAATGGGACCAGAAAGAAAAAAGGAAAGCCTCTTAATGACATTTCACTTCTTTGCTATGTGTTTGCATCAGGAGTTAACAACCGTCCCTCAGCTGTTTTCACTGAAATAGCTATATATCTATTAGCAGGCCATTATCTTTCACTTCATATAGCCCAATAGTGCAGTGATAAATTAGCTCTGGAATTTCTTAGAGAAAATAAGCCCTCAGTAAGCCATAGCCCTCAGTAAGAAAAATACGACCTTAAACAATTCAGCTGTTATCTGTAAGCAGATAACTTAGCCAAATAGCTGGATTGTGGAAGACTCATCCCTTATAATGGAAAAAAACATTATTTCCACTACATAAGGGTACTTCTAAATGAAAATAGGGGAGGTAATTGAGAGGATTTTATTGAATAATTCGGATCTGGACATGACATTCCATGAGCCCTGTCTCTCTTGAAACTGATGTGATAAGGCCCTTCCTGTAGGCTTGGTTAAAATTGTTTAGAATTAGAAAACAAGTGGATTCTGTGACTTTTGGACTAGGATAGAATTTTTTTTTAAATTTTAATTTTGTCTAAACCCCCTTTTTGCTAGATGACTGAGTCCTGTCTTACTGTTGCAATCAAGATTTCAGGCCTCTCGGGGGCTTTGGGTTGAGGAGAGCACAGCAGTTTTGTCTGAGAGGAAAGCAAGTGTATGTACTCTTCTTTTTCTCTTTCCAGAGGTGTAGTAATGACCTTTTTCATAAGAAGAAACTACCCCTCTGCCAGCAAAACACGAGCATGCATTTTGCAAGTGTTTCTGATGGTTGTATGATGAAATGGGGCTGGTTCTTAGCAAACAGCATTAAAAATATCGGCCTTCTTTGAATAATGGTGCAAATGATTGTTATTTTTAATTGGAAAAGAATGCTAAAAACCCTCCCCTGACAACCCCAGGGATTTTGTGATTGTGGATAAATCTTTGGAAGTTGTGATCAGGTTCTAAGGACCAGCAGGCCTTATCCTGTGTAAAAGCCTCCTATTTAAATTATCATTTAATAATACTTTGAGTGGAAAGTCTAAAATACAGAGACTCCTTTTCTATACTTCAGGACTACTTTTCTAAAGCAGCCTCATAAATTGAAGGTATCAGCTAAAAGTTATTTTCAGGTATGGATTAGGGTCAATTCAGTAAAGGAAAAGTGTCAGAGGGAATAGCATTGCTAAAACTTAAAGCATGGTTTTATTTCGACATTGCTGGTAAGTGACTGCAACGGGAGTGTAGAACTGTAGGCTGCTTGTGTAAAACAACAGCTAATTGAGCTTGTCTATGGTTACTGACCTGTTCCCGTGGCATAAAAGACAGTATTCATTTGGGAACATGAGGAGTGGTTGGTACACTGCTGATCTGCAGACGGTAGCAGTGATCAGTAGTGCATTTCAGTGGAACAATCTTTTAGTGTGGCTGAAGAGCAACTAATTTTTTTCCATGGATCTGTAATGAACCTCTAGTTCTAGGTTACCAGGTAATCTGTTCATACGAGAAGAAACATGAAAGAGCAGTTGAATGGAGATTCAATGCAACAAGTAAACAACAGAAAATGTGAAAACAGAATGAAAGATGGCTTTGGCTAATGTGTGGTTAGTATTTTAAAAGGTAGTTAAGCTTGGGACCAAGCCAAGGTTATACTTGAGTCTAAGAAGACTATGTGATGCACTGGGTTAAGTATATTAATCTTTAATATTCAAAGTTCCTAATCAAAATTTGAGGAGGCTACAAATATTTTGTTGGTGAGCCAGTACAGGCTTTAACATTATTGAGGTCCAGTATATTGTTGAGAAGGTGTTTGTTCCCTGGAGGTTCAAGTTGGTTGTGCTGAAACTTAATGAACGTTATTCTAGAAAAACAGAGGAATTATAGGCTAAGCAAAAAATTCATGGCTGCAAACCAGAAGAAATGAAGCCCTCTGTGTTACTTTTGCATATTTAATAAACTTGGCTGATAACATGCTCATAGCATGCTCACTCTAAGTCTCTTGTGCCAGATAAGAACTGCTAGAAGTTATACCAGTCTGTCTGTAAAAAAACCTACAGATGTTCTTTGAGGTGGGAATTAAGGGCTGGTTTGAAAATAAATGTGCTTGAATGTTACACAATTTTTAGGTTGCAAAAGGAGGGGAAACACTATCACAAAAAAGATGGAAACAAACAAACCACAGCCCAAAATAAAGCTATAGAAAAAGTAGGATTTCTATGCAAGTGATATGTGCATGATAATATATGTAGCATATATATGATTACGTTCAAGCTTTTTTTGAAACCAGGACAAAGGAAGACCCTGTATGCATGGAATGTATCTATTTTTTCTTGTATGAAATCAAGGAAAATGAAACATAACAACTTAGTTGTTAAGATACTTTCTGAATGGCAGATCTAGAACAGAATACAAGAGATTTTTAAACAGAAACTGGTGAATGTACAGGAAGGCTCTAAACTATATCTTTTCCAGGCTTCAGTCCAATTGCATAGGACATGTGAAAGGGAACTGTGATTTAGATCATCTCAGAAAGCCCGGGGCACAAAGCTAAGTATAATAATTTGTCTTGTTTAGCATTGTTTAATTTGATTATAAAGTATGTTTAGATTTTATGGCTGTTTTGGTACTGTCCCAGCAACTTTGCAAGAGATAAGTCTTTGGTAGTGACATTTGTGTAGTGACTTAGGGAAAAATAAAATGAGATTAAAGACACTTCAGGAAGAAAAACAGCTGGCTTACGGTTTATGATGATGGCATGAATTTCATGGTCTTGTTGTCTCACCTAATGGTGATTTCCTGGGATGATTTTTGAAGTTAGAGTCAACACACTATTAAATTGAGAGCTGGCAGTCGATCATTACTGTACATGGAGTATTGAAGCTTCAGTCCATAAGGGAGCCTGGAACTTTTACAGACAAGGTGACCAGCATAAATGAACCTGTTGCAAAGGCAAAAAGACACATAAAATAGCATGACCAGGCACAGAGCTACAGAAAACACTCATCTGTCCAGTTGCTTATAGCACTGTCTGTTTTGTTCTTGAGACGCAACATTTTAGTAGATGCTTTAAGGTGAAAAACAATAGTTTGCTTTTCTTCGGAACAAAATTGCGGAGAGTAGAGTTACTCTCTGCTGTAGGAACTACATTAGTGTCGCTGCAGGAGAAGAGTGAGAGGCCTGACTGCATGAAGTAACTGCTTTGGAGGTTTTCGCAGTTTGGAGAGCAAATGAACACTTCTTGTTTCTGACACAGCTCCTTTTCAGACTTTTTTTTTTTTATTAATTTCTGTGATTTGACTGTTTCAAGCAGCAAGGCTGTCAGGGTTTGGACAAAGTGCTGAGACATAAAAGATGCTACACCTCCTTTTCATTCGCTCCTGTGCTATAAATCTGTGCAGATACACAGGCCATCACTGCCTGTGGCTTTTTTTGTAAAAGAAAGCGCACTTTAATTTCTCCTAGTAGAAGAAAGCAGAACAAAGTAAAGTAAATAGTGCCATTCCATTTGATATTCTCTGGCTAATTTTATTCTTTAAAAATTGATCACAGACATAGGAATTCTGAATGCTGATTTCCCCTGTTACTGTAACTGGTTCCTGGCAACTTCCTTTGTGTGACTGTTTGAAATTAATTTTCATACTTTCTTCAAGTGAAAATGGTGACTCCCCCTTCCCTTTTCTCACCTTTTCCTTCCTTTGTCACGTTTGTAATTGCTTGCCTGTCAAGTGTGCCAGTTCCAGGTCTGCCAGCCCTGGCTTTTCAGCTTTGCGGTACTGGCTTCGTTGATTTTACAGATTTTATTTATTTCTCAGTGTAGAAAGGAAGGAGAGTGGCAAATCAAGTTCAGTGGCTGCAGTGAAAGTCTTTCAAGGACCACCCATGGCATGATAAAAAAAAAAAAAGGAAAGCTGAAGTGGCGCTTCCAGGAAGCTCCCATTTTTGGGAGGAGCGTTGTTACCTGCAGACAGCTCTCTTGCTCACAGATGTTGATATGATGAAGGGTCTCTACATGGCAGCAGTGAGATGAGGTGCTGGTAGATGTAGTGGCAGTTGTCAAACCTGCTGGAAAAATTCCCGTTTTATCCAAGAGCTTTTGCCTGAGAGACCATTAAAAAGAAAATTAAAAAGTATGGGGGGTTTTGCTGCCTTCTTTAAGTGAAAATGTTAAACTTATTTGAGGGCAAGTCAATCTTTCAAGTAAAAATGTTAAATGTGTAATTCAAGCCAGTCTTTTAACACCTCGTGCTACAAAGCTTGGGTGCAGTTTTCACAGTGCCCATCTCCCTTCTGGTATCTGAACCAGCATCTACTGACTGCTCTGGTCTCTTTGGGACTTTTAACTTGAGAAAAGCTGAATGGATTCAGTTAAAAATAAGTCACACTTAAAGCACGCAGAAAATAAGGGATGCTACATGAGAAGAAACAGCATCAGTAAAATGCTGGACTCTTAAGCTGCTTGTGATAAGTGGTTGTAAATTGGTTTTATTCCAAATTTCTTCATGTAATCCAGAGTTTGGGGTTGTGGAGCTGGAATTTTTTGCTATAAAGACAAAGCCAAAAGTAAAAAATTGTAGTGGTAGTAGTAACCAGGCAGATAGTCTGATTATTTCTGTTAAGGTGTCACTGTACCTAAATTACTTGTTCTGCCCAGGTGAGCAGAGAAAGCAAAAAGGCAAGAACACTAGTTATTTCACATAGCTTATGGAGAAGAGATTTGGTATCTTGAACTGGTATCTTTGGTGTTGATGGTTACTCCTGCCTGCCTGCTTTTAGCTGTAGTCTTTCTTTGCCAATCCCAGTTCTCCTTCTGGGTAGTCATCAGAGTGATAAATATTCTTTCACATGAAGTAAAAAGTTTACTTTCAAATTTAAGATCAGCTTTCAAATGTTCCCTGGCTAAGGCTGTGTGATATATTGGGAAGTGCTGTTCCATAATCTCAGTCATTGGCCCTTTGAAGTGACAGGAGTAGGCCTCATACTCTGGAGTAGTTTTCTAAATGTACACTTAACTGGTGCAATTTGTGGTTGTTTCATCTGGTTTTTTGCATCATTTAAAAGGCCAAGTTGTCAGTGAATAAACTTTTGGAAATTCTTCCTCAGACTGTAAAAATGTTCTTTGTCACTTCTAGCTCCATGCCATTCCTCATCCCCCATCAGAAAAAGAAACAAAAAGTCCCTTTCCCCACAGGAGCTAGTGGTGCCTGTGTTGCAATACAAATGTCTCTAAAATTTGGATCACTTGCCAAATCTTTCCTTCAGCTTTTCCCCTCTTGCATTGAAATCAGATCTCTAAAATCTCTCCTAGATAGGTTGATAAACTGTTTTAAAGAAAACCTGCTGTTCCTGCTAAGATGAATGTCTTAGCAGTTAGGTTGTATTGCTATCAACACATATTTTATTATTTTCAGTATAAAATCTTGAGCTGTAATGTTTTCCACCAGAAATATCTACAAAATGCTCACCTGACAGTTAATGCGTGGAAATGTCACCTACAGATTACTCTGCAGGAAGGCAGCACGAATACTTGGGGCTCACTTTTTGAGGGAGAAGGAAGACCTCTTCCCTCTTCTCCGTCAGCACTTTCCCAGCTGATGCAATGTAGGTGGAGATGTAATTGTAGACAATAAAGTAAAATGAAACATTTTGTTGCTGCATATTTTGGGGAAACCTACTCCTGATCTTTCTAATGAAGAAAGTACCAGTGCTTCAAAGTAGTGGTATCCCATATCTTGACCATTCTTACATTTGCTACTGACAACTGGTTTCACTAATAATTATTTTGAGACTCTGCAAAGTGAATATTGCAAAAGGTTTTCCTGTGGCATAACTGACACATAAGTTCTTTTAGGGCTAAACTGTATATAAAGTATTAAATTGCACCACACCTGTGCGGTTGCAATGAAACTGTGCATAGAAAGCAAAGCTGCTTTCTTATCCACTCTTGTCTGTCGTGGTGTTTTTATATATGTGTGAATGAGGTAAGTTACATATTTCAGTCTGAGTGATAAAATGGATTTGATTTTAAATTAGAGACATAGTGTTCTGGAAGTGTATGATATGGCTGCACCCGAAAGGGCCTTCAAAATTGCAAATAGAATTTAACAAGAAACATTCCTAAGAACATCTGTTCCTGATGATAGGCAAATATGTGCTAAATTTGTTACCAGAGTTCAGAAAAAGGTATAATAAGCTTGCAATTCTGCCCTAGCATTTTCTTTTGACTTTCTAATGCATCAAAATTAATTTTTGTTGAGGTAGAACCCCCAATTTTCTGTGATGTGTATGGAAAGATGAGCTGTGTGTATATATATGGGTCATGTGATGTTATAAAAGTAGCATCGAAGCTGCACAAATTTAGGTTTGAAATAAGTGAGTAACTCTGAAAGGTATTTCCCCTGTATTTGGGGAATTCACAGTTGTACTTGTGATTTCACTAGGGAAAGATCAAGCAGACATTTGAGGTGATGTTGCATCTTCATGTTTCTCAAACATGAAGAAATAATGTGAGTGGTAAGAAACTGCAGATAAGAAAGCACAAAGAGATTGCTGTGTCACCTAGTCTTAGCCCAATGCTGAGATCATCTATAGCTATGTCACTTCATAAGGATATTTGTCTGGTCTGTTGTTACAGTAGCAGTTCTTACAACTGCTTTTAAGACACATTGTTTCAGCTTTTTCAAGTCTCTACTGTTAAAGCATTTTGTTGCTGGTATTTAATTCTGATGTGTAAATGAAGTTTTCTTCTTTATAATTGAGAGAAGTATATTGTAGGGTCCTTCTTCAACTCACCACATACCTTAATTTACAGTTGCAAAGTTTGTTCCCACGGTAGTTGATATGTATATATTGGAAGACCATTATGACTTTTCCTTCCTCGTTGCTTTGTAGACAAATTATCATTTACTCTGCTCTTCCCTGGATGATCTGCTGTTCATTTAAATTTTTCATGAAACTCCATGACCAAAAGTTGATGCAGATTGTCCGCTCAGACCTTGCTAGAGCTTAGCAGAATGAAAGGCGGTGTTGCTCTTCCATACGTTTCTGATTAGCCTTGTTGGCTCACATTCAGTGTGGGACCCAATGGTGCAGCACCCAGATCTTTCTTTGCAATGCCACCTTCTTGGTCACCACTTTTCACATGGCATTTGCTGTGTTGATTGGTGTTACTCAGTTACGGCATGAGACGTTTGTCTTAGAGGTGTGGCTCTTCTCCTTTTTTCCAAGAGTAGTTCTCAAAATTGCCAAGACTTGTTTCTAGTTCTTTTTTCCAGCATCTTTGTAGCTGCTCCCATCTTAGGCTTCTTTGTAAAAATCAGTAAGTTGACTTTTTTTCTGTTAATCTGTTGTTAATGAAAATATTCAGAAGTACTCAAGACAAGTCCCTGTGCTATCTCTCTTTATATGAACATTGATAGTGAAATTTTTACTACTAAATATAGTTTTTCAGTTAAATATGCTTGCTTCTGGGACCGTCTTGTAAGGCTTTTGCAATTAGTGAAGTCAAGATAAATGGCACCTACTACCACTCCCATATTCCCAAGGTTTGTTATCCTGTTGCTGAAGGAAATTAAGTTAGTTTGCCATGACTGATTCTTGACAAATCGTGTTGGCTGTTGCTAATTTTCTTGTTATGTTTAAGGTGCTTATGATGTGCTACTATTTTTTCACAGGAATTGAAGTAAAGCTTATGGACAGTGAATTCCTTAGCTCCTGCTTTAATTCCTAATTTAAAGAAAAGAATTATATTTGCATTTTTCTGCCATCTTCTGTTGGTTCTCAGAGATAATTGCTAATAGCACTTAGACACAGCCTATTATTTAAGTATTCTTTGGCAAATTTCATAAGATCCACCCAATTTGAGAAAGTCAAACGTACCTAATTACCCTTTGGCCTCTTCTTGCCAATTGAAGCTCAGGTTTTTGCTACTTCATCACTGTGGTTAAATAATTATCTGAACCACAGTATTCCTCATTAGTGAGTTTGGAAGCAAAGTAAAGTATTGAGCATTCCTTCCTTCTCAGTGTAATTTTTAATAGCTTCCCTTTCCAGTCTTGTTACTGGTTGGAATGTAAAATTACTGTTTTCAATAAGTAACTTCATATATAAATACAGGAATTAAGTTAATCATTTATTGGCTTTGTATCTATAGAGGAAATTAACCATTTCCTTAGTGGAATGTTTAATTTTAAAAACTATGTAATAAAACTTTTTTTGGTCATGAAAATAACAGCTCCTCTTTGTATTGTTAAGAAGGTGCATCTGCAGCCAGTGAAGCAAGATTTGGCAGGACAGCATGGAACCGAGTCTAGAAATAACCATGCAAACAGTCTGATCTGAGCCTTATATGTGAATTGTGTATTATTAAATGATATTTTGAATGTTTGAATTTCTCATTGTGAAAGGTACGAAAGGGGCAATATTGCCTTCTGACAAAAAAAAAGTAAGCAGGTTAACTATTTCAAAGTTGCTGTTACTTCTTACTACTTCCTGTTGTTCCTGTAAAGTACTGTAGATTTAGAACCTGGATTTAGCTTTGTAAATGCATTACTATTTTGTATGTACACTCTGTACCTAGCAGATGTGGGTACTTTTTGTCATACCCTGCGCCCCACCCCACCGCCCCCACCATTTTTTTGCATGGGGTTGGTTGGGGTTGGTTTTTTATTTGTTTACTGACATTAAAAAAATGTTGCGTTTTGCTGCTTGGTGTAATGCTTTTTTTTTTTTTTTTTTTTTTATAATCTAGACATACTCACATTATGTATTCTAGGAAAAGATCTTGTCTGGTTTGTCATACTCAAATGGAGACCTCGGTACAACCACTGAAGTTGTTTTCTGTCCCAGTGAGACAGTGGCTCAGACGCATGACTGGGCTCAGCGAGCTGCTTCTAATTCAGCCTGCTGACTAGTGAGGACCTGCAGTAATTACTGTATGACTGTAGCACTTACATGAGAAGTCTATTCGAATATTTAGAGGTCAGAACATATCCAGGTAGCATTTTACTCCTAGGAAGGAACACAAATAAATGGTGATGATTTTTAAAGCACTTTCGGTCTGCTTCTCTGTTTCTTTTTGAAAAGAAGAAGAAGAATGGAAAAATAGATGATCATGGGAATAAAAATTGGGAGCAGGATAGTCCTCTCTTTGGGTAACCTAAAAATCAAATTACAATAATTAGGACTGTTGCTTGGTTTAAATTTATACGTGCCCTATATGTTTATTTTTTTCAGTGTATTTTCAATTTAACTGTGTAAACCCCCAAATAATTTGATTTAGTTGCTAGGCAGTGCATGTCCCTGCTATGCTGTTCTGAGACACTCAGACATACCTTAATGTAAGTAATGGAATTAGTGTGTATGATAGATGCCTTTATCAGGTTTTGAAGTATCCACTTCAAAAAGAACAGATTTTTATGAGGTTGGAAAGCAGAGAGCTATTTGGAACAAAGTCCATCTATATCAAGGATTTGGCAATGTCTTCATACTTAAAGGTAAATATGGAAATGCATAATGTTTAGTAGCAATGGGACCTACCTATTGCTCTTCCAAGAAAGGTCAGTGATATAAGGGTGTCTGTAGGCCTTGCTGAAATTTTATTGCAGTGTCTAGTTGGCACTGGAAAGTAGGCAGGGATTGTGCCTCTCTTCCATCCTCAGTGGGAAAGATGGCACTCTTCTGATTAGCAAAAAATGTTCAAAGCCGAGCACATCATGGAATGTACGTGTTTGACAGTGAATGGTTTATGGAAAATAGGCATAAAGAAAAAAACAAACGCAACAAAAACTCTGTTCTGATCACTTTAAGCATGGAAAATTAGAGGGAATTAAAAAGGATTATGAAATTGTACATTTTTTCCTTTAAAGACTGTGAAAGGCTTAGTAATAAGTAGGAAATTGTTTAAGCAGATAAATGTTTGAAGGCACTGTATCTTCTTTTAGGTCTGTTTAAAGAAATTTTAAATAAGAAGCTACATGGTAGTTTCACAAACCAAGTTTTTCTGGAAAACAATACAAACTTGACATGCGCAACTGTTTAAGAAATTATAAAAAGAAAAACTAAGGCAAATGCTATTTGAATACAGAAACCTAATAATAATGAAAAAAATTGAAGATTGATCTTTTAAACCAGAAATACACTTGCGAATGTACAGAGAATACCCGCTTTTGGGGTAGGCATTCTGTCATTGATTTGTAACATGTTAACTGTAATGGAAACTGTAATGTTAACTGTAATGAAAATAGTTTAAATTCAGTGCAGCAGTTAAACTAAAAAAAAAAAAAGTTACAGGGAAATATATTTATCAGAAATGAATATGTCGTTAACCTGACCATGTGAAGACACTATAAAAACGCTTTGCTGTTCTTACACCTTCCTGTTGGGTGTTTTCTGCTTTTATCTGTTTTCTGCCTCACAAGCTGGAAGGCAATTTTTGGTGCATCTCAGAAGAGGTTAGTCTTTGGTTTTGTTTTCAACAGACATCAGTTTTATAAAACTATAATACCTTGGAAAAGCTTATTCTGCTAAAATACGATGGCTGCTAGTTACTGCCACCTCTCCTCCTGACTCATATTGATGGTCTCTCCCACTCCCCCAGTTGTCTGGAGCTGTGTTTTACTTTCTGCTGGGGCTGTAGCCTCTGCACTCGCTTTGATCTGTGCTTGTGCAGTACTCGGCTTGTTGATGTTCCTGGCTACGGAGGTCCTGGGTGCGAGGGTAACACAAGTGATTAATCTCACAGAAAGCTGATCATGGTTTGCTAAAGTCTTAGGTTTAAACCACGGAGTGGTACCAACAGCAAAAACCTCTCAAATCCCTTCTGTTGGCCATTCCTTTCTCATGTCTGTCTGTGGTGTCTGTCTTTCTCTCTTTCTCTCTCTCCCTTTTTTTTTTTTTTTTTTTTTAATGGTGGGTGGATGCTTAGTGTCTGGCCAGGTTTAAGGCAGTGGTTTTGTGCTTTCATTTTCTATGCCTTCCCTCCCGCATACTCGTGTAACCATTTATAGCACACTCGTTTCTGTTCTCTTTATTCTCAATGGGACATGACATTTACCAGAGAAATACAATTTTTTTTCCAACTTGAGGTGGTCTTCATTTTCTGCCCATCTTACTAATTTGCCTTGTTGAATTTTTGGCATCTCCTGTTGATTTAAAATTTCATCTGTGAACGCATGACGAAATAGCTCAGCATGCACCAGTAACAATCCAATATGAAAAGCTTAAGAACTATTTAGATCTCTTCTCAATTTAAGTTCCTCAGTTTATGCACTAAGAGTTAATTTATGGTTTTGTTGGTTTTAAAGAACAGTATTTATCATTAGTAATTATTTCTGAACTTCTTGAAAATAAAAATAAGAAGAAAAACAAGTGTTTTTCTGTGTTAAACAAGTGTTTAGCGTGTTACAAGTGTTTGTAAACAAGTGTTAAGCGTGAGTATTTTAAATCAGCTCTATGATAAATGCATGGGTTGCTTACTGTCCAAATAGATGTAGGCTACTTCTGTTTGAGGTATCACTGGAGGTCACTATTTAACATCTGATTAATAAAATTTACCTTTTTTATAATCATTCTGTCTCCTTTGGGATGGAGATTTATATTTTTATAGCTTCAATAAAGAATAATAAATTATTCAAGTCTTTCATAAGTTAGGGTTGAGTTGTTCTGTAAATGAAAAGCTTTTCCAAAACAAATTAACAAGTCACAATCATTAATCTAAACTAACTTTGCCTCCTTTCCCTCCTCTTCTATAAATTTTAGCTGTAATGAAGAAGGGCTTTTTACTACAGCGGTTGCCAAATGCTGTCTGTCATGTTTACACATGTTAGGGTTCTACTTTCTACTGTACCAAGAAACATGGTGATTTAAAACCCAAGTAGAGCTGTGATACTACTGTGGATTAAATTGTTTTCCAAAAATCCTCACCAAAACAAAACTACTCTGCAAAGGTATATGTAATGTTTAAATATTGAAAACTTTTTGTATTTTAAATATGAAAATAACTGTTTTCTCATTTAGAACTATAGCTCTAGAATTCCTATCAATGTATGACATAAATACTCATGCATAATCTTAAAGTATATGCATTTCCAATACATGCACTTTCAGATTCTCAATTTTCCGTGCTTTTTTTTTTTTGGCTCGCTGCTCCTGGCTTGTGTAAGCAGGTTTCTCCTTTCTTAAGACTGTTATTGTAGGCATTCAACATCACACTTGAAAAAAATGAGAAGACTCACTTGGATTGTTGTATGAGTTTCAGATGTGATAGTTTACCTGCAAAAATGCAGGAGTTAGGTAGCAGTCATTCTATAGTAGGTGACCTGCTGGCCCCGATAGAGGTGACAATCGTCACTGGAAAGTCTAGGGATTTCTAGGAATTTCCTCCCAGTCATGAAATAGTGATAGTGACAGTTGTGTTGGATGAAACTAGATGCTAAACTGAAAGACTTTTGATAGAAATTCTTTCCTCTAAAATTTCCATAAAATTAAAGTTTAGGCTAATTTACTTTTTTTTTTTTTAAATAAATACATAGGCACACAACATGTGTCTTAATATACGAAGCTTAGTTTAGTAAGACATAACAATAAAGAACAAAAAAAAGGTGATGCAATGCATATCTCTATTATAAAGGCCCTCTGTTCTGTATTGTTCAACGTGTAGCTGTACACAATGATTAGACAATTCTGAAAAGTTACTGAACTCTGGTTTTGGTATTTAAATACTATTTTTTTTTTTTTTTTTGCTATGTTCATGACATTTGAAAGCAAAAGCTTTGTGCAATATTAAATTAAAAAAAAAAAAAAAGAAAAGAAAAAGGAAATACAATATAAATACCAGTTTGTCTTGATCAGTGTTGCCTTTCATCTCATGGTCTGCTTGCTTCTTCAGGGCATTTGAATGCAGGAAAATCTGTGAGCGAGGGACTGAAATGATAAAGATCAGATGTGAAAGTGTATTGCACAGGAAGCCCGGGTGTGGATAGAGGCGAGTAAGCAGAAGAAGAGACAGACGCTTATTAATGGTGACCAGGTTCATGCCTGGAAGTTGACTTGGTTCAGAATCTTTTTAGATCATTGGAGGATCAGAACAGTCAAAGGGCTCCTGAAGCAAGTATTCACTTGCTTGTCATGCGCATTAAATGTGCAATGATTTCATCCTGTATTTTAACTTAGTCTCAGATTAGTTGTGTTATGCACTGAAAAGAGGGAATTTTTATACTCCTCCTCTCTGCTTGCTTTTTATATCCTAATAGTGTAACATTTTTAATGTATTGCTGTGGACTCAAGGTTGTGTTTGTGCCACTGCATGATGAAGGATGGGAGGGAATGCTTAATGTTGTATTTAGTTTGTAAAAGCATAATGTGAAATTTTCCATTATCATCTCTGTCTGGCTACATGGGGAAATGATTTTGTTCATGCTAGTTATTGAATTATTTTAGTTTTCTGAAGAGTTATCCATGATAGCATCTTGTCATGTCTTTAATGAGTAGTACTTACTTACGTTTGTCGTAAGCTATGAACCCTATCAGAATTAAAAATAGGCTGTTACAAGACTCGGGGAAAAAAATCAACTGTTGCAGGTGTTCTGACTCTGCCTACCAAGCAGGAAAGATAAGTAGTGGCAGCAAGTCCTGATCCCTAGAGCTGCTTAGCGTTGCTTCTGCCATGAGAATGGGGTCGGGCACAGGGATCTGTGAAGCTCTTAGGGCTTGGGAAGAGAGAGACATGGTAGCCTCCTTCATCCCTCGACTTTAAATGACTTTTATTTCTTATGATAAAAGCTAATTTGTTATTATAGCAGCTTTTAAAAGCACATTATTTCTGGTGGAGGAAAGAGTTTCCTTGTGAAACACAAACTTCTCTAAAGGAAATGAAGGTGCTAGTAAGACTTTAAATACATGCCTTATAGTTCATGTATGTATTTATTTAGGTAAATACTTAGCCTTTAGCAAATATGTGCTAGTGGCTTTATGTAAGTAAGAAGACAGTTTCTGCCTACAGGTCTTTATTAAGTGAATGGTATCTTTGGAAATAGAAAATTGTTGGTTTTTTTTTTTCCTTGTGCCCTGTTAAAGATCAAATTTATAAACCAGTTCAATAATCATTTGAATCACACATTAACTTTCAGGATTCAAAACCCGCCTGGGCACGTTCCTGTGCAACCTGCTCTAGGTGGACCTGCTTTGGCAGGGGGGGTTGGACTAGATGATCTCCAGAGGTCCCTTCCAACCTCGTATCATTCTGTGATTCTGTGAAGTGTTCATTGTGTCAGTACGGGTTAATGAAACATTGATTGAGAAGCTGCCAGCTTCCAATTGAATCTTTGTTGCTCCTTTGTTTTATCATAAGTTTAATCACTAACTAAATAGTAAGATTTGATTTCTTTGCCTGTTTCTTGGGATGAACAGTATACAAAGTTTTAGCTATTGTCTTTAAGTTTAAAATAATCTCCTAGAATTGTATCAGGAAATAATATTTGTATTTTTAATATGGAGCTGTTCAGGAAATATTTTTGGTGCAGTGACCTAAGTAAAACAGCAGTTCATAAGAGTTGTCAGCACTGCATCTTTCTTGACAGAAATGCCAGGTCTTGATGATTACCCTCACTTTTGATTGAAAGTTTGTAGAAAGTTGTAGTTTGTCAGATAAGCAAGTTGATCTTTGACCCTTTTTTGCATAGTATTTTTCGAACTTGAAAACAACATGCAAAATTAAGTGCTGTCTGTTCTAAGACAGGTAAGCACAGAGAGAATAATTAAAGGCAACAGCTACATCTAAATGACTTAATAGGTATTTTGATGGTGCCCAAAATGTGCAAGACTGGATTCAGCACTTGGATCTATGAGTCAGTGTAGATTGTGGTGTTGCAGAACAGGTAATATCAGTTTTCGTGTCCTGGTCTGTTTCAAGGAAGCAGGAATTACTTTTGGTCTTTCCATGTTTATGCTCTGTCTGTTACATGTCAGTGTTTAAAAAAATAAAGTTACTGGCTCTCAGCCAATGAGTTTGTTTTCATTAGAGCCTCCATAAAGCTTTAGTGGCTTCTCTGTTTCTAGAAGTTTTCAGTGGCAGACATGTCTTCAAAATCCTGTTTGATTTCAGTGCAGTGGTATTAAATTTTTAAGAGGGAGATGTTGCCAAATCTGTTTCCCAGTTGTTAAATTGCGTCTATTGATTCTGGGTTTGGATAGCAGCTATTTTAACTGCCACGTTGCTTCCTAAGAGCTGTTGAAGGTAAGGAGCTGTTAGCATTCAGGTGGATTTTTCTACATCTTTTATTAGTGTAATAGAAAAGATCATTCCTGAATTGTGTGGTTTTCCTCCTACCTAGTGTTAGCATCTGAATTTATTGAGTTTTTTTGTCACCGTGTTTTTTTCTTCATTCTTTACTCTGCTGGGCCACCCTGCAACTAGTGTTGCTACTTCAGCTTGCTTTGGAGGATGAAACTGTTACCAGAACCCTGTGTGTCTTTCACACCATCCCAGAGACCTGAATCATGAAGTGATTATGTAGATGCCCTCTTTCTTGTAGTTTTCGCTTTCTGTGTGGATCCAGTGTTGGCCGATTTGAGTTTCTTGTCTTTACAAATCAGCTGATAAATAAAACATTGTCAGCGGACTTTTTATCTTAAGCACTATGTTACAAACCACGATACTTGGAGTTTCCGCAGTAAGTTCAAGTGCCACAGACATGCCATAGGATGCTCGTTAGAGAGTCCTGATCTCTCTGGGCACTAGATGTATGGAAGAAGCCATGGCACTCATCAAGAAAATGTGAATGCGCTTACAAAAATAAAATGTTTTTTTTTAAATAATCATGATTACCTAAATGTAAATCAGCTTTTAATTCAGATGTGTTTGTATGCATTTATTTATTGTAAGTGTGTGGGAATACTGGCTTTGCATGCAAGGCGGTCATTCTCACCTACTTCAGCCCATTGGCTTGATAGCAACCTCTCTTGTTAATTTAATGACCGCCTCAAAAGTTTGCTGTGCCATAGCCTCGGGCAGTTGTTTCTCCTGATGTGTGCTCTCCAGATCTCCGCTCTGCAAAGCGGCCGACCTGGCTTTGAGTAATGCTCAAAAAGCCTCCAATTAGCAGTATGCTGCCTGGCAGTGAGCAAGTGCTATGGATTCGTGCACTAAGTTTTGACGCTCCTGGCGGAGCACATTTTGTGCCGCCCCAGCCAGGTGTCTGTGGTGTGACCTGATTTGAGAAGTCTTCTGCACTGCGATTCCAGAGGCTGCTAGGCCCGATAATGGTGACCTCTTTAATGGCTGTAAGTTATATAATTTTTTTTGTCACTGTTAAATATCATTGCAGAGTGCACCGGGCTTGTTTTATGGCAAATCTGTTCTTTCAAGCTTTGGTCATGAGTTGAAGTACATAGACAATTAGAGTCCACTTCTGTATGTACAGTTGTGTGCATGTCTCTAAGACAAGGTGGTAAACCCTAGGGTATGTGTTGGAACGGGACAAGGTGTCTCCAGAACACCTGAGAACTGGAAAATTCAGTACTCGAGCTGTCCAGCTGGTTATTAAAATCCTTTTCTACCTAAGTAATCTTTGGTAGTTTGTCACTGAATAGCTTGAATGTGTTCTGTACAAAATGTGATAAGAGTTTAAAGGAAAAGTGACTGGAGATTGCCTTGAAGTTTGCTGCTAGAGGTGTAATAAGCTGGCAGCAGCAACTAAATACAAGTTTGTGGGCTGTCTTCTGCTTCTGGATTTTACTGCTGACTACTCTTTCTTGAGATTTAAGAGAAGCCCTGTGGTGTGCTGTGGTGCCTTCCACGCTGACACCAGCGTGGGCTGAGTCTTGCTCTCCTTTTTGAACCTGAACAAGACCTGATTTCAAATCAGGTTAGAGGTTTGTGTTTTTTTTTTTTTTTCTTTTGTTTGTTTCGTCAGTGTTTTAATGACGCTTTTGAAACATGCACTAGCAAAAATTTATCTGCTCAAGAATGTTAATGGCACTGTTGTATTTGCAGACACTTGTGAATAATATGTGCATGGGGATGTGTTAATGCTGGGTAGCTGTACCAAAAGATCCTTGTATATTTTGTCTTACACCACCATGCATCTGTGGAAAGTGACACAGTTCACTGTTGCTGAAGGTGTATTGCTTAATCTATTGGAAAAGCTAATCTATCATAAAATTGAGTTCTTGTAAATGTCGATTCTTTACAGAAAAGAACGAAGTACTAAACTATAGGAGTTAATCTGTGGGATGAGGAGAAAACAAAACAAGTCAGTCTAGAAATACAGCAGGCATCCTAGATATTATTTTCCACCAAATCAACAGACTGTGATGTTTAGAACAAATTAATCTAATCCAGTTGCAGTTTTCTGTTGGCAGTAGATTAATGTTTTTAATTATCATTATGTAGCATTTATAGTGCGTG
This sequence comes from Numenius arquata, assembly GCF_964106895.1. Lineage (NCBI taxonomy): Eukaryota > Metazoa > Chordata > Aves > Charadriiformes > Scolopacidae > Numenius > Numenius arquata. Next base: position 15,178,562 of record NC_133577.1, on the reverse strand, counting down.
ATAAGCATGGTACTCTATAGAATTAGAAACTAAAACCTGAAGAACTTGCAGTTTTAATCAAAGTGAGTGATAAATGTAGTAAAAGCTGATGAGAGAGAATGGGTTTTAAACAAGCAGTGTATGATTCTTTGGTAGGCTGGAAATGCATTGTTGGCAGATTTTTTTTTAAATTATTTTCTTAGCAAGAGAACAAAAATATGTGATGCCAGTAGTAGAAAGCAACAAGTTGTAAGCAGGAAAGCTTAGTGCAGTGGAAGAGGAGTCTTACCCAGGTATCCATGTGGCAGGTAGGTATAATGCATAAATTAGAGGTAGAAGACTCTCCAAACAGTATGTGGAAGGGCTTTGAAAAGAAAATTGAGACATTCAATGGTCATATTTGAGCACTAAAAGAAAGAAACTATTTTTCCCAGGCATATTGATTAGATTGAGTTGAAATGGGATGGCCAGAAAGGAAGAGGTATTGCAGCTAAGACAAGAAAGAAGCATGATGTAGGATTGTTTCCTAGCAGCTGATGAGGAATACATACAATTCACAAATAGCCTAGAGGGATGGAACAATATAGTTTTAAAGCAAGTCATGGTATAGTCACAGATAACTGAGAGGATAATGAGATCATTGTTTCTGGAGCTTCTGGGCGCAAATAAAGCGGTTGCTCTGCATAATGTTAGTGAAACAGCTTTTAGCCGCAGCTTTGACCTCTGTGGTAACTAGGAAATACAAAAGAAGTCACCATTTAAACTATACAACTTGTTAAGAGAATCAATACAAGTATTATCAAATACTGTTTGTTATGGAATATGGTTCTCATGCTTTTTATGCTTGAGAACAGAAATTCAACCTAGCAGTACCTGGCTTTCTTAGTCCTATTGTGAGTATCCTGCATCTTGTAGCCTCACGTGGCACTGCTACTTTTCACTCATTTTATGTGAAGAATAATTTCTCAGTAAATTACAGGCTATTATCCATTATCCAAATAATTCCAAATGCTGCATGTTCAAAGGAATTATGCTGTGCTAGAAATTAATGCATTTTATTTATCTCCCTCAAAGCCTCTAGAAGTAATTACTTCCAGCCCTGGTCAGCGAAATATCTAATTCAGAGACACTCAGGGAGTAAACAACTTCTTAAAATTTAGGACAGTATAACTGCTATAGGAGTAAAACCTTAGTGTTTAGAAGATACCCATGAAGTTAATGTCTTTGGCTTTGTTGCACCTAAGTAGTTTCTTTTTTTTTTTTTTTTGTTTTAGCTCCTGTCTGTTTCTGTAAGTAAACCCACAACTTGTTCAATGTTATCTCTGTTTTTGTTTCCCCCTTTTTTTTGTAATAAAGCACCATCTGTTCACTTGGCAAAAAAATTGAGGATTGCATATTAACATCCATGAAGAAATTTGGGATGCAGGCAGTTACAAGGATAGCAAGAACTATTGTTACTGCAATTTTATTCATTATTAACTCAATACTTTTTTCCCCCATATGAAAATGACTCTGGCATTCAAATGGCTAATTTGACAAGTACTGCAAAACCCACATGAAAATTAATGAGTTGTATATAACTGCTGCATATGCAAAAAATAACTGTTCAGATGCACATGGTTTTTTTTCTGTAGGTGATTGTACAACATTTAAATTCAGTGACAAAAGTTCAATGAGTTTCATCTTATACAAAGGACTTTGTACTTCACCTGCTTTATCAGCAGAACTCTTCAAAAGTTGCACTAAGGAAGGGAATGATCCTGAAAACTGTGGGAAGTTGGACTGAGGCAGAGGGCTGGAGCCACTGGTCAGTGCCAGTGGGGTGTGGCCTTCTGTATCAGCAATTCCGTTCAGGTCAGAAAATGGTGTCTTGAGGAAAATCTCTCAAAGTAGGCTTATTACCTTCTTTTGGTTCATGTTGCCTAGTGAACTTGGGGTGCAGAAACAGGATACTGTTCTGGATGAAACTGAACTAGAAGATGCAGTCCCAAGGCACACCTAGTGTGCTCCAGGCACGCGTAGGCAGTCTGTAGGGCAGTTGAGAGCTAGCCTGAGCCCTGGGCACTTAAAGAGGGCACGTGGCCTTCAGCTTAAATGTTTGTATTCCAAGGTCTGTTCCTGTTGTGCATTTTGCTGTCTGTTTCTGCTCCTTTTGTGCTTCCTGCTGTAGACATGGCCTGTGTCATGCTCCGGTCTGTCTGCTACGTTAATGTGTAAGAATAATACTAGAACCGTTTTAGCAGTAGTTTTGAAACCATGGAAGTCAGAGAGGAGAAGCGTTGCTGTTACTGCACTCTTACCAGGATAGTCTCCCAGAATCCTGGAGTCTTACTACGGCAGGTGCTGTGCAAACAGAATAAAAGTATGTTCCCTGCTTTGGCTAATCTAAAGTGCAAAGTAGGAGACAGGTGAATACAGATAGACCTATGTACATATTCAGAGTGGTATGGGAGAGAGCAACCTTCCTCCTTGTTGAAGTACATGAATAGTGCGAGGTGTCTCTGCCCATGGCAGGGGGTTGGAACTTGATGATCTTTAAGGAACCTTCTAATCCGAACCATTCTATGAATAGGATAGATAATAATTTAATGATGTCATATGATAGAAGAATGCTACTTTCCATAGTACTACAGTGGCACACATCTGTTTCCTGAGATCTGAACATGAGACGTGCTTCTTGATCACTTGGGGAAACTTCAGCAACACAAAGCAGCTGAGAGCATGTGTCTGTATATTCAGCGCAGAAATACGGCCGCTCTCTGACCTGCCTTCTCCCCCTGGCTTGTGCCCCTTTGTTCCAGCTTTGTGCTGATGAAACAGAGTAAGTTTGGTAGGGTAAGTCTGAGCATCAGCATCACTGCTTTCGGCTTTGTGGTTGAAAGGAAGAGACTATAGAGGTCAGAGGACTTGACTCACTTTTTCTTACTGACTGTGAGCTTTTATTGCACAGAAAATACGAGGAAGAAAATATTGTCATGTTGAATATTAAAGTTAGGAGATACTACAGTTATGGTGACTTATGTAACCTTATTTTGCCTCCCTTGTGTGCGTGCGTTATTAGTCAGTCCTTAATTAAATGTTTCTGCGATCTTTCCACTCTCTCCTCTTGCTTCATTTAGTGTGTGAAAGCTGGTACTTGCTTAATGAACACCTGCTCAGTGATTTTTCTTCCTTGTTGTTCAACATGCGGCCTCATTCCTTTTTAGATCCTGCTGTGTGGAAAGCCTGTGCCCAGGCTTGAAACACGCACAGAATGGAAATAAATTTTGGGGAATTTTGGTGGCTGAAGCTTTACTTTCTCCTGGCCAAGGACAAACTGGCTTTTACTTATTCATTTATTTATATATACATTTATTTAAATCCTCAGAAAAATAGTCAAATTTTGGTGTATTTTAATGATGATGGTGATTTGGTGGTGTTGAAATGGACAGAGGGGACAACCCTTGCTTCTGAAGCATGCTACTATAATTATTTTAAGTATTATTTTTAAAATAGGGTGAAAAGATTTTTTTTTCTTCCTTTTTTGCTAGGAGAAGGGAAAAACAACTATAACAATGGATAATTTTAGCTTGGACGGTGAAAGTTTGGTGAAATTATGAGCAAAAGTAAAGGATTTATTGTTACTGCAGGTAATGTTAAGGACTGTGCTGGTTTTATAGCCTCCTCTCTTACATTGCAGATTTTCTATCTGACAATATTTTAATCAGCTGCACTTCCAGAGCTGGGAGCTTTATTCCAAGATTTATATGAGAAAATACGTAATTTTAAGGGGGAGGAAGGTATAGTTATTTCACTAGTAATTGGTCTCAAAATTGGAAAGTCTGGTCTTAAAATTGGAAAGTCATGGGTTTGATGGATGGACCACTCAGTGGATAAGGAACTGGCTGAATGGCCGCACTCAAAGGGTTGTGGTCAATGGTTCAATGTCCGGTTGGTGGCCAGTGACGAGTGGTGTTCCTCAGGGGTCAGTACTGGGACCAGTGCTGTTCAACACCTTTGTTGGAGACATGGACAGTGGGATAAAGTGCACCCTCAGCAAATTTGCCGACGACACCAAGCTCTGTGGCGCAGTCAACAAGCTGGAGGGAAGGGATGCCATCCAGAGGGACCTGGACAGGCTTGAGAGATGGGCTTGTGCAAACCTCATGAAGTTCAACCAGGCCAAGTTCAGGGTCCTGCACCTGGGACATGGCAATCCCAGGCACAAATACAGGTTGGGTGGAGAACGGCTGGAGAGCAGCCCTGAGGAGAAGGACTTGGGGGTGTTGGTGGATGAGAAGCTCAACATGAACCGGCAATGTGCACTGGCAGCCCAGAAAGCCAAGTACATCCTGGGCTGCATCAAGAGAAGTGTGGCCAGCAGGTCGCGGGAGGTGATTCTTCCCCTCTACTCTGCGCTGGTGAGACCCCGCCTGGAATACTGTGTCCAGCTCTGGGATCCTCAACACAGGAAGGACATGGAACTATTAGAATGGGTCCAGCGGAGGGCCCCGAAGATGATCAGAGGGATGGAGCACCTCTCTTATGAGGACAAAGTGAGAGAGCTGGGGTTGTTCAGCCTGGAGAAGAGAAGGCTCCGGGGAGACCTCATAGCAGCCTTCCAATATCTGAAGGGAGCCTACAGGAGAGCCGGAGAGGGACTCTGTCAGGAAGTGTAGTGACAGGACAAGGGGTAATGGTTTTAAAATGGAAGAGGGGAGATTTAGATTAGATACTAGAAAGAAATTCTTTACTGTGAGGGTGGTGAGGCACTGGAACAGGTTGCCCAGGGAGGTTGTGGATGCCCCATCTCTGGAAGTGTTCAAGGCCAGGCTGGATGGGGCTTTGAGCAACCTGCTCTAGTGGAGGTGTCCCTGCCCATGGCAGGGGGGTTGGAACTCGATGATCTTTAAGGTCCGTTCCAACCTGAACCATTCTATGATTCTATGATTCTAATTTCTATTGTAGATTATTTTTGTACACTACAATTTTAATCTGTGTATACAGTTTCTCTGATCTGATGTTTCCTTTGAATGTACATGCTTTATGGTGAAATAATAGAGCTATTATAGCTCTATAAAATACTGTTCTTCCTCTATAAGATAAACTTTTCCAATACTGGAATGTCATTTGGCAGGCTATATTACTTCCCTGCTCTTTATTATCACTTTCTACTTTGTCAGTTCTTCTGGTCTGAGCTTTAATGGACATCAGCTTTTATTTGCATGTAGCTATGTGAAGGTAAATGACTAAATCAAGCATTGGAAAGATGAACTATTTTATGAAGACAGTTATATATCAAATGTTCCTCTATGGAAGTGTTTTTCTTTATTGCAGATTATACTGTTCTATTTCTGAGAGCCTTTTAAGTGGCTTTTTTCTATAAGTGGGGAGGGAGGGGGATAAGAGAGCTTGAAGATGACGTACTATAGCACTTCTGTTAAAATAACAAATACATTTATCACTATATACTGTGAAATGCTTGAGGGAAGTGTCTGATTACCAACGTGGAATCTCAGTTTAAGTAAAGCTTAAAGAAAAAGCTTGTTAAATGTTGTCCATCACAATCAATGCCTCTTGTGTGGGTAATATACTAACGCTTTTGTGACTATAGTTCTTAATATTATCTTGATTATTCAGTTTTAGTTTTTATTTCTGTTGAAGCGTGAAGCCTTTTCATAGTCATATGCTCCTGCTGCAAATGTAATTCTTCTTGTCCTGGTCTTGCTAGATAAAACTTGGAGCAATTGTTCTAGGTATCTTTTTAGAAATGTAATTTCTGCACACCTGATAATGTTTATGTTGAATAATTACTATTCTCTGTAAAGAAAGTGTGCTCGTCTGTCCTTTGAAAGGAATGCTGGGGATGACTTCAGAGGGGGGTAATTTGTTATTTTTTTGTACCTCAGACCTGCTGTTTTCACTGAAATATGCACCTGCACCAAAGATCCCGTAATCTGGTTCTGCCATAACTCAATACTGGAGATTGAAAAAAAGTTTGCAAGAAGAAATGTGTTTACACTGTGACATAATAAAGCATCTTAATGAGTTGTTTTATTATTTTGCCATAATGTCTTTGTTAAATTTTATGTGGCAAAAGAAATGATGGTTTTTTGTTTAACTCATATAGGCATGCTGACATTATTGGCCTCCTGTCAGCATAGCTTGCTTTCTTTCATCCACATGCCATTTGCATAGCAATAATTCATGTAGCGCTCATTCTAGTGGCAATTAACTGCCATAACCTCTTGAACAAGGAAATGCAAGCGCAGATTATATGGGTTTGCCTGCTAGACCCTAGGGGTCTTTTCTTCCAGTAGGTTATTATTTACCCCTGTTAGTATGTAGGAGACCCAGGCATAGAATAAGACCATAGGGTACAAAGTTTGAAGGAAAATGGATCCTGCAATTGTGCACTTTTGCTGTAATAGCGGATTTGGGGAAGAAAGAAATACTTAAGTAATTAGGCAAAATAAGACCTCCAAAAACCACAACACAAAGCCAAAAAGTGAATCTATTTTAGTGTTTAACTTCATTTTGGAGCAAGTAAATTGTATGTGTAGAGAATGACAGGTGTGCATGACCACGTATAGCTTATGTTGCTGATGATGTGACATCACAGAAGTTGGGATGCTTTACTGTTGATCGGTAACTATGCCCGAGGACATTGTATTGTTAACGCGAACCAGAAAACCAGGCCATATCTTATATATAGAAAAACTATGTTTAAAAACTTCCATTTTAAAATATGATTTTTTTTTTTTTTTTACATATGAATACATGGGGGAAGTAGGTAAACCTGTGTACGTGTTTAATACTGTATTTGTTTCCTCATATGACTGAAGTGTTAGTGAAAATAGGAGGAAGTCATTAACGGGAATTGGGACCAGAGGCCTGAGCCTGGAATAGACTCAAATGCAGCAAAATAATCTGGCCTGGACTGTCTGCAGAGTCAGCTAGAAGCATCTTAATTCTGTTCTGAAAAAGTACTCTGCAAGAGGAATTTGGAAAAGATATGGAAAAGATGTTTTTGTGGGCATTCATTCCTTGTGCAAACACAAATGTGAAAAAGAAGTGAATACCCCTCCTCTTAATACAGGCATTTTGAAATCAACACTGCATTTGTACCTGACGGTCTGTATTTCAGAAATATAAATCTACTTGCATTCAGTCTGACCATATTATGAGTCACTAACTAAGAGATTAATTCAGATACTTCTGCCTCAGGGCATGTGGGCAAGACTGCTGGCTGGGAAGGCATCCAAGAACGCAGCTGGTTGGGGCGGCTGGGGAGCAGCATTGGTACCTGAGGCACAGTTGTCTTGCAGCCGCTGGTAGCTGTTGGTGGTGTTTGGAGTAAACAGGTCAACATGGACAAGCAGAAGGGGACGGGTGTATCTGCTGTGTTGCAAATGCTTCTTCCTTTGAAATGAATTCAGTCTGAGTTTTTATTTTGTAGGTGACACGGTGTCCCATGGACTGTTTTTGTTCAATTTCAGGTGGCCCTTCTCTCCCCCCAGATTTGATATTGGCAAATAAAAATTATCCATTAAAACTTTTTTTCATTCTGACCAAGGCTGAGGGCTCTCTCAAACTGAAATCTGAATAGAGGCAGTTTTAGTAAATGAGTACTACGTATTAAAATGTGTAGTGACCAGGCTACTATAATTAGGTATCTACCCAAGGATTTTCGTGCAAATCATGCATTGCTGACCTGGTGTCTGTAGTGCACAACGTTTGTCCTTCCCTGCTCTGCATATCCAACTATGGAGAGGTGGCAAATGTTATGATAGCTTTAAAAAAAATAAATTATTCCAGTGTCCTGGAAATTACAGACCAGCAAATCTGATTTTTGTACTAATGATACTGCTGAATACCATAGAAAAGAACAGAATTACTAGATATTAACTGTTCTTTATTGAGAAACACTCATAAGCTTTTGAAGAGATGCCATACCACAAAAATCTATCAGAATTCATTAAAGAGTCAGAAAGCCACTCTATAGAGTGATTCAGTCAACACAATATGTTTCTGTTACCAAAAACTATTCATAAGTCCCTATATTTAAAAAAAAAAAAAAGTGGGGGGAGGGGAAGCCACTGTGGTAGATGATTTTTCTTTTTAGTTAAAAAACAACAAACCCCCTCAAGCTTTCATGGAATAAGAAGGAATCTTCTTTTGCAGTAGGTTTCTAGATGAACTTTTATGGTTGAATCTATCAGTAAATGATTTTTGAACAGAGGATGAATAGTGAACTATGATGGACTATGAAGAGTTGTAATGCTTTCTAAGGTGATTAAAATGGCATATGAAAAACTGTCAGAAGAAACAGTTCTAATTATACATGAACAGTAGTTGATTCTTAATTGGCTACACTTGGAGAAAAGATCTTCAGGGTAATTCTGGATTTGAGTTTAGTGTCTATTCAAATAGCAAATTGTCTAAACAAAACAAAGCAAAGAAAATTTCAGGAATTAAAAGCAATTAATAGTTCCTAATGATGAGAGAATAAAATGGAAAGCATTATTTATGCTATTGCATGCCCTGGGTAATTCTTATTATTAGATACTGTGTGATTTTTTTTCTCTTCGCCTTATTCTCAGATATAGTTCAACTACAAAAGATACTGAGAAAGGCAAGCAGAGCAACAGATGTCCTGGATGGCTTCTGAATGGGATGACAGCAAATAAATTATGATTCTCAATACGGAAAACCGCATGCCCTTACTCATCTCACTGAAGTCTCTAAACTCTTTGAATAGCAGGGAGAAGATGAAGAGGGAATGATTTGTTCCTTATGTCTCCTAACACGAGAATGAGGAGGTAACTAATGAGGCAGCAAGTTATTAAATAAAAGGAAGCACCTTGTCATATGACAGATAATTAAATTGTAGAACTCATTTCTGCAAGACGATATAGTGGCCAAATGTAAAAAGGAACTTAAAGTGTTTGGACAAAATCATGGCATAAAAAGTAGTCCTTCAGGCTTATTAAACATAATGTTTGGCTAGTGCCTGATCCATGAAGCCCCCTGGCTCAGTAATAGTTGGAGACAGGGGGAATGTATTGGAGGAAGGATTTGTGCCGTTGCATACTGTCTTGTGCTCTTTAGTTTGACCTCTTGCAGCTTCTCTGAAGTTACGTTCTTAGCTGTGCATCCTGCTCTTTGCCTTGAACCAGGGACAGAAGCATCCCTTCACCTGTTCTGCCTTTATTCAGAAACAGAAGTAAAAAGCAGTTTCCTTCCCAGTAGGGAGGCTGAGTAGTTGCGTACTCCTTTAAGTATTTGCTTGACCTTTTCAGGTTTCCCATTGTTTGTTCTAATTACTTTTGATTGATAGTATAGCACTATTGTCAGAATGTCCTATTTTGATCCTCTCAAAATGCAAGCTATGGTTTCTGCTCAAAACTACTTTCTGCCTTGAAATAGTAATTGGTCAAATTGAAGTCTTTTAAATTTCAGCTATTTTACCATTCTTAAGGCTAGGAACCTGTTTGTATCCTCTGAAGATAAAAGGTGTTTCTGTTGACATCTGTGAGCTAACGACCTGAAAAACAGTTTATGAGTCAGAAGAGAAGGAGAAAAAGGAATCGCAAGGATCTAGAAGTGCATTTACAGCATAGATGTATAAAATGCTTGCACAGGCACATACAGCTAAATAATTAATTGTTCACTTGCTAGAGCTGCCCCTTTTGTGATTCCTTACACACTGACTTATACTCTTAAATGAAGTTAAACAGAAAAGCTAACAAAACTTCTTTGAACTTGCTCAGTTGTTTGCTTTAGCTGGGGTGTTGTTTGTTGTATCTTTTTCCATTCCCTCTACACCATATCAAGCTATGAAATTTCTAAGCCCTCAATTGCTAGGTGGAAGTCAGCCCAGTGTCTGTAGATCTCAGAGGACTGTTTGGCACAGAGGGAAGGGAGAATGTGTGGATGTGTGCATCCACAGATATTTCCAGTTAATCCCTTCCTAATTGGGTTACCGCTGAGCTCAGTTCTGCCAGCACCATCGTGAGTTTCAGAACATTTGCACTTTTCCTCTGGGAGCATGTTATTAGGTGATAATCTCAGTTTTTTTATTTAAAAAGTGTTAAGGAGAAAAATGATAAAGGGAACAAAGTGCATCCTAAAAGCCCTCGAAACAGAAGCCTATTAAGCTTTTATATTCGACTTGTGGGTTTTGAATCTTTAGTAGTACTTGACATTTGTAACCTGATAGGATAACCTCTTTCTTTGAATTGCTGGAAATCAAAACTGAAATTGTGGCTGGTAAAAGGGATATTTAACAGCAAGTTCTGGAAGTACCAGTGCTCTCTTAGGCATAATTTACCCTTACACAGATTGCATTGCCTATCTTCCCTGTTTCCAGTAAGACATCTACTGGCTCCTCTGAGAAAGGCAAAGCAATGATTGCCAGTGTGGGAATTTTCAGGCTATTATTTTCTTTGTCTCAGTAGTTCAGACAGAGGAACTCATTTTTAATGAACAAAAATTCTTCTGATAATCCTCCCATTACAGTTCGGTGCACGGAGAACGTAGGTTTTTAAACTCATTCTTCTAAATGACAGCAGTTTAGTATTTGGCTAAGATACTGCATAGGGAAGGAACAATGCAAATTGAGTAGATAATCTAAATAGAAATTTTACTCTGGCAAGTGCTACCCTGTAAATGAAAATAGTCAATTTTGTTTTGGCTTTCTGATGAAACACAGCAACAGTTTTAATGTCTCCTCAGCTGTAGACTGAAGTTAGAGATTCTGCATCACAAAAGAAAAGCTTCCCCAATTCTCATACTTTATGTAAATGCAAATATTTTGTTGAGATTTGTGCATATAGCTACTAAAAAAGCAAAAAGTATAGAGGCATATCCTGTGTAGTAGAGGATTTCATTTGGCTTGCTTCAATAGCTTCTTGGTGAAATAGTATCACTTTTTTAACAGTTTGCTCAGTTTGTTCCTACCACTTCCTTCAGAAGACTAAACTAGAGACTCATACCTCTTATGTTTAGAAACCTGACTGCTCTCTAAACCACCGTCTCTCTTCTGTAGTTAATGGAAAGGAGCAAGCACCAGGAGGGAATAATTCATATTCAGTATTTAGGAGCTCAACTTAATTGTTCCGTGTTGCCCTTTGAGTGATTATTTGTGTTTCGATCGATTAAATAAATAGGCTGTTGTTTTAGATTTTCGGTGTAAATCCTTTTGTTCTAGCCCAAACTTATTTATGGCCATTTTGTGGTATTACAGAAAGCAGAGCATGGTTTCGTCACACAGAATTTCTTTTTTTTTTTTTTTTTTTTTTTTTTTTAAAAAAGAATGAAAATAAAAGGAAAAAGAAGGCAGGATTTAAACTTGGGAAATGTGGTAGTTTTTCATCCACATAGACTTAATACAGCAGTGAAAATATTGTCATAGGACACTGCTAACACCCATTCATTGTTTTAGATTAATAAAATACCTCAAGGTAGTAAGGTATGAATCAAAAGTTAATTATTAGTAGTTTGGCCAAAAAGGAAATTATTCGGGTTGTTGATGGTAATTGGTGGATTCATCCAGGGAGCAGTACTGGGACAGTATGAGAAAATATTTTAATTCAGAACATGGCCTGAAAAGATGTCCATCGATTAAATTTGTTGCTGAGACAATGCTAAGGGGTGTTATGAATACAAAGAGGAATCGGAAAATTATCCATAAAAAAACTAGGTGAGTTGAAGACTGGAGCAGTGCATTGGTGTTTAATTACACATAGTGCAAGTTTTGTGTACTGGAAGACCAATAGTATCTTATGCTATAACCTGGATAGTTGAACTGGAGATGTCAAATGAAGATGATCAGAATGTTTTAACTGATTAAGTGGTGGTAAGCAGAAAAGATGACTGTACTTCCAAGGTGAATCAACGAGTTAAAAATAGGAATGTTTTAATGTTGCTATGCTGGGCAGTAGTGTGACTGAATCTGTTGTTCTAGAGATTATTTTGATGTTCCATGTTAAATAAAAATAGTCTTACTAGTAGTAATGCAGAGTAGGGTTACTAAGTGAGTGGGAGAAAAAACAACTTGCCTTACAAACCCCTGCTTATATATGTAATGTTGTAAACAGGACAAAGTCGACATAAAAATGTTAGCAATAGTAATGTGAGCAAGTTTGGTGTATGGCTTGTTTGTTTTTTTTTAAAGAAACAAGAAACCCTAACTAGAATTTGCCCTTATTCGAATAAAGATATCAATCTGCCTCAAGAGCTTGAAATCCAAAGCCAACCAGAGCAACGCATGTGAAACTGAAGCTCTAATGGATGTTTCTGGTGAAGGGTGGAGACTGATACCATTTGTGCTTTTATTTCACCTGTTGAAAATCTGATTCTAACTTTGAATGTGAGCACAGACTCCTTCAAATAAGAGACTTGCTTATGTTTACTTAGTTACTTGTAGCAGAATCTCACCCTTTCACTGCTACCAGCTTTCTCAGGAGCAGCGGTGGGAGAAATGTTACGCAAAAGGCTGTCAAGTTGTTAAACTGAACAGAAAAGAGATTGCATGCCAATAGGTTTTGTATTAATTTGTAAATATTCTGCAAATTAGTTTAAAATTAAATAAGTATTTTAGTAGGGTGAAATATTGTCACTTTAGACAACCTCTTCTAAGAAAGCAATACAGCATTTGATGTTTTTTTAAAAGTCTAGGTTCTGTGGTGATATGAAACCAATTAAGAAAACACAAAATTCTGTTGGGTTAATCTCAGAGAAACCGGGGTACAATTAATCTTTTGCTGCAATATGAATGTGTGAAATGTATTAAGTGATAAAAAGAAATATTTTAATTTAAGCTTAATGTAATTGCCAGGTTTTGTCAATGCATGTATAAGAAATATAAAAAAAAGTTGTGAAATCAAATTAAATATGGGAGTTTATGAATAGCTTGATTTCATATTTGCTTTGAAACATATGTATGCAGCTCTTAATTACACATATTACCATATTTTATCTCTCTTCTTCCTTAAAGAGGCATGGATTTTATAAACTACAAATACCTCTGTTATGAAATTACCAGAAATATGATAAATAGTGCTCTTCTGGAGTACATACTGCCCTAGTGCAACTTCAGATCAGCTTCCACAAATTCCTCTAATGCAATAGGTACTTAATACTGGTGGGACACTTAGTCCAGCAAAGGTATCACTGGAGGAATCAAGCACCCACAACTCCAGCATGCAGTTCAGTGCTGTACGTAGCAAGAAGAATATTAATGTTAGCAGTCCAGGTACGGTGAGAAGAGTACTTCTGGCTGGCAGTGAAACGGAGATTTGTCCTTCAAACTGTGCAAGGGAGTCACATAGACACAACAAAAAAGGAGTTGAATGCTTAATTACTGCTGTAAGAAATTGCATATCTTGCACTAAAGACTCCCAAATTATTAAATGACTTCAGCTGAAATTAATCATCCCTGCTAGACTGTGACAATCATTATAAATAGGCTCTTAGCCACTCTAGAGATTTTCTCTAATTTCATTGCTGACTATATACAGGACCCAGTGAGGAAAAGGCTCTCTGCTTCAGGGGGAATACCAAAACCACAGTTTTACTGTATGTTCGCATATAATTGAGTCAAAACAATATGTCTCTTTATGATGTGATGCTTTTGTGTGATTTCGGTCAGGTCAACCCCTGTTGGGATTGGTTAAACGTGGGTTTCTACAGAAAGCTTCCTCTATTGTAAGGCTATTGTGAAGGTTTGTCAAGGGTTCATATATATCAAAAGATACTCTGGTTGGCTGACTGAGTTTACGAGTAAAGAAAGCCTTATAGGATCATTAATTTATCTTTGTATTTTCCTCTCTGCTGCATTGTACTTAACAGAACCCACTACCTATCAACCCTTATTTATGAAAGACTTATTCCATGGAAATATTGTGGCTACTGTCTTCTGGCCTGCTTCCTTAGTGTTGATTGAGTTCTTCCCTGTTTAGATAGATCTTTGAAATATCTGATAAATAGAATGAATTTTCACTTATTACTAATAATGATTTTGAAAAATCTTGGCCTGAATAATTGATCATCTTTTTTTCTAGTATGGAAACCATAGACTGTAGAAAATCAGTTACCGACTGCAAAGGAGAAAGAGACACATGTCTTTGTGATGAGTTACTGAAACAGCAAGTTAATGGTGAAAACCAAATATGTGTTTGCTCTTTGAACAAGAGGTTTTTGTCACAATTACTATTTTTCTCTAGCAAAACTATGGCTGAGCTTCTTATGGTTGTGAAAAGTAGACTTTGACTCAAAAGATTACTTAAGTGAATACAGACAATGAAGTTGGAAGTTCTTTGCTGTGGTAGTTGCCTCCTCAGCTGTCTTCCTTGGGAAGACAGGGCTTGCATTTCTTTGAAGCCATAACAGTTAACAGGAATTTCTTTGAGAATGAGCCTTCTCATCAGGGAGTAGTTGGGCTCACTAGTAACAAGATCACTGCTAGAGAGTGGGGTCTCTCTGTGCCCCTCACAGGCCAGATTACTCTCTTGACCGAATAAGACATTTTGACTACTTTGTAATCCCCTAAATCTTTACCTTTTTTTTTTTTTTTTTAATTAAAAAACATTTTAATTTCCCAAGGAAAACAAAGAAAGCATGAGCTGCCTGTGAGTTGGTGTTGGTAAAAGAAGAATTTAAAAAAAATACCCACTCGTGTGTTACTTTCAATGCCTCTAAATTGAAATAATACTGAGTAGGAAGTGCCGAGGATTTTAAGTCATCAGTGATAGATTGGGATGTTTATTCAAATCTAAATCTTTTGCCAAATTGAATTTACTTTTATGTGATGGTAAAGGCCAAATGAATCACCGAGGGTTGCACTGTGCATAGTGGTTTCATTATAGAAACTCATGTAAATGTCTCAGTCTATGGACAGTTATTAATGCTGCTATAATCTAGAGGTCTGCATCGTGTAATGAAACAGATGCCTAATGGATGGTGTATTAATCGAAACTCTCCAAGGGCTAGTTTGGATCTTAGTCTCGTTTGTTTTGATTTTCATTAGGAAGCTGATTGTATGTGTGTGTCAGCATTGTGAAACAATGCTATAAATCTCATGTGGGGAAAGGGGCAAATACATGTTTTTAGGAAGGTAATATGAAAGGACAGGAATTTTCCCTGTTGTAGAGTATTTTACATTTTCTGAAAACTGTTTTTTGGGGGCAATATTGATCAGCCTTGTCAAGGAAAAAAAAACTCCTGACGTGACTGGAGTGAATTCATGTCTGTGTAAACCTTCTTATTAACTAAGCTAGTTCTGATATTTGATTTAGAACTTTTCTTTAATGACTGAAGGAATTGAGAGGAAAATTAAGAAGTCTGCTGGTACAACGGATGATATAACTATTAATTCATTAAAGCAGACTTACCAGACTTATTTTCTTGGAAATTCTTACTGCCCATATATTTTTTTTAAATTAAAATGTCTGCACTTCTTTATCTGAAATACAAAATTAATAACTGGCAAAGTACCTGAAGTTAATTCATTTTGCCCTCTTAAGCGTATATTCCATCTCTATGAACAGAAAGAAAATAAGTGTTTGGATGGAATCTCTTCTAATTGAGTTGATATTTTAATTTAATATTTGTAATTTTCTTGTAATATCCTTGCAATTACTGGAGTTTGTAGTGGATGAAAACTACTGCTGGACTGCCTGAGAGGTTCAAGTAGGCACAGGTGGTGAGTATGTGGAGTGAGTTGCCTTCCCTCTGCTTGTTCCCTATCAGTGAACCAGCTCTGGCTTTAACTTGGACAATGGTGAAAGCTGACAGTCTCCTTTAGTGCCCTTTTGAAAAGAGGGGATGGATTTGTATTTTTAGGAAGAGACTTTAAGCAGCTGTCTTGTCTTTCACACGCCCATGTTTTTTGAGAGACCTGAGCACTTGGACAGCAGTGAAACACACCAGAAATTCTCTGTGAAAGGAAGGGAAGTAATAAGAGACATAGCACATTGTTTGGCTCATTCATGTTGCCTTCAGTTGATTCCTCTTTCTAGTCTTGTGTGTATTCTTTAGCTTGAAATTTATTCAGGAACTCATTTCTGGTACTATATTTGTGATGCTACATGTAAATTACTTACTATATTTATACCTCAAAAGATTTGATGTGCTTGAAGGCTCTCATTCTAAGGCTTCTAGTTTGTAGCATGATATAGAACCAGATGACAGTCATATTTTATTGCAGATTACGTTAGAAAATTTCATAAGAATAATTTTTTACTTAAAAACTTGCATTTCTTTAGACCGGTTTTTTGAAAAAAAAAAAAAAAAAAGTTAAGCATTTTATACCTGAGTATTCGGCTGATTTCCTTTAATTCCATCAAAGAACCAGTAAAGCTTTACTTTATAATATTTTTCAAATAGTATGAGTTTCTTAGTTATATGTACAATATAGCTATGTTAATTGCTGCTAGTTTTGATTTCTACTAACATTGTCTCACTAGCTAATTTTGAAAGGAACATCATGTTGTGAGTAAAATAGTTCCCATTCATGTTCACTGGAAGTATTTCTAAGTGCCAAAATCCTATGTCTACGTACTGTATATGTAGAAATGAAAAATTCCACTTAATTTAGTGGTGAATTATTTTCTCCAAAATTAAACTGTAATTATGTTTTGTATAGTGAACTGGTTCTTAATTCATTGGTAATGCTAGATTGTTGCAAATACAAGTTGTTTGCAAAATGAAAGGTAGAAGTGGCAAGGCAACTAATTTACAGTCAAATAAGCTGTTACTCTATTTTTGCAAAGATGATTTTATATAGCTTAAAATTTCACACATTCATATGCAACACTGATTTCACAAAATGAATGATTTCTCTTCATGTCTTCATCATCAGAAGAATGACGGTCTTAGTGCAGAATTTGCCAAGATTTTGGTAATACTCTTTTTAATTGCCTTATAGGATGCTGCTTTGCAAAAGATCATATCTTTCAAATGCCATTTTCCATGGCATTTCATTTGTTAATTGCTTTCATGTGCATACTCATAATC
This sequence comes from Numenius arquata, assembly GCF_964106895.1. Taxonomy (NCBI): domain Eukaryota; kingdom Metazoa; phylum Chordata; class Aves; order Charadriiformes; family Scolopacidae; genus Numenius; species Numenius arquata. The sequence goes on along the minus strand of NC_133577.1, from coordinate 15,161,585 downwards.
TTTAAAATGCAGTGTTTTCTGTAATGAATACTTCTACAGTAGTTCCAATGAATTTAGTGCAAGGAGGGGAAGATGACAGCGTATGTCATCAAAAACACTGCTGCCTTAATTTTTTTTAATCTAAGTATTTCCGATGTGGACATTGGTAAAAGCCTTGGCATAAAATGCAGAATACAAAATGATGCGGGAAAACTTCTTTTACTTCGAGTCATTATGAACTGCAAATTAGAAGTGGGGCACAGAGAGAAAAAACTGGACTGGGCAATGGACTGAAGTCTGAGCAGCGTAACCTGCAGAGCTCCCCTCCACCCTAAACGGTTGTGCCATTCTGTGAAAGCTGAATTGGTGTTCTCTCCTCCCAAACACTGCAAGTGTTGTCCCTATCATAACTTTAGTGATGAAACTGCTTGATAAAACTGTATCAAACTGATAAGTGAATAGTGATTGCCATCCAGCTGGCTTTTAGCACCGGTTAACTGAATTCTTCAGGAGAAATTTATGTGGAAGTGTGCAGAAGTTCTATGTACTTTGCACACGGGCTTTTGCTTTAATAGTGTGCTATCTTGGGTAAAGAGGATACCAGATACTCTTAGTATAACTTCCATGCAATTCTGCATCCTATCAGGCAGATGCTGTAAACCCAGTATGGGAGGAGGAGTGAAGAAACTAAAAAACAGGATACATGAATACAAAAAGCAGCTTGGAGTTGGGTTTTTTTGGCATCAAAATAAAGATAGAGCAGAAAGTTTCTTGCACAATTATTTTTAGTCTGTGTTCACTACTGCCACTTTCACTGTTAACATTCTTCTTGTAGAAAGTGAGTGTTATTTCCAAATGTTTATCCACATGTTTTCAGGAACACCTTCAGAGACGTTTCTAAAAATTGAAGGGTGGTCAGTTAGGAATTATTGTGGTGGTTCAGCACCAGTGATTTTAAGCATTATAGTTATAAAATTGTGTTTTGTGTTTTTTTGGTTTGATTTCTTAAACTACTTCCCCCCCTAATTCCCCCAGTGTACACGATACCATCACTTTATCTCTTTGGGTGTATACAGGCAATTTTACCAATCAAGGTTTTAAAATTCTGTTGTAGAGGAAAAGGTGAGCTTCAAAATGGAGAGAACTGTGGATACTGCTATCATTTCAAAATAAAGACTTGGACAAGCTGACATTCTAACCTTTTATTTCTAGTCAAAAATCCAAATGAAATATAAGAATAACTGTTTTGCTGCCTGTTAATGGAAGAATTCACAAGGTTGAGTTTTTCTGTAACTTTCTTCTTGCTAAATGGAAGGAATACATAGCTATTTGATGAGAAAAGGTGATTTCTAACCATAATCCTCTTCTGCCCATTGTGTGGGTACGCATCTGAACTCAGGTTTTGCCTATAGTCACAATAAAAGTAAAGCTGGTCTTGCTTAATTTCTGAGGTATGTCTCTTATCCTGGTAGTTCACTGCTTGCCACAAAATAGGCAGGAGTTGTGCACTAGTTTGACTCTACTCCTATGACCTGAGAGCTTGTTTTCCTAGTCTCCTGCCTGGACACTGAATTTTGTTTGTATTTTGATATTGCTTGTTTGCGGAGGGTGCATGCAGTCTAGTAGATACAGTTTTAAATAAATAAATAGTTCTCCAGACAATGATTGAAGTCTCTTGAAGATAAATCAGTCATGATCAATTGAAGGTCTTCACATCAAATGTCAACCTAAACGTGTTCAAAACAACAAAGTAAACATTGGCAAGAATAATGAGAGTGAACAGATAGGTGTTTTGGTTTTTTTTTTATTTTTATTTTTTTTCATAAATATATCTTAGAGTTATAGGATGATCAGACTTGAGACTCTGGCTTACCATCAGTGGGCATAAATTTAAAAGTGAATCTATCCCTGAAAGTGGTCTTCCTAACTTTATGAGAATTTTTTCCCTACAAAAGAATTAAAAACATTTTTGTTGCCCTCTTTAGAATTAGAGGTAAGAAATAGCCATAGATCTAATCAACCCCGCTTGCAATCAGGGCTTAAAGATAATGGTCAAAACCTGAAATCTGGATGTGCAGAGGAAGTTTTTAAAAATACTGAAGTTGAAAACTTTCTGTACCTCCCCAATACACATCCTTTGTGTGTGTGTGTATATGCACACAGTTTATTATATATATGTATCCATATAAATACACATGTATGACCGCCCCCCACCCCCACTGGTGTAGGTGCTTGTCTTAATCAGTTGAATTGCAGGTGCTTCGTGATACTTAAAAGCCAGAGCTCATGAGGGATGTACAGAGATACTTGTGGATCTTTTATTTCTGTTGTCCTTGCACAATGATGTCGGGCAAGAGAGTTGCATGGCCAAGAGTAATCAATCGCTTGTGCTAAATAACACATGGATGTTGTTTAACATTAACTTTTTTTAAGTGGACTTGCATGAAAATACAGTGTTTCTATATATTCTTATCTGAGCCTGACTGGAAGGCTTTTTACAGTTCTATTCTGACTCTCTGATATCAGATCCATTCTGTGACATCTCAGGGTGTTACATTTTGTGTTTTCTGATTTAAGTGACGTTTCAAGTGGAATAACCAACTCTACTTTTCTGTAAAAGAATGACCTGCTCAGCTAACTTAAAGTGGAGTTTAAGCCACAGAAAAGGTGAGATATGCTACCTGAGGATGTGTGTCTCATCTCTTAAACAGAACTGGATTTGTTTTTGCAGCAGGAGAAAGGAGGATCCTCTCTCTCAAAGGGCCTGTCCAGTGTGCTGGGCCCAGTCCCCCTCCTGCCACAGCACTGTGGTTGCTTCTAGCTGGGGTGAAGGTGAGCCCACAAAGTGCTCTGCAAGCTGTAGCTTGTCTTCCTCCAGTGGGGAGTGCTGTCCTTAGCCAAAGACCTGCTGTGGAGTGCAGAGCCGTCTGGATTGTTTGACACAACCGTGGACCTTGCCGCTGAGACCTGGGGTTGTTTCCAGCTCAGGGTGAGGGACCAATTGTATTCCTTCGTATTAGAAAGGTCAGCTTTGGGCTTTTGCTGTTCCACCCACGATGTCTCACTCCCTTATCTTTGGATACTCATTGGGTGGAGGTGTCTGTGTTTGACATTTCAGAAATATTGATTGTTAGATGCTAGTTCAGAGAGAGAAAAAGGAATGAAAGCCCAAGCTTATGCTATTCTGTTTTATGATTTATTAGCTGTGTAGCACAGATTCCTGAAGATGTCTGCTCTCTGTCTCCTTTCCTCTTTTTTCTTCTGAGGTGCTGGTTGGAAAGATGCTTATAGACAGATGCAAAGAGCAATGAAAGGTTGGATCTGTTAATGAAAGCTATTTTGAAATCCAGTCTCTTGTGTAGAATTTTTTTCTGTCGAACAGAGCAGCAGTTTTCTCGTGGGATGATCAATGCTGCCGCACAGGGCTCGGCAGAAGCAGCGTGAGTTTTATGTCCTTCTGAAGGAGACAAGAGTCACATGACTGAAACACTGATTTGCTCCTTTCCAAGACGGTTTGCTGCTTGTGGGTGACCCAATAACCCATCACACTTTTAAAAAATGTTTCATCTGTAGATCTTTTTTTTTGGTGCAGTATATAATGCAGAAGCAAGCCTCACTTGAGAAGAATGGAATAAATCTCTGTAGTACTGGAAGCAGGTGTAGGATTGTCCAGCGGGTGAAAACAACCTTTTCTCTAGGTGGCAAAAAACTCTTAGAAGATATCAAACGCTTACAGAGAAAGCTTGAACAAAAATAAGATGAAATAGATAACGTATCCTGAAGTTTCTACGACTTCCTTTTTGATAATTCACTGTAATTAATATTATTTTCAGGAATAAAGAATTAGGCAGCGCTTATTAGATAGGTATGATTCCTAGTTCAGAAAAATGGACCAGCATATTACCTGTTCAAGTGTATGTAGGGTATTCTTTATTTTGCATGAGATACATAAGTTCTTTTTAAACTTTTAGAAAGAAAATAGAAGAGTAAAATAATGTAATTATTGAAATTAGCTTCTGTTTGATGCCATGACACATCTCTGATGTGGTAGTTATGCTTTTTCTGCATCTGCCCTGCTTGTGGGGTGTTGTTAATCTGACCTGTCTGGCACTGATATTGCACTAATGAAAGAGAAAAGTAGACACGCTGCCTGAGCCTGTAGTGTTGAACAAATGGGTTTTGAAGAAGACTTTCCCTCCAAGTTGTTGTACAGGGCATTCAGGACCCTGCTGGACTGCTGGGCTCTACAGTGGGGTGCGTGTACTAAGGAGTTTATTGTGGGTAACAAAGTGATGGAGAGAATGGGGAGCCAGAACTAAAGGTTGAGAAGGAAGAAACGGACTGAATGGCAAACAATACAGTGCTAAACAGTATTAATATTTCCCCATGAAGTAGACAACCACTGAATAAATACTGTGTTAATCAGGAAACATCAGATATGTGATGTATTGAGGACAGTGTTTCAAATTTGGAAGCCTCATATTAGCATTTTGGGAATTCTATGGCTTGAGAATATTTCATAATCAAAATGTGGCTGTAATAATATTACTGATGTCAGCCGCTCATTGGAATATATGTCATGATCTGAAATAGCAGAAATCGTTTGTTTTTAAAAAGAAAGGGGGAGAAGAAGCAGCAAAAATATGAATCCTTATGTTTAATACATAAAGCATTTATTTTATAAATGGACAAAATATTGAAGAGTTCAAACAGTGTTTTCATTTAGCTGTGCTCTCACGTGTGGAAGGTGAATTTTGGGTATGGTACATTGTAAGTAGCTTATGAGCTTCAGAAGATATGATCGCATTTCAAACAATGCTTATTCTGTGGAATAATCTAAAGCAGAAAGTATTTTCTGTATTGCTGGTGGTGGAGACTGTATTTTATGTTCTAAAAGAGGTCTTTTCTTTTTAATATTATTCATAAGCTCACGCATGGAATTGCCACAGTGACAAAGAACAATTGTTTCTATTCACTGTTTCCAGATTTATATTAAATGTATTAGGAGCATTCAAAATGTTCTTTTTTTCCTTTCTCATCTGTAATGCCAGTTTTGTTTTGCAAGTGTTGTGTTCCTGCTCTGGCTCTTGACTTTGCTTGATCCCTGGTGTGACTGTCTGGGGCTGCCTTTGCAGATGCTCGTTGCCTCCATCTTGCATTAACAGTAATATTTTTCACTCTTTGTTGACAAAGTAATTATAACTCCAAATGTCATTCCCCTCAATTAGTGATATATAGGAATACAAAATATTCACTCTTAACAGTTAAGTTTAGCAACTTTTTCACTGTAGATATCACTCAATAGAATCGTTCAACTCCTCACAACTGCCATTAACTTTCCTACCCTCTACCAGCCTGCACTGTAGGCAGAGGGGGGGCAGGAAGGGGGTTTCTGGAGTGCGGCTTCTGGAGTGGGGCAGAGGTGATCCTGGGTTGGCAGCGTCCCTTACACTGGGGTGAAAGTACCCAAGTACTGCTGGGGCAAGGAGTGGAACAAAACAGAGTTCAGCTCTGGTTATAATAAGTTTGGGCATGTTCAAGGTAAGTAAAGAGGGAAGCTATATATTTTTTTTTTTAAGATGCTGTAATTAGCATCCCTCCCCATCCCCTCCCACCGAAAAGAGAGATCCAAATACAAACAAACCCGCCCCACGGCTGATTTGGTGTGAATATGCTTTGTGCAGTTTTGACTTCTGTTGAAACTGCTTATTTCAGCAAGCAGCTAATGTGTGTGGAGTACAGAAATTAGTTGATACCTGATTTTGTCTTGCTGCAGTAAACCACCTTTGCAGATCTGTTGTAAATTCATACGTTTCTTACAAATGCTGATGTATGATCAGTTGATTTGGCAACAGGCTTATGGCATGGGTAAATTCATTGCTTCTCACGAGGCTATATAGCAAAATTTTCCAGTAATAAGTGTAATAAAAATCATACTAGAGCAGGAACATATTTTTTGGGGGGGGGTTTCAATCATTTCTGTAATTCATTTTTATAACCTCCCCCAACACAATAACTTGTTTTATAACAGTTTGCAGTGTAGCATTTTATAAAGGCTTGTATTTTTTAAAAAATCTGAACCAAGTAGAAAATAATAAAAAAACCCCCCCTCCACTACTTGCCTTTCCGTTTCTCATTCAGGTTTTTTCCTTCTTTGCCCTTTGTCTTTAATCCACAAATCAGTATGCTAGCTTCTTCTACTGCTTCATTTAAGCATCATTTGTATTATTTCCATTTTGCTTATCTGTCTTTTAATTGTTACAGTGCGCTGCTAGTACTTCAGAAAATAACTTATCAATATGTGAAGAAGGTGCTTTCCTCTTTACTTCCTTGTTTTCCACGGAAGGTCCTTGAGATGTCAGTGCCCTGTCTAGCCCAGTTTTCATGTTGGTAGTTTGGTTGTAGCATGTAGCTCATTAAGCAGTGAGCCTAATTTGCTTTAAAACGAAAAATTATGGTTGACTTTTGAATTGGTTTTGAGTAATAACACTACAATAAATAGACTTTTTTAAAATGTGTATGTTTATGTGTGTATGTATATGTACGTATAAAAAAAGGATGCTCAGATCAGGTGGTTAAGACTGAAGAATCTGAACTGGCACTATCCTTGTAATCTCCTTGCCTCATTTAAAACTTGCATTTTAGGTTTTTTAGTTGCAAAGAACTTAAAAAAAAGTCTTTTTTTATAAAGATATTAAGCATCTTTATTACGATATTAAGAGAGGTAGCTGTCCTTTGAATTGCTTTATTTACTGATGCCCTCATGATGAGCACTAGTTAGGCAAGGAGGCTCATCTGTAAAAGCAGACAACTCTCTTTTCTATAGTCCTTGTTTAATTGGAGAACTTTGAAGTTGCTGCTGTTGCTTTTCTCTACAATCAGTTTCAAAGGAAATTTTTTTTCTGAAGGGGATTTGCATCACAGGATCATGCAGTACTGCAGGACCGATAAGAAAACTCCCAGGGGTTCTCACAGTATTGTGAATGAATGTAGTACAGTAATAACTTGCAGAGTGTGGAGACAGGCTGCAGACTTTTGCTCTTGTCAGTAAAAAATATAGATCTGGAATTTATATTAAAGAATAAATTGTTGGTAAGCCACTGTTTGTATTGGTCAGACTGAACAGAGACTGTTAGTGTACTTTGTAGGAGATATTGTATTGTAGGAGGTAACTATTAGGTGGAAATTCTTTTCTCTGAATCAACTTATGTTATCACCTTCCTTTTTGCCTTGGTGTGTTCCCAAATGATACTGCTCCCATCAGTGAGAAAGAGATTCCTATGTCTGAATCTACTATATCTATTAAATCTGCAGTAATCAAAAGAGTGCATGCAAAATATCTTTGTTGTATTGCAATTGGAGGGGTAATCTGCCTTTCTGAAATTCCTTTGAAAAGTTGGTTACTTGATTACATGAGTAATTCCTTCTTCTTGTTTCACTGTTGCAGTATTTCTTTGCTTAATTTCCAACTGGAGTCATTGGCTGATGCCTTGGGCTCCTGCCATTTTGTACTTTTCCTTCCCCATTATAACTCTTCTTTAAATATCAGATGACGCTTATTTTTCTGGGTAAGTGGAACGATGTTCTCCAGCAATAGTCTCGCTTTTAGTGATACTGGGCCCTTGGCTTGAATTCAGTTCCATCTTTTCTTCCTATTAATTGATCTCACTCCATCTCCATTACGTCTTGCTTCCAGCAGCTCTAAGTGGTGGAATCCTTAGCCACTGTTTTAACCCACACTTGCCAGATGGCATTGCAAGGAATCACCGTAGGTGTGTTCGGTGTAGCCTTCCCAGTTTCGATCCAAACATGACTTATATCATTAGATTCTAAAGTGGCATTTGTATTCCAGCCTGAGGTCAATAACGTTCCCCAAATTCTGCAGGGTCTCTCTTCCAGGGTGATCAATCACTGTGGCTAAACAAGGAAAAGGACAGCCAAGAAAACTCTGCTCAGTGGACATTGCACATAATAATTAGGTTGGGGCAATTGAGACTCTAAAAAAATAAAGGCTTTAACAGAAGCTGGTAAGAGGCAGATGTTTCTCATTTCATTAGTAATTCAGAGCTTAAGTGAACTAATTTGTATGTGCCACTTAATCATCTCTGTGTCCTTCTGTCAATACCCATTATGTTGTCAGGAGACCACGTTTCCTGAACTTTCTCTCACTTGCTTAATTCTCAAATTTAGCTCAGATTTGATATGCTGCATGGCCTACAGTATCCTCACCATGCTGATAAGACCATAAGTTTGCCCACTGCTGGAAGAAATTTGAAAATATTTTGAAGTTTGTAAATGTTAAATAACATTTTCATTTGCTTCAAATATTTCCTTATTTTTTTAATTGTAATTTATTATGTTTTAGAGATTAATATTTTACCATTTTCACTTCTAGAAAGTAAGACTGGTAAGTGAAAGACTGCAGAAAATACTACATTTCCTTTAAAAAACACTTTTAATTAGTACATTTGCAGTAACACTACTGTTTGCATACCAGAGTGGATTGCAAATTGAACTTTTTTCTTAAGATAGTTATAAAACTTCTCCCCAAAATACACCTGTTGTTGTTGTTTTAGAGTTTTGAAAGCCCCCGTGTTCTGTTAATATTTCAAGTTGAGAAGTAAATATTTGTAAAGCAAGTCAAATTTAGCATCTGGCATGACTTTGGTTTTGTTCCAAATATTTTTCATAGATTAATACAGTAAGTTAAATACAGTAAACACAACTGTAATCTGAAAGGATTTTAAAAATTAAGTTTGATGTTTCTCATACTTTTCCAGTCATTCTTCACTCTAGAGAATTTCTACAGAGATTTCCAGTAAGAACTTCCCTCTTCCAGTGTATCTGGCAGCTTCTCTTTTCTCAGAGGGAGATGCTTGCTGGAGGCTGCTCAAAGTGATCACTGTAAGAAAAGCATTTTTTTCTCTCTCTCATGGGATTAACGCATCATCTGTGCTTTCTGATAGCATGAGTCAGTCTTTGTCCTTCCTTTTCTCTTGTTAGAAATGATGGAAATTGGTGGCTGCTTTAGAGAGGACATTTCTGTATGAGTAACTGAATGGAATTGGATTGGGTATGTTTTGGCAGTTTAAGTGTTGAAAGTAAAGTTTTGCATATCTTGGAATATGAAAATTTAAACTGTGTTATAAGGTACGGTTAAAACTTGATCCAAAACGGGTTGATTTGATCCAAATGCACAGATAAAGGCACCTAAGAAAGTGCAGTAACACTCTTGGGGGAGGAGGAGATTAATAAAAATTTTAAGTCCAGTCTACAGCCATTAATAAAGAAGTATTCTTGATGTCATATGATATACTTTCTACATGTGCAATGCTTAATTTGGGCTGGTTTTAGCATCCCTAGTGTATACTTCAAATTATAGGGATTTTCAAGTAGATTTTTCTTTATACCTTTACTAAAGGAAAGATCAAATGGGGAGCTTCTGTTAATAAGACAACCTAAAGCTACAGTCTGCAGGCTTCCAGTATTCAGCATGTTACTGGCATTAGCCTAATTGGTGCAGATATCCCTACATGATTTACTAAAATTCTGTCACTGAAAATAGTCTCATAAAGTGGTGCTATGGGGAGAGAGCTATGAGCATAGTGAAGCCTGCTGCAAGTCATCTAGAAGGCACAATTTGTATTCTTTCATTTCTTTCTTTCCTTTATTGTGAAACTGTGGTATATGCAGAAGCAAGTGCTACGCTTGCCAAGAATTGAAGAACAGTCAGTAAATAAAAGGTGCTGCAAAGGAAAATGGGAGACTCCTTTCCCAATTTCAACATATGAAATAACCTCCCACCCTTACTCATTTGAACTGTGATTTCCAGAGCAGTTCTGAAGGTTCCTGCTTCTGTATTGGTATAAGACTGTGACTCAAGTCAGTAATAATTCTATAAAAGGACCAAATGATAAAAATGGAATCAAGATGTTGTAGTTTTTTTAAAAAAAAAATAAAATATGTTTGGCATGATTAAATGAGATACAGTTTTTATGTTTTGGATTGCACAGTTGGGCAACCTTTTTAGATTAGGAGTGTCCTCTGTATTTGAGGCTTCTAAATAAAAATATCAAACAACTTGTAGCAATGAAAAATCGTGTGTTCAATATACATCTTTGCTGCAAGTGTAATTAATGTTCAGTAGGACTGACACAGATCTATTGTGACTATACTAAAATGTGCACAAATGCAATAATGATTATTAGTATTTTGAAATAGAAGAAAGTAATCTGGAGATGTTCAGCAAGAGATACTTAGAAGTTCTTCTAATGAAAAGTGCACATTTCAGTGACCACTTATATCAGCTGCTGATGCTACTCCATGTCAGTACGTCTGTTGCTTCCCGTGGATTGCTAGTGTGCCATAAAGAATATTTTATTTCTTTTCAGAGTGGTAGAGTACAGTTATGGCACAGCTGATTGCAGACAGTTTCTGCATCATATATTCAGTTATTTCATTTCAAATGTTTAAGGGGATTATCATTTTTTTCCAAAATGATCAAAAGTACTTGATAGGGACACAGTAGTTTTAAAGGGTAGAAGTTCAGCTCTTAGCTCCTGCGGCAAAACGCTTTTAGCATTTTTTTCCATTATCTGTCTGGAAAATTGCACTCTTTTAACTGGTAATTTTTAAGAATTTTAATTGAACAATGCATACCAGGTAATAAATTTAAAAAATAGTTAAAATGAGCTTAATCTGGTCAGGCTGTTAATTATCAGCAGGACTAACTCCAGCTAAATTAAGGTACCTTTAAGCAGAGACATGAATTATGAAACCAGTAATGGGAAAGTCTCAGGAATGATTGAAACAATTTTGCATAAACAAGGTGGTAATTTAATCTCAAATAAGCTTCTTGGGGCATGTAGCATCTAAAATGGATAAAGGACCTTGTAAGATGCTACTCTATTAGTACATCTACTAAGAGCTACTTTAATGCTCTTCAGAATTTGGAGGTTGTTACAATAGTTTGAAAGAGTGTGTTTTTTGCTTAAAAATAACAATAATTACTTGATATTTTGCATATTCAAGAATATTGCATGGAAATGAATCCTTCCAACTTGTGCTAGTCACATGTCAAATAATATTGTGGTTGGTTTCTGCCTTTGCTTCACTGCAAATGTTTGCTAGGTTGATATACTTTTCAGCAAGAATTAGTTTTTCATTTGAAATACTGAAAGTCAGCCAGCCAAGTCAGCCCACAGACAGTGCCCAGCAGAGGTTGTTCAGTCACTTTTGTTACGAAGAATAGCATAGGTGCTATCAATACAGTGATTTTGTTTATACTTGAAGGTCTGCCAGCTCTTTTTTGTTGCTTTAATATCTAACTGTTAGTGGATCTGATCTGCTTTTCCAGTCCTTGTGTTGCGTACTCATCTTTGATACCTTAAAAACACTGCGTTTTTTGAGGGGTTCAATCCGTACCTACTTTTTTAGTCACTAATTTACATCGTCTCAGTTCTTGTAATGCAGTGATAAACAAGAAGTTTGTTGTTGCAATTGTTTCAGCAGCTTTTCCCACACAGGATCCCCCTCTTTATTACAGCTGCCATACTATGGACCGTTAGGTGAATCTGTTAAAGATGTAAGTAGCTTAGGCTGATTTGTGGTGTTCCAAAGCGTGCTCATACATTGGTCCACATGAGCTTTCATTTAGAAAGCAGTACCAATTTTGCATTTTTAGTGCATTTTTAAAAGTATTGTTTATTTGTTGTTGCTGTTGTTCCCATGGATTTTGCAAGTGGATATTTTGAGAGCCATTAAAAAAATAAAAAATAAAAAAACAAATCTTATTGGTGTTTTAGACAAGGCCAGATGCTTACCTAAGCATCCAGAACATCAGCAGATGGTGACATGGGAAACGTGGTGTTCATTGGCAGAGGTTTATGCAGCGTGGGTGTGATGTTTGGATGTTTTATTTTCATTGTGGCAGGACAGCTGCATATCAGCATAACCATCTTTTCTGTCCTGAAAAAAAGAAAGCGACAGTCAAAAGGGTCGTGTGCATTCAGTGGGTATTGACTCTTAGCAAATTAACAGTCAGCACAATGTCATGCAATACTTGCAAGAGTATCAAAACGTAAAGTAAATGCAAGAGGAAATCACAAAAAAACTACAAAAATTCCTGTTTTCTAAGGGTCAGGGTACTAAATTTTTGGGTTTCATGTTTTTTACAGAATGTCATTGTTGAAAGGGATAAATCTTAATAAATTACATTATTTTTTAGTAGGTTTTGCTGGTCTCTTCTCTTGGGTCCTTTCTTCTTGATACCAGAAAAATCTTTGGGACCCTTTTTGCTTTCTTTTATAAGTCTTCTCCCATAACAGCAGCCTCTTCAGACATACTGAAAATGTAGCAAATAAACAAAAATTTGGTACCTGAGCCTTCATGACCATCTTATTTTCTCATCTCCTTATTTAATAAAAGTAGCAAGAATAGTAATTCTTCCATCCACAGATGTCAAAGCACTTCGCATGTGGTGATCAGTTGTGGTAGTCAAATTGTCTGATTGTGTCAAATTGTCTAATTGTGTGATATAGCTAAGACTTGAGGATCAGGGAGTGACCTGAGACGTCACAAGATCTCACAACAAAATGAGAGTCAAGCACAGAAGAACAAGCAGGTGTCATTCAGTGTCATTCATACTTTCATCTCCTCTCTCTTTCATTTCTTTTCTGCATACCTTCACCTAGTGCCTTGTTTAACTCTCTGCCGGACTGATGTGGCTGTGTGGTGTTTGGGGTGATTTTTTTGAAGAGATGGAAATGGAAATTGTCAGATGAGCTTGTCTGGTGGATTTTTATCCTGATACCCTCATCCTCACCAACCTTTAGATTTCATTTGTAATTATAGACTAAAATGTTCCGTAGTTGCATAATTTCAGATATTATTGCTTTCTGGCACAAAAGCTGGCATAAACGTTGTTTTTCTTTTCCTGACAACTGGAAGTGCTTTTTTTATTATTATTACTTGAACTCATCTGAGATTAGTATAGCTTTTCTTCACTTTTTTTTTCTTTTAAGAGATATTTAAAGGGAACAGAGAAAACATAAAATCTTCTGAAATCACAAAAAATCCTTATGTGTGTTTCATAAAATAATGATGGTGTCCCTCAACCCTTTTTTCTAAAAACTATTGTTTCTCCCTTCATTCCCTTTAGCAGTTTCACCAATGCTGTTATATTAAGTAACAACAAATCCAAACTTATTTTAGATGTGTGAGTGCTTGATGGGCCATTTTGTTCACTAGCAAAATGATGTACTTAATGAGGAAAAAAAAAAGTTTTGAACTTTCATTATCACCAAAACAGTTACTTAAAAATCGCTACACCCCCTTCTTTTTTTTTTTTTTTTTAATTTATTTAATGAATGTAGCCCCTTTATGGGAGACTGACCTTTGCAGGTTTGCTAAGAATTGTTTTGCTTAGACTCAGCTGTAGGAAATAAGTGTTAATTTCCAACTCTTTTTGCTGCAACTGTTTTAAACTCTATTTTATGTAAGGGTATAGACTAGTTTATCATTGTACAAAATTTGAGATACCAGATTTGGTTGAAGAAAACGTGACTGGAAGTCTGATGGTACTAAAAATAACAAAGGTAATTGTTGGACTCCCTTTTTTTGGGGTATGCTTTCCTGACGCTTGTTTGCATGAAATAGGAGGGTAACACTGACATTTTGTGCAAGGCCACTTTGTCAACTTCTGACAATCTGAAAAAATTTCATAACCAGGCAAGAGAGATGGGTGGCAGAGCACTGGAACAGCCTGCCCAGAGAGGTGGTGGAGTCTCCGTTTCTGGAGACGTTCAAAACCCTCCTGGACACGTTCCTGTGCAACCTTCTCTAGGTCGACCTGCTTTGGCAGGGGGGTTGGACTAGATGATCTCCTTCCAACCCCATATCATTCTGTGATTCTGTGAGATTATCAGCATGTTCTGAAGCCAAAATAATTTCTGAGTGGTGGTAGTGAGGGTCTCTGTCCAGAGAAAATGTATTTAGTAGCTACAACCCTCAGGCATGGATTTTAGCTCAAGTTTAGTAGCCGGTACTTTTGGTCTTGGGGGGGGCTGCCTGTGGTATGTCACTTAAGATAAAGGTTTCTGCTCCCTTAGCGTATAGTAACAGTGTCTTGATAAAGAAGAGTCCTGTTGGGCTGCTTTAATGTGACTGGGGTACTGGCAGTCCAGATGAAATAGAGATGACTGGTGGAAAAAGTCGTGTCCGTACTGGACAAGAGTTGAAGAAAACTCAGTCTTGTGTCACTAACAAAGGCTTCAAGAACACGAGCTGAACTCCCGTCAGGGCTCAGGGAAACCAAGTGGAAGTTTAACTTAAAATTTATTGGGAGTCACGCATCACCGGGTCCACTGCTCGCAGATCACCTTTGCTTCAAACAAGCTCATCTGAGGATTAAATGAGACTTCATAAATTCCTTTTTTGGCAGAATTAAGAGCCCATTGACCCTGACAGAGCATAGAATTTCAAACCTACTGTTTATGCTACCAAACTTTTTTTCCCCTTTCACTGAAAGATGACTTTGTGGTTGCAGGTGACGTAGAATAGAACTTAATGAAGGAGAAGGACTGTCCAAACTCAGCTTCCCTTTCTCCTTTTCCCTCTGCTCAAGGTGATTTTAAATGCCTTTTTGAGTACACTGTGTAATGGACAAGGCAGCAATTATTCCTTGTCAAATTTATGGTTACTTGATTATTTACATCAGATGAAAGAGGCCAAAATCAATGGGAGCTCTTTTGTGCTAACAGTGGAACTTCATTTTATCCCTGTCAGAGACCTAATTTGCCTCAGCAACTGCTATTGTCGAAGTAGGGCAAGAGCCTCTTTCCCTGAAGACCTTAGACTAAAATTGCTAACACTGCTTTCCTCTCTGGTGTCCTTGACAGACAGAAAACAGTCATACAGAGAAAACTAACTTTAAAAATTTAATATTCATGAGTGATGTCTGTTATTTTCTGGTCCTCTGTAAGATAGCTCCATCTCTGCACAAGTTCATGGGTTTTAACGTTGAACATTTTAATGTCGTTGCCCCTCCTGAATCCCCCTTCTGAGAAACACGTGTGTTTGTGTTTTCATCATCAATCTTTTTTCCTACTGTTCTGTAGAAATCTGCTGTACATGTTAAACATTATAGACAAAAGGTCTATCTTAAAGGTATTTTCATATATATAACAATTGGACTAGATGATCATTGTATGTCCTTTCCAACTGAAATTTTCCATTGCAATTCCATTCCTGAGGAAGCTGTTTTATATTTTGTTTGGTGAATGTTATACAGAAATACCACAGCTCACCAATTCTGTCAGCGTGTAGTGTATCTCTGAATGAAAGAGTGTCTGTGAGCATGTCTGATGGTGTGGCCTACGTACTACTTCAAGTTATTTATATTTAAAAATGACTGACCATGGTGCTGCTAGTTATTTTTTCTATGTAGCAGGGCTTGGACCACCCCACGTTGGCATAATTTTAGTAGGACCCTGATATGAGCTCAGAACTTTACTCAGTTTCCAATTCACCTCTTCCTTAAACTATGATGGCCAGAGCCAGAGCATGGCTTTTATCGCCTACTGGAGGAAAACGCGCAACCCATTACAGGGGAGAGATTCCTTTAGCAGGTGGTAGGTAATAACAGTGAAGGCTTCTTTGTTTTTGGAAGTGTCTGACACAATAAAAAGAAGCATTTCTCATTTACAGTGACTTTTTGGAGCTATAGAATGTCATTCCTTGATGGGTTTCATATCCTTGTGGGCGAGCTTTCATTTGTGTTTGCTTTAGCTTTAGTTGTATAAACACTAGGCTTTGCTGAGATGCTTAATGCCTTTAAGGTCCATGGTCTCAAGGGGAATTGCAAGTACTCAACACCCTTGACAGATGATCCAAGGTTGTTTTTAAGAAATCTGCTCCTTTACGAATCTGTTTGCTTTTTGCATAACCTCTTTTTATGTGTGGGTGAGAAGCATGGAGGGGAGAAAAACCATGAGTGCACACAAACATGTGGATATTATTTATTCCTTGGTAGTTATTGAGGAGTGTCAGAGAGCGGTTGGAGTTGGTCTGTGATGACAGTTAGCACCTATGGGAAATGCCAGCAACCTGAAGAATCTATTCAAGGCTGGGCTCAATATCCCTCCCTTGCTTTTCAAGGAAATATTGGCCAAGCGTGAAAGGTCATAATTTTCACTTTGTGTTAGGAAGGTTACTGGGATTTTGGTTTTTTGCGGCTGTTTTTCTTAACCATAGAACAGTAGTATAGCTTAATATTTGGACAAGTTGCTTCCATTAACAGAGTGTATTTTTATATGCGATTGCAGAACAAGCAAGTTGTACTGAAGAAGGGATTTAGAGAGAAACGCAGCTTGCACACTTGCCTCATTCTTTCTGCCCTGAAATTGTTATAGCTTTGTTCTACAAAATATGCCAAAGACACAGGTCTTTTCTTCAGCTGAATAGGCTTCAGGTTTTTGCTTTTTCTCCTTCCTGGCATTCTGTCACTTTGCACGTTTCAGTGAGTTACTTTTCGCCATGTTGAACCTTTTTCATGTTACTAGTGAATGGCTGATTAGGCCCAAACTTCTCAAGTGGAAGCTCTAGCACCAGAACAGACTTGTTCTGGGAATACATATGGCTCTGGACAATTCAGTTCTCAGCCTTCATCCGGTTTGTGCCACAGCTGGGGGAAATGCAAGGGGCAAGTGCCTCTGCCCTCTGTAACTCTTTGGATCAGTGTGTTTGAAATGTGTGTGCTCACCATGGAGGATACCTCCCATGCCTTACTGCTGTGCTCACTCATGCTCTTTTGTGATGGTCTCCTGTAGAAAGTCCATGTTAGTACTTATTTATTCCGTGCAGAGATGCATATGCAGTGGGTTCCCCCACCCCCACAATTTAATGGAAATTCCTTTTCTGTTTTTTTGTTTGTTTGTTTGTTTGTTTTTTTGTGTGCTTCCTTTCCACCTTCTCCCTTCATTGAGACTTTAAACACGCAGAAAGTCCAACAGAATTTGGTCCTACATGGATCAAACATTAGTGTATGTATGGTACATTTTTTCTTCAGCAGCATGACTGTCAAGTATATTTTTTTTCTTACTAAGACCTGCAGTTAAACAGTTTTTATGACTACTCAATAAGTACTAGCCTTCCTCTAAGTTTTCAGAATTCCAGCTTTTTAAAAAAGCACAACATGAATTAATGTAAAACAGTGGATATTTTTAAGCGTCTCTTTTCCTCAAATTTTCCTGTATGCTGGCCAAAATTTTTCAGTGCCAGTCAATTTTTTGTGACACTCCCAAACCCACCTTCAAGAAGTCACTACCTGAATAAAAGCCAATGTGGGTTGAGTTGCAAATACTGTAAGGTGACCCCAGTGCTCTTCTGTCCTTGTGAAGCTGACTCTAACCTTCATTCTACGCTTTTATGTGCAAATCTTCAGCTTCCTGCCTCCAGCACAGGCGTCTCTTAAACGTGGGTGGATTCCTTGACTTTAAATGAGAGTTAAATGAGAATAAAAGCATACAATAACTCAGTGGAAATGGAGATTCTGACCAACATTAAACAATGAAAGCTCTGCCTGAATAAATTTGGAAAACCTATTTGTTTCTCCTAAAGTAACTAGTAATAAAATGGGGCTAGAGAAGCCAAAGGCACATTGTATTTAAATAAGCTTCTTGTTCAAGCCAGAGCTAAAGCTGCAGTTATGGATAATGCAGCTTACATTTTATTTCAAGAGTAAAGATTATATTATCATAATTTCAATTGTAAATGCTCTTTACTTTTGTCAACAGGCCACTGATAAGATCTCTATGTGAGCTTCTTAGTTGACAAAATGGCACAGCATGCAGGAGGATAATAAACCTTCTGTGAGGAAACTTGGTTCAGTGATTAATAATTTCAGTCAGATGGGATATTTCAAGAGAAAAGTGTGCTTGCAGCTGTAGCACTAATAAAAGCAGCAGTGAGTTCCAAGTCCCTCTGTGTGAAAGGGCTCAGAGCCCTTGGCAGCCTCCCTTCTTGCACCGATGCCTGTTCCCCCCAGCACCTCGTTTCCCAGGCTTGGCTCACCCCAGACTGAGGGGTGACAGTCCCACCTGAGAGCAAGGCAGCAGCATTCCTTGCGTGCATCCACCTGTTGCAGAAGGCTGGCCTAGGGGCCGGCAGAGATGGTGGGCACAGCCCGTTTTGGCCTTTGCTCTTAGCTTTGGTTTTGAGCATATAAAAGATGGTGATTAAGGCTTTCCCGTTCCCTCTCTCTCCTTCTCTCCTTTCCCTCCCTTCTTTCTCCTGAATAAACAGCTTTGCTCCAGTTTTTAAGCGTTTTGTGAGTGTATCCTTTGAAACATTAATTACTGCCAACAGCTTGTTGAGTCTGAGAACACATTGAGAATATTCATTCTAGTTCTTCTCCTTCATCCCTGTTATGGCTTGAAGAACTCACAACAATTTATTGTCATTTAAACAATTATTCTTTCACCTGATGACCCCTCCCCACCTGGGAAAGGGAACTGGGAAAAACAAGGAAACCCAAAGGTGGAAATATAAACAGATTTAATAGAATAATACTAAATAATACTAAAATAATTAACATTAATAACACTAAAGAACCACTATTGATCCCAATACTAATATAAAATATACAAGGCTTATACTCAGCCAGTTCTATCAGCAGGAAGCTCTGCACTCCCAGCAGGGACAGCAAATGTCAGACGCTGCCAGCACTTCGACTTCGGGAGGAAGGGAAGGGCTCAGGGGTCCAGCACGGGGGCAGGATCACAGCCATCATAGAAGAGAAAAAAACTTCTAAGTGAACTTTCCCATTTATATTGAATGTGACGTTCATGGTATGAAATAATCTCCTTGGCCAGCTTGTGTCAAGTGCCCAGGTCTCGCTCTTCCTATCCTCGTACCTGACAAGGCTCGAAAACATTGAGACTTTGAAATCCACATACCATAGCTGGCTATAAAGTAAATGTTTTCACAAATTCAGACACTAGAGTCTTCTACAAATGCAGTTTTCCCAAGCATTAGAAAAGACCGTACTGAAAAATAAAACTACTGAAAGAGAAATTAATCCTGTGTCGCTCACACCACGACAATCCCACAACAGGTTTGGGATTCCTGGAACACAGCTGCTCCTACCCAGCAACACACCTAGGGCAGGATTGATCTCCTTTTTTTTTTTCTTTTTTTCTTTTATACTTGGGGGGTGGCAGGGCTGACTTCAGAAGTGCGACAGATGCCAAAAATGAAGTCTACAGATGCCACAGACTTAATCTTTGGCATCCATCTGCATTTTGTACTGAGTAGCCTTTAGCCAGAAAATGAGTCTGGTAAACTGACTGTGGGTACTGGAATAAGTTACAAATAGGAAGTGTGGTTATAAACCAGGCATTGAGGCAGACCCATGGCCAGTCCGGCCCAAACCATGACACTGTTTCTTGTTTTTTTTTCGCATGTCCATCTAACCCTGCTGAGCTCAGAGTTATCTCATGAGAGTGACTAAGGGTGAAGTTTGGCCAAACATCTTCCTATCCTAAAAAAAGTTAAACTGAAGGACTGCATAGTATACTGAAAGGTCAAACCAAATTAACCCTGAAAAAGTAACTAAAAAAGCATTTTTTTGCTAGTTTGACAAATAAGCGAACATGAATTTGTTACTAGGAATCGCATACAGCAACCTTAAAAGAAATGGGATAGGAGCTGTATGGTGTATGGTTTTGGAAGATGCATCTAAACAGGTGCTTCTTAGTGAGAGTTTACATTCATTTCTTATTCTGGTAAATGCTGGGAATCATTTTCAGAGACTGAATTATTGAACAATTTAAAAAAAGAAAGGGGGGGGAGTGGAAAACAAAACAGCTGGTTTCAAGCAAAGATGATAGGCCAGTCAGACACTGCAACGAACTCTTCTTGCTGTGGGAGATGCCAAATGATCAGCAGTGTGACATGAAAGACTGCTCTCTACCATCCTGGTACTTAAGAGCATATGGTAATCCCTTGGAAGCCCTTAGATAGTGAAGCTTTGTTGGAAGCTTTAATGTGGGGATAAGATTTAAAATCCAGCAACAAGAAAACATACAGTGAGTGTTCCCTTGATGCCTCCTGAAAGGTGAAGTCTTTTATTTACTGTTGGATGAGGCTCGTCTCTGCTTTCTGTAGTGCTTTATAACTGCCATGGAAGCTTATTTTCAGTCAGAAACATAGGCATTTTTAACAGGATCTGTGCAATTTGGACTTCAACTGTACATTTTTTTCTTTTTTTCCTCACTGATTAAACAAGACTAATTCATTTCTGATTACATGTGCATGTAAAAGGACACGAATAGCAGAACTGTCACTCCTGCGTGTGAAGAACTCTCTCATGTCCCTTATATGTGTTTGAGTTCTAGGCAATGAACAAGAGAATGTTGTTTCCCATTTTTGTACCAGCTAGAAAATAGAATAATTTCATCTCTTAGCAGCATTGAGCATTTGTGGTCCTTGATCTGAACTTAGATTTTTAAGGCTTTTCATATTATCTGCAACAATGATTTATTAAGTACTTCGGTAACTTCTGTGGATTAAGAAAAAATTTAAAAAAAAAATTCCCTTTGTGTTCAGTGGAGATGGAGGTAAAGAAATTAGGTATGACATAAAACAGAGAAGCTAAATAAGAAAAAATTTAAAAGCTCACAAACAGAAACCCCAATGAACCCTAAAACCTCTAATTTTCCTCCTTCTTCTGATGCACAAAATAGTTGAAGTTCTGCTTGATAGCCCTTGAACACACAAAAATTGTCATGTTTATTTGCATGTTAGCTATGTTATGAAAAAGAAAAAAAAAAAGTTGTGTAACTTGAATTACCTGACAGATTTAAAATCTGTTTGTCCTGCCAAACAACAAATATCGGGATGCATTCAGTGGTTGTCATCAGTTGACCCTATAATACATACTTATGGCTGTTTTCTTTAAAGCTAATAAATCTTTCTGTTTCATGACTCTTTTAATTCTTTACTAACATAGATTATTATTCAGATTGTCTTCTATTCCCTTATCTTTTTACCTTGCTTTTCAGATTCTGTGTTTGGGGAAGATGCTGAGTAAAATCTCAAGAGAGAACAAATAAGCCAAAAATATGTCTTGCAGTTATTAAGTATAAGTGTATTTGTTATGAGGGTATTTAGGCTATAAGATCACCTTCATGTTTATGAGGAGATGCGTATAAGCTTTTGTGACCAAAGATCAAATGTGAATTTCCTAGAAAGTGTACAATGTGTATTTCCTGAGCAGTCTTCTTAATTCTGACAGAGGATTTTAAGTGCTATAGTGATTTTGTGTGTTGTATCTCTAGAGCCAAATGTGGTCTCTGTGTGCACTGTATTTATAGTGTCAAATGTAACTTCAGCAGTGGTTGCAGCAAGGGCATGAGGTGGTTTTGGTGTTACAAAAGAGCTTTTTTTTTTTGCAGGAGTTTTATGTCCTAATTGCTTGGTGGCAACTTGATTAATGGAATTTACCTTAACTATTTTCCTTGTCAGTGAAGCATTTACTGCATTTGGTAATAACCAGATGAGTCGCTTCCTCTTCATAATGCTTAATGCTGAAAAAGGATTCTTCTGAAATAAATATGATTGAGAACATTCATTTAGCTGTATAATGGACACAACATAGATCAAAAAGTTAATGGAGACATGGATGCGTGCTAAGAAACTAAATGGAGTACAGTCAAGTTAGTTGGCTGAAAATGCTTGAGATTTCAATTCTTTCTCCTTAGTTTTGTAACTGTATTTCTCTGTAATCTTTGTTAGCTATGCAAACTTATTACTGTGCCCAGATTCTTTCCAGGACAGAGTAGGGAAGATGGGTGTCACCTGCCAGAGCAGTCACTGGGAGCTTACTCCAAGGAAAAGATGTGCCAAATATGCTTAACGGGATAAAGTTCAAAAAGGAGAAAAATAGCAAGTATGAGCATACTGGGCTCAGTTGTGCCTTTCCTGTAGCAGAGCTGTCGTAGGTGTAGGGAAGCAGTATGCTGTGGAGCACCGGTGCCTGGAAGCAATTATAAACTTGGGAATGATAACGTCTGCCAGATACTGAGGGACAGGCAGCTGAGCAGAGAAAAGGATTTGCCGTAACTTTTAAAAGACAGTAAATCTTCTGCCTTACTTGTCCTGTGCATGGGAGGATAGTGGTTTCTTACCACCATCCCTATTACCATCTCATTCCCTATTTAGAAGTTCTTGCTATAAACAGATGAGGGCTTTCATCAGCACCTACAGCACCGTGTGATTTGCATGGAGGAGTTGCGGAAATGCGCTTCTCTTTCCTCTTGTCCCTCTTCTCCAGTCTTTGTGATATGTTCTCCCATTCTTACATGCTTTACACAGCTAACTTGATGCACCTTGCTTCAGAAAAGCCACAATTACATTTTAGAGAGTTACTTTCTGAAACTCTGAATTGCTACTGTTCTCCATTGAGGTGTTACTAAGCAATAATTTGGTGTACCTGGCAGCTTCAGTGCTATCATTACACACTAGATGTGGTAAAAAGGAATGTAATTTATTTGTTTAAATTACATAACTACAGAGTTGGCTTAGGGGATCATTACACAGTTAGTGAAAAGAATGAATACCCTTTCCAAGCTGCAACATTTAAACGTTAATCTTATGATGAGTTTTTAGGATTTAATTCCATGGTTTGAAAGTGAATTTAGACGAAAACAAGGTCACCCTATGGTATTAGTCATATGGCTTTTAAAGTAAGCCCTCCATCACATACTACTTCTCTTTATCTACTCAAAAAGTATAGTTCAGTTTGGTTGGTGAGGCATTGCGGGCTGATGCTTTGATGCAGTTTCTACAGAATGAAAAGATTTAAATTAAATGTTAATGGAACATCCCTGTACTCCAGGGTCATTGATCTTTTTTTTTAGTGAACGTTGAAAACAAACAAAACATCCACCTTTTTGGTAAGTTAAAATTATATACCTTGGTATTTCTTGCCAGGTTAGGAGATTGACTCCTGTGGTTTGATAGAACTGTTTAGTTAGATGTCCATTTGCTATATTCACAAGAGTAATTTTCTTACGGCTGTTCCACCATGGAGTGTTAAAGTTGATATAAAAGCACATTTCCTTATAAAAGTTGTAAGGATTCTGACTTCATAGGCAAAAAGTTACTTCAAGTAATACAAGTTACATACTTTATACTCTTTTTAAATACAGAAGATCATACTGCTAATGGTTATGCTAGAAATTCAAAATGCAGTTGTTTTTATATAGCAAAGCCTGCTCAGTATTTAGATATAGAAATAAAAATTCATGGCTGAAAAGCTTACAGCTGAAGCAATTTCTTATGGCTGAGATTAGAGTTTGCATTGGATGCGGAGAGTCCAGTTCCCAGTGGCTTTCAAAAAAAAAAATCCCACAAAAAACCAAAACCAACTAGATCCAGGTAATGCTTTTCTTTGCTACAAGATAAGGCCACTTAGTTAACTGAGAATAGAAGACAAGGTATGAAATAATAGAGCATAAAATATTATACAGGTAGACTGAGTCAAAAGGTTGTGCTTGGGTACTTATCCTTCGAGTGTGGAAAAACGGTAAATTATGCAGCAAAAAATGTAACAGCACTATATCCTTTTAGGTACTTGAGTCTAATGTCATTGCTTAGAATTAAAGTAGGAAGAGACTGCAATATGTTATTTGAATGAGATTTTAGTTAGTGCTGTAGAATTTAAGGTGGTCTATCAATTATTTTTGATAAACTCTGAAATCAAAATATGATTTTCATGGTCTTTCCGCTATTTGGATTGAGTACTCATCAAAAAACTACTGAATTTATCAGCTTTTCATTGGTCAGTTTCAGTATCTTGAGAGATGGGTATCTTTTACCAAGTAATAAACACATAAATAAGGCTGCCTTCTTTTAGCAAATGATTTTAAAGATGTGTATTTAATTGTCACATGTATTATGCATGGATTTAATGAGGTTTTTCTCAGACTAAGCTGTCAGGGAGCTAGTAAAATTCTCATCACAGTCAAGAAAATCTTAAGGAAAACTCCGTTTTCAAGTTGGGCTGAAATATTGAAAGTCCCGTATTTTTAACTTGAGAAACTGGATGCTTACTCTGGGTGTGGGTTAATGCAGCCTCTAGAATCTTTTCCTTGGGTGTGCTGCTTTCTCTGTCTGTCATGTTATATCTCCACTAGACTATCACCCAGTTTTGTTTCTCCCTTTTTAATAAAAATGTTAATAAGTACATCTAAGACAATTTGTTTGTTTTGTTTCTCTGCAAAGAGAGCAGAGTTAAAGATGCTGTTAAAGACAGGAAGACCATGAGGTGCCTTGTGTTTTGCTTATTTCCAGTTTGAGTACTGTGAGCAAGTGCTGGTATCTTATACCTGAAGAGGGAAAGCCAAGAGGAAAGGCAGCTAACAGTCTTAGAAGGAGGCTTCCCCAGTGAACTCTTTACAGACTGTCGATCAATAGGAACACTTTATTTAGTCACCAGTAATAACTAGGAACTAACAACTTGTCCATGAAATTCCTGTCTGGCATGAAAGCCAGATTTCATCCATGCTCCCTGCCGTCTCCCTCATTCTGTCAGTTAGAGTTAGGATTAAAACCTTCATATTCTGGCCAGTCCCATAAGTGGAATTTAAGTCTCAGTTTCTTGTACAGTAAATTTCTTAATGACTCCATGCCTGAAATGGATGCCATGATGGTACTTTTCCTGCATACTTCCCTTTGACATCTAATCTCTTTTAGCTATACTCCAAGTATGAGATACTTCTTTGAATTTTTGTGTTCTGAGTACATTTGAAACGTTCTGCTTTTAGTTTTAGGAGCTTCTGGGAAGTTCAAAGAAATTAAAACACACAACTTATCTTCAGGTCCAAAAATTATAAAATCATGCTTCATTCATAAAGCTAAAATCCATGAGTTGTCCAAACGAGGCCAGGTTGGATAGGACTTGGAGTAACTTGTTCTAGTGGAAGGTGTCCCTGCCCATCCATGGCAGGAGGTTTAGATCTCTATAATCTTTAAGGTCCCTTCCAACCCAAACCATTCTATGATTCTATGAAAAATACAAGGGGGAAAAAAAAACACCACCAAGCCACCTGGTCCTTTACTAATCTTTCATGGTAGTGCAACATTGCCTGTCACCAAGACTACATCATCTCATCTGGAATCCTAACAAATTTTATTCTTGAGATTTAAAATCTTGTCTCATACCCCATTTTCTGAGGAAGGCCACAGTCTGTCTGTGCTTACCTGATCTAGAACTCCATCATTGAATATGGCAGATATTGCACAGGGCAAACCACTGTATAAGACTGGCTGATCCATGCAAAAATACCTTCCCAAGACAAACTGATACCCTTTAGTCTTAAAGAAAGAAATGAAGAAAAAGTCAAACCAGTGCAGTGCCTTGGCTCTAAGATCCAGGAACTCTGCAAACCCCTTCATGTAATTCATAATCTGCATTGCAATCACCACTGTAATAGATACCTAATTGGTAATTCGGGCAATCATATTTATGTGACTTTTGTCTTTTCCTGCCACTTGTTTCTCTTTATTGCAAGAGCTTGACTTGTCCATTTGTCTTGATGAATTCATGGTCCTTGGGGCACTATATCACTTGAGTAATTTGGCTTCTGGCAGAGGTTATCAGTGAGGCTGTACTGGAAGAGCTCTCTTAGTGAAACCCTGGTGTTGGGTTCAATTGATAGCGAGCCTCAGTGTAGAACCAACCTTGCTGGAGCTGTGTCTTAACTCTGTCTTGCAAACGCTGACCTGGTGTAGATGGAGGAGGCCAGCTCTCCCTCCTGGTCTGATCAGATTGACACCACGTATTTTGCAAGGGAGGAGAAAATACCACAGTGCTTTTGAACAAGTGAATTTTTTGCCTGGAGCTGCATGTCTTGAGTGAAACCAGAATGTATTGATTTGCTGTAACCACCTATTGACCTCTGTGTCCTTTACATCTGAGTCGCACAAGGGAATGCTATTCTTTTTATCTTTTTGTTGTTGTTACTCATTGTTGTGAGTCACATAAGATATATGTATGCTCTGTGCGTAAACAGCCTGCTACATTCACTCCTAAGGTTCTTGCTGCTGTTTATTTTTCCATTTTTCTTCCAGAAAAAAAAAAATCTTCTTTTCTCCTTTCTTTAGTTCGTATTCCAAAGTCAAATTGTGCTTAGTATGACAGTTTTCTTGCATTTTTTGCACATCATCTCAAGTATGAAGCAATTTCTTTATAGTGTCTTTGCACATGCTTAATCTTGTTTTGCAGACTAAAGTCTGAAAGACTTTTATCTTTTCTGAAATTGAATTTTAGAGGTGTGTGTAAGATCATCTCCAAGTTGATCAGATATTTTTCCTTCCAGAGGTAATGGAATAATTTTTTTTTTCCTTACTTAGTTTTGGTGTCATTGATTCCGCTGGTTCACTGTTTGCAGGAGCCTAACATTCAGTTACTTCTGGATTTACACTTGATTAAAAGTAGTGGTTTTTTAATTGATTCTTTACAGTACTAAGTTTTTAGATGTATAATTCTGCTATTAGTTTTATAATCCCTACATTAAGTGTCTTGCTAAATGATGAGGCTCTTAAGCCTGGATTTGCAGGGAGCGCAATTCAGAGCCCACTCCTAAAAACAGTTGCTAGCGAATGTGACTGTCGCTGTGTGTCACAGGCTGCTGTGCTGACCTGCCTTTTTCTACCTTTGATGAAAGTGCTTTTCTGTTGATGGTACTGTCATTTTGCAGGCTGCCAGTAGTAACGTTACCAATGGCTATAAAGTGCTGTTAGCTGGTTATTTTATTTTTATGCAGTTTTATGTTATTATTTAAGACGTGAGTAAACGCATCAAATTGCTCTAATACCAAAATGTAACAAGAAGCTCCATTGCACGTGACCACCTTCAGCAGTGCCTTGAATGCATCAGCAGTACATTGCTCTCCAGTGTTTTAAATTCCCATGTGTGCATCTTAGTATCTACAAGAGTGTTCTGGAAGTGTTTGTATGATCCAGCATTGTCATGTCTACAGAACTGCTGCCTTTACATGTAGAGGCTACGTTAAATGTATGACAACGTAGAGCTTATTTCAGTTACTGTATTTTATTTTTCTTCTACAAATGCTCAAATTTCTCAAATACTCAGTGTGCTTTCATGAGAAAGGGCCACTGAAAAAGTTGTTATTCAGTAAAATTTTCAAAGCCTTTTTTCTGGAAGCATTGGTCCAGCATTGTGAGTGTATATATATTTGATTACCTTTTATAGAATTCTGCAAAATGGTAGCTATGCACCTCAGAAAGCATTTTCATTTGTATCTAATAGTAATGAAAGATCTAGAATGTATGATTTTTTGATGCCAACAGAAAATTGGGAAGCAAGTTATCTAAGTATGGAGCCTGAGAATAAACATAAAATTAATGTGTATATGGAGTTATGAAGCCTCATTATAATCCAGCCTGACACCCATTTTCATTTCATGTGCACTAGCACCTCTGAAGTAGATTTAAATGCTGTTTTCTTCCTGTTTTACAAGGTGGGTTTTTTTTTTCTGCAAGAGCAGCAGAAAGACGCCTTGATGTGTGCGGGAGTCAGGATCCACACTGTGTCTGTCTTTCAGGAAAAGAAAGAGAGAGATTCTCAATTGGAGATTCTAGTTAAATCTCTTGCAGGATGATTTTACTTTCTCACTCTAATGTGTGTTTTTGTTCCTTCTGTAAGTGGTTAATTTAGAAAAGAACATTTATTTGAACATGATTTTAGATACTGTTGCATTAATAATTGGGCTTTTTGCTTCTAAAAGAACTGGAATAAATGCAGACAGTTTGTGCTTACCCCGTTGTGCGGTAAAACTGGTCTAGTTCTGCTGCCTTTGTTTGGAAAACTTTTCTCAGTTTATTTTGCAAGCACTTCAGCAGTTTGTGTAATATGCCCACATAAAACATACGTGCAGGCGACAAAGCACAAATAAAATAAGTAAAAATCTTGCTACTGCCAGTATTTTACTTTTTTTCCCTCCTGAGATTTTTCTTAAAATCCTGACCTGGCTGTATCAGTATAATCCACTAGCTGAGAATAATTTTAAAGACAGATTTGTCCTTGGTGACTTTATTGGTAATTCTTAGTGGGGTGAAATAAAAAGAAAGTAAAAGCAGCATGTGATACCCACCGTGGTCGTAGGAGAAATAGTTGTAATGGGGTTTGCAAGTGATGGATTGTTGGCTTGGTTTTAATTACACGTTTTCTGACTTGCTGGCAACTATTACTGAAGCTCGTTTTGGCGGTTGAGTAATGTGTGGTTGTATGGAAAGCATTAATAGTAGCTTAAATAGGCCTTCCCATGCACACAGGGTTTCCAGAGGGAATGGTTGGAAGTGATTTCCTAGTAGCCACCCTCGGGGTGTCAGGTTTCCCGCGGGCGGGCGAGCAAAGGCTCGCATGAAAACAATCTGCCTGCGCCAGAGTCTGCCCTCATGAGCGGCAGCGGGTGCCTGTAGGCTTTGTGGAGCACCGGTTGCTTTTACAGCTCCAAAACCTGCTCAGGGACTAAATAGCTGCCTTTCCCTTCGGGAGGAAGGAAAAAAGGGTGAATGAAGGTTTTTGGTCCAGGGTTTCTGCAGCCTTAGGGGTGGCAGTGGTTTTCCAGCAGGGAGGCCTCCAGGAAGGGGGTGTGTGTTTGGCGTCAGAGCAGCACCAGGGCTGCTGGAAGGGAGGATGCTGATTACAATAATAAACAAATGCAGGCAATAGATTACCGCACGGCTGTTAGAGCAGACAGGACCAAAGGAGGAGATCCCCAGCAAAGGCTTTAGACATTGCAGCAGGATCCTTTGGTGGAGTTATTTTTTTTTTTTCCCTAAACAAAGGAAATGACTTTTTAGATTTCTTTTAATGGGCCTTGCCTGTTTGATGGTGCAGCATCCCCTGGGCAAAGTGAAGAGGGAAAAGGGCTGGAGGTGGCTTGGTTACTGCCATAGCAACACCAGCCCGCTGGTGGCCAGCTGCGAGGAAGGCAGGGGGAGGAGAGGTGGCCTCCTGTCTGGTCATGCTGCCGTGGTTCCTAGGCTGAAGTGTGCCTCATCCCATTTCAACTTCTCTGAAAAGCTGGCTTTTGGTGCTTCCCATAAACAGAAGTTTCTCTGGGGATTTTTCTTCTTCTTCTTTTTTTTTCTTTGGTTTTTTTTTTTCCCCTTGAATGGAGCAACACGGAAGGACTTGCTCCTCCTCGCTACCCTCTGCATCTACCACACAGCAGCAGAGTATACTTGCTCAGTGTAATTGAGACCAAACGTTGAGCTTGAGGTTTGAAAGAAGCACTTGGAGCCTGCAGGCCATTGCTGAGGTGAGCTGGAGGCAGTCCTGGCCAGGCGTGGAGACGAGGAGATCCCCGCAGTGCCATGGGGCCAGGCTAACCCTACGGAGCATCGCCCGGCGCCAGCAGCTCACCCCGAGGTGCTCAACCCGTGGGAAGGAGCGGGGACAGGGAGGCTGTGACAATGGTGCTGCGTGAACTGCCCGCGGGGGAACACAGCCCAGGAGAGGGACACGTGCAGGAGCTCTCGGAGAATTTTGAGATAGCATAGGTGCAGAAAGAGAGAAACTTTTTGAAGGCTATAGACCTGGCTTGGAGGACGTACCAGGAAAATGCAGGCTTCAGGAGACGCTTAATGATGATTGGCCTGAACTTAAGTTTGCGTGAGCTGCTGACAAGATTTGAAAAGGTATGATAAGCAGTTTCATATACTTAGCCTTTGGAAAAGGTTATGCCTTTGAAAAATACACAATAAAAAGGGCAGGTTGATGTTAGTCTTAGGAGGTTTTCTGTGTTGCTGTTAAGGTCCTCATGTGACCCCTGTGGCTTCTCAAATATGGAAGTCTACTGCTTCTTCTCATCTGCATTTCAGGTCCTACATGATTAGTTCTAGAGCATGTGCTCTGATTGTGGTTTTTTGTGCTCTTTTTTTTTTTTTGGACTTTGCTAAGTCAAGAGCGTTAGGGGACTTTCCAGGATGCCTGTGACCTTACTTCGCTATTGACATAAAGGAAGTGCTCCACAGTTTGCTGTTAAAATTAGTTGAATGTTATCTTAGTCAAATTGGAAGATCTCATGACAGCTTTTATAAGTGGAATTAATTCCAGTGAATGCGCCACTTTCCCATGGTTTCATCTGTTCTTCTTTTATTCTCTCTGGTTACTCTTTCTCTTACCAGGACATTTGGTAACAGTAGTGCTTAGAGGCTTGGCTTTGCAGTGATTGCATTGATTATTGAGAGACAAGAGGCTGTTCAACAGCAGATCATTTTCATCTAATTTGTCAGCACTTCCAATGAAACCTGGATCAGATATTTGTAACCATTGTTAGCTTGGCTTTGCAGACTATATTTTCTTTTGTATTGTTTTTAATAACATTTCTCCATACAAACTTCCTGTGCCCTGCAAGACCAGAGTCTGTAAAAAAAAATACATAATAGTTCATTTACACATTAACATAAAAAAACATAAATACCGTGGTCACAAAGCAGGAGAGCAGATTGTAAAGCCTGATTCTGTGGTTTTCTATCCTAAATCTCTGAACTTCAATACGTTTGGGGTTTTCTTTAATGCAGATCAGCACTGGTCACCAGAACAGTACTATAATGGCTATTAGTAAATGAACCTAAAAGTCTCAGAAAATTAAGCTAATTCTGTTTCCTTGTTTTGGATTTGTATAATGATTTTGGATAAATTCAAAATCATAATAAGCTTGGGTCCTCAGAAGAATGTTGTAAACTGGTTTGGATTTGTTGCTGTTTTTAAACTCTTGTATTTTTACTTTCCTACAGTAGGAAACTTTGGAGCTAATGAGACAGGTACTGTTCAGTGTCCCACCAGCATGAATCTTTCAAAAGTAATAATGGTAACAGCAAAAGCGTTTGTGACACGATTTCTTCACTGCGTAGATCACTTGCTTCTCTCCTGTCCCCAGTCTGACAGCTGGGCTTCATTCTTCTCTTGTAATTGCTGCTGGTGCCTCTAAACATTAGGACACACGCTGAACTCTTTGAGATGCTTCATGACGTGGTTAACACAGAAGTTTTGAAACCAGTGTTTCTAATGTTTTGTGAATCATACAAGCCCTGGCATTTGCGAACTCCTGTGATTTGCGATTTGCAAACTCCTCCTCTCCCCTGTGATTTTGAATATTCCAGTGTCTTTTTTAATCTCTAAGGAATTGACTATAGCAATTCTTAACAAAACCAAAACTTGCAGGTCTCTCAGCTCTGCTGTATTTTTTAGCTTGAAGCTTGGTGTGTCATTTTGTTGTCCACTGTGCTGAAATTTGTAACACAGCGTAGGAGGATGCTTTGGTGCTGGAGAAGAAAGTTAACATTTTAGTTGGTGAACTTCGACCACAAATTCTAATCTGTGCTTATTTAGCAAGTTTTCTTTTTTTTTTTGAGCAAGTTCCCCTCCTCCTTCCCCTGCTTCATCTCTCCCTCTCACGAATCCCCACACACCCATCCTGTTCTTCCTAACTGAGAAGTTTGCTGCCAGGAGAAACAGCGTTATGACAGCGATCCTGGCTCGCAAGCTACTTTCAGCTTTCTGGATTCATTAATATACGTTGCAAGGAGAGAATTACGAGTGCTGTTAATGTGGTCGTAATGCAGAAGCCAGATGGCATTTGCAGAAGCCTGCGCGGCACTCCCTTCCTATGCAAAAGCAGAGTCACGTTACACTGGAGCGGGCAGGGCTGCTGTGGCTTTGTTCAGTCGCAATTATGTGGCTGCTGGAATTAGTATTAATGGATTTATGATGCCTACCCCTCAGATGTTGAGTCAATGCCATGCTATGGAGCCACAGAGGTTGTCGAAGGCAGGCTGGCTTTCTTGGCCTTCCTAAGTGCATCATCATTCTTGTGCTGAAATGAGTCCTTACCCACACCATATGTCACCTGTTAAGGTACTATCCATTAAGTTTAAGTGCAATTCAAGACAGCTTTTTGGAATCTTGAAGTGTCGATGCAAGGCTTTTGGTAGTACAAGCATTTGAAAATCAGATGTGAAAAATATCCCAAAGTGGTTTTTCCTCAAAAAAGTTGTTTTTCTTCCTGAAATATCTGAGAGCTTAAGTAGTAATTAAATTTCGGTCATATCTAAAGCCAATTGCTTTTGTCGATTGCTTTGATCTTATACTATAGTCCCAGTGGCTGTAGCGATACCCAGTGTGCTCTGTGTGTGACACTTTAGAGAGGTTTAATGTCTGTCTTTATACAGACTTCTGCCACTGGTGGATTTATTATAATGGCAATTTTGCCCAAGGGGTTTGCATGTGTACTGCTGTTCTGAATGTGAATTCATTATAAACTGATTGCCTAGCAGCAACTGCCACTACAAGCCTCTGAAACAGCAGATGGGATGAACCTTTCTAAAGTTACGACTGTCCTCTGACACCAGAGGAGAGACTCCCTGGATGAGATGAGTACCTGGCCTCTTCAGAGACT
Source organism: Numenius arquata (assembly GCF_964106895.1). Classification (NCBI taxonomy): domain Eukaryota; kingdom Metazoa; phylum Chordata; class Aves; order Charadriiformes; family Scolopacidae; genus Numenius; species Numenius arquata. The sequence continues at coordinate 15,129,117 of NC_133577.1, read as the reverse complement.
TTTCTTTTTTTAGAGGTGGTTCTCTTTTTACAGCAGCATCCCTCTCTCCCTGCTACTCCCAGCATTTGTAAGGGATAAAGCAATAAAAATCCTGTTTCCCTTTCACAACGGCCACTTTCATATGCCTGTATCATGCCCTAATTCTTACTCCCTGCTTAAGAGTCATCAAAAAGTGAAAAGCTCTGAGTGAGGCAGAGGCTAAAGGGAGCATCTGACACAGCAGTGTTCCCAGAGGCAGTTGGCAGCAGCAGGTAAAATGTATCTGGTTCAATATAGACTAAACAATCCACTATTTGAAAAAAAAAATTTAAAAATTTAAAAAATCCATTCCTTTGCTACCTGCTGTGAGACCTCAAAGAAAGATGTTCTGGCTGATGCCTTTGGCTTTACAGTTACGTCCTTAGGCTGGCACTGATATTTTTGTTCCAGCCGTTCCAGCTGGAAGAATTTTCTGCAGATACTTTGGTGAGTAACCATCACCTTTATTCCTGACCTCTAAAAGAGGCAAGTGCAGCATTTCTGTAACTATATCATTGCTGACTTGAACACTGTCAGTCAAGGCAATGGGCAGTCATTTTTGTGGGACTTGCAATTCCCTGTGCCTGCACCGAGTCTGCTGTCCTGTTCCAGGCACAGGCGTGATTTGTACTGAGTAGAAGAAGTACAAAACTGTCCTGGCAAAATAGCCCGGGGGTAACCTTTGCTGGGGAGAATGCAGTTCTTCAACCCGTTTTTTCTGCATGAGGAGTCAACTTCAAACCTACTAACTCCTCTTAAGTTCTTCATGTGGTTCAAAAGCCACAATGGTTTGCCTGTTCTGTAGCTTGTACCTGGGGATTAAAATTATGTAGCAGTCTGTGTGGCAGCACAAAGTACTGCCAGTCTTGTGGCACAGCATCAGCATTGGACCTGCATATCCATTTGTTACAAGGCAGGTGTAGTGCCATAACTTGCCATCCCTGCTCTGTTGTCTGATGTTTATAGAAATTCAGTGGAATTATTTTTCCTAATAAACATAAAAATAGTTAAAAATTGGGGTGTAATACAGAATTTCACTGTGTATAGTGGGTTTAAAAATCATTTGAGTAAAGTGTTGTTAAGTCCTATATGTAACTGTTTTGAAAAACCCTGTGAAGTTATGATTTGGTATAGAATGCTATTGACCTTTTTCATAAGAGACTAAGTTGAGTTTTGTGTCATATCATATGTAGTAAAAACTTGATTAAGGGATCTTGATAATAGAATCTGTAATGTTAGAGGAACATCTGTTTATTTAACTAACAGAAGAAAATAACTTCTCTGTTTTAGAGCTTTGTATCAAAAAGCTCAAGTACTTTAGAAATCTTAACATAGAGAATGAAATAGAGTAACATTTTGCATGTTATAAAATGCATTGTTTCCTTCACTTTAATTTTGATGTGGAAATGTAGAGGTTTTTTCCACCAATCATATTTTTATCTTCCACAGAAGGGTTTGGGCCCTTTAAAGAGGAAAATATTTTGTCTGTGTTAATGGCAAAATGTTGATGCATGTGTTTATACCAATGAAGATGGTATAAGCAAACAAAATCAGAAAAAACCATGGGTGGAAGTGAATACACTGACAGCTTAGGGAGTTGCAGAGTGAATTAGAGGCTCTCTGGACTCATTCAGAAAAAAGGCACTAGAATGCCCATCATCATGGGAGTGCTGTTGGTTTGGGGTTTGGTTGGGTTTTTTGGGGATATTTTTAAAGACTTTTTTTGTCTTTATAAAGGATTAATAGTTTCAAAAGGACAATTTTGTCCGCTGTTGCAGCTGTTTAAAATATCCTTGCAGTCTGTAAGGAAAAAGGAGAAAAAGTTTGATACCTGGTTGACCTTGGAGATGGTGTCACAAAGTTTGATTCCATTCAAATCTTTGTCATATATTTTCTTTTACCCTGGGCAAGGTACTCTGGTCTGCCTTTGGGCTGTTCCTGTAGCAACTCCAACTGGAGTCAGCTACATCTTTGGGTCCTTTTCAGAATTGCCATCTATAGTATTATTGAGTGTTACGTACCATATTTGTATATTCTTTAAAGACACATGCTCTTCAGTTGTGATTATATGATAATTTAGTATTTTATTTAATTGAAATTAAAGCAAGAAGTAGGCTTTTTATTATGGATACAAGCTTTAAAATCAGATCCAAGCATAAAATGAAGGCTTGAATCCTGCAGGTAAATCATCTGCCATGAGAGGGGTAAAGAGGGAGAGAAGCAAAGTCTAAGGTTCAGAATGGAGATAAGGGGATTTTGAAATTACCAGAACAAAGTGGAAAAGATAGGTAGCAGTTTGATCTTAATTCTTAAAAGGAATTTAAGGAAAGTGGCAATCTTCTTATAGCCTAGCTAGGGTGAAGTAGATATATAAATGTCAACCTAGTTATTCTTCTCCTTTCTATCTTTCAAAACTTTGAAACTTGCACCTTGATTTATATATAGGATGAATTCACTCCTCGAAGACCTTTCTTTTAATTTAGGACCTTACTTCTGCAAGCACTTGAGCATGTAAACAGATCTGTTGACCTCATACCAGTAAATTATCAATCAGATATGCACACACAAATATTAGCAAAATTAGCAAAATGTGTCACCTCTGTACTAATACCTCCAAATATTGAGTTGGTAAAGCTCTGTAACTACAGTTTAAGAATTAAGAATTTCTGCTGGCAAGAAGGCCACCTCTGCTTGCAGTGTATTTCTTTAGGTTTCTTTTTCTCTCTGCTTTTGTTTGTTTTTTTTTCCTTCTTTTTTTTTTTCTTTGCTTTGCTTTACATGCACTTGGAGAGCACTCTGGCCCGCATCCCCTTTGCGTTGGGCTAGGAACGATGGTGTTTTGTGGCTGTGTCCCCCTCTTTATATTGCAAAAGAAACAGAATTTTTTTTTTTTCACCTCTTCTGCATCCTCCTGTTTGTTGACCCTGTGACTCTGGATATGGGAACTTCCTTGTGATAATACGGAAAAGTTTATAATTGCTTTTAAAGTACTGAAAAATTGAAATTGGATTAACTCTTATTAGACTTAATCCTAGTTGGGGCCTGAGCAGGGATAATCAACTTTATTCATCCCTTTATGCCACATAAAGGACAATGGAGAAGAATATGGAAAATAAAAGACCAAAAAAAGGCAGAGAAAGAGAAATAATAAATCAGGATGAACATGAATTGGGATATGTACAGAATGGATAGAGTTCTTCTTCCCGCTTCGAAATAAGAAATTCTAAGGGAGGGCAACCACAGCATGTTTACAAGTCTTGTAAGAATTGAAAGATTACGATAACACAGTGATTAAAACAGATTGCTGTAATTGGTAACAATCTTGGAACAAAATGGGAGCCCATCATCCTTGCTAGCCTTCCAATAGAGGACAATACTTGAATAAAAATCTTCAAGATCTTTTATATCATTATTGGGGAATAACTAACAATGTGTCTGTCTTTTGCCATTAGCCATCTTTCACATCCCACCTTCCTGCTGTACTTCTTCCATGTGCACGTTGATGTGGGACATGTATTTGGATTTCTCTCCCTCTTTTTTTGAGGGCTGTGATGCACTGGCATTTATTAACTCTAATATCACTCCTGCAAGTTTATCCATCAGCTGGCAGTGCTTTTTTTCTGGAAAATGGAAATCAGAAAAGAGAAAGAGAAGTTAATTAGCAAAGTTGATTCTTTGATCTGAGCTGTCACAAGATGGCCATCACAAATGGGACTCAGGAATGCGAACAGCAGATTTACTGTGCCTTGATCAATATAATATGACTGACAAACACAAGAGTCAAACCCATTTTGAATTGAATGTTTTTAAATGTGCTTGCTTAAGCGTCCTTTCAAATACAAGTAAAGCTAGAATGTTTTATGGAGGTTCTCAATAGCTTCAGAATGAATATTGTGATTACAGAATGGAATATCAGAGATCAGTTTGTTTTCAACAAATTTTTCTTTTGTAACCTTAAAGAGGCATAGAAATGGATTTGACATGGCCAGACTTCTGTAGCACGGATAAGTGTGCAATTAAAATTGTACTGCTGTATAAGGTTATATCTCCGGGTGTTTGGACCTGAGCTGGTTTGCACTGGGTCTGCTTGCGTGTTGGAGGCATAAGGACAGGAGCTGCAACTGTTTTCAGATAAGCATCTGATTTGTTTAACTGATGACTATGCTGTCTTATTTGGGTTGGTTGATCATCAGACTCTTCCGTTTCTGTTTTTTTTACAAGCCCTTGCTTGTATCTATTTTCAGAATGGTGATTATTATCAGGATGGTTTAGAGACAGCAAAAGTGTCTTTTTAGTACTTTGTTTTAAAGTAGTGAAGCTCAGGGCAAAGAATAGGTAGTTGTCCGAGGTCACACAGTAGCTCAACTAGAGAGCCAGAGCTTCACTGATGCTTCCCTCCCTCTCTCTTGCCCCCTGCCCCTTTTCCCTCTCTGTCTCTCCACCCACCACTTCTCCAGCTATATCCTTACTTCTTTTTGCTTTCTTCCCCAGCTGAAGAAAGCTTTCATGTGGTCTCAGATTCTTAGCTACTTTTCCGCTGTTTCCAACTATCAATTGTAGCTGTGCAAGCAGCTGTTCTAAGATGCAGGACTACATCTTGAGGATGGGGAGGTACAAGAGGCCCCTCCTTTCCTTCTCCCGGGAACCGATGGAGATTACTGAGGAGTTGTCTGGAAGCATAAAAACCTTTAAGGGATTTCAGTTATTGAATTTCTCCCTTTGCAAAAGAAGTTTGTTTAGATCTACATCAAGTTCCTGTTACAATCTTTGCTGATTAATCTGTTTGAGACAGCCAGTAAACCTCCTGGCACTCTACACATTTACATTGCTCTACTAGAGTATAGATAGATGTATGGATGCTAGAAAGCATTGGCGGTCAGGCAGGAAGTTTTGTTTGCTCTTATAATGTGTTAGATAAAGACAACATCTGTAACGTGTTTCTTTAGACAGATGGTAGATCAGAGAATAAAATCTGTTTAATTTCTAAGGGGAGGAGAAATGAGTAAGATGAATTGAAATCACAAGCACTTCTTTTTCTTTTCAGTATTTACTATGAGCTTCAGATTATAATACATCCTGCTGTTTTATGTCTACCTCTTCATATATTGCAGGCCATGGCATACAGTAGTTTAATTGCAAAAATGGGCTTGTGGTAACCGTAGTCATTTAGCTGCAGTTTAAGGATGCAGGTTTTAGTTAAAAACTTTCATTGCATATGACCTAAAGCGCTACACAGAGTTTGAATGTCACTGGGCTGTGTAAGGTTTCTGCAATGTTTTATTTCAAAGAGGAAAGAGACAACACACCTAAGGCTGAATTTGTGCAATTTCTGAGCAGGAAACAATTTCTAGTGCATTTGAAAAAGCTGCACTGTGTGAAACGCGTGGGAGAATAGCAGACAGTTAGTTACCTTCAGTGCTGTGAAAACATGCAGAGAACTTAGTGTTTATAGCTCTACGTCCTGTTTCACAGTCAAGGATGACTTTCAAACTCCATTTCTCACACTTAAGAAATTTAGATCTTTTATACTGATGTTAATAGAGTTGCAGGTTTTCCCCTCTGCATCTCTTTTCAGAGTCACCCAAGAAAGTCAGGCTATGTGCTCTGTCCTAGTGCTTCAGAATACTAATGAGAATAAGCTCTCCCTCCCTTTATTTAGAGAACTAAGTTGTTTGGACTTTCTTGCTGATATTTCAGGACATCCAAGCTGAGATTGATGCCCACAATGACATCTTTAAAAGCATTGATGGAAACAGACAGAAGATGGTGAAAGCCTTGGGAAACTCTGAGGAAGCTGCCCTGCTCCAGCACCGGCTTGATGACATGAACCAGCGCTGGAATGACCTGAAGGCGAAGTCAGCTAACATCAGGTAAGGAACAAAAACGTCAAGACATGAACAGGGCACAGTTGCTGTCTCCTCAAAGGCTTGAAAAATATGACCACAGCATTGCAGTGAAATCTCCATTTTCTTCTGTAAAGGACCCCTGAGCACAAATGTAAAAACTTGGTGCACTTGCTTACCATGCAGACTTAACTGCTTGCTCTCTCTCTAGAGCTGCGCAGTTTTAACTTGCCAATCTGTACTAAATTTTCCAGAAAGTATGTTGAATCTTTCCTTATTATAAGTGGATAGCAATGTCAATGAAGTAATTGTGTGAATCTACTGTGAGGAGAAATCAGGGGTTTGTTGTTGGTTTGCTTTTTTTTACTACCGAAATGAAAAATTTTATCAGACGTGCTACTTAAGTGGCTTGATCCATACTGGTAGTAATTTATTTTTTTTATTGCTGCTTATTCAATTAAGAAATGTTTTAAAATACATATTAATCAAGGAATGCATTTTACAGTTTTTTGACCCCACCAGTGCCAAGCTCACTGACTGTTGAAGTGTAGTCATTGTTAAAATCTTTGCCATCTCATTTTGCATGTAGGTATTACCATATTTATTAATGTGAATAAAATTCCACATTAAAATAAATTACATAGAAAAGAATTTCTAGAGCTTTTAATTGCAAGTTCTTGCTTGTTGAATAAAGGAAACGGTTCTGTTAATAGAACAGAACAATGTGAAGCATTCATATGAATTTTCCAGAGGCCAGAAAAATGAGTTGAGCTTGGAATTCAGGCACAAGAGTTTGAAAGAGTGAGATAAGGGGGAAAATGTGACATTTACTTTTCATCTGCATTTATTCCATCACCAACCTGCTAACGAGTTAGGTGAAATGGGTAAATCAGTTCCAGGAAAGCTCACAGGCAGAGCTTGAAGCTCAACAGTTTGATGTGGGGGCTTGCAGAGATTGGCCCCACCACACAAGTAGTTTAATGCAAGAGCTATTAAACTTGGGCTATTATGAGCTCTACTCACAAATAAATCAATGTGAAAGGAAGACAAAACCATGCTCATAAGATAATAACTTAGCAACTGTAGAGTTCGAGCAAGAACAATTCAGTTGCTTGGCCTTTCCTGGGGTTGATCATAATTTGGGAGATATTGATGGCCAAAAAAAAAGGGCCTCCAAGCCATTTACCTTGGCCAGCTCTGAGTTCCAACGCAGCAATACAGAGACAGTGATTGTGCAGTGAATGCTCAAAAAAATTGGAGTACCGGCTCTTGTGAATATGAACCCATCTTTTCACTTCTGCGTAGATATGGCACGTGCACCCCACTGGGCAGCATTAATATTTGTGTTACTCCGCTGGTACCTGCAGTGCTGCAGAGCCACATGTCACTGAGCTACAAGTGGAAGATAGACAGGGAAGAGAATACTGGAGCAAATATGAGAGAAGTAAATTAACCTCTCAAATCTCAGTCGCCACCGAAAGGAGCATAGCATTTCTGAGTTCATGTATTTTGCCCTGTTCTTTGATTGCAGTTCACTTTTCTAACTCTCACAAGAGTGATGAAAGCCTTCATAGCGAAATAACAAAGCATAGAACTGATATGAAGTCAGTGTGTTGAGGTAGCTGTTTGTCTTCAGCTTTTGCTTTCTTGCTGTACCTTATTTCAAGGATGAATTGGAAAGCAAAACTGTATGGATGAGTCTTGTGAGAACAGCATGTTAGATGCTAGGACTGATTGAAAAATCTGATTGTTTTCTTCTCGGGTTTAGCTTGGGACAGTGCTTCTAAATTAAGGTTTCTCTAAGTTTTTTAGAATATTTTCAGCTACATGCACATTCTGATTATAGTTGCTGCTCTCCCTTAGGGACAGTATGAGTTTTTCTTCATCACTTCATTCCTCAGAGTGATGGTAGTCACTGGATTGACTTTACTTCCCTGCTACTGGAACTAAATGGAATTCCAAAGTGAAAAAGCAGCACTCTTGTGACATATTTTTAAATACATGGAAACCACTTAAACCTGTAGTTGTACTGACTATGACACCACCTGAGAAGACCATACCTCTCCTTGAAATTATTTGTAGAATTATTCACGCTTCTTTCTTTTTCTCTTTTTATTATCTTATTCCCAGGAAGAAAACAAAGCTGTAGATTTGTGCAGGTCTGCCTTTTGAAGTCAAATGTTTTGGAGAGATTCTTTTCTCCTGGGGCAAGGAAGTATGAGGGTGTCAGTGTTTGGAGAAGGGTAGAGGTAGAAGTATGGGAGAAACAGAGAAGGATTCTCTATATTTAGACCACCCACCAATCTTTTTTATTCCATGTGTTCCCTTGTCACTCAGCAGGAAAAGTGTTACCTCCATAGCAGAAGCAAAAGCTGAGGAGGTCTCCAGCTGTGAAGAGAGCCTCTCAGGGTCAACAGAAGGGGAGTTATGTCAGAGTTGCTGTTCTGGATGATTTTATTCAGGCTGGGTGGAGGGACGTGCTCTCAGTCTGGTCAGCTGGGTGGGAGCATCTGTGTTTTTCAGGCTCATCCAGGATTGTCTTAGGAGTGCTTCTGAATCTGAGGTGGTAGATGTTGGGGAATATCGTTGCTTCAACCAGTACTCAAAACCAGTCAGTCATTTATAACTGACCTGTATTTTTATCAGAGCAGATTCTTAAGCCACCACTTGACCTGGTGAATCCCTAGGGATTGCCAATTCATTTGTCACAGGAGCACAGGCACCTGAAGCTTTGTTTGCAGGGTTGTGTATTGGTTAAAGTACCGATTCCAAAACAAAGGCCAGAAATCCTGTCTTTGAAAGCAAAGAAGCCCAAGAAACATTTCAGGACTTCAACATAGCTTCTCATCTCTCTTTGGTAATGTCTGTATGACAAATGTAAATGTGATACTAAAAATTTACACTGAAATGCACATAGGAGCATTTCTTGGTTCCCTTGCTCCTGTGCAGCATTTGCTTTGAATGGGGTTTCCTGAATGCATGTGTCTCTGTCCCCCAGGAGAATTGAATGCTTGTGTCTACTCTTCAGCTGCTGCTGCATCTCACTTCTATTTTCAGTATTGCTTCTGATAAGATTAGAAGGGTAACATTCAGGAAAAATCCAGGCTGATGTGATATGTTTTCCCCTGTGTATTTCTTTTCCCCTTAACGTCTTTCTGACCTTTCAAGAGAGAGGATAGCTCACTTTGTGTTCAGAGAAGAATTTTAAAGTCCCTGTTAGTGTAGTCCATTTCCTCCCCACCCCTTACTGCTCTACACCCACCAGTTTCGCTTGCACTGGACTTTGAGACCATGTGCTAGTGATATTTTACTACTGTCATCAATCTGGTGTGCACATGGATGTTTATTAGTGGCAAGTTACAATGCATTTAATCTAGTATCATATGCCGCCACATCATTTGCATTAATATCAAATTAGCTTTTTCACTTAATATTATTATACTGTATGTTAAATGAACAGTGAGTCATTCTTAAGTTGTCCTTTAACTAGTTGCAGGAGTTTTTTCCTCACCCTTACAAAACTCCAATTCATTTTGTATACAGGAATTCTGCTAAATAATTACAACAGAATTTTGAAGCCTCAGAGAGTGCCAGTTTTTAGAGATGAGAGCTGCTTATATGTGCTAGATACAGTAATAAATCACAATGAATAGAGATTTCACTGTCAAATATACAGAAAGCTATAGATCTGAACTTTTAAATTGTGTTTGCTTCTAGAAATTCATGAAGATGCTTTATTTTTGTAACAATCTGTGAGTCTAACAGCAAAACTGTAAATTCAAATGTGCGCTGCCTTGGTTTAGATGGGAGGGCAATGTCTCTCCTCTGCCTGATTAATAGGGAGTATAGCTCTGTTTTCACTTCCAAAAAGGAGGGATGGTTCTGTGTGCTTAGAACCTGGGGGTAACGTATATGCAATCATAGAATCATAGAATGGTTAGAGTTGGAAGGGACCTTAAAGATCATCTCGTTCCAACCCCCCTGCCATGGGCAGGGACACCTCCGCTAGAGCAGGTTGCTCAAAGCCCCATCCAGCCTGGCCTTAAACACTTCCAGGGATGGGGCATCCACAACTTCCCTGGGCAGGGAATGCCCAGGAAGAAATACCAATGCTTTGCAGCTTAGTATTTCTGAGGGCATATTTGACAATGAGTCAAGCTACTGGTGAAAAGGAGAAGGTCCAGATTGTATGTGGACTGCCCTGTGCTGTTGGGAGTGTGCCCCTGTGCGTGGCTGGGGGCTTCAGGGGCCAACTGTAGTGAATGATCCAGCTGAGAAGCAGGTACCTTGTGCCCTCACTCACTCTGGAGTTAATACCATCTGTACAGGAGGAACAAGTTGGTTGCCTTGAAAGCAGTTCTGGTTAGTGAGTATTAAAGAACTGAGAAGAGACCAGGGAGCTGAGACAGTACGTTTCACTCAGGAGCTGCTGGTCTGCAAACGAAGGCCGGCAGGATGCCCTTCCCCGGTACGCATATAACCACAAATGGAATAGCTCGCTTGTAATTCACTGCAGGGCAGGATGCTGGCTCAGCTGTTTGGGCCTGGGCCGCGAGCAGCTGGCTTGAATTCAGTGTTGAGAGAATGGTATCAGTGAGAGCATTAAGGGACCATAGAAACCGTGATGCACAAAACTATAGGCAGTAAAATGTCGCTTCTAGCAAGTACTTAAACTTTTTTTTTCCCCCCAAGTAGTTACCTAAGTGTTTTCCTGAATAGAGTGAGAGAGCATAGGTTCTTCTTCCTAAAGGTAGTTAGTTTATCCTTTTCAGATATGTGATTTTTTTCTTTTTTTTTTTTTATCTTCCTCCCCTCATACACTCTTACTGACTGCTGTTTTGGTTTTTGCTTAGAAGTTGTTGTTTACTGGTATAAACTAAGCACGTGCTGGTCTTGAATTCATAACATAAAATGACTGCAGTAAAAGAAGGGTAACTGGTCCCTGTCAAAGATTTCCCTGCAGCTGTGTAGGCACTGCAGGGAGAAGCCGTCAAGTCAAGGTATTTTGGAAAATCATAGAAAAGGCTATGGTGGAATCTGGGGGTTTTGTCAGTTAAACTGAGGGACAGGTTCACTGTGTTAATTCTCTAGTAACTCACCATCGACTAAAGATGATGTATTAAATAACCCATGTCACTGATATTTTCAGCAGCGCAGGCAATTTACTGGGAGAACTTGTTGCTTTCACTGCTGGAGAGTCAAGGTCCTGGCATGAAAGGGTTTGCTTTTGCAGTGCTTTAGCTCACAAAATGAGGATTGTACTCCATGCACTGCAGTGGTGGGGTCATAACAAAATACAGCATTTCTTTATGTTGCTTAGACGTGCAGTGTTCAAGGTTTTGGATAAGTTAAAGCATCAGGTACATATTTGTCTGTGTTCCCCTATTTTTCTTCTGCTTATTTTGATTTGTTGTGCAAAGCCTTTTGAAGTGGAGTTTTTTTTAACACAAAGTTGCTTTTCAGTTAAACACTTGAAACATTCCTATCTTAATGATGGAACAATTTTTTTTATTTATTGCATTCCCCTGCTGTTTTTGCTTTAAAGATGCTTTAATGTTGTTTCACAGGGCTCACTTGGAGGCCAGTGCAGAGAAATGGAACAGATTGCTGACATCCCTGGAAGAGTTAATCAAATGGCTGAATGCGAAAGATGAAGAACTAAAAAAGCAAATGCCCATTGGAGGGGATGTTCCAACCTTACAGCAACAGTATGACCACTGCAAAGTAAGTTGCTTAAGTTTTATAGCTAAATATGCTACTTTGTATAATAGAATGAAAAAAATTTGAGTACAGGAGAAATGATGAACGCTTCCTAGTGACTAATTTCTAGAAAACAGCTCTAGGTCTCCACCCTTTTTGCTTCTCCACCTTGCTCAGTAAAGCACAACTGAGACACCCTCTATGAAATTTCATCTAAAGGATTTCTGATACATGTGTTCGGTCCAAACACATTTTTTAATGTTTACTGATGTTTTTGGATTCCTACCAGGTAGTACTGCTGTTCTGCTAATTTACTCTAAGTCAAGTCAAGTAAGGCACACAAAAGTAAGAACTGAACAAGAATTGTGAAAGCAATGTTGAATGTAAAGCCAGTAAAATAAGTAAGTGACTTTCTATGTTACTAAATTGACCAGTAATAGCAGCCCCCCCACCCCATGCAGACTTATACTGCAAAGATGACTCAAAACTGTTTTTGAGAACTAAAACTTACCAACGCCTTGTACTGTTGTAACTGTAACATGCTATTCCAGCTCTCTGGTTTTGCTAGTTCTGTTCTGGCTTTGTATGTAATAGGGTATTGATTCCTAGGTATTTTTGACAATAAAAAACTCTATTGCATCTACAACATATCTTCATTCATGCAGAAGGTAGAGTCTGTCTCACTAACTCTGATCAGTAACCAAGTTAGGACGTATTTGCCATTGGACAAATTCATTCTAATAAAGCTGGTCTTTTATTCTGTGTGGTGTAAACAGGGAAGGAGAATAAATGCAGCTTTATATAGCTAATTGCATAACAACTATGTTCCCCTCCACCAAGACAACGTTGGTGTCTTTTCTGCTGTGGTGTTGAGTGAGGACAACAATTGAATTTGGGAAAACACTTAGTAATACAGAAATATTCACTTAGAATACTGTGAGGAACTACAGAAAAAAGTAGCCTGACATGAGCGGTACTTTTGAGACTTAAATCCAAAATAGAAGAGCTTAAGGAAATCTGCATATATTTCTCCTAAATTTAGCCTTTTAAAGTAAAGTTATTAGCATAAACTCAGGATCTTTGTTTCTTGAGAGTTCATCTCTTCCTGTTCTTATCCACTTAAATCATCATGCTCTGTTTGTAGGCACATCTGCTGTGAATGTTTTGTAATGATCAAATGGTGGATTACTGGTGCCAAAGAGTAATAAAAGACTGGAACAGATCCAAATATGTTTTGAAGGAGATCAGTGGGAGGTGATAGATCTCTAAAGGTCGTTTTCCAAGGGCTTGTTTGAGTCTCATGTTAGATTATAATATATGTATAATAATAACAATACTGCTAGTGCATCTCTAAATGGTAGCTTTTATACATGATTCTGAAGTAGAAAAATATGGGAACTGTGGTGCTAATTTGGGTCACTAGTGAACTGCAGCAGTGTGAAGGAGAGAACACTTCCGAGTTGTTTAGTCCTTGCCCTTTTGTTTAAAGAATAACTGTTATTTTGTTATGTAGAATCATAGAATCATTCAGGTTGGAAAAGACCCTTGGGATCATCGAGTCCAACTATCTACCCTACTCTACAAAGTTTTTCCCTACACCATATCCCCCAACACCACATCTAAATGACTCTTAAAGTCATCCAAGGATGGTGACTCAACCACCTCCCTGGGCAGCCTGTTCCAGTGTCTGACCACTCTTACTGTGAAGAACTTCTTCCTAATGTCCAGTCTAAACCTACCCTGTTGCAACTTGAAGCCATTCCCTCTTGTTCTATTGCTGTTTGCTTGTGAGAAGAGACCAGCACCAACCTCTCTACAATGTCCTTTCAAGTAGTTGTAGAGAGTGATGAGGTCACCCCTCAGCCTCCTCTTCCTCAAACTAAACAGTCCCAGCTCCCTCAATTGTTCTTCGTACGATTTATGCTCCAGGCCCCTCACATGTGCATTCAGGAGTTTTAGAGATTATTCTTTCATTTTTCAAAAAAGCAATATTCTTGCAATGTCACTGTGAGTATTGGGTATAGATGTCCCAGTCCAGTATTTAATATGAGCTGTATTAGTGGTCAACAACAGCACAAAGTTAAAGCAACCCTGTGCATCACTTTGGTTTTTGTACACCTACGCAAGCAAGAGCACAGTGTTCAATTGTCGATATTTCTTAGATGATGACTGGATGATTATTTTCTAACAGTTATTTTGGCAGGGCCCAAGAGATTCCTGTATATGAGGAGGGACTCTTTATCAGGGAGTGGAGCGATAGGGCGAGGGGTAACAGTTTTAAACTGAAAGAGGGGAGATTTAGATTAGATTTTAGGAAGAAATTCTTTACTGTGAGGGTGGTGAGGCACTGGAACAGGTTGCCCAAAGAGGTTGTGGATGCCCCATCCCTGGAAATGTTCAAGACCAGGCTGGATGGGGCTTTGAGCAATCTGGTCTAGTGGGAGGTGTCGCTGCCCATGGCAGGGGGGTTGGAACTCAATGATCTTCCAACTCTAATCGTTCTGTGATTCTATATATCATGTGATGATACTGTGCCATACCAAACATGAATTATTAGCTCGTGGCATTTCACTTTCTCTTGAAGTGTTGCTTATTAGTCACTGCCAGAGGAAGGGAGCTGGACCACAGCTGTCCATTGGTTTGATTCTCCATGGAAGCACTTCACTGCAGTTTCTTAGCAGGAATTGTTCATTCCTCACTGAAGCTGCAGTTTACTAAAAAACTACATCAAGCTGAAAAGTTATGGTTTTTTCAGGTAGAAAATGAAAAGTGGACTCAAAAAACCAAACCAAAATCCAAACCCCATTGGAAGTCCTTCTGTTTCCTCAACGTAATTAAGTGATTGGTCGGCATGGTTGGAATGTTGAATAGAGATGGCCTTGATTGAGGAACACATAAGTTTTATGCCTGTGATTTATTTTTTTTTTTTTTTCCTTTTCAAAACCTTATACCAAATCTGCCCTTTCAGTGGATTTGTTGTAAAATAACTTTATGTGATTCCACGCTGTCAGTCACTCTGGGCCTTATGGGGGTATCGCTGGCTGGTGTCACTTGCTTTGCATTTAAGGTGCTCCTTTTAGAATATGTATCCTGTGTTAAGCTGAAAGTTTTCAGTGGAGATTTGAGGTGCAACTGCATCAGATAAACATTGCAGAGATATGACTTCATTTCTTTCACTCTTAAGGATACTTGTTGAACTTCTGCAGCGCCACATCAGCTGGCCTTTAAAAGGTTTTCCCCAGGCTTCCCTGAGCTGGGGTTGGGTGCCTCTGCTCTCCTCTTTCCTTTAGTTTCACATCTGAGTGTTGCTTTGAAGTTGACCTTGTGCAAATTGAGCAGTTCAGTACCTCACTTTATCTCCACTTCTCTGTGATCCCTTAGCTCTCATTTCCAGCTTGCTTACCTGATCTCGTCCTTGCTGGTACTTCAGAATGTAAGTGGTGAAACAGTGGTTCAGCTCTGTAAAATGTGTGCCCGTGATAGTCTCATCTCCTGCCCTTTATTTTTCTGGGTCCTCAATCCTTGTATTAGAATTGCTTTTTACCTCTAGTTATTCAATAATAATTCTCCTTACTGCCCTACTTCCCCCCCCCCCAAATACATGAAATGATGACTTGTTTGCTTCAGCTTAATGGCACTAATTTTATTGCTCTTTGCTTCTCAGTATCTCCCCCACTCAGTGCTTGGCTTCAGCAGTGCTAAATAAATAAGCACAGTACTATGTGGCAGTTTGGGTTAGCTCACATTGTTTGTGTGCTACTGAGGTCTGTTTGGACAGGAGGAAATAAATGGTTTGCAATTTGATTTTTAAAATTGTTTTTATTTTAAATATCAATCATTCTGCTGTGCTTTAAAAACAAACACCCACAGTAATGTTAGTCACCTGAATCAGGGCTACAGGGCTACAGATTTATCTTATATTTTCCAGATTAACAGATATCTTTCAGGATGTAGCAAGTATTTATAAATTTTGGACTGATTTTTGTGTTGTTCAGCCAAACTTCCATCATCTGTAGTAGTTCATAGTCTTATCACATACTAAATGCTAAGCACAGTCAAGCAGGGAGCACATCCTGTCTGGGTGTTGAATTGTGCTCTGCGTCTTGCAGGGGCCAGGGCAAGAGGAAGCTTAAGTAAGGGAGCATGAATTTCCTATTATAATTATTCTCAAAATTTCTTTGTCTTTGAGAATGGGCTGTGGTGGCAGTCCCAAGAATACTGGAAAATTCATAAATGCTTCAGGACACTGAGAGGAAGTTTAAAAGTACCTGTGTTAAAAAGTCATCTGTATGAAGTGTACCTATAGCTGAGGCTACATTAACACTCTTGAAGTGTAGAAAACTCGTCTGCGAAGGTACTGAAACAGCGAAAGGCTTATAGGGAAAAGAAAGTGAAGGCAGCTGCCTTTTCAGTTTATTGACAGTGTTTTTTCCATAATTCCAGTTTCTCACTTGTCCTTACCAGCTCAGGTTTTCCCTTTCATTCTGTTCTTACCCAGTCTTCCTTATGAATATTCATTTAGGATTTTAAAATGCGTGATGCAAAGTTTGATCAGCTGCATGGACTACACAAAAAAAACCCCACAACAAACCCACCACCAACAAAACCACTACCCCACTCCACCCTCCAAAATCCCCAAAGACCACCCATATGTGGATATCTTACTCTGCTGAAAAAGAAAAGCTACACAAGTACCATGGAATATCAGTGGGCTGGTTTTGTGCGTATGGAAATACCTAGAGTCACGCCTGTGTACAAGAGGAGGCGATGCAGATGCTGACACCTCCTTCTCTGGAGATGCGCTGAGAGCTTTGTATCCCGCTTTTCCGCTGGAAGAGTTCCTGACTGTAGCTTTTTGAAAGTGTGCTTTTGCTACAATACAAAGACTGCTTTAATGATATAAATCACTGTGGTTTAGCTTTCAGAGAAAGAACAGGACGTTTCAAATTAAGCAGAAATGGGTACCCTCTCGCATAAATCCTGTTGGCATCTGTCTGCATAAATGAACAAGTGTCTAGCTAATACTAAATAATGCATGCCTCTTGGATCACAGAGATGCCTGACTTAGCTTCATTTGAGCTCAGAATGAATTGGCCAAGGACCTGTGTATGTTTGGTAATTTTGTGTCTATGGATGGGTCATTAATACTTCAGATACTCTTCAGGCTTTCGGGAGTTGCTGTCTATGTATTTCATGTTTCAGATTTTGTTTGTTAAAGTAATCAAATGCTGAAAGTTGCAAGTATTTCTTTCTGTTTTACTTAGCTATTGCCACTTTATCAAAAGTGTTAGCATAGACAACTGGAAACTGTTTTATACTTGTTGTTATCCTTCAGGGTGCCTGT
Source organism: Numenius arquata (assembly GCF_964106895.1). Taxonomy (NCBI): domain Eukaryota; kingdom Metazoa; phylum Chordata; class Aves; order Charadriiformes; family Scolopacidae; genus Numenius; species Numenius arquata. Next base: position 15,112,212 of record NC_133577.1, on the reverse strand, counting down.
AATTCCGTTGTTCTCTTTACCAGCAGGAAAAGTCTGTGAGGAAAAAACATTTTTTCTAGCCTTAACTTTTTTGTTCTCTTTCAGTGTACCTGCCTGACTTCAGGCAGTGGACTTAAATTAATTCCTGCTTAATTATTCTAGATTTATTTTCTTGGATATTTTCTATATTAAAATATTTTTCCATGTTAGGAATTATTAACTGTAAGAATCAAAAGGTGAGTCTTATGATATTAGTGCTGCCATAATCTATGCTTTTAATTATATTCTAGACAGGACTTTATTACTTTGTTGTGCATCTCGTCACATAAGACATGAAGCATGCAGAATATCTGTGCTGTGGAGAGGTGGTCAGCTACATTGCTTAAATATTAATTTTGACTGAGGTGTGAGCTGTGAGGGGATGAGAAAGGAGAATTAAGCAGTCTGTGGTTGGAACAGGAGGATCAATAGAGCCTTTTGCTTAGAGGAAGAGCTGCAACCTGGTTCGATGGACAAGGGTGTAATTGAAGCAGGAGCTTGAGCATTCTGTACCACGCTGCTGTGAAGTGGCTCTTCAAAGTAAGGATGTGTTTTCAAAAACTATATGCTCTATCAAGAGAAGAAATAGCTTCCCCCCGAGTCAATCGGCATTATTGAACAGTTTGAGAGCTGCTTAAGTAATCTTGTAATGGTTAGGAACTTTTTAAGGGCTCTTGAATTTTTAAGTGCTCTGCATATTTGAGAATTTTGAACATTGATTATTGGTGAAAGAGATTGTACTGTACAAAAAAATTGTATTGTACAAGGACAGTACAATTCATTAAGCTTTAACTGAGATTTTTCTTTGAGGTGTGTTTAGGAGGAAGAGGTGGAAATTGTGGGTGGGAATATTTTGTTACAGGAAAGGAAGAGTGTAGTTAATGCCTGAAGTTAAATGAGAGTTCTCAAATGGACCCGTCTGACTTAAAGCTCACTAAGGATTTACTCAAACTGATTTGTGTGTTACATGAATGATTCAGGTGTGTATCACTCCTGGGCTATTCCTCCAAAAGAATGATGTGTAAACAAAAACATGGCACAACGAGTGAAGTGTTAAATTAGGATGTCAATGCAGTGTATTTTTAACTTTGACAAAAAAAAAATGTTGCTTCTGGCTGTATATCAGCTTGTTCCCAGAAGTGCAGTTGTCTTGTAATAAGTCAGGAAAATTGCAGTGGATCAGTACTTAAAATAATAAATAACCTGGATAATGAAAGAACAAAATATTCTGTCATTAATGCAGAGTAGACCAGGTTGTCTTACTGTGGAACAAGCAATTGATAAGCACTTTTTCAGTACAATAAATACAATGTTTCTGTGGGGTTGTCTTTTTAATGCTATCATTTTGGTATAGGCATTTATCAGTATATACATCTCATGTTGCGCTTTTCTGATGATCCAGTGTCCCATTTGTTTTAATAGAAGACTCCTATATAGACTTTATGACATCACTGGGTCTTTTTCAACCCCCTGAATAAAGCCTGTTCTTCTTGAAGGTTTATAGTTATCCTCAAATATCTAAGAGAATGGTCTGACATTGCTGTGGAGGGAAATATGTGTGACAGAAATCAGGCTTATGATGCAGAAACAGCACAGTGATCAGCATTTCTCCCTGTCCCTGTGATGAGTCTGGTACCTCTTTCCCTCATATCTTCTTGTTTTGCATCCCAAAAGACCGCTCTGCTTCCATCATTATTAGTAGTAGCCTATCTACTACTAATGAAATCTCAGAACACCTTGATGCACTAGGATGTACCAGACCATCTGTTTCCACTCCTGTGTCTTGAGCTCAAAGACCATGACTGGCTGTGGCCTGACCTTCAAGGGTGAGCCATATATGTGGCCAGTGAAGGTGATGGAGTGCAGGTGTATTGGTGACCCATTTTTAATCTCTACCCACAACACAGCTGCTGTAGTCCCTTAAGTACCTCTGTTGTTCATCTCTTTGCATTATTCTGACTCCACTGTATCTTTATGGAGATGTAGTGACTGGTATTGCATGTGATACTTAGGATGAAGTTGCATCAATGTTTTTTTTTTTTTGGTTGCAGCTGCATATTGAGCAAATTATTTCGGAGACATGTCAGTGAAACTTCCAAGACATTTTTTCTATGCTCTAACTGCCCAGAAAAGTGTTCAGGGATGCTGGGTATTACCTGAAACCTAAGGACAGTACAGTACATCAACAGATGGTCCCATGCTGGATACAGAAATGGGCTGGTACAAGGAAATGAGACAGGACATTTCTCTGAATGCAAATATTTTTTTGCTGAGGTCTGTTTTTCCAAAGGCAGAGAGCCAGGAAAAAACCCACTGGCACAGCAGCAGCGAATCTGTTTTTCCAACTGCAGAGAACCACCAGAGAGCCACAATGGTGCAGTGGCCATTGCCATACTTTTTTCAGGAGCTTTCCTAGACTGTATCAGCTAGAGCTGGAAACTGTTTGTCCTGCTCAAGCCTTTCTCATTCCGAAACCAGTTTGAAATGCTTTCTGTATAATCACAAAATCTTCTCAGGTCTCCTTGATTTCTCTGTGATCTGTTTTGATAAATTGGACCAGTAATAAGAAACATACTGTGTTTAGCAAAGCTGTTCACTTGTCATTCAAGGTGTGAAATGCAGTTTGCAGGGATTACTCCAGATCTTTTAAGAACCACTTTACATAACTGACACTTTTCCATATGAATTTTGTGCAAATGCTAGAGTGTTTTATCCTCTTTCATCACATGTTGTCAAAGGGCAGAGTCCCCTCTGCATCATTGTTTTGGAGAAAACCGAACAGGAGCATTAGTTTATGATGTGCTCCATATGCTCAAATATACAGTAAGAGAGAGACTGCTGTCACTTTAAAATCCTTCTGAAACTTTGCATTTACAGACATGGACTGGCAGAGAATCCCATTTTATCTTCTGTTACGGATATCTTCATCTAGATCTTGCTTCTTGTTACTGCAGGCAGACTTTTTAGGGGAGAAGAATATTTATTCCAGTTAACTCCTGAACCATTGGATCCTCAATCCCTTGTTATTACAGTCAGTAATCCACCCGAGGAACATCAGCAATAAATTGGAAAAATTGCGTTGTCATGGCAGCCACCCACTCCTGTTTTCATGCAGATTGTTGAGATTAAAGGCTAGGCTTCGAAATGCATGTATAAAATAGGGAAGGAAATGGGATTCTGCTTTTTCTCATGGTTTGGTTAGTTTTCCCATTTTTGTTTTGTTGCTTTTTCAGAATGCAGAAGAAATAAAAAGGTAGGTATTGGTTTAGTGGGTAAAGTAACCTTGTAGGGGGTGTTTTGTTTTGTTTTTTGTTTACAAGAACTCCTAACCTCAGCTATTAGGTGTTCCTAGAAAGTTACCACACATCTGCATCTTCTGACCTGGGTTTTGGTGAATTTCTTTCATCCAGTGTGGTTAGTCTGAGAGGCTGGAAACTGCTTAGGAATCGTACTAAAAGCAGCTTTATTGTCTGAAGTTCTGGTCTTTCAACTTTAGCAGGCAAATGGTGTCTAAACCTAAAATGGTGCTTTTCGGAGCTTTCTTTATAGGAAAACTGCTGGAGGTTATGTTTATGCTAACACAAGTTTCCTGTAAAGTTAGTTCAGTCTTGTGCTCCCGAAAGGTGTCATACTGGGTTTAGGACTCCCACTCCTATGCTTTCAGCTGCTGGAGGTCCTTACGTACTACTTACAGATTTATCCAGACAGGTTAGTTGTTATGGGAAAAGAAGATTGGGTTTTTTCTTTTAATCAGATTTAGAACATGAATCCTCATTTGTGAGACCAGTAACATGACTCCTTTTCTAGCATCACTTAAAGTATCATCAGTGGTTGTCCACATCAGAAGACTCAGGGTACTCTGAGAATCAATAATAAGGTATAAGTACAATTCCTCTATAAAGTGCGGTGCTTGATAGGGCTGCAATGTCTGCAGTCATTCCTCATAGAGTTACTGAGGTCACTTTGTCTTAATCAACAGTTCACTGAATTTTATTGAGTGTGGTGTAATTTAGAAAGAAGGTATTTGCTTGTGCAAAGCAGCTGTTTCTTGCTTGTTGGTTTGGGGTGTTTTAGTTTTGGGGTGGTTTTTTAGGCACCTCTTTCTGGAAGGACTGCAATGTTGTCCTCACAATCATCCATTTATTACTAACAAGCTATTTTACATGCTTGGTTGCTCACCTTATAATTTATTCCTCTGTAATGCATGAGGACATTTAAAAAGCATCCTGTACAAAACCTAAGATATCTCGAAGGTTCTTTCTGTCTTGTTGTTTAATGATGATATAACATTATGTCAGGGCTAGTAGGGAAGTGACTGTTTTCTAAAGTGATTGCAAGCACTGTGTATTAACTGGCCGTGAAGTTTGGTAGCCTGCTCTGCCAAATAGAGAATACGTGGGCAGTAACTTCTGTGACATGAGCAGCCTCTTCTGGTTCTGCAGTGAATGAAGATCAGCCTTAACTCTAGTTTTTGATTGTCAGAGACATCGTACTATTACTGACACAGGATTGTGCTATAGATAGATGGCTGTTGTTTGAGTACCCCTGTAGCTGTTTCTCTGCAGGACAGGTTTCAGGGGTGTATAGGAGGCTGCATAGTTCTGCTGAACTTGTAGCCAATGTGGGCAGTTACTTAAATGAACAGGCATAGTCTGTAGTGAGAGAGAACATTTTAAAGGTCTTTTGAAAGAACTTAAAAGCTGCTGATGCTAGTAATTTACTTATTTTACAGTATGATTTTCATCTTTTAGGTCTTTCTTGTTAAATGAACGAGTAAATGGAGAGAAAAAAATATTTATGCCTATGTTTGGTGGTATAAAACAATAAAGCAACAATATTTCCCAGTTAGTTTCATAACATTGTCCTTGGCAGTTTTGGTTGTCTGAAGATTTATAAGATTTAGAGGGAGTAGTAAACTAAAGCCATAAATCATTAAGTAAATGTTCTGATACATTTATTTTCTCTTTTGTTTGAAATAGAAGTTATGTATAAAACTCACTGCAATGTTACTAAGTATTTTTTCCATTGAAAAGTCATAATATAGGTAATACAATAGATTAGAAAAACACAGAAGACTTCACTCTTGAAGCAACTGGTTTGCGACTTACATGCTTGAAGAAGTTCTAAAATTTAAGGTAAAATCTCTTGCTTAATGAAAGGACCATGCTTATGATTTTATAAACAGTCATTAAAAAATGCACACTGTTATAAATGTGTGATTCCCTCTAGGTGTAAATTAAAATTTTCAGTACCAACAGAGACTTCAGTGATTGAATCAAATAATTTCTTTTAATGGTATATTTTTCATTAAGTCGGTGAAACAGGTCAGCAAGAATTTAAGATTAGCAGTAATAGAAAAAAGAATAGCAAATGAAATAGTTTTAAAGAAATTACTGGAACAAATACATCATTTTTCTGTTAAATATCGCTTCAGGACATCTGAAATTTTTTTTTCTTCCTTGCTCTAGGTTTTATACAGTCTATATTCTTTCATCTTGGAATCAACCTGATGTGAAGTCTTTTTTTCTTTCTTTTAAAAAATTTTTTTAAAAGTAATAGCAAGTTTTACATTTTCTCTTTTGCAGTTGCATCTCCTTTTTGTGTGATGAACCTGCCTCGGAGGAGATAGGCTAGACGTTTGTGTAAGCATTCACTACCTTAAAGAGATCAGATTCAAGCCAGGGAATAAACCCTCCAACTGAAAAAAATGCTAAAATTGTAACATTTTGATGCTCTGAAAGAAAAGAGAGAAGACTGATGTGAAAATATTTTTACCATCAAATAAATGCAAGGGAGGAGAAGGGTGACATTTTTAGATAATTATTTGATGACGCCTTACAGTTGTGCCCTGTGTGTTCTCTGCGCATGATTTTCCATCTAGAGTCTTGAAGCAGAGAGACAGGATGCAAGGCTTCACGCTGACATCAGCACTGTAGTAGCGTATGCCATCACGCTGGGTACGGACGCGTTCAGGAGCCTCAGTGCCTGATATAGGAACAAGTCCCCAGGTTCTCACTAAAAAGTAGACTCCAATTAACCTTTTTGTTCCCCTGATGCAGTAGTGACTCAAACCCCTGTAAACTGGGAATAAAACTTATTATTGGACAGTTGTAACCTAAATACTCTACCTGAGACGTAGTATTTTCTGATTTTATTAGACTTTTTCTTGAGCTAGGTGCTTAGTAATCCTGGCAGCTTTTTGGTATGAATAAAAATGAATGAGAACTTGTAATGGTATCTATTTCTTTTAATTGTGAGGATTTAGAAAGTTTCGAGGCTTGAGTCATTAAAACAGGGAGTGCTTATGTTTCTTATATAGAGCAGTATTGATCTGTTGATTCATTTTCAACAGCACTTTTAACATATGTAGAAATCTACACATTTTTCTAATTAAATAAACAGAGAAGGGAGATGTATATTCATCATAAGGATCAGAGAGTTCTATTTCAATATTTTAAAATTTAAGCTTGTTATGCTTTTGACAGAGACTTTAGCTCCAAACTGCTAATGGTTTCAAGGTTGAGGAAAAAAAAACGCAGCTGACAGAAACACCGTTTGGTTCCTTGTCAAAAGTGCCTGCAGCTAATCTACTCCTGTGAAGTTGACAGAAAATGCTCTTTTAATTTTGATTTTTTCTTTGACATTGTGAAGCCCGATGATGCTCTTTTGGGCTGTTGGAAGAACAAGAAATCTGAAGGAGGCTACTCTGCTATGTAGGTAGCTAGAGAAGAAATTGAAAAGCATGTGGGATTTGGTTGGTTTTTTTTGAAAGTCTTACTCGAGTGGCACAAACTGGAATGTGTTGAAACTGTGTGCTTGCTGTTTGTAAATACAAGGCTGTATTTACAAACTATTACAAGGTCTGGAATTAATAAAAAGTGAGGTAAGAGGAAGAAAAACAAAAAGCTAAGAACAGTTGCATATAGTGATAAAATCCCCTATATGGCCCTATGCTCTCCAAATAATGAATATGCTCACAATATCCTCACTAAGTCAGCTTAAACTGGTGTTTGGATCCAGGCTGATTTAGTTGAACAATGTGCTTTTTCTTCTACTGGAATTCTAGATGGGAAAATACATAATCAATTTCTTTGTGTATTTTGGCATTTCTGTCAATGTCAACAATGTCAATGTCATTTCTGTCAACCTGGTTTCTGTCTGACAGCTGTCTGTTAGTTAGCACTGCTTAGGGTGCACTTAAGAAAATTCAAGTGTAACTTGTCCCCATGGCAGATATCTGAGTACTTTTCTTCACCTTTGGCCAACGGGCATCATGCCCTTGCACTCCTCTGTGTATGAGTGAATTGTCCACATCCACAAACAGCTTCTGTTCTTGGCGCTGCTCTCGTGGATTTACTTGAAAACGTGTAAATGTTGGATTCAGTGTGTGAGGCCTTGGGGGGCTTCCAGAAGTTGTAGAGAGTTGTACACAGCCTTATGCAGTACTTTCATGTAAAGCATGGTCAGCATCTGCACATTCTGCTTAGCTTCTCTGGCTGTACCCAGAGCCACAGAGAAGTCGTGCCACCGATTGGGTGCCTGCACACCAGCCCTGTGCCACTGGCTTCTTCCCTAGGGAGGAAGCAGGAGGCGTAGGAAGCACTGAAAATCCGACAGTCTCCCAGTGACAAGGCAAACCTCTAAAGCTCCGTCCTGATGAGGTTTTAAGAAGTTGAGAAGTCCTGAATCCAAACTGAAGAGGGAAACATCTTACATGAACAGCATCTTACTCGCAGAAGTATTTCCCTTGCTGAGGAGTCTTTAAAAAGTCTGCCCTTATTAGTTCTCTATTCTCTGTGGGTGCCTGATGATCAAACTATTTCCATTTCTCCCTTCATACATAGCAGATAGGTCACGTCTATCCAGCAGTGCAGCACAGATACCTCTGCTAGTAACAAATGAGTTTTCTGGTAAGAGAAATTAGCCTCTGTAGAGATCTAGCTGACAGCATTTGTAGTGCTTTTGCAGCATACACAAACTTGGGCACTTTCACACTGTTTTACTTTGTTCTGTTTAGATATTCTCTGTTTAGTTCATTTTTTTTTTTATAAGAGGAGGAGGATGACTCCTATGCAGGATTTGAGATTCAGTGCTCCCATGTCTGAGATGGTGCCAGTTGTGGAAAGCTGGGAGTGAGGTACTTGACAGTACTTGAGCCTGGGTTCAGACAAGTACTGAGATTTTTTTTCCTTCCCTAACTCAGAAACTTCCTTTATGGCACTGGTGCTTCATCATTCCTCATTTTAGTGCCACATTCATAGATGTAACATAACGTTTTTGTTATATTTCCTGAACTTGAAAAGGAATGTTTTAGAATAAGCATGCCTTTAATGCTTACAAGGTAGACAGTAAACACATGAGTCTACAAAATTGAAAAGCTACAATGATTTTCACCCATTTAATCTTATGGATGCGTTGTTTGGCTTGCTCTCCGAATAATGACGAAGCAAAGAAAATACAGAACAAATCTATTTCAAACAAATTCTATTCATTGCATTTTACTGAAATTAGTCATTAGTATGACGGGTGTTGAGAGCGGAAGAGTACACAAGCTTATAATCAGGCTGCCGTTGTTACTGCAGCAAAGCCTTTTTAACATCTTGACTTTCTGATTAACTCCGTTTGCATCCTTAATATTATGTGTATTTTAAAGGAAATAATACTTTGGTAATGACAAGACGATCAGTGCTGGACATGCACAAATATAAGCTAGCTGAAAAGATGCTTGTAGAGTTGTGCATACCTAATTTATATCCAATCATTCATGGCGAAGGACTGCACTAAAACTGAGCTAAAAGATCATAGAATCGTTTAGGTTGGAAAAGACCTTTAAGACCTCAGGTCCAACCATTAACCTAACACTGCCAAGTCCACCACTAAACCATGTCCCTCAGCACCGCATCTACATGTCTTTTAAATACCTCCAGGGATGGTGACTCAACCACTTCCCTGGGCATAGATGAACTACTCTTTGCAATAATAAATATCCAACCCTGACCCATACTGCTTATTAAAGAAAAGTCCTAAACTCTGCTTCAGCTTTTCTTCTGTGAACATTGGTAGAGGTGCCCAGTGATGTGCTATGATGGTACTAGCCTTTCCTGGAGAAAGGAGCCCAGTGAAAGGTTCCTTGAAAACTGTGTGTCTGGTATTGAACAATTAGTTTTGTGTTGGCACTCTGCAAAGATCAGATCATTCTGTAGTGATGTCTGCATGCATGTAGTGTGGGAACTGAACATGTAGCAGCTTCTCCAACACCAACGGTGTGGAAGCAATCAGCATTTTTCTCTCTCATGCTGTATTTGTAATGCTCAGAAGTGGCTCAGAGCTCAGATACAGTGGACAGAGCTGAGCAGAGAAGAGGTGACGTGTACAGGCAGAGAGAAACGTGCTGAGGAGTCTGAAGCTAGAAGGCAGTCATTCTTGGTTGAAATTACTCATTTTCAATAGGTCAGCCTCATTTGGGATGATTTTCTGATTATGTATGAGCTTCTGTATGAGCATGCACATAATGCCTTCTGACATTTCTGGCTGCTAAGAGACTCTTAGTCCTGTGAGCAGAGTTGCTTAGCTGCAGGTACTCAGACCTTTTTTTCACCCATGTCTTCCTACTTATGCATTTCATGGTGGTGGTGCAGCCGCACTGGAAGAGGAGGAAGAAGTTAATTATCTTAACGCTGGATCTAAAGTTGTGGAGTAAACTTACATGAAGGAATGGCTGGTAGTAAACACAGCACAGTATTTAAAACAAACAAACAAAACCCCATGGTATGTAAAAACAAAGGTGGAGAAAATGAAAGAACAAATGCAGGGCAGATGTGAATCACATTGCTTAATGCAATCCTGGAAAAAGTTTGGGTATTAAGATGATGTGTGTGGTCTAAGAATATATACATATATATATATAGCAAATAAACATGCTTACTGCATTTTGATTGTACTTGTAGATGAACGTGAAGAGATTTCTAAGAAAACAATGAAAAGTAAATATTGTTATAGATATATCAGAATATTCTTTGTTACTCCTAGTGGCATCCAATGACTAAAACCAATTCTAGTTTTTGGTTTTAAGACATTCCCTGTGTTGGTTCTTAGTGTTATTGTTTATACCTTCAGCATTTCACTTATTGCTTCTATTTCTTTCCATACCTTTACTAGGTAACTTTGCCATGGCGTACAGCTTGTTTCCAAGTATTGAGAACTAAAAATAACAATTTGATTGCATGCACCTTTTGCTTCTTAATGAGAAATTGCTTATGGTTTCAAATTTTTAGTTTCTAAAGAAAAAGAAAGCCTGTTTAATAGATGCTAGCTTTACTACATGTAAAATATTCCAATTCTTTGCCTAAAGAGCTTAAAAAAAAGAAAAAAAAGCTTTTCCTACTGGAGAAACAAAAGAAACAGCAGAGAAAGGAAATTAACGTAAGTAATAAGTTTTGTGTTGTCTAATGTGTCTGCCTTCTGTGGGAAGGTATTTGTGGAGCTGACTTAACTTTAATTTGCCTTCTTTCATGGAAGTATGCTTTTAAGTAGTAGTCTCTTTCACTAATTGACCCCAAATTAATGCCAGTTACATCAAATGACTTCTTTCTCATAAACGGAAACCCACTTTGTAGTCCTCCAAAAAATGGTTAATGACAACATTTGCAATAAGGTTCAGTAGGGCTTTTTTTTTTTTCTTTTTCCAAATTAACAATTGATCATTCTTATAGAATTATTTTTCATCAAGGAATATGGTTAATGTGAACAGCTATTATAAGAACTTGTGATGGGGAAAAATAAGGCAAATATTTCTCTTTAGTGTCCATGCATATTTGGAAGAACTTTCCCTGGATGATTTGAATTTCAAATTTTTTCTGCTAAAAAACCCAGTAAGTTAAAATCAAATAACAAACTCAGTGGGATGGTAGGAGGGCACAACCCTGTAATTGGATGATTTAACACAATTGCAAAACACCAACAATTTTCAAGCAGGTTTACCCAGTGTTTTTTATTAGTATATTTACACTGGATGCCCAGCAATGTTTTAATCCTAGTTTCTTATTGTAGGTTGACTGAAAGCAGCCGTATATTTTTTGCTTATCTACTTAGTTTAATTTACAGGTCCAGATGGGTTTTCTGCTGGTTTTATGAGACTTTGTTAGATCACCTACTTGAAAATGCAAAGACCTAGCAAGGCCGTTGTGTTGAACAAGTTTAGTTTGTGAGGCAGAAGTGGAACTAATAAAGCGATACAGATATTGCATGTTGTGACAAGATTGGATGTTCCCTGTTTGACAAGAGGCTAAAACTCCCATCTGAAGTTCTGTTTGTTGTTTGGTTTTGATGTGATTCATGATAAGGAGAAGTCTCTTCCTCCTTAGAACAAACACAAACACACATCCACCCCCAACCGACCAAAAAAACCCCCCAAACCACAACAACTGTGTTGTGGTACCTGCTGCATTGCTGCTGTGCTATAGAATACGTGACACATTACAGTTGAGGCTTCCTTTTTGCTTTGCTTTTTTTTCTTTTTTTTTTTTTTAATGCCATCGCCTTGTACAAACGTGGCACAGGTGTCAAGTTCTGCTCTTCCATGTTCCTGTAACTTCTGATGGCAACTAGAACCAGCTGAAGGAGGTGACTAACCAGAGGGAAACAGTCTTGTTGCCCTTAAGGTATTCCTTTCTCATGTCACTCCCAAATATGCCTGGAGAATTGTCTGGAGTAGAATATTTCCCATCTCAAACACTGCTTCTTTTTTTGCAGTGGTGGTTTTACAGTATTTTTTCCCTACTGGGCAGCTGTTGGAAATAGTAGCACGTGAGCCAGAGACAGGAAATTTTGAAGTGACCAAAACCAGAGATCCAGTATAATCTGTCATATCACAGTAACCAACTATGGGGTATAAGACTTACAAAGATTCTGGCAGTTTAGGTAGTTTTGAAAATGGGAAGATATAGCAGAAAAGTGGAGAGCAAAAAGAGACAAGGTGGAAGAGAGGTAGACCTTGGTGGTATAAAATAACCAAGAGAGAAATGACTAGGGAATTAGGAGAGGAGAGCATATAACACAAATGATGACATAGATCATAGTGCAAGCGTAATAAGGAGTTTTACTTTGCCAGGGGAAAACTTTCTGCATTGAACTCTGATAATTTTGAGTCATGTTTTCCTACTTTGAGCATCATTTGGTTGACATGACTTTTGCAGCTGGTGACAGAGGACCTTTGTTCTGAGGCAGTGTAGCTGCTCTTCTGCTGCTGCCTGTTCCCCGACTGTGGTTTTCTGCTGCACAGGGAGGATCCATCAGTAGAGGACAGATTGTTGACTGTTTAGTAATTATTCAGTTGTCTGTCTAGACCGTTTGCTTCTGAAGAAAAACCAAAGTGACTGTTTGTAAGAAGGAGAAGCAATTAGCTTTGACAGGATTTCTGCTTCTGAAAGGATTTCCAGTAGCACTCCTCTGTCATCTATGCATACATGCATGATCGAACCCAAAAACCAGAACAGGAACACTAGAGGTAGTCTCAAATTGCAGCAGGTCTCTAGCATTTTGCTGCTTTAGCATTCAGCTGGGTTCTGGTGCTTCCTCCTGCAGAGGGGGAAATATTCCTCCCCTTACACAACTGTCAGACAGGAGATGCTCCTCTGAGACTTTTTGCAGTGATCTCACTTTTCTGAGTATTTATAATTCATAGGTGATGTCATGTAGTACAACCCTTTGTTTTTTGATGATAGCAATTCATCAGTGAGGACTCTGATGTACCCTTGCACTAAGAAGGCTGATGTTACAGCAAACCTTCCTCGTACGTGAGACACGGGCGTGCTCACAAAGTGCAGCCTTGCTTCATATATTGAACGAATATTCATAGTGCTGCATACCATAAAGTTGCTCTTGAGTGTCTGGACTTTGAATTGCAATTACTAAAAATTGTTCTCAAGACCTCTGCAGTAATATGGTATGTACTATAAAATAATAAAGTAGCTTATGAGACCAAACATATTAGACTTGTCCTATTGATTTTTATTTGAAGACATGCAGAGGAAAGTGTAATCCCTCAAAATAAGCAAAAGGTGACCTGAGTTTAACTGCTCTTAAAAACAACGATACAGTACCCATGTTAGTGTTATTATACCATGTTAATGGTATCATCTCAGTTTGAAGTAAGAATCTTATGTCCTGTTAATGCTGTAAGTTCATCAGTGCTCAGTAATAATACAGGCTAAACAAACCCAAGCCAGTTGCTGATAAGGAAAGAAAGAGGAATTTCTCTCTCCTAGGTTGAAGAGGTAGATAGTTACCATTGCATGATGCAGGGAAATAGTGCAAGACACTACTTCTAGCTAAATTAAGTAATAAGCCATTTAATACGCAGCAGATGTTTTGTGTATCTTGTGTCAGGCTGGAGGCATTGTGTGTTTAGAATGCATTTTTTTAAAAAAATGGAGGTTTTTTGTTCTTTATCCTTCCCCACCTTTCCCTGTGAGTATTTTCTGATAGCAAAAGCAGAAGTTATACCAGTTGCTACCCATAAAGAAGCGACGCGAATTTGACACTCTGATAGTGTCTCTACCATAACCTCATTTGTTGGGGTTTATGTAACTGAGTGGTAAAACTTGTCCAAAGCTATAGTGTTATGTGCTATGCACTGCACAGTTTCACAGTTTGAAGCTAATTAGAGTTAGCATTGAGGACACAAATTTCCCTTGCTTCTTCAAATGAGGTAAAACTTTGAAGACTGTGGAAGAAATGTAACTTCTGTTCTGTAGATAGCTCTACAAAACAGTTTCATCTGAAATGGAAGGATCCTTATTTTGATGATATATTGCCTTGTCTTGAAGTTTGATTTTTAGAGAGTGTAATCTCTTTAAATGCCTTTGAAATAGACTCACTGCAGTGCTTTATTTGGTATTGTACAGGGATGTTTTCCTATGGGGTTATTTGGGGTTTTTTTGCAGAAATTTAAAATGGCATTGCATCTTTACTGATTTCTTAGTGTCAGTCCCCTTTGTCTGGATACCAGTTCTTGTTCATGTTAGAATAAAAGTTCTGGTTTGTCCCTAAATTTCATATAAACTGTTGTCCTGTTTCTGACAGGAGCCAGTAGCAGAGATTTTGGGGACAGGCAAAATAAACTGGAGCAAGTAGAGATGGTTACTTCTCTTCCCACTTTCTGTTGATCAGAGATGTATGTGAATACCCATGATACTTCTGTTGGATTACAGAATCCTCAGAGACTGCATCTTCAAGAACTTGAAGCTGGGTTCTTCATGAAAATCCATGATGTGTTTTTCCCAGAGTTGCATAGGTAGATACTTATTCTAATTCCATATACTGAGAGAATGGAGAATTATCTTAAAAATTACTGACAATTCATTTTCATGCTAATTCCACAGATACCATCACTTTTGTTTTCTTCTATATAAGAAGATGCCTTCAGTTTGTAGATGCTGCCAATATTCAAGATTAAACAAATCCTTTGTACCAATAGGAATGATAGATGTTTTTCACATATTTCACATAAAATGGCAGAAGGTCTCTCATTTCTTTTGGCATACATATCTGAAGCATCATGGTTGGTGAACTTTATTTTTTTTATTTTAAAACGGTATTTTAATTAAAAAAATATTCAGTGCAGTTCACAGATAGAAAAAGGTTGTTAGTCTTGTATTTTTATAATAAAAAAAAATTATGGTAGCAATGGAAGCCAACAATTTTTTCTAAAAAGAAGCAGCTGCTTTGAAGATGGAGGGATGAGGAGACTACTGGAGTTTCCTGCATATACTGTTTCCATTTGGTTGGCTTTGTTTTATGTTTTGGGGTGGTTTTTTTAAGTGTAGTCCAGAGTTTCTAGATCACACAGAGATGTTAAAAGTCTAATAGTTATTAGAAGGTTGAGCTTTTTAAAGCCTTTGTATCTCATGTCAGATTTTTAAATCACTTTTGTCATCCAGTCACTTGTAAAGGAGAAGCCCTTATTAAAGTAGACTTTACATCCTACTCAAGCGATCAAGACAGGAGAGGTGGTATAAATTGGTTTTGCTCTTGTTCTGCTTCTGTCCTTTCAGCTAACTGTAAAATTATATGAAATACAAAATAATTGTGAAATGATTGCTACATCCCAACCTGTCATCTTTCTATTCTGCTTATATTAGTCAATGACAAAGCAATACCCGAATGCCTGAAAGGAATGACTGGAAACGCATTATTTGTTAAACTGTTCATTGCTAAGTTGTTGGGGTCTTATGGGAACGTATCTCGTCCATAGCATTTCTAAAACTGGTAATGAGTCAAGAATAAAATGGGAAGTTTCAAATTGCTGTTCAGTTTTCTTATCTCCGGTTGGTGCTTTGATGTGGCTTTCCTGAAGTAAGGAGCACACCAATACTTCATAACCTCATCTTTCATCAGTGATGCAGAGCATTTGCTGCCTGTCTGGCCTCAAATGTTTTTGAAGAGCATTAGCTGTAGGACTCAAATGGTTTCATTGAGCATATTACTCTGTTATAATTCATTAGGGCACAGTGAACTATTTTACAGCTGTATGAACGTGTGCTTGTGTCTTACAAAAAAACCCTGAAAATGTCTCTGTGAACTGCATAGATGATATGTAGATGGCATTCTTTTCTTCTCCAGTTTGTTCTGAACCTTGGCCTAGTGTTCACGGGTATTTCACTTTTGAAGTGCTGTTATTTGGATTTGATATAAAATGGAGGGTTTGATCATCTGTAACTGTTGAATACAAGCATGTGTGTTAACATCACAACTTGCTGGGTTAATCCTTTAAGAATGAACTCTGTCATCTTCTTCTCCAGGAAAAATCCAAACTAGAAGTTGCATGTTCGTTTCTCTTTCTGCCCTGCAAACCTAGCCATGAATTTCCTCAGAGTACATTTTTTAAGAAAAAAAAAAAAGAAAAAAGAAAAAGAAAAGTGTAGTCTTTCAAGGTTTTTGATACAGCATGGTTGTCATCTTTCCATAGTAAAGGTTGGTAGGATTAATTTTCCTTCACCAAAAGCACATTGTCATCCTTTGATGTAAAACTGAATGTGTGTTTACAAGCAGTTTGGCATTTGAAAATTGGTTCCACTGCTAGCAGGATGATTACTGCTCTTGTGTAAAAGTAAGTACTTTTTTCCATCACCCGAAGAGAGGAAAGCTTCAAGAGCTTCCCTCTCTGTCAGACTCTGCACTCTGCCTCAGACTTGCTGTCTCTGGCATGCAGCCTGTATGAATTCTTATATTAAATCCTGACTAGGTATGTTAAACAGATTTTTTTTTTTTTTTTTTTCTAGAAGCACCATTAAAAACATTTTTACTGTGCATAATAATGTAAAACAAACCTGGTTTAATCTACCTGTTTTCTGCAGTTTTATTCAAGCCATCAAATTTAATGATTCTCATGCCCTTTTTTAGCTGTCATATTACAACAGCTTTAGACCAAAATATGCTCAGTTAGCTTAATAACTGCCTGGATGAGCAAAAGAAGCATTGTATTCTAGCAGGTTTTGTTCTATTTTGTTTATACGATGCTTTTATTTATTTTTTTTTCCATTAAAAAACTAGAGCACATAAAACCAAAAGAAAAACAGATTGCTGTCCCTTAACAGTCCTGGTCAATGGTTGATAGGAGGGAAAGCTCAGCCACACAAAGGAGATCCCTCTCTCCCTACAGTGAAATGCAAAGTAAGAGTTGAATATTCAAAAAATTGTTTTCTTGAAGAAGGGAAAAAGACCCAACAAAGCAAGTTCAGTGGATATGTGCGAAGTGTGTAGCAAACCCATCACAACAGGGTTCCTGAATGGCTATAAGTCTGAGGATTTCAATAATTCATTCAGTGGGGAATTCGTGTTAACACACTGAGATCTCTGCCTTTTCAAATTACTTTTATGTAAAGAACAACTATCATATATTTTTAGAAAAACTGTTTTGAAGATGCCTTTGGCAACAGCTCAGGGATGCACTGTATGGTATTTTTTCCAACATAGTTAGTTCCAAATCATATTTTTAAAAAAATTAAATAGCTGCAAGCATTCCTCGGTTTCCAGTGCCTAAGACTATGCTCTGTCAAGCTCTCCAAACTTCTCAGGGCTTGGTTATCATTGACCTAGAAGCACAAATAACAAAGTCTCATTTCAGTGGGCTAGGAAATACGAAATCCAGTTACATAAGATTGTTGGTGCTGGAAGACATATTAATGAGCATCGTTATGAGTCATTTTTTGCAACCTTTGCTCAATTAAGCAGTGTCTCCCTTCATCCCTAGTTGGATTTAGATCCTGTAGCATCTCTAGGGAGTGCAGGACTTGCAGCAGTTCATCCTTCAGAAAAGAGTAGAGACATTCTTTCTTGGCAGATCATTAAGTGTGTAAAAAACAATTTTTATTTTAATTTTTAAGAAAAAGTATAGCCTTATATTTTTAAATTCAAGAATAGCTTTTTAATGTTGTTTTTGATGCAATATATATGAAAATTAAGCTTACCTCTGCCGTTACGATGTAGTATTGGATTCTTTTCTGGTGCACAAATGAATCCTTTCAAAGTCTCTGCAAGGTTATTGTAAGTTAAAGATTTCCAAACAGGCTTCAAAATGCTGTTAGAAGAAAATGAAGAAAATAGACTTAGAATTTTTGAACCACTTTAACAAGTTCGGAAGGAAGTCAGTTAACCTTTCTTAATTAAGGTGTCACCACATAAATGCATAGATGCAGTTTGAGATTGTCAGTTTATTAGTTTTTAAAATGTTAGTAACAGCTTCATATTTCATGTCTGTAAATCTGAGCAGTAGATGATAAAGTGTTCTTTCCATCCTCTATCTCTTTGGCTGTACTACTGTGAAACACTTTGGGGATTAGTTATAGTTGCTTGTTTCATGTAATGCATATCTATTAAAGCATACACAGAAGTGGTGATATTTTCAGTGAATAGCCATGGCCACGTGCACTCATCCATAGACCAGACTGGGAAGGGAAATTATCAAGGGACAAACAGTGAAGAAATATTCCTGTTTCTGGCCTAAAGCATTTTTTTTTGATAAATCAAAGGGAAAGTCTTAAGTGAGCTAACATTTATTGGCCTCTGGTAAAAGATCACCGGTATGTGTACTCTAATTCTCTCTTTTGCCAACATCTATGCTCTTATATTCCTGTCAGTTTAGTTTCCCTGTGCGTTCAGGCAAAAAAGGAATTTTCTATGGATGTGGCTTCCAAGTCTACTCTCCCATTGAACCCTAGTAGTTGCCACCCTATTTGGACACTGTATTGCCATGACAGTAATAGAGGCAACAAATGGTAAATGGTAAACTGAGAGATAATTTAGAGAAACGCAGCCTTTGCCACTCACTTCTCTTTGGTTCTTTTTGAGAAGTCTTTTGCAAGTGGCGTGGGATAAACCTCCAAAATTTAAACTTACGTTTAGATTCTTCTATTAAAAAGAAAATAAAATCTGAAATACTCAATATACATTTATTATGGAGGCAAACAGCTTCCTTTCTTTTTTTTTTTTTTTTCCCCACTCCGATCTTTGCCTTCCTTTCCTTACTTTGGTGTCGGGCACTGTTTGTTACTGATTATCAGAACATGTAGGATTGGGTCTCATCTTTGCAGTCATGTGCTGCACATGTTTCTATATGTTTCTAGGTATTAACGGTTATATACTAGGCACCATATTTCTCCTTCATTATTTCTTTTGTGGCATAGATCAGGTATGAAGCAATAAAAGCTATATGCATGGTGAGATGCACCATCTCAAATTAAATATCGGTCTCTATTTGAGTGTATTCTTATCTGCTGGTATAGATACATTATAGAACTGATTTTCACACAGAGATGTGTCCAGAGACCAAATTACTTACTTTTGAAATTTTATATATGTGTGTTTTATTAAATAGTGTCTGTCATGAAGGAGCAGTTTTTAAACATGCTACGCTTATTTTCTTTCTAGTGGATTCTTTAATGATGCAGACAGCTGGCAGAGACTCGGTCACAACCTTGATCTCTGTGTGATCTTTATAAACAATCCCTCTTTCCATTCTTCAGATTTTCTCAATCATCCTACTTATTCTCCTCATCCTATTATATGCCAAGGATTATTTTTTTCCATTTCATTTTAGTGTATAAAAGTAACAGTTTTTCAAGCACGGAGTGCAGAATAAAGCTGACTAAGTAATTAAATGCTACAGGAGCTGCTGACTGGCCCATAAAGCTACAATGTGATAAACTGATATGAGTTACAATAACATGCATCTTTACTTCCTTGAAAGAGTGCATAATGAGACCTGATTTAAATATGTTCTGTTTTTAAGAAACATCCCATGTGTTTTCTTTGAAATTAGCTTTGCCTTCATCTGTTGGAACTATTAAGCTGATCTGCTCCTTGAATTATTCTATACAAGCCTGCGCAATTCAAAAGAGGAAAAAAGAAGCTGTAAATCAACAGGGCATAATTTTGGAAGCCCACTTACTATGCTCAAAAAATAATTTTAAGATGCAATTGAAGGAAATAGGTGCTTACAGGATACACTGAACAGTGTGAAAATTCATGAATAGCAAAAGTTTTTCTAGCTTTCTAATTTTTCAAGAGTGGAAAAGGCTTTGGCTACAAAGCATTCCCAACAGAAATTTTGGAAGGCCTTGGTTTAGGCAAGTTTCTTGTCTATAAATTCAGGCAGTAAGTTAAAAAATGTTAGCTTGTAAGAAGAGTTAGTTTTTATATTAGAAATCAAGCATCTCTAATGAAGAGAGGGCAAATGGGTTAGATTATAACAGAATAAATAACATAATTTTCAAAGATATAATGGGAAAAACATATGTTTCTCAGTTACTGAAAGAGGAACAAATCAAAATAGAGAGTCAGTCAGGTAGTTTAACACTCCTTTTTCCCCTTCCCTGAGAGAAGGATTGTGTTAGTGCGACCCTGAGTTACTCTGCCATAGGCAACTAACTTGAAAGGTGTCCCTTGTACCTGTCAAATGAATGCTGCAATGCTGTTCGTAGTTGTTGCTGTGTCTGATGCTGGGTAAAACATTTCAACAGCGTAGTTTTGTAAGTCTCTGTCCATCTACCAGTAGAAGAATTCCTCCAGGTTGCAAAGAAGGATTTTTTTTAAATTATTCTTGGCTACTATTATTTAAGGTCAGCTCTGAAAGCTGTTTATGTTGACACTGCATCAGCGCACCAGATTTTAGGTTTCCACGGTTCTTTTCTCTTCTTCTATAAGAAGCAAGAATGTCTAAAATTAGTGTTGGTTTTACCAAGGATCTTTAAAAATCCACATCCTTGTTTATGTAAGAAATAAGAATGAATTTGCAAATGCAATAAAGCGGTTGGAAGCATGGATGTGGGACTTGGTAATCTGTCACTCGTCAGATTACTAAGGGAAGTGAAGCTTCCAGTTTAGACCATCAACTAAAATATACAGTAATGGTACAATTTTGAATTGTAGTATGAAATATGGTGGTATGAATTACTGCCGCAGTTGCGTAGAGCTCCTTTTTGTATGACCAATATAGCTGTAAAATATCATTGTACTTTTATAAAGGAGCATCACGTGGGGAAAAAAAAATAATTAGCTGTCTGTGTGCTCAGCATCTGCATTTTCATTTTGCCTTCACATCTGCAGGCCCACAGGACTGCTTGCATCCATGTGTTTACCTTATAAATGGACAGTTTCAGTGACAAGTTTTGAGATGCTTCCCTTAAGTCTTTTGTCATACCTCCACTTATTATTTATTTAATCTACACCAAAAATGTAGTATTAATTTTCTCCTGATTTTCTTCCTGAAAAGTATAACTAGCTACAGGGAAAGAATTCTCCCTCTACAAAACCTGTGCTATGCTCAAAGCTGTACAAATGCTTTAACTATTTTAGTCCTTAATGACAAACAAGGGGGAATAAAGTGACACAGTAATATACTTCTCTGCTGAAAGAGGTGCATCCGTTCTGAGTAGCCATTGGGGAGGTATCTTTTGCAAAACTGAATAAAACATGATTGCACTTCTTATTATATAAAAATCTTTAATACAATAATCAACTTCAGTATTGCAGCTTTTATGTGCCTTGCTGGACTTTTTATGATTTGCTTTTACTCTGTAGTGTTCTTGTAGGTGTGATTTTTTTTCCAATGAAATCTTTCTTCGGTTCACTCAAGACAGATGATATTTGAGCTTGAGATTAGATTTATACATGAGTTTCTTTTTTGTTCTGTTGCAGAGAGGTTTGCCTGGAAGCAAAAGAGGATATTATTGATATATTTGGTTATTCTTGCATCATGTGCTCTCATTGCTGTCCTTGTTTACTGGCAGAAAGAGAGAGACAGGGAGATATAACAAGTATTGCTAAGAAATAAGGAATAAAGTTATGCAAGTCTGAGTGGCTGTTCCAAAAATTACTTTTGTGTCTGTGGCATAAGAAAAAAAATGTATAATCCATAATGTAAGACATCTGTGGTGTGCTGAAGATAGTCTTCTTTACTACTAAGTTAATTCAATATTATTATTTCATTTGCAAAGTTTCCTTCATGAAAAAAATATTTATTTGTCAAGATATATTAATAAGGAATACTGTGGATGACTTAGAGTTGATGGGCCAAAGTCTTAAAATCTTTGTGTTGTCAACCTCAATTTGAACAGCTTCAGTGGCAGGGGTGCTGGAGGGGGACAGAGAATTAAATCCAAAGTCTCTTAGGTCAGACTTGATTGAAGTTTTATTGAGGGTGATCAGGAGAAATTGATGAACACAATATGTGAAGGTAAACAGGAGAGACACAGCAAGAGAGATCCATCTTTAGATTATTTCTAACTGCTGAAATTTATTGATAGGCTCGAAATCTATCATAGCCTCCTTTTGCTTGCATGCTTTGAAAATATCTGGGAAAATGCATGGATGAAAAAAAAGGGTTATTCTAGAAAGATTTCCCACTTCACACTGAAGTATTCACCTGACAAAAATCTTTGAAATTAAGTTAAGATTGTATTTTAATGATGCATCAACACAAGCTCTACTAACCAAAAGCTTTTAAAAAGGGTAAGTTTTAAACCTTAATTACACAGTAGTGATAATGGCTTCCTGTCTTCCTTCTTTTCTGAAGCAAATTCCTGCATATAGAATGTTTTCATGATTTGTAAAATATGGATGATTTGAAGAGTCTTATTCTAATGTGTGTTATGTGAAATTAAAATATTGACACATACTGTGCTGCTTTGAAGGGATTGTTCAGGAATATTGCTTTTACAATACTTCAGTTTCTGTAAAAAAAAAAAATTTTTTTTACAAAGTAGGGTTTTTAAATGACAATTTTTGTTTCTTATTAAACATAGTGTATACTGAATCCTACAGAGAATAGGGCTTGTTCTTATTGTTATTATTGCTATACAAAAGCATGTAGAGATAACACTGTTCTGAAGAGTTTTTTGTATAAAGACAATAGTTAATGGTTACTGAAGATAGGCCCGTATAATGCAAGTTCCTAAGTGTAATGGAGGTTACACATTTTCAGTGATTAGTTTTTGTTGGGTTTTGTTTTGCTTTGTTTTTTGTTTTTGGTTTTGGTTTTTTTTTATTTATTGGGTTTGTGGTTTTTTGTAAATTTAATTTGGAGCAGAAAAATAGAGTGAGAAGGAATTGAAGGATTTGGGAAGATAAGGAGAATAAAGGAATAAAGTTGGAGAGAAGAGGGGAAAATAACATCTTGCTTTCTGCTAAGCTAAAATGAAGAGGAAGCCTTTTTTTCATTTTTGTGGCATCAAGAGACTTACTGAGGAGAAGGATAAGGTAGCATTTGTGAGACTTTCATGGTAACTGTTTTTCAGAGTTTTCTGTAGTGGAAAGCACTCATTTTATTATGTAATGTGAACACTGACGAACTGCTGCTCTTGAGCTGGAATGGGGCCTGAACAGATTGTGTCAGCAAAATGAGCCTTGATTTTGTAATTAGAGCTAAAAAATATACTGGAGAAATTAAGTATAGCATTTTAATAATGTTTTAAGTATCTTCTTTTGTGTTTCTACTGGTAGAAAGACAAATAAAACATGCAAAGCAGTTTCCTGCTAGGTGGGATGGGTTTATACTTAAAAAATTGAATGGCAGAAAACGTGTGTAAGAAACATTACAGCTGACTACTTCTTTTTTAAAAAAAAGAAGTAGTTATAAAATATCCTGAAATTCATTTCAACTAGCATGAAAACATCTTAAAGAAATTTTTATTTTTTTTTTCTGTATATAAGGCTCAATTGTTTCTGCATAATAAGGCTCACAATATTTTTGGCTAATTTGAAGGATGTTTTTTCAGAATGTATTCTCATCATAAAAGTTCTGGTTACGTATCTTCTAAGTTTTAAAAATACCAATAGATAGACATAAATAAAAGGTATCATTATCTAAGGAATGTGAAGTACTTTTGCATTTCTTTTTAGCAGTTGTGAAATTATCTTCTCAAGTTTCAGTAGATGCAATTTTCTGTTATTCCAGCAACCAAAAAGAAAAAATAGTCTGTTATAGCAATCTACTGTATATTAGCAAACCTGTTAATAGCAATAAATCCCTACTCTTTTTTTTTTTTTGAAAGTCAAATGTCATAGTTTCAGGGTCCGTTGGGTGAGCGTTATTAAAACCTACCGCCATCATCTTTCTTGTGTTCAATTCTTCAAATAATTCTGTAAAAATTACCCTTATAGCCTCCATTAATTTCTCACCGTTTCTGTTTTGTAAAATTTACATTTTATCTTGCATTCTGAATGACATGTTGGCTATTACTCAGTCGCTAGACAGGTCTGGTCAGAGAGGTGAAAACAGAAGAAATGGTGTAGAATCTGTTGTTCACAAGATCAAGTTACAAATGGGATTCTTCTTTCCCTTCCCAAAAGGCACTGAGGCGTGAACTGAAGGATAAAGAGCAAACCATTCTCAATGCTGTGGACCAGGCACGAGTTTTCCTTGCTGACCAACCAATTGAGGGGCCTGAGGAACCAAGGAGGAGCTTGCATTCGAAAACAGGTCAGAAAATACTCTCTTCCGGGAATGGTTAAAAGGAAATAAAAAGAACTTACATTTCTCTAGTACATATTTTATATTGCAATTACTTGGTTAGACTTCAGAATTTTCCGAATCACATCCTGATTGCTTTCTTTTCAATGATTTAGCCTCAAAGTATTACCACTCTGCTTTGTGTAAGTACTTACGTTTTCATGGAAGTAGAAAAATCTCTATTTTCTTCTTCAATTTTTGATTGAAAACACTAAGTCATCAGTTCTGATCTTTTTTCTTAACACAGTAACATATGCACATTAAATATAGTCAGAATAGTATTTAAAGGTTACACATTTAAATATATATATGTTTTACTCCACAAGTAGAAATAAATGTATTCAGTGGTGTATCTCATTAGAAGTCAAAGCTTTAGGAAGGCAGTCATTACAGGATCTTAAAGATTTGAATGTTTGATGAACTACGGAATAAACCACAGCTATCCTAGAAATGATATTTGCATAGTATTTGTTGAGATATTTGTCTATATCAGAGACCAACAAGAAGCTAATAAATTTTTTCCACCCCACTCCCCATAACTGCAAAATAGAAAAATATACCAAATATCTGTTTAATTAGGTCCTAGAATTATGTTTCTGATATATGCTACAACATTATTTTTAAAGTTAGAAACAACTAATCTTTCCCGCATCCATAGTTGATGTTATTTCCGTGCAAATTTTTATGTGGTTTCCTATTCCCTAATTCAGCTTTGTGATAAAGTTTGAATAGCTGGTGATTAAAGCCAATGAACCGTTTTTCCCTGTGATTAGTTCTGGTACCTCAGATGCTGTAATGTATCTTACTGCTTCCTTTTTGAACTCTTGGCTCCTGAAAACATTCTGTTTGTCTTTACCCTCAAACTTATTTGATATATTGCACGTCTAGTGTTTCAGTTGGTCCAAATCACAAGGAAGCTTACAGTTGAAAAATAAGAAAAGCTTGCTTTATGTTTGCTCGTTCTTTCACAAAAAAGTTTGAAGTCACAGAGTCTCCTCTGTAAAGCCATAGAACCACCCAGCACAAACGATGCCAATGCATAAACTGTTACCAGTGTAGAATGTTCATTTTCTAGCAGAGGTTGATACCAATAATCTAGTGTTGACTGAAAGTGCAAGAGCAAACTTCAGATGGTGAGCCACATCATAAATTCTTTTTATGCATTCTATTATTATTATTAATAATAATAATAATTACATTGTGCTACACAGATGGCAGTGATAACAGAATAGCAGGGGATTTGATGACCATGCTAAACTGCATAACAATAATGTCCAGGCAGATGGTCTGCAAGTGATGTATGAGTGTCTCTTGTCTAGTCATCATATTTGAAAATCGATCAAATATACTCAGACTGGGAAGCTTCAAAGATGTTCATTGAACTTACTTTCCTCTAAGTAATTCCATAGACTTTATTTTTTTGAGTACGTGGTGGGTTAGTCTTGGCTACCAGCAAGACTCCCACCCATCTTCTCACTCACTTCCTCCACCTCAATGGGATGGACGAAGAAGATAGGAAGAACAGGAGTGAGAAAGCTCAAGGGTCAAGATGGAGACAGATGCAAATCCCTTACAAACTACTGTTACAGGCCAAACAGATTTATCTTGGGGAAAATAAACTATTTATTTTCATTTAAAATAAATACTTAATTACTGATTCAGTAGTGGGGAACAAAAAGACAAACAATAAAACCACAGCTTTCCTCTCCTTTTTCTCAGACTCGACTTCTTCCTTCCTGTCTTCTTCCTCCCTTGTTATGACTTGTTAGGTCACGCCCAGGCTCTTCAGCAGGTTAATGAGTTGTGTGATACAGTGGGAGATGGTGGGTCCATGGTCAGCTTAGCAGTTTCTCTCTGCTGCCCATTTCTTCTCACATCTTTCCTCTGCTCCAGTGCTGGGATCTCCATGGGGAATATCTGCCCTTCCATGGAGCTCCTCTTCCTCCCCTGACCTTGGTGTTCCCTATGCTGTTTCCCTCTATCTCTCTCTGATATTTTCTGCTGTTTCTTAAATACAGTTTTCCTGAGGTGCCACTACTGTGGCTGAGAGCCTCAGCTGTGGCCTGTGGTGGGTCTCCTGGTGCTGGCTGTCCCCTGCATGGGGCAGTCCTGGCCTCTCCTCACAGAGACCCCTGTGCAGCCCCCACTGCTAGCAGTGGGCACCTGCACCCCGCACAGAGCAGTTACGCTTTCTGTAGATTAATAGACTTTCAGGCCAAAAGGCATCTTTGAATCATCTGCTCTGATCTCTTATATATCATAAAC
Organism: Numenius arquata; assembly: GCF_964106895.1. Taxonomy (NCBI): domain Eukaryota; kingdom Metazoa; phylum Chordata; class Aves; order Charadriiformes; family Scolopacidae; genus Numenius; species Numenius arquata. The sequence goes on along the minus strand of NC_133577.1, from coordinate 15,085,922 downwards.
CGTTAAATTTCACCCAGGACTGAGTCTAGTAAATTTTTTCTGACAAGTAATGCCATCGATCTCCAGAAAGCTGCGTCTCTGGATTTGAAGACATCCAGACACATACATTTTTTTCTTCTGATTAACCATTTTTAGTAAAGGCTGTGGGTGTGGGCTTTTAAAATGTTTTTTTATTTTCTGTCAGCTTCTTGATCACTGGTATTCTCTGCAGTAGATTGTTTACTCGTTAAATTCAGTGAAGTACACTTTATGTTGTTAAAGGGGAAGGATTTGAACATGTTTTTGGCTGCTTCTGTAATACAAATAGCAAAAACTCTTTTTTTTTTTTAAATCAAAATCACATTGATCGGAAAAACACTTTTTCTTGAGGTTAGTTCTTACCTTGTGTAATGGCAGTGGTGTTTAGTGGGCAGGGTTAGCTAACCTGAAGAGGAAAAAGGTTGTAAAATCACTTTCTATTTTCCTAAACCTCTCCTTCTCCACCTTTCCATCCACTTCTTTTTTTTCTTTCCCCCTCCCCTCCTAGATCTTTTCATGCCAGGGGAGGGCATTGTTGCAAGGATGAGGAATGAGAAAGATTTAGGAGAAAACTGATAAGAATCCATTTTAAACTTGACCAAATGAGACTGATTATAAGGACCTGTGCATATAGAGATTCATTGTTCCATTCAAAGAGAAAATTTGTTATAGGATTCCTTATGATAACTCGTTATTGTCTATAATGTTGTTGTTAATTTCAATTATATCACAAGAATGTAAAATCAGGTTATGAACAAGCCTTGGTTTCTTCTTTCCTAGAAGATGTTGGCCTTATGCTTCCTGTCTTGGCCTTCTACTGCACAATATAGTAGCAGGCACATTCAAACATAGTTCTTCAGCTTCCAGGAAACTTCCTTCTAAGTTAATTTTATCTCCCATCTGTCTTGTCTTCTGATTTTGTTTTGCCATGTTTCCATGGGGAGGCCCCCATCACAAAAAAACAAGCTTCACATTCTTCTTGCCTTTGAGCTGCTTCAGCATCTGAGTGGAGCTGATTGATAAACCAGCAGGCCAGCTGCCGAGTTCTATAGATGAACAGGATAAGGAAATTGGAAATGCTCACATTTTTGGCTTTGTTGTCACTTGTCCATGGTATAGGCGAAAACTTACATCTAAAAATGTTAATTATAATTCTCTACGGAATAGTTACAGTTGGCTTCTTAAATCCCTGTACTGTTAGTGAGATTACCTACAGGCCATGGGAAGCGCAAAGGAAAGCAGAAATAATATTTCCTGTCCCCAGAGTTATATGAACTAATGATAGCGCTTTGCTGAAATTCTGTCCTTAAAATTCCACTGTTGCAGTGAGGGAGTGGAGATAATTTTCTTAGAAGATAACATAAACTAACACCCTACAGATTACCACAGGCCACTACACTGATTCTCACCGCAATAGTGAATGTTTCCAGGAGTCTGCAGTATTATCAAAGTACTTCAGTAGCTTCTAGTTTTCTTACAGCAATCCGATTGCTGTTTCTTCATAATCCGATTGTAAGAGGAGACTGAGGGGAGACCTTATTGTTCTGTACAAGTACCTGAAAGGAGGCTGTAGAGAGACGGGGGTCGGTCTCTTCTCCCAAGTCACAGATGATAGGACAAGGGGTAATGGCTTCAAGTTGCGCCAGGGGAAGTTCAGGTTGGATATTAGGAAACATTTCTTTACTGAAAGGGTTATCAGGCATTGGAATGGGCTGCCCAGGGAGGTGGTGGAGTCACCATCCCTGGAGGTATTTAAGAAACGTGTAGACATGGTTCTTCAGGGCATGCTCTAGTGTCCAAGATTACTGGTTTGTGGTGGGGTGCAGTGTGGGTGGGTGATGGTTTTTGGTTTGGTTGTTGTTGTTGTGTGTTCAGGTGGTGGGTGGTGGTTTTGTTTGTGGTGTGTTTGTGGTTTTTTTTTTGTTTGTTTTGTTTTTTTTTTTTACTGTTGGTTGGACTCGATTATCTCTGAGGTCCCTTCCAACCACTATGATTCTGATTCTGATTCCTAGCTTTGAAAGCTGTTACTTGGTAGCAAAGCCAGTTGTGATAAACACATCATTTAAAATTAAGTATTTACCATCTGTTATCTCCTCTTAATTGAAAGTGTAGAAAACCCCATAAATCACATCTGTGTTATAAGAGGAATATATTAATCGATATCAGTGAATTACATGCATATACTTCATTTAAACTTGTAGACGCACAACATGCTCAGCTGTTTCAGACATAAATAAAACTCAAGCTTCTTTGCTTCATGCCACTGAACACATGCAGATAAGTTCTTTGCCATAATTTTTCCTCTTAGCAAGGAAGATCTCACTGGAAATAGGCAATTTACTTTTTTCTGATGTATATAGCAGGCAGCATTTCTGTTCCCAACTTATGCCTGTCCACCAGATATCACACACCACTGGAATAGGTTTTTGTTCTCTGCTATGCAGCTGGGCTGAGCATGAAGCCTTGAGTGTGAAAATTAGGAGTGCTTTGGAGACTGAAGAGAGTATGGCCCACTGGAGGTCAGCAGAATCATGCCCAGAAACTATTTACACTATTTTGACCATTTCTGCCTCTGTTTTAGTTGGAGCTCATTCACTTGTGACTTTTGAGAGTTTCTTCATAAGACTAGAGAAATGTGCAGTTACCCATGAGAGAATCTCGAACTAAGTATTTCTCTCCTTTCTGAACAGATCTCTTAGTCACCCTCTAAGTTTGGTCAACCTGGGTAGAACCTTGAATTTCTTCGTGTAGAGTCTATGTGGTTGCCTGCTTGGAGTCATATTAGTAAAGTTCAAGGAAATTGTTTCTGTTTGCTCGGCGTTGTGGAGTGCAGACTTGAGACGTTTTAAGCCTGAAATTTTACCAGCTGAGTATTGGAAACAGGCTGACCTGAGGCCATAGTGGTTAATTTTGTTATTGTTTTTTTCTAATCATGAGGACCTCAGGACATAAGCAGAGTTATATTCGTTCTTTACCTATATGCTATGTTATGGCCTGGTTTTAGCTGAAACACAGGATGCTTCCCAGGTGGAAGCCATGTTCTTAAAGTTTAACTTTCTTTAAAGACTCCAGAAACCAGTAAAGCTTTGTCTGCAAGAGAATTCTCAGTTACACTACTAACAACATGGATGACTGATGGATGCCAAAGGTAAGGACCTTGTCTGAAAGAAAATTCCTTTCTTACACTCTAGAGCAAACATAGCTCAAAGACATTGTAAATGAGCCTCAAGAAAGTAGATTGGAAATTGCAGGATATTGAACAAGAAGTGTATAGAGGAGAAAACAGGCTGCGGAAACTTGCTTAGAAGGTTCAAAAAGTTCAGAACATGGATGTTTTAAAGTTGTTGTTATAGGACGCTATCAAGTCAGGGAGCCCTCTCTTTTTTGCTGCCTGACTTGTCTGTATTTTATATCTTCGTATTGTTTTGGAATAAAATAGATGCCTTTGTTTTGTTTTGAAATGCTGTTAGGGGATGTATATCTGTCTCTTGCAGCCTTGCTGAAGAGCTACCTGCCATATGTGCTATGCCAGAAAAAAAATAATCCTTATTGATCTTGGAAGAAATAAAAGGCCTGTTACAATCTGCAGTTGAAGTGCTTTGGAAAGAAAAATAAGATTAATTCCTTGCTTACCTGGAGTAACTGGGATACAGTTGTGAAAGCCTTCTCTCCATTAGTACTCTCTTCAACAGGAATTGAAGACATAGTAGCTTAGTGATGCTATAACTGTACTGTTATTTTTGGATTTTTCTGGGTTTGTGGCAGGAGCAGACTAAAAATGAATTCATATGTGATTTATGTTCCTGGAGCAACACAAACTTTGGACTTTCACTGTGCAAAACTATTGTGAACTTGCTTTGTATCACACCATTTATTACAAAATGGTGCCTTGTTTTTAGTGAAAAGTATCATATGTCTTTTGATTATGTTGACAAATTACACTAGTTATGCTGGATAAATACATGGTTCTCGGGATTGTTGTAATCTTCTTTAGTTTTCTGGAGACAGATACTACGGGACGACTTAATTACCTCTTTTAACTAGAAGCTATTTTCTCTGTTTCGTCCTTCTGTGTCTTTTGCACCAGCGCCCACTGGGAAATATCAACAACCATTATTAGAAGATATGTATATTTGTTAACATTGTTCTCATTTGTCTTTATCTGGAGGCTGTACTTGGGGCCCTTTCCAGAAGTGTTCCTCACACATGAGGTTAACGGCTTTCATTTTCTCTGCTTTCGCAAATCTGTCTTTTGCAGACCAAAGGCAATTTGTCTTTTATCCTGCAGAGACTTTCCTCATTCACTCCTTATTTAATTATATTCCTTTCGTTTGAAGAACTTTCAGTTTTGGTAGAAGAAAACCTAAATGGGCTAAGATGAAAATGACTCTGCTTTTCTTTAACTACATACGCAATAGATATCTGAGTAGGAGAAAAAGGTGACATACTGGGTTATGCTTGCATGATTGGATGCTTGGAGTCTGACTAATTGCTATGTTTCCACATTAACCAGTTGCTGCTTATTCTTTAAACTTCCTATTCCCATCCCATCAGAACTAAGTTTTCTGTCAAGATTGTTAGAAACCCAGAAAATGCTTTTGCTGGAGTGATGCTAAAGGCTTCATCATGCAACGATAGCACTGCTCTTGGTTCTTCTGCTTAGGAGTTTGACAATGTGCCATTGTGTCTGTTCAAGTGCTCTGAAAGTGTTCATAATGATTACAACACTGTGTCACCCATTGGTTTTTTGCTGCAACGATTGATTGAACCAAGAAAGATACAACATTTGACATAATGGGAGAGGGAAGGGCATGAAGTCAGCTCCAGTTCTAGCATATTTTATTAAGAATATAGCAAAAGCAATAGGAATTTAATGTAATTGCGGCAAGATGGAAAGAGATCGCTAGTTCAAATCCATATAATGAGGATCAAGCAAAATTGCTTAGAATCAAAACTGCTAGAGCTAGGAATAGTTTAAGAGACCTGCAATGAATTCTTAAGCAAGAAGAATTTTCTTCACTGGAAGTTTTCCTAGGTAAGCATTCTCCATATGTGTAAGCACGTAAGGAAGCTATATGCTGTAAAGTTCAGGCTTGAAAGTTTTACTTCCATGGCACTCTGTCTCTGATAGAGACACAGAAAAGCTGTTGGTGCTTTCATTGTTTTCTTTGTGACAAAAATTGCTTAGTAAAATCAATTTTTTTCCACTACAAAAGCAGATTTTTTTTTTCCTGCTCTTTCTGCCTGACTATAAGGTCAGTTAATATCTTTCCTCCCTGGTAAACACATGGTCCAGTGAATATAGGCTTTTCTTACTTTCTGAGCAGCTGCTAAAGTGGAGATAATGCAATAAGTACCATTGAAAAAAAAAAAGCGGTGAGGGGGAGGAAAAACGTTGATCATTCAGGAGACTATATTAACTGGGGACCAAAAAAAGCAACAACCGCTGCTTAGTGTTTTTTCACAACAAAGAGGAAGTCTGTGTGCTGTTGTGTGTAATGACAGACTGGTGAAACAAATTCCAAACTCACAGAAGAAAGTTCTCACTGTTAGGACATTTTTTAATGAGGTTTACAATTCTATGCAATACAACCAATATGTTGGAGAATGTGTTATCTGCGTAAAAAAAAAAAAGGTAATGTCTTGCTCATTAATAAGTTGGGTTTTCATGATGGAAAACATGAAGTTATACAACATGTATTTCTCTTTTAAATGAGTAGATGCTGAATAGTTTTATAGCTCATAAAAACGTGTGTTTTACTTTATTTCCCTAGTAAATGTCTTTTTAGGGCAAGTTTACGAGCATTTCCAAGGCTTTTGTGAAATAAAGCGGTCTTGCAATGAATTAAGATTTTTCAAATAAAATGTATGGCAGGTACCCTTGTACAGTGACACTGATTTGACGAATGGTCTTAAAAGATGTTTCAGTTTTCAGTTCTGTTGGGATACTTGTATCACCCCAGTCAATCTGGACTTTTTTTCCCTCCCAAAATGTGTGACTGGCCTATCAATGAATAAAGCTGCCTTGTTTTAGGTGGCCAAAGTCAGGCTGTTGTTGCCCTCTTCTATTCCCATTTATTGCTACGGCCACTTTTTCCTTATTACTTCTACTGGAGCGAGAAGCACTCATCAAATCTGTTGTGTCAGTACCTTTATGGACAACCAAAAAGTTTTGCAAGATTTTCAGCTCTTACTAAAGCTTTTGGCATGTTCCTTGACAGGTGACTGATCATTTTAAATGACCTGCTAATAATCCAGTTTAGAACTGTTAAACCATTCCAATTTTCTACTCTTTTATGCAGAATTGGCAGGTTTTGGCTCTGATAGCAGATAAATGATAATGCAAGCACATGAAGTTGGATAAAAATGGCAGATTACACCTTTGCATATGTGTAACTTTTACTTAGTTCAGTTTCTGGGTATAATGTCTCCTATATTCACATTTTTAAGATGTCAACAAACTAGGCTTCCTCCACTGTATCAGGAATTTTCTGTCCCCTTTCAATGAAGCTCAGTATTCCCTTTCCTTGTGTAAAGTGTTCCAACTCTAGGTGCTCCCTTAATCCTCATTTAAAGTCCTGCAGCTTTTACTCCTGAGGTGTGGTTATCCTCAACCTATAGTTGTAACGTAGGATGTAATAGGATACCTCAGCCTATGAGTTATCCTTTGATACTGAACTCTGCCTCTAGGTGCAACTTTTCTGCATGCTGCAATTTAGCTTGGCTTCTAGATTGTTCACAGTCCCTCTGTTACTGGACTGTAGTGGATTCTCATTCCTCAATGGGATATGATTATTCTTAATGATAAATAATTCAAAAATTACTTCCAGTAACAACTTCTTTGATATCTTTGCATAAGCAATTTGTAGCTGTTTAAAACAACAGTTTTTATCTGAAAGGGTTTTTTGCTTAGAACTTAAGCTTTATTTCTTTTCCTTTTTCTAAAATCTGTTACAAAGATTGTTGGTTGGGCTCGATCTCAAAGGTCCCTTCCAACCAAGAAGATTCTGTGATTCTGTGAAAGCTTGGGGTAAAGATCATCCCAGAGCAGTGTTGTCCTATGATGTAGTTTATTCTACTGTGAATTGCTGGAATTCCAGAGACAAGGTACAATTTATCACAGCCTATCTTTGGTCTTCGTCTTTATTCTGGTCTGTCAGTATTGCAAATTGCGGGTTACTTCCATGTCTCCGTATCCCAGAGCTACGTACATAATTTATATCCCTTTGCATCTAGTTAAGCATTGCAGGTTTTTGTCACAACTGTTCCTCCCTAAATTCTTCTCAAATACCCACTTGCCAATGTGGTATCCCTAAGCCTGGCTAGCCTCTGCCTTTGCAGGCAGAGTGCAATGAACAGTGCTCTCATGTGTAGCTTTTGACACCCGGCAAGTCACTGAAATGCATTGATAAGCTCAAAATTTTTTTTTCCCTCTCAGCTCCGCTCTTTCTTCAAATGGCTCTCTGATTTTTAAAAGCTTTTCTAATTCTAGCAGTCAAAACATGCTCTGCAACCTACAGCCTAGGTATTTGTCTCCCTTCCTTTTGTAATGTTGGCTCTAGTTGATTGTCCTTACCCCCCATTCTCCTTTGGTTAATGTTGGTGCTACTTTTTTCTCCTACGTAACCACTTCTTAGCAAGTTGCCTTGTGCAGCAAAAAATGAAATGTATTCTAATGATTTATTTTGTATTAATTACTTACAGTGTGCTTTTCTACATTGGGTGCTATGGAACAATAGTTGCATCATCAGAGGCATAGTAAGAGAACTTTTGCAACCGTAACAGTGCATTTACTTTGACATGCATCTAGCCTTTGAAAAGCAAAAAGCTTCTTCCTCCTCCCCCCCGCCTCATTTTTTGTATGTTCCCCTCTTGCTCTCTTCTCCCAAGTTAGCAACTCCAAGCTTAGTCAGTTATAATAATTTTACAGACAGTGTATCACTAAATGGGAGATTGTATGTCTCGTTTGACTTCTGACAAAACTGGTGCTTTCATCTTTGCATGATTGTGTATAATTCATAGACAACACTTGAATTTTAATCACAAAAATACCGTGATAAACCTTTTTCAAGGGTTTCATATAGGAGTGAATAGGAGGCCAGTTGGCTTGTTTTCACTGTATGCCGTGTTTCTCCCCCTTCTTTTGTTCTCTGGTTTCTGCATTATATCGTTTCCTCTGCTTGCTTCTCTGCCTGCAGAAACCACAAGGTTGTTATGTAGAAGGGGAATTTTCTGAGACTGGCTTTGTTTGTTTGTCATTACTGAAGCAAGTCTTCCCTAGTGAAGGAAGCACCCCCACTTTTTTCAGCAACGCCCCTTTGAGCAGTAGACAGCAGGACCTGCTGGGATGTCTTAGGGTTTTCTTTTGAGCCTTCTGACTGTCTGGGTCTTGGTCAGTATCAGATTGAAGACCTGGGAAAGGCAGCATGTTTTCTTACTGATAGACCACCTGACTGGTTTGCAGAAATCATCTGTTGTGGAGAAGAGATAAGCCACCAGCTGACTCAGTTCCTGTTGTCAAAGAGGGCTGAGGTGTATCTATGGTGTGGAGTTCTGGCTGCTGTCTTGCAGATTTACCAGAGATTGGGGATTTAAATATAAGGAATTTACTGAAATAATCTATCATCTCTTGTAACTACGTCCTGATGTTGTGTGTTTTCCCATTTTGGCTTTGCTTATTCAGTGGCAGCTGGTCTTTGCTAACATGAATGGGATTTCCATGGTTGCTGGAATGGGATTTTGACACATAAGGCTGAAATTTGTGAGAAATAACTCACCATAAGCTTGGCTTTTCTTCAGTCAACAGGTTCATTGAACATTTTTAGATTTACAAAACCTATTTGAAACAGCTTTTCAGGAGAAAAGCGGTTGTAGAGCTGCAGAACCACTCACCATGTGGTATTTGGTACACCTTGAGTTTTGCTAGTGAATAGGAAGAGAAAAGACATCCTAGGGGGTAGGATGAAAGGTGGTGGTAAATGATCCAGGAACTAAGCACTGTTCTTGTCCTTTCTGCATGAAATGGTCCCCAGATTCCCTATTGCAGTTTCCAGTAGGGAAGAACGATCTTTGATTTCCTTCCCCTGTGCCCCCAAAAATACCAAATCGGAAGTAAGCTGCCTTTTGCAGATATCATAATACATGGAAGTCAGGAATAAAGCTTCTGATCAGGCTTTATTTTGTCATAAGGAGTGATTAAGGTTTATTTCTCTTATGGCAAGGTGGACTTTCTTCTACCTTGTACCTCCTGAAATAAATTATGAGTTTACTCTGAACTTGCTGACTGTCTTGAGCATGTACCTCAGGAACACTTTCTGTTTCACTAGACATGAATAAGAGAAAAAATAAACGGTGTAACTTTTCTTTCCCTCTGCAGAGTTGACCCCTGAGGAGAAAGCCATGAGGATTGCCAAAGCTATGCGTAAGCAGTCAACAGAGGTGAAAGAGAAATGGGAGAACCTAAATGCCAGTGCCAGTATCTGGCAGAAGCAAGTGGACAAAGCATTAGAAAAACTGAAAGACTTGCAGTGTGCCATGGATGACCTTGATGCTGACTTGAAGGAGGCTGAAAATGTGAGGAACGGCTGGAAACCTGTGGGAGACTTGCTTATCGATTCATTACCAGATCACATTGAGAAAACTACAGTAAGTGTGAAGCTCCTGGAAAATACTTGGCCTGTGTGAAAGCCAGACCCCTCCATTCTTCTACCCCTAATCACGTTAGATACGTATACACTGTATACTTAAATTCTCACGTACAGTTTAAAGTGCTCTTTAAAGACTAGGTCTGAGGTCTAAAAGAAAGTCCAGTGTTGTGCCATGTTCACTGGATTAGCTGTGATTGCATAAGCACATACAGATCTGTACGGAATATAACATTCATTAAACAAAAAAAATTGTATTCTAAGATTTAAATATTTTCCTCCTAGAAATACTGTCTAATCCAGACTTAGGCCATGGCTGTGTTTGGAGCTTTTCCCAGGCACTGGAGTAGGAGTAAGCGGAGTCAGTTATCATCCTAGCAGCTGGCAGTCAACTCTCCTCCTTTTTGAAGTGGCGAGCTGTCAGATCTGTTTGGCCATCATGTATAGCTCCCATGGGCATACCAGTTCCTGCAGCCAGGGTTCCAGGCCACCCATACAGGGCTCAGCACTCCAGAGCATGGCTGCTCATGATCGGTAGTAGTCATCCCCTGCTTAGCTGCATGGTTGGGTAGAGACTCAGTAATGCAGATCTCCCCAAAGAAGGAATACCTTCTGATAACTAACATTGTCTAGGAAAGCTGACTGCAAACAGGGGCAGTGCCTGTATATCAGGGGTTCCAGAAGAACATGTAGGTATGCACATCTAGGTAGAGGAAATTGCTGTTTCAGGCAAATTTAGCGGTTTTCACCAAGCTTCTGTTTCACAAATAAAACTTTTCAGTTTTTAAGCTCAAGAATGAATATGGCAAGACATCAGAGGACCTTGGGGTCATTTACCTGATTAATTCATGTCTTCAGCATGGGACACTGGTGTTAGAAGAATGGTCATGGGTTCCAACCAGTTTTCTGCAAATGCTCTCTCTCTATGCATACATTAACTTGTGGACTCATACGTAATTAACACAGGACTGCATTATTTCATAGAATCATAAAATCATAGAATGGTTCGGGTTGGAAGGGACCTTAAAGACCATGGAGTTCCAACCCCCCTGCCATGGGCAAGGACACCTCCCACTAGACCAAGTTGCTCAAAGCCCCATCCAGCCTGGCCTTGAACACTTCCAGGGATGAGGCAGCCACAACTTCCCTGGGAAACCTGTTCCAGTGCCTATTTCACATGTATCAATGTAAACATCCTCATTCTCCGAATTTTGTTGCTACTTTCAGGTTTAGTGGAACCAAAATCTTTAAAATAAAGGCAGTCAAAACTTATTTATATCCAGACTGCTGTTGATTTGAGAAGAGTAATGTGTCTCCTCCTTCCCCTCTTACATTTTAGTATAGATGCTAAAGCAAGCATGGAGATGCTGATGCTGAACAGCTCTTTGTTCTTGTGTTAAGAAGCAATTTGTCATATCTCAATGGCTTTTTCTGTAAAGAGTAGTAAAGCAGAGTCTTTCAGATTTTCATTGCTGTGGAAAACTGAAACATCTGCTGAAGTAATAGGGGCTGCTGCCTGTCCAGAAGCCAAACGCTTCTTTCTTGCCAGTAGGTGCCTTCTGTTCCTAGGCCTGATGTGAGAGATTTTGAAGGGAGGGAAAATAATTGCATTGTCCGAAGAAAATCTTTTTTCCAGTTGTTTTTGGCTTGTTTCATGATGTTTAATCAAGCCGTTTATAGGGTTGAACAATTACCTGCTCTCAGCAAGAAAGACATTTGATGCATCTTTTCAACTGTAACTAAAACTTGCATCAATTTTGTCTTAATACTGTATTTAGTTCCATTTGATTCAATAAACCTTTTTCTTCTTTTTAATCATTGTAATAGTTCTACTCTACAGTTCTAATCAAGTAAAACATTGGACTCCTGTTCCTTAGAAGATATATTCCTTCATGCTTTGCTAATTCAATAATAGTTTTTAAATTGAATTTTTGTCAGCTGCTTAATACTGGAAAACTGTAGTTACTGGACACATTTTTTTCTTAAGAGCACTTGACAGGCTATATATTGCTAAAGTTCCTGATTAGAGCATTGCATATTTCTTTTTGGAAAGAAAATCTCTAAAAACACTGAAAAACTGATTTAAATTATTTTAGGGGTGCAATTTGGCTATGGGTATTTGGGTAAATTTCATATTGTTTTTCTCTAAAGATGGATATGAAGGAGTTAATAAGAATATTGAAGTGAGTGAACTTTCTTTGCTGGAGAACTCAGAGTTGCGTACAGTTGTTTTGGATAACCTGCCACACTGGGCAAATCAGCACCATCTTGAGTTTAGTGGTTTTTGTGCTGCTCAGATGTCCGATAAGCATAAATGCATGCTTCTTACTCTTACAGGCTTTTAGAGAAGAAATTGCTCCCATCAACTTGAAAGTTAAAACAGTGAATGATTTGTCCAGTCAACTGTCTCCACTTGACCTTTATCCATCGTTAAAGATGTCTCGTCAACTGGATGATCTCAATATGCGGTGGAAACTCTTACAGGTATTCTTCTGAATGTGTACAGCAGATGGTGGGGGGAGGAATGTTTCTCACTCTCTTCTGTTCTCTTAAAAGATGCATTATTACAATTTGTTTATTATTTCTATCTTTGAGGTGTTACTTTAGTGGTACCGAAGGGAGCTGTCTTTCCTTCTGTGGCTTGACCAAAAGCTTTTCCTTTCAAGCTGTCTCAGCGGTTTAACTCACTTCAGTTTACTCAGGAGACTGCATTAATCTCTGGAGACTGGGAACTATTGCTGCATGCTTTTTTGTGTGCCTTAAAGTATTTTTACTGCATAAATCATTATTACTGAAAACTGGTGTACATACTTCTGTTGTGTTTCCAGCTCCTGTGAAACCTTTTTTATTTTGGGTTTGAACGTTCAGATTCTGCAGGGAATTTCACTTAAGGTGACTTAAGTATTAGTAGACCTATAACAAGATGTAAGTGATAGCACATTTAACATTATACAACAGAAGAGGGTATGCTGCGAGAGAGATTCATATTGCTTAGTTATGATTATTGTACTTAAATGGTCTGAGAAAGGTAAATCAGTGGGCCTGATTACAGTTCACACTCATGCACAATTTCACAGTGAATGGTTTAATGAAGTTTCTTACATCAGTTCAAGTTCATTTATCAATTTTTACACTTTCTCACTTTTTTTTTTTGGTAGGAAAAATTACTGTGAATCAGCTGCTCTTTATTTCTCTACCTGGTTTCTAAGGGTGATATTAAATGTCTGAAAGAATTGGGGGAAGGATTGAGGATATGTCGCCTCTAGCTGATGGTAGTAGGACTGAATTTTCAGAACCTGGGCATCAGCTTTTGGGCTAGTCGTTTTGAATCAGTCACTCCTGAGAGGCAAAACTATTAATGTGTCATATCAGTCCTTCCTTTTCATCATGTAATTTGGTAGTGGATTTCCTTCTTTTTTATTATTTTTTTTTATTTTTAAATCCTCTCAAAATGAGTTAACTAAGCAGCCAAACTACTGCTGGGTGTGCTAGTGCAGTTTCAATTAATAAACCCGGGGGAGTCATGTCAGCCAGCGAAGTGGTATCTTCCAAAATGGTTCTGTGCTGGAAAGGCAGCTGTGAGATCAATACAATCAAACTGAGACCTGCTGACTGTGGAAATTTGGACAAAGGAAGGTTTGGGAGGAGGTCAGAAACTTCAGCAGTCTGCTGTAGTCACCATGAAACTACTATTGTTCGTTATTGATCTGCAGTACTCATATAAGAACACTGCACGATATGAACATGACTTTCATCAAGAAAATGAAAGAAAAAAGTAGCCTTGAATAGCTGGATGTTAAATAAGTTCTATGACACACAGATAACAAATTTATTTAACTAAAAGTGAACGTAAACAAGTTTTTTTATTATCATGATCCTTGTGTTACAAAGTAAATGCAATGTAAAAAATTTGTGTATGTGTGTTTATGTGTAGGTGTCTGTAGAGGATCGCCTTAAACAGTTGCAGGAGGCACACCGAGATTTTGGGCCTGCATCCCAGCACTTTCTTTCCAGTAAGTTCTTTGAATTAACAGATGCATGTGAGAGATGGTGGTTCTCTCAAACACTGACTGCTCTTTACTCCAGGTTTCCGTATGGTTTGAGGAACAGGAAGTTCCTCTTCCATGTTGTTATCTACCTCCCTGGTTTTGTAGGAGTGTTTCCTCTTTGTAACTCCACTGACGTTCTCACTGGCGTGCTTCCTTTGGGGATCACTATAATATCTCATTATAGTGATATATAATATAATATGACCATAACCAACTGAGTTATGGTTTTGCCCCTCGTTGCTTGATTCTTTGTCCTTTGTTTGCTGCAAGGTCTGACCTGTGGCTGTTCCAGAATCTTTGTGTTCGTAACCACATCTTCTCATCCCCTGCTCCCTCTTTCCCCAATTTCCTTTCGCTTCTGCACTTGCCAGGATAACACAAAAGAAGAGCTGCCTGGGTGTTTTTGGTTTTGTTTAATTTTTTATTAAAGGCTTCATGTCATACATTCCTGGAAAGAACTTCAAGTAAAAGGGATGGGGAAAGCAAACCTGCATCACTTCCTCTTGAGACCCATCCTTGCATCTCTTTCTATTTAGTGAAAATTCTAGAGATGTCAGCCTACAATCTCCCATACACTAAGAGGGCAAAAGCAGATACTTCTCTCCTTTGTTTTCATTGGACTTATTCATTACAGATAGATTGGTTGTGATATCAAGATCCATGTTGATTTTCTGATGTTCTAGCCTATCTGCCATGATCAGAGCTAATGATACAAAGTGTTAACCCAATCAGCTCTCTGGTTTTTAACTGAGGGCTTCAATAACAAAGATAAAATTATTACAGGAGTTGAGAAGTGAATGTAAAAAATGGGCAGCTCTGTCCCAGAGATTCTCAAGTGCTGCATGTCACTGTCTAGTTAGACAGCTAATATAATTTGAAACAATAAATAAATCTTGATTTTTTTTTCTTGAGTTATGCCACAGCCATATTCTTATTTAAAATTGACAACTATTTTTTCAGTAAACATCATGGTAAACAAGATGCAGTGCATTTAAAATATTACAGCTGTTATGCAAAATAATGATTCCTGGAGCCACTTTGTCCTTTTTTTTTAAATTGGCGGAACAAACAAACAACTTCAAAAGTATGGAATTTTTTGTTTTATTTTTTTAAACCGCATTAGAAGTATTGCATAGTGTTGCCACAATGCTTTTGTAGCCCTTCCAATCACAAACTTGTAATCTTGACCTGGACAGTACAGGTCAATTTGTATGTAATAATTTGCTAAAAAGAATACAGAGAGAGCGGTATCTTTGGCACAGTTGAAAGATGCCAGATTAACTGGCATCTGGGAGAGTAGTAAGTCTAGTCTGTGTAATTAAAACAGACTAGGAAGCAACATCGAGAAGGTGCAGTTTCCCCTACTCTGGCTGGTTTGAGAAGTTCCTGACTTCACTCCTGTGTCGCTGCTAAGGCTGTTTACCTCTCCTCACCTGGACCAATGCAAAAGTTCAGGTGACTGATCTGGAGACAAAAGAGACCAAAAAAAGACGAAAAAAACCTGAAAAATGCAGATCAGTGAAAAAGCCCACAAATAAAACAAGGAAGCCTGCCAGACAAGGTTGGCTGGTTTTGTTTGCCTTGACCTGGATAATTTCCTTGGTTTCGCTTACAGCATGCCACAACAAATAATTGCATTCTCAAGACTGAGTTGTGAACTGGCTTTGTTGCTGGATAAAACATTCATGGTTTTGTGTCCAAAAAGACTATGGACTATGCAGTGCTTTATCAGCATGCCTCAGCTTTGCTTAGGGCATCTGTTCCAGGCTTAAGGGGACACTCAGTTTATCTTACATACAAAAGTCAAGAAGGGAAAGTTTCCAGAATGCATTTTGCTAGGTACTGCAAAGAGCTATAGCCAAGTATCAGAGTCCTGCAAAACCAAATAATATGCAGTTATCCATTTAAATTATTTGTTAGAAACAATCTCCTTCCTGACACAAACTACAGCAAAAACTTCTTAAATAAAAATAAATCTGGTTTTAAAGCTTGAACTAGACAGAGTTACAGAACTTAATACCTACAACTTTATATAAAGTCTGTTAAATGAAAGTCAGGGACAGTACCTTCAAAAGGAAAGTAATAAAAAAATCATTAAATCTGGAAAAATGAAGGGTTTATCCTGACAGGTTGAAATAGTGCGTATTCTAAATCAAATTTTTCAAACCTTTTTAGCAGCAATAAATGACTTCTAACTGTGAGGAACAAGTAGAGCAGTAGTCTGAATAAAATAACCTCAAACTCTTAAAACTGAGACTATGATATGTGTGTCTCGTGCCAGTCTTTATCTCAAAGTTGTACTTCTGTATTAGGGGTGAGGTTTTACCTGTATTCATTTGACAGCAGCTATTTTAAATTTACCTGACCTACCTGTTACTCTTCCACCAAATCCTAACAAGAGACCATAGCTTGCTGTCACACCATTTTCAGCTGACTAGCTCCCAGTTGTTATTTAATCAGTAATTTGTGGTAGCAAAGCACACATTTCTACCTGTTCGTCAGATTCATACAATCATAGAATAGCCCAGGTTGGAAGGAACCTCAAAATATCATCTGGTCCAACCTTTCATGGGAAAGTAAGCCTAGATGAGATTAACTAGCACCTTGATTCCAGCCCCCTTAATCCAGTGATTTCACCTCTGGAGTGGCTAGTAACGTTTTTCTACTAAAAAGACACAGTGCAGTGTTTAACACTGCTGTTGGAGTTCTTGGAACACCAGTTACATGTATTCACCCAGCCCATCACTAGGAAAGTGCTTCAGAATATTTTTGCAGACTAGCAAACCATATGACATTGGCCCTTCCTAAAACGTCCTGCAGGAAGAGGCTGAGGTGAAGTAGTATTAGTCGGCCACTGATCCCTCTCTTTGCTGAGCTATTTCACCCCCCCCATCGGTGTTAGGCAGAATTTGATTGCTCTATTTTTCAGTGCTTTTGAAATGGAAAGTAAGTTCCTTGCAAGTTAGTTACTAATCAGTAAATTTTGCACATCCCTAATACTGATAAAGATGAAGAATTCTTATAATCTGTTATTCCCCGCAAAAAAAAAAATGGTTTGCTTTGTCCTACCTTTAAAAACAATAACTTGTTTTTTCTGTAATTAAATTATTTCCTAAAGCCCAAGGTCCACTCCTCTCTGTTGTTCCTTTTATACTTTCTTAGAAGAATCCATGAACATCCATGGAGCCCTGACTCCACATGTTCCCTAGCAAGTAGCCTGGTCTTCAGGTGGCCTGCTCTCAGAGCAGCTCTGAGTGGTGTCCAGCCTTACTAATATCTGCAGGCCTGCTCGTGAGTGGCAGAATCAATAACTACCCTGTTCAGTTTTCATCGAGAAACTGATTTTTAAAAAGAGAATGGGAATTTCATTTTGCAGAGTTTTGTGCAGCAGAGAAGTGGCAACGTTTTTGGAAAGGTTGTTCCCAAATAAATAGAGTATGACTAGATGTGTAATAATTAACAATCTAATTTATAATGTGGTTTAGTCCATATCTGTTTCAGTGCAGAACTTCAGTAGTCTGTCTTAGCACAGAAGTTGTACCTAAGCAAACTATGGCCAGATTTTTCTTAGTTAGCTGAAATAATTAGTGTTAGTAGTACCAGGGCCACCATAGGTGCCAGATTGCAATACTAAAGAATGAACTCTAGAGCTGATGGCCACCTTCACCTATCTGGTTGATTTTTAATATTTTTTTTATTTTTTTATTTTCCCAGAGTTGTGAACGCTTAAAGATTATTTTTTAGTTAACTATCTCTATTTGAGCGTTTAGCCTTTACTATGTTTGTTTTTTCTTTACTAGGTAACTACTTACCTCTTTATTGCAAATGTTATTTTGTTCTTTAAATAGCGATATGGAATTTTCTCTATTTTTTCCAATTAATAATATGGTTAACTTGATTCCTGTAGTTTCCCAAATATTCTTCCCAGTTAATTTGTCTTTCAGCGTGTGAATGTTTTTTAAATTAGAAGCCATGAAATTTTGTTTGGTCCAGGAAGAGGTCACAGCCATTAAACTGCTCAGAGAACAGCCAGCTGGGAGCAGGGCAAGACCTGGCCTGTGGGGCTTACACAGCTTCTAAGTCTTCGCAGCAGCCCAAGAGGTCTTAGGGGAAGAGGAGAGAGTTACTTTCAAATGAATTTTTTTCCAAAGAGGGATGAGCTCTAAAGTGGGCCGTGCTTGCAGAAAATTGCATTAATTGAGAGCTTAATTACTTGAGATCCAATGTGGATCAAAGCTGTGTCTCATTTTTACCAGGTTTTTAAACAGGGTTGTTAGCACCTAGGAGTAGACACTCTGTCTTGGAAGTGGTGGCATATGTGTACAGTACAAATTCATCGTACTGTGATGATCAGTTATTCCTACTTATTCTTTCAATCTCTGCTTCTACAGTGAATCTAGTAAAGTGAGTATCTTCTGTGATAAAACCCTAATTAACCAGGCACTAGTCTGCTAATTTCTGGTAGGACATACATGTACCTGTGGTTCTTCAGTAAATAGCTGCTTCTAAGTTGTGCACCAGCAGTCCTATTGGCCTGAACGCTTTTCCCGTTTTTATCTCCTGGGATCATTAGATAAGCAGAGTTGTAGTGTCATGTACGACTTCATGCCCCTTGCAACTCAGTGTGGAGACAGCTTCCTGATGTTATGGATGGTATCTGTTGGTGTATCAGACTTGCACAAAATCTGCAAAGATTATCACTGTTCAGCAAGGAGTGCAAAGGCAGCTTTTAATGTCTTTTTTGTTGGTTATACAGTGTTAATATTAATTTGAGTTGCAAATAGGAGATAAGGCTTGTAACTAATAAAAGTAAGGTTGATACATCTCCTTTTTGTTCTGTTGCAGAGCATTAATTATAGTAGTGGAAGCATTTATTTTTAAAGCTTAAACTGATAATAATTCTATGGAGGTAGGAAAACCAGTGTCTCCATTTTCCCTGGATGGATAGCTTGCTTGCTCAGAATTTATTATCCTTCTTTGAAGTAGAATCACCACATTTGTTTTATTTCCAGCTTGTCATCAAATAGAGGCCTAGAATCATATTGATAGATTGCTGTCTTTTTCTCCAGCTGATTTTGTAATTACTGAAAGTTGTCTGGAAAATTTTAATTGTTCCCATTTAATTTATTCTACCTGTTTTAATTGTAAAATAAACAAAATAGATAGTTGTTTGGGTGTGGTTTTTTTTTTTTTTACTTTACAGGTGCTTCCTAATACTTACCTTCTCTTTATGTCCTCAGCCTCAGTACAGTTTCCATGGCAGAGATCTGTTTCACATAACAAGGTGCCCTACTATATCAAGTAAGTTTGCCTTGATTCTTTTTTCCTTAAGCGTAACAGAGGGTCTTATCACCGTAACCTGTCAGAAAAACATAGGTACTAAGTAGTAACTAGAAATGTTGTCAAGAGTTTCTCTACATTGTGTTACGTTCCGTATACTATATATTTTCATGTTTATTGCTTTGCATACTGTATAATTCAGAAATATGTAAAAAGCAATCAATGACAAACCCTGACTAAAAACTCCACTCAAACAGATAGGAAACAGCAGAGATGCTCCAGTGTAATACAGTAGCAGAATTCAAATGAGGCTTGTTCTTATGTGTCGGGCTCATCCAGAGTATAAACTGTAGAGTAAAGGGAAAAAAGCTGAATACATAATCAATTAAAAAATGCAAAGTTTATAACCTATAGTAGAACAGTGGTGACTAATATCTATAGAGCCCATTTATCATTTTGTGCAAAATTCCTTTGAAAATAGGCATGTTGATTGTCCTTCTCTCATTTTCTCAGAAGTTTTTATAGTTCTTGATATTAATGTAAATATTGATAAAAAATATACAAATACCTTGGTTACCAAGAGGAGTGGTTGAGATATTTATTTGGAAAATAATAAGAAATACTTAGTGTGGAGGTATGGAGATTTTGATGTGTTCTACTCGGAGCAATCCTTAACTTGGGTTTTCTCATTCCATCAGCATTTATTTATGTACTGTTTGCCAGTACTCTAAAGGTGAAAGATTGCAGCTTTGAGAGAAGAATAGCTTTTCACCAGAGGTAAATGAAATTTTAAGAAGGTACAGTGTATAGTAAGCCAGACCCAGAGTAGTTCATACTAGGCTGAAGGAAATCTGTGTTAAAATGTTATCAGTTTGAGGTTGGAAATAAAGTAGGTTTTTTTAAGTCTATAGGGTGACTATGAACTGGACCTACAGATAATTCATTCTAAAAAAAAAATCACTGCGGACTTTATACTATTGCATATTGCTCTGTCATAGATCTGAGAGCCACATTTTGTGTTTCAAAGAATTTATGAGTGCTTGAGAGCTTTGAAAAGCAGGTAATGGTAAATCTGTGTTGATAGAACCTGCTGTCATCATTCTTGAGGTGATGGTTGTTTTTAAACTGTGATATGAACATTAATTTTTTCAAAGGGTCTGGGTAGGTAAATAGAAAAAGGAAAAACCTACCACGAAGATTCTTGAATTCTCTATAAAAACATTTGCACATCTGCTGAAAACTTTTGCAGTAGGCAAGAGGAGACTGTGATGGGCTGGAGGAGAGGTTCCTCCCTCAGCCCCGAGTGGAAGAGGGGAGGGCAGAGGCTGGATGTGAAGCACACTGACTGCCTGGACTCAGGCAGCAGTGCAGTTAAAATGATCACACCTACAGCCGTAATTCAAAGAAAACACTGAAGTATCAAACTACAGAGAGCAAGAGGAAAACTACTCTAAAACAGTCTTTTTTTTCGTTGTGAGTATGTCCTTAGTGGGCGTTGAAAGATGGCAATTCATGTTCCTGCTCTACCTGGTCAGATCTGGCAGCTGAAGTTGGGAGTGTTTACCAGGTGTGAGTTGGCCTGTGGAGGGGTCTCGGGAGCTCCTGGGTACGTTCGGAGTTGGAGGACAGAGACGGGATGGATAGTCCTACCACCACAACAGATGGAATAGACCAAGATTAAAGCTTCTGGTCTGTGCTGAGCTAAGCCAAGAATCTTATCTTTAGTATTTCATATGCATATCCTTTTTTCATACTTCATAATACATTTTTTGACTATCTGGTTTCCAGTGTGTGCACTTGGTGCAATACAGCAAGTACACAACTCGGCAGCAAAGTATCCACTGATACTGTGGGCTCGCTCTGATAGTAGTGTGTTGGCTGCCCTGGAACTGGATTGGGGAATGAAGCCCGTTGGGGCTGAGAAACAAACCCCAGCATCTCTCAGAAATATTTTTAATGGTCTTGCACCAGAAGTTTGATAAAGGGGCAGAAGCCGAGGGCGAGTTCTCTGAGGGTTGAGGTCTTTACAGAAGCAGAGACCACTGGTTTATTTTGAGGATGGCTTTAATGAAGTCAACAGAATTATCTACTGTATCTCAAAGAAGACTTTTATAGTAATCTTTCCCTACTTTCGACATGATACATGCAGTTGAGACAATGTCTTGATTCTTGTGTCTTGAAAGAGAAGAATGATGTTACATGTAACCAGTAGGATTTACTTATTTTAAAAAGCTTGATGAGGAATACTGAGTTTCAGTATATCTACAGTCTGACAAGCAGACTGACCTTGGCACTTTCCTTCGTTTCTTATTGTTTACTGATCTAAACTTCAGTGTTGGCAGCAGCAGCTAGATAAAACACAGAGAAAATAAAGCAAAAAAGAGCTGATTCTGAACTTCATTTGCTTTGGTATGATTAGGCTGGAGAGTAATCTTAGCTTTAAATATTCTTGTAAATCTTTGTCTGTTCCCTAATTTTGGATATAGTTTAAAGAAGAGATGAAAATGATGCTGACACAAAAACTTATTTTATTGGAGTGATTAAATGAGCTTTTGTAATAGAACTCAAGAGAACAGTCAACAGGATTTAATGGTGGTTGTTTATATATAAAGAAATTCTGGGAAAGAGGCAAACATTAAGTTAATTTTCTTGCTTTTTTGTTTAATTGTACTAACCTTTTTGAGTGAGGTGCCTTTGTAAAATACAACATGAGTAAAAGGAACAGTTATGATGAGTCTTAATAACTCTATCAATCAAGAGCAATTAAATTTACTGTTTTGTACGGCAAGACTTCCATGTTCAGAGAGAAAGTTTAAGGTACCAGTTGTTCATTTTATGGGATAAGGAAGAAAAAGAGCAGAAGAAGGAGAATAAAAGTATGACTCAACGACTGGTGGTTGAAAAATGAGAATTTTAAAAAACTAATTTAGAAAGGGAAATAAATGCTAATTGAAATGAGACTACTTTAATTCTGAATAGGAACATACACTCTTCTTAGACAACCATAAATTCATACCTTTACTTCATTTTGGTTGCTTTTTGTGAGTGCCCTTGAATGAAAAATGTAAAATGACATAGCTGTAGATTATGATGTAGTTGTACCTCTGTTAAAATGAGAGTTTAAAAAAAAATAAATATTGCACTCTTCACAGTTTTATTGCACATGGAGAATGGAGTTTAAAAAAAAATTAGGGAATGGCAGCTGAGAAGGCAGGAGGGAGCACTTTAGGTGGCAATGAATCTGTAACAAGAATGTCAAAATGATGCAAGATGTCTGTATTTTCAGATGAGCAGCATCTATTCTGTTTGTTTCCTGATGCCAGAGGTAACTTGTGCTTAGATTCACAGAGAGGAGTGTCTCAGAGAAAGAGGTCCTTCCTGTGCCAGCAAACTGTGGTGGCTTTGGAGTGCTGTTTGTTCTCCCTTCCGTCTTTACTAACGGTTGCCATGTCTGCCCTTTCTGGGGTTGTGAAGGAAGCACAGGAAAGATTAAAAAGTCAGTGCACAAACTCCTCTGTCCCATAAGTTCAGAGACAGTCTGTATTTGGAACATTTCGGAAAGGAGTGGCTATTCTGCTTAGTTGGAAGAAGGATTTATAATTCATTGAGCCCAGGTTTATCAAGGTATGTGTGCCCTGGGCTATGGCAGATATTTGGTTGAACTGAACCTTACACACATGATTTACCCTCTTTTCTCCTCTTGAATTAATATGTAAACCAAATTTGCTAAATGGCTTTGCCCCTGATGTAATTTTATTTACTTCTTTTTGCCTCCTGTTTAATTTTTTTCTTAATGGCAAATGATAGAAGTTTTTGTATTTCTGTAGTCTGAGTCTTCTCTGTCACAGTAGAAATCAATCAATGAAAACCTGAATCTGTAAAATCTCAATGCGGTTAAAAAAAAAAAAGCAAGCTTAGTCCTTCATACTTCATAAAAAAGAATGGAATTAGTAGAGGGGGATAAAACGCAGCAGGCACATTATTTACTAATGCACTTTTGGTAATCAAAGTGTGAAGTTTGGACAAAAAGTTTGGCAAACTTGCCATTACATACATATTTCATAGGTTGCTTTGCAAAGGTTTGACATTTATAAAAGAGAGTTTTCTGCTGCTTTTTGTTTATAACTGAATCACATGAATAAGACATGCTTGGCCTCTGTAACAGAAAATGGAAAAAGAAAGCCTATATTACATATCACTTCAATAAAAATTTCTCAAGGGAAACAGAAGAATAGAAGAAACACTATGTACAGTTGTTAAGCATTTTTGAGGAATATAAAGTGAACTGAAAGGAATGTGCAGAAAACTTAATTACCCTGGCATTTCTCACTGTTGTTCTTTTAACTGTAATTTAAGTGTTCTTCAGCTGTGTACCTTTCAATACATTATTAGATATTTGTACTGTGCAGAAGAAACAAAAGGGTGGTACAGAAAGGGTCACAGTGAGTTTAATCTCATGCAGGGCATTACATAGGCAGAGCAATTTCTTGTTGTAATCATTAAATTGATCAATATCAAACTCCATAGTCACCCTGGTTACTTTTTGGTAATCCTGCAAAGAGGCTGGCATCACTAACATTTTAAAAATCCCATTTTATCACCTCCTGTATCATGTTCAACTTTATGGGGGACAGGAATAAAATGCTTTCTGCTTCTCCATCTTTTTCAAGAATCTTCAGGAAGTCTTTCCTGATGTTTGGTTTATGCCTGTATGGGGGATAGGGGAAGAACAAATGGATCTAGGAAACTTAACTTTTTTTCTTATTCGGGTTATATCCGTAATCCCATTCCTAGAAGTATTAGGAAATATTTCTCTTGGAAGGGAAAATAAAATGTAATTTGCAGAAAGAGATAATACAGGTTTCAGTTTTTGAGAGTTTCTTCAATTACCAGTTCCTGTACTGGTCTTCATTTTCTATTAAAGAAATGCAGTAGTACATTTTCTCCAGAGGGATTTTAAAATGCCTGCAAAAAATTGCCCCGCCAACCTCTAATATACATTACCTTTGCAATGCATTATGCCAACTCTTTTTCACTCCAAAACAGTATTTTCTAAGGGTCTTAAAAAAAAAAAAAGGAAAATATATGATGTCTAGGTAAAACATCATGATATTTATAAAGTGTTATTATGCCATTTTAAATTTGACAAGGGCAGCAAAGTCAGAGTTCTGAGTACTGTTGACTAATTAGGATCAGTAAAGATCCTGATTTCAGTTAATATTTTGTGCGAATGTCTGCCATAACAGAAAGCTACTTAACGTAATGCTAGAGTACTGTTTCAGTGTCTGCTCTGATTATCAACACAGACATAGACCTTGTTGATGCTAAGACATGATAAAAAAAACCCACAAACTTTTTTCTAGTTTTCTTTCTTGTAGACAAAAGCTAAAATATAATTTTTTATTTTTTTTTTCACAACTCCATGGGCAGCCTGGAAATGTACAATTTACTCCATTCATTTCAACAGGACTGTTCTCTTATTTCTAGAGATCGCAAGTTAAATGACATGCTAACTGTTTCTCAGCTCTTTATTTACAACCAGCAAGTGTTTTTAACATGGATTATCTTTGCCAATTATAATTAGAAAGCTGCCAGCAAACATAACGGGTAAGAAGCAGATTGTGAGGGTAGATGTTTGTCATTTAAGCTTTAGAGCTCTTCATTAATATGTAGGTTTTTCTAAATTCGGAATATTTTATGGTTATAATGTTTACTTTTAGTTATAGAAATGTACACAAATGCATTTAGACTTTTTAAATTACACCATTTTGTCATGCAATCTATTCATGGATGCCTGTTTTGTTTCCATTGATTATATTGTGTCAGTAGGTTTTGGCAGAAGACACTCTTACCCTGAATAACTCAGTCTTTTGATACTAACCAAAAAAAAAAAAAAAAAAAAAAAATGCTAAATGCATTCTCTTTTGACTCAGTCAGTGAAATGCTATTAATTCTTCCCTGACGGATCCATGTGGGAAGACGTAACGTGTTCACGCCACTTGAGTTACTGTCCTGTAGACCAGCTCACTTCTGTCGTGGCAGAAATCCATTCTTACGCCACCCACTGTGCAGAATGAAATCTTGTAACTTCAGCTCCTGCAGACCTTGAAAAGTTCTTTTTTATCCAGTGCCATCCACATGCAAGAAGAATAATGAGCCCAACTGTTGTTCCCTTTCACCCTAGTAGAGTACTTGCGAGAGAAGGTGCTCCTTGGCACGTGTGTCACTGTGACCTGGGACAGAACTGCCACAGTAGTTGTAACAGAGAGGGAGAACTCTGTAGATTCGCCTGCTCTTGGTGCAATGCTTCTTTTCAGAAGTTCAATGAGATGACTAAAAATGATAACTCATGTATTTTCACAACTTACCATGTAAATTTATTTTGTTTTCTATCTGACTTCTGCATCATTCCAAAATTAGATTCCATTAGCTTCTCTGCAGGCTTAGTTTTCCATCATTGGGGGGTTACAGATTGTTTTCTATAGAAAAATACAGAAAATGGCATTTCTTCACATTCTTAGCCGATAGTTGCTAGAAGGACTGAATTTCCTGAAGACTTCCTGTTGTGTCTCTGTGGTGAAAACAATCCATTCAGTTCTAACTAATTGCCTCCTGGGACTTACGGCCTCTAGAGGAATAGAGTTGGAGTTCTCTTTGTTGTATAGTAAAATCATTTTGCCTGGAAATCTTCAGAAAATGACTGGAGCACTTCTGTGAATGAATTGCATACTGCTGTAGTTGCTTACCTCTTTTTAGCAGCCCCGGTAATTTTTATTTTTAATTAATTTTAAATTAGCAGTTTATTAATTTCTGGTCCTTTGCTCTAAGGATGACGTCTTTCACGTATACTTGTAAAAGACACGCAAAGAAAGTGTGTAATCTTTTGTTTATCAATTTCCTTGTTCTTGTAGGTCTGATGTCTCGTATGTTATTTGTGTTTCATGAGCAAGGTATCAGAGAAGCAGGGGAACACGCAAGTCTGCTTTTACTCACTGGGCAATAATTGACAGCAGTTGTCACCGCTGCAGTGCATATTTTAGAATAAGTTGCTATGTCATGAACTTGCATAAAAAGGAGCTGTGAGATCTGGGTCAGAAGGATCTCCCCCCACTTTCATCAAGTTTTTCTCACCTGTGACAGATATCCAGTACTGTAAAGCTTCTGAGCACATTTCTCAGTGCTTGATCTGCTTGGGTTAGTCTTGCATCAATAACACAAAAGTTGCTGTAGCTACAGCAGAGAAAGATGGATCTTACTTCAAAGAGCTGCTTTACAAACCAAATCACCAGAAAGCACTTTGTCTTGCATGCCTCCTGTTTGGAGCGCCTAATAAAATGACTCCTTTCTCTGACAGTTTTATTTGTAGCATAGGAAGGTTATCTGCACGCCCATTTTTTTTCTTCCTGCAAAAATCAATTTGTGTGCACATAAAAGTCCCTGCGTGTTATGAAATTGTTATCAAATGAAACTTTGCATTAAGAAATGTCGCTGTTGAGACTGATTCCTCCCCTCTCCCCTGTTTTTTTGTAGCTCTTTTTAAATTTACAGTTACTTTTTTATTTTTTTTATCTCGGCTCTGTCCAGTGTAGTCTGGCTTTGGTATCTTCTGTCTCAAAAGTGAAGCCTATCCACCAAATATACCTGGGGGCGGTGCGGCAGTGGAGTTGCTGCCTCCTTTGACCTGAGCAGACTGCTGAGTCGGTGATTCACTCGCTGTAAGCCCATTCCTCTTCCCGGCTGGATCCGTGTACATGAGCGCTCAGCCGTGAGGGGAGGTTTCTCGCTAGGATGAGGCTGGCACAATTGCGTTCACCTTGTCTAGTCATTTGGCAGCTGTCAGGTAGTACTGACTTTTGGGAAATTATGGACAAACCTGCATGAAGGGATTCTCTCTCACTTTTTTTTCCATTCCACCAGATGATGTTCATGGGGCCTCCTTTCTCACATGATCCTGGTGGCAGGTACCTGCCATGTGTGGCAGACTAAAGAACTGAGTGATAAGTTTTAAAAACCTCATTAGTCTGTACCGAGTCTTGCACAAATGTGTTTCTCTTCCAAATGAAAATAGAAACATAAAAATATTTTCTGGTCATTATGTTCATGGAATCATGGAATTGTCGGAGTTGGAAGGGACCTCTAGAGATCATCTAGTCCAACTCCCCTGCTAAAGCAGGATTGCCTAGAGCACGTTACCCAGGACTGCATCCAGGCGGGTCTTGGAAATCTCCAGGGAAGGGGACTCCACAACCTCCCTGGGCAGCCTGTTCCAGTGCTCTGTCATCCTCACCGTAAAGAGGTTTTTCCTCATATTTGAATCATAGAATCATAGAATGGTTAGAGTTGGAAGGGACCTTAAAGAGCATCGATCTTTGGGGGGGTGCCCAACCCCCCTGCCATGGGACACCTCCACTAGAGCAGGTTGCTCAAAGCCCCATCCAGCCTGGCCTTAAACACTTCCAGGGATGGGGTATCCACAACCTCTGGCAACCTGTTCCAGTGCTTCACCACCCTCACAGTAAAGAATTTCTTCCTAATATCTAATCTAAATCTCCCCTCTTCCAATTTAAAACCATTGCCCCTTGTTGGGTCACTACACTTCCTGGAAAATAGTCCCTCTCCAGCTCTCCTCTACGCTCCCTTCAGATATTGGAAGGCTGCTATGAGGTCTCCCTGGAGCCTTCTCTTCTCCAGGCTGAACAACCCCAGCTCTCTCAGCCTGTCTTCATAGGGGAGGTGCTCCATCCCTCCGATCATCTTCATGGCCCTCCGCTGGACCTGCTCCAATAGGTCCATGTCCTTCCTGTGTTGAATGGAACTTCCTGTGTTCCAGCTTGTGCCCGTTGCCCCTTGTCCTATTGCTGGAAACCACTGAAAAGAGTCTGGCTCCATCATCCTTCAACCCACCCTTTAGGTACTTGTTATTAGGTATACATCTCATGTTCTGTGCTTTTCTATGAAGAGAAGATGTAGTCATTCGGGTATTTGCTCCATTAAATGGAGAAACAAGATGGTAGTGCAGGATACAGAGATCTTGGATATCTGCTTCACTTTTTTTCTGCTTTATGTCAAACACACACAAAATGCGAAAAAAACCATCATTTTTGCATGGCGTGTTTTCACAATTAAAGTGGTGTTTAGTCTTTTAGATAAAATTACTGAAGGCATTTACTTAAAGCATACAATTTCAATAATGAAACTGTTGTCTGTTTTTAAATCTTGGAAGCCTGATTTCAGGAAAAAGTGTGATTGGTAATATCAGCTCTTATTCATTGCATATGGGTTTATAAATTACTTAGAAGCTGGATTTTAAATTGCAATTAGATCTGCCCACATCCTAGTTAAGCATTACAGAAGCGTACTGGAGTATATCAGTATATTTCTGGAGGCGGGGGAGGGGGGGAAGCAAGGATTTATCCAAGTATTAACTCTTTCTTTCTTCTTTTATCTTTAAATAAACAAAGAGAAAAGGTCTCTGGACCTAGAGAACTTTGACAATTTATTAGCAGAAAATCAACTTCTGCTATCAATCCATTGTTGTTTATGTAGGGAGACATTTGCTGTTAATAAAACTTTGCACTTCTGCTGTGCTTCCCAGGTGAGATCCTTGCAGCACCCCACAAGTAAGAAGTGGTTTTCTTCATTGAAACGTATTTTCAGTGCCAGAAAATAGTGAACTGAGAAACAAAGGCTGCAATTCAACAATGTTCTTGCCATCACGGCTAATTTTTAGATGATAGTTTCTAAGCAGTAAAGAGGATTTGACTCAGGTAAATTGCATGTTGCTTACATGCAGTGTTTGCACTAATATTCCAGCATTTAAAATAGTGTGAAATGTATTTTTATATACACATATATATATATTTAAAGTTTTTGCCACGTTACTGCCACCTACGTTTACTTTTAACATAGAAGTTTGAAGGTGGTTTGACGGTGTTTTAGTTAAGAGTCTTCTCAGAAAATCCTAATAGATCCTTTTAACTTACGATGTTGACAGTAAAATCACAGGTCTTGGGGTTTTTTTTTTTGCTTGTTGGAGGGAGTAAAGGGGGCAGGGTGGTATTTCTCGGTCAGGGGAGTTGAGGTAAAGCAATTTCCTTAAAACAAGCTTTATTAAACTGATCACATTGGATCCATTTCTGTGAGCAGTTGCAATGGGTTTTGTCAACAGAAATCAATTCTAAATGGTCAACATGATAATGATGCCATCCCGCTTATCATGATAGTGCAGATACTTAGTAGCTTGAGGACTGGTTTTGCTTATTAAATAAGTTGGACTTATTAAATAAGTTGGTCAGCCTGAATCATTATATTGTGGGTTTTTTTTCCTGTTTACTGAAGCTGTATATGTTCTTCTTTGTAATATATCAGGGGTTTGAGAATGCTGGACAGTCAGTTGCCTTTACCTTGGCACAGCACCAAACCCAGATACATCCTTTTTTGTTGTTGTTGGCTTCATGATGATTTATTGGCAGGCACCTTCCAGTGAAATAATTGTCAAGCTATTTGTTTTTGAAATGACTTTTCTGGACAAGGATAACCATAGTGCTGTTTTAAAAGTATCTTTCTAGAAACTGCAAAACCACTGATACTGGCATGCCTTAGCTTTGGAGTTCAGCATATCAGAGCCTTGACCACCTCATTCAGAATTTGAAACATGAAGATAATTAATGTGATATTATCAAACCAAAACCAAATAAAATTTTAGTTCAGGAAAAATGTATTCAGATGTAAAAATGTACTTCAGTGTTCTGAATTGGGGAGGGTTTACTGTGGTATTTCAGAGTCAGTCACAGTCTAACAGAAGATGTTTTGATTGCATGCTGTATAAATCTCTCGTTTAAACATAGTCACATTCAGGGCTTCTCTCTCCTTTCAGTTGTCTACTAGGGAGTCATCACAAAGAGGAAAAAGAGGATTTCCACCTAGTGTATTTAAGGAAATACAAATTGTGTCGATGAACTTCCATGAGAAACACCTCACAAAGTTGTGATGGTGCCAGATACATAAATGAGACCCATGGCAGAGAGAGTTAAGCCTAGAGACAGAGAGAAGGTGGCTCTGGAGACCAGAATCAAAGCTGGAAAGGACACACTAGTGTACAGAATGTAAAGTGGGGATCGTATCCCCTATGCAAAGACCCAATCCATGCACTTTCCAATACTGTATCTCAAAAGGAAATGTAAAGAAGCACCCTCAGCACTTACTTTGTTTGGAGCCTGCCTCGCCTTTGTGGTACCTGTCCTGTCTCTGTAGCTCTTTGGAGCAGGATCTTCTGTCCCATTTTATTTCATCACTTAGAATAAAAGGGATCATTCTTGGTTGGTTTGTCAATTGGGGCGGGGTGGAAATCTACAATGATAAATTATTGTGCAGCCACTGAGGTACAGCCATTTATACCTACTGAGGATACAGGCTGCTAAATTTAAGGGCAAAGTGCCATTTAAAGTCTTTATTTACACCTAAGTACACCTATATGTGAAAAAAAAAAAAATTGTGTACGCATTAACGACTTTTAAATACAAAGGTGAAATACGTGGTATTCATTGCTCATTATTGTTAGACTTGCTAACCTAGCGTAGTTTCATTATTAACTTTTAGAAGGAATGCTATTATCTTTTTAACACAACTTCTCTAGTTAATTTTGTTACAAATCTAATTCAAATGTAAATACTTTGTGAGACAAGAATGCACAACCATTCCAACAATGTTCATAAATACAGGTAAGATGTAGCTTGTAGAAGGGAATTGGAAATTTCAGTAGACCTGACATAAAGCACATTTTGACCTCTGTGGCTGCATACCTGAAACTTTGGTGACTAGAAACAGGGGTGCTAAGTGGTGGGTTAAGTGATGCTGCCTGTTGAATTGCTGTTATGTGAGCTCTAGTGTGAAACACACCCCCTAAATGCAGATCCCTGTTGATCAGGTGTGTGACGTGTGATCAGGCTTTCCATTAAATACGTTACAGGTAAAGTTTGAGATTGTTGTATGTGTTTTGATACACCTGTTCAGATATGCAAGACATCTGAAATAAAACTTCAATGTTTTTTATTTTCAAAGTGTTTTTACAAATATTTTTATTGTGCTACAGCAGGAGGAAGTTTTCCATTTTTATCTTATTCCTGTACCTCTTAGTTTCAGAATCAGAGTTCAACTGATATAGTCACTCACAAACAGAAGTAAATACTGTTAAATATGGGTGGGCTATTGTCTAACTTACTTTGTGATTAAAAAATCAATGAGCTGAGTGGCACAGATCGTGTATTTTATTTTAAGAGCTGAGGGATTTCTTGCCACTTAAACACAGAAAATCAGAGTATCTTTGTGGTTTTGTCCTTTGCATTGTGTGTGTATGTGTGTTGCCTGAAACTTTGATTATCTCATTCCTTTGTAGTCATGAGACACAGACAACCTGTTGGGATCATCCTAAAATGACTGAACTCTTCCAGTCCTTAGGTGAGTGCATTTCTTAAAATAAACCATTATGTGATGTTCATTCCATGAGTAAAAGCCTGCATTTGTCTGCTTACCACATCTGAGTTGCCATGTAACAGAGCGATGAGACACGATTTGCAAGAAACCTACTGCCTTGATTCATGTCACGTTTATTGCCTTTCAGTAATTTTAATTCTGAACAATATGCTCTGACTCTATGCTTTAATGCAGTATCTTTTTTATTTCTTTTAAATCCGCAAAGGGATGTCCAATGATGCAGGCTGCATGTTTAAAGCAGGATGCCAGCCTGCAGGGAAATAATTTTTTGTAATAAATCAGAACAGATACACTATCAGTAGAGGCGAGACCATATTATGATATAACTATTTCAATGTGCCCTGCTAACATCTACATTTACTATGAAATCTCCCTTTCTAAGGAGCAAAGGGGTAAAATACTGTTAAGTGAGGAAAAATGCTACTATACCCATCAGTTTCTAACATAGAGCTTATGGCTATCTGACTGTCCCTTTCAAAGCACTATTTACAAATTCATAACATATAAATTATGGCTTTAAAAGCCATTATTTCTGTTACTGTGACCATTGCTGCCCTCTGTTTCCTGTATGTTGTCTGATGGAGTTGTAAATTATTTGAGAAACATATTGTATTTGAGTACTTGCCTGGAAACTACTTAACACTGCATAATATGTGTGTAAAACTCTATTATATGTATATATATTACATGTGCCAAGGTAGTGTCTCTGAAGGCCCTGGACTGTCAGAGTCGGGAGTCTTTCCCTGCAGGTGGATTGGACTGACATCCCAACTTCTCCGTTTTGTTTGTTCTGTTATATCCTATTAACTCATTGCAGAGAAGAGAAGGGATATCAGAGTTTTTCCAAAACATGAAAATTTATACATAAAGGAAACTTATGGACTCTCTTTTTAGGGCTGCTCACATTTCTGTTTCTGCTATTTCAGCTGACTTGAACAACGTACGCTTCTCAGCCTACCGTACGGCCATCAAAATCCGAAGACTGCAGAAAGCACTGTGCTGTGAGTTTGGCCTTTGAGACAAATTGTTTCCCAACAGTACTTGGGAAAGGGAGGGTCAGCTTCAGCCTAATGACATTAATGTTTAACAAGGGACCAGAAACACCCTTGACAGATTGTCAATCAACAAAATGGCAGGAAGAGTTCCCGGTAGCAGCTGTCATTATTGCAAATAAATAAAATCAATTAATGAAAAAAGGTTGAAATGGTATTCCCGCTTAGAATACTTTGAGAAATGGCAGGAAAATAAATATTGAACCTCTTGACTATTGCATACTGTTTCTGATACAAACTAGTGTGAAATGATGTGAGCTACAATCCTGACCTTTGACATAAACTCAGATATCATATGATATTTTTAGACTTCTATTACATTTTTTTGGTAAATGTTTACTGCTGCTAGATAACTTTGAAAATATTTCTCCCTCACAGAGAGACTATCTTGCTGTGTGAATTCCATTTAAAGAGGAGTTCACGCTTCCCAAAGTGTGAGAGGAAAGGGGTGTGAGGGTGGTAGTTGGGATTACTGTACATTTTAATCACAAAAAGCTACTCTGACAAAACAAACTATTATTATTAGCAATATTAGTATGTGTATATATATTGGAAGTATGAGAAACGGTCTTAAAGCTAGACAGGAAATAAACATGCGTTTCACATGGATATTGGTTCTTCTGCCCAGACCTGTGTTGACATTTATCCTTGTTCTTAAGCAATCTAATAATTCAGTCACAGTACACTCTGAAGAGTGATTTCATCAGCAGGAAAGGATAGGTGTCTACTAAGTAGGATCAACTGTCTAAACTACTTAATTTCCAAGGTTTGTGTCTGTATCTCCATTTTAATCTTCTATATTTGCTAGATTTTTAAGAAAGCATTTGACATTACATCACAATTATAGTTTAATTCAATGGCAAGTGGCATGACTACCATGTTCAAAGTTTAGCAGCTTCAGAACCGATGTATCAGGAGGTCTTATCCTGGCCTCC
Organism: Numenius arquata; assembly: GCF_964106895.1. Taxonomy (NCBI): domain Eukaryota; kingdom Metazoa; phylum Chordata; class Aves; order Charadriiformes; family Scolopacidae; genus Numenius; species Numenius arquata. The sequence continues at coordinate 15,052,452 of NC_133577.1, read as the reverse complement.
AGACTCAGGACTTCTCTGATTCACACAGCAAGTGTCACACTGGGGTTCTAGGCTCTCACCTGAGTGTCCTGTGCAAAACAAACTCAAGAGTACCCTTTGGAGTCATCCTGTCACTGGTATTTCTACATTGTTCTTGAGAATCAGGATAATGAAAAGAATATATGGTGCTTTCTTGGGGGAGCTGAACTAGCTTGTAACTTCTCAATTTTTATTTTGGAGAAATGGGATTGAACTAATAGTTCAATCAATAGTTCAATAGATGTAACACAGAAATGGTTTATGTTATGAAGAGGGAAGATAACTGAAAGGACAGGAAGCTTAGAAGGAAGTGAGATTTTGGGAGAAGGCAGAGAAGAAAGGATGTATGGAAGAAAACTAGCAGAAATGGAGCTGGAGATTAAGGTGTACAAAAGAAAGGAGTACAAAAAATTCTGTTGTTGAGATGATGAGAATATGGATTTTAAAAATTATTAGGACTATGAATGGAAAAGAAAATACATAAAGCCACAGATATATCAGAAAGAAGACAGGGTGAAGTAGAGAAAAAAATGGAAGCTGGAAAATTTTGGAAGGAGATGTGGGTTGTGTGTGAGGGTCCCAGATTTTAGACCTTTTGTAAGGTTTTGGCAACAGCTGGTATGAAAATGTTACATAACATTACTAAATTTTCTTGTTTAAACTTGGGAGTCCGTGCTGTGGAAGGACTTTTCAGCCCTGAAGGGTGTACAGTTTCGCAGTCTGAGTAGGAACATGAGAAGGACAAAGCCATCCTAAAGTTGCAAGCAAGGAAGGAGTTGTGCAAAGAGGGATCCCTTCCTGTCTTCCAGGCGGTTAGTTTTCCTTCCAGCCTAGAAGACAGCAGCCTGATCTTTGCAGTAGCTTCTTGGCTGGACTTCAGATATGTATTATACCAAATGAAGCTGTGCCTGAGGTGGTAGTTAGCGACTCCAGAAAGCTAGAGTGCATGTATGCAACAGCACAGGCTCTTGGAAGTACCTCTCGCCACTTCTTCCTATGCTATGCTGACCTCTCACAGAATTTCAAATCAAGTTCAAGATCTTGGGTTCAAGGTCTTATGTTTGGGGAAAAAGCAGAACCTGTCCTTTGAAAGATTGTTTGATGGTATTGAAAGAAAAAGTGTATTTCTTTGGCACAGCCTAGAGCTTCTCTGTGCAAGAGATACGGTCTCGCCCAAGGCTGTAATTTCATCTCCCAGCAAGACTAAAGAGAATTATGAGCTTTCTGCTTATCAGTGTGCAGGTTATAAAGTATGCATCAACATGTACCTGAAAACCAATAGCAAAGCAAGAAACCAGAAAGCAAAGTAAAATTCTCCTTGTGCATGCTGCTCCCCAGGGAGGAGTGAAAAAACAGACTGCACATGATGGATGCTAATCATGCTGCCTGTTTCTGACAGGCATACAGATTGTCTAGCGACCTGTATAGAACAAACTTCACTTTCATTACTTCTAATAAGCTTTGAGGAGGATCATACTTTCTGCTCTTGCTTTTACTGCAAAATATATGTGATTTCTGTAATAACTGCATTGGTTAGCTCTCCTCATTCACAGATTTCAAAAGTATCCTCCAATCAAAGTGAATATTGTCTCCGGTTTCGGGGGAGGGAGGTGGAAAGAGGACAGAGGGAAGTAGTAAGAAGTAAGGAGAATATTCCAGTTTAAAGAGTCAGGATCTCTACAGATCAAATCTGCCTTGTTATTAATCAAACCATTTGCTTGCTCCATCTCTTTCTCATGGGAGGAGACAACAGCAAAAAAAATCTTTGTTATACGTACATATTTGACCAAGGATTGGTTTAATTTGTGAGAGCACAACATTGTGGGTTTTTAAGAAATTCATTACAGATTATTCACAAAGCTAAATGCTACAAGAATTTTCCGTCTATGAACTCATTATGATCTGGCATGATTTTAAGACCACCTTCAAAGATAGAATCAATGCTGTTCCTTTTGTCCTTGTTTGCTGCAGATTATTTCTTGCCAGGGAGCAGATCAAATTCCATTTGACTGTGATGGTACTTGGCCTGTTTCTGTCCTGTGAATGGCAGCTGAGATGATAGCCAAAACACAGCATGTGCTAACACCTCCTTTCTGAGGAAGGGGAGAGTGGTTAAGCCCTATCAAGAATTCTTTTCTTGACTTTTGGTGGTTTTGTTTTAAGGTAGGGAGTCATCTTCTGTGCCCCTGCCATTCATTCTGTGGTCTGAGTTGCTTTAGTCTTCCATTGAGTTTCCTGTAATTTTAACTGTGGATGGTTTTTAAAGGTGTTTGGGTGCAGAATGCTCCAGGAAGGCTTATGTGCTAAGGCAAAGAAAATGTCAAATCACTAAAAAATAAGATCACTGTAAAATGTGACAAATTGCTGTCACAGTCGCGTGTGTGTATAACTGCAAAGGCCTTTTTTGGTGAGAACTCAAAGGGCAGAGCTGAAGTGGGATGCACAGTCCCTTTCACACAGTGAGGACTGGAAGCAGAGTACTGGTGCTACACAAGCAGGTTCAGGAGCATGTAATTTGAAAACCGTACTTTGGAAAACTTGCTTATGTCAAATCTCTCTTCTAAGCCTTTTCTCCGTAAGTGTCAAAAAAATATGGTTCTGCAAAAGTTTTTCCCTCCCACTCCCCTCACCCCTCTTTAGGGCAAGTAGAGTCATGTTTCATCTTGTTCCCTTTTTTGGAAGGTAGATTCCTGCAGAGACTAGTATGTGTGTGGGTACCTACGTGCATTTATTTTGCAGGAAGCTAAGGAAGGTTGCAGGTTGGAAAGAACAAATTCTTGATTAGCCTCTGTGTCTCAGATTATGTGAGGCAGACGTACTGAGCGCAGTTTTCCACTGTAGCAGAAGAAGAACGGGGCCAGAGAGAGGATCCTGTGTTGCAGTTGCGCTGGGCAGCCATACAGCACCAGGCCCTGACTATAGTATTTTATTCTTGTGCAGCATACTTTAGCTCATTTTCAATGAATGATCTATGCCCCAGATACTGAGGCATAGTACTGGAAGGGGAAAAGGGAACAAAGCAAACATGGTCAGAATTTCTGTCGCTGAGCTCCTCTAGGTGATTTAAAATTTAGGAATGCTAATAGGAACATCAACCGCACAAGGCTAAGGAAAGAACATGAAGACATATCGGGCTAAAAGCAAGAGCCATGTAGACTTTCCTCAGCCATCCATTCTTTTGCAGGAGCTGCTATAATTCACAGGGTCTTTCTGATACAAAAGCTCCATAGCAATACCTGCCTATTTGCTGTGGGGTTACAGCAGCATCAGATTTGTGATTAGCAGCTGCATGTCATTACTAGCTCCTGAGTCAGTCTCTTACATGTGCTTGAACCATGCTGAATGACATGGTTTCTGTTTGCAGTTTTCCTTTAGGAAAGTCCCCTCTCTGCAGAAAGGAAAGGAATGACCCTTGTGTCCATTTGCTCATTAACAGCAGGGTTGGTCATTCAGCCCATTTGACCAGATGCAGAATGGTACTGCAAAAATGCACTAGAAGCTGCGTAAAGTAGTCTTCATGCCAGCAATGGCATGTCAGCCTCAGGTTAGCTTTTCCCCATCTGCTTAAACATAGTTTATTTTAAAACTTTCAGAAATGGATATGTAATGACAAAACAATCCCTCTTTACATCAGCCCAATCCAGGGATGCTGCTAGTGGGTACACCTTACCACGGCAGGATAACTGCCTGTATCCAACGTTGATTCAGCCAGCTGAGTACTGAAGTAAGCAGGGATGGAAGTAATTTCCTCTGGCTGTTCTCCATGAATGGTGTCATTCAAAAGTGTAAGTTTTGCTTAATTTGCATTAGTACAGCAGCAGAGTTTCCTTTTAGTATGAAAATACTGAAAGTACCTCTCCCAATTCCCTCTAGAAACGTGAATGCGAGATCTTAATGCCAGCAGATCAAGATAGGAAGTTTGCAGGCTTACTCCAGTGTCTGTTGAATTACTTTTTTCAGTGCAAGGATGGTTATGCTAAGCCAAGCCCAAAGGCTCCAACTTTCTGGCTTTCCAAAGCATTCCAAGTTTTCACTGGCTTTAAAAAGGGCAGATTTTGGGTGCTGTCAATCTATTTCAGGAAGCTGCTTAACCTGCTTTTAGCCAATCATGAAGTACATTAAAAAAACATGTTGAAAAAAATACCACACTGATTGCAATAATTTTGAGGGTTTTTTTTCCCTTTGTAGGTTATGAAGGAAAAGCATGAAAAACGGACATTTCTCTTGAGTGCAATATTTATGTGATTGGGTAGCATGTTATAGTTTTGCATCTGGCTTCACCTCCCTCCCTTCACCCCTCAAAAAATAGTCTGTGTTGAATTGTGGTGCAGGATTTTGTTTTGTTTTTAAATGTGCCCATAAGCCTTTTCCAGTGTATGATATATTTTCTGACTGTAGAAGATTATGCTGCAGTGTACTGCCAAATACTTTGGCTACCTCAGGTCAAACTAGTGGCAAGGTGTTTTGCTGCAATTAGCAGTCTGGCTGTTTGGTAAATACATGGCTGGCATTTGTTTGCAAGCTCAATAGATGGGCTTTTAGAAAAAAAAGTAAAAGAAAATGAAAGGCAAACAAACATAAAACCCCTACAAGTCTGATGCTGTAAAGTTAGAACACGATGTATAATGTCAGTGAGGGAGAGAAGAAGTAGGGGCTGAGAGGTACTGTTTCTCATTTTACAATGATGTTAGGAGGGGTAGATTGAGGAAATGGGATTGGGAATGTAACCTTCTTTTGGCCTATAATTTTATCTTTTGGTAGATGCTCATTGAGTTCTTGACACAATTGTTCGTAGTGTTTAGCGTTGTCTTGCTCCTGCTTTTTTCTGCTGTGCTTATTACCCAGCCCAAGCCAGAGTTACCTGATCTGCACACACTGCCCTCTGGGATCCTTATTTAACATTATCGGTGCAGAGCAATTTGCAGCACCTCTGAGGTTGTCATGTTTCATTTCCTTTGAGAGATGACATGTATAGTGTAAATGTGTTACTGGCTCTCCAGAAACAGCTCAGTATGACCTCAGAATATACTTCAACTTCATGTTATATACATTGTAGCAAGCATACTGATATATTGCAAATATTTTTCTTGCTAAAGTCCTCACTTATGTCAAAAAATGTTGTTTAGGATTATACCACCCTTTGACTTACATTAGTCTTCCTTCTTTTACAGCAAAATAAGTTTCCTCTTTTCCACTTTGTTTTTCAAAAGGAATTAGAAGAGCTTATTGACAGCTTTTTATTTTCGCCATGCAAAACCCAGATTTTCACAATCGCAGTCACCTTTCTACGGTTTTGGGGACAAACCCCTTGTCACATCTAGGATATCCATAGCATCACCAGCTGCTTATAGAAAGCATGCTGTAATTAAGGAGATCAAAATATTTTTCATGAAAGCATAGCATTTTTATGTTCTGGAAAACTACAATAAATAATTTCCCTGTGTCCCCCCTGCTTTCTTTCAAGCCTTATTTTATCATTCAGGCCCCAGTACATTCCTACTGCATTTAAGAGAACGTTGTTACCCAAGAATTTGCTTTGCTTTACTTTTAATCAAAAGTGATAGTTATTTAATGGGTTTCTGCTTTATGGTAAATGCGAAGAATCCTCTAAACCTAGTGGGCTCCCATTGTGCGTACATCTGAAGTTAGGATCCTCTAATTATTCAGACTACTTCAGCGGCTTTTTAAATGTTCTTCTGAGCTGTGCAGTGTCATTCTGGTGTTCTTGTTGATTCTGTTTTTTTTAAATATCTAGTACCTAAAATGCTGTACCTAAAATCTCTTCTTATAGAGAAGTTTTTCACTATAACGTTACTAAATGAAAGTTACTTCTGGCAAGTTGTCTGCAGTGTTTGCTACAATATGTGCATGAACAAATGTTATGAATATGCTCAGGCATCTGTATTCATGCCTTTTTTCTTTTTCTTTTTTTTTTGTAAATCATCTGTTGCTAGTGGACCTGTTGGACCTGAACACAACAAGTGAAGTTTTTAAACAGCACAAGTTGAATCAAAATGACCAGCTGATTGGTGTCCAGGATGTGATCAGCTGTCTCACTACCATCTACAGTGGACTTGAAGAGAAACACAAAGATATGGTGAATGTTCCTCTCTGTGTAGACATGTGTCTTAACTGGCTACTCAATGTATATGATAGGTAAGTAACAAGTCTTTATTCACAGTGTGTACCCCAGGAATTTCATGTAGTATAACAAAATATAAACCATGGAGACAGAATTGGTAATTTTTGCACTTATCAAAAATGCTAGACTTATTGGACTGTTGTATTTTTTTTCTGAGTTACTTTCTTGAGGAAATGTTCATGATAATAGAAAAATGATAAAGCTTAAGAAGCTCTTTAATAAAAAGTCATATCTTTTGATAATTTTGACTCAGCAATGAAAGTGCAGTTGCTTGAAATGACATTTCTTATGCTGTCCTGCTCAGATCCACTGAACTAACGTTATGCTGCTTACTAAAGAAATATTGAAAGGGTTGCAGGAAACGTATATGTGAGGAGAGAATTGAATATGCTGCTTTAGCTGTGTTCCTACTGTAAATGTCCTAAATTGCCCAGATTGTTTGCTATTCATACCCGATCGTATTTCTGCCACAGGTGAGGACAGTTTTGTTATTTACTTTACACTTAGTCACTTGCAAGCCATAATCTTGGCTGAGGTCCCTGTCCTGAATCCTCTCTCAAGTAGTGGCTGTTTTGATCTCAGCCGTAAAGCCCCTACGATCCTGGACCCGACTCACTTCCAGCTCCTGCAGCTCCTGCCTCATGTCACTTCTGAGTGCTGGTGCTGTGTGATCCACTTCCCCTCCTGGCAGCAAAACTGCATTTCCCTGGTGGATCGTGAGTTTGCCTCAAGAATGTTTCAGGATGCTTCCAGTAAGAACTTGGGGGTTTATTTAAATGCATGTCTGCTATTTCCAGAGAGAGCACTGATTCTTAGAGGACATGCAGAAGTCCACTCCAGCAGCCCCTTGTGGCTTTGGCCAGTCCTTTCTGAGCCTCCAGATGCTTCTTTCTTCTGCTGAATGTTGAACTCTGACCTCTCTGCCCTGCCCCGCGCTATGTCAGCCTGCATGACCTACAATCACTGTGCTTATTTAGTTGTGCTTTTGAGTTGTGAGTTTGTTGGTCATTTTTCTTAGTGGAGTTTACTGTTCTCATCTCCCTTCTGTAGTAAAAACTGGGAAGAGACTTGGTTTCCATCAGCTCCTCCATTTCCTATAATGTATCTCCTTACATTGCTTGAACAGAGGCGTTTCAGGACTCTTCAGGAGCTGACTAAGAGACAGTAGTGCAATACATGGGGTGGTCCCTTCGGTGTGTCTAATAGAATATATGCTCTAGTTCAGAGTTATACACAGAATTAAAAATCAGAATTTCTCAGCTGCGTGAAGTTGGTTAGCAAATTTCTTTCCCTTCTCCTCAGTTGAAGATGGAAAGAGCAAAATATTTCTTGAATAAGGATAGAAATTCTTATACCTGGCTTTGTAAATGAGAGCTTCTTGATGCATGCATTATCTTCACTATGTTCACTCACTTAATCAGTGCCAAATTCTAACAGTTCATAGCTTTTTGCTTTTTTTCCCCAGAGGATTACATGCCAGTAGTCCTGTAATTTGTGGATTTTTTTTTTTATTATTATTATTTTTACTTTAAATATTGTGGTAGGGGAGAGGGAAGGAGGGAAAAAAATTACAACCAACTATCATTTATGTGCCAGCTACCTATTACGCTTTGGCATTCAAATATTGCTGTTTAATATTGTGACATTTCTGTTAGTTGGACTTCTCATCATTACTGCTGGAAAATTGGAAAGCCCATCAAATAATGACTGGGCCTTCTTCCTGCAATTATTTTTATTTTGCAGAGCTCTCTATTGTTGGTGAATAAACACATCACTGGCAAATAGAGCAGTAGATCAAGTGGGTTGGTTGACTTAAATGTTATTGGTAATTTAGAATAAGAAACTAATAATGTCAGAGAATTTTTTGTAGTTACTGGTTGGGTTTTTTCAGATTCATCACAAATCCATTATATTTTCTTCAGTTTACCTTTGCTTTGTAACTCCAGTTAGAAGTCAGTTGTTTAATCTGTTCATATTTAAAATGCACATAGTGAGCAACAAACCTTTCTTTCAATAACGTTTCCTGTTGCTCCCATTTCCCCTTGATTATTTTGTTGAAAGCTTTAGTGTAGATAATTCTTCAAGCTGATGAGATTTTAATCTTCAGTCAAACTCTGACAAATGGAGGATGAAGGTTTTCCGAGATAAAATTACGTTTTACAGTATATTTCCTTGCTCCCCTTTCAAATCCACTACGGGGCTGGGGGGGAGGAGGGGGAGCTGAAAGAACAGGCACCAATTTTGAGCTGCCTTTTTTTTTTTATTTTTTTATTTAATTGGCCTTTAGGAAAGAACTAATTTGTGTCTTGGCATTTCCATTGTTTATTGCACTGGTGTTGTACGTGTACAATGTTTCAAATTGTTAAACTGACTACAAAAAACATCTGTTAGTCGCATGCTATTAGCCTGAGATTTAATTACTGATTCACAGATTGATGGCAAACTGGGTAGTTCTTCAGACTTACCTACAGATGTCTTTGGCCCTTAAAAAGAACCAATTTATTTTTAGATGTAGTAAGCAAGTCTGTTGTGTTCTGGTATTTTCTGACACATCAGGAATGATTCATTCTTCAAGCTGGGTAGAAGAGAGAAACATTAAATTTACTCGGTGACTTTTACTTCTTCAAGGACTCAAAGGTTGTTCCAGGCAGCAACATCTGCCCTGTAAACACCTTCCAAAGTGAAATGTCCTTGGTTTTGCTAGCCCAGAGAGATTTTTTTTTTTAAAATGAAATTAGAAATAAACGCATTGCATTTTACAATGAGAGCTGTGAAGGAAATCGTTTGCTCTGTGGAATCCTTTGGCCAGGCCTGTGTTTAAATCATCCAAAAGCAATAGCTGGTGGTTATTGTTCTGGACTATATACTGTCAAATCTGCTAAAATCTCCAGAAGCCATTTATATGAAATGGACTGATAGCTTTCAGTACTAATGGAAATAACTCAACACCCCTTTAAATGAGTTGGTTTAGATATTTTGAAGTCTGTCATACATAATATAGACTACACATGCTAATTGTGGGTGATGACTCATTCTTTGAATCAAAATTACCCAATGTCCGTAAAGAAACTTTTACATGCACTGTTTTTAAAGTCTTGCAACGTTTATCTGACTTCTGTATTTCTGCTTTTAAATTTTCTTGGTTTTTTGTGATGTTAGCATACTTTTGATAATGCATTCTTTTAAATTTAATTTCTTTAGTGCATTAGTCTAGGAAGGCTATCTATGGTATCGCACGTATGCTAACCTTTTCCATATGATCAAAGCTGTCATTCATGATCATTCTCTATGACCAAGGCTCCCCCTGAAGAATTACAACTTCGTTATTTTTTGTTGCATTTATACACCTGGCAAATTCTAACACCAGGTTGAGTTAATATCCCAGGCCTTACCAGCATGTTAAGTTCAGCAAAGTCTGAACTTCTGAGGAATGAGAAGGGTGAGAGACCTCTTCAGTCAGCCTTAACGTTATGCCCTGCTTTTGACAGTAGCTGACGGAAATTTTCTGCGTGCACTCCAGTTGAGTTCCCTGTGTTGATGATAGCTCTTTTGATTCATAGAGGACTCTGTCAGAGCAGCTTGGCAGGCTGTGATAGTAGTAAGACGTGCTCTAAGAAGGACTTGGCCCGCCGTAGGGCAGGAAAATGGGCTCGTTTGACTCACTCTGTGCCTGATCAAGAGGAGGCATCTGCGGAGACCTTCAAAGATCTGCCAGGCTGCCTCCTGCTGCTGGGTTACGTAGGTAACTGATAGCTACTGTCCTTGGTAGTCCTTAATCGTAGTGTCAACACTGAGCAGGCTTGAGAACTCTTTGACATAAGTCAGAAGTAAAGGGGGCTCATCTTCTTACTTCTCCAGTTTTTCTTGCTAGTGCCTGATGTTTTCATGCTGTTGCCCCCCTTCCTTGGAGGACATAGGTTTCCTTATGACTTGATATTGCCTATCTTGTTTTCTGTTGATTTGCTAGTCATCCTTTTGTGTAGTCCTGTCTGAAATCTCTTGTACTTAATCTTGCCAGTGGTTTTATGACTCTCTAAGCTGGGAAAATGTAAACCATTGAACTGGAAGAGTCTATACTACAAAGTCTGTAGGTTTGGTGAGGGGTTTTTGTTTGGGTTTGGTGTGGAATTTTTTACTTGTATATAATTCCAGTGCTTATATTTAGTTGTTTCAAAGGAAGAGGCTAGGGAAAAATATGTTGCCCTTGAGAAAAATGTAATACTGCAGGCTTTGTAATTCTTTTTTATAATTTATTGAGGAAATGCTTTTTGTGTGAAGGAAGTTTTTCACAGTCCTTATAACAATCTGCTAAAATCTGGAGAAATTTGAAGCCTCCACATACGTGCCCTGTATGTGGGCAAAGCTAAACATAAAAGCTAAACTTTTAGCTGCAAAGTTTTTCTGAATTCCTGCCTTTAATAAACAAATACTCAAGTCAGTCCTGAGTTAAATCAAACCCAAATGAATGTTCTGCTTTGTTTTTCCATTGAATACAAAGTTAAAAAACAGACAACCCTACACAGGAAAGAATGTTGAGAGAACTTTGTCAAGGTTGCAAAATGAGCCGCTCACACGTTAAAGTATGCCAGAATGATGTAGTGTCTGTGATTGAAAGAGGTAATTTGAAGCTAAGCTTGAATGTATAAAATAGGTGGTGCTTCTATAATATTGTGGAAAATTGGGTCCTGATTTTCAAACTAGGCAGTAAAAGTAATGGGTGGTTTTGATTAATTTGGCAATAATTTCTCTGTACCTCTCTTCCAGTTTGTGGAATAGGGCAGATAATACTGTCTAGTCTCGCTAGATTAGGTGATGGTTGTGAAGACAAATGCATTAATATTTGTAAGGTGCTTAGCTAATTTACTGAGAGCCCAGGAGTAAATTAATAATTTTGTATTCAGTGCAACCATTTGTGAGGGAAATCAGACGGCAGACTATATGTTGAATCGATAGGACAGAAAGAGATATCTAATAACCACTTGAGAAGTAATTAAAGGATATATCACTTCTCCATGACACAGGGGACCAAAGTAATGTTTGGGGTGGTATTAATTTTAGTATTGTCTTACTGGCTGGTGAAGGACCCAGCTAACCTTAAATGCAGGGGTTTGTGTACAATATATACAATTTAACTACTATTCTCATGATTTGTTTGCCAAGTTTCATCTAAAGACAAATTGCATGGTGTTTTTCGGTCTTTGAAAGAAGATATCATCAGACCTTTTAAGAATATGTTTCTGCACTGATCTTTTGAACTTTAAAATTGTCCTTTCCCATGTACCCTGGTTTTATTGCTTTTGGTTTTATTTTTTTGAAAAGTGTTTGTCTTGCAGGTTTAAAATCGCTTGCTTTGGTACCCACTTATCTGTTATCAAGTTGCTTAAGGTTGGACGTGTGGGGTTTTGGGTTTGGGGATATTTTTTTTTTCATGTTGGGCAAGATGGGCCTGAAGTCACATTGCTTGAAAAGAATAACAGCTCCACATCATTTAATTACTGCATATGGTTGACTGTTTATGTCCTGATATACATGTATATCAGAACATTTTCAACTTTCCTTTAAATAAAAGGAAAAAATTAACTGAAAAGACATGAAAACTTGGTTTTATTTTGCAGTCCTTGTGTTTCAAACTGGGTAATATGCTTTCCTGCTGTCTGCTCGTGTATTTTTTTCTGTGTATATCACATTATTAAATCACATTGAGAGCTTTACAGAGCTAAACGTCTGCCCTTTTGGAGTAATACAAACTGTTTTGACATGTAAACCACTTAGAAGGTGAGTTAAGCTTTTGTAAGGGAAGTATTCTTAATGTGATTTGGCATGTTAATTTGTTTCAAGATTTGAAGTGTATTTGAAGTAGAACTCACCAATGCCTTTGCATTTTGAATAGACTTGAGTTGGAATGAAATGAAATTAAACTGTATTAAATTGTCTTATCTTTCTAATTTCAGTGGCCGAACTGGAAAAATTCGAGTGCAGTCCCTGAAAATTGGCTTGATGTCTCTTTCTAAGGGCCTCCTGGAAGAGAAGTACAGATGTAAGGAAGAACATGTTTTATAAAATGCTTACATCATATAATTAAGTCATGTGCAATAACAATACACATTGTGGCAAAATTTGTAGTAAAATATTTCTCATGCCTGTAAGCAAGACAGTTTTCTTCTAAGTAAAATGGAATTGCTGTTTTTCATTATCATTAATGACAATGGAGAAAGTAGGATTTATATCCTGACTGGAAAGTACTGATGTCAATTATGCATCACCGTAATGGACAGTATTGTGCTCCCCAAAAGCAGAAGGAGAATGTAACTGTGCAGAAGCTAGAAAAGTATTCAATATGACTGGTCCTGTTCTCTTTTTTTAAATGTGTGTTTGTAGGGTTTGTTTAGGGAAAAAATCAAGCAATTTGATGTTGATTGAAACAGATTGATATGTCTGATAAAGCAAGGAAATACATCAAAATCGAGCAATTGTATTTTGTGGTCCATGAGAAAGTTGATTTGAACTCTGAAAATAGTTTTCCAGTATCTGTGCTTCCTGCCAGAATTGTACAAAGAAAGTTTAAATTATGTTGATTGAAGTAATCTCACAGGCTTGAGAAATACTAAGTAGTATAAAAATATTTCACAAAAATAATTGCAAGATCAGAATAGAATTGAGTAACTTTGGAGTAAAACCCCCTGACAAATACAGAACAAGAGAGTAAGCACTATATAAGAGCATCCTAGGTGGTGGACGGTTATTTATTATACACATCATCTTAAAATTATTATTCTTTGCAGTAGTTCCTTCACACATTTTGGAAGCACATGTAAAATGTATAGAGACTGTATTTGCCATGTACCACTGGAGCTCTGCAACAATTTCTACTTTCCTTAGAAGCATTTGTAGTAATCTTGGTTATTAAGATTGAACAGCAGTGTAGGTATGTTATGAACTGGGGCATATTTTGGCACCTGAACTTGAGCCCATATTAAGACTTTGGGTTTTTTAGTTTCCTTATGTCATTTGACACATCTGTGAATTAGTCCATGACTAAAAGAGCTGGGCAGACATACCTTTATTCAGTAATGACAATTCAGGAAGTAATCTGCCGTTTGGTGTGAAATAAAAAGCTTTCATGAAGTATGGGAGTTAGGCTATGGATAACAGAATGATAACCCTACCAAAAAGATGGTTTAAAAAAAACCCCAAACCTGGGAATAAACTTATATTAAATTTCTATTAATTAGCATACTTGTAGTTACCAAATACAGACACTGAAGCAGAATGAGGCAATAACTAGTCTGGATTCATTTTTATGTTGTTGCTTTGTGTCTAGTAGTAAAATAAAAACAGCAGCAGATTTGCATAACCCAAATTAACAGGGTGGGTTTTTTTTCCTGAACATTGCAGTATAATGTCCTAAAAAATTATTGCAGAAAAACTCAGTAGACTTTGTACCAGATGATCATAACTTCAACCTGAAATACATCTGAAGCTGAAATAATTGCTCATCTTTTCAAATCAGAAAACTAACAGTCAGAAAACACAACCTTTTTATTGTTGTTGTTACTCCTGGCCAGACTTTGGTATCTTTGTCAGCAGTATTGTCCTTATGAACCACCAAATTGTCACAAAACAAAACTCTTCAGTCTGAAAGAAGTTTTACAGAAGGAAGGAGGGTCCAGAGAAGGGCTACAAAGATGATCAGAGGACTGGGAAGACTGCCATGTGAGGAAAGGCTGAGAGAATTGGGTTTGTTCAGCCTTGAGACAAGAAGGCTTAGAAGAGACCTTATCACCATGTTTGAGTATTTAAGGGGTGGCTTCAAAGAAGATGGAGACTCCCTTTTTACAAGGAGTCACATGGAAAAGATGAGGGGTACAAGTTACAAGTTACTCCTGGGGACACTCCAATTGGACACAAGAAGAAAAAATTTCACAATGAGAACAATCAGCCAGGAAATCTCCCCAGGAAAATGGTGGATTCCTGAACATTGGACGTTTTTAAGGTTCAGCTGAACAGGGTATTGGGCCATTTTGTCTAGACCATGCTTTTGCCAAGAAAGGTTGGACCAGATGATCCTTGAGGTCCCTTCCAACCCAGTATTCTATGATTCTATGACACTGAGCTTTTGGATCTTCAGGTGAAAACCATAATGGAACTGCTAATTAATTTCAAGAAAATAAGTGTCATGGTTTAAACCCAGCGGGCAGCTAGAACCTTGCAGCCGCTTGCTCATTTCCTCCAATTTTGAAGGAGAAGAGAATCAGAAGAGTAAAAGGAGAAAAAATGTGTGTATTGAGATAAAGACAGTTTAATAGGTAGAGCAAAACCCATGCACGCAAGTAAAACAAAACAGGGAATTCATTCACTGCTTCCCATCAGCAGGCAGGTCTTCAGCCATCTCCAGGAGAGCAGGGCTCCATCATGCGTAAATTACTTGGGAAGACAAATACCTTCCCTCTGAATGTCCTCCCCTTCCTTCTTCTTCCCCCAGCTTTAATGCTGAGCATGATGTCCCACGGTATGGAAGAGCCCTTTGTTCAGTTGGGGTCAGCTGTCCCAGCTGTGCCCCCTCCGAATTTCCTGTGCACCCCCAGCCTACTCACTGGCAGGGCGATACGAGGAGCAGAAAAGGCCTTGACCGCCTCTCAGCAACTAAAACCACCAGTGCGCTATCAAAAGTATTTCTCATCCCAAATCCAGAACATCGCACTACGCCAGCTGCTAGTAAAAAAGCCAACTCTATCCCAACTGAAACCACGACAGTAAGTCACTTGGAAGGAAGAGCAGTACCCCCAAACATGGGTGCTCAGCACGAGTTACCTGCCTTCTGATTTTTCCCTTTCTCACAGCAGCTCCTGACATTTGCTTCTCCTTTTGATTATATTTCTTCTAAGCATTTCTGAGGCTCCCAGGGTCATTGAGGCTGTCAGTCCCAGGCTCCTCTGAGTGTGGCAGTTGTATGGTCACAGTTCGAGCCCTTAGCAGAGCACAGACCATACCTTAAATGTTGTAGTTTTAGAGGCATACTCTTCTCGGAGTAGTTGGTTGTAAAATTGGCAAGTTTCTTGTTTTAAAATCTTTTGGATGAACACCTCAATAATTTGTAAAATGCGTACCCAGACTGTCTGCTCAAGTTCTTTCTACCTCAACCTTCCCAGAGACCAGCTTTTCAAGGATCAACTTGAAGAAATGTAATGTCTGGGCTGCTGAGACACTGGGTTTATGAAATAGTATGGTAAACTGACAGTTTACCAGTACAATTGACCTTCATCTTTCTCTTACCCTTTGGGAGAAATCAAGCTTTTGTTCTTTTTGCTTTCTTTAATGTGAAGCCTTTTTATATTTTTTAATTTGTTTTTGACAGACACCTTTCATCACATTCATTTCCAATAAAATAGGAATTTTGTTAACTGTACATTCATGTACAGTATAGGTATAATCTTTTTACTTGACACATTTTTAAGTATGTTTTACCGGACAAATTTCTGCAATTTTAATTAAGCTTCTTTTTAAGATGCTAGACCTCAGGGTTGACATGAGAATGAATCTTTAATTAAAAAAAGTCCCAATTACTTTAGAAGAAACACTGAAGCCTCAATTAAAGAATGCCTATTCTTGAAAACGTTTAAAGACATGCTTAACTTCAAGCACACCCCTGGATGCTCCTGTGAATAAAAATGGACCTGCAAATGTAACTGAGTTGCCGTAACCTGGTGACATCTATGCTTGTAGAGCAAAGAGTTCAGGATCTCTTTTTGTTGGTGAGGCCAATGACCTGGTCTGCTCTATCTATGTTGTGCTCTCCTTACTCCCCAAAACAAGGTGGGGCACGTAGGAGCTACCTATTGGAAAATGATCCCAGAGCCTACCTTACCCTCACATCGTTCCTGTCTATTCTGGGAGCGAGAATTAGTTGACCTTGATCCAAAAGCATGATAGGGACACTTTTAGCAACTTAATCCCTTGCACTCGCTTGCACTTAGACACTCATCAGTTATGGCACAGCTGCCAGTGTTAAGTTTTTTTTTTAAGTGGAGTGTTTTGTAGGAGTTTGAGCTCTTCGAAGGTATTTGCTGATTGGATCAACCCAAGCTGATCACTCTCACTATTCCCTCTCCTGCCACATCACTTTTCCTCTGTTTACTAGCTGCCCAATCATCTGAAGGTTTAGGGCTTACAAAATTACTTGATCTTCCTCCCAGCTAGAGAGGTTAATGAATTGTTCTTCTTTTAGTGCCTGTTTCCACTGCTGACTGACGCAAACAGGCAGATTTTTTTTTTTTATCCTATCAGGTTTGTTAAACTGACTCTTAGAAACTGGAAAACTCTTCCAACTGCAGCTGAAGAAGTTAGCCAGGATCTGGGACTGCCAGGACAAGCCTGCAGCCGTGCAGTACTAGTTCTGTCACCACCGTTGTCCATGGAGTTTTTTTCTCACCACTAAGCACTGAAGCTGCTGCAGCATTTGTTTGACTGGGCAAGAAAGGAGTGAGAAAAATACCAGAAACTCTAAAAATTAATTCAGTCAGCTGGATTTCTATTTTGTAAAAATCCTTTCTTCTGCCTCAACCCCCTTTGCCAAGAAAAAAAGTATGGCCAGAGCTTCAGACGCACGCTGACAAAGCTTGACAGTTGCTCCAAATGAAGAGCAAAACAATTTACAGAGCGAAATTACAGAGTTTCTCTTGAGTGTTTCTGAACAAAGCTTGTCTGTTCCTCAATCAGAAGTGGCCAGACTGAATTTTCAAATTTCATTTATTTCTCATCTATTAATGGTTGTCCTGGTGGAAACATGAAAAGTAGGGGAATAGTATAAATGGATTTTTTAATCTTTTTTTCTTTTTTAAAGATTACTTGGAGCTTTAATCCAAGTCAGCCACTGAGTGCAAAAGGAGAATATAAAAACTAACTGGAATGAACACAAAGAATTCACTGCCATTTCTTCTGTAATTTATACCAATCACAGAATTTAAAAATATTTGAGATGAACTCAGTGTTTAAGATATTTTCAGGAGAGATTAATCTTCTGACTAAATATTTATGTACACAGCTACAAAGTTCATACATGAAGGATTCTTGGCAGAAATGTGTTAAAAATTTTAGCTGAAAGTTTTAACAATTGCACTTGGGCCACAACAACCCCATGCATCGGTGCAGGCTTGGGGAAGTGTGGCTGGAAAGCTGCCCAACAGAAAAGGACTTGGGGGTTCTGATTGACAAGCGGCTGAATATGAGCCAGCAGTGTGCCCAGGTGGCCAAGGAAGCCAATGGCATCCTGGCTTGTATTAGAAATAGTGTGACCAGCAGAAGTAGGGAGGTGATTGTCCCCCTGTACTCAGCACTGGTGAGGCCACACCTGGAGTATTGTGTCCAGTTTTGGGCACCTCAATACAAGAGAGATATCGAGGTGCAGGAGCGGGTACAGAGGAGGGCAACGAAGCTGGTGAAGAGCCTGGAGCATAAGTTTTATGAAGAACGATCGAGGGAGCTGGGACTGTTTAGTTTGAGGAAGAGGAGGCTGAGGGGTGACATCATCACTATCTATAATTACTTGAAAGGACATTGTAGAGCCATAGAACAAGAGGGAATGGCTTCAAGTTGCAACAGGGTAGGTTTAGACTGGACGTTAGGAAGAAGTTCTTCACAGTAAGAGTGGTCAGAGACTGGAACAGGCTGCCCAGGGAGGTGGTTGAGTCACCATCCTTGAATGAGTTTAAGAGTCGTTTAGATGTGGTGTTGGGGGATATGGTGTAGGGAAAAACTTTGTAGAGTAGGGTAGATGGTTGGACTCGATGATCCCAAGGGTCTTTTCCAACCTGAATGATTCTATGATTCTAATTAAAAATATCCAATCAAAGAAATGTGTTAAGAAAACACTTAAGAACTATTATTTATCCTGCAGACAGGCCTATTAGTTTAATGCTTTCCTGTGACTCTTAAGTAGGTACAAGCAATGTCTTTTTTCCCAGTAAGCGCCTGTATCTGGAACAATTTTCTTGATCCCTTTCAGCCTCAGTTTTTGCTGTTGTTACAGTCATCCCAAAACGTTCACTTACACTGTGGGACTTGACACCTACCTTAGGAAAAGGGAATTGGTAAAGGGAAAGGATATGGAAGGAGACATGGTTATCTGGGAAGCAAATGTGATTAATGTTAAGCTTGAGTTGTCTTGCTGGCTGCTGCTCTTGCTTTAAGCTATTTCATATGGCCACCTGTGACTTGTGCTATTTCTACTCTCAGTTCAGAGCAAACGTGCTTCTCTCCCCAACCAACTGAAGGATGGAATAGACGTTAGCATAAGATGGGGATTTCAGAAATATTATTTCCTTCTTCCCTACTGATAACACAGAAAACTTAGTAAATATTAGGGGGGCAATGTAGGAATGAACAAAAAGTTGTTCTAATTATGTGATGTCACTTTTGTTTTGTCACACAGCTGCTCCTAGGTGAAACAGGAGCTGCAATGTACAGTTTTATCAAGAGATGCCCTAAGGAGTTGTATAGTTTCATTCACTTGGCCTTACTTTTCTCATTTGTATGGTTACAGATCAAGGAAATGTAGTCAAAGTAATCAATATTAGATGAGGGTAAACTATTGTGAATGGGACAGTGGCCATCTGTAACCACGTCTAGATTATAAGAATTAAAAAGCATGAGCTGCAGCGTTACTAAGTAAAAGGGGGTGTACGTGGCAATGAAATGAGCTGGTGCCTGTTGTTGCTGTTTCAGACCTCTTCAAGGAGGTGGCAGGCCCCACAGAAATGTGCGACCAGCGGCAGCTGGGCCTTCTGCTTCACGACGCGATCCAGATCCCGCGGCAGCTTGGGGAAGTGGCAGCCTTCGGTGGCAGCAACATTGAACCCAGCGTGCGCAGCTGCTTCCAACAGGTAAGATAACAAAGACCCCCATGTGAAAAAAACCCTTCTGTCTGAAGTCTTAAGATTCATTTTTACATGGTGTAAAAAGAAGAGAGGAATTTAAACACATCCATTGAGTGGTTGAACAGAAATGAATATGCTCTTGCAACTCAATGTGAGAAGCTATTGTGAAAATGCAGCTGTAAAAGATGGTTTATGGTTTAGGAGAGGTTCAAACAAATTACTTTTTAGCAAAAAGAATATATAAATCTTTGGTTTTGACAATATTGGCTGCTCTGAAAGCTGTTAAAAAATTTTGTAGCAGCCAATTATCCTTCTTTGCATCATTCAAAGCAACCTGATACTGTGAGAACAACATGCTGTTCCCTGCTGGAACAAGACGTGATCTCAACAGAACAAGAGAATGATGTTGATAGTAATTTTTGACCTTGTGCATCAGGAAATTATTTAGCATTATTTTACTGACAAAAGAGCTTGCAGTTGCATGAAACTTCAAGAATAGTCATTTATATGTCGTGAGCCTTTATGCAGCAGATCAGAACATGGAATAAAGCTGTCTTACAGCCCGCTGTTCAGCTCCACGCTACATGCAGGGGGTTAATGAGGCTGCAAGGAGCGTCTGTCTGTTTAAAGAAGATGAGAATTAAAAAGAGGATGTCGTAATTGAACACAACCTAACTCAAACTTTGTCAAGGATGCCTAAGGCTCTGACTGTTTGTTAGTGATATCTATACCGCTTGAGTGTATTATTTCTGTGAAAGTGGCTGCCTTGAGCATTGTCAGAAATTCTATATGGATTAAAAATTCACTATGCTATATGTAAAACTACTGACCATAATATTTCTGATTTTATTGAATCAAACATTAAATGTTATAGCGAGCTTCTAGAGCATTTTTCTTTTGCCATTCTTTTATAGACATTTCTATGTTTTCATCCAGTGCTTTGACAAATTCAGTTGTGCTAGCTTTTTCCAGAACTATTAGATTCATTTCTGAAACGTGAGATGATTGGAATTGGGAGAGTTTTTGTCCAGATCATTTGGTAGATACTTATGGAAGTTGGTGTGACCAGTTACCTATGTAAAACTTCCTGTGAGGTTTTAATATTGTTGTTTCAGACAATAAGGGATGGTGCTTGACATATCTGTCACTGGCCTGAAGTGGTTGAAGTCATACTGAAATAAATTATTGATTTGTTAGTAACAGACTTTCTGTTACAGAGGAATGATCTTTATGTCCTTCAAGGATCTGCCCCATCTTCCAGGGGTGCTAGCAAGGTAGTGCTTAAATACGTGATGTGATATTATGATTATACTGATTATGAGGTTGCATCCCTTCTCTCACATAAATAGCTCAAGTTCAGTCTCTGGTCATTAAGACAGCGTAAAGAAAGTGTGCAGCTGCTTGACAGTTATCTCAGCCTAGTGAAAACAAGTATTTTGCTGGTGGGGAAAGCACATTATTCTTTTTTGTCATGCTGCACGTTATTTCTTTTTTTTTTTTTTTTTCCCTCTTACTGACAAAAATTGGTTAGAACTATGAATAGGTTAAGAAGCCTAGTGTTGCTTCTCATCACGTGTTACCATTTAAGAATAACTTTCATTTTAAGTTGTGTTCTATTACTTTCAGTGAGCTCAGAAAGATGACCTTTGTTCTTATTGCTGACAAAGTGGATAAATATACCTTTACAGCCAGGATCCTCTGGTGGTTACAAGAGAATGTGGAAGCCTGTTCGTTTGCTTCTTAAAACATTCATACTAATACATTAGCTCTGCTATATTCTTGCAGAGATTCTCTATAAGTAGCAGATTTCTTTCTCATTATTTATTTATTTACCTGTTCATTTTTGTGTTTGTTTAATGTGCTAACTTGAAATAATACCATGTCCTTAGAATACAATAAAAAGAATTGCACAAGTTTCATGGCAGTTAGTAGACACATGCAAGCGCTACTGACTTTTAGCAGTCTGGCATTGATCTTAATTCAAAAGATGACCATGTCTTTAGCTTGTCTGAACAGCAGAACGTGCTTTCATGTTCCCTTACTTCTTTCTCAAGTCCTTTCAGTTCAAAGATGGCTTTACTATGGACTCCATTACTCCTTTACCATGTGCTCCGTCTTTGTACCGTCTGTCTACTCTATCACAGCTGTTTAGTCCTCTATATTCTTACTGACTCGTTTTCTTTATTTGCATTTTAATTGAGGTTGTTTCTTGTATCCTGTAACTAGTTTTACATTAACCTGACATGGAAAGGATTGCTGTACGTTGTTGTTTGTTTTTATTTAATTGAATCCTAGGGAAAATCTGCTTGTGTGTGTTGTGTTATTTTTATTTTAATGTGGATGGGGGTGGTTTTTTTCTCTCCACAGAACCACAATAAGCCAGAAATAACTGTAAAGCAGTTTATAGATTGGATGCGCTTAGAGCCACAGTCTATGGTATGGCTACCAGTTCTACACCGCGTGGCAGCTGCAGAAACGGCAAAACATCAGGCAAAGTGCAACATCTGTAAAGAGTGTCCGATTGTTGGCTTTAGGTAAGAGGAGGGGAGCTGGGTGCAAGATTTCTCTGAAAATATCCACACTTTTACGTCATCCAACAAGTACAGTTCTTTCTATTTGTTTTTCCACCATTTTCCTGCTTTAAGATGGGATCTGCTGCCCGTGATGAGGCCACAGCGTGGCCTGAGCCAGTGTGTTTCTGGCTCCTGTGGCATCGCTGTCAAACACCCGATGGACTGGCAGGTGTCAGGGCAGGCTCTCATCCCGTGTTTTGGCATCGGTGGATCCAATAGGTAGCAAAGGAGTATAAATGCACCCCATGTGTTCTGTAAGCACAAGATCAAAAGGATCTGATTAGTAAAAAAAAATAATGTGGGCTGGCTGTCTGCTCTCCTGCATAGGCTTGGGAAACTAGCTCATGGCAGGCAATATTAAACACCCTTCAACAGCGATCTTTCCTTGCTTAGCACAAACCAAACATTGAAATGTTAATGTGATGAGACTTGCACAGTTCTGATCTGAAATATGGAATGTAATCTAAATTTCATCTGTTCAAAGGAAGCTGTGAATTCTAAAAGGAAAAATGATGCCAGGGATATTCTTCATATTATCCTCCCAGACTGTATGATTTTACTATGAATTATCATCATGGGGCATGAGATAGTTGGTACTATCTAACTATAGTTGTATACTGATACAATTAACATGCATTTGTAAATTGATTTCTATGGTGTATAAAATTATGGGGGGAAAGGGGAAAATAAGGACTTGAGCTAAACATAACTGGCTTTTTCCTCTGCTGTGGTCACGAAGTCGAGTGTATTATTTAAGAACGATATAAAGATTCTTGTAAGTGGTCCTAAGACTTTTCTTTAGGTATCTAGGCAGATGAGGAATTTTCTTTCCCCATGCTCTCTGTTTCTCCTTTCTGTTGTTTTAAAGGATAATAATATGAATCCTGAGGTCAGATTCGTCTCACCTGGTTTTAGGCATGCTGAATTTAGTCAGTCTTATAAGATTGAGTAACTCTCTTCTTTTACTATAAATATAGATATGTGAGTACTTCCAAAAGTAATTAATCTGATCAAATTTGTTGCCTGTCTTAAGAGGAGATGAAATTCCTCTAAATGTTCCTACTTTTCTTAATTAATGCTTGAGAGAGCATAGCGTGACAGAGCTCCAGCTCAGATATCTTTTAGATGCCTAAGTTGGGGCGGATAAATCCTGTCTGTACTTGAAGTATTTTGTGTGGAGAAGGAGGGTATAGAGATAGAAATGAAGAGAAAGAAAGACAAAAGAATGGCTCATTCTGAATAATTTCTACATGAAGTTAGAGATCTGCAACAACAAAAGCATCTAGCATCTTAGCAGAAGGTAGATGTGGCCATTTGATACACAGGCTCTGAGTAAAGATTATAAACAGTTGCGTCAGCATCCTTAAAAGTGAACCTTTACATTTATAGACACATATTGTCTTGCAAAGCAAAACATAAAACTCAGCAGGGGAAAAATGTGGATTGGTACAAAAAACTGCTCTCAGGAAGCAATTTAATTTAATTTAAACTTTAACTATTCAGTAGCTATTCAGTTTGGTTCAATTAGCTCATTTTAGTTTCATACAAATGATATAACCTCATCCAGTCAGAATGACCATACTGTAAAAAACAGTGGGCGGAATCTGGAGTTGAATTGTTGCTTTAGTCAGCTTTAGTTAGAAAAAAAAAAATTAAGAAAAATTCATGCTCCTGGTGGCTACATTTAATACAAGGGATACTGTATAAGTTTGTAACCTTGTTTATACTTATACATGCTCTTAAAAAAAAAAGGAAAGAAATAAATCAATGTATTATTTTAAACTTAATTTTATATACTTTTTATAACTGATGAATTCTCAAGAGTTTTATTTTCTGAAAGGTGTTTAGAATTTCTGAGCATCAAAAGGATGTAAAACTAACTGGTAAATATAAAAACATATAAAAGTAAACCAGTCTGGATTATAAATGGTTTTTCTGAGATACCATCTGAATACTAAAGAGAGGAAAAGAAAAACTAAAGCAATATAGTTTTAAGTCAGTTTGAACTTCAAAATTATAAGCTCTTCACACTCCATCTATGAAGCTGATGCCAGTAAGATTTTTCTGTTTCAAAGCAATTTGGGCAACAGATGATTGATGTGGGCTCTCTCTATGGCTATAGGAGGCAGGAATTTGTTTTGAACACTCAATGAGGTGACCTGTGTAGTGCAGGAAGGTTGTGTGAAGTGGAATAGGAGGGCTGTGTATCTCCTGTGTCCTGAGCAGCTGCTGAAGTGGCACCGGTGCCCCTGGATGTGCGACCGTGATGAGTGTTGGCTGTGCCATGTCCCAGTCTCACGCACTCCCGCACTTCAAGGTGCTTCCTAAGCTGATCCCAACAAACTCCCTATGTCCTTGTGCTGCTGCTGCCGAAAAGCACATGACACCATTTCAGAGAATAATTTGCCTCATGAGGCTTAATAACAAGTAAATATTAGAAGTAAACTTAGGAAGCTCTAATCACTTTGTTTAATGTCCCCATAGGTACCGGAGCTTAAAACATTTCAACTATGATGTCTGTCAGAGCTGTTTCTTTTCTGGCCGCACAGCAAAGGGGCATAAATTGCATTACCCAATGGTGGAGTATTGTATACCTGTGAGTACCAATTTACTGACCATTCCTAAGGGATTGTTTTTTACATTATTTGAGGTCTACATTTTTTTTAATAATCTTTTGTCGCCTAGATAATCTGCTAGGATTTCTTTTTCATATTAGTAGGGCTTTTCTTCCTGTCTTTCTCTTTGGAAGTCATCAGGGACTTTGCTAGTGCTGCTGAGTTTATGTGGGCAGTGTTCAGATTCTATAGAAACGGGTAAAAGCATTCACCTGGGAGGGAACTTGAACTGCACTTTTGTTTTCTAAATATAAAGCTGGAATATTAAATATAATTACAGTACTTGTATACTTGCACATGCAGGCACACTGTAAGGGTGAGAACATGTCAGAGGAATAGGACTCACTTTACTATTTCTATACCATAGTAAGGAGTATATAATATTCTAGTAATGCACTTTAATATTTTCAAAGGTGCATGATCTTTGCTTTCAGGTCCAACATTTTGCTTGCTTCATGAAAACGTGGTTGGAAATATGTCACATTTTATTCCCCTGAGTAATTACTGTTTACTGGCGTATTTAAAAATTGTTGTGTAGCTGGAAAAAAATAAACAGAATTGACAGTTTCTAACCAAAAATGGGGTGAGAGGTTTGCCCGCAATAGCTAACAAAAATTATTTTTACAACATATTTTCCTCATGAAATTTCAAACATGATTTTTCTAAGGAAGCTTCTGGGAGACTTTAAGTGAAGGAGTGGGTAACTTCCTTCTTACAAATACTACTTTCATTTTTTTATCTGATAGTTGTTTTTATTCTTATGAATTTTAACTCTGTCACAAATAAATTAATAGGATAATTGGTATATTATTTAAAAAGTAGTGGTGAAAGGGCTGTGTGCACAGAAAAACAAATTCAGACCACAATGTAACTAGAGTTAATGAAATAGAGCTGATTTCCACTAGTGTTACAAGGTTCTTTGCGTTCTTTTACTAGCAAAAAATGACAGAGTTATTTAATTGTCTTTTGCTGTAGTACTTGGGCTTATTACCTGTGTTTTTCTACTTTTTTTCATCCAATGTGTCTTCCATAACAGAATTCAGATTTTATTAAGTAGTGCTTTCACTTCATTATGATCAGAAGAAACCATGAGTTATGTTATTTTATTTTCATTAATTCTGTAACCTAATGTAAGGATTTGATTGATAAATTAGCATGCCAGGCTACATTCTGAATAAGTTTTTTGAAGTATATTTGTTGATTTTCCACTAATTCTAATTTTTGTCACTGTTTTTTTCTTTCTGCCTCCTCTCTTCCCTTCTCACCTTCTTAGAACACTTACTGACTGTTTAAGGGCTATGTTTTGAAATTACAGCAGATATTTAGACAGGGAAAAAATGTCGCATGTGCTAAATACATAATTTTACATAGCAGCAATGAATGTGTTGAATATAAAAAAGATCTGTAATATTTGTCTGCAATACAGATTCTTTATCTACTTTAGCTACAAATTTGATATGTTTCTTGACATACAGTCTAGTATTTTCTTATTGCAATTGAAGATGTGCAAAAAAATGTTCCATCTGTATTGCTGCCTGGGCATAGAAATATCCTTGGCACAATTCAGAGTATTGCCTGGCCTGTAACTTTATTTGTACAACAGGATTATTGTTTTTTATCATCAGAAAGTCTCTGTTCTCATTTGTGTGGCTTTCTATGGTTTTGATTTCTTCTTTTTGAAATTATTTGATTGGGGGTGGTGGTTTTTTCTTCATTACATGATTGGAAGCCCACATTAGCAATTTCATCAACCCTTAACCTGAGGATATCTATCTGCAACAGACGATATAGATGATGCTAATTTTGCCTAAAAATCATTAACTCTATTGTTTCACAAATGCATGCCTGATTTGTAGGTCAGTCACAAGTATTAAGAAAAAGAAAATTAAAATCAGCCAGTCTTGAATAATTACAGTTTTTTAACAGTTGCAGCTGGGGAGTCTATATATAACAGTCATCAGGTCAGGATTTAGGCCAGACTCTGCAGGTCAGGGATCTGGACATGATTAGATGTCAGATTTCAAGGTACAGTGAAGCTTATGCTACTATTTTATATTCTTATTTGCATAAGAATATAAAAGTAATAAGAAGTCTTGGTATGGAAGCAGCTGTGAGATTAATTTATAAGAGTACCTGATAAGAAAAAGTTCTCTGTTTTCCTGAATCCTAATATTTATTCTTAGAATCAGTAATGTTTAAAATAGGTTTGGGTTGCAGTTTCTTCCTTTTTAAAATATTTTTTCACACATCTAGGTCATTTTCTGATTCTCTTTTATACTGTTTTCGTGCTGTGACATAGGCCCAGTTTTGCCCATACCCACATGACTGTTCTAAACCTCAGGATCTGGAATTCTGTGGTGTTTTCTTTCCCTTAGTAGACATCATTAAAAATATGGTGATACTGATTGTTTACTTGCCTCCTTAGCCAACGTAACCCAATCTAAACATGTTTGAGATGTATTTTTCTTAGATTGACTTTTTTTTTTCCTCTATAAACTTCTCTCAAACCTCATCTTTAGTTTATATCATGGTCATGGAACAGAATTTGTTAGTGCCTATAACCTAGAGAAAATTCACAAATGAAGGTATAAAGTGTGCCGAAATAGATAATGCTGCCAGTCCACAGAATAAGATACCCTTCCTGTTGCGTTTGTCAAATACGGATTACATCTGATATGGAGTACGGTGCTGTCGCTAGGACAGGATGGTACATTTCTGATGACTTCTGGGTTTTGTCTGAAGCAGCAGATTTGATATCTGACAGAATTTTTCAGTTCTTTTTAAACATGTTCCCATTATGTAACTGTGAGCCATTTCATTTACAAGTAAAGATTGTCGTACAGGAAAATATATTCTGGAAATGGCTGGAATCCTCGCTGGACTAGGGACAGCTTGTATTATAATGAAGATTTCTATTCACGCTGAAAAAAGAATATCGTTTTAAAGCAATATTAAGTGCATGATAAGGTAACCTAAGGCAAAAGTTTCTTCTTTCAATGAAATATGGGAAGAATGAGGTGAATCCAGTGTGGGATAACTAGAGGAATAAGACGACATTATTGATTGAAGTGAGTGAAGGAAGGCAAACGTATAGGAGGTAAAGGAAGGAAATTGGGGCAGTTTAAAGTAGAGCAGAATAAAAGAGATTACATATAATTTAGGTGACACATAAAATTAGAGGTCCAACACTGACCTCCATTAATTTGGAAGCTGAATATGGGAGTTGGAATTTTTCTTGGGTCCTGCTGTAAGTACACTCTGCTAACTCCATTTCTGTAAAAGGAAATGAGCCATTATATGAACTGACTTCTTATATGCCCCTTTGACTCCCATAATCAGTACCTACGTGCAATCCATTTTAACTAATCTCATCTGAATTAGGTCAGGAATAAAGAATTGTTTTCACAAAAAGAATCCACTCTTATTTTGTATTACTATTTGTAACAATGCACTATGGTTGGTGTACTAATTTGTTGCTAAACCTCTCTACATATTGAACTCATTTAATGCATTATAAGAGTCAAGAATTGTAAAATTCTTTGCAGTAAGTTAGAATAGCTTATATTTTTAAATAGAATAATATCAAAAAAATAGCATAGAACTGGGTCTATGAAATAAAAAAAAAATAAATAAAAAGAAGGTACTAAAGGCCAATGAATTGTTCCTTAGAATCCATTATATTACGGTACAGATGGCCTGAATAAGAAGAGTGCATCTACTCTATCTTTTCAACCAAATTCAAAGACTGTTGATGTTAAAATGTTACTTTTGTGACCTGTGTTGCAAAGCAGGGTACAAATACATGTAGTTATCAAACTGCTTTAATAAAACCTAGCTTCACTCTCTTACTTTTAATGTATACTGGTGCATTAATATCAATAATACTAGCAATAATTAGGGAAAAAAAATGCTTTCCTGGCTACTAAATCTGACGTTTAGAACTGGAGCTTAGTCACAGATGGAGGGAGGCCCTTTTAATTGTCTTCTGGTCAGCAGTTCAGTCTAGCGTTTGAAAGGATTTCTCAGAAGCTCAGTTACTTCTACTTAAATTTAAAATAATTTGGACAATGGCTTAAGGAATCTGTTTTTAAAATTGAATTTGCAAGGGCAGGATTCTCTGTTTTAATGAGTTTTGTGATGTTTGCATCAGGTGAGAATTGCTTCATAATTTCAGAATAGGGGTTTTTATACCCGATAGTTATGTGTAGTCACTGAATCGCAATCCGTAATGCCATTTAGCATTCACCCTAGCTTGCAATTTAGTTTTCTTGGGGCTGGAAATGCAAAAATTCATGATAATGGCTTTAGCTATGTCTGTCTGTCTTTCATTCAAGATTTAGAGATGGGTGAGGTAAGGAACTGAAAACATTACTTTCTCTAAGTAGTAGAAATGCAAAGTTATTGTAGTTATTTTTTCACCTTTAAATAGACTTTGAAAAGATGGAGGAATAGGTTTTTTTATGTACAATTTTACACAGAGATGTGTAAAAATTTTTTAAGATTTCCCTAGTATCTAATTCAGGAATACTATTAAATAAGTACCTATGTGATTTATTTTTACCTTTTTTGGAATGGAAGTTCTCTCAGTAGTGTGTTATATTAATGTGGTTTTCTGTACCAATGGGTCCTTCAATTTCAGGTGGAAATAGTTACTGCATCAGTTTTTTGTTCTCTGAGCTGTTTCCACTTTGCAACTCCTATATTCTGCAGTAAAACCTTAAAAGCAGCTTTTCTGGGGTAATGTACAAATGTCAAATCAGCAGTTCTGAAAATTTTCTCATTGCAAGTAGTGTTACTTCCTGACCTCAATGAAAATATCATCGATTTTTGTAGTTCTGTGCCCCTACACTCATCTTGCACAGCCCCTTGTTTTGGGAACTGTTTTTTTTTTCAGCCTTTCTATACACAATGATGGCAGCAAAGGTTAGCCCCTTCATCTTCCAGATGACCAGAATTTTATTTCCCTGAAAGACTTCAGAACATGATAGGCAAGACGTCAGAAATTATTGGCTCAATGATAGTTCACCCTAGATTGAATTTTTTTTCCAGGCACAATAATGCTTATCTGCAATAGTGCCTGTTAAGAGTTTTGCTCTAGGTAAGTCATCTGAAAATCTAATTGCTACCGACATCCAGAGAAGACAGATACATTCCTGAACATTAAACAGCCTCAGTGTTTTATAAGCAACAAACTGACGTAAGTCAGTCAGTGGTTTCGTCTTGACATGCTTATCAGTGCAGCAAGCATGACGCTTCACTGTTATCAAAATGAGATTGTTCTGTGGAGGAGACGAAAGAAAGCAGCAAGAATGGTTGAATCTGGCTATTTCGCATGCAGAACATCGCTTCCAGCTGTGGAGTTCACAGATTACTCTTTGCCTTGAGAAGAATAGCTTTCTGGTTATATGCAAAAAACATAGAAGAAATACTTCTGAGTTGCATGTAAATTATAATAGTTCTTCCAAATCTGCTCAAATTTCACTGGTTAGTACTTATTGTCCTCAGTCAGTACACAGTGGTATTAGTCTTTCCAAGGAACTGGGTCAGGCTGTCATACCAAGTAAAGAATACACCAGAGGAAAAGTTTGGCATCTCAGTAGGCATTTATTTCTGCAATGTGTAGGTACTAAAACTTTAATTCTTTGGCCTTGGGACAGAGTTCCATCTGCTGGAGTTACTGTTGCGTGAGAAAAAGCAGCCCTTTGGGCTGCCTCACATTCCTTGTTTGGATGATGCAGTGTTTGGAGCAGATGCTTTCTGAAAATCATTTTGTGAGCCCTCCTTGAATCTACCTGTATTAAAATTTGGGGGTTCAAACACCTCTTAATTCCAAATTTGTGCAGTTTGTTGCTACTTCTAAAAGCCACATGTGGGAAACTCTTACCATCAGTTTGATTATCTACAATTTTTATTGCTTGTCTGATCATCATTACAGAGTTTGTAACTGCATATATTATACATACATTAAAAGACAAAGGTGAATAGGGAAGTATTTTTATGTTTTGACAATAGATAATAAAATCAGAGAATAGTTTGCCTGACCTGCTTCTGTGCCTCTTTCTAGTACGTAATGGAAAAATTTACAAAACTGAAAAGTCTTTGACTCCATTTTCCTTATGAATATCCATCCGCTTTGGCATCCTGTTATGTTAACAGACTTCTCCAAAGCAGACGGTACAGAAATTCAATCTGTAGTTTGTTGCAGGGTTTGGGCTGGAAATCTGTAGAAGCCATTGCAAATCTTCAGCTAATGCAGGAGGTCAACGGCCTCTTTTTCTTTACTGCAGTTCCAAGAGGAAATGCGTAATAGTGACTGTTACATGTGATGAGGACCATTCTGTTTTAGTACTCGGTAGAGTCAGTAAGCACATATACTTTAAAGGCATACTGTTTACTATTGTTTCTTCCTGCAGATCTCTTTATTGCCATTTTCACCTTGTATTTTATGCCTTCATGTTTTACTTTTATCCCTGCTTTTGTAACAGAAGTTAACTGAATAGTATTACCAAAGCAGTGCTGCCTTTATTGCTGTGATTATTTCCAGTTAAACTCATTTTTAAAAGCAGTTGCATCAGTTTTAATTCTGTTCTAAAGAACAAAATGAATTTTATATGGGGGTGAGGGATGGGGCTAAGCACTCATCAGTTTTGGAAGAGGCTTCATCAGTGGGGACCAGTAAAGAAACCTCTGGAGCAGGGTGGGAGTTGCTGATTGTAGCTTGTAAATTTAGACTTGCAGAATCTTGTGGCTAATTTTTGTACTAATCTTAGCCTGTGGTAGTAAGGAGGCAACTGAATCAGTTTGTGAGTTTGTTATTACCAGGCTTCCCTCTGACTGAGCTTTGAAGAGTGCCTGTATAGTGGCTGCCACTTTATCTATCTGGACTGATACAGATAGTGGCAGAAACTTGTAGGAAGAGAGGGCTGTGTTAGCTTTTTTTTTTTCTTCTTTTTTTTAAGCAAAGCCATTACTGTTAGCTGTATTTTTTCAGCAGAGCTGTTACAAGGTTTTTTTGTCTGTGGCGTGAGTCACAAGCTTCATGTGTATGAGTATAGTGTCAAGATTGCTTCCAGTGGCTAAGAGTATCCCCTTATATCTGGCAAACTGACTTGTCTTTTTTTATTTTCCTGAAAAATTAAATTTTTGTGGTTTGTAAGACTGGTTATAAATGTTCACCTGTTTCAGTTTTTCTCTAATTTATAAAGTAATTGGTAAATCCGGTACTTTTATTGCTGGGAATTTGAAGCCTCGCTGTTTTTTTCCAATAGAAGAGAATTTGTAGATGCATTACCATTATTATTGTACCATATTTCAGGACACTAAAAAGGCAATTTTAACATCATTAACATTTTGAAGTTCTTCCTTGTATCCTTTTTCAGGACACTAGCAACACTGTTATGTCAATGCTGTTTAACAATGTTCAATTTAATCTCTTTTGACTTTTTAAGACAACATCTGGGGAAGATGTACGGGACTTCACGAAGGTGCTGAAGAACAAGTTCCGGTCAAAGAAGTATTTTGCAAAGCATCCCCGACTTGGCTACCTACCTGTGCAAACAGTATTGGAGGGTGACAACCTGGAGACGTAAGCTTAATTATAGATCAATTGCTCCTGGGGGCACTCGCCTTTTCCATTAAAAACAAAAAGCTGAAACTTGAGAAATAATCAACAGCAGCTGTAGACCATTGTGCTGTATTATTTTTCTATGAATTGTTTTGCATTATTTGCAATCTTGCATGTTTTTGAAAAAGTAACGTATTTTATACTTTGATTTTTGTAAGCATTTTATCATAAAGCCATGGACTTTAGCAAATGTTGGAAGGGGCCGAATGGCTTTTTTACAGTGAACACTTTCATAGCTTTGGGGAGACTGGGCTTTTGGAACTGCACTGCTTATTTGGTTATCTCAAAGTCCCTGGAGTGAGAAATCTCAAAGCTAATTAGATTCCTACATGCTTGAGAAATATAGGTGGCCGAATAAAAGAGAGCACTCTCAGTGCCTCCACAGTGTTACTTATGGTGCTGGCAGAATTACTTCACTTTATTTAGTTACTTGGTAGCTGTCAGCAAAGGACCCTCATAAAAGAGCAAAATTAAGATGCGTTGACAGGGTGCTAGAAGTAGTTTCATGGATTGACTCTCCTTGACTTCCTGGAGTCAGCGGTACTACAGCATCCTCCGAACACAACACGGCTTTAGTTACTGATGGCAAATGTGGTACTTCAACATGTATGTTCTGCTTGCACACAACAGCCCACTGTCATAGTCCATGCCCAGAGGACTATACATTTTATTTAAAATAAAAAACAAAACTTACTCATTACCGGTTTAAGAAACTGGAGGAAGTAATCTGAAAACTGGCATTTTTGATGGCCTGGCTTCTAATGAAGCAAAGCACGTTGAGGTGTTAAAATGTTACTCACCGGGGGAGTCTTCAGCTGGTCTGTATTTAAAAACAAACAAAAAAATGTCACCAACACAGGAAAGCAAAGCTGTTTTGATGTGATGAAAGTTTGGCAATGGTGTCAGAAATTGGAATGTCAAGACTGTAATCACAGGTCAGGATAAAACTCTCTTGGTCCAGTCATGTGCGAAATATACAGATAAATTACCAGCATCATGCTGAGGAAACTGCTGGGGTTGGTTCTCTCTCTGCAGGTGGCAAAACTCAGTAACACATTCCTTTAAATGAATAAATAAAAAAATTAAAAATCCTAAATACTTATTCAAGTGTCAGAATGTGATACAATATTTACCTCTGATTATTTTTATGCAGTAGGAAAATAAGCATTGATAACTTTGACTTATAGTGGGGTTTTTGTGTCAGTCGTGGTTTTTTCCCTTTTTTTTTTTTTTGTAAATACATTTTCTAGTAAGTTTAAAAGGAAAGCTCCAGTATTTGAGCAGAATTTAAATGAACTGATTATGGTTTACGAACTGCAGTTCAATCAATAACACTGATTTGGTATTTTTTTTAAAATCGATTTTTATTTAACTAAATGAAGTATGTAAGTCAGTCTCCTGTCTCTCCATAATACACTGCAGTATCTGTTGCTGTCTCTTTTCTACATCGATTGTTGCCGATTCAAATAATCTGGGTGGGTTGATGGTTAAAATATTTTGTGTTTCTCCAGCTTTCTCTTGCTTAAATGGCACTGAAGTTTTTGTTTCATGGTTTCTTTCTTTCTTTCTCTTTTTCTTGGTTTTTTTTTTTTTTTTTTTTTTTTTTTGTCTTCCTTACAGTCCTATCACTCTC
The DNA here is from genome assembly GCF_964106895.1 of Numenius arquata. Lineage (NCBI taxonomy): Eukaryota > Metazoa > Chordata > Aves > Charadriiformes > Scolopacidae > Numenius > Numenius arquata. The sequence goes on along the minus strand of NC_133577.1, from coordinate 15,018,975 downwards.
ATCAGTATGTGGCCAGAGCAATATGAGTGAGTATGCAGAACCCCTTTGTCTGGAAAGCTTAGTGTACTGGTTGTTTCCTTTAGCATAGTTGCTGCTAATCTGAAGTGCATGAGCTACAGGGCATGGCTGACTCAAAGCAATAACCCCCTCGGCAATGTTGTGATTTTATTTCTTTGTCATCAGTCTAACTTACTTTAAAAGTAACATTGTCTGTATCGTGAATTGCTTTAGATGCCATTCTTTCTTTTTTTTTCCCCCCAAACTAGTCCTTCCCAGTCTCCACAGCTGTTTCATGATGACACACACTCCAGGATAGAACAGTATGCTACTAGGTAAGAGATGCAGTTTCTCACCAGTACACTGCGTTTTGTGATTGATTCCTGCAGATTTTAATATACTCTACTGGCTGGACATTATTTATTAAAAAGATATAATTCTCTGTACTCAGAAGTAAGTCAAATGTTTTTAAATCATCAGCTTCTCAATACAGTCATATTAAAGGTAAAGTAGAGGCATTAAATCTGCCGTCTGTCATACAGAATAGAAACCGTTGCAGAATGACTATGAATTTTTTCTAAAATGTGCTGGTTTCCTTTTGTTTCTTCGTTTTTAAGCTTTGGAAATGAACTGAACTTGTTTGGTATATAATTTTTCCTTGTAGGATTTTAGACATAGGTTTTCATTTTCTTTTGTGATAGGTTGACACTATCCATTACCATTGACTTTTAGCAGAGCGTATGATAATTACTAATGTTTTATGTTCTGTCTTTTATGGGGTCACACTAGTCCTTTAATGATAAAATGTCTATTCTGCCAAGTCCATCTAAGCGCTTCAGTGTTTTGTTGAACTCTTTTCTGTACATTCAGAGCTGGTGATATTTAAGCACTAACCAGAGGTACCCTCTCAAAAACAAGTAACAACACCCAACTTTTAGGCAAGAAAGAAATTGATCCATATTACCGCGGGAACTAACTTACCTTTTGGTGGTTTTATTGTTGTATCTGATCTCCATAACTGATAAACAATGGTAACTTTTTCGGCTTTTTGAATAAAAATTCAGAGCTTATGTTTAAGATAACTGAATTCTTACTTATGGGCACTGTAAAAAAGCTTCAAAACAGTTTGTTAAATACCTAGGATACCCAACAGATGATCTTCGCAGCAGGGGAAAAATGGGGAAAAAACTAACCCTGAGGGGCTGCCTACTGTTGGCCTCCACATTTTTTTTTTTCTTTATTTTTCAGGATACAAAGCTGAATCTGTACCTACTCTGTGTGGAAGTTGGTTAACAAAACCACAAACATAAAAAATGCTAATTACTGTATAGGTGAACTATCTAAAGCTATTCAAGATGTTTTTTACCTCTAGTAAGAAAATCTAAAAATGGAGACATTACTCCATCTGTATATTTCATATAACTTTTATTGTGTGCTTTCTAGTTGGACCTGTTATTATGTATATTTCACATATAAACTAGTAAATATTTTTTGTTTGCTTGATCTTATCAGTTAAGCTTCTGTCAATATGCCTGTGCCCAGCAAGAACAGTACATCAGGGCTTAAAACTTTTATTGTCACTGATTAAAAAACATTCAACTTAGTTTTCTGTTAACAAGGTCCCCTACTGCAAGTACCATCTCCCTGTTCTGTTGTTGCTTGTATTTCCCTTTCTTGGCTTTCAGTTTGTATCCTGCCTTGAAGGCTCTTTGCAACTCTGAGTCCCTTCCCTGTCTCCCTCTGCTCCATGATCAGAGCTATCTCCTGGCTCCACATGTTGATCAAAACCACAATGATCGTGGTAGAATCTGCATTTGTTATTCACTTGCCAAGAGATTCAGGGCAGGCTCTTCTCTCTGAAACATGTGGGATTTGTGCTACTTCCCTCTGTGACAAAGCGTCTAAGAACATTAATTTCAAAAATTATGTTTAATCAAAGGTTTAAAGGTGCTGAGATAGACAGCATTATAAAGGTGACATGTAAGCTTCTAACTCACTCTTGCTACTCACCATGAACTAGATCTGTGTGAGATGCCCTGGAGCAGAGATGATCTGAAAGTCTCTAGTCACTTAGGAGTTTGTCCTTCCCTTCAGGGGAGGTGTTGGAGCACAACGTCCCACCCCAACTATGGTGGGACGAGGCAATCAAAGACAACTTCATCCTGTGTGTGCCTTTGTTTATTCTTCAACCCTGAGGAATATGAACAAATGTGCAGGTGTGCTTGCTCCATGCTAAAAGAAGACACCATTTCTTCAGGGCCTTGCACACTCCTTTTAACAAGAAGTTTGAAGATGTCTGTAATAATGCATAACACACAAAAATATACATGAAATTAAGATACCTTTATAGTAAAGGATATAGCTGTATTTGGTGTGGTCCACTGTACGTGCACAGCATTGAGTGTTTCTAGATGTTTATGTATGTCTTACGTAGAGAAGGTATATCTTTCCTAGAAAATTTAATAGACAGAAAATTTCTGCTGGGGTTTTACAGCAATATGGCCTTACTTGTAAAGTATAATAACCCAGTCCTTTTAGATTATTTCCTTCCATTTGAGAACCATAGGCCATGACTCCCTGTAATTACACAGGTTTTTGTGTTGTTTTCCAGGACTGTGTCTGTCCACAGTGTGATGTTATCTGCCAAGCATAATTTCAGATGTTGCATGTGCTATATTTAAAAAGTATTCATCTTCTTTTGTTAGTCCAGCTTTATAAAATTCAAAAAGAAAACCATCTGTGAAAACATCTCTTTAACTAATTTTACCATGAGAGTTGTGGTGGTGCTAATGATAATTATACTAGAGATAGAAAATGTACTTGTTCTTTGTTGCTTGGCAAGTAGAATTAGTTAATCATAGCACAAGTTTCTCATAAAAGTCCTCTGGATTATAGGTTTCTGTCAAAAAATCTAGGAGTTTATTCCTATTTATGTATACCAAGATTGCTATATCTGAGCTGTTTCTAAGTAGAATTGATCTTCGCAGTTTAAATTCTTCTCTGTTTAAATTGTGCAGCATCTTCTCTGAAAGTCACGGTCTTTCCCTGCCTTTCAGGCTTGCGCAGATGGAAAGGACCAATGGCTCCTTCCTCACGGACAGTAGCTCCACCACAGGAAGCGTGTAAGTAACTCGTACTCCTCAAGGCTGCCAAGAACTTTGGTTATAGCTGCATCATGTAATCTTCATGAGTTATAACGCAGGATTTAGTCCCAGGGAAAGTAGCTAAGTATGACACTAAGGATGCCTCCATAAATTTTTTTATTCCAAGCACCAACTGTAGAAATTAGTGATGTTCATTGGATGACATAAGGGAACTCTACATTTGTCAGCCGTTCTGCTTCAAAAAGGAGGATATTTCATACGAGTGGAAGAAAGTCATAGCTCTATAGATTCTAGTTTGTTACTTCTCTTCTGCTTTTATCAGATAAGAAAATAAATCCTTCTATATCAAAGTCAACAGTGGAGTGGGTTGATAGCTTGTGCTAAATCCCAGGACAATTTTCTCATTGAAAAAAAAATCACCCATATTGAAAGTTCTGCAGAGCAAGAACAGTGTTGCTACTTCTTGCTTAGATTTCAGTTTGGTGGCTGCTGATCCATCTATTTGTACTTGGGGATATGAACACAGTCCCACATTAATTTTATCAATACCATTTTCTTTTTCAAATTATGTGTCACTTTTATTGTGAAAACCTTCATTAAAATGCATTGCTGAACCTGGAAAGCATAGAACCCCTTAAATTACTGATGAATTAAATATGATTTTTCTTAATGTAAAATTACATGAATGTTTTGACCTCACTTATCATCAGTTCTGTTCATTAAATCAATGTAGTAAGACTCTGCCTCTTTTAAGTTATTAATGGATTTCTTCAGTTTTTTTAAAGAAGAAACAGAAGTTGTTCAGCTTTAGTTGCGAAATGCTGCTGTTTACAATAACTTTCAGTTACTCTTTTAAAATCTAATAATGAAAGTATTCTACCTATGAATGTACTAAGAATTTGAGATTTAAAATATTTTGCTTCAGAGAAGCATTTGTGATCACCTTTAAAAGTTTCCTCCTTCCAGCTTAATTAACGCTATTTACATAACTAATAAAACTTTTTTCATACGTAACTGTTTTCATGTGTTTCTGTCGTTGGTAGGCTCACCAATGACAGAAATGCAGCCAAGCTATTCCCTTTTGACTTCCCTTAAAAGAAAAAAACAACAAACCAAACATACTGCCACTTGGCAGGGAAAGCTGAAAACCTGAAAGCAGCCAAATGCTCATATGTTTGACAGAGTTGTTTATTTTGCAATTAATGAGTCTGTTCATGTACAAAAAAACAACTGTCCATCCCCATGGTAAAATGCAATGTATATGCTGAATTTTTACTGGCAAATTGGCTGTTGATTTTAATGCAATTTCCCTGTTCCTTATAAAAATGACCTTTATTTTAAGAAAAAGAAAGAACATGTTGAACTTCTGTACCAACATGTGAGAGGGACTTCTGAATTTGAGCCTCAGTCCTGTTGTCAAATAGGGAATGTTACATAAACAAAATATGCAGAGATTTAGAGGCCAGGGAGGACAAGAAAGTAACTTTTGTACTGAAAGGCATCTTCTGTTTCATTTGCAGATAATAATGCCTGCTTTCATTAAGGTACATACTGAAGTACTCATAAAATTCTGAAGCACTCTGGTTTAAAGTTTGGAGTTAAACTATTGCAGGGATCTAAAAGCTATGAAGTTGGGATCCCAGTTTGGTTCATAAGTTTCCTACAGCTGGAAAGTTGGGAGTTTAGGATTATAGTTCAGCTCTGTTCTTATGGCTTAAATGCAGTTTGATGTAGAAATTAGCATGTTGTCATCATTCCTTATAGACTGAATTTGAAGGAGCAATTTGAAATCTGGGTGTACATTTTTTCAGCTCAGATGCCCCTGCTGTAAACCTATCTGAGCAAAATCTCATTTTCTTATGGTACTCTTTTGAACCTTCAGGAGATGATCATTGGTTTGGAAATCAAATTCTCTGCTTCTTGTAATTGGATTTCTGTTCTATGATCCTATTTTTATTGGTCCTCAAGAGTCCTTCCGTTTACTGTGAACCTAGAAGAGAGGCATAGTTGCACTTAATATTGGAAAGTTACTGCTTTGGTCTCTCGGGTTAACAAGTTCATCAACAATCATTCTAACACTCTTCACGCACCAAAGAGGATCTGTAAGAAGTGTTCTACATTTGAATGATAGCAAGAGAACTTCTGGCGTCAGTTAAACATTGTGAGGTTTTTTGAGGAATGTTCTGCAATATGCCATTGGGTTAAGAAAACATTCTTCAAAGAAATTTCTTGGGTTTTAACAAGCCTGTTGTCTTGAATGTCATTATGAATACTTTTATCTCCATAACTAAGTTTTTCTAACTCTCCCCTCCCCTAAGGGTATGTGAATTCTGTTAAAAAACACATTTTCCTCAATTGGAAAAATATTTGTGGATAGCAAAAAAAATAGTCATAGTCTTTACTGTAGTATGTCCAGCTTCTTAGCAAACATTCTAATGCTCTCATGCGTGAGTTTTATGATATAAATAAGTTGAATAAAGATGTTTTTCCTTCATGTCATCTTCTCCATACATTAGGGAGTTCTAAATGCTTAGGCTAAACTGTTGTGATGAATTTTGTTTGGCTTTAATTCATGCTAAACCATCTATATCTTAAAAGCAGACTGGCCTCTTCACAAGCAAAGATGAACATAAGGAAAAAACCGAACACTTTGCAACAAAGAATGACAAATAGTGTCCCTAACAGAAAGCTATGCCTCACAATTTGACAAACCATGGTGTGATAGAATAAAAAGACAAAAAACATTGTTAGGAAAATAGGACAAGAATGTAACCCTCTTATTCCTGTAATGCACAAACTATCCTGTCTAGCCCATACTGAAGTTAAGTGCACTGGACATAGTATAAATAATTTCTCTATAAATGTGAATGTTTAATAGCTGTTTTCTGATTAATGCCTTTACTACCAGTCATCTTCACGTCTACAACCCTGTTGATGCCACTTCACACTCAACTGAAGGCAGAGGCGGAACATATCTGAAATTTTATTTGTTCAGGGCTGTGCACTCGTGTGCAGGAGTAGGAGCAAGCAGTGAAGGCCAGTGGAACTTACAGCTGGCAGTGCACTCAAAGACAAACTGGAGCCCCAGCTTGTAGTACCTGAATACTTTGACATGCCATAAGCGGTTAAAAGGCACCTTTTCACAATGAGAAATTAGTTCCACATGATGATAAAATTAGGAGAAGAACAAGTAAGTTAAAGACAAAGCATTTTGCAGTACCTTCTTGAACCTTATTCCAATATTTCTCATAGCATCAGTAGGTCAAGGTAAACTTCATTTAGACTAGAATGCATGGTGCCTAGTATAAGAGCCACAGGAGAAATGAAAGGAGGATCACAAATACCCACATCTTACTATCTGAAATGTAATTTAATGATCAATTTTCTTAATCAGATAAAATAATACACTCATGAAAAGTGACTCTCAGGAAATCTGAATTTTTCTTTCCACAGCATAGTCTTGATGGAAGGGCAGTTATATGCGACATTATTTGCCTCTTGCTTCATCCATGCATAATGCATGTTTTGGAATAGACCTCTTGAAAATATATATCCACAAAAATAATGGGATATTTCAAAGGCCATTTTCCCTGGGCTTCCTTGTCGGGGTGTTCTTTTCGTTTGAGACGTACTTCTTTCAAGTCTGACCTCCTGGGATGTGATTTTTACTGCTTTCTACTATGGTGAAATGCTGAAAAGGAACTGCAGTCTCTGCTGTTGAAGGACTTTATGTACTTCTAGCTTTTTCTTGAAGCACACAGGGTCTTCAGGAGAACAACCACCAAGAAAGGATGACAAATTCATTTTGATATTGTGCTTTTATTATGTTGTGCTTTTTATTGTTGATTGCCATCTCCAAACAATTCTGCGGAAGAATGTGCCAGATTCTCAAAATGAAAGTGTTTGAGTGCCATAGAGCACATGTCGCTGCCTTATGTTGTAGGTCATTGTGAAGCCCTGCCCTGGGACTCCTGTGCTGCTTATGAATCTCTCTGTCTTACAGTCCTGAGGTTTGCTGGTACAGGTTCAAGGTTCAGTAATTTTCGGTTGAACCAGTAATTTTTTAATTTTTTGTAATTTTGTAATGTGTTCCAGAGGTGGAACACATGGTAAAAATAGACTTTTCCTTCAGAAGGCTACTTTTATCAGGTGCTTCCTCCAGCATGTGAAAAAGCCTGCAGTCAGTTGCAAGTTGTGATCCCTAAAAACAGACAGGTCAATATTCACGTTCTGTCCTGTGCAGACTCTGATCCAGAGAGAGAGAGGAGGGAAATGAAATTTCCTCTGGACTGAATGCTGGAAGTCCAATCTATAAAATGATCTGGAAACCTTATTGAACAATTTGTGTTTAGCTGTGCTGATCTCTCCTATGGGACCACAATACAGACAAAAGTATCTAAGCGTTTACTGGGTAAGCTTTCTTTAATTGGTTTTTAAGTTTCATTAAAAAATGAGATTACACTTAATGCAAAATCTTGCCAGAATTTCAGCTTTAATGAAGTCAAATAAATAAAATAAATCCAGCTTTATAGAGCTCTATTTAAGAAAAAATACAAATTTCAGATGACCTACATAGTTGTTTATAAACTAACTCATCATCTAAAAATGTAGACAGCAGCTTTTTGATGCCTAATTAAAATAACCAGACTTCATCATGTGACTCATTCCCAACATATGAACACCCTTGCAGAAAAGAAGGCTGCATGTTTAGTCACATTGTATCATTTAAATTAATATGTAAACAGTGGTTTGAAACCTGGATGATGAAGCCGTGTTCTCTCTCTAGTCTGCTTTAACGCTCGGTTCCTGCGCTCGCTGAAGATGTGACGCTGAATCGCCAGCATTTCCCAACTTAGTGCAGCTGTTTCGGTCACAGTGGGGAGATTCTGCACGTTTTGCAGGGCTGCAGGAGCCCTGCTGTATATATATCGCAGGGTTTGAAGGCCCAAAAGGGGTTACATCACTTTGGCAAAAATTTAATTATAAGAGGTAGGGTTTTTTTATCCAGATGGTTAAAGGGTGGAGAAGTACCATGAGGTTTTCGTTATCACATCAGGACCTGATCTAAACTTCATTAACTGCAGTAGCATTTGCTTTAGTTTTACCTAGACTAATGCAAAATAGCAAAGAAAGTGATCATGGGTTTTCCTGAGATCACTCGAATAGTGGTGAAGAGAAAGCAGTTAGAGGCTTTTTTCTGTAGGAAAAAAAAAAAAAAAAAAGAAAAAGAGCACTATTCTGTTTCTTCTTCTTCAGCTAACACTGTCAGATATTTTGAGGGACTTAAATGCACATACAACTCCAATTATGTTTTAATTATATGGCTGTATTGAATGAAAAATTCATTACATTTATTCATTTGCATGGGAAGATCAATATTGTCATTTCTTCTCATGAGTATAGTACTGACTACAGACAAGACAGATTAGAATAAGTGAATGTATATTAATTCTGTTAAACTTTCAACTCTGTTAAAAGCAGAACTCACTAATTTGGTTCATTTTTCAATTTTATATGTAAACTTTCTGCAAGCCAGTAGTTAATCACGAAAGATAGGATGGAGGAAAGTGATACGAAACTAGAGGTCTGTGGGAGGATGTCTTCATACCTGACTGTTTCTAACCTTTATATCAGAAATGAACCTATGGGGAATAGAATACCATGAACTTTTAAAGTGAATAGAACTGTCACAAGGCTATAATATTTTGTTTGTTTGTTTGGGGTTTTTACATATAGTGTGACTTGCACATTTCTTTGATCGTAATAGTCTAGGTTTTCAAATCTCATTGACAAGTGGGAAAGTGGAAGACCACATGATAGCTTTGGATAGATAGGGAATAGTTACCCTTGAGAAGAAATAGTTCAGTGTTGTTCTACCGTAGGATTAGTCTTCAGTAAAAAGGCTGTCTTAAGCAGTACTACAAAGAACCAAATCACTTTGCTGTGATAGAAGTGCTTTTCCAAGATAGATACCAGGAATCAGTTTTTATTAAATCTGTGGTTATTCTGGCTTGCTCCTAGTACTGGTGATGCTTTTGAACGGGTATTGATGTACAGAGCTACCAAAAAAATCTTGGTTCAGCAGGATAAAATAGGGTCTTCTATTACACAAATAGTGTGTTTGGAACTCTCATTTGTTCCTGTCACACACATTTATTCCCTTTACCCCAAGAGCTTGAATTTATTTCTGAGAAAAACCCCAATCCATGTGCACGGCCTGTAAAACTGCTGGTGTGTTTTACTTGTACATGCGTTTATTTACAGACTATTTGTCACCATAGAAATAACTTCTGTTCCTTCCAGGGTATAAATTTCTAAATAACTGGGTTTGCTATTCATTCAAATTAGACTGTACTTTTGGATCTTTTGTGATGAAAGATGTTAAACTGACTGACAGGAAATTTTAAAAAGCCTCTTGAAAAGCTCCATTACACTTTTACTTGGAAAATAAATATTGTGCATATAATGAACTTCCTATTCTTTGAATGTGATTTCAAAGGCAGTCCTTGAGGATACTTTTCATTATGTCAGACCTCAGTCAGCTAATGGCAGAATTCATAGCTACTTCTTTCCAACAATTGTAGGAAAAAGGTCAACCAACAAGAAATATTTTTAATATGAAAAAGTCTCTTTTATAAATGATATCTGAATATGTGTATGTATACCACTTATGTTCTTTCTGTTGTTGACGATGCTTTAACTGTAGAAGATGTTGAGGATAAAGTTTGTAGGAACAGTACTTCACAGTATCATAAGGTATGCAGTAACTTGGCAGTGGTACATTAACGGTTGGACTTGGTCTTAAAGGTCTCCTCCAACCAAAACAATTCTGTGATTCTATGCAGTCTCTATTTTGTAGTCAAGCAAAAAAGAGAATTTAAGGAACATTCATACTGCTGCAGCAATTTATCTCTCAAAAACATGAATAGTATATGTTTTTCTGCTGCTAATTTATCCTTCTTGAGTAAGCAAACTATTTTTAGGACATGGTATCCTTCACTTTCTATCCTTACCAGAAGGTAATTTCTATGTGAGTCAGGAAGAGGACAGTGTTACAGTTTATTTCTGTCCCCGAATCTGTTTGAGGAGGAGGAGATCTACTACCCTTAAGTTTTAAGTTATCACACGTGTATTAAAATGGGAATAAAAACCTGGAAATATAATGCTAATTCAAAACCTATAGCATTATTTTTGCAGCATTGTCAGTCCTTTTGTGCAGCACACAGGGTTAACAGGTACTTGATGAGTCATTATGACTTCCTCAAGAATTCTGTGGGGATTTTTTCTCTCTAATTTTATTAGGTAAATAGAGCACACCAAAATTATCTCCTAAAGAATATTAAAAATGTCACCTATTTATGGTAAAAAAAAAAAAAAAGGAACTATCTGATAGGTTTTTTGGTTTTATTTATTTTTAAGGCATTTCAAATCAGACTTTTTTTGTTTATATTTTCTCAGATTCTTGCTGTCACTATTTCTTTTCAAACCACCAGCAGCATTTATTCTTTATGCATACATTAAACTGGCCTTTTACAGTACTACAAATCAGTTTTCTTTTTCCTGTGAATTGTGTGCTTATATGGGGTTTTTGCAGTATATTTTTTAGAAACAACTCATAAAAATTTTAGTACAATTTGCCGAGACACACATCTGACAGTTACATACTAGATTCTTGCAGGCTTATTTTCTGCTCTCTTAGTGCTTTTTCATAAACAAACAAACAAAACCCCTCAGCTTGACAAAGATGTTTGCTCACGTAATAAAAGTTTTACTGCTCTGTCTTTATCTTTGTTGTTTTATTGCTCTAGAGAGGATGAGCATGCCCTGATCCAGCAGTATTGTCAGACGCTGGGAGGAGAGTCGCCTGTGAGTCAGCCACAGAGTCCTGCTCAGATACTCAAGTCAGTGGAAAAGGAAGAGCGAGGAGAGCTGGAACGCATCATTGCTGACCTCGAGGAAGAGCAAAGGTCTTGTAACCATCCTACCTACTGTCAGAATTATCACCTCGTTGTTGTCTGAGCCGTGCATGTACTATGTATAGTTGTTGGAGATGAGAAGAGGTGGATCAAGGCATAATTCGTGCATAGCCTGAAACTGTCAGGTAGAAGAGGGTGGGTCTGCGATAAAATACCTTAGTTTCACCTCTACTTAATTGTTTTATGTTTTTTTCCCGTAAACTACAAGTCAAGATGTTGTCTTTGTATAAGCTACTTGTGTTCTGTAGTTGGAGGTGATAATAAGATTATTTGATCTACGGACGTTTTTTATTTTAATTTGCTTAAGTCATCATTCTCCTCCTGTTTTCAATATACCAGGAATCTGCAGATAGAATACGAGCAATTAAAGGAGCAACATCTTCGGAGAGGAATAAACCCTCTTGCATCACCTCCTGACTCCGTTGTGTCACCTCAGCATGCTTCTGAAGATGCTGAGCTCATTGCTGAAGCTAAACTCCTAAGGCAGCATAAAGGTCGCCTGGAAGCAAGGATGCAAATATTGGAAGATCACAATAAACAGCTGGAGTCTCAGCTTCACCGGCTACGGCAGCTACTTGAGCAGGTAGATCCACACTGATGTCTTTCCCCTGTATTGTTTCTATATGATGGATTTCTTGGTGGAACAAAGGTGTTGGAATTTTACTGCAGATATTTTTACCACACTAGTTTGGTCTGTTGCACTTGGTCATTTCTAGGGTTATAGTTTTTCCTACCCTTTAGTATAAGCCATGGTGAAAGTCAAATAAGCACAAGATGATTACAAGTGCTGGGGTGATCATGGCAACTTATGAAACATTGAGAATACCACAAACAAGTGCAATAATTTTTCATGAATTAAAAAGCAGGGGTTAGAAAATATATACCCTCTTCCAAGTAGTGGTGCCAGTCACACCATGTATTTGACTTCAGTTTTCCAATCTTTCCTTAGATAATTTGTTTGGTTGTTGTCATGGTTAGTCACTGAAACCTTTCTTAGCATGCCGAAGACAGATGGCCAGAGATACGTTTAAATTGCAAAGGAGCAATTTATTCCATTAAAAGTCTAGTTCCTCTTGAGTAGCATATGCAGACCAGTAAGTTACGGCAAAATTGTCTACACACAAGTAATGTTGAAGGCAAAAGCTTTTTAGCAAATGTCAGTAGCTGGAGATCGTAGGGTTTCTTTGTTGGGGAAGAAATGTTAATTATTTTTGAAATCAGCGTATGCACATCTAGAATATAAAAGTAATAGCAGCAACATCTACAAGGTGTTGTTAGAGATCTTAGTTTGTACTGTATCATGTGTGGAAGCTTCATTGAGGAAGAGAAATTCGTATGAATGTTTCCTCCTAGCTAATTTTTACCTTTGGGTCAGAGTCCAGTAAGGCAAGTGAATCCTGCCTTCCATGAGTCAGGTGACTGGCTGTATGTAGTAAAGGATTTAACTAAAACAAGAAATAGACCACATAAACCAGGTATCAAAATGGCCTAATATCCTACTGTAGATGATACTCTTGTCACAGTGATAAAGATTATTTTTTGTTTGTTTCACTAGCTTTGTCATTTTTCTAGGCATCATTGGCGGAATAGCAATAAGATGCATCTGTTCCAGTGGCTCCCCTACCCCTCTAGCAGAGTATTTTTGGTGGTGTTACTGACATTCTACCGTCTTTAATCAGAATTTGAGTAGCTTAAATATTTAACAGGGAAGATAACAACTGATGCAACTGTTAACAGTCATTCATTTAGTAAGTATCTTGAGAACTGTGGCCAGTACTAGGTGTTTCAGAGAAGGGTTTAAAATCTTCAAAGGAATAGCTGTAGCGTAGACACATAGAAGTTCTGCCGAACCCACAGTCACTTTCCGCTTAGTGCTTAAAGCAGGAACATGTTCAGCCTCTAAAACTTTATTTTTTTTCTAATTTAGCTGTGGATAATCTTATAATTTTGTTATGTTTATACTATCCTTATAATATTCTTAGTTAGACCTTTATGGTACACGTGTGTTGTGATAAAGTGGGGAGAGAGGAGGGGCAGTGGTTTCTTCCTATCAGCTCTCCCTTTGGATTTTTCTGGGCATTCTGCAACTTGTGGTTGCTGATGGAGTAATGTAGAAGAGTTGATTTGTTTCAATATTTCGGATCGTTTACACCTCATTAACTATATACTGTTGCTCTTTGGCTCTGTGTCTGAAATCTGCCCCCTCTGTGGGAGTCATGCTGTGCTTCTGATAGTTCCAAGTGCTATTCCCAAAGCTGTTCCTGTTTCTCCTCTGTCTTTTAATAGAGAGGCTGGTACAAAGTCAATTATATGAGGAGGTCTGCATTATTGCTTTTATAATATATCTATGACTTTTCAATATGCCTTTCTATAAGCATCCTTACCTTATTTAGCAGGGCTTTTTGACCTGACACTAAGCACTTTTTTCATTAAAAGATATGGGATGAGTCTATCTACATACAGATATTTGGGTAGAGAATTAATGAAACTTAGAAACTTTCCTGTAGTAACTGTTTAATCTAGATGAGAGTATTCCAAGACATTCTTTAGTGAGCACCTTTATCAGAAATATGCATGCATCCTCACTGCACATTTGCCTGCTTCAGGTCACAATTCTGAGGTTACCATACTATTTTTATTTTAGCAAGCCCAAAGGATTGGTGGCTGTCACACAATGTTGTCATTTTTGTCTGCCTGATTGATTATAGTGCCAAAGAGGAAGGTGAAACAGAACTGGCCTGTGACAACTTTGATACCAACATGTTAATCATGTAAAGAAAAAATAGCTTTTCTTTCTTCAGCCCTTTTAGATAGTACATGTGCAAAGTAGAAGCAAGACCTATCATGAAGGGCATTTAAAGCCTATTTGGATTTTTCTCTGCTTGTCTGAGCTACAGAATAGAGGTTTCATATTTAATTTAATATTGAAGTTAATGGGAGCTAAAATTATCTGTTAATGGCTATATGATTTACTCTAAGACAGAGTAAATAGAGACTGCGCCTCCCTCTTCAATTGAAAGCAGAAGAGCTTTATCAAAAGAGTAGAGGAGACTTTTTTTCTTTTGTGGCTGGGAGAATAAGTCTGGAACAAGAAGAAACATCTGTAATAGATGTGGAAAGGGAATTGTCCTTTGTGAGGTTCTCTGTGATTCAGAGGTTGTGGGGGGGAAATGAGGGGGTTTGGGTTTGTTTTTTACCAAAAGCAACAGAAGTCAAGGGCAGGATGGGTGGTTTATCTATCAATTAAGCCACAGAACATATCAGGCCATTCTTTGTGAAAGGCACCAGCTGGAGGCACAGTGAAATAAGGCACTGTAGATCAAAATCAGTTAAAATAAATATCTCCCTTGAAATGCTTTAAAAACTGCTGTCATACAGAAAAATCCATCAATTTCAGAGTTTTCTGGAGAAGGAACTATCTGTCCTTCTGCATCTTTACTTGATTTTGCAGAAAAAGAAGTTTGAAAACTTACAGAAACCAGAGTTGTAATCTTCCCTCTCATTCCTATAGAGGCATGCATGATCTCTTTGCTTTTATTTATTTGGGAAGAAGAAGCAGGCATATAGGAACATCTAGGGCTATTATCTTATGGTTTCTGGCTTAAGGGTTGTCTGCTGGGTTGTTGAATAAGAAGGCATGAACTTCATGAGGCCTGAAGGGGATTCATGATGGAAGTGATCAGATTTTGTAGATGTTATGCAACTGGGGTGTCGTGGTTTCGGCAGAATTTACCAAAAACAGACCAACAGATGGCCCTTCCCCCCTTCTTCCCCCCCCCCCCCCCCCCAAAAGAGGAGAGAGGAGGAGAAAGAGATAAGGAGATTCAGAAGTTTAGAATGAACTAAACTACTTTAATGAAGAATTAATATTAAAATAAAAATAAAGAAGAAAATAACGAAATAGATACAATATATACAAAACCGTATCAAGCTCCCAGGATGACAGTCACGTCACTGGCAGGCACTGGGGAAGTCCCAGACTGGACTCAGTGACGAATGGGAACTGGATTCCAGCTCTGGAGTCAGAAACACACAAATCAGGATCAAAGGCAGATGGACAGACAGAGTCCTCTCTGGACATCGGCCATCGCAGGAAGAGGGTTGACCCTTTGATCCCTCAGCTTTTATACTGAGCATGGGGCAGATGGGATGGAATACCCCAGTTGGTCAGGTTTGGGTCACCTGTCCTGTCCACTCCTCCCCACCCATGTGACCCCTCTACGTTTTTTCCGTTTCCGACCCTCTAAGGGGGCAAATAACGAAATTGGCTGACCTTGGTTGTTATGGCAATGAGAAAGGGCCTCTCTGCATACCATTCCTTGGCACGGAGCACAAACATTGGTCTTATCACTCTGAGAACGAGCAGTTTTCTCCACAATATGCCGTTAATTTCAGAGAGTTAGAGGAGGCCTAGCTAGGATGTAAAGTTACAGAACAGAAAATTGGTTCAGTTTTACTTCAAACCGGGATACTGGGGTCAAGTAGAACATGATTTTCTCCAGTTTTTTCTCAGGTTCCCTCCCAGTAAAACTGTTAAATCATGTAAATACATGAAGTTATATCTTCAACTATTTTGCATTTAACATTTTTCAGTATCTGATTATTATATTGAGGCATTTATGCCACTACCAGAACTCTTCCCTTTCTGCTCCAAACCCCACTTTTCATTTGCTTAACTGTATTTTCTTAATTTTGGAAGAAGAGGTTTTTAGGTTGTTTTGGCTTTTCTTGTTATTGCAGTCACTGGAACCATGTAGTGTAACATTTATTTTTGTATTTAAATGACAATGAAGTCAGCTGACATTGTCCTCTGATTAGAAGGGGGATGATGTGGGTTTGAGTTTTTTTCTGGAGGGGAGGGGGTGTTGTGTTGTTGGCTTTTTTTTTTAAATCCAACTGCAATATTTGATTCTGACTGCTGCAGCAATATATGTTACATCAACATAAAGTATTCCAAGTATGTTTTGTTTGCTCTCAGTTTATCCACTGTTAGAGTCCCTGTGCTCTACAGGTTTTTTTTGTCATTTGCAGTAACACTTCTAAGATACTAAATAACCTTCACTACTAACTCATCACTTAAGTTCATAGGCATCTCCTTTCTATCCTAATTAATGTTGACTTTACGGTGCCTGACTATCCTTGATCTAGCCTATATGTTGCTGTACTGCAGTTTTGTATCAAGTCCAGCACTGATCTTCCTTCCTCAGTCACCCTCAGTCATCTCTGCACCATTTGTCCACAGTTACTGCTTGAAGCGGGGCAGAGATCCAGTCCATGTGCAAGTTTGCATTTTGGATTATTCAAATTCTCTTTGTCTATCTGTTTGTGGGGTGGCCAAGCAGCCACTCTGCACCTGGAGTTAGACTTCTTGTTCTGTATTGAAGTAACTCTTAACGCTTGGAGAGTTTGCTTCATGTCTTTACAGTTATAGCTCTAACCTCTTCTTGAACAGAGGTTCTTGGCCACAGATAATTACTTGGAGTTAGTTACTCCAAGCTTGGCCTATAACCACACTTATTTTACCTAGACCCCATAGCTGGGGTGAAGACTGATATTGAATAGCAAATTACTTAACTAATGAATAGTCATTCACTGTTTGTAGGAGTGTCTTGATGGTAAAATCCTTGGCTGGCTTGAAAACATTTCAATTTTTCTTTGTCTTCTATATGTAGAGCAATATTTCTTGATTTATTCTTTCAGTCAAAGCTGGAAGTTGGTATTGTCATACTGAAAGAGAGAGAGATGAGATTTGGAAGAGAAAAAAAGATTTGCTGAGTGCTCAAGGAAACATTTCCTTCTATTTCTCACCACTGTGTATGGAAGAAAAAGCATCTTTCATTGTTCAGCAATCTTCAGTTTTGTTCAAGACTTTTTTTAAACTGGAAGTTGTGTCGAAAAATTGAATGTTGCACTTAAGACTGTGAGCTGCAAAGGAGCAAACTTGTGCACAAATTAACTGCCATTCTGTATATTAGACTCTTTGAGAGTATTAGAGACTTTTTGCATCAAGTCTAATAGCTGTTCTTGGTACTTGTTCAGTCTTAGTTTCAATTATGGGGTTTTTTATTACTTCTATATCTGTTTTTGACAGATTTACTTAAATAATCTACTCTTTAAGCTGTTTGGAAGTAATTTGTTGATTTGCAATTGAAAGGATAAATGATAGCTGCAACCATTTCAGCTAAGATTCTATAACTGCCTCAGATGTAAATTCTGTTTCACGTGCTTCTGTTTTTTCAGAACAATCACTTCCGGAGCTCAAAAACTGTATTACTACTCTCTTCCTCAAAGGAAGTCTTACAAGAAAGAAGGAAAAGAGGGGGAAAAAAAATGCCTGAACAAGATCCCTTCCAGTATTTCTGAGTTGTTATAGTGAAGAAGTCTTATGGTCTTTTCTTATTTGGTGTCCATCTGTATATTTATGCATGATCTCAAGCACATCTGGTTGCAACTAAATGTAATATAGAACTTATGTGTTTGATTCTTCTGAGAATCCAGAAGAGTCCAGAAAGGCTTGCCTACAACACGCTTTTCAAAGTATATGGGTTCCTTCTCATAATTTTCTGGAAATTGCAGAGTACATAGTTTTCCTGCAAACCTGGTGTTCTCCACCCTGTGGAGAAGCCTCGTCAGCAGGAGTGATGGTTAGCCACCACTTCTTAGACTTAACGAAGTCCTCTTGAATCTGTGTCTTCACTCGGCTTGATTGTGAAGTTTTGCAAAACTGTTCATGATTGAACAGTTGTTTCTAAGCATGATCAGTCATCCTAGTAAAGCTTCTTAAGAGACCTCAACTGAATGTCTCTGTGTGCGTGTATATGTAGGTATATATCCCTACATATATATACAGTTCCAATAATACCATTGTGTAGTCTTTCTGTGAAGCTGGACTGAGAGCCTCGGCAGACTGTTAGGGTTGTACATAACATTGTCTTGCTATGTTGTGTGCTTGCAACAGAACATTGTTTTTAACAAGACCATCCATCAATTGGAGTCTCATAAGAGTTACACTTAAGTCTAAATTTTCTTTAAACAGGTTGTTGGTTTGGTTCCCCCCCGCCAATGGTCGTGTAGACCTAAGCCAACTTTCAGTAGTTTGGAGAGCAAACACAAAAAAGCACATAAAAAAGGAAAGGAGTGGGATGACTGCATACAAGCCCCAAAAAAATCTGTAGATACAATTTATCTAAATTTGGCTATTTATTGTCTTTAATGTAGCCTGAATCAGACTCCTGTGTTAATGGCGCCTCCCCCTGTGCTTCGCCTCAGCACTCTGCCCTCGGCTACCCGCTCGAGCAAGAGACAAGCTCACAGTTTCATCAGACAGGTAAGTGATCACATAAACTGCTGTGTGGGTCTGTAGGTGATTACTGAATAGGTTTGTTGGCATATTTCTGAAAGATTTATGAATAAAAAGGAACTGATCTTTGTGATGCTACTGGGAGCAAGACTTACTGCAGCTGGAGGTGTTTTTTCCCCCACACTTACAGACAGCTGCGGTATCACAAGAATCCATGTGACTCTGAATTATGGATTTCTGTCACTAGACTCTTTGGTCCTATCCATTTTGAGCAAGTGAATTTACTGGGCAGATCCATCCTCAGTGAAGGGGGAATGAGACTTTATTGGATTGAAATGGCCAACAGCTGTTTGTCCTACAGTTACATGCATGCACCCAAGTAATCTGTCGGATACAGGAACAGATGTCCAAAACATTTATAATGGAAGCTTCCTGATGGCTGCTTTAAAAATTCTTGTGTATCCTCTGCTTATCCTGGTATTTTGATGACCACAACCCTCAAAGACTTCACATCTTTAGGAATTATAGAGTATTTAAGCATACAGCCTTTGCACATGAGGGGATTTCTCTCTTGAAAGATTACTTTAAATTCTCCGATAGCAGAACTCATTAATTCCACTGGGAATTAGCAGAAATAACTATAGAGCGTTGAATGTTCAAAATTAGGGGAAAAAATAAAAGATTTTTGTCGAGTTATCTTAAATGTAATTTCCCCCCTGTTTTGTTTTTAAGCCTTATGTTATAGATTAAAAAAAAAAATACTTTATTTCTACAGAAAACAGGAAAAATATTCCCTTGTATACTGAAAAGTTGCCATTCAACATTGACATGTCAGTTTACTTTAATTTATCTGGAAAAACATGGAATGTCCTCAAGTCTGATTTAAGGCAATGGTAGATTTATGAGAGATGCTGTCTAATAACCCTGCTAAGAGCAGAGCCAGTTGTATTCCCTAACCATTCCTTTGGCTTAATTTTAAGCAGTATTTAGGAAAAAAAAAAAAAAAGCAAGAAGGATTTTAACACTAGTGAAATTGCTGGTGCATATTGAATAAAGACCATCTAAAAGATAAATGGCTTTTTTTCAGAAAAAGAATGGTATATTCACTCTGGAAGTTACATGACAAATCACCTGAAAATGGAACAGAATGTTAATTGAGCAGCTACCAAGCAAAATTCCTTCATCTTGTAAACCTTTTATTTATTTTAACTGTAAATTCTTATATACTGCTCCTTGTTTGCAGTTTCTTCTAGTTTAAATCTTGGTTGTGATGGTTCAGCTTTAATAACAGAGAAATGAGTTCTGCTGCAAATCAATAATGTAACCTTCACCTCCTGTCCCAAAGCTGGCAATTATCAATGACAGTTCCTGCACATTAAGTTGCAAAGGCTTCAGGTAGTGGTCTCCCTTGAAATATAAAGGCGTATTTAACAGGAAGGTTGGATGAGAATGCCTTTCAGAATGTTGTCGTCCTTTTATTTTTCACCTCTTGTTACTAAATTCATTGCTCTTTTTTGTTGTCGTATCTGCAGATGACCTGTTAGTTCCGCCTCATGATACCAACACAGATCTAACAGATGTTATGGAGCAAATCAACAGCACATTTCCAGCTTGCTGCTGTAAGTGTAACAAAATAGGTCTCTGAGAATAGTATTGAATTCGAGGCAGTCTTTTGAAGAAAAAAAAAAAAAAAAAAGTCATTGTTGTGGTATTGACTAGGAAAAAAATCTCTCTGATGAGATTTCTTGTCAGGATATGCAAGCTACATAATTCTGTTCTTAAAAGTTGCTCAATATACACCATTTGTGAAGGGAAATAAACAAATATTCTCGTGTTTTAAATGGAGGTGATTCACTATAAGAAAAACCTATAGCTCCATATGGAATTTTCATTTGTGACCACATAGGGAGAAAAGAGACCTAGAATCCCATTTGCTGCTGCTGTAAACCCTATGTAGAACTTGACTGAATGTATATTCAAAAATTTGGAATGCTGTTGCTCTAATAAAACTTGAAAAAAGTCCTTAGGCAACAGGAGGGATGGGAGCCCAATCCTGACTGCCTGAACTAATTATTGAACTAGTTATTAAACTAATTGACCAGAGGAAATAACTGTTAACACAGCACATAACACCTTTCCCTGCTTAAATGCATTGAAAGTTGATGTTTTATTCAGTGTCTATTAAAGAGAGATCAAAAGGAAAGCCAATTAGTTTCATATGCATGGCTTATATCAGCTGACATACTTTTTTACTGATCCTATTCCTTCCAGAGTGTCACTGCACTTGCAAGAGTGAGGAGCTCTCTCTCTGGTTCCAGCAGTAGTTCATACCCATTACCGGTTTTGGTGGGGCGGAGGGGTGGGGTGTGAAGGGGCAACTTTGTTATACTCTTGAACTTTCAACAGTTCTTTCAAATTAAATGTAATAATGATGGTCAGTTTTAAAAGGCGTAAGTGAGAGGGATGGTGTTTATGCCCCCTCATCTTGGGAGCATCAGGATTGAACTCTGTTCTATTCTGTTTTGTGGATTCGATGAACCCTGTTAAAATACCCCTCTTATCTCTTGTACGTACATTGCTTGGCTGTGAAGAACTGCATTACAGAAGATGCACTTTGCACATTTTGAGAAAGCAAATTAGGATCTAGCAAAAAAGCTTTTGTTGCAGCTGTCCTTTGAGATTTTCATTGAGTTCAATAGTTCAGAGCCTGTCACTTTGCAAATTAAGGATTTTATTCTAAGGAGCATCTCTTCTTGAAGTCAACAGCTAGTGGAGCTGCTCAGCACAACTCAAGGGTGTGTATGTATACAAATCAGTAGAAAATGCAAGTCAAGTATCAATTTTCGGCTTTGAAGATTCCTGTCTTGCATGTATAAGCAATATAGCAGCTACTGGACATTTGGCCCAAAAGAATTTACAGCAAATTTGTAGAAATACTCCCTTGCATTCCTGTGTCAGGGCAAGCTTGATAATGATGATGCCTGCTCTCTGCTACAAGGAAACATGGAAAAAAATTTAATGCCCATAAAGCAATATCCTGAATGAGGCAGAAGGGGGAACTGCATGTGAAAACCATGAAACCCCACATCCTTTCATATTGTGAAGTGTTCCTGGCCATTTAAGATTAAAAGAAGTCACAGTTCCAAATTTCATGTGATTTTTCCCTTTGTCATTGACATGCTGCTGCAGAAATCAAACCAAACCAGCATGCCCCAGTTAGTGGGTACTAGTTATGTTTGCTCTTCTTCAGTCATTCTATAATATCTTTTACTTGGGAGATTCACTAGGAGTATATTTTTTTTAACCATGTAAGATTCATGTACTGTTTTAGAAGCCTGGAATGAGGATTATTAGACTATCCTTCCCAACAGAGTGCATTAAACTCCATGACTTTTGCTAGGGAAGACCATGACAGACCACCTAGTCCATCATCTTTTCCTGTGGCCATTTGAGATGGAACTGCCTTTCTGGACAGACAATTGTCTAACCTGTTCTCTAACACTTCCAGTGGCACAGACTCCATGGACTCCCCAGGCAATCTGTCTTAACAGCATCACTGTATTCCTAACCTTAAAAAATAATACCCTTACCCTTTTTAAATTATACCCAAGTGAAATTTTATTAGAACAGCCTTCATATGTTGAAGAGTTCAATGTATCATTTAAAACAAACAACCCAAAAAAAGCTGTTTTTTCATGACCTTATCACTACTGGTCTCTCCTACCTTGGCAGCAACTTTCATTAAGGACAGTTACTAGCATCTGAGTCTTATGTACATAGACCATTACAACACACTTCTAGTTAAATGTTCATTTTTTTAATATAGGAGTCTTTCTGTCCTTCTGTAGTACATATTTTCCTTGCACTGGCCTTGTTTTTAAACTACCAAGATGCAGAATCATGTAAATTTCTAACTTTCTTTTGTTTTTTCTATTTGCAGCAAGTTTCACTGGCAGACCACAGGTATGATACATGTTTACATACTTGCATAATCATTAGAAGTAAAGTAAAGCAAGTGGAAAAGTTCCATTAAAGCCAAGTGGCGGAGGGGTTTTTTTCTGTATTTTTCCCTAGAGGTCTATTAGGAAGGTAGACCGATGTCACAGGAAAGCTAGATTCTGGAATATGCCAATTAATAGAAAATTCCTGCTAGTTCAGGCATTACCAAGGATACTATGGTGTGCAGTTCTGGGATGCTGACTGGATGGAATCAGCTCAAATCTATCAGGGCCAATTAGTTTCAAGCCAGCATCAGCTCTGCAGGACCAAAGTTTGTTCTTGTAAAGCCATCCACATGTCCTTGTGCCCTGGTACTCGTCATTTCGATTCCAGGAGCTATGGGCACCAGGGCACAAAGGTCAAGAGCCACACAGCGTATTAGGCATTAGATTAAGCTGCCTTGTCCCACTAGGCAACAACTCTACAAGCCCAAAGCAGAAATTTGTCTATTTTCAGAGTTCACAAAAAGGTGAAAAACAATCTGGCACTGGTGAGGCCGCAACTGGAATACTGCATCCAGTTCTGGGCTCCCCAATTCAAGAGGGATAGGGAACTACTGGAAAGAGTCCAGCGAAGGGCAACGAGGATGATTCAAGGATTGGAGCATCTCCGTTATGAAGAAAGGCTGAGAGAGCTGGGACTCTTTAGCCTGGAGAAGAGAAGGCTGAGGGGAGACCTTATCAATGCTTATAAGTATCTAAAGGGTGGGTTGAAGGAGGAGGGAGCCAGACTCTTTTCAGTGGTTGCCAGTGAGAGGACGAGGGGCAACGGGCACAAGTTGGAACATAGGAGGTTCCACTCAAATATGAGAAAAAACTTCTTCACAGTGAGGGTGACAGAGCCCTGGAACAGGCTGCCCAGGGAGGTTGTGGAGTCCCCTTCTTTGGAGATTTTCAAGACCAGCCTGGATGTAGTCCTGAGTAACATGCTCTGGGCAATCCTGCTTCAGCAGGGGAGTTGGACTGGATGATCTTTATGGTCCCTTCCAACTCTAAAAATTCAGTGAAATTTAGATACTTGTTCTTGAAAATCTAACTGGTATGAATGATCTGTTCAATTTCTGTTAGAAGTAACAGAAATAGGAAAAACACTTGCTATAGGTTTAGGTTGATATTAAAGCCCACATATGACAAACAAGGAATGGCACAATCTTGTGTCATTGCATAGTTCTTTGCAAGTTTCATTTTTAAATAAGTTTTAAAGACTACCATAAATTGCTGTGTGAGGCTTCAGAAGAATTAAGTGCTAGGGAAAGAGTCTTATTTACTCCCCTAAATTGCTTTGCTTTGTCCATTTATCCACAATTTGAAAGGTCAGACCTCCCCAAAATAAGTATCTAAAAATTCAGAAATATTGCTCTACAAACGCTTTCCTGGACTGCAATATCTGGGATAGTAGGATTACCCTCCCAAACAGGAATTTCTGAAGAGAATGGGATGAATCATGTCCTGCAGTCAGTTAACTCGGACTTTGTGTTTCAGTCTGTGATAAGTTAAATTAGTGAATTAGACTAGCATTTTTCAGAAATCCTTCCTCTAAGCAGGCGCAGAGAATAGCTTTCAGTGTTATCAGTGAATAATACTAGTCTTCCTGAAAAAGCGTTTGATCATTTTTATATACAGGATGATTCCCAAATGGTCTCACCGCAAATCTACCCTTCCAGAACCGTTAGAGAAGGCACAATTGATTGTTCAGGAACAGAATCCTGAAACAGGAGCCTGGAAATAAGCATCGCATTTGAAGGGGCTGAGTCCAAATCTAGACTCTCTCTACTCTCCATTTTAGGCTTCAGATAGGACAGCGGTTTGCTTAAAATTTTTTTCAATGGGTGCAGAACATGTAGAGTCTGTAAGTCGTATTTACTGCTCTGTAGACTTAACATCCTCTGGGCCTTACTCACCAAGAATTTTAAACACTGCAGTATAGTAAAATTAGGTTTCTCTTAACTACCTGCCTCAGTGATTTGCTGAGTCTTGGGCAAATATGTCTAAATTTTTAAAATACATGAGTTTTGTAAGATGACGAGTCCTTAACTGAACCGAGCCCAGGGTATTTAGAGCTTTCTGTGCATGTTAATGTGGTACTGACACGGTTATTTCTCATCGTGACAGGCAATGTGAAGTGTTCATTTGGACATCGACCAGTGCTTCCTGACGTGCAGTACAGCCCTTTTCTACAAACCACCAGTCGCGAGTTCCACTTCATCAGAAGGCTGCATGGGACCCTGGAACATGCTGTTCGCTCTGACTGCGTGTTCTACTTGAAATAGTAAAACACTGAATACCCAAAGATGAGGATGTTGTTTTTATAGTATTGGGGTTTTTTTTTTTCTTCTTCTTCTTCCCTTTCTATGCAACTGTAAATTAATGAGCAGTGGAGTATTTGTCACTGATTTGTATAAATATACAGCCGCGGGAAAAGGGGCAGGGGCTTTATATACGTTCTTTTTGATAATCATAAAGAGAACTGCATAAGGAAGTTGGAGCAAAATGTTACATTTATACATTCCTTTCAGCTCTTGCTTTTACATTGTAAAATACCCTTAGTTATATTCTCACGCATTTAATATTCTGTACTGATTATTTATATGCTAACCATCTGACCACACAGATTTCAGATTACCCTTGAATTGTTTTCAGGATTGGCATATGAAGTTCCCACATTTAGCACAATCTGCATTATTGTTACTGGTTAACAAAACTCGCTCTTGGGTGCGAGCTACAGTATTTTAACTCCATTAAACAAGGCAAACTCTCATTTCAAGTCATAATCCTCATCCTCATGCACCAAGATTTTTAACTTTTAGTTATTTTCAGCCAACACACTCCATTTGGAGGATTATTTTTTTAAGCCTTACTTAATTTTGAATCAGGAGATAGCTAAAAAGAGGACTTAGATGATAGCTTGAGTTGTTTTTATTAAGGTCTATGTTAGTGTAATCTTTCCCAACTTTGTTCAGAGACAAAGCTTTGCTGTTCCCTGCTGTGCCAAACTTGCTTCGAGTTTTGGAATTTACAGTCTGTGAAGTAAAGCTTATTTCCGTGAGATCCCCTTCTGATGATCCAAACGCACCGGTCTTTTGTCTGCCTCTTGGAAACGAAGAGACAATTAGAAAGCCCTTTCCAATACTATTAGCAATGGAACATTTTCTTCAAAACTGCAGTGCACATAGATATTATCATTTGGCGTTGTAATCTTGCAACTCATCTTTATCTTTGAAATCATTTATTTATGTACTTCAGATAGGGATAATTACAGGAAAGTTATGTCACTGAGCAGCTGATCTCTAGTTTTAAAAGTATCATAAGAGATTTTAATGCCTTCATGGAGTTTACAAAGCTGCATGGACACTTGCTTTAATTTCAGGACATACCTTTAATTGGTAAAACTGCATGCAATGTATTTCATGTATAGTGGAGAGAAACTAAACTGTGTTGTTTTTAATTATTACTGAAGAAAAAACATAATTTCAAAATGGTATTGGAAGAGTTGTAAATTCTCTACTGCTACCGAAAAATGCTAGAGGGTGTTAAGACAGTAGGTCAGGAATTTCTAGTATTGTTGTGAAGTGGTGCCAACTAGATTGTCCTGCACCCACAGTACTCACTCCTGGACTGCTGCTTCTCATGGAGTGATTTGGGAACAGCATTGACCACATTCTAGAGTTGGCCCTGGTGCCAGTTCTTTCTGAACCCTTTGGCAAATTATTTAACCACTCTGCCTCTGTTTTCCCATCTGTAAAATGGGGATGATAGTACTTACCTCTCAATGGTGTTGTAGGGCTTGCTTAGTTAGGGTCTGAAAAGCTCTATATAAATGCTAAGTATTACTCCTGAGCGAGTGCAGCAAAATTGTCAAGGTGGGAAGGGAAGATGCTGGCTCCTATAAATGCTTCATCTATTAAAAAAAAAAAAAAAAAGTAGCATAGTTATTTTGAGAAGAAAAAACCCCACATTTTACAGAAGAGGAAAGCCATGACCACCTTTCTACCTCAGACCTATCTTCATGAGTAGTATTGGAAATAGCTTTATATTCTGTTCTCTGCAAAGTACTTTGCTTTTATCAAGCTACATCATTATCTAGGTAAAGAATCCTTAAAAATACCCCCCTACAGAAGTAAAACAAGGTCTCAGTAGTGAATTTGGTGGCTTTTATTTTTGTTATGAATATGAGGTTATGTATAAAGTTGTTTTTCTGCTTGTGTTTGTATGCATCCTTTGTCCTCTGCTGCCAAGTAAATGCTACTTCAAACACTACATTGTAACATTCTTCCTCTGAGACAATAATAAATAAAAGAATATATTGCAGTAACATGAGAAAAAGTATGGAGTTCTTTCAAGTTGTCTGGTCTTCAAGGATGGCATTATTGCTAAATGCTGAAAATTTCATTCCAAAGAAGATTAATTTTAACATGGGTGTGCTATGATAGTCGATATCTGTGTGCTAGCAGTTTTGGAGTGTGGTTTGCATTTTTATAAATGAGATGAAGCAGTGTTTTTTCCCCATAAATCTGTGCATATTTTCTCCACTCTTCCATCTGTAGTGATTTAGGCTGGAATCATTCCGTTTCATGACAGAGATTAAGTTTGATCACTGAGAAGCAGACTGTTTTTATTTTTAAAATGTTATATATACATATTGCAAAATAGCAGTAATGCATGAAGCCCTGTCAAATATTAGAACTATAAATTTAGTCTTCAAGTTTTGATGGCATTCTGTCAACGTGCTTAGCTGAAGCACAGCATTAGGTATTCAGTCAGGAAATAAGTACTTTCTAGCCCTACCGTGTCCTGATTGTAGGTATCTACATTAAGCTAATGCAAATTGTATTAATGACTGTGTTTGTTAGAACTACTGTGCTTAAAGGAGGAAAAAAAGCCCATAATCCTAACAATTCTGTTCCCTTATAGTAAGAGTTGGCAACGTTTTCATATTTGGTATTTATTAATTATTTTTTTCAAACTCTTAACAAATGTAAAAAATAAGTGTCAAAGTAATGACATTTTCCCTCACTTTGTGAAAGCATGCTTAAGAAATAAGTTGTAGGGAAGAAGTGGCTTTTTCACATGGCATTTTAATGATTCAGCAGTTAACAAGGAATTTAATTATAGAAATAGCAATATATTGAGTCAGATTAAGTTCTGTATTTAGAACAATAAACGTGTCAAAGAGGAGGAGACTGGTAGATTAAAGAATCTATTAAACCATAAGATTTGTCTTTTTTTAAAAGTAAACATTTTAATTATGTGTTTGTAGAGTTGAAGGCAGCACAAGAAGCGTATGGATCAGTACCAGGGCCTGACTTTGAAAAAAATTTATGACAATGCTCATATCTACGACTTACTTACACCCTCCGTACCCTGATCGTGAGGGTAGCAGGTGCCAGAGCTCTGTGGCACTGTCACCAGCAAGGAAGGTACTCTCAGCCTCAAATCACACTTCAGCACTGGGCTGTGAAGGTCCTGGCTCTTGTCAGGGGGAACAGAGCCACAGCCGCTTCTCAACAGCTTGCTGTGGGGCTCTTCTTGAGGGGCTTGAGGAAGGGCAGTGGCAGGGCATGGCGACCTCCATCCTCAGTGAACAATGCAATGGTAAGCACTCCCTCACTGCTCTGCACAACCTTTTCCTTAGAGCGCTAACCAGCCTCTTCTGCTGTTATTTTTGTCAGGCAAAATAAAGCCAAAGTGATACTTCTCAGGAGAAGAATTAGGTTCCTGCACTGAAGAGCCTGTCCATCTAATCAGGAGAGACACCCTCCTGTACGTCCCAAGATGGATGGGGTGGTTGATAGCATATTTGTTCAGATGTTTATTACAAAACAACCCTTGAGTTGAAACATTACTACGAGATCAGTTCATTTTCTCAAAGAATATTCAAGATGATGCATCTAATTAAAATCAGTGCCGAAGTTCCCCTGCTATTGGGGCTTCATTGTCAGGGGAACTTCCACTGTGAAACCACTCTTCTTGGGGGGGGGGGGCACAGGAGATGGTATTATTTCTGTTTTGACCAAGACAAGGCTCTTTACATGTTCAAATCTCAGTATGTGAGACAGTTAAATTACAAGACACCAGCCCCACTAGGTCAGAGATACTGAACCCAGACACAAACTGTCAGAACGCACAGGACAATTCCTGTTACCCGAGTGTCCTGGGCCAGGAGTTCTGTCCTTTCTCCTTTATTTCTACAGTTGAAAAATGAGAGGGGGAAAAAAAAAGAAATCTGAATTCAGCCAAATTAAAAATGTATTACTGTAATGGGCAAGCGTTAGATTTATGCAAAAGACCAAAATATTCTTTTAAACATTTACAGTAAAAATTGCCCTTTGGATAGAGTTTGCTCATTACACGTATTTCTTGTTCGCTACTTTATACAGAGTTGCCCTAAGAAAAACCCTCCTGAAGGTAAACATTCAGATCCCCACAAAACCGAGTAATGGATCCTGTCCACTGCCATGCAGAAATAAAGATGTCATGCCATATGGCTGAGAATTCTGCTCCCACAACAGCAACAAAATCAGTCTAACAAATCCAGCCAAGGTGTAAATTAGTAACTGGGGTATGAAAAAAAAAAACCAACCAACCCCAAAACTTTCAGTGGAAAAAAAAAAAATAATATTTGAACAGGAAGAGATCTCTTTCATTGTTCCTGTGACCAGCAAAAGTGAAATCTTCCTTGGACTCCTAAAGAGACGCGAGCCATCTTCTGTCTTTAGTGCCACTTAAATATTCACAATGTGCCAGCACAAATTACACTGTTTGCCACTTAAATCGATGCACTAGAAAGAGCAGCTGCATGTGAATGCAGCGGCAGCCGTCTTCAGAAGGGGTAGGTTGTGTTTCCATCAACGGCTTTTGTACCCACCTCTCCCTGGGAGGAGACGCCAGCAGGGAGCTGCCAGGAGTGGGCTGAGTCAGCTCCTTCTCCCCGGCATCCCAGTGCCGCAGCAAACTGTTGCGGCCAACACAAAGGGATCTCTTACATTGAAAACTGCTCTATGTCAGTGTGCGCATTAACAGTGCTAAACCAGGGGAGCTAAATAGAATTCCTAGGTGCCAGCCTGAAAGTTCAGTGCAGAAACAAGAAAAAAAAAAAAAACTCAAACCAAAATGTGGACACTGTTCTATCTCATTGCTATCTCTGACACATAGTTTTTACAGATGAACTATTCATGCGCTTGTTAGTCACACTTTTTATACAGTCAGTTAGATAAGCACTTCAAAAATGCCTAGTTTTCTGACCTCTGATAAATATTAATTATCTTGGAGATACCATACTTTACCAATACTTATCTCCTGACTATGGAAGGAGAGCCAAAGGTAACTAGCTCAAAGGAAGATGTCTGCAGCTTACAAATCTAGTTTCTGCGGATAGATCCTACCTTGATATTAACAAAAAAACCCAACAGAGAATAGAAAGAATTTTTAGTTTGGTATTTTCACAGCTAGAAAAAGTGACCTGGTTATTAAGATACAGATATATATAAAAATTTGGAAAACCATATAGATGAAGTGTTTCTGCAATGCTACTATCTGCACGATGCATTTCTTTTGCCTGTAACTGATACAGTAACTGATACCTCTTTGACTATGATTTAAAGTTTTCAGAAAATGAGAAAGGAAAAAAAAAAAAAAGAGGAATGGACAGCATCCCTTACCAGTAATTTGAGTGTCTCATAAACTAGGTTCAATGGAGTTAGGAAAAAACCCACATGAAAGAAAGACTGATGATTCACCCAATTTTATATGGAAATAGGCAACCATTTGATCAAATTCAGAAATGTTTCTGAATCCCAGCCCAGGTGAAGTGGAAGTCCAGTGGACAGCTCGTATGACTACAAACCAGAATACTCAAAGTATAGCCCTGGCCCCGTGAAAACATTTATCAAAACCATTCATTTTTCTTCACTAGAGAAGACATGTTGCACAATTCTATGATTATTTTTATCACAAGCGATTCAGGACCATTATACTTCTCTGTATATATTTGCCATATGTGACTGGTGTCTAATCCACAAATGAAGTTTCATGCATTAATAAATAAGAGAACACACAGAAGATACAGTAGTAACTGCCACTGATAATCCACATTCCTGATTTGAATGCAAACAAGAGGCTTTGACTTTCTTAATCCTATCCCTGCACAACTGGGCAGTCTCTCTGTATTCTTCCTGGTTGCTGAACAGGACAAAGTCTGCTCTCCTGAAGCCCAAGGATGCAATCCTACTTTTTGCCTTGCTCTTTCCTCTCAGGATCCTGAGCTCCACCACCTCATGGTTGCTGCAGCCGCAGCAGCCCCCAACCTTCACATCCCTTACCTGTTCTTCCTTCTTTACAAGTAGGAGGTTCAGCCTCTCCCCTCACCAGCTCCTCAATCACCCATGCTAGGACTTTATCACCAGGGAAGCCCAAGAAATTTTCCCTCGACAGTTAGCGTAGCTCTGAGCCAATGCACTATCATCTTGCACGGTGCCATGAAAAAATCTTTTGCCAAGAGAAGTACAACAGATGAGTAGGGAGGGACCTTTTAAACACAGATGCCTTGGTTGATTTTGTGTAATACCTCTGAAAGTATTTTGGTGAGCAGTTACAAGGAGTCTAATGAATGGCTGTGACACACAGACAGGCTCACAGGAAGAAAAACTGTCCAGATGTATTTCTGCCTCTCCAGTCCCAGCAGCCCCTCTGGAATGGAAAGCGTAGCTCTGACCTACTTGCTTTCAGCAGGCTGTAATTACAGCACCTATCAATTTTCTATAAAAATACAGATGTGAACAAATGGAAAACCTGAGTGGCTCAAACATGAGCAGAATAAGAATGTTACTTCACCTCCTAAATCCCAGTTCCGGTAAAGATGATCCTTGCAGGCTGAAAAGTAAAACTAGTTGAAATGGCAGTAAAACATCAAAATAACAGTTGACTTCTTTATTATGAAATATGACCGAGGCTTTGTACACAAACAAGATATACCATGGTATCCATCTGTCTGCTGCCTCTGCCTACACTTGCATTTTTTCCTCCCCAAAATGTCTGCTTGCTTGCCAAGGAAGGAAAATTAATGGTAGCCTTAGCAAAAGAGAATTATTTTTGGTTTTGAACTCTCATTTGGTTTCTCACAATACAGCTTCTGCTATCAGCCAGCGGGTGACAAGGGGCTGAGCCAGGTGTCCAAAGCTGGACGCAGCCCCCCTACCCCAGTCTCCCAAAATAAGAGGGAATAGTCACTCCCTTTGACCTGCTGATTATGGTTTTGCTAGGACACCACCCTTTGCCACCAGAGCACACACCTCAGAACAAGGGAGCCTCTGTGGAAAAGGCAGTAGGTGCCAGATGAGACCACTGACTTCCAGGTTAACCCACTTAATCCAGACCCCGGTAGCGTTTGGCAAAGAATTTCTTCTGATTATTGACATTCTTGTTATTGCAGACACTTTGGTTCTGTTTTCCTACGAATCACAGTACTTGTAACGTTATTTAGAAAAAAGAGATTAGGAGATAAATGGAAGTGGCATTTTAGAAAATATTTATCTCCTTTTCTTCTAGAGTTGCTTTCTCAGGCATAGGCTCACATACACATACTATTCTTAGCTTTTGGTCAGCTTCTTTCATTCATCTGTTCAGAGATAATCGGCATTTGAACATAAAATACCAAAACACAAAACACACATAGCTTTTTTTATTAAAAATTCTGTAAGTTTGGCAAAGCTGTTGCTCACTTCACTATTTATGACACCTCCCGTGCCTTCAAAATTACTTCCAAGTGGACAAAACTGGTACACTTTCCATTTCTTTGCCCAAAGCAATGCTTGAATTGAAAGCTTCTTGGGAAGTTTGACGTAAAATAACAACTTTATGAATAGTACAGTGTTGTTATACACAACTAAGTAACATTTCTTAAAGGCTGATTACAAACAATCTCAAATGAGATCTCTTCATGACACTGTTGATTTTAGGACTCTTTATGGTTCAGTATAAACCAAAGCAGGAAGGCATAATCACGCCTTTCAAAGCTATTTGAAAAGTACATTAGCATACAGACTGCAGCTTAAGCCTGTCAGCTTTGTCTGCAGTCTCTGCATTTACTTGTTCATTTTTAACCCAGTTGCAAAGGAAAGACAAGTGATAAATTAAGATTATAGCACATCTGTTTCCACAGAGATTGGATAAAATATGGCAGTTTAGTTAATGCAGTAAACAGCTTAAGTGGTGAGAGCGATTTTTTTCTTAATATATTTTGCCTGAATAGCTGACATAGACAGATGCTGAACAAAATGAGGTGGGTTTTTTTTTTCTAGCTTCTAGTAGTAGTAGTTATACCTCCCTCAAGTAATACGTACCTAGCACAATAACTAGATTAAGTGATGTGATTAAAACCAGGATATTCCACACCCACCTGCCCTCCCGTTCTAGACTGGCAGAAGTGACAAGGCCAAATCAGAAATATTAATACTACAATGAAGCACATCTAAAAGTTCGGTTCTGCAAACTACCCTTCCAGTAAGAAGTGCTTCCAGAAGCAATATAGATGATGATATGGCATTATTTCAATTATTTCACATATATACTGGAGACAACCGTGTATAACAAGACAGGATTATGCCAATGGTAGTTTAACAAATATTTATCTATAATAAAATAAAATAAAAATGAATTAAAAAAAAACAAACCCAAACCACAGCTGTCTCCTAAGTCAGCTGCCTTGGCAGCCTCCCCAACATGGCCAGTCTCTCCTGGCAGGAAAGGCACCACCAGCCCCACGAGGCTCCCACCCCGTCAGCCACTCACTGGCCTTGTCCTCCCCGAGGGGACAGGCAGGGACGGGGCACATCCCAGTTCAGCCTCCCCCGGCCCCGACCCAGGACAGCTTAATATTCTTGTTGAGCAACACTTCAAAAGGAAAGCTGTGTTTATCTGGTGGGTATTAGCAGCATAATGTAGTTAATTAAATAATAATCACCTTAGAAGCGTGCCCTTATCTTAGAGCAGGAGGAAGAACAGAGACTGAAGGTGGGGGCAATTATCTCGTCCTTTAGCTCCAGGGAACCAAGCACCAAATAAACACTCATATCAAAGTCAGTAAATAATTTGGCCAATTACCTATTCCCACATCCCCATTGAAGTTTGTTGATTGAAGATTGCAAGCATTTATGTTTAGCCTTCAGCTCAGTATTTAGAGTGCCATATAGGAACTGACTCTGCATTAAAAATTTATCCGTAAGTTACTGCTTAATGTCAATACAATCTGTATTCACATCCCTGTGAGTGGAGACGTGTAAGAAACTATTATTCCGTCATCACAAACCATCTTTTATACATATAAGCACAGGGTCTGTCACAGACTGAATTGCCCTTTTGATTCCCAAAATGTCTGGATTTGAGAGGTTTGGTGCAGGCAAATTCAATATACGTGTTAGTCTAACATGCTGGTAAACTACTCACTTTAGAATTGCTGCAAGGAGTTTCAACATGCACTAAATATGTGGGTTTTGCTAGAAGTTTCCTTATTCCTATCCTCCTCCTTCCCCAAGAAGCCCTAGAAGTGTTTCAGGAATAGGTGGGCATCTCTCTCCACCTCCTTGCTCCCACAGTGCACAAGAGGGAGAAGGCAGCCGCTCTGCCAGTCCGAGCACATGCCTGGAACAAATCCCTCCTTTCCCCTGGTATTTAGCCAGCACTACATTATACTGCACATACTTTCAGTAAGAGTCAAGGAATAAATTCGCAAACTCACCCCCCCTTTGAGATCTTCAGCAGGCTTAAGGGGATTTAAAACTAATGTAGTTGCAAAGGTGTCAGTGAAAGCCAAATTTCAAGAAAATTAGGTTGCCAGTGAGTAATTAAGGACACTCTAGGCCAGATTTTTGCCTTTGTTGTTGGCAGCACACAAGAAAATAATATAATCTCTAAATTAAATCTGATTTTTTTTTTTTTAAGTAAATCAAGCACTTCTGATACGGCATCAGAGGGACAGACTTTTCAGAGATGCTCTTTTTACAAGGACTCTAAAAAACAGAGCTACACTGTAGGTATGGGTCTTGCCTATTCACTTGCAGGCATTAAGAACTTGTGATCTGTGGCTGCCCATTTCCTATAACCCACTGACCTAAGGGCACTGGACTTCATAATAATGAATTAATTTCTGAGCTATTTACTTCTCAACTACAAACCTTTACACAAAAGTACTAAAAAAAATTACCAAGAGCTACACTGGCAAGATGATTTAATTAACACTGTAGGGCCCAGAGTTTAAGACCATGGTTCTCAAAGACTCCACCAGTGCCAGAAGGCAGTCAGCATCTAAAAGCTAAGATTCATTACAAAGTTTCCCACATGCTTTGAATTCTGCTTTTGGGCATAGACAAGAGTTTCTCACAATAGCCATGAATAGACAGAAATCTCATATTAGGACTTGAGGTGGCCAATAAGCATTCCTTAATTTGTCTCATTTGTAGGTCAGACTCCACAAGCACTTGAAGAGCCATCCCATCTGAGCCTTTACAAAAGCATTCCCCTTCCCAGCACAGGCACATCTAACTCCAGATAGCCAACACGAGCCAAAGGCAACTTCACCTTTTTGTTTGGTTTCTCAAGCAATTCAGGTACCGAAGTTTTCTGAACGGTGACAGCTCAGCTTTCACTCCATTTTCCATACAGAGGGGTTAATCCCACATGTATTTCATGTATGTATTTCATAGCCATGGTATACTTTCCTCAACAGGACTTAATATGACATTATTGACATGTTCGTATAAGGGACACCAAGATGATGAAGAACCATCTCTGCTATGAGGAAAGGCTGACAGAGCTGGGACTTTTCAGCCTGGAGAAGAGAGAGCTCGGGGGATCTTATCAATGTATACAAATACCTGAAGGGAGGGTGCAAAGAAGAGGTAACCAGGCTCTTTTTAGTGGTGCTCAGTGACAAGGCCAGAGGCAATGGGCACAAACTGAAACACAGGAGGTTCCTTTTGAACATCAGGAAACACATTTCTACTGTGAGAGTGACCGAGCACTGGCATAGGTTGCCCAGGGAGGTTGTGGAGTCTCCATTGGAGATATTTAAAAGCTGTCTGGGCACAGTCCTGAGTAACCTCCTCTGCTCAAACAGGGGTGGCCCTACTTGAGCAGGGGAGGTTGGACAAGATGACCTCCAGAGGTCCAACCTCAACCACTCTGTGAGTCTGTGGAAGTATCTTAAGATTAAGAAGCTGCCTATTTAGACTATCAGGAGGCTTTATGCTACAAACAAGCCTTTACACCCAGTTAAAAACTAATGAAGTATGAAATTATATTGTTCAATGAACTGCTTCCTAGAAACAGAGGCAGCCCTTTCTCCAATTATTTGAATCATTGCACCAGGTTTCTAACGCATATCCTTCACTTTTCCCATCTGGCTTCATAATGCAGGAAACACAGGAGCTTTTCAGCCCTTGTCTTCCTTGCTCTTTACTCATGAAAGGTCTTTGCCTTCCTCTTCACTAAAGAGGAAGATCCTAAACATCAATATATGGTGGAAAGGTGGCGTAACTCAGGAGTGCTGGTTGCTAATGTTACAAAATTGCTGGTATGATTTTCATATTCCCATTTGCATTTGCTATGGAGCACTTGACTCAGATTTATTTTTACTTTCATACATACGCCATACTGCACAGCTGAAAAACCAGAGGCACACTGTGCCACACACCCATAATTTCACTATTAATGATAGTGAGGCAGTCTCTTCCAGCCACCTCTCACTCAGCCATGTTAGGTGCAGTAATGGCACTGCTGTAAGTGAATCCAATCACTCCTCTGTAAATTATTCAAGAGCGTGGAAGAGGAATGGCAGTATAAAAATGCTAAAATGATTTCAGATTTTGTGAAAATCTTTATAAGCAGAATAATAAAATTATAAAAACAGAATAAACACCCCAATTCCCAGTACAAACTATACATTATCAATTTTGAGTCTCAGGATTAAATTGATCAACACAGTCTGTGCTAATATGGAACGAAAGAAAGTTTAGCTCCTAAAAAGCTATGCTAAAGAGACCACATTCCTTGTTAGCCTATGGACAAAGCAAGAACCTGTGAAGAAGCTCCAACCACTCTCAAGACAGATGTTAGTCTCAGAAAAAGCAACAGACCTCCCTAGTCCTGTCACACAAACAATAACATAAAAGGCAAGGCAGCTCCTTCTCTGGGAAGGGTAAGGTTAAGTAATGCTACATTCACCCCAATACGGCGGAGGGCAGGGAAGGAATAATAATAAAAAAAAAAAACCAACACAAAACCAAAAAAACCACCAAAAAAATCCAAATCCCAGCCATTAAAAAAAAAGTCAAAGCTGTATATAGAATATATGTATATAGTAGTATATTAATGTCACGTGGGACACTCCTATGAGGGAGCAGGGGCAAGCAAAATCGAGGTGTCAGGCAACTGATACAGCCTTCTGCTGCTCTCAGGTTGAGAGCAGTAACAGGGCAAGAGCCTGGGGAAGCCAACTACACTACATTAGTACAATGCCCAGCTGCACAGAAGTTACTAATCTGAGGGTCTGCTTTTCACCTGGGCCCCACAGCACCAAACAACTCTTAGGCTGAAAAATGTCCTTTGCGAATGCTGGAATGTCCTGGCCCTGCTGGAACTTAACCCTCTACCTCCAACTGGTGACCAAGATGCAGCTTTGAAACACCTTTCATTGAAACAGCAAGGGGAAAAAAACAATAGCAACATGCACACAGAGCTGATATTTTCCAAAGGTGTTACAAATTAAATTATTCCATTTTAAGTCACAAACATCCCTAGAGTTCCTCCTACTCTCATCCCTGGTTGCCCAACAGCAAGCCAAGTCTTTGAAGTCTACTCAGTAAAAAAATTGCTGAGAAAAGGTTCACCAGTTTGCCCTTCTGCTTTGCTCTTGGGAAACTCAATATCAGCTTAGCCTTCTGGGTTGCCAGATTTGCCAGTTGTGAGCTACAGCTCATTTAAATAGAGAAAAATACCAATGTAGTAAATGAGTCAACAGAAAAGGCAATTCCCCATTCACTTTGGTGCAAACTGGGAGGCTTCACTGAAGTACCTGTACTTCCACATTCACACTTTTCCACATTCAAAATGGAAAGGAGACAAAACCCAGAACTCTTTGACTGTCAGGGAAGGTTTAAGAGGGATCAGACTCGATTGCTACAGTACTGTAAGTTAGATTCAGAGACAATCTTCTGGCTTCCGTGCCATCAACAGTTCATGGCTACGAGCGCTCCCAGGTGGCTTCAGTTTCAAGAATGTCAGACTCAAAGGGGAGCTACTCTTACCACCTCCGTATTTCAAGCCAGAGGGTTTTTTTGGAGAAAAATACAATATTCCTAAAACACATGGTTTGTTATCAAATCCCAAACCCTACCTTTAAATCCTACATGATTAGATCTTAGTACATACAGTCCATTTATTTTGTCTCTACCTATTACTGGTAAAGCCTGAAAGGAATCAGTTTTTGCCCTGCAGCAACAGATAATCTCCAGAGGCGCTAACGGTATATCATCTACTTCTATAATTTCATCCCGTAAGAGGCCATGCAGCTACCAAACACAGAGCATCTCAGCCCTCTTGTATATTAGTGAGCCTTACAAATCTTTCGTGCTGGCATCTGAAACCACAAAGTACCCCAACAACATAGTGACAAACAACATGAATTTACTGCAGTTGGAGCAAATTATTTTCAGCTTTGACCCTTGTAGTTTAGACAAGGGATGTACCAGCAGACACCGCTTCCTCACCTTCTCTCTCCTGAAGGCGAAGGGGAGGATCGCGGCCACACAGACACAACTAATCTTCCAGCCATTGCACTCTGGAGCCACACAACACACCTTCCAGCCAGCCTGCCAGCCACTCTCCAAGCCTTTTCAGCAGCCGTTGTGGGGGGCTTTGCCTCCCGTTCCCCTTTC
This sequence comes from Numenius arquata, assembly GCF_964106895.1. Taxonomy (NCBI): domain Eukaryota; kingdom Metazoa; phylum Chordata; class Aves; order Charadriiformes; family Scolopacidae; genus Numenius; species Numenius arquata. Next base: position 14,980,674 of record NC_133577.1, on the reverse strand, counting down.
CCTCCCAGCTCGGGCTGCTCCCTCTGCCTTCCCCAGCCCCTCCAGCCCCAAGACTACCACCCTTCCCACCCCACGACAAAGCGCTGGCCCATCTTACCATCGCCATCAGCTCCATCCCCACAGAGAGCTGCTTGCACACAAACCACAGCAAACCTCAGAACAAAGAAAAAGCAAAACGAGCCAGAGAGGAGCTAATTGCTGCTTCACCAGGCACAGCTGGGAGGTGGCTGAGCCCTCACAGCTGAAGGCCAGGCCAGCTGCCCCCACCCTGGAAATCCCCACACAGGGCTTGTATGAATGATGGCAGCTCTTGTCTGCTTGCCATGCTGGTCTTGTCTTTGCTCTTCCCTACCAAATTTTTGTCTCCTATGTGTTGCTGGCACAACTTCACTGTTTTTTGGGGAACGCTGGTGGCTGAGCTGCAGGGTAGAGCTGGATCCCTGCAGTGACTCAAGCAGATGGGAGACGTATGACACAGCCCTGTTTTGATGTCTGGGAAAGCTTATCTTGGTTCAAAAGTCGCATTAGAGCATGCCTCGGAGAAAGCAAGCTGCCTGCCTTTCTCAGAAGCGTCAGATGATTTTTCCACTATGCTGGCACTGTAACATCCCTGAGCTGCGTGTCAAGGCTTCCCGACCAGCAGTGCTCATCGTAATGATGCTTCAGCTGGTTGGAGCCGACCCTTACTTTTGGGAAGCCTGGTGCTGTATTTGATTATCTTGTATTTTATTTGTGATCTTTATTCCCCTGAGGGTTGCTCAAACATGCTTCTGATGATGAGGGTAAAAGACAACGCTGAAGATAAAGACATTGTCCCTCATGGATTATAAATTTAATTTCGCAAGTCTAAATTCCACTGATCTAGATTCATTGAGTGCAGTCTAATCAAGTCAAAATTGTTACCTTGGGGGTCTGAATGACACATATATAATATAAAGATACCATTTCATTTTCCAGTTGAAGTCTATAAATGTAAATTGTATATTTATGTTTGTGAAGAGTTGAATATAAGTTACAGAGATAATCCGAAACAAGTTCCAAGAAAATGTTTGTCACGCTTATCATCATGTGGGCTATATATGACATACATTGCAGAAAATATTTGCATTGTAGTATTTTCACATCCACTTGTAGGTACTGTTTAGTGGTTTTTTCACTCTTCCTTGAGGGACAGTATCAGGCTAGCAGGGCCGCAAATGTGTATAAAATGCTACAAAAGTGTCCCTGAGCAGGGAAAAGCTGATCTGATGGGCCATTCAAGAGCTGGAATAAAGTTCTGGTTTCATCTTTTTAAAAGCTCTGAGTTGAGTTTGTTTGTTTGTTTGTTGTGGTCTGTTAAGTGTTGTACAGAAGCACAAGAGCCAGAAGTATGTGCCAGAAGTATCTCGGGAGTCAAAAGCAAACCTCAAAGAACCAAAGTGTGGTAGAAGCTGTGCAAGAGAGGATCTTAAACAGAGACTTGCTGCAGCCAGATCTGTAGTGCAAATGTTACCAGGAACGCCAGTACCCCACCAGCAGCAGAGCAACAGTCTATTTGTTAGTTAGTCGCATTCTGGTTAGATGATCTCGCAGGTCCCATCATCACTGCTCCTTGCTTTCACTGTGCCTGCTGTGCCCAGACAGGCGTACTACTTCTCTGCGAGGCTCTGGGAGTGAAGTGGGAGGAAGGTCACCTCTTGTATTCCCTGAACTCAGCAGTGCAAAAATGCCAGAGAGAAGCGATTAGTCACACTACCAGCAGAAGTCAGCTGGGTTTCAATACTTAACACATTGCATTTTTAATTTGGGTGCGTTTTTTTTTACCACTCTGAGTACAGGCAAGAGTCCCATGTGACTTTTAAAAACTATTTTGAAGTCTGCAAGCGTTGTGCACCCCCTTCAGCATGGCTTTGCCCTGCTAGGAGGTATCAGAAAAATAGCACAAAACCAAATTAAAGTAACAGGTAAAGCAAAGGCTGTGTGTTACCCAGAGCCTTCAGGTGCTCCTGTTGTATTGCTAACATTCCCTCCACCAGGAAGCCAGGTGTGATACTTTCTGATGGATCCCAAACATTAGCTAGACATCTGAGGGTTTTCATATGGTTTCATGATATACCTATGAATACAAATGTACATGTGAATAAATGGTTTAGAGCAAAATTCTTGTTTTGGCTGTCTGGTTAGTGGCGGCTCTACTTAGTAATAGTAATCAAAGTCCCGGGACCGCTGGTAATGTGTAAATAGGGGTTGTGCTTGCTCAGTGAGCATCAGAGCTAAGCCAGTATCCTGTTTGGAGATTGATGTCTTCATTTGACTCCCTGCTCATAAGATGTATAACACGTACTCTGCTCACCTGGGAGGCTTGCCGACCCCATGTCATAAACAGGATAAGAGTGCTGCTGTTTCTGCATTGAAACAAATAACACAGTGGTAGCATTGGGGCCAATATTTGTCTGTAATGGCTACAGACAGAAGCCTCTTGTCACTCCTGGTGTTTGGTTTACAGATACTGCAGTTGGGTAGTGGAGAGTTTTCAGATCTTTGAAAACCTCTTTGCCATTCCCTGGGAACCCCTTGTCCTGAAACTGTACAAATATTTATGAAGTATCAGTAATAGTTCTGCTGATGCTAACAGGATTGTTAGAGAGCTGCTGTGCATGCTGGTCACTTGCCTCTTCTATATAGTTTTATATTGATGGGAGGGCAAAATGTAGTACAAATAAATAATGTTTCTTTTTGGCTGGCCCAACCAGTGACATTGTCGATACTGAATGAGTTGTGAGAAAATATCACAGATACTACTTTGCCCAGGGAAGTTGTGGATGCCCCATCCCTGGAAGTGTTTAAGGCCAGGCTGGATGGGGCTTTGAGCAACCTGCTCTAGTGGAGGTGACCCTGCCCATGGCAGGGGGGCTGGAACTCGATGATCTTTAAGGTCCCTTCCAACTCTAACCATTCTATGATTCTATGATTCTATGATACTACACTTGATATCTTTAAAATCAGATATAGCTGAAGGTTATCTTGATTGTCTATTACTTAATTTATGGTTTTGCAGGAGTCATTGCTATTTGTAAGGGCAAGAGTCATGGGGAGTGGGATGAATGAGCAGAAGGTGAGCTATGAAAATTAGTAAACCATTCAAGGCACAGTTGTTGCTGTGTAGTGAACTGAAGTAGTAAAGAGATGATCCACAGGGTTGATGAAATGAATACTTGGGTATTATAAGGCTCTAAATTCTGGGTTTTCTATACCAGAGGCTGCAAATTAGATTTACAGGTTAATATAACTATAAAAGTGTCTTCTTTAAATAGTGCTCACTTTGAAATCATTTTGATTGAATGTGATAGCTACAGAAGACTTGTATAATTATCATAAAAAGTAAAAAAAAAAGTAATTGTTCTTAAAACAAGTCAAACTTGTGAAAAATATCCAACGTAAGCTTAATTTCAGACAATTTTGTTCCAATTACTGGTATGTATTTAGAAAATACCTCCTTAAATTATAATTGCTTTAGCCTCTCAGTTCAACTCTAAAACATTTTCCATGATAGCTTCTTTTCGTTTTTTAATTGATTGGTAAATTAATGCAAGCTGTAACTGAGATAACGGTGCAAAGCGATGCAATCAGGAGAATTAAAATCTTAGAGCAAATATGGTAGGTTTACTGAATTTTGAAGCTTGCCTTCTTACTTTTAGCCCGTCTGGCATCAAAGATTGAGTCTGTCCTTGTCTCATGGAGGGGTTTAGGAGCAGACCTGAGGTAGGGTCCCTGGGGCTCCATCCATGGATCACACATCTAAATATGCAAGGCAAAGGTAAGGACCACATTGAACTGTGTCCCCAGGACTGTGCCACAACCACTACCAGAAGAACACAGGAAGCGTGGCTCGGTGACGGTTCACCATCGTGCATCTGCTGCTCTTGCATTTCACCCCTCTCTGTGCTGCCACGCTCGGTGCACAGCCTGCAGAGAGCCAGGGCGTGAGACACAGCCACAGCTTGGGCTGCAGTGAGGTGGCAGGTGGCCCTTGGGACAGTGTGACTTCCCATGCCATGTCTGCTTTCTGCCTGACGAGACACTGCCCTGAGGAGAGCAGCTGAGGCAACCCGGATGGATTTTTCACTTGTTTATGGGGGGATTCATGTTCTTCCAGTTGCTTGGGTTTTTATTTATTTTGCAAAATAAATCATATTTAGGAAAGCTTTGATACACCTGTTAATTTTCTTCTCCTGAACATGGAGAGGGAAGATCTCTTCAAGATATGAAGAAGATACTTACTTGACAAAAAAAAGGTCAAGTCAGAGATTTGGAATAGGCAGTTTGCTGGGTAGCACAGCACTGTGCACTGCAGTACCTTACTGAGAAACTCAAGGAAAGGCAGATAGGATTGTTTTTCTCCTGGATTTTCTTCTGTCTGTCGTTGACTTTTATAGGGACTGGTATGGTTTTGTATTAATTCTTGTGACAGTACCTCGCATTATTGATTATTTCTATAATTTGCAGATAGTTGCACTTCCTGCCACAGTATGATCTTCCTTCAACCAATAGATACATCAGATATGAAACTTATCATGGTTGGGTTTAGATTTTATTCATTTGACATTATATGTGTCAGAGGTATCCAGGAAGCAGCTCCCACCTTTTCTTCCATATTGGAACATTGTTGCTACCATGGCACTAGAGAAGAAGTCCAAAATCAGGGGCTTGCTCTGGCTCCACCATTTAATAAAACCAGTCCTAGTTGCAAATCTCCATCCCACTTTTGTTACCTCTGTAAATGGGATTTAGGCAACAAGGAAACTTAAGCTGTATTACCTCTTAAAAGCCAGAGAGTAAATGAGGGAGATTCCATCCTGCAAAGGTGGTTCGCCATTAACCTGGTTTTGGGTGCTCTAGCTTTTGCAGCTGCACTGAGCAGAAGATGGGGATGATTAAACACATAAATATCAGTGCAGCAAGTTATGTTCTTTGGAATCTACTTACAGTTATGCATCAAAACTGTCTCAACCTGTTAACCTGATCTGTAACCTGCTTGACTGTGGAAGGACCACAAAAATTGTCCCTATACGTCTTGGTACCAGAAGTAGTGCTCTGTTGGGTTTTTTTTCCTACAAACAAGAGAGCCATCAGAGTTAAGCCTTGGAGAGACAGTTAAGCTTGGATTGTGTTCCCAGAGACTAGTTTTTCATCCTTTTTTTACCATGCTACTGTTTCCTGAACAACAGAAGAAAATCCAAGCCTCAGCCCCAAATCCTGCTTTTATTTTCTTTCTGTTTTCTCTTGAAAGAAGGATAAAAAAGGCATGCCCGCTTGTTGGTTTGGTTCTGACAGGGCTTTGAATGACTAGGTCCCAACCTTGCACATAACAGACTATGCCTGTGTCTTGAGGTATTACCCACCTACCCAATTTCAGAAGGACAGTTGTGGCATAGGGTAAAATAATACAACTAGAGAAAACTAGAGGAGAAAAGCCAACAATTTATAAACTCAGTGAGGAAGTGCTTAATGCAATGTGTAGAGAAGTGACTCCTTTCTCAGCCAGCTGCCTGTATGCAAGGGAAGAGAAGAGGCTGGAGTTCTGCCTGGGTGGTAACTGTTGCCTTTCTTAGAAAGGCCCCTGGAAGAAGAGGAGGACTTCAGGGCCAGGCCTGCTGCTGGTGAATGTGCTTGGTAAACCCCGGTGCTTGTGCCACGTGTAGAGCCCCAGTACACAACCATGGGCTGCTTCTCAGTAGTTGTATGTTAATGATGGTGAGAAAAGCAGGGGGACTTGGGAGTCTCATACACTCAGTATGCAGTGATTTACTGGCACTTGTTTATGAGCAGAAAATGCCCATCTACTCTGGCACCTTTTCAAAATTAAGACATAAAATCCTTCTGCTTTCCACCGGCACATTTAGTGCAATGGGAGAGGGAACTTCCTTGTCTGTACTCGGTGTGTTAATCTAGGCAGCCATTTGAATGAGAAACAAACATCTTTTAATGCCAACAGTGAGAACCGCCAATCTCCAGTGAGACAAGGGAACGTATATATGATTCTGTTAATCCCGTTTTGCAATGCAGCCAGCTTCTTCCCACACCACCATCCGCGGCACTGCCAGTGCACAGGACATCTGAAATATCGCAATCAAGTCTCAGGAGTCAAAACGTATCATTAATAATACAGAACATTCTTAACAGAGACCTAATCCACTGCAATGATGGGAAAGAATAAGATGTGGGAATGCAGATCTAAGACAATTAAATATCTTTAGATCTTTACAACAAGGAGACTGTGTTGGGGGGAGGAATAAAATTTCTTGTAATCAAAACAGGCACCACAAATATTTACAGTGAATTATTCATAATCACATATCACTGCATGGTCTCACAACAGTTTTTCAAGCAGGCATCTTTTCCCATTGCTCTGTTAATGGGCTAGGTTTCCAGAAGGCTTCAATTTTGAGTTGCTCTGATTACCTGAAGTGATAGCTCTTTCCTTAGCTTATGAATTCATTCTGATCAATTTATAACCTCTAACTTATGGTACAACTTCTGGTTCTGCAGTTTATTCCCCACAGTGTTCACATGTAAGCATGCTTGATAAGTGACTTGGAACCAGTATAATTTAGGGATGAATTTGTATCTCTTAACAGCTGTGATAAAATAGTAATTTTGTTTTATTAAGTGGAGTGTGATTTTTTATTTGTATAACAGGTCTTTAATGAGTAGACTAAAAAATTATTCCTGAATCCAGTAGCATTACAACAGCTGATATCTCCATTTTCTGTAATTACCCAGAAAAACAAAGCTGTTGATCACCACCCATCGACCTGGTTACCATTAGCAGCTCTGCCCCATGCAGAGTCTCACCAGAGATTTGTCTTTGTGTTTTTCAAATTGACCTGACTTTTCATATTCATAAATAACTGCAAGCACAGACTTGTTAATATGAAGGAGTCAGAGCACTTTTTATTCAGTTCAGATCCCTAATTGCTAGGCTAAAAACTGAGATTTTTATTGTTGGGAATACACTTATGAGTTGTATAGAATACGATCAGTTAACAGTTGTTTGTTGCAGAAAGTTGGGGCAAAATTGGCACACTGCTTTAAAAATCCCCCAAACTCTAGACTTGATTTCATTTCTGTACTTACTCTGACGATATTTCTAAACACTGGCAATACCTGCCATAGAATTAAGTTTGCAGTAAAATTATTTTGTAGTTATCAACTTTGCTTCATCTGCTCCCTCTGTTCAGAGAGAGTTTTATTTTCCTCTCAAAATGTTCCATAACTCTTGGAATCCTAAGGATTTTTTTTTTCATGTATTATTTTGTACAACAATTTGTAAACAATTCTAAACCATATCAAAGTGCTTTCACAGTTGCATATCACAAAGCATATATGGTGTGACACAACTTTCTTGAAGTGGTTCTTTGTGATCTGGATGGACTACGAGTAGTGAAATTTGAACCTGTTTTTATCAGTAGATATGACTAAACACTGAAATTAACTACAACAGCAGATTCTCTGTTTTAAGTCCTCAAAGGAAAACTGGTAATATACATGGAATAGGGTTAAATGGTCTGATGGCCCTTCCTAATATTAAACTGAGTGGCAGCCTCTCTGTGATGCCTCTGTCCTCTTTATCCTTTGGAGTACCCTAAAAGAGAAGTGCTGTCCGATCTCCCACTTGACTTTAGTTTCACTGATGAGATGTAGCAGCCAGCAAACCATGACTTACATGCTGAGAAAACTACCAAAAAAATCCAAGTGCAGACACATGAATTCTGTGTAATACCTGACTTCAAATTAAACACACAGCAGTGCTTGGAAAGCATAAGATTCATGCAGGCTTAGAGTACAAGTGGATAAATTTCAGGTGAGTTTAAAAAGTCATTTGAACTAATGCTGTTAGCAATTGATCTAAATTAACTCTAATGATTTACTGTTAATCTACTCCGGCCAGAACCAATTTTTGCTGCAAAGGCTTATGCAGTGAATAAGGTTTTTTGTTCTGTTTCTTTGCTGAAGGAAGCTTTTCTGCAGGACAGATGAAGACTTTTCTAGACCCCTCCTCTCCTTGTCTTTCCCAGTCCACTCCTCAACATGTGTAAGAATTCTGGATTTTGCTTTTTGCTAATGGGGCCTCAAGTGAGGCTGGCGTGATAGCCATTTGAAGCTGCTGACTGTGAACTGCGAGATCATTAACACGTGGTATCACAACTGCTTTAACAGACTCCCTGCTTGATCCTGGGCAAATATCACCTCTCAGCTTGCTTCTTGGAAGACTGTAGGGGAAATTCCTATGCAGCTCTAACTGAACTTTCATTTTGCACTCATGTCTGGGGTGTTAGTATTTGATCATGGATGTGCTACCAGTAAGGGCAAAGGGAAGTTGGTGGTGGAAAAGTTGACAGGTGTTTACAGCAAATCCTAATGGTGTCCCCTAGATTAGCAGAAAGGCCTGACACATTGATGTTTAAGTCTTTTCTCATTAATGTTTCATCACTAGCAGTAATAAGTCTTTGTACATCAATAATTTTCTACTTTATCCCTCTGATTTTCTTCCAAATTAAGTCGTATTCTCACTTGCACTATCACCTAAATGCCAAATGCACAAAGCCATTTAGGCATGTCTGTGCCGACTGTCACATCACCGGCTTTCAAGGCACCCAGGTTTCACAGCAGAACTCATGAATATGCACTGGGCAAACCGGCTCCAGCAGAGACAAGTTGGCAGGCAGGGAAGGAGTACACGGCAGCTGGTGTGGTGAGCACAGTGGATGTCCAAGTGACCCTACAGAGCAGACACAGGAGAAGCACACGTGGCTGAAGACTCGCTGGGTTGCTTGACTCAACATGAGCCTGGCATCCAGAGCTCAGATCTCTTTCATCCTAGAAGATGACATCCTCTCTTTGGTTGTGGTCATTTACCTCAACCATTTTCTTGTACTGCTGAGCTATGTGCCGGGGTGAAGTGAGGGCTGGCTGCTCCCGAAGGGCAGGTGGGACAGGAACTGAGGTGACCGATACTTGTAACACTTGCCCAGGCAGTGGGGTGCCAGCGTTGTCCTCACACGGAGAGGAGTCAAGCCCATGTCATAACACTCACCTGGAGGCCCCCTCTGCACCTCTACTGGCTGGGAGCTTGCAGTTCATAGTGGAGGAGACAGGACAGACGAGAGAGACTGTGCCTCTGGCCCAGTGAAGCTCCTGGTTGTCCATCATGCTCCAGCAAGTCACTGACAAAGCACAGAGCGTGTTGGAGGACCAGAGCTCCACCTTCCTTAAAAGCATTTCTGAGGTATTTTGCTGACTTTAAAACTGTGCTCCTTTTCTCCCGGCAACACCACTTCTGTAGCAGGGGACAGGAGCCTTTCTCCACACAGTTACTGTTTTCCATGGCACTGCATGCGGTATAAGGTACCAGACTCAGTGAACAGAAGAACTGCAGTTGGGTTCCTAACCAGATGCAAATGCCACAGAGTGTTAAACAAAAAAAGGTGTCGAAAGGCCAAAGATTAAAGCAAACCATAATGCCACCTAGAGTTAGATTTTTTTGCTGGTGATTTCACTTCAGATTTTGCAGTGTAGCCCTTGAGTCTTCAGATTAGGTATCACAGCTTCCATTTGCTGGGAGGACACCTTTCAAGCCCTCAAAACTGAGGATAAAAAGCCTGAGACCTCAAATGCCTAACTGCAAGTCTTACTTTCTTTGCCATAAAATGCATATTTTAAATTATTTTTAGATACTTCATATGACCTTATAGAGGATGATAGGTGCAGGAAGAGGCTTTTGAATATTTAAATTACTTGTGTGTTATGTACTTGTCAATGTGGAAGTCCAGCTGGTAAAACAGGAGACAATAAATGAGGAAGTGTTTAGCCTGAAGACTGAAACTCATCATGGGACTTACTATGTGAACCAAAGCAGCAGCAAATAGGTCAGTATACTTTCAACACAGTTTGGGCTTTGTAAGTCAAATTTAAAAGAAACTTTTCAAACAAGTATTTATTTATAGCACATGGAACTTTAATCGTAAGCTCCTGTTGTCCCTGAGTGTGTTAATCATGCATTTCTTTTTTCAGTATCATAGTCTCCTCATCTCACCCCCAGGCTCTCAAAAGCAATCTCATTTTTCAGATAGCATCCACTCTCAGGTAACTAAGCTGTCCTGTAGCTACAGGTCACCTTGTGGATTTGTTAGGGATGAGTAAATTAATTGTATCTTTGGAGGGAAAAATGGCATAGAAATGAGGCGAGAGCAGAGAGCTGTAGTGGTGAGTACCACACTAGAGAAATTTGTTCTTTCTCCTCCTCTGCAAAGTTCCCATCTAAGCTGGCAAAGCATGTGTCAAACTGCCCACTGATAAGTATACCTCTGTTCCTTAGGCTGATATATAAGTGAAAAATATGATGATAAAATGGTAAGTTTCAATAACTTCCTTCCACTACAGAGCCAGTGAATGAGATCCATGAATTAGCCCCCACCATGCAGCCCTGCACACATCGCCTCACTTTGTACATCGCTGACCATGACCACTTGTACCAGCCCTTCACGTGGGACACACGCCCTTGATGCTCTGCCCTGACTGGCCATGCTACAGCCCATCTCTGTGGAATAAGAGACCTGTTCTAGCTCAGGCTTTTGAGACCTGAGCAGGAGTTTTCCTGCTATTCTCTGCCTCCTGGCTGCTACAGCTGCAGGTAAGAAATACCCTTTACACATGTAGGGCACCCAGTCGCCAGCCCAGCCTGTAGGGAGGAAGAAGCTGCCATTCAGAGTAACAAAAAAACAGGGAAAACCAGGAAGGATTTGGGGAACCTGAAAGGAATGGGTGGCAGGTTTCTGCCATAAGGACAATAGGTGCGGTGGGAGTGAGGATGAGGGAAACAGGGAAGAAGTGGGAAGATGCGTGGTGACCCACTCAGAGGTTGCCATTGCTACTTGCGCTCCACAAGCCCCATGTAAAAAGCAATGTATGATCATATGTTTTCTTGGTTTATTATACAAAGGCCACTAGCAGCACTAATTAAGATATTTATCAATTCCTGAGGGCCTGATCACCATAACTGAACTGCAAGACTCTACGAAAATTGAACCCATTATTTACTGTACAAACAGATGTAAATATAGGTATGCATATTTTCTCATGAGTAGCCTTTGGCCCAATAATGACTCTGTCCAGCTGTGTTACACAGCATTTCCTTAATATAACTTAATAATAGTACATTAGGGATGAAAGTGATCTTGTATAATTACAGACACAAGTAAGAAGCATACACTTGTGATTTTACTTTCCCTTCTGGGTCCTACTGGTACATGAACTGTTCCCAGAGCCTCTTTTAATTTAAAATGACCTACTTATCTGTAGACAGCTTTGGCTGAAATGACTTGGATAAAATAAGAATGGATTTAATTACTGACCTAAAACAATTTTTTATGAAATTTGATGAACTTTAAGAAATAGAAAAAATTTTATATGATTCTGTACCTTAGGGCTTTTTCTAGAAAATAATTAAATGTTTAAAAAAATTATATTTGTAATATTCTAGATCCAGATGGAGTAAAGATACACAAGCAATCTTGATCATAAGTCTGTCCATATAATTTTCCAAGGAAAAAACATCAGAGATAAACTTTGGAAATATTGTCTCCAAAGAAATAAAGAAAATAATTTATAGTTATTTTGAATAAAAAAATGGACGTTTAATTTCTGCAAGATTCGTTCCAGGGGTTGTGACTGTATTTCCATACTTTTTATTCCTAAGTAGCATTTTTCCAATGGAAAACATTTTGTTAGTGTTTTCTGGTTAATAATTTGTTGTGGGTGAAACAATAGTCTTCATTTAAAAAAAAAAAAAAAAGTTTACTTTTGCTTCCCATTTCAGCTTTTTGTGACGAATATGTGTGATGCCTCAGGCTACCACTGTTTATGTGTGACAAGATGCCTGTGTCGCTTTGTCTGAGATGCACCTGATTTCTCTTTGGTGTTTCACAGAGACCAGAAGCAATACTGTTCATGAAAAAGAATAGCAAATGGAAAGGACTACTGAGGAGAGCTTACCTGTTCTAATCTACAGGTGGGAAAGCATATGTAGCCTGGTTCTGATGCTACTTGGACAAGTTTGACACTGGCATACTGTTTTTCCCTTCAGGGGTGTTTTTCCAATCGGTCTTAGGTCACACAAAACCAGACTGAACCTTGCTAACGGTGAGGCATGTGAAGCCACCCAGTAAGTTAGATTTCTTATGGTGCCCTGGAATTGCCTCTAAATGGTTTCCCTGGGATGAGAAGTGGGGAAAAAAAAAAAATGACATGAAATGTCAAAAAAGAGAGTATACAATCAGTTGCCTTGGTGAACAAATATTCCTGCAACTGTGTCCTCTGTGTCATGAGCACAGATTTCTCATAATTTTAGCAAATGTGGATCTTGAATAGAAACTAGATGGCTCAGGAGTGATCTTCATTTTGGCAAGTCAGACCTTGTAATTTCCTTCAAGGTCAGGATCCTACCAAGGGATGCAGTTTGTGCTGGGCCAGCTGGGGGCCCTTCCATTGACTGCAGTAGGAATGGTTCAAGGCTTTAGTTCTGAAATCAGTTTTGTCCAAACATGTAAAAATATTCTCCCATATAAAATATTCTACATATAAAATATTCTCTCACCATAGAGGCTGTGATTCTGAATGCTGTTTTGTTTTTACAAAACTCCTGTAATACTACAGAAGCAATATTTACAATGAAGTGGAAAAAGCAGTTATGTAGGTTTTGGTCTTTTTCAAGTTGAAAACTTGTTAGTATTTGTTACAAAACAGGTATAACTGAAATTATGGGGAACTCGAACAGTACCACAATTCGCAGCTAGTTAATTTTAAAATTGTAATTAGATTTTCTCCAGCATTTTAATTACTGAAGCCAAGGGAATGCCCATGTTACAAGAGAAAGATGAAGTAAGAGTCATGTTATTTGCACAACTTACTCTCAGATTCTAAAAACCAATGGAAAAACTTCTCCTCCAGTTCATGTGATTCTGCTCACTATACAGGGTTCAGTCCTTTTACTGCATGGCTGGTATGGTAGCAACTCCCTGCATTAATTGGAAATTAAAACTACCTCAAGGAATTCAGAGCACGCACTGGACTGACCCATCCAAAGGACGAAAGAGTGATACTGTGAAGCTGTTTCTGAATAAAAATCCCTTTATTGCTGTTAGAATGTTTTGTTTTGCAATAAATGAAGGTTCTTTTCTGTGAAAACATAGATGGTTCAAAATATGCTTTTTCTACTGCAGTTACCAGAACTTAATTTTCAGTCTCCTACCTGACTGTGTTTCGTGGAAACCAGGAGTCCTTTGACATTAGAACCATATTCAAAATGGGCATAATGACTCCTCCATCTGATCCAATCAGAGGCATTAAATATAATGGTTTATTTTGCAAAAGCAACAATAAATGTGAACACCTGCCTTATGGCTCCCAGGGGACGCTTTTCAAAATAAACCTTCCTAATAGTTGAGATGAGCTCAGAGAATCCATTAACATCTTTCCAAAATTGCTCTTTAAAGATTACAAAGACCTTTGCAAAGCTCTCTATTCTCTCTCTCTCTCTCCCTTGCACATCTATTGGGATCTTAGCGCAGTGTCCTCTCAGTGGGGCTTTCCAGGGAGACAGCTCTAAGTGCTGTCCCCTTTCACAGCTGCCCACAGCGTTCATATGGGTTCTCCATGGCTGAGCAGTACTGTGCTGGTGGGCTTGCTGTTTCACACCAGGTCCTCTGCTACATACATATTGGTCCATGCCTCCACCCTTGTGTAAAGGAAGTACTTCTTCATCTGGGGAAATCTGGGTGAGGACCAGCATGCAAGGCATGCTGAGGTCCAGACTGTGAACACAATATAGATGCAACTTTTGCCAGGTCTGACTGTGTCCTGCTGTTCCCAGTCCTCCAAAGATGTCCAAGTAGGTCTCCTGTGTCCCACACAATGTCCCAGCTGCCAATGTGCCTCATCCTTGACCTCACACCATGGAAAGCTGGCCCTGGTGTGCTATCTTTAGCAGGATTCTGTGAGATGTGATGTGTGTAGAGAGAGTTAGTGGCACTGATTGGTGCCAGTGCCTTCTCCACAGACTATAAAGTCACATTTTCTCTCTGTCATGTTTGAACAAAGTCCAAGAAGGATCAGCTACACAAGGGCAACCCTCTGTCATGACTCAGGAATCCAGCATCAGCCAAATGTCTGGGACAGGTACACAGTAGAGACAGAGGGGATCAAGGACATGCAGAATGTACAGAAGGCTCCTAATCTGGCTAACACAGTAAGCAGCCTTAGGTAGTGAGGAAACGCGGCACCCTGATGTGGAGAGAGATTTCAAAAACACCACATGCCTTCCTGCCCTACTGCACTGTCAGGAATGGAGAATTATTGTCTCTGCACAGATCATAGTCCCTTTTCTAGCTGGTTTGCAGAGGAGCAGTGTCTCAGCAACATTTTTGCACAGCAGTAAATTGGAGCCCAGCTAGGTTTGCTGAGAACCTACCGAATGAGCTATCACTCCACCATGTAGCATGCTCACACCTCCCTTTGCAGAAACATGCACACAGCTTCATCCTCTCCACACGATATTGGCTTGAACTGGTTGTCGCTATCAGCACTCGGGCAATACAAAAGCCTTTGCCAGGGACACAAGCCTGCCCTCATCCTGCCCTGCCCAACTTCTGGCTCTGGTCACGAGGTAGGTCTAGTTCTGCAGAAAGCACGGCTAGGTCTCCACCACTGGCCTCAGGTGCCCACTTCGCACTGGGGACACCTAAGTCAGCAGGACATTTTCCACCAGTTTGCTGCTATTTCAGCAGACAAACAGGGTCAGTCTGGAGCTGACAGAGAAGGCTGGGGGCTTCCTCCCACCCTCCTCTGCTTGCCTGTGCTGTTAGGTCTCCAGCTTCTGCCGTGCTGCCACCAGTCCTCGGCACAAAGCCACCAGGTTGTGTGTCAACCAAGAAATTGCTGGGAGATGGCTACGAGGGGTGCCTGTGGGCTAAGCAGAGCTCAGAGCGCCCGGGGGCAGGCAGTCACCACACCAAAGCCTGACAAGTAGGAACACAGGGATCTGATGAGCATCTTCCTTAACTTGCTGAGGCAGGATGCATGGGAAAAGGAGCTGGTAAGAGCAGCCCGTGAGGAAATAGCAGCCCGTGTTGCCCCCTTTCTTGGGGGCAACAACTTCCAAGTCAGTCCTGGACAGTCCTCCTGCTGCCATTTTCTTGGCCATACTCTCCCACTCTCTGCGCTGTGCTGATCGGCTTTGAGAGGTAAGGGTGTCATAGATTTTATTAGGGGAGTTTCAAGCCCTCTTCTGCCCACCAGACATGGCAAAAAGTAACCTACAAATGTAGTTCATGTCTATGTCTAAGCTGCTGCAAATCACCACCTCACTCTGAATGTAGGTAATAGCCACTGGCACCCATTCTGTGTTCCTTGTTTCCATAAAACTGATGGGATGCATAATATCTTCAGAGCTGCCCATTGTTCCATCAGCCTATGCTAATGATTTTTCAAGTGTCTAAGTACAGCCAATGTAAACTGGAGGCTTCTGAAAGTGTGCATATTGAGGAAAGTGCTCTGTGTTGCTGTGTGTTGCAGCAACAGTCTTGCAGCTGTTTGCAAAGAGATAAGAGTTATTGTGAAGTGGGAAGTGAAGTGATTTTCTCATGGTCACCCAAAAGAAAAAGCAGAGAATAGGATGCTTTTCCCTTGATCTTAAAACTAGTACTTGTAACTAAAAAGCCATGCTGCCTCAGAGTACTATGATTTATATTTTTTTCCTACAAACACCTGCATGCTCAAGGGCAGAACCCCACTGTTACATTTTAAGCATATTCACAGCTCTGTGTGTGGACAGGTTGTATAGAGCTGGTCAGGATTTTTCATGAAAGAAATTTCAGGAAGAGCCAATTTATTGTAGCTAAAAATCTTCTGTCAAAATCTATTTTGACACATTTTTCACTGGGAATGTTTAATGTCCAGATGGAATTTGACAGATCTAAGCACAGGTGTCCTTTATTTTGAGGGGGGTCTTGGAACTCACAATCATAGAAACTATTTGGTTTTGCTCTTGTGCTTTTTCTGTCTCAATGAAAGCACAACAAACCACATTTTCTTCATTTATATGCTAGTCCTAAAAAAAATTCTGACCTCACCTAAATAGTCAGAACATAATGGCCTTATTATCCTACTCATTTGAAAAACCTTCATTTGCACAGTGTTCACTGTTATTATGATGGAATTACTTGGTCTCATTAACTTCTTGGGACAGTAAGCAGAGCTACTGTGGGCGGTACTGCATCTGTGGAAGGGCAGTGTTAGCATGTAGGGTCCCAGGAAAGATGGGAACGCATACTATTTTAAGTTATATTTATAGAGAATTGAGTCCTGAGTTAATACCACAACATTTAAGTTTGGTATTTTATGAATGTTCAGATGTTCTTGCCATGCTATGAAGGTAATTTTGACGTGCCTTGGGCTAGATGAAAGGCTTAATTCTACTACTGAGGAACTAAAATAAATTTCATTAAGATAAAGTCATGGGTTTTAAGGCAAAAAAAAATCTACTTATGATATAACCTGGAAAAAAAAATTACACCAAGTGGGAAGTCTATGTGATTCAGTTTTAAGGCATCAGGATAGCTATCAAACATAAAATGTTTTGCAGCCCTCTGGGAAGCCATTCAGCTAGAGACATATTTTTTGATCCTACATATGCGCACACTGATACACTCTTCCTCTAGATTTGTTTTCACCTTTCTTGGAAAGATAGAATGGGTCTGTAACAGAAATCTGTCACAAATTTGGAGAGTCCTGCTTTCACAAACCTGTGGGAGCTTCCAAAAGCAGTGTGGAAGAGGCAACCTTTTTTGAGGGTGCATGGATGTGGGAAAGGAGCATTCAGCTTTGTGGTCATTATCCTCTTTTGGGTTTCTATACAATATTAAAACCCAGGGTGAAATCCTAGCTCTTTGGATGTCAATGGCAAAACTTTATCGATGGGAGTCAGGCTGCACTCCCACTTTTCTCGGCGTGTACTGACTTCATCTGGGCTTGCCCCGCTGCAGAAAGCATGGCCCAGTTTGGAGACCAACTTTGAGGAAAGAACGGGGCCACAAGCACAGTGCCAGGGCATGGCAAGGACTGGCTTCTGCCCAAGGGAAGGCCAGCCAAGTTGACCCCAGCACAGGCCACTGTCCCCATGTCCACTGGGCACGGGGGCCAGAGCCAGGGGAGAGCCCCGAGGAGGCTGGGCAGGGTCCAGGGGGAGCTGGTAGCACCCTCAGGGCCCTGACAAGCAGACTGAAATCAATTTATTGATAGGAAAAATAATTTAAATCGTGCATCCTGATGACCTTTCACACAACACTATGCAGGATTATGCCTCTCTCTAAAAATATTTTAAATTCCACCTAGTTTGTCTTTTGCATATGATATGACGTAGTGTCGTGCCACGGCTCCTTCTCCTGGCTTCTTCTTCACCTGGGAATAATTCTTTTTCTGTCTTTATATTAACTTGGAGGAGATGCTAGGCTGTGATGAAGCTCCCTCCTGAGTGGTTTATATAGTTATGCAGATCTACCTCCTTTCCTCTTCCCCCCGCCCCCGCTTTTGCCTGGTGTGAAATTAATTCTTGTAGAATTACATCAATTCTATGTAATTTTTTATATTTTTCTTAAATTACAAAGCTTAAAATTGCCCACAGAAGTCATCAGTCTAAGCCGCAGTGGCGCAGTTGTTGCTAAGGATAATGAACCTCCTACTGCTCAGGACGGTTTTGAAATGTCTGTATTATCTAGGATTTCTGTATTATCTAGGATTTGCAAAAATTGAGCTAGAAATTTCATGAGACACTCTCTCACTGTGTTTTATAGCAGTTCTATTTCCATATCGAAGTGCTATAAAGACAACCTGGTATGTTCTGGATATATCAATTTCATGGTATTGCCAAAGTCTTCCCAGAATTATGTGTTTCTCAGATATGTTTCCCAGGCTTCATTAGAGCTAGGATATTACTCCCCATCTTTGAAGCAAATGCTATCTTTTATATAGATTTATTTATTATTATTAAGACTGGAGCTTACCCCTATATTTACATTTATACTCTAGAAGTGTTGGGTTCTGCAACGGATATCAGTGCTAGAGAAATGAAAGCCTTATTTTGTACATCTCTCCCTCTATAAAAATGGTTCTGTTTGCAAGTGAAAATATACACTGCTGTTTTAACGGAGGGTGCATGAGAAGAAAGTTAAACATAAAGCTCATCCTAAAAACCTGTAGAGGTAAATATATAGTGGAAGTTACTTAATGATTTCTTTCATGATGCATATAAAATATAGTCTGCTCCTATTACAGTGTACTGGAAAATTTGAAAAAGAAAACCTGTTGAGGCTTTGACATTTGTTCCTACCTTATCAAATTCCATAAATTTTCAGCAAATCTAAGTACCTGGCAGCTTCGAGAGCAGTCTGTTAGGTAGGGCTGTTGTTGAAGTCTGGATGTTACAAGCTCAGAAGTTTTTTGCACAGGGCATTTGCTTGTGACTATTTCTGAAACGTTGCTTCCCTTAGTTCTGAGGCGGGGAGGCGGGGGTGGGGAAGCGCTTATCTAGGTGACAGGAGTTTAAAAGTAATAGCAATAACTTGAGTTTTAAAGCTACAAAGTTCAGGTATTTCCCATGAATTAGAAACCCTTTGTTTCAGTCATTTCTGTCTTGCAAAGCTGTGTGAATTTTCTAGGCCAAAGCAAGTGATAGTAAATACTTATTTTTATTTTCAGTCTAGTAAGATGACCTGTCTGGAGGGTATATTCTAAGCAAAAGATTTTTAAGATCCTTTACTAATCTTAGCAAGATTTTAATATACCATTTTGAAAAAACCTGTATTACTGTCAAAAGAGTCTTAAATGTGTCTTTTTAGTTAATTCTTAAACAATGTCTTAAGAATACCTACCAAAACCAAACAGAATTATTTAGCAATTTTTTTGAAAGGTAAGATTTATTAATGATATACATAAAACTTAGAGAAAGCATCTGCTAAATATTTAATATAAATTACAGGTTCATTCAATTGAAGTCTTTTACTTTGAACTATAATGTTAGTATTTTATTTATTAAATGAAAAAGTCTCTGATAAGAAAATGTGCAGACATATGTGGATGTTAAATTATCCACTGGAAAGATCCTATATTGTTCTCTGATGCAATGAGAATTGTAAGAATAATACAAATCTGTAAATGTGAAGGCCATAGAACTGGGGTTATTATCTTTTTATGTCTGTAGTGACTTTATAAAATTTTTGAATGGAAATTTATATGATTCATATTCTTTGTGTGGGATAGAATAAAAAGCTGTATATAACAATTGATTTAAAAGGCAGAAGTTTTTTATTTGCAAAGTATATTCGCTGCATGACAGTAACAAAAATTTACAAGAGTTCCTCCATTTCAAGATTGAACAAAGAACTTTATTGCTTCAGTATATCTATAGTTTTCTCTTTTTTTTTTTATAGAAAAAAATCAATAGAAAATCATAAAAGCATTTGCCTTTCACATTTCTACCTTACCAGAGTTGCTTAACTTTGGAAAAAGTATACAAAGGAAAAAAAATATTTAAAAAATTTTAAAATATGTTCCTTCATAACAATCCTCAATTGTATCTTGTTACAAAAATCTTGAAAAATATCTAAAAAAAAGGAACTTCAAAATACCAAAAAATCATTTTATATCACAAAAATATTTTTTAAAATACATTGGAGAGGCATAGACAACTCTAAACAACTTCAGTATTAAAATTACTGGAGCTACTTCCTTTTTCCATTTTTAGAAATGGAAAAACTGTCTTTGTCTACCATTTCTCTGAAGTAAGCTCATCTTTTCATGGCTTTCTATCACAAAATAAAAGAGTAGCTACCCCATCAACTTCTCACTGTGTCATCTGCATCATCTGCTTTCTGTACTGCACATTTACAAATAAGAAATAATACATGCAGAGAAATCTTTGGTTTTGAACCTGATATCATTTCTATCATTTGGCTTTTGAAGATAGCTTTGTCTATTTTATCCTCAAGTGATTATCAATGCCCTGAGCTCCTACTCACATGGAGAACTTCCTTTTCAGTAAGTATTATTTCTTTTACTAAAGCTGTCCTGTGAATATCGTTACCACTATGGTCTCACTGTGAATAATTTGGATTTGAAGCCCTCAAAAAAAGTCACTGTTCTCTTTTGTATGGCATAGCACTATCAGTCTGACTATGCAAAGACCTCCGAGAACATCGATATCTTATGGTAGTATTTAGTGCTCAATACTTGCTGACATTCAGCTTTAGCCTTGGGCAGACCTCGGAGTTGGACTTTGGTAGGCTTCAACCTGAATTCCAAGGCTTGACAAAGAAAATTGGAGCTCTTAGAACTGATGTCTTTCATCCTAATGTCTTCAAGCAACTGAATTGCTCTTTCTTAAAGTCATTCAGGACAAAGTTTTACCTGTAAGACTGACAGTGTTTTCTCATCAATCAACCCATGAGAAACTCAACTGAGCTTGCTCTGGTGACTGATCTGAGGATAGTCCCGTAGCTCAGCAGGAACTTGTCATTGCACAAGTCTCTTGAAAGTTGCTCTTGTATTTTACACCTGTACATTCCTTCAAACAAAAAGGAAGAGGAAATGCAGCTG
Organism: Numenius arquata; assembly: GCF_964106895.1. Classification (NCBI taxonomy): domain Eukaryota; kingdom Metazoa; phylum Chordata; class Aves; order Charadriiformes; family Scolopacidae; genus Numenius; species Numenius arquata. The sequence continues at coordinate 14,959,989 of NC_133577.1, read as the reverse complement.
AGATCACAAAGTATTACATTGTCAAAACTATCTTTCTTCTACACTATTGTAGTAGGGAAAAATGCAAGTAAGTTACTGTTTGGCTTGCTGTTTCCAAAGTCTGTTTTGTTTACCTCCAGATATTAGCTAGGAACAGAGAGAATTCAAAAATGTGGAATTTTAAAACAATAAAAGAATTTTAGATAATGCTCTGAGACTCTCAGAAACTGAGAAGACAAAACAAGTACAATATATATAAGACAGCATATCTCATGTAGTTCGGCAGTCATGGTATGTTTCAACTCTAGGAATGTGTAAAATGCTAAAGAAAAATAATATATGTTTAGATGAAAAAGAAAAATATTAGGTTAAAGAATGCTAGCAGATGGCCACCGGCTTTGGCAGGGAGGTAGGGGTGGAAGAAAACATCTAATGAATTTAAGTTTAGAAATGAAGTTATATGGGAAGTCTTAGTGCATCTGTAGATGGGAACCCTAGAGGAACACCATCTTGAAGCTGATGCCCTCTTTTTTTTAATTTTTTTAAATTTTTTTTCCAATATTTTAGTCTATATAAAGTAGTTGAATATTGCTAACAATATGTAATATTATTTTGTATAAAAATTGTCTTCTAAATAAGGTAAATTAAGTTGTGTTTTGTTTCAGAGTAGCGGTATAATGTTGAAGTGAATTCCCTGATTCCAGTTCAGTTTGCAGAACAATTTTGATGCATGTGAAATAGAGCCATTATAGAGGAAACTGGAAGCTTCACTCCAGATATACATCAAAAGCACTTCAACTGAAAGGTGACAAAGTGGTCCAAAGCAACATTTTGGTCCTTTGGCCTGCCTCAAACTACCTGTGTGATGGAGACATTCAGAAAAGGCTCAATATATCAAAAATAAAACATCTGAATTGTCTATAGAGTTGATGTAGAAGAATTTGCATATCTACCATGTACTATCTACTACTTTCTTATCTACTGAGTACTATTTCTAGCTACTGATCCATTCTTACAACAAATTAATTGCTGATGTAACCACTGAATAATTGCATCTATTCCTAATCCAATGTGATCTTGGATCTTATACTACATAAGATAAATACACGTGCTGCTCATTCCACTTGAACTGACTTTCAGACTGTGGAGATGCCCAACTTGATTCTTGCTTCCTATCTCCGCAGCTTTCTAATCATATACTCATTAGCAAGGCTAAAACCCACCGGGGCATATGTATACTGTCTGCATTTCTTACTATCATTTTCTTAAGCTCTATTTGTAGTATTTTATAACATCTTAATGTTCTTAATGGTATTACAACAATTTCTTTACACTATTCCAGTCTTAATTTCTTAATAATTCGGTAAATTATTTTATACTAGTTCCTAGTAATATTTTTCATGTTATACGATATCATAGGCTAAATTTAATAGGTCTACAACTGAGAGTTCAGATCCCTAAAGATGTCTATAAAATAGTCAGTGATTACCAGATAAGAAAGCTTTACCTTACATAAGTCTAGAGATATTGTCTCTTATAATCCAATGCTTTAAATGGAGTTTGCTCCCAGACCTGACAATCTCCAAGACCCCTGTTTGTTATTGTCCTTGACTGGTGTATCAGCTTGGAACAAGACATCAGGCTGCCATAACTCTCTCCAGGTTCAAACTCAGGTTAATTGCTTCTTCGTTTTATCACAGGCCACGGGCAACATGCATTGTTTCTTAGATAGCTGGGTCATCAGTGCTTGAAAATGTGATATATTTTTCAGTTTTTTATTAGTCCTACTTGCTGGTTTTCATCCTGCCTTCTTTTCCTGGAATATCCTTGCTGAGTCTTTTAGCTGCTAATCTTGAAATCATTTGTCAGGACTCATTTCTTTCAGAAAGACTTCCTCTAAAAAACAGTTCAAGAAGTGCATGCAACAGAGACATCTTTTATGATATCTAAGTGTAGTGCCCCTTCTCCACCTGATCAGTTTCTGTACCTACAGTGTGGTCCACTGTCTTTTATTTCTGTTTACATTCAATTCAAGGACCTTTCTTTTTTTTTTTTTTCCTATAAATTATTCATACACCCCAATCAGTTTAAAAGTATAGTTGTACGTTCATTCACGTATATAAAATCATAATGGAAACACTTTATACATCTTTTGACTAAAAGATGTTCATGTTTCCTTATATTCAAATTATGGTGTTGCTGCCACAGTGCTTTGTTTCAACTATTTGTTTAGTTCCTAAAGCAATAGGAATGTTTTCTTATCAAATAAAAATAAATAACTGAATGATGAAGAAATAAATAATCTGTTTTATTCACTTTATCTGCAGGGTTTTTTTCTAACTTTCTCATTATCAAATATATATCTTTTAAATTAGATTAGTTTTCTTCACTTCCCAGTTTGCTAGATCTCTAAGTTAATACATTATATGTCACAACTAGAAGAACAAAATCATTGCAGGATAAAGTTTACTCTGTAGAATTTCTAATCTTTTACTTTCTCTGACAGGTACAGAATTCTCTTGTCCTCATTACCTGGATTAATATTGCAAGAATTTTTTAATCTGATCACCCTCAATAAATTGGAAAACTTAATTTCTGATTTTAAATGAATTAATCAGAGCGGCTGATACAGAAGGATTTGCCATTTCTACATCAATTTCAGCTCTTTGTTTCTTCAAGTCCAATTTTGCAAACTAATGATCAACCCCTGTTTCACTGATTGTCATGTGATCTTGTTAGCCTTTCTTCTGAATGTATATCTTTGGAAATCTTTGTTCTTCTTGGCCTAGAGATAAGGAAAATAAGATAGTGAAGTGAACGGGACCTCTGGTGAGCAGTAGGAGTCCTCTGTATTATCAGATTGAATGGTAATTGGCAAGGTATAAACTCTGAGCACACTCAGACGTCTCCTTGCACTCCTCACGCTCTGGCTGGCTGTTCTTTCCACACTGTCATCCTTGGCACTACTTTTGTGTTTGCTAGGCCTTTACTTTTCCCTTTCAAATAAGCAAAAATTACTCTCAAGAATCTTCCATTCCCTTTTCTCTCTTATCAAGTTTTGTCTCTTTAATACTTTCACCCCCCTGATTATTCCACTTCTGGACCATGTAGGAAGATTCCCAGAAGCCTTTAGGAAGGCTCTGCCTTCCATCTGAAGACTGTTTTACATGATGCTATAATAACAGCAATTGGAGGAATGGCTTGTAGGTTGTTTTTCCAGACTTTCGGGTCAAGAGGACAATGATTTCGGAATGTTAATTAATTTTAAGATATTTTGGGGTATGTATTCAGTGCCTGTGGAACGCCAGAGTCTGGCAGCTCTGGAGAGAGAAATAATTATTATGAAAAGCATATTATATGTTTCAAAGACTGCTAACCAAACCCCCCAACAAAAACAACAGAAAAATTACTTCATGAGCCATTATTTTGGAGATACTACTACTCACAGTCTAGGCTAGTCAAGTCTATGACATTTCTGCGGAGAATAGCTATGTAGCTTTCACCTACAGTGGTAGATTTTTGTTAATGCTGGGTAAACTGATAAAAATTTTGATATGACTACTTTTCACAGAATACAGGACATATTACAGGTGCATACTCAATGTTAAAAGCTGTAAATGCTGCATTCATAACCTTTGTCTGGGACAAAAGAAGGTGACCGTCTCAGCCTATTAGTGTTTGTATTACCTTTGTCATTCAAGCAAAATTAATCTGGCTCATTTGAGTTTACTTAGCCACGATTCAGCACTCAAAATACAGGAAATAGTACATTTGTAAATTGGTTGCTGATTACTAAATTGGATGATAGTTGCAAATATGACCCTAGTTAAATCCTGCTTAAACGTGAAAATTAATTCAATTAGTAAAATTCCATTATGAAAACAATTTAGCTGCACTCCAAATGCAGACATCTTGCTGCTCTTGATGATTTACTCCATTAATGCAGGCTTCTTATCTCACTTGTACTAATGTTGAATAAGTTCCCTCAATGGAGTTCCTCTGATGTAATATCAAGTAAAAATATGTCAGACCAAGACACGTTGCATGCTAGTTCATCTGGAATTGCTGGTGTCTACTGTCAAGTGCACAGTGCAAGCAATTTCCAAAACTTACTATGCTAAACTGAAGTTAAAAATGTTTCCTTGCACTTTGTTTTCCATGGAAAGCACAATACTCTTTCTCTAACTTCCACAGTGAGACAACAGCATTATTAGAGCACTTAAGAAATTGGAAGAAATCCAATATTCATTAAAATTCACAATGTATTTAGCAATAGTGTGATTTGTTGGGAACTGGGAAAGTATCGCTCTGATCTCTTCTTATCCTCATGTCTGTCAGATATCTGACAGATCAAGAATAGAGAAGGTTCCATTTATATCTGTTAGTTTTATTAGGTTAAAAATTGAGTAGGTGTACTAAGGTTATTCCAAGAAGTCACATGCTTACTTAAGCAGAAATCAAGAGCCAGAGTTAATGTTCTTGGGGAATTTAAAGAAGTATTTGTAAAAAGAAAAAATTGCCAGCAATTTGTTATCCTTTTCATGTTTGTACTTTATTTGTCTTGGCAAAAGATGGCCAACAGATGTAAAATGTACTCTTATTTTGGAGAAAGTGCTAGAGAGCTTGATCTTAGTTATGCTTTTTAGTACTCAAATTACCTAATTTATCCACAAATATTTCACATGATATTTGGGGTATTTATCTATTGGTTAAACACTTACTTAACTCATCTTGACTCTTGTAACCACCTTAGGGCACAATAATCTTGCATGTGTTCTGTTTGGGAGCAATTTGTAACTGATAAAAATCACTGTAATGGAGTCAAGAAGTCATGATAGCCTACATATCACAGCTGCTTTTCTCTGAAACAAGGATTCCCATTGCAGATAAATTTATGAAAGGGCAGTTGCATGCTTCTCAAGCAGGTGTCCCTTTCCCCTACAAATTCTTGTGATAAGCTGCTAAATCTTCTGGGGTTCTTTTTTTTTTTTCTTTTTCTAATTGATATTCACTCTATTCATTATTTTATATAATATAAAAAATTACACCTCAGTGCTGTGGAAGCTGATCCCAGTAGCTTGTTCAGATTAATCTTTTGCTCTCTGGAAGACCATCAGAGAAGGGAAACACTGTAAAAACAAGCTGTCAGCAAACAAAAGCCAGTAACCATCCATAAGAATGACAGGAAACACTTTATTGAATGATTAGAGATTAAAGCAAACTCATGGTGGTAACTTATTACTTAAAATGCTGAAAAGCAACTCAAGACTTCATTCAAGGCTCAGGCTTTTAACAGAGGATTAATTTCAACCTTTAGACGACCAGCTGCTTCTGGAAATTTGGGCCCTGTTATCCAGATCTGCAAGGTGTGAATCCCTATGAGGGTGAAACTGGGGGCAAGGTCAGGACTTTAAGAGAGACCAAAGACTGGTTGCTGTCTGAAATTACTTTTTGGACCAATGGTTAAGAGACATCATGTTTTGCCCAGATGTGTCACTGCTTGAATATGTATTCCAGAAAAAAACAGCATCAAAGGCACATCCAATGCAATATTATCAATGCACAACCCCACCTGGCAGAAGCTATTGGACCATGAATACCATGAAATACATTCTGGTATTTGCAATTTTTTAAGCCCTCTGCTTAATTCTCTACATTGATTGTGTTTCTTAATTGTCAGTATAGTCTACAAAACAAACCTGTCTGGTCAAGAGCAGCCTGTGTCAGTAGAGTGTTAGGAATGTACAACTGAACTGTACAGATAGCTATTTTTAAAACCCAAGAGAATAAACAAAAGGTAACTTTTGAAATGACTGCAGAAAGTGGTTCAAGCTTTATAAAAATAAAAGTATGTTCTACTGACCAGAAACTAAGCTTGAACAGAGTAAATCCTGAAGCATTTGAAAACATTACTGAAAGGGGGAAACCTGTGTTAACTTTGGCTGCTACTAATATTCATGTTGCAATGGAAACACAGCCACATACTGGAGCATATCCTGATGTGAACTCCAGCTAGCACAGTTAAAACATTGACTGTGTTCTGTAGAGACAAAAATAGAAAGCAGACTAATTAGCTTATTTAATGTAAGTAATGTCTGTGAGTTCATATACTCTCATATAGAGTCTGTTGTTAGTTTCTGGGTTGCCTTTCAAGTGGGAATGAAAGTTTCTAACACTATTCCTGCAAAAAGACTTTGTGCAATGCATTTAGGGAGTAACTTCAGGGGTTAAAGGGATAGGCTAAGTAGATTAAGTATGCAGTGAAAAATGCTCTGATAACATACACCTTTGATCTGCAGCAGTGCCAGTGGTGGCAGTTCCAACGAGAGCAAGCTCCAGCAGGAAGTTACAGATTCTTGAATGAGAGCTTAGAAACTGGCATCTCAGTTATTTTTGATCAAGGGACTTAAGCAGCTGCTTAACTATACCTTGAATTACTCCAGTGAATTTAAATCCTAAGTTCTGAAGAGTGACATAATGCTTGGAGACACACAGAACCACTGGACAAAAGGGCAAGGAACATTCATATGTTTTTCATTGGGAGTGATTTGGGGTGTGCGAATGACCTGTTCCCAAAGTCTGTTGCACTGATCACAGTTTTGCTTGGAGTTAGCTGGCTGAGTTAGCTGGAGTTAGCTCATCCAATGGCTGAGTGCTCTGGGAGGTTTCCTAAGGAGAAGAAATTTAGGCATTTAAATTTTGCAACTTTGGCTGAAGCTGATGAAATAAATCTCATTGATTACAGTGATGGGGTTTTTTTTAGGGTTTTTTGAGCTACAGAGCTTAATACCTCTGCACAAGTCTGTTTTCAGCCCACTCAAAGAATGACTTTTTAATGGATTGCAACTCAATGTTGCCTTTTCTTTATGGTGATTTTGTTTACCCCTCCCACAGCATAAACAATGGATCTTTGTATGAAAACAGTTGCAAATAAACTGGTGCAATACACAAAGCTAAGACTGACTTTCCCAGTGTCTCTTTGCCCACTGACTCGCTTGCTTTTTCACTGTCTCACCCTCTCCTTCTTCGTGGCTGCCTTGTTAATGTGGCCTTTTGTTGCTCAGTAAACCTGAAGACAAAATGAGAAATGGTATCAAAACCACCTGTAATGTTCTGCATGTTAATAATGGTGAGCTTTTTCAGGCACTTCAGAAACAGCAGTTTGTTAGTCTTGTTAATGGCTTAAAGGCAAATAGATCAGCTTACTGGGGAAAAAGCCCCAAAAGCTCCAGAAACATTAATTTTGCAGCTAAGTATACTTGTATTTTTTATGTTAATCCTCTTGCCAAAGGCAGTAAGTCTGAACATCAATAGACAGGTATGTCAAGCACATAAACTGTGTTGCAGTCTGAGTAATACAACATCTCAATATTTTCCCAATAAAATATTCAATTCCTTTTTATTACTTCTGGTTGTTGACTTATTTTCTGATGTTCAGTGTTGTTTGCATAGTCACCTTCACTTCTGTAAAGTGCACGGGTGGATAATAGAGGAGGAAGGAGACCTCTTTTCCTCCCGCTCTAAGCAGCAGCATCCAAAAGGGCAGATCTTCCCAGATGTTTGACAGGACAGTGCCTCACCCGCTTTCTTCCCTCTCCTCCATGAGCTACATCAGGCACAAATGTAGGCAAAATACTGCCAAACCATAATCCTGCATTTACTCACGGTTTTTTTCAAATTTTCCAGCCAAACTGCACAGACATAAATGGCTATTAAAGTGCAGGGCAGCAGCAAATTAGGCAGTAGGTGTTTGATGAAGGAGACAATCACAGCAGAAGCCACCCAAGAATGACTGCCCAGGAATGCAGGTGTTGCCTATCACGACAGCATGTTATTCTAGTGTGAAAAATGACTACTGAAAATAGACAATGGAGAGCAACTGGAAAAACATTTGCTAGAACTCTGGGCTTGCTTTCTTCTCAGATTTTTTTTTTTTTTTTCTTTGACAGTGCTCTGATTTCACTTAAATGAAAGGAAATGCACATCTGACCTTAGTTGCAGATTAGAAGTTTCAGATGTGTATTAAAGTTAATGTAGTTAGCACATTCTACACTGTAACAGATGACCTGAGCCTCAAGCCGTTATTCTTTTCCTGTCTTTGATTTCTTATCCTGTAACCATTTTATGCTCAGAGAGACTGTGTTATCACCTTGCAATTTCCAATAATTGTATTATGTTGCAGAGGAAAAAAATCAATTAGTCACTCAGCAATGAGGAACATGTCTCTGCTGGAAAATGAACATTCTTTTCGTATTTTTCCCATATTTTTAGCATGCGGTTATCTGTATGCACAGATTAGAGAAATCAGAGTTCATGAATGCAAATGCCATTTCCTCCTTTCAATCAGGTAGACTTATAATTATCTGATTATGTTTATAGCAGAGCCTTGAGTGAAACTGAGGTTTATTTTCTGCATCATACAATACAAGCAATAACAAAGTGCTGTAAGTCATATTTGCAGTCCTGCTTTTTTGGTTTAGCCCTTGGTCAGCTGAAAGCACCCTGGGGTTGCTTTGCGTTACAGTTGGGGCATCTGTCAGCTGTGAATGGCCCATACAAGGTGAATTTCACTTTCCTCAGTGGCACTGCTGCCTCTGCATCCAGTGATGGAAGTGTCTAGGAGATAGTGAAGAGCTATTTCTAACTTTGTCCACCAGTTACAGAGTATTCTTCATTATTACTGTAAATTACTGCTAGCAGTTTCTATTAGTGACTGACACATAAAAGATCATTTGGCAACTGCTTCACATCTTCTAACAGCAACTTTCTTTAGATCATACATTCTTTTAAACATTCTTTGGTGGGCTTGGCAGTGTTAGATTTACAGTTGGACTTCTTGATCTTAAAGGTCTTTTCCAACTTAAATGATTCTATGAGCTTCATTTACTTCTGTGGGTATTAGACACAATATTAGGAAAAGGCACTAGACATAATATTTTACAAACCATTTGAGGGAAATCATATTAAATTCTAGCAGTTATTTACAGATATCCGTGTAACTAAATTTGGAAAGACAAGTACTTCCCTAAAATTCATTTTTAGAGTTGCCCTTTCAAGCAGCGTCACCAATTTCCTGGGAACACAGGCCTATCACACAAGGCAACTTCAGCTTTTCATGATAGTTTTTATTTTCTTATTATAAGCCAATTATTTAATGGGGAAGAGTGTCAAGACAACAGGAAAATGTTTAGATGAATTTGCTAAAAGAAAAGACACGATTGATGCTCTTTTATTCTTGTTATTGACTGAGATGATTGGCCATTTCAAGGCATTTGCTCTTCTCTCTCTCCGCTTTCAAGCTCCTTTGCAAGTGTGGAGTCTCCCACGGGGACTATTAAGCAAAAGTTGCATTGTAAGATTTCTGTCATTTTCTTTTAGAAGCAGTATGTTACAATTTACTTTGGATGAATATGGTTTGCAAGGCATCAAATTTGACTGCTTGCTACCTGCACCAGACGTGAGGGGGCAGTTCCTGCAGTGGGATGGTTCCCAGGATCTGGGCATTGTTATGGGGTTGTAGCTGTCAAAAAGGGCATTGCCTGTAAGCGGTCTGCAGAGTGCACAACAGTCTCCACTCAAGTGGGAACTGGGGTGTTGTGTTACTGACCTCTTTGGCTACAAAACCTCTAAATGCACTAGTAAAAGAAGCAACACTTGTGTGTGGAGCAGTGAAGGACAACAGCCTGTTTAGGAAGCCTTGCAGAACTGGATGTGGAGAGCTGTCCGCACAAGTGATCACAATTGATCTCAGACCTGACCTTGAAAACCTGTCAAGTAACTGTTCATAAATGATAATATCAACCTGTCTTTTATTCTTTGTGTACCCCTTTACCTCCTGACAACAAGCCATGACAGCACCATACAAATATTTCTCCTAAAAGCTTTCCCTAATGTGATGGTAATTATACTTGTTTTCCCCACCTGGGGTGTTTCTGAGACTCTCAGGATCCAGAGACAAAGTGAAGTTGGCTTCTGGCTTCTTTCATAAACAAAGAAGGGAGCATGGTTTGAAGAGCTAGCTCATAAAACCCCTGGCAAGTTAAAAGTGTTCAAGCAGAGCGATAACAACTTGAGTTTGTTAGTCATCAAATAAAAAATGGTCACAAAGAGTCTCACATAAGCACTAGAGTTAGAAAGCCTAACAGAAAAAAAAGAGATTTCTCTTCACTGTGTGAGAAAGAAGTAGAGAGCTCTGGAAGGTTTGTTTCAAGCAGATTTTAAGTCTAACCCAGGGCACTCATCCTAGTGTCAGGCTGTATTGTCAGAATTCAGGGGTTTTTTTCTGATTCTGGAAGCAGGACACTTGTAGCTGTGTTCATGAATCATCTAGCAGGGGCTGTAGACTGGCATAGACCCTACTTGGGTAGGATACACAAGTACAACAGATAGAGCAATACAAGTCCACATGAAAGTGTTGGTGGTTTCCCCTTAGGAAACATGAAAGGTGAAGTCTTATGGTCCTAGTGAGCAGAGTGTCCCTTCAACAAGGAGCTACCCTTGCCGTGCCCCAAGAGTGTAGGGAACTGCTGGGCAGTAGGCAGGGACCATGAAGACAGTCTCCTGGGTTTCAGATCCATTCAAGTTGTTTTTCACCAAATCCAAGGCTGCCACTTGAAGAACGATAGTTGACCAATATAGGGTTTACCTGATTTTTTTTTTCTTATTTAGAGCCTGAAACAACACCACAAATATTGACACTCAGTGGGAGTGACAGCTTTCATTGCTGTTGTTTTTAGGGCCATTAGTGCTTATTTTCTGCTAGTTTTAAAAAGTATTATTTTCATAATAATATTATGTGGCAGTTTTTGTCCTTGAACTGTTCTTTTTCTGCTCTCTTCTCAGTTTTTTATGGTTGCTGAAAAATGCATTGGGGAAAATGGCATTTGCTTTAAAAAGCAGACATTTGTCTAAGAACATTAACTTGAAAACAGGAAGTTTTAGAGCTCTTCATGGAAATTTCACTTTGGAATTTTCATATTCATTTGTAAGTCAGATTTTTAAACAAAATCCTTGGAGCCTGAAAGATCTTACAGAAACTGAATGGAATGATTTGATGGTAAAACTGTAACAGCATTGTATTCAGAGTAATTTGTTCTTGAAGTGAAGGTGAAAATTTCTTTCTTAACAGCCCTATATTAATCCTGCATAGCCAACCAAAAATGCAAGATCAGCTGATGAAGACACAAACCAAGACAACTAGTACCTGAATTAGCCAAAACTCAAGAAGGTATGTCCTCCATTTGAGATACATTTCTGAAGTAGAAGCTTTTCATGATATTTCCTTTTTCTGTACTTTCTGAGATGTGATAAAAGAGGTTGCTCTTTTATGATTGCCTTTCAGAAGGAAGATTGTGAAGCTGTTGTATCTTATGGCCTTGGAAATGTACTAAATTCTCATTCTCCATCGTCTTTCATTTTTTTTTAAAGACATCCACACCTATAAATGCTACCATTTCAGGGGGATTGCACCTTATATTTCTTGTGCATAGGGAGAAGCAGCTTCCCAAAGTTCTGAAGGTGGAGATCCAAACCACCCTAAAAAGAAATGCAGAAACATTGCTTTGGCAAGCAATAGTCTACCTGATGCTATTGCACAAGAAGGACATCAGCCCTTGGGATGAAATCAGAAGGCATGGCAGAGCTAAGATCACTCCTAGTGATATGGGTCTTAAAGGGAAATATGCAGATGTAGTTTTCCCTTGTTTACCAGTTTTCATGTTAATACTTGAATCCATGCCCATGCCATTCCTGAAGACCAAGACGTGGGGCAGTTCTCAATCTTTTCACTTGGGTGCTCATGCTTTTGTAGGTTTTGCAACTTTTTTACCCAATTAATATTAGTCTCAGATTATGGAAAATGTATGTAGTTAAAAATTTCTGTTTTATCTATATCTCCTGGTCTACATTGAGTAGTCAAGCTGAGAAGCTTCTGTTTCAAATAGAACAGAAATATTGTGCTGGTTTTAAATTGGATCTGACTCCCAATTTCTGCTGATCAACCTCTTGCATACTAAACTTTAAGCAATTGTATGAGGTTCAAGATACTGATTGCATAATACATGATTATTATGTGAATATTAAGCTTTTCCCTTAATAAGACTGAAGTCCTTTTTCAATGATACATTCATGCTAATATGAATGGCACGATAGCTGGAAATCACATGGCTTGACACGTTATCTGAATTGTTCAAGGTGAGACCATGACTTGGTTGATTATCAACATTACAGAACCAAGCATAAAGCTAAAGGATGATCCTCATACAAGGGCAATGTGTTTCCAGTGAGACGACCTGATTCTCATTGCAGCCAACAAAAGTTGGAACCAACATTGGTCCAAGCCGATGTAGTTTGGGTTTTGCATATCTGAAGCAGTACTTCTTAAACTATGTCCTGTTTCTCATACATAAAGGTGTCATGACTCCTCAGAAGATGGATATAAAGTGATTGCAAGCAAAATAAAGAGCTGTATTATACACAATCCCCTACCTGCAAATACACTAACAAAATGGGGCAGATAAAATTAGTACACAGATATGAAAATTTCACCAGAGTGTTACTAGATCATAACTGAAAACTGTTCTGACAATTCCCCACAGGATCACCTTCAGTATTTTCTGAAAAGTTTTGGGTATTCTTGGATCTTTTAGAGAAATGCAAGCGGAGCCATGCATTTAAAAGGCTGAGCAGGTCAGACTTAGAAAGTGACTTACACATTGCTAGAAAAAGTAACTCTTGCAGTTCTCTGCTAGAGAGACAGAGTGATTGTAATTAGAGTGAATTATTATCCTAGTTTTCATTTTTTGTTCTAATTAATTCTTTTTTTTTTTTTCTCTGTTGCCCATTGACCTTTCTTGATCAAGTTGTGGGGTGAAAATACTTCTGCATGCAGACAATGATGCTGAAATCCAGACCCCAAGTCGATACTTTGCTTTCTGAGTCATAGGATTTCTTGAGGTAAGCAGCAAACCACAGGAAGCGACTCTTAGTAATATGGCTTACAGAGACCTTTATTCCTTCATGCATCTTGTTTAGTCACTTAAAGATAACATTATGTGGCATTTCAGAACCTTTGTGTATTTATAGCTTTCCTCTTTCCCTTTGTGTCCCTGTGTATTAATTAAATGTACATTAACTCAAAGAGATTTTTTTTCATGTTGCTATTGCAACATACTTACTAGAACAGGCTCCAACCAGTAAAACATAAGAACCTGAAAACCTTTATCTGAGGTCTGACTTGATTTCTGGTTTTAATTGTCTACGGTGCTAAAGATGAGCAGAAAAATTACAAAGGGAAGATCAGGAAAATGACACACTATAGAAGGAGAAGCAAGTCTCTGTTAGGGTAGGTAAAATCTGTTATCCTCCTCATCTGCTTTCTGAGTGCTGAAAACCTTGTCCATCTTCCCAAATTCCATCTGTTTCCATAAAAGATATTTCCCACTACTTCTCCATACAGCCTGGCTTGATTTATTTATCAGAAAAGCACTGTTACAATTGCAAAATTCACAGGACTACCTGGCACCATTAGCTAAAATGATCATTTACTTTTACTTGGGATATTCTGAAGGGGAAAGTAAAGATATTTTGCAGCAAATTTGCAGGTTACTACAAACATTTCCATGTTATGACTCCTTTCTAGTTTAAATTGACAGATTACCTTTGTGAAAAATAGCTTCTGCCTTTCCTTTGCCTCTATTTCTTTTGAAATTTTTTTTGTGCAGTTCTCATCTAATAGGTAGGAGATACTGTATAATGGAAAGCAAGCTTTACGATTTACTGCAATGAAACCAAAGACTTTTAAGTGCTTTGTCATTGAGGAAAGGAAATAATTTGTTGGAAAAGAGATATTCTTGGGTTAAATACCTTAACATAATACACAAAACCTTTTTAAGGTCCTCTGGTGACTCCAGAAACACAGAAGAGGTAATTGTGGACAGATATATACATATTTCTTTTTTTATTAGAAAAAAGTCTCTCCTGAAAAAAGTACCTACATGAATTTGATTTTCTGTAGAAGTCCATAAAGACAGTGACACACTCGCAAATTGCAAGACTAGTCTTGGTGCTCAGATTGCACTAAATTGTTTAAATTCTAAAAAATAGCACAATGATAGAGACAAGAATTTTTATGTACTCTGTATATGAAAATATATACTCTATGATGCTATGATAAGTCATCCCAAGTTTCTATAAATAGGAGTATCTTAAATAATGTGTGCCTTGTCTATGCCAAATTAAATGGTATTATCTTCTAACAACTGGGGCTGGTGGAATAACCTTTTTTCTGTTTGCAAATGGTTTGTGTAGCATTGTGCAAGTGTTTTTATTTCTAGGTATCCATTGGGCAGTGTAGGTAGGTTATTCATAGACTATTTATTTTAAATGTTTAGTAAGCATTACATGTGATATACACCTGATCATGAAAATCATATGATGTATTTTCTCTCCCATCATTTGATGCTGAAACCTTAAAATAAAATAAAATAAACCAAAAAATAAGCATTAAAAATATGACAAGAATTTTATGTTTTCCTGTGCTGAAACTAGTTTGGATTTTTGGAAAATGTTCATTCATTTTTTAATAAAATTCAGTGTCAGCATTAAACAATTGTATTCGTGAGAACATAACTCAGATTGTGGTGCAGAAATTTAACAAAGATTTTGCTAAATGTAAATATGTACAATTAAGGAATAAAGATAAAAAGAAATCTCTTTGGTTACCTTTGCTCTGCTGGACTTCTGTATTATGTTATCAAGTTGCAATGTGACAAGTAGCTGGGAAGAATTAGAAAAAAAAAAAAAGGACAATTATGTAAATACATAATAAACATCAAAAGTGGGACGTTTTCTTAATGTGTTCATCTAGGTTGTTAGAATATAAGCCTAAGTATTTCTGTGTTAGTGAGGCTCTGGTAGCTCTGTAATTTAAACAGCAATATATGCCCCCACTATGTTTCAAGTGTGGTTTTACTTCATATCTGTTAATATCAAGTCAAAGAAAGTGCCCCTGGCTTTCAAGCGAACAAAATTGCAACTTATGGGAAGTCTTGAAAAAGGCTAAACTTGTAGCAGACCATGTATTACTGAAGCCTTTAGGACTGTTTGTATCCTATCATCCTGCTTAGTAAAACTAGACTCATAATTCAAATATCCAAACCTCCAATTATACAGGTCTTTGTTCCAAATGAAGCTCAAAAATTCACCTCTTCATCTGCCACTGATAATTAATGACCGTCCTTCAGGAATAGAATCAGATACCTCCCACCTCTCCTAGGTATATCCCAACTAGCTTGAAGAAGTAGCATAAACATCAGAGACAGAATTAGAGACAGACGAGACATATGCACATTGAGCATCGATGCAGCATCATTCATATTGCTAAAAACTCATTTATCTCCCTATTATTCAAGCAACAAATTTTAGATAGGAAGGGTGAGAATACCACAGAGCAAAATCCCTATAATGTACTTGAAGCCTTGACATTTCAGCTGAATAGTATTCAGCACTGAGACAGCAGGTCAGGTAGATCTTCACTGTAAAAAGCTGCAGTGGCAGGCACTGGATAAGAATTAATAGCTCCCAGGGTACTTTACTGAAGCCTCTGCTAACAACAATCTTAGAAAAGAGGCTGATAGATCTCCTTAGCTCTGCCTTTGTGCACAGGTAGTGGGTTCTGAATATCAGCACATGCTTCACAATCTGCGCTAGAATGGATTACCAAGAAGCTCCCAGAACCTGTCCTCTGGCATTTGTGTTATCATTTATTGCTAGATATAAGATTTTTTTGTGCAGCTGTCTTATTAATGCCAGTTAGTGCTGTGAGAGCCAGAATTATTGCCTGAGGTACGCTTAGTCTCATATGCTCCGTGACCTTCACACTGTGAGCTCCATCCCCACCGATGTCAACATTTTTCAGGGGATTTACAATGGTCCTATTTGTCTTATTTGAACATTTCCAGTCACTTAAGAGGAAGAGGTCAAAGAACAGAGTGAGTGAGGCTGTTGCTTGGACACAAATGGCTGTTGCTTGGACACTGATAGCTCTTCTAAGGATAGCTTTTCTTACTGCAGAAGAGTACCAACCCCGTGACTCTCACTATTTCTGATTTATTAAAAAAAAATCCCAACACATACTTCAGTTAAAGGTAGTCCAGAAATCATCCAAAGGCTACATTTGAGAGAAACCTGGCATAGTTCTGCCATTTCTTTATATCTTCAATTTGGACAAGTTATCAACAAAAATAGACCATGTTAACAGGAAAATAGCCTGTCCCGAGAATGCCACGTACCAACTCTCTTGTCTTCAAGATAACAGAGCAAGAGGAAATAAAGTTGGAGCAAAACGCGATCACACCAAAAGACCATGCTTCAGGAGCATACATTTTGGATTTATTTGAATTAAGGGGTTTTCTACCCACAGCAACAAGAGGTGGGGAATCTGTTTGTGACTGTGACCCTAAAAAAAGTCTCCAGGTGTTGGGGGGGGGGTCTACATGCAAGCTTCTACTATAGTCATCAGAGATCCTGGATGCAAGATAGTTGCTCTGACAGAGGTGCTTAAGTGACTTTTGAGTTGTTCTAGAGTTTCTGAGACATTGACATAGCCAGATATGAGGTGTGACCTATGAAAGGCCAGAGCATGGGTGACTGCATGGATGACTGGAATACAGGAGGGATAACCTAGGGCTTCTCAAATGGCACTTTGTGTCTTTGTTGAAAGAATTAACCACAGTCCTAGGTTTATCTTTTAGAGAAAGCCCAATTGCTTGCTAGACTCCATTGACTATATTCATATCTGAAAACTCTGAGTGGGTATTTAGGATAGTCTAAGATAACTCAAAGAGCACTAGAAGCCCACATTTAGGCATCTGAACTGAGCCCTAGATGTCTATTAATTACACTGGGAGCTTGAATGTCAGTATGAATTTGAGTGTCTTATTCTTGAAACAAATGCCATCCAAGGTGTCCAGCCACTTCCAGCTGCTGAGCTTTCACAGTTAAGAATCAGGTGTTTTTCTACAAAAGAATAGAAGAAAAAACCTACTTCATAAACCTCAATTTTCCATGAAAAATATCAAGCAAATAAAATGTTAAACCAAAGGACATAGTTTGGCTTTAACTGCAGACCCATTTCTCTGAGTTTTAAAGGTGATAGTGATGCAGTGGTACAGATCTTCCAGGTCTTTTTGTTAGAAAGTTCCAGTCATAAGAAAATATGCTCAAAGTATGCACACCATAACTGTACACATCAGCCTTTACTGAGATGGGGATAAATATCCTATCCCACAGTTATATTAGGAAAGAAAAGTTCTCCAGAGTGGTTTGGCAGTAGCTGCTTTGCTTGTATCTCAAAGTCATTTGGCAATACATCACAAACGAAATAGTGAACTTTGGATTCACGTTTCATCCTTTTCCTTCAGCACAGCCATTGACAACAGTTTTCGAGATACTTAATAAATCTACCATGTTTTACTACCCCTTTTCGCTCAGGGGTCTGTACTGGGACCACTACCATTTTTTTTTAATATCTTCATCCATGACATAGACAGTGGGATCGAGAGCACCCTCAGCAAGTTTGCAGATGACACTAAACTGAGCTGGTGTGGCTGACATGCCTGAGGCATGGTATGTCATCCAGAGGGACCTGGACAGGCTCAAGAGTTGGGCCTGTGCAAACTTATGAAGTTCAACAAGGCCAAGTACAGTGTCCTGCACCTGGGTCAGGGCAACCCCCAGTATCAATACAGGCTGGGGGCTGAAGGGGTTGAGAGTAGCCCTGTCAAGGAGGACCTGGGGATATTAGAGGATGAAAAGCTGGTGTGGTGGTTTGGGCTGGGTTGGCCAATGACAAAATGCCAGATGCTCTCCCCCGCTTCTCACTCCAAGGAGAGAAAGAAAAGGAAATAATGAAATATATACAATATATAAAAATATATATACAAACCCATATCAAGCTCCCAGGGAGATGTCACCAGCAGGTACTAGGAAAGTTCCAGACTGGTCTCAGTGACAAATAGGAACTGGATTCCCAAACACACTGATAAAACCAAAATTCACAGGGTCCTTCTCTTTGAAAATGAACCCTTGAAGATGAGCCAAAGAAGAGAAACCAACCCACCCACCTTTCATCCCTCAGCTTTTATACTGAGCATGGCAGGTGGGTGGTCAGTTTTGGGTCAGCTGACCTGTCCACTCCTCCCCCACAGCTGCAACCCCTCCACAGGGTAAACAAGCATGTCAGCTGACCCTGGCTGCCACAGCAACAAGTATAAACAAGAGCCTCTCTCACTGAACAGAAAGTTGGCTCTGCTCCACCCCAAACCAGGACAGCTAGACATACACCAGCAATGTGCACTCACAGTGCAGAAAGCCAACCGTATCCTGGGCTGCATCAAAAGAAACATGGCCAGCAGGTCAAGGGAGGTGATTCTGCCCCTCTACTCCACTCTTGTGAGGCCCCATCTGGAGTACTGTTTCCAGCTCTGGGACTCCCAACATAAGAAGGACATGGACCTATTGGAGTGAGTCCAGAGGAGGGCCATGGAGATGATCAAAGGGCTGGAGCACCTCTCCTATGAAGACAGGCTGAGAGAGTTGGGGTTATTAAGCCTGGAGAACAGAAGGCTCCGGGGAGACCTTATTGTGGCCTTTCAGTACTGCAAGAGGCCTTATAAGAAAGATGGGTATGAACATTTTAGCAGGGCCTGTTGTGATAGGACAACAAGTAATGGTTTTAAACTAAAAGAGGGTAGATCTAGACTAGATATATGGAAGAAACTCTTTACTGTGAGGGTGGTGAAACACTGGCACAGGTTTCCCAGTGGTAGATGCCCCATCCCTGGAAACATTCAAGGTCAGGTTGGATGGGGCTCTGAACAACCTGATCTAGTTGAAGATGTCCCTGTTCATTGCAGGCTTGTTGCACTAGATGACCTTTAAAGGTCCCTTCCCACCCAAGCTATTCTATGATTCTATGAGACTTTGTCTTTCTCCGTCGTCTTTCTCCACTGCTAGTTGCCTGAACTGAATGGTGGGCAACTTGAAATGGAAAAATCAGCAAGACTGATTCTTTTCTCATTGTCAGGTTGCCATTCTGTAATTGTATATTCTAGTGGTTATGGGGATCCATCACTTAGGCATCTCATTTTATCTTCATCTTGAAATTAGGCAGTTTCTTTCTTCACAGGATTTTTGCTTAATTTTAACTTCATCAGTGAACAAATCAGGTATTTGTGGTATATATGTTTTTAAAGGCCCTCAGGTGATGTCTTTGTGCTTCTTGCTGTCTTTACATGCATGTCAGCAGTTTTTCCCACTGAAGAGCCTTTTGGGGAGACGTGATATTTCGTATGTAGAGGTAGCAGGCAGCCACATACACAGCTGCATGTCAAAGAGCTGTGTGAGTCTAAAAAGGGACAGCAAAACATAAAATTCTTTAGCCTTATTGATTATTTTACTCTTCAGTGTATTACTTCATTATCTCTTAATGTTTCAAATGCTTTAGCATCTCTGTCTGTGACCTTCACTGGGATTTGATCTGTCATCTTATACGTTCTTAGCCAATAGCTCATCAGTATTACCAGCCTGAAGTGTTAGGTTTGATCAAAAGGATGCTTTTTTAAATTATTTTTGGTGAGCACAAAGTTCCAAACTATTTCTTTCACCTTGGTACAGTGCTGAAGTAATTTGCTGAAAGTTATATGTACATAATGGCCTGAGATATTGGGTGCCATGCTAGACTAAGATGATCAGGTAACATTTTCATGGCAGACTGCTCCAGTACCATCAACAAAGGAAGTGCATCATTACTGACATAAATGTTCCACTGCTTGAAGTGAAAGGGTCAATATGTTGTTCCCCAAGGCTGCAGAATAATTACAATATTCTGAATTGTTTATGCTGTTTCAGTGTACAGTTGGAAAAGTGACAGGAATCCAAGCTCACTCTTTCTTTCTCATTCTCTTCTCAAGTAAATATCATAAGAAAAAATTCTTCATACATGACTGGCATAAATCTGAAAGAATTTTGCTAAAGAGACTGGACTGTACAAGCAAAATAGCTTTTTTAGAAACCTGTCAGCTTTTGTACTTCACATTTTGGGATAATGGAATTTATTCCATGTAGTGTAGCCATCTGTAATATAGACTATATAATATAGGAGGATATAATGCAATCTAGTTCTTGTTAGCCTAGGATGCTATATAATTTATAATAGGAAATAAAAAATATAAAAGTATATATATGCATATAAAAGTAACTCAGGTGCATCACATAACATTGCAATAGTACACAGTAGGCATGCAATATTGCCTGTGTTACTTTACATAAATAAATATATATGATTACTCTAGTTATTTCTATACTGTAGGCAACTTTAGCAACAGGCATTTTTTGAGGATTTGAGGATATTTTTGAAGACTCAAAGATCCACATTCTCTTTATTTTGTCTCTCTCTTCACTATGCAGTGAACATCTGAGAGTGCTGTATTCCAAACAAGTGATTGTGTTTAAATGGAAGCTTTCCTTCATGTTAACATTTGATTTCCTTCCCCTCCACCAAGCCTCAGGCGAGGCAGTAGCTACTCTCTCTTGCCATGGGTACTGTACACCATGATGAAGTATAGTCATTCATGTGACACAATATAGTAATCAGAAGTAAATTACACCCCTTAAAATTACCATTCCCAATCACAATACCTAAAACAATGTGATAATTGCTGTCATAGGAACGTGGGAAAAAAATAGAAAACCAGACATTAAACAAATACTATAATCATTAGTAACAAGTGTCATGTGAAATAACAATATTCTACTAATCACTGTCCTAGAGCTGTAGTGCAAACTGCAGATTCTCTTTCATAAAGTGAACTGGCTGCATACAGCTGAAAAAAAACCAAACATAAACTTGCCAAAATATTTTGTCCATTAACAGGTTTTCTGTTGTGTTTCGTACACTGTATGCTTCCCCACATAAATATGGGTTTCTATATGCAGCAGCTATACAACCACGCTTCAATTTCTCCTTTGCCTTCTGGCCTCAAGCAAACCATTAAACTCAAGCTGCTGGGCTTTATAATACCATTCCTTCTACATCTCTGTGGCTGGTTTTATACTTTACCTCTTACCACCTCTCATGACATCCGTACCACCTGTTTCATTCCTTGCTTTGTTTTAAACTTGTGGAGCAAGTGTCTTTAAAGCTGAAATCCTTTCACCTGCTGGCATTGTCTCCTTTGCCTCATCATGCAAGTCCATGTGTTCTTCTGCAAAGGCAGTAATCACCACATTATGTCTCTGTAGAAACCTTCTTTCTGCCCTGAGTTTTTCAGCTGAGAATACATCTCAGTTTATTTATCTTTCTCTTCTGTGGGTATTCAAAAGCAGGCCAAACAATACCTGTAAGCAAGAAAAACTGCATGAATGTGTGGGTCTATGGGACCTTGGAAGATTTTTCTTTCTTTTCTGAATGGTCAGCACTGTGATTAGTCATTTTGATTAGCATTTCATATGCACTTTTTTTTAAAGGCATTTTTTTCAACTTTGTAGTATGTATTGCTTAGCTATTAGAACAGAACTCTATTTAAACTAGCTTTTTAAAAATCATCTACTTTTTCTGATAATCATACGTAAGTTGAGGCTCCTACAATAAGTTGTCACTTTTGTGTATTCGTTTTACAGAAATAGAATAAACAGAGGCCAAGAATTAATTCAATCCCATCACAGTGAGTCCCTTTCCCTTCCACATGCTTATCACATTTTGAGGTTGGTCACTTACATTGTCAAGCCTTTCATTTTGAAAAAGAAAACGCATTCAGGTAAACAATATCATATTAGACACAAAAGATGCTAGAGACACCTTTTTTCATATTGCTCATGCATTGACTACACAGAGAGGAGGTGAAGGAGGGCAGTAAACAGAGAAGAAAAAAAAAAAAAACCAAACAAAAAAAGACATCGTACAGGTTAATTTGTCTTGAGCTTAAAAGGGCTTTCTCTAGTGGATAGAGCCAGGCTATAAAGAAACCTGGGGGCTTTGGTGCCTACTTTTTCTGTGTGAGAGATGTTCAGCCAGAACTTCAGGAAGCTGAATATCTGAAGTCTTGTTATCAGTGCAGACAGGGAGAGAGCAAGGCAGAGCTGGGCAGCCGTGTGCATCTACAAGATGTCAACAGATGTTGCTGTTTAGAGTCTTAAATCCCACAGTTGTCACAAAATGATACTTTATTGCACAGATAGTGAGAAAACTTTTCCTGTCTGTCTAGCTGTCTTTGTTTTCTGAAGTAAGGGAATGTGATTCTTCATTCATGTTAGAGCACAAGTTTTAAAATAAAGACATCTCTCCTCCTCTTAGCAAATAACCAAGTCAACTAGCTAAGGGAACAGATATAGATGTCCAAATCTAAATCTCTCTCTCCTGCTCCGGAGAAGGTGAACTAAAGACTTCATAGCATACATAAGAAGCATTACTGTGACTTTTAATTCTACATGGACTATGAGTCTAAGTATCACTTTGTGACTCTGAAAAAATAGGAAATAATCTTCAGCTCTTTCCCTTTTTTTGTTTCCTCATAAAAAAAAAAGGTTTACACATAAAAGGAGTCAGCAAAAATGTGTTTTAGGCTATGCCAGAGTATTCTTTGAAGGAGGGAAGTAGAGCGACTACAGTGCAATTAAATTGGGAAATGAATATTTTTATTTTTGGGAGCCAATACCAATGATGTTTTTTAAAGACAAGAGACTGGAACATTCTCACCACAGCCTCTTCATAGGCAGTGAGCTCTTGTGAAACTGTGAGAAAAAGGGTTAGAGTCAGAAATCTTTGTCATCCAGCCCACTATTTGCAGCTTCATTCTTATCTTCAAATGTGTAAAGAAACAAAATGTGCTATCTGCACTTTAATTCAAGGGAAATTTCAAGGGAAAGCTGGAAAGTGGGGATGAATTTTACCCCTTTATTTGTCTCCTTGCATCTCTGCATTTTTCTGACAAGATCTCCTTCCTTGGAAAACAATCCAGTTGCAATCCAAGCAAAATTTTTCTTCTTTGCCTCTGCTCCAACATATATGGATCTTGCTCTCTGTATCAGTGCTGCCTAGGCAGCAGCTCCACTCAAAAGCAGCAGGTCTGCTGAGCAGGTAAGGCGTGTGTCGCATAGCTACCTGCCTTGGTACCTCTGGGCTGTAGGGTCAGACCAGTGTCTCCTGCAGGTTCCTGACCTGCTCTTACCCATACTTTTATTGAGAGGAAGATGAAGGAGGCAGTGATACCTTTTTTGGTGCATTTTCCAAGATTTTCCAAGCAGCCGATGCTTGCTAGTCAAAGCTGTCCTAAAGAGGGGTGAGGAAATTCAGTTCTCCAAAATCATAGAATAGAATAGAATTGTCTAGGTTGGAAGGGACCTTTAAGATCATGTAGTCCAACCATCAACCTAACTCTGATAAAAACCATCACTAAACCATGTCTCTAAGCACTATGTCTACCCATCTTTTAAATACCTCCAGGGATGGTGCCTCAACCACTTCCCTGGGCAGCCCATTCCAATGCTTAATAACCCTTTCAGTGTAAAAACTTTTCCTAATATCCAATCTGAACCTCCCCTGGTGCAACTTGAGGCCATTTCCTCTTGCCCTGTTGCCTGTGGCTTGGGAGAAGAGACCGACCCCCACCTCTCTACACCCTCCTTTCAGGTAGTTGTAGAGAGCGATAAGGTCTCCCCTCAGCCTCCTTTTCTCTAGGTTGAACAACCCCAGCTCCCTCAGCCTCTCCTCATAAGACTTATTCTTCAGACCCCTCAGCAGCACCTCAATATTTTTTTTGTGGTAAAGGGCCCAAAACTGGACATAGTACTCGAGGTGGGGCCTCACCAGTGCTGAGTACAGGGGGATGATCACCTCCTGAGTCCTACTCACAACACTGTTCCTTTGGAGACAGATACCATTAGCTTGTTGGGATCTCATCCAGGTGGGCAGGTGTGGGCAGGTGAATGACCATGGGAAAATTTGTCTTGCATGAACATTTCTGTTATTTTCTCAAGTTAATTATGACAATGATGTTTTGAATAAAGCTGTGACTGAGGTACCTACCTTTGAAGTGAGGATGCTTTCCTCACAGTCTTCCTCATCAATTGACTTCACCAGGATAAATGGATTTTTGTTCAAGTACGCCAAAAAGTAACTCCTGTTGTTTTCTATTTATCTCTATCAAAACAAACAAATAAAAAGGCAAGTAAAAAAAGCACACAAAATGTTTACTAACCTGTTATACAAATGACCCATGTAAGTTCTATGCCTCTGACTAATTTTTTGTGCACTATAAACAAGTCCTCATTTGCTTCCAGTTATTTCTATTTCTTCTTTTTAATGGTGATTTCCCAAGTTAAAGACAAGCCTGATAGCTACCCCTAATCTTTATAGCAATGGCTTTTAAAATATTCAAACTGAGTAATTTATTTTTAATGATCTGTAGCTCTGAAACAGTTCAGGCAATGTGCTTTCTACTCTGCAGAAAAATTCTCCTTGGTCCTCAGGGCAAACTTGTATTTTTTCAGGCCAAGCCAATTTTGACAACCAAAATGTTTATTAAAAAGAGAGAGAAACAGAGAGAGCAGGGGAAGTAGTGTAAAAAGCAGTGGCTGAAAAGGTCCCTGGTGACATTTTAAAACAGAATACTGTTGAGATTGATTTTTAATTACTTTGAAACCTCTCTGATCATTTGTACCTGGGAAAGGTTGGTATGAAATGTTCTTAAACAAGAATTTCCTTCATCTTTAACACAAATGGGAACTTAGCACACTGTGTTCACATATAAATGAAGTATTCAGGATGAAAGGTATTTGAGACTCTAACATAGAGACTATTGCCAAGTGCATCTTCTGCCACACAGAAACTCCTGTTCTAAAATAAGTTGCATCCCACATCTTTGATAAAGGTTTTCCAGTAGAAGGTAAGGTAACTGAAAGACTCAAGTGTTAAAACAATTTTTGAAGGTTCAATAAGATGTAAGTAACATCACCCAAGAAATGCATGTAGTGATTATTGAGCTCCTGAGTGGAGACCTAGTTAGTTTGTGCCCAAAAGATGCCCCAAATTCCCCTTCAGTTTTCCGGTTTATGTTGCTTGTATATAATTTACCTTACCATTGAGAAAAATCATTGGTCTTTAACCTTGATTCCTCTACCTAGTTTCAATTAAGTGCAAGCACTGCCTTATATACTTATGGTTTGCATGCCAGACCAATGTGTTTTTCACACTGTTTCTGTGTTTGAACACCATCGAGCTCCCCCTTAGGTGCTTGATTACAAATCTTTGGCCTCATCATGGTTTTAGGAGCAGAAGCACTCTCTGGCTGGGGGCTGGTACACAGCACCGCTCTATTCCTGTCTTTGCAGAAGGATTATACTTACTAATGCTAAAAATGTCCTTCCTTACATGCAGTCTAGGCTTATTAAAACTTTTTCAATATTCCCAACAGTAATTAGATAATCTGAGTTGATTGTTAGATGAGATGTTACATTTAATTTAGTGTATTACTGATTCTATATCCTTCTTTTTCCTGCTGTCAGTTTGATATTAAAGCATTGTTTGATACCGCTCGCCATGGATTCAAACCTCAGAAGGGATTGCTAACTCTCTGTCCTTCTGTATCAGATAAAATTCATTCCCTGCAGTCATTTGTGGTGAACTTCCCTTCTTTCTTTAGCCTGGAAGAGATTTTCAAAACAAACAACCTGTATTTCCGCTCTTTTTGGAAAAGAAGGGCTATTTTTTCAGTCAGGCTGAGAAACACCTTACTGCCTGTGGCTCAGCAACTTCAAACTGAACTCAGGGAAGCTGTGTCCCCCTTTTTCCTTTACAGTAGGCTTCTGTGCCAGAGGAAATGGCCAAGATTAGCAAGCCTTGTCACAGGGGTGACAGGACAGGATTACAAGGGCAAATGCACTTTGCAACCATTCCAAACAGTCCAGACTTGCAGTGCAAGATTTCTGAAGGATATAGGCAGAATTCTTCAAAACATAAAATTCTGGAAGCCATCTCAGAAACAAGAGAAATAATAAAGTTGGGGTTTTTTTCATTCTGTTCCTATCCTGCTGCGTTCTTATGCTACCCTCATCAATTTTACTGGCTCTAGCAGTTTTGATATGTACATCCTGTACATTACGAATAGAAATGCTGTGTTGTGAGATTATATTTTCTTGAAGTTATAAGAAGTGAATCATGCCAATTTCTTATACAGAAAATAAATCAGAGCTTGGGATAGTTATATAAATTCAAATAGAGCTAAAGGAATTACAGTATCTCACCACCTGTTTGGCTTTTCAAAATCTTTTCATTTCAAGATTCACGGAGATACTAATGGATACCATTCATACACTGAATAAAGAATTAAGCACCAGCAATGCAAAACATATTTACATAAATATTATAAAAAATAAGCTGATTATTTTCATGTTGAGATCACAGTAATAATACAAGTAAAAAACAAGTGGGAAGTGACTCAGAAAATCTCCATGTAAATTTTTATTTAGGGTGATGTTAATATTTTCACTAAACGGATAGAAGAAAAGCACAGTAAGAGTTCCAAAACTGAAGAAAAAATGCCTACATTTGCATGAAAATGTTTGTCGTGAAAAAACTGGAATTTTAAAACTTCAGATTTCTAAAAACAAGTCTTCTCCAATTTCTCTCTCTCTCTTTTTTTTTTTCTTTTTTTTTTTCTGTTTAAGATAGGATTTCCTTTCAGGATAATTTTATGCATACAAAAAAATCACTTCAAATTACTTTGGTTTGTAATAGTTTACGGGCTCTTTAGAGTTGTTTTTGACTAAAAAAAATGTATGATTGCCCTCCCCACCCTTACTGCCCTCTTAAGTGTTGAAACCATAATTTTTGATAAAATTGTTTATAGAGGCATAAATTTGCAGTTGTCAATGGCTGCTCTCTGATGACAACTGGAAAATGCCATAGAACACCTGGTATTCTTAAATTAGCTAGTCAGTGCATTTTAAGCCCACAAAGAATTGTTTATTCCTTGTCTGAAGAACACAGAGAATTTTTGAATTATTAGAATGAAAAACATGCAACTGTTGACTCCTGAGTGTGAGAGAATGTATTTATTTTCTTGGAGCAGAGGGAAAACAATGAATTGATCATCTGGATTTATGTCATGCAAACCTAGGGGGAATAGGGAAAACATGAATATCCCATCATAACTGTCAAAACGTGAATGACATTTATTACAATCAAGAACCAGCAACAGATAAATTTTACTAACAGTAAGACATAGAATGGGATATGTAAAAATAGCATAATTATACACCGAGAGAGAGAGCTAGCATAAACAGACAGACATCCCACTCCACTGTAAGATCCATGCTGACTCTTTCCTCTTTACAGTGTGTGTCATTGTCTGCTTTACCTTCTGTCATTTTGCCCAGCAGCAACATCAAACTTACTGGTCTGTAATTTTGGGATTCCTCCTGGGCCCCTTTATAAAGATTGGTGTCAAATTTGTCACACTCCATTTTTCCAGCATCAAGGTTAGCTGAACTGATACATCACACACAGCAATTAGGTTAGCAATTATATACTCTAATTTCTTCAGACTTCCAGTAAAAAAAGCCTAGTCAGATGTTAGCACAGATGCAAACCACCCATTTTCCATATATTTCTGTTGCTTTATGCTAACCTTCCTTTTTTTACAAACTGCTCATCTGTCACCCCATCATCTTTTTGATAGACCTCTGGCTCTGGCCACTGCCTTTAGTTTTCTTTTTTTCAGCTTCAGTAAGCTGATCTTCAAAATATTTCAGTCAGTCAAATTGTGGGACACATGACTGACTTTCAGCTTTCCTTGTTCAGACATTGCTTTTTTTTTTCTCTAGTAAGTCTCACTGACTCTTGTCTTTAACCACACTGATGTAGGAGAGCAGGGGAAGGGAATTCCTTCTGTAGTAGTCTTTTTTAATAGTTGGAATATATTTGTGGTAAAACTCAACATGAATCAAAATGCCCCATGGGTATTTTACCCATTTAACTACTCCTTTGTAATATCCTTCTAACCAGCTTCCTCAACTTTATCTAGTGGATATTTTTGATGTATCTGTTCTTGTCAGGACACTGACCGTGGGTGCACTTCTGTGTCACTGCATGCAGGTTTTGGAAAGGATTGATCTCTAACATCATGTCAGTAAATTTTGCACAAAAATATGATATTACCGAGGGCAGAGACCCTACAGTAGTATGAGCTTCTCTGTGATAAAGGGGACAGTCAGAGCCTAGGGCTAAGTAAATATACTTCCAGACTGCTTTAGCAGTGGAGGGAAAATATACTGCATGACAGTAGCATAATGGGATGGTTGCTGATCATATGCCAGTGTCCCAAAGTTGTATATGAAAAAAATGTGCTTTTTTACAGATAGTTATCTGTTGCAGCACACAGATGTTGTACGTAGACATAAACTGCAGTTCCATTTTGCATCAGTATGTTAATGTTTTACCAAACTTAATAATAGAGTACATACTTTTCTTATAATAATTAATCATTGAATAATTACACAAATTTAGAAGCTTATCATCCTGAAACAGACATTGTTTTAAATGGGACAGTTGCTCTGAGAAATTACAAAATTTAGTACATAATATTTACACACGCAAAGAGGAGTCAAGTGGTAAAAAGCCTTTTTATCAGTAAGTGGTAAAAAGCCTTTTTATCAGTGAATGAAAAATCATGAAAGTGAAAGTAACAGGAGTGTCAGGTCACCACTTCAGATGTTAGTATCTACATGGCGGACACCTAAGATTGTGTGACATGAGGGCTTACTTTAGACAAGCTGATCCAGCTGGCGTCAAGCTATGGCCCTGAGCAGTTACGAGCACTTGTGTGCATGCCAGTGACAGGAAGTTAATGATAAAGAAATTTTATGGCTTTAATCTTCAATTGTGCTTACAGGTGAAATTACTATTATCTAATTTCCTCTCTGGGGTTAATTCTGCAAACGTTCTAATGCTACATGTGATAGCAGTCTGTATACGAGTTTTTAAGTTATGTTATAACTAATATAAAAATTCCATTAATTTCAAACTTTGACATAAAGTGCTTTCTTTTGACTGAGAAGAACCATAGAAAAAAAAGGATTTCTCCATGGCAGCTTTTATTTCATAAAAATATAATGGCTTCGGATTGCATTTTCCCAGGAGACAGTACAATCTTCAACTTATAAACATAAGCAGTCCCTCCTGGGAAAAATATAGTGAGGAGGCAACTTGTTCTTTGAAGGAGAATGAAGGCTTTGAGGACCCAGGCTAGACCTCTTCAGGGGACCACAATCGTATTTCAGGCTTTTGCTCATATATTTTGTCATTCCTATTTTCCCATTGAGATTTCCCCTATATTGCAGTTTTGTGTTGGACATCGGAAAGCAAAAATATAAGTGCAGTTCGTGTATCTCATAATGTCTCTGTGGAAAGCTGTACCATATTCCTGGTTCAGTTCTCTGGCATATTTTCACCTGAGCTGAAGAACTGGGACCCTCTGTTCACCAGCTGAGACTTACTATACTAAGATGAATGAACTACCTCTTATTTACTTATGTAAACATGAACATACTTGTGTTGCCATCCACTTGGTCTGATTGAACACTATGCAAGTGCTTTAATGCATTTGAAAAAAATGTGATCTTTTTTTTTTTTTTGTTTCTGCCGAGTTCTCTGCTTCTACTGAGGACATGGGACAAAAATGAGTGACCATCAGGAGGGCAGCTATTTCTGTGTGAGAAGGACACAATAGAAGTTACTAGAAAAAGTATTTTCATCTGAGTCTCTTAGACCAGTTTTGCAGACCTAGAAGATTTAGAGAAGAGACACATTCAAACCTTGTATGCTAAACAAAATTTTCCATTGAGATTTCTTAAGGTGTTAGCGTGACAATATTTCAGATACTCTGCGATTAATTAAGGATGATATTAACACTCATGGTGATAAAATGTGATTAAATAATATCAAAGTCAGGTACTCATATTAGTTAAAACATGCAAAATACAAAGAATGATAAATGCTATTTGCTAGACAGAATTAAAGAAATATCTAAGTTTGTAAAATTGATCCCTGAGTGTTTGAGATGTGTCTAACCTATTTATAACCCTTTCTTGTCCTCTTAAAAAGAAAATCTAAAAGAAAAAAATAATATAATGAAATTCAGCCTGCTGTGGAGAGGTCAGTTTCAGGGACTCTTGTCCCTGCTGGCAAGTGACTCAGATGATAAATTGCCACTGCAAATCATCACACTGATGCCTGGCAAGAACTGGAGCTGGCCGTGTTCAGTACTTTTTAATTAAAAGAAAAAAGAAATATTTTTTATTCATAATGGGAGAGTGCTGCAGGAGGAAGTAGGCAGAGGGCATGAGGAAAAGGGGAAAATGCTCTAAAATGTTCCTTTGCATCTCAGCCAAAATCGAGTCCTAATGGTAATGAGGTTGAGGATGGGAGGGGAAAGAAGAGAATGACCCTGCTCATTCATCAGCCTGATCATTTTAACTCAAGCTTCCAGGTAGCTTTCATATGGCTTTTCCCAGATCTTTGTGCAGTTGTTGTAACAATGATAAGGATAGACCCCACTGCCTCCTATTAGAGAAGGGTGAGAGGCACAGTCTGAGATAACTTGAAAAAGGTGTATTTTTAGTTCAAAGACTTGACTATAATTCAAGCTAGTAAGTAGACAAACTTCTTGGGAAAGAGCCAAGGGTTTCAATACAGCAAAATGGCATCCATATCAAGAGAAACTGGAAACCCTCCAGAGCTACAAGGAAATGCTAAGAACTGTTTAAACAGAAATGTTTTGTAAACATCTCGGCTTTGAGGAACTCTGGTGGTGACACAGCCAAAGGTTTCTGCCAGCTTTTCTAGAGGGCTTCTCTGTTGAGTGAACCTACAAAGTCTACAGCCATAGGTCCTCCTGCACAGAGGCACAAGCCGGAAGATCCTCGAGACTCCGGGCAGGAAAACTAAAAAAACCAAAACATATAGGACACAACACAATGGTGCTCCCTGTAGCAATGGAAAATTTCACATTTGGGATGCACTTTCGAGAATAGCTATAGCTTGTAAGGGGAACAAAATGCTTGGTTCCCAAATCAGTATCCCTTTAGACAGAAGTAGTCCTGTCCTAGTCAATAACAAACAAGAAAAAGAGCTTTAGTTGGGCAAAATAATTGCAAGAAGGGTCCTGATAAATAAAGAATGGCTCCTAATAAATCAAGAATATCCTAAACAGTTCGTCAATAAAGGACAATGGTCTTACCTAGGTTCTGTAAAACGGAAGGAAAGAATTTAACTGTCTTAGTGAAATAAGGAATTCAGGTATCTCTCTTGAGACAAGCAGATCAATAAATATTCAAGGAGGTTAAAGTTCCAGGGAAGTTCAGATTTAATTCCACTGCTTCCCTCTTTATTCAGGCTGTCTTACCTTTTGGAGTATATAACTCGTTACGTACCAGGCCAAACCATTAACGTTTGAAACTACAACAGCCTGTCAGTCTCTTTTCATATAAAAATGAAATTAAAAATGCAATTCTTTGGTAGTGCTTCGGCCAATTTCTTCAGGCACTGGGTGATTAAAAAGCAGTGCTGGGTGGGATGGTTGCTTATTTTTGCTGCTGTTTTTTTCTCTGTTCGATTACTGCTGTTTGCAGAGATGAACAGGAAGAGCTATGATGAATGGTGGCTGGTTGAGGGAATGAGTTGATTATGCTTTTGCTTTCTCTAATTAGGCTGAGGCAACTCATTTTTTCATTACATGATTGTTAGATGGTTTGGTTAGATTCAAATCTAGTTAGTACCATTAATTTTATTTATGTTAACTTCTTTCAATGAATTGCTTCATTTTATTCTATTAGTTCAAGCTATTCTATTAGTACAGGAAGACAGTATTTCTTTCTCTCTTTGGTAACTATTTTGCTTGTTGGGTTTTTTTGCTGAAAGATCTCAGAAGATCTTCAGTGTTGAATTTCTAACTTTTTCTTTTGTTCTGTTCTTTTCCAGTATGTCCTTTGAGCTCCATTAGTGTTTAAAATGAGTGAGAATTCTGCCTCAAATGTGTCCATTAAGAAAGTCTGTCTGTTTTAATGTTTTATTTAAAATATATAATTAATCCTTACAGAGATCTTTCAACTTTGATTTGTCACTGTTCTTTTTAAAATATTTTGAAGATTAATCTTACATCCTCTCAAAGTCAAAACTTAAAAGTTATACCAAAGATTATTACATTTTTAAAGTCAAAGATCCTAAGATCCTATCCATACCAAACTAGTATTTCATCCTGCAGTGAACCTAAGCTTTTATTAAAAGCAGAATGTGAGATATCTATAAATGGGGAAGATATTTGTAAATATGAGATATTTGTAAACAGTCTAAATGCTGGGGGGGCTGGGAAGTGGGAGGGAGAGACTGAAAGAAGAAATATCTGTCTTCAGAACAGTCTGCTACTGCTAGCAAGGAGAATATGTCTGATAACAGAAATCACCTAAGAGTCCTTTGGGAGATGTCAGGAGGCAGGGTGCTCTTACGAGGCCTGAGAAGACTCTGGCTTGACCACGAAGATGGTAATGCAACCAAGTGGTAGCTGATGCTGGGTAGAGATTCACAGCTACCATCCTCTTTGAGAATCTTCAAAACTACAAAACATTCCCTCTTACAGACACTCTGTGGTAAATAGACTTAGCTTGACATGGGCCGGCAATGTGCACTGGCAGCCCAGAAAGCCAACTGCATCCTGGACTGCATCAAGAGAAATGTGGCCAGCAGGTCCAGGGAGGTGATTCTACCCCTCTGCTCTCGTGAGAC
Organism: Numenius arquata; assembly: GCF_964106895.1. Lineage (NCBI taxonomy): Eukaryota > Metazoa > Chordata > Aves > Charadriiformes > Scolopacidae > Numenius > Numenius arquata. Next base: position 14,927,177 of record NC_133577.1, on the reverse strand, counting down.
CCCACTTGGAGTACTGTGTCCAGCTCTGGAGTCCTCAATACAGGAAGGACACGGACTTGTTGGAATGGGTCCAGCAGAGGGCCATGAAGATGATTAGAGGGCTGGAGAACCTCTCCTGTGAAGACAGGCTGAGAGAGCTGGGGTTGTTCAGCCTGGAGAAGAGAAGGCTCCAGGGAGACCTTATAGCGGCCTTTCAGTACCTGAAGGGGGCCTCCAGGAGAGATGGGGAGGGACTCTTCATCAGGGAGTGTAGCGATAGGACAAGGGGTAATGGTTTTAAATCGAAAGAGGGGAGATTTAGATTAGATACGAGAAAGAAATTCTTTACTGGGAGGGTGGTGAGACACTGGAACAGGTTGCCCAGAGAAGTTGCGGATGCCCCATCCCTGGAAGTGTTCAAGGCCAGGCTGGATGGGACTTTGAGCAACCTGGTCTAGTGGGAGGTGTCCCTGCAGAGAAAATAATTTGAAACTGTGATTTGAATGGATTAATATTAAATATGCTAGTAAAGCAAGGTGTAGTTGGCACTAAAAATCAGTGGGCAAATTGAGTCATTTGAGTGTTAATTTCTTTATGGCTCCTTTACCTACCTGTAAAATGGGTATGTTGCCTACTCTCACAAACACAATATTTATTGATGATTGTGATACATTTTAAACAGAGCCATCCATACAGAAATTAATTATTTTTCTAGTCAGTCTAAACTTAACTGATGTGTGGAGAATAAGGCCAGAGGCTATACCATGAATAGCAAGATTATGTACAGATTGAGTAACTCCTTATTCATTGAATCAGACAGGAAACAATAAAATATGATAATTTAATTAAAGCTACATCACAGTGCAAATGCACAAGGGATGAAAAGTTCTGCATAGTCTAGCTTAACTTCTAAAGCTTCTTGCTTTTGATTTTGCAAGCTGAATATTCTTCTAACATTATGAGAACTTTTATTTATTTTGTTCATATAATTACTACTTATTGAACGCCAGTTCATGTCTTATCAGATTGTCCTCAACAGCAATCCCTGTGGCTTGCAGCTCCAGGAATTTCATAGCTAAAATGGTGACCCCCAGGAAAGAACAGGTACAACGCTGCCCACAGCATCCCAGCTCTTGATGGGCAGGAGCAAGGTAGTAAATACTCCTGTAGATAATTCAAGACAGTGAAATACATGATAGTCAATGTAACTGTACTCTAAAAAAGCATTCTAGCAACACAATTGGGGCACTCTCAATTGTGTGAGTCTATCTTGCTTGACTGTAGGTTTCTTTTTTTAAAGAAGCTATCAACAGTAGCCAGTGATTATGCTCTCCAGTGCTGTTTAGTCTTGACTACATTGGTGAATCGATGGGCATGATCATTCACAGTAAAAAAGCAAGCAGACTAAATAAACCCCAAACTCCAGGAATAAGAGTTAGGTCACACCCACAGTTGATGGTAAAAAGGAAGACAGAAATACCCTCTGTGACTTTTCATCAGGTCACAAACTTATCCAAACCATGGAAATTACATAATCAAGCCTTATGGGAATTTTTGTTTTCATTAAAGCCTAAATTTATAAAAAAACAACTCTTTGAGGACAGTATGTTAATATTTCTTGCCCTGAAGAAAATCAGGTTGAGCCAGATTGTCTATCTGCATTAAATATATCCAATGGCTTAATAGGAAGGGGAAATATAGCCCAGTTTATTTGGGGAATAGTAAGACGTGGACCAGTATGAAAGAACTCAAACCGTAGAAACTGGAAATAATGTGACAAGATAACAGTGGCCAGGTAGGCAGTGATTAAGAAAAAGAGCAAGAAAGAGTCCAAGCCATTTTCTCTCTATTCTCCTCAGAGATTGCTCTGAGTTGTTGGCTTCAGAAAAAGCAGAGAAGGTAGGCATACGAATGAGCTGAATACACACCTGTGGTTTTCCTCCATTTTGTAAACAAGTTCCTGAGAAACTCTTGTCTGAGGCTCCTAGCTATTACAATAATCTGCCGTAGTGGCAGAGTGGCAGAAACAGGCTGAATTCTGCTCTCTGCTCCTGGCATGACCAGAATGTCTGAGTGTAAGAAATTATGTCAGTCTGCTGGCATGTCATCATGCAGATGGCAGAACAACAGCCCCCTCACCTTCTTGTCAAAAAAGTGTAGCCGTCCCCAAATTCCATTTCTTTATAACTTACCCAAACTTGAAGTGGACACTCCTGGAGCATCCCTTGGGCATTAGCTTTTGTTCACAATAGTAATACTATTTTGGATCAAGGTTCTGAGGTTGAAGATGTTTGCTGAGAAACTTCATCTCTGAGCTTCTAGGTAATGTATTTATTTGTGTTAAAAGGCTATTTCTGTAAAAACCAACTTTTGCCATCATGGAGATATTTGACATATTCTGGGACTCACTGGACTCCATATGTCTCCTAGTCACCTGTTTTAATTGAAAACAAGACTGTTTTAGAACTTAAGATCAAGAATTTCTGTTTATTTGTAGAGAATCCATGGTATATTATTTTTGTTACTGGTTAATCACCTGTCACTCTAAATCCTTGTGAAAATAAAAAAAACCTGACTACTTGTGATTGAATGGCATTTATCCACACTAATTATTTTTAACACCTAAAGGTGTGAAATATTAAGTTGTCTTTGAAACCAAAATTGAAACTTTTAAAAATCCCAACAGGTCTCGTAAAAAGATGGTAGGAATTGAGGTAACGTTGCCAGTACTAATACTGTAGGAAGATGATGTTCTCAAATACCTTAAGGGAACAGATAGAGATGAAAATGCAAGAATATTTAAATATGTATATCTCTCAGAAAGCATACCCCCTATGAGTAGCAGATTTCTCTCTACCTGGCAACCCACCGAATACAGAATTTAATTGCAAGTTTTGGTACTCCTACCCCTCAGTGGGACATGCTCTAGCAACCTAGGGAATCAGGCTAGAATAGAGGAAAAGAAATGTGGTTTAGTATGGCTGTCACCATTTCCCCTAAGCTCGTAGCTACTTCAGGGGCTCAAGCTCAGATCAGAGTAAATGGTTCTTGCTGAGAAACTTGCTTATTTTAGCAGTTGTGTCTAACTCATTACATAGTGATTCTACCTCAAGTTTTCTGGTGAGGCCACCCAGAGGTGTCTATTTGTTTCATGTCAGATACTTGTAGGGAGCCGAGAGACCGTTGTAGCAGCAAAGGATGTCTCATTTGGCAAGTTCTTGGTTACTGGAAACTGCCTTATCCCAAGGTGACAGATTTTTGTCTTCATTCTGTCTTTACTTGAAATCTATTCCCTCTTCATATTCTACCCATGGATTATCACATCAGAGCCCAGTGAGAGTGAACAGCAGTTTTTGCACAGTAATCATTCGTAGGCACAAAACTGCCATTAAATTCCCCAAGCATGACAATTTTGACAGCAGTTCTACAAGACTTACACTGGTTCCTAGGCCTGATAGGCAACTGATTATGATCTTTATCGGGGAGTGTAGTGACAGGACAAGGGGTAACGGTTTTAAACTGAAAGAAGGTAGATTTAGATTAGACATGAGGAAGAAATTATTTACTGTGAGGGTGGTGAGACACTGGAACAGGTTGCCCAGAGAAGCTGTGAATGCCCCATCCCTGGAGGTGTTCAAGGCCATGTTGGATGGAGATTTGAGGTCTAGTGGGAGGTGTCCCTGCCCATGGCAGGGGATTGGAACTAGAGGATCTTTAAGGTCCCTTCCAACCCAAACCATTCTATGATTCTATGTTATTTGTAACTTCTTTCTGTTTAGCCATCCTACTGTAAGCATCCTTTGCAATCCTGCTGGCAGGAGTCATGTCTGTCTTGAAATCATTTCACACTTTGTCCTGCTGTTTATCCATATCAACGTCCTGCAAAATTGAAGGCAGCTGAGATGTTATTTCAATGTTTAATCTTTAGATTGGCCCAGCTCTAGCCAAAATGAATCCTCATAGGCCATTCAAACTTCCCAGTGTGTTTTTGATTGATACGAAGTGGGGAAAAAAGTATACTCATGAAGAATATTGATAGATTGTGAATTTTTCAGGATGTTTTCTTCATTATGTGTATATTCCAGGCAGATCAAGGCTTTGTCTGATGTTGGCAAAGAATGTCTACAACTGGATAGCTCTATAATGAAAAACATAACTTTTTTTCTTATTGGAAATATGAGTGTTCTTCAGATCTATTTTTTTTCCATGAGTCAAGAAGAAGAAGACATAACCACAGGGAATTTCCTTTAAGGTCACATTCAAAACAACTTGAGAGGCTCATTTCAGAAAACCACGTCACTTTCAGTTTCATCTCACACAAAAATCTGAAATTAAATCGAAGGTCCATTTGCATCACTACCTCAACCTGGCAACTCACTGCTCACTGCTGAATGTCTTAGGATTCATCCCTTTTACCTGTTCCCATTTGCAGTCCTTTGAACCCGAGTGCCAAGACCATGTGTTGGGGTGTTACTGCCCAAAGGGAGCTGTGGAGCTCTGTCAGGAGAGCTGCAGCACCTACAGCAGAAGTAGAAACGGTCGGTTTTTAATGAGGTGCAAAGCTGAGCTGCTTTATGCTGGATTATTTTCTAGAGAAAAGCTGTGCAATGGAGCAGAGAGAGGCAAGGTGTGTAGCACTGTTCTCTGTCTTAGGCTCTTTTAAGAATTTTTTTTTTTGTGAGGCTTTTCCTTCTTTAAAAGATTTGAATTTATATATATGGGGCCCAACAGTTTTCGGCACTTGCAAGGAGGGCAAATGCCTCTAGCTCCAAATGGCTAAAGCATATACCTTAGGGAAGGGAGAATTTGCAATAGCAAAAGTTTCAATAACAACTGAAAAATATGTATGTTCACTACAGTAACAATGAAACTACTGTAAGCATGAGGGAATTGCAGTCACACACTTGCAAGAAATCATACACAGTCAGCAAGTAAATATGTAATTGTTACACTGTTGAACAGAGTATTAAGGAACTAATATATAAACAGATATTTAAAATTACAGCAGTGTGTACATCTGGGACACAGGGATCTGCTTCTGAATTCAGCCCCTGAATTTTTGACTTTAACTGTGTAACTTAAAACCTCAAAGTCTTCAGTTACAATGTAGTGCCACTGACTGACTGAAAGGCTTACATGCACATTATCAACCCTTCTCATGCTTGTGGAAGGATTTGTGTGCATTAATAGAAATATGATTTGTGTGCTATTTGCATTATATCATACATACCTTTTCTTTTTCTCTGAAATTAATCTTCCTATCACAAAACCACCAATGTGCCCCAGTTTCTTCAGGATGACTTTTGCCAGAGTTTTATCCACATCTGTCTCTGTCAGTGACATTTTTCAGCTCTGTGCGCACAGAAGGCTGTGCTTCCAACCTTATTTAAGTGCACCAGTTATTAGAGCATTCCTTATCATATAAAATAAGTCACCTGAAAAGAGCACTTTGTTTCAGAAGTGCTTCTGGAAAAGTCCAGTGCTCTCAGTACCTTTTGTAATGTTTGGTGCAACACAGTTTCCCGTGGAGCTTCCCTTTTGCTGGCTTTTAGCTATTGCTTTCCATCCTCATTTGCCCTATGGCAACATTTAGCAGGTTGTTTCATAATGTATAAGCTGTGCTAATGGGACACCTTCCATGGATTTTGATCCTCTTGTACTGAATATACTAGAAGGCAGAAGCTGAGGGCATAAACAGTCATTGACATAAAATTTAGGAATTCTGTATTAATTTGTACCATACAGGTAGCTATTATTTCTGTAGGAGCCATCTTTATGAAGGCTGAATAATTACTTCCTCTAGCTGCTGCTTTGTTATTTTGCAGTTAATAGTTTTGCATCCTCATTCCCTCTTTTGTAATATGAAAAGTCTCTTTTCTTATCATATATTTTGTGATTAGAGGCTAGTTGGGAATTTTTGGATATATTTTAGATGATGATTTCTTTCATGTTCCATTTCAAAGCTTCCTAATTGACACTTGGGTTTTCATTTCCATCTATGCAAACATAACTTTTTTTTTTAGGCATACACTGTTATCACCCAGTAGTTCACTGTGGCTTTGAAAAAGGCCATAACATTTATTTTTATATGATCAGAGTTGTGTTTTGTCAAAAATACTTTAACAATACTAAATATCTATCTACCTATATGTATGTGAAAATGACAAATGTTATTCAGGAAGTGCTGTAACGACATCTGATCTGGTGTTTCAATACAATGATTGTCTTCAAAAGAAATCTATAGCCTGAGGGGCATGCTATATCTTACAGTTAATTGGGATTAGGTACAGTGTATAAAACCTAACATGTAAAATGTTTGCAGAATTATCCACCTAATCCAAGTCAAAGATATTAAAATATTAAACTTCCATTGCAAAGACATTATTGATCTACATCCTGGTTTTCCAAGCATTCCTCACAGTGACAGTTGGAACAGTGGATTTCAATATTCCCAGTAATTCATCTTTAGTCTAGACTCCTTCTCTTGGAAGTTAATTGCATGTCTTGTCTCATCCCCCAAATGAGCAGAACTGTGTGAGAATGTGGTAACGTCTATCCCAGGATGCAAACTGCTGCTGGGAGGTGATGCCTATGATATTGATGTATAGGAGGTCTAGGAGACTGACATGGTTCACCTAGAAGCAGGCTTATTTTTCATGATGTTTTGAAACTGCATGGCTATACTTAAAGTATTATGGGCATTTGCTTTCGTATAATGATGGTTAACGGAGAGGGCATGCCCCACTGGGTATAGACAAATTTGAGCTCTTAGGGATAGTCATTATTTGCTCCATTTAGTATACAATTCTTTTTTATTACATTTATTTTTTAATTTCAAATTAGACTACAGCTATGATCCATGAGAAAACCGCTCAACCTGATTTTTTGCTGTGTCTCCTGTCATTGTGGGAGAAGAAGCAATGTGAAGTTATTTTTACAGTATGCTGCAAAGCCTTTCTCCCTTTGGAAGTCTTTCCACCATAACAGGACGTTCACCTGCCTCTCTGCTCTTAAGCCAGCGAGCCACGAAATGTTAATCCCTGAGAAGTTTGGCTTTGAGAGCGTGGAAATACGAGAGACTTCAGTAGGTCCACTGGGGATTGCACCATCACTTTTGAGTCTGTGGAAATTACTTCCATGATATGTGGATGGAATGTTGGATGAAAAGAAAAGAAAAGAAAAGACAAGACAAGAAAAGAAAAGAAAAGAAAAGAAAAGAAAAGAAAAGAAAAGAAAAGAAAAGAAAAGAAAAGAAAAGAAAAAAAACAAGGCAAGGTTTGTTGAGAGGCAATATCTCTTATTAAACCAGATTACTCTCGGATCAGAAAGACCTCATTGTCTGCCTTTTTACTTGCTTGTTACCAATATACCTAACAAAAATATATTTTCTCTCTACAAATCCTCGTTACTTTAATATGAGGCAGTACAAAATCATCACATAGTTAGACTGGTGCTTCTCATCTGTGTTTTCTATTAAATCCAGTACTGCTAAAGTTTCTTTGTAACCCTGAAGAATGAAATAGTTTTCTTATCAGAGAGAAGCAATTTATACTCCTATGGACCTCTCCTGGCTTACATGTCTCAGTGCAGAACAGAAGAGTTTGCTTAGTTGGACAGAATGAGAAGACAGGTCTGAGTTTAGTTCCAAGAAAAAACATTTCTGTTGCTGTGGACACCTGTGAACTAGGAACCGCAGAGGAGAACTAATTTGGTTCTTACCAGTTCTATGGCACATATTTCTTCTGCTTGGACAACCCTGGTCCTTTGATCAAACATTTCCTGCCTGGGCTTAGTTTATGGTTTCTGTCAAAGTATGGTTCCAGGTAGCCCCAGCATAACATAAATTATGCATAACATTTGATTGCCTCCCTGAGATTTAGTATAAGACTTACAAAATCACTGCAAATCCCCATACAAATGTTGTCTTTAGTGACTTGTACCAGATTATTTTACATAATCTTTAGCCACAAGTTTTCCTTTTAAAAAGCTTCCATGTATGGAAATTAAGACAATCCAAGGAGTTTTTAATCAGAGAATGTCTAGTTAAAAGGAGTCCTTTAGATCTGACTAATAATTATTAAACCAGACAATTAAGGGATTGTAGTTGTAATAGAGTGAGGTGGGAAAAAACCAAACCAAACCAACCAAAAAAAAAAAACAACCAGAAGGCCAAGCCACAAACTCTAAGGAAGATAATCCCCTTGATTTAAAGATGTTCTAACATTAATCACAAGAGGCACAGTTGTCATTGGTTAGGCAATATAAAACTGTTCTTTTTGTTTCCTTTCACTCGCTGTGGAAGTGGAGCACAAAGCAGTCACTTTGGTTTCTTCATCAGCATTTTGAAATGCCGGATTGAATTGAAGAGATATGGGACACTGTCTTTTATCTACATCCTGACAGTTGTAGCCGTGCTGTGCTGATCTGTAAGCCTTCTTAGCAATTTCTTTCAAAGTCTATCTACAAAAAATGTCCTCTGCATTTCCAACAATGCAGTATGTACAATTTCAAGGATGGTATGAATATTTGCTGCGAATATATTACCTACAGAGTACTTTCTGCATGCAGTAAGGAATATTCATCATTCGAGTACATAAGCAACAACAGGAGAAGGCAAGAAGGCAAGAAAATGTGAGGAAAAAAATATTTTTCCTGTTCATGTGTGATGCAATGATTTCTCCACAAAAGAAAAACAGCTTTCTTTGACACCTAATTTCCCATTTCTGCCTTCATTGTAACATGAAAATGATTAAAAGCAAGATGAGATATTTAAAAAAATGTTTACCCAGGTAAGAAATAGTTCCGTGTCTCAAATGTATTAAACAACATCAGGAAGAGTGGGACTAAATTTAGTACCTGTACGCAGGCACAACCATGCTATATGGGAAATGTAAGCATGCATTTCTTTTCATAGGAGAAATGCTCATGTTTTCTAAGAAATTTAAGATGCCCTTGGTAGAGGGGACCATATCTTGCAAGACAGTTAACCTTGAAAAGGATTTAAGCATTATAATGGGGAAGCAATTCAACCTGAGTCCTTGTCCAGTGCTGTGGAAAAGGTGAATGAGAACCTTGGCCATATAAAGAGGAGAACAATGAATAGTAGGAGACAGGAGGTTTTACTTTGACAAGTTTCATTAGCAGGAGTGATACTCTTACACTATCGCCACCTCCTGAGCCCATACTTGAAGAGGGATTTTGAAAAATCTGAGACAGAAAATAAGAAGAAAAATAGAATGATGAGTTGAACAGTGTCTTATCTCACAGTTGCACAAGCACATGAAGTTGGCATCAACCAGAGCGCTGGCTGACAAGGGCAAGCCTACCCTTTCCAGACTTGTATTCTCTGCATTATTTCATCTCTTGATTCTTCTCTTCTTCTGGATCAGGCTATTTTCAGACTGACTCACCACCCAGATGCACAAATACCATGTAGACAGAAAAGAGAAGGCAGCCTAGAGAGAGAAGGTGGCCAGAACAGTCAGTGTGGTTGCTTGTGCTGGTCTTACACTCTCAGGGGGCTAGAGCAGGAGTGGGAAAGGGCTGGAGACTTGAATTTGCTTAGCTTATCAATAAAGTTGAAGCAATTTGATTAAGTATCACCAAGTGCACACTGAGTATTAGAAGGTTCTTCAGTGTCTACAAAGAAACAGCATAACTAAGAGCTGGTCCTTGGCTCCTGTTCAGAAATGAAGGCAGAAAAAAAGAATTTAATGGTGAGGATGCTTAGGAATTAGAAAAAAAAATAATCAAGAAACTGCTGGATGGTCTCTCTTATGTTTTCAAATCAACAGTAATTATTTTTCTGGAATACATAAAATACACACTCAAAGACACAAAGTGCCAGCTTCAAGGGAGTGAGAAATGGGTGAAATGTGGTGGCCTGAGACATATGAGAGGCAATTCTAGATGCTCTAATACCCTTTTCTGGCCTTAAGCTCAGCAAAATAATTCTGTGGCAAGCTATGCAATTGTGTTTCAAAATATATACAGAGTTGCAAAAATCTTTTACTTTCTTAGTTTACCAACAGCTGAACATTGGTGCAAAAATAATTTGATTCTTATTTAAAATGGTTTTCAAGTTTTTTCTAAGCAAAAAAAAAAAAAAAAGAGAAGAATAATATGAGTAAAGCTACTGTAAAGATACTGAAGAGATGATGGATACTGGAGAGCGATGGGAAGGCTTTTCTGTGGGTACCACACTAACCATGCATGGCATGTTTCAGACTATTTGATGAAGTTTGATTTGTTGGTGCTCAGTGCTCTGGTGATAATTTTATGGTCTGCTCTTCCTTGAATTTAACTTTTGTTATATCTTGGGCATGTACATAGGAGAAGACTACACCAGACCAGCCTTGAAATAGAAGGCATCTATTTGTGGAAAGGATCAAATGTCTTTCCACAAATATCTCCACTCAATTTTTTTTAAATCAATGTCAATAATTGTGGCAAAAATATGATGTGACTTGTGTACTACTATTTCCCACAGCACAGCAAATTGTGGGTTATACTCAGTGTCCGATGTTACAGTCATTAAGCTGGTGACTGGAAGGTCAGTACAATTATTTAAAGTTTTAAGGTTTTTTTGCAGCACTTTTGCAGCACCACCTACTGCAGTGGGGTTTGATATACAGCTGTCGACATATTTCCATTAGACTTATGGAATGCTGTACTGAGAGCATATGGGTCTTGTAAAAGAAGCTCATGGATATCCCAGGGGTCCCAAGAGCATAGATTGAAAACCAGCAGTCTATGTGATGATGCAGCCAAGTATAAGTCAATAAAACTAACTTTGTTACATTTTTCCTCTCTGCAATATGGGGTGCCTAGGCATTTTATTATTTGACATGTAGGAAGTTTTACTAATAAAAGGATTCTCTTAAAATCATTCACAGCTTTATCTTCTCTTTAATAAAAATAAAGCACTAACAACTTGCCAATGGCAATGATAAAAGTTTTATTAACTACTGCAGTGGTAGGAAAAATAATGGCACCAGATTTAGAGTGCGAGTCAATTACATGAGCTTTATAGCCATTTTACAAAATAAGCTGAACAATTTTGAAAGGGCAAACTTTATAATCCACTTTAAAAATCCCTCTCTACTTCTAGGGAGGTTCTGTTCTCTGAGTCTGCAGTAAAATCTGAGGCAGTCATGAGGAGTGCATCAGTCAGCCCCTAACACTGGCACCCATCTGAAAATATGTCTGTATCTCCATCTGCCATCTGTCCATAAACTGAAGGTGAAGTTTTTTCTCTTATATCCTTCTGTTTTATGGAGTGGCTAGAGAGTTTTGCAACAGGGAGATGGGACCACATGTTTTTCAAATAACATGTCTTTTCCTAAAAGGTTATCCTTTTTATCACTCAGGTTCAACAAATTTTTGCCACTTGCTCAGGTGGAGTCGACATGTAACATAGATGAGAATAATTTGCCCTTGTGTCTGAGATAGAGATTAATTTAGTGTGACTTAGGGGTCTGGTCACTCTCTAGTCAATGAAGAGAGAGAAACAACTCCAGGAGCCAATTTATCCTTTCCACACACAAAAGATACACAAGTCAATGCCTGGAGATGCTTTTTTGACCCCTGTCTTTATTATGAAGACAGACTGGCACCATAACCTAAATTTTATGTTTGAAGTCACCCAAGGCAAACTCAGTTGAAGCCCTTGTTTGGCACAGGAGATATGGAGTAGTACAGAGGGTCCCATCAGGTCTTTGGATTGCCCCTTGGCACAAACGATGCTTGGGTTCCCCACTGTCATCTGAAGTCCTGGCACACAGAAAAGAAGGTGTTTGCAAATGTCCACTAAGACTACAATGATGCCACAATGCTCCTTCATTCAAATACCCTCTCTACCAGTTACAGACTTGTATTCTGTCTGTGGTTGTACTTGGTTTTCCAACATGAAGAAATATCTCTACTATCTTGACTCCATCCCCAACACTAGATTGTTGTTAAAGAAAACACTTTTATTAATGGGAAATAAGATTAGATGAAATAAAAATTGATTTTTAACTGAAACTCTATGTTAGAATTTCACAACTGCCTTTCATTTTTTAGTAATCAGTTTTTCTAATTATTTTTCTATTTCTCTTTGTACCTGCCTCAAACTTTGCATCAGTGAGTTTATCTTGACCTCGTATCATCAAAACTGGATGAGAATAAGGCTCATATTCTAAGTGAGAACGAAGCTTTGTAAAATACCAGCATATAGACTGGAAACTAGCAAGTCAAATTAGCCAATAGAGAAGGAATGCCTACACCTGTAGAAATCTGATAAAATCCTAGATCAGTACCTGAACATTTGGGCTTATTCAAAAGAAATTAAGGACATTTTTTAAACTTATCATCCACATAATGCCCAAGTCTTTATATAACATGCTCTTCCAAACTGCAGAGTGGATTTGAGTCACAAGCCTCAGAACTATCCTAGGGAACATGTGGGACATGTTCTTGACACTGTCACTCAACATGTCATTATATTTCCAGGCTTTATCACTCCCATTGGACCTTGACCATTCCTATGTATCAAAATAGATAAATATAGATGGTGGCTGTGCCACAAACCCTGCTGCACGTGCCCCAGCTGTGAGTAGATATGCAAAAAATCTACCTGTAGATGGGAGCTGCTGTTGGAGCATTGGAAAGGAAGGTCACACAACGAATGGCCCCACCTCTGATGGAACAGCCTGGACAACAGCTCAAATCTCAGCATGCTAATGAAGAATGTATATATATACCACTGACCTAATCGATGGGGATCATGTAACTGCATGTTGTCAGTTACACTGGATCAGGGTGTTTTTGAGATAGGTCCTTCATCTCAGCTGAGCTAAATGCAGTGATAGATTAGATGATAGATGCTTGTCTGTGATGTCCAGGAAACACATTTAAAGTTGGCGGAGTCTGAAGCTAATATAAATGGTTTGGTTGCCATCTGATTTCCTGCTTCAGTAACTTGATTTATTGCAATAAGGAGTACAAGTATTCAAGCAATCAGAAGCTGGTAGACCAGATGAGCCAAGTGGGGGGTTTGTATTGAGGCCCATGGTACTATGCATCAGAGTATTTGCCAGTCCATAGAGAGTTACCCTTGGGTGAATAAATCTTGATTGTAGCAGTGGTACGAAGTAAGTGAAGTCTTGGTCCAAAATAAGTAATGACCTTTAACTGTTTTCTGTGGGTTCAGTGGCTTCTTGTGCCCACTGCTGTGGGCAGTCAAGGCAAAAGGTGGTCTTTCTGACTTTTCTTTTTCTCAATTTTCAACTAGGAAAAAGTCCCCTTTTTTCTCTTTTGCTGTGCTAGATGAACATTTGACAAGAAAAATCCTGGAGTTTAGCATACATAGTTAATGAGAGAGGAATGTCTCAGCCCAAGAGGACAGGTACACAGCCAGCAGAGAGTTTCTGATACCTGTTCATTCAGGGGAGCCTGACTGTGGCCGTACTCAACTGCTCTGGTAAGCAGAAGAAACCAAGGACTGCTTAACGATACACAGCCAATGACAGATGTGCCCTTCAAGATAAGCATTAGAAACACTTTAAATTAAAATGTTTTAGTTCCCTCTTCATTGATTTTGTAATCTCTCTGTGAAATCGCTGGTTCCCCTAATTGGCTGATGAAATAATTAGTTGACTCTGATATTCATTTGGACTTCTTCTAATTAGAAATTCTGTTCCATCAATGTCATGTCTAAACAGGTTTCCATCTGAGAATTTTCAGGAATAATTTTTTTCCGTGTGAATTTTTTGAGTATTGTCTTTCTCCATTCATAAAAAATTATCTAACTTTGTTTTTTAACTTTCTTATGAACAATTGCCTGTTAACAATTCAATCTTATTTTATTAAGATTTGTGCCTAAAATATTGTAAATCAACACTTAAAACATGTTAGTCTTGTCTGAAAATAGGCAAAACAGCATTTTAGATTAACATATTAATAGCACTCAAAGAGCTAAGATTAATCTGCTATAAAAATACAATTTCCTTATTAAAAATATCTCAAAAAATCTTAAGATTTCCTCTTATGAACAATAACTTAAATATCATCTTGGCAATGTGAAAGCCAATAACACCTTTCAGGAATATTCCTCAGAAGAAAAGTAGCTTTTGGTACTAAATTCTTTAAAGATCATCACCATTAGTATCTGGAAAACTTGTAAAATGTCTAGTAATACTTTTCCATATGAGCATTGAAATGTCCTTCACAAAACCCAATTTATTGATGTAAATGAGCTGCACTCATTTCAGTTCTTCATAAATGTATATCCTTCTATCTGTGTGAAAATATAAAAATGTCACCAAAAAAGTTATTTTTAGGTACTTTATGTGAATGAAGTTGCACACACGCGAGTGGAAAGTGAAGGGTCTCTGAAATAATTCTCATGCAAGCGACCTGCTTCCTAGCTGGAGCCCAGGGAGAGCAATGCATTTTACTGTTTTACTGCTCATGGGAAGTTGTTCCTCAGAAGGACTCTGAAGGAAGTATGGGTTGCTCATGAACCATAGAGTGTGGTAAGTTAATTGTATCACTAAAAATATAGGAGTCTAGGCTCTTCAGAGCTTTGTAAACTTTGTATCTGGCTGAAGTTATGCTCCTAAACTAATTTTATCATGCAATATAACACTGTTGTTTTTTTTTTTAATAATGCAACAGTGAAAGAAAATTACTTCAGGTAGCCTGCCTAACACAGTTAATGGTCATAACAGCAGGAAAAGATGCCTACTCTCTATATTTCATCACATTTTGCCAAGACATGTGGAGTAGGTAAATATTCCTTGAACAGTATGAACAATATTAGAAAAAAGTACAGGAAGTATATATATGTAATTTTCTATATTTTACTGTTCAGGGCTGCTAAGAAATAAGAATGTGATAACATAGGATGATCCTCCCAAGGGGACACAGTCTTTCAAACAACTACTCTTGTGATGCCATTTCATTGCAAACCCATTTCATGCATGGGAAAATCCCTCATGGAGATTGTTTTTGTCCCCTAGGAAACGGAACTGTATGATAGTGGGTAGAAATAAAAATCCTGTTTTTTCACGAACTTCTTTTCTTCTGTGTATGTATGCAAGAAGGATAGAGAGAAAACAATACTACTTGAAATGAAGCTACTGTGGAGACATTGAAAGATACTTTATGATACTACTTTACTTATTATTCTACCCTAATTATTCTACCCTAGTTCTTTTGCATTTAGCTCTTCTCTTCCACTTCTGCCCTGATATGTCTTTCGTATCCTGGCTTTTTAAGGCATTGGTTATATCTTTACTGTGGGCTTACGACCCGCGAGTGGTATGAGCCATTGCCTGCTTTGTTTGCATATATTTTGGCTTTGTTCATGAAAGAGAGCCAGATCTCACCACTGTGAGGAGGTTTGCTGCAGAATGGCTTTTCTGCTCTCTTTGAAGCTCTGGGATGAAGCACTATGAGCCAGAGCATTCCCTTTGGGCAGATCTAAATCTGTAGGTCATCTATTGTTAGTTTTTAGCCCTGGTCATTTTGATACCTAGTACCAACAGCTGCTGAGTTGGGGCTTTGGGAGGGGGAAATGGTTTGTTTGTTTGTTGTGGTATTACTGTAGCCTGTCAGTCCACCCAAGGAAGTTTTTCAACTACTACTTTTTTTTTTCCCAGCCCTCCAGTAAGTACTTGTGTAGGTTTGCGCTGAGACTTTGCACGTGCTGGAAACAAACTCAAGTTGGTTTTGCATGATTAAAAGCTTGTGTAGATGGAGAACTGCTGCCTCTTTCTGTCTCTCTCAGGATACACTTAATATGTGATTTCATCTTTGGTGTTTGTGCACTTATCTTTCTTCCTTAACTTTTCCCCCCCTGGCTGAATCATGCAGTTGTCTGATGTGTAACACTGATACTTAGATTCCTCTTACAGTTTGTGTTCTTACTTCAGGTACCTGCTATCATTACATGATTTTTCTTCATTAGAGAGGACTGTGTGTGTATACCTCTCTCTCTCACTTGAGCAGGTATGGTAAGCACATGTGATCTTTTTTCATTAACTTCTCCGTTTCAAGGATGACTGTGAAGCAGTTGTTCTTTCTTTATTACTCTCTGTCTCCTCAGTGCCCAGCACCTGAATACTCCAACTTCACTGGACTGCACTTTTTTAAAAAAATTCAGCCTGGGTACAGGTGTCATATCCTGAGCACAGATGGATTGAACCAGATGAGGTGGAGATGTTCAAGTTGTCTAACCTGGACCTTTCTGGAGGCTGCACCGTACAAGATGCAGGTTCTGTACCATTACTGTCTGCAGCCTGACATATGAAGGTGGC
The DNA here is from genome assembly GCF_964106895.1 of Numenius arquata. Lineage (NCBI taxonomy): Eukaryota > Metazoa > Chordata > Aves > Charadriiformes > Scolopacidae > Numenius > Numenius arquata. The sequence goes on along the minus strand of NC_133577.1, from coordinate 14,910,897 downwards.
TCCAATCAGGGCTGGATTGGCTTGGACACACTGACAAACATGCTGTAATGATTCCAGAATCATCCTCTGTGTCATTCGACTCTCCTTGCCGTAAGGACAGAAATCAGGAGTAGACATAGAGGATTGGAAGTCATTGCAGCTCTTTCTGTTCAGTGCCCCAGTATTCATGTGCACTGATGCACTCTTGGTTTGCTTTTGAACGTTGCTTATTTGAAATTCTTTATTTAAACTGATGGTATCTTTGTCTATACTAATATTTCCTTGACCATGGTACAGCTGAGCTGGCAGTAGTACCACTAAAAAAAATTAAAAATAAACATACTGTGGACAAAGCCTTATGGGGCCAGGTGTCATATTTTGCTTTTAGGGGCTTACTTAGAAGTGTGTTTATATAATTCTATATTTTTCTAAGTTGGAAAGAATGGAGTGTGCTAGTGACATGTGCAACGTACTAATAACACACGCATTGACTGTATTCTTTTAGAAGTGGATGAGACAAGCATAGGTTAATTAAATCTGACCAGAAAATCAACCATATAATGGCTGTGTATAAATCCTCTTAATGCAATCATCACCTCTTTGCACAAAAGTGCTAACTCTATAAAATCTGTCATAGGAGGCTCGAATTGGTAGTTTAAGATGTCTACATTAGTCTCTGATGAAAAGCTCACTAGTTACACAGAATGCCCTGCTAGGAGAGCAGCAATTAACACCAACACTTTTGAGGGACCTGAAGGATTTGTTTTGTCAGGATTACAGCCTGACTAATTATGGCACCTATTTCTGAGATACCCAGAGCAGTAACGTAGAGAGTACACTGGCAGGTGCAACCAAATTAGAAGGTATGGTTATTGGGAGTCATTAATGGACTATATCTTCAAAGTCTTCTTCTGGCTTTAGGGTTCACTGTAATAGTCACAGACAATCATAGTGATTTTAAAACATTCCCCCTTTCCAAATAAAATTTTCTATTATCAGTGGGTTTACATAGTTAAAAAATGCGAATTGCAACTGTTTGTGGCTTTGATAATTCATTTTCTGGGTCTCCAGATGTGTTCTTCCACAACAATGTTAATTATTTACCTTGTAAGTGACAGTCACATGCAATATTCTTTAATGTAACTACATAATATCTGGCAGGGGATTTAAAAAATTGCTAGGGTAATATTAAAAAAAAACTAAACAGGGGAATTCCGATTACCTTAATTCCCAGTCTGGGATGCCGGCATGACATGTAGCTAAACCAGCTGAAATACAACTGCTCTTTGTGATCTGCTGCAGGATAGTTTGTAGCTCTCCAGTCTGAAGCTCACTACTCCAATGTGACTTTGCCAACCTGCCACCCTGGAACATTATATCTGAGCTGACTGAGAGGGAAAAAGGGACAGCCACAGGCATCACAGACAGAAGCAAACAGAGCATCCCTGCCTACCTGCCTACCATATCAAGGCAAGCACAGCCCTTCATGGATTAGACCTTATAAAAGAAGAGCACAGTGAAGTGCAAAGCATAGCAGGATTTGAAATTTTAATTTAAAATTATTCTCCTGCTGTTACCCATCTTCTTTGGGTATGAATGAATATGAAGAATGAGAGTGAGATGTAACCATTCATTTAACATTCTGTAGGAATATCAGTTTATTTAATTATCATTTAATTACTTTTAAATTTTTTTAGCACATCTCTGAAATCTTAGTCACTGAGCATTTTCAGAGTTTTTTTTCTCTCTTCTTGAGTTGGAGTCATGTTATTGCAGCATGGTATCTATGGCAGTATCAGCAGAGTGGGTTTTTTTAATGAATAAGTGTAGAAGGGGACAGAGGAGAGAAAGTGAAAGTAATAATAAGCATGTGGGTCATAAACCAGACAGAATTCTGTTGCTTTTTAGATTGGTCCTTAGAAAACTGGTCATAGAATCATAGAATCATCTAGGTTGGAAAAGACCTTTGGGATCATCGAGTCCAACCATCTACCCTACTCTACAAAGTTCTTTCCTACACCATATCCCCCAACACCACATCTAAGTGACTCTTAAACTCATCCAAGAATGGTGACTCAACCACCTCCCTGGGCAGCCCGTCCCAGTGTCTGATCACTCTTACTGTGAAGAATTTCTTCCTAATGTCCAGTCTAAACCTACCCTGTTGCAGCTTGAAGCCATTCCCTCTTGTTCTATCGCTATTTGCTTGTGAGAAGAGACCAGCACCAACCTCTCTACAATGTCCTTTCAAGTAGTTATAGAGTGTGATGAGGTCATAATTATTTGCTTCTTTATGTCAGTATGTATTGCTCAACTATTTCCAATTGTGTCACAATTCATCTGAAAACCAAGAGAGTTTCAGTCTTGCAGGAGAGAACTGAATATAACTCTTGGTAGCTGCTTCGCAGGTAATTGCATGAGAAATCAATCAACCAAAGCCCTGCAGCCAAGTTTCCCAAGCTGCACTCAAACTGCTTCATTAGCAAACAAAATGAAAGCTGATGCTTTATGAAATTTGGATGGGTGACTGTGTCTCCAAAGCAGCTTTGAAACTCCTAGGAGGATTTCAGGTAAATCTTCCACCTTGTTCCAGAAGTGTCTATGAAAGGACACAAAAAATGCAATGCAACCAGTATCACTGGTATAAAGTATACTGGTATAACAGTATAAAGTTGGCAGAGGTTTTCCAAAAGCATTTGCCCTGGATGGGGAGGTAGGAACAGCCTCCCTTGCCCTTCTAGAGATCTGGGTCCAGGTGTTTGAATTAGAAACATACGTAGGGTTGAGTAGAGAAAGAAGCATCTTTCCACAGCTGGTTAGTCTGTGTGCATGTCCAGGCAAACAAGACCTACAGAGGATCCAGGGAGATTTCCCCAGAAATGGTATATCTTGGGAGGTGCAGATAACAGGAACAGCCAGACCTGAATGTTGTTTCTTGCTTTATTATAGAAGGATTTCAGTTTCCTCTGCACGTTACCGTGATTCATAGTCTTACTGAAGAGTGACAGGATGGTGCAGAGAGATACTGTTTTCATTCCTTCCCTGCGGTTTTTAGGTTCAGGACTAGAGCAATTCCCACCAATATGAAAATACCCAACAACAATAAAAGCATTAAAATGAAACTGTGACACAGGGGAATGTGCTAGCCCCCTGTACAGGCTTTGATATAAGAAAACGTGTCTTCTCTCACAGAAGCGATTGTCAGAATTTCTCTCACCCTGGAGAAGAAGTTAAATTCAGGTTTTCACAAGGCTAAATATTTTTAAGCAATTTCAAATTTCAGGCAGAAAAAGCAGAATTCTTATAGAAAGCTAAACCCAGAATATTTTCTTTAAATTATAAATAAAATCATAGGAGTTTGCATTCTGAAATAGTTTGACTCCTTTCCTATGTGTTGGTGGCTTGCTTCCTTGTCCCCCAATAGAAATCACATTATGTAATTAAACAGAAAAAAAGTCTGCCAGAAAGGCTCCATGTTGTGTCTTGGTGTGCTTTAAGTGCTGAACTACTTCTGGATGAACAAGCATAGCTTTTCAATTTTCTCATTTTGATGGGCATACTCAAAGAATCCCCCTGTTTCCGGGTCTAAAAACACACTGAAATTACTAGCTAAATGTTTGTTTGACTTACAAAGGTCCTTGTTAATCTGTGAAGGGAGTCTACAATTTATTTCTTTGATGGCATTATAGGTGCTAGAAAAAGAAATGCAACTTTGGGGAAAAAAAAAAAGGAAAAACATTCATGTTACAATTCCAAGTTTTTCCACATCTAACTTTACAATGTTTTTCTAAAATATTTTACTGTGTGGTAATAAAAGTGCAGACTGAAAGCAGTTGATGGAAATTAATGAAAAATTGCTATAGAATTATTAATGAAAACTTTTTTGCACTATTATTTATATTCTGATTATATACAAGTGAAAAACACTGGAGTCCTGGAGCTGGATGTGCAGCAGCGTTTTTTACTAATGGTCCTTTCTGAATTAGAAAAAGCTGTCACTATTTCGCTACTCTTTTCATTACTCATTGTTACTTAGATAATATGTTTTTCCCACATGCCCTTTTTTCCCATCATCTTTTTGGGAAGAAAGAAAGCTAATTATGGTGTCAAAGTTGCAATGGAGATGAATTCTCATTCTCATTAGGCTTTTTTATCTCAAAAGAGTTTTTTTTCACCATCTTTAAAAAAGTTAGTAGATACACAATAGATATCTAAATGAGACATAAGGCTTTTTTGGCGTCATTAATCATAATTTGTCACATATTCTAATAACTAGCTATTGGATTATGCAATTTTTTATTTATTTAACTGAGGATTAAAATCATTAAATTCTATGAAACAAACAACATAACTGAAATGGACTAATAAAACCACTGCTATAAAGATCACTAGTTTTATATGTTTGTGTAATAAATGATAATAGACAGGGAAGGAAATGATGCATTGGAAAATCAGATTAGGGTGACTGCCAGAAAGTGATGGTTTAAAATCACTAAACATTATAGGAGAAGTTGCTATTGCAACTTGCTGTTACCATTCTTTGCATAGAGCAGTTTTTATAAATTTGAATTGAAGGCTTTTCTTCTTAGTCCAGTGAGACTTTTCATTCATGGTAAATATTTTTTTTTTCAATTTGTTTGTAATTTTGCTTTTTTACTCTGTATTTCTTGCAAACAGACATCCTTCTGCACCTCCATTCCATATCATCTTTTATTCCAGGTAGAAACTTGGACATCTTAGGGACTTATGGTTTGCAGCTGTACGGATTTTATCTGATACATCTTTCTTTCTAGATACATATTTCCACATAACATAGAATATTGAAAAAACACATATGATTATGGTTTTGGTTAGAGGTTTCTTTCTCAACCTGAATAATCCAGTTTCATTGGTTACTATCTTCTGATCCAGAAGTGCATCCACGCACACAATAATGATTCCAAGAAGGGTGGTTTTCTGAAGCTGATTTTTTTACCCATATTAAATTGGATTGGGATGAAGGTTTCTGGGTTTGGGGGCATTTGGTGGTTTTCGTTTTAATTGTATCTGTATCTAAAACTTACATAGATTGCTTTATTTATTTTCTTATTTCAGTAGTATTCTATAATTCAAATGTCCAGGGGTTTTCCCCCTCATCCCCCCAGCAGTGGATAGCTGGGCTGGAGGTGACATGGAATGTATTTGTTTCACAATATACCTCTTTTATTCCTACCAAGTCTGTTCCCTTTTTATTTCTGGGATTATCATAAAGTGTGTCTAGTTCTGCACAACTGCTTCTTGTTGTTTTACTACTGGAGAAGAGCTAGTTCCTGATCTGACCGTTTGCCTCTGAGGTGTTCAGCAGTGGATGCTGCAAGATGACTAAAGTCATTCTAGAATTTGGATCCCAGCAGCAGAGAAACAGATGAGCATAAATCACACGGTAAAATATCAACTTCTTATCATTTACCGGGAAAAACACTGTAATTCCCAATAAACAATGGGCGAATACAAGCAAAAATAAGCCCTCCGTTATTTTTCACATTTTTAGTATGAACTCACCTCAGCCATGTTTTGGTGTTTCACTTGCTGTCAATATTCTATCAAATGAATTCACTGAGCAGCAGGTCGATAGATTTTAGAAGACTGCAGGCTATCTACAGGGAATAAGAGCGCACACCATTTTGATTAAGGATCTGAAATAACCCACTCTGTTCAATATACGTGGCTCATATTTCAGACATTAAATATTCAAAGTGCTGCCAGCCTCCAATGTTCAAAACTTAGGACCTCAGAATATATTGTCTAAAGAAACGAAACATTGAGTTACTTCTAAATTGTCCAAATGTTCAGCTTTGTTCGCAGCCAGGAGGAGCAGAGATGCTATGGAACCTCCTGGTTTAGGCACTTACACCAAATGTTACACAACTTAATAACGTGGCAACTGCACCCACGTGATGATCCAGAGCATCCAGGTCAGGCACTTGGATTTCTATAGAGAAGTGCTGAATGCAGCAGCACGGTGTTGGGTGCTTCTTGACAGAAACTTAGCTAGTGACAGGCTGAGGAACTTACTGGTGAGAAAAGGCTACGTGCCAAGGTATGTTTGAACTCCTTCCCTTTCTGGCACTTAAGGACCTGAAAGAGGATGAAATTCTGGTGCCATGCATCTAATCATTATTGAAAAGACCTTAATATCTTTATAGGGGGTAAGTACGTGACAAGCTTTTTCTCAGCCCAGAGGGGTTGTCCCTACTGGGTGTGCTGACAGAGGGAGGGTACCAGCTACTCTTCCTGCTGAAGTTTGAGCCATTCTGCATGGTGGGCTTCTGGTATCCTAAACCAGAGTAAGAGCTTCGTTTGGTCATCACAATGAAGTGAGACATTAAGACATGCAGGAAAATTATACAAAATTGTACCAAACATAAAAAAAGAAAGGAAGATCAGAGTAATGGCTGAGTCAGATATTGTCTCACAGCATGCTAGCGTAGCATGGGTGTCACTCTAACACGTACATTAAATGACACTGACAACACTCCAGACAGTACAGACCTACCCATCTTTTATCCCTGTGTCTTTCACAGCCTTCCAGGAATGCCAATGTGTATGTTTGTCTATAAGAATAAGTCAGTGATTCAATTAGAGTGATAAGTTATTGTGTCTGCGCTAAGGCAGAGAAAGTACATAGCACCATTTCAAACAAAGTGTCCTTGAAGACTTTCATCACTCATAACCTACTGTTCCCACCGCCCTGCAAAGGGAGCTGCTTTTGTGTATGTCATTATTTGGGCAGAAAGGTCATATTTTTGTTGATAGGCTACTTGGGGCTTTCTGCAAGCAGTAAAAAAAAATTTGGTAATACAAAAGCTATTGGAATTCTTTCTTTTTTTTCTTTTTTTTTTTTTTTTCTTTCAGCTATCTCACAATGAATATGATCAGCTTTCTCTGCCCCTGGGTTAGTAAGAGTGATAGAGAGATTAGCAATAGCGGCTGGCTAAAAGTTAGTTTTAGGGATGAGCAATCAGGGCAATTGCTTGAGATAACAGGGCCTGGTGGGGATCCCTAAGATTGTTATGTAGTTGTGCAAGTCACAGTAAGGTTGGACAGAAAAAGGGAACACTTTTTCTTTAGCCCATGTATGGGATCCAAAAAGCCAAATACCGGTTCTGACTGACAGTGAAAGCTGGGAAAGCACTTAGCATCTCTTGGCAGTGATTTATGAGCATATAATCACATGTAGTACTAAAATAGTTACGCACACTTCTGTCCTCAAGACACACGGGTGTAACAGGCTTGGCTGAATTTGACCTTGTTCTACAAGAGGTTTAATGTTCCTCAGAAAGTTATTTATCTAATACCCATTACCCCCACGTTTCCATGAATATCTCAGTGGGATGGCACTTCAGGATTAGCAACCTGTTGTTGGCTGTTTGTTGTCGGTGGGGTCATCTCCACTTGTACGGAAAAAGAGCTTTAAATATTGTCTTGCTCAGAATGGTTCCACAAGATCCATTTTGTACAGCTGTAAGGAGCAACAAAAGGTGAATGTCAAAGGAAGAGCAGCATGATACTTCTGCCGGGCTGTGTAAGCTATCGACTAGAGATTAGCAGCAAAATAAAGAAAAAGCTAATATAAATGCAGAGAAGGTACTATTAGGTACTTGATAATCAGCTATAACAGAAGAGAAATTATGCAGTTTTCCAGGGCTCAGGCCCACCTCTTATGGTGATTGTACTAAAAGTTTGAGCTCAAACATAAGCAGACAGACTCAGTAATTGGAAAGGAAAGACCTACAATAGCTTCTCATATCCCATCACACTTGTGCATAAAACCAAAGTATGTACTCAGATCCACCTTGTAAACCTGCTGTGCTCACGAAGGCAATGCAGCTGTGATTTTACCATTAAAACAGACCCCCTATGTCATTCTTGCTCCAGAATTCACAGACCATGCCATTCTTTTACTGTTCTCTAGTCTGTGATATAAAGGCTTTTGGTAAAGGCAGACTTTTTTTGCAGTCCTTCCAGATTGTCAGCATTAACAAAGTCAAGAATGGTGAGATAATCCCATTATGATCAGATAAATAGAAAACTTTATTCTTTTTATGATCTTCTGACTAACCTCTGAGCACAGACCATCAGTGTGAAGAGTTGCTCTCTCTGTAATTTATTGTTGGCTTTTATTGTAGCTAAGTACGAGGTCATAGCCCAAATATTTGGCAACAGTAATGTGTGTAGAACTGCAATCACAAAGATACTTTTGTTGCTTGCTTCAGCGAGTGAGAAGACATATTTTTAATTATTAACTTTATATAATTACCCCCTTTATCTCTACACCTATAGTATTTATACTCAGCCCTCTACTGACATCAATGTTCTAAAGGCCTGGAGACTGCCAGTATGTGTTGTCCAATGCTGACATTTACATAGTTCATAAAAAAACATCAAATAAATGTGCGGTTGCCTATTGTAGCTGCTCAACTGTGCAGCAAATCGAATGACGTAACCATAATCTTTCCTTGACCCAGTTTAAAGGAATAACCTATAAAGCTGGTTTCATACCTATTTAAAATTCTTACACTGTACACAGAAAACCTAAATCCACAATCCTGCCAATTCTTTGGTTTTTGGTAAATTCTAGGATGGGGCAGTCTTTCACCAGATGATTCTCTTTCTGTTAGCACTAATCAATCAAACTCTGGGAATCAACAACCAGAATCACCCAGAGGCAAGAAATCAGGGTCCCAGACAATAACAGGCAATGGAAGAGCAGAAGTACCATTTGTAATAGTAAAGTCAAGCCAAGCAAACATGGATATTTTAAACTATAATTCTAAATTTTTTCTTTGGGTTCGTAATCTATTATGTTCTCATTAGCAGCTCCTTTTCCTCCCTCTCTCTATTCCCTATTATCTGTTCCCTATGACAGGTGAGTTTTGACTAATGATGTATTCTTTGTTTCATTCTCCAGGGGAAGCTTTCTCAGCAACAGTGCATTAAGCAGGCTTTTAGTGTGGTCAAATTTTGTCTCTGGCAATGAGGAGCTAATCTTTTGCATTTCTTTAAACAGCTTCAGTCATTTAGCTCAGCAAAGACCCCTTTGAGGCTCTCTTTCCACTCTTGCCTCTTTCAGTCCGCCAGTAATCACTGCAGGAACTTGATGGCACTGGGTTTCTCCAGCATAACTGTATTTAGCTGAGTATGAGGAAATATAATGTGGTGCTTTTGACAGTGCCAGATCCGTTACCTTTAAATCTTTAGTGAATCAGCAGACTAATGTAGTGAAGTAAAGCCATTTGAGAGCAATGGGAGCCATCTATGGTACAAAATGGCATCTTCTGGCAGGTGGGAATTTAACTTAATGGGGATGAATGGTTGTTGCTGGAGATCTTAATTCTTATCAGACAAATTTCACTGTATTTCCTTTGTTGGTGTTTTAAACCAAGGGGAAAAATAGATTTAATGGAAGTTCTAATTCTCATTAATTAGTGTAATGCTGAGAAATAAGTCTCAGACTTTCTTGAAGCATGGGTCACTTTGCTCAGGAAATTGCTTTGTTGACCTTCATCTTTTCTCATTTGCAATACATGGGATGCTTTTTAAGCTGTTCACATCTGTGAGGTCAGCTCATTCTATGTTTTGGGATATCCGATGATGACTGTAGTAGCTGCCTATCTGGAAAAGTACACAAATACTGCTGTATATTTTGCATGTCTTTTATTAATAAATAACATCCAAATGCAGGAGAATTTAATACCATGTGAAGAATAATTTCTTCCTTGTCCTTTAGGAAATCATTTTGTGAAATTACTATTGTAAACTGTAGGAAAGTTGCTGCAGTAAAGGCCATCTCTCTAGACCATCCCCACTGAACTGCCTCAGTCTTTCTTTATATAGGTAAATGCCCACCAGGGCTGGAAAAGTGACTTTGCTCAGTTCCATAGTGACTTTAGATGCATCTGACCTGAAGGGAATGTTCATACTGTAGTTCTTTAAACAGCCTCTCTCCTTCTCTTGGTATGTTTTTGTTTTTGTGTTTGTTGTTCAACTTAATTTGATTAATCTTCCATCCTGGCTTCTTTATGTTCTTCAAATGATGACCTATTTCTTCACCTTATTTTCTTTCATCTATGTCGGCTTATATTTATAACTGATTGCATCTCTGCTTTATAGGCCTTCATAAAGTGATATAATTTAACTCTATTATACAATTCCTTCTGAGCTAAATGTTTAATTTTTCCTCTATCAAGTTATTTTTAGCCTTTCTGCAAGTCTCTGTAATACTTTTGATATTTCTTCTGTTTAAATCACAGTACAAAATACTCAAATCTTTGGCAAACCTTTTAAATTAACTATGATATTGATGCTTCATTCCATTTCTAATACTTTGTTAGAAACAGGAGTGTTGCTGCCACTTATGAAGGGCATACTTTAAAGAGCATGTACTAATTTTGCTCACAAATAAATCCAATTATATTAAATATTTCAGTAATTTTTTGCTTTACTTTCCAGTATTATTTAATCAGCTCTATTTATAACAATACATTTTCCTTCTAACCAGACTGTTCATAACAACGCTCATTACATCAACACTATTCCAAACTAGAAAAACCAACCCAACCTTTACAATCTTTTTTTTCCTTCTGTGCATTTAATGTCATCTTTTCACAGGCCTCATTCCTACCATGAGAGAACAGAAAGCAGAGTAAACCTCTAGAAATGAAATCTTTACCCTTTTTCACCAAAAGGAGTTTTATTGTGACCTCCATAAACCCAGTTTTCAATGCCAGTGATATATGTTAATAAAGTCTACTGTTCAGAGGACATGGAGCCAAAATTCTCTGTTACTTTATATAGCTGTCTATGCCAATGTATACAGTGAAACAGAAGCAAAGTAATGAAGCTTCAGGGTTGGGTCCTCTGGCTAAGAGTAAGCAGAAAACCAGACCCACATTGCATTGTTATTCCCAAATCATCTTTATCTTGTCTTTTACAAGGCCCAGTTCTGTATCAATATATAAAAATTTCTGAGTGTAACGTTGACCTAAGCCCTACGCCGGACAAATATAATTAAAGCAAAAGTTAAATGATGGCAATTGTGACCAGTCCATTTATGATCTCAATGTTCTTATCTAAGAGTCGCACAATTGAAGTACACATATAGCAAAGCTCTGTGGGGCATGAAATGCTTTGGTTGCTTTGGTCTTTAGCAAATCTCTGGTGAGTCTTGCATTGTCTTATCCCTAATGAACAGGTTTTGTGACATTATACAAATACGTAGGTCACATACTAACATGTCTCTAATGAATAATATAGAATAATGCTGTCCACATATGCCTGTCAGTAAATAATTTGTAATCTACAGGCATTTCTGTATCATTAATAGATGAAGTGTACCTAGACAGCCAAACACATACTGTAATCCACAACTTTCAAACCTGTACAGTTGTCTCACAGGATGCTGAAGAGCCAGAAACAAATGAGCTTATATTACTATCTTCATAGCTTCTTTGGATATTTGTTTTTTCTTTCAAGATTCATGCAGGCTTTTCTGAATGTGAGCAATGTTTGTTGAATAGTTATCCTCCTATATATAACCCTTCAGAGCATCCAAGGAGTCACTCTGACAGTAATGGTAGAAATTTAACAGGACTTCATTTCTACTACTGCATCTTGAGCTGCTGAGTGGATCAATTATTTAAAACATTTAGCAGTTTTCATAGACTTGTAACAGCAACATGTAAATAAATGACTTTGTCAACATATTTGCTTGTATCAGCTCAATCAGTTAACAGTGACTCAGCACGGGTTTTGACATTGACAGCAAAAGCACTAAGTGGCCAAATTCTATGGCAGCTAATTTGATACTGCTTACAGCTTCCTTCCATAAGGACTATTTATGTGAAGACGTGGTGGTTTTCCAGCTGAACATTTATGAGAATGGTTAGAGGACACAGGAAAATCTATTCTAAAAAAAGAAAAGTTACTGACTATGTATTTTCATAGCAATCTTCAGCAGAGCTTCAGATACACTTGCTTCTCTGCAATAACTATTTTAAAACAAGGTACGTTATGGATTATGCAAACACACAATTTTGCTTGAACCAACTATAAACTTATGATTTCAATTAAATGTAGGAATAGAGAGTAGTTTACTTAACTAGAGGGACAATCATTTAAACATGTAGTAGAAAGGTCTTTTGCCTTAAGCAGCCTGTTAGAGCTAAATTCCAAAATATATTTAGGTACCTAAAAAATGACATAGACAGTTATGAAAGAATTCCAAAGTATTTATGTACCTAAATCACATTGTAATCAAAAGGGATTAGACACAGGAATCTTTGAGCATCCCTGCAAGATTTCTACATAAATGTCTAGCCACAGAATCACAGAACGATAAGGGGTTGGAAGGGACCTCTGGAGATCATCTAGTCCAACCCCCCTGCCAGTGCAGGTCCACCTAGAGCAGGTTGCACAGGAACATGTCCAGGTGGGTTTTGAATGTCTCCAGAGATGGAGACTCCACCACCTCTCTGGGCAGCCTGTTCCAGTGCTCTGCCACCCTCAAAGTAAAGAAGTTCCTCCTCATGTTTAGATGGAACTTCCTATGTTTCCTCCCTAATATCTTGACCATATTTTGGAGAACTTGTACTGCACACCCATCAAAGACAACATGAGAGACTATCTCTACTGCTAGCATGAACATTTTGATCAGAGAGTAGAATAGCTGGCCTTGCAGTGTCTTCCTAGTCTGAAACCCCACCTGTGGTTTGAAAGCAGCAGAAAGCCAGTGCTCTAGTGTAAAGAACAAGCGTTCAGATTCACCAGGAACATTTCCCAAAGAAAGAAAAATGTCTTTTTGTTTCCTTCTTATCCCAGCAAGGAAAGCAGCCACACTGGAGTTCTTCTACAAGTTTGTCTGCTAAGCTTTCCCTAACCCTGTTTTGCCATAGCATCATACAGTTGAGCAGGATTTCAAGAAAGCGGCCTTAGATGCATCCCTTGCATGAGATTAAAATGATCTGAGTGCAGAACAAATTTCCAGCACAGATTTCACTAAGCAATAGTCTTCATCCTTTTTGTACACCTTGACACTGATTGTTTTCTCTTCCCTTTTTATGTGCTCCAGTCTGCTCTTTGTGAGCTTGTTTCAGAGGAGAACACATACCATGGTTAATTGCAGACAGGGAAAAGATTGTGTATGTAGCTGTTCCTGACCTGTTGATGCCTTCTCATTAATGCCCAACTGGAAATACAAAGGGTCTTCAAATGGTGACTCTGTTGAGGAGAGAGGTGGGTGGTGAATACCCTTGCCAGTCAAAAAGCCAGCAATTCTTCAACCGTCATCTGCAGTCAGAATGGGTTACAGCAAGGGCAAAGGAGGTATTAATAGCCATCTAACACCATTCAACTACAATCCTTGGAGCTCAGTTATCAGAAACCTCTGCAACTTACCATTAATCACTGTGTGATGCTTCCTGACCTTCCTGACAAAGATTAATAATTCTGTATGAGCATACAGGATGCCAAAGACTATAGGAATAGACAGACATTTCAGACCCATATCTCCACTGCCTTGCATCTGAAGTAATCATTTACAGCTGTAAAGCATTACCAAATTAGCAGTCAGTAAATGTTTAATCAAGGAGCAATGTAAGGACCCAGTCTTTCTTCCAATTATTCACTTCTCTGAAAACAATTGGTAGGCAATGCATATAAAAGAGAGATGCACAAGACTGAAGGAAGCTTTTAAAATTCTCTCTCAGCCTGCTTGTGCAAGCAAAGGAGAGGCAAGACCCTGAGAAGGCTAGCTTTCCAGGTAACAAAATGCTTCTTCCTTTAGTCAGCAGCTTTAAAGATCTTCTTGTGAAGCTGAAAGCTTCTTTTATTTTCACTTACTCATCCTGACAGCTGTAATGAACAATGTCTATCTTGTTGGGTTAGTCTCTTCCCCCTCTCCACTTTGCAGTGACATTTTTTAGATTATCCACTCTGATTACAGAGGTCCTGCTTTGCACCACTGAACAGCTGATTTCCTGGCTTCATCTATCGACTGTAAGAGATGCAACTTATGATTCATCCTCAGTGTTTTCATTAACATACTCTCTTAACAAATGCTGCCTGCTCCTGTCTGTTTTTCTTTCATCCTCAGATATTTACTTTTACTGTATTTCACACGTGGTACTGAATGGCATCTTGGGTAACAACTTAGATTCTTTACCCTTTGGTTCCCCTAGGTGGGATAACTGAAGTACCAAAGGACTATTTTAATCTCTCTTCTAAGGAGATAAAACCTGTTCCATCATGCTATCCATATACATAATATCCTCTACACATAGAATCATCTAGGTTGGAAAAGACCTTTGGGATCATCGAGTCCAACCACCTACCCTACTCTACAAAGTTTTTCCCTACACCATATCCCCCAACACCACATCTAAGCAACTCTTAAACTCATCCAAGGATGGTGACTCAACCACCTCCCAGGGCAGCCTGTTTCAGTGTCTGATCACTCTTACTGTGAAGAATAAAGACTCAAAGACTTATAAATCTATTGGCCAGTTGTCCTCAAATTTGTGTGGCATCTGTCTCAAAAATAACTCTTACAAATTTCATGCAACCAGAGAAAGAGAAGGATCCCAGTGTGCCTTCACTGTTCGAAGGTACCAGTGAATCCAAAGAGGTGATGCAGTTATAGGAAACTAGGATTCATTTCTTCAGATCCTCAGGGGACCATGTTTTAAATGTCAGTGGGCTTTAAAACACTTAAGAATATTTGCTGAGCTACTGTAAGTGACATGGGGGTTTGGCTATAAATATGCTGTGTTTCCCTGACTCTTTTCTGTACCATACAGGGTCCACATCACTGTTTTGTAAATGGAGCTAAGGTTGGCCTTGCTATTTCTTTTACATAGTGACAGTAAAAAAGCAAGGGTAGGAAGGTTTAATTTAATTCCAAAATGAGCCTGCAGGAAAGTCATAAAGAAAAGGAAGACAAGCTGCTGAGAATGGATCATTAGTGAGGCTGTCGCAGAGATGGAAAGGTCTTTGAGAGCTTTGTTCTGGATAATTTTTTTTTTCCTGGAACCAGATGGGGATTTAAAAAATAGTGTAAAACTAGTGCTGTTTGGTCTTCTGAAACAAAGTTTGTTATGAAGATTTTGCTTTCCTTCCTTTTGGAGCAACGAATGGATTGGGTTTTCCTTCCTTTTGGAACAAAGAATGGATCGGGTTTTCTCTTTGAACTGTCCTGGCTGGTTGCTCTCAGTCTCCTTGGAGGGGAGGGTCCAAAGCTGTGGCTGGTCTGAAATCGTACTGAACACAAAAGCTGTGGGGGAAGAAGAAATAACCTCTTAAGAACTAGGCCAGTGAACCAAAGCTGACATTTGATGCAATATCTCTTCTGCTAGAGGTTGTACAAGCTCAAAGGAAGACACAAATCTTACTGTCTTCTACTTAAGGCAAAGCTGAACAAGGGAATGTGACTAGCAATAAAGTGTACAGATAGGTGAAGACAAGAAAAATTTTATTGAGATTATTCTGACACATCAACTGGCCATGTGCAGAACTAAGAAATTTCAAATGATGGATGATGATTCCTGTGCACTCCCACCTTGAAAGAGTCAGCTGATTGTCTTGTTTTGGGATTGTTTTGTTTTGGGGTTTTTTCATGTGTAAGGGCAAAGACTAACTGGGATATAGGTATTGACTTGTTCTTCAGATGACTCCTGCAAGTCAAGTTCTGGCATACACATAACACTCACGCAAGGAGTGAAGGGGTGAGTGAGACACTTCCTACCTATAGTACATGGACAAACTGACACACTTAACAAGAAATGTAGTAACCAAGGTCCATATCTCATTTTACATGTAAGCTCGTCTGTGGGTAAACACCACTCTGCTCTGGAGTTTGTGGACTGTGCATACACATTAGTGCAGTGTCCTCCCTGTAATTCTTCTTGGTAATGTCAACTATGACAGCTGACACTGCCTAGTCTCAGTGGCCACCTCCTTCACGTTGTCTGTTATCTAAAGTGCAAAGGATGTCAGAAGCCATGGTTCAGGATCCTTTCTGTTTGCTCACACACACATCACAAAGGAGCAGTTTTCTACTGAAACCACAGCATCAGAAATTCTTGAAAGATGCTGGATACAGTTATGCCCTATGTGGCCTCAAGAATGTTGGATTCCAATTTCATTCCAATTTCTTTTAGAACGATTCGGTTATCAGTCTCCCAAATAAACTGTCTGTAGAAGTGGGGAATACAAATGAGCTAAGATTTCTTAGCATTGTTTCAGAAACAATGTTTTCTGTCATGTTTGTTCACCTATGCTTCTCATTCATTCACATTAGGTTTTGGGTCAAATCATATCTGAGGGGGACAATGAAGGAAGTCATGGTACAATTTTTTTTTGCAAAGCCTTGCCAAATAGACCAGTGTAGCTGAAGGTTTAGAGATAAAAAGTAAAGGATAGATAGAACTCTGTGAAAATGGGGTAGTTTGCAAATTAAAGTCACAGTTCATTTTTCAGGCAGCACAAGTTGTGGTAGACAGCATGAAAATATGAATACCAAGGACTCGTGTTACTGAAGGAGGAAAGTTTAAAGCTGCCTGTGCTTTGGTACCCTTCTCTGAAATGAAGAAAATAGTATCTTATCTGTATGGCTAATTCATTACTGTTGGTAAATGCCTGGAGGTTGGTTCATGGAAAAGAATATCAGAAGTTTTACTGTGTTTACCGTGACAGTCTTATTTTCTTACTAGTCATTCAAATGGCTCCCACTCTATAGCAATTTCTTGTGGCCCTACATCAATGAATTTCGTATATTTACATTCTGTGTCCTGCCCAATATAAACTATAAGAGCAGACATGCTTTGACAGCACAGCAGCAGTGTTCTGGTGAGGTATGTTGCATGAGTTTGTCTTGTAAATTCTTAATATATATTTCTCAAATTCTGTATGCCCAAGCTACCAGTGGCAACATATATACAGCATACAAATTCCAACACCTACGCTCAGCAAACAGAAAAGTTTATTAATAATGGCTTATGTTGCTTTATTTAAAGAGAAGGAAGGCATGAGTTTGCATGATTTGGTGTCTGAGCCTCGTTCATCTTGTGTGTGTGATTTGTCTGTGAATTTAGGGATCTGTGAAAGTAAAGGGTAAAATGCCTGTTGTCCCTTTTCTCATTTTTACTCATGTAAATCACTAATTCCACAAATTATGCTGGGTATATTTTTCAGAGGAAAAGAGTGTAACTAGCTTTTTTTGCTGTTACCTCCTGCCTGTACTGATAAGGTTTCCCATATCATGCTGGGTTGTGAGAAAATGAACAAAATAATCAGAGATGAATATTTAAAATTCTACTTTTTACTGAGATTTGTAAAGTGCCTTGTTTATAAGGAACAAAAATACAGCAAATATAACTAGGAGAGTCATCACATTTGGAGATTTGCAATTAGGGTTTCAGTTTTATATTTGAATGAAGAACCACAACGATGAGACACCTCTCATTTTACAAAGTCTATGCGAAGTAATAATCAATACAGCCTTCTGGTCAACTCCTTTCTCTGGCAAAAATGGCCTGTGTAATCTTTTGGTCTGTGACACTTGGACTAATCTATGTGATTATATATGCCAAAGTCTCCACACATATCATTAGTGCACATGACAGGTCAGCTTCCACATAACCTTTCAGATCTCCAGGCAAGCTTGTCCTAAGGACTTGTGCATGTTTTGCTACAGATCATTTACTTTTCTGAATTGCATTTGACTTATTTCTTGCCATAAAAATTTGAGGAACTATTTTGACTTGGAAAAGAAAAGCAGCAACCTCACCAGGTAATGAGGTAAAAGATATGCATTTAAAGATGTTTTGATGCAACGCTTTACTGTTCAGATTAAAAAAAAAAAAAAAAAAGAGATTGAAATGAGATAATTGTTGAGTTGGGGTGAATGAGAAGATTTTGTACTCATAAAGAGATAGGCTTATTCAGTCACTAAGGAGAACCAGGCCGTGGTTTGTTACAAATATACGTTCTTGGGTATTTTTTGCTAATAATCATCTTTCTTGGGCTCCCTAGGGAAAAAGGTTGTACTTCAAACAATGAATTAATCTCATATCTATTGATTGTTTTGTTACTGATCACTTTGTGCTGAAAGAACCAGCCCCACATCAGGGTAACAGTTAAAAAAAAAAGGGGGGAAAGGCTTTTAAGAAAATATTAATGCACTGCTTAGTCTTCCAGAAAAACAAGGCACAAACAGGTCTCTGATTAGTTCATGTTTGGTGTATATATTTGCATATTTTTCTGTGAAAACATAACAACAAAGAACAAAACAACACACTTGTCTAGTTTTGCTGAATATCACACATACATCAGTCATACTTCAAATCAGTCTTTTCAACCGGTTTGAGAACCACCCTAAACAAAACATCTCTGAGGGAGCTGTAGAGATGGAAGCTGAATTATATAATACCCTCAGAAATAATGATTCATTTACTATATTAATGAAGAATACAGTTCAAAAGAAAAAGGTAAATTCAGTGTTTTAATTAAGCTTTGTGTTGTTTAGGTGGTGGAATTGGATAAAACTGTTAAAACTTCCAAAATGGGTACTGGATAGCTATTAGGACAAACACACACACACAGCCCCCCCCCCCCCCAGACCCACCCCCCCCCCAAAAAAAAAAAGGAAAAATCACCTACAATAAATGAAAGTGTTAATACATTGTAATATTGTGTAGCACAGCTCACTATAGACTGTGCTTACAGCATTCACAGCTATTTTATGCTATTGGTTTCCCTCAGGAACTTTTGTCTTTTTGTAGACACAACTGAGAAACGGGATATTCCAGGCAGATGGAGTGAAAGACTCCCTTTCTCCTTTTGTATCATCTGAGCCAGTTTGTCAGTACGTCATACCTTTCTTTTACACAACAAGAGCAAATCATTATGGCATTTTATACAAAGAGATTTATATGAGGAATTCTTCAAAATATCTGACAAATTAATGAATAATACAGGTTTTCTATCATTGTCTTGCTTTTGGGAAAAAGGTACAATATCTGATGATTGCTTATCAGGGGGATGTCTTTATTGCAGAAACCCACAAACTTACCCCAATTTTGGGATTTGAACTTTAGATTTGAATTTTCATATACATAGGGATCACACTGGTGAGTCCCATAGGAGAATGGGATTCATAGAACTGGAAGTTAAGGAAATTCTTTGCTGCTTAGTCCTGAATATATCTGCAGGGTTAGGTTTTTTGTTCCTTCTTTTCACATTCAGATACTCAGCAATGGCTTGACCATGATTAGTTTTGCATTTCTTGTATTATTAAAAACATTAGTAAAATATTCATTAAAAGAATTCAAAAAACATCAAAAATAAGTATGACATTTTTTCCATCTTAGTATTCAGTTATATTTATTTCTCTCCTTAAAATAATCTTTCTGAATATGTATAGGATGCTAACTCTTGTTATCAGCATGGGTTTCATTACTAGATATCAATATACATTACTAAATACTGTGGGAAATCAATATGCTGTTACACCAAAGTACTTTATTTTTTACAGTCCTGTACTTGATTTCCCACTGACTCCAGCAGAAACATTTTATCATCAGCAAGTGCTGGAGATCACCAATATAATTTGCAGTTATATTTTTTTTAAATCCTTATAAGAGAATTCCAGTTCATAGGGAAGCCTTAAAAGAAGTTTAAGTATTGTAGTTTACAGTGTAAAATTTACAAGGACCAGCATAACTGCACAGATAAACAAAAAAAAAAATGAGGGGGATAAGATTTAATTTCTAGTTTATATTTTGAATAAAGTACTAGAAAAACAGGAGTATATCCTTATTAGCATAATTCATTACTCTGGAGTGTAGTGGCAATTGCATTTGAATCAAGTAATTTGGAAGACATAAACCAAAACTAGATCTATACAAAAGACGAGAGGGCCATTGCTGGATCAGACCAGCCGAGAGTTACTTTGCGAGGTGACTATATCGGAGAAGCAAAAATGTGACAATAATTTTCCTATTCTTAATTATTAAAGCTATCCACCCAAGGCTTTATACCATGGTCTCTAGTATTTTAGTAGTCCATAGGGTCAGATGGCTCTTTAATTGGTACTTTCAGTTGCTTCTAAATCCTGGATTGCAAAGAAGTATCTAGAAGCCCATACATGACAACTGGGAATAGTTGTAGTTAGTTTTTGCCCTTCTTACGAAGGAGGAGGGAAAACAGGATCGATGGTCTGCCAGCAGCTATCCGAAAGACAATGATGAAGGGAAAAGGATAAGGAATAAAGTCTCTGTAACATCACGGCTTAAGGCACAAGAAGAAAAGGAGCAATATGCTGAAGGAACTGTTCAGGGAGACAGAGCAAGGAGGGCATGAGTTAGAAAACAGGAGTGAAGGGAACAAGAAAGACAAACTTACTGGTAGAGAAACTTGAAGAGAAAAGAACACAGCTATTTTTTTCAAAAATAAACAGTCTTAAAGACAGCTGCAGATAAAACCCTTCTTATTCAAGCAATTGCTGGAGTTATTATTGCTATTGAATGAAAAAGCCCTATGACAATCCTAGGTAAATATGCGCAATGTGCTATATAAAGTGCTTTGAGCCTCTTTTGCCTAGAATTCAGATGTCCAGATGGGAGATATTGGATATAATGCCTTTAACAGCTAACACATCTTGTGAATATGGTGTGATTTCAGTTTCCTGCTGTTAGCTCACAGTACTCCCTCTGCAGACTTGGCTTGAGTGCATTCTGCTATCACATCGTTTTGTGTTGCAACATCAGCACAGGCTTTGAATAGTTCTGTACTTGGCATTCTCAGAAGATATCTCTTAATACATTTTATCAAGTACCTCTCCATCAAAATCAGACATAATTAGTTACTGGCATCCTTAGTTTGGGTATAAAAATAAATCTGCCATTTTAAGCAATTGTTTGAATGTATAATCTCCATATAGAGTGTTCACTACATGAAAAAAATTCACTGGATGGTCCCCGCATACATGGTCCAAGCCATGATTTAGGGCAAGTGACTTGTCCTTAGTGGAACCTACCAAGGACAGCTTTTAAATAAAGGAAAAAAAAAAAAGAAAAAAAAAAAAATCTGTTAATTCAGCAATTCTATGTTTCTAACATTTAAGACTGACCCCTGAAGCAAGGGCAGGAATACAGTGTTAGCAAGTCTGGATTGAAGTCTTCTCTCTCCATTGTAACTTTTTCTCCAGGTCTTTCCACTGGTAAAGTCTAGTTTGAGGCAAATTGAGAAGACTTTAAATGTTAACTACAAAGGTAGGAAACTCTATGAGGAACTTAGAGGTGATAAAGCAAACAGGATATTTTATTATATTACTTATTCATATAAGGACAAAAATGTTTACCTCATGAAAAGAATTTGAACAGTATCTGCTAGAGAAAGGAACTTTAAAGATAAAGCAAAATTCTGTTTCTCTCTGCAACAGTCTCTGCCAAAAGTTTTCTTCAGTATTTTAAATCTCTAGTGTTCAAAGCCTTGCAATATGTACGTATTCCAAACTAAAATAAGAATGGAGTTTCAGAATTTGTTCAGGATTTGTGACTTGTTTGAGACATGGCTAAATGTTCTAAAGTTACTTACATTATTTATTTGGTGGAAAATGAGAGTAGAGAATTGAGCAGTAGCTCCTAAATAAAAAATTCACCTCTATTAAAACCTCCTGCTCTGACCCTGTGTGATTACTTTACGTTTCTCCAGTCTCAGTTCCCCAATAAACAGGAAGAAATGAGATCCTGCATCTCAAATGATAATCACTTGTATACATACTATAGAAGTGTCATGACATGGAGTTAGTTTTGCAATAAAAGCCTATGTTGTTTTTTTTTTTAAACCAAATGTGTATTTCCTGCATACCAGTAGTTACCAAGTAATATGTCACCACATAAAACAGTAACTGGTATTTCTGCAAGAAAACCTTCTCAATTTGCGCAATAAATACAAGCGAAGTAGTTACCAAACATTCAACAAATCATTTGTATGTTTCTTTCCCCTGGAAAGTTTTCCTACTGTTTCATTTCCTAACTTTTATGACCTTATTTCACGTAGTACTCATGTATGATTAAATTATAATTTATTCTAATAATAAGGGACAAATTTCTGCATAGTTTAGGGCTAATATTCAATTAGCATACTGTAATTAATAATGACCTCTCTTACCTTACTGTGAGGTCAATGTTTTTATTTAGCTCAATTTATGTGAGCTTTTCTTGCTAAGGAAATGTGTGTGCATTATTAATATCTGCAGATAGTATCTCTTGTAGTACAGCAATACATGCCAGGAAGTGCCTGTCAAAGGGAGTCAAAGCTGCTCTTGGATACAAACCAGTATTTAAATATACAGTATATTAATAGCTACATCTGACAACAATTCTCTTGGAATTAGTGTCACTGTCAGCAGGGTGAGAACAAAATATGAGTGAAGAGAGTGGTTCTGCTTCATCCAAACTGCAATCTGATAATATTCCAGCAGGACAAGAGGTATCATCAAAGTCAAACTTCACCCTTTTTTGGGAAGGGATCTTCCTTTGTACCTCAGGATTTTACTTCATGCTTCAGGGTTGCAGTGGAATCTGTGCTTGTTGAAATGCAACAGCAGCTCTACTGATAGTGTCTCTGATGAAAGTCTAAGCTCTGCTGAGAGATGTCCACACTTTACAAAGGTGTTAGACTTCACAGATGGCCCAGCTACCTGGACTGGCTTCAATCCCAATGTGAGAGAGGAATGAATCAGAGCAGGCACAAGATATCAGGTTGCCCATCTAGCTTAAGCGCATGGTGTTGTGCTACGTCACAAGCAAAGGTGTGAGATCCTCAGATACGCTGCTTCTGGAAAAAGACATTAGTCCCACTGTGTGAGCAAGATTTTCATTTCACAATGAAGTAACTCTTCACATTCCCCATTGAGTGAATGAAATCCAGGTGGTTTTGATGTGTCTTCAGATCATCCAGTGCACAGCGATATTTAGTTACCTCTATTTCCATGTTTACATTTTTTTTCCAAGCTAGAATGAAACAGGAAGACTCTGTTTATGGGATTCCATGTATTGCTGGAACATTTTCACAGATTTAATGAGGACCAGCTTTCTCTGAGGGCTACATCTTCAGTTTCTTTGTGAGGAGATCTCTGAGATAAATACAATTTTTATTAAGAGAACACAGAATGCGAAGAAATTCTTTGCTGTCAGGGTGGTGAGGCACTGGAATAGGTTGCTCAGAGAGGTTGGTATTGAATGTTTGTAATAATGCCACAGTATGCACACTTAGTTGATTGAAGGTGAGATAAAAAAGCTGTGGAATTTTGGTAGTGTTTTTTTTTTAAATTGTGGACAATGGAAAAACTTGGGTCAAAATAAGCTCGTTAAAACCCTTAGAGAAAGAAAAGAATCCAAAGTGGGTGTTCTGCAAGACTGATTTGAGTGCTTCTCTAATGGGGTATATGTAAAGAGTCGTAAGGAACCATCTGCTTCCTATGTTTGTCAGTTCATTGTGGGAAGAGGGTACCACCACAGCTTGTCTGCTGAACCCTCCCTTTCACCACAAAGGCTAGGTTTTGGGTTGTTTTTGTTTTGTTTTGGGGTTTTTTGTAGGTGGATCCCCTGGCTGGATTTTGTTCCTTTATAAGATGATTGAGTTCCAGATCATATTTCACTTTTGCACATTTTTCTAAAATGTTAAGAGTGATACCACTGTTTATTTGTAAGAACAGGATTTGCATATGTGGTCCACCATGACAAACCTTTCAGAAAGTGGCCTTGTAAACAAACGTCTTGTTTCTTCTCAGTTCTGTGTGCAGTAACACTGCCTGTAGTCCCACACTGACAGAATGGTTGCTGTCCTTAAACCGCCTTGTACTGACTTTCAATACTGAAGCATTATCTGTGAGAACATACTTTGAGAATTACGTGTTTAGGAAAAATTGTCAGCAGCTTGTCCTGCTATAAGACCAAGTTCTTCCGCAGACTTTTTCAAGGTGACTTTTATCCTATTAATATACTTACTTCATCAGACCTATGGACTCTTGCCTATCCTATTTCTGAAAGTAGTACGTAGCTTGCTGAGTCAGGAAATGGAAAGAGGAGCTGTGCCTCCCTAGGATATTGGCAGCAAATTATGGAACATCACCTCTGGTGTAGTAAACCAGACACAGTAAACACTTCTTAGCATTTGCCAATCCTTTTATTTTAAAGCTGGGAGTAGTTTTAAAGTAGACTTTTTACATGTGTATTTTTATGGCCCTGTGTTCTCTGTGCATGTGCAGAATACTTGCCTGTGCATATAACTATTGTCACAATGATCGAATGATGGATGTGTACCAGATACTATATGTGTATATTTGTAAATATACAAACAAAACTTTGAAAACTTAGTTTCTGTTTACTAGATGTCTAGACAGTGATGTAGTGAGCAAAGTAGGTTCAGAAACATGAGAAATAACTTGAATCAAACACACCTTATTTTGTAGATGAGTAATACCAACTTTTCATTTTCCATTTTCAGATTCCAGTTACCAGACAGACTGAAAAAACAGCCATGTCAAAACATGGTTTGAAAAGGGCTATTCTTGTGGTATTTCTAATCAGGATGGCACCACATAATATCAGAAATCTAAAAATGATTCTATGATTCTAAATAAAGCTTATGTTAATGACATTGACAGCCCTTACATCAAAGTTAAAGATGTTTGGATACATTTCAAATAAGTATTTGTGGGTTTCAATTTTGTTTGAGCTATTAAGTCTAACAAGGTTCATGGACTGCTTTATAATAATTATCGCATTGTTGTGACTTTGTATAGCCTTATCAGATATGAGGTATAATTGGCCAGTGCAGTTTGTAGCAGCAAAGCTATTAGCTTCTAAGCTAGAATTAATATTGTGATCTCTCTTATGTTTTAGATTTCATTTTCATCTTTTGTTTTCCTCTCCTCTGTTTTATTTGCAAATTAATATAGGCAAAAGAAGAGAAGAATGCAGACACTTAACTGCTTAAGCTAAGTAGAAGTTGGAGGCTTATGGTAAAAGAAGGTCATTTAATTTTCTTTGACAGCTGTTTACGGAATCATGGAATTGTCGGAGTTGGAAGGGACCTCTAGAGATCATCTAGTCCAACTCCCCTGCTAAAGCAGGGTTGCCTAGAGCACATTACTCAGGACTGCATCCAGGCGGGTCTTGAAGATCTCCAGTTTACTCTTGCAACGGATCTACAATAGCTTCCAAAGTAATGTGTGAATCTTGAAAACTGATTACTTGACTAGTTTTTTTTGTCTCCAGTCCACTTAGATCCCTCTTTTAATAGAAACATAGAATCTTAAAATGGTGGGTTGGAAGGGACCTTAAAGATCATCTAGTTACAACCCCCCAGCCATGGGCAGGGACACCTCCCACTAGACCAGGCTATTCAAAGCCCTGTCCAACCTGGCCTTGAACACCTCCAAGGATGAGGCATCCACAACCTCACTGAGCAACCTGTTCCAGTGTCTCACCACCCTGAGAAAAAAGAATTTCTTCCTAATATCTAATCTAAATCTCTCCTCTTTCAATTTAAAACCATTACCCCTTCTCCTATCACTACACTCCCTGATAAACAGTCCCTCCCCATCTCTCCTGTAGGAACCCTTTAAATACTGGAAGGCTGCCATAAGGTCTCCCCAAAACCTTCTCTTCTCCAGGCTGAACAACCCCAACTCTCTCAGCCTGTCCTCATAGGAGAGGTGCTCCAGCCCTCTGATCATCTTCATGGCCCTCTGCGGGACTTTCTCCAACAGGTCCATGTCCTTCTTATCTTGGGGGTTCCAAAGCTGGACACAGTACTCTAGGTAGGGTCTCACCAGAGCGGAGTAGAGGAGCAGAGTCACCTCCCTCAACCCGCTGGCCACACTTCTTTTGATGCAGCTCAGGATACAGTTGGCTTTCGGGGCTGTGAGCGCTCATTGCTGGCTCATGTTGAGCTTCTCGTCCATCAAAACCCTCAAATGCTTCTCCTCAGGGCTGCTCTCAATCCATTCTCCAATCTCCCAGCTGGTATTTGTGCTTGGGATTGCCCCAACCCAGGTGCAGGACCTTGCACTTGGCCTTGTTGAACTTCATGAGGTTTGCACTGGCCTACCTCTGAAGGCTGTCAAGGTACCTCTGGATGGCATCTCTTCCCTCCAGGGTGCTGACCGTGCCACACAGGTTGGTATCGTTGGCAAACTTGCTGAGGGTGCACTCTATCCCACTGTCCACGTCTCTGACAAAGATGTTAAACAGCACTGATCCCAGTACCAACCCCTGAGGAACGCCACTCGCCACTGGCCTCCACTTGGACATTGAGCTGTTGACCGCAACTCTTTGAGTGCAACCATCCAGCCAATTCCTTATCCACCGAGTGGTCCATCCGTCAAATCCATGTCTCTCCAATTTAGAGACAAGGATATCTTGCAGGCCAGTGACCAAAGTTTTGCACATTTCCAGGTAGATGATGTCAGTTGCTCTTCCCTTATCCACCAACCCTGTAACCCTGTGGTAGAAGGCCACCAAATTTGTCAGACATGATTTGCCTTTAGTCAAGCCATGTTGGCTGTCATCAATCACCTCCTTATTTTCCATGTACCTTAGTAAGTTTCCAGGAGGATCTGCTCCTTTATCTTGCCAGTCAGAGGTGAGACTCACTGGCCCGTAGTTCCCTGGCTCTTCCTTCCTATCCTTTTTAAAAATGGAGGTTATGTTTCCCCTTTTCCAGTTGGTGGGAACTTCATGACACTGCCACGACTTCTCAAATATGATGGATAGTGGCTTAATTGTCTGGACACAGTTTACAAAGCATTTCAGTTCTCACAATTCACATTTTCAATTGCTACCAAACCTTTATGCAGCTACAGCTTGGCTCCGAGACTCCTTGGTTTCTTTTGAGCTAACTGGCTTTCCTCCTCCACTGTTTCATGCAGTTAAATGCTGTGATAGCTCCATCGTGTAGCAAGGGGCTCTGAGTCTGTGGCAGATCTTCACTTTCACAGCTTTCTGAAAAGTTAGTCTCCTATGAGCTTTTTCCTAAATTTTAAAGAAACAAGTAAGACCCTGCTGAATAATGCGTTATTGTTTGGAATCAAGTGAAAGATCTATTATTCATAGGCTCGGGATATGTTTATAAAAACTTCAGAGATGTGCCCAAGATAATTATTTGAAAATACAGTCAATAAAAACAGACTAGAACCAACAACCATCCCTCAAAATATGACTAAATAACTAGATGACACTATGCAGATGAAGAATCTGCCAAACACACTGAGCAGCCCCTTTTAAGCTGTGGGTCTCAGACAAAAAACTTCATAAAATGTGTCTATGTATACATATTTATATATGCATATGTACATAAAAAGACAATAATGAAGACATCAGCCATTAGCATTTAACCCCAATTCAGTAAGAAGAAACTATCTGCTACTGCTCTGTTTCGCAGCCTTGATTACTTTTTGCTGTCCTGTAATCCTTTGTCAGCACGGCACCTCGTGAAACAATTCTTTACACCAATCCTAAATTGATGTAAGATGTTACTAATTCAGAACAGTGACATTTTTCTTTCATGGAAATGAATACATGAGGACAAGAGCAAGGGCAAAGTTGTCCTAAGGACAGGCAGCATTCAAAAAAGGCATTCCAGCATTATTTCTGCATGATTCCTCTTTAGGCAGCCATCATGGAAATAGATAGATGGCATTTAGAAAGAGAATTTAAAATAAAACTTTTATTTCCCCTGGAATTACTGAAGAAATATTACATTACATTTCAAAGGAGTTTAACATGTTTAGGTTGTTATTTTTTTTTTAAATATGCAGGGCTGTTTCTGCTTGGAATATAGCATCTCTTTTAAGCTAATGTGTTGTTCAATTTCCTGGGTGTGATGCTGCAAAAATATGCTGCCTCTTTTTCTAACTCTCTGCAGACATTTATCTCAGTAATATGAGCTGGGGTTTTTATTTATTTCACCATGTCAAGAATCTTCTCCTTTTCCTCTATTAGAGTATTCATTTTTAAGGTGATTATTTTCCATTTGAATGATCTTGAAGTTCATCCTTTTGGGAAAGGCCAGCATGAAACCACAGGTCTCACTTAAACTTATTTTGAGAAAGTAAATGGTACATTGACTTCGCACTGGCCTTTGGCAGATGGGTAAATTTTACCTTCTGCTTCAACTCTTGATTTATAAATGCATTTTTCAAATGTTGTAAGGCGCTCAGGCCTAGTAATGGATGTCTTATGTTTTCTTTAAAACCCAACCAGATCACTGAAGAATTACTAAATGATTCACCAGTGGGCTGTATTTTCTTTACAAAGCAGTGCACGGGCACATTTCAACACCCAGGTGTGGCTGCAGCCATCGCTACACACGGGCATGCACTCATTCCCAGGTCATTTGGTGGAAAGAACCTTTTTCACATCACTTCCTTCCTCCTCCTGCTGCTGTGCTCTAGAGCAGGGAGGACAGCTTTGCTTCTCCAGGGGATCTGAGGCAGAGATCCAGGTCAGCTTCTTGTCTCATGCCGGTTTCACCTTATTCTAGATTGCCCTTTTTAAATTGGTAATTGACAGTCATGGATCCTTCTGATTTTCTTCATTGAACCAGTGGAGCTCCAGAATAACTCTCTGACTTCCTAAGGCTTTTCTGGATTTAACAAACTGGGTAACTACTGTATCAGATTTGACATTAGAGTGAGAAATGACCTGCTACATACTAACTGCATCTCTCAAGGACGTCCTTACAAGCCAGCTCCCTCTAGCTGTCAAGAGGGTGTCATCTTGAATACTGAGGAGGAAGAAAGGGAATAAAAATAAAAAGCCTTGAAAAAGAAACATTCAGTGTGTTTTAATCCTCTCAGAGCTCAGTCTGTAACACAGTGCATGGGGACTTCTGTTCACAAATCCTGTTAGCAAACAACAGGATTTACGTATGTAGTTCCCAAGGCATCACTTTCAAAATTGTTCTCCTTATGATCATGCTCCAGCAAAATCAGTTCACAGTTTATAAAAATTACTCATGGAAAAAAGTCTTTTGGGAATACCAGTAGTGCTTTGTGACTTTACCGTCTTTTTCAGATAGCTGTCTTAGAAGAGAGTTCTCCGACTTCTAAGACTGTCTGTCACTTGCATCCTTTTTCTGAGTAAGCACTTTCCATTTTATTTCTCTGTGTTCACATGTTGGCTTCTGCAACTAGCTTTTCCCACTCCATTCCTTTGAATAGACTGCAACTAGCTTTTCCCAGTCCATTCCTTTGAATAGAAGATTTTTTTCTGTTTACACAAACATTTTTTCGAATTCTGAATCAAATTTTCTTTTGTATTTATGAGAACTGATCAAAATCAAGTTTTATCAAAAAGTAACTCAATGAGTATAATGGGAATGTTTTGGAAAAGAACGTTTATCCTTATTGATTAATGGGGGGAAAGAAATTAATTTTTGACACCACAAAGCTAAATTTAGTTTTAAATTGCCAATAAATAAATCTTGATTTGACATTTCTGCTTTCTTCGGTAGAACCACTCCCTTTAAAATTTAAAATAATTTCAACAATGTAAACAATTCTTGTTTCTTTGAAATTTCTTTATAGAATGATCTACAGTAATTCTCTATGTCAGTGCTTTCCTGTCCACTTAAAATATGCAGATAACTTTGTTCTTCTGACAAAGCCTCTTTTTCACTTTATTTTTTCATCTTTTCTACATCTACCACTGTTTAATCCATTCCAGTTCAACTTGCTCTGAAGGGCTAGAGGGGGTACTGGTGCCAAAAAAATGCATTAAAAAGTGCTGCCTCTTATAGGTCATGAGTTTGCACTGATGAAGAAGGCAAGATGTCTGAAGCGATAAGTAGCACAGGTATAGTGGAATTATTCCATCAAATTGCACTAATATGTTCCACCAGAGTCAAAACTTGCCAACAGTTACTAATTGTCAGGTGTGTGGTGAAAGATGTGATGGGCTGTTGTGTTAGCAGACAGGAGATCTGAGTTTCAGGTCAGCTACTGACCCACTCTGTTATCTGTACTTCTGACTTATAAGTAGTCATGTTAACACACCGTTACTGACATCAGAGGTGGCAATAAAACAGGAATAATTAATCAACATCACCCAGAACTTTCTGCCCCTGAGCCACCATCCATGGCTTGGCTACTCCAGTATTGAGTGTCAAGGGCTGGAACTGCCCACAGCCAGCTTTGTCCTTCTTGCAAGGGCACATTGTAGTCCTGGCTACAAATCCAGACACTGAGCAACAAAACAGGGTAGCTTTGGTTATGGTGGTGACTTGATGCAGCTTTTTGATGAATGGGGACAGGTAAGGGATTGTACACATATGAGTTTTACAGCTGCATTGGGGTCGCTCTAAGCCATGACTATGACTCAAGTTTTGCTATGGGGCACCCACTTTTGTACTTGAATAGTCACAGAGTAAGGGGCACCTTAAACAAGCTAACGTTATAAGCATTATAGTGTATTTTAGCTGAAACAAACCCAAGGCATTTTTAGGGAAACAAGCTGGAGCAGTAAATCGTAGAGGATCTCATAAATGTAAATGTAATGCCCAAGGCTTAACATTTACTTATTTTCTCTCCTTTTTCTTTTTTCTTTTTCTTGTTTTTTTCATCTCCAAGCAACACTTCATGTGAAGCTTTACAGCAGATCATAAATTTTCTTCCAACTAATAATTAAGTTACCTCTGGCTAATACATTTTGCAGAATGACAGCATGGAGCTGCTAAGAGTACCTTAGGAGGATGTAGTAATGACTTGGAGCTTGAGGTTGGGGATAAAGTTTATGAGTTTGACTATCCCTCCAAATTAAACATATTAAAACTTGCTTGTAGGGGTACAGGTATGAATATTTAAACAACGAAATGCATTGTTGAATCTATTTAGAGACCTATTATGAAAACCAGGACAGATATCAGACATCCTACCATTGATCACAGTCTCTGAGCTCACAGCTGCCCGAGCCTGATTGATCATGAGCCCTTAAAAAAACAATTTTAAGGCAGATGCAGAATATTTTTTTATTATCAAAAATCCATAAAATATTTAACAGGTTTTGTTGGCTAGATTTAAAAAGATTTTCATGGGATAAGGGAAAGTCTCTGATAAAGAGAGGAAGCATTGAAGGTGGCAGAATTTGACAATCAGACAGATTATTTGATTCATATTGGAGCTGTTTGTCTTGAATGATAAAAAGAGTTATTTTAAGACATAGAACACTTCCACTGTTCATTGTTTCAATGGAACAGAAAAACCCAACTCATTCACGAGCGGCAGTTTGTCACAGAAAGTGTAAATAAGAGGGCTGAAAAGGAGGAACTTTGGAGTTCCCATTTCCCTTCCAAGCCCTGGAGCAGCATTAATCACCTCTTCATCTTGTTCTCATAGCTTCATACATATCTGAATCCTTTTCTAGCTTCCTCAGAAGATCCCTTTCTGTGAAAGATCAGAAGTGGGGAGAAAGTTTGATACGCCAAAAAAATGCCTTAAAAAACTTCCTTCTACAGCCTTTCTCATTATCCTTCCATTTCCAGGCAATTAATTTCCAGTGTTGATTTTATTTTCCTTTCAGAAAGGTATTATGAAGACAGTTTCCTTAAACCTTCCTCTGAGTTCTCAGGAGCAAATGCCAACACATTTTCCCATTTGAGGATGGTTTGAGTTGGTAAATGGTCCTCTGAGCGGATTCCTGAAAGACACTCCATGCCTTCCCATCCCATCCCTGGCTGAAATGTGAGGACCTTTATCCATCCTCTAGAGACAGCAGAATTATCTAACACTGGATGCACTGAAACTGGGGCCAGACTGAAAGTTTGTATTAACAGTGAGAAGACTGGAAACAAAACCCTGGACTCCTAATGCCACATCTTTCCTTGCTAGTTGCTTGGCCTATTACCTTGGCATGAACCTATGCTGCAGTATATCTGAAAATCTTTGTTTGAGAAAAGACATAAGTTACACTTTAAAAAAAGAACCTGTGGGAAAGTGACTTCAAGTTCAGTAGGCTCTTTAATGATTTGGGTACATCTGCAAATTTTAGAACTTCATTATTAAAAGTACCCAGTCCTCTCTGTTACCTCTTATTTGTTGGGCACGCTGAAAAGACCTGGCCCTTTGAAAACCAAGTTCCTTCTGAATGGCTCAATCTAATCACTCCAAACACTAGATCATGTTGGAAAACTCAGGCCATGAATTCGCCATTGAAAAAGCTATTGTGAAGAATGAAACCTTATTTGGGGAAAATATTTTACACTTTTTCTCTGTACCACCTCTTTTGTATCTCTAATAAGAATTAGAGTAACTAATTTCCTAATTATGAGTTTCACAAATGGCAGTTACTTTATAAATAATTTAAGCTGTTGATAATGTTTTTGGGGGTTTTATTGTTTGTTTGTTTGTTTGTTTGTTTGTTTGTTTGTTTCCAAAGAGAAAGTCAGCCTTTGAAACTGGTTACAAGTTGGGACTGAGTGTTGAATTGGACTGTCCAAGGCATGAGAGTGTGTTTCTAGAGGAATGGTGTTGTGTGCCAGGGACAGGAGATGTGAAGATTAGAACAACATAACCACATAGAGCGGAGGAAGATTAAACCTCAGACCCTTTTTATTTGGTTACTAGTTGTTGCTATAAACCAAAATTTAAAAGTCCACCAGGGATTGAATGTTTTTTGTTTCACGCCTTAGTTCATAGGATAATTCAGGTCACAGAGGATCTCAGGAGGTCTTTAGTTCAACCTCATGTACAAAGTAGGATCAGCACATAGCTCTGAATGGGTTACTCAAGTCTTTATCCATTCAAGCCTTGAAAATCCAAGAATGAAGACTAGGATGGAGATGAGGGTTTGGGGTTAAAATAAGTCAGCCTCATATCAGCACCTTCTTCGTCTGAGCAGAGATTTAATCCAGTTCTTCTTCATCCTTTCTGTATATATGTCTGTTTGACAGAGATTGCCCTATTGCTTTGTTTCTAGCCTTCAGGTCCTGTCAATCAGAAGTCAAATACTTGAGTGTGCTTTTTGTCTTTTGAAGAAAGTTAGCTTCTGAAAGTATAAGATAGACTGGACTTGATGGCAAGCAGTTTCTGAGTGAAAGGAAAAATTGGAATGTTAACTACAAAAATAGCACTCTAAGTAACATGCCTGGAGTGTAAGGTTGATGGGAGCACATGAAGCACACATGTGATGGGGTGCTATTGTCTGCATTGACTCAGAAACATTCATAGATTCTAGGTGTTGGAAAGAACCTAAGACACTTCAGGAATCTGAAAAAATAACTTCTTATTTCACTGATGATTATGCTGTTTTACTAATAATCTGAATAGATAAGAGAAGAAGCAAAGAACCCCAATCTATTTTTATGTCCTAGATTGTCTTACAGTTTAGCTACTGAACTGTGGGAATACGCCAGCCCCAAGATTGTGGTTATGATATTCCACTTGTATTCTGGATCAGCAACCATTCTATCCCACCATGCCCAGAGGCATCATCAAGTCAAAAAATCTACGAGTGGGGGATAATCCTTCAGAAAGAAAGATGAGCTCAACAACCTAACTAATTTATACTCACAGGACTCCTGCATGACAGTGTGCGTGTTGGAGACATTTGAATCTCGGTGGACCCCTTGGAGAAGCTTGCATATGTAAGTTTGGTAGGCTCACAGACTACCACCTCTTCCCTAAAGGGAAGAACTAGATTCCCAAGGAAAAAGTTGAGAAATCTCATTGACAGGTTGATAGCTGAGATGCTGAGTGAGAAATCACTTAGAGTTCGTTCTTTCAGCATAACAGCAGTTAAACATCAGTTATTATATTTTTCTCCATGAGTCATTGAAAAATTCTTTGTGAATAGTTAGTGTGTCTGGATTGTATTAATAAATTATTCATTTTTACATTTATCTGTGCTTGTGCTAATGGTAATTTTAGGACATTTGGCAAATCCTACAACATTCTGCTGCAGGTAAATAGGTACTGGAGTACTCTCACGGTATGTACTGCTGTAATACAGTACCACCAAATCGATTGGGCCAGTTGGTAGTTGGCAATGAAGAGTGTATATTTAATATTTTCCAATGAGTTGTATGGTCCTTGGCAGAAATAAAGAGGATGGAAAAAAAAGAGATGAAGGCAAGAGCTGGAATGGACAACAGGGTAAGCCAGTAGCTGGTAACAGAGAAAAAGAAAGGTACTATTTAAAACAGAATACAGTTGAACTTCCTATTTAGGAACTAAATGAAGAAATTAAGAACTGAAGTGGAAAAATAAAATGAGATAGAAATAACCAATAAGAAAATAATTCAGAAGTGGAAAAATGGAACTAGACAAAGGAAGAAAATGTATAGTTAATGTAATGAAACACACTATCATATTTTGTATTTTACGTGACTGCTACTGATGCTAGGGAAGAAAGAAAGGAAGCTTTTATACAAGAATATCATAGCAATATGGTAGGCATCTCTTGACTATTATTAAATGAGTTTAGATATGCTGTAGCATGAACTCAGAGGTTTTTTTTATGATTCCAAATCCCTGTTCAGATTGGAAAATTATTTTTGTTTGTTTGGGTTTTTTTTTATACTTTTGGTGACTGTATGTAGATTCAAACACAAGAAGATCAAGCAGAGGAAAACTGGTATAGTGCTAAGAGATCTCCATGTTCTATTTAAAATAAGTCATCCATGTTTCAGAAGCAAGAAGAAAATAAACATCTTACCAATGCTCCATAAATCCCTCAAGTAATACTTAACCTTATGATGTTTCTTTCTTACATTATCTTTTCTTTTCTTTCTCTGTGTAGATCTGATGGATGTCAACCGAGTCAGTGTCAAGTTGCAGAACTGTTTTTAAAGGTGTTCTTCTGAAGTGTCAGCTACATTCAAACCAAAGAATATGACTATTATTCTGGGAAGCACAAAATTACCTGGAAATAGTTTTAATATTTCATCAGGTTTGGGGGAGCATTTTTGGTGCGTGCTTCTCTCACTTCAGCAAAACAACTCCTAAACTTAATAGTGTCATCTTCTTACCCTTGAATGTTTCAAAGGACTTAAAATGTTATCTTACAACACTGCCTAATTACTGCAAGAGGTAACTGCTCCAGCTCCATCCAGTTTATGTTCTTCATCCTAACCCCTCATCCTACTCATTTCAGTGATCATTTGTGGGAAAGCAGGGCCTCTATGTCAGTGCCAGGCTCAGGAGGAGTCAGTATGAAATTGGTTGCTGCTCTGTGAAAGCCAGCAACACTAGTCACGAGCCACTTACTAGTCATGTTGTTTCAATATGCATCCCCTTGTTTTCTTTCATTGGGCTACATGCCCAATATTGTGTCATTTCCTGTAACATTGTGAACGAAGGGCCAAAAGTGTAGGGGTTTTTTTTGTTTTGTTTTGTTTGTTTTTTTCTCCAATGCACCATGGACCCACCACAGCAGATCTGACCCACCCATGTAATATTTCCAGTAGGAGAACATTTATCCTCAGTAAGATGAGCCATTCTGCTGTTTGCTTTGCTTCTCTCTTTTTTTCATATTTATACTGAATCCAAACCCTAAGGAAAGGCTTATCATTCACTCCCAATTACCATCTTGGAAAGACAGTAGAAATGATAGATTTCTGGTATTGAATAAACTCAGGAGATTAACTGATACAATAACATTAAAACTGGAAATGAAAAAAATAAATAGGTTTTTTTCCTCTAGACGAATATGCTGAGAAGAAATTACAGGGAAAACCAATGGAAATCTAGCCCCGCATCTGTACACTAACTTTAAAAATTTCAGTTGACCACAGAACTTACATACCTATTAAAATGTAAAAAACTATGGAAATAAAGGTACACAAAACCCAATTACTGTTTTACCCTTTTCTCATAAGATTTTTTCTGTGTTTTGGTGAGACAGAGGATTCTAAATATAATATATTCATTATCTGCTGTTTCATATGTGGAGATAATAAGACTAGGAAATTCAGGTTGCAGTTATTAAAAATAATGGCTAAAAGTAATAACAATAATCAGTGGCTTACTGTTAACAATTAGTAGCATTACTGGATTAATTTTGTGGGATGCACTGTTTTTTTCCTTCAGAGTTTCCATTATTTACCAAAGTATTTATGTGGCTACCTTCTACATAATGGCCAAACTCTGTAATCCTTGCTTCTTCCTCACAAACTCACCTCAGTCTTCTCTGCACTTAAGCTTATCAAGTTGCTTCTCATCAATTTACTGTGTTCCCAGAGCTTGCAGGACAGTTGGCAGGTAGTGCCTTTGGTGGCTTTTGCATTTCATTCACAACTGGGTGTTTTCTCCATGCTACCAGCACCACAGCAAAAGTTTCCTCATAAGCTGGTTCAGTCCTTTCCTGCGCCAGTACAAAGGAACTGTGGAGCACTGAGAGACCCTACAGATGAGAGCCCTGAGGGTGGACGAACAATAAACACCAGTGTTTTACCTGGAAAACTGAGTAATGGACCCAGCTGATACTTAGCCACTTTTCTTCACCTTATAGATGGCTCAAAGGAGCTGTATAATTTTTGTGATAGGGAAAAAAAGGAACATTATTTAGTTCAACAACAGTTTTAAAACTAATGTGCTGTGCTTCTGCAAGGGTGAAAAAAATAGGCATTTTAAGCTTAATGGTAACAAGAATTCCTCCACATTAGATACTTGTTCTCACATCTTAAACCAAGATTTCTGATCTTAGATTTATTCCATAATTGTATAGAAAACAGCAATTTAGGGAATGTTTTACTGGTTTCCAAACTTTAGTAGTTATAATTATTCTTTCTCTCTCTTTAAGGCTGGTTCTATTACCCTTGCAAACATTTCTCTTCCTGTCTTTTTATCTGTCTTTTGGTTTGAAATTACACTTTGTTCTTTCCTTTCTGAGAATGCAAGAAGTATTATATGCAGACAACAGAAACTTAACTGAAGTCAAGATGATATATAGAAATATAAAATGTGAGAAATGGATGGAACAATGGCAAAGTGCCCTGTAAATCTGTGTAGAATATCTGTCACAGACCTGGAAAACCACCGAAGCCATAAGACATATAAGTTGGCTTGAAACTTGATTACAGCACTGATGGCAAAATTCTGCTCTCAGAGCTGAACAATAAATTACTTTGTGTTGGTGTTATGTGTTACTGCACATTCAACTCTTCCACTGACATCAGTGCAATGCCCTCACTGTGAGGGTTGCACATCAAATCTCAGGGTTGTGATGGCTTTGCAATGAAGACAGAAGATGAAGATGAAGATGAAGATGATGAAGATGAAGATTCATCTGTACAATAACTATGACTTCTTTGGAAGTGCACACACACAAGCCCAAGCCTCCCCTCTTCCTGAAATGTACCACTTTGTCAGAGCTGCCTATTTTCACTTCTGTTTCCTTTGGTTCTGGGATCTTTCTTTCAATGCACTGAATATGCCAAAAGTATGTCTGAGTTAGGGTGTCCTGCATTCAATTCCTAAAGCATGACTGCCTGGAAGAGCAGAGACAGGCTCTGGCATCCATGACACTATAACAGAGTAATTCCCTTATGGTTTAACCTTGAAAACTTTGCTTACATCCCTGTGCCTTCCTTTCCCTTTCAGCAGCATGACTGTAATGAAACAGGCCATTTTTCAAATCACTGACTGAAAAGTTTTATAAAAGCTCCTCTCTTTCCAGGCGAAGAAGACCTTGCTGTACAGGATAACTATCCTAAGTGCTCTAACATCCCTTGACTCTGTCTAGAAGTTGGTTGTGCAATTCAATGTGATGGGTTCAATTTTTTTTTTAATTATTAGCTTAAAAACATTGGGAAATAATTGCTAACCCTTTGGATTAGTTTCCTTTCTCTGACAGCCTGAACCTTCAATCTTAAGCATGAACAAAGTCCTTCCTTAAACTTCTCTATGTGACTGAAGAGCATTTCTGTGAGTGAGAGCCAAAGGATCTAGTCTGAAGTCCTTTCAAAGAGTTGATCTGTCTTGGCACTCAGCTGTTATATCCTTGTCTTAGCAGAGAGCGTAATTGCAAGCAAAGCCTTTCTGGGACCATCTGACTTCCTTGAGTGAGGAAACCAGCCAAATCTATCTTATTGAAAGCAGAATGATATCCTTTAGAGATTACCAAACAAAATCATTTTTTCTGATGTCTAGCTCTTCTCTTTTTTATGTGGGAAAGTAGCAACAACAGCAAACACATCCAAAAGCCAGGAAAGCATTTTTCATGAGAGATTGCAGAGGTTGGTTTTTTTTGCTCACATCTCCTGTTTTTGCATACTAATCTTTATGACAAACCATGCTTGATTCTTCTCCTGTTGATATCAGTGATGAAACTCCCATGGATTTTAGTTGGAACAGCATCAAACCCTATTTTGCTGATGGTTTGAAAGAAAAATTGTATTTTCTCATAAGTTTCATGTATAATTTCTTGGCCCCTTTCCTTCACAGCCTCTGTCTGGAGGCATGGAGACCTTGCGGGAGCTTAATTTATAATATCCCTGTTATTGTCATGGCAACAAATTACAATGTCAGAGTCCCAAGGACTGTATTGTTACAACTCACAAACAGCTCTCAGGAAAGAATACTACTACTACATTTCACTGTAGGCAAATGACAGGCCATGAAGAACAGCATGAAGAAAGAACATGTCTGAATCTCTGCCTTTGCATGTGTTTTCTACTCCTCCCTTATCTGTTTGAGTAACCTTTGGTCTTCAGAAACCATTAAGTCATTGTCCTGTGCCTAATATTTCCTTTGGGAAAATGTGCCACACTATGGCACGCTCAAATTCCCCTTTTAACTAAACATCAAATTGCACCTCCTATTGTCACACTTTTTTTTTTTACTTTTTTTTTTTTCTGTCATTCTGCATGGTTCCTGCAGGGAATTGAGCTTCAACCTTAAGTACCGTAAAGAACAGTTGTAAGTGCTTCATCATAGAAAAAACCACTATACTGTAATTCAAATTTGCAATGCAGGCAGTGTGCAGAAAGAACCCATTGCTGTGCTGGCTGAACTTCAAAAATTCTTATGTAGCTAAAAAGAAGGACATAAATTTGTATATCTCTGAGTTATGTTAGCTTCATGTTTCTTCTACAGAAATAGTTCCATGGGAACATCAAAACAATACCTCTTATTTTAAAGCTAGACTCCCAAGCAAAATCCTTATGTTATGAGCCCTATTGGCTAACAAGTGTGAATTCTATGTTCAATTTTTTCTATATAGAAAAATTCTTGTAAGGAGAATAGGTTTTTCTCACTAACATGAACTGGGAAAACTGACAATACATGCCCTTATTTTACAGAACAGCTACAGCAATAAAGTTGAACAGTGATCACAGTCGTTCTCTGAGGAGCACGTGTAGAAGGATAATTGCTAACTCCAAGTTTCAATGTTTATATGCTAGACTAAAAGTACCTTAGTACCTTTTCAAAATTTGATTGATCTAGTCTAATTAATGTAATCTATATTAATTTAACCCAAATTAATGTAAAATTAGATTAAATATATAAACAATCTTTACAAAGATGTTCATGTAGAAAGTCAATGAGAAACATCTGCTCCAAAAATAAAAGTGCTGTGTAGGTAAGCCATTTGATCCAGGCAAGTGACCACAGAGTGACTGAGCGGCTGCAGCAAGTGACCTCTGCGGTCAGACATGCACACATGTTTGTACTGAGCCTGCTGCAAGATGAAAAGTGTTATCTTAGCTCATGGTAAAGGTGGTGTAAGGTCACGTGTTTTAGCTGCAGTCAGGGTAGCAAGGGGATTATGAGATGAACATACTGTCTGGTAATGTGATTTGACTGAAGATGAGCTCAGACCTAGTAACAATTCTAGAGACTGTCTGGTCACCACCCTGGCATCTGCAGTGCCATTATGTTTTCTGTATTTGCCTTCATTTTTCCTGTAAACTGAAAGGAACTGTAAAGGTTCAACATCTGAAATTAAGTAAATGAAAATTAAACTGGGTACCTCTGGACTTTCCAATGAAGAAGTCTTTTCTGGGGATTTTTGTAACTATCCTTTTCCTCCAATTATCTAAGACTCAAAGTTTACATAGCTGGTATCTTGTATGAAGTTATCAGAATAGAAACGCTCCCAGCTATGTAGGCAGAAATTTCCTACTGCTGTTTTGATTGATATGAGAAGACATAAGTTAAAGCATTTATCAGATGTTTTCTCCACCCTCCAGGAAAAAAAACCAAAACAACCAAATACCCAAACCCACACTTTTTTTTATTTCAAGATTAACTTTTTAACAACAGATCAAAAGAAATTCCCTCAGCCTTATAGTCTGAGTGAGAATTGTAGCAGTTAGACTGAAGGACTTTGGAAACAAACAAAAAAAAAAAGCACAGCAGACTGG
Organism: Numenius arquata; assembly: GCF_964106895.1. Taxonomy (NCBI): domain Eukaryota; kingdom Metazoa; phylum Chordata; class Aves; order Charadriiformes; family Scolopacidae; genus Numenius; species Numenius arquata. Next base: position 14,870,514 of record NC_133577.1, on the reverse strand, counting down.
TATTTAGCAAGACATTTCAAATAGTAGGGGCAATCTCCAGCAGCTAATCTTTTATTTAGTTAGATATGGCTTCCACACTATGTGTTTGTAAAAACACTCTACGTTTTGAATGTCTTGTCCAAGTGTTCTGAATGATTTGCCAGGGAGATTTGAGTGCTGTCAACACTAGCCTTGTTTCAGTGTTGGCCATGCAAGAATCAGAAGGGAGTTCTGTAAAGAAAGGTGTTCATGTAAAGTAGAAGGAGTCAAGGCAAAAAGGGATGCATTGCCTTACTGAGGAGGTATTGAGAAAAGCTAGATTTTAGTCTAATGAGGCCAGTTTTCCAAGGGTGCCAGTGCACAGAAATTGGCTACAATGGCAGATGATCTGGAGCAGTTAAATTACTCTTTGTCTGCCATCTGCCCTCTTGAAGCGTCTCCATCTATTGCATTCATCCCATACTGCCTCATCACAGCTTCCTTATTCCATTCCCGGGAACAACCTGTAGTGTTTTTCAAGCCATGACAGTGTGTTTTTACACAAAGAGACCACAGCCCTAGATGTGTGGAGTTCAGTAGTTGAAGAGAAATGGAGAAGGTGGAGACGCATGAAGAGAAACCTATAGAGGCATTTTTGTACTGGGTGGGGGAGAAGTTGAGAGGGAAGGAAAAGGTGGGATTAATAGGCAGCAGAACTGCAGAAGGACTTAGGGTCTGTTTACACTCTGCAGTCCAGTAATGTTGAAAGACAACCAAATTCTTCATGGAGCTAAAAGCAGAGGAGTGAAAGCAGAGCGATGCTGTGCCCGGGCTAAATTAAACTGTTAAGAAAATAACAAGCCCTGGTGGAACTTGGTGCTGATGTAGCTATGCTTCCTCCGGGCTGGAGCTGGTATGTCTGTGCAGGACTTCACTGAACATACTCTTATTAATCTCTAGGAGCCCCTTAAAAGTGGAGTTTGTTCAATGAACTGGAATAATTAGGAGAGCAGATAACAAGAAAATGTATCTCTTTCACTCTACAAAAGAGAATTATTGTCTGTCTGATGCTGCAGTTGTCTGCCTTAAAGCTTTTCATATGTGGCCTAAACTAGCCAGCCACCCAGCAGACCCCATTCCCCAGAGTGCTGTCTGATGTCCCCATACAGGTCCTTCTTCTGATGTGGCTCCCAAATTCATATTCCTTTTCTGAAATCTGATTAAATCCTCTGGGATCACTGTTATGTGTGGGCATCTACTATCGTTTAGGTGAGGTGAGCTGGAAAGCGTGAAATGGAGGAGGCTGAATGGAATAACATACAGGTAGGGAACAGGTATTTTAAACCAGCCTGGTGCTTATATTGCAAAGGGATTGTGTAAATTAGCAAATACAAGCCTTGGAATATGATGCTAGAAGACTACAGAACATTGAATTAGTCTGCTCAGATTTTAGCTTGGTTTAAAGTTCACTGGTAGAACTATAGGCAATGAGAAGATAAGGCTTTTGTATCAGGATGTTAGGAGACATTGTTTGAAAAAAAAAGGGTAAACCTGCAATGAAGATTTGCCTTAGAATTTGGGACAGACTCTGTGCGAATGCAGAGTTAGAATTTGCATTAGGATTTATCTCTCCCTGCAGAACATGTCAGCTTTGTAATTATTCATTCCTCCGAAGCCCTATTAAATTAAATAGTTTATATGAATTGTCTCCTATGTAATACAAAAAATGTTTGAAATTTGAAGGAAATTAGTTTGAAAACATAGGGAAACTGAAAGCTAATTGGATTACCCAAAGAGATGTTTCTTAATTAAAAGAAAATTGCTGCCTGAAAAGATGAGTTCCTACACCTGTCACCAACATAAGAAACACAAAGAGTAGCTCTATCAGTGAAAGAGTTGGAGTGTTGGCAACACTGCTTCCCATTCTAAAGGGAAGAGTCAAAGGGCTGCTTGACTTACTGGAGAGAAAGGAAAATGCTTTTTAAAAACTCTGTGGTATGTATAACTCCTTCCTTTTGCTTTATCTGCACTACGAGGTTTCAGAAAGCAAAAACCATATTCAGATGTAACTTAGTACTGTGATTAACTATTTTTTTGATTTGGCTTTTGCTGTTTCTTCTCTTATAAGCAGATCATCTCTGCAGTCTTCTATATGCTTATATGGCTATATTTGAGAAATGTGCTCTAGTTTTAGAGGACTCTTGTGTCCACACACCTGAGGAATGTGTGATGTACTACGATATTATCCATCTGTGAAGACAGAGTGGAAATGTGGCAGTTTGGGTTCAATGAACTTACTCTTCTGTAAAATCAGTTGACAGGGAAAACCCAGCAAAAAAAAAAAAAATTGTCGAGGCACACTGGTCACCAATAATATGACTGTGGCATAAGTCAGTTCTGTGCATCTGCTAACTGTGCCATCCCAGCTGTGAAATGGTTGTGTTCTAGCTTCAGAGTTGCACTGTGGTTTCCATAACACATTCTGTTTTCCTTATAATCCTGACCCATCTTAAATTGAAAAGCTAACTGTGAGTCATAAAGCAGTTATGACATTCTGTCCACAAGAAAGGCTGAGCCATTCTGGTGGAAAAAAGTGATTCCCAAATATCTGAAACATCATGAGAACTCAGGAGTCGAGTCCTCAGCTGATGTAAAGGATTGTTGCATTACTGTGTCTGGAGCTCTTGTTCCCCAAGAGAGCTTTGGTTTTTATGATAGCAATAGGAAGCTTTTTGTTCCTTTTGTTTTTTGAAAAACAGGCTGCTGTTCTGTGTGAACTCTGAATTGTATTTCTAACGCACAGCACTGCTCACCCTTAAAATCACCTCTGGAGAGTATAATTGGAGTCCCTTTGGCTGAAGCATTTGACTTAGCTATATTTTCTCCTACTGTTCACCTCAGTGATGTATTTCACAATGAAAGTCTTGCAGTCACTTATTCCCTTCTCAGGTGACCATCCTTATTGGGAAAGCAACCTGTACAGCACGTAGAAAGATGAGAATGCTCAGAAATGAAGTGGAGCCTTGATTGGATACCATGCGCATCAAGTTAACATTGAAAGTACATACATATTTTATGAGATAATAGGTTTTTACATGAGCAGAATGAATCAGATTTTTCAGAAAAAATGAACACCTGGTGCTAGATGAAAGTGTGGTGGTTTTAAATTATATTAAACTGGGGTGTCTGAACAAAAGAAATACTAGTTATCAAAAATTACCTGGCACCTGTTTAACTGTAAACTGGGATCCCAATTCGTCATCCTAGGTACTTCTTTGTTAGAATTCTTCAGCAAGTTTTGTTTATTATATTTCATTATTCTCGAAGACAATGTGCAGCTTCTTCCTCTGCTCCGCAAATACGGGCCATAACTTCTGGGTTTGCATCAAGCTTATATCAGGATGTAGCAGACACTTTAAGAGCAACAAGTTAGGTGTAACTGGATTACACAGATTAAGGATCATCTGCAAGGGGGAATAAAGAATTAAACTAGTATAGAAGAGAGAAACACATACAAAACACAGTTACTTTCTTATGCGTTTTTTCAGAAATATTGCAATAAAACCAGATGTGCTGTTTCAAAATCTCAGAACATGTCCCTGGCTGAGAATGCTGCCAAAGGGCAGGAAAACGCTGAACTTTTCCATTCCGCTTTCCCTGCAATGACAAGGAACTAATGGAAATGGAAGAGGTCATTTTATTTATAAATGACTGAGATCATTTCTGCAAGACCACTGTCTGGTCTCAAAAACTATCTATATGGATAAGACTATTAAATAGGAAGTGGAATTTCAGTTTATGGGTTTTAGGACACAACTGTTTGTTGATCAGAAGGAGAAACACAAGAATAGGAAGGAGGAATGACTTGAAGCAAGATTTGGGGTCGTACCCCATTTGAAGAAAAATGTAGCAATCCTACAAAAGAGCTAATCTGTTATCATTCTCATCTCTGGACTGTTGGTGCTATGTCCCTTATTTACCTGCTGCTAAATGTTGAGCTGAAATTATTGCAGGAAGGAAAACAGTGGGAATTAAGGTCAGAAATCTATTGGAAAGAAGATTTCTTTAGTTCTGCTGCTCATGAAAAAGATTTTGTTTTCTTATTTGTTTGCTTTCTTCTGTAGCATCCAACTTTATCCTTAAAATAGTCTTTCTCTGACAGTGATATGACATTGAAGTGCTAAGGCACCATTCTTAACTCTTTCATGGTTTCTTCCATGGTTTCTATCCCAGCTGGTGAATTGAATCAAATTAGTAATACTAGTATAGTCATAGCAACAAAAAATTCACCCCATTGGTAAGGTTCAAGCTTTAAAGAGTGCATGCTACCATTTACTTATGCATATACAAGTATGAGATGCTTGTCGTTTTTAAGAATATAGGTTTAGCACTGGATTGTGCGAGTCATATGTTATTGCGGGTGAACAAACAAGTTACTTCAGCAAGGTGGAAGGGAGGCTTGGAGATATGACCAGAAACCTTCATGTCCAACTGGAACTAGCTTGGAACCAATATGGAACTGGTTTCTGCTTTGCCTTCCTATGACAGGGAGCTGGGAATAAACATCAAAACAAAATTTTCAATATGGTCAAGTATACTTTGGCAGTCAGCAATATCACATGTGACACTCGTAGAAGAAAGAAAAGAAAACCAGGTTCTTCTGCTTCCTGCATATACAGCTTGGACACAGGACTGTAGATTCTCCAGAGTTTGCAATACAGTTTCTGGTCAGCACTTTCAACTTTTATTATTATTCAACTATTCAACTTTTATTATTATTTATTTTATTTTAAACTATTAAGATTAACTTTTCAAACTCCTATCCTTTGACAACATTTTTCAAAACTCCATAATGTACAAAGTATTTATTTCCTTTTGTTTACAGCAGCATTAGTTATTATCCAAAAGTTTTCAAGAATCAGTCAACATCCTTTTAATCACCTCTGTTCTCTGTTTCATTCCTTCAACATAAGAAATTTTAACTATGCTTCTGCTCATTTCTCTTTGTGATTATTCCCTTTTCAGTTTGGTACATACGATGTTTCACTTCTCTGATTAGCTTTGTTTACACTCCTGTATTTCCTGGACTTTTTGGATTACAGTTAAAAACCAGCTCTTCCAATTAGATTTAACTAAAACTTCTCCTGGTTTCAGCAGAATGGCAGTTCCTTTCTCAGATGTACCTTAGGAAGCATGCACGGTGTGGATTTCCCATATCTGCACTTTACTCCTTTATCTTATTCAGTGTAACAACAGTAGACTGGTGTTTTGGGGTTTTTTTTGTTATCAATGGTATTTTAGTCAAATTTTAAGTTCTCTTTACTATAATAGAAACCTTTGAGAAGGAACTTCTATTACTGAGATGCAGGCAGACCAACCTCAAGGCTTTGGCTTCTTCTGGATCTTGACGTTAATCTGATGCTCTGCAATAAAAATCCATTGTTCAACTAGAGATACGTTTCCAGAAGCACTTATGGCTTTTAGGGCATGTGTCCCATTGACCTTTAATGTGCCTCAAGCAAGACTAGCTCTCACTGTTTCAGCATTCTGGGCAAAGTAATTTCCAAATCCCCACAGTAAATTGGTAGCTACCATGATCAGTTAGTATTTAGTGCCTAATTCACTTTAGAAATGCTATCTTTCTGGTTCTACCAGCTGACTACAGCTTATTCAGAAGTTAGGTCAGTCTCAGTCTCTTATTCCTAGAACTCACAACTTTAAAAAAAATAATTCTTCTGCTTTAGATGCTCACTAATATGATTTATTAAGGGGTTTTGAGCACTAGGCACTTCTTAGCATGGCAATAGATACGCAGATTTTTTTCCAGACAATGTATTGTAACTCAATGAGAAAGTATATGCTCGAGGCAGGAATTTCTGGTTGAAATTCTGTGGTCTGTATAGTGAAGGATGTCAGACTAGTAATTGTCTATAATCTTTTAAAACTTTGACTCTATGAACAATACAATATTCCCTGACCCAAATTTCAGAAGTAACAATGATTTCGTTATACCTAAAGAAGGAGAGGCTGTGTTATTTTGTCATAGTTCTTAATTTTAAATGAAGCTGATGTAAAAGGATTAAAACATTTTATCATGAAAATTCTATTTCTGGTCCAGTTTTCAGACAAGTTTTTGTGCTGTGTAAACATAAGTTAATCTTCACAGTGCAAGAGAGGACAAAAAATTGCGTAGGAACAGTGTTAACTCTGCTATATGAATTTTAATACTACTAGGATATTAAGCACGTCTTCACTTTATTCCTCCATCTTGCAGTAGTGACATCATGCAACATAAATCAGTCTTACTGGCTCATGAATTAGCAGGTCTCCAAGCATATACTGACAGGACAATTAAATGGTCCAGAGAAAACTGCCTAAAGCCCGGCACCAGCAGAGAAGGAGAGGACCACAAAGAATTTATGATTCCTGTGAAGAACATCTAGTTGACTCGAAGTGCCTTCTATCAATACCTAATAATATCCCTCCATCCAGTGACGGAAACCATCACTTTTTGTTTTTAGAGGTATGAATCTTGTTTAACATACCCTGGATATATGGAGTTAGTCACATGATAAGCTCAGAACCAGGACTTAGAATCTGCTATATCTGAAGGGAGCTGGTGCTTATGCCAGATTTCAGCTTAGTTATGTATGCCATATTTTTACTTTCTGGATTTTTTCTGATTACTGGTAAATAGAGTCACTGATGTAGGCTGTACCTTTTATCCCAAATTTCCCCTTCCATCAAGCATCTCTTTCCTGGAATTTTTTTTTTGCCATTATTGCTCACCTTTTGAAGAGTATTACAGTGACAAAAGCAACGAAAGCCACGGAGAGAGCTAAGAAAGTTACTGATATCGTGTTTGACTTCTTGGATTTGAATTTAGATTGGGCTGAAACTGGGTTATGAATAACTACGGTACTAGCAAACATGACAGGTTTTAAAATGGGATGTTATAAAGGATTTTCATGTAACAAGCTGATTGCTAACTCCCCCCTTCCCCCCCATTACCCTGTGACCCAAAATATGAATGGAGCCCTAAACATGCATAACAGACCCATGTTTAAAAATGCCAAAAAAAGAGAACATGAATAAAGAGTAAATATTAAAAGACAGCAGCATAAAAAGGATAGAAAGGGCAAAATGAGAGCCTCACCACTGCCTTATTGCTGACAGCTGCACTGATTAAACATTCACGCAACTGCTCGTATGTTGACGTCTTTATCGAAATCTCTCTTATATATTAATTATTTCTACAGCAAACACAGAATTATAACATTAGATCTCTTAGTTAGTGGATGAACAATGGAAGAAACAATGTGGATATTTATCTGTGGACAAACTTTAAGTCAGATGCAAGTGATCACCAAATGAATATTTTTAAAAATGCCCAAGGTCCCTGTTTTTCAAAATGCCTATATACCTACTCCCACCAAAAGTCAAACATGTTCTTATTAATAGTTTCACTAAATTGTTCAACCATTTCACTGGTTAAAATGACCTTCTATCCATTTTGAGGCTTCTACTCAGAGCAAAGTTCCCTTGTAATTAAATTCCCGCTAAAGCATGATAACTTATGTCACCTATGCTTCCCTATGCTGTTCTTGTCCCTGCTGCCCCTGCTCTGGCCTGGAGCCAGTCACCTCTCTCTGGCTCAGTGCACACAGTCTCACTTCATGCCAGGGGGGCCCTGGCAAGAGCACAGGTGCATTTGCCACCCAGTGCCACAGAGAGATGAGTGGAAAGGTCTGCTTGGGACAGTATGGCTTTTTTTCCCATCCTCCCCATCCCATGGGAGTCCTACCTGCTAAACTGCTGAAAATGGTCAACCAGCCATGGAATGACCCTAAAAAAATTCCTGTCCAGTTGCAATCTCAAAGATGGATATTTGAGTCCAATATCTGTTGTATTTTGTGAGTGGGAAAGGAAGATCTATTTCCCCAGCAAACTTGAGCTGTGCCTGGAAAAGACATTGAAAAAAATTATAGATCTGCAGTGTCACTTCATAAGTCAGACAAAGGATGTGGGATAATAAATACCTGCACTCATCCTCCTTCACTGAAGTTGTTTTTCATTTTGATTAGTGATTTTAAAAGGCTTATTTCTTAGTTTTCTATTTTACCTCTAGGAAGGTTTTCCATTATACTGCTCCTATAAGTACATGAAAAAACAGATTACAATAAACTGACATATTTACTGGGACTAGAACTTTCTTTCTTCTCAAATGAAATGATGCTGGTGCTATAAACAGCTGAAAATATTTTTCCGAGGTATTAACAGCCTCAGGATCTGTATTAATGACAGGCTTGTTAGAGTGTGAAATGCCTCCTGGCTTCTCTCCAGGGTGTTTAAACTAATCAACTGCTAAGAATAAAAGAATAATTTTCCTTTCACTCTCACTTTGAGACTTTCAAATTATCATTGACTTTACTGATTTCCGTCCTGCTTTACACCCATGCAAGTGAGAGAAGCATCAAACCAAAGTCCACACATAGTAGCAGGTCTGAAGGATAGGCTGGAAGTAGTATTATTGACTAAACCTGATTTCTGAATGAAGGATAAGCCAACCTATAACATCATGACAAAAAATGCATCCTAAGTATGGAAGCATATCCCTTCATTTTTGACAGCCATCTAAAATTAGTTCCTTCAAGCCGACATTTGGCAATTCTGCATCAATTAAAATAAACAAAAAGCAAACCAAAAGAAAAACACTAACAAGTCACAAAACTTATAAAAGCCTTTCCTTTTGTTCTGAGCTTGATAAAAATGATTGTCATGTTGCTCCAAACACTGATTGGTTTTGTGAGTTGTTTTAATTTGGGGAGGGGAAATCTGCCCAAGTATTTTCTTAACGTTGTAGACAAATTAAGGATGTAAGATATCCACACAATTTTGAAAAGGAATGTACTGTTCAAAAGATAAAACAAGGAAAAAAGGATAACACGTTTGAACCAAGAAATAAATTAAAAAAAAATCACTCAATCAGAAGCGCAGATGGAGTGCCTAAAGGAGCCCACAAAAGTTACACAGACCACTTCTCTAAACCCAATCCAGAATATTAAATGGAAGCCTTAACAATGGACCATAGAAACTAGTAATGAAAATAAGTTGGTCATCTAGTTTAACCACTTGTTCAAATCAGGGCTAGGTTTTCTTTAGCTTTTTTCAAAGAATTTGGCTTGGCATTTTGTGACTGGCTTAGCAATGTGTTTGCTGTTTGCCATTTCTGTCAAGTTGCTCTGTAGGACAGTTTGCACATTTATGAAGTGGATGCTGGTTATATCTGTGAGGGAAAAGTATTGACCTGAAAGTAGTCTTCACGTGGAACTTACTGGTGTCCCTTCCTGCCTGAAGAAGGAAGATGATTAGAGATGTCTACTGACAGGTCCCAGATGTGAAAGGTTGCATAAGAAGGATTCTGGGTTTTTTGAAACTCAGGACTGAGCTGGGAATCGGCATCCTGCCCTGTAGCATCCCAGCCAATACCCTGAGGATTAACAGTGTCTTCAGCAGTAGTGCACAGCAATTGCTGCGGAGCTCTGTGAGCCAAGTACAACATTGTAGAAAAAGAAGGGTTCTTAACTGCTTTCACCAGCAAGAACTAAAAATGCACTGAAAGACTAAGAAGAATAAATGAGGAAAGGAGAAACCCAAAATAATATCACTGAATACTTCAACAGACTTCACAATAATGGGAAAATATTGGAAATTAATGTTACTAGTATATCAAACCTTTTAAGCTTTCAACTTCCCATTCACTTGGCATTTTCAATGACATTTTCCTGGCCAAAGGGTGAACCATATTGTAAATGCTTTGGAGTCATAGCTCGTTTGAGTAACTCCAGTTTGGACAATGTTTGTTTGTGATTAGTTTTAGAAGAGTGTGTGGAATGAAATAATTTAAAGTTGACTATATGAAGCATACTTTTGATAACCACATGTTTTCCCTAGTCATGCTTGAATTTATTTTCCCAATTATTTTTTAGCAACAAACATTTCCAGATTGCTTCTGACTTGTCTATTAAAATATACTTGCTGCTAATCAAAACTCTGCATAACCTACTAATCATGCTGTCAGCTGCTACTAGCTTTATGGAGATGGCAAGATTCAGGGAAAATAAATTTTCAATTATATGGTTATGTAACCTGGTATTTGTTGATGGGCTTATTATGTACATTCTGAAAGGTTAGGAAAAAGGAATAAACCTAGGACACTTGAACAGAGGTTACCAGATGGCCCAAAACTGTAGTCAGTTTTCTAAATACTTGCACATGAGAAAGTACAGGCAAAGGCTCTTGCAAGGTATGTTCCAGATTGCTTTTCTAAGTAGGACTTATGCAACTAATTTCAATTCACACACAGTGAACAATTGCATGCAAATCAGAAAGCAGCAAACACAGAACCGTTTTGCAGTGCAATAAACTAAAAAAATATACTTTTTGTTTCACTTGAAAACATTTCCTACCATTCTGAACTTGCTCTTTTGTCTTACTGAGTTATTTCATTATTATTGACTTCCACACCAGTAGCAACCAAACCCTCAGAGAATTCTCAAATGGTGATTTGTATATGTGATCATGCACACTCTCCAACATGTAATCTTGCCTGAAGTGTCCCAGTGGCAGTCAACAGTCAGGGCAAGAGAGACCATTATTATTTTTACTCCTCAGCCTGGAAACTGAGACCTGGAGGGGAGATCAGGGCTGTTAGGAGTTCTGCAATTCATTATGCACAGGTAAATTGTTATAAGCGCACAGAAGTCTCCTGTTTTCAGAGGGACTTACATGAACATGAACGTAGCACAGGCCTCTGTGGAATAGGCTGTAAGATCAGATCCTAGTTTATCATTTAATGGCACTCAGAGACCTAGCTATGTGCATACAGGATAAGTCCAGCAGTATTATCTGATTAAAGTTGCTGAGAAAAAAACAATAGAGGTTTGTTGGTTTTTTTAATTTTTTTTTTTCATTTAGCAATGCATGGCTCACTAGATAAAATACTAACATTCTTCAAAAATTGCATAGTGCTTGTTAAATGCATGACAAATTGGGAAAGTGATAGCTTTCAAAAAGTAGTCATCAATCAGCAGGGGAACAGCAGGGTGAGGGGGTGTAACAGAGTTCCTCAATAAATCCTCATGCCCAGGCACAGCTTGTGTTGGAATCAAAGATCAAATACCTTATTCTTATAATAATCACCAACTGCAGTAGAATCACAGAACAGAGGAATTTGTTCCTTAGATCCATATTTCTAAAGGCTCCTAAGCTGTTTCATAATTGCTGCTGACCATCGGTGCACTCAGACTGTGGTTTGCTACTGTTCACAGAGTGAATCGGAAACATCTAGAGGCAAGAATCTGCTGCAAATCAATTTAGTTCCTCATTAATGGGTGAGAAGGTGGGATTCTAGCAATGGTTAAAATTCAAAGCTCTCAGACACTAGCTAAGGCCACATGAAGTTAATCTCTCTGTTCTTCCCCTATAGCAATGAAGAGGGAGACCTTTAGAATATCAGGTACCTCGCTGGAAAAGATCTCCCTTCTCTACCCCACACATATAGGCAGACACCTTCATAGCTCATGTGGATACACCCCTATGTGTTATTAAGGAAACAGAGTTAACAATAGAAGATCTCTAGTTAGATCTGTTCACTTGCATCTATTTTGTTCAAGAAAAAATATGCACATCTGTTTTCCAGGGGTGCCAGTGCCATGCCTACAGCTGATCATGGTAAGACAGTTTCACTAAAAAGGTTCTATTAGGTGTGTATTGAGTGTATGCTAATAATGCTGGTAAGAGAAATGCAGAGCCCATACAGCTCTGAAGTTTGTCAGAAGTATGATACTTTAGAAACCAACTGAAGTCATATTCTGTGCCTCCACAATATGGGCGTATGCCTCAGCAGGATGCCTCTGTCAGGCTTAAATCAGGCCAAATCATAACACATGGGGGATTGTGAACAAGTACTGAAGGAAGAGGAGAAACACTGCTAAGGTATTACACCTTACACACCTATTAAAAATTAACTTTATTTCTGCCATCCTTCATATACTAAATGCAAATATATGCAAACACAGAGATACTAATGACATTTGCTCTTCTAAAAAGCTATTCTACAAATGGCTTTGTGGAATGAAAATATAGACTTTTAATGAGAAGAGTGAAATAAATGATGTATGAGCGGCTTATGATGAACTTAAGAAAGCTGAGATGTCTCTAAGTGTTTGGGAAGTTAAGGATGGCATCTGCTGAGAATTTAACTAGTGATATGAGACAGAGTCAAGTAAGGGAAGTCTTGTTTGTACTATTGGCAATCTCATTAGACTATAATATTATAGGAAAAAAGAGGAATGAGAATGGCAAGTTAACAGTTTTGCTTCAAAGCAGGAGAAATGGTCTTGTAAACAAAAAATTTAAGAGGAATGAGGGGAACGGAAGGAGAACTTGGACAACATATTGCTTTTAAAATCTGAGGAGGAAAGATGTTTTAGAGGTGTTGGAGATAAAGAATGAGAATGGAGATTCAACCTCAGAGCCTGGAAAACAATTTGGGATTATTTTTATGCCGGGTAGGCAAGAAAACGTGTAGATGCGTTTGGGTTCTCCAAGGTCCACGTGCAACAGCAGCTGGAAGGGCTGGCCACAGGCAGCTGCAGCACCTGTGCTCACAGGAAAAAGGAAAGAGCATCACAGATTTGCCTGTGCGTTTGCCATGTGTCATATGGTGGGAATCAGTATGCTCCATTATGGAGCTGATCTCAGTGGTACTCTGCTCAGGCTTGAGAGAGGCACTTATGAGGAAGAGACATCTGTGCTCCTCCCAGTTTTTTTTGCATTCACTCCTGCCTCACTCTGGAAGACCCCTTCATCCACCCAACCTCCTACTGTCAAAGAAATTTTCAATACCAACCTCCACTTCTCCAATCATACTCAGTGGGGGCTGTTCTGTCCATTAATAGTTGGACTTAGGCCAGTTTTTTGCCTGCTTTCTTACTTAGGGTTCCTGTTCCTTGTGATCTTCCCGTGCTTCTGGCAGAAGACCCTTCTTGCTGTCTCAAGGTGTTCCTCTGCACTGAACCATTTCTCTGCTGCTTCATACTGTCTGCTGCTTTGGCCCTAACTATTCTGCCTTTTAACCTTCCTATTATTTGTCTGTTTATTCCTGATTTTGCTTAGTACCCAAGTCCTCCAGCCTTTCACTCATAGTCTTTGTGCCTCAGTCCTTTGCACCCTATCTGCTCCCACCACCCTTCCAGTTACGTTTGGAAATAATGAGTTCCCTAACAGGGTTGATTGATAGCTTTTGTACAGATTATTGGATCGCGTAAATTGCAAAAACACGAGAGGGACAGTATTTTTGTCAGTGCTAGTAGGCAATCCCAAAGGTTGCACGAGGTTCCAAAAATCTTTAAGAAGCTTTGAGAATTTATAAAGAATCCAATACCTCAATTTCATTGGTACGTTCCCTGTGTAAGGTCCTCTTTCTGTGCTTATATTGTATTACAGCATTACTGGTTGGAAAAAGAAGTGTATTTTTTTTTATAAGGGAGGAAAGACAGGAAAGCAGCTAGGCTGCTGACATGGAATTTGGATAACTCAGTTTAAATCTTCTTGAGGAACAAGGTCCTCGCGTGATTCTGAGTGAATAATGATGTTGCTCTGTCCTTCCATGCAGCATGAAAGGAGTAAAGGGGTTTCCTTTACTTGCTGAAGTGTTGTAAGGATTAATACATTGAAGGTTTTGAAGTGCTGGGTTGCTACATCAGTATGCCACTGTAAGTGCTTAAGAAACAAAGGCAATTTATTACTCTTATCCCAAATGCCTAACAGCTTTCTGGTGGCATTAAGCAGACATGTTTTCAATAGCTTTGTTTAGCATATATTCTCTTTTCTTTCACACAATAGTTGTATTTATGTATTCTCCATGCATAATTACAGAAATATGTTACAATATCTGATGGGATGGAAAAGGCCCAGGTTTCTGCAGCCCAAGAAAGGTCAATAGAGGGATTTAGATTTCTGTTGGCTTTAAATAAGGCTGTCAATTCTATAGCGAAGAATATTATGTAAACATCATTCATATTCTGAATGAGTACACATATCACACTTTCGAGTCTCCTGATTTTCTTTCCTCTCAAAAAAAAGAAGTGAAGGGTGTGAAATCCAGAAAAACACCTTGGGCATCACTCCAAGTCCTAGTATGCTTTATGCAAGTCTTAGTATGCTTTATACGAATATTCATTTCTGCAACAGGTGTTGGGACTTCACATAGGTAAAGGGGCTTCAGGGCACTGATGGAGGTCACATTTTGGTGACAACTTCTTGTAAATGTTCCTAACAGGCTACTGGCATTAGTCCAATACCTTGATTAAGAGACTCCTCATTTGGCTTCACAATATTATGAGGGATAAATTAGTTACAGAGAGAGGAGCAGATCAAGTTATGAAAAATCTCGATTCAATTTGCCTCATTTCTGAAGGATTAAAAACCAACACAAATACTATTTAAAACTTTGCTCTAACCTGCAGAACTATGTATATTTCCCCCTCAAGGAAGAAATTGAAAGGTTTCAGCATTTTCCCAATTTAAGTTAATGAAAACTTTGATCATGATTTAATTCGCTGTGGGAGATTGCTATAAATTGCTACAGAGTTGATTGCTCAAGGTGCCAGGCACTCATTTCATGCACAGATGTTGTTAGATATTGCAAGTGGTCAGAACCACTAAAAATCTGTTTTGCATATGATACCCAACAGCAGAAAAACAGTGCACACCTTCAAACAAAAAACCCTCGCATACCCACTTTTCTCAGTGTAGGGTTGTTAATAAGTGCAGTTCAATTCCTTTTAAAAACTAAGAAAAATGAAAGAGGACAAGGTCTATACTTTCCCAGAACTTCATGGTAGTTTGTGTTTATGCTATTTTTTGCTGGTGATCATGTGGAAGACTGGTAATAAACTACAATTTCTTCATAAAACAGTTCCCCTCCCATCACACACAGAGAAGGACTGATGAAATAAAAAAGAATTGACTGTTCTTGATAAAAATCAATCTGTATAGTATGTTACAAGGACTTTGTAGTGCATTCCAGCCAGAAAACATGTCATACTTTGAATCTGCCAGCCTTGAGAATGTCTCTTTAATTTTTAGCTACAGACATCTTAGCACAATGGATAAAACCAGACATTTAAGTAATCTGAAAAATTAGCTTTGTGGAGAGCAACTTTAGGCCATTTATAATCACAAAAAAAATAAAGACATCAACAATTTCCTCATTTTGTTCATGTCAATCATCGTGTTTCATGTCGCAAATGCTCTGTTAGCTTTTTGGGAAGCCCTCCTTACAGCCTGCCACCTGTCCCATGGCAGCAATGACTATGGTGTCGAGGATGTGCTGTCAGTCAGTGGGAAACAGGAATGTTCTGGAGTATTGAAAGCATCCGAAGCTGGAGTTTTTGATTAGAGGGGCTGTCCCTGGAGGTGCAATTTACTATTTAAATCTGTCAAAAGTTCTTAATAAGATGATTTATTTGCATGATTTGGAAAGACTTTTATGAAGAAAGAAGAGTATAACAGCTTAGCTCAAAGATGTCCAGTTTATACAGTGCTTTGGTTAGCTACAGTTTCATAATATAAATGGCATTGAAAATGAGGCAGGGATGTCTTTCTGCCTTTTTCTCTTCCCTTTTCTTTTATTTGACAATTAAGTCTAGGGACAGGAAGTGTATGCTCCAGTCTTTATGCCCTTTAAGTTCTGCTCAGCTCCTGGCAGAAGCTGCTACATGAGGACACCTCCCGGCTGCCCTTTTGCTGCCTTTGACTCAGGCACCCAGCTGTGGCAGCAGCTGGAAGGTTAGCTTAAGTATAAGGGGTGGGTTTGTCAAAACTTTTGAGGAAAAAATCAAATCTCCCTGGCTATCACTGCTCTGACGACCTGTGCAGCTACTCCAGCTCTCCTAGGTGCCCGAGCACCACCCAGAAGATCAGGTCACAGTTGCATCACTCTCCTTTACTCCTGCATACCCTGCTGCTATCAGAAACCCATCAAGTTCAGACACACACGCACACCTTTTCTACCACCCCAACCCACACATTTACCCCAGCAGCCCTAGGCACCCCCTCTCATGTACTCAGAACTGGCAAAGTTTGTCCTTAACTGTGTCTTTCCCTAACACTGTTTGTGGAAAGGCACATTAACCACAGACTGAAATTAATTGGCACGTAAAATTGTTTGAAAAATGCAAATTAGTCCATTAAATCATTTAAAATGTCATGCATGGTGCAACACAAAGTTTGGCAGGGAGAAGGGGTGATTATCACAGGTAGGCAGGCCAGCAGATGGCTGACTGCTTGGGAACACTGGCTGTGAGGAAAGGATGTTGTTCATAGCTCCTGGACTGCCTCTTTCTGTGTTAATAAACAACTACTAGTACAGTAATGGAAATGCCTATCAGCTCTTTTTGCTGTATTGTGAAGCTCACTAACATAACCCTGATATTTGCATAACCACAATGCTACCACATGCTTATCTCTGCAGAGTCAATTTAAACTTTAATGTTTCCAAAGCTGGTAAACAGAAGCTGGCAGAGTGGTGTTTTAAGTGGGAGTGCAATGATTCCCATTTAATTCCCACATTTAAGCTTCTAAGAAGTGTTTTTATAAACGTTAGGTTTAACTAGATATGGTGAAAACTATTTCTGTATAGATGCAATTGCTCCTATAAGGTGCACAGTAGTTCAGGTGGACTGTGAGATGTGGTTAATATTGCACCAGTCTTTTTGCTCATACTGTTTGCTGTTCCTTAGTGATTTAACAAATCAAGAAACATTTTAATTACAGTGAACATTATGGTTCCTAAGGGACTGGATGGTGCCTTTGTGGGAATTTGCACAGTGTCTGGTTAGAGAGCTGTGCAGTTCCTACAGTGCAGGAAGAGGAACCATAAACTATAACCAGATGGGATCAACCTCAGAAAAGAAATTGGGGCATCAAGCAGGTGGCAGATGGAAACAGCCTTTTCAACAAAGTCCAGATGGTCTGAGCTGCAAATATGCTGTTCTGGGAAGCCTGAACCTTCCTTCCAGGACCTCTGGCATCTATATTTCTTCTATAGTCAGCCTGAATTCAGCCTGGGTTCAGGCTGCTCACAAAAATATTTGGTCCCACCAGGAGGATGGGGACATCTTCAAAGGAGAACAATGAGTCCTTGTGAATACTTGGGAGTGTGATCTCAAAAATGGGGGTAAGAAAGTCTTCTCGAGAGGAAAACTAGGAAGGAAGGGTGCTGCAGTGCTGGCAGGAGCCAGCACCCACCCTTCCTGCTAGGAGTGCAGACAGGTAGCAATCTCAGGTTTGAAGGTATCCTGTGGGTCAGACCACACTAGAGCAGGGACTAGCAGTTGCCCCTGAAAGAAAAAAGTCTTGCTTGAAGGCAGGAGGCTTTTGTCTGAAAGGGACAGTGCTTATATTTCCTCTGGTTAATAGAGCATACATCCCACAAGCCAGACATCCAGTGTGATGGTTACCAAAATACCTGGGGTAACTTTCCCTGGAGTAAGTACAATACGTAAAGTATCTTCAGGCATTTATATCCATTGATATCTGTGGAGATAATCAAAACCTGACTGGACATGGTCCTGAGCAACGTGCTCGTGGTCACCCTGATCCAGCAGAGAGTTTGGACTAAATGTTGTCTAGAGAGTCCTTCCAACCTCAACCTTTCTAATTCTTAGTTTAGAAGCAGACATAAGGTATAGTGACAAAACACCATCTGCAACTTTTAAAAGGTTTAGAAAAAGCTTTGAAAAACAAAATAGATAAACAGAATAGAAAAAAGTGCCAGGGGGTCAACATGATATTCCCACAGACTGGGTTTATGGCATCATATATTTGAAATCAGACTTTGCCGTGTCTGCCTACTGAAAGTACCAGTTTTGCCATGAAGTGCTCTACAAAAAGAAAAATTGTTTTACATGGCACAGAGCACATAAGCTTCAAATTCATTTCTAAAACTGGAATCTTGAAGTGAATATAAATCTCATTATTTCATCTCTTTCTCAGTCTGGACAGGAGAATATTGTCTAACATGCTATCACATGAAATCTGAGAATTAGGATTGTACTAATGATTATCTCTTTAAACAAAAAGGCATTGTCAAAACAGTAGCAGAGAGCTAACAGAAGATATGTCAATATAAAATTAATATTCAGTATTATTTATATCTATACTTAGGATTTATCCTTTCACTGTCAAGCATGCAATTAATATTTCTCTTTCTCCCACTAAATTGCTGTGTAATATTCATCACATAACTTCTCTGAGGTGACAGCAACCTAAGAGACCCTGTACATATTTCAAGTCATCATTATTGTATAATTATTTTTTTACTAATGTCTAATTTAGAAGTTTATCTAGCTTCATAGGCCTTCTGTAAGTGTGCTTAGTTTTAATTATCAGTACAAAGTAAAACTGATGTTGGAGTATTGGGTTTTTTGTAGTAATCAATTCATAACAAATATGTAAGTGGCATTACATGAGAAAAAGGTCAGTCTGATCACTGACAGTTTCTAAGTTTTTTGCATGAAGTTAATCTTACAAATCTTGGCACAACCTATCTGCATGTTATAAACTAATATTCTCTAGCTCTTTTTTAAAGATTTCCTACAGACCCATCAGAGGACTGTTTTTCAATTAGAATTTTCTCTCTGACAATTTCCACTAAAACCTCAAAAAAATATAGGTAAGCAGTAAATGCAAACGAAAAAGACAAGAATTTGAGGTAGCTCTCAAATCTCATGCCATAAGAGGTTTCTTTCTTACATGTAACAACATTAATTATCATAACTGCTTAACCCTGTGACTCAATTAAGGCTTTCAAAGTGCTTTTAAATTATTGATTGAAAAGCAGCAAGGAGCAACCAATGGTTCAATATGACTTCACACTGCAAAAGTAACAGAAATTTAAATTGTAACCCATACATGAATGTTTAAAAAGAGTATTTTACTGAGCAAGGGTTTACCAAATAAGGAGGCAGCTCCCAGCCCTGCAAATCATTGCTTTTCCTCTCATTTTAAATACTATTTTTCCCTATTGCTCAGAATGACATACACAGTCATTGCTGTCAGGCAGTAATGAAGTTTCTGTTCAACACACTCCTTGACATGAGAAAGTCAATACAACAGCATTTTTCAAAGAAAAATGAGATGCTACGAAACCCTTTAAGGCACAAAGAAAGTGAACCTTTCCTACACAAAGAAAGTGAACAAAGGAACCTGGTCTGAGGAAACTGGAGGAGGGTTGGTGCTGGTAAGGTCTAATGAATACACAGTTCTTTAAACAAGCACTTTCTACTCTGGATATGATTACAGTTAGTATTACTAACTAATTGTTAGTAATGTAACTAACAAGGGGTTAAGATTGGGAAATTCAGATCATTGGGTGCTCTTTTTGTGAACTCGGTTTCTAACTCCTGTAAAATCTCTGACGATAATAAGAAGGCTTGTGCATATCCAGGACATTCAATTATATTCTCTTTTGTAATGTGATTTCCCTCATTGCTTGATTCTCCATTGTCGTTTTAGACAGGAGTAGTGTTTGTGATCAGTAACCAATATCTGCTGTTAATTCTTATTGTAGGATTGGAGCCAACATGTAATTAAGATTAGGACTGTAGCCTAAGGCCTTATGTTCTCTTTTATTATCAATATCGATGCACTGTCTATAACTAAGCTTAGGTCTATGAGTTACAGTTAAGAAATCTAAAGTCTAAAAACCCTATTTTATTCTTGGATTGCTCCCAGCCTACAGAGTAAGAATTACTCATTCTGAGAACTTTTACTGTGTTTTCTTTTTGGTGATCCCCTGGCTATGATAGGGTAAGGATTATGATTGGGAATGTATTTAATATGAGAAAAATCTAAATACACATAGTTTGAGATTCTTTGGACTTTCTAGAGAGGAACAGAAAAATTTCACTGAATTACACTGAATTTTTTAGAGTTGGAAGGGACCATAGAGATCATCTAGTCCAACTCCCCTGCTGAAGCAGGATTGCCCAGAGCATGTCAGGGCATGTTACTCAGGACTGCATCCAGGTGGGTCTTGGAAATCTCCAGAGAAGGGGACTCCACAACCTCCCTGGGCAGCCTGTTCCAGGGCTCTGTCACCCTCACCATAAAGAAGTTTCTTCTCATATTTGAGTGGAACCTCCTATGTTCCGACTTGTGCCCGTTGCCCCTCGTCCTCTCACTGGCAACCACTGAAAAGAGTCTGGCTCCCTCCTCCTTCAACCCACCCTTCAGATACTTATAAGCATTGATTAGGTCTCCCCTCAGCCTTCTCTTCTCCAGGCTAAAGAGTCCCAGCTCTCTCAGCCTTTCTTCATACGGGAGATGCTCCAATCCTTGAATCATCCTCGTTGACCTTCACTGGACTCTTTCCAGTAGTTCCCTATCCCTCTTGAATTGGGGAGCCCAGAACTGGATGCAGTATTCTCACAGTTATTGCTACTGTCTTCTCCTAGAAGAATTTTACCTAAGGATAAAAGTTATAGTTAGGATTGTGGTTACATTTCAGCAATTTAAGAATCAAAAAAGGTCCAAAAATCAGGAAAAGAACAAATTGGGATTGGGCATTATATTCTGTTTTACAGTAGGCTTTGATAACCTGAGGGTAATAACATTAGTGCCAAGGATGCAATTAAGGTTGGGGACTGTAAAATAGAAAACATCAACCATCCAGTTTACCAAATGGTTCTGCACAACCTGAAAAGATAGAAAGAAAATAGGTGTAAGATGCAGGCCAAGCCCTTAATCATACACATTTACATGGAGTAGCTTAAATTCAGAGCCAGAGTTAGAGTTCAGGCTTTGGAGCATGTAGCATAAAAAACTCTACTTGTTGCTGGGTTAGTTAAAGCCTTTGGCGTTGGAAAGAAAGCTCATAAACACCAGTAATATTTTTGTATTACCGTATTATTTGATTTCCTAGGCATCTTGGCTGACTACTAAATAAAAGATGACAAGAGAGTGAACTCAAGCATTGGTGCCTGAATCATCCCTCTGGCTTATCAGCAGGTTGTTGACTCTTTCCTCACCTCTTCTAAAAAACACTCTTAAATACAAATTTCATGTGTGATTCTAGAGAGACATTACTCCACGGACAATTTCCCAATGGGTAGGATGGGCAGGACTGCAAGGACAGCAACTCTGCCTCTTTCTGCCCTACATAGTCCTCCAAAGCCATCTCCTTAGCCTTTGCACCCACTCCTGCTCTCATTCCTGAGCACACAACATGTGACTTGCATTGCTGTAACAAAAACAGCAGCTCTAAAAATTTCTACTGTTGGCCTAGGAATAACAGTTCTTGAAGGGAAGGCACATAGCTACATGTAAGCTAATAGGGATGAAACTTTGCCACTAAAATTAGGTCTGCCGCTTTACATTTCATCTGAGTCATTGGAAACACATTTTGAAGGAAGAATCTTGGGGGAAATGTTCCCAAAAAGACTGTCAAATTATTATGATGGCAAAAGGTGTGTGAAGATATGATGGCTTAAAGTAACTCCATTGAAAGCATGCCCTTAGAACAAGGACAGCCTAGAGCACCTCAGAAATGCCCCAAAACTCAATTTCAGCAAAATCCCTTCTTGCCTCAACAAGTCTATTTTGAGATGTTGTGAAGGGCTGAGACAGCAAGGAGAGCTCTGTACGGAACAAACGTAAAGGGAAAAAAAATAAAACCTAGACTCATACTTCCAACGCTTAATATAGATGGAAGAAGACCCTGAGGTTACTTACAAAAAGGCTAACCCAGAACATGACCTTCATAAGCACCCTAAATGCTTTCACCCGAGGAAATAAAATCCTGGCATTTGCCATACTAAGGTCATTTAAAAACAAAGAAATTCAGATGAATGCCTGAGGTATTTTTCAATGTGTGATCCCCTTTCTGCTTTTCATACCGGAATGAGATATTGAAATCACAGAGGTTCAGCTGAGTGAAGCTACCCCAGTAGCACTAGCTACAAAACCAACACAATTTATAAATGCATTGTATCTGTTATTGGAATCCTCCACATTTAAAGCAAAACTTTAGTATTTCAGGGTACCTACTCCATGAAATCTGTCCTCGGATGCTGTTTCACCTGACTACCAGTTGGCTTGTGCTATACATGAAAAATGAGCAGAGTTTTTCTTAGTCTGTGTGCTTGAGGAGAAGCATTTTTCAGACAGCCACCCATTTCAGCAGTCCACTGCCCTTTCTTATGGTGGAACCTCTCTTTCTGAGCCACAAGTGCAGGCTGTATATCTAGTACCATACACCAAGTTACCCTACAGTGGGAGAAACCTCTCATTTTGCTAGGATGCCAGACAGCATCTATAACACAATTTTGAGGTGGCAGTAGCAGTTGCTCAGGGGGTTGATAAAGGGAATGCATTTTTCAACCTCTTGGAAGTTAGTCTCAAAAAAGCGACATTTGCGTAGTGACAGAAATTCATTATCATCACATGACTGTAGGTTGATGGTACCATATGTGACAAAGGTTGGTTTTAATCAGTTTCTGTCACACTGAATCCTCCACTATGGTTAACACAGCAGCAAAAATGCCAAAAGCCAAAGAATTATTGAGGATTAAGTACCAACATGCTTGCAACCCAGGCTGTAGTTCTTCAGTGTCAAAGCTGAGCTTTGATCAAATGGAGCAAATGGAAAGCTCTTCCATTGTCAGGTCCTGCAGGACAGAGGTTCTGCAACTCAGTAGAGTATTATGATGACATGAGGCATTAATTTTAGCTATTTGTTCATGGATATCACAATGCATTTGCAGGTGTCCATGTTCGCAAATATGAATAATTATCCTAGTTTTGTGAATATGCTACCAGAACTCAACCCTTCATTGCCCATATATGTGGTTAGATGGCTACCTAGCTTTGTGGATAAGCAGGACGGAAAACAATCTGTGTGTAAGTAGTCCATACTGAAGAAGCAAAATAAGCACCTGTCTATGATTTAGTAAGAGGCTGAGCAGTCAGTTTTGTACTTTTACTTCAGAAATGCTGAGCAAGATGTCTAGCTCTCTAGACCATTTTATGCATTATGAAAACAGCAAAACACCCACTTGCTTGCAGCTGTCTGCGTCTCAGTGTGGCAAGTTCACTTCTGTTGCAGAATCAATAAAGGCTTCAAGCACCTAACTCAGGGGTTTTGAGGTACACTGAGAAGATTAAATAAGCAAAGCATATTTTTCATCCTTTTGTCTAAACCAAGGAGGTATTTTACAGCCTTCATTACTGCAGCAGCACTAACACCCACATACAGAGGCTGTAGTCACCCAACAGAGGATTCTCTGGGAAACATTTCCATTGCCCTTGTGGGCAGCTCCTATTTCACTCTGTATTGCAGAGGAGGTACGTATCTGTGGGGTCTGTCCCCAGACTGCCATTTACCTGGGGCAATAGCTGCCTGGCACAGAGAGGGATTCTGAACAATGTCACAGCAATTCTGAAACAGCTGGCAAATACCATAAGATCTCAAATATCATAAGATCTGCATTTTCATATGCAGACCAAACAGTCCCCTACTTGTATTCACAATTACCTAGTTAGCTACTTGAAGCCTTTTTTTTCCTCAGCTCTGCTTGCCCCTTTTTTCTGCCTTTCCTCTTGCATTCTCTACTGTTGCCTTCTTCCCCTTTCCATGTCCTCTTCCCACCCTGTGAAGCTCTTCTTTCTGCTCCCCCCACCACATTCCCCATTTTGAATGTCTCTGACTTCTTAAGTCATTGTTGCAAACAACCTTAATTCATAAATTAAATTCTTTGTTGACTGCCCTGAGAATAAATTCACTTCTCAAACTCAGTGCATAATTTCCAAGTTTGCTATAATTAACTGTAATCAAAATGTAAGTGGTTTTTTCCACCACGTTACTTATTTAACATTTTTCCTTCCACCTAAAACTATTATTTTAAGAAGCAGAATACATACAACTTTAGTATAATTTATTCAAAAACTAGCTTAATCTGACCTATTTGACTCATGAAAACCCTCAGTTTTCAGGCAAATTAATTATTGGCTATGAAATTTTCTCTTAAATATTTTCCTTAACAATGCTAGATAGCTCTCTTGAAGCTAGTTCAATTCTGTCTCTATTCTCACTCTTTGTAGTTCAACTTTCTACTCTACTTACAGGTTATTTATACTGTTACTGATACTTCCCAGTATGAGACAAAAGGGAGTCAAAGAAGAGACACTGACCTAAATATTACCCCTTGAATTACTTTTCTATAAATTAACCATATTTTATACAGGTTCAGTCAACGCCTTTGCTTCCCACTTTTCTTCTGGTCATGGGGGGAAGGGCAGAAAGTAAAACCTGTGTCTCCTTCATGTGAGAGATGTCACTATTAGGTTAATGAGAAATCCTATCCTGCAGGCTTCTTTTTCCAGCTCCTGGCCCCAAAGTTCCCAGACTAGGCACAGAAATGACCCATCTTCAACCAGTTCCGCTAGTCCTGCTCTGGGGAAAGATCAGAGGTGGCCATGAGACCCTCCAGGCTAACAGGGGAAATGAATTTCAGACTCCTGTTTCTGACAGAAATGATTACTATCCTGTTACATGCCAGTTGGGCGTTGAAAGTGGCTATTTCTCTTCTTTCCATCTCTGTTTTGTGGGACAGTCTTGGCTGCTACTTGTTGCAGAGGGATTGCAGTCCTACCAGTAGGTTTCACATACTTTGAAGACACATTGTTAGAACATGTTTCTTGGCAGACCAAAAATGTCTTCTTTTTTTTTTTTTTTTTTTTTTTAACTCCAGTCAGATGTAACTGGAACCTTGCAAGATTGAAAGACACTGTAACCAACAGTGGTCTACAAGAGACTTAAAAGCACAACATGATTAAGCTGAGTTTTGGGAATAACTCGGGATGTTTCAAAGATTGTTCTTCAATGTTTATTTGCATACAGCAAAGGAAAAAATAAACCAACAGCAAATCCAAACCTCAACTCTTTCCTCGTTGTCAGCCTGTCTTACCATTCTAGGGGGGCTGCTTGCAGAACATCATCTTCTATCCTTGTTCAAACTCTCTTTTCCACACTGCAACGGACCATTGGTTTTGAACATTATTCTGCAAGGCAAGAAGAATTTACAGGGTTTTTTATAGTAATTAAAACAAACAGAAGAAAATCCCTCTGTGAGTTATACATTAAATCAAGGAGATACCCCAGAAGTTTCTAACTTCTACCTTTATTAAGGAAAAATAGTATTTTACCATATTTTACCATATGGGACAATGAGGAATGATGTAATTAATCATATTTATTGCAAATCAAAAGGAAAATATTTCCATAATTTTTAATTATAATAGTTATAGAAGAAATATATGTAAAATTATACACAAGTTTTCATCAGTCCATAAACCCAGTAGGCTAGGAATTTACTAGCGCTATGGGAGGCATTCGTTAAAACTTTCATGTATTGGTATGATATACCATAATTACTTTGAAAAGAACAGTATCTCATTACAGATAATTACTCCCATTTCAAGTAGCTTCAGGCTATTGAAACTAGCAAGGAGAACTCTGTGGGTGCTGGGTGTAACCTGGTGATGCACAGGTTTCACCACTAGCAGTGAGGAGCTCTATGGCACAAATGACCTACGGCCTTGGATAATCACTACCAAAAGGAAACTGATGGCAGAGGTTTTGGTGAGCATCACTCACATATACCAGTTTCCAGCACATGCGTTGATGATAAGCAAACATCTCAGCAACCTGAACAGTCGGATTTTTAAAGTATATATTTATGACAACAGTATGGAAATCTCTGCATGCATTTTGTTCAACTAATTGTGTTCATAGGGAAAATTAATCTCCAGAAGCTGTTTTCCATCCATCTGCCATTAACTAGTGCCATGGTTTAACACCAGCCAGCAATTAAGCACCACCCAGCCGCTTGCTCACTCCCCCCAGTGGGATGGGAGAGAGAATTGGAAGAGTAAAAGTGAGAAAACTCGTGGCTCGAAATAAAGACAGTTTAATAGGCAGAGCAAAAGCCGCACAAGCAAGCAAAGCAAAACAAGGAATTATTTCACTGCTTCCCACCTGCAGGCAGGTGTTTAGCCATCTCCAGGAGACCAGGACTCCATCATGCGTAACTGTTAATTAGGAAGACAAACACCATCACTCCGAACGTCCCTCCCTTTCTTCCTCTTTCCCCACCTTTATATACTGAGTGTAATGTCATTTGGTATGGGATATCCCTTTGCTCATTTGGGGTCAGCTGTCCCAGCTGTGTCCCCTCCCAGCTTCTTGTGCACCTGCAGCCTACTCGCTGGTAGGGCAGTAGGCAGAGCAGAAAAGTCCTTGACTGTGTGTAAGCACTGCTCAGCAGTAATGAAAACATTTCTGTATTATCAACACTGTTTCCAGCACAAATACAAAACACAGCCTCATACCAGCTACTATGAAGAAAATTAACTCTATCCCAGCCAAAAGCAGCACAATAAGCTGTGTCTGGAAGTGCGTTATTGGGTTTCATGCCATGCAGTCATTCTAAGACGTGCTCCACTAGCATACCGATGTTAAGAATTTGGGCCTTAACGCTTAATTACATCACAGCCATAGGACAGTGGCTGCAGTAGATGGATAGAGCTGTGGTAAAAATCTTGACTTGGCAATGTGAGGTTAATTAGGTAGGACTATAAAAGAAATGAGTCTGATAAAGAACTATCATAGCTTAAATGCATACTTTTTTTTAAGTGGCAGTTCAACGAGGTGGGCTGCAATCAATTCTCTTGCCTCCTTTCTGGAAAGGAAAAGGCTCAAGAGAGCAAGGCATTGTATCAGCTGAGTATCAGGCTACCTGGATGCCCCCTCAAACTTGTTTGACCACAGGAAAGAAACATACAGTGCCAAATTCAACAATCCGAGAAACTGTTACAACAGAGAAGCAGGTGATGCACTGCCAAATGCACGCTTGCTTTCACCCTTGGGAGCCTGACATTCCCCACCACCAGCGTGGGCTACGAGAGCTGCAACCTACAAGAGCTCTTTCCAGTGGGACTTCTTACAACATATGTAAAGAAAACATTTAGATTATATGTATGGCTACAGTACAGAGAGCTATTCCCTTACAAGTCTTGATTTGTGTGTTTATACAGTATCTGGAAATCCTCAGAGAAAAGTTGTAAGAAGCAGTGCAAGATAACCCTTGTAAGCATTGACAGGGTCAAAGGGAGTTGCATTGCCCTGGTTTCTGTTAGAGCCCAATAGCTTCAACTCACACATCAGGACAGCCAACATGGCTTTACTAGGGGCAAGTCCTGCCTGACTAACCTAGTGGCCTTCTATGATAAAGTGACTAGGTCAGTAGACAAGGGGCGACCTATGGATGTAATCTATCTGGACTTCTGTAAGGCCTTTGACACAGTTCCTCACAACATTCTACTTGCCAAATTGGAGGGATACGGATTTGATGGGTGGACGGTTCGGTGGATAAGGAATTGGCTGAATGGTCGCATCCAGAGGGTGGTACTCAATGGCTTTAAGTCCAGATGGAGAGCAGTGACTAGTGGTGTCCCTCAAGGGTCCGTCCTGGGACCAGTACTGTTTAACATTTTTATCAAAGACATAGACAGAGGGATTGAGAGCACCATCAGCAAGTTTGCAGATGACACCAAGCTGTGTGGTGTTGTCGATACATCGGAGGGACGGGATGTCATTCAGAGGGACCTGGACAGGCGGGAGAGGTGGGCCCAGATGAACCTCATGAGGTTCAACAAAAGCAAGTGCAGGATTCTGCACCTGGGCAGAAACAATCCTCAGTATAAATACAGACTGGGGGATGAGGTATTAGAAAGCAGCCCTAAGGAAAGGGACTTGGGGGTGCTGATTGACGAGAAGCTGGACATGAGCAGGCAATGTGCTCTCGCAGCCCAAAAGGCCAATCACATCCTGGGCTGCATCAAAAGAAGTGTTGCCAGCAGATCCAGAGAGGTGATTCTGCCACTTTACTCTGTTCTGGTGAGACCTCACCTGGAGTACTGTGTGCAGGTCTGGAGCCCTCAATATAGAAAGGACATGGACCTGATGGAGCGGGTCCAGAGAAGGGCCACCAAAATGATCAGGGGGCTGGAGCACCTCTCCTATGAGGACAGACTGAGGGAGCTGGGGTTGTTTAGCTTGGAGAAAAGGAGGCTCCGGGGAGACCTCATAGCGGCCTTCCAGTACCTGAGGGGGGCCTACAGGAAGGCTGGGGAGGGTCTGTTTACAAAGGCCTGCAGCGACAGGACGAGGGGCAATGGTTTTAAGCTGGAGAAGGGGAGATTTAGATTGGATATTAGGAAAAAATTCTTTACCGTGAGGGTGGTGGAACACTGGAACAGGTTGCCCAGGGAGGTGGTTGAGGCCCCTTCCCTTGAGATATTCAAGGTGAAGCTCAACGAGGCCCTGGGCAACCTGGTCTAGTAGGAGGTGTCCCTGCTGACTGCGGGGAGGTCGGACTAGATGACCTTTGGAGGTCCCTTCCGGCCTGGACCAATCTATGAATCTATGAATCTATGAATCAGAATATTCTGATTACTCCCACTTAGTTCTTTGTTGTATTATGACAACAAAACACTTTGACTATTTCATCTATTTTCCCTCAGTACATACCTAGACAGATTTCAGCAGACTTAAATTCAATCTTTAGTTTCCTATCTCTTAAAGGAATGCTTGCTGTACCTTTTAACACATTTGTTACAGTTACCTCAGTGTGATGTGTAAGAAAGTCATCAAAGGGCAGAGAGGTATCAGATTTATCAATGCAGAAGGCACTGGATTCAAGGACTCTTGTCTTTAATAAAATTATATTAAGAGTATGGAATAAATCACCTAGTGGAGCAGCTGTCTTATCCCAAGCTAAGGGAAGCTAAATAGGGTGTTGGTAGGTGGTGATAAATTGGAATTTGATTTTGTGCTGTTATTACCTACCTGCAGTGAGAAACGTAATCCCTGGGGGACAGGATCTGATCATAGTTCAAGTGCATTACTATATATTCATTGGCTGGAGAATGAGAAGCAGAAGTAATATGATTACCCCAAAATGTGCTGGAAGTACTTCTGTAACAGAATAACCACTAATTCTACTTCCCATCTGTTTTTGCTTGCCATCCAATTCACACCATGTTTCCTGGGGAAAAAAACATGGTTTCCCTGGCAGATTTCTTAGAATGGGACACTGTTAGGGACCACTTCCTCTACAGCTGACCAAAACCTGGTCATTTCTTTGGAGCCACAGAGCATATCCTGCTCACCCCCTCAAAGGATAGGAAAATACATACAGAAAACCATAAAAGCACAGTACTACCTGAAATCTGGTGTGTTTTAGAGAATTCAAATTTGGCATCCAAAATTGACAAGTTTAATAAAACAGCAAAATGAAAGCCAGCAGGAGGCAAAAAAAACATGACGGAAAGACGCACACCTTCATTTTTCTTTCTGAAGTACAAATAACTGATGTTTGTGATTGCAGACAGGAGAACATTTTGGTTTCTTTTCCTACTACAATTAAAATTATCAAATTGCAAATAAGTCAAAAGTACTAGTAAACAAAAGGAAACCAATATATTGTATTTTATCTAGACAGTCTGTGTGTTTAATATTTCTCCAGAACAACTATATCACACCGATAATGGCAAAGGATGCATATCTTTGTAGGGAGCCTAAAATTACTGTTTTTCAAGGGAACCTTGGGTGAACCCATTGTACTCCAAAGAGAAAACTTTACTCTTCAGGGTTAATCAATGAGTTCAGAGAAAACACACGGGTTTTGGCAAGGAAAAAAAAAAAAAAAAAACACAAAACTGTACACAGAAGAAGAGGAGAATCAAATCAGATGAAGAGAAAAATCATCTTTAATTTATCCTTTAATTTGACTGCAGAATTCTGACAGCAAGTTCCTGAGGGCTGCCAAGAACACAGTTCACAGAGGTAATGAAAATACCTTCCTTTCTTCTAACCTAACCTCGTTGAAACAGCTTAAAAAATTAAAAACATAACAAAACACTTCCATTAAGATCAGTTCAGCCAGAAAGGAACAATGTTTTGTTTTGCTAGAAGAATGCTTCTGAATGGTTCTGCTGAAATGACACACTCCCATGGAAAATTTCAGGGTTGTGGCAACTAGAGTTTCTGCCCAAAAAATCCCAAAGAAGTGGCAATGCTTGGGCTTTGGTCCTAAAGCATATCAGGTACCATTGTAAAAATTGTACAGTACGGATGACTGAATTACAGCCTCTAGGAATCTTCCTTGTTCAATTACTGGTATAGACGTAGCCAAAATGTCCAAGGGTTGTCTGCATCTAAGCTCAATGTCCTGGAAAGGCAGGCTATGCTTATTACAAGGCTGACTTGCTGTGCTAGAACATTACAGTGAACTAATTCATTTGATTTAAGCACATCTCTGTTTCCCTTAGTAAACAGTATCAGCGATCTAATAATTTCATATAATCCCACTCATGACAAAAAATTTAACTTGCTCAAGATTTCACTGAATTTCACTGAATTTTTTTAGAGTTGGAAGGGACCATATAGATCATCAAGTCCACCTCCCCTGCTGAAGCAGGATTGCTTAGAGAATGCTACTCAGGACTGCATCCAGGCGGGTCTTGAAAATCTCCAAAGAAGGGGACTCCACAACCTCCCTGGGCAGCCTGTTCCAGGGCTCTGTCACCCTCACCGTGAAGAAATTCTTCCTCATATTCGAGTGGAACCTCCTATGTTCCAACTTGTGCCCGTTGCCCCTTGTCCTGTCACTGGGAACCACTGAAAAGAGTCTGGCTCCCTCCTCCTTCAACCCACCCTTGAGATACTTATAGGCGTTAATAAGGTCTCCCCTCAGCCTTCTCTTCTCCAGGCTAAAGAGTCCCAGCTCTCTTAGCCTTTCCTCATAAGGGAGATGCTCCAATCCCTTAATCATCTTTGTTGCCCTTCACTGGACTCTTTCCAGTAGTTCCCTATCCCTCTTGAATTGGGGAGCCCAGAAGTGGATGCAATACTCCAGTTGTGGCCTCACCAGTGCAGAGTAGAGGGGGAGAATGACTTCCCTTGACCTACTAGCCACACTCTTCCCTATGCAGCCCAGGATTCCGTTGGCCTTCCTGGCCACAAGAGCACACTGCTTGCTCATTGTCATTTTGCTGTCTACCAGGACTCCCAGATCTTTCTCTTCGGAGCTTGGCTCCAGCAGGTCCACGCCTAACCTGTATTGGTGCCTGACATTCTTCTTGCCCAGGTGTAGCACCTTACACTTTTCCTTGTTGAACCTCATGAGGTTCTTCCTTGCCCAGCTCTCCAGCCTGTCCAGGTCTCTCTGGATGGCAGCACGGCCCTCCGGGGTGTCAGCCACCCCACCCAACTTGGTATCATCAGCAAACTTGCTGAGGATACACTCTGTCCCCTCGTCCAGGTCACTGATGAATATGTTGAACAGGACTGGACCAAGTATTGACCCCTGGGGGACACCACTGGTTACAGGCCTCCAGCTTGAGCCTGTTCCATTAACCATTACCCTTTGGGTCCTGTCACACAGCCAGTTCTCAATCCACCTCACTGTCCCCTCATCCAGCCCACACTTCCTTAGTTTTCCAATGAGGATGTTATGGGAGACAGTGTCAAAAGCCTTGCTGAAGTCAAGGTAGATGATATCTGCTGCCCTCCCCTCATCCAGCCAACCAGTTATGGCATCATAGAAAGCTATCAGATTGGTCAAGCATGATTTACCCTTGGTAAACCCATGTTGCCCACGATTAGACTCCCTCCCTTTCAGAGATACATATGTAGTTTTAAAAAGTCATGGGTTTTTTTCCCAAACCTCTTTTAAATAATGAGATGAGACTTGCTCTGGGTGATTTTTCTGGAGTAACAGATTCTGACATTCTAATATCCTGAAACTGTAAAATAGGACGTTCTAACATTCATCTGAATCTCTGTAAAGTTTTGTCCCATTCATTTTAGATGGGCACCATTTGAATCACTTGATTTGTTCTTCCTGTTACACAGTGTTTATACTCTTCAGTCTTAGTCCCTTCTAGTAACCAATTTGATGTGGTTTTACATTAAAGTCTCCTATTATGCCACTATAGAAGAATTATTTTTTGCTCCTCTCCAAAATTGGAATTCCTCCAATTTTTTGAACTCTTTCTGGTGTTAATTTAATTAATACTACTAATTAGGTGGGGACTAGACTTAAACACGTGAAAGAAAAAAATAGTTTTCATGAGCAATGAAAAAACATTTCTGGGAATTCTGCCCAAAGTCATCCATTTCTCCTTTGCTGCAACTCTGATACACTATTTGACATCTTTCCTAGGTCACCAAAGGTGCCAAATATTTCCATTCTACTGAATTTTTAATTTTTCATAGTGACTTAACTTCACCTCAGTCAGCAGAGGTATTTTTCTAATTTTGTCACACTTCTATCACATAAAAAAAAAGTGTGACTTCTTGTCATGCTAAGATCAGTAATATAAAGAGTTTCCACATGTTCCTTGGAAGATCTTGTTTCACAGTAAGGCAATGTGTACATCAGCAACATTACACTGTTATTATACAATTGTAGTTTGGATGAAGTTTAGTAAAATATTTTATTCTTACCTAGGTTTATGTTTTCCTCCATTCTTTTTCACAAAACTGTTATATAAATAAATAAAATTTTAAAATAAAAGCACAGCCATCTGTAAAAGGGGGTAAAAAAGGTAACAATACCTTTTCAGAATACCTTTTTTTTCCTCCTTCTTCTGTGTACATTGGGTCTTAGTGACAGGTTCCTTTTTCACTTCCAACTATCCTACAAGAAGGAACAGCTCTGAGAACTGCAAAGTAATTCTGCAGTACCCAAAGGTGAGAACTTCCCTCCACATTTCGTCTGTTCTCTAGGAATAGATGACTATTTCTATCAAATATTGCAGTTCAGCCTTCCTTAATTTTAGTGCACAGCAACCAAAACAGTGCTGGTCAATGGGAAGGTCCAACCATCCCATCATGTCTATAAAATGGAAGAGACTAGACTGACTTGTGCAAGTAGACAAAAAAAATAGTGTGAAGAACAGAAAGAACAAACAACAACAAAAGCTTGTGCCATTCCCCTTTATTGCAATTCCCCCACCCCTTCAAACTTTCTCAGGATGTTTTGAAGAGGTAATTAAGGTGTAGCTGGCAACCCAGCTGCATCATATCAAGTGGGGAGTGCAAAGCTAGAAGAGCAATCAGATATGCAAACAGTGTGTTTATATTTCTTGAGATGTAAATATCATTTATAAAACTTGTTGTCCAGAAGTTCAAAACCTAGCAAAGGACAGTAATGAACATCTTCAACACTGAACCACTAAATTAAATACGACATTAATGAGAACCATTTAATGCAGTTCAGCTCTGCTTTGATGGCCATTTTAATTAGATTGCTGCTGTGCTGAACTGAAAAGCTTCTAACAGCATCAGAAAACCATGACTTGCAATACAGAACCTCATGAGATGTTGCTGGACCCCAATTTGCATGTATAATTAATGAGATGCATCTCTCACTGGAGTGTAATTTGATTCAGGTGTCAGGCAAACACATGGGTATTCACCGGCAACTCTATGGCCTATGATCCGAGTACAAGGGCCTTTTCCTCTGATGGGCTCCAGTGGTGGGATGCTGTGACAATCTCTACCTATTTACAGGGCTAATAGGTAACTGGTCTGTTGATTTAAAAGTCAGATGTTTGTCACTGCATGTATGGACAAGAAGGGTAGATGAAATTTAATGGCAAGAAGGGGAAGGGTTACAAATACATTTCAAAAGCAACCAAAATTCCAGAAGAACTAAAGCCTTCCACAAGAAATAGTATCTCACCCAATTTGCTTGATCTCTTATGTAGGACATCATTGCTTCTTTAGCTTTCTAGAGAACTAAGGAAGCTAAAATTGTCCTTCGAACCCGAAAGGAAAAAAGGAAGGAAAGAATTTTTCTATGACTTCATTGCATGGATAGTTTTGAATGGCTTTGAAATGGTAGGAAAAACAAAACTTAAAAAGCTTAATACCTCAAAAGGGAAACAGCATCTAAATTCATAATTTCAAATATATGTCTAGTCAATAATTCTTTAGAAATACATACATATATTGCAATTTACCACAACATTTGACTGTCAAAAGGTTTTGAAGTCAGTCTGGCTCTGGAAGTTGAGGCACTAAACAAACAGAATTTGCTCCAACATCCTCTGTTATCAAGAAAGTTCTGGTATTGGCAATCCACAGGCAATAGCTTTTACTGTAAAGCCCCTCTACTGCAATAAGCATGGTTTAAGGAACCCCATCTTCCTCCACATGCACATAAGAAAGCAAAGATCAGCTCAGTAATAAATAAGAATGAGACTGAACATAAAATGAGTCATTTCAGACGGTCATTTTTTCCTCCAGTGCTGTACCTTGTACTTGTCATCCAGACTTAGGAAGAGCTTAGTACGAATTACGAGTAAAGACTTTTGGAGAACTAAGCTGGCCATGCCATGGAAGTATTAAAAAAATATCCTGAATGCTCTTTCATTAAAAAGAACAATGGAAATGTGGTACAATGCATTCATTCAGATGAGAATCAAGCCCATTTTAAATGCAGTATAAATAGTAAGATCTTCAAACTTACCTTCACTATTGTCTTATGGAAGATACTGGACAAAATTTCCAAAATAAGTAGCAACATAGAGCTGTTGATCTGGAAAATTCTGTTAACGTTGTCTCATAAAACAAAAACAAAGGAAAGCATCACGAAATTGAAAAGCTGGAAATGAGAAGCAATGCAAAGAAGTTGTTTACTTGCTTTTTAAATACAGTGCTTAATTGAGTTGTGGAACTCCTTGGCATAAGATACAAAGAACTAGTTAAGATTCAGATACAAGAGTTGGGCTTTAACTAAGTCCCTTAAGTCGCATGAGATAAGACAGCATATCGTGCCATTTGTAAGGAAAGAGGAAAAGACAAAACAACTCCCCAATATGTAAAATTAAATGTTGCCTGTTCGACTTACTGCTCTGAGCAACTCATTATTGCTCCTTGCCCCTCAGTAAGGTCCACGGTCTGTAAGTCTATTTCTTCTACAAACCTGCATTCAGCGGGTGTTTTTACATTGTTTACTATTTAATTTCAGGCCAGGAGTGCACTTCTGAAGCAAATGTGCCCACCATCTCCAGAACCCAACTACACACCTCCTGTGACTAGTGACACCAACACCCTCTCCATTTTCATGGAGTGCACTTGACAGAAATTGACTGTGGCCATGCACCTGTCATCTCAAGTTCCCCTATCATGTGAACAGGCTTCAGCTGATAGGAAAAGACATGATGAGGGAGGGTTTGCAGAGCAGATGGCAATGGGGGCCAGTGAGATGAACTGCTTGCGCATGCTATAGGCAGCAACTTAAATAAATCCATAGTGAGTTAAGAAAAATAGTGATCTTTTGGAGATGTATTGGGGCAGGAGCTCTGGCTTTTGCATATCCCACATCAAACATCCTGTTTATAATTGGCAACAGTGTCATCTTGCTAGCAACTTGCTAGGTACCACAAATCTAGTCTGTTGGCCCCTCTTATCTACACTTCCTTCTTCTTTCCCCATTGCCTGCCTTCTTGTTCATTTGCATGTGCTTCTGCCAGAAGTCTCCCTGCTTTCTGATTTTCTTGCCTCTTTTCCACTCACTGTGCTTCTGCAGAGGATGCAGAGTTGAAGGAAATGTGTGATGTACACAGGTCACTGCAGTGTGACCCCCAGAAAGGAAGGAAAGGAAGTAGTTGTTAACTTCAAGAAGGGAGCAGTAATTATTGTGCTGTGAGTGAAACTGAAGCAAAGCCTTGAATTGCCTTATAATCTTTAAGATAAAAGAATTTGTGCACAGCAATTGATATTTTCCTAGGATAAAACATTAGATGCTGCATTTATATGTTTTTGCCTTATCTCTTCATCTTTCC
The DNA here is from genome assembly GCF_964106895.1 of Numenius arquata. Classification (NCBI taxonomy): domain Eukaryota; kingdom Metazoa; phylum Chordata; class Aves; order Charadriiformes; family Scolopacidae; genus Numenius; species Numenius arquata. Next base: position 14,834,571 of record NC_133577.1, on the reverse strand, counting down.
AAATCCCTCCCATTTGAGTTCTCCTGGCTTCAGGTCTGTCGGATAAATAATAAAGCATCTATGTGAAATGCATTATAAACCCAACCAAATATCACCTGCAGTACTGAAAGGAGTAAGATGTATGTGATCATCAGACTAGCAGCTGAAATCACCATTCAATTAAAAGCTGTGTACATTATACCATTGATTAATTTATTTGAACACTTAGATTCACATTTTGACCTGCATGTCAGCCTGGACGAGGGATTGCTAAAAGAGATGATCCATCACGGGAGCATATCACATAAATCCTTATATTATTGCAATAAAATATTTTAAATTTTAAATAAACTGTCAGCATCATTTTTAAAAAGGCAGACGAAAATGCAAACATCAGGCTGCCATACTTCAGATTTCTTCAGTTCATAGCTTGGCTATCTAAACTAAAACTCTGTTATTATTTGATTTGCTTTCCTTGATTTAAATGACAGTCTTTGCATGTAAGGAGTAATTTAGATCAGTGTTTCAGGAGATTTTTGCTCCCCTTGCACCTCCTTTTTCCAAGAAGGATTTCCCTCTGTAGGTTGTCTTAGCTGGAGAAGTTGTGTAACTTGGATTAACCCTATCAGTAACTGAAGCGACAGGTGGCAACAAAGCAAATGATGATGCAAGTGCACTTGACCGATGCGAAAGAAGGCAGGACACTGTTAATCCCAAAAGTAGAATAACAGACAGTCTGGGGGACTGGAACAGGAGTAGTGTTAATCCCGCTCCCCCCGCCTTCCCCTCCCCCCCCCCCCCCCCCCCCAAAAAAAAAAATTCCAACCCTATATGAACATGCAGTGAGAAAAAAAGGATAAATGCATTTTCCATGACTGGAGAAGAATGGAGACTGACAGTGTGAATAACTGGAGGAGGTTTTTGTGGCTTGAAGATGCAAAACAAGAATTTCAGAGGAAGCAGGCTGTAGAACAGCTCAGGTATGATCTGGGACATCCCCTGCAAAAAGCTCAGCAATCATCCCTGTCAGTGCCTCTCATACTTGCAGGCAGACACTTTGATAAAGAGGACTAAAAGTTCACCTGCATCAGAAGGTGAACTCCACCTCTCAGCTGCCTTCTCTGGCAAGTGGTGATGTGTTGTAACCTGTACTTCGATAATGTTTCTTGAAGAAATACAACAGTAGGTGGCAGTAGTTTGTGGCGTTTAGCACTTGTGCACTCAGTTTAATTGTGTCAATTTTGGAGCATCTGCAATAAATGAGAAGTGGAAAAATATCTACATTTGTCATCTAGCATAGGATCTAATCATGTAACTATGAACTTTTTCCAGGAGCTGAATAGCTGTTGATCAATATATATATGTTCTATATACTTCAGGGCATGTTTTAGTAAGCATGTTTTGTCACGTTGACATAATTAGAGGAACCTATCAAAGCCCTGAGCTAGGAACTGTCTATTTTCTGCAAATGTTGCAGACCTATGCAAAATTCAACAAAATCATAGGCTTTCCAGTTAATTATGATGAATTATGATCATTTCACATCTGGAATATCCCCTTCAAGCTAAACTATTATCTAACAGTTTTATGCAACCAAATCTGTTTTCTTCTGACCAGTGTTAGTATATTGGTAAAATTAATGTCCAAGATTGCAAAAAAAGAGAAATATAAACACCGATGTAAACATCTGTGTGTGTGTGTGGCCCCGATTACATATTTTTTCAAGTAACAACATTGTCATATGAAGTTTAATGATAAAAAAACAAATATATCCTTTTAATGTATGTTCAACACGAGTACAAATGGAAGGTCATCTGTAAAAAATGTTAAAAATTCTATTACTGATGAGTACCTAGAAATTATTGCATATATGAGTATGGAGAGGTTTAGCAAAGGAGAAAGATTGACCCCACTGGCCTAGGTAGTGACCAGTTCATTAAGGTTGATGAAGCACTCATGGCATCAAACATCCTTCAGTTGGATGGTTTTCTCCTGCTTTTTCGTCTCTCCTTAATACCTTGCACTCCCAGTGGGCTCCAGCCCACAGTGAGGGTATCCTTGTTTGAAGTTTCTTTTCCCTCACACTGCTATCTTGTACAAAACCAGTAAGAGAGAAGACAAATCACTATACTGAGTTGACAGCAAGTCAGCAAACAACCAACAAGTCCTAGCTTTGGCAAAGCTAGCCCAGTAGAGCCCTGAAGGACTGTGTCAGACCGTGCTTTCTTCACTGTTAGCATTTGCTTACAAAACCACATGAATGGGAAAAATTGGGCAGTGATTGTCTCTACTCATGCATTCAGTTGGTAGCAGGCAGAGGACAGTAAATTAAATGAAATGCGTGGCCTATGATCTCTATTCCCTGCCTCAGGATAAGGCTTACAGAAGGCTTTTGTTGATAGGGTATATGTATACTGGGAGAAACTGTCCATTTCAGTAACATGTTTCCTTTGAACATCTCAGAGAAGTCTACAGATATTGATTAAGCTTCATAATGCCCCCAAAGTATCTCAGATTTCCGTTCTTATATAAGAGATGAGTAGCCTGAAGGGCTGAGAGAGGTTTTGCCCAAGGTCATAAAATAAGACATTGACAGGATTAGAAATAGGTCTCAGGAATCATGGTATGAGTCTTGTTTAAATACAGTGCCTTTCAAGAGCAAGAGTGCATATACTGCAATCATGGTTTACATTTCCCAAAGCTTTTCTATATGAAATATGCTATAACAACAGACTGAATGCAGAAGAAAATGTGCAGTATAATGCAGAGGCATTTTATGAGATTGTGAGAGGGTTTCCAGCCCAATTGTTTTTATTCCTTTTAAATAAGAGGGGAAGATCAGCAAAAAAAAAAAAAGAAAAAACCAGAATGAAAAACAATCAAGCAGTTCTGTTCCAGCTAATAAATGACAATAAGAATTGGGAAAGGATATGTCACTTTCATCTGCCACAATTTTTCTTTTATTTGCCAAACATCATACCTAGGGGAACATGAATGATATGAGGATATCTATCTTCCTGTTGATGACAGAATTACCTTAGGCAATTTCCAGCTAAATTGCCAGAGCTGGTTGAAATGTTTTCGATAAAGAAATTGAAAATGTTTGCAGAATATTTTTATACCTCTATGGAGAATTAAAATGGATGTACTGTTTTTTCCCTGTCCCTTATACCCTTTCCCCCTCCTCTTCGGCTTTTACTTGCAAGTTGGGTGAAAGAGGATAAAAGTTATGAAAAAAGTGAAGAGAAAGAAAAATAAGAGGATTTGGATAAAAAAAAACGGGCACAGGATTTTGAACATTAAAACAAACAGTCAAAAAAACACCCTCCAGAAATGAAATATTCCAGTAATTAATGTCTCAAAGCGATGTTTTTCAATTGCATTCACACCTAAAGCCAGCAAAAAGTGTCTGGCTATCTTAATCTCAAGCCAAAAATGTAAATCAGTAATGTTATAAGTTTCCTTTTTCTTGCTGTACAAAGTTTTCCATTTTATAAAAATTTTAAGAAAAATTATTAAGAAAATTTTGGTATTACCCCCTTCAGTATGATTATTGGGTGTTATTCCCCTCTTAAATTTCACTGAATTTCACTGAATTTTTAGAGTTGGAAGGGACCATAGAGATCATCTAGTCCAACTCCCCTGCTGAAGCAGGATTGCCCAGAGCATGTCAGAGCATGTTACTCAGGACTGCATTCAGGCGGGTCTTGAAAATCTCCAAAGAAGGGGACTCCACAACCTCCCTGGGCAGCCTGTTCCAGGGCTCTGTCACCCTCACCGTAAAGAAGTTTCTTCTCATATTTGAGTGGAACCTCCTATGTTCCAGCTTGTACCCGTTGCCCCTCGTCCTCTCACTGGCAACCACTGAAAAGAGTCTGGCTCCCTCCTCCTTCAACCCACCCTTCAGATACTTATAAGCATTGATTAGGTCTCCCCTCAGCCTTCTCTTCTCCAGGCTAAAGAGTCCCAGCTCTCTCAGCCTTTTTTCATAAGGGAGATGCTCCAATCCTTGAATCATCAATTTAAATGTAGATTCTTGTCCTAAAACATACAAAATGTATATTAAAACTTATGAATTGAGAGAAGTTCTGCCAATGCTTCCAAGTTTTTGAAAACAATGAATGTGATTCACCACTCTATTACACCACTATTACAGAGTGATGTGTCAGGCTCAGTGTTTTAAATGAGACTGTTTCTGGATACTGCAAGCAACTTGTGCAGGTCGGACTTTGGGAAAGTCCAGTAAGTGATTTCCATTAGTTTAAGGACAGACCAGCCTGCAGCCTCCTGTGGGACTAGACATTGCTTTTATGATGGACTGAATCCCACTGGCCTCATGTTGCAGGATCTCTCATTGAACAGCAGCTACAGTCACTGCTCCACATCCTCCAGTGCTCTCCACCTATGGGGTATCCTAAAAAAGCACATCACAATGAATCTACAGTACTGCATTAATCTCATGTCTTCTCAGGGATAGTGCAGAGGAGCAGGACTAAAGGCTAATAGGACACAGTGACACTCCTGCTCCCTCCTGCCTTTATATTTCCATGCCCAGTTTCATTATTTATGTTATTTTTTATTCAAGTTTGCACAAAAGCACTGGAAAAAACAATTGCCTCTTTATTTTAATCCAACTGAAATAAGGACATTCTTCACATTACCCAGGCCACTTGCAAAAACAAAAAAAAAAATTGTTTGCTTTATTTATTGTATTACTTGTGATAAAGTTGGGAGGATGATCAAGAGGACCAGAGATGTAGAATGAAAGACTGGGGCATCTGGGTTTGCTTAGCTTGGAGAAGAGAAGGCTAAGGGAGATCTAATTGCTATCCTCAGCTCCCTAAAGGGCAGAATATGAAATGACAGACTCTTCCCAGAAGTGCACAATGAAAAGACAAGAGGTGACAGTCACAAGTTGCAGGGAAATTTCAACCGGATGTAAGGAAAAAAATCACAGTAAGGGTGGCTCAAAGAGGGAACAGATTGCCCAGCGAATCTGGGTATCTCCTTTCTTGCAGATTTTCAAAGCTCGACTGGGAATGGCTCTGTGCAACCTGCTCTGACATTGAAGTTAGCCCCCCTTTAAACAGAGGTTGCCAAGATGACCTCCAAAGAGTTCCTTCAACATAAATTATGCAATAATTATTCTATGGTAATGAACCTGAGCATCATTCTGAACCTGAAAATAAGTAAAGCTAAATTATCTTTTAAAGTCCTCTATGTTTTCCACTTGTACCATGAATATAATTTCTTGCAAACAGCACAGTAGTAGAAGTTATTTTATAAAGTGTTAATGGGTGCAATAAAGGTTTTATAGCTTCTGCTTTTACTAAACCCAAGCGTTAGCTACATGCCTTTCAAAGTAGAGATTCACAAAGCAAAAACATTGCCACTTTGAAACTTCCCTTGACTACCATCACATTTTATTTCTAATCAACATAAGGAGCTTATCAAAACTTAGCAGTAAAACAAGTAATGAATCCCCATGGAAACTATAATGCAAGCAGGGGTCAATTAGAAAAGGAAAAGGTGAACTTGCAAAGCTGTCCTTATGGAAATCTGCATTCCTGATGCTGCAAATGAGGGTTTCAGAAGCATCACCTGCAGGTTTGGCTATCAGCAACCTGTACACTGCATTTTAATTATTGCAAAATCTGTAGTCAGAAAGATTTGGAAGGCAGTGCTCAGCAAGACTTCCCGAAGAAAGAATATGCTGGAGCCATGCAGGGTGGGAGAAAAATTGGGATTTGGATAACTGAGCAACCATCTGTCTCAGGCTGTTAATAAACACACTCCAAGGGGCATCCACCACAGCTTTTATCTGAGTGCTCATACGGAAAAATTTATTCTGCTCAAGGATTTTTATTGCCAATGCTAGTATCATTCCTGTAGCCAGGAGGTGGCAGGCAATACAGGATATTGACAAAGAATAATTGGAATATGAGGAAACTTGGAAAAATGTGATGTGAACTGCAAGTGGGTAATGAGAATGAGATAAGCCAAAATTTTTGGCAGGGAACTCTGACAGAATTATTGCTTTATATTATTCTTAACCCTAAAAAACTTCCAAATGACAGCCACTGTGGTACAAACTATCCTTCTCTCACGTGACATGCTCCTAAATTTTGAATACATGAGAAAGTAAGATTTAGTAAGTAATTTTGTAGCTCTAACTGGAGGATTCAGACACTTCTTCCCCTCATTACACATTAAGATCCTCTGTTGTACTAGCTGGGACATAAACAGAAATTGCAAGCCTAGCTCAGGGGTTTATGTAAAATGAAATATAGGGTGGAATTTGTTGGGGCTGTTATCAGAAGAAATCTCAGAGACCTGCTCAGTCCCACTAGAAATAAACAAACTTGGGTAGCCTTGAGGGTACACATAACCTTAAGTGACCTACAGTCTGTGATGCTTCTCGCTGACATTATCCTATATTGATGCAAATCCATAAATGTGGATCTGTGATGTGAATTCATTGGTAACATTACTGTTGATTTATTGCTGCTTTATGAAAAGAATGAGGTCTCCAGCTAGATTTAAATGGCCTCTAGGTGCTGCTCCCCATTCCCTCTCCTGTAGGGCAAGCAGGGTGAGAGTTCAAAGCATCTACATCACCCTCAGAGGTCAGAAAAATTTGCAGGAATATATGAACTCACCTTGTCCAAATGCTTGTTCTTCTGCATTGAGGACAGTAAACTATGGCCAGTAACTCTTCTCATCCCCTCTTAGGTTACTTAGGGCTCTCCATACCCATTCTAGCTGGAGGCAAGGTTTCAACATGGGGGTCATTTCAATGGGATTTTTCTTTACTTGCAGCAGCCCATACAAACTGGAATTAAATTGTGAGTCTTATCAGCAATTCTACTTATTTTTATTATCAATGGGTTTTTTTTATTTATCAATGTTAATTCTTGGCCTCGTTACACACATAGCTCACTGATGACATGGGCTGTTGTCAAAAAAGTAGAAAAATAGCAGTTTGAGGAAGACCTCTGTCTCAGAGATATCAGAATCTAAGGAATTATGATTGAAAATGAGTATTCTTATGCCAGATAAACTCGTCAATTGCATATATTTACATACAAGTACATGAATATTCAGACATAATGCTTTTTTGTTAAAATTAACCTTACTTAAAGTCCTAACTCCCTGTATAGCCCTGCCTCTATGCAGCCTTATTGCTTTTCATTTCCCCCAGGTGAAAAAATTTTGCTAGTCTGACATACATCACTTCTCAATCAGCTGCACACAAGCAGCTGTCTCCCTTTTAATAGGAGATAAATAAAAGATTTTGGACTTGTCTTAAGTATCCTCAGTCGCAGCTCTGTTCAATTCAGTGCTTTACACATCGCAACGCTCACTCTTTCTGCCTGTGAAACGTTTCCCTCCTAAGGAGAAGCCAATGTTGCCTCAGTATGGGTGGACATAACGGAAAGATTTCGCAGAGAGTTTACAGCTTGCACTTTAGATAAGCTTTCCCAGAGGATTTAATCTTTCTTTTCACATATTTCAGACTACCTTTTTCTGCAGCAAACACCTGCTCAGTTTAACAATTTCCCATTGTTCTGATTTTAGGTGATTTCAAAGTAAAAGTGTTTTGGTAAGCATGTGTAGTCACTACACATAGCTACCAACTATGTTTAAAAAATTACAGCTGTCATTGAAAGTCCATCTCTTAATCAATGTTTGTCGGTATAATGTGACAGAACAACTCTGCAGACATTTATCATTCTCTGCTCAGTCCTTTCGTAAGAGGAAAAAGAAGCATTATATAGTGTGCCTTTCCTTGGGAACTTTAATACTATTGTGATGGCATATTATTAAAAACATTAATGGATTTTTCTTTTTTCATACAAGTCTTGATTTTGAATACAGATTTCCATAATGTGGTTTTCCAAAATCACATATAGAGCATCAGACAATAAATAAGAGTAACATTTCTGCTACCATTTTCTATCCTATTGTTGTGACAAAACTATGAAGTTCCTTAGACTTGCTGGGCTAAACTTACAGCAGCTTTCCTGAAACTGACTTTGTCCAGTTTCTGGCCTGATTTTAGTCTAACATTTAACCATCCAGTTCTGGTGTCTGCAGTGGAACTGCATAATTTTATATGGAGAACAGAAGATAGGTCTTTGGTCCAAATCAGGATTTGCATAAAAACATATAAACATGCATATTGCATATAAACATGTCAAACAACTATTAATAGGAGAGAAAAAAGAGAGAGAGATTAAAAGAAACCCACCCAAACTCAAACAAACATTGTGCCTGCATGGAGATTTTTGCTTGGACTCCCTTCCCCTTCAAACCCTCAGTCTCTGCAGGATAAAGACCTTCCAGATTAATCTGTGCTTCTCCCTGTATTGGGTGCACTTAGGGAAGCAATTCAATGCCTGTAATAACCATAACAAAGGTCTGTGTTTAATTCTGCAGAGTGCATCCAGCAACACCAAGACAATAAGGGTTTTGTTTCCTTAAGTCTTCCCCCCCTCCAAGAGCCTTTGCAGCACATTCTTGGACTTTCATTTTAATAAGTGTCAACAAAATCTATTATGAAGAATGCTCACATTAAGTAATTTATTTCCATTTAGTACTTTGTATTTTAAATATGTTCATCTTTTCATGAATATTTTTGGATCTTTATGGATGGAGGGGCTCTTGGCTTATTCTAGGAGGGATTGGATCTGTTTGCTTAATTTGCTGTTTAGAGAGGAATCTCATATAATCTGTTTTTAATATTTCATGAAAGGTTTTGACTGTCTATCAAGGTTTTCTCATCAGTCAAAAGGTCTCCTTTTTTACTCCTTTTGAATTAACATAACTAATGACAGGTAACAGCAAAGCTTTGAAGACTGAAGTCACTTCAATCCTTTGTAGTTAGCACTACCTTTCCCTTCATACACTCATTCAGGAAGTTCAAAGAAACTCACAGCACAAAAAATGTTGACATCTAGGGGTGAGATCCACTCCTGGCTCCTGTACTGATCGGCTGTCAGGCTCAGAAAATGTTTGCAGCTGCAACTTTCAAGACACAAATTAGCTGCGCAGTCTTTACCAAAGACTCCCAGATGACCCACCAAGGAGGCAAGAGAGGCTGGGCAGGGAGCGTGGAGCAGAGGATCTGGAGAGGGAGAGAAAACCCGGCAAGAGACTAGTGGCTTTTAAATATCACAGCTGGTTGGGGGGAAACAGTAGATAACAAATCACTTTTAGACAATTCCACTGTTCTCTCCAGCAAGCTATTGCTACAATTTCCTCATAGCTTGAAAGGGCTGAAAAATGTTCTTTAAACTTTTTATGTGCTAACAAACAACATGATGTATGTGCCAAAAGAGTTGCGCCAGATAGTCTCAACAGGGTATGTTTCTTAGCGTCTACTTTGTAATTAACATGAGTTGTTGACACAAAGTATATCCAATACGGGAAGAGCTTCATAAATTGTCCCTTCCAAAAAAAAGGAACCTCATCCAAGAAATTTGAATGAGTGTTTTGGAGAAGGACTCTGTGAGAGAGCAAATACATAGATGATGTCTTCATTCTCCTTTGCCAAGGTCTCTGGTAAGCTGGGTGCATTGGGGAAACCTCTGTGACTTGCTGCAGAAATGGCATTTCTGCCACTACACCTCCTGGGGCCCACCTTGCTGTGAGAACCCATCATGCCGCAGCTCAGTGCAGCACCCAGGTAGGCAACACTGATAGATGCTTCTGCTGAACAGCAGTGCTCTGGCACTAGCTTCCTCACACTGCATTTACCAATATTTCTCAATGTACTCAGACACCCACCCCAAGAAGGACCCTTACTCTTCTTTCCATGTAGGACGTTAATCTATAACAAAATGCACGCCTAAACAAGCAAAATAAATTCCTTTGTCTTTTTTTTTTTCCTCCTTTGTCCCTTTTCAACTCATTTCTCTCTTACATACCCTCCAGTGTTTAGAATCATAGAATCATAGAATGGTTAGAGTTGGAAGGGACCTTAAAGATCATTGAGTTCCAACCCCCCTGCCATGGGCAGGGACACCCCCACTAGAGCAGGTTGCTCAAAGCCCCATCCAGCCTGGCCTTAAACACTTCCAGGGATGGGGCACCCACAACTTCCCTGGGCAACCTGTTCCAGTGCTTCACTACCCTTACAGTAAAGAATTTCGTCCTAATATCTAATCTAAATCTCCCCTCTTCCAATTTAAAACCATTACCCCTTGTCCTGTCACTACATCTCCTGACAAAGAGTCCCTCTCCGGCTCTCCTGTAGGCTCCCTTCAGATATTGGAAGGCTGATAGAATAATAGAAGGGCTGATAGAATCATAGAAAGGCTGATAGAATCATAGAATATGATTCTTATCATAGAATATGATTTCTTTTACCTCTAATCATTTTCCCCCAAAATTCCCATTAAGAAAGTATTCAGCATCTGGCAAGTGTTACCCTGGCAATCCCAAACACCCACACACCAGCAAGCAAGCAAAATTAAATCATGGCAGCCAAAAAAATGATGAAAGTTTCAGACAGTGAGTGCTTATGGGGAAGTTGCAGAGACCTGGATATATTCAGTCTGAAGAAAAGATGAAAGAGAAAACACAGAGCTTACAAATAAGTAAAGGGATGTTGTGAAAGGAAGAGAAATCTATTAATCTGCCAAACCAGCAGAACTGAAGCTGCAACCTACATCACCACAAAGAAAATGGATGTTAAGTATTTCCTCAAAGGGAAAAAACATTCAGGAAGATCATATTCAGAGCAAATTACTCATCAGAAGCTGCCCCATTAACTCCTTTTAAGATAGCAATAGATTAAAATCTTAAGTGGACAGAGTGAATATGTATTTGTATCTGAGACTCGCGGGTACTGGTGACAATGGTAGGAAAGCATCAGCCTTTTCTGGGGCAGGAGGTGTCATCAATTTTTTAGAATAATTTTGAGCATTTCCTCCTGGAAACTATGCTAAGGCACATGGAAAATAAGGAGGTGACCAGTGACAGCCAACATGGCTTCACTAAAGAAAAATCCTGTCTGACAAATTTTGTGGCCTTCTATGATGGTGTTACAGCATTGGTAAATAAAGGAAGAGCAACTGACATCATCTAGCTGGACTTGTGTAAAGCATTTGACACTGTCCCACACGACATCCTGGTCTCTAAATTGGAGAGACATGGATTTGATGGATGGACCACTCGGTGGATAAGGGAAAGGCTGGATGGTCACATTCAAAGAGTTGCGGTCAACAGCTCAATGTCCAAGTGGACCTCAGGGTTCTGTACTGGGACTGATGCTGTTTAATATCTTTGTCGGAGACATGGACAGTGGGATAGAGTGCAACCTCAGCAAGTTTGCCCAAAACACCAAACTGTGTGGCGCAGTCGATGAGCTGGAGGGAAGGGATGCCATCCAGAGGGATCCACACAAGATTGAGAGGTGGGCCCATGTGAACTTCATGAAGTTCAACCTGGCCAAGTGCAAAGTGCTGCACGTGGGTTGGGGCAATCCCAAGCACAAACACCAGCTGGGAGATTGGAGAATGGATTGAGAGCATCCCTGAGGAGAAGGACTTGAGGGTTTTGGTGGATGAGAAGCTCAATATGAGACAGCAATGCGTTCTTTTGCAGCCCAGAAAGCAAACCGCATCCTTGGCTACATCAAAGGAAGCGTGGCCAGCAGGTCCAGGGAGGTGACTCTGCCCCTCTGCTCTGCTTTGGTGAGACTCCACCTGGAGTACTGCATCCAGCTTTGGAGCCCCCAACATAAGAAGGACACGGATCTGTCAGAGCAAGTCCAGCAGAGGGCCACGAAAATGATCAGAGGGCTGGAGCACCTCTCCTATGAAGACAGGCTGAGAGAGTTGGGGTTGTTCAGCTTGGAGAAGAGAAGGTTCCGGGGAGACATTATGGCAGCCTTCCAGAACCTAAAGGGGTCCTACAGGAAAGGTGGGGAGGGACTGTTTATCAGGGAGTGTAGTGATAGGAGGAGGGGTATTGGTTTTAAACTGAAAGAGGATAAATTTAGATTGGATATTAGAAAGAATGGAACTTGGACCATTCTCTCCAGTATACCACCACTGAATATATCAACATTGTATTGACTTTGTAAAAAGGGTCTCTCACCAGAAAGGAAACAAAGAACTTATGTAATAAATAGCTCTAATTGGTGTTGCAATGTTTTTTTATTAAGGTTAGAGTTGAGATCCATTGCACTTCCATGGATTAGGTCACAGGCACACTGGGAAGTACAGAACTGGGAGCTGCAACTTGTGGTATCATTAAATACCTGTGCTTGTTGTCCTCACAAGCATCTTTAAGAGAGCAAGACTTATAAATGTTAGCAGCAAGTACTCACTATAATTCCAGTCTCTGATGAACAGCTCAGAGAAGCTTTTATTAAGAGTAGTGTGCCATAGTTAAACAGACAGATACAGCAGTCTTGCTGCTTTCAGGATCTGGAAGTCATCACCAAACCTCTTGGGTCTCTACATATTTTAATTTATAAAAAGGGATATAATCCCCGAGATTGATTGGTAATCAAACATTTTGTGTCTGCTTTATTGTTGTGAAGGAGAGTCCCATCTCAACATATCAAGGACAGAATACTAACTTCTTTTTATTTTAACGCTATAGGTGTGAATCATCTATAGAAGAATTCTTATACAGAGAATGAAAACATAAAGGATTCAATAGTTACTACAGTTTAGGTTTCATTCTATGCATGTTCAAAATCTGAAGCAGGCCACTAGAGGAAAATGTGCTTTCATTGATAGATTGGGAAACAGCTCAGGGACTCCCTGAACTTTAATATCAGTACATATGAAACTTCAGTTACTTGTCATTCTTTGGATGCTTTCCATTTTTTCACAAGCTGTATGAAGAACTAATTTGATTTCTTTTTCATTGTTCTGGTGCACACACTTAGGCTTCTGAAAATCAGTTAATGGCATAAAGCACTTTCAAATTCTACCAGTTCAAATCAGCATGGATGTGTGCAGACAAAGGACAAAAGACACAGAATAGCCAGCACACTGTACATTGTAAAACTTATTGTTAGGCAGTATCAATCCATGGAAAGTGCTATTTTGTTCTACAGAGATACTTTAAAAAAAATTTCATTCTCTCCCTCTCTTTTTTTTTTTCAATAGGCTTCATTTCCAATGCACTACTTATGATACACTGTTTCAAATTTACTCTCTCCCTTTTCCTTTTCACTACCCTAACACAGCTGTTGTTTTCTTCATAACACTTTTTCCATTAGATTAACTCATCCTCTTTCTTAACTGTCAGTATTCATTGTAACAGGTTATTGAAATATTCAGTCGGCTAAAAAATGGAGCGTACAGCCAGAGCTGATCTGTGCTGCCCCTTTTAGTGCAACCATTCTTTGGTCCTGGGGTGAGAAGAAAGTCATCATGGAGTGGCAAACTTTTCCGTTTGTAACCCTGGAAGCTTATAATGAGCTACCACACCGGGTACCACACTACTGAACTTCTGAAAGTCCTCTCTCTGCCATGTCATCATGCAATATGGCAGTTGTCAGTGCATCTTACAGAAGACATAGTTGTGTCTTGGTTTGTTGTTTCCCTTTATCTAAAATAAGGGAGTGCAAGCTGAAATTATGTAATTGGTCTCCCTTCAAGAGAATAAACTGCAAAGAAGAGAGAAGACACAGAAACTCATTTCAATCAATTAAGAAAAAGCAGCTCTCGGGGATCCAGTGAAGAATTTGTGTATATATCTAAATGTGCATGTGAGAGAGAGAGCGAAAGAGAGAAATTGACTATTTTTAAATCCTTTGAAGATCTACAAAGCAACTTTGGTTTTATTAAGAGGAATTTCTCCCAATGGGGCTGACATTTCAGCTTGCAGGTCTGACATCTCCTGACAACAGGTAGACCTGGGAACATAGTTAAGGGCAGGTAGAAGAACCCAGCACACAGATAAAAAGAACTTCTAAAATTAAATACCAGCTAAGCACAATGTCTGGGAATGTAAAAGTGTCTTTGTGTAAAAAGCACCAGTAAGTTTCCTAATGGAAGTTTATTCACAGTTTTCATGCTACAGGGATGGCTGGTATTTTGTTCCATCTCTATTAGCCCTTGGCACCAGGCTCAGCCGAAGCTGTCCCCCCTATGCAGTCAATGGTTTATTCAATCTACATTACAACTGTTACAATGCTGCTCTTGGGACGCACTGTGGCCCTTGTCTGCCTGGTGAGGGAAGGAGATAGAAGAGGGACTGCACAATTGCATAGGCATGCATGCTTGCTCTGCATCACTATACAGCAGCAAGCAGCCCTGGAGGGGAGGGGACTGCAGCCTTCTGGGGCCCACTTATACATATGGTTACTGATGATTTCATGGCTTCATAGAGTCATAGAATCATAGAATTGTTATAGTTGGAAGGCACCTTAAAGATCATCTAGTTCCAGCCTTAGCGCCATGGGCAGGGACACGTCCCATTGACATGTCCCACTAGACCAGGTTGCTCAAAGCCCCATCCAACCTGGTCTTGAACACTTCCAGGGATGGGGCATCCACAGCTCCCATAGGAAACCTGTTGCAGTGTCTCACCACCCTCGTTGTAAAGAACTTCTTCCTAATGTCTAATCTAAACCTACCCTCTTTCAATTTAACACAGTTACCCCTTGTCCTATCACTACACTCCCTGATAAAGAGTCCCTCCCCATCTTTCCTGTAGGACCCCTTTAAGTACTGGAAAGCCAGAGCCTTCTCTTCTCCAGGCTGAACAAATCTTTCAGCCTGTCCTCATAGGAGAGCTGAAAGGATGCACCATGTTGAGGGCCTTGGCAAGTACATGCTTGGGACCATAGACGAGGGTTCACAGTTCTTGGTGTGGCAGGTCTTGGCATGAAAGGCCAAGGTCAGAGGGTGGAGACAGGCAGGGGTGTGAGGCCAGGGGAGCCAACTCTGCCCAGGGGTACCACCGGGTGGTCTCCAGTCCTGAGTGCACCCTTAGCCTCGCTGCTCCTGGGGACACAGCCAGCAGCCATGGGCAAGCTGCCTTCCTTTCCTACACTGCTGTTGGGGGGACAGGGGAAAAAGGCTCGAGGCACCAGCAGGAAGGCAGGAATCATCATCTGAATTTTATTGTGCTGTCTTCAGCAAGCCACTCTATTCCTTGGTGTCCTGACCTGCAGGCCTGCAATGATGCTGCTTACCTTCCTCATTGGAGCACTGCAAAACTCGATTCATTAGCGTTTGTAGCCTATTTTAAAACCCTTAACTGAAATGTGCTAAAGTAGTGAAACACATTAGGTACAAAGCATGCGGATAATATTGATGTTCATACAAAATATGCTTCAATAAAAGCTTAATAACTTACCAAGAGGCAATAAACCCAAGTGTGACCTCAAATGCGCTACAAATGGCTAATTTACAATTCCTGGCATGTTTCTACCTTGGAGAGACAATCAGCACAGACTATTTCAGAAAAGGGCTTTACAGATAAGCAAAACGAATATAATAGTCTCCTTAGCCGGTATTAATCAGCATCACTCCCGTGACCACTGAGCCAGTTTACACTGGCTGCGGAGTTGGGTCAGTTTTGCTTTGTGTGACCAAAATGCACGATTTTGGTCACCTGATGGAACCTTTCGGCATTAGGGCTCGGAGAGGGCACTGCTGGAGGACTGCAGTTCCCCAGACAAATTTACATTTCAGTCAGAAATATCATGCCACGGTCGTAATCTTTTTCTGAATTAAAAGAAATTCTTTGAGAGCACCCTTGGGAATTGAGGGCATGGTGGTATTGTGATCATTTGGAAAACTGCCGTAACAACTTTTTCTGTAAAAAGAATCTCTATATCACACAGAAAATTTCTAAGAAGATGAGAAAAACTGACCTGAGTGGATTAAAGCTGAGGGTTAGATTTTTAATGGGATAAGGTACAACTGGATAAAACCTGTTGCGCTGAAATATTCATTGTAGGCAGCCCTTGTTCATGCAGTGAGTTGCAAACTCTGGGTCCTGCTTGTAGAGGTAGTTTCCTGGTCTTTGACTGCCTCTTAACAGGCATAAATGACGGAAATACTTTTCAGCATGTTCTTTCATGGTGAGAGGTCAAAAATGGTTACAAACATATTGTGTGAAGTATATTCAACTAATTGGCAGAAAGACATCTGAAATTTTTTTAGCCTGTTTGAGCTAAAAAAAAGGAAAACAAACCAAACAATCGTGCCAATTGCCTCTAAAGGTTTTTTTACATTCTCTGAGGAAATATGGAAAATTGTTATTTTCTAGGGTGGGGGTTTTTATTTTTTACTTTTTTCTTTATATTGATTTAGTTATTTTTAAACTACAATTGAAATAGAGTTAAGCAAAAACAGATCAGAAAATTGTTCCTCCATTTTACACAGACTTTCATGTATGTTCTTAACTTCCCATGGTCTCAGCAAGCATCATGACCTGGCAGACCGATATGCCAGAGACTTAATTTTCAGTCAAATCAGCAAACTATATATTCTGTGTGTTTTAACTGAGTAAAGCTCAGAAACATAAAGTCCAGGCTAACACTGCACAAGAAAGTCCATGGAACTCACTTTGGCACCAACTCAGTGTTTAAGCTGAACTGCATCAGTGTTATGAGCCAAGAATATCCAAATGCCGCATACTCCTCTCCAAATTCTTTCTAATATCAGCTAAGGATTTCATGGCATTTTCCAGAAAAACATATTTTAATCACTGTAATTTTATGAAAAACACACCACAAAAAGGAAAAAGATCATCCTCTGAATGCCATGGCCCAGCAGGCAAATGAGCAGGATGCTACTTAACTGTGAAGTAATGTGCACACTTAGAGTACAAATGTTGTTTATCAAGCATCATATCATCATGAAGCTGATGGCAGGCAAAATATGTTGTACAGCCTCTTGAAAGAAGTGAGGTACAAATCCCAACATAAGGCAACAAAGGATAAGAATCCTTTATTTTCCCTCAGGACTGATTTTCTGCTCTTTCCCAAATGGAGGAGGGGAGAGGGAAGAAATTAGTTTAAAGGATAAAGAAAATTTGTGGAAAATCAGAATAAGCACCACCAAATTAAACAAGTAATTTAACTCAGTGTCCTAATGAATGAATAAATACCAGCAACAGATGCTGGGAAACAGTAGCAAACAGTTGTGTGGCAAGATGTGTCCATTCCAAAATAGACAAGGAAAAATAATGAGGATATCTTTACTTTTCACATTGCTATAATTTTATTCAAGGCATTTATGTCAATTCATAGACAAGCAAGACCATAGGTAATATGACTGCTGACATTATTCAGCATTTTCCAGGAAAGGGCAGTTTTACTACTGTTCTTATCACTGTTACTATTACTTACTATTACTATTTCTGTTGATTACTGGCCACAGATGTGCCAGAAGAACAAGGGCAGTAATTGTGTGTGTGCATATGTGTGTGTGTCCTCCTAAAAATCAAATCTTACTGCATTTTGAGTCATTTAGTAACTAAGCATGTAAAAAAGACAGAGAAAGCAATTTTATGTGTTTTGTTACAGGTGAGTGACCCTAAAGTCAGTAAGTCAAAACAAAATCATCATGCAAATTCATCGCAGTATGAAGTTCCTCATGTCATTGCTAAGCAAGCTCAATAACTTGTTTAATGAACTCAGTCACAGATGGAGACTACACTGGAGACTTTTCAGAAGCAATTCTAAGTCCTTCTCAAAAAGTAACTGTGTCAGGCATTTGGGGACTAAAATTCACATAAGAACCCACCTTGAGAGGACACAGAATTGATTGCACATATCCGTGCCTCATACAGCAGTTTATCAAAGCAGAGGGAGAGAAACGATGGTTTGCACCTGAAAGGACACTGATTGTTAACTTGTGCTGGTTTCATTCTGGGGGAAAAAACAATCCCCTCTCAGGCAGTGTCCTCAACAGTGTTTCAAACCCAGCAGTAAGTAGACTGGGCTACAGTCCTTTTTTCCAAATAATCTAATAGTTTTTCTCTATAAACCCCTCTTAAAATGGGCTGGTGGGGAGATGCCTATGCTGACATCCCATCCTTCTGCCAGGCACTCGCCGCCGTGTCCTCTGCTTCTCAATTTATCCTAGCACAGATAGCCTGCTGCTTGCAGTGTAGCAAACATTTTCTGGACCCTTGGCTCCAATTCAGGTTTAAGATCCTCTGCAATCTGCAAGGTACCCCATCACTGCTGGGAAAAGGAGGAGTCCTGGAGGGAGGGGGCATTGCTGGCTGAGTGCTCCCATCACTGGCTAAGCTGCATGACGGGCAGGGAAGGAAACGAGCCACCAGCTGTGTTTCATGTGGGAACTGGTCCCACACGGGGACAGATTTTCAGCCACCCTAGGGAACCCCTCCACCCCATTCCCCAGTCCCAGTTGGCACAGAGGTTTGGGCAAAAGCCATGCCAGCACCCTGCTGCACCCACTGTGGAGCTGCTGCCGTGCTAGAGACAGCTTTAGGCAAGCTTGGTCACAATCTTGGGTCTAAATATCCAAAGTCTACTGACATCTCATTTCAGGCTCTCCTGCCTGATATACTATTCACAGCCCAGATTTCCTGAATTCAGCTGTCCTTTCTAATAAATTTTAAAACAACATTTTAATTGTTGTTGTTATTATTTAGAAGGTTTAATTTAATCCTCACATTTCTCCCCGAAACTTTCACATCATTCAACTTTTGAACTCTTTTTGGCAGGGGAATTGCAGTTGATGCTTTATTTTCTTTTTCTTCTCAAGCGAATGAGCTCTGGTCTTTTTTTTTATTATTATTAATAAGGACATTCCACATATCACTGGTGATACAAGCCTGAAGCTCAGATCCAGCACAGAGAAATGGCTGCAATCCTTCATACAAGATGAGGCTTTGGGTTGAGGAACGCTCCACCAAATCACAGCCATGCCAGTAAAATTCCTTTTTCTGTTATTTTGCTGCAGTGAAATAATATTCTTCGGTTAAGAAAATATATGATGAATGATCAGGTTATTTTTATTCTAAATTGTATTTTATATGAGGCAGTCATCAGCAAAGTGAAGATCCAAGAGTTTCAGTGTTTAAAGCCAGAAGGAATCATTAGATCATCTAGTCAGGCTTCTGAAACATCATAGGCCATTGAGTTTAATGCTGGCATCTTACATTAAATCCAAAGGCTTTAGAAAAACTATAGAATTTCAGGTGCTCGCATCTTTTAAGGAGATTAAACTGCATGCTGCAGGCAGAATACCAGAGAGACCAAGTCGGTGCCAGGGGAGTCAGGAATGGCAGACAATTGATTAGGAGCAGGATGTTCCCGGAAAGCAAATAGTGCCCTCATCACTGAGGAAAGTAAAAAACACCTTTGTCAATCTTCCATGGGAGTTAAGCTGCATTTCTCACCTCTAGCCTGAGCCTATTGTGGGCAAAGCAAGCAATCTGTATCAGCAAAACAAGGGTTAACAGGGCAACCCAGTCTCACTGACTTGAGAAACAAGGGAGAGCCCCAGCACAGTCAGCTAGCTCTACTACAGAGTCCATAACATTTTGTTAAGACACATCATTAAAGCCTCCCTTTTAAGAAAGGTTTCTAGATGATCCTTTTTCTGATGGGAAATTAAGTCTGCATGAAGAAAGTCGATGGAAAGACCTGACTGCAGTTCCTCAGTGGCACTGGCTGGTGGGGTGGGCCAGCTCTGGAGTTGCCTGGCGCAACGGGATGAGCACATAGTCCCACTGGCCAGGTCCTCCTCCAGCTACAGCTCTCCAAAAATGGTCAAAGTTCAGATCATGCTGTAAAGAAAATCCTGATCATATTCACAGCATTTATCATCTCTAGACTTTTTAAAGTTTAGGTAAGAAATCTGAATACATTTAACAGTCAGCAACAATGGGGTATGGAATAGCATAAAGTGAGTGGGAAAATGTAGAGGAAAATTATTCTATACGGAAGCCTGCAGAGGCACGAGCATCTTGTTGACATGCCCAAACCAGCTACCAATTTAGGGTATATGTTTATCAAATATTCATCGACTCCATCCTGCTATAGGTTTCAAATATTTAGCATGAAACTGTGTCCTACCTTTTAGTGATTCTGAAGGAGTTGAAAAACCCCCAAAATCCAAAAGACGGATAAGGAAAAGATCAGAAGGAAAATGAAGATCAGAAAGGAAAATGCTAGCCAGATGGATATGGGCAGATCTTCATTATAATCATCTCACTGTGAGGTAGCTGCATTCAAGAGAATTGCTCAAGGGAAGAACTGTGAAGAGCTACTTTGTCATTTCACTGCATCAAGACCCATTTTCTTTGATTACAGCTAAAATCTATATGCTCTGCTGATTCAGGAACTCTCAATGTATTTCTTAAGTGTTACTTTTTGATTATTGAGTAAGGATGAAGTAAACAGTGAATGTTCTTGGAGTATCAAAGGCATCCTTCTGGATTATAAGTGGGCAGGAATTACAAAAGTCTGACAGGTACCCATGGGGTGCATAGAATGGAATATTCAATATTCTGTTGAATACCCCCTTGTCTTCAAAGGCTCCTCCTGCACTGGCTCATCAGCCACTTTGTTTGCTGTCTTGTAGAGTGTTAACCCATGCAAAACCAAACCACAGCAGGATTCAAATTCCTGAAAGAACAGAGGAGAAAAGTTTCTACCTGATATATTGAACATTGCAAGTCTTTACTCGATTAATTTCTCAGAGCTGGCATGCCGTACTTTATTCTAGGGGGAAAGTGACCTTAACACTGCTTATCTATATCTCCGCAGAGATCAGCCCCTGATTTGAACCTTTGGCTCATTTATCAGCTTCGTGCATGTTAGGGGAAATTACTCTGGGCAGCAACACTGGTGGGCTGTGGTATCATGTGAATTCAGTCTCCAAGTTCCCCATGTAACACCGTGCTCTGAAACAAGGATATGACTGGTATTTGGTTCAGTCTGTAAATGAATAAAAGCAAAATGTCATCCAGTGCTTCAGAATGAACGAAAATAATTCCTTTGGACAGATTGATCTAATTTTATCAGCATTGACTTAAGTGGCAGGTCGGGGTGAAAGTCTTTTGAAATTTCTGTAATAGAGCAGGAGAGATTTGCCAGTAAATACAAAAGTAAACTCTACCCAAGATTTATCTTCTCTGACAGATTATTAGGCAGTGGAATCCGTAGGTGAAATTTAATGGCTTGTGGTATCCAGGAGGTCAGACTAGATGATGATAATGGTCTATTCTGAACCAAAAAAATATCTGTGGTTGTTATCACAGAGAACATGTTATTTTAAAATTGATTAAAAAATTGGTGAAATTAGTGAAGGAAAGAATATTTCAGTAAGAGCAAAACAGAAAATTTAATCTTTGTTACCATTTTCTTGCTCTTACCAGATTTTGTCCCTGCTTTGCAAGAGAAGAGAACACCACAATCCGTTCCTTTCTCCCATACATATTCTGTTTCAACACGAAGCAAAAAAGAGTGACCTCAGCTCTTCACAGGTGGAGTCAAGGGCTGAAACTGCAGGTTGAAAACTCATAAACCAGTAAAGCTATTTTAGTTGTAACATATATGAAAAAAAAAAGAACAGATTTGAATAGCTGTTTACACTGTAAAACCTCTTAAAATCTTGTTCTATTTTTCCCAGAGCTTTGGTTAAATAGATAATGTATTTGTTAAATTTCCATTAATCCTATTCACAATTCTTCTGCACACAAAGCAATCAAATATTCTGTTTCATTTACTGCTTGGTATTGTTTAGAAATATATGTAATGGGTCATTCTTTATATTTACGTGCCTACAATTCATTGCAGGCCACACTCAGTAATACATGTAAATTCCGAGGATTTCCCTTTCATATGTGATCATGGAGTGACTGAACTTTATTCCTTGCTAATGTAAAATGGAGTAAGCACTTGCCTCTGTTGCACAGGCAGTGGAGAATCCCAGCAGAGGAGTGCAGGGCCCTTTCAGAGCTGTTTTTCGATATCCTCCCTCTACTCACCAAAAACGACTCCTATGCTGCAGATCTGGCTTGCCATAGATGAAACCCTCCATCCTCACTTACTGGCTTCAGCCACCCTCAAACACAATTGGTGAACCCCTTAGCCTGGAGCAATGACAAAGCAGACTGCTACCTTGATAACAGGGCTGGTGTAAATTATAGTTTTTTGCAAATAAACTATTTTCATTCTAACATTTTTAAAGTTTTTATGTTGTTAACAAGTTACCTAAAACTTGAAAACCAACATTTCTTTTTGCGTCAAGAAGGAAAAAAACATTGTTTTCAGAGATCCATCCTTCATGTTCCCAGGTGACAGTAAGAACCAGGGCTACAACGACATAGCTTGGACTCACAGGCTGCCTCCTATTTCACGGGTGATGAGTGAAAAAATGGTGATTAAAATAGCAAGTGTAAAGCAATAGTATATTTTCACCCTGTTCAAAGAGAGGAGTTAAGAACATAAGAACAACTCTTTGTAATTCCAGGCAACTGCACAAGCGAGTTCCAGTTTACAACGGTCCACAGCATTCCTGTCCCACATTTACCACCCTAGGTACCAAGACAAACCTCTCCAAACTTGGGATCCATACGAACAGATCAGAAGTTACTAGGAGAGTGGATCACAGGCAATTAAACCACCTTCCCCACTTTCATCTGCAAAAACAAGCTATGCATCAAAGCACTCCTCCTCACTCCCTCCAGGTGACCAGCAGAAGCCTTGAAGCAATGGGAAAGCAATGGCAGTTGTGACAGGGAAGACACTCTCAGAGCAGGGTTTGATCCAGCTCTCGACTGAGGAGCTAAAAGCCAATTCTGGGAGCACAGCTCAGAAATGCTTGCGGTAAACTTAATGACAGGCTTTTCTTGATGAAAATTGGCAGCTGGTGACAAGTTCAGTGATTTTGAAGGGACGCATTGTGAGGGAATATGCAAACAGCATTCACAAGGGCCTACTCAATTTTTATGTGTGTCTGGGTCTACATAGCAACCCTGATTAGGTGAAGATAATAATAGCTGTTTCTCTTTGAAGGTACACATTTCAGCTGGGAGCTTTACGTCTTCGCAACAGCACAGAATAATTTCTTTTAAGAGGGTTAAGCATCAGTGTTTCCAAAACTGGAAGAGATAGCTACATATTTACTCTCATACCACTAAAATAATTGGGAAAATTTGATGACAGGTTCCCTTTTTTTTAAAAGGCAGCAAGATATAGCACTGATATCACAACCTTGGGCTCCCACGTATTTAAAAAATCCATCAACTTCATAAACTCTAGTAGAGACAAAAGTATTTTAACATACTTAATTTTAGCTAAAGTGGAAAAGCAGCTGAAAAAGTCACAAATATTGTGTTCCTAAAATTGGAAATTGAGTCATTTGAACAAACTGTGAGATTCTTGTCTCTCTTCCTGGTAATAAGAAGATAAAATGTCAGCTATTTTCTCTAAAAAAATTAACAACAGGCTAGGTGTTAATTCTTGACCCCTATGGCTCACGAGGGATTGTCTTACTGCAGATGACTCACATGACAGACAACTTTTATCAGTGCAGACTCTAAGTTGTCTTTTAGCAGCATGTTGTCAAGGACCATGATCAAAATCACACCCTTACTTCTTTTTTTCCCAGTTATTATGCATTTGCTATGTCCTTGGAATAGCCTGCTCATGTTCCACAGCAAGGCTTCAAAACCACCCAAGCAGAGCTCCCAGACAGTTCATTTCACCTTTGCTGAACACAAGGCAAACTGGGCTTGTTGCTCTTCTCTTCTAGTGCAAAATGAATAATAAAGATTAAATAGATTTAATTATGCTATGCCATTTTTTCCTCATGACCATGACTCTTTCTGGTTTCCCAGTTCTGCTTCTGGAGAAATAAAAAAAGATGTAGCTGTACTTGAAAACAAAGTCATGTGCTGCTTTATTCTTTTTTTTTTTCCCTTCTTAGTAATTTTTCACTAATATTGTGTTTTCTAAAGGATAGTAGAGCAAGATGATGTGTGATTTTGGGAAGAAGAAACCTCTATACAAAAGTTGTAATCTACAGAATGTGTATGCTGAGCCATATTTAGGGTGCTTTACTGTTTCCATTCTAGCTCTCCCTCTCATAAAAATCTTCATTTGCAGACAATTTAAAAAGAATCAGACCTGAGCATCAAGAAACAGAGTAACCCAAAAACCCAGCATGGCTGGTCCCAAGTTGGGTCCCATCCTTATCAGATACATTTCACAAAAGTAAAACTTGCCATTTTTAGCACATTGTAAGCCAAGAGTAAAACGGATATCACTTATGGGATTACAATTACCACAGGTCCCGGGGACTGCATCAATACTCATGTACAGCTGAAATCGGAAAGAGTTCCTGGATCATTTGAAGGACTCTTTTTCATATTTTGTTCATGTGGATGCATTTCAGCAGCAGGGTTTGCTCTCTGCTCCTGCAGCCCCAAGGTCAGCTCATCAAAAGCCTAGGGAAGAACACCTGGTGTTCAGCCCTCAAGTTTTTTTTGTGGTTTTAACGTTTTAAAGCTAAGGTTACAATAACAGGTACGGTGTGACCAAAGTGGTGAAATGGTTGACTTGGAGGTTTTCATTTTTTCCATTGTTTCTTCCTTCAGACAAATTTGATTTCTAATGTAAGACACATACTATACAAAAGCACATTGCTTCTGACTTTAGGTAGCAGTGTTTCTAATCTTGTTTCTTTACAAGCACCTCCACTACACATGAAAGGTATTGATTAGCAGTCAGGTGTGTGCCAGTGACAGCATTCTCACCTGCCTTTTTCTCCATAAAACCAGCAAATGTACTCAGGCTGGGGTCTGCATCAATGACTGTTACTCCCATCCAGATACATCTAGTAAAGTGCAAGTTTCACACTGATTTTGTCATGTTTACAAAAAGAAACCAAGAAAATATGTCCAATGTACTGTTCGTTAAAGCTTCAAGCAAAACTGAATCTCTCATTAAGAGGATGACAAATGTCAGACCACAGCATCAGAGCAGTCCTTAGCAGAGCTTGTCCCCATTCCTTCTACTGTTTCAGGAAATAAAAAGTACCTCTATCGGCTTGAAAGATGGAAGGACATTCAACAAGGAGACATCTGCTTTGAACTAAATGCAGGAAACAGAGTTATCTCAGGACTCCTCTCACTGACGTTAGATGCCTTCTTGCCTGGAGGTGAACTGGTTGCCCTTGGCTCCAGTTGTCAGCCAGTGAGATTGTAGGGTGAGTTGCACTCCATTAAGGATATCTATTTCTGTCATCAGAAACAATTTTGTTCATCCAAAGATGGTTAAGAGTGATGGGAGGGCCTGATCTTGAATACTGCTTGTCTCTTTGCATCAGCTACTCAGTGAGTGTGGACAACTAACGCATTTTAAATGCATATTTTGTACAGAGAAAATAAGATGAAGGGAATTCCACCAAATATTGCTCCTATTTCATACTATCTACTGTGTGAACAACGTTAAAAGCCCTTGCCCAAGCACCAGTGTAGGGCCTTCTAAATTGTTGAGATCATTAGGAACGTGTTCTGCTGGCTCTGTTAGGGTTGTGCTCGTAGATTTCTTGGTACTTGTGAAAATCCCAACTAGTTTCAAGCCTATGCCCTGGCTGGACTGGCTTTGGTAATTTTAAAATGTTCTCAGAGCTTTCAAAAAAAACGTCCAATTATTATGCTGCTGAGAAGGACTGAAAAATCACAGGTCCAGTGTTGGTGTCAGTTCCAGCTGTGTAAGCCAGTGGATTGACGCTTGCCTGACTGAGATCAGCATCTTCATTCTATCAGAGCTGCAACCCCATTTGCCACTGTTTCTCATAATGACCTCACTATTTTTTCCTTCACCTGGTTATTTAGCATCTCTCATATTACGCTGTTCTGGTATGTTTTACATATAAACAATCCTGGAGAAAGAATAACTTTGGTCAGACACTTCTCAGTTGAAACATCATGTTTCCAGTTATCACAGTGAGCAATCAAGCATTGATGGAAACATGCCCTTCAGTCAGACCCCTAAGTCAGGAAATTTCATAAACTCATACTTGAGCTTCCATACGTCCATAAGAGCCGTGGACACCTACAAAGCTTGCTTTAGGTGTTTTCTGAACAGGAATGGGGTTTCTTCCAGCCATGAGGTAAGAAAATTTTTAAAACTTCCAGTGGGAATTGCTAAGAAATCACATGATAGATGAGGTCCTGTTTGATAAGGCAGTTGCCATCTTTGGATTAAGGTCTTGAAGCACTCCAGTGTTGTTGTGACAACAGCAGTCTGAATATTTATAGCAATGCATATGTTTGTATATAGGGCAAGGAGGAACAGTGATGTGTTGAAATGGGCCTCACATAAAAACAGTACAAGATTTGTGGTCCAGGCTAAAGAAATGTGATACGGTGTAAGCAAATCCTGTGGCTGAACTTATCCAAGAACTGCCTGATGTTATGAACAAGGCTGTTCCTATGCCACAGGACTCAGCAGCATTGCTGAACTAGCATTGCTAGTGATTTTCAGGTAACAAGTGGGTTTAAGGATGTAGATGAGAAATATGCAAAGACAGGTTATTGGGACCAAAAGGGAATTTCAAAAGGGCAATAATAATATTTTTTTAAAAGATTCAATTTTTACATCATTTCTCTTTCCTGACTGGCTTGTTGTCAGTGACTGTGGACCCCCTATGCATTTTCCTCATGTGGGAACACAAATGCTTCTCCTACTGCGTCTACCTACTGCACCAGTCAACAGAACCACAAGCTGCTCAGGGTCAGATCCTGCTACAGAGGAAAACACAATTTTGGGGTGTATGAAGGTCAGAATCCATCCCTTGGGAAAATTACCTTATGTTAAAAAGCATGGGTTGTCCTCTCTGAATACTTTGTCCTCCCTGAGAAAGTACTGTTCTCTTAAGTATTGTTTTCTGCATAGAATTGAAGCAATCTGTGAAGTAATCAAGATGGCCATGAAGAAGTTGCTAAACTTGGGAAAGGTGAAATGCCAGAGACAGGAAAACATCAGATTCACATCTTCTGAAGAGTCAGATAACAACAGCTGGGTCATCAGTCGCAAGAACAGGTTTATCAGTACCAAGATGTTTTGCCAATTAATCCTCCCTGAGCTTTACCTAAGATTGGAGAGTCTACAGAAACTTGGCAGAGACTAACAGGAAGAAAAGGAAAGCCTCTGAAACAAGCTATGTCACTGAAAATCTGATAATCTCCTTGACACACAGAGAAATTGAACAGATCAGCCTGCCTCTTTCTACCTAAAGCAGAGTTAGCTGAACTGATATAACCCATAGACAACGTCACCCACACTGGCTTTTTAACTGTTTTTAACCATTTGCCTTAGGCAGTAGTCACTTTATACTGGCTGGTTGCTGTTTGTGAAAGTAGACATCAAGATCCCCAGTGCCTCAGCGCCCCAAGTCATAAGATGGATAATGTTGATACTAGTGATGGAGAAGACCTCAGGGATGATACAGAGCACCCCCTTCTCTGTACAGATTCCCTTTGCATCATACCGCTTTTGATACCTCTCTCTTTGCTGGGGGAGTGCAAACAGTAGCACACCCGGAGCTGGACTTGCAGATGAAAAGGCAGCACGAGATGCTGACATGCTTTGGAATATCTGGGTGAAAGCCACCATAGGATTATAAGCAATTACTTTTACTGTATGTTTTGGCTTTTAATTCTACTATTAAAGTGTTTAGATGAAGTGTATTCTCTGTTATCTGCTGGCTTGCTTTACTAAATGAATCAGCTAGTATAGGGACTCCAGGTCCAGGTGCATTTTCCTTCTTGTGTGGATAGCCGGTCACTGCTTAGTTTTGCACTTGGTAGCTGTTTAGTTCCTGTGTCTTCCTCACTCAGCTGAGTACCTGTGGTAATTAAGCATCACAGGGTGAGCTGGTTATAAAACACTTGTTGTATCTTCCATTGATGTACACCATGTGTGTTCCCATGGTGTTATATTCAGGGGCTTTGGCATTTCTGCACCTGTATGTTAATGACACATGTTAAGTGAGACTTTTTCTTCCTGTTTCTTTTTCCATTAGTCTCTTTACAATGCTTTGAAAAGACAGGCTTTCTGTGCACTCCCACAGGCATGGGGGTAACAGGCACTAGATAATGGCTTTGACAGCTTTCAAGCAGGAGTCACTCAGCAGTACCTAGTAAAGCCAAATGTCCATGGTATGTCCCTTATTATAATATGTCATGTGAGCTCTCCTGTGCTAATCAGCTTCATTTGGTAATTCTCTTCCACAATCCTGTTTCCTCAGCTGAGGGCGAGGTGCTGATCTCCTCTCTCTGACGACCAGTGATAGGACACGAGGAGATGGAATGAAGCTGCATCAGGAGAAGTTCAGATTGGACATTAGGAAAAGGTTCTTCACTGAGAGGGTGGTCGGTCACTGGAACAGACTCCCCAGGGAAGTGGTCATGGCACCAAGCCTGTCAGAGTTCAAGGGGCACCTGGACAATACTCTTAGTCATATGGTTTGCTTTTAATTAGTCCTGTAAGGAGCAGGGAGTTTGACTCGGTGATCCTTATGGGTCCCTTCCAACTTGAGATATTCTGTGAATCTATGATTTTTCTACTATGGAGTTATTATTTGGAATACTCCTTCTCTCTTCTGTTGCAATCAAAATATGAGGTAAGACTTATTTTGGGATGTAAAATTACCCCCTGAAAAATTCAGAAGAAAGCTTCAAAATGAGCAGGCATGAGAACAGCACAGCAGATCCATAGACAGCTATGTCACAGGAACTTTCCCCCAGAGCCTCTTAGGTTGATGCAAAGTTCTCCTGCAAGGTTCTTCTCCAGTGAACACAAATGCTCATGCAGAAAGGACTGGGCAAGACATTAGTTTGGACACAAGCATCCTGTCTACACCATAACTCATTTCTGCTCTTGTTAGTGTAATGTACTAGTTCTATGACTGTGATGGGAAAAGAGAAGAAAGATGCAGTTGTAGGCTCAGGCAAAGCTTAATAATCATCTATGTGTGTGTTAAATTTACAGTGTTTATACTGAAGCCAGGACACAGACAAAATTAGGTACCCACTATGCAAACAATAAGGGACACATTAAACCACCCTAGAACCTAACGAAAAGCTATAATTTTGTGGTGAAGATGTGGTCTGATTATTTTTTTTTCAATGTTAGAAGCCAACTGGAAACTGCTGATGAGAGAGGAGTCCTTTCTCTGCTGCTTAAGCTATTTACAGTGTTTTTTAATTAATCTCTTCCCTCCAATACCCCTACCTTTCACTGCAGAAGTCTGACTTTCTCATTTACAAAATCCAGCCCTCAAGCAGCTCACTGGCCTCTGGAAAAGAATTAACCCAGTTGAAGTCAGCACTAGGGGCTTCAAGCAGGTGTCCAGAAGTAGGTGTGAACTGCTCTCAGTAGTTACTTTCAGCTCTCAATTTGTCCTTTAATGTGTGTTTGAAATTTAACCTTAAAATAATCAAACGGCATGTAACCCACGTCATCTTCAAAGAATGTCAAACTCAAAGCAAACAAGGTTACACCACAGCAACTTCTACAACTTTTCTTGTCACCAAAAGTGCTTGCAGATGTTTCTGAGATGTAAAAGATTAGGAAAGGTGGAGGTTTTACCTGAGGCGTCAGAGTGCTCTTAAGAGCTATGACAACACAGGTCCATTTCAGGACCTCAGCTGAGAAGGCTGTGCTTGGTCAGAATTGTGAACAGGGCAGCCAACATGACCTGGCCACGGTAAGATCCAGAGGAGAAAGACTTTCACGTAAGTCACAATGAACCCATATTTTCTTTCTGCCTCTAGTGGGAATATTTCTCAAGTTACTGTATTTTAACAGTAATACTGTTACTTGGCAGTTACTTCACAAAAGAATGTAGTCTCAGACACATTTTTTACTTTGGCAAACACATTCTCACAGTAAAAATTACAAGGGAAAAAAAGAAATTACAGCTCTGAGCAAAGTGATTACAGCAAAGATAGACAGGAATTAGACCATACAAGGAATGTAATTTTAAGCTTTTACGATCACGGTCTAGATGTTGCAAAAAACCTATGACAGACTGTGTTAACCACATCTTGGCTGCACACAAAGAACAGTGCTGTCTCATCCTCCTGGCCACAGTGGGGTTCTAGTGTGTTTCCCACATTAAGATGGTGCATTTTTGAGGGCACCTCAGTAACTGTAAAGTGGTGT
Organism: Numenius arquata; assembly: GCF_964106895.1. Classification (NCBI taxonomy): domain Eukaryota; kingdom Metazoa; phylum Chordata; class Aves; order Charadriiformes; family Scolopacidae; genus Numenius; species Numenius arquata. The sequence continues at coordinate 14,804,450 of NC_133577.1, read as the reverse complement.
CTTTGGATTTGTTTATTTGACACTGTTTTATCATAGAATCATAAACTCCTGGAATGGTTTGGGTTGGAAGGGACCTTAAAGATCATCTGAGTTCCAACCCCCTCTGCCATGGGCAGGGACACTTCCCACTAGACCGGGTTACTCAAAGCCCCATCCAACCTGGAATTGAACTCTTCCTGGCCCTCCTCTGGACTCACTCCAAAACGTCCATGTCCTTCTTACACTGGGAGCCCCAAAGGGATGGAGTACTCCAGGTGGAGTCTCACCAGAGCAGAATAGAGGGGCAGAATCACTTCCCTCGACCTTCTGGCCATGCTGCTTTTGATGCAGCTCAGGATGCCGTTGGCTTTCTGGGCTGCCTGCGCTCATTGATGGCTCATATTGAGCTTCTCATCCATCAAAACCCTCAAGTCCTTCTCCTCTGGGCTGCTCTCAATCCATTGTCCCCCAAGCCAGTACTTGTACTTCCGATTGCCCCTACCCACGTGCAGGAACTTGCACTTGGCCTCGTTGAACTTCATGAGATTCACACAGGCCCAACTCTCAAGCCTGTCTGGGTCCCTCTGGATGGCATCCCTTCCCTCCAGTGTCTTGACTGCTCCACACAGCTTGGTGTTGTGGGCACACTTGCTGGGAGTACACTCAGTCCCATCGTCCATGTCACCAACAAAGATGTTAAACAGCACTGGTCCCAGTACCAAGCCCTGAAGGATGCCACTCGCCACTGGTCTCCACTTGGACATTGAGCCATTGGCTGCAACTCCTTGAGTGTGACCATCCAGCCAATTCCTTATCCACTGAGTGGTCCATCCATCAAATCCGTGTCTCTCCAATTTAGAGACCAGGATGTTGTGTGGGACAGTGACAAATATTTTGCACAAGTCCAGCTAGATGATGTCAGTTGCTCTTTCCTTATCCACCAACGCTGTAACCCCATCATAGAAGCATATCTATTGAAGAAAATGACAAAATTCTCCCTGGGGCCACAAAGGTAGTGTTTTACTGGGTTTCTACTATCCTGCCCAAAATTTTGCAGCTATTTGGCTTCTCTTACCTTAAAATGCATGAAATTTGTTTAAAAATCTTATCTTTTGCATAGGAAAATGAGGCAGACTTCATAAGCCTAAAAACACTTGACCAGGCTTTCTAACTTAAGGGACCCTAATTTGTCACCTTAAAAAAAAAAAAACCACAGGAACTCTGAATATTATGCTAAAAGGGTTTCTCCAAATTCTTTGTTTCTTTACAAGAGTGTACAGACCTAAAAAATATCCAGCCAGAATTGTCTTCAGTCCAGATGCACTAACTTTTCAAGTAATCTCTTTCTGTGCCCTTTTCTTATAATTATGCTTTCTAAACACTGATCCAATTATCTGAAAAGTATTTGCTGAAAAATCCATCATTTGCTGTTCTGTTTTTATTGAAGTTGCTTATACACTCTCCGGTTCCACAATTAAATATTCATGGGGAAGTTAACCCAAGCAGGGCACAAGCAATGCATCTGACTTGAATGTGTGGCCACACATGCCCATGGTGATCTGATGAGCACTGATGACCAAGGTCACGGTTTGGCCGAGGCATGGACTAGACCCATCCTCCCAAACAATCTTCTGTAAAGCTCTAATGCCTCTGTCGGACAGTGAGCAGCTTTCTTTTTTACATATAGGAAAAATGAGTGAGAAAAGCAAAACAACCCCTTGAAGCATAGTGGATAACCAGCTAGATTTCAAAGGACAACACACCGCCCTCTGAAGCACAGAGACAGGTCTGCCAGGATTTGTCCATTTAAAAGGTCATTAACCAGCCTGGCCTGTACGTTTAAACCTATGGTGGATCGTAGCACTGCCAGACTTACGAAGTGAATTAAGGTGATAGCTGTTGGAACAGTATGCATTCACAGTGTCCAAGCACAGCACAGTTTGGCACTTTTCTTTCTCTAATTGTAACATCTTGCAAAAATTCACCACAGAAACCTATTGCAACTAGTGGGGCAAGGCAAAAAGGAGGGAGGGGGCACCAGGAAGACCAGTGAGTCCTAATGCAGACACATGAGCACTAACAAAGACTGCCGGACACTGATGTTACTGAAGGGACCCCCCTCCTCTCAAACACTGTGTTGTCTTTTTTTCATTAGTTGGACACTTTGCTTCTGCTACAGGTGAAATCTCTTCTCGGAAGCAAACCTTCTCCAGGTTTTTGAGGGAGCAATGTTTTGTAGTTTTAATAACAGGAGCAGTCAGGTTGTACAACATCAGGCCCTACAGGATGACATGTAGGTAAGGTCACTGGAAGTGGAAAAAGTTATTTCTGAGGATATGGAGATCCAGCAGTCAAGACCAGGTGCTTAATGGGTTTTGGTTGAATTTTCATATAAGTGGAGAGGCTGCACTTTCAAATTGGTCTGAGTGGTTGTGACAGAGTGCTCTCATTCCATTTCAAAGAGAAATACTACAGACACCTGTGGCTTTGTGGGAAGGCTGAATTTCCAAAATATTGGCTGAAGAACAAATGCTATCAATACCAGTAATGACAAGGTATTCATGGATGTATTAGCCAATACATTTCTTCATCGCACTTATAGACAGTCAATGAGACGTTACGCTGTGGGATTTCAGCAAGGGAAAAGGGCATTGAAAGAGAGATGGTTAATGGAACAGAATAATAGAAAGTGAGTGCAGAATGATCACAAATTGATCCAGCTTACATTTAAAATCAAAGAATAAATAGGAGTATGTCTTTAGCTAAGGATTTGGATTTCAGAAAAGCAAATTTAGACAAGCTAAGGAAGCTGATTAGTAAAATCTGTTGGACTGAGATTATACAGCAGCTTAACTGTGGAAGGAGAAAGGAATTTTCTGCTGTCTGAAGAGCTAAAAGGAAAAGAAATCTCTACCTTCAGCCAGAATAAAAACTTATAGAAATTGATTCCACACTTACGTAAATAAATATCCACCTTTAAAAGGCTATTAAAATATATATATAACACCTTTTAAAAGGATATGAGCAAAGGATACAAGCAAAAAGTTTACGCGAGCTAGAAAGGCAAAAAGACAGATCAGTAAGTAAAGCTGGATTTCACAGGTTAAGACATACAAGGGTAAACAACAGAAACTGCCAAATATTGATCTGAGCAGATCCTGCAAGTGATACAAAACCAAATAACAAAATGCCCTTTGGAAATATACAGCAGAAGGAAACAAGGAAAAAAATTTGCCTGCTAGTCCTGATGATTGGGTAACCTGTAGATTTAGATCATCTAGGTGTGATCCCAAAACTAAAGGAGCAATTTACCCAGATTTTCAATATGGATGGATGCACTGACAGCAAAGGCAGAGGTAATATATGGAATGGGAATGAGGATATGGAAATTAAAGCTAGTCCCACAGTGAATAGAGCAAACCTTGGGGAGGGTTTCAAATAGGAAGAGAGGAAGTGGGAGTAGTCTCCACACCAGAAATAAGGTCTGGTACATGGTGTAGGTGTATTTTTGAACTATTTTCAGAAAATCCCCCAAATCATATGTGGTACTTTCTAAATGGAAACTACTTACAAGGAGAAGGGATGGGGGACATAAGGTCAGAAAACTCCTAAAAGATCCAAACAAATATCAGCCCCATCATTTGACTTCAGTAGCGTGCCTTTACAACAGCTTTGGAAGGAAAGGAGAACAAAAGACATGGAGATAAACACAAAGTAGCTTGCTAATACCCTAATCTCAATAGCAATTACCCACTAAATATGAATGTCTCCCACTGTTTTTTGTGCCACTCCTGGCTCTGCTCAAGTCCAGCTAGTTCTGTAAAAAGCCCAGAAACAAGGAGAACACAAGAAGCAAAAGTGTGTAACCATGTCAAGTATGTATTTTCTGGTTGTATTTATGCAGTAAAAGCATACTCTACAATCACTCAGCCATATTTTTCCATTTCATTCATCATTTTCTATTCTTCTGCAGACTGTCTCATTCTCTGACTAGCTGGACAGAATTTTTTAACTACTTCTGGTTCCAGTTCATTTTTCTTGAAAACAGATGACAAAATTCCTGACTGCTCATTTCAGGGGAGGGCTCTTCAGGATAGTTGCCCAGTGGTATTTAAACTTCCCTAACCAGGAAACATCTTTCCCAAAGAATCCCAGGGGTATGTTTTCCTGTATGTCCTTCTCTTATGTGTGTCTTGCCACTTGTCATTGACAAGTACTTTAAAATCTATCTCAGTCACTTCTCCCTGATCAGCTTATAGTGGAAGTTTGTGTAAGAGACTTTCTTTTTCAAAAGGGCTTTTTTAATGTCCTGTAAACAAATATTTTTCAGCCACATGTACCATCCTTCTTTCCTGCTGATATTCTCATAGTGTCATGTATGATGATGCTTCCCAATTCTGTCAGTGCAGCCCTCATCCTGGTTGTGTAAAGGTCATTCATGGAAACTAGCAGAGTCAGATCTTCTAGAACCTCCTGCTACTTCATCTTTAAAACAAGCTATTTCCCCTGCTGCCAGTTTCTGGGTGTGCTCTACCTCCCTGTGGTAATTTCTATATCTCTAATCCCACTGTGATACTGAAATTTAAGGTAAGTGGCAATCAAAAAGTGGTACAGAGCACCTACACTCTTACTGAAACTGTCAGATATTTCCAGCCTTTATCAGGATTTGTCTGCATATCTGTTTCCAGCCCATATGAAATGTCTATCATGCAAACTAATAAATACTTTTGTGGCCAGAGGGGGACTGAGGAAGATGTTTAAAATATAGATACCTGTAAAGCAAGAAACAATCTTCTACCCTAAGAGGAGTACAGCATGGTAAAGGTTGTAGAGAGATAACAGAGCATATCCAGGCCAACACTTAAAGAACAGGGAAAAAAATCAGGGCTTTTCACTAAAGTATTTTTCTGTCGCTTTTCATGTCACAGTTTCCTGAAAATATTACCGCTTTCAGAAAAGAAAACAGAAGTGCCTGGAGAAGAGTTACTTGTTGGTCACACATGATGAATCCCTCTGGTGATATGCCTGGATAGAGGCCTGAGCATGGTCTGACCAGAATGGTCTGACCTCAACCGGCCCTGCTTTGGGCACGTGGGTGGGACTGAAGTCCTCCTGATGCCTCTTTCAATCTGAATTATCCGATGGTCCTGTGAGGTTAAGAGGCCTCTATGCTGCCCTGTGGTACAAACTTACACAGCAGGGTGGGTGCCTGCTGCCCAACTGAACAAGGTGAGCCCTCCCTCAGGCACTCCTGTTTAATTTCTGTCCCACCTCTCCAGGAAAGGGTGCCTCCCAGGTTTTTAAGGTGCTTTATCACCGCTCTGCAGAGGCTGTAAGTTATACAAAGTGAGGAGCAACAACTGTGACACCAAGAAAATCTGGCCTCTATCAGACACCTACTCTTTGAGAACAGCACAGTATCCCAGGAAAAGTAACCTTCAGGGTATTCTGACTACCATGCAGTCCCCCAGCAGGACAAAAATAGAGACATGTAAAAGAAACATACACTCATTCTTCTCACTGCAGACATGTGCTCCCACCCTGAGCACAGACAGGGAAGATGAGGAACAGTACACTGCCTGTCTCCTATTTGAAACTGCCGTGCCTTCCCCACTTTAGAAACCAAAAAAACAAATAAAGAAATCAAATAAATTCCAGACCACAACCCTACTGACCCTCAGGGATAATGTGCTACAACAGAATAAACCTGAAAGGATTGTTGACAAAGTGGGGTTCCCTGCCTGCTGCTTCTCCAGGTCTGCTGCGAGTGACCTGACAAGATGGTGAGAAAAGAAAACTCCACTTGTGTCAGTGCAGCTCCCCTCAGTAGCTCTATGCCTGAAGCATCCCCTAACAATTCACCAGTGTATACTCTCTAGACACTAAAAAAAGCTGAAGAAATACTACAATACATCCAAAAGACTCAAAAAAACATGTTCTGAAAAAGCTAGTAAATTCTGCCTCCTGCCTTAGAGAAAACTTCAGTGTATGTATCCAACAAGAGCTTTCTGGGCGCCGTTTGCAAGAGTTGGTTGGTCTCCAAGACTGATTAAGCCCCAAGGCTGTGTCCGAAAAGCCAGGAAAGAAACAAAGACCAAGACCTATCTGATACAGAAAGCAAAGGCCCTGGCTGAGTGTGTGTTGTGGGATCTGACCCCTGCCACAGCAAATGTTTGGTTCTCTCTTGAGGGAGGGCTGGAACACGGGCAAGACTTGTTCCCCTGGAACATGACAATGAAAAGGGTACCTGAACAGGAAAAAAGATTTAAAGCCAACTATTTTTCCAATGAGATGTGGCTTCCACCATGTTGAAAAATTCATTAAGAAAATTCTGATTTTGATTTACTGTTTGTATTTTCTACCAGAAGACCTAAATTAAACAACTTGTCTGCATGGTTTCAGCATTAATTTCTTTGTCTTTTTCAGCTGTTCAGTGCTTCACGGGTGCTGCTGTTGGATACTTGATGACCCCATAGTGTCTGTACGTACTACCTATACATCTGATGACACACTGTTATAGCAAAGTCCAAAACAGTTCAGCTCATTTCAGGAACACCTTTGTACCAAGCATTTCTACTTCACCTTCTAATAGGCTCAAAGGTAAAAACCAAACCCCAAAATACTGGAACTTCCCTCCAGGTAAAAATTCTGGTTTTCCATCATCTCTACCTTCAGTTGGAAAATCAGAAAATGAAAATGAAAACATCTCTGCAAAAGGCCACTTTGGCACAAAGGCAGGATTGATGGCAGGTCCATTTTGAGCTTGTTTTGTTCTTCTCCATGAAATACTATGGAACCAGCCAAGACCCTCCAGGTTCCTCTACCCAGCGAGGCTTCTCACTGACCCAGCCAAGACAACACCTGCAGCCTTTGGGACAGCAGACTCAGCCACGAGTGGTGGCACCTGCTGGGAAGACCGAAAGCTTATCAGCTGCTTAAAAAAGAAATATCAGGTAAAAAAATGAATTAGCTTGGGATAGTGCCAGCAGCTCAGAGCTCTCCCCCACCCACTTCGATTAAACTGTCAAAACATATTCTTTGGGCATATAGTGTGCCGCTACCATGGTGTTTGTCTATGGCTCAGTGTTACTGGGAGGAAAGGATTTAGTTGTGTCCAAAACAAACACACAAACAAAATCACAAAGCAATAGCAGGTGAGACCAAAGGCACAAAACTCTTTTCCAATCAATAGCTCTACGCTGCTCACAAAAGTGTGCCAGAAACCAGGCTATAAAAGAGAGGCCTGTGTAAGCGATAACACGTTGAGGCAGTAGTCATTCCCCTTTGCCAGTAATAGGGTGAGTCTGCCCTATTGCTTTCCACAGAGGGTTATTCCTATTTATCCCACTATTCATCAGAAGACAGATAGGATATTGCTGTGCCCTTGATGTCATCATCCCCCTGCCCTCCTGACTAAGAGTACCGAGGCTACTCTCATCGACAGAAGTCGCTTCTTGATGCACAACAAAAAGAAATTCAGTTAGAAGTACCTTTCTGACCCCTCACGTACCCATACCCTCTCCCCAGCCAAGGGAGCACCCTGACGGTGGGGCTGGCGCTGGAGGGCACAGCAGTGCTGCGGGCAGCCTCCCTGTACCACACAGCCACAGGGCTTGGTAAAGGGGCTGAAACCACAGGTCAGGCTGGATTAGCTGAGATGGAGCCCGGCCAGAATGCAAAGGCTAAAACTAAGCTTGTAGGAAAATGTCATTGGGTCTTTAATTATTAAAGGCAGGCAGCATCTTGATCCCTAGTTGTTAAAGGCAGATTATAGACAAACGGGTGAAGATGGTGGTTGTACCTTTGTGCAAAGTTCAATTGTATTCACAAAAATTTTAAAACAGTATCAGCTACTCACAATCATTCCCCTCCCAGAGCCCCTGTGTCAAGTTATGAGATTTAGAGAGCGCGTTTGGCAATTATATTCCAAATTCAATCCTTATTTCTTTTTAAAATTTACAAGCTTGCCTTAACATAAAAATACTCCCTTTAGGGGCTTTTTTTGTTTGGGTTTTTTTTGTTTTTTTCAGAATTAGAAACATAAAAAATGATTTTATAGCTGCCAGAAGGCATGTTTTCTGAGATGACACTGGTTTATGTAGAGAGATTATTCAAATACACTGGCAGTCTCTTTCAAATAACTGGAAGGATATATTCAGGAAACAAGATGCTAAGATTGCTTATCCTCTCTGGAGTAAAGAGATACCACCACCTTCCTGAACCCCACTGCTCCCCCTCAGCCTTTTCAGCAGCGTGCAGCTGAGGGGTGGAGGAAGGTGTGAGTGAAGAGAGCAGGCAGCAAGAGAAGAAGCAGTTCTTCATTTTTACATTGAACCACGTTCCCCAAACATGGCATAGCACAGGATCATATGGGTCAGTAAAGGCACACAACATACAGGTCAGAGGAAAGTGGAATATAGTTAGCCATGACCTGCAGCCTGCAATCAGTGGCTCATTCCAAGTGATGTTTCTGTAAAATGAGGGCAGGAGACACCATGCCCCTGTGGGTGTGTGTTAGCCTCACCTCCTCGGGCTGCAGATGACCACACAGACCACAGGGGAACTCAGTGTGCTGGCGGGGAAGCTCATGTGCTTCAAGCTGGTCACTCACATTTGTATTCACAAGACCCTATTTGAACTTACCTGTTCTCTGAAATTTTCTCTAGAAAAGCAAATGTTATCATTGCCAAGTGAAGTACGTTGAGGTAAGCAGGCTGCCATGATCCTTCCAAGTAAAAAGAAGTAATTTACCTACAGGGAGCTTTTGCCCTGTTCCAACTGCTTGCTGGAACATTTCACGTTACCAAAGCCATTTGCGTTTCAGGCCTCAGTTTTGTTATCCAAGCTGGGAAATGGCAGAGAGAGAAATGTCTGCAGCATTTTCTGGCATGAAAGGGCTCATCAACAGTGGAAACATGTAGCGCAAAGGATATCTCATTTTCCGATTTGTTTGTTTGTTTGTTTTTTAATTGTTTGCATCCCTTCTTTAAAAAAAAAAAAAAAGCTTAAAATTTACCTCCAAGTGCACTTGCTGTCTTTGCTGAGAACTGAAGGATTTAAAGACATTTTCTGGACATTAAGTTTTTTCCTGTAGTACTTTATCATATGTTATATACAATAGAGAAACAGTCCCTTCTCCTCCTTCTTCTGTGGGACTCACTCAGCCAAAACATTGCCCTGAATCTAGGAAATGAGACACCATGAATGAGCTCTGTAACCAGGAAAAAGGAAAGCTCAGCTCTCCAGGTGGAGAATTCAGGAGTTTCACTGTGCCTCCTGGGAGACCCTCTGCTTTCCGACCTCAAACCTGCAGACTTTGGAACCTTCAAAACTGAACTGGAATTTCAGTTTCAGTAGAGCAGAGAGCGCGTAACAGCCTTGGGAGGAAAGTAAACCGGGTACAATTGTTTATATCTGCTGCCTGGGCTCTACAGCATGGTGTTTCCATCAGCTGGGCCAAACAGCTGGAACTAACAAAGAAGTTTTTGACCTTTTGCAATCTCTCTTCATTACTGCCAATAGTCCTAGATTGGTCTCATCCTGCTATGCTGCTAGCTGGAACAGTGGAAACCTGTTCGCCCCAGTCCAAACTCAAGCAGTTAGGTGAGTTACAAGTTTCACTTGTGTCCTCATTGGAGGCACAATACCAGGATACAAGAGAGGAAACAACTGGAAATTGCACTCCATTTAATTCTGTGAATATCAAGACTGGGTGAAACATTAAGGTAGGGTTGTTATAGCAACAGGATAGTTATCTCATAAAAACACTCAAGTCAGGTTTCTGCTTCAACAAGGCAAGGCTGGAGGGGTGACGTAGTGTCTTTCCATAAAATAACATGCAATGGGAAAAAGAAATCAAACAAGCTTTTGGACATATCAGTCTTCATGAAGAATGGTTTATGCTCTTAAAAGTTTGTCTGCTTTATCCAATTATTTTGGTTTCCCTCAGAACTTCATACCAAACTCTGCTTACTTATGTCTTTGGTCTGTCCTGGCTACAATAGTCCTGTGACAGACAGGCTGCCACACTGAGATGTATAACTGCTTTAGTGTCTCCAATACAGCTCAATAGAAATACAATAACATCGTCACAATGCTTTCCACGATTAAAGTGTTTCCAGCAAAAAAAAACACACCTGAAAATGACAAACAAATGTATTTTTCCCATAGTTATTGTATGTATGAAGTGGTGCTGAAAAATCCTGTAGCAGGAGCTTTAGGTGGAGAAAGAACTGTATCGCCTAGAAGGAGATATGAAAAAAGAAAGTAAGATAGACAAGGCAGGGAAGGAAAAGAAGAAAGATACTAGAAAAGAACTAAGGTTAAGATCCTGAATTAAAAAAAAAAAAAAAATCAGAAAAATTTTAATGTCCAGCTGGTAAAGTGGGAAGAAGTCAAGTCACTGTTGGACATAGGCAAAAGTCAAGAAATGTAGAATGCAAGGAATGCAACTTCCACACATCATGCTGCCCTGCTGCAGGGCTGAGTGATACTGCTGCTTCCATGACCCGTAAAATATAAAAGCCGAATTTGACGTGTTTGTGATCTGTACCATACGTGTGTACCCCTGCTCCCCACAGAGAAACCCTGAGTTCTTCAAGACCAAGTTTATAGCCCTTGTAGAAATAACTCAATAATCTTTCTCATGTTTTTGCATTCTATATTTTAGATATTTGTTGCCCCCAATACCAACCAACAAAGGGTTTCTCAACCTACTCTGTTGAGAAAGTTGTACATCAGCAAACCCCGAGACAAAACCTAACCAGAGTCCAAAACTGACCAGTGCTGGGCAAGAAAATCCCAGTAACCACCAGCAGCAGAACCCTGAGAGGAGGAAATTCCCCAGCTGGGCACAAACAAGATCCAGTTTTTGTGCAGCAGAGCTGCATGATGCACACACGCACTCATAAAGACAAAGTGAGCCTCTGAGTGTCCACAGGCGGCATTATCCTCGTTTCTGCCAAGTACAGCTGTCTCTAGATATGGGTCCATGCCAGGGGAGCGATGTATCCTCCCACCTCCTTGCACCTCTGCATCTTGGTGTTGCTCCCTCCATATCTCAGGTGCCCACCCCAGGAGAAGAGGTTGTGTGACCATATGTGGGCTGCGAAGCAAGGCCTGTGCTGGCCGCGCTGTGAGCTGGGGTGGGAGTGAGGGGTTGGGGAAGGGGAGTAGCAAGAGCCAGAGCTGTGCTGACTGCTGGGATTAGAACTTCTCTGGAAAGGATTTCAAGTGCCCTGGCTGTGGGAGTGGCACTATTCATTTTGGCAGAGGCATCCAGTAAAGGCTGTGGTAAGTGGTGACTCTGATTAGGAAGTAATTTAGCTTAGAGTATAAAACTGCAGATGCAAGAAATTTTCAGAAGACCTCTGGATGGGGGAAAAAAGTGCAGGTGTTGTTTTGTGAGGAACAAGAGCCTGAGGTGATCATTGTGGATCCAGAGTTAACCCGGGAAGGCTACAAGACACTGATGCCAAACTGTTATGGGACAGCACAAGCAGGATTAAACAGAGACTAAGTTTTCAAAGCTCTTCACTGGGTCAGCTCTCCTTACTCCATGTTCACAGAACAGATGTCTGAAGCTGCACACCAATCAGGCTGGGCATTTTTTAGACTCTTCCATGAGCAAAGGGATAATGGGCCTATTTTCTTTCAGTGCCTGTTCTGTTGTTCGAAAACTACAGCATTTAAGGCAACGGCATGAAGTCTTACTTAGCAGCAAAATGGAAAAGGTACAAATTTCTCTCCATCGTGTCCTGAAAAGCTACCTTCAGTTTAAAGAGAGGGAACAGTGATTCGAAGTTGGAAAGCTCAGTAAATCATTCGTGTGCTCTTCCCTGCCCTGCCAATGGTTTTCTGTGTGACATCTTTCAACTGGCCCAAAGTTTTCCCCACCTGCTGACCTGGGATACATTTGAGCAGATTGATCACACCACTCCTGGTCTTGGTGCGTGCCACCCTTAAATTAAAGGACGTCTCAGTTTGCACATCAGCTACCATTTTGCAGATGGCTGTGGATTAACTGCTAAACAAGACGGATGAAACAGTAGAAAGCATTACTTTACATCCATCTTGGAAAGAATCATAATGGAAGGCACCAAAATACAGTACATTGGGCACACCAGCATTGTCTTCCTTCTACAAGACCACAGTTTGCCAACATCTCCGCATAAGCAAGTGCTGTCTCTTTAGAGCACATACATAGAAATATTGGTTTCTGCATCCCTCTTTTAAAGAAACCCTTACTGTTCTGCGGTCAGCAGCTTCCAGCATGTTTACAGCAAAAACCCGCTCTTTCCAAGATTTTTGAAATGGCTTTATGGCACAATAAGCGTATTGCTGTGAGTACAGGTTCAAAACTAAGTGGAACAGCAGAAAATGGACCCATTATTACCTTTCAGCCCTTTGCTTCTTTTTACTTAAGTGGTGCTTTGTACATGTTAAGTATGAAAATGAAGGATTGCAGATATTCTGTTTCAATTTTATTTAGTATTAAGTATGTATTAAGGCAAGACCTTGGGCTGTTAAAACATCTTCAGACAGAGATCATTTAATAACTGACGACAGATTTGAACAAGCCTTTAAATGACTGAACTAAAACTTGAATGATTAAAGGGAAAAAGTCATAGACTTATTTCTAATTTTAATGAAACCACAGAGTTTTTCATGGCTGTCTGTAAGCCTGAAAAGGCAAGCTTTTGCTTCCCAATTATCTTGTTTGTACCACCAAAATGTGACCCCTACTTTATATGTATGCACTACTTATGCATGGGCTTCTTCCACAGCCTTATTGGTATTCACTGGTATTGTCTTTTATTCCACACTGAGCTTGTGCAATTCAGGACATGAAGTGTTTCTGTGGCATAACAGGACTTTTTAATAAGTGATGGACTCTATAAAAAACATGTCTAACCATACTGTCCAAAATATTTGTTACATACTTAATTTGGCACTATTTTTAACAGACTTTGAGGTGATTTTGTATTAATACCTGGGTGTTGTAGACTGATGAGAATAGAACATTTAAATGGTAAATAGTTCTGTCAGTTTATCTAGTACCTACATTTGCAATCTAAGCTTTTTTCCTGGGGGAATGAGAGGATTACAAATATTTTAACTATGAATTTCCTTTATCATTTTTCTTTTACTTCTAGACCTTCCTGTTGCTATCATCAACTTTCAAATATAAATAGATGCAGCAGTTAACGTTACTGACTATATATTATACCTGGAAATAAGCAATTAACCAAGGTGATTTTTCTTAATTAGAGATGTAAAAACGTTATGTTTTAAAGTGTGATATTAGTCTTCTACGTGACCTTAGAAAAGCAAGACAGCAGTCTAATTCTGCATTCCTGTGAAGTCTCCCAGCAAAATGAATTTCATGGAGTGCCAAGATCAAAGCTTATCCAAAAATATCTAAGATTTCAAAGATGCCAAGTTCATCCACATCTCCCCTAAAGCAGTTTCCACCACAAAAGCTGGCTTAGCATCCCCCTTTTTTGAGAGCGGAAGTATAGCCAGATGGTTTATCCCTGGAGTGAAAAATATTTACATAGCTTTAAACATATCAGGAGCTGTGACTATCTTGATGCCAGCTCTGTGGGCAGTTTAACAACCCTGGTAAAGATGCATTACTGCATGCCGGAGGCTGGTGTTCACTTTGGATGGTTAATGTTGGTCTGCAAAGGGAAATGCAAGCCATCTTGCCTGGCATCCAGCAGAAAGATGCTGAACTCAGAGAGGGGGTACCAGCCTGGGGGTTTGAATACTTCCCAAAGCAGTTAAGGGAGGCGAGTGGTCTGGAAACACCCAGGGATGCCAACTTAGGCCCTGAACAATTTCTTGGTAAACTACTGAACACTTAAAAGGCTCTACAGAAATGCTGCTTTATGTTTTCTTCAGGCAGCCATCCCTTCATACAATAACCTTCATTCTCCTGCTCCCGCCCCTCTTCTTATTTCCTCTTGCTGATCACTTTCTTCTTTCTTGGAAGCAGTAGATTTTTTTCTATGATTTGATTGTTGAACTGTTTACCCGCCTACAGTTGTTTTTTAAAAAGGAGAATCACTGTATTTTAACTGAGTGTAAATTCCCAGGCTTTGATTACATACAGCGCTCTGCATTTTACATAGGCAGTAAAAATGAAAACAGTAGGTCTTTTTTGGAGTTGCAAGTTTGGAAAGAAAAGGTTAGGATGCCTACATGATCAGAGCTCTTAAAATGCAGCCAAATCAAATTTCTTATTGGGCTACCCAACTGCAGAGCAACAACAACAAAACATTTTCACCTAGCATTGAGATATAGGAGAGACTGCCATGTTACTGAAAAGGTTAGGAGAGGTTTCTCCCCTCCTGCACTGGGGAACATCAGAAAAGATGGATATTCAGTATAGAAGTTTGTCTTGATCACCGTGACCATTAACCATAGCTGTTCATGAAAAATCTGTGCCCTGAAGCATGAGACAGATATTTCCTATTAAATTTTAACTCAATCATGCAAGTCTGAGGGGAAGCAAAACCCCTTTTGTTGATTAAGGATATTGTGGACTACAGTTCTGCCATTACCTTGGCAGTGCCTTTTCACACTTCTTGTCAGAAATAGAGGGTGTAACATGGAAATCAGATAGTTTGGGTAAATTATTTAAAACTTTGGCTATAAACTAGGGGATACGGAAACTGAAACTTTTGCTTTAATATTTTTAACGTAGCTATAAAAACATTTAAGTGGCTTTTTAGTTTAGGTTGGACTAAAAAGTAGGCATTCACCCTGCCACAATATAAGATGCAGAGTTCAGTTGGTGCACTATCCCAACTCCAGCAGTGAAAGGTAGAAAATGCTTAGGGAAAATTTGTAAGAAATAAGGCAAATAAGGCACAAACCTTCCCCTTGTAGCTCTTCCAAGCCTCTGTTGCAGAGTTTGCATCCAGTCCTTCATTTAGGATACAGCCAGCCAAGTAAGCCACCAAAGTTTTGCTGCTCTCAAGGTGTCACATCCAAACTGTAGAGCAACCCAGGTTCGGAAGGCTCTTCTTTGCAACTCAGTGCTATTCATTATTCTCCTGTTGTCTGCCCAGCTCAGCATACACAAACTGCAAATAAATAATGAGACGAAAAGATGAATTCTGGGACCAAGAAATGCCTTATCTTTCCAGAACTTGTGGATTTAATCCAACAGCGAACTCTGAGGCTGCATGATTATTGTGCTTTCTTGAAACAGTAACACAGAGTTCTTCACTTCCTGCTGGATTTATTGCCTGCAAATATGAGTCTGTGTGGAGGTCTTGTCAACTGATACATTTGTTTTGGTAGTCAGTATAATATGAATTGACTACTAGAAAATGCATATTTCTTTCACAGCCAAGCTGCAATATAAAAAATATATTTCCAACTCCTTTATTTATTGTTTTTTCCTGTTTATTAACATATGAAGTCCAATACTATTACTCTTACTGAAGTCAGTAGGATCGCCTGGGCTAAGAAGCACTTTAATTTACAGAAGGTTATCAAACTGCAGCCTTTGTGACCAGCCTAAATTTAAGCAGGAGATTCTTGCAGCAGCCAGAGAGTGAAGCAAGATGTGAAAGATGACAGGAGGCGGTGATGCTGCTGGGCGGTACAGCAGCAGGAGGGGCAGCAAGCAGGGGATGGTAAAGACTCTTGAAAACTAGCCCACAGGCGTCTCCTTATGGCCCCTCATCACTCAGACCTTACATGATTACTAGCTATTCTGGTCACTTTGACTAACTGCCTTTTGCTTTGGTATCCTGGTTGTAAATCAAAGGCAACAACAGCAGTCAATTCAACCCAGTTGTTATGACAATAAATATATGAGGCATTCAAATACTAAGGTGAGCAACCCAAGAAGTCAATGAGGAAAATAGTATTTCTGCACTTAGTCCACTGCTTAAGCAGGGTGCAGGAAACAACAGAAGGAACATACTGAGAGATTTCCTTTGGAAAAAGGAATTGGAGATTACAAAAGTAAATCAGTCATCACAAATATAGATGAGGAGGCAGCTTTACACATCTGTATTACCTCACAGTGTCTTAATTATTGTGACATTTTATTTAATTTCATGCCATGTTTTGGGCAAAGTATACATCTCTGTTTCCATGGCTTCACTGAGATTTTTCTGTGTATTGCATATGACTCAGGAAAACTGACCTTCAAAGGCACCATCACACCATGGTTTTCAGATAAGATCTTAAGTATCAGCCTAGGGCTGTTAAGAGGCTGGCAACAAACTGTTGGGACTGGTGCCCAAGATGGTATCATGGTCCAGCTAATCAGCATTGCCAAGTCTGCATTTAAATCATGCAGAAATTAGAGATATGATGAGGGCAATACGAACCCTCTAATGGCATGATTGCTTTAGCATGGGGAACCAATGCTGCTGATGCTTGGTGGTTCTTGGGCTAGCAATGAGTTGTTGATGTGGTGGGGAACCAGCAAAGGGTGAGAGACAAACTGACTGCCAGTTTGTGGAAAGTAGAGCCATCATAATTTCTGAGTGCATTAATGTCAAAGATATCTTTGTTTCAAAAACTTTGACACGCACAAAAGCTGAAGGAAAAAACCACCAAATCACCTGCTGCTGTTTCTCTGCAGTTAAAAGCCAGTAGCAAACTAAAGATTTTTAAATTTATTGTACCAGTGTCCCACTATCAAATATCTCTGAGATATTGATATGAATAACACTTTTAACTTCAAATATCAAACTACTTTTCTATTGGTTTCTGGGTGATGTAAATACTTGCCAGAGTAAGAGCACCAGGTAATGCAGAGTAGCCAAGGTGCTGCTACAGCTCTGAAACCCCGAGGCTGAAATTTGGAAAAGAATAAGCACACATGAAAGTGAGAACACATATGACTGAGAGATGTCCGTAGCTCTCATTTTTAAAGGATACAGGTCTTGTTTCTGGCCACAGCATTTTTGCACTGTTTCTTGACATACCCAGGGGTAGCTGTGACACACGCAAGTCTCTCTTAATTGCAGGAGGTGCAAGAGAGAAATCTTTAAAAACTATTTGTGCAGAGTTCATTCTCTCTGGGGAAAACTACCTGTGTCAGCAAGCAATAAGGAGCTGTTATGAGACACATTTGAAGACATTGTTCCTTTTCTTTGTTTTTTTAATGTCAGGTATCTTTGCCAAAAACATCAAATAACAGAAGGAAGCTCCTGCTTGATTTTGATTTTCTCAGATTTCTTTCTTTTAGGAGAGTAGAGGAACCATCTTCATCTGCAGGAGCCCTGGGCCCTGCCACATATGGCTGTTTAGTAAGTGTAGTTTAGTAACTGAGGCCAAGTTATTGTGTTGGTTTGAACAAATGAATAGAGAAAAACAAAAATTACCTACAAGGTATTTTTGCCAAGGGAATTATTGCATAAAGTAAGGAATTACATCGTCTATTAGCAACGTGAACAAAAATAATAAAAAATTATAAAAATCATAGTTTGTATATATGCACATATTTATATTTAACAAGTAAAGTGTCCTATATTTGGCAGGAAAATTAAGATATTTTTTCTCCTATAAGAGGACCAAGCTCAAAGCCTACAGGAAGTTTATTTTATGTAGAGCTTACATACAGTTAAATGTAATGCGAGAGTGGAATAACAGTCAAATTTCACAGGAGAGGTCCTAGCCAGGACTTTTATTATTTGTTTACACTATAAATCCCTACATGACTTTCTACAGTTGGGACATACAAATGCTATAAAAATCTGCTAGTTTTAAATGCCTTGCTGAATGAAAATGAGAAACGCAACAGACAATCAAGCTCAACCTGCAAATGTGTCCTGTAAAATTGTTCATATAAGCCATTTCCTGACAAAGGAGAAAAACAGCTCTCCCTGGTATAGGCAATCCAGGGAGAATTAAATGGTGAAACTGAGCTCCAGGGATTCACTTAGGGCCCTAAGTTAGCACAGCAGTTAGGAAGAGAAAAATCTTTGAATTGCAAATGATGTTTGATGCACCTCAAAGTGTTACCTTGATGCATCGGTGACAGACACAGTTGTCGCTGTGGTCAGCAGAGAGTGACGAGGGACGTGTCCTTCTCTGACATTGTTGTGGCAAGGGTTAGGGTGATCACTCATAGGGAAAGTACTGAGACCCAGGGAGCTCAGACAATTAGTTCACCTTCTCAGAGGTCCTGGCATCATCCTCAATGAACCCACAAAGCAAACTGACCGCAAGGATGCCCAACCTATGAAAAGTCAAGTAGTTTTAAAAGTTACGGGTTTGCCACTATCCTCTCCCATTTTATTTCTATTCCATTTAATGTTTTCTCTCCTTCCTAGTCTTTCATTTTTGTTTTTCTTTTTCCAGTTTCAAACTTAACAGAGACTGGTCAGTTACCCATGATACCCGATTAATGCAAGTGCTCACTGGGAAAGACCTTGCTGCAGTCTGACAGAGAAGATGTGCTGGATTAAGAGCCTATCTTTTGAAAAATTCCAATGAATCTGAACTAAAAGGAAGGGGAGAATTGTTTCAAAGAAATTTTAATGTTTTTAATTGGTCTGTTTAACTTTCATTAGCATTTTACAATGATTTTTGACAGCAGAGGCAGGTAAGAGCTGGCTGGCGCCTCTGCAGTAGAAAGCCCAACCAACAGAGTGTGCAGAGTTTCAGCAGGACTCCATGAGCCCCTTTGGATCTGATCTTGCATTGATCAAGCTGATCTTTTGAGGCAAGAGGACAGGAATTTATTTGGGCTTTATCTTTCTTTTTTCCTTTCCTTATTCTCTGGTGTAAAGAACATCATCTAATCTTTTCCCACTTCTTCTGAGAAACAGCTATGTCTCCTTCTTTCTAAGTGTTTCCGTGCTCTCCAGCCTTATGTACTTACCTATGGCAATTTGTAATACTGTGCATTTACACTCAGCGGTTTCAGTTCAATGAAATGCTTAAGTGCTTAACTGCTTTCCCACACAGCAATACCTTAATACGCTAATAGCCAGGCACTTGTGTTAGAACTTCTTTCAGTGAATACTATAAGCCAAACCAACCAACCCAGAAAAGTAATTTTTGCATAGTTACGCAATAAAGTGCTTTTCAGCATGCTATTAAAATAGAGCTAAAAAGCAATAGTAAAGAATCATTATCAAATTACATTTTCTACAGTATTTCAATACACTGCAACAACTTGACAAAAATATTTTGTGTCATGAAAGAATTTTTTGTGTAACAGGAAAGTAATTATATGCTAATTTATTTTAGAAACATCATGCATTCATTCAGCCAGGGACTGCATGACAGGTCTATATAAGCAGAATATTTTTTTCCCACAGGTTCTCCTCCTGTAAATAAATCTCTGTGCCAAGTACAGCTCAGACAAGGAGCCCTGATTTCAATTGGTCGATTCACATAAGTGAAAATTACTTTCTTACATAAAATTACTTTCTTACACCTACTGCATTGGGCCTTCAGGTATTAGGCTGTAAGAACTACAGAGAGAACAGAAAACTTCACTGCCTTTCTTGCACCACTGAGAATTTCCACATATATAATTTGGAAAATTATACATAGATAAAACCATATATATAATTTGGAAATTTATAAACGAGTTTCATACCTGTGTGGAAATACCTTGCATACTGGAGATGAAGTCATCAAAATAACACGGATGTTCCTCTAGCATCAGGACTGACAGAGCTTCAAAACCCATCTATCAGCAAAGTCCGTGGTGGCTTCTTATTGCATATATTTAGCCAAGAAGACTGTGTAAAGTCCTGTTTAGAGATGTGGAGGACATGATGATGATTGCTTTCCTGACAGGCAATAACTTCTTGTTAGTAAAGCCACCAGGTAAATATGTAGTTCAGTACATAAAGTATTTTCAAGCATGCATATTATTTATTCAATTGCCTGTAACAAGTCTGGTGTGTTTTAGCCAATTCTATCAGTCAGTGCTTTAGAAATGTTGATTACATCTTTTTCTGAAAAATAGATCTCATCTCTGTCATGATGACACTTTTTAGACACTATTTTTCAGGTTACTGTAAAATCCCCTGAAGTCTCTACACACTCTGAAAGTGTTTACCCAAAAAGCCATTTCATACAATCAAGTGTCATATTTCTCTTCATTTACATATACTATTTTGTTGACTTCCTGGGGAATATAGCTGTGTAACTAACAGCCCTACATCAGTAAAATATTATTATGCAAATAGTGATAGAAAAACATCTGGTCAACCTATCATTTTATTGAAGTGCTGAAACTAAACCTTCCACATGGCAGAACAGTCTGAATTCCAAGAGAGCAAATTTATTCATAATGAGATAATCCTTTAGCAGCAGAGAACATAACTTTCTTTTTTTTTTTTTTTTCCTGAAACCAAGCTGAAAAATAACGTTATTTCTGAACTGAAACCCTGTCTGGTGCATTTCAGCATAGAAAAAATGGTTTATAGCTCTATGATATGGTAACATTTTCTCTTTGTTTGAAAGAGATTAGCATGCAGCTTACAATAAACAAGAAGGGTCAAAATACATTTAAAATTAAAAATAATGTCCTTTTCCATTGTAATATATATGGAATAGCCTGACTTCTGAGAGCCTACCAACTTGTTCTTCTCTGTCACTTATTCTTTAGGGAACTGCTTCCCTGCAGGAGTTTCATAATTATAAATTTTAACTCTGAAATTTCAAAATGCCTTAAAATTTTCATTAAAATTTAGAAGACTGACAGCACCATCATTTCAGCTTGGAATGGCCAGAATCAGAAACTGGTTTTGAAGATTACTATGTAATTTGTTTTCTTCTATTCTAAACCCCCAGGTATTCTCATTTTTATGGAAAGGACTTCAATTCAAAGTCTATCTTCTTTCCTAAATATAAAACTAAAACTTTTAAGAACACAGAGGAAATGCAGCCCTGAGCTTTCTTGCTCAGTGATGAGATATATTGTTTGTATTTTTCTAATATTCTTAGCACGAATTAGATGGAGTTAGTGAAAGATGGTGATCAGTGAAATATTGCTCTCTACTTGGCGCTGGAGAGATTTAGGATGTGGAAATTAGAATTTAGCAGATATTCCAAAAAGAAAAAAAAAAGGGGGGGGAAACCATCCAAATCCCACAGTTCTATATTCCAAAATCCCAATCCTACACAGAAAGAAAAGCATCCACAGGGAAATCATCCTGCTAAGTCATCTTGGTTTTATTTGGTGACATTGAGCAGATCAATTGTTCACTGCCTCCAGCACACTTCCTATGTTTTCCTCTTTCTAAATTGTCCCTTCTTCTGTCAGTATCTTTTACTATGTGCCCCCAGATAACATCGCTCACCTTCTTTAGCAACTCCCTTCACAGAATAAAAATAGCTCATAATGAAATACTAAACCAAATAACATTTAAAACATTTTGGGACACACGGGACATGACATGACTCTCCTCTCACTGGTGCGAGTGATGCATAAGAAGTCAATAGCACTCCACCAGAGTAAAATAGATACCATGGAAGAAGACACAGGCTTATAGTGTTCCCCCTTACCCTGCCCTTGCTGTTCATCAACTAGTGATACACCCTCATGCCCCAATTTCTCTGCACCCCTCTCGAGGAAGACATAAATCTAAAGGCTCTCTTGAGAGGTCCTACTAGCTCTGCTTCAAACTATTGCAAAGAGTTGCAGAATAGTTGGACATTTTGAGTAGTTCTTGCTTAATTTATTAAGAAGCAAGAGTTTAAAATAGTTTGATTTTCTTCTTACATTGAATTTTCTTTGAAGGCTTCAGAAGCATATGCTCTCATTTGTTCCCTTTCCCAAGCAGAGCAGCTGAATTCACTCGCAGTCCACTCACTTGAAGCAAAAAGCCAGGTTCTTTGCATAGTATTTATCTTGTTTTAAAGTCAATTGTTTGCTTCTGCCAACTCATAATTGCACAGAAAGGCTGATGTCTGTGAGTGTGAAAGGAGGTTTTCTATCATTATGTCTAATGGCTGTTCTGCTCTGCTGGTGATTATTCCTTTACCTCTGATGTTTGTGGCTCCTGGCAGCAGTTTCTAGAGGACTTGCAGCAGTTTGGTGTTATTTCCTATGCCTTTCACAGAATCATTTGTTTTCTGTTCCAGGAAAACATCAACATCTTAATGCAATCTATTCCTCTGATTAATGAGAGAAGGAAACCCACCCATTCTAATTTACACTCATTCTATTCAATAAGATACAGTTGTAGGTACTCAAGAATATTTGAATTGATAACACACCTTGAAATTTTAATCCCTGTGTGGTAAAGAAAACATTTTTACCTGATTACCCTCACTTTTTCCTACCACCTGCTACAGGAAACAGAGGTTTTAGGGAAAAAGAATTTTGCAATAATCAAATAAGTTTTGCAAAGTGATATTTTGTCTCTGTGTGCTTGCTGTGATCCACAAAGAGGCAGCTGGCTTTTGTCTGCCACGAGCAATAGTTCTATCACTGGGGAATATAAATTATGACACCCTCTTTGTGAATCCCAAGACTGTGCCCAAAACACTATCATCCACTTCAGAGACTAAAATTTACTTTCCCTACCAAGTCCATTTTGAAAGTCCATTTAGCCAAATAGCCTTTTTCTATAAAGACTGTACAATTAAATGATTACTTAGTAAATGTGAAACAGGCCAAAATGAGTCCAAAATTAGGTATTTATTGAGGCAGTGCCATGACCATCAGTGGAGAGATATGTATTCACAGAATATACATTTGAACCAATCCATACTGGTGAAAAGTATGAGACTGCATTTTAACTGACATCCTGACACCCTAAATACTTGGATGGCGGTCTGCAGCTGTAAGAGGCACCCACCCACCCCCCCACACCTTTGGTTTTTGCAGACAGTTTCACACTTAAAAGGAAGTTAATTTCTTTAAGCCTTAAAGATAAAGCTTTTTGCTTAAATTTTTAACAGGAAGAACTTAACTGTCTCTTACTGAATAAGTAATGATTCAATAAATCTTAATCAGAGTATACGTCCTTCAGAGACTGAAGGTCTTGTGAAGTTTCACCTGCAGCCCATTTGTAACGTCAGTTTGACGAAGTTCAGTGCTTGTTTGGTACCATCAAAAATGCAGACTCATTTCGTCATCATCTCCCTTATGCTTTTGCTGAGGGACATAAAGTTACCAGCCCAGATCTCTTGTCTAGTTTAAGTAGGTATCAAATGTGTAATTTCTCACAGCAGTTATACTCATTATTTACTACCTACTTTCTCGTATGGCCTCATACATTTCCCCATCATTTGATCAATGGGAATGGTTTTATACTGCCTTCCTATACAATTTACATGGAGCTTGGCATCTTTGGCCCCAGTTTTCTATGACAATGGGGCATCCACAAGTTGCCCAGAGAAGTTGTGAATGCCCCATCCCTGGAGGTGTTCAAGGCCAGGTTGGATGGGGCTTTGAGCAACCTGGTCTAGTGAGAGGTGACTCGGTGATCTTTAAAGTCCCTTCCAACCCAAACCATTCTATGATTCTATGAACTGTTCAAGTACAAATTCTACTGCAAAGTTTTCTAAAGACAGCTGTTGAAAGATAACTTAATTTTCAATGTTTAGTCTGTTCTGCCTAAGGAACTTTGTTTTTCTTCTCCAAAGAGTTAATCTGTTAATTAGTTCAGCTGCCCATTCTTATTCAATGAAAAATAATTTATCCTCCAAAAAGCATTTATTCACAACATTGAAGGATTTTATAAGATCCGCTCCATTATTGCGGTGTGTTTTCCTGGGAGTCTGGTGATTGGCGGAGGATGTCAGCATACCATGGATAGGGCCACCAGCAACTTCTGAATCCAAAGTGCTGCAACGGAAGCTGAGAGCTTGGCAGCCCAAAACCTTCTCTGAAAAACAGCCAGTTCTGTACAGCAAACAAAGAGCCAGAAACTTCAGCAGGGGAGAGGAATAGGTTTGTTTCTGGATGAACATTATCATTCTGTGAAACGTCCCTTGGGACCGATTCTGTGGGTATGAACAAGGGGGTCAAAAAGATAAATTTTGCCAAACAACTGAATAATCTGTCATTCACCTTCCCTCAGTTTTATTGCTGCTAGTGGGCCTCATATGGGTTTCACTGGCATGTGATGTAAGGTTCTGGTAACTTTGAGGAGATTTTTTTAAAAGGCTGGATAATTTCATGCAATCATTAACCACCTCTTGCGGCTTGGCATGCTGAAATAATAAGGGTAATTGAATATCACGCTTCTGGGTGTGAGCTAATTGCCTGCAGGGCTCTGGAAGGATGTTTCTTCCCTCTACACCACATAGCATAATTGGATAGGTAATAGGCATTATGGGAGCCTTCCACCTTCCTCAAGAATATCAGTGCAGAAGGCAAAATGTCAAGTTAGATGAACAAATGATTTAATCCAGTATGGCGAGCACTCTGCTCCTATGGTGCCATGGTGAGCAACTGGTCAGATTGCAGGATACACACCTGCCATTGTGTAATGAGGTCCTGAGTAACCTAGGTCATTATTTTTAACCTGAAACGCCAGAAAAAGCCACAAACTTTTCAAAATGCTCATCTCTATGGCAACCTCCATATAAAGTATTGTTCAGTTGTGAATTAATATGTATTTATGCTTAAATGAGAACCAGGAGCGACTATTCCTGGTTTTACAAGCACACCATCCCCTGAATCCCTTTAATCTTCTCTGTGTGCTGCTGAATGTCAGGTAATGGAGAGGCACAGTGTGAGCTCAATTAGCTTAAAATCTTACCAGTGTAATTGGGCAGGATGAGATATATTAGCTTGCCAAATAGGACTCAACACTTTGAAGTTATTTACTCTATTTTATATTCCTCCAAATGCAATTAATTGCATAACCATTAGCAACTAATATTTATTAATTAATGGGGTTCCAACATAATCATATGTGATAGACATCACCAAATGAGTCCTTCGAGATGACTGGAAGGAAGGGAAGGGGATTGCTAGATTGCTACCATGAATACCAAATCTCCTCAGTAGACTGAGTCACCTACAAATCATGTTTAGGAACAATTAGAAAAATGACCAATGCTAAAGAGAACTCTTGAGCACGCACTGCCACAGACGTGGCCTCAGCATGTAGATGTGGGGTGTTATTAAATCAGAGTAACCTTGGTAAAAACGGGAGTGTCAAAAAGCTATCTAAAAGAATGACCTTACTACCTTCTTCTGCCTTAAACAGACAGCATTTCACTGACTTGAACAAATTTCTGTCCTTCAAACTCTTTCTTACTAGCTAAACATTCTTCCCTACAATTTCAGCTAATTGGGGCTGAAATATTTCCATGCAATAAGCCATTTACTCTGGGGCTGTTTGCCAAGAAGCCCTGCCCACGCTTGTCAGCACACTGATGCTCCGTTTTCTGCCTTTCACTGCTAGAACAGCCTCTGCCCAAGAAAAGCAAGCACATCGAAGGTATGTTCTGAGCTGCTGTGCTTGCTGCCCTGTTTTCCTGCAGACAGCAATGCAGAAGCTACACAAAATTATATCATTGACCATCTAGTTGCTGAATTAAAGTCCCAGAATACTGTTGCTGTTATGCCATTGGAAGTGCCATCGTTTATAGCAGCTGTCACCCCTGAATGCCTGTGGTTATCTCAGGTCCTGAAACATCTTACTAGCTAGAACGGGATGTTATGATCCTGACCAATTTTCTGACGTGTCCACCATGCATTAGCAGGGTACTGCTGTTATGATCCAAATTTTCAGGAGCAAGCATTCATTTGACCTTCTTGACTTGGGCTATCTAGGGAGATATGGTTCGGTGGGATGAGTGTGTGAGCTGGGTTCCATCAGTACCCATTGATTTTCTGCAAGGACATGAGCACCTCTGACACTCAGAAAGCATACCCTACCTCAGCAAATTCAGAAGCAACTAGAAGTTAGTGGGTTTTGATCAAAATACTAGCTATAAGGTGTGACAGGTAGACCAGCTACCTTCCACATGATATCTGTAATACAAATAGGTTTAAAAGAGGTAAGGGATGAGATGAAGTGAGATTTATTTTCAGAAAATTTTATTAGCTGAATATTCATTTTTAGCTACACTTTTATCTGAATGTCCCCTGCTGTTTCTGCTGGATTCTGCTTTGCTTCTGTCCTTCACTGTGGGACAGTGTTGTTATACACAATTAAACAGATTTCCAATTTGTGCTCTTGAGACTGTGGCAGCTGTACTTCAATAGAGGGTGAAGACAGACCAGATGGATAGAAGGTGAAGTGCTGTCAGTCCTCTGGGATTGAAGATGCCACAGAAATGCAAACAGAACCTATAGTTTATAAGGGAAAATAATGTCTTGACAGTCTGATGAAAGACTATCTCAGAAACCCCTTGTCCTCCCAAAATTAAGATCTGGGAAGATTGATATGGGTGCACTGTCAAGGACTTCATCTTTTTTTATCCTTTTTTAGCTTTTTTTTTTTTATGAGAAACCGTACCAATCTAATCTGAATGAGGAAAGTCACCTTCCCTGGTGCTCAGTTTCATTTTCCTCAAGCAGTAGAAATGAAAATGAAAATTCCATTTTAGAAACATGAAAAGAGGAACATTCCCATGAACGCAGAAAAAAAGTCTTCAACAGCCCCACAAGTAAAACTCTTTAAAACTGTCACTTACATCCTTAAAAAACGAAGCCCTGAGAGTCAGGCTGCTCTAAACCATATGCAGGTGCTCCACACCTTTTTTCTCAAAGGCCAATAGAAACTGCAGTAACTTAAAAATTCAATAAATACATAGCAAAGGAACACTTGAGAAAGGAAGAAGAAAGGGGAGAGAGAGATGAAATCAAGTTAATTTGGAAGATGCTTTAAGAAAAGAATACAAACACTGTTATGACAGTCCTTCTGGAACTTCCCGTTCTGTGCATTAGTCAGTAATGAAAGAAAGGTGCTGATGTGTAGATCAACACTTAATTCCATGATACTTTTGGCAAAGTGTCACTTTTAGCCAAAAAGTCCTTTACTTCTCACTTTTCATTATCTATTTCACATGCATGCATTCCTATTTCTTAAAGGCCAGCTGTTGCACATCCAAAACTGTTCTAAGTCCTATGAGATCAATGAAACTTTTAACCTGAGCTACAAAGCAGGATATTATTATGCTTCCATGTGTTGGTCTTTATGATCCTGAGCAAAGCAACTACCTGTGGTGGGGCATGAATTTGGTGATCCCAGCAGTAAACAACTTTTTACCTCGCCAGCTCTAGCCAAGCCAGAAGCAATGAACTGTGTGAATATCTGCTCTCCTGTCGGGTTTACAGATCTGCCCTTTGTATATATATTACAGCAAAGATTTCTAGTCAGCCAGCTTGACATTCTTGTATGAACTGACTATGAAATGACACAGATAAAGGGCAGTATGCCCAGGAATGACCAATTCAAGCGTGGCAAATATTGACTGAAACAGAATATTTTGGATTACGAGGGGCTTGCTTGGATTTTTCCATAAGCACCTGAGACACACTCAGCGTTTGCGTTCCCAACATCCCCACCTGCTTTACCAACACACCACCCAACCCCCAGCAACAAGAGGAGCTCATTGCACTGGCTGCTCTGTAGACAGAGCACTGAAAAAATTGCTCAAAATCATACAAAGGAATCAGGGTTTCTACAGGTACAAGTTTTTACCCAGTTTCAGAGAGGTAAAAAGAATAAAGGAAATAAATCTTTTGTTGCTGAGGTCAGTGACCTGAAATCTCCAGGGAGAGAGGATGAGCAAGAATGGAGGAAACCTTCTTTCGCACCACGTGGTGCCCCGGGGACACGTAGCCCTGGCACAGTCTGCTCTGTCAAGTGAGATCAAGACAAAAATGCTTTTAGGAGGGTCTCTCAGGGACTTGCCCTTTCTACAGTGAAGTGTTTTCTCTGCAAAATGTTATCAGAACTCCCTGGGGTCTCTTATCAAGGTCTCCCCATCAGAGAGTTAATCACAGAAATTATGTGAGATATGCGGTAAACTGTAGGGGAGGTTCATCCTTCCTCCCTTTCATAGTAACTTACAGATGTTATAATGCGAAACATTACAACACGAGAATGCATTATTCCCTCAAGAATATCTTGGGGGAAAGTAAAAGACAATACCATTGAATTTAAGGAAATTTGGCTACTTGCAGGGCAAATGGCTGCTCTTTGCCAAGTGCAAACGCATTATGATACAGTATAGAAGAACAAGGCCATGGCAAAGGCAAACTGTAATCATTGAAGAAGGTAGTATTGAAAAAAGGATCTTCTGTGGATCTCTGTATTTTCCCTATATCATGTATATTTTTCAGTCAGCAAGACACAGAACAAAATAAATAAAAAAAAACCCACCAAAACCCAGCATTTTGTGTTTGCTCCCACATGTGGGCAGCAGACTTCGATGAATATGTGAGTGACAGACATTTTATTAGGATCTCAAAAACACCAGGATCTGTAAAGCTAGAGCCTTTTTTCCCCTGCTTTCCTGGGGATGCTAAGAACATTTTGACAGAGCTGCTAAACCACACACACACAGGTGTTTGTGTAGTTTCTTCTCCTGGTGTGCTTTGCCTTACCTTCCAGGTCACTCATTTCCCTTTCAAGCTGTTTTTTCCAGCTATGCCATTTTTATAAAATTAAATAGCAATTTTTTTTCCTGTTTCTCTTTGCCTGTCTGCCCAGACGGGCAGTGGGTTGGCTTGGTGGGCAGGCAGAAGGTCTGGACTCTCTGCTGCCCTCCAGAACCCTCTGGTAGGAGTCTGACCAGCATTTCATCGTGATTTCCCAAACACATCTTGTGACAACTCTCACAACCTTGCTCATATAAAAAGGCTCGTGGGGTTTTTTAAGTGTTAGTCCGTCTCCAGTTTTGTGCCAGACTGCAACAGCTGGCATTTCTATGAACTCTCCTAATGCTAATCCCTGCAATCTGATACAAGAGCATGTCACAGTGAGCAAGGGGCTCCCCACACTGACTTTGCTGTATTTTTCTCCTTGAGGGGAAGAGATGCCCCAGGCGAGGAGTCCAGACCGCCAGCGCCCACAACACCGCTGCAGCAGACGCTCACCAGCTTGGTCCCAGGGTATTTAAAGATCGTTTATAGCTCTGAGGTGAGGGGCTGGTCTCTGCCCTCAAATCTGCTCCTTTGGCACACGGGCACTTCCCACCAGGAGGGCACAGGCCGTCTGTGCACAACTGAGCTTTCCCAGATTGCAACGAACTCCCATCGCAGCCGAGAAAAATCATCCCTCACCTTGACATCCACTTTCAGGTCATGATTTTGTATGTCCTGTTTTTCATGAATATATTTCCTGAGGGACTTCAGCCTGGTTCAGAATTTTCCCACTGCGGTACAAGCTGTTTGAGGGCGACAGATGAAGACCATGGGAGCATCTGCAAAGCCATGTGCCCTTTCCCTTTCCTTCTTTCCCCCACAGTTATCATCTTGAGAAAACCACCAGTAAACCAGTGTTTTCTATGACTGCTCTGCAACTGAAGATATAGTTTTCCCCCTTAAATTTTTATTTAAATGGTTTGGTCACTTGGGGAAAAGAAGAAAAAGACAACAGCAAAACCTAATTCTTTACATTATAAACCTATAATCTTCCTTTGTTCTAAACTATAGAGTTTGCTGGCAGTATTTGAGTATCTTACATAGGTTAAGAAGGGGAAGAAAGGAAACATTTTTAAACTGAAAGAAGGGAGATTTAGATTGGATATCAGAAAGAAATTCTTTGCTGTAAGGGTGATGAGACGCTGGAACAGGTTGCCCAGGGAAGTTGTGGATGCCCCATCCCTGGAGGTGTTCAAGGCCAGGTTAGATGGGGCTTTGAGCAACCTGCTCTAGTGGGAGGTGTCCCTACCCATGGCAGGGGGGTTGGAACTCAATGATATTTAAGGTCCCTTCCAGCCCAAACCATTCTATGATTCTATGATTCATTTCCCATTCGGTGAGGCAGCACAAAACCTTCCCTCTCCTCCACTATGATATACCTTTTCTTCACCTTTTTCATTCTAGCAAATGTTTGCAAGGTGTTGAACAGAACAGGGATTGCACATACACACTCTTTTTGTCTCTCATGACAGATGACAGCCTCAGAAGGAGCTGAGATCTGAAAATCCCTTAGGTTCTGGGGCACCAACAGTGCCAACACAGAGCACTTCCACACCTCGTACATATCAGCCACCAGGCATGGGATTTACAACACTATAGACACCAGAGAGTTTAGGCTTCAGAACACAAATGTCACTTACTGGCTGTGAGTATCTTAAATGCTAATGTGAGCATATGCTACCACTTTTCTTATTTCTTCTGAAATACCAGAGATTATTGTGATATCTTTGGCATAATAACCTACTCATAAGAATTCTTGCTTTGGAAATGAGCATAAAATCTGCAAGTTGCTTTACCAGTAAGCTCTAGGCTAGGCTGCAGTATGGTGGGATCAAGTCACCCACTCCTCCTCCCCCCGCCGCCCCATCATGCCAGAGCTGTGCCAGTGTGCAGAATGGATTTGAAGTTTCATTGGGCCAGAGAGAAGGAAAGCACAATGGAGATGTTGATGGTGGGATCTGGAGACCAGGACGCTCATGGTTGACAAGGGCCTGGTGGTGTCCTTCCCGCTCTCCAGGATGTTTCTGGCCTGTTGAGTCTCTTTAACATAAAGTGCCTTCCCATGCTATACAGCTCAGCACCTAGGGCCACATCCTGGGAGACATGGTCTTGAAACATTTTGGGCTAAGGAATGTATTGAGCTTAGGGTCCCATTTTCTAGGCCAATATTTTAAGCCCTGGATAATCACAATGAACGCTGCAGCTGTCACCCCCTCCCCACCACCCTGAAAGACAAGTGTGAGTCAGCAACTTCATTACAAAGGAGAGGTGTCTCCTCTGGGGACAATGCTATGCCCTGTGCCCCAGGCAGGCAGAGGTGCTTACCTAAAGTTCTCCCAACCTAGGGGCAGACGTCAGGTTTGCCTCTGCCCTCTGATTTTCTATGAGGTATCTCCAGGTGACTCCTCAGTCAGCATGCAAGTGGCACGTGGGGGCTGGGACACCTAACAAAATAGCCTCATCTAGTCGCTAAAACTTACGTGGTTTGATTCAGTTTTCAGCTGGTAATAAAAAAAGCTTATTAAGAAACTTCTTGGTGCCTGCTCTGTAGCTGCAGGTTGCATAACCAGAAATAAAGCTCTAGGGAGAGGGATGTACATTGGGACAAGGACTTTAGGAGGCATTAATTAGAAATAGGCTTGGGCACATACATGAGGACTCTCATTCCTTTAAGTTATCCTCCATTACCTCTAGGTCTTTTATCTATGCATATATGCATCAGGATTTTTATAAATAAAATAATTCACCTGAATTACAGTAGTGCAAACACAGAGGAGCCACACAGCAGTGCTAATGTAATGATTGCTTTCACTTGGTTTTTCAGTCACTCAGAAGTGCAATTTGGTGCCTGGAGGATTTTGGCATCTTCAGGCCTCTGTGAGATGGCCAGATGAGTGCAAGCGCTCACTTCCCTTTCTGTGTCTTCCTGCTGGTGGCCTCTGACCAGGGGCAGTGAACAAATGGAAGTCAGAGGAAAACAAGAGTTAAAAGAATGAAATCTATGTGGGAACGGCATACCTACTTTATTTAATACCTTAATAAACCAGAAGGTTCTTGAGGCAGCAGATAACAAACAGGGATAGAGGGAAAAAGTTTGTCTCAAGGAAAGCAGAGGTTTAGAAATGACCTTTTAAATGTCTACACCTAAACAAAGGCTCAGACCTGGCAGTTCCACTTTAGAACACAACAAAATGAATTTAGCTCTGCAGCAGTGCTGTTGGAGCCCTCACGCTCAGCAAAGAATTTGCAGACGAGCTTGTGTTTAGGTTTGGGATAAGGTTTTGTTTATTCCCACTGGACTTCATCAAGCGCTTAATATTCTGTTATGTGTGTGCTTAACAGAGCACACACTTCTCTGATGGAGGTGGTGGAAAAGACATTAATTACACTCTGACTCTTCCAGTACAAAAACTGGGGGATATGAAATGCACCGCAAAACAAACAAAATAACGTGTTTTTTCCTCCGGTGTGTAGCAGACTTGTGGAGTTTCTTGCCAGAGGCCATTGTGAATGCTTGAAGCTTATGCCCACAGGAGGCAGAGCAAGCACTTGAACAGAGATATATTATAGATTACTAAACAGAGAAATTACACCAGCTCTGGAAATTGCGTGAGCTATAAATGGTCAGAGGCTGGGGCAGTGTAGTACCCTCTGTTTGCCCTCGTCTAACTCTGCCCTTGGCTTCTGCTTGTAGCCACTATCCAAGTCAGGGTGTTGGGCTGGGTGAACCCCTCGTGTGTCCTTGTGAAGCAGCTCTGAAAGTGAACAGCTCTGTGCAGCTATGGTCTACGGGAGAACACCTTTTTTCACCTTGCTTTAGAAATACCAAAGCCAAGATTAAGTCTTAGGCCTTGCTTCCAGGGTATCACTGGGATGCAACTCATGTTTTTAAGCTGAGCAAACAAGGTAGGCATAGGGATCACCTCAGAAATCAGAAAAGAAATATTCTTACAGACGCTCAGGAGACATCAACTATAAATCAAAGCAAACTCAATCTGTTGGTGATCAGTTCTCGTCGACTGTTCTATTTAGCCACCCACTTCCCTGTCGAAGCTCCACCACCAAATAGAGGTTCTCAGACCTCTGCTTCTTACCCTCCAGGATGAGTAAATCAGAGTACAGAGCAAACAGCGCAGCTCACTTACCGTACAGCTCTTCAAAACCCCTCTCGGAAGTCACTAGGTTATAAAATGCCAACACACCCCTAGTAAAGAGGACTGCTGGTCTTAGCGATTGTGCTGGGTTACCTGTTAAAAAATCTGAGTCGGTATTTTATGAAATCAAACAGCAGACTAGCCTCGAGCTCGATTCTGTCAGGTACCCACTTACACCTGTCCCACACTGGTCAGCAACTGGGGGGAATCGGCTCCTGTGCAGACGAGGCGTTCTGCTGGTCACAGAACTGCTGCTGGTAACAGGCATGAACGCTGGCTGATGGAATTGTACTATAGGCCATTAGTGGAGGGGAAAAATAACAAATGGTAATCAGTCCACAGCTTCAACACATCTGCGCCAAAACATAGGCAATGAGGGAGCTAGATATAGAATAAAAATAAAAATTGGCAGAGATCCATTCATAGGAAACTGCTGTAGTGCTGGTATCTTGTATGCAGCTCCAAAGGGCTGTGTCTGAGGCACACATCATTATTTGTGCTGAAGAGACCAAAGACCATTCACAACTACTGCGAGTTGCTAAGTGTCCTTCAAGACTAGCTCTCCTCACTGAAGGAGAAGGAAACACACAAGGGTTTCCTGACCAGCAACTGATGCAGAAAAAAAACCCCCAAGGCATTGGGTCAAATTACGTCTAGAAGAATTGATGGAAAAATCATGCTAAACTGTAGTTTTCAGATTCTTCAGCAGGGAGATTTCTATATCTCTCTCTGCTTTGATTTCTGCACATCTCTTGGAGGCGACCCAGAGCCACGCAGAATCATTACATGGTTTTGTGCTTCTCCCTACCAGATTCAGGAACCATGAAGGAACAGGTGAAAAGAAGGAGCTGTGGCACTGAAGTAGGTAGAGTAATGCTCTAGTATTTGGCAAGTCTGGAACGAGCACTTACCAAGAAAGCATAAACCCATGGGGAATAAAAATCCTACAAGTCAAAGAATTTTCCTGAAAAAATCTGTAGTATTTGAGTCTGTTTCAAATGGGAGAGAAGCAGGGGCAGAAAACAAGTGGAAAAGTACAAGAGTACATATGTACAGACTAGAGAAAATCACATCCATGCACAACACCACAGAAATATTGCTAAAAACAGTAGGCTCTCCCAAAGATGCTGCAGAGCTCATTTGTGTTTCCAGCCATTACGTATCTGACACATACGCATTCATTCTTTTCATTTGCAGTCCTGAAAACTCTGATCTTTGGTAAGCCTTCTCTTCATTTTATGTCTTTTCCAGGCAGGTTTGCGGCACATGAATGCCGACGCTCAGATGCTGGCATGCACAACACAGTTTTCCGGTATTGTATTTGTAATGAAGTTTCAACACCTATTATCACCCATTCCCTTGAAAAACGAAGTTATTTCAATTTACCACCTTACACAGCTTGTTTGAGTCACAGAGTCATGTAACAAGCGAGTGTCCTTACCCTTTTCTCAGGGCTCACAACTCACGGCATTTGCTAGGGGCATTTTGGTTGCAGCAGGACACCAATTTAGAACTCGTCTCATCAAAAATCAAGGCAGAGAATGCAGCAAAGCACTTAGGCAGCAAGCGTAAAGTTTTCAACTTGAAATCCCCAGGACTATTCTCGTACTTAAATCTCCACAAGCAGTAAGTGCTTTGTTAGATCAGTTTCTATCTAAAGGAGGTGTCCCCTGAGCAGAGCCTTTCAGAGCGCAGAAGGAGAAACAGCAGATTGTCTGCCTGAACCCACTGCTAAAAAAAGGGAGGAAAGGTATGTTGATGCGCGTAGGCATGCCTTCTGTTTGACTTCACAAACTTTTTCCAAATAATTTTCTCTCTCCTTGTCAAATAAGAGCAGATAATAGCAGGATAAACATTCTGGTAACTACTGCATTTCTCACCAATGTTTTTTTTAAGGTGTTGGGTTTTTAACACAAATTTTGACATAGTGAACCCTGGATCTTTACAGCAGCACAAAAACATAACAGATTCAGAAACAGTTTCAAACAGCTATTTTTTATATTTTCTGTACTACCCAAGCATATATTTTAGTCTGGAATATACAACAATAATTGAGTAAAAAGAAGATAACTGCATATTCTAAGCTCAGGAATGCCCAAATAAACCAGGATGATGATCATTAAAAGCACAGAAGTTACCCTAGATATATATAATTTCTAATAATTTCTGATATTATTCTTTGGGGTTTGTTTTTTTTCATTATAATTCAGGATGCCACTGAAAGACACCTTGAAATTACTGCTATTCAGGAAAGCAAAAAAACCCCCATGTTTACAGCTGAAATTAAGTTATTGATTTCAGTTCCATAAGCAGAAATATACAAATGGCAAAGCTCAGCATTTTCCAAAGTGTACTCAAGTCATGTTCCCAGCAATCAAGAGAGACCTAATCAAATTTTTTCCTCTCAAAAATAATGATCTTGGCAGATTTTTTTAAATAGCTTGCCAGGCTTTGCTGCTCCTGTAGATATTGTGTGCTTTTGGTGATCATTGGGTGCTGAGATA
This sequence comes from Numenius arquata, assembly GCF_964106895.1. NCBI lineage: Eukaryota > Metazoa > Chordata > Aves > Charadriiformes > Scolopacidae > Numenius > Numenius arquata. The sequence goes on along the minus strand of NC_133577.1, from coordinate 14,769,255 downwards.
TTTTTGTGCCTCACTTGCTGCATTTCTTCAGTCCCTGTGCTTGTGTCTGCTACCTGCTGAATGAGATATTTCCAAGCGCACTGAAATTAGAGTGGTGTCGCACCCCTGCCCCCAGGGAGCAAGCCCTGCTCATGCTTCTTCTCTGAGCCTTCACCCAGGTTCCTGGACGTTTCCCAGCTGCTCTCGGCTCACACAGCTCTGCCTGGGCTGCCTCCCCACCCTGTCCTCAGCCTGTGTCACAAGTGCTCACTTTCTCCTCTGCTTCTTTCCATGTGAGATGAGACCACTGGAAGACAGGCCACCCGGCCACTTGCTCTGCCTCTTCTCAGCAGACTACTCCTTTTTTGCAGTTCATGTATTTTCCTACTACCGCTTGTAAATCTTTCTCTGGTGATCTAGTATATCTAGTTATTGTCTTGTGAAATGTTTTGCAGTCCTTTGCATGAAAATTACTGCAGAATAATGTATTTATTTTATCATTTAGGAAGAGTGGAACATGTCAAAAATTCAGAGCAGCATTTTCTATTTTAGTTGCCCATAGTTGGGTATCTAAATTAAGTTAAATTTAAAAATAAACAAACCTAAAACCACACCACAAGTGAGACTGTCAGTGGTGCTGAGAACACCCTATCATGATTGCTTTCTTTATTCTTGGAAGAGGGCACTTGATGGAAAGTGCCATATAAGGAACCAAGAAAACTACAAAAAGTCTGACTGAAGATTATGGCATCTGTTCGTGCATCTCTATTTCCAGGTGAGTAAGACATCCCATTTGGGAAGAAGGCCAGATCAGAGTCCTGGTTCTTGTTGCTAGACCGTGTGTGGCCTGTGGGTGCCATCAAACTGCAATACGCGCACACGTGCCAGGAAAGTATGTCGGGGACATGGACAAGTAACTCCCTGTGAAATTTGAGTTCATTATTCAGAACTTATTAACATAGATTTGCAACGTACTTGCTAGAGCGTCTGAACGAGTGCTCACAGGCACCCACACAGCCACTGTGGATGGAGGCACTGAGAACAGCAGTTGTCCCATCCAATAACTGATAGAGGACTGAGGTTAAGTATCCTTCATGTCATGTTAAGAAACAGAGTAACTCAAGTAAAGAGATTAAATAACTCATTTCACCTGCAGAGTCAGGGGCAGCACTGGGAGCAGGACCTGTCTCTTGTTTTCTAGTCCACCCTTCTCCCGGCTGGATCCAACTGGTCCGTCTTGGGTCTGCAAGATGAGTTTTAGCTCTCTCATGCTTGTGCCTCAGAAACCCACACGGCAGCCTTTCTCTCAATTTGGCCAGCTCTGACAAACTTGGCAATGGTCTGAATGATGTCATTCAACAATTAACTAACTGGGGTCAGGGCCACTGCTAATCACAATTTCCCATTCTGGTGCTCTGGCTTTAAGCACAGGTAATGCAGGTCAAAAGACCTCTAAGAGGCTTTCCTGTTTCAGCAAGACACATGTGAAGAGAGAGACTCCATCAGGACGTGTGTTTGTTTAGGCTTCTATCCAGAGCTATCATTTAAGCACATTTTAAGAGGTGCCCTTCCCATTAGTTCTTCTGAAGCATGGCCTTATCGATCCTATTTCAGAACAACACATCTCCATGCAAGGGATTTATTTGACGGCCAAACCACAATGCACCAGCAACCACTTTTGTGCTCATAAAGCTTCACCTGCTTCAGTAGGTGCCAAGAGAGGGTATAAAACTGGTCTGTGCTCTTGAGAGCTTACCCTTCCACGTTTCTTTCTTTATAAAGCTAAAAATTGTGACTGCATTTTAAACCTAAATAGTTTGGTGGTATCCCTTTAACTGGTTAGTGAACTTTAAATACTGGCTATACTTTTATCTAATGCATTGATTATGTTTTCAAATGAGTTGTGGTGTTTGCTATCCCACTCCAAAATATTTTTCCCCTTTAACATCAGCTAGGATTCTATTTTATATATTTTTGCCTTTCTCCAGAAACAATCTTCATATTCATTTCTTAACCTCTGTGTTTATGTATTTTATTGAATTTTTGGAGATTGGATTCATTTTCAGCATTTGATTTGTTGCAGTGACTTCAGGCTGGCTGCCCAACTTAAACATGGCTGTTACCCTTGGATGATGGCCTGACTATTAATTATTTCCCTGCTGAAACTGCATTACCACAAAACAAATTTTGTTATAATGACATTAAGTAAAGACCATAGAAACCTGCCCAGCATTAGAAACTTTTTCTTGGCAGCTGTTTTATGCTTTTTCCTCACATCATCTAAATCAAGAATGAGATATCATTTAATATTTTCCCAGCTCATGAATAAACAAGCCCTCTATTTTCCTTGATGTAAATATAACAACTTCAGCATTGAAGTAATTATCAAATCACAGGCATTATCCTGCAATCTTTATAAATTCAATCTCCCAAATAAGACAACATGTTCAAACAAAAGGGTAGAATTATATAGGACTAAGGTTCACAGTGTCACCATCCTTGTTTTACAGAATGTGACAGTTCTTATTTCCTTACCCCCAGAGAAGCCTTGATACATAAAAAAGGTTTAATAAAATACACATTACTTATCTTTACAAATAAGGTAATTCTTAGTGACAAAACAGTTTACAAACCAGTCAGGACTGGAATAAAGCATCTTGGGATGAAAAGCAGGGAGGAAGAGGAAAACATGTTTGATTAAGAATGAATACCCTATAGGTTCACTGTTACCATAACTGAATGACCAACAACATGTGTTGCTTATGTCACAACTATGCAATTATGCTAATATACAGTAATATCTTACCCTTGAAAAAAGTTGCTTTCCTCTGTTAATTTGGGAAGAAGACCAGTTATGAACTCATATGGTTTGGTTTTGCTGTTGGTGATGTCGTTGTGTCGCTGAGCAACAGAAACAGGATTAATTCTATTATACTTCCACCGTTTCAAAGTCTGCTACCCCAGAGCACCCCCTTTCACTTTAAGCTATGTACATGTGGAAAATTCTTCCAGCAGAATATTTTTAAGGCAATAACTGCAGAGGTGTTGATTTACCCCTGAGAATATAAACAGTTAGAGTTGGAGACAGTCATCTATATCATGCCCTCTGCTACATTAATCCAATTCCATTTTAGCTAAGGGCAGCCTGATGTTCATTATCCTTCAAGAAGGTAGAGCTTGTGCAGTAGTTATTATGCTTCTGAATATTTTTCATAGTTTCCTGTTACACAGTTTCAGTGTATTTTTTTAAAGAATCATATTATTTTTTTTAACTCTATCATTAGTTTGAAATCTCTCACTGCAATTTAACAATGAAGAATAAAAGCAGCAGCAGGGTAATCCAGTTATGGCAAATGTCTTTGACTACTTCAAATCAAAATTTTTTTCTCAATTCCAGACCAGTAAAGTCAGTGGGTTTCATAAATTAGAACTCAAAAAGGTCATCATAGTAGGTAATGGGATAAGTCTGACTTTTTGCCTTCTTGTTTTAAATAGGGATTTCATTACCTGCTCCGGCAGCCTACAGCTTATCTTTTTTCTTTATCTTTGCCTACAAGAGCTTGGCTGGCAGTCTCAAATTTTCATTCCGCCACAGAGCAGAGACACTGTTTTGCACATGGTTTTATGCAGCACACACAACTCACTTGCCAGTTGTGAGACTTTTCAACTGCTCTGGAGTACAACCTGGTACAAAACCTGCAGTCCCAGCCACATCCAGAGCCTCACTGCTTGACGCTGTACAAACAGAAGGGGAAGACCGAAAACTTACCACCCGAGCAACTAGAGCAGACAAGTTCCAAAGGGGACAAAGTTCAGCGTGAAATAACAAGTAAGGAGTAAGGGAGAAAAGGAGGTATTCAACAGTCATGCCAATCAGCTCAGTCTCCTTTCACCAGGCTGTGTTTTGTCCCTAAAAATGTTATGCAGAAGATTACCATTAGTACTCCGATTTCAAAAGGAAAAATACTCACGAAACTATAACACTCAAAGCCTGACCCATTCCTCAAGGTGCTGTTTGTTACAAAATCACTTGTGAGAGCTAGGATTGCTTAGCTCCTTTATGTACATAACCCTTGGAAAAATATGTATATTTATGTCTGGCCTAATAATGACATTGAGATACTTTAAGTACTTGGAGTTATAAATGGTCCGATTCCATGTAGCAAATTCTACTTTCTTTTTTCATTTAACAGAGGTAAAAACCTGCTGTAACAGGGCAGAGAATATTGATGCTCATACCAGCAGAAAACCATTTTCCCCAACTGATGTTTTTCAATAATGAGTTATCAAAATATTTCACCTGGTTCCCACTACTGTGTGTTTATTAGTTTGGATTCTTGGGCCCACTTTGAAATAACTGTTGCTATTTATCTGTTTCTAATTCTTTTTATCGGAGTCTTTCTTCTCTAAATTTTGCAGCAATTTTATGACTAAAGTAGCAAGAAAACATACAAGTATATAAACAACAGACTGCCTTCATCCTTTCATCCAAATTGCATCAAGAGGCTAGTCTGTGGAAAGAGCTAATGATCCAATCAGCATAAGAACATATTACAAATTGGAATTCTAATATATAATCTCAAGATGCAGATTTATCATGTAATTATACAGTTGGAGAAATGGAATATTTTTATGAGATTGTTTTTTCTGTTGCTGTAACCTCTTGCAATGATCTCTTTAGCATTTAAATTCCTAGTTGCATTCAACAGAGAGGGCTTTGAATGAATGTTACTCGACAGGGTGGCCTTTATTGAGGAAGGCAGGAAGGTGGCAATGAGAGAAAAAGTATGCTACAAATAGGTACAGAGGGACTGCAAGCCATGGGATCTCTTTGCATTCTTTGTTAACAAGATGCTGGCAAGTTGTTTTCAGGTAGTTCATCGGCTAATGCAATCTGTATATGATATAGTCCCCCAGCAGTTCAGCAGACAAGCAAAATGAAATGACAATACACAATGAATTAGCTGTCCCTTGCTAGGGCTTCCTTAAATGTGGGGCTTCTGTAACATTTGAATTCCTGCCCTACAAATGAAACACTAGTCTGCTTCCATTGCCAATAAAACCAGAATGAGGAAATAGCCGATAGCATGGCTATACTTACTTAGTCATAGACCCACTTTGTGCCATGTTATGTGCTGTTCAGTCCCAAGAGCCCTAAAAAAGAAATATAGCTAGCTGTGAAACAAGGGCTAAAACAACAAGTACTTGTCCCAATAGATATTACAAGTTGCATCTGATGGAAAGGACTGTCTGTCGGAGATGCTTGGAAACACATTGTAAGCTTGGGGTTTCAAATATATCTCAACAGAAATGTAAAACTTAAGTGAGTTCTACTCTCTACTTCTTATTCCATCCTCCTCCTCACAATTTTTTACTCTAAACTCAGTCAAAATGGGATAACTCCTGGGCCTTTCTGGGTGCTCAGCTTTAGCTCTGCACAATTGCACGACAGCCCAATAGCCAGACAGCAGCACTGACACACTCCCTCTGCTCTCTGCATCAGGCTGGGAGAAACATCCCTTTTTTTGGTCTTTGGAGGTACCAGAGGTGCCATACCACCCACACATCTTTACTGTGCTGGTTTTTTGAGATTTCCTTCTCAAGAGTCTATCAAAACTGAAACAGCACAAAAGGCAAGAAATGGGCTGTTACCATTAAAGAGGTTGGTCCCGTTCCTATATAGAAATATCAGCCATGATCTTTTTTGCTATTCATGAAACCAAGAGCCAAAGACATACGACAAAACGGACTGCTGGAATTGTCACTGTGCTTTTATTTAATAGAGAACTTTTCTCATCCATTTTCTAAACAGGTAGTGTTATTTCAAAGCAAAACATCAGAAACAAAACCACACATATAGAATAACTTAAATATTTTTCCTTCTGAAGATGACTGAAGTATAGGATAAATAAAACGAATTCTGGACATTCTCCACAAACAGTTCGTATCTAATAGTTTCTTCATAAAGTATTCAGATAATCAATATATATCAACTAAACTACTCTGGCACTGACTGGGTCTTTAAAGGAACAATCTGGCTGGGAAAAAAAGATTTCACTAAAAGGAAACCTATAGAAATTAGGTTTCTTAATGTTTATGCATCCTTAATTCTCTGTTCCTTAAGAAATGCTTTCTCTCCCTTCTCTCTTCGACTTAACCTACAGCAAATTGGTTTTACCTGAGCAGGGCTGGAAGCTGTTGGTGTCACTGCTTAGTTTAGCTAAGGGACTGAGCAGCATTGGAAAACATCAAGGATCATCCACAAAGCCAACATCAGCCTACTGAGGCTATGCTCCTGAGAAACCTTCCTCAGAGTTGCTCTTTGCTCCTATAGAGGTATGCATTCAGTTGATCCACCCCAGAGATAGCCCAACATTAGCTTCAACCAGCTGAATCTATCATCAGTGAAGATCCACACACTGCTTGCACAAGGAGAGACTTTTGCTATAGTGAAGAAATTCATCTAGGTCCACAGCACGAAGGCTGTGGGGTCAATCATGCGCAAAGGCGTATCACGCAGTTCCTATAGGTCCTATTTTAGCCCAGTGGTTACCGTTTAGATTGACTTGGCACCTAAGGAGCCCACTGTACAGCACTGCACAGACCAGAAGAGCAAAATGTATCCTTGACTTAGAGATCTCACAGCCTAGGATAATGTAATAAATAGCAGCCCTTCCCTGCAACAGAGTAAGACTGCAGTAAGTGGAGCCGTTTCCTCTCTTCATGCCACATCTCAGCCTAATCCCAATGTCATCGAAGAATACAGCTGTAACTCATCATATTTAACAGTAACTAGACAGGCAAAGAGACCAAATTTTAGTTTGCTGCATTAGACATTAGCTTTTTGTTTCAGAAACTGAATTGAAAAATCAGTTTCCTCGTGGTCTTTCTACAAAATTAACAGAAAACAGTCCAGTTATGTACACTCCACCTAAAATAACCGAGCAGCTTTGACAATGATCAGCTCCATCCTAACCTGAGCCTTAATACAGTCAATGTTTGTACTTGTTTTTCTGAGAATGCCTTCTCTTTCTTGTCACTAAAATATTGCCAACTCTATTTCACCTCACATCTTATTTAGTGTCTACCCTAAAACCTTAGTTCCTGTAGGCAAGTACTTAAAAGAAAATCTTAGTTTCCCTTTGCAGAGTTTCTAGGTCTCATACTTGTAGCAAAAGGCTTGAAAACATGAATCATATCAGCTTAAAGAAAGCAAATAAAAAATCCTCAAAGGCACTTTTCTAACAGAATTCTCACAACTTTTATGATGATCTTATAATCTGAAGAGGAGAGGCAAGTGTCTGACTTATGATTTCTAAGTCCTTGGTGTTCAAATGTAAGAGTTCCTTTTCACCTTCCTTCTCCTCTGCTGCTTTTCTACTCTTGCACTTTGCATGAGGAACGAAGATGCCCAAACTTCTGGTAGAAATCATCTTCAGCACGATTCAGAGCTTCCTCATCGATGTAGACAGCTGGTCTCCGGGAGGCCAAGAAGTACTGCACTTTCCGCAGGCTCCATCCCACCACGTACTTCAGCCAGCCACTGACAGCAGCTGTAGACCTGCCAACGCCAGCATTGCAATGAACGTAGACAGTGTGTCCATTCTCCAGTAGCCCGTGCAAGAGGCAGACAGCTTGTGGCAACATCTGTATCCTTCCTAAGGTTAAAAACAAGACACGTTCATTTGCATTTGAGAAAGCTGGGTTCACGGTTGAGATTATGTCTGTAAAGCCTGATGCACTGTGAATCATAATGGCAAATCTGACATACTTTGGTTTTTTCTTTTTTTTTTTTAAATGACCTTCTACCCTAACCTTTGTTTCTTCCAGCAACATAGATTCAGATCTATAAATCGCCCCAAGTCTTCTCTAAATACACATTCTGATTAACACTGAACATGTGCGGAATATTAATTTTCACAGAGACTGAGATAAGGCAGAACATTACATCAAACACTACATCTTAGATAGCGTTAAAGTTAGCACACCAAAAGTGCCACGTTTTTTAGTAGCAGAGGTTTGTGAAGCTACCTACTGCTGCTTTCCAAAATGTTGTAATGAAGGCCATTATGTCAAGAATAAGGGAGGGAGGGAGAGCAGAAGAGCACTTTCCTGTACAACCTAATACTGTAATGATTTCAATGTATACTAAGCATACGGTTAAACCAGACAGAACAGTCATTCTCACTCCCAAAGGAATGACTATTGCATATTTCCTGATGCCTTTCTCCCCGTTACCCTGGGAACTGAAGCTGCAAACATCAGAGCCTAACTTTTCCTCATGGCACAGATGAGCACTGACATTAAGCCCTTTCAAATCCCTGTTTTAAGGTCTCCTGTCTTCCCTGATGTCCTATTACTGGTATGACAGTTCTCCATTTGTGGCAGCAGCATTTCACTCTACTGAAAGCGCTCCCCTGGTAGGCTACTCACTCAAAAACACAGACAATTTCTAACATACTGGTCCAAAATGAGATATTGGACTCAGCATTCCAACAGAGAAATAAAAATAATAATTTATGTTATGACATGAAGTGCTATGGGTATTCTAAATTAATTACAAATAATCATATAAATTACTCTATTGAGATCATCTATCCCAGCATCAGACTGGGATACTATAGTTAAAGAAAAATTATTTGCTGGGGGAAGGGAATAGCAGAGACGGGCATACAGCAGTGTCTCTCCATTTTTAACCAGCAAGGATGGCAACTTGTCCTGCTGTGCGAGTTTACAGTCTTCTACCTACACAGCATATTTTCATTATACGCCTGAATTCAAGCTGAAAGCAAAAACAGTCAAGCAGGTATCAATGCCAGCTGGCTTTAAACTCAAATACATGTACACTGCCAGACAAAAAGTACTTTAGATGGCCTCTCCGCCTACAAAAAAAATATGACTAATTTCTTAGAGACGATACATACATAGAAATTACACCTCGTGCACTGGCTATATTTTTACGAAAAATTTAGGCAGAAAAAAAAAAACAAACAGTCATGAAAGGGACGGATTAGTGAATCAGGGTTTGTTACTATTAATTTAGCTGCAAGAGTGGTCTGGTCATTACCTTCAGTGCTCATATCCGGGGTTGGCATCCAGACATAAGCAAGACCTTCCTCTTTATACAGTTTCATGAGGGTTTCAGGGCTCATGGGTTCAGGGTAGCGGTTGCAGCCCCAGGAATTCTGAACAATGTCCCACTCGGTCTGGAAGTTCATCACAGCTGTAACACCCAGCTCGTGCTTCAGCTTGACAGTCACATGCTCCAGCTGCCGAGGGCAACTTCCCAGCCAGATGTTTGGCAGAATTCTAGCATTGAGAAAACATTGCAGTAGGATCGATTAAAATAGCTTAACACAGAAACTGCCAAGTTCAGCTGCTTTCCGGCTCCAAACCTGCTTAGCGTCATCATACGAACACTGCTAAGCGCAGCCTTTTCATGTCACGCACTGTGTGCGGCTTCTTATTTCATTACAGTTGAGTCGGTAATGTTTGATGCTGGCGATCAAGTTCCTAACCTACCACAAGGAGCCAGACAGTCTGAGAAAAAATTCAGAGCATAATTAGTAGCACAGGTCTCCAAGGCCTCCGTCATTAAGATTGCAGTAGAAGTTTACTAACATCACAGATCAGAATAAGAAAGCTCTGAAGATTCATGCAATTTGCACAAAAAAAGAGACCTAAAAGATTCACATGATCCAGATCTGAATCACTTTAGTAATAAGTCAAACGCACAGAACTCTTCCAGCTTTGTAGCTACCACTATAATGAGGAAAGTAGACAGAAAAAACCCCTAACTTAAACTACACTTCTGTGAGGAAACTCAAAAATGAATAAGCGATTTTCTTTTCATTTTTCTCTGTTCTTGTGGAGTCTAATGGGAACCAAACGTAGAATTACAATACCAGTTTAGGTTCCCTCAAGACCTAAAGAACCAGAAATTTTGCAAAAAAAAAAAAAAGTGATATATGTGCAGGATGGGTAAACATCCATATTTCTGGTACTTATCTAAATCAAACTTCAAGACTTCTATGGTTTTCCCATTGTTAATTATCATAAAACTATCGTATGTCTCAACAGATTTTGACATAAATACAAACTGAATATTAAGAAGCTTCTTTTCAAATGAGGATTTTTAACGTGCACATGCAATTTAACTGACGGTACCTTCAATGAATTACTTACATGCACAAATTATTAGTGACCTTAAAATTTTTTTTGTTGCATAATTTCTATTTTGAACATGCCATCATTTGAACATGCCATCCACAAACTACACAAAATATCCCTGCAGTTGAACATACAACTTTGCAAACATTATTAACTGCAAAAAAATGAAGCCAATCTACAAGAAAAACAAGGTCCTCAAAAGTAAAATGTCTACCATGCATGTCTTATGGTCTTTTCCAATTTTAATCTCAGAAAAAATAAGAAATATTTTATGTTTACTCAGGAGCACTTACACATACAAATAGCCCTTAAATCATCAGGTAGCTATTTCTATTCCACTATCACAGTAATAAGCGTTTACTAGCATTTAATTAAGATCTGTAATTGACAATGATTAAATCCTGCTATATTACTACTGAAAGATTGTCAAAAAGAAAAATTCAAATCCAGGAAGTACTTATTGTTACTGTTTCCTGTGTTTCAGCTGCCTCCACAGAGAGTCACATACCAGCCACACAAACATAGTCTTTGGCCTTAACAGCCCCTGTTTCATTGAGACAATGAACTTGATCTCAGTGTATGGTAACTGAGTCCCAGCTTTCTGATCACAGATAATGAATGAAAACCTGAAAATTTAAACAAATCTATTACATCGCAAATCACCATTTCAACCGTGTTGCTCTGACTGTGAGATCATTTGAAGAGATTTGATTTCGTTGTTGTTTCACATCCACATCCTGGTCTAGAATGCAGTGAGAAATTGCTAATAGAAAATACAATTGTTCCTAAGCAGGAAGCAAGCTTTAAACCAATATTTCAGAAATTAAGATATACCCCTTGAAGTAATTTCCTTTGTCATTTTACTCACACTCCTGAACACTGCCTTTCTAAAGGAGAGAAAACATGGAAAGAAAGAAGTTCTAATACACGGACTCTGGATATCTTAAACTACAAAAATAAATTCAAGTTGTTTATTAAGAAATACCAATACTCAGTGGACTCCACGGCAATCTGAAGGAAATGCAATAAACTGCAATTGTGTATTACCATTATGTTCAAGGTACAATCCCACATGCTGGTCCAGGAAGGGAGCTTCACAAAATTGCCCAAAATCCAGCATAACCAGCTTGAGCATTCCCACTGATCAGAGGGATTAGCGAAGGTCCACCGCAACAATTACTTCACTGCCCCATTTCCCACGTGCCAGGCCCATATCAAACCCAATCCTAAAAGTGACCCCTGTCAGGCTTCTGCCACAGGAATCCATTGCAATGATTAGACCATTTCAAGGAGGCAAATGCAAGTTAAAGTGCCCTACAGAAGCCAATGCATGGCTGGAGATGAGTAATGCCCACAAAACTCCATAGCAGGGAAAGAAAAATGGCAATAAGACTAACATCTTGTGACAATATGAGAATATTCTTTCAAGAACAAGAACATTAGTATCCTTCCTTCAAAGGCTTTCCTGGAGACTCATACATATGTAACTCTCTTGGTATTTTGGGAAACATCTAATACAATAAGTTACCTTGACAGAAGAGCAAAAGCTTATTTCCTACCATTTGATTGAATCAGGAGTGACTAAAGGGTCCCTGAGATAAATAAAATTCTGGGTAGTACTCTTGCTTACAGATAAACCGATGCTTTATAATTTTTTCCTCAATGATTATTTAGTGGGCAAACATCACAGCTGTGCTGTCTGCAAGCCCACTGGGATATACACCATGTGCTTATTCTGTTTTTGTAGCCTACAGAGTCTTGTCCATGACAAGACCTCCTGTATTTCACAATAACAATTGCATTTACTGAAGAATCTGATGGGTCTACCAAGTTTTTATCACTGTCTTTCCCTATAATTAAGCAAACTAGTGGTGGCATTCGGAGAATGACCAAAACAACATATTTAGGACAGCCAATTCTCGTCAATTATTTTTCTGATCAGGTCCTAGAGTTCAACCTTTGAAAGTATCATGATGCAGGCTTGACCTTGGTCTTCAAGCCCCTTATTTATCCACCTCTAAATGACTGTAAAGTCTTAGTCTTGCTAGACAAAGCTTAACAGGTCTTTTACCAGAAAAACAGTCCATTCAGAAAACAGCACTGCAGAGCTGTCCTATTGGCCAATTTATCTAAAAATCCTGGGATAATCCTACTGCATAGTACCTATATGTCCATTTAGCTTTATCTGGTTCATACCTTGAGTTTGTCTTACATCAGAAGGAAAGAATGAAAGGGTCAGCACACATGCAAATACAAAAACTGATGAAGAGTTTAGAAGCTCTATTTTATATATAGATTTTTTGATAGCCCTACTGACGGCTTCGTTACACTGAGCACCAGGGAAAAGTACATATAAAACAAAGCAAGACAGTGGTAATTTCATTTTTACATCTCTTTCCTTAATAATATGACTAAGTTTTCCTTTTCCAATGAGGCCTTCTTTAAGTTGCCACCGCACTTCAGTACGTAACTAGATTTTAGTCACAGGAGTATTTGGCATGGGAAAGAGGCCTCTTTTGCTTTCCCCTCTCAACTGTCAAGTAATAGTGCTCTGAACTCTTCGATAGCTGCTGCTTTCCAGCTCACATGTAACTGTTTTCCAGCAACGGATTAAGTGATCCCTACATATAGTTCAAAAAACATTTAAGGATTACATATGATCAATAAACCTATAAACTTTTCAGCCATTAACCCCTATCGTATACCCCAAATATCACAATAGGATGGTGTTTTAACAAAATTCTACTTTGAATTCTGTTTTAATATAAAAAATGTCACTTTGTCATTGTACTTGTTAACTCCCTGTGTTACTAAGGATAACAAACCATGCTTGGTCCCAGAAGACATGGCCAATTCAGTCACAGGCAGTTTATCAATGAAGAAATAGCCTAGAGTAACACCAAAAATATTCAGCTAGCTTCAGAGATTAAGACTTGTAGATTACCTAAAAGTTCTTTCTTTAAAGTTAGTATCTGTAAAGTTTCACTTCAGTTATCCACCACTAATATAGAGAAATTATTTACATACCCTAAGGGGACTTTTGGGGATTAAATGAAGGAATGAATGTGAGAAGCTTGAATGTGTGGTAACAAGGACCAAATGTTACGCAGGTGTCTGCTCAATTTTCTTGATTTACAGAGCCCAGACCGAAGGCTGATGTGCTAAAAACCTGCCTTTTGACTTGTAAACTGAGAAAACCAACAACGACTTATCATTACCAGGGAATAAATATGGAACACCCTGAAATCACTTGTACGGTTATTTTCCAGCTGTCATCACACTTAAATTATTTTTAATGATGCAGATATATATTGCACTTGGTTGCTTCCCCCCAGGACCCTGCACAGCCTAGATTAAATTATAACAATTCACTATGAATGCATCTGAAACAACAAATGCATTCCATTTAATCAATGCATATGCAAATAGTCTTCCCATCCTTAAGGAGTAAACGAGTCTGAGGCAATGAAAGATTAGAATTCTCACCCTTTTTTTTTTTTTTTTTAATGTTGCAGATTGTAATTTTCAGGCTAGGGGAAATGTTCCCAAAGTGTGACGCACTGAACCTTTGAATCTTAGACCTCCACAGATAGTACAAAACCAATCCAGCACCTGTAGCTATACGGATCCGATTCACAGCGAGGGTGACCTGCCCTAAGGGAAGATACCGCATCTGGCTGTCAGCTCCTCCTCCATAACACAGATGGCTATGCTGCTTCTTAAGAAGCTTCTGTGTTACTTTTGTTGATAATGGTTTAAAGCAAATGGGCACCAAACTCACATTTCCTTAAAACGCTGAGCCGTAAACTGGGATGATTCCGGTGCTGTTTCCAGATCTGTTCACCCATCGGTGTAGTAGGAGCAGGCATCTTACAATCTCTCCTAAAATCAGTCAGCCCTTCCAAGCAGTCACAGTTCTTAAATAAAAGGGTAGGATTCAAGCCTTTGGGGAACACATTTCATCAGAAGATTTATCAGGTACAATATTTCAGATGTCCTTTTATCTCCACAGTTGCCAGCTCTAATCAAGAAAGAGGACTTTGCCAAACTAAGGAAAAATACTAAGGTATTTTTCATTGGTTATTGGCAACTGAGTGATCCATCAACCATTCATTCTGTTGGTATTGGTAATATTTTTGACCAAGGTCCAGCATATTATTTTAAATGAAAAGTGATGGATTTATCCTTCAGCACCAGGTCGAGATGTAGCTTGATGTTACAGCTTGCAATTCACTTCAGTTACTTGCACCAGTCTTCCTTAGCTCCTACTAAGCATCTGATGACAGCAAGATTAGTGCTAATATATACATATAACAAGACAGAGTAATTTAGCTGAAACAACAAACAAAATAATGATTAAATCGGCTGTGTCCTGCCTTAGGCTTTTATGTCCTGAAGGTGTAGCATGCAACTACAGCTACATGTAACTTGCAGCAAAACTTACTCTGCATTCCCAGAAGAGCAACATATATAATTCAGTCAATTTACCCCCAGCATTTTGTGATGCTTGTACGCATACAGAGTGTTTTTCGTACTGAGGTAGTGTTATTACCCCGACACCGCCACAAGCAAGCAGCCCAAGGGACATGCAGGCCTGAAGTACAACTCAGCTGGAGATGGTTTTGCAGCACTGTAACTACTGGAGACTGCTTCCAATTACAGTGCATTCCTATTTCCTCCCCTGGTGGCACTGGAGTAGAAACTGGTCCAGAATTTTTGATAAGGTGGATTTTTAATGGAAAACGATCTGTCAGAACCAAAAGCTTGCATTGAAACTTGCTACTTTTAACCAAATTTAAACCAGTTCAAAGACCAAATGACTCATGAGAAATAAAAGGAGACAAAGGGATGGCAGCAAAAAAATCCTACCCCTCTTTCCCTCTCTTTCATTTGACACAAAAGAGATTTCCAAAAGTATTGCTTTGGGCATATTCAAAAGGATAATATAGGAAATCCTACCAGCTGTAGCTGAGATGCTCTTTCATCTTTTCTCTGCCTTCTGCCTTGTGACAAGGCACACCACTATAGATGGTGATACCAGTGGATTATGATGACCCAGAACTATCATCCTACATGTGCTCCTTTTTTTTGCCATTGGCATCATTTTAACAGAATATAGCAGCTTATTCTTAGGTGCATGCATGCCTCTTCTGGGCTTTCCTTGCTCTTTTCTCCTGAACCTGTGACAGTGGAAATACTAAGAGCACTTGCTAGAAATCAGATAAGGTTCCTGCACCTTTGTCAGAGTAATCTAGAAACATGATTCCTGCACCTTTGTCAGAGTAATCTAGAAACATGACTTAGATTGCTATCTAATGTCCTGAAGTGCATTTACAAACAGAGAAAGATTTTCAAGTGACCAAATTCTGCTCTCCAGTGGAAGATCTGGATACTTTCAAATATTGCTTGATATGTAGAAAGCACACTGGTGACTACCCTCGCCTTCAGAAATACTTTCCTAATGTCCAATATGAATAGTGCAGGTCACAGTGACTTCTTGTCTCCATGATGGACACAAAGAAAAATCATTCCTTTCCACTCTGCAAGACCCTTTTGCTTATCTGAAATTACTAACACACACCCCAAGCCTTTTATTCTTACACACACACACTTGCTTGTTATATATTAAAAGCATCTGATGATCATTGTTTGCCTTTGGACTCTCCAGCTGGTCAATATCCTTCTTAAGATGTTATGCCCAGTACTGGAAAGAGGTCTCACCATTTCACAGCCGAACTGAAGATAACCTCAAAGGCTATATCGCTCTTTATAGTTCCCTCACTGTCCTTTTACAACATGACACTGTTGACAGATACTCAATATGGAATTCCGTTTCCAAGTTAAGATCTCTCACAAGAGAGAAGTCTACTCGAGGAGAGGGTAAATCTGCCCGAAACAGAATTATTTAAGATTTTATTAGTTACAACCGCCAGTCGTATCAAATAAAACTAAATGAATATGCAGCAAAGGAGTAGATGAGATTCACAGTTGATGAATACATCTCAGTAATACATCTTGGAATAAATAATCTCACACACATCACTGGGTTTTAAGTCAACTATAATCAATTAGAAATGGAAACAGTATATACTTGTAGTGATGCTTGGTGAAAGTGCTGCTTTATAAAGAGGTCAAAGAGGTAATATTAGCTTGTACATAGAAGTGAACTGAAAATAACTGAAAATTTATAGTAACCTAAAAATCAGTGATTCCATTTTATGCACTCCAACTTTGAACTTAACTCTTAACTATTTTATTGTATCAGAAAAGAAACAGGAAAATTAAAACATTCAAAATATAGGATATGCCAGCTATTTCTTGTGAAAATATTTTTCAGACTAAGAATTTAGCACATTTAAGAGGGAAATGGATGACTGCTTAAAGATAAAGCAGTGAGGGGAGGGGCAAACCAACTGGCCCTATCTACATAAAAGAGGTAAAGAATCTCAACTTCCACATAGTTTCACATCTAAGCAACTACTAAGAGATGAGAAAAATGGCAGATTTTATTTTATCGTTTTTTTAATTCTTGCATCTTCCTTCAAAATACTGGCAACATAGATATCAAAACAGAAGACTCCCTGGTTTGGTCTTGTACAAGAATTCTGGTTTCATTAAACTCTCTTTAAATAAAGGACAGAGAGATCTCAGCAAAATGCCTTCTTACCAATGGAATAATAATGTAGAACTAAGGGGTTACGACACTGACTTTTCATTGCACAGGGCACATGGGTAAATCGCTGTGGTCTTAATCCCTTCTCCTGCTGACTTACTGATAAAGTCTCTCTCCCTTGCAGAAGGGAAGCTGACAGAGGCTCTGTGATGAGAGACTTGACTAAGTTGAATTGACTGAACACAGTCTGATGCACTCAATTGCCCAGCATGCAGACAAGCGCTACTGGCCTGAGCAGGAGAGCAAGGTTTGATGATACTGTGGTCTAACTCACAGAATACCAAGATCTAATAGCCAGGCTTAATAAGATCCCACTTATCAATAAAGATGGATTAAATGGCCATAACCTTAGCAGAAGTCACCAGAGAAGTGTTGATTAACGATAAAACTATATCCTACTGAAACGACACAGCTGCAGACCTTGTAAGAACTACTTATATCTTTGAACAAAAGATTACTTTAACCTAAATGCCAAACATAGAAGGAGCACAAGTCATCACTTAGAAATTTGTTCTGCTTTACCGCTGAAAGAGTGCAGTTTATTGTGAAGTTAATATTTCTACCTCAGGGCTTTAAATGAGGAGAATTAAATAGACTACAATGTAGTTTCAAGGTGGTGGTTTTCTCCTCTTCTTCTCATTTGGCACTGTGATGAAAAGTAATTAAGCTTTGGAAAATTTTCTTCTTAGATGTAATTTGGACTACTTATCTAGTCTCTCACACGGGAGCAGACTTGGCAACTAAAAAGAAACACCTGCTTTTATCACTTTAGAACAATACTGTGTCAGCTTAGCAATATGCAAAGTTTCTCAAGCCCTTGAATTCTGAGTGTTATTATTAATAGTATCTTATTTATTCCATGTTCACAAATTTATGCATGAATGTGGCATTAAACTACCTCATTTGCTGATATGCAGGGCAAATAAGCCATTAAGATTTGACGTCAAGCTGACAACGCGCTAAAATGAAAACAGGTAAGAATAACACCAAAGCGATAACTGAAACATAAGGTTACACAGACATTCAGCTACAAAGCAGTTCCAGTGGTGCACTGCTCACAGGTTCTGCTGTCTCAGGAGGAGATTTCCATAGCATCAGCTTGATGGCACAAAAGGGCTTGGTTGTCACCTCATCATCCACCAGTCTTCATTTATGGCAGATGGTACGGTGCACTCTTCAGTTTGTGAGACAAGGAGAAACTATGCTGATACCTAAGCACAGCACAGCTCTCCTCCTCATTCATAACCTTCTGGCGGATTCTGACTTTGGGGAGGCCTGTGGACTATGACTACTTTATGGATTGTCCTGGCTTTGAATGCACTAAGGATACAGGATAAGAAGGATCCATATCAGTAAAAGTAAAGTCAATCCCATAACAGAATTTTAACTAGATGGATCTACAAAGCTTTCTGTTTATGGCCCATTTTCCCCTTCCACAGCAACTTCAAACATTCCCTTACAAGAAACATAGAGTATTATTAGAAAAAAAACGGATGAAAACAACTCATAAGGACAGCTGCAGAGATCAAGGGCATTTCTAAAATTCTATGCCCTGCCACAGCAGGGAATGTATTTGAGGAAAACATCTAGACAGCTGGGAAGTAAACCACATCCCACATTGCAAAAATGACAATAATACTTGGATAAATAAGCAGTAGCACTATGCCTGAGTCACAAAATAATCCTCCTATTTTATTCAGTACTGGTAGACTGTCAGCAGGAGGAATGGGAAGAAGGAAGAGGAACACCTGGAGAGCCCAGCAGAGAGTACCAAAACAATCAGAGATCTAAAGGACAAGCTTTTAGAGAGAAATCTGAAAGAACCAAAATTTAATATCAAAATGAAAATACCAAGATGTTCCAATCTCAACTACTCTGTGATTCTGTGAAAAAGGATATGAGTTTCTAAGTATATAAGAGATAGCTATAAAGGGTCAGGATCCTAATTTGTTCTCCAACTCTGCTGTGGAGAGGACAAGAAGCAGCTAGGGAGACTTAAGATGAGTTTAGAAAAGCTTTTTAATGGTAGGAATAGTGAGGTAACTGAAAAGAAGAGTAACAGAGCTGTTGAATCTCATCACTGAGAGGAGATCATATTTAAGATCAGGCTGGATAAACCTGGAAAGATTTAAATGTAATTGAGACTAAGTTAGAGCAAGAAAACGGACTGGATGCTTTTTGAGGTCTCTTTGAGCCTATGATCTATGATACTATAATCATAAACTTTAATTTCCATTTCTGGGATCACTACCTATATTAATTTATCAAAATCCATCTTGAAATAATTTAGGTGCCTTGTCCTCCCTGCCCTACTAAAAGGTCATGCCGGAATTCAGACATCATTCCTTTCAGGTCAGAAACCTTGTTCTAATTTACACTCTAAATCCATTCAAAAGCAATTAATATCCATTTGATCCTAAAGCGGGTTCAATTTCAATAATTCTTCTTCCTCCCTTGTACTAATTCCTGAATGTCTTTTACAAATAGTAATATATCCTCTTTCTCAGTCTTCATTTAACTATGCTGTCTACCTCAGACACCGAAGTAGTCAAGCTATTGTAGCATAGAGTTCCTCGCAAGCCAATTTATTTTGCTCCAACTCCAGTATCGTGAAAGCTACGCAGCCCATGGAAAACGCCCCCATTCGTTCCAAGTTAGCTCAAGTATCTCTGCTTTTTACTGCAATTTGTGATGATGACATATCTTGTACCAGGGAATCCCGGACAGAAACAAAAAAGAACATTACATCATTTTGCATTTTAAGTGGGTTTGCAAAACCAAATTTGCTATTCCCATTTCTGTCATGATACCAAGAGGATGTGAAGTTCTCCTAACAAGAAACCTTAGAGATCCTTTTTTTTGTGAGATATGTCCTGACCACAAAGTTCCTGTGAAGAAGGTAACGCAGAAGAGGCAGCGTATCCCCATTAATGGAAATTGCACCATTACCTCAAAGGTCAGTTTCTGACAGATGAGATGATACAGCCTAATACAGCTGATCTCTTTCATGCCAGGACTAGAACACATTCCAGACTTGTTTCTTTTGGGAAATGGAAGTGCAAAAGGGATTGTAAACAATCTTTGTTCTTATGTCACAATAACAGATCAAATGATATCTAACTTCGTCTCTAGGATAAGTGGGCATTCTCCAACAAATTCAGTGGAATCGCTCTCATTAAGCTTGCAGTACATTTGAATCTATCAGGAAAAAACCACACTATAGGCTCTTCTCTTGTTCACCTCACTCCATTGAAAAGCTGAAAGCCAATGAATTTATATCTTATACATTTTTTATAATCTATTTTATCTCTATTCTAGAAATTATCTAACATAACTTGGTCACACAAGACTTTATGTACATTACCAAAGCTAAATTGTGGAAGATAAAATTTTATTCTCTCTGTATTCAAAGTGAAATATTTTATGTCATATTTCACTATGTATTTCTACTGCAAAAATAAAAAAGCAATCATTCATATGCACACCAACACCTTGTAGGACAGGGTGTCCAGATCTAACCTTATAGGACTTCATCAGACTTCATTTTGCAAACATACATGTAAAGTTTGTACTGATGCCTAAGGAGAACACTGTATGCAGCAGAAAGCAGGATTTGCCTTTGTAGGGAATGACTCTTTTCGTACTTTCATTTGTATAAACATTACGTGAAGCAAAGGATGTGCCAATTGCAAAAACACAGCCTGAGAAGAGAATCGGGTTCCAAGGGTTGGACTGAACAACCTGGAAAGGACTCCTCTGTTGCTTGTGAGGATTAATACTTAAATGCTCCAATTATAGACTCTTGTCTCACGCAACCACGGTTGCCAATGGTTACTTCCTACAATGTCTCTGTTAGGTTGCCAACATTCCCATTTGTTTTGAATTAGAACAAATACTCGGAAACACGAGAACAACAGGCTGCTAAACTAAGCCAGATAGTAATGAGCCATGAATCTCTCGGCATTAGGAATGAGAATTTCTAACATTAATGCTTAGCAATGGGAATGATGCCACTGCTGACACCTTTAAGTTAAAGTATCTCAACAAAATTGACTTAAACCACTACAAATGAACTTTAAGTCAGTGCCCAAGAACTTTCAGGAATTGTTGGTAAAAATACCTTTTGTCTTCTTTCAGAGTTTACTTGCTAGCAGCTGCTTAGAAGTCTAGACTGTGAAAATAATAAACGATGAACCCATTTTTCAAAATGCAGCCTTTCAGATCCAATGGAAATGCTTTCCAATGCTTCAGAAACAAGCACATATTCATTAAAATTACATAACGGCAAAGCACAGTGTATTGAAAGGTGGCCTTGTGATCCACATGGCAGCATATGCACACGTACTGAAGACTGGAATCCCTCAGAACTACAACAGTCAGAGGAAGAAGCACAGCCATCCCTTGTGGTACCATCCGTATACAACAGTCCTGACGGGTTCTGTATCTGTCCATGTTCATCCCAGTTACAATATTTATCCAGAATTTCTAAACCCACTTCATTTATATTAATTTTAAAGAGGGACAGACAGTTTCCAGAGTACCACAGGCTGGAGAACGACACCTTAGAAATATTGAGAAAAACTGAATCAATGCATCACCACAGTCAGCTATATAAATACCTAAAAGAATGTGTTCCCACAACAAAGTCAAATCAAAGGGACAACAGCTGCATGGTGCTCCCATAATAAAATTGTCAGAAAACTTCATTTTAGCTAACATACTTGGTTATTAGATTATAAACATAAAGTTAATAACCCTGGTGGGTGAGCTGCCAAGCTCAAAGGCTGACGCTGAGACTGTA
Organism: Numenius arquata; assembly: GCF_964106895.1. Taxonomy (NCBI): domain Eukaryota; kingdom Metazoa; phylum Chordata; class Aves; order Charadriiformes; family Scolopacidae; genus Numenius; species Numenius arquata. The sequence continues at coordinate 14,747,632 of NC_133577.1, read as the reverse complement.
ATGGAGCTACTGAGGCCCCAGAAGGATCTGTGTAAGTCTTTTTAACACAAAACTGCAAAGTATAGTGGAATCTCTTGAAGAAGTCTTGGATATCAAAAGGGAAAAAAAACACGTGACTTAAATTTTATCAACTAACAATGATGCAGTTTTTATTGGAGCCCAAAGATTGACAAGAATTACGAAGGGTTGTCTATTTTTTTTAAACTGACATTTTTTTTCAGGTTTCTTTCTTCTCCTAGGAATATAATTTTACTTGCTTGGAAATTGGAATTGCAGGTATTTGAATAAATGTATTAAAGTGATCTACTGTTACTAAAGTTTATGCAAATGTGTTTCCGTTCTCGGCTGAAGCTTGACTTTGTAAATTTGTAAGACATTACTCATACTGGATGGCCTTATTACCCAGACTACAAATGTATTTGAGAAGCTTTTTCCTCCTTTCATCTCACTAGATCGAAGCAACTCAGTATTAAAGGAAACTGAGCAATTCAGTATTCTCCTGTAAAGGAAGTGGTTAAAGCTGTGTTTAGGAATGGTGTGCACATGGCCAACCCTTCAAGCTGGCAGCCAGACTGCAGAAAGAATGAACACTAAAGAACTTATTTTATTAGAGAAGCTGCATACCCTCCTTATCAGACCTTCACCTTGGGAAAATGAAGGCACTTGATAAAACTGTTCTGCAGAATTTTGAAAAGGCAGTCCTGGAGAAGCCAGATAAACTAAAAAAATCATTTTTAAAAACAGTATCTAGAAGCCCACCAACATCTACACATACATATTAGTGCCCAGCATCCAGCCCCTGAACTCAAAGACAGAGACAGGGAGAGCCTTGCTGCTGGCCCATGGCTGATGAATGACTTTCTGCATGAATGCTACCATCCATTCCTGCTGCTCTTTACTTAATTACTTAGATTATAGGTAGGTGGACGGAAGGAAGTAAGGAAGGAAGGAAAGAAGGAAGGAAAGAAGGGCAACCTTCTACTTCATTACTGATCTTATTTATATTCTACATTTTCTTGTCTCTGTATTAAAACTGAAATGCATACTTTGCCTTTTTCCTCTTCTTGCATGCTTAAAAACATGTTTTCTATTATTAAGTTTTTCACATCAAAGAAAAAAGACATTTCATTTAACTTACAAACCATGATGTCTATTGAACCAATAAAGAGGAAATCCATATTTCTTATAACTTGGCAACATCTATGACATTTGACTCAATTTTTATCATAGTTCACAAGAGGACATACATTAAACTTATGAACAATAGCAGGGATTATGTACCTGACTTCCTGAAAGTAAATTTCCCAAAGTACAAGCATTAAATGAAGGAACAAGAGATTTTCAGTTCAGCCTCTTAATATGTTCCCTGGGAAGACAAACATAGTTCATTTCTTTGTTTTTTTTTTTTTTGTTTGTTTTTTCTTGCAGAGAGAAAATTATGTATGGGAAAAAGCAGCAATTTGATAATCTATATTTGCACTTGGGAAATAAAATACTTATGTTTCTGAGATAAGCTTCAAAGAAACGAGCTATATTCAAGTTTCCTCTCTTAGAAATAATTTTTTTATCCTTTAAATAGGATTCTCCATATTTTTATATGGAGGAGCTTCTTTAAAATTATCTTATAAATATCTAGAGCATTTAAAAAAAAAAACTTGCATTTATATCTCTCAGCATTTATAAAAATTACTCAAGGTAGCAGTAACGTAATGTAATAACTTCAGCTTGCTACTGTTTTAAATGAAGGACCTTTTACACTTCCCTCATTTTGAGTTGAAGCAACAGTTGTTTATTTCAGATTTTTCTGACTTACAGGTTACCTGTTCCAGAAATACAGTACACAGTGAGCAAGCAAACACCAAACCAGTTGGTGGTAATAAACTATCTGATAGTGTCACCTTTCACATTTGGGGAAAGAAAACTCTCTCGTTTTGAGGCTTTTTTTTCTGTAAGTCAGCTGCTAGCTGGCTGGGCTAACCTGCCCTAGGACCTGTGCCTGCAAAATCCCATGGAAGCGTGGGCAGAGGGGGTCTACGCTGCAAACGCGTCCCTGGTTCAACACTTTCACCACCTGCAAATTATGGAGTTCTTTTAGTGAAGTTCTTCCAATAACAACCAAATATCTGAATTTTCTCCCTCCTGGTAAACTAAATAGGATAAGCTTGAGTACACAATCTCTGCTTTTGAAAAGAGTTTCTGCTATCTTTAGATAAACTATATTTAAAAATGCCAGTGATTACAGGGCACCTAATAAATGCATGTAAAAGCTAACAGGAAATAAGTATCTGCAAGACAGCTGGAAAATCATCTTTGGTGAAAGAACGATGCTGCCCCTTCCCCGTTGTCCCAGCTGTGAGCTAAATTGCCCAGATTTCACAATCTCAGTCAATTCCATTCACAGCTGGCAATGCCAGCAAATTGCTTTCCAATGGAGACAGAACTTTACTCCCTCGCTGACAGCCTGAATGTTAAAGAGTAGAGAGGCAGGAAAAAGGGCTGAAGACCTCCAGAAGAAATATAGACAAGGGACAGGGAAACAAAGTAAAACAGAAAGACAAATTAGAAGCAACAATAGCTTTCACTCCCTACCAGTGATACCCCACCTGAAATTCATATTTACTAGACTATCAACATTTTCCTGTTATATTCAACAGAGAAAAACAGAACAAATAAGTATGTTTACTCCTTAAGGTTTTTTCATGGAGAGTTCCCAGTCTTCCTTTTGGTTTTTGCCCCCAGAATGACATAGTACTGTAAATTTTTCTTAAGAAGTAAGGAAAACATTTTGTGCAGCGACACACCTAGGTAACGATCCATTTTAAAGAACAGTGGTTTTAAGCAAATATTACTCATTACCAGCCAGCTGATGAAAGGAGTTCATCTCGCCACCAACAGCCAGTCTCTCTTGCTGCCATTTTATTTACGAAGTGCTCATTCCTGAACAATCACCCCTCTAGATAAATAATTCCCAATCAAATGCCTGTTCCAAATTTCACATATGAATGGCAGAAGGGTAAAGAAAAAAAGATTAGAGAAATGTCCGGATAAAACTGACAAGGCTATCCAGACAACATGGTAAACTCTCCTTTAGCTTGTTGTGTCCTATTGCCCACTCCCTGTTTGGAAATTGCTTGGCTAAATTACCGAGTCTTTTGAGTGGAACTCTCATTTCAAGTTTTCTTCTCAAGCACTTTGCAAGCCACGAGCTCCTGACACATGAAAAAAAGCCAGTTGCTTCCACAAAGCAGCAGTCGGCTTTGCAGCTTTCTCTCCCTCTGCCATGCCACAATACTCAGTCCAGCTCAGCTATGGAATTTCTACCAAGTTTTTAAAATTATTTAAATTAAAAAAAAAAAAAATTGCCAAATTCACCAAGCTGACTAAAAGCGCCTTGAGCCCTGCTCAATTAATGCATATAAATTATTTGGTTTCCAGAGGAATATCACATCTAATAACTGCCACCCTGTGGAGCTTTGTGCCGATATGGTGTTACCATCCCCAGGACTCCTGCTGTGCTCCCATTCCTCCTCCTGCTGCCACACACACGCTGGCAGTCCAGCGAAACCCCTCTTTTGCCTCGGGGGCATCCCTGTTTAGGAGTTTTAGCAATACTCTCAGGAAGCTACTGCACATCCATACCACGTCCCTAGCCATCAAAGTTTAGGGAAGCCCACTGGTTCTTTCTCAGCTGAGCCTCGTGGTGGTTTGAAGGGCCTTGACATTACTTCTGAGTATGATTCAGAATGTGATTAGGAAACCCCCACTTTTTCAGATGTGTAACATCCAAAAGATTTCTTACAGCTTTCTTTGCAGGGATAAGAAATGGAAAGAACTTCAGAACCCTGCTTTGCCTCATGAGGAGTATAACAAAGGCAAACAAGACATAATGAAAGTGCTGTGGAAGCCACTTCTTTCTAGTTCAGACAAGTGCTAGGCATTAGTTTGGGGGATTCAGTAATTTCTGAACTGTGAAAATACTCTGTGTTTCATTAGAAATATATCAAATTTCATCAAAAGTGAAATCTATACATCACTGTGATTTGCCCTTATTGGACTATCAAGAATTATTCTAATTGCTCTATAACCTAAAGCAATGAAAAATTCCACATTAAATAATTTTTAAAATGTTATGCTATTTAGACTATATATGTGAACAGTTCACAATTATTAATTTATCAATAATGCTGACAACATACAGTGTAACTTTCTATAAAGGGGAGAAAACACTCAGAAAAGCTGGTGAATATTAATGACACCTGCCATTTAAAAAGTCACTGACATAACAATATTAATAGTTCACAAGTTTGCTACTTTTCAGTGCCATTTGCTGCCAAAATCATTCCCTCCCCCAGTTTTTTCATATTTACGGAGATAATTTACCATTCATCAGCCATTACTTCAACAGTGTCATCCCAGTGTAGACAGTACTTTGTGTCCCTCAGCTACTACAGCACATAACAAACCTGGCAGCTTGCTGGCTAGTAGCCATTCATCAGATTTAACACACCAGTCACTGTAGGTAGAAGTAATACTAGGATGATAGTCATGCAAAAATCTTTAATCTAAAAACTTTATGATTTTTTCCTCTGGCAATATTTACATCACCCGTTTACATGCCAGATTTTGCTTGTCATTATGGCACATACAAGAAACGTGATTAGAAAGGAGTAACTGAGATCCAGGAGTTCCCATTTCAAGCTCCTTTAGAGTGCTCAGATAGTAGGTCCTGGTGCGGGAACCAGAGCTGTGCCGACAACAGCTATTTGCTAATACTCATTAAAAAAAAAATGTGAAAATTGAGTTTCCTTGATCCAATTCACCCACAGTATTACAAGGGTACTACAGTCTGTGACTGCACCGCTGGCACATCCTAATTTTATTCCTGGGCACAGTTCATGGGACTGGGATTTGCAGCTACCTCTCCAATAGCCGGGCTTAGGTTATCCCAGCCAGCCAGGTGCCACCCTGCCCAGGCAAAATCACAAAACCTGGAAAAGCAGAATCAGTTTTCAAGTTTTTAGCCATTGCTAGAGAGGGCACAGTAGGGGGAAGTTCATGAAAGGAGAAACTTTTTGTTTGGGCAACAAACATGGAAGAAAAATGCATTTCTTACCCAATACAGACATACATGCAAATTAAATAAATGTAAATAAGGACTTGAAAAATTGATAAAATTTTGACCTCATAATGTTTATCTTCTCACTCTTGCTCTTATTTCCTCACACTCCCTCTTAATTTTCAATAACTTAAATAAAAACAAAAAGCTTAAAAGTCACTTCTTACACTGATTTGAAACCCATTTTCTTCACAGCAGAGACTAGCAAAAGCATTTCACAGCTCCACTTGAAGAGGATATTAAAAACAATGAAGATATAAAAGGGTCAAAAAATAGAATTAATATTTAAACCATTCTACGAAAGATGATTCCCATTGGTAAGTAAACAATAGATCTCATTTAGACTAGTTTAAGAGTAGAGGTCAGTATAATAAAACAAAATTCAAACGAGTGTTCAAATGTCCTAGTTTATGGAATAAACATATCACAAAACATGGCTTAGAATATTTTCATTATTTACTGTATAAAATGGCCAGATAACTTTATAGTTAGAGCCCCAAGTACTGAAATCAAGTACTGAAACTCCTATGGATGTTAAGTTCTTTTAATCAGGGTTTTTTTTATTAGAAGACAATAGTAGACTTTTGTTCTGGAGCTCATTATTTCTTATTCTTTTCTCTAATATTGTTACCAGAAGTATTCTTTAGGCATATGGGACAGCTAGTTCTCAGATTTTAATGTTAATTACGGTAATCTCCGTAGACATCATCACCTCTTCTCTTAATTCATAATGTAGGCATAAAGTATCAGTTCAGTTTTCTACAACAGCAGCATAGTTCACTGCACCCTAGAGGGTTTTTTGTGACAGCTTCCTCTTTAAAGCTTTTTTTATAATTCAGTAACATAAAAATTACTTCAGACTTAAAACAGAAGGGTATTTTATTTTATGAATGAATTAAAACAAGTAAGTCAGAAGAGAAGTTAGAGTAAAAAAATAAATAAAAGTACTCTCTCTTGTATTTTTTCCAGTTGCATAATTCAAAGGTAATTCTGACTTCATATTGAACTGGATGGGCATTATTCATTAATATAGGCTAGGGATGGGATACAACATCAAGATGGAGACACCTACCCTGGCCATCTACAAACAGGTGTCCTCAGGCACAGCAATGCTCAATGCACTGCCCAAGTACAGTTTCGCACTGACATCTGAGATGTCCTGTAGCATATGGAACATCTGGATGGGGCTCACAGAATATGAAAGATTTTCTTATGATTCATAAGAAATCATGTTCCTGTAGTGCAGCAGCTGGAGGCCAGACAGTAAACTCTAGAGCATCTCAAACAACACTAGACATCAACATTCAAGCAACCAGACAGGATGTTTAACGTCTCATTATAAACCAATAGAGATCTCATCAGCACCATCAGTGGAGTTTGGAGACCAATTCTTCAACTCCCTCTAAAGTAGACATCTAGTCACCAGTGAGTTGAATTACTGTATATAGACATACAAATTCAATCGTCTTAATCTCAACCTGAGTCCCACCACAAATGTCTTTAAATATATTTTTACTTTCATCAATCCCAGAAGAGTTCTAACATTCAAATAGCAGTAACTGTGCCTCGTATGACCCAAATAAGTTAATAGAAGTTACATTATTCCTCTTTCTTCAGCGATTCTCACGCAAAAACATACGCAAACAGCTTCTTGTTTTCCACCCCAATTAAAGATGCACGTCAATCAAGTAAATGCTCATTTTCTTCACAGGAGAATTACTACAGACAAAAGGAAACTCAGTGCTTATCAGCAGAACAGTGCTCTAGTGCCTCCAGAAGGTAAACAAGAAGCATCTGGACTTTGCCCTGGATCACTCCTCATCCACTCACCTATCTATGTTAACATTTTAGTGCAAATCAGGAGCACACATTTTACGTGACTCTCCTGATCGTCCCCACTTAACTTCGATAATAACCTACATCATTATGGCAATGCTGAAGAAAACCATCTTACCAACAAGCTACAAAGCACTTGTAAATACTACATCATAAATTAAGTTTAACTTGCAACCATCAAGGAACAAATTAACAAAAACAGTATTTCCAAGTGAAAGAGTTTATTTTCTTTTATCTTTTGCTTTATTTTGTCTTAAGGAAAAATTAGGGGCATAAACAGTGACGACAGCAACACATTCATCAACTTCACAATTTCTTGGCTTATATTCACTTACAGGAACATCCCACTCACTCCATGAACATGAAATATTAATATTTAATGGCCTTAATATTTAAGTGGGAAAAAGCTACTATAAAAACCATACCTCAAAAAATTGTTGCCAGGACCCATGGCTACCCTCATGTAGTGACTCTGCTGTTACATTCTGATTGTGTACAAGCTGATTGCATATTCTCCTCTAAAATGTTTAGCAGCCATAACAATACTTCAATTAGAGATTAGCTATTGTTGTCTGAGGAATTCACTTTCAGAATCCAGTTTAGTTGCATTTTACATGCAAAGCACGTAAAAACTATTTTTCTTCGTCAGATTTAGGAGATATGACCCATAAAAAGCACACACAATGAATAAAATTACAGTTATGAAGACCGAAAATTTGAAACACCTATTATTAAAAATTAGACACCACAGATGGCATAAAATACATGTCCTAAAATGGAGAGGTGGTGGTCATACATTATACTCAAATGAACAGGCAAAAAGTATGGGAAAACACTACTTACCAGGGGTGGATTCAGGAACCTAAAATTCATCTGAAAATAGAAAACTGTAACTAGATGGCTTTTCCTTGCAGGATGTTCTTCCTGTAGCACCTAATTCTTCCATCAAGCACCATTGTCTCCAACATATTATTTAAGGGTTTTGTAATTTCAGGTGTCACTCCCTCTCTTGCTCTTATGCAATGCCTTTCTTCTGAGAATTGCAGAGGTTTTTATGTAAATAATAAGTTATATAACATCTATGAATTAGGAATTTCCACTTTTCACAGATGGAATTGAAACAGAGCTAACATGCCCCAGATTTACAAATTTTCTGAAATCATCTTCTCCCAGAAAAGATTACAATAACTCTAATTTGCTTTGGAAAATTACTGTGTCCTAAGTGAACTCTCCTGCAATTTGAAGGCATCTTACTGCCGTAATATCTAACACAAAAGAGAAAGGGACTGTTATTTTCGGATTTCGGTGATATATGTAGTTACATGTCCAAAACAAGTGAACACTAATGCCAGAGGTATCAGTCATGACTCTGTAGCTGCAAGCAAGCTCCATTTCACACTTTAAAAAAATATTAATTCAAATCCCGCTATACTTAAAAAACACATCATATACTCTTCAACCTGAATGACCAACACAGAGTTCTCTAAATATAAGCTTAAATATAAATTCACTGATTTATGAGTGAATACATCTATACCGAATAAGAAAGGTCTGACTCCTCAGAGCATTGCCGTCATCCACAGTGTGATTCAGAATGATTTTTGCCAACAGCAGGAAGCAAGTTCTTCTCATCCTGCTGCAGCCCATTTAAAGTTTAAGCACGTTTTATGAAGTAGCAAGGTGTTAGCGAAGCTTAGAGCAACTGTTTCTAATTGTTGTGATTAGACAGACGACAAGTAAAACGAGTTCAAGGGCTCACATGGGAGGCCTTTTTGACAGAGATAAACTTTCCTCCCCAGCTAATTCACACATGGAAATCCTATTAAGTGGAGCAACGTAGAGAAGGGGCTCTCCTCAAAAGTTTTCACTGATAAATCACTTCTCTCCGGCCGCCACTGTTCTGTAAAAATCCTACAGCTGGTGACAGGACTCAGAATTTGTGCTCATAAAGCTCCCCATGGCACTGCTGCCTCCATTACAGTGAAGAAAAAAGTAACTTTAGCTGGATAACTGCGATCTGATCATACACTGAGCTTTCAGCCGTGCAGGCAAAGGGAATGGCTCTTTGCTTCTGTTTTGGGATGTTTTTTGTGGGTTGTTTGTTTTTTTCTGTTTGGTGTTATTAATCTCCATAGTACTCTTCTGAATCAATAAATCCATTACAAAATAAAAGCATTTTCATCAGCTCACTTAAGCTGCTCTGCCAAAAAAAAACCCCAACCCTTAATTAGTCAGTATTTTTGGGCTGCTTTGTTATAACCAGCAGAATGGTGAATCTGCCCCCAACTGTTAATAATTAAAAAGTCATTTAAGGCTGCATATCTTCAAAGTACTAAAAATAATTATGTGACAGAACTGTTATGGGGAATGCTAACTTCATACAGCTCAAAGAAAAGACATAAGAATTACTGAAGATACACGTATAAGGTTACCTTGCAATGAAGGGGGGTGTGTGTGAAACGGAGAAATGAGATCCTCATCTGGAAAAGACTACACAACTCAGAAAATTTTCTCCAAATATTCTTTAGTGGAATCTGCAGCATTTTACCTAAACTTGGAAACATATAGTCACACAGATAAGGCAGTATTAAACGGATCACTGCTGCCTCTGGGAAGGAAGATAAGTTAGCCTTTGGTGCTTAGATATTCGCTTTCTGACAGCTGTTCTTCTTTCTCACAAACTTCCTCTGCCAAGCGAAGATTATTTGGGATTGACAAGTCTGTGCTTTGGAATAAACAAGATCTTTTCTCTGACAGGGTGTTGGAAATGGATGCTTAAGATACAGATAACAGTATAGTCTGTCAGGTGTATTATCTAGCTTGAGGGGGTCTCGGGGAAAGGTATCAAGTCACACACAAATACCTACATATGCCTCACAGCGTTTATGAACTCTTCCAGCAGATACCAAGAGAAGGAAATCTTTCCCTCATACACTGCAACTCTGATGAGAAAAAGACAATTCTGCTTCCTACCCTGTGGGAGGGTGGAGACAAAAGAGTAGCAAGACGAGACAAAATGGTGAGATTGGAGTAGCTGAAGCAGGAATCTGGAGAAATTCACACAAAGCAATGCTACAACCTAATGAAAGTATGAGGTGGTTTGATTTCTTCAAAAAATACCTATCCCTTTGGCATCATTACCTGCTCTGTAACCAGTAACACTGGCTGCATGTGGCACATCAGGGCTGCCAGCATTCATGTAAACATTATCAATCAACAAACTTGCTGCCACAACCATAACTGGAAACGGGGGAAAAGTTACAAATGGTCAAAAATTCCTCAGCACCACTTTGTGATTCACCAGGGCTAAGGCTGCTGCTCTAAATACAGCCTGTGCTTTATCTGCAGCCCCGAAGGGTGGGTGCCCTCTTCTCTTTAAGCTTTACTGTCTCCTAATTCAGGCCAGGATGCTTCACTGGTGAGGCAGTGGACTCAAGTGAACACCATGGAAGTACAAAGACTTTAAGACCTGTCTAAGTTTTAGTACATTTTTTTAAAATGCATGCACGGAAGCAGAAGTCACCTATAACAGGTGCCACTAATCACAGTTGCTGCTGCATATGAGCAATAATGTGATACCCTGAAGTTCTGGTGCCAGAATATATTCTATTTGTTTCCCAGGAGATGTTCTACAGCAAAATAATCCCAAACCAAATACATTACAAACAAATATATTTACATGTTTATGTGGACAAGCATTTGAAAATGACAGTTCCTCATAAATTTATCCATAAATTACCACTAGTCATTTTCAGATGTGATGCAACTTAACACACCTGTACTGGCTGTAGGTACCCTTGAACTCAGAAGAGGTGTTGAATCTTTGTTAAACTTTACTGTTACATACATACTACTATTCGCCACTTCAAATTCAAAGGTTGCTGACATTATGTCAGCACAGATTTTCTGTTCAAATACTTGACACCAGCCAAGCCCTGCACTTTTCTTTTACCTGGAGTAATGGATAGCTTGATGTCCTGCAATATTAAAATAGAAGTCAGTTGTATGTTTCATCTCATCAGTATGTCCAGAGACTTCAATCCAGTGTGCTATTGGGAGGCAGTAAACTCCATCTACTATGTTGCTCTCGTCATAAACACAACTTCGATCATGATGGGGCCCATTACCTATAACAGAAGAAAGGACAATTGCAGGCTGTATATCCGGAAAACCTTCCAAAAAGATTTGCAGGAGATGTGAGCTGAGTATTTAAGGCAAGGAGTGGTGTTTGCTGCCTGTTCAGACTGCGTTTCTTGTAACACATTATTAATACCTGAATTAGTTGTAACAGAAGTGCTGCCACAAAGAAAATGTTCAGCATTAAAATCAATTTTTGCAAACTATTTAAAAAACATTAAAGCTGTGTAAAACTCCCAAATCATCAACTGTGGCATCTACAATTTCAAGAATAATTAATTTCATTTAATTTCCTCCTCTGATGTCTGATAATATGTGACCTCAGTGTTTAACGTTTCTGCTGTGTGACCTCCCTCTGAGGGGTCCAGCTTGCTGTGGCCTGAGCACTAGCTCTGACATGGCACAGCAGCGTCACCTTGCCTCAGGCTTACTTCCCAGGAAATTGCCAAGCTACAAGAAAGACCTCAGAGAAAGCACAGTGTACAGGCCATGCAAGATCAGAAAGGTAAAACCACAAACAAAGGTAGGACTGGTGACACTGGAGTTGTTACCAGCCTAAGGATTCAAGAAGGAAAACACCATGGTGGAAAGGCATCAAATCCCAGAGAAGAAAAGCAAGCAGGTGGCAGGCAGTGACCCAGCAGCAATGAAGACCTGTTTCAGGGAGCAGAGGAGGGTGGTCCTCCTCCACCTCATCCGCAGCTGCCTAGCCAGCAAAGACTCTTCAGGTGTCCTGCCAGGGACGGGACGCACACCAATGCCTAGCCTGGGAGCTCATTAAATCCTACCTGTCTTTTATCTTCGCTAACCAAAAAACAATGGCTTTGTACTTTTCAGATGCTTCAGATGCACATCCCACTTACAAGGTGCGCACACACACAATAAAGCTGCCCAAAGTGACCCAGAAAGACAGGTCAAGTCCACAGTGCCAAGAGATCACAATTACCTAAAATGCCTTTGTTTAAAGTAAGAAATTTTTCTTACAGTTTTCCATTATTTAATATCCATTACCCCTTCTTCTCTTACAGCAATTGTGTGAGCTTTAGTACAGAAAACCAATTTTTAACACCATGACAGAGTACGCAATTTGAATTGAACTGGGTCATGTAATCAATCAAAAGGTTATCTACCCTCCAAAAATTCAGTACACATATATCCTCCCCCCTCCACCATTTTTACATACTTATTGTAATACTAATTGCCATGTAGGAATTACTGTGCAGATTAGTAGTGACCTAGTCTATGGCTTGCTTTTAATGTAAACCTGTTACACTTATACATTATTAATTATGTTAGAACATTTCTGAGTAAAATTATGCCCAAAGGAATATCCTCAATTTCACACTGCATGTAAACGCATGACCAGCTTCCAAGCACCACACGTAGGGAAATTTGCAAGAGTAAGAGCATTTTGGGAGATGTATTAATGCAACGATTAGAGAATAAGACTAACATTCAATAGTGAAGCTCAAACAATCTCCTTATTTCCAGATGACGTGCAGTACTTTCTATCATAATTGTGAAATATTGTTTACGAAAAATAAAATACTAGGCTGAAAACTATTTTCTCTTTCTATATTGCCGAACCATTGTGTATCATACACAATGGTGTGACACAGCTTTTGATAAATAAGGTGAGCAAGATCATTACATAGCTCCTGAAGCTACAAACCCTACCACTGTATTTTCATCTCACATTTCTAATTATTTACAGATTCTCACTACTTTTAAAGACAGCGGTATACATCAACTAATACAACAGTGTAACAAAACCTATTGGATGTTTATGATGCTTAATTGACTTCATGTATTCAGCAAAATCTTTACAGCCACAAATAAGACACCTTGCCTGTCCCCACGTAGCAATGCACATCACCATGGCCCTGCCCAGCCATCGCCAGGCTGTGCCTGATCCTGACCCCTACCCACCCACGGGCTGACATCCCATTCCAGCCTCAGTCTGTTCCCATCCCAAAGGAGGTGCCCGATGCCTGAGGCTGCCCCGATGCCCCCAGCTGCCGGCTCCTGGCTGACCTGATGCCCCATGGGGTGTCCCTGCACCTTCCAGTCCCCAGGAAGCTGCCAGCCCCCACTGCACCCTGGCAGTTTTGGACTGTGTTCTCAGGATCTCTGGCTCCTTTGCGTACATGGAAGCTATGCTTCCATGTACGCAGGTGCCCTTGTGTGACAGGTACCACCTGCTCCTCACCCCTGCCAATGTCGTCATTCTGCCAAGGACCCCCAAAAGAACCTGTCTGTCGCCTTAGCACTGGGTGACACCTCTTACACACTCCAGCTCCCTCAAGGACTACCCCTTCCTCCTCC